>NW_025063098.1:14017500-16675000 GCF_018153295.1 Drosophila grimshawi
ACTAGTCTTTTATTGAAATCTCTACTAAAATCAAAGAAAACGTGTTCTAATAGATTGTGAAATAAAAGTTTTACATTTCAGATAAAAATATGAATGCCAACAGGCAAAATATATATTAAATAAGTGAAAAGATTTTGTAATAATTATAATTTTATTTACAGAACTTGTTCATTGATTTCTCTGTTTTAGGACTTAAAAAAATGTAGAAGTTATTTAATTAAAATACATACACAAATGTATTTGCATACTTAAGTGTCTTAATAACAAGATTAATTCATTGTTAGTTTCCTCGAATATTAGCTCCAACAATTTGTATGTAATTTATGGACTTTATATTTATTTATTGCAATATAAATTACAACAAGCAAATAGAATATATTTCCCCCAGTTGGCTTCTGTTGTAAGTTTTTGTTTGAAAAATTCACATTTAAACATGTTATTTTATTTTGCTTTATGCCAGACACACAGCTGAAGCTTGTTTGGATAAATTAAGCTGTGAGCCGCAGATAATGTGTGAATCTTTTAGTTTGACTTTTGTAACAAAGTGCTCAACACAAACACAAGCTAAGGGCAGACAGAGAGAGAGAGAAAGAGAGAGAGAGAGAGAGAGAGATGGTGAGTGGGTGAGACTACTGCCAAATACAGCGGTCTCAGCTGTCATTCACAGGCCACACCCAAATCCTGTGGCCTCCCACACACACACGAGCACATCCACCCACTCCAGTGGGATCATGTGATAGCTTCATATAAATAAAGCAAGTGCACAGACACCCACGCCCCCTCACACACACAGACACACACACACATACACATAAATACAGTTATAACAGCTGCTTTTCGTGGTTTACGTGTATTCCCGATGCTGTGGCTGCCCAAAATCTACCTTAAATTTGCCAACATGCGGCAGTCGCACAGGTGTCGCAGCCGACGTTGATTTTGCCATCAGTCCGCCCGCCTTTCAGCCCGTCAACCCGTCAGCCCATCAACCCGGCGGGTGTCAATCAGAGCACTGCCAAATTATGTATTTAAAGTGGCTGGCAGGCTTAAAGTTTGTTGGGGCCTTTTGCTACGCTCGTGAACTTTGTTTGATATTAATGAGGCGGCATTTGTCAGCAGATGAAAATTTTTGCAATTTAAATTAACACCAGCTGCAATTAAATTAAACGTTTTCCATTTCCCAAAAAATATATTTGCACGTGGCAGACCCCTCGACCTCTCGAACTCGCACCCCTTTCCGATCAACCCCGCAAGCCAAAGAGAAAGGCCAAAATTGAAATTTAAATTGAAGTTAGTTTAGGAACGCCTTCTAATCCTTCAATTAATATTATTCAGCACCCCGCACAGAGACCAAATGCGACCCAAAGTTTGTTGCTCTTCAAACCCTTTTCGTGGTTGGAATTTTTTTGACTTTTTCTTTGCTGCCGGGCCACAATTATTTAACGCTTGCAACTTGTGGTAGCCTTTTCATTCTATTTAATACGGCCACATATTTTGTTTGCCATTAAATGTATAATTTATCTTTCGAACTGAGCGCGTCACTCTCCTCAAGATGTGAGGTTGTTTTGGTCGGCCAGCAAACGATTGCTTTTTAGTTTCGGCTTGTCACCTGTTTGGCCAGCCGAACTCTAACCGCATACAATGCAAACAGGGCAACACTCTCAAAGAAGCCGAAAAGGCGCACAGCCAAAGCGCCAGCCGGTTGGGCGTGGCAAACGTTTATTTCATTAAAGCACATGACCAGGCATGAGCTGTCTTACTTGTCTCTGACTGACTTTGTTTGTCTTTCATTATTTATTCTCTTATCGCAAGCAAGGATAACGTTTCCCCAAGGCAAAAACAAACGCATACAGAGAAAAAAATAATAATAATTAATTATGTTCCCTTTTTAAAGCTCCACACACACACATGGCACATACATATGCGTATTCTTTTGGCACATCCTACACTCCTGCTAAGCCTCTTTTGACAGCCCTCCCAGGTCACCGCACCGCACCTCACCGCCTTTACCTGGCGCCTAACTAGCAAAAACTTGCCGCTTGTTTCGCTCGTATTAATTAGAGGAGTAAACAAAGCGCCAAGCGTTGCCGAATCAAATTAAATGTAAATAGACGAACAGAGGCGGGTCAAAGAATCACGTGCACCAGAAACCAATTACAGGACCTCCGTCTAAAAGTGGGAGCTATTGCCTAGGGTACGCGTGCTGGTCCTACTAATTAGCTGCAGCTGATTATAGACCCGTCTCTGCTGTATACACCATACACCATATATGCACTATTTGATTTTCTCCGAATTGTCCACAAAAGGAGAGACGCAGTTTAATTAATATTCATAAAACCAAATGAAAGAAATGCATTTGCATTTAACCACTATGCACATATCGAATTTTGTATTTTGCATTTTGCATTTTGCATTTCGCATTTCACATTTCGCATTTCGCATTTGGTGATGCAAGCGAGAAGCGAAAGTTGATTTTTAATTAGCTGAGCCAAAAATAAATCGCACAAATGTGGCTGGCATTTGAGAGGGGGGCTTGGGGACGGGGCAATGGGGGAATGGGGGAATGGGGAATGGGGGAAGCAAACAAGCACTTGCGCAGATTCTTGACATATTGCCAACAGCTGCAGCTAATAGAGCGAAGGGTGCTGCTGGCTGCTGTGCTGGGTGGGGAAATGATTGAGGCGTAGCCACGCATCGCTTCATGGAAATGCATTTGCATTTTTCCAAGCCCTGTCAAACATATGGGCGGTCAGCGGCTGAGTGGAGATCTGGGATATTGAAATTGGGGAAAAGCCATAACGGCATGTGCTTATATAATAGAGTGGGTTAGACAAACTTGCCGGGCCAAAGCTTAGTTATCGTTATCGGCCACTTAGGCGACTGTGCCAGCTCGCCAAAAGTAAACAATTTTATGTGGAAAGTTTCTGGTCGCAAAACGCAAAACAAGCACCCCAATGCCCAACCACCCAGCCAGCCAGCCAGCCAGCCAGCCAGCCAGCGACAGCCCCCAAAATTGCTGCTGGATAACAAGCCATCGACAAAGTTTTTTGGGCAATCATTAAAATTCATTTCCTATCGACAGTCAGCAAAGACACACGCTCACACACCCCAAAACACGCTAACACACACACACACACACACACATGGTTATAGATGACGCAATCTATGAATATCTATGGCAGCCACATCCTCGACATTGTACGATGTATATGTGTGTGTTTGTACTCGGCTACCCATTTCACTGTTTGCTATTGCTTCTGCTTTCCTGAGCAGTGTGTCAATGTGTGTGTGTATGTGTGCGAGTGTGTGTATGTGTGTGAGTGTGTGTGTGTGTGTTTGTGTATGTTTTCACAAGTGACTCGCAGCGATTTGAATGCGGCAATTCTTTTTGAATTGATCCCAAAAGTGACCTTTGATTTTCGATACGATTTCATTCATTTTCACATGGCCAGGGCCAAAAAGTCTCCAGTGAATTTTACAAGCAACACACACACACACACACACAGACACACACACACACACACAGACACACACACACACTGAGAAACAAGGGCCATTTTGTTTGTATACATAGTTTAAGTGCCCGCATTAGTGGCGCATATAAATTTTCGACGCGACAAAAACAACATCAACGAGAGGAACTATAACAACAACAACAACAACAACACTGAACGACAAAAGCGACGAAACGAAGCGAAAATCAAACTAAAAGTTCGCCACATGAAAATCATAATTCAAACGTTGAAATCAGCACACACAGATTGCCCCTGTCTACCATATGGGTGTGTGTGTGTGTGTGTGACTTTGATTGTTTAGCGCTCACTGTGTGAGTGAGTGTGTGTGTGTGTGTGTGAGTGTGTGTTTGAATACACAATGGCAACTATTGAAAATACGTAAAGCCTCTTTTGGTTTGCCTGCCTAGCGGCATGTCCTTGTGCTGCTTCTGTGATTTCACTGCCAACCAAACACTTCTATACCCCTAACCCGCTTTCTCCCGCCCCTTTTTTCCCCTATGCAGCCCTTTCCCAAAAAAAAGGTCAGCTTCTCCACACCCGTTAGTCCCCCTTGGCACAACTGAAGAATGAAGCGCGTGTTCGTTTTGTTTTATTGCCTTTGCTGACTCGCTGCCAGGCTTTGGCTTGTTTTTTGTTGCCAAACACTTTCCCTAGACATGTGAGAGGGGGCGTGGGAAATGCAGAAGGGTGGGGGGAGGGGGGTTTCCGTCTCCTTTGGCAGCCCATTGTGTGGGGATAATCGAAGCCATAAATAACAGGCGCGAATGCGCGAGTTTTTTTGTGCTTTGGCCAACAACTGAAACAACGACAACGACAACGACAACAGCAACATCAGCAACATCGGCAACAACAACAACAGCAGCAGTAACAGCAGCAATAAGCTACGATAACAAAAGTGACAAACACCGGGCAACTGTCAAGCGAGCACGTGTGCCCCTTGCTCCTTTGCCCTGCGTCCAACTGGCAACTCCCTTTCGCCCTTCGCCTCCCTTGCCAAGAGCAACTCGTTAGCAAATCCAATTTGTGCGTGTATGTCAACAGTTTCTGCTGCAGTCACAGCTAAACCAGCAACAGCAACAGCCACAGCAACAGCAACTGTAGCGGTAACGGTAACTCTAACTTTGTCGGTAACAGTTAGTTGCTGTGGCGAGTGCAGCAGTAACAGTTACCGCTATAACTGCTGCTAATAAAGTTTGCAACACTGCTGTTTCTGCTGCTGCTGCAGCAAAAGAAAGCATGCCACACAAATGTTTCCGCGCTGTCAGTAATGATTTTTCTTTTATTGGGGCTGTTTTTTCTTTATCATAAATCAATTAAAAATTTACATTTCATTCGCACAATAAATAATTTACATAAACGCCACAAACAACGTACACACTCAGGCAATTGCGAAGCTTCGCCCGACTGCGAAATACCCTGTTCGCATCTTTAAACGCGCTCTTTTTGGCAATTGTCCATACTTTTGACGCCAGGCGTAATTCAAATTAATATCCAGAAAGGCTATTTCTAAAATGCGAGAATCCGTTTTGCTGCTGTTTTGTTTCTATAATTTTCGAAAATATATATCAAGTCAAGCAAAGTGTGAAAATGGGTATGGCCCATGCAGTATAACCCACTGAGAAGTCTGCATAAAAGATGTATAAAATATAAAAAAAACAATACGTATTCACATCCACACTCACAGAAACAACAAGCAACGCCTTGCATAAACAGTTTTCTATTAATTACAGCGGTTGCTATAATAATAATTCTGTTGCTGTTAATGTTTTTGCTGGCCTGCTTGCATTACAAATGCTGCCAAGTTTTTATTGCATACATTTTGCTGTGGCACAAAAAAAAAATGGTGTGTTGTAAATTTAATATGAGTGCTGTGAATTTTGAATGCAAAAGCAATGCATTTTAAAGCGCAACCAATAAAAGACGGTGTGAATGCATTTATCCATTTCAATGCACAAAAAATCCATCAGAATAATTGAACAGTTGCGCCACATTGACACACAAACAATAGTAATGTATATCTATAGTTATGCGAAGCATTAACATATTGCAACAATTTAAGCTGAAAAAAATATAAATATAAATTATTAACATCAAAACATAATCACTTTTAAGTCCCTTATAGTTAGACTTGTTATGCTTTTTAAATTAATGCTTATTTTCAATTACAGCTTTGGCTAATAAGGTATACAGAATTTATGTCATTATGTATTTTGTTTTAATTATGTTTACAAAATTAAATACACATTTAAACTGAATATAAAATAATTGTGTAATTCTGATGTGTTGAAGTAAGTTTCCGTGGCTAACACAATGCCACAACTACAATGTAACAACTTTGACAACTTTTTGACATTCATTTTCACTGAATTGCTAATCGGAATTGCAACATGCGAGTGCTGTTGCATGTCCATTTCCATACTGAACTAATCAATCAATTGATTACCACAACTTTATTTTTTTCTCGCCCCATCGAAAAGAAAACATTCTATGCATTTCTGTATTAATATATTGTGATATTCCAAAATGAAGTAGAATCAACATTTCATAGCTGACAATGGTTAATAAAAAGGGTTAATCTTTAAATAAATAGCTGTTCAAATTGGTTTTGCCAAAAGCAATAAGTTGATGACTCTACTCGATCGATAACAGCTTATGGATTTTGCAAAGATAATTCAATTTTTTAAATTAAAAACTCTCTTACCAACGATGTAAAAAATGTAAAAGAAAATTGTGTAAACAGATAAATGGAAAAGTCTGGTGAACAGTTTGTATTGCTCAACGCTCAGCAAAGTATTTGTAAATAACTTTGCCACAAGACCACAAAGCCATGAATCTACACAGTCTGGTTTAATTTTAGACCTGAGGCGACAACAAAAATCCAGACAAGAGTCTGGTTGGCAACATTGCGGGGAACTGTAAATGCATTTCACTGGAAGCAACTGATGAAGATGTTAAAAAAATAATACACTCAGTTGAGGAATATGTCCGGATCGCCTCGATAAATGACAAAACAAATTAAGAGCTTGTACGTAAACGAGAAATGTGCAATTAGAAAGATATTTTTATCATTCGCCAGGGAATTGCAATAAACTAATATTTAAATAAATCAAAACCAGCTGCAGACTCTAGCCAGAGCAAATATATTTTTTCAAGTGATATGCATATATATGAAGGAAGAAAAAACACAAACAAATCAGCAAAAAAGAACAAATATTTGTGGGCCTCTATCTAAACTAATTATTCACTTTGAATCTCGACATATTTTAAAACAAATTTACATTCAACCGCAAGGCCGCAGCAGATTTAAAATATTTGGTCGTATCTGGTCCTATTTGTGTAGTTGTATTTGTGGGCATTCGTATTTATTATGATGCATCATTTTAAATACCAAAAGTGTGTGTGTTTTGATTTCGAATTTGGTCAACAGAACAACTTATTCCATTGTTCCTCACTTCAGTTGCGGTTGCTATGCCACATTCAAAGGAGCTGCCCAAATTGACAGTGAGTTATGGCAGTCTATCGTCAGCATTAGCATTAGCAACAGCCTAAGCTTATGCTTTTCAAATCGCATATACACAAATACTTTATAGGAGGGCAAAAAATGTGCCTGACATTATCAAGAAAAAAAAATAAAAAATGATTTATGTATATTTTGACCACTAAAGCGTTGCTTTAATAAATATAAATATATATGTGGAAAATACAAAAATAAATGTAGAGAGCGAGTTCTTGGAATCGGGGAAATTTAATTGCTGCCTGTCTTTCTTAGAAAGCGAAAATGTTAATAAATGTCAAAAGCGTTTCCAGCTCAACTGACATATTGAGCAATGAGCTGAAATTCAACACCGGCCAAAAAGCAGCGTTGACATTGTGCTTGTCGTGCCATAATTTCACATAATTTATGAGTTTTCAATTTATCATTTCTTTTTTTCACACATTTGTTGCACAGCAAATGTGAAGCCGAGTTGCAGTTGCCCGCCTCCGCCCAAAGCTGCAGTCCCCAAAATGTCAAATGTCAAATGGGAGTTTTCACATTGAGGGTGCGCATTTTAAATGTGAGGCACACATGTTGAGCTGATCTGTGTGGGAAGCAAGCACAACGACTTGTGGCTTAAGCTCTGCTTAGTTCATCCAAATAAGTCGCAAACCCCCATAAAATATTGCCACTTGTCATCAATGAAGCCATTGCTCCGCATCCACACCATACCCCATTACTTCCATGCCTCATGTTGTGCTTGTCATTAAAGTCGTAAGCAATGTCATGTTGCTGTCAATTTCCAAAAATCGCATTAGCTCGTGGAATTTGGAATTTGTGTCTGGTGCGAATGAATATGTATGTGACAACTGTCAGCCGTCTTGCCTAGAGACGACTGACTGAGCTTAGTGCTCAGAGCTTATCAGTTCGTAAAACCAGCAGCTCAACTGCCAGCAACAACTTGAACTAACTGCAACTGCTCTGCCACCGTCTGAAGACACTTGTGCGGCTGCACATAATTAGCGTTAGCCCCCTTAAGTTACCTGACGCAAATTCAGTGTCACCATTCCATTCGGCAATGCCGACGTAAATTTACATTTTAAGGGCTCGCATAAAAAGGGCTCACGAGCCACGGAATGCGGCTGCTCTTAAGCTTAGGGCTGCTCCACAAAAAGAAAAAAAAGAACGGTCGCATAACAAATTGTGAAACATGCGCAACAAGAATGTAGATAAGAAAAGCCCTCTGAACGCGCCGCACGGATTAAACGCTCACAAACTGAAACTGAAATTGAAGTTAGAGACTATTTGGCAGGCAGGTGAGTTGAAAGCAGCTCTCTGAATGACTTACGAAATCAATTACACAAATAGTTCAACGTAAAATACTTAGACCTGAGTTTCTTGTGTCCATCAACAGCAATAAATTTAGGAAAACGATTCAACAAACAAATAGTATTGAGATACTTTTGTATCGGTTGTGTAACAACCCAAGCAAAAGCGTTCAATATGAAAGAGCCAAAGGCAAGTTGGAATGTTCTAATAGAAACAGATTGAGTGGTAGATTCCCGAAACCCTTATTAAGCATGCTGAGGGTAGTTTCTTCAATATTACAATGCTTTTTGGCTTACAGAATCTGTGTTTGTTATATATGTTATATGTCAAACGGAAAACTATATTTTGTCTAATTGCCTAATTTAAATTTATTGGAAATCTATCGATAAAATGAAATTAACTTGATCTACACGGCCTTGTATTCCAATTTGGTTGTCACTATCTTTTATAGCATCTGAAACCGACTAAATCGACTCATCTGTTGATATACTTTATAGTGTCGAGGCTTCTACTCAACTCAGCTCAACTTCATTAAATAATAACATTAACTTTTGAAGAAAATAAATCAATCATTTAGTAAGTAGTACATTTACTCCCATGACTTTACAGACTCAAATGTGACTTTAAAGATTCAAATGTTCCATTTACTCAGTGCAAATTTCTTTCACTCCGCCAATCAAAATGCTTGAAATACTTGGCTAAGAATGCGATAGAATCTTAACGGGAATTATTGCAACTTTACATAGATTGTTTTAATATATTTTATACCCTATATATACATTTACTTGTATACTTGTATACCAGATATATATAATATATATACATTAATTTGCATATAACAAGCGAATTCCATTTGAAAGGCAGCAGCTCAACGGAAGACGGTTGCCAACTTCTGTTGCCTTAATACTTGTGTATAAAAGTTTTGCACAAAAGTCTTGTAACCTCATTAAAAGAGTTTCAATATTTTCGCACATTCGTAATGCGGCACATGAAATTGGCAGTGCCAGATAAAAACATTAGCATACTTTCGTGTGCGCCCGCAAAGTTTTGTTCCTGAAACAAATTAACCTTGAAGCAGCAAGACACAGAAAGAGACAGTCAGACAGAGAGAGAGAGAGAGAGAGAGAGAGAGCGAGTCGGCAATGTCTTGTCTTGAAAGACGCAGATTATTATGCAAATTTGTGTATCTACTGGCAGTCAGAAAATAGGACAATGCCAGCAATTCGAGTCAGCAGTTGAGCCAACTGACTCATTTCTGCCAGCTATCGTTCCGCTACAAAAATTTATTAATTTTAAGGCAAAGCGTGACGTCAGCTGATAAGAAACATGCTCGACAAAATCAATAAGCCGCCGTGCTGCTGTCGTTGCTGCTGTTTCTGCTGCTGCTGCTGCTGCTGCTGCTGCTGCTGTTGCCGAGTATTTTGCATGATTAATGAATTCACGTAATTGATTACACAACCACGCCCCTCCCCCACCACCCCCTTACTCAAAACAATATATACACACAGACACAATGGGTTGAGGACAATGAGGAGAACAGAACGCATCGCTGTGTGCACTTTTTACAGACATCAAAGACAGCGACAAACAGCTGATTGATGCGTCTTCTCTCTCTCAAAATGGTACACACACACGCACACACACAAATAGATAAGCGGAGACGCACGTGCGTGTGGCACACATAGGAGAGCTATGCTACATGCTACTGCTGCTATGGCTGCTGCTGCTGCTGCTATTGCTGCTGCTGCTGCTATTGCTGCTGCTGCTGCTGCTGCTGTCATTGGCTTGATCCGAACGCTGTCATCGATGTTGGACCGGGACTGCAATGATGATGACTATGATGCAGCCAGTTTCAATGCCACTTGCATTGATGTGGGTGAGGAGGGGTTGGGGTGGGGGCATGCAACGTTGGCTGTAGCACGATTTCGCTTCACGACTGGTTATTTATGCGTAATTTCTATGCACACATATCCTGTGACTGTCTCTCATCAGCTGTATAAGCAAATGCCAAAACAAGCCAGGCCAAAGAGAGCCTCTTCAGACATGAGAGTCGATGCGGATCAAAAGTGGGCGGCTAAAGTGGGTGGCTGGCTGAACTGAGTGGGTGGCTAGTCTGTGCTCTGTTGTTGTCGTTGCTTATGCAGGCGCACAATCATCAATCAAAATCAAAAGCCAAAGCCAAAGCACTTCTGACATTAATTTATTCAAAAGGGATACAAGCAGTTTGGCAAGGCAGCAAAAGGAAGTGCTATATATACACACACACACACACACACACATGATTCTCTATGTGTGTGTGTGTGCTATCTATATAGCTTCTCAATTATGTGCGCTTGTCACACACACACACACACACAATAGTTATTCAATTGATAACATCGCCACATGCAAAATTCACATGATATTTTAATAAATAATCGTAGCACACATTTCTGCGCCAAAAATATTCTAATTAATATTTATAAACGAGAACGGAGAGAACGCTTTGCATAAATCGCAAACATTTGAATAATAAATACGAATTATGCATTTAATTAAGATTTGTCACACAAACCAAAAGCAAACAATTATCCATATATTTTTGTCCTGCAAGCGTTTTATTTATTTTTTCTTTTTCTTTTAATCCATCCATCGATATCTGCAACGCGGTGGCTGAAAATTTTGATTTCGCTGGCTTGCATCAGTCAATGCTTGGCGGGGAGGCAAACAAAACAGAAAAAAAAAATAATGGAAATACCCAAACGGCAGACGAATTCAATCTAAATGCAAATGTTCGCATTGTGCTTTTTGTACACGCGAGCACCACTGGAGCGCCAGGAGATGCTGTGACTGCTGTGGAAACTGCTGCTGCTGCTGCTGCAGCTGACTAACCAACTGGGCAATCAGCTCTATCAGCCGCTGCAATGGCAATATCAAGAGCAAATAGCGACTGCAGGTAAATGCGCAACACAGAAAGTCAATTAGGCGAGCGGCGATAATCGAAGCTGCTCCACGATTTCGTAGCCTTGCCTCTGATGGTGTCTGCCCCAAAGCGAACTAACTGAATGAACTGACATGATGTTTGCGGTTTCGTTTTATCGCATTTCGGCTTCTCTACTCACAAAAAAAAAGTAAATTCTTTAAAATCTCAAAGTTAAACTCACTTTAATATTCCACAGAGTAAATGTTTGACGGGGTAAGTATTAAAGATAAATTAATTATATCTCTTAATGTGAAGACGGATTTTTCTAAAAAAAAAAGCATGGGCCAAGGCATGATACAGACAGGAGGAAGGATGTTCGACGCCTTCAGCTATATATAATCTTAATCAGCAACAACTGGGGAAAAATAGCTAAAGACTTCAAATTTGAAATAGTAGTTCTCGTATAAGGCACAGGTGTAAATATATTGAATTTTAATCGATAAATTATATACCTAGATTTACTATTGATTAACTGTAAAAATATCATTAAGATTGGATAGAAAGAAAGAAAGAACGATTGGATAAGAAATGCCGGTGGATGTAACCAACATTTATTTTCATATTAAACAAACTATTTTCAGCAAGCCATTTATTTTTTATAGGCTGAGTTTAGGATATCTTCTTCTCACATCTACTCTTACTTTATTTTTAAATATATTTAAAGTATATATGAGTGAAAAGCAATTCTGAAGAAGCTGAAAACACAATCGTATTGTGATTGTCGAGCGTTTTTAAGTTCACAAAATTCGCTTCGTAAGTTTACACAGCAAAACTCTCTAGCTTTCAGGTTGACTTTCATATTAGAACGATATTCCACATATTGCCAGCATCCTCCTGCCGGTTGCATATTCTTGTCATAGCCATTGTCCCTAATGGCAACTGCTGCTAAAGCTGAAGCCTTGTCTGTGACTGTGGCTGTACCCTCCGCTCATTTTAATACATATTTCCAATTCAATTGGAAATTTGCAGCAGCTCGCTATCTTTTCATTGTTTGCTCCTAGCTCACTCTTCTTCTATATAACCCAGCTTGTGTTTTTTCTATGGCTTACCAATAAAAATTTACAAGCATTGTGCGCCATGTTTGCTTCAACAACAATAACAAGAACACAACATGTGTGTGTGTGTGTGTGTGTGTGTGAGTGAGTGTGTGTGTGTGTGTTTGCCTGCGCTTAAGTATGTTTAACATGGGATAAGCTCGATTTTCCTTGCTCGCTTCATTTACTTCAACGTCGAAGCCGCGCAAATTGATAAATTATCATTGTTCTCCTTGTTGTTGTTGAGTTGAAGTTGAGCGGCCGCATTTTGCCCCGCCCACATCACAAATTGCATGCAATTAGCTCGGCAAAAAGAACAATTAGCCGCATGTAAGATAAGCACGCATAATAATATAATTTATTGTAATAATTGAGTTACAAGACATTCAGCTGCTGTTGTGGCAAACACTCAATCCACACAAGCCCACACAACCCATCACACACATGTTCGGGTCAATGCATTGTAATTGAGACACACACACTACACACTCCACTGCAATTGGGTGGGCGTGTTGGGTGCCCTCCCCAATAAAATCACAACTGTCCCACAGACGAGCTTGCTGCTGCTAACCGCTTTTTTGTTTTTTAAAATCCATGCCACACGCTTACAAATTATATGCAAATGCCGCATATCAGCGAGGAAAAAGACAGAAACGAAAAAAACACTTTGAAAGCATTAGAATTACAAATATCGCTGGTGGCATCTCCATAGCAAAAGCATTGTGGCAATGCCAATGCCAATGGCAACACCAACCAAAACAACAACAGCAACGTTGTAAAGCCTACAAGCCACAGAATCCATAAGCTGCTCGCCTTTAAAAATCTCACATAGTAATAGATGCAAAATAAATATGCAAAATCGTTTCGCAGCGAAATACATAAATCAGATGAGAAAAGTTCAAATTAAATGCAAACAGCACCAAAATCAACCACGACGACGACGACCAAAGATGAAATTGAACTTTAAGCTAGGCGTTGAGTTGATTTGAATTGAGAATTGGGAGCGATGCGAAAAGAAAGTTGAAGAACTTTTGTCATGCAATCAGCTAAATATTTCGCAGCAATTTGCATGATATATGTGAGAGAATACAACGAGTGGCGACGTTGCAACTTACGGTGGAAGTGTCAGTTGGAGTTACAGCAGAAGCACTTTGACTGCTTGGCTACGTGCTTGGGCAACAGTTTTTAATTGCAAGTTGAAGGCAAACACGAGGCCTTTGCTTAAATAACGTTAATTGGAAAATGTTCACAGACTTTGCATTTTCCATTTGCATATTCATTGCAGAAATTCATTTAAAAATGCATTCCCCCATCGCACGTGACCCATAACGGACTATAATAATAATAATAATAATACTCTACCAATCGCTAGCCGCTATTGCTCTTTAATGAGACTGGTGACACACAAAGAGCAGCACCTCTGCATTGGATTAAAATCCAATCTGCATAATCAAACAATGATAAGAATTGAATGTTCTCTACGCTCTTATAACTAGAATGGGGACTATGAGTTTTAACTATCACTTAACACTTAATGCTTGCTTTTTGTATTAAATTTGTTAAGGCTAATCTCTTCATTTAGTTGATGTTTCAGCTGTTTATGAGAATTCTTTAATAAAGTCTTATAATAAAGCTAACCGAAAAATGCCAGTCAAATATAGCAAGCAAAATTTACTTTACTTCTTTTGAGCAGGTAACAAAAAATAGATACGCCATAGTTAGCCAGTTAAATGATTTTGTTATCCGAAAGGTATTTTCATAGTCAACTAACTAATATCAGAGAAATTGATATATATTCAACAGCTGGAGTCAGTGTATCGAGAGAGTTCGACTAGAGCTATAATTATTAATCAGTTGCTTTGAAGAAAATAATCAGTTGCCCAAATTGAGCTTTCTTTTAGATAATAATAAAAATGATAATCGTTTGATATCACAGTTTTCCAATCGATCTGGTTAAATAATAATGAAAATTAAAAAATAATAATCGTTTGATTTCACAAATTTCCAATCGATCTGATTAAGTATACAGAAGCTAGTTAGCAGTTTAGCAATAAGTAAAATTTATATCGGGCATCAGTTTATTTTTGTAAATTTTGTCTCATTTTATGTACATAGTATTTGGCCAAGGGGCTTTATAAAACGATGAAGGAGTCTGTGCCATGGCATTTTCATGCTCGACTTATATTGAAGATAAAAGTGTATATAAAGCACACATTGATATATATACATGCAACCAACTAACATAATGTCAATGTAGAGGATACAGGACTCTCGTCAAGAGCTTGTTAGCGTTTGCTGTGTGCTTTGAAGAAGCTGCTCTTATCTGAGAATATACCAATTATTATTATTCAAATAGAATCAATTTAATTTGACTCTTGGCTTTTATTAATTTGCCATACGAATTAGCTCAAATAAATGTCGACTTCATTTTTCTAATTACAATTCCAATTGCTTATTAATATTGATATAATTGAAATGAATTTTTATAATATTTATTCGAATTTTCTGCACTATTTGCCATATGCTCCATCTCTCTTTCTCTCTCACAGTTGTCTCTTTTTGTGTGGTTTTCTATTTATTTGCAGTTGAGCATTTGTTGCAGCTTAACTATGAAATTTATTATGCACAAAATGGTCAGAAAATATCTAATAAAATATATATTGAAAGTTTTATTGCTACGCTGCAAGCACACACAAAATCACACACACACACATACATACACACACACTCGCATACACATACATACACACATATGTATGTGTGTGTGGACAAACATTATTTGCATTTTCACATAGCAAAGATTTTATGTGCAGTTTCTGCGTCTGTTTTCTTTTTTGTGTTTTTGCTGCTGCTTTAAGCATTTTGTTTGGAAAATTCAATTTTTTCTATACAGTTACCTAAATGTTGGGTCTTTGTTGCTTACTTTTTTTTGTTGGCATGCCCCAACTTTATATAAGCAAAATGTTGTTGCTTCATGTTTTCTGTTTCTCATCGTTTTGTATTGTTTTGCTCATATTTTTAGCGAAGCGCCTGTATATGAATATATAGTATAGAGTGTGTGTGATTGGATGTGTGTGTGTGCGTGAGTGTGTGTGTGTGCGTGAGTGTGTTACTATTTTTTTCCTATTTGTTTTAATGGAGTACAGTGTGTGGACTTTGCCGTCGCTGGCTTTGCAAATATCCTAAGGCACTAGCATTCATATGAGTTTATCGAGGGGTGTATAGTGGATTTTGTGATTTGCTCGTTTATATGTATATGTGTGGCATATGTGTGGCTGTATACATATGTGTGTGCTCTATACATATGTGTGTGTGTGTGTGTGTGTGCGTGTATATTCAAGTAGCTGACTTGGTTTTTATTTTTTTGTGTTCCAAGACGTTGAGAGGCGCTTAGTTGAACTTAGCCACAAGATTTGACTTTGGTCAACCGAAATCTTCTGGATACGGTGTGTCCATTTATGTGTGTGTGGGTCCTGCAACATGCGTGTGTTGGCCAGGTAACCAAAATTGGTCTTAAGGCAATTGCCTGGCCACCAAAACGGGCACTCTTCAACCGATGTGTGTCAGCTAAGTCTTATCTCTGATAATGCTTAAGACAAGTTGCACGAGCGGACACGAAATCGAATCCATTCATGAATATTGGACCAGTAAGTCACTTCTGAATTAAATTAACACAGCTCTGAATGAAAACGACAAAGACAACAAAGTCTATTAAATAATGACTTTTAGTCGCCACTCGAATTGAATAGAGCTGTTGCATTGGATAAAGTCAAATTTAGAATTTTAATTCGCTTGCCAGCTGTGCATAAATTTTGCTTATTGATGAATAAGTAAATTTAATAATGTTTGCCAAAGAAATTATTACCAAAGCGAATCCATTTAAAAAAATATTCAGAAACTATCCGGGTAAAATAAAGTTGTGCAACGGTAATTTGGTATATCAATTCCCGAATTCCATCTTTTAGTTCAGATTTCTTTAATTTTAGCGATAAGTATACAACTGTAAAGATATTGCCTTCCAATTGATATACAAACTACTTAGAAATATTATTGATCAACTGTCAAAATTTCATTGGGTTCGTTTAAAAAAGACAGCGCTTGAGAAGCAAAACGTATTTTCATATTGAACAAACTACTGTCATTAAGGGCTTAGGATATCTGCTAGTCGAGCTCAGCCGCCTAATAAATAACGAATTGCTGCTTATCCTTAAAGTCATTTGACGCACACACTGTGGAGTCAGAACTTAATTCGCAAGTTTCAGCTAGAGCTCTCCTCCAAAGCTAAGTTCACCCAAAGTTATTTCGCCCTGCGCTCGCTCTGCTAATCCAAATCTGGCTGCAAGCGCTTTATTTTATCTGTTTGTTTTTTGTTTTGCTTGCTTTTTTATAATATGCGCGAGGGCGAAAGTAAAAAGGGAACCAAAAAAAAGATGTGAACCTTGTTGCTGTTGTTGTTGTAGCTAGTAGTTATTATTGTTCTAACGCACTGGCCCGAATGCGACGTTCTTCATAAACAATTTGTATCTTCTGGATGCACTTTCGCCCTCTCCCTTTCTCTCCCTCTCTCTCTCTCTCTCTCTCTCGCTCCCTTTCTCCCTCTACTCTCTATCTCGATGTTTTCTCCTTCTCTGTGGAGCAGACGCTGCGATCCGTTGACAATTGTGATAAATTATGACAGCACGCGACCGATTCGACTGGTGGGTGGTGGGGGGTATGGAGTTAGGTTCATTTCACACACCACGCACACACACACACACACACACACACTTATACATCCCGATTGTCATTAATTTGGTGTGCTTTTGTTTTTGCAGGTTTTTCTTTATGTGGCGTTTTTAGAGTCGCCTTTTCCTCTTCGGGTGCGAAAATATAATTGTTATCGCTTCGCGCCGGGGGGCAGCAGCAGCAAATTAATTGATGTGCTGCACGCAACAAGACCTTGCGGCTAGATGCTAATTAGCGCGAAAATGACACACGCAAATTTCCAAGTGAATCAATTCTCACGTTTCCTTTATTTTTGTTGGTTTATGCCCAGTTTTTGCTCGCTTCGATTGTTGATTTTATGTATTCGATTTTATTTGGTTTTTCTTCTCAACTGTTGTTGTTCACTTTATTCTCTACACACTCACACACACTCACACACACACACACTCACACACGCACAAATACACTCACTTGCCTTCTGCTTTGTGTGGACAAAATCTTCCTTTTATGCTGCCTGTTGTTGTTGTTGTCGTGGTAGTTGTTGTTGTTGTTACTTGCTAGCAACAGCAACAATTTTCGTAATCCGCTTTTGGCCTAAATTTCAATTCTTACTTGTTTTTTTTATTTTATTTTTTGCACACCCTGCTGTTGTTGTTGTTGTTGTTGTCACGTTGCTCTTTGAGCATTTCTTTTTAGATGTTTTGCTTCTTTTGGTTGTTTTTTTTCTTTGTTTTTTGCTTTTGCGTGTTTATTTTAACGCGAAATTACGACAATGATGTCGGCGCCGCTTCCTGTCCCTTTGCCCCACTACTTGGTCCATCTCAGTCCGATGCCAGGCAACGCAGACTATTCACACGCACTGTAACTGTAACCGGCAAGTGGGGGGGTCAGTTGGGCACGCACCTTACCCAAAATTTATTTACTTTTGGAAGGGAGGACTGCGCAGCATCCACAACACACAATTTTGTGGAATGGGTCACGCACTTGTCTTGCCTTTTTTTTTTGCCTAATTACCGCATAAATTGCGAGCCACTTGTCAAACTCAAGTTAAGTTTGGAATTTGCCCGATTTGTGTTGCTTGCTTTTTTGCTGTTTTTTTTTTTTTTCGTTGCTCACTCACCAAACAAAACACGCACTTTCCCACATAAATATTACGTTTTTTTTCCTTTCTTCAGATTCCGACCAATTTGGCGCTAAGCAAATGAAGAATTGGTTTATCAAATTCTGCAGACGAACGAAACCGACAAAAATATCCTCAGCAGTGGTCGAAACGAAGCGCGCGCGTGTTGCGAACGACAGCGAGAACGAGAGGCGAATGAGAGACTGACGCGACAACGGCGTCGAGTGGCGCAGCCAACCACATCGAGCGCCTCATGCAACCAAAATGTTCGATGGCCAACCCACACCAACCCGTACCAGGTTGCAAGCCGAACTCATCCTCATCGATGCGATGCCAAATTAAGCAGTTAAACATTTGATTTTAATTAATGTAAACTTCTCATATTATCCCTATTAAAATTAACCAATAACGAACTGCTAGCTGTGTGATGCACTAATAAACGAGACAGCTCGACTATGAGATACCCTAAACTCAGCTGTTGACAGTTGGTTGTTCAATATGAAAGAAAATCTTATTCGATTTTAATATAATTTTCATAATTAATCGAAAATATATCTGTGTAGCCTAAATATCAGTTGCAATGTAATCAATTCACAATTGTATCTTTTACTCGAATTATATAGATATTCGCAAAACATTGACAGTTATCGATACAATGAAATAAACCTAATCAGACCTACGGTATATGAGAACTTATATTTCAAATTTGAAGTGTCCTGCCAATATAGTCTCTAAGATTGCTTTCGATTGCGGCAATGAGTCATTAAGTCCGTGAAAAATGAAAGTCCCCAGACAAAGATTAAATTGAAGTGGGTAAAAATACCAATATATAGAGTGGAGGAGATTAAAATTGTATCACATTAAAGAACTCTTATTTCGAATTCCATTAAGATTAATTGCTTTATTGTCAAAACAAGTTGAAAGCATTTGCAGACAGCAATTCACTTCAATTGGAATTCCAAAACCTGTCAGAAATTGTGGCACCCAATGCAACATTCTACGCGGACAATTAACATAACTAATCAATATATTTTAATGCATTAGTTTAATATTAAATGCAATTAGTGGCATAGCAAAAATAATCTGATGCAGCTTGCCCCAAATACAAATATTATGGAACTGTTACTGTTGCTTTTGCTGTTAACAGAACCAAACCGAACAGATTTGGCAAATGTTGCGTGTCCAACGCGAACATGTTCGACGAAGGCCAGGCACAGTTTTCGTTCGTAAATGGACCGCTGTGCTACCCGCCCTCTTCACCTCTCACCAACGATAAGCAACGATTATGATTCTCTCGCAATGCTCGTGCTCGTGTGTGCCTACAGCTGTGGCAACATGTTGCAGCAACATATGTACATGCAGAAACTTGACCTTTGGCAACAGCCTTAACTGCTGTTGTTTTGTGCAACCAATTAATAGACAACTCACCAACACACACACACACACACACACATACACGTGCGCTGCTTGTCTGTGTGTGTGATTTATTGCATGTGCTCATAAATCTGAGCTCGCAACACAAACAACAACAGCATCAAAAACAAGAAGAACAGCAACAGCAACATGCATAATTTCCATAAATCTTTTATGACTGCGTGTATAAAGTTTTTGCTAAGGCCAATTATGCGCCCAAAACTAGGCACTAATTTGACAGAAAGTGGCCATAACCCTCATCGGTGGGTTATGGTCACTCAACCCAATCGAAGTCATAAGTAACCCCAAATTCAGTTTATATCTGGCTAACCAGCAATATCATTAATAAGATACACAAACAAACACACGCATACACACACAGACACATAGGAATTATCTATAATCAAGTTAGGCAAACAAAGGGCTGACAAGACTTCAAGCCAAGAACTTGCAATGAGCTCAATGAGAACAGCTTCATTTCGATTTCCGGGAATTCTATTCTCCAAAGAGCCTTCAATCAGACACTTAATTACAATAACAATTTTATTCTTGGAAAAGCCAAAAGTATTCTCCAATTTTTATTTACATATAAATATAGCTATTCATGCAGATAATTCGTAAAATAAAGATTTAAAAGACTGATTTTCGTTGTTGTTAAAATTAATAATTAAATTCTTACTTTTGGCGCTTATCAGTATCAATCAAATATTATTAAATTATTTACATCTTTTAAGGCTAAAAACACATAATAAAATACATTTGGCTGCTGTTATCAGCATTAGCAACATAATCGTAGCAATATGTTGCTCGACAAATGTTGCCGTGCATTAAATGTTTTCTAAAAATGTGTCCAAGCTAAAATGTGGCTGGCCACATGTTTGTACTAAAATGTAGCCAACTCATACCTAGATACATGTTGCAGTTACATTTTGGGTGTTGCTTGGCAATTTCAGGTGGATTTAGCGGCCTGTTTTTGGGCCAACAATTATTCAAATGGCCAACAGACTGTTGCTTGCCGCAGCTTTGGAAGCTGTTGTTGCATGTACTCCGACAGACAGCAACAACAACAACAACCACGACGACAAACTCTACTTTCACTTGGCATTCGAAGAAATCGAAATCGGAACAAAATGGAAAACAAGGCTGCAAAAATGCAATCTACTTGATTGCCCAATGAACTTCAAATGCTGCCGGGGGCGTGGCAATTGTTGTTTGTGTGCTTGTTGCCGCTTGATTTTATGGCTCCAACAGTTTGACTGGCGCAGAAAAAAACTTTTGCTTATTTCAATTTAATTGCTTCTCAGGCGGCAAGTCAAGGCATCAACACAACCCAAACACACACACATGCATACACAACTGGTTTGCGGTGTGTGTGTGCCTCTGTGTGTGTGTGCCTCTCTCACTTCCTCTCCCTCTCCCACACTCTCTCTCTCTCTCTCTCTCGTTTGCTCATGCTTTCGCTATGTGCTCATTAAAAAAGCGAGTCAGCTACGCAGAAAAGCGACATTTGCATAAATTGCGACTGCCTGTGCGTGTGTGCTTGTGTGTGTGTGTGTGTGTACGAGTGTGTGTGTGTGTGTGTGCGAGCGCCTAAAAGCATGCGAAACGTGCCAGTGACACACAAATGTCAGCAGTCAACAGCAGCAGCAGCAGCAGCGGCAGCACAAAGCAAAGTCAAAACTTGCAAATTTTAATGCATCATAAGATTTCAGCAACTTACCCCCACCCAAATAAAATTCTCCCTGCACCCACCGCCTCTCCACCCCCTTTATAGAGTTAAGAGGGCTCATTAAATGCCATCGCTCGTCTAATGAAGCTTCTTGCCTTGTTGCTGATTTAACCAGTTTTCGAGCTGTGATTCTCACTCGTAGCGAGTATTTGGTATTTTTGATGGCCTGTCGTTAAATGGTCGTTTCCTTTTTTACGCACTCAACTAAATGTGATTGACAGCTGGACACACTGCGAACGACAAGCCGTCAGGCCTCCCCCAGCCCCTAGTGACTCCATCTTAATGTCACAAAGAGCGGCAATTTATGAGGGTGTCATTTACAGTTTTTGGCCAGCAATTAAAAGTGTCGTAGAGAAATTCATACCTATCTCAAGGCCCGAGATGAAAGTGAAAGCGGTTTTGTGACCAGGCAACGCTGTTTCCCGCTGCTTCCCGCTGGATTAACACATCTCCGACTGTGGCAGCAGCAACCCCCATGGACTGCCCCTCTGCCTCAACAGCAAACTCGCTTGTCGCATAAATCAAACATAATCAACGCCAACATTCAATATATATATATATATATATATATATATAGAGATATATCCTATGCGGTATATAGATGGGTAGCGGGGGTAGCATATAAATCTAAATTACAAACATACTTAAGACCTTGGCAGAGGAGGGGAGAACGATTTGCCTGTTGACCGCAGGGGAATTCAATTGTGGCTATTGAGAACTGCTGGCTTTAAGATAGCAATCTCTGTGTGTGAGAGAACATGCTGCTACTCGTTTGTTAGCGCTTGTTTTCCCGCTAAATGCTGTCTAATGCTGCACGGCAGAGCTGACATCTAAACGAGCGAGAGAGGATGGGATGGGGAGAGAAAGGGAGAGAGGGAGAGGGGGAAGCGCTATAATGAGGGTGGCTTCTCAAACTTAATTGCAAGTTATTGATGAAGCCCTAATTCGATTTAATATTCAATTTCGCCGGCTGAAGTCCGCTCTTATCTCGATTTCTGGTGCGACTCCTGACAACCCTGTCAGGACATTCAGGACATGCAGGATATGCAGGGAGGGGCCGCAATGTGAAGTGTCAATAGAATGATCCTTATGAAAAGTCATTGACAACACTTGCAACACAACGAAAAACAAGTGAGAACGTTGCAGTTTGCTGACTCCATCTTTAAAATTGTGGAAGATACGCGGCCTTATCAATAATCACTTTTGGCGATTATGGCTGCCAGTGTGGGCGTGGCCATACAATTTTATTTATCGATACTTAAGGACGGTTATCGGTAATATACCTTGCAAATTTGATGGTTAATATGCACAATAAATAAATATATAATTATAAAAAACAATGCTAATACACATTCAAATAATCAAAAAATATCTCAACTGTTATTTTTTCATGTGTAGACATGGCGCCAATATTTACGAAATCATTCATTATCAAAATCATGCTTGCTTCCTCATTATGATAAGCGTATTATAAACAGTTTTCATCACTAAACACTTGTATACCCTGTATATATTTAGAGTAATATTTTTTTAGCAAGCAGCTATATATATATATATATATATATATTTATATTGCTATATAACTGTAACCAAATATATATATATATATTTATAGTATTATCAATATTAACAAAGTACGAGTAAAATATTAAAGCTATCTAATGTATATATGTGGAATGTTTAAAACTCGTCATTCTTACAAGCAAAATTCAAACCTGATTGTGCATTGTCATTGTGAATACTAACCAAATTCTCTTTACCAAAGCGATAAGACGCAAGTGGCATAATCAAAACATGGCCAAGCCGGTTCCAATGCGATAAGATGTCACATTGACAGCATACGACTATAAAGTTGTCCCAGCATTTAGTGAGTTAGTTTGAATTGAAATCGCTTGGCGTTCACTTCATATTCACAATGATTGTGTTACTGATTTTGCTAGCGTTAGCGGCGCTGCTGTTCGTCTATTTGAGGTGGACGTTCAGTTTCTGGGAGCGGAAGGGATTCCCCTATATTGAGGCAAGCATACCCCTTGGCGCCCTGGACTCGGTGCGCCAGAACAAACGATCGTTCGGCTTGGCCATGTATGACATGTACCTGGCCAGCAGTAAACCCTTCGTGGGCATCTATCTTACGTTGAGGCCTGCGCTGCTGGTGCGCGATGCACAAATCGCCCATGATGTGCTGACCACGGATTTTGCCCATTTTCACGATCGTGGCGTTTACGTGGATGAGAAGCATGATCCCTTGTCCGCGAATCTGTTCTCCATGGAGGGCAGCAGCTGGAAATCAATGCGCAATAAGTTATCGCCATCATTTACATCGGGCAAACTGAAGGGTATGTTTGGCACTGCGGAGGACGTTGCGGACAAGATGATGGCTCATTTGAATGGAAAAATAGAGCAGACGGGCACTGTAGAAGTCGATATGAAGAATTTAATGTCATCGTAAGCAAATAGTCTGAATTACATAGTACGCTTGTGTACATTACTCCATCGAATTGCTCTTTCAGCTTTGCTATTGATATTATTGCCTCGACGATATTCGGTCTGGATGTCGACAGCTTTTTAAAACCCAACAATGAACTGCGTCACATAAGTAATGAGATTAATAAGCCGACTGCTAAGAATATTCTGCGTGGAACAACAACCTTTTTATATCCCAGGTAAGCAAAGGACTATGCGTTTCCTATGCTTAACAAACACAGTTGATATCAATCCCCTGTCAGGCTAGAGAAAATTTTCAATCGCTTGGGCTGGCAATTTTCTGGCCAGAAGGAAATGCGAGATCTGGTATATCACACGATTTCAGTTAGGGAGAAGAACAACATTGAGCGTCGTGACATATTGCAACTATTGCTGCAGCTCCGCAACACCGGCCAAATCAACAAGGATGATGGCGTCTGGTCGGCTCAAGTAGCTGGACACAGCTTCAAGTCGCTGTCAAAGGCCAATATTGCTGCACAGATGTTTATTTTCTTTTCGGCCGGCTATGAAACGACTGCATCAACGGCAGCTTTCACTCTATACGAGCTGGCACAGAATCCGGATGTGCTGGCCAAGCTGATGGAGGATATCAATCAGACACTGGCTAAGCACAATGGAGAGCTCAACTATGATTGTATACAGGCCATGAAATATCTGGACTTGTGCATAATGGGTAAGTCTGACTTGTAGCTTAAAGTGGTTGTCATAAATTTGTTTTACTCAGATTTTCCGTACGCTTTGCAGAAACCACTCGCAAATATCCAGCTCTACCGCTGCTGAACCGCATGTGCAACAAGGACTATCCGTTGCCAAACAGCAAGCTGGTACTTGAAAAGGGCACAGAAATTATCATATCGGTGATGGGTTTGCATCGTGATGCCGAATATTTTCCAGACCCACTCAGATATCAACCGGAACGCTTCACAGAGGAGCACAAAAACTATACGCCTGCCGCCTATATGCCCTTCGGGATCGGACCCCGTCAGTGCATTGGTAAGCACGCTACTAACCGTAAACTCGAAATTCTGAATCTGAATTTGTCTGTTCGAATTATTTGCAGCTGCCAGAATGGGCAAGATGAACGTGAAGATTGCCCTGACCAAAATACTGACCAACTATACGATTGAGATGCGGAAGGAGGTGCGCGAGCTTGAATTCACTGTTAACGGAATAACTCTGCTCCCAAAGGGTGGTGTACCCGTGAAGCTCTCTAAGAGGATGTAGCCCAACAGCACGACAACCCTATTCAACTGTGGATAATCTAACCTATACGCTCTCGCTCGAAAGAACTATATTGACCATCCCAGGCGGATAAGGATCTTCTCTTGTCTGGCAGATGAAGCATAACAATTTACATATATATAGTTTTATAAAAAAAATCACTGAAGATGGCTTTAAGATAGGTTTCCAAACGGAATTATCCTTATTTTGATAGTGGCAATAATAAAAAGAAATCTCTTTCATTCACCCAGACTAAAAACTGTACTGCTTAACTTAAATTATATTAATTGTAGTCTAGTTAATACTCAACCTTAAGATTCATTAATATTATTAATTATTAATAAATACCCAATTGTGTGCTGATCAGCATCGATATTTGTCTGGCTCCATTTTCCACTTCTACAAATCACCTTTCTGCTTATTACAGACACTTGCGCAATTTTCAATCCCCCTTGTTGACCATTTGATGGGCAAAGTGTCTGAGAAGCGAACGAATCCTGTTCACAGGACGTGCCGCGAAGGGCGTGGGGGGCGTCAACAACAAAGCAGAAATGATGATACACACCTACAGCTGTCGATCAGGCAACAACAATAAAATGTGGGCGTAGGTAGACACTATCTCATTTGTGGTCATGTTGGCGTGTCGAAAGCGTTTCAACAACAAGCAACAACAACAACAACAACTGCAACAACAACGAGACTGAGTGCGACCATATGGCAACCATTTGCCTGAATTTTATCAGAGGAAAAGATGAGCATAAGCAAATGCTAAGGTGAAAAGTGTGCGACTTGCAGATACCTCGTGTAGATTACCAGCTATAAACAGTTCAGCTTTTAATTGTTAGCTGGCACTTGTTCAATTTGAATGACAACTGGAGAGTTGGAAGTCATCTGTCAAATATATGAATTATTTTAAGCACAAGCTCAGTGTGTCTTATTCTGTAGCCAATAAATTGTTATTGCTAAAAAATCAAACCTGAAACTAAAATGACCTGCTTGCTTGAAATGCGTCTGAACAAACATAATTCTTTAACATAATTTTCTTCAATAATCGATTTCGTAAAAAAAAATTATTATTATTGAATTCTTGTGTACCGTTCTGTAGTTTCGAGATACCCAGTACAGGATACATGGTTACAGGGTATACGCAGTGCTCCCCCTGTTTCTCGTTAGTTGTTGGTTTTCTGCCTGTCATCGCATTTTTTCCCCAAAAACGCATATTGATTTTATAATTTTCAATGTGCTTATAATTAGCCACAGCTCCTGCAGCATCCTGGTTGCCACTGCCACAGCCACTGCCTGTCACAAACATTCGACACTTATAAGTGTTGTTGTTGCTGTTGTTGCTTTCTTTTTGGAGCCTGCGACCCGGCATCGTTGATTGGCTTGTCCTTGACTTTCCCATTCAAATGCCGCTTTGTCAAAAGGGAAAGTTGTTGATGCTGTTGCTGCCACCAATGGCGCCTAAGTGCCTGGCTACCTGCCGCATGCTGCGTTGCTTTTTATGTTGCATCTGCAACTGTGCTGACAGATTCACACATTTCGCATTTCACATTTGAATGTCAAATGCCAATTAAAAAACGTTCCTCAATTGATAATCTGCCAACGAGCCGTAAATAAAAAGGCAGTCATACAATTAGCCGACTAACTCAGCAGGCCAATTGTCTCTTTACAACTTCCACTCGTCTCTCTCTCTCTCTCTCTCTCTCTCTCTCTCTCTCTCTCGGTGTTCATTGGCATCAAGAGTTGGCTCACACCTTTAGTGGCCTGTGTCCAGTGCCCATTAGTGCCGCTCAGCGGCTGCCTGTCTCGACTTTCCTACTAATGCCTACCCCTATTCTTACTGTCTGTGTGTGAGTGTGTGTGTTGTGCACCCCTAGCAGAAGCAGTTAGTCGGTGTCCTGGCAGCCTCCAGGCCTCCTGCCTTTATCAAACAAACAAACAAACAAACAAACAAACAAACACAACGGCAACAACGACAATGCTCGGACTGCGCTTCACTTCGCTAGTTGGCACACACGCACACACACGGTACACACACACGCACACACACAAACAGACACACACAGACACACACAGACACTCACACACAAGTGTTTATTTCAGTCCACTTCAGGACTCTTCACGCCACAATGTGAGGTGTAAAGTTTGTTTATGGTCAAGTGGTTTGTGTTATATATATATATATATATAAATATATATATATACATACATGTTGTGTGTAAAAAACAAGGCGCCAGTACAGAGTGCCATTCTGTTGACACGACACTAATGACCACTCGGATCTTATCTGGACCTGTGAATGGCGCTAAAGTCGCTTGTTGCTTCTAAACCCCCCCTCACTCACCAATCCCCACATTCTCCTTTTTACTTGTCCTTCTCCTGCCATTCAAATGTTAAAATTGTTGCACACGTTCTGCTTTTTGCATGCGACACTTTTTGTGTACTTTCGTGTTTGCATTAAAAAACAGAATTATATTTGAATACAAACTTCCATTGTTGCATCTTTCACATAATCCATACAAAGAACAAACTATGGTCAACATAAGTGGCAAATGAAAAAAAAAAATGGTAGCCGCACTTTGCTTATATGGGTTACTTTATTTAAAGTCAAGAATTAAAAGAGCAATTCAACCATTTGTGAAATAATAGTTTATTTATTTATATATGATTTCAATATATCAAGACTGAATCACTCGATGAATATTGAATATTGAATATTGACTGTTTTCAATGAAAAAAAAAGAGGAATCATTTAAAAAGTAATAGAGACGAAATCGATTGTGTATATCGAAAAACAATTTCATTATTGGCTTACATTAAATAGAATCTAAGAATTTCATGAGTTGCAAGTCAGCTTTATGGATATGTTATTTATGTGTAGTTTTTATAGCCTGCACACATTAAAAATTGGAAGAAGGGTTTAATGAAATTGTGCAAAAGTATGTGACATAAACATAAAAGACACAAATGTAGAATTAATTGATAGACAGATTTTGTTAACCAAACCTAGACTGTAAAATTCTTGATTTAGTCTCGATTTTGCGATGCTTAAAATAATTAAATACTTAAACTCATTTGAATTTTGGCATCTCCCCTGCGACCTATCTCGACCATTGCATTTTAGCTTGCCTTTTTTTTAAATAAAATACAATCTCAAAATTTCATTACTGATTTATAGATTTTATTTATGCAAGATGAGAGATTTTTTGAGAATACTTAACAGTTTATGTTTACTTTATATGATGCGTTATACTTGGCTCAAGTGGTTACTATGAGGGTCAGTTTCCCATGGCAAGCTACCGCTCCAATGAAGATGAAGCTTATGGTGTAATTTTCATAAGCTTAAGAGCTTAAACTTAATATTCAATTAATTAAAAGCTAAAGATGTGGAGCGAGCAATAGCAAAATGTGAAAGGATTGATATTTTATGAATTAAAATTCAAAACAGATGCTTATGCTTATGTTCAGTTGGAAAATCAATTATGCTTCAGGGCTGCTTGCAAAATTTATAAAATAAATGCCAATTAGACACGAGGATATTCTTCAAAAAGCATCAATTTTGCCAACGACAAGATGAACTTGAACAAATAACTTATTTTAAGTTGTCCAACGAGAACACTGCCAATATTTGTATACTTTTTTGTCAATATGGTCAGGGCATAAGTATGTTTATAAAACGTGACATTGCCAAGGTGAGAACGTGTCAACCAGCGAGTTCCAGGTAAATATCTCTCTCAGCTTAGTTGGTTGCACTTTGCAATGTCTCTCACTAATATTCACAAATTTTTTCCTGACAATATTTTCATATTTTGTCTGTTGGACACAATGAGAGAATGCTTTGTTGTATGGATAATTTGACAGGCGGAAATTCACATGCTCGACGCAACGCTTTGTTTGTAAAGAGCATAATAAATGCAAATAAGTTGTGTATGTGTGAGTGGGTGAGAATGTGTGTGCGTGTCAGTGTGTGAGTGTGTGTGTCTGCTACAATATTGGGTGCCTTGCAACTTTATAGTCAAGCCAGACTTGTAGTTGTAGGTTTTGGGATTTGGGTGCGGTGTCTGCATTTACTTTGCTTGCTCAGCGAGAATGCTGAAAATTAAATAACTCAAACATGGACAACAACTAAAGCAACAACAACCACAAGCATAATACACTCAGAAAAAAATCTGCTTGAATTTTAGAAAATCTAGAAAGACTACTTGTTTTTAGAAATAAAAAGATATTGCAAATAAATAAAAACACCTTGTAAATAGTAACTTTTTTTTTAGAAACTTTTTAGAAAAATGTACACAGAAATTAAGAAACAAGAAATTTGCATGCATTCAGAATTTTCCTGGGCACCAAAAGAATTTTAAAAAAATGTTCCGAGTTTACGCACTTTATTTTGGAGCAATGTGTCAAATTTTGAAGCAAATGGACTTAATTCGTGTGCTCAACAAACACACGCGTGGTATTGGGTGATGGGTGATGGGTGTTGGCTGTTGTCTGTTGTCTGTTGGTGTTGGCATTCAGTTTGTGTGCTGCTCGGTCTTTGTCTATTTCACTCTATCAACTATGTAAGAGTGTGTATACGCGACTGGTAATTCGCACAATTTCCATGCCACAAAAACACAAGAACCACAAAAATAACAACAACAAAATGGCGATAGCTCGGCATGGAATTTCGATTGCCAGCGTTTTTGCGTATTCACCTTTCTGGCTGCACGGCATGTGTGGCTCTGTCTCTGCGTGTGTGCGTGTGTGTGCGTATGTGTGTGTGTGTGTGGGTGTGTGCGGGTGTGTGCGGGTATACGTACATTTCGCAATCTTCAATAAAACTGTTTGTGCTTTTATTTATTTATTTTTGTGTTTTTCTTTTTTTCATTTGGGGCTCCGCTTTTCATTTGTTTAAAACGCAAACTATTGTGCCGGATGGACGGAGTTGTGCGTGGGTTCCTGTGTGGGTGATTGGATGTGTGGGTGGTTGGGTGGTTGAGCGGTGTGGCGATTCTTTCATTTGGTGTGCTGCCCCAACTATGCGCGCAACTTTGTTGCTCTTTTCAACGCTATTGCCAATGCGCATTGTATTTGTTGGCATTTTTTATGCCTTAACTGAATGTGGCGCGGCAAGAGGAGTTAAAAAGGTGCTGGGGGCGGAAGTAAAGAGGGGGAGGAGGGGGTGAGTCTGCTCACTCAACTTCAATAGCAAAATGCAGAGAGCACAGGGCTCACTGTGTATTGTGCGGGCTTTCATGGCGGCCACTTTATTTTCATAGCCGCCTTTTTCACAGCCGCATAAAATGCAACAACAGCAAATTGGAATGTGTAACCGCAACTCGTAGTTAATTTTATTTATACTCCAACTCGTTTGAGTTTCTTCTTTTTTTTTTACAGTGTGTCGACTCTTCTAATTGTTGGCTTTAAGGCGCTTTGACGCTTTAGGGCTCGCTTGCTGTCAATATGATTTAGGCTCAGTGCCAATTACATAAATTAAACAAATGCTGTAGATAAATTAGCAAAGCCCAAAACAATTTAACGACCAGTCACAAAATGCAACCGTCCCGAACACAGGACAGGACACAGGACATTGTCCTTTGACCAAATAACTCATAAATGCAGCAGCGAGCCGAGCCAAGCCCAAGGGTGGACAGGGTAGGGCTGGCAGCTGGAAGACGATGCGACAGCTGGTGTTGCGTGTATTGATGCCATTAACTGGCAGCGGCACACAAATGGTTTTTGGGCAACGCCTCCGAACTGATGCTCAATGCTTAATTGCCAAATATTTTTAGCTGCTGCTTTTCGTTTGCTGCTGATAATGCAATGTTTGTGCATGGATTTGAGGGGCATTTGCTGAGATCATGCTGCTTATTGTCCTAGGGTTATAATCACAGTCAAATCAATTACATAATGCGGCCCATGAATCGACAGAAACTGGTAGCACAGCATTTTTGGTGCAACACGAAGGAATATTGAAACAGGTGCGCAAGCCAGCTGCAAGGAGGGAGAGATTGGGGCAGGGGTAGCTACCGCATCCATTTGACCATTTCGTAACGTTCCGTTTGGTTCAGAGTTATTTCAAAAGCTTTTCCATTGCAGAGGTTTCCGTGCGCAGCTTTTCCGCTCCCCCCACTATCACTGCCACTGCTGCATCGGACCGGAAATGCAAACGTGGCCTGGCCATAGCGAAAAGCGCAAAGAAAATTTATTGACAGACAATGGTGCCCATTTTCATAGTAGTTGGCACCCAACGCCCACTCATCCACACACACACACACACACACACACACACATATACATATGTACATAACTCGCCCAAGAGACGCATATTTATGCATACACAAAAAGTGCGCAGAACAGAGTCTGAAGAATTTGTAATTAAAACATTCTCATACTCGTTTCGGGCACGGTGCTTGCCACGTTCTGTTTGCCGCATAATATTCTATGCGTAGCATGCCTTTCCCTTCCTTTTCTTCTTCTTCTATTATTTCAATCAATTTAAGTGGATTGGAATTGAAGCGACATGAAGAGACATCTTAGTCAACTTGAATCGAGTACAAGGAGAGCAGAGAAAACCCTCTCATCACCTGAGATGAGGGCCAAAAAGGGAACACTCGTTCACAATTTGAATTAGCATTATTTGCTGTACCTTTTTTCATTGAAAACCCCAATTCAGCTTCATTTTACACATTGCTCCGCAACCGCTTTCAATATTTAATCGATTTGTGCACAAAATAAAAGAGAATGTCGACAAAATGACGCTTCCGCGTGGACACCAGTTGGCTGTCCCTGTTCCTGACCCCGCTCCTTTGGGTCCGGTTGAGCACCTGCGTCGTTTTATGTCCGAATTACGCTCGATTTATATTTATCTTTGAATTTACGAAGCAGCTCAGCTTCTTTTTGCTATTTCGCGAGTTTTTTGCATATTGGACAGTTGGGTGAATTGTGAGATATCCTTGATTAAATGTTTACCAAATTGTTCTAGGTCTTGGTCGAAGTCTACGTCTTGGTCTAGGTCTAGGTGTCGGTCTAGGTCTAGGTCTAGGTCTTGGTCTAGGTCGAGGCCTAAGTCTAGGTCTAGGTCTGATGTCTAGGTCTATGTTTAGGACTAGGTCTAGGTCTAGGTCTATGTTTAGGTCTAGGTCCAAGTCTAGGTTTAATTCTTGGTTATGGTCAAAGTGTCATGTATAGTTGCGTTTTGAGAATTGGGATTCATAGCAAAGCATAACAGGTCTCTTTCAATTCCCTCACTTTTTGCTAATCCTTATTTGCCTTTTTTACCTTTGTCACCATTTGCGGATAAAACTGATTTGATTTGGTGGTTTGGTTCGGTGTTGGATTTGGTTTGGATCGGTTTGACTTGGTTTGGTTTGGTGAGGACACTAGATGGTTTCGCCTTCTCTTTTATTGCATTGGCTTCAATCAATTAAGCAGTGGCAGAGCACGAAACAATCCCGCAACACTTCCGAATGCCACAGAACAGGCTCAAGCTTAATTGGTTGATTTTGTTTCTTCCCTTTCATACCCTGCGCTCAGTAACAACTGAGAAAAAATGGCATCAAGAGCGACTCAAGAAGGCACATATTTTCTTGATCAGCATCAATAGCCGAATCGATTTATTCATGTTCCTATCTCCATCTGTATGAGCAAGCCAATCTCGGAGACAATTATACTTTGGAAGTTGGAATATAAGTTATCGTATACCATATGCAAGACATAGTCTTTAAATTAAAATGAAATGTACCATGGCATATTATCTATAAGCTGTGAAAATTTCGGTAGGAATGGATAAGAAGCAAAGACTTTGCTAACAAAAAAAGTATTTCATATTGACAAAACGAATACTGACATGACAAGTTCTCGCCTCGAGCGTTCTAACTTGCTTCTTTGGAGTACCAGCTCCGCCAGAATCCAATTTATATATCTACTCAGAAAGACATAACTTACTCTCCTATCAGATATCTGCTGTCTATTTCAATGTGCTGCACATTTTGTGACTATATATACATATATACTTGTCTCTCAAAATTTGAAACGGCAACGCAAACCGGAACCGGGGCCACGTACTCCATGAAGTGGCAAAGAGTCCGGCAATGTTGAAAATAGTGTTTAAATATAATTAATGAATTATATTCCCGCTGCACTATTTTCGTAATTTCCAATTAGACTTTTAATGCGCTGCTCACACGCCGTAGTTGAGTCCCGTATCTTGATATGGTCGTTTCTTGATATTTTCATTTTGATGAGATATTTATGGGTGTTTTGCATGATATGATGACCGTTCTGGCCAATATCAATTTGTGTGTGGAAAGTAGCTGTTGTTGTTGTTCTTGACCAGCCAGGCAGGTCCATGCGGGTCCCATTCGCATAATTAAGCTGTAAAAGTAATTGACGCTTAAGTGGCCAACTTTTGAGCATAATATACGGCGCACAGCTGAACCGTTCCGAACTCTTCATTGCCTAGTTCACTAGTGGACACACATGGACTCGCACTTGGCACATCATTTTTGGCAATCATAACAATAAAATCAAATGTCAAACACTATCTGAGCTCAGCTCTGGGCTAAAAAGAAAAGTTGCCAATGCATTTTATGGACTTTTTACGACTTAAAACTTATGCGGCGGGCGCGACGTTGGCCAAAAATCGAGTATTATAAAAAGCCAACCAAAAATAGTAGTAGCCGAAGCCAGTGAAGAGCATAACAAATGAAATACATATAAATATGTATCTGTGTGTGTATGTATCACTTGCCGATTTTATGAGCTCAACAAAAGGCAGACAAAAGGTTCGTTGTGATTGTGGTGGTTAGGGATGAGGGGTGAGGGGCGCGGAACGCCTACCTTGTTATTGTTGTACCGTCGCATCGTCGCATCGTCCCAGTTGTTTGAGTTTTGCCAAAACTAATAAAATTAAATTGAATTGCTTAAAAATTGCCAAAAATGAGGCAAAGTGTCAAAGGGGCCAATGGCGCCACAGCAGCCAAATGGTTATGAGCCCAAGACCACACTCCACAACTGACCCGGGTTTTGGGCCAGGGGCCAAGAAGGGCAGCCCAAGTGGCCTGTTTTCTTGGTTGCCCGTCCCGGGGCGCTGGCAACGTGAGCGCATTAAGGCATTTTGCCGGGAATTGAATATTGAGTCCAGGCTCTTAGGGCAATGTCAGAAAGAAATCCGCATTCTTAGTGCTATGTCGAATTTTACATACTCTGAGCGTGTTTATAATTAGCTGATAAATATTGATTGTTTTAAATTAATTTCAACATAGTGTACAAAACATATATATCACAAAATTATACCTTATACAGTATGAACACAAATAATCTTATCCATTTTTATTTTCAGCAGGTACAAGATAACAATATACAATTTTATAGTTTTTATTCTAACTTAGCTTAAAGCATTAAATACAACTTCATTTAACGCAATATATAAAAACTATCGACTTTAATTAAACTTTAAATACACTTACCTTTTACTGTATATAAATATGAAATTCTACGCACTAAGATAAAATATCTTGCCTTATAGTTATACTTACTATAAATGTTATTAATTATTTTATAATTATATTAATTTAACGCCTCATTGAAAAATTAATAATAAATTCTTGCAACTCCACTATGACTTAAGCTACACCTTAATACTTAACTTATTGTTGTTTGAGATGGGTTAAATTGTGTGTAGGGCCCTGGGAGGGAAAGTAGGGTAAGCGAAATTGATACATATTGAAAATTTTCGGGTGCTGTGCTGTCTGACTCAATTGGGGTTGAGCTCGGTGACGACAAATTGAATTGCGCTGATTGTCAGGGTGGCAAACAGCTGCGCAGGTTCTTGCCCCAGCCACAATATTAATGCAATTAAGTGCAAATCGGAGTCGCTGTCGCCGTCGCTGTCAACATCGACGTCGACGTCGACATCGATGCCGACGAATATCCTTGCTGATATCATGATGGGTAAACGCATCAGCGAGCCCATAACGAATTTACTGCCAAATCCAATCAAATGCATGAAAACGATTTCATCAAAACACTCAGCTGCATGAAAGATATGCATATATATATGTATATATATATATATATATATATATACACATATGGGTGTGTGTGAATGCAATCATGCAGCGAGTACGAGTGACATATGAGTGATAACCACTATGCAGATCTGTGTGAAATCTGTGACACATTTCCATAATTAGTTGGTTGCCTGATGCAATATTTTATGGTTTTCACAATTGGCAGGCAATTTAATATTTGACCGCTACTCAATAATTGACAAGGCGTTAAACTTAATTTAAATTTAGCTTCTGAAACAAACCAAACAATATGTATTAAAGGAAAGGGGGGTCAACATGAATATGTTGTTGATATAATTTAAATGAGTTTTTTCCACAAATTCATTGATAGTTTTCACTATTCCTTGTGCAAATATATTTTTAAAAAAATAAATAAATAATCTATATGCATTCGCCATTCAATCAATCAGGTTTTCGGTGGTCGTTGCATATTCTAAACTGGCTTTGATTCATTTATTATTAAATATTTTTTAATTTTCTAAATCGAATAAATGCAAAAAAATGTAGAACAGCGCTGTCAAATTGACTACATAATTGAAAGCTAAACAATTCAATATAAAATTTAAATTTTCAACACTGTAAACTACGACATCACTTGTCCGCTGGGGCATGCCAAGCCGAGCCAAGCCGCGCCACGCTTACTGCAAATTAGCATAGCCTAATTGAACACAAATGGCATCCAATTTCCAGCTACTGCCTTAGCTCCAGCCACTGGCACGCCTTTGGCACTGGCCGCGAAACCGAAACCCATCGAGTCTCGAATCGACTCCATTCCACGCCACACAACTCGATGTCCCGACTGGTCCGGACTGGAGTCGAGTTAAGGCCAGGACGTAGTCTGTAGTCTCCCAGCTGGTATGGGTGACGGTGTCCGTTTGCAATTTATGATGCCATAGACGACCCACACTGGTGGCCAGACGAGTTGGAGGCGAAGGCCATAGCTGACTTTTGAGTAATCAAATCGAAACCGAAACGTTCGCCAAAGCCAAATGACTCTCCTTGGTGTGCTTATTATGATATATGACCAATGGCCACTGAGCAGTGCTCAACTTCATTCAGCTGATAGTTAGTGTAGTATGTGTCATGTGGCATGTGCATCATGTGTGGCAAAATATGGAAAATGTGATTTGGAAGTAATTAAGATTTGACTCGGCAAGCAAACAGAAAATACCCTCAAGCACTGAGTACGCAATTGAATCTGACATTTGAATTTGGTCAGAGTAAAAACATCTTAGACATATACACAACTAGCCACACACACACGCATGTGGCATGGAATAGCAATTTGGGCCTGCAGCTTTGCATCGTGCTTTAATCTTTGCTCTAGAAGTGGCAAAATAGGGACCCAGGCAAAAAATGTTGGCAAAGCAAAGAAAATGCAACAACTAAGTGCTCATTTTTTCGTTTGCATTTTGCATAACATTTTTTATTGCAAATTTGTGTTTCTTTTGCTGCGTAAGCGTAGTGCTCTTGCAGCTTACCTTTCAACTCTCTGCCTCGCCTGCCAGCATACATTACTATTGATTACCACACACACAAACACACACACACATTCATCCAATCTCTTGGAAACTTTTTGCACAGATTGATATACAAAGTTTTTGCCGAGTTGCCGGCTCGTCTCTCATTGTTTCCACTTATTTGGTTTTGCATTTGCACTCATATATTTATTTTCCTTATTCTCTTCAACTTTTCACTTTCAATGAGAGTCCTGAACATGAGAAATAGATTTGCCCCGTAGCTATGCAATCTTGCGCTGCGAGCAGCTCATATAATATTTTCAAAAATCAGTCTCGAGAATTGAACCTGCCATTGCCAGGTGCATAAGCCCAAAGCTGCTCAAAGAAGCATCAAGACATAAGAAACAATGGGCAACTCAGACACGCCGTAACTTATATACACCTGCAGGCGAAAGTCCATCTGCTGACATTTAAATCTTCTTAATAAGGACACTGTACGATATAGTCCTCTGATGTTGATGAGTCTTGTGTAACTTATCTTTCGATATAGATATCAATAATTTAAGACGTTTCTTCTGGTTTGTTGGAAATTTGTAAAAATTGTAGAAAGCGTGATACACAGAGATAAAACAAGTTGGAATACTCTAGAGAGGTCGGCTTGGAGATACCCTAAGCGCAGCTCTTAAGCACAGTATAGGCATGCTAATAATGCTTTTTTCAATATGAAAATCCATATTGGTTAACAGATATTAAGTTTCATATGCGCCATAAATTAAATTTGAAAATTTGATCGACAATTTGTCAGAGTATATTGTATATCAATTTGAAACTATATCATTACTATTATTCATTTATTTGCAATGGAAAAGGTATATGGCAAGCGAGAAATTATATTCCAAAATCAAGTCTCCAGCTCTTTTAACCTCTGAGATCGGCTTGTTCACTCTGATGAACAGAGGGTCGTGGTATATTGACTTGGTTGTTATTGCTGATAAAGAATATATATACTATATGGGTGCATGAGCATACTGCCTTCCTTCTACTTGTTACATATTTGTGCACACTTTCATCATGCCCTTTTCTCATTTTCAATTGGCTCAGGTTGTAAGTACAAATTATGCTTTCAAGCTATCAGTTAAATTTTATTTGTTAATTTTTTTGTCCATCCTGTGTTTGACAAACACACTTCGAGTCAAGTTTCAAGTGAGTGGAAAGTGGGGAAGAATTTTGGACGGGGTCAAATCGGGCACAAGTGGGCTTGTTGACTAATTAATGCAAAATGTGGGCCAACAGAGGAAAGCCTGCTTTGCGCAGTCGTCGAAAGTTGTTTTGTTTTGTTCAGTTCCGATTCGGTTGTTCCTTTTTTTTGATTTTTTGTTTTTTTTTTTGTTTTTGCTGCAGTTGCCAGTCAGAAGTCAGAGGCTCAACTTTTGAGCTCAGCTCCATGGAGTACAATTTTTAATGGACCAAGCATTTTAATTACTTTCCCAGCAATGTGTTTGAGGTTGTGTGAGTGTGTGTGTGTGTGCGTGTGTGTGCGTGTGTGTGTGGGAATACTCTGCTTAAGCTAGTGGAACATAATTACTCGTCTCTAGCGCAACTCCCGGAAGTCAGCGTCAGCCGCATTCGCTGCTACGCCGGAAAATATGCAGCATTTTGTGGCAGCAGCGGGGTGAGAAACTTGCCATAAAATTATTATGTTCCATGCAGAACATACCTACATATATATATAAACACACATATATACACACACGCCTACACATTGAATGCACCCACACACCTACATAAACAACAAAAATTTCTGGCGAAAAATCAACGTGCCGGATTAAAGTTTATTTTTGTTGAGTTTGTTTGAGTTTTGCTGGAAATTAATTGCTAAAGTGTTAATGAACGATGCATACCCTGTAATATTGCAGCAAGTACACAGCTGATACATCTTGTGTGTGTATGTTTTCTAACTGGGTATTGATATTCCTATAAATCACTTGAAACAATCAATAATAAACAGTTGAACAATTAATAAGAAATAAATAAATACAATTTTGGGTTTAAAGCAAATTTGAAATGCAATTTGAGTCAATAATAAATAACCACATAATATACATATATATAAATATATGAAACACTTCCAAGCCAAGTCTAGAATATGAAAAACTGATGAATTATAATTGATAGATTGTTTTTCACAATATATTTTTGTTGGTAATTATTTCTTTACTCTTAAATTAAGTTGAGCTTCAGCACAATAAGTATGGAATCCATTTTCCAAAATACTGTTTATAGTCTATCATATACTTATCGAAATTGCAGCAGTAAATTGTGTGTGGCAAGGTCGTTGTAGTCTTATATGGCCTCTGACATATATAACAGTTTTTGTTTTTGATGCTGCAACCGCTTTATATAATAAAAAAAATTAAAGTTGAGCAGTTTTACTTGGCAAACAAAACAAAAAAGAAAGAAAAAAGTTTTTCTTTGGGAAACAAAAACAAAATACCCTTAGGTTAAATAAGTAATGAAATTCCAAGTCCGTTGACTCATTTTCATGGAAAATAAACAACAGCATGAAAAGGTCACCATTGAAGTTATAAAATTAATAAACTATGCAAAAATTAATAATCGAAGTGTTAATATTTCGTAACATACTTAAAATATGCTCTGCATGCGTTCTAAAATTAGAAATTAATTAGAATGAACTAGTTAGGGCAACTTTACTCCGAGACAGCCTTGATCCTGCTGTGAAGTACGTGGTAGGCTAACTGTGGTTCTTATCCGATCTCAATCGACTCGTCTGTTGATGATGATCAAGAATATATATACTTTATGGGGTCGAACTGGCTTTCCTCTGCCTGTTACACGATTTAGCACAACTCCATGAACTATTTTTTATACATTTTTAATGGGTATAGCGCAAAAAAAGTTATGATTTGGCGTCAAGTGTAGGCCAATCCACTGAACTCTGACCCCATGGGAGTTAAATACCTGTGTGTAGGTGTGTGTGTGTGTGTGTGGGTGTGTGTGTGTGGGTGTGTGTGTGTGGGTGTGTGAGTGTTAGTACTATCACTTTCAGCTAATAGACACTTGCACTGATTCAATGTAGTTGGCCCGAGCGTGAACTGCTCATAAAATATTTGCCAGCAGATAAGGACCACATTTTGGCATAAGTTAGCAGTTAAATGCCACGCCCACATGGCGTCGTGCAGGGCAATTAAAGTCAAACTGTGTACACACACACACACACACATATATATATATACTAAAGTCAGCATTCGTTGCCTGGCGGTCATCATAATGTTTCATGAAATCCATTTGCGGCTAAGCAAACATATATAAAGCAGCAGACACACAGACAACAAGGCTACGAGAGGGACGGAGGGACAGAGAGACAGACAGGCTGGCAAACATTGAGTGGCCGACGGCAGGTGGCGCTTTTGACATATTGTTTGCACAGAGCGCTTTGACGCGTTTCATTTCGAAAAATTAAAGCACAGTTGTAGTTGGGTGTGTGAGTTCATTTTTTTTGTGTGTATTTGGTGATTGGATTGAGCGACGCCCGAAACTAGGCAGCACATTTTGTGCATGCTCTTCACGAACTTTGCTCGCACAGAGTCGGAGAAATCAGGTGCAAGAGGCAAAAACAAGTCAACAGCTGAAGCAATAGGCTTAGGTTATTTCGATTATTTCGGTTATTCGGGTATTTGGATCTTGTTTGACCACTTGTCTACCGGCACTCATAAAATTCCACCTATTTTTCAATTTCAAATTTCTGTGCAGCAACTACAAATCATACTCACTGCATTGTTGTCCTTGCCACTAACTGACCCACTGCCCATAAATATGTTGCGTGCCAGGCCAGCAGCCAGCAGCACTTTGCCCCTCCCCTCATGGTAGATCAAAATGAGAACAACTCCGGCAAAAGAAACTAAAAAAAAATGAAAACAGCAAATGCTTTGTGGCATGTCGTAGGCAGGCGCTTCTGCACAGATATCAAGCATAACACCAACAAAACATGAATAAACCCACTGACATCAGATCACCTTAGTTTGAATACCCTTGCTCACATTTGGCACTCCTGGTAAAGTAATCTGATCTAAACTAAATAAGTTGCAACTTTTCGATATATAAGTTCTATTATGATATATATCTTTAATAGAGTTAAATTAAATCAGAGTTGGTAACCGATTGACAACTAAATGAAACCCCATTTTAGACAGCTTTACCTACAAACTTAATCTTAAAATAAAATAAATTACACATTCTTATTTTGATATATTTCATGTCAATTCAATTTTATGCGAAATATTTTTATTTTATTGATTTACTTATTATCTTAAATTAAATAATATTAAATATTAAGAGTAATATCATTGGTAAAAATGTTCATAATCAGCAGAGACCTCAACAGTTCAATGGTTATTGAGATCATTAAAGGATTGACCGACAAAGACGCAAGGAAACTTTAAATTGCTAATTGTCTTCCTGAAAAACGACTGGCTAAACGATCCTCGACTCGTAGGAGGCTGAAACTCTGATTTGGTTTACCAGCTGCACTTCTGGAACTGTCCAAGTTTCTATATCGTTAATGTCGCTCAGTTGCTACAATAATAAGATTACCTTCTGGAAGAGTATTATAAAGTGCACAGCACGCATTGCGGTTGTCGTATGACCCAAAAGTCAAGTCCGCATCCAGAGCCTGCAGACAGCTAGAATTTAGTTTGGTCCCATGATATTTTTGTGTTTTACTCAAAACTATTCATGGCACGAAAGCAGCAACAATGAGCGGGTGCCAAACAAAAGCAAAAGCGAATGCCATATCCAAATGACTATTGGTCATTTGGTGTTCGCACTACATTCACACTCCCGACACACACTCACATACTCAGTCACACACTGCGACAATTCTTTGCCGAAATTTCGCTTTCGAGTTGTGTTTATTTTTCCAAACTTTGATCACGTTCCTCGACCAGCTGACTCACGAGATGCCAAGTTGCGTTGGCCTCGTCTAAGAGTCACTTGTTTCTTTGTTCGTTCACACTTTTGGCTGATGGCTAATACAATTTTGGCTATCATCTGTGACTGCCTTGTTGTCATGGATGTCTTCCAGTTGTGAACTTAACAGCTGACTGATCCCACACAGTCGACGAAAAAATTTAAATTGAGTACAAAAAACGCTAAATGCAAATTTGCATTTACAATGTCAGCGTTGCACTTTTAAATCCGCTGTCACTTAAATGAGCGACGACTGCCGGACAGACACAAAAAAAAACACCTACAGGTAATCACATGTGTGTCCGTACTTAAAGTCCATGAAGCGACCACACAACCCCGTCCAGGCGAATGACCATGCATAAATATTTACAGCATTTTTAAAACGAATTGAGTCGGAGCCGATACACTTGGAGAAAAGATGATGAACATTAAGCTTATGCCTTTTTTTTCGATGGGCACAATGGGCATGTAATTTGAACTCAATGAATAGTTGTTTCATATTTAAGCATTTTCAATATGAATAAAATTTGATCGTCTTCTGAAATCGTTAACCAATTTGACCTACTCTTTGTAGCAAGTGGGAATAAACTATTTGTGTGCAGTGTACTTGCCCCCAAAGGAGGCACCTGCCGACGTTCACAGGACTTTGAGGGGGCGGCATGTGAAAATGCAATTAAGCTGTAGATATGATTTTATACATGTGTGTATGTAACGTACTCAGATCAGATGGTATGTGAACAGTGCAAGAGCTGAGCAATATTGCCAAGGGACTTGTGTACACATGTAAGAATGCACTAGTCGCAAGTGCTCGACTAGCAGATAGCCTAACTCCTGTGAACAATTGTGAAAATCTGATTTTCTAAATCGAACTTAATGAATTTTCTTCAGATGATCAATACTACGTCAAGGCGATTAGAAATAAATCGGGGACTTTTATTTGATAAAATGGATTTCTTTATCGATATTTGCATTTCGGGAAAAGTTATCGATCAAATTAAATTAAATTGCTTTGCCCATAGATGTCAAGGCAGATACCTTGTCGAATAGAAAGATATATTTCTAAAAATGTGATTTTTAAGTCGATTTTCGAATAGAGCACAAACGGATAAGAATCGGTCATAGCTATATAATAACCCTGTTTACTGAGTAGCGATACCGTCAGGGTATCGATATCTGCAGATCATCGAAAGAGACGGTTGCAGAAACTGTTAGAAGAAAGACGCATGAAGCCCGATTGGACTCACATATCATTAAGCACAAACATATCAATGTATATCATGAAGTCACCCCTTATAATAATAAAATAAACTATCCAATGATGTCTACACTTATTGCTAACGGAAATCGATTTTCATCGAATTGGAGAAAGCTATTACAAAAATGAAATAATCTTGATCTAAATTAACGATAATTTTAATTTTAATTGTCTATCTCTTGTGGTCTCTCAGATGGGTTGATGCTGATTAAGAAAATATATATACTTTATGGGGGCGTAGATGCTTCCCGCTGACTGTTACATACCTTTGCATCACTTCTAACCATTTTCAGTGAACTCAACAAAGTGTTTGCATTGTACATATGTGGTATATCATAATCAGCGCACTGGCAAATAAAGTGCAAGTCACAAGAGTTAAGATAAATGAAAATAATAGGGTATAAGAACAGAACATGAGTAGAGGAATCGTGTCGTTAAAAGATATGCTAGCTAAGAAACACACTCACAGAGTTTAGGTTTTGAGGAGTGATGTTATTTCAGACAAGTGATCTAAAACGAATCGTATTTAGTCTAAATAAATACTACTTTGATTATTATGACATTATCGTCATCTTTAATACTTTTCCAGTCAAACAACACTTCAAATCTGAATGGTATTGGAAAATGTTTGCAGTCGCCGCTCATGATAGATGTCAATGTCAAGTAAATATGTTGCTAATCATTGGCATTGACGTGCCCCACTTGCCAAGTTGCTGCATCCTATCACTTGCCGCAGTTGGCTCTCAACATTTTGTTGTTGTTGTGGTTGTAGTTGAAGTGACACGTTGCTGCAAAGCCAGCCATCAACTTAAGCTGATGCTTCGTGCCTCATAAATGAAGCTCTCTTGGCAGCAAGATGACGGCGCCACACAGCATTTTTTTTTTCAGACGCAACGGACTACGGCAACTGTGACTTGGCAACTGAGCGCGAGTTATAAGTACAAGTACAACATGCCTTCGTGTTTGTGTCTTTGTGCAGGAATTCATGAAATATTAAATACGCCGCTTTGTGCTTCAACTGGCAACAAAGCACATCGATCCAGGCGCAGAGGCAGGGACAACAAATGCTGAAATTAAATGATACCAAATAATGTGGTTATTGCCCAACCACCATCGTCATCGTCGTCTGGGTTGTTACTGTTGTTGTTGTCGTCTTTGTTGTCATCTCTGTTGCCTCGCGCCACGACAATGACTAGGCTGCACTTCAATCTTTTGACTGATGTTTTATGCTGCTGCCGTTTCCACTTGAGCACGCCTGATTGAACACACACACGAAATTGTGGCTACACTCGGCAAATAAAAACAAATCGAACTCAAATGAAAATTGGCCTTATACACAACAAAAATCTTCTGATTACTAGGAATAATTTTACAAACAAATATATTTTTTGTGTGTTTTGCTTCTCAGAATAATAAATTATATTATAGAAATTATAGAAACAATATATATAAGAAATTGTATTCTACAAAATAATAAACTGATTAAAAATGCCATTTAGATCGGATAAGAAGCTCAGATTTTGATAACCAGAAGGTATTTTCATAGCCCAATCTGTATTTAATACATAACTAAAAGGTATAAATTAAAAACATTCTTTTTAAAAATTCTCAAGAAAAATTCATAAAATAAAGTGGCAAATGGCTCGTCTGACAAACGAAGCTTTTCCGAGTTTGAATCATAATCAAAGTTAAGTTTTTGAGAGACAGATTCACTTATTGAAAGCTGTGCTGAAGCAGCTTATTTTTAATTTTGCAATTTTTTCTCCGAGTGTAGGAGGTTATATTTTTATGATTTTTCCGCTTTGCCTGTATTTTGTAAGTTTCTTTTGCCATTGCTGGTGGCAGCGCTGATATTGTACAAACACACATGTACACACATAGTTATATTCATATATATATATAGACATTAGCCAATGAAGAGGAAAATCAAAAGACAAATGACAACGAGGACCTTTCAATCGGTGTACGGGATGCTTTCGCCAATTAGGTGCCTGGTCATGTGCATTGTGCATATGGCAGTGCAACGCTATACAAACATCCACACACACATGCATACACACGTTCATGTGTTCGGGGTATATCTTACATAATCAGGGCATGCACTAATTAAACACGCACACTGCAACAAAAGCGGGCAACTTCTTGCAAAGATACAGCAGCAGCAGCGGCGGCAGCGAAGAGAGCTCAACGGGTCATTTCACAATTAAGCTGCTGCAGCATTGCAGCTATGTATCCATGTATCTATAGCATTCTGTGTTACTCGAAACCGATGCCGCAATCCCCGCACCCCCGCACCCGTACCCGTACCCGTCTTCTGCCTGATGATGATGAATGAGTTAAGCGGCCGTTGCCGTTGTTATAGTGTCTGCCCATCTAATGAGATACTTTTTCTACGTTGGATTTCGAGAGCAACGAGGAGTGGAGAGTGGGGAGTGGGGAGCGGAAAGCGAGGAGCCTAGAACTCAGCGGCAAATCATGCAATGTCTCAACTCAGCTCAGCTCAGCTCATCTCATCTCATCTGAATTGCACTCTAACTATGTAATCTATGGCATGTTAGCGTCTGTGTCTTCATCTGTGTCTATCTGTGTATCTATATACACACACACACACACACACACACACATACATTTACAGCAGATGCGTGCCCAGGCACTAATTGCGTCTAATTGAATTGCAATTGACCGTGAGTTGGCGGATTTTTCATTCGTTTTTAGTCGACCGACAGTTGAGACCGACGATGAGAATGAGGATGCTTGATTAAGATTTATGCAGCTGCTTTGATTTGTGTCAACAAAGGGAAAATATTTTCAATTGATGGATACAACAGTCAGATATATTACCATGGCGCCAGTGAAGCAACGTAACAAAAACTCTACTGCGGCCAAAATTATAGTTGCAAACTCTTCTCATTTTTATCGAACAATGTACAATTAATTGTTAACTCCTGATTTTGGTTCTTTTAAATTAGTAGTTACTTAGTGCAAATCTTGAAAACTGACAGGGAAAAAAGAAGAGTAAAAAGAAGAGTTAAATTAAAGAGAAAATTCGAAATAATGTTCGTTGTCTCTTTTGGCGCAGGGGCAATAGATTAGTTTCTTTCACTTAACAATTCTCTTAAACATACAACAAAAGGAAACGCAACAATAGCAACTGCAGTGGCGGCAGGTCATTATGTGTTTAGTTTTTGCTTCCTTGCATCTCATTGCTGCAAACAAATAATTTCTTTCACCTGTCACTTTACACTTCTTGGTAACACACACCAAAACAAAACATTCTTTAATAACCATTACTATGGTTTTTTCTTTGCACTGTATTGTTTTAGGTATTATTAGAGTATTACAGTTTCTCTTTCTCTCTCTCTCTATCTCTCTCTCTCTCGCCCCTTTGAGCAACGACAAGTTATATGAACTGGTCAGACCGGCAGATACCCTCTACCTAAATTGGCCACCAGCTGGTTGTCAAACTACACAAGTCATAGAAGCATCATTTATTAAAATCGATATTTTGTTGGAGTTTCTATTTGCAGTTAAGAAAAATAAATTGATTTAAATTGATGAGGTTTTCGATGAATGCAGAGCCTTTGCAGAATATATCTCAAGTCGAAGACTTCCATGGTTGTCTGATAAAAATACTACTTAAGTTTACTTATTTTACATTTCTTCTTTGTAACCCGATTGCTGCTGCATGTTGAATTTACTTTTGTGTGGCAAACGAATGCTCATTAGCCATCGTTTTCGGACTCAAGTGCACTCAATTCGAAGAACTAACTTGATGATGTTTTTCTGCTTTTTTGGCTGCTATTGCTATCAATTTTGCTTACATTGCCGTCTACCTCGTTTTCTCAATTTCCTCTGCCCCTTCTAGCATAAGCTGTCCCGTTGCCTATGTCATCTTTTCACTTTCTACTCTCTGAACCATTGTTTTCATCATTGGTATCCTTTTTTCCACCACCTTCGCCACCTCGTCCACCACTACGACCACCTCCACGGCCTCCGCGTCCCCCGTTTCCAGCACCATCCTCTCCATCTTGACCACGTCTTTGATCTTTCATCTTTTCCTGATCGTTTTGGTTATCATTTCCATTGTTTCTGGTTCTTCCGCCTCCATCTCCACCGCGTCCCCCACGGCCACCGCCACCTTTACTCACGTCACGTCCTCCACCCATGCCACCGCGGCCACCACCACCACCACTTCCGCCGCCGCCACCACCTCCACTACCGTCTGTACCATTGTTGCCGCCTTCATTTGCCGGACCTCCACTCCCCTTTAACCGATTTTTGTTGGCATTTTTGATTCGAGACATTTCTAAAATAATTTTCATTCAAACTACTAAATTTTTAGACAGAAAACACGAACCAAAAAGATAATTTAATATAATTTTCATTCGGCTAATTAAATTATGATTCCAAATCTTTTCACTGTTCAGATTTTCTGTAGTCTATTATTATAATTCGCACTTCACTTATGATGGTTTACTAATCTTTTGATCCAGACAATCAAAATTCGGCACCACAGTTAAACGCCTTTTCTTTTCGCAAATTAACAACTTATATGCCGAAAAGTTTCGCCAACAAAGTTCGCCCGAAAAGTTGGCAAGCACCTGGTCCCTCACCTTCTGGCCAAGACAAAGTTGCTCGACGAGTGCCGCCTGGAGATGCCTTAAAGAAAATATGAAAAATCGATCGGGCCAAAAACAAAGAAAAAACAAAATACTTGCGAGATTCTCAATTTTATGTGGGGCTGTTGTTGCTGCTGCATCCCAAATTTATGTTTACAACTTGCACGCAAATATAAAAATTGTATTTTTATGACAGAGTGTGAACACTTTTTTTTTCTTTTGTTGTTTCGTTGTTGTTTTTGCCATGCAATAAAATAAAATATTGCTGCAATGTTGAGGGAGCTAGCAGTAAGTGTCACTGATATGTCAAACTAACAAAACGTAAAATGGACATAAATAAAAATCAGGCCAAACCAAACCACAGACGGAAAAAGACACAGCTCCAAACTCAGCTCCATTTTGAAGAGCAACGAGGATAAATATTTAAAGTTATCTACGAAAACTTGGCAAGTGTTCGCTGGTTGGTCGATGGGATGGGTGGTTTTGCCAACGGCTGCGTCACTGTTTCCCACTTGTTTGTCTTTGCTTAATCTTTTGATAGAAATTTGTATAGCAAAGTTGTCCATTGGACTTTGTCGCCCCAATCCATGTTGGTATTGTGTTGTGTTTGGTGTCTAAAGTTTTGTGCATTATTTTTACAATGAAGGCCAAAAACAATTGCTGAGCACACGGTGTTTTGCTTACAAGTGGGTCACCTGGCTCCAACTTTATAACAGATCAGCTCGACAGCAACATCATCATCACCGTAATCTTTACCATTATCACACTGCCTTGTCACTTCTTTGGTATGGCCTCAGATTCTCAGATAATTTACAATCATGTCCCGTGAACTCTGATCCTGATTTACACACTGTTGCTGATGCTGATGTCAGCATGTGCTTTGTTACTGTTCACACACACTCGTACCATGCCGCCCTTTGTGTCTGTTGTTATTTACAATGTGGCCAACTGGCAGCAGTAGCAGCAGCACCAGCGGCAGCGGCAGCAAATACAGTTAATTTGTTGGCCCAATTGCTTTTATGCGACACGCAAGGCGACTAGGCGTATGCGTAATAATGGCATGGTCAACCGAATTCCACATAATTAGAATAGTCACATTTAACATTTGACTCCACATACTTGGGCAATCAACTGAGAAAAGACGCGAAAATCTGCTATATAGTTGATTGTAACTAAAGTGTGACAAGAAAGTTCTATACTGTTCCAAGTACTCGAATATCTTTAAGAGCTCTTGTAGGGGTAGTTTCGTTCAAATTTGATGTGTAATTCTGCGAAATGGTTCGTAAAAAGCCCTAAATTAACTTATATTAAAAATTTTGTGTTTCTAGCTTTCATGGCATCTGTGATTGGCACGTTTATAGAGGCATATAAGGCTAAATCGACTCTGTTGCTGATGCTGATCAACAATTTATACCCATTTTTAATGGAATCAAGTGTTTATAAATTTAAAATGTTAAGCAAAAATGAAATTTATATTTTTTGTATAAAACCCTTTCTGATTGTTACTGTCTTTAAATACTCTGTGTTTTGAGCTGAGGTCTTATAGACATACATATATACGCATATGTCTTATACATATGTGATTCATTAACTTTTTGGCATTTATTTCACGCATGCATGCATGCAGCATTAAATTCGTCTTAAATTAAAAGCACTACAGCCATTAACTTTTACCAACTAGCATAATTATTTTATTTGACATTAAATATAAAATGAATTTTGGCCAATTAATCAAATACGCCATCTCTCTCACATACAAATAAATGCAGTAGCTGTTGGCGTCTGTGACTGCTACAAGTTGGCCCGGCAAAAAGCTCTGTGGAGGCTAACAGCTAACGCCCCGATGCATTTGTCAGTGAACTTTCACAAGTTGCCACTGCAAGTGGATGAAAATTTTCATTGCAATTAAATTTAGCACAAAAAGTTTCCAAAAAAAAAGGGAAATAAAAAAAACGAATGTCGTGTAACTGTCAGTGGCACAGAGAAAAGTGCTCGCCAAAATGTTGCCGTTTGCATTGCCACTTAAACACACATAAAGGCAACGCGACGACTGTCGCTTGTCACACACACACATACACAGTCAAACAAACATACACACACACACGTGTATCTGTCGGTCGGCGGCATGCAAATCGAGTCAAGTTGAATAGGCGGAAGTAGAGCAAGAAATGCGATTGCCAAATTGAGTTGAAGGTTTCGCTTGACTGTGTTTTGTTTGGCCAGCTCCTCAGTTGGCTCAGTGGCGCCCTTTGCTGTCTTATTCTGCCGCTGCCGCTGCCGTTGCAGTTGCAGCTGCAGTCAGTGCACAGGCAGTTGGCACTTTGCTGCAATTTTGTAGTTTTGATAAAATTTCGCAAGCATATTAAAAAGTTTTGCGCAACTTCGCACATGCCATACGGCCACTAGAGAGGCGGGCGTGCCACACCCCATAACCCATACACTCAAACACACTCACACACACACACACACACACACAACACATACTAGTGACAGGCAATGGTGGATGCTGTGCCAGCCACGGCTTGTTTGCTGCCAAAAAATAAAATAAAACACTAAAAAAGCAACTAGCTGCGCACTTTGCTTTGCTATTTAATTTTGCAGCTCAAAGGCTTCGCAAACTAAGTCGGCGCAGGGAGACTATTTTGCATGATGTAAACTTTTCAAGTTTGTTTACGAGTATGTGCGACAGAGACAACACAATTGAAGGTGCCCCCAAAACTATGGTTCAAAGAACAGTACGATCAGCAACAACAACTACTACTTAACTAATTAACGTGCCTTGCAAAAACAATTTTCAATATTATGCGCTTAATATTTACCGATAATGGGCATAAAATTAACTTACACCCAAATCACAAACTATAAGCTGTTATATTACAATACAATACAATATTATTTTCACAATATTGTTGTTGTTAAATATACACTCGGAATAAAAATCTCCCCGAATAATTGAAAAATATAGCAGCGAATAAAAGAGTTCTGTGTACACACTTAAAATACCCTGAAAATTAGATATATTTTTGATTTTATATTATTTATAACATATACCATGACTTAAGCACAGGAAACCGCAAATTTCTGTTCTCTGAGTGTACGGACACAGTTACAAATTTGTTTATATTTGAATAATGCCTGCCTCATATTGCAGATACATATTATTGCATTGCAGCAATTAAACTCAATTGAGTGTTGCATGCTTTTGTGCGCAATTTTAGTCAGCAGTTTATGGAAATTCAATGTAAGTGTTTGTGTGGGTACGCGAATTTAATTTTACATGCAACACATATACTCGAATGGGCTTTATTTAAAAATCAATGCGAAATCTGAATAACACTCCACACGGCTGTGCTTACAGAGATTTTTGTTTTGCTGCAAAACAGCTTTAACAGCTTTTAAAAATTGTGCAAAAGAAGCCTATGTAAATATATCTGTCTGTCTGCCTGTCTGCTTGTCTGCCTGTCTGTTTGTAAGTGACAAGCCAACAATTTGTGGTCGAATCGTTGACCTACTTGAGTGGCAGACTCTTTAAACTCTTTCCGGGTGGGCTGTCTGAAGCATATGTGTCTGCCTCTATTTAATTTGAAGGGACTGCGATTGTGCAAGGCAGATTGTTGTAATAATGGCAAAAATCGAAAAGAAAACACAATTTAAATAATGTGGCTTGATGATAACATCACTTATGTCTCAAAAACTTTTGCCAAGCGTAAACTTAAATATTGATTACTTTTAGCTTGCCGACCATTCATTTGTCAGAGAGCACCAGCTCTAGGCTAACAGCACCAAAAATATTGCCAATTCGATGTGTAAACGTTTGTTCTGCTCGCCAAATAACAACAACATACGGGACAAACAGCCTTTACGGCGGGAGCTTTGCATGACAAAAGCTAACTGCTATTAAAAAGTGCATTTTTTGGTCGGTCCATAATTTATGGCCGTATTGTGCTTATTCACGGTCTAAACCACGCACACACACACACACACATACACACAGACAACACACCAGCAAACACTCATTGTTATAGTCTGAGCCGTGTCTGCATGTGGGCCAAAGAAAAAACAAGTGAGAATGTTGTAGTCGGGCGTCACCGAGTGCAAAATACTCTGATACCAATGTCAGAGCAGCTGATAACAGGTGGCAGAGTGTGTTTTGGGCTTGGAGAAGAAATTCATCTACCATCCAAGTTTTATAACTTTTTAGAGAACAGTTCTGTTCATACTAACAGACATAATTCAATAAGCACATATGCTCCCTTACCCTCGGTGTTAGAATATAACAATTTTAGCTCCTACTCCATGGTGTATTGTTTCACTGTGGTATGGTTATGCGCTCTATTTCACACACATACACACACACACAAACACACACACACACTTTCGCGCAATAAAAATGATTGCATTGGCAGACGCTGACAGGCCGCATAGCAGCCTGCATGTGATGAATGAGTTCGAAGCTATGAAGCAGATGTGACAATTCAAATGCCAATACTCAACACACGCATACTCACAAATATATGGGAGTGCAGAGCCAAAGTTGATGTGCTAAAAAATGCATTGAGGAGAGGAATGAGTTACGATTCGACGAGGAGTTACGAGTTTTTATCGAAATTGAATTGTTGATAAGTTTCGTCAACAAAACATTCGACCAACTACATCGTACATCGTACATGGCGAACCATAAAAAATGCATGCAAAAATACTCGTTCACACAGGCATAGCCCCTCGGGCCGTAATTGATTTGTGTTGAGTGCTGGTTGAAAGGTTCCAAACATTTTGTAAAGCGATGCAATAAAAATATTTGTTCTGTTCTCATTGAAAATATAGGCACCAAAGCATCTCTGGGAGCATCGCTGATGCAATGGAATAGTTGAGACTTAAATATTTTGAAAGTAACAAAAATGATTAGTAATATAGCTTATAATATTATTAGTATAGTCAATTTAAAAATGTTATTTTCTATGAATAACTTAAATATGGGCAAAGAAGCTGTGCAAATGTTTATAAAAGGCAGAAAGGAGCTTGTACGACACCATAATGTGCATGATTCTTAATCAAAATCAGCAGACGACTCGATTTAGCCATCTATGACTGAGTCTTTATGAAAATTCCGATCGCAGAGACTATAAGAGGACGAGACTTGAAACCCTAAGTAGATCGACCTTCTTTTATATTATTTTATTTCGTTGGATTTTATTTGATCGATAACTGCCTTCATTGGAAATATCGATATATCTTGATTTCCATAATAATTAAAATCCACAATTATTTAGATATAGCAGCCTGATTAATATAAAATATGCCTTAACATATATTGATATAAATTTCATTAAGATTGTATAAAAATCACAGATTCAGACACCTAAAAACATTTTCTTATTGAACAAACTAAAATCAGCAAGCTTTCTATGTTAAATTTTAATTTAGTTCCTGGCGAACCTTAATTAAAAATCACAAGACTATTTTAAAGTTCAATTCAGGATGTATCCTAGTCGAGCGCTCCCGACTATAGCATTCTAGTTTTTATTCAACTCATTTTCCAATAATCGCATAATCTCTTATCCATTTTTTAAAGTTATGAGACAGATAAGATTCTGAGATATTTATTTAGTTCGATAATCCATTAAGCTTTGTGTGGATTCAAGCAAAAACCAACCAAGTATTATAAGTATCATTAATTTCTGGTTAGCGAAATTAATTGTTGCTCTTGCGCTCGGATATGCTGGCCAAAGCTTAACCAACCGCATACCTCTGTTTTTAGTACACCATGCAGTCCGTTGAAGAGACTGTGACCACAAACATTTGGCGATTCATTCATTTGCTTGAGCCCGGTTGAGGCGGCAACAAATGTTGCCAGCACCGAGCCGCAATTCATTTAATTTGCGGCTGCCGCACACACAAACACACACACACACACACAAATAGCAATTGACATAGTCAACTGAACTTGCCGTAACCCACATTGGAGCACGACAAATCAACATGTTGCTGACCCACAGTGCCACATCAAGTGGCAAATGCCGAACACACACGATTGCCGCCGGAGAGAGCTTCTGCGCAGTTGTTCAACTGAGAGAGGGAGAGAGAAGCGGATAGAGCAAGATATCTGTATGGATAGAATCTCCGGCTGATGATGCTGCAATTGAGTCTGGGCTGCCCCATTACTCAATACAATTTCTCAATTGCTGGGAATACGAGAATGTTGACCATAAAACGCCTAATTCTTGTATCTGCCAAATGAGCCAAAATACTGCAAGAAAACAAGGTCTTTAATTGCATAGCCGGTTGTTGATAGTGGCCAGACATTGGGGCTGTTGACTTGCACTGACAAATGGCAGGCCACTCCTTCCCCGCACACACACACACATACGTAGAGACTTTGCAGACTTTAACCCATTTGTGTTAAGTGCTCGCGACTTGAAAACCCATCATCATCATTATCATCATCATCTGCGAACAATTGGGACAAACGCAAGCCAAATGGCTTCATATAAAAATTTGTCAAATTATGCCAGAGCTTGAGAGCGTCCTGCGACGCATAGAAAGAGCCCACCTGAAGAGCCAAATTGTCTGTCAGGCATTAATCAAGGTACCAAGACCAAAAAACAGAGGTCCCCGGCAATTTATGTTGCGCAATTAATTGTGGCGCCTGTGGAATTGGGAACTGCTTTAAAGACATGACTGGCAATTTTTGTGAGCTGCAATTTACAGTATAACTCACTGGCTTCAACTTACATCAAGTGGTAAATTCCAAATAAAAAACAGCATGCTTCACAATGTTACAGCATGCAGAGTTATGCCATCCATAAAAAGCTGTTCGAAATTAATATATACACTTATCCGATACGGACTCAAATACTTGCCAAGTTAATGGCACTCTATCATAATTGTTGAACAATTCGCACGAAAAATAATTAATTAAATGTACAATGGATAGAAAATTGAATCCCTGAATGTTTGTTTTTTTGCTGTTGTTGCTGCTGCCTGTGCAAAACAATTTCTATTTATTTAGATATCTGCTTTGGCATTTAACTGGAATTGTACCGGACGAAATGGCATGGTCAAGTCTCAATCAGCTTACACACTTCGGTAGTCTTAACACGTTTGTATAATTTGTTCATAATTAGTTGGCATTTTGTCGTATTTCGTCAACTTCGTAGCTCAATTTCCCTTTGACTTGACATACAAATAAAACCCTACAGCATCCATCAGCGCGTTACATAAACATTTTCATTATATTTGTCCCAAGCTCCGTGGATCGTTGCTACGTAACTGGCTGCCGATTTTCTCCTTTTTTGTTTTTATCCTTGCGCAGGGTTGTATAATTTTGTCGTTAAGTTTGTAAGGCATTGACCGAGACGTGTCCGACAAGATGAAGTACATAAATTCTTTATCAACATATATCTTTATATTATCTATATAATTCTTTATTGTTCTGTCTGTTCGTGTGTGTGTCCGTTTCCATGCACACTATTCTTACAGCTTCCTTTTTTTTTGGCAGACAGTAGGAGTCGGTGATATCAGAATAGTATATGATACATATGACATATGATACATGGTCATCAACATATTTCACAGTTTTCAGCCTAACCTAATATATCAATGTATTGAGGCAGTAGGAGTCATATCGTACTGATCCGCTCATATCATAGATCTTTCTTTTTCGAGTCTTAAATATTACTTAGGGTCGTATTAATCATAAAAATAACACAAAAAACAATACACATTATTTAAAAATAAATGTAAGCGAGGTGACTTCCTTTTGCAAGAGTATGCAATCGTCGGCATGCAGCTTTATCTGTTTTTTTTATTCTTTTCTTTTTTTTTTTGCTATTTGCCAAAACGTTTTGTGCCCGCTTTTCCCACTTGACTTTAGCTTCCCTTTTATTTATTTGATTTTTTCCCCATTTTTTTTTCTGCTTTTTGCTTATGCACTCTTTTGGCCGTTTTGCCTTTGTCGCCGGTTATTTGCTCTAGCCTGCGTTGACAGCTCGTTGAGTTTATCCTGTCAATACTAACCCACGTTTGCACACAAACAGACTCACAGGCACACAAACAACTGCAAGGATTGCTCGCCTTTGACTAGAGGATTTGGTTTGTAATGGCTGGCACTGGCTGGTTTTGTATTGACTTTATCGCATTTGGCTGCTAGGATTGATCGATCGCCTGATTGATTAATTGACACTTTGCACATTAATTAGCCGACTGGCCGGCTGCTGGCCGAGTCAACTAAACAAATGCGACATGTGATTCACTTAAAGGTTTTAACATGACCTTGCACTTAAAGCCTGAGAATGAGCAAGTAACTGTTGCCAACTGTAGCTTTTAGCCAGCAGCATGTAAGCCATGTAATCATTATTGATGGACTATCTAAATTATGACACTTTCCTAGGCTAAACCTCCTGGGGGGAAATGGTCCAAATTTATGGCTGATTAATAAACTCATTAGAACTTTGCCTATTTCCGTACTCAGTGTTGATTAATAAACAGATTCACATGCTAAGAACTTTGCCCTGGCATTTAATTAAAAAAGTTTAGCGACTCCTAATTTATGTGATGTGATTGACACCGTCGGTCTATAGTACTGCTGCTGAGCAGACCATACTTAATGCAACATTACATAGAATATATTAACGAACTGCCACAGATTCACATCTCATTATTATTCTATTGCAAAAAGTTACTATTTTATTGCGTTTCTGTTGGCTTGCAGTCGTTTCGTCTCTATTCCTTTTCATATTCTTTTCTTGTAGCTTTTATTAGAACTTGCTTAACTTGTAACAATCATAACTGATTTTACATGTCTGGGTTTTTGTTCAAGACTTGCTTGTTGAAAACAATTCATTTAGCCGATAGAAAGCTGTTTTATTATTACTATATTTATGCTGATTTATTAGAACTTTAGTTAAAGAAAGCAAATGCAAAAGATAAGTGAGTTCAATAAAATACTTTCTTTCTATATTTTGTATATTTAATTAAAATTAAAATCCATTTCCATTTCAAGAGCATGCATCCGAATGGAAAATAAATTGTTGACTGCACTTGTTAATATTTTAATGAACAAATTTCTAGGATTCATTTGAGCGACTAACCACTTTAATTGTAACCAAATAAGTTAATGTACTTTTATAGCAGTTTATTAAAATATTTTAAAATCGAATGAATTTATGTACGAAATTAACTTGGCTTTCCCAAAATAAGAGTGCTGTAGTCGAGTGAGCTCGACTACGATATACCCTGAACCCAGTTGCTAAATACATTCAAGTTGTATTGGAAATTTTCTCTTTAAAAGTAAGAAGGTCTACAAGTGCGCTCTGCCGAGAAACACGTGTTCATACAGACGGACGGACAATCCGGCATGATTATATCGACTCGGCTGTTGACCCTGATAAAGAATAAATATATTTTCTGGGTCGGAGATGCTTCCTTCTCCCTGTTACATACATTTGCACAAAACCATTATTTTCCATTTTTAATAAGTTTAGGGTATAAATATTATTATATGCCTTTGTATACGAATGTTTTATACTATGTGAGTATGTTGATGCTTAATGTTTACCGTATTATATATTATTATGCCCAGCATTCCAAAAATTAATTTTCTTTTGTAAAATGAGTAACAATATCGAGCAGTAAATTGCAACAAAATTATGCACATTATACAAAATATGCATTATACGTATGTCTACATATTTTAGATTTCTAAATACATATTCGAGCTAAAAACTATTTAAATGGATTTTGCAAGTAATTTAATAGTTGTGGCAAACTGTACGTGCTCTGATCGGAACTAAACACATAATATTTAAATTTATTATGACTTTAACGACCATTTAACAGTTTATCAGCTAGTAAAAATAAATAATTGGCCTAATTGCCAGCAAAGGCTATTTGAAAAGCATGTATTACACATTCACTGAAAAGGTGCATACCAAATTTCCAAGCAGTAGCCAAATAAATAAAATGAATTTAATTACGAAATTTTTGTTACTTAACCTGTACACGAATTCTAATTTAAATTAGTGAAATTGGACTGAACTAAATTTAAACCATGGCCACATAAAATGGAATAATGTTACTTTAAAAATAAATTGCATATACATTAAGATAAAAATGGACTAAAGTAAGTACAGACAGAGATAAGCAAAGATAGATATAAATAAAGCAAAGATAGATATAAATAAAGCAAAGATAGATATACATTTTAAGCAAGCAATTTATATATTAATTTCAAAACTTTGTCATTTCTACGAAACTTAAACAAGTGACATCAAAAAAATAGTTATGATTATTATTGCAGGCAGTTTTTGACCTTCAAAAATGCTTTATTATTGTTCCTTTTTTGTTTTAGCTATTTTACTTTGCTCATGCACATAAATAACAAAATGGCCGTCAATTTGGTCTTATATGCACGGCCAACGAAGTTTCGACTGCCAACTGACGACATATTTCTTATTGTCGTTGTCGTTTCTTCCTTTGTTTTCTTTTAATGTGTGTGTTTTCCGTGTATAAGTTAGTGTGTGTGTGTGTCGCTGCCTTGTTGCAGTCCATGTCCTGGTTGCGACTACACATATAAATTATATTTTAATAAGAAAACAAACGAAAAATTCAATGGCGCCATAAAGCATAAAAAGACGCTGAAAAATACTTAAGCACGTGCGTGCCTTTGTCTGTGAGTGCGTGGCTTGGAAAAACAATAAGCGTGTGTTTGACGCACACACACACACGCACACACAAAAGCGAAAAGTAAACAATGAAACATTTTTGGAAACGAAACGGAAACGGGGGCATAGAAAAACGCACGCCGACGACTCGATTAAGTAGCATAAAGTGATGATAAATGCGACATTGAGCAACAATAAATTCTGCTTTTGCTCTTGTTTGTCTCTTCATTCAAGTTGCTTTTGTTGCTGTTTGCTTTTTGCTTTTTGTTTTTCGCTGTTCATGTTTTTCCTTTTTCCTTTTTTTTGACAGTGCTTGCCATTGACGTGTTTGACTTATTGATGCTGCGTGCCGGGATTAGCGAAGGGGACCAAAGCGGCGTATGAGCGACATCGAAACGAGCTAGCATATAACGCTGATTATTTGCATTTTGATGTGCTTGTGTGAGTATGTGTGTGTGTGTGTGTTTGTATGTGTGTATGTGTTTGTATGTGTGTATGTGTGTTTATATAGCCATATATCGCTTCATAGCTGTGTGTGTGCATGTTTATGTTTATATTTTCGCTGCTCATTCAATTGTTTTGTTTATGGTAATTTAAAATTCGTTGGCCAGTACCAAAAGACCGACAATCATATCGGCCTTATGACACTGCAGTAGCATTGCAGGCAGCAGCATTAAATCCGGAATTGAATTTCGATTTTCATTTAGATTTCAATGAAATCCCTCATAATCTTTATGGTTTGAATACATCAGTTTTTGGTCAGCACCATTAGAAAATTGAAACAGCTCATGGATTTCAGCTCAAGGCCATGATTTGATCGAGCGTCAACCCTCCCACTCTCCATTTCCCTTCGACATTCGTGCCACTCTTGCGCTGCATTTGAGGCACTTTTGCAGCTTTATTGCACGCAATGTTTTCGCTTTCGAATTCGCTCAACGCAAAAGTTTTCCACTTAAAAGAAAAAAATGAAAAGAAAAAAAAACCGTAAAGTTGCATTAACGCTTGCCAACAGGCCCGAAGTTGGCAATTGGAAGCATTGCAAAATTTGTTGTTTGCCTTTTTATTTTGCTCGCAATGCCCCATTTGCTTTGTGGGCTGCCGCAAGCTGTGCCACATGCCACACGCCCAGCTTCGCTGCGGGACTGAGCTGAAGATTACTTTGGTTTACATTGTGCAACATTTGCGCTTTATGCATAGAAATCTCCAAGGCTGCTGACGACTGCCGTGCCACAAGCCGCTTGCAGCTTACAGCTTGCAACTTGCAGCCTTCAGGTTTCAGTTATGTCCGATGATTGAGAATTGAGGAGCAGGCTTATTGAATAACACACAATTGTTCTTATTAGGAATGTCAGTACTACAATCGAGTTGCTTGCTCAATTAAACAGGAGCTTGACGGGCAGACAATTGCTTAATTGCAGCTTAAGCTCAATTTTGCCCCTGGACCTCCTCGGGCACCTGTCCCTGTCCCTGTGCGCCCTTTATTCTTCGCCTGAATGGTTGAGCGGCCAACTGGTCAATTGGTTCACTAACTGCTACCTGTTTACTGTTCTCGACATACATACTGTTCTCTTGGCCAGCATTCAGCTTACAGTCATTGCTTGTAATGACTGGAATTTGTGGCTTGCCCGATATGAGCTGATTGTTCCTAGCACATGAAGCTAACTGCTTAGTTACCTGCCAGCCTGCCTGCATAGATAAACGGCAGGCACTCCACTAAAAACAAAGCCCATGAGCTGAAGCTGGCAGTAAACACGAATAACTAAGCGATTCGAAATCCTATATGTAGCCGAAGGGTTTAAGTGCTGCTTAGATGCACTTTTTTTTTGCCCAGCTCTATTTGTCAGCCGCAAATAAAGCTGATAATAGTACAAATATTGTATAAGGACAGCCACAGTAGCAACAACATCAACTTAAACGAGCTTTGATCATTTCAATTATAGTACACACGTAGTTTGTAAACTAAAGTAAAATTCTATATTACAATTTGAGAAAACCGATGATTGATTCCTAATACAAAACTGCAAGTGGCAAAACATAATGTATTTCTCTTTTTTCCAATGTATTTTTTTTTAAATGCGTTAATTAATTTTTATCTTTTTACTTCAACAAACCATCGCATATATACAGACAATACATGTATTATTGTACACTAAATGATATTTGTTTGACATGTGATGTGGTCATTAAATGCAATTCTATATATTCCGAAAAACATTGGGCGAAACCGAAATTCACCCTGAAAACTAGAAAGTGTTTCGTGTTTATAATAATAATTTCTATTAATGGATATTTTTGAAGCCAACACTCATTAACTTTTACGATGTGATAACTTTTAGTGGAGAACAGTTTGTAATCCGAAGTAATCTTTAGGAGATCATAGATGCAAATGTATCCCATTATCATCTTTACAATTGAGCACTTCAATCTAGAAACTCAAGCAGACCAAGGATGCTGAGCCGCTACTTTATGAGATTCTGCCTTCAGGCGATTGTTAATAGCTGTACAAATATTTTGAATATGTGTAATTTTTCCATTCCACACCACACCAATCGTTTTAGTCCAAATCACAATTGTTGTGTGAATACATATTTGTGTGGACGCAGCGGTTTAAAAGCACGCCCCTGGGTGCCATTTAATTACTACAAATAATTTCATTAGCCCAAGCAGCCGTTTGTGCAGCCCTTTGAGTATTGGCTTCGCATTCGCATTCGCATTTAGGTTTTCCAATTAGCTCAATGGCAGCCATTTGCTGAATTAATTGTCAACGTTTATGAACTACCCGTTCAGCATTTTGCATGCATATATATATATATATAAATACATATATATATAAATATATATATACATATGTGTGTGTGCTTATGGGAATGCACGTGGCATGTTTACGCTTGTCAAACACTGCACAACAAATACAATCACAACACTAAAAGAATTGTAAATAAATAGCATGTAATAACAACAACTCGAACAATTGAACCTCAAATATTTTGATAAAATTATCACAATGAATATTGAAAAAACATTTAGAGCATAAAAAAATGGGATTGCATTGATTTTTACATAATGTTTATTTCAGATTTCCTGTATTAGTGTAAATATTTATGTGGCTTTTCAATTGTTTACCATCGAAAACAGGTCACTTCAGTTGCAAGGTGTTTATTAATGTTATATCTGCGGTCACAAATAAAAAGAGTTAAATTCAGGCTGAGCCATAATTAGCTTTAAAAATACTTTATAAATTTAAAATTTTGCTCATTTCTGTCGAATTGAATCCTTGGAGAAAATCTGAACATCTATTTAACTCTTGTTAGTCAAAAGCTCTTTTTGTTATTTCATCAATTTCAAAGAATTAAAATGCAGTTCAAATACTTTACAATTGTATAACACAAAGAAATCATAACCAGAAGTGATATATTGTTTGTTCGTTGAAAAACTATTTTTCTTCTTGTTGTGCTTGTATTCACATTGTATGACAACATTAATTCCAAATGCCATCAAACTCATTGGTAGTCATGTTTTGCACCAGTCCGATGAAAGAATGTTGCATAAACTCTAGGCTTATGTCATATTATTTAATTGTCTGCAGTTGAGCCAGCGTCGATAAATCAATTACCGAACATTCACTTGCAGATTATGAAGACTGTTTTTTTTTTGCCATCACTTGCAGATACAGATGCCACAGCAGCTGCTGGAGTCGGTGGGAATAATTGAGAATGCACATCATGATTAATGAATGCAATTAAAAGTGGGCAAGTGAAAGACAATTAATAAATACGATTGAGTCAAGCGATTGCCATGAAAATCAAACTTGGAAAGTTTGCTAGAAATTATAAACGAGGATTAGTGCAGAATGCGAATTGCTGCTTCTGGTATAGTTTTTTTTTTGCCATATTCACAATAAATAACAACGCTGTTTCTAAATAACCACTCAAGTTGTGGAGTGAGATATCGATTTTCGATTGTCGATACTTCGATTTCATCTTTAATCCTACTATAACAAAAGTAAATTCAATTTTGTTGCCAGTGGCAACCACTACTATGACAATAACAAAAGTGATAATCCTATTGAGGTTTGTTGCTGCTCTTTAATTGGCATCACACCACGCCTATACTCACACATACACACTCACACACACAGACATACACATACATAGCCAAACAAAAGAGGCATTACTTTTCATGTTTTGTGGTGGCTGCGTTTTGAGGGACCATTACTCACAACGCAGAGCATGCCATAACGATGTCAGTTGAGCGTTATAAGGGACGAGAGTGTGTGTGTGTGAATAGAGGGAGGGGTGGGGTGAGGATAATAAACTATTTGCTGGAATTTTGGCACGCAAAGTTTTTGGGCTGTTGTATTAATTGTCAAACAAGCGACTAAAGTTGCCTGAAAAGTTTTCATCTCTTACATCGAATTTAAGTGCCTTCTCAACTTAAAGTCTGATTTGCTGATTAGCCATTTATAAATTTACTTACCCGAATTACGAAATTCCAATTAAGATGCGCGTTGATAAGGCATCGAATTTCAATAATCAAGTTTCCAACCGATTGCATCCTAAATAAGTATTATTGTGAGTGCCGTTCTGGGTATGTGTTTTCTGTGTGTAAATTCAGTTGCTAAATATATATTTGGGATCGTTGTCAAAGCATAAGTTCATTTGAGTGAACTAAGAATTGGTATCCAATAAGTGTATTTTTTTTGGAATGTTTCGGCAACCACAACTACTAAAAGTCTGAATAGTTTGCTTATTGCAATTAAAAGCAATTATGCTCGTTGTCCTGGAAACCACAAACTCATTAGCTCGGTGTACCAAAACCACAATGCAGCAAATCGCTTAGCCACAATAACAAAAATAACAACAAGAGCAAATCTCTGCAATAGGTTACAAATACATATACATGTTGTATTATGGTTGGTATATGGGTGTGGCACGGCTATTTGCATATTTGGGATTGGCAGGCGTTGAAAATCTATCGTCTTTCAAATTGCAAAACTTGACTCACTTTCCATGCAAAGCTCTGTTCTTTCTATTTTAGTTTTTATTATTTATTTTTATTTTTTTTTTTTGGGCACATCGCTTTTGACATGTTTGTGAAGTGGTTGCGGACCGCTGCACAGTAGGTGGTTGAGGTGAAGGTAGATGAAATGTTTGTAGGAGAAGGTTTTATGCATATGTCGGACATGTGAGAAATTCCATTAGGAAGTTTTCTTTGTTTGCATAACATTTGCATCTCTAACAGAAAATAAAATCATTTATTTGTGGCCAAAATGGGTCGGAATCTATCCGCAGCATATATTTTTTGTGTGTGCGAGTGTGTGATTGTCTGTGACCAGAGAGTCCGAGCTTTTTATTATTATTAATAATATTTTGTAATAGCTTTTGAGTGTTTGCAAAGCCTGAGCTAAGAAAAAATCATTTGCATAAAATCGATTAAAACATTTTCATCAATTGAATTGCCGTCGATGTAGGTTGCTCTTGTCATACTGTCATCGGCAACATATTTAATAATAACAATGGAAATTTCTTACAAAATAAGCAACACAGTTCAGTTACTAAACATTCACAATTTCAATATAAATCAATTTAGGCATAGGTCAAGCGAAAAAAAAAAAAACAATTTGAATCTTTTGTATTTTATTCAGACAAATAGCATGCTGCACAATATTTGCCAGTTATATATATTTATTGTAAATAGTATTTCAACTACTTGTATTATGTATAATTAGCATGCAATAATTAAAACAGTCTGATTACTTTTGAGTACAAATATTTTGATTTCATTGGAACTTGTGCAGAGCACATATTTGTATTTAATTACTTAATGACATGCATACAAATGGTTGCTTGAGGTAAGAGTGCTCGACTGCTAGATATTGTGTATATAAAAATAGAACACCAAAAATGTTCAAAATGGGAAATAGCGTAGTAAGTTTTAGTAAATCTATGTAACAAACTAAAGAAAGCATGTCAATAAGAGCTATAGACTTCAAATTTTAAATATATCTTTTGGGTTTACCAAGCGCACATAAAGTTTATTGAATTTTGCCCTCGTTATGCGAATATCGATACAAATCGATTTCCAATTGCAAAACTTGTATTAGGATCGGATAAGAAATACGTATTTGTAAACCAAAAAGCTGGTTTTTTACGTTAGATCCTAGTCGAGCAGTTTAAATTGGAGCATTTTAACTTGTTTGAAAATGTCTTAATATAATCACGAAGCAGCCGTGATCTCCTTTTGACAAAGAAATTTTGCTGGTAAGTGCTTTCTTTGCCCCTCTACTGCTTGGCATTTACAAGCTTATAAAATTTCTCATATCAAAGTGCTCAATTAAATCTTAAATATATTTTGATAATTAAAACGTTATAGCACACATAACTTTGAGTGTCCTCACGCTATTTATCTTTTTGCTTAAAGTATCAATTATGAGTTGTGTATGTGTAATAAATTTACAAGCTGCATTGCCTGTCAAATGAAAGTGCATGCCAGAAAGTAGTTAAGAGTACTCTGCTCATAGACGACGTTGTGTATATTGTCATAAATTGATGTGTGCAGGAATTTGGATTGTGTTGTTTTAAGTCTGTCTGGATGGGGATTTGCGCAGGCGAATAAAGATGCTGAAGATGCTGCAAGATTGAAGTGCTTAAGTGTTTATGGCAAAAATAGATACATAATTAGATTATGCAAACAAATGTCAAAGTTATTTGTATTTCATTCCTTAACCAAGCAATGTTAATTAATTACTGCACAACTTTAAGCCGAGAGAGATTGGGGCACGAAGTGCTCAACTTGACAGCGGAAAGGGCATGCAATTACAATAATTTAAGAACTTTCGTTTCAGCAACTTCAGAGCTCACTCACCCAGTGAGCAGTGACTGCAACAACCGTAGAACTACTGCACAGGACCAGGTCTCAGGTCTTGTTAAGGATAAGCACGATGATGATGTTCGTTGAATGAACAGTGCGCTTGGCAGCATTAATGGCAAGTTAAGCTGGCTGCAAGTTTAAGACAAGTAGAATAAGCAACGGCAACGGCAACAGCAAACATATCAAATTTAAATGAAGTAGTGTGCACAAAGTACTGCCCCCGAACCAATCCACAATCACCGCAACTCGTCTGCCAAATGCAAATTGAAAGACAAATGAGGATGAAAATTAACGCGCATTCTGTTTGCATGCCCGGCCAAGCAAATAAAACGCAATAGCATGAATTCCAATTTGAGTAGGGATTTGGTCTACGCTTTCATTTTTGTTGGCATTGCTAATGAAGCATTGCAGGCAGCCTTGCTTGAGCAAATGTCAAACACCAAAGACCACAGTCGCTAGACGGTTGACAGCCATAACAAACTACAAGCCACAAAATATATTAGAAGAAGTCTGCATTGCAATTGCTATTTTTGCCACTTTAAATTATAAAAGCGAGAGATACAAAAGTCTGCAGCGAAAGCAGATAGCAAATGGCCTGCAATAAACTTGAAATTAAATAGAAATTTGCAGCACCAACTGCGAGCGAGCGTGGAGAGGGCGAAAAAAATGCAAATCTCTGCTAATTCTTATAAATTATTAAATATGAAAAAGTCAAATGATTCATTTTTAAGCTACACCCTTCATCACTAAAGCTCAGCTGGCAGCACCAGAAAAAATTACCCAGGCCAGCAGACAGCAAAAGCGAACATTTTCGCACGAGCACCCGACACACACAGAAGGCATTGCTGCTGAACAAGCAATGCAGTAAAACTGCTGTTATATATATAACTGTTCTTATATATATATATTTTTTATATATGTATATAAGGTAGTTGTCTGTAGTTATGCTAGTGCAAAATGTCTGCTTTGGGTGCGCATGATTTAATGCCGAGCTGCGTGTAAAATGATTTTCTTAGAGACCAAAAAATCAGAATTCACTTAGTTTATGATCTACGTACGTTGCTCTAAGTTAGCAATTAAGGTTATTTTTGCGATTGCCATCAGTTGAACCAATCACATCATTTTTCTATACAAATCCAATAATATCCGACAATAAAAACACATTTATATTTGCTCAATGTATATGCGAACTTGTATTAAGAATTTGAAGTCCGTAGCTCTTATGGTCTTTGATATTGGCACGTTCATACAGACGGACACACAGGCAGACAGACGGATGTAGTTGTTAGTTGCAGTAGACCCTCATCAAAGATATGCGTATATCATTTATATGTCGAAGATGCTTGCTTCTGCCTCTTACATACTTTTGCTGAACTATATTATATCACTCTTAAAAATTTGTATATTCAGTGTTACAGTTACCAAACTTAGAAGGTAGATTACTAAGATATAGGATAGAATACTAGGAACCTCCTTCAAAGATCGATATTTATTGGTTACACCCGCCCTGTTCTGTTGGACCTGTTATCAGATGGTATGACTTATTGGAATCAAAGTATTTTGCAGTCGGTTGCGCCCGACAACAACGTTCTGTCTTGTTTTTTCTTTAATTCAGTTCATGTGGTGTATTATAAATTTTAGAATTCGCTAATCAGTGTTTGTTTTAATAGCTAATAATGATGACAAGAAATTCTTAGTTCTCTGTTCACTGATATAATCCTTAGAGATTTTCAAACAGAGAGGGGGACATTACATTTTCCAGTCCAGACCTTCGAATAAGGATTAACAACAAACTATCTTAAAAAGTTGTAAGGAATCTCATGAGTATTAAAGCTTAGCCGTCACATATTGTGAACACTTTGGCTGTGGTCACAAGCAGTTAGGCGGTGATGGTCATACGATGGAGCATCATGCACAGCCACAGTGCATTTAGTTAGAGAAAGCTTAAAAGTGAAATGGCCCGGCCCTATGGGGTACGCGACAAAGTCAAGTTCCTCGCTGGAATTCTTGCATACAAAGAGGGATTCCGTTTTCCTTTTTCCTTGGTTCACTTAGCGGTGGCCTACAAGCACCGCCGGCAACATAGAAATGCGTCCACAAGGAAGCTGCCACAAAGGCAGCGGCAAACAAACAAAACAAAAAAAATTCTAACTGAAAGCGGCACAAGCAATGCGGCAAAGGCCATACAGGCCAAAGCTCTGGCAGTGGCAAACCCATAGCAAATGTTGAACGCTGTGCACATGGCAGTTTATTCATGATTTCACATATTTCGTAGCTCCCTCCTCTCTCCAGCGCCCCGCAAATCCTCGTCTCGATCTGTACTTGCCGAAGCCCACTCTTTAGAGCGCCAGTGGATAGTCGCCATTGTTGTGCATTAGTCAACTGTTCGCCAGTTCGTTGCTTGCGCAAAAAATATTGCCTTGGAGTTTGTGCAAACGTGGCAGGCACTATATACACTCAGTCACATACACACACACACACACACACACACACACACACATGCATACACAGAAGCAGAGAAACTCACACATGCATAGAAGCAAGGGCGAATGCTTTCTACATGATTTCTCTGGCGCGTGTTTTTGTTGTGCCCTGCTGCTTCCTTGCAATATTTTTTGCAGTCGCCCCACCTCCGCACACCAACCGTTGCCCCACTTTGTGAAGTTGCGTTTTTATGGTTTTAACATGTTTACTTTAATATTGCGTATTTGTCTTGTCGGCGTTACTGTGACATATGTAGCGGGAGACCTGAACGGACAGCGGCGCAGGGCCACTCCATTGACAGCATATATCTAAAGTAAAGTGAGTTCAATTTTAGGATAGATAATACAAGTACTTACTTATATATCTAATGAATAAGCATACAGTAGAACAGAACCAGTATTACTCTAACGTTATATGCGGCTGAATCCACGTTATATTTAATATCGCCGATGAAGAGGAATTTCCTCCAGTTATAGCGACCACACCCACTCTGGTTATCAATTATATATATATATATATCTCTATGCTTGATGCCCCTTCGTAGCCTGCATCAAAACTTCGCGCAATGCATGTATCCCCTATTTCGAGGTATTATAAACAGATCATCTTTTTCTTTTTAGGAATTTAACCTTAACCTCATCATAAGCTAAACATACTATTTTTAGGTAGACAACTTACTAAAAATAAATAAACGCTGCACCAACTAAACCGACTAAATATGTCCTCATTAGAAAATCAAATTTATTTTGCAGCTATTTTTGTACATTTTTCTATTTCAATAATATATTTTCAATTAAACATCACAATACAAACGAAAGATAATTTATTGCAAATTTACAGATTTATATGTAAGTTATACATTCATACATATTTATTCTAACTCGACATATTTATTTTATGTAATCAAATTGTTATACGAATTTAATGCATAAGCTGGCGAAAATAGGGTAGGACTTGCCATCCTAATTGATAATAGTAAGCAATTTTTGGCAATGGCTGTGGCTAACAGCACCATCGTATTTGCTTTGCCCATATAAATATCCATAAACATTGCCTTATCGATGAAAACACTTGGCGAAATTTCAAGCACTGCCAGCACTTACTTGAAAGTTGTGGAAAATATCAATAGTCATGGAGGATAAGCCAGCGGCGGTCGGTGGCATGTTGCCGGTTGGTGGTTCGTGAATTTCTGGCCTGGCATGACTTTAATCTGCTTTGTATCGATATGTAATCAATGCTTTCAAATAACTTCCCAATTCGTAACACGGCTTTTGTTTTGTACAAATCAAGTGCGGGTAATGGCGCAGCCCAATCCCTACGAGGAGCGGGACAAAACAATGCCTAGCTTAAGTGGTGTATGGTATGTCTGTCAAGTATGTCTGTAGGTGTGTGTATGTGGGTGCCTCTGTGTCTTGGGCGCGCACAAAAGGGATTTCAATAATACGCGCACAATCTGTGCTGAAAGCTTAAACAATAAAAGTGAAAACTCCGCAAAACCCTGCAGATAGTATGTGGTTAAGCATATTATCAATAGAAGAGACTGTCTGAATGGCTGGCTGGCAGGCTGGTTGGTTGGTTGGCAAGCTGGCTGACAGTCTGAGGCTGTGCGTTCGCTGCATAAGTTACATTTGCGGTTCGCAGCCCCAAGACAATGCGACATGTGTCTCTCCAAAGTTACAACAAGACAAGTCAGATTAGCTGGGGCAGGACAATGCGAGTCCTTGGGCACCAGGCAACACCACTCTAGTCGAAAGGCGATTGCTTTTGATTTAAATGAGTATCAGCCCTCGTTTGGCTGCTCGACTATCATTTGGCTAGCCGTGTCAAAGGCCAAGGCAAAGGCAAAGGCAGAGTCACCCACATCAAAAGGCAGACAGATTCCCGAGTACCATTGCCAGAGATAAGCACGTTCTGCATATGAATATGAATATGGACATGAAGTTGCTTTCTGTCATACACATCGATGAAAATGGAAATCAATTGCATTGACATATATTGATTTCTATACCCTGTAACCATCAAATTGAGCAATGGAGCCGAACAATAATCGTTTACTTTTGGGTGCATAAATTTCAAACTGGTAAAATAAAATTAGCATATTATGCTTTAGACTCAAGAACAGGATATATTGCAATCGCGCACTCTCATCCACAGCATGCTCGTTGTGCTTCCGCTTACAGATGTTTACAGATTGCTGACCCTGCTGCAATTTTCACTCCCATTTTCGATTCCTTAACAGGTCTCGGTTTCAGTCTGTGACTTATTAGTATGATTAGTTGAGCTTGATTGTAAATTGTATATATATATTTTTGGGGGCATATGAGTTGCACTCGTTACAACAGTCTTGACATGCAGTGGATTTATGTTAGTGAATGTTTTAAGCTGCAACTGATTTATGTTAATGGGCTTACCTAGTATTTGCGCCACTTCAAAAGCATTATGATGATGATTATTGTACATGTTTGCCATCATTGTAAAATAGACATACGTGTCTGGCTTGCAGTTGGCTAGCTAAACAATCAAGCAAATAGAAATAAGAATACGCTCGTCGTATGTGCTCACCCATTAAAATACCCTGTACATCGAGGTTTTGTTCAGTTTTAATCGATATTAGCGTTAATAATTACATTGTAGAAATTTAAAGAGCTCCGAGAATAGTGATTATCAATACTTTTAATTTTAAATTATGTCTTATATTTATATATTATATCTTATATATCTTACATATCTATGAACTTGTTTGAAAGTATCTACTTAAAACATTCCATAGTCAGTACGCCCGATTTCGATTGTTACTCAGTACATTTGCTCATTACATTACATTTGTGCTATGCACTGTATAATTTTTGCGAGGACAGGGTATAAAAATTGTGCTGGAAGTGTTTGTAACGAATGAGAGACGTGACCGACGTGATGTTTACAACGACTGTACGAATCCGGCATTCACTCACAGCATCAACGTAATTTGCACTGGCAAAGGGCAAATGGACTAATAGCAAACTAAGCAATAAGCTGCAGTGAGAGGATTTCTGCGTTCAGCAAATGTCACAATCAAGGCAGCGGGCTGTGCGCTTAGAGGCACTTCATATGCATATCGCTGGCAGCACCACTCAAAGTCAGCCGAGGATCTAGACAACTACGTGACAATGCTCCACACAACACCCCCCTCCCTCTCTCTCTCTATCTCTCAAAAAAAATAACACAAAATTGTCGCAACAACTTTTTGCGCCTCGAACTTGTCGCGCATATGTCGTGTGCAGAACACACACGGCAAACGATGGCCCTTATCCCTTCAGGTCCCTGTCAGCTCTGCCGTTTGTAGTGTAAATATTTAAACAATAATAAGTTGGCGGAAAAACGTAGGAAAACTCTTGCGTTGCCACGCAGCAAAATAGCGAAAACTTTTGTTATCCTTTTACCATGAAAACGTCACGAAATGGGTTGGGCTGGTATAGAATTTGGTCGCAGAGAGCACTGAACGTTAGACAAGTAGATTAAGTATACGGCAAGTGTGTCGCATACCCCGTCTGTTTGTCAATGCTGCGATATATCGCATTTCATGCTTTCAATTAGCGTTAATGTCAGTACCCCGTACATGTAGGGACCAAAACTAAAATTATATACGTATCCAGGGGCGAACTGGGCCACGACAAAAGAGGCGATGTCTCATTTCAGTATATCGATTACAATAATATTTGCGGCCCATTTACAAACAATTTTTAATCAAGTAAGTGACTTGGTAAAATTAAAAACAATTCGTTACTATTATGTTGGAGCCTTACAATAAGAATCAATCTAGAATTTATTTATGTCAAAAGTTTAAAAAGATCGATAACAAGATTTCACTGAGCTCCGTCCCTGCATTAATTGAGTAGTACCTCTGAGCGCTATTCACTTCCATGTATCGTATGTAAATGAGTAATGAACTGTATGGGAAAAGGGTTGTATTTATGCAGTAGCTGCTATATAAATATTGTCATAGGCGACTCTCGCACTCGCAAACTATTCGCCACCCCAATGCTCATTTGCATAAATGTCAATCATACGCCGCGTGTATCACAAATGTTGTTGTCCTTGTCTGCCTTACTTGGCAACAAAAGTACACGAACATATTTGTATATGGGTTTTTTTTATCGACATAGAAAGCTGGGGCATATCTTACACCAGCCTCCCTACCCTCTCTGCCCATCAACCGTCCTGGCAATGTTTGTGCTAGCAAAGTGGCACGGCATTGAGAGTTTCGCTACTCGATTTGCGTTTTATTTCAAAATTGAATTTCGGCTCTGATTATATATATGTATTTTTTTTTTTTGTGCAGTTATTTGTTCCCTTGGGGTGTTCACCGCATGGCTTGCCTGCTGTTTGCACTTGTTTGCGTCTTTTCTCTGTCTATCTTTCATTGGCTTGCCTGGGGTGCATAAATAAGCAGCACTCAATTATTCGTGTTGTAGCTGAACATATTCTCGCAATCCTTTTTCCTTGCACCTACATCGTGTCGATTTGATTTGCTTTGCAATTTATTCTTAAAACATGTCAGTGCACATTCTCACAGACATATATAGATTGGCATAAGTCGTCTATATAATGGTGGGCCCGATAAACGCTTTATAAGCTTTATGCTTTATGCTAATGTTCGGAACAAATCAATTTTGAATTTGCCGCGTCACTTAAAGCATTGGATTAAACTTCAAAAAGCGTCTGTTCCGATACTTATTGCTGTGCATGCAAATTGAGCACCAAATAAACACAAATTTTCTGCTGTTGTTGTCTTTGGTATCGAATTTCAAACCTTTCGCCTCACACTGCGGCTGTTGACTGCTGGCTGCTTGGCAAAACTTCGGGACCAATGAACATTTTTCATTTCAAGTGAAACGATGCTGAGAATTTGTCTGCATTTTCATTTGACTGAGGCCGTTTAATTGTGGCCCATTACATTTTTATTTGCCTTTGAGGTTTCTGCCGTTACATTTAATTGCAAATTTTTGTTTAAAAAGTTCCACTCAAAACCTTTGAGTTGTTTTTTGGATGTTGTTTGCTCCCCTTTCAAACAGATTCGAATGTTCTGCTCATTAAGAAGTGAAATACCACACTTTGTTTTACAACAAACGGAAATTAGATGATAATTTCAATGTTCGCTTTAGATTCTTTAAAGCCTCAGCAGCTTATGTAAATTAAATTATACCATATCATGGCAAAGCCACGAGAATTGATTGATTTTTGTATGAATTTATATAATGACTGGCTAATTGAGTGTATTAATTGTATTGCGATCAAAGTAGAAAATATGCCTGAGAAGTTAATATAAATTAGCAAATTCGTTTAAATTGCGCTCAAAGTGTAATTAAAAACAGTTATAAAAATATCGTTAAAAAAAACTCTTAAAAACACGTACATAAAATGAGGATGAACTCATGGAAAATGCAATGATGATTATTTTGAACAACGTCAATTTTTCATCCATGAGAAATATGTCACCGACAGCCACCTGCTAGTTTCAAGAGTTAATCGAAATTTCAAAATAAAGAAGCAAGGTGCATTGTTTCAGCTGCTGTTCTACATATGAAATAAACATACATAGTAAAAGCATAAATCTTTTAAATAACCAACTTACAAAAAACCAAAAAAATAAATTACAAAATGTATAATAATACGAAAATACAAGTTAATAGATTAAATATGCATTAAAATTTTTTTTTTAAATTTTCTTTCAGAGAAATCTTCAAATTTTACATTTAATAATTATGACAAGTTTGATTCCATTCCAGTGATTCTGTTGGTTGACTCACTGTCATAGAATAAAATTGTATATTTTACTTACTTTATTTTTCACTTGCTTATTCTAAATTAACAATTAAATTGTATAGCTTTAAGGTGTAGTAACTTATTTTGTGGAACAAAAGAAATAACTAACCATATAACAGGTATAAGGCCGAGTTACCTTCCAAATTTTACAAATTACCATATAGTTTAGTTTATATTATATAAGCTATTTTATTTGAGTATTTTATAGACGCTTTAAGGTCTATCTGTCGTTTTCAAAATTGCATTATTTACTCTTTTCGACAGTTATTTAAAAGTTTCTCTGCTTTCGATTGTTGATGACATTTCTCTTATGCTCTCAAATACCAATGAAATGAAATTGGAATAGTCATTTTTTATATTTATAACGTGTCTCTCCGTATATATTTTTTCTATAGATTGAATTTCGCCTCCATATGTATTGAATTTTAATTAAAGAATTAAAAAGTGCTGTGAAAGTGGACCAGCTGAGTTGTCTCCCATGACTATCAGGAACTCGCATACACTGTTCTATTTAACAAACAACTTGATGTCCAGCTTTTTACCAATAACCGCACTTAATAAGCACTACTTGCCAGCGGGAATTGTTGGTCAATGCCTGCACTTTGGGGCTTACTGACAATTGCACTTTAGACAATTTACACCCCGGTAGCTGTGAACCTTATTAACACATCTGAAAATGTAATATAATGTTGCTTACATGTGAGAGTCAAACCACTGCAATATTTTTTGTATATGTATGCACGTATGTATACATATTTGTGTATTATACTGCGCACGCTGAGTCTGGATTTTGTATTTAAGTTAAATCCGTGCAATTGTTTATCTTTAAAGTAATTTATTTTCAAATCTTTACGAGTAACACATTACGTTGTATAGGTTTCCTGCTTAATACCTCATTGATTTTGTCTTATATTTTTTGTTTTAATATTTCTAACAAAATCATATTAAAATGCACTTTAATATTAAAATAAAAAGTATCAATTCTCTAGTCAAGAAAGATCGAGAGATTCGCTATATCAGCTGTTTAATGTATTAGTTCTTCTAAACACTGATTTACAAGCCCAAAAATGTTCCTACTTGAGAGAAGCACTGGCCAACATTATTGTTTTTGTTACTTTTATTTATCTTCACAATGGCTCCATTAATTGATTTTTATATTGATATTTGGGAAATGTGGACAGTTATCGATAAAACTAAATAAACGTAATCTTCGTTTGATATACGACAACTTTTATTCCACATTTTAAGTCTCTACTTCTTATTGTCTTTGAGATCAGACAACGGACATGACTTAATTAAACCGGCTGTTAATGGTTTCTGCAGCAAATCAAATTAAATCAATATCCAAAGCACAATTTGGTTAAACGCAAAACGGCTTAACCTATAAATTCAATAAAAAAAACGTATTCTAAATATTTGTCAAATATCATTAAGCCACAACCACCACGCCAAACACAATTAGCAACTTACTCAAATCAAATAATCGGGACAAATTTTCAACCCACCAAACCCTTAAGTGAAGTAATGTTATTTGGAAAATTTAATGGAGTGATGATTTTATATTTTTTTAAGCATGAGTAAACTGCAATAACACACTTTACGTAAAATGTTATGTTAAAGTTCATAATTTTCTTTTTCAAGCACACAAACCATTTGCACTTCCAATTTGGAGAAGAATTTGTCAAATTTTTGCATTTGTTATGTACCGCAATTGATATGGATTTCTCAATATCTTTTTATTATTTTTTTGTTTTTGTTGTATACATAGATGGAGAAGTGGCGCACAGGCAAGAAAAAATGGCAAAATGCAATGGCAATGGCTATAAATTGAATGCGGTCACATTGAATGGTCGCTGTATCCATTCGTCGCTGGTCGCTCATTGGTTTACCCAAATGGCAGCAGATTAGAGCTGAAGTGTTTTGCTCTTGTTCTAATTCTTCGCCTCGCTGCCCGTTGAAAAATCGAAATCGCTCTCGCTGCCGGCGCCGGCGCCAGAAGCGGCTATCGCGGCTCCCGTGGGAGGCACAGCAGTGGGTGGTGCTGAGGATGGCTCTTGGGCTGGTTTCGCGCTTGAGCTATCATCCGTTTCGCTGCTGTCAACGAAATTAACGCGCTTCTTCTTCTTTTGCTGCTGCTGCTGCTGATGCGCATCATTAGGCGTCGCTTGTTTGTCTGTCGACGCTAGTATCGATGTGGGTTTGACAGGAGCTGCTTTGGCTGCCGGAACCGGTGGGGGAATGACATCGGCTGGAGGCGTGCCCTGCTCCACTTCCTGTGGCTGCTCAGTTGCTAGGCCGCTGCTGTTGTTGTCAGCCATTGAATAGGCAGCCGCTTCCTGCTGTTCCTGTTGTTGCTGCTGTTGCTCCTGTTCCGCCTGCTGTTGCGGCTGCTCCTGCTGTTCGCCATAGTAGTCATAATTCGTTACACCAGCATCATACTCCTGACCCGCGTAGCTGCCATCCGGCGCATACTGTGCTGCATTGGGATCGGCAATATACTGGCCAGTGGTCTCATCGTATATGTAGCCCGGATAGGCATTGGGATCATAGCCACCGGCAGCTGCATATTGTGCCGCATCATAGTTGCTGTAATCCATATTGGAGTACTCCTGCTGCTGTTGGACTGCTGCCTCTGCATCAACATTGGTTTCAACTACTGGTGCAGCTGCTACATTTGCATCCGTTGCATATTGTTGATAATCGTCTTGGGGATTTCCGATTTCAGTGTAAAGCGGCTCGCCAGCAACGCTTGTCTGTTGCGGCAACTGTTGCTGCTGTTGCTGCCTGGACTCAATGCTGGCATAGCTGGGATCGTTGTGGTCCACATAACTACTGTTGGCATCATATGGCCCATAATCGATCTGGGATGCATCATGTGTAGTAAGTTGCTGTTGCTCTTCCGGCAACTGTTGTAACTGCAAGGGCTCCAACTCATTTTGCTGCTGCTCACTTTGATGCTGCTGCTGCGGGTGCATTGCGTTGTTCGCCACATTTTCGAATAATCCTTGCGTTGATGTTGTTGCTGCCACCTCTGTTACTGCTGCTGTTGCTGCTGTTCTAGCTGAGATTGCCGTTGTTGGTGCTACCGTCAAACGTTCGCCGTAAATGGCATTTTCAATATTCTCAATCGACACTCTGGGCTTAGAGTATGGCTCATTGATGGTTGCCGGTGGCGACAATTGATTACCTCTAGCTAACTGCTCATCAACAGCAGCCGCTGCCTTCTGTAGAGCAGCACGGCTGGCTTTGACTTCGTCGAGCAAATCGCTGTTGCTGATGCCACCAACGAGGATGTTGCCTCCTCCAACACTTTTCATTTCGCCCGCACGCACGTTTACCTCCATTCTGTCCTCAAACTGGTCGCCAGGTCGTTGCTTTATGGTTGTTGATGTTGCTACTCTCTGCCAGGGCTCATCGATTTTTAGCTCGCCAAAGTATGCTTCGATATTGGGTTGCCTTTGTTGTTGTTGCTGCTGTGGCTGCCGTCCGGGCTCATTATGGCCAGCAACACTTGGCGATTTTTCATGCTCGTTTTTAGTCACGCGTAAATTTGGCATCCAGTCATCCAGCTCCACGCCTGCTGCCTGCTGACTTCCCCTACGCAACTCGTTGCCACCGGCAGGAAGAGAGCCAGCCACAGCGACAGCTGCAGTCGGCAGCTCAGTCATCGTTGCCGTATTTGGCAATTTATCAAATGTCAACGATGAAGACGTTACCAGCGTTGTTGGGGAAGTGCTGCTCAGCTCCCTTGCATTTCTGTCTTGCGTTGAGCAAGGAATTCCCGTTGTGGTCATTGTTGCTGGTGTTGTTGTCGTTGATGTGGTTGGTGTTGCTATTGTCCTGTCAGAATTGACTTTCTCGGTATCACCTGCTGGCAAGGCAGCTTTATCAAAGCGAGACATGCGTTCTGGCAAATCAGCATTTTCATTGTCCAGGGCGCGCAATGTTGCACGCAGATCGAACAGATTGGAGTTGCCAATCGACTGTCCAGCTCCTCCATATAGATCCGGGTAGGGCATATAGACTTGCTGTGGTGTTACCTGTGAAGCTAACAGCATACCAGCTGGCGTGGGAGTGGCAAATGCCCATTGCTGTGGAGTTGCAGTCGCTGGCATGGGATACAGCAAAGGCTGATTTTGATTTGGATTTAAATTTAGAGGTTGATTTGCTGCCGGAGCTGCTGATCCTGCGGTATTTGTCGGATTTGATAGCAACGTTGCTTGTGGCTGTAATAACACTTGATATGGTAGCGTTGTTTGCGTGCCTCCAGCATTTGTTGTCTGATGTATGCAGCGCAGTGTTTGATTTTGAACCAATTTTGCAAAGTACATTTGATATTGCAGCTACATATGGAAAGGAACATGTAATACCATCGAGAGGAACTGGTTGATTTGATGCTTAATTCTATGTACAGGAATACCTCAATTCAAATTTATTGTTTGATAAATAAATACAAATAGTATACAATCATATATAAATGTATTGCTGAAGTGTCTTTGATAGGGGGAACCCTAATCAAGATATTCCTGTATAGGTATATAAATATCTAACATTACCTTCATCATCTTGAGTCGCTCACTCCGCTGTGACATGGCTGCCGTCTGCTCATCAATACGCTCCAGCATATGGACGAGCCTTTTGTTTCGCTCATTGCGCTGTGCCTGCTCCTCCAAAAAATCGTGGTATGCCTGACGCGTTTTATGCCGCACGGACTTCTCGCTAAAGTAAACGCACAGCGGGAGTTATAATGGACCATATTTCCTACAGTATTTATATATATACATATAATATTTACTTACAGCTCGCTGCGCTTTTGTAATACTTTGTCCAACTTGTGCTCCAGTTGATGGCGATTGTCCTCGCTGTAGATTTTTAATGGCAATTAAGGCGAAAGTAATGAAATGAAATGAAACTTTCACAATGCAAATTATTTCCTTTCTTCAAGAAAACATACATTCAGTCACTCTTGATAATAACTTTAAATAATTTCTGTTGAAAATAATTGCTAGATTTGACTCGAAGACTCTTGTCTACTCTAGACCTTTCCACAGGAAGGAGCTATACCCTTGAACACCCTATAAACTTTTGTACACTGAATTAAGACAAAAAAACTAATTCCATTATTTATTAATTCAGGTGATTCAGTCTTGAAAGAGTCGTGAGAGCTTGAATTAAAGTCGTTATAAAGAAGGTTTTTTTTTCAAAATTTGTTACATAATGAGTAATTGTGAAATGGTTGTGTTTGTTTTACTGATATATTTATCAAACTTAACAACTTGAACTATGATCAGTCAGTGATATTTTGTATTAGGATTTTCTTATTCGACCACTGTACATAGTTTCTTAAATATTAATTTGAAGCTATTTATAAAGGTGTGCCACAGACCTGCGTCGCAGTTTCTCCTGAAGCAACTCCACCTGCAACTTGTAGTTCTCGAGCTCAGCCTGTGGAAACATCTCGAAGGAATGCAGACTCAAGTCCTTTGACAGTCGCTCTGCAAGTTCTCTGTCTGGTTGTTCAGCTGCCACTGGTGAACTGCAATCGACTGTTGATGACACAGTTTGTGTGGCAACGCGACGAGCGGAGCACCAAATACAATAAATGCGCCATTGAGAGTTATTTTTAAAGCAACCTTATTTCAATAGCCGCATAAAGTATACTTGGTATTTGTTTATTGAGTCGCGTTGTCATGACTACCTCAATTCTTAGCTGTGTGTTTGGGTGAATGTGTGTTTTTCTTTTGTTTTTTGGTGGTGGTTGCTTGGCATTGGCCTGTGGCACAGGACTGTGGACCTGCCCTTATTGATTTTACTTTGGCCCTTTTTGGATTTTAAATAGTGGAAAGCGTTGAGAGAGGTGCAGGCCAACTTTCGATTTTAGCCATGCCTGCCACTTATGTCCAGGCACTTAGTAATTACACACAGCCAGCAAGTAGGTCAGAATTGTTTTTTTATATTTTAGCAAAAACGAACTGCGAATCGTTTTGGCGCTACTCAAAGCATTTGTCATGCATTTCACGAGTTTTGCCTGCACCAGTGACCGCAGCTTCTCTGCCCCCCACTTCGTGTGCCACACTCACAAATTTGAGGTGGATGAAAACACATGTTGTTCTCACACATCTACTTTTTATACGAGGGACCAGAGAGTTGCGCAGCCAAGCGTGTAGCACCTGAATGTGAATTAATGGTAGCGTCTATCACTCGCCGGCCGCAGACAACAACGCACTGACATATTCACACAGTCACCATCACCATCACGGCCAGTGCCATGCCAGAGCCGCAGCCAGAGCCAGCCCGATAACGTCAGCCGGCGGACACAGAACCCGGACACTGCTCTGCCTACCCCAATGCTCAGGCAGCACCTACCCCGTCTGCAGCGTGGCTTGGCCTGGGTTTCTCGCTTGGCATATGCCGTTGTCGTCACGGTGTCGTGGTTGCGGTTCGCGATATAACATTTTTGGTTATTTACACTGGCCAAACTAAGGCAGGCTACATACATAAGTGCAGCTGGTTATGTACAAATATGCAGAGTGGCGTGTGTGAGTGAGTGTTTTTGTCTGTGTCTGCATGTGTGTCTCTGGCAGCGTAATTTGCAGATAATGGCTCTTAGGGATAGTACTTATCTATAAACAAGAGATTTAATATGATTTATTATAAAATCGTTGCCAATTTAACGTTTTACTTATTTAATTTCGACCATTTTGTATATATTATTCTTTTGTAAAGACAAAAAATAGAATATTTACCCAATAGACTTTAATTTATATATTATATATTTACTTAGGAATAACAAGGATTTAACTAATCGCATTAAGAAAGTGCCCTTCTGCACAAAATTCAGCCTGATCAAGGAGGTCGTAGTATACTATCTCTACTGCAAAAATGATAATCATAATAATAATAATTATAATAATAATTATAGTAATAACTCTTCGAAAACACATCTTTTTAATCCTACTTTAAAGATGTTTTAAGCTGATTACACTGGCAAAGATGTAAAGTCCATGTAAGATGTAAACTATTAGCTATAAATAATGATAATAGATGTTGATGTCAAAAGGTATACCCATTAAATTACGATTAAGTTGTGTTCATATACAGCGTGAAGAGGCAAACTCTTTTATACCCTTGTACAGGTTATTTTTTGGTTATGATGTACCAAAGCAATCCTTAAACTATTATTGATTAATTGACCCCCTCGAATCAAGCTGTTGCCAAGCAACAGAAGTAACTGAGGCGGCACTTTTACACACATCATTCAACCAACACCGTTGCCACACCTAAACTACATATCTGATGACGCAAAAAATGCAGCTGACATGCAATCGACATAAACTGATATATATATAGACAATATAGAGTGACGAGTGTGGATGGCAGATTGATTTTTGGCGGTTATTTCGGTCGGTTATAATAATAGAAATCAAATATTTCATATCACACAATATTTATTTATATTATTTGACCAGCAGCAGTTGCCGCCAGTGGTTTTGTAAAATCTCACTGAATAATAATAATCATGGCGTCAACGCCAACTGGATTCAATGCGTTTCGAGTTTTCGCTTGGATATGTCAGGAATTGCTGCTGCTGCTCGTTGAAAATTTGCATGGAAAGTTGTGTGGGATTTCAAAGGAAAAATGGAAAATTTGGCCAAAATGAATTTATGTGTATGGTTTCTTGCGGCAAATGCCAGAATTTGTGGGACTATGTAAGTGTATATATATATATATGTGTGTGTGTGTGTGTGTGTGTGTGTATGCTGCTTATCAGTCGCTGCACAGCATACATTTTGGCGCATTTAATTTCAGAAGAAGCGGCGACTTCTCTGTGCCTTTTGCCGATTTGCAGTCAATGAAGTAGAAAACTGAAAACTTTTTCTTTGCAGTCTATTAAAAATAATGGCCGCTGACAGCGAAGCCACTCGCCAAGTGCGAAAGACGCCACATGCAGTCCCTCAAGTATATGGTTGTGTGTCTGACTGTGTGTGTGTGTGTGTGTGCGCGAGACAGTGGCGGACATTAAATTAATATATATGAGAACGTACGTTGAGCAATTTCTCATAGCGCTCCATTCATAGCCTCAGCCATTGCACTGACCATTTGCGGGTGCTTTTATAATGCCACTGAACTGTCTGAACCATATATAGCAATTGTGGCACATTGGGGCAAACCATTAAAAATTCATTTGAATTTTCGACATTACGTGATTTAGTCGCACAAATAATTCCGACCAAATTGAAATTTAAATCATTGCCTTCTGCGAATATGCCGTTAAAATTGTTAATAATCTTACACTTGTTGCTCATCTAGAAATTGTAGCTTTAGCTTGCAATTGAAATCTTTAACTTTGCCATAATTTCTATGATTATCTTTTGTTGATCAGTCCAAAAAATAGTTTTTATGAAACAGTTTGTTGTGAATTGGTTCTTTATATATAATTTAATTTTGCTAATAAGGTAATATACAAATTTTACATTTCACATATATTTCAATTTATGATTTAAATATAAGCTTTTGTAATTTTATTCATTTCCAGGAAAGTCCATTTTTGTTAATGACATTATCAATTAACTGTTGTCATTTACAATATAATAATGGAGAAATGTAAGTTATTTAATATATTCAATTAAAAGTTTATTGGAATTGAGTTTCCTTCCAAATGAACATTTTATTCAATATATTCCGGAGAAAAGTGCACCATATTTTGTATACTGGATTAGTAAGCATTTAAAGCATGTGCTATACTTTAAAGTCTTACTATCATCTAACTATAGTTTCTGGCGAACACGGCTTAACTTTATTTAATCTATTATACTGTATTCTAGGTTTTCAAACATTTACAGTATGTACTGCACGTACATAAAGTACTAATATCAACTGACACAAAACTATCCATTTCACTAAGAGCGAAGACTCTTTAAAAATTCGGAGTATTTTTTGTAGAGCAGTCGATAGTTGCATGCACTTGCAAGAATACTTTTCTTTCTTTTTTCATATCTTTTTTCCATTCTCGCTGTGAGAATGCTGTTAAAAATTGCCGCCCAACGTCGCGCAGCGATGCGTTGGTTTTTGTGGTTAATGCGATAATTTAATTGTAATGCTGGTCTGGCGTCTTGGGTGCCAATAATTTAACTTGCAATCAGCGCAGCATTTATTGGGTTAAGCATACACACACATATATATATATATATATATTTATATACAGGCAAGCAGCCAGAGTGCGAAATGGATAAGAAGAATACGAGGGACACAGTGAGAGACTGTACAAACACAGGCTTACATGGCTAGTCCCAAGAAGTGAATGAACCCAAAAGGAGAAGCCGTAAGAGGATAGGGAGTAAATGCTGGCAAATAAATTCAGTGACTGCTCCTGCTATCGTACTCTCCGAATACGGCATTCTCGCACGTAAGCGCAAGGGAAGGATGTCCCGGACAACTAATGCGTGGCATACTTACTGGCGCTAGGCCAAACAGCCAAAGAGACACAAAGTGTGGAAGAAGGCGCACAGTTGCCTTGCCAACGTCAAACATTTCATATCGATGGCGTAGTCTAGTGGAGATTGTGACTATATTTGCCTTGCCACAGCCAGTTGCAATGGAAGTGTCCCCCGATGCAGGATTAAATGCGGAAGAGCAGGCGGAATGGCAGCGCTTAATGCTGGCTGTCACCTACAAGACAACAATCGATAGGCTCGTTCTGCAGCAGCGCTCTCAGCGCCTAAGCATGCAAAAGCCGCCGCCACGTTTACCAGCCTCGCTGCGTCGGCTTCGCAGCTCCTCGATTGGGCAGCAGGCGATGCCTCAGCGAGTGCTGCTAACGGGTAAAAGGCTGCCACGACTACAGTCGTTGCTCGGCGACACAGATCAGGATACGGACAAGCTGGATGAATGTGTTCTAAATGCGCTGAAATACGAAAGGGACTTAGATGCCCTGCGCGGGTTCTTTCATGCAGCCAACGAGCAGCTATTCATGAGTAGCGTGGAGCTGGAAAGAGAAATACCAAGTCGCCTGGATCTGGCTATATCCGCGCTGAGTGGCAATAACAGCGAGGAGTCAGTCGCTGTTCAGCAGCTTCAGCAGTCCAAGGATGAGTTACAACAACTGGAAGCGCAGCTGGAGCAGCTGAAAATCGACGGTGCAGCCAAGCTGCATGAGACGGAGGAGCGCATAGCAGATGCTAAATACAACTTGAAGTGTGTCTCGCGCGTCAACGATCTGGAGTATAGTTTGGTGGAGCGTTGGGAGGCATCACGCATCTCGCAGGCACAGATCTGGGGCGAGAATGCAGAGCGGGCCTACTTACGAGACATCCTCGACTACAAACAGCGGCTGGCGCGAGAGGAGCGTGTCAGCCAGGAGCTGGCTGCCTTTCGCCATCGCGAACTGACCGATCTGCAGGAGCGCATCGCCGACTGGCAGAAGCGTTATGCCAACGAGCTGCGTCGCGTCGATCGTGAAACTGAGGCTTGGGAACTGCGCATTCTAGAGCAGACGAAATCACTGGCGCATCATCGCGTGGTGAATGCCCAGCATGTGGAATTCGTGCGGGAGTATCGCGCCAAGAAGGAGGAGGAGCAACGACTCCAAGATCTCGAGGTGCATCGCATGGAGTGTGCTATCAAATTGCAGGCCTGGTGGCGTGGCACAATGGTGCGACGTGGTCTGGGACCCTTCAAGAAAAAACCGAAGCGCGGCAAACGGCAGAAAGCCAAAAAGTAGTGAAAATAAATCTTTACGGCAAAAATAATGAAACGATAATTTTGAGATTAGTTGTGAGAGTGATTGCATTGTATCGAATAAATCGAAGAATCTAGAGGAAAATTATGCTTGAAACTTGCCAACGAGCTTATAGCTATGGACCAAGTCCGAAAATTCGATAGACGTGGGTCAAATTCAATGCGAAGACAGCGTTTCAGCCTCCTTATGGCTTATGGAATGGAAATCAACTTGTGAATTTAAACCAATTAAAAAGTTGGCTCGCTGGCAGTTAACACGTCAGCAGTCGGCAGCTTATGTCAGCCTTAATGACATGCCGCCATTGTCAACAGCCTTGGCCATTGTTTACGTGCAGCTAATGGGCTACCAACAGTCAGACTGCATCTGCCAGTTACAGCAGCAGCAGCTGAAGCAGAAGTAAGAGCAGCATCAGCCCATGGTCCAACTGAAGTCGAAGTAACTTTTTTAAGTTTTTTACAGATTTTTCTTAATTATGTTTTATTATTTTTTACTCTGTACTCATCAAAAAAATATTGAACAAAAGGGTATAATCATTTTGCTTTATTTTCGAAATAGGCGGTGAAAGAAATCTCTGCTCTGCTTAAGTGTATAAATTTTTATTGCAATTGTAAGGATTAATGAATTGTGTATAGAGTCAGTTAGCTTGAATCGATCTTAGTTTGAAGCGTCCCCAACTTTTCCATACATCGACTTAATATGTTCTTGAAACATACCACATACACTGCTGGCTACAGGGTATCTCTGAGAGGAGATCACTCGACCAGGGCATTCTTATTTGTTTTGTTCATATTGTTTGGTTGCGTGGCGTCATCCAAGCGGTTTCCACTGGCAACAATGGCCTTGTTGGCAGTCATTCGGATGGTAACTTGGACAATCAGTTGGTTGTTGTTAATGTTGTTGTTATTGTATGCGTTGTTGTCGCGCTGTTGGTGCATGGCGATAAACAGCGACAATTTGCCTACTGAATGGGTACAACATTCTCTCTGGCCAAGCCTGAGTAAAAGCACTAGTTGCCCATGTGTGTATCTGTGTGTGTGTGTATTGTAATTTAAAATATAATTAATGGTCGTTGCCTTAATTTATTGAATTTGCATGGGCGCCTGAAAGCGTTGCCATTTCTTGTTTGTATCTCATCCTTCGCCATCTCTCGCTCTCTCTCTGTGTCTGTTGCCTGTTGGTTGCCATTGTTCAACTTAATACTCATTTTTGTTTTATACTCTGGCACTCTCAACAGCAATAACCGCCCAATAATGACTGCTGAAAGTTCATTTTGTTGTGAAGCCATTTGTTTATTTTCCGGCTGATGAATTAATGGAGAGATGGTGCGAAAAGAATGCAACACGATGCAATAAAATAAATAACGTGCATAAAAACCACAATTTGCGGCAAAATGTAATAAGCTAATCGATGGATGGTCAAATTCAAACTTCTTTTATAAAATAACGAATGGAATGAATAAATCACATATGCAAGCATATTTTACTAGGCCTGAGGTATATATCTCCATCCACCTGTTTCCTTCCTTCCTGCTTCCTTCTTCCTTGTCTACTCTGAAATAGACAAAATATGCGACTTCTGTTTACGTAAGACTAGTTATGAAATGAATGGCATCCTGTAATCAAAAGTTAGTAGCATGTGGGAAAAGTTAAATTTAAACTATGGTATCCCTATAATCTGGGGAATTAATTCTAAGCTAGGTTAGCACAATGTACGATGTACGATGCTATTGGGCATTCTTGACTTGTTTCGCTTCAAGACAAGACGCAGACCTCTTGGCACACGACCGTTGGCTGCCGTTTGCATTAGTTAAACATACTAAAACAAAACGGTCGCTGAAATCCTTTAAAATTTTGAGGGACGCAAGACGGCTTTACCCCCAGAGAAAAGGGGCGCCAGCTAGAAGGCTCCCTAAAATTTACATACAAATTAGGGTTAATGAGCAGTGAAATTGTTATTTAACTTCAGTTGGCCGTTTTTGGCGCTTTAAAGTGTGCAACACTTGAGCAAGCCGTGTTTTTAAATAACCACGCAGTTTGCGACACGTTTCTGAAGTTTTGTAGGGTTGGGCATATCTTTTACGATAAACGTATAAGTATACTAGCTAAATATCCGCACGCATAAGTTAATTGAATATTGTGCATACAACACAGCTCACAAATTAATTTCCTTTTCTTAGCTTCCTTTTTTTCGCAGAAGTCGTTGCCATCAATTTTTTTTTTAAATTTAATCAAACACTTCAATTTGATTAACAGCGCACGTCTTTCAATATAAATTTATGGCCACACGACGCATAATCAGAGACCAGATCCTCCACTGACCAGCCATAAAAAAGGGTTAGCTACCTCAGGCCCCGTCCCTCGCCCCATGCCCCCATCTCCTAAACTCCCTTGACTTTCGTCTCGTCACAGCTTTCAACACTCCAACGGCGTCATTTGATATGCGTGCGTGACGCACTGGTTAGTGGGGAGGTGAGTCGGACATGGTGTCGATGCTTTAACGTCTAATAGCAACACGTACGTCTGATAAAATATTTTATTGGCATATGTGGCTCTCGTCCTGTCGGTCAATTTATTTTATAGATTTTTTAAATGCCCTCACACTGCTATATCATAACTTCCACGCCATATTCACTGTACTTAGGCAATTGGAACATGTAAACACACAATCACTTTAATTGAACTTAAAATATGTTAAAAATTATACTATTGTTTTTTCTTTTTTCTAAAATTCTGATTCGTTTTTTTTTAACCAGTTTGTATGATACTCAAGTTCTCTTTCGGTTCAGGCAATGTTAATAGAATTCAGATATTAAATTTATAAAATAGATATCTAAATCATGCAATGTGCATACTATTTTAATGATGCCTAACCATATTATTATTTGTATTCAGAATTGATTACAGAATTTGAGACAGGGTGTTCATAGTCTGCAGTTGAACAAACTTTTTGTATTATCGATGGAAAAATGGCGTCAGACCAAATGCATATTTTATGAAATGAGTGCAGAACTTGTACGTTCTCGCCTGTGCCGCAATTTTGTGCATATAAATCATTTTAATATACAACTTAAACGGTGATGCTAAACAAACACCGGAGGCATTTTTATTTGACTACGTGTCCATTGTGTAGATTGTGAGCACGCCCATTTCACAGACTACACTACCAAACTGCCCACTACTCCTAAATACAAACATACATACATATCTCATCATGAAAATCTCAAATAAATCTTTAATTTCTGAATCACGGAAATCACGGGCAGCCAGTCAGCAGTTTTCACTAGTACTCGTTATAAATTAACTGAAAATGGCAAATGGTGAATGGTGAATGGCGAATGGCGAATGGCGAATGGCGAATGTTAAAATGCCAACTGCTCATGCCGAATGTTGATTCAGATCTGTGTGGGCGGCAGCATTTGAATGCCTCCATCAACAACAATCGCTACGGGCGGATTTGTGTGCTGTTCAAAACTTTTGTGTTTTCATTGTTGTGCACCGCGAAGCATGCTTTGCTTATTTTCTTTTCTGTTTTTGTTTTTTCTTGTTTTGTTGTTGTTGTTGCTGTTGTTGTTCCGCTTGGGCATAATTCAGCAATTAGCTGGCATGCGAGGCGCAACTTTGACGCGCATATTAGCCAAATGCTGCAGCCGTTCAATGAACCTGTCGCCCAGTTTCAAAAATCAAAGCTCGACCCACAAATTGAATATTGTTCGCAGCAAGAGAAAAACAAACTCGTGGTAGCGTGAAAAGTTTTTTTTTCTTTCTTTTTTTGTAAACGGCAATTCTATGTTATTTCATTTGCTTACTGATTTTGTAGTTGTTGTTGTTGCTGGTGTGCGCCGTTTGGAATTTTAAATATGGCGTCTGTTTTGTTTGAAAACGGAAACGAGTGTCTGTCAGTTTATTTGTTTGCTTGTCTGTGTGTTTCTTTTGGCTCGTTTGTTGTTGATGTTGTCGTCGGCAACGTCGACGACCCAAAATGAAGTCAAGCAACTTTTATGCCGCTCCTTTGGCAAAGGAAACGACGTCTAATGTGTTAGTTTGTGCATCCGTTTGACTGTGTGTGTGTGTGTGTATGTGTGTTTTTGTCTGTGTATTTGTAATTACCATTGCCATTGGCGTCGTCAACGTTGAACACAGCAGGAGGGTTCTGATAGAATCAGAATTGCCCGTGACTTTAAAGTTGACTTTCCCAAAAAGTTAGCTAAATGCATTTTAACGAAAGATAGTTGACGATACATCAAAATAAAATTGGACTAAACAAAAGTTTGACTAACCCAAAAAGAGAGCATAAATATGTCTGACACATGCTGTTAATATTGTTAAATATATATATATTTATATCTAGCTTGACTTCATATAACAAGAATCAAGCAACAAATAATCCGATTTTATCCACGTCTCTGTTCATTTTGAGCTTTTGCTGTTTAAAGAAACAACTCACATAAGCGATAACGGTAGAGCTATGTGCCTGTGTGCATTAATAGAGTTGGCTTTGCATTTTTAATAGTCTACTTTTCGACGCATTAATTTTAATGTAGCTATTTTTGCCAGGAGAACAGAGTCACGTGAGATAAGTGGTAACTGAGTTAGAGAAGAATTCATTTTGTATACAGCCTAACACATTCGCACGTTGTTCAACATTTACTAGCCATTAGGCAAATACGAGCGGTAGATAATTGTATAACAGAATTCATTATTAGATTTAACTAATGCCATCGTGCATTTTTAGGTTTGCATTTGCCCGACCATAATTGATATGCGCTGGACAATTAAGCATAAATGGGAAATGAGTTTTGAGCGCAGCCATCAAAACAAGAATGGCTTATCGCGAATTTGCAATAGTTTTTACTTGAACTCCGCAATTTTCACACGCACAGATATACACACATATGTGCTTTGCAACTATTTATACAGATTTGTGCTTTCATAATGAAGCAGCTAGCTGCAAATAGTGGCAGCAGCTGCAATAGATAAACGTGCCAATAAATTAATGTGCTCTGCATATAATTATTTGCTGCCTGTCAGAGAAAATACTGAAAATGCAAATACATTTACAAATAATATGAATCACATATTTGAGGTCTCTCATTCCCATTGTACTGCTCTACTGGCTGAAATTTCCAGCAAAGTTTAGCATTACACACAATTTTAATTAATTATAATGCGCTGCAGGCAATGCGCAAATGTAAATGCAGATGTTGTACAACGGATGTATAAAAGCGAAAACAGAAACCAATGCAACAAAATAGGAAGAAAAAAAGTTTAATTACACTGCCGATCGATTAAATAAATCCCCATCTTACTTGCTCATTCTGTAAATCTATATCGCTGTTTCTTTCCATTTCTATCTATCTCTTGAACAAGCGAGCTACTTTGAACGCCATTTGTCATGTAATGATTTTCATCAGCAATGAAGTTATACCAATTGCAGTGTGTTTCAATTTGTTGTACATATTTGTAAAGCAAGGCAAACATGAACTAAAAAAAGCCTTATACAAATTTCTACTGTAAAAAAATTGGAAGCTGCAGTGACAGATGGGTGGACATTTTGTCAGAGAGTATAAAGTGAAAAACAGTTACAAACAAAAAAATAAAATATATAGAGAAAACAAAATGCCTGACACCATACACACACAATTTGCAATTCAACAGCTAAAGGGATCAGCAGTGACAAGCGCATTTGCAGCATTTCAACGGGGGAGTTTTCAGAGGGTGTCTGGGTGTTTCTAAGGGGCTGAAGTTGCGGCACTGCGTCAACGTCAGCCAAACACATGTTTCTGTTCTGTTGGTTGCTAGATACGAAATCAGCTACCATCTACACATATATACGCTTCATTTTGTAATACTCTTGCAGAGAGTATACCACTTCAGTTATTAAAAATGTACTCCCACTCAAGCATGCTCGCAAAAGTGCTTCACATAATTGCTGTACATTGACGGCAGAGTCCTCATTGTTCTGAAAATGCTTATTGATTTTATTTTTGATGTATGTGGACACCATTTGAAAAGTATGTATTAAATCATACAATCTATAAAATATATATTGTTTGCATACTAAAATAAGTACTTGGGTATTACTTAGCTGCTTTAATTTACAGATCTAAAAATATGACTAGAATAATTGTATTTGCGTGTTATTGTATTACTTGTGCTGCATACTAAAAAATGTATTTTCGATAATGTTATGTTACACTCAAAGTTATTAAATATTTAGTATTACAATATATTTAAATTGTAGACATATGGGAATAGAAATAGAAATTCTCAACCGAAAATCTCACTTAATTAGAGGCTCAGGCGGGCACATAATAGATTCAACTGTGCATGAGGCAGCCAAAAATAGTTAATAGAATCAAAAACTAGAAGAATCAAAGAAAGTGAATTTTGCCTTTAATAATTACGATATACAAATAGATATCGAATGCCTTGTTAGTACTTAATTTATATTACAAAGTTAAGTAAACTGTTTAATAATTACCACTAGCATATTTTAGATACAAGAGTTAGGGTATTCACGCAATGGAATGAGAATCATTTTATTTTACAAACATTTTTTGAGTACTTCATTCGAACTGGTAAATGCATGTTTTTTTTATGTTCTCTCTGCGATTTTTTGTTGATGATATTGTTTTGGACGTCCACCTTGTCGAAATAAATAATTTTGTCTATACATAAGCTTTACTACTGGAACATCCTTAATTTGTTTTGGGCGCAATGATAAAACAAATATAACTTGTACATGTGTGGAAAACGCTTTGAGTTTACCAATAAAAAGGATTGTGAATTGTTTGGTGACCGCTTTGAATTATCAAAATATACCTTTCGCTGGCTCCAGATCAAGTGTTTTTTTTTTAATTTTATACTTCGATGTATTTGGAATCCTTTCGGTAAGCATCTTCAGGGAGAGGTTCACAACGCCCGTCCATCAGCTATGGAGTTTGAAAAAGGATAACTTGAACATATTTTCTAATCTTAAAGAGTATAACATAATATCTTTGTCAGCAAGTAATGACTAGGATTAACTTGCTTTAGAAATTAAAGCAACTTTATGCCTGCCCACAGGAGACCTAGTAATTAAGCACCCTTGAATGTACATATTTAATTGATTATAGATATGGAATTTGACAAGCAACTACAGTTAATTGATTGCAATTTGCGATTGTTTTCTATTATTGTTTTCCTTAATCTTCTCATGCGGCCAATTAGTGTTCCGACTGCCAAACACCTCATCAGTGTGAATGTTCTCGTAAATAATTGGTTATTAATTAACATTATTGCTTACTTAATATATGTATGGGTGTGTGCGCGTGTGTATGTGTAATTAGAACAGACATTAAGCGATGTTGAGCCACTTAACCTTTCATTCATAATTTAAAGCAGCTGCTTGGCTGCTGGCGCTCTTGGCCATTGTGACCACAGCGGTCCGATAGAAAGTAGAACGTGGCTAAAATGTCTAAAATGAAAACACTTAATGAAAATACTTATTACGCAAGTGCGAGGGTAAATTGAAAGTGAAAAGCATTTTAATGCCACATTTTTAACTTAAATGCAGCGAACACTCACACACACACACAACCACACACACACACACATATATACAAACATCCGCTGCCGAGCGGAAGCCACAATGTGCAATAAAGATTGTGAGGCGTGGGCAGTCGGACAGACCGACAGACCAACACCGAGTCACGGTTGCTGGAGTAACGGCCAAAGCACGTAAAGATCGTTGCCATTGATTTATGCGCTGCGTGCCAGCTCCCGCATGAAGCGTGCAACAAGCCAAAGCAATGAGCAACGTACAAAAAAAAAAAGAAAAAAATTAAATAAAATAAAATAAGTGGCATGCTGAAGTGCACCGGAGTGCCATAGAGCCAAGCGGGTTGCCCCGGCGACTGACGAGTGCGGGTCAGCTGCTAAATAAGTGTGTCAACACGTTGACTCCTTGCTGACTGTATGCTGCTGCGTTCCACTTAACTGCCAGCCAGTTTTCAGTTAAATGAAGCGTGCCCCAAAGTATGCAGCGGCAAGCTTTTCCCATCCATCCATTTTAGCTTGGCTGTCAATTGGTGCAAGGCCAAATTTGATTAAGTCCAAGCAGGCGATAAGTTGATTGGGTGCAGTAAATGCACTTCGGCTTGCCGTGGCCAATTTTACATACATAATTTGACATGGTCATGATGGAAACGCGAACGCTAAAGATTCATGCCGTGTGGCATCTGTGAACATAGCAATTAACTCACACATCATGGACCACACACACACAGCCTTACGTAATTACAATTGCAGACTGAAAATTGCGTCTGTCGTCAACGTCAGTGTTCGATTTTTGTCACGCATGATATGCGAGTGAGAGAGCCAGAGGGAGACAGGGAGAGGGAGAGGGAGCGGGAGAGGGAGCGGGAGATGGAGATGGAGAGAAGGACGAGCGGTATTGCGGTGGTGATTGCATGGTTATAGCTATATCCGCTGCCCGCATATTGTCACAAATGCCACAAATCGAACGCTGATGTCTGATGGCAACATTCGCTTTGCGGCTGGCTGACTGCCGTAAAAATAACTCGCATACCGTATAATTACTTATACGACTCGTTGCTCGATTTGGTCAATGATGACTATGCAAATAAGTTTACCAATCATTTGCATAACACGATTGTTATGCTATAATCTACAAGGCAAGCGATCTAACTGACTTAATAAAAATCGATCGATATTAGCGATAATAAACCAAAATGAAAATTCTAAATATTGCTGAATATTCTTTGGTATTCATTGGTTATATTTTAAATATATTCTTCTTCGATTAACAAATTTGAATATATATGCTGTGCTTAATGATTGAGTCAATAATTCAAATTATTATTTTTCAATAAAAAACATATTGTTGCTGAAGCCAAGGGCAAACAGTACTCGAAACGTATCCCAACTAATCAAATTTAAAGTAAATGGTATTTTATAGATAACAAGTGATGTCAGTTAAATTCATAATTTAAATTAATTGCTGTATTTAATAAATAAATTAGCACTCAAAGGTTATTTAAACTTGAGTGCATTCATGTCACTAGCTGCCGGCAGCAATTTAATTATTCATATTTGCTGAAATAGCTTGTTAATTATGCTATAAAAGGAGATCAAATAAATAATAAAATATGCATACGAAATGCACAAAAAGCGAGTGCACACAATCTGGAAGATGCTGACAGCCCAGCTGACAGACACAAGCAATTTCCGCAACATTTGCGCTGCTCCTGGCGACGTGATTTGCATTAGCCAAACCCCCTTGGAGCTGGGCCTTGAGCCATGTGAGGACGCCTGGTGTCGCTTCGATACGTTGTTGGCTGTAATTTTTTATGGGTGCCATCTCAAGGCAGTTTTTGTGCAATCTATCTGCATGTTGCACGTCATGTTTAGCTATGTTGCACTTATGGTTTTATTATATGGCGGCCAACGATTTATGGCCCAACCGTTTACTTCCGACCAAATCTTGTAACCGGCTGCTGTCGTATGCCACTGCCAAATTTATGTTCGCCCGAGACGAACCGCAAATGGGGAGTTGAGACAATGTTACCCAAAAATAAACTGCTTTTAGCTATCAGGTCAAAGCCAGCTGCAAGTGCTGTGCAAATATTACAAAAAGGTCAAGCAACACTGACACAAAACAAATGTTGGCAAAGTTCACAAGCTTTGCGGATCGCTGGCAGCACAACATAAATCGTTTTATTGAGCGTGCCATCCACAATATAACTTTCAACAGTTATGCAAAGCAGAATATCTCTACTTCTTAATACACTGTCATGCACTTGAATATGTACAAGCATTATTATGTAAAGTTGCAACTATTGGAAACAAAAAATCAATCGAAATGGCTTATAATTGAACAGGGATAGCAACTAAAAGTTGGTATCGGCACGGCTGCACTTTAATAACTTTATTTTTAATATTTGATATTATTTAAATTATTTATTTTTAATATTTACTTAATTCAATATATTCTTAAGTCCGTTGTTTCTCATAAGCCCAAATATTATGTCAAGAACGGAATCGGGGATGTGTTAATAGCACCTGTTACTAGGTGTTATTAAAATTGTCTTTCAGACTCAAATCCTTTTCGATTAAATTGAGATCAGTATAATAATATATATATAATATAATGACTATATGGAGTGGTCGCGATCAAAGTTACGTTTCGCTTCTACTAGTGTTTAATTGCCCAGTGCCCAAAAGTAGGCAATAGTTTGAATGCCCTTGCTAATTATTTGTGAATGGTAGCAATTGGTCAAATTGTCGCATTTCTTGGTATTCCAGACATTTCATTGTATACTGGCAGTTTGCAGTAAGAAAAATAGCCATAAATTGTAGTTAGCCAAGTTTTGCTGTGTCGCCTTGAGAATTTTGGAGCGGCTGCCAAGTGCGAGACAGCAAAAAGAATGCCAAACAAGTACAAAGCGCGATAACAACAATAAGTTCCAAGTTGCTAGTTGCACTTTGCGAGTGGCATCCAATGCTCCAATGCACAATGAAAGAGTCGATAGTTTTCGAATAGTTATTGGCACTGGCAATACGCCGCTTGCCCCTTTGATAAAACATTCGAACAGTCAGCGCCGTTTACTGTCAGTCGAAGTCGCAGTCGAATAGGATGAGGATGTGAAGGAAGTGGAAGTAGAACTGCTTGGCTGGAAGTGGTAGTCGGATTGCTTGGCTGCTTGTAATTTATGGCAATTTAACAAGCAACAACAACAACAACGATAACAACACCAGCCAAATGGCGAACGGCAAGTTCCGTTACAGTTTCTGGCCACAAATAGGCATAAATTTGCATTTAATGCAGCTGCGAATGAAATGGGTAAAAATGAGGAGCACAAATGCCAAAAATTATTTTGCTATTTAGTAAGTATATAATTTCCTGGAATGGACCCAGTGCTTGGATCGCAGGTACCGGGTCGCAGGTTACAGGTCGCTGGGTGCCATAAAAGCGGCATACATTTTAAAACTTTTACAAAAAAATTTGCATTGCAAATGCCTCAAACTCTCACACACACACACACTCGCACACACCCATCACACACACTCGCACACACACCCATGTGACTCGCATGGCATAGTATTTTTCGCGTTTTGCATGCGGTTTTAACAACGTTTGGGTCAGTCTATTAAAATGCAAAAAATCCGCCGAGCCCGTTACCTGTTACCCGTTACCGCCCGGAAGTCCATTTTGTCTTGTCGTTCACGTCATAAATATGGCCGGGCAAATGCCGTTGCTGTTTACGGCTTAGTCTGCCCGTATTTATATGTGTATATGTATATATGTGTTATGTGTTTTTGCTTATGTGTGCCGGCTCTAATGACAATTTGCTAGGGGTTTGCATTAAACTGAAGCGAATTTCACTTGACACACATGCGTTAACATTTTGGATGTGTGTGTGTGTGCTTGTATCTGGTACTTTACTCCATTCCTAGGCTGTTTTAGTTTTATACGGAAAGCATAAATTTAAATAATTTCCACCCTTTGCATTCGCTTTTACAACTTGTTTTTGAAATGTGTCTGTCTAGATACTAATCTATGCATATACGTATATCTGAGAGTTTTATTTGGCATATGATGACTGGCTTTGGATAAGAGACTAGCTGCCATCGAGTCATCAGAGTTGTCAACCTACAGAGGTCACGCTTAAATACTCAGTTGTCATTGCTGTCTTTAAGATTACCATTTTTTTTTAGCACATCCTCAAATCAAGCGGTATTCCTTAAGCAATCGCTGGTAGATTTTCTGTTCCGTTTTCGCATCATTTTATTTACTGCTTGCTTCTGGATTTTTATGTCTTGTTTCTGTATCATCGGATAGCTTCTGATAAATTTATGAGCTGTGGGGCGCTGCTAACTCGTTTTTAGCTCTTCTCTCACAAAATATGTATGAAATGTCTTTTATGTTTTTATTTATAAGCATTCAGCAAAAATATAATATATTGGGTAGATGATGCTATTTGGAATCATCACATTTGCAAATCAATCCAACATCCGCAATCATAAACAGTGCCACAAATAATGGATACTTAAAGTTTCAAATAGCTGGAACATAATTGCACATATAAATATAAATATACATATTTATGTGCTATGTATCTTACTTTTTGAATATTATTTTCCACACGAATGCCTTAACATGACGAAATTTACTAGCCAAGGCAAAGACGAAGAAGTTGCCTTAGTTTGCTTTGGCTTTGTTGCTTGTCACTTAACGTGAAAAACAATTTTTCTCTAGCTATGTTTTACTATGCTATGTGTGTGGGTGTGTCTGTGTGTGTGTGTGTATGTGTGTGTGGGTGTGTAATGGTGCCCGTGTGTTTGTAGCTATCAAAAAACCAATTTTCGCTGCTAAATTGATGTTTATAGCAATGTACGATGATGACAACGACGAGCCAGATGATGTTGCCGTCGATGGCAATGATGAGCTTGTTGTGACCACCGCATCTCACATCCACTCAACCCCTCGTCCAGTGATGAAGACAAAGTGCCAATGCGAAAAACTAAACGCCAAGCCAAACCTGTCTAGGGCCTGACTTACTACAATACGCCAATGAAAATCCTTTTCGTCTCAACTCAACTCGAGCGGAGTCTCCTCGAGTCTGCTCTCGACTCGACTTGACAGCATTTTGATGCTTCCGCTTGTAATTTATGTGACACTTGCAGCACCATGGATCAGCAGGAGCTGCGGGCAATGTAACAAGACTAGCTGACTATGGTTTTTGTTGCTCTTTGCTGGTTGAGTTTTTATTAGGTATTTGCAGTCAGTTTATGAGTCGCTGATTTGTTGAGCAAATTCAAGCCATCAAAAGCAATCGGGCTCAATAAGCGTGCAACGTTACTGCCTAATCATTTAATTAAACCTGCTCGGGTATATTAGCTAACAGGCAAAACCACAGGTGAAATGTGGTCGCATCCTTTTGTTTGAGATTCGTGGCGCGATGGTGACGATAACGACTACAATACATAGGGAGAACAAGCCCAATTGCATATTAATTGAAATCCATTCAAACATCATCTTCAGTCGCTTAGGGGTGAAATGCACTTCAGATTCAACGTCGCCTCGTCAACACACGTCAACTGTCTCTGAATCGGCCTTCCCCCGTCAGCCGTCTCTGTCACTTGCAGCTTTATTGTGAGTAAATTACAACGATTGACTGCACGCATGCATTAAATGAGTGAATGCATTTCAAACGATTTTCTCATGATTACGATTGCACGGTGCACTTGAGCCGTTGACGGCACACCATAATTCTTAAGCTGGAATGCTTATGGTATAATCTCAGGCATTAATTCATGCATATATCTAACTCAGATCAAAGCAACAGTGCCAAAACTCTGGCTGTGGCACTCACTTTATGTTAAGCGGCGCATAAGTGTGTTCTGACATCGACATTTAAGGCAATTACATGAATCTCAGAGACACAGAGCCTAACAAAATATAGGTATTTATGACAAAGCAAGTGCTGTTGTCTGAGTGAGACAATGTCGAATTATATACGCGAATGTTGATATTTTAGGCTGCCTTCAGGCAATTCCAAAGATGTGTGTTAATTAAGACATTATATCCCAGCTAAATAACTGTGACTCTGTTTCCACATTTGAGTAGATAAGTTGTCTCAGAAAGGCACACTTACTGAATGCGTTTCAAAGTTGAAAACAAAATAATAATAATAAAAACCAATATTTGATAAGTAAGAAGTTTGCTTAGGAACAGATGCTTCCGCATAGTATCAGAGATGTTAAGAGAAAAAATTGATTTGCAGCACTTTACCTTAAACTACTTTATCTCATTTCCAATGGAATAAGACTGCCAAACGCATTTGTTGAATATTGGATTTGAGACTGAATGAATGCAGGGCATCTTCTTTGCTTTATCTTCTATTTCTCAAATTGTTTTTCTGAATTTATCGCAGTACTTCATTGCTTCTGTTTGGTTTCCATTCAAAAAAAGTTGTCAATTAGTCTTCGACTCTGGCACACATTGCACAACTGTTTTCAATTAGTGTCAATGTCATTAACTATTTAAGCCGGAGCACGGCTTAAATAAAACTCTACTGCGCTTGCCAATCATTTGGCATTTGAGCCAAACAACTTGCCGCCGTCGCACAAAGTACAAAATTCTGTAAATCCACTTCTAATTAATATAAACATGAGACTCTTACTCTGGGCGTGTGCGCTGTGTTTGGTTTGCAACAACACCAGTGGCATGTTCGGCGCTTCTAATGATGACTTTATCGGCGATGCAATAAGCGGTCTTAACGATTACTTTGTCGAAGATGCAGCAACATCAACATCGAAGCCTAACAAACCCGTTGCAACAGCGGAGACTACGACGGCGACTCCTGGAATATTCGATGAAATGGAAACGTCTCTGGAGCATGCAACTGATAAGCTCGACGGTCTATGGCAACGGTTCAGAAAGGTAACTTAATCGCTGGGTGTGGTGCTACGAAGAGTGAATGCCATTAATATCGATATCTATTATGCGTTCATTTTAGGAACTTCGTAGAATGATGGGTAGCATCAGTGGCAGCAATGACGCTGACGGACAAAGTGCAACAACAAAAGTAACAGCGACTGGCAACTTACAGTCACAAAAGCCGATTGTAAATGAGATGTTGGCCAAAACAAGTTCGACAACGGCAATGCCAACAACAATGATAACATCCACAACTACAACTCTGCCAGCGATTGAGTTAGAAATAACCTCGACAACGCCGCTTCCATAATGACTTCTGAAAATAAACCTAAATAACCTCAACACCCAACAAAAGATCAGCTTTCATTAACATTCAAATAACTCAAAAGATAACACACTCGTATTTACAATTAAAAATGTAAACAAAAGTATATTTCACATTTGGCTGCACAGCTGGCTCAATTATTTGAACAGCTGTTGGTTATTCAACATCCCAAAATAATTTAACAACGCTGCTGCGATAAAGAAAACACCCGATCATTCTCGAAAGTCATGTTGAGGTGTTGTTTTTATATGCCTATGTTATTGCTAATAATAAACGCATTTTCTGTTCAGGTATGTACCAAATTTAATATAAAAAAAGTAGCCTACATTGCAAGTACTAAATTCTTACACCGCAGCCAGCACCATTGCTCATAGCTGTAATGGACATCGATCAGATAGATCGCTTAGATAACGCTCTAGCTGAGAAACGGGAACTACTGAAACAGCAGTTTGAATATGGTACGTTACTGGGAAACAAATAAAAATGTTCTGAAAATATATTCGCATTTTTTCGTAGATAGGAGTATGGTGCAAATGGAAATGCTGCAAGTTAATCTGATGAAAATTCTATTTATTGTGAACGTGGTGACTTTAATATGCATTCTCTATGTTATGGAAAGTGAAACATATACATTCAAAATGAATGTCATTTTAAAAAATAGAGTATACACTGTATGATAATAGTAATACCTAAGCTAAAACCCAAGACACTCATATGGACTGGATAAATAAGTATTATTAAAATATTCTGACGGAATAAATTATTATTTCACTAATTGAGCAGCCATAAAAAGTAAAAAATAATAATTAACTTGTGCAAGTGTTTGTAAAACACCGATGTAAATATAATATCTCAATAACCGGCCAATTTCAAATCACCTACATGCATAAATATCATAGGCAACATTTTAAAAATTTCGTGGTGAACGACAAGTATTCAAAATGTGTTGATTAGTTCAAGAGGATACTAGAGACTTCCTGCAACTGACATATGTATGTTCAGGGTCACAAAGTTCAATTTATTTACTGTCACTTGACAAAATGTGCACAGAGCAAAGCTGAAAAAACCCTACTTCGCCATGAATTTTACTTTATTAAACAAAGTACAAATAATAAAACAAGTAAATTAACCTGTGAATCTACACAGAAAATACATCATTCATTTTGTTTTTAATTTACTTTTAATTAAAAAATATTCATACGCTAGCTTTATATATATATATATATTTACAGAATAAGTGTGAATGCTTGAACTATTTTCAACTGAGAAAAGTGTCATCCGCAGTTAGGAGAATTATAGTTATTTTTTATGTATACATTTAATTTATATAGATTTATATGTTAACTACAGCAAACGTTAAAGCTGAATATGTTGATTTATTTATTGTCAGTCGCGTTGATTGATTAACCCTTTTTATAATAAAATATTCGAATGATGTAACAAAGTTTGCCAGTTATTAAGTGCATTATTCGCAAAATGGTATTTCAATACCAGTAACTAGCTTATAATTAAATATATGCTTACCATTGACTCTAATAAAATTGCACATACGCCGCATGCGCCGATAGTTGCAGCAAGAGGTTCAGCAACGTTGCTGTTGGGTATATTGCAGCTGCGAATAACAAATGCTCGGCAACTAAATAATTATTGCCCACTTGCTGGCGGGTAAAACCTGTACACTTAACACTAAATATGAGGGCAAGGACCCTCGAATCCGAAATTCAATGCGCAAAACATCATTAAATATTGGCAGCTGTTCATTGCGCCAACTGTGCATGTCTGCCAATTGTGCTGGATCGGAGTGCAGTTTCATTTCGAGTCCCAGTTGCTGTTGATGTTGTTATTCGTTTGTTTATTTGTTTGTTCGTTTGTTTGTTGGCACTTTTCCATAGCTGGCTTCATAAATATTAACAGCTATTAAAACACTGAACTGGCGCAGCCATGCATAAGCAGGCGAAGAACTCATTTTAAAGTTTCAAACCAAATGCCGCACAGCTTACGCGCAATTTAGTAAACGATGTGAAAGCACAGGAGCAATGTAAATGCACCAACATGTACACATTTATTTGCATATGTGTGTGTATACTTAAAAGCATTATATGCTATTGTGCAGCCTCAGTCTAATAGCTCATTTAATTAAAAGCGGAAATTGAGCAAGTGACCAAAAGCGAGCCGTGGCCAAGTGGCCGGCAGAAACTTTTTACCAAAGTTGTAGGAAATATTAAAAACGGAAAACACTTTGGGGCAACTAATTCTCTGGCACTGGCACTGGCTTGCTTGCTTGCTTTTTGCTGCTATTCAGCTATGGAGCACACTTATTGCCCTTCTCGCGGGTATAACAAATTTTATGGCAAAGCCCGTAACGCATTGAAAAGGAATATTTCTTTCTATTTGCTCTTGCTTAGCCGAGTGAGCTAAGTTAATTGTGATATTCATCTGTAGATTTTATGCATGACTTTTATTTTGACTGTATAATTATTATGGGTAAATATTAACAAATGTCATCTTTATATATTAATTTCATATTTAACATTTGGCAAGGGTATTATTTTCGCCAACACTTAAGCTGCAGTCCTTTCTTGTATTTCTTTGCTCGCTTTTTGGCAGCATTTGTGGGTTCAAGACTTGGCCGGTTGTCCACTTTACTGAATGGGCGTCAAGCTGAGTGCCAAGAAAGGAAGCGAACGCGGCGCATTTAGTAAGTTTATTGCATGAAATTATGAAACGCTTAATAAAAGCGCTCTAATAAGAATTTTCAGCTATGCGTGGATGAGGGCAAGTATGTGCGTACATTAAAAATAGAAAAAAGAAAGCTCAGCGTACTTTAAGCGAAGTGAGTTAATTAAAAGGTTCACATATTAGAAAAGTTCGCCTCGTCCAACAAGCTCAACGCAGTTTAATCATGTAAGTGCTGGCAAATTGTTGGCTAAAATTAGAGCCAGATAAATATTGCGCATACGCCTAGAATTCGCGTTAAAAGGATGCTGCTGCTAGCTGGTTGTTCGTTGTTCCTACTCCTGCTACTGATGATGCCAAGTTTTATGCTAATGGCTTTCGCTTAAAGCCAAAAGTAATTTATTGTTGTCAGTGGGCACCATCAAAAATGTTGCTGCACATTCATTATGCCCAAATGTATGCGCCTCTGTACGTCTATATGTATATGTGCTCTTGTGTCTATGAGCCTTTGTCATTGTGTGTGTGTAGTATGTCTGTGTGTGTGTGTATGTGTGTGTGTGTGCGTGAGTGCTTGTGTATGTGCATTAAAATTTTACCCGAAAACATAAATCCACCACCCTATTTTGTTTGTAAGCTAAAAACTTGCATAGAAATTAAGTTAGCCAAGAGGAAAAATGCTCGAAAATTAAATGAAATGTTTTACCGCATGTCTCGCAGCTATTTGTTTTGCTTACTTTTCTTATACCCTATAAGCATCTCAATTGTTAAATAAGCATTTCATAAAATGCAGTTAATGAATTTTTTAAATACTCATATATAATCCTTTTAGCATCAGCAGACGATTTGATCTAGTAATGCATCCATCACACAGCATTGCTACATTTAAATATTTTATTATTTTTGTATATCCGTCGGATATGAAAGACGGCACTCATACGCTAAAATATGTTTGGATACACGAGTACAAAGCGTAAAGCGATTTTATTTGAATTTGCATTATGCATTTACACATTATTAATGTAATAAAAAAGAAGTTAAGAAGGCTCTATAAAAAATAACTTATTTGCATTTCATATTCAATAAAATTTGTTATTGTTATTTTATTTATGTAGCTATATCAATATTGTTTGCGCTTTCAGCTTTTTGATACGTTTATTTTCCAAATAATAACACAAACTTATTTCCCATACGTTATAAAGTTTATTTCGATTTTAAGCCAATTGCTAATCCTTCTCACAACAAGAGTAACTCACGATCGATGAGCGAAATGGAGGTTTGAAGACACAGATAAACCTTCTCAGCAACGATAGCCACTAATAAAAATGATCGATCAGCTAAAGTTATGCGAAACAACTGATTGGCTTTAGCAGCGTTCGGATAAGGAGAGAGAGAGAGCGATGCTAACGCGTCTGCTGCAGTTCAAACTGCACTTAACGTAGTGTGGAGATGTAATTAAGAATAACAATAAGCTATTTATAATAAGCCGCGCTGAGCTCCAAATCCATGCATGTAAACAATTTATTATTAATTAAAACTTTGCTGACGCTGCCAACAAATATTCTGTTCATATTTGTTCAATAAAAATACGATTAAAGTATAAAAAAAAGAATGCCGTTGCTTCTTTATTGGCTCAACTATGTACAAATTGTATAATTATTACAGAGTTGCTAGAATCCAAGCAGAGGGTATCTAATCGTTGACCTTTCTAGACAAGTGCTTGGAATTCTTGTATTTTTTTAGCATTAAACAGGAGCACAAAAGTTGCATGTTTTATGTGCGGCTCGGCTAAACGTCTGTTTGTTCGTTGGTTTGTTTAAGGACTAGATTTAAATATTTGAGCAAGCGGTTGCCAGTGTGCTACCCACGCGACACGTCTTTGACGTTTTGGCCTGCTCGTTTGCTGGCCGTTAGTCGTCGTTGGGAAGCGTCCGGAAGTATGCAAAAGATAAAATGGCCGCGAAGTTTGCAACATGTTTACGGTAAAAACGTGATTTTCGGCCCAAAAACAGAGCCCGGCTGGTGCTGACCAAATGTGACCAAGGCCGAACCCTTCACCAACCGCAAACAAGTTAAGTTTAGTGGTAGCACAAAGGCACAGCATCAACCCACAACCCAGTAGCCACCCCCCCACAGAACTCCACACAAACCAAAGTTATAAAAATAAAAAAGAAAAAAAAATTAAACATTTGTAGCTATGTCACGTTTGTGTTGACACTTTCTTATCACAGCCAAGCAAAATGAGTCTCCGGCTCGTGCTCGTCCTGCTGTCGGCCCCGCTTTCGACCCGGCCTAAATATGTGGATGTGCGTGACAGTATTGACTGTCACAGTGACTTGTTCACCTGACCCAGCCTGAAATAAAACTGCACGTGTTTGCGCTCACATCGTGAATGAGTGTGGACCAACATAGGGTGCTGCCACGCCCATTTACCTACACGAGCACATATGCTCGTAGGTTTCATTATGGCCAAAGTGCGTGAGTGCGACGACAAGATGTCAGTCTGTGAAACAGCCTGTTGCCTGTGTGCTAATTTAATCAATCCACTGCTCAGCTTAACTTCACTCAATCATTTAAGACATTTTGTTGTTAATATTAAAACATTTTTTCTTTTGACAAAAGGTTAACTTGGGATTCAATAGTTTGAAGATTTGCATTATATACCCAGCGTTCTTAAGTTCACATTTAACAGGTTGTTCAAATTGTCCAATATTGAATATGGAGTTTTAACGTTTATTGTTCTATATTATATTAATATAGAATAAAAAGGATTGGGATTTATTATAAAATACTATTCGGATTTGTCAAATATAGGATATAGTTTATTTGCATGCTGCTTATCCAGTTCTACGTGGGAGCATCTTATTTGGTCTTCTTTACCAAAGTCACCAAAAATTTGAATATTCAGCCTTGACCAAATATGCGTATCTAGCTCTTTGCCATCGATATACCTGGGAGGCACTTAATTTATTAACATTGCTTTGGCTCAGTAATTTCATTTGCATATTTAATGCAAGTATGAAAATGTGGTTCGTAAAGATGAGCTATATTTTAGTGAAAATTTATGGCATGTCAGCCGTGAATTTGAGTTTGAGCTTTAGCGTGTGCGAGTAAGTATGTAAAGGCTGTAGGCAACTTTGTTGCCATGCAACTTTAATGAGTCGTCGCACAAAACCACAAAACTTGACAGCCAAAGGCTTCAAATTGAAAAAGTTAAATGGGCGTACGTATTTGATTAAGTCACATCCACACGCACATGGGTGAAAGCCACACAATAAGCACTCTGTTCATTTGGGGCTCGCTTGTTGCACAAACTCATCTGGCGCTCTTTGGGCTCGAATGCAATCATAGAAATTGACAATGAACCACGGCACGATTTGATTAACGCTACTGTGTTCAACAACTGAACCAACTCACGATATGATAACATTTATAGAGTGCCATCAAAAATCGTATTCCACTGCCCTTTTGCCTTTTGAACATGCCCCGACTCTTCTGTCGTCCGATGCAGCAAAACCTTTTTTAAAGTACTAAAGAAATTCAGTGACACAGGAATCCGTTTCAGGTGTGGTGCAACGGCAATTCAATTAAACGCAGAGCTGCATGAAATACACTTTGCTCTCCGAGCGTAAGATTTTCCTAAGGCCAGTGGCAAGGGGTTACAGTTGCCCCAAAGAGAGCAGGATGCAAAACAAGTGACGGCACATGTGAGTAAGCTTCTCCATCTGTATACCCAGTTACAAAATAGCATAAGGGGTTGCTTGTTCAGCATTAAAATGTAAAATGTTCAATATTTAAATTGGGTATGAAAGTGAGATACTTATTTATAAGCATGATAAAAGTTTAAAACACTTTATACCAAATTAAATTGTTTTCTTTTTTACGTGCTAATGGAGGTCACTCCGATGCACCATGTAATGGGTATATTATAGTCGTGCGACAGCTGCTTAGTTTATGGAATGCGACTTCTGCTGTGAATAGGAAATCTATAAAATGCATCACAAAGCTTCAAAGGTTCAAAGTTTTTGGCAAAGGTGCCAAGACGTTTATTATTGTGAAGTATGCCGTGAAGCTTACGAGCTAAATTTCGAAAAAAAAAAAAATAAAAAAAAGTATATATCAGCAATAGGGACGAACCACTTGCACATACTACATATATAGAAAATAATATACTTACTCTGGAACACTTTGTTTTATTTGTTCTAATGGCAATCAAAGTTCCACGTTTTTCTTCTTTTTGCATGGCAAATGCCACAAAAGTTGAATTGACTTGAGCAGGAAATTAAGTTGATGGTTTCTTTTGCTCGATTTCTGAGTGCATGTCCTCTGCTTTCCCACTTGAGTGCTTGTTTCCAGTACCCGGATCGTGGTTCTCGCAAACGGCATGACACACTTTGAAGATATTTATTTTTAACTTGCAGCTCTTTGGCTTACACTATACTTGAAAAGCATATTAAAATGCTTCAGGCGTAAATAATAGATGATTGTCGCTAGTAGGATGCATGCTTTCATTATATAGTTTAACGGATGCATGAAGTTTAGAATATATCGGAATTGCTTTTAACTTAAACCAAGTGCAAAAAAGACACTTGACAGAACAATTCATTTGTGGCTTGTTAAGCGCATTGGATTAGTAACTAAAATCATGTTTCAATTTCTGATTGACAGAAATTTGGCATATGTACTGAATGCTCCAAATAATAATTTTTGCTTTCATTTATGCACAAGATTTTAGACGGGCATCTCACACACACAAAGAGAGTACTAAATATATATTTGCCAGAATGGTCATTTGCATTTCTCGAAACAGTTTGATAAACTTTGAACTTTTGCCAATTAAATAAGTCCTGCCACCGGATGCTGTTGTGCTGTTTACGAAGCACCCAAGTCGCTTTCGCTGCTTGTTGTTATCCTTGCTCTTCCGTATATGTGTGATTGTGGCTGTGTGTGTGTGTGTACTAATGTGTGCTAATCTGCTCTGCTGCTACTGCAGTTGCTTCTGACCAGAAACTGCTAATGAAAATACATTTGCCAGCATTTGTTGTCTACAGTTTTGGCACTTTGAAATTGAATTTGCTATCAAATTAGTATCATCAAATTACCAATACGATGAAAATTGATGACAGGACCAGCACTCCAGAATCATTTTCGAATATTCTCTCACCTTATTAATGCAGTAATAGCTAGCTAAAATATGTATATTAACAGTGAGCAAGATAAGATGATGCCTTTAGCTATATTTCATTATGTTGCGGTTTTGTTGCAACAACGAAGACCTAGAGTAGCTAACCATCCAAAATGACATAGCAGCTGTGCATTATAGCAGCAACTGTGTGTATAGTAAGTAAATTATATCTGGAGTACATCACAACGTATTGGGTTATTGGTATTCCAAACGATTGGCAGCCAGGCAACGCAAGTGTCCTTGTGCATGAATATTTGTATTATGTTCCGCTCTGTGGAATATTCGCGAGCATGCTAATAATGTTTGTAATTCAATCAAATGAAAGACAATGCTGAAAAGTATCACTTGCTTTGGCAACGCCAGCAATCGTTTAGAGGATAACATGGTTTTGCTCTGCTGCTGCTGTTTATGTTCATGTCAGCCAACAGCAATTGGTAAGGCTTGCCTCTCAACAGCTTGAATGTGTTTTGGCAATTACCTTGAGAAAGGAAAATAAAAAACAGAACAAGTTGTGACAATAAAGTGTTTTTCCTTTTCATCCAGTTCGCGTTGAATAGTGTTTCCTTCCATAACCATAACTCGTTATTACCAGAACGATTGTAAGGCACTCAATTTTCACGGACAAGTTGGACAACTTTTTCAAACTGTCACACACAATTTTTGACCGAACAAAAAGTTTAAACATATCCAGCCAGCTACTTATAATTTTAGTTTTGCTTTTTCCTACCTCCGAGCATTCTTAAAATGAACCAAGCCATAAACAGCTTCATTTTCTTTTTTGCTTATTCGGCATTGTGCAGTTGACACATCTCATCAAGTAAAATTGTGAAGTTTACGATGTGAGGTCTGCCACATTGCAGCAACACAAGCTGGCAATGTTTAACCATACAATTGTAGCTGTCAAAACAAAATTATATTTCTTTCTAAAAGACGCTTGCTTACTTTACCTTATTCACAACGATTGAGCTCTTTAGCTTGAAGCTGCTGATCACACTAATGATGTCGATCGATATCGATGTTATATGTTAAGTACATAGTTGCTTGTTAAGTTACTTATGTTATGTTAGAGTGCTACAATATTGATACAACTGTTCAATCGATATTTACATAATAATGCTTTCAGCTGTGCACTTCAAATATAACGAGTAAAAGATACTTTGCTAAAACATAAGTACTCACAATCGAGTGCACGTTGAAGCACACGCTGTAAATTCATCATATTTATTGAGTAAGGTAAACAGAGGAAAATATTCTGATGAAAATTAGATGAGTCGAGTCAGAGTAGCTAGTGCAATGCTAGGGCACACAAGGCAATGTAAAACTCATGTAAATTAGTTCAATTCCTTTTAAAATGTACGACTCAAAGATCTTTTAGGTGCCGAGTATGAGAATTATTGAGATAAGCATCATCACACAAGTGCCGAACTAAAAAAAACGCCAAAAGGTACTTTTTCACATATACACTCCTATCTAGTTGAACAGTTTTGCCAAATGAATTTCGTTCAGCTTAAATTGCGGTTTATTTCGAAAACCTTTTTCATTTCCTCACTTCGACGAAAATTGCTCAAATTGAGGTCAGTGAGGCTTCAATCAACCTTAAACCGAAGTCTTAACGTAATATGAAAGCAAAGGCAAAAATATAAAATACTCTTTTTGAAATGTATCAAGAAAGAAGTGCAACAGACTTTTTCATTGCATTTCTGCCACAATGTTGCTAAACACTCTATGGGGCCCTTATTGCAGCTATGAAAAAATTTTCAGACTGAAATTATTAAGAGACTATGCCAATGTCTCTTTTGACAGATTGTCTATTAATATTCTCCAATGTAAAGGTGAAAGGACTTCTATCTAAAATTAGCTTTAGCTTCAAATATTAATTAAAAACGAAATGCTTGTGTGCAGTGCTCAATGGAAACTTAAGCCATGATTCGTATTCAACTCTGATCCGTGAAATTAAAACATTTAAAGCACAAAAGGCGTTGAACTGTAGCGCCAACTACTATTGTGTATAAGTACATCAGCAACACTTTTTGCTACTGCCCAAATTCTGGATAACTGCTTTCAAAGTATTTGGCAGCGGGAGGCGCCTGGAGTCGTGCCAAATTCTGTACTTAGTGTCGCTATTGCTAATGGCTCCGCCACTCTTCCATCTACATGGCAAAAGGCTCTTCGTAAATGCGACTAAAAAGTAAAGCGTTCATAATTTGGCGCATATTAAATGCACTCCATAGCTTAAAGTTACTTTAGATAGAATTGTAGATTTTGTAGATGTCAAGGTATTATTTACCTAGAGACTTTTTACAATACGATCACAAAAAATAGGCTTAGATTTGAAAAGACACGTATGTGACTTAAGTTCCCATTCTTAAATATGGATCTTGTATATGCTTTCCCAATGATAAGGTTCATCGGCATGAAATATAACCTGTGCAACAACCATTTCAGCTGTATGCCCTTTGCGGTCTTAACTGGCACAATAATTACAGCTTATTTAGTTAACATATTAGACTTTTATTAATTTATCTTCTTTATGCCTCTGATCGTAGAGCCATGCTTGGTGTAATCTTCTTAAGCAAACTAATAAATGCTTACATTGATTCTTGCGAATTAATGAGGAGTGCAAGAAACTTTCCACTTCTTTCTCTCCAAATGTGCAACACCATCTAACCAATTTTTAATATTTATCAGCTAAATGAGACTGATTTTAAACACTGCTTTGAATTGGATATTTTTCAAAGACTTAACAACTAACAACAAACAGATATAAGACCATACAACAATCTGACTACAAGTTATAATTGTCAATTAGTGGTAAAACGATGGGGCAGCATGTTGCCCGCGTCAATGCCAATGTGCGACAATGTGGGTGGCATTATTTTTGCTTAGATTACAGTGCACACAATTACTTGGCAAATAATTAAATACGTGCACTGGCAGCAGCAGCACAATGCGTCGGCATTTTTGAGGATATTTCAGTTGAGAATCTGGCAAATATTTATATTGCAATTAAATGTGTTGAGGTTCCTCTGCTGTTGTTGTGGTAGAGGTGGGGTATTTTGTGGCTTTGGCAAATATCCATTATTGTAGTATGTCAGTTTGTCGAATGGCTTTAGCCTGCGGCATTACAGTTTGCCAAATTGAAAGTCAGTCAATGACAGGACTTGTTTGTACTAAGGATCCATCACATTGCCAATATTGTCGCATTAAAAAACTGTGCCTACAGCATTTTCCACGTGGCAGACACTAGAGACCGGCAAATGTGCGTTGTCAACTGTCGTAAATGTGAAAAATGCTCCACAAATAAACAAATCAGGTGCTGCTCGGCATTGAGCTCAGCTCGACCATTTTGTTTATAATTTATGACGTCAACCGGAAGGGTAGCTAAGCCAGCGGCAGCAGCCCGGCACAGCTAAGACGTCTCCGGCCGTAAAGCACGAATTTGAAATATTGCCCAGCATTTCTTGTTTTTCTTTTTTATTATTTGCACACATTCCCTTTTCTGGCAGTCGACCAAAGTAGCTGTAGTTGTTGACTGCTGTGGATTGAGAGCTGAGCTCGTTGGTTTGGAGCGTTGGGAGCATTGCGAGCACAGGCAGCAAAAGGCTCACAAATAAAATTCTGGAAATGCTGACTGAGTTTGTGGCTCTGCTACGGACATATAAACAACAGTAGTCGAAAACAACAGCACCGAGAACAGCAAGAACATGGATAATAACAACAAGAAGAGTGGATTTCATGTGCTGCTTATTGAGCATAAATCTATAAATATGCCATAGCAATTGTTCTCCTTACACACACAAACACACCAAAATGGACATTAGAGCATGCTCGTCTCCCATCTGACCTAATTCTCTATACCATTCATTATACTTTGTTCACAATAGGCCCCAAGACTACTAAATCTGCATAAATCCATCGCATCTGTAACAGTTATAAAATAAAAGCTCAAATTCTATTTGAAACCGCTTATCTCTTAAGACTTCTAAAATTAATTCAATACAGCTTTCACTTTTATTGGATTGAAGTATTTTCCTATGATTTATTTACATATTGTATATATATATTTTATGAATCATTATAAATCAGCCAAATGGCATGTTAGTCAGCTGAATACAATTTTCATTATGTTTCCTATTGTTAGGTTTTTAAAGCGGCCAAAAGTGGTGCACTAGTTTTGGCGGTTAGACTAAGAAAATTTATTCAATGTATTCTTAAGTTAAGGTATCGATCGCAGTATCGATATTTTCTGTTATTAACATTAGTAATCGGAATGTTGTATTGATCTTTCACATATTTTCAACACCTATCATAATCTGGCCTCCGATTTTACACTTTCCACTAACTACTCGCGTCGAAAACTTGAGAATTTACATTGCAGACATTTGGCAAAAGTCTCAAAATCGAAGATGTTTATTTAATTTGACACAGCGTAGATAATTTATTTCAATTTTTGGGTTGAATATTGTGCATTTTATAGGTGCTGCCTTATTCATATTTTTATTACAGCTAGTAATTGCTGCAATACAATCGCATGCATCTTTAAGTCTCATGTTGAACTTACGATTATGATGACTTAAATGGTTCATTTAACGCACCATGAAGTATCTGCACAAAGTGCAGATACCCGCGAAAGTATAAACAACACACACAAACACACACAGAGACAACAAGCTGTGAGCAGTAAACTCTGGAGTTCCTTTGCTGCAAAGTTAACTGTCACATAAATCCCGCAATTGTCGAGCACTCGAATGGCTTACAGAGTTCAAAGGGATTGTTTTTGTAGTTGTTGTCCGTTCTAAATTAGTATTGTTGGCGGGGGCAACCGATGGGTTGCGCTCCACACACGTTGAGCGCCATTGAAAATCCATCTCAATATTATTAAGCATTTATCGCTCATTCAGCGTGTGTGCACACACATCAACAACGTATAATATATACATGAGGGGTAAGTGTAGGGCATGTGCAGCGCTGATTGTGGGTTATTTGTCATTAATATGCAAACAGTTAACTACAATAACCTGCACATATTCCGAGCCAACCAATTCAGCGAATTTGTGTGTGTCTGGTGTGTGGCTGTGCTAGCATCATTGCAAGCTGAGTTCAATCAATGCCGGAAACGGATGTTAATTGTTCGCATGTTTCATGCAGTAAGCAGCAGTTAAGGCTTTTAGACAATTACAATTATGAGAGCGAGAAGGCAACAATTGGTTGCTTTTTGCATTTGTAATGCATGCCAAATTGGCAGACAGCCTCTTAAAGGCAAATACACAAATTCAATAAGCTGCTTGACTCACTGCATAAGCCATAAGCTTAACACATAGATAGAATACGAACACAGGCAAGCAAGGGGAAGGACAGACAGGCAGGCAAAAAAAAATATAATTTGTCGCTAACCAAGTGTGTACTAACCTCATTTTACTAAAAGCATTAAAAATAAAATGTAATCACATGCTTCATAAAAGTAATAACTACACACACACACACACACACATACACACACACACAAGGAGATATAGAAATAGATAGAAGCAGTGGAATAGAGAGAGAGAGAGAGGGCTTCCTGCACTTCAGAGCCTTGCTGAGTACGTGTGGCTATAAAAGTGCTTGTGAATGTGAGAGCGTGTTTGTGTGTGTGTATTCGCTGTGTGAATAACTGTAAAAGCCTTGACGTCGCGACGTCAGTCGTCGCAGTCACTGCGAACAGCGAACAGTTAACAGGCATTGCCCATATACCCATTGACGATATCATTGTCTATGTCAAAGCACGCACAAAGCTGCCTTAGTGAGTGATAGAGAGTGCGTGTGTGATAGAAAAATAGAAGCTGAGAGAGACAGAGAGAGTGAGAGAGAGAAAGAATGATAGTGTGTGTGTGTGTGTGCGGCGAGTACGGCCATTGCATTAGTGTGCGTGCGCGTCTGATTTTTACGAGACGATTATGGCTTGCTTTTTATTATCTGCCATTGAGCTAAAGTGTTGTGGCATGAAAATGTGCATGAAAACCGCTTCCCTCTTAAACAACATGTACTTCGATTTGTGAAGCAGCTGCTTGTATATTAATTACGTTGAACCCCAAAACTTGTGCTGCGCTTTTGACTTTGAACACCAATTGACCTCAGCCAAAGAAGTGCTTTCGGAAAGCTGCAAAATGTTCAATTGCAGTTGCACCTGCAACTCGTTAGTGTCAAAAATCCAGAGACCCAATTACAATAAACTGACGTTTTAGTTTTTTTTTTATTTGTCGTTGCTAAGGTGGTCGGACCAATTGATAAATGCAGTGTCAACGAAGTGAAGTATTAAAGCCAGTAAGCCATTATTTTTGGCTATCTGGAATTGGCTTATTAGGAAAATGTCAAAATTTCAGAATTCGTTTAAAGAAAGCAAAGAGTTTTAGCATGTTGCATATGACAGATAAACCGTTGAAGCATTACATCAATTGTCAGACTCAAAATGAAAAGTGAAATGTAAAGTTTTAAGAAAATTAGGACCACTTGTGGCCAATGAAAATACTCTCGAGTATGAGAACTTACTCGCCCGATTCATCAACAACAACAACTGGTGTAGGCCGACAACTGGTGCAGCTCGTGCGCACACATGGAAAATCTATTGTAGCGGGATGCCTTATTGGAATTATGTACGCTCATGCATGAGATTCAGTGCGTGGTCACAATTGCCTAGCCCACTGCCCTGGACAATTTACGAACTTAAACTCGTCGTAGTCTATGATGGGCGGCCATGCGGGACAATGGACAGAGTGCCGAAACTTTATAATGGAATTTGTTGGCATGAATAATTAGGTACACAAGATTCTTGGCCAGTTTATCGTTGGTTGGCCAACATCGTTCTCGATGTAAACTTTTTAGTTTGCTGTAGTTGATGCTGTCTGCCAGTGCTTGCTCTTTCGGCTTCTGCACGAGCTGGCATTAAATTTGTCATGATTGACTAATTAACTTGATTGGCTTTCATTTAATAAGCGTACACCATTTAGGCGTATCCATTACTAATTAGTTTACCTTAAGTATGTGTTGTTCGCTCTGTCAATTGTTGCCAAAGAAAAATAGAGCAATAAAGCTTGATTTAAAACATTATATTGTAAGTACACTTCCATTGGTGTACACATTAGTTGAATATAAAGCCAATTATTAATATTTATCAAAAGCAGTGTAATAACAAAGTAAAATTCAAGCGAATTCGCCTTCGGTGAATTGGAGATCAGTAACGGAATTCTCAATGGCTTCTGCAGGGCTATTGTCAATTAAGGATATGCGAAATTGTATGCAAACGACTATATAGCTAATCATGCCGAAAATAAACTGCAATCAAAACATAAATATCATAATTACATGTAGAAAACAGAGTAGAGTTTAATCAATTCTCTCACCTTGCCCAGAATCTCATTGTTGATGACCAAGAAACCGCCAGCACTAAATTGGCATCGCTCCTGGCCCAGTTGTGATGAGATTCGATATAAATAAAAATTCAGTTGCTCATTGCTACGATCCGTGGTTAGACCATGATAAATTGAACGAAGCTGGCGCTGCAAACGGCCGCAACGAGTGCAAATCAAACAGGACACGATAATAGCCAATAGCTTGCAAAGTTCTTCAGTGATACAATCTGCAAAGAGTGAGTGAATTAGAGTGAGTAATTTGATTAATAATGATACTCACAGAATACAATAATGAAATTTATATTATTGTGCATATTGACATACATCCAATATGGCAAGATGTGTGCATCCACAAAGAACTTTAACAACACGGTCACTAGACTCAGCTCAAAGTTGCATTCAATTGAGCGCACTGTATTCCAAAGCTGTCCATGCAACTGTTGAAGAACAAGTAAACGCTCCAAAGATAAACGGCGCACTGATTTCACCTCAAATTGTGTCTTGTCCAGCTCCATGATCAGCCTGAAGCTGACCTCATTCAGCTCCATATAGAATACCAAGATCAGTACAGCGTGCAAAGAAAACTCACTGAATCGCATTAGGAGCACCATTTCCGAGTAGACGGCATACAATAGCAAAACAACCAGATCTGTTACAAGATTATTATATATGGCCATTCCCAACAGCGATACACAGGACACTTCAAATAGAAGGAGCAGGCTCTGGCAATAGCGACGAATCCGCACCAGATTCACCTTATGCCCAAACTGTACACGTAGCACATAGCGTATTTTTTCCAGGTGCTGTTCAATCCGCTCGCTGCGATTCCTCCAGATCAGCTCCATTGCGACTACCCAATGGGAGACGGCCAGCAACGAAAATGCAAACAAGTCGGTGGCGCGCGAGAAATGGTCATTGCGAAAATTGTAGACAACATTGTAATTGAAGCTGAATCGCCAATATAGTATAAAGACGATATATATCAGCAAACCGAACGTGTACAGCAGCTTTAAATGCAAATGTGGGCATGGCGGCAGTAATAACAAAAAGTGCATTAATCGGCGCATGGAGCGCAGAGAAGCGTCGTGTAATTCGCTGGACACATGCCACATGACTGGAGTGCCACATTGGCAGTACAGGTTAAGCCGCAATCAATCACTAATTGGCTAATTGAGTGGTCAAGCATTCTAATTGGCAGCCTGGCAACTATCGCCCATGTATTCAATACAATATGCATTTTTTAAACAAAATAAACGAAATTTTTCACATGATTGATTAAGTGCACCTGCTGTGTCAATAAAAACCAGTTGAAAGACTTTTTATTTATTTATTAAAATGGTAGCGCAGGCTGGCTATTACAACTAACTAACAACTAACTAACTTTCACAATAGTTGTTGTTAAATTATTAAACCAGAGAAACGTTCAGTTGCGCTCCTCCACCTAATAATTTTACTGTATAAGTAATCCGAAATTGTATGTAAATGATGGTATAGGTCGTCACGCCGATTAGAAACTAAAGGAAATAAAGTAAGAAAAAGTCGAGCTTTAAAATAATACTTACTTTGGATAACATTGCATTATTAATAGTTAATAAGCCACCAATTCTAATCTGACAGATTTCTTGTCCAAGCTGAGCCGACAGCCTCAGTAAAGACGTATTTAACTGCTCATTGTGACGATCAACGTATATTCCATGAAAAAGCGATCGAAACTTTCGCTGCAGCTGATCACAACGTGTGCAGAACCAACACATAATGCAGATCTCCAACAGTTTCGCTATCTCCTCAGCCACACACCCTAGAACAGAACAAAATTGTTGAACCCAAGGAAAGCTGTACAATTAATAGAAATAATTAACCTACATAACCGCAATGGAGCATCGTCAACATCTGTTCGATTCACATACGCCCAGTACGGAAGAATTGAGGTGTCTATAAAGTATTTCAGCATCACCATGATGAGACCATGCTCAAAGTTGCGCTCGATGTCGCGTTGTGTTTTCCAAAGCTGTTGATGCAGTTGTTGAATGGTAACTAAACGTTGAAATGGCAAATGGGACCAGATCTTAAAGCGATTACTCTCGAATTCCTGAAGCAGACTCTTGGCAGTCTCATGCAGTTCTTGGTAGATTTGCAATGTAAATGCTGAATGCAATGTAAACTCAGCGCATCGTACCTTCAACACGATTTCAGAGTAGAAGATACTGCTGAGCAGTATTCCGCTCTTTGTATTTACATTATAATAAATTGTAAATCCCAATAAAATAATTACGCGAACGAACAACAAACTAAATATTATATTACTATAAAGTCGAAAATGTCGGTGATTCAATTTGCGACCAAAAGTTTCACGCGCCATGTTATAAATTTGCAAAAGTTGCTGCTCAATGTGTTCGCTGTCATTTCTCCAGAGGAACTCCATAGAGACTATGCCATGGGCCACAATTAATACCACAAAATTAACCAAATCGAAGAATCGCGAAAAATTATCATGAACATGATCATAGTTGAGCTCGTAATCGAAAGCAAATCGCCAGCGAGATAGTACAACTAGAAATACCAGATGAGCTACAGTGTGCAGCATCTTTAGCTTTAAGTGTGGCCGAGGTTGCACAACCAAAACAAAGCACAACACGCTCCTTATTAAGCGCAGCGAGGAGTCGTGTAACTCTACTGGCACATTACTCATGACTAAATGTTGCATACCTGGACTCGCTTCGTGCATTGGCCAGGGTATCAAAAATCATTAGCTAATTGGCTAATTAAAAGATAAAATAAGAGAATTATACTTTTTTTTCATATACCAATATTGATACATTTATTGTATTCGTGCTTCTGTTGGATAATTAATTTAATTATTATCTAGTAAAAGTACAATTATTTCGTCAACTTTTTAATGCAATTAATCCTGTGTCAACTGATAACGTTAGTCTTTTCAAAGCCTTTCACATTTAAGCGTTTGCTGCATTGGAATTCCATTGTCAATTTTTAGCCTATCGTTTTAAAAAGATTTGAGTTTCTTAGAATTGTTTATAAAATGGCAACAAATTAAAATATTGTTAAGTCAAAGAGTAATTCGAGTAAGCTGATGCAAATTATGTAAATTGTTGTAGTCTCAAGTGATTCATTGCCTTTCATCTGCTGCGCCTGGACGCACTGATAAGAGTTTGTTGTAATCGCTTTGAATGTCATTTGTCCCATTCAAATTACCATCAAAGTGACGCCAACGACTTGAAATCAGCCCATGAGAGGAATTATTTGTTAATTTCATTACACCAAAGGAAAACTCCCACACACACACACACATGCAAACTGACAAACAACCACAAAGCACGATGAAAATTGCTTATCAAAAATTTGGCCAGGGGTTTGCGCTCGGAGACGGGGACCGACTGAGAAGCACACATTCACACACAGAAGCTGTACATAAATTTGCATGCCTTTATTGCAGCTCAAAGAAGGCAGACAAACAAGCAAACACACACACACTCACACACACATTGACATGTACTTATATGCGCTGCTGCTTTATGCAGCCACTGAGGCACTTTGTTTGCACACTTGTAAAACACCTATAGAAACGTTGAAGCTGAACGCCTCCAGTTATTTGAGGTAATGACTTAATTGCCACGCAACCACTGGCACGCCCCCCATTTTCTGACAGCACTCGAGCACTCCCAACCCCATTTTAGTTTCACACCACTGCCATATCGTGTGTGCCTGTCTGCAATTGGGCTTCATAATTTGTGCAGGTGTCGAGAACGCTTTGTCTTTGATTGCGCGTCTGGTGCGTCTCTAATCTTTGCCATCCACAGCGCAATCGTCAGAAACAGCACTCGCAACAATCGCTACAACTGCCAGCAATGGCAATTGTAACAGCAGCATTATCCTTTGTGCTAATACTGGGACACTTGAAGTACAGCAAACAGCTGCCTGGCGGCGGGGTAGGTGGTCTGGGTTAAATTGAAGCAATTGTGTGACGTTGATTTGTATAATTTTGTAATTTGTATACCAAAATGTAGCCACACACATGTGTGTTTGCATTAGCCTGAAGTTGGCAATTTTACTTTCCCTAGACCATGCCAAGTATGTATAAATAAATTAAAGCACAAGTACGCTAACGCATACATACGCATTTTGCAAATACATACGTATGTATTTACTTAGGGATGCCATCAAAATTACAGTACTGAAAGCCAGATATCAAAGCAAAACAACAAATGCAAATAATATATCTTGTTTGTCTCTTGTAGTAAAATAAGATAATAAATTAAATTATACAATAATAATTGTATAATGTTATAAACATAAATTTGGGATGTTATACAAGTTTTTTATTCAAATGATTTGATGAAAAATAATAAATATTTAATTTATGCATGTACGCTTATTAATTCAGCAATCTCTAAATTATTTATTAGCTTTTCAATTTAATGACCAAATTTAATAATCAAAATGTTGATGATTTTAATTTAGCTAATATTTTGACATAAATATTCAATTTTAATGCAGCTGAAATATTTATTTAAAATGTTGCAAATTTTAAATCAAATTTATGCCGTGATTATTTAAATGAATATACTAGTTCATTAATAAATTGTTTGTTTTTTTTTTAACTTAATTTGCAAAACTAATTTAATTAATTTAGAGTGCTAATAAAATACATAAGTTGCGTAACGCATATATTTTATTAATTATATATTTGGTGCTGGTATTTTGGTAGCAGCCCTCGCATGAGTGCGGACTCCATTCCTTGAAGGGGCAAAGGAAACAATTTTTGCAAATGTAATTATCGGCATATTTGGCAGAAGTATCCTATATACTCCCCCAACTCGTGTACATATAATAAAATGTGTGCATGTGTATGTACATGGTAGTCTGTAATTGTAAGCAACTCACACGTGCCTACAAAAATGCCAAGATGCTGACTTGGGGGTCTCGAATTGCTTTTGTAGTTCAAAGTGAGACTGCCAACTGACATTTCTGGCTGTGGTTTGTATTGAGAACTCCGCTCAGAGAGGCTGAATATGGGGCACATATCTTTGGCACAGCTGCTTATTATGACGTCCCTTAATTCTTATAACCTTTACGTTCATGTGTAGGTCTTCGCTCTGTGCCAGTAATTTCAACTTATCTGATTTTAATTTGGCGCAATTTACCTTTTTGCACCTGTTGACCTGTGTAACTCAAAAGCCATCGTTCTCCTCTCATGTTGTCCAACCGCACCCGGTTTGTATTACAAATATGCAAATATGGTTAAATGGAAATATGGTAATTTTGAGTGAAAATTGATTTTGCCATTTAATTGAAAAATCCAGAGCTTCTTTTTTGCTGTAGCGCACATATCATTGTCGCATTTATGGTTGTTCTTGTTGTTGTCCTTTGTTATTGCTATTGTTGTTGCTATGATTGTTCAAGCAGCTGGCACAAATTGCATAAATACTTGAACACTTCCACTTCCATCTTTCTCACATCGTTTGTGACTTTTTCGGAGATTGTTTTTAATGACATTTAAATTGCCAAAATTACAACAGGCACACACACGCACACACACACACACACACAGACACAGACACATGTTTTGCATTTATATTTGTATGTACATACCAGACTAGAAATCAATAATCACAGAGTTCAATTGGAGTCGATGTTTGATCCACCATCCGTGCAAACAATCCACTGGCAGTAGCTGACAAATGCGCCTGATATATGGGCCTAGACTGGCTCGATAAATTCTGTGTGCGTTGACTTGCCAAAATGGCAAAGGGGGCGGTGCCACATGTGATATATGTGCGGCATTTGAAAAGCAATGCAAACCTGCCACCTTCATCCTCAATAAAAATTAATTGCATTTTTTGTCAAACACATAATTATGATGGGGAATGTGAGTAGACCAACATGAAAAACGTGTCCAAAGTCACGGCAGTTCACATCAGCACAACAGACAATTGCAAAAAGTCAGGTGATAACAATGACAGCACAAACACACAAGCAAATACACACCCACATACACCATACACCAATGCATATAGACATGTTCTCATGGATGTGTAGCAGTTGTGGAAAACCTCAATAACATCATTTATCTTCACTGGTCACAGGCAGCCAACGGCGAGGCGTTGCCCAAGTCAAAGACACGCCGAAGCCTGACTACAGAAGAAGAAATACCAACAGACAGACAGAGCCAAAGAGAGACAGAGAGAGAGAGAGAGAGAGAGAGAGAGCTAAGGGGGCTAAAGGGCGTCTTAAAATATTCGCTCTATTGCTATTTATTGCCAATTTCGCTGCCTCACAATATTTCAAATGACACCACGCTCAATGCTTATCTCTATTTTTCACATTAATTGGCAAGGTTAAGCGAAGGGCTAACTGCAAAAGTTGTTCGAATCTGAAAAATTGTCACTTGTTTTGGTATTGACTTTAATTCACTTGATATTCGGTTAGACGCTTTATTATCTGTGTTTGCCAAGGTCAGTGTAACAATAAAAATACAAACATTTTTATATTGGCCCATATAGACACTGGTAACAACAACAAAAATAACGAATCGAGACTGTATGACGACTTTGGGTTGAACTACATCTTGATATTCTTTCTATTGTCTGACTGATACAGCAATTATGCTAGTCTAATGTGGCGCGAACTCAAACAGTTTTCCAAGATACGACGAAATTCAATTCCGAAACCCAATTTGCACAAAAAATAGATTTAAATATGAACAGTTGTCGCATCACTGCAACGAGTTGGCGCCAAAGAGATCGAAAATGTACAAAAAACATAATAGATACATTGAGAGTCCAGACAATGCCAGCCATGCCTCACTGTACTGTTGCATATACATATGTAGTTCAAGTTAGTACCATGTCTCTTATTTATTAAATTTCACTTCCGTTTCAATTCCTCGAAAGCAAAATCTATTGCATACTCTTCAGACCTGACCGAATAGTGAAATTCAAAGAAAATTTAAATGTAATTAAAATTAGTAACACGCAATTAATTTTATCCAAAGAATTATAGACTGAATATATATTTAAGAAAACCAAGTACAATTGCTACAATCTAGGCGTCAAAAAAGCAATAAAGTTGTGTCGGAAACATTGTGCTTGACGCATATATATTTAAGACTATATCGAATTTCTTTCATAGAATGCTTACATATACTTTAACTGCGTTCACTTCCACCGACCTAGACGAATTAATTCTTTCCAGCTTAAAGGCTGGAGTCAACAATTTTAAAACAAGAAGCTTAAAAAAATCTATATTTTCCAACATAATAACTTGAGCTGTTATAAACCTAGAGACAGAGTGTCTGGCATCGGGTAACTGTTGTGTCTGATTTTCTGCTGTCGAGTCAAGGTGACGCCATTATACGCAACCAACTAAATGGGAGCCTTGGTCACGGCCAACGCCATTGTCTGCTCTTGCTATTAACTTATTATGCTGGGCAAGTACAATAATGTACACAGAAAGGATTAGCCATGTTGGCTGGTCAGTTCATCTGATCACTTCTCGCCTGCTTCACCATGTCAGCCAACATATAATATAGATATAGCTTTAGATTGTCCGATGGAAGCCGCAGTACTTCTCAGTCTCGGTGATTAAAAATAATTATGAGAATCAGAGAATCGGACGGCTTCCCCAGTCAGTTTCGGAATGGTGTCGTACTAGGCCAAAGTGAAACAGATTATGACATGCTCGCTCATATGTTGCCAAGAGTAAGTACTCACCTTCTGTTCGCATTTGCCATTTCCATTGTCATTGATGTTGCTGCTTATTGCTGTTTACCATATTTCTGCTTATTTGTTTGCCTTCAATGGCAAATATTTGAATTTAAATTCAAACGTGCTTGACACATAATACACCGCCTGCAGCCTGTACTCTTCGTAGCCCATTTCGCTGTGCAAATATTTTATGAATTTCAATGAGCCTCTGGCGTCTCTCTGTCACGGCAGCATGGCGTTTGGGGAGGGAAGGAGAGTGGGGCGTGCGATGGGCAACCGAAGCGCCGGTGACACAAATGCGCCAAAGTGTAAAAGGTAACAAAATGTGAAATTAGTTTGACACGTGTAGGAAAGTAAAAGACAGAAAGCTGCTCAGTCCAATGCGTGCCAGTAAAGCAGACCGCAAACGACACAGATTTTCGTCGGAAAGATTTCCAGGGATTTGCATCCAGCAGCATACCTGTCTAGATTTATAGATTTATACATACCTTTCTCTCTCAGACTCGTAATTAATTCACGCCCTAAGGTATGTTACTTTTAATTTAATTATATTTATAATTAAATATAATCTTAAGTAACACAAATCTCGCATAGTTGTAAGCGCTTTAGAGGAGCGCTTAGAGGCTTTGACTTCTCAATTTAAATAAGATCCACTAATTGAATGTCGCTTCCTTACTTCATTTAGTATTTTTCAGTCTTATTATATACTTATCCATGGGGATTGCTGTTCATCAGAAAATTGCTGCAAGACAAAGTTTCATGGACAACCGTTGCTGAACATTCTATGTCGCCATCTGTACCATGTCTACCATGTACCATGTCACTGAAAACAAATATATATAAGTATATACATATAATAAATATATATACTTATATATGTATATACGTATATGTATGTGTGTGTGTTCACATGTCACCGCAAATCTACTTAAAACGCAATTAAGTTGAATGCAAATACAGGCGACGACGTTGTCTGGCGATGCGGTAAAATGCAGGCCGACAATCCAACTGCAAGTTAAACAATGGCAGACAGCGCGAATGTGGATGCAACACGAATTGTGACTTGTCCCACCACGCTCTCAACCCTTTCCTGTTCTCTTTTGCAGTCAGCTCAACGAAATGTTCCTGATAATATCTTTTGATAAAAGATTCATTCATACAAATAAGAAGTTGTAGCAGTATAAAAAAGCAAGCCAGGATGCTTCGTCGATTGGAAGATGCCCTGCCAAACATGAATGAAATATATTTTACTTACGTATGCATTAAAGAATTGATTATTGTAATTTTGATTTTTCAATTATTATTGTTCGGTGCACAAAGCGTTTTTTATGCACACACGAGACTTCAAGTCTGGGCAGTATTTAACTATTTTATGCACACACGAGACTTCAAGTCTGGGCAGTATTTAACTATTTTAATTAACACTTTATTTTTCTTACACAAAGGTGCGCGCGTTGCTTGTTCTAGTTCTTATAACAACTTTGGCTAATTCGATAGTGAACTATCGATGTTTTACTAAATTACAAGTATTGTTAACATAAGTGAATAAGTTGCACCAGTGTTATGCAAAGCCGCGATAAATTGACAGCTGATATTGAGTGATCAGCTGTGTTTGAATTAGTTTGACCAAACAATTATACTTTCTTAAAAATATGGTTATTATTAATATTAATATTAAATATTTTATTTATCACTTTAAGCAATTTAAATTAAAAAATTTTTGTGTCTGTACCTGACTTGCGAGCTTTCATGTGCAATACCCATTAGTCTACCTGTTTCTGTGGCTACAGGGTAAATCAAGTATCACATTTCGGTGCAATTGCCAAGCATATGGAGCAGCAATGTCGACTTGTGCGGTAGTAAAATTACACAGTGGCAGGCTATCTGTTTGGGTAGAGTGGGTAATGTGGGCTAGGCAGTTCGTTATAGCTGTCAAGGATCTTCACAGATGGTGGCAATGTGTTGAAATTGTTAAGCTACCTTCTGGTTGCTGCTGCTTTTGTTGCTGATGACTTAAAAGTTAAATTTGTTTTTGAATAAACTTTAATCAACTTTTTCGAAGAGGAGGAAGGAAATAAGACATGAAACAAGAGGCGTCGTATTGTGTAAGAGCAATGGCTGCAAGGATAAAATTTCCATTCAACCGCCGAAGGAAACGCAAAACTCATCGGAACTTGACAGAATTCGTCAAGGTTGTGTATAAATTTGCGAAAATAACCAGGTAATTGATGCTGCCAGGCAGCAAAAATGAAGCCAGACCAATATCTATTGCCGCTGATGTTCATATGGTGGATGTGTCTCGGTGGAGGATGAGCATCTGAGTGAACGACACGGCCATGAATATTTTACAAAATTAATTGCGCATGCTTTGTGGAACCTTTGAAGGTTTTAGCATTCAATTAGTCACCATGGACACGGAGTTAAGGCTGTTGGGTCAGCGAGTGCATTACGCTTGAAGTTTATGTACAGTAGCACAACGCATGCCGCATGTGGCAGGAAGTGGTCCTACCCAAGACATAAACAAACGGCCATTGCAGGCCGCAGCAGTTACAGTACCAAGAGCAAGAAGAAATTCGTAGCCATAAATTCACTAAAAGCTTTCGCAACGAAAATTTGTTGCTGCCTTCCGCTGACAAAATGACTCACCTGGTAGGAGCCAGGAGATAGAAGCCAGTAGCCATAGGAGCCACCACCACTGGCTCTCACCCACCCAGTCAGCAGCCAGTTTCTCTCCCATTCTCTCCCGCTTGGCAAACTGCAGCCAAAGCAAAATTTACGCCTCTGTCTTCATTATTATTGCACTTTGCCTCAAAAACATTGTTTTTATTGTAGTTCTACTTTCTGCTGCTGCTGCTTGGTTTTGTTGTTGTTGTCTCTGTGCAGCGGTTGTTGGCTTTCGCTACCGCAGACAATTTGGCAAACGTGCAAACGAAGTTTCTAAATAAAAGTGCAAGCTAAATGAGCGTTTAGTGTGCGCGCATCGTAAATTCCTGTTGAAATATTTCTGTCGTCTTACAATTTAGTTGGCAATTCTAAAGCTCAACTTCTAATTCGAGATGTGCTCGTTTTAAAGCTTTTAAATGATTGTGTGCTGTACCACACAGCGTATTTACACATGTTGTGTCGCTGTGTGTGCGTGTGTGCTAATGTGTGTATGTGTTTGGGAGCCTTTGACAAAGTTAAGGCCGCTTCGTGAACGTTGGGCATAATAAAATGGTTTAATGAGGCGTCGCTGCCAGTTCCTTCCATGCACCCTTTATGTGTCTGGCAGTTGTCGTTTGCCTGGACCTCGACAAAACTGCTGCTGAAACTGCTCGGACACACACACCTGCACCTACGCCTACACCTACACAGCTACACACAGTCACACACACTGTCACACACACTGTCAACACTGACGCACATGACTTCATTAGTGTAATGAAAACAGGCAACAAAAATAATAAAAAAAAATAAATAAATAAAAAATGTCAAGGTTGCTCTCGGGCTGCTGCCTCCTGCGAATAGTCGCCGTCAATGTTTGTCCATTTGCGAGGGCTTAGCGCCGACTGCCAAAAGGTTAACACTTGCAAAATGGCTGACGTGGACGTGCCGCATTTTCGTTTTGAATAACAAATTTAATTAGAATTAATACACAAGGTCTAGAGCCAAGCAAATCTAAACATTGTCCCTGTCCCCCTTTTACCCAAGTTAAGTCGATGTATCCAAGCACTTGTGCTATGCTTGAAAATAAAATGTGAGTGTATGTCGGAGGGGTGTGTAATCCACATCAGACAATTACTATTTCTTGCCCTCTATTTTCTGCGAAGTCAAGTACACTTGTATGCTGACAGTCAAGAAGCATGGCTAATCTGAGCTCTCAATTAACTAATTGAAACGTACAAAACAATGGTATATAAAAAAAAAAGCTTTTAATAAAAAAGGCAACAAGTCTGAAATAAATGAAAATAACAATAAAACAATAGCATTAGTACCAAAGAGAAGCCAGCCTGATTTACATGAATAAAAATTTATGAAACTCATTGGAAATCAATATGTGGTATGATTCATGATAATTTAGAGTTCTTGTCTCATAACCTATCTAAGATAGCACTCAATAATAAGCTACTTATGCCTATCCGATCGATTTGAACCATTAAGCAAATTAAATTAAAACCACTAAGCAACGCATTTCTATCACGGGATATATTAATATAGGAATTTTTCACAAATGTTTTGGTTTTTAGATGACCCCATAATACTTTAATGCAGATTGACAGAGAATGTCGTTGTGATTCTAACACATCATGGGTTTTAAAAATCTGTATGGCTTTGGCAGAGTTATACATATTCTTGTAATCAAAATAAGGCAACAAAATTACATAAGATGGAATGAAAAATAAGAAAAATCGAAAAATTCGGCAATTTCAAGGACAATCCAGCTAAATGTAATTGTAAATAAGATCGCAAATCAAGTAGCCAATACAAGAATCAAAATTGAGTACTATGAATCTTATTAAATGAACATACACTTAAGGAATTTATAACAAATTGTGTTTCAAACTCTTTTCATTTTAAATGTGATTGCAATTGTTTTTAATAAATGTACTGTTTATTGATCCGCCCGAAAAATACCTGTAGCAAACTTACAAGTGAACAGCCAGCTTTAAAATAATGGAATGGAATTAAATGTTGCATCATTTTTGTTAATATGTTCGTTAATTTAATAACATGTCAGTGCTACATTACGCTCTCGGGCACAGAAATGCATATTAAAGTTGACTATAATCATACTATATATGTATATAATATACTATATAAATATATATATATGCGCCAACATGGCATGTGCCAGCTCCTCTTCAGGAATTCTGCGGGGGGAGTGAGGAGTCCATTGCAATTTAACGCGCAATGGCCACGGATATCCGTTTAATGGCCATGAATACATAAATAATAAAAATGTATTTGTTTATTACACACAGACATGACAGTCACATTCACACAAACGCCTATGCAGAAGTCGGCTTACACGCCTTTATGCGAATTTATTTACCTTTGCAATAAAATATATCGGCAGTTTTTGTTAACGGAAAGCAATTTAAACAATGCCCAAGAGTATTTATAATAAGCGCAATAAAAGGCAATAAAAGAAAAACTATCTGTGCTAGCTGTGAAGAGATTGGGTTTTTTGACAGCCACACCGTATGTGTGTGTGTGTCTGAGTTAGTGTGGGTGTTTACGTGTGAACATTAGTATGTGTACACGTGTGCGTGTGTGTGTGTGTGTGTTCGACCACTTTCCGGTGGATTGTTAAAAATTATTCAATTTTATTTCATTCCAATTATTGTTTGCTGCTTGAATGGAGGCAACAAATAATACAAAGTCATTGTAATATTTTAGCAGTAAATTTGCATTGAAAATGAGCCTATTGAGGGCATAATAACTCTAAATGGAAAAGTATCTCTCTCTGCACTCTAACGTTTGCAGGCGCCGAGTCGAGTCGAGTCGAGTAAATTAAAAATGCCATTGGGCAGCTGAGATATTACATGGGGGCCAAGGAACATCTGCATGTGCTCCAGTTACACAAAGTGCTTAATCAAGCTGAAAAGAAGAGCACTTGAAAATGAAATAAAACCTGCACACACACACACACACACACAAACACACACACATACACTCGCACATGCATACTATATGGTGACTAGCATGGCTCGCTCGACGGGTGCACAAAGTGAGTTGAAGTAGTTTGAAATTAAAAAGGACACATAATCCTGTCAATGCACTGCCGCGCGGACGTTCGCCTAAGTGAAATTCTAACGGGCTGGCGGGTGAGCACTTGGGATTAGGTGGCGAATGAGACGAGCTCCTGCAGGACCTTAGTCGAGTCGGAGGGTGTTTTCATTTGATTTGACTCCCACATGTGTGACATATATACATATGTATGTGTGTCTGTTGAGAACTTGCACATTGCAGGCAATTATGTGCATAAAATGGAAAATTAAGCAAGAAAGTGGAACAATTGCTACTGCAAACGTATGTAGAAATACTCGGAGAAGAGATGCATTGCAACAGGGGGAAAATCGTCATTACTGATTGCTGGACATGTTCGGTTTTATGACTAATAACAATCGTATCCCACATTGGCTTGCAATTGGAAAATTACATACCTTACATAATGTGACAATTGGCTGTATAAACATTTCAAGATCCTCCTATCTGTGTACAGTTAGTCAAATTAGTCTGCATACACTGACAGTTTCACGTTTTATCAATAACAATAAGAACTTATTACATGCCATACTGAACTGATGTTTTTGTAATTCTTTCTTTAAAATATTTTATTTTCTTGAGATTTAAGACTAACAATATTTTTACCACGGCTTCGAGAGCCTTAACTTATTTAATTCAGTGTAAGTTTACCTATTGACAGGTTGCAGCTGTCCTATCTATATATTTCTAATTAATCAGAAACAACGCGCCAGTGGGCAAATGCGGCGTATGCGTAATAAATATTTCTAATTGAAAGCAAGCAGCTGCGACTAGGCCAGTAGTCAGTGGACGACGTTGCTGGTGCCTGCCATGGAGGGTCAACTGCTGGCAACAGCGCGTCCTTATTTGCAGCTCTTCTCGCTGTTCACGCTAATGCCACCGCCCAGCATTTACGAGCGAAATTCCGACCATCGCCGGAGGCAACTATTGATATTTGTTTTTGGCTGCTATACTTGCTGTGTCCTTCTGCTGGGACTATATGTGTCCTATGTAAACACGACTATGCTCAACGCGGAAATTCTACTTTTGGCAGTCGGTGATTTCACGAGCAATATGGGCCTGCTGCAAATAGTCTTGTACACGATCCTGCCGGCCATCACACATGTCTGCATACTGATACATTTTGGTAGACTGGCTCGCATTTATGTGGAAATAACAGCTTTGGAGCTGGATATTGATGCTGCATCCCAATACTTTGGTGGTCAGCGGCAGCGTTACTACTTGCAAAAACATTTGGCAATCGTTGTCGGCTTGTGGCTGATTTTTCTATTTCTAGCTCTTCCTCGCACAACCATGTCCCAACTGGGAATGAAATGGCGTGACAACATTCTCACCGAGCTCATAATGCTGGTGATGCAGCTGAAAAGTGTGGAGTATACATTATTTGTACTTCTGGTACGGGAACTACTGCTACGTCTGCGCCACTCGCTCATCCAGCTGAAGCAGGAGCTAACCGTCTGCGAGGGGCGTGCTCTGCTCCAGGCACTGTGTGCCGCACTGCGACGCAATAAGCAGCTAATGTCGCGCATTTGGAGGCTTGTGGGCGAACTGGAGGTATACTTTATGTTGCCAATGATGCTGCTGTTTCTGTATAACTGCTTTAGCATGCTGCACATCGTCAATTGGGTGTATATTCAATCGCTCAATCCCAACGATTGCAGTAATTGTCGTTTTTGTAAGTGCTTCAGATTTGATTTATGGACATATACATATATATATATATATATCAGACATAAAACTCATTATCATTTGGCACGGACAAAACCTCCCATTTAATATGCTTCTTTATTGCAGGGCGTGTTGGACACTTAACAGTTCTGCTAATTAATCTTCTGTTGCCATGCTGGATCAGCCAAAACTGCATAAGCACAGTAAGCAACAACAAGAATTTGGACCAGTTCTCTTGTGTGTAATAACAACATTTCCATTTAGTACAACAGCTTCAAGCGTATTATTCACAGCATTCGCTGCGGCTTTTATCCGCAACTGCTCAAAAATGCTCTTCGAGAATATTCATTGCAGTTTGAACATTTAAAGTTGCGGTTCACTTGCGGCGGTTTCTTTGATATTAATCTAAGTTGCTTTGGCAGTGTCAGTTTAATCTAAAACTATTAGCCTAAATCACATAATTGTTATTTCTTCATTTGCAGATGGTGGTTACTATGGCCAGTTTTACCATTATTCTAATACAGTTCAAGATGCAGGGCTTTCTCTCAACAAGCAAAAGCAAAGCAGGGCAACAATGATAAAAGCACAACGAAAGCTTACTGGAAGCTCCGCAGAAGTTAACAGACGCCAATTGGCGCCAAATGTTAAAGATACATATTGTTTAAATACTTACATATGAAATGATTTTTATTAAACATTTAGACTATTATTGTTTCAGTAATTGCAATGGAGCAACTTCAACGATCAGTTATCATTATGCTAAGCGCTTATCCTAGATTTGTATGTAATTAACATTTAATGTTTTTTGCTGTTAGTTGTACTCATAATTAGTGTAAAGTAATTGCGACGATCAGCTTATGATTACTTATATGCTATATATTGCTTATCACCTACTGCTAAACATCAGCCTACCCATGACCCATCAGTGTTCAATTATATTTATCGCTAGCCTACGTCTAATTTATTGGATTTGTATATACTCGTGAAATGTTCAGTTACGTTATGTTTGTTTGGATGTTTAGATGTTGTCATATAACTTTCAATTGATAATCACAGACTGAATAACTGGAATAACTTATGGAAGTTCCACATAAACACAATATTAGTATACAATATTTAACTAGTGAAAAATTTGCTATTTTAAAATACGCCACCAACGAACAAACCAACAAAGCTTATTAAAAATTCTCAACCATTGAGATGAGATAATATACATATATATATATATGTATGTTTGTATGTATGTACTTGGTTCTTCTATGTAGAATACAAAGATACTATAATGCCATTGGCAGTTCCGTTTACAATTAGTTTAAGGTAAAGCTCTATACATTGATTATAGAAGAATATATAACAGATTGGAAGGACACTGGTGGTCTTACATAACATACAAGATCTTACACATATTTGATTGAGTACACATTATTATAATTTCTTCGGCTAGCTACTTAAAACAGGTCCATATCGTAGTTCATATAGCTTAGCAGATAATATAAATATATTAATAGACACACTGTAGGCAGGAGATAATTCAGCAGTAGGTTAACTATTATCCCGTCCCGTGCTTTCCGTTCTCGAACAGGCCCTTCTTGAAAAAAGACGACAGCTGACCGAGAGAGGCACGCGTGAGGCCCGGTCCCCCCGGTCCCTCATAAATTGGACACTGCGGTATCTTGGAGCAGACGACAAACAGACGACGCAAATAGAGCTCCAGCAAACGGCGACGATGCTTGGCCACCGGCTCACTATTCGAGGCGAATAATTCACGGCGTGGAAAAGGCAATGCAGAGATCTACAGACAAGAGTGAAATCAATAAAATTATTATCTGATAGTGAATTAATACAAAACTTAAAAGACTTACCTTTGCACCATAGCAATGCTTCATGCACAAGTGCAGCTCCCGGAAGCGACTGTAGCGACGCAGAATATTCAGTTTGCCATCGGACAGGGCAATGCGCACCTCATACTCATAGTGGGTTTGTTTGCCTGCTCCGCGCATCACGAAACTTGGTATGGTAATAAAGTGTTCGCCTTCGGCTAAGTGAATAAAAAGATACAAGTCAGCTTAAGGATTTTTTTTTTAGTGTAATCGGCAACTTACAAAACTCGCTCATTGACGGACAAGATCTTGTCATGCTGGGTGAAAAGATTTGTGAGGTGGACTCCTCCATGCTGGTTGGACTCATCACTCTGGAGCGCTTAACTGAGCACGCCAGCTCACCCGCACAACACTGAGCATGCGACTCACGATCCTCCACTGATTGCAGCATTTCCTGTTCCATTTGCATGTAGGTCTGCTGCAGATCTTGCAAAATGGCTATTTGCTCATCGAGATGAGCCCTGTTTAGATCCGTTTCGAGATTCTTCATAATTAACGCCTTTCGGGAGGCAATTTTGCGCCGCTGCGCAAGCAATGGGCAATGGGAGCGCATCATGCCTGTGCTTCTGCCGAGTTCACAGGAAGAACAGGAGCCCGTCTCCTCATCGCTGGTGCGCATAGTGTTTCTGTAGTTGCTGCCAGCTCCATTTGGGATCATGCTTTGCTGATTGCGACTGTCCAAGCAGACACCGCTGTCACTCATGATTGCCTGTGAGCTGTGTGGAACAGAAGTGCTTCCGCTGCCACTGCCACTGCTGGGACCCGCAGTGCATGTGCGCGAAGCATCCTCGCTGCTGCCCGATAAGTCATCCTTACGCGTGTCGTCCGCCTCATTATCGGCCTCGCACGAGCAATTGCTCAGCGGCGACTGCTGACCCTCCGTGATGGTGGGCGATGACATTAGCGAGAAATCGGAGTGCGCCGTATGGAAAGTATCACAGGTTTCATAGGTGTCCGATTTGGACACATCATCCATATCATTAGCACTTGTCATCTGCAATTGCATGCTCTGCTTTTTGGCTCTCATTGCCTGGGACTCTTGCTCACTGTCAGCTCGCTCCTGGCGCAAAAGGTCCAATTGCCCCTGTATTTCCAGCATGGTCTCATCGACTTTAGCTATTTTAGTGGTGCTGGCATTGAGTATGCGCTCCTTCTCGGCGATTTGCTCGTCCAGCCTGCGTATCTCTTCATTCTGCAAAGGGGTTTTTAAGTCAATAAGGTAGATATAACATTAAATTGTTAGAGCTTACATTTCTTCGAACCGTATCCTTGATGAACTGCGCAGCAAACAAATCCAACGATTCGGAGACGTGCAGCAGTAGTTCATCATTTAACGGAGTGCCTTCCTCGATTTTTACACCCATCTGTAAAGGAGCAATTGCAATCAAATAACTTGGTAAGCAAATAAGTAATTTAATTGATGTTCTATTTGAGAATAGTCTAAGCTCTACGCAAATGATGTTGAAAAAGATAACGAACAAACCTCGTCAAGTTTGCCACAATCATGCAGCTCCTGTAATTCTTTCGCTACATACTCTGAGAAATCGCGTTTCTTTGAGTCGAGCTGCGTTTGAAATGCTGAAATTTGTCTACACACAATGTCGATCTAAAACGAAAATCAAACGAACAAAAAACCATAAAGAAACCAAAATCATAATGCAAGCCAGACGAAATCACATAACAAGCACATGCGAAATAAACATATTCGTAGCTAAATCGATACATGCAGCATTTAATTGAATCGGAAGACCGTACCTGAACTTTTTCGTTATTCTTTTCCCAGAGCAACATGTCCTTGCGGGCAAACAGCTCCTGTTCGCGGCAATTCAACACCTCCATGCCATCAATTTTCTCCAGCTCCAGGCGCTTCAGTTCCTCGGTTAGCTTCCGCACCTTGGTCTTGTACTGATCATGCATCTGAACGCGTTCCTGTAAATAATTCACCACTATTAGATAATCTGCTTAACTCATGATCAATTGAATATATTTTCATCTACTATCAATATGTCATAGTCAAAGATGAATTAGATATATTTTATTGTACTAACCACATTCAGTTGTTTGAGTGCATTCTCAATCGTGTCTAGTATTTTGCGGTTTTCATCCTGCAACTCGGGATCATCGCGTGACATTGGACGCTGTGGATAATACTGCCGGTCAGATCGCTTAGACGAGGACGAGGTGCTGCCCGTCATGGCATCATCGTCCACATAGGTGCTGCACGAGAGCAAATTCTCCCGTGACGAGGTAATCAAAGACAGACGCGACATATCCAACTGCGAGCGATTTAGATCTTTGCGCAGTTTCTCTGCCTCGGTGGGATTGTTGAAGCGGAAAATGTTAGTGCGTCCCAGCAATATGATATCGCCCTGGGAGATCTGTTTGGGCTCATCGATGAGATGCGCATTCACCCAGCACTGGGCCTGCGAACACGGATGTAGCGTGGCCACGCCCCCCTTTAGCACAATGCTGCAGTGTTGTGGTCTTATGCCATCGCCCATCAGCTCAATGTGCTGTGCCAACTCCGCATCCTCTGTCCCAATGCGCGTTTCGCCCTCCTTCAGGCTATACAGGGTGACGCCAGTCGTCACATCGTTGTGTATACCAATCAAATGCGGTATTTCTGAGTCGAGCACAACGCCCACACCAGATTTGCGTAGTCCGAGACTCTTTTGCTCCTGCAATATGGACTGGGCGACCTTCCATTTCTCCGTCCACTCCTCCGTGAGGACTTTCTCCTGTGCCTCCTTCTTTTGCAGATCGGCCAGCATTTTCAGCGAGGGTTGCAACGATTGCTAATAAAGAGAGTAATACTCAAATTTAACAGGTATATATAATGCTGACAATATAGCGTTGCTTACAATATCGCCGGTTAACATCGACTTAAGCTTGTTGATTTCCTCGCGAAGCTCGCGTATTAACTTCACATTGGCATCCTCATTCACCGTCGGTTTGTTGATGATATTCTTGGCACGATTCGCATATCGCAATGTGCTCAACGTCTCGCTGTAGTTGCAATCCGCCGGCGACAGTGCCGCTATCATAATTGTCTTGCTGTTGCCGCCGAGACTGTCCTTCAGCAGCCAGGTGAGTATGGAGTCCCGATACGGAATGTAGAGCACACGCTTCGTCCCGCCATTCGGTGTGGTTGCCAGCGAAGAAGAAGACACTTGCGCGCTGCCGGCACTCGACTGCTCCGCCAGTGCTGAGATGACGCTGCCCAGCGTCACCAGAGATTTATTGATGTGGGCGCCCTCCTTCAGCCGCTGTCCCGTTGCGCCCGTTGCATTGGCACGCTCACTGCGAAAAGAAAAAATCATGTTCAGTGGACACATGACAATTTCATGGTCTAATAACGCACCTGCCAGCCAAGTCGACAAGATGTATTTTGGAGACAGTCTCGCTTGGCATGTCATTCATGAAGACGGCCTGCACAAAGGTAATCGTGAAGATGGCGTGACTGCGACTGCTTGTGTCATTCATGTTGGTGCTGGCCGTGGTGCGGTGCGCATTTCCACGAGCAATGCACTCCTGCCAAAAAAATATCATCAGTTGGGTTTTCATTTAAATTTATTGGCCAAACACTCACCTGTATCTCCTCAAAGTCGGAGACGGCATGCTGCGATAAATTCTCCACATAGGGCCCCTGGGTGCGATGTTCGCGCACTCGTAGCGCATGCCCCGTGCTCTGTGCCGACAGCAGATCCTTGACCCGCTCATTGTATATCTCCAGGTAGCTGGCCTCCGTGCGATATCCCGTGCCCGACTCCTGACCGATGCGCATGCGCGTGAACAGCTCCTCGCAAATGCGCGGTATCAGGCCCGGATTGCTCGGCGTCCCCATCATGGTGAACGTCTTGCCCGAGCCCGTCTGTCCGTAGGCAAAGACGCAGGCATTGTAACCTGTCAACAACAGTAAAGTGCATGTGAATACCACTTTTTATGGCCAATTTAAAGAGGTAAAGGGCTGCAGCTATAATTTGCTGCATCGCTGCTTGCCAATCCACTTGTTGCATGCAATGGCAGCATTGCCTAATACTACATGAGCAACACTGCGAACCGTGACTCATGTGCGGCAGTTTGTTACTCAAGATATCCATGAGATACAAAATAAATATGCACTTATAAATGGGTTAGTATTAACCATGAGAATTGAGTCAAATAAAAAACTTTAACCTTAATATCTATTCAGCAGAAACGAAATGACGCCACAGCCGTAATAGACTAGTTAAGTTATATATATTTTGATTTTGTAGATTTATGTTTAATGGATAAGTAAATTTTTAATCAAATAAATGAATTAAAATGGTAACAACTCATTGGAAATAGAAAATATATAAATAAGATTAACTACTTTATTGCCTTGAAAGACTTACATTTTAACTTAATATTTTGAGGTATAATTAGAAGGAAAAGTTTCGTCATTCACAAATTATACTCAATGCCGACTCAATCAATAGAAAACTATCGATGTGGTCTCGAATACTATTTCGTACTGCATAGCAAGATATATGGTCAAATTAGTAATCAACAGATTACACACATTCACCTGGCTGTGATTTCATAATATGAGTCACCGAAAATAATTGTAATAGTTAGCAATATAATAAAAATCCTTATTGTATTCATCGAATCGATTTCATTCCCCATGAGCTTTAAGGCTTATTTACTTAATTGTGTGCAGATCGCAACAGACGCGACCATTGCATAAATGTAAATGGAAATGGAAAAGGAAACCTGAGTTGGCTAAAACACTTTTACTGTAATTGCAGCTCAAGTGTCAGTCAGACGGAGGCGACAGATGAACCCACCCGTTGGGCGGCCGCATGGTCGGCACATGGTTTAAATACTATCTCAAAAGCTTGAATTGCCGTTGGGTTTGCCTTTTAGCCAAGAGATTGCTTGAATGGGCCTCTTCGACGGCGTCATCGGAGACCGCACAAGTGGCGCAACAACAGCACAAATAATAAAAGTAACAACAGCAACTGCAACAACTAACAATAACAGACATCAACAACTACAAAAGCACTGTCAAGTCGCTGCATCATTTAGCCAGTCAGCCACACGTACAACGACTGTTCAAAGTCATACTCTCGACATCCCCCTGCCAACCCACTGTGCGAGTGGACATCACTTGCAGTTATTGCTATATACACATTGCTCTCATTGGGTATTCTGAATAAGCCCTGACTTATGTAACCATGCCATGAAAGCGGCATTTGCATTAATTATATTGCAGATAATTATAGCTAAGATGTGCTGCTAAATAAATCCATATAAGACTATATAAATAATTAAAATCTTTCGAATTATTCAAAAAAATATTTATTTCTGCTTTAGAAACAAGTTGGGATGCTCTAGTCGAGAAGCTCGACCAGACGATACTCTGAACTTTGACTTTCAAATACATGGTAGGCTTGCTCATATTATTTTGTTCAACATGAAATAATCCTTTTGGTTTACAAAATCTGCGATTCCTTTGATAAATAATATGTCAGTGTATATAATATTAATTGGAAGACAACATCTCAACAATTGTGTGTAAAATGATTTCATATACGATAACTTATATTCAAATTTTTATGTCTTTATATCTCATAATCTCTGAGATCGAGTAGTTCATTCAGACTTACAGATGAACATGACTCAGCTTTTGTTGCTGATCAAGAATATAAATACTTCATGCGTTTTTATACTTTTACTATATAAACTTTATATTTTATTACACATTTTGAATGGGTTCAAAGCATAAACATATATTTTTCGCAAACCCCTCTGAATCAGACTCAGCAAATACAAATGTGCATTCATTCATAATGTGATATAATTTGATAAAAGCTTTACTGCTTATCACTTTTGAATGACATAATTTGATTGTTTACTGTTCATAAAGATAACAAGTTTACTACTTTGATTGTAATGCCATTGATAGCCAACAGGCTAACACAATGCTGGCCAAAAACAGCTGACCATATCTCTTACTACTAATACTATTAAGAGTATTTCAACTTCAGTGCAACGAAATCAAATGTTTTTTTTTTGCATGCATTTTGGCTTTGTTTACGTTTTTTCACATCGTTGACTCGTGTTCATGCAACTTTTGTCATTCGCAGTCGGCCAATCTTGGCCGGGTAATTTTATATTGAAAGCGTGCCAGGCTGCAGCAGTAAAAGCAACAGCAGCAACACCAACAATAACAACAGCTAAATGCAGACAACAAACAGCTGCTGTTCCATTCCGCTTGGCATTTTCTGCACTTGTGGGCGAAAGTTATTTTTCGGCTTTTGTTTTTGCGCTTGCAATAAAAGAAATTAGACTTTTGTTACAGTTTGTGTTTTATTTTGCTTGTTTTTTTTTTTTATTTTTTGTTTGATTGTTGAGTGAAAGCGCCTAAAATATTACGCACTGGTGAAAATCATAGCCAGGCACGTGTTGAGTCATGTCAACAATCAATCAGCAGTAAACCAGTGGGGCATCAACCAGGTAGAGCTGGTAAAGCTATAAGGGGGAGCGAGAAGGGGTGGGGAGGGGGTGGAGTTCAGGGAGTTAGCCGGAAATTTGCATGTTCATTGAAGGCAAACGAAGCGAAGCGAGTCGAAGCGAATGCTTATTTTTAGACACGCATTTTGTGTGTTCACAGCGCAAATTTTGGGCTAAGCAGACGAGATCCACATCAAAGACCACAGAGGAAAACCAAAAACATAAAGAAAATGTAAACAAAGCTCTGCAAAGTGCCAAACAATTTGTGTCTGACTGGCACCGACATCATTTTATCAACCAGCCAACAAAGTCAGCCAAAGTCACGGCCCAACTGTGAGCAGTAATTAGTCAACTCCGGTTAAAATGTGATGTCATCATTATTAACTACTGCTTTACGCTTTGCCCTCTGCCCGGGGCTACATGTGAACCAAACTCACCTTCGTAGGCGCAATCGACGACATCGTTGCCCAGATCGCTGTACACCTGCTCCTGTGTGGCAAAGTGTGAGTCCTCCGCATCGAATGACCAATATGAATAGTCGAAGGTGAAATCGTGCTGGGTTTCGCGACCCGCATCGCGCACGGATCGGGGCTTTAAGAGGCGCGTCTTCTTGCCCTCCATTTCCATTATCAGCTGGGCGTCCATATCAATTTCACTGCAAAATTAATAAAAAGGGAAGACGTCAATCAATACTCGCAATACGCAAATAACCTTGGCCCCATAAGCGGACGAGCACGAACATGTACACAACAATCCAGCAACTTGTCATCGTGTTTAGTTTTCCCTGGGGCCTCATTAAATTCCCATTTAGTTGCCATTGTTTTGCGACTTCGACTCAATAATAAATCTGACTAAATATAGACGCTTTGCATGATCTTAAATGGGTTTTAGACGCGAGAACTGTTAAGTAATGCCCTAGGCCATAATCTCATGATTTCTCAGGCGGCAAAGTACAAACACGATTCCGGTTTTCGAATGAGAAAAACTTAAGAAACACAACGCGTACAGAAAAACAGTTGACCAGAGAGCAGTGGCTGTTGTAACCGGTTGACATCGGCGACATCGTCGTCAGTTCATGCTACACCCACCACAGTTGAATGTGCCAATGGCAGCAACAAGAACAACAACAGCAAACAAATGCCACCCAATTCAAAGACTTGCCACTATGACTCAGTCAATGGCCCCGCAGCACCACTGTCCCCTGACATCCAAAGGGTATTCACATTATGTCATTGAGATTGTAACGAGCACGAGATATATTCATGCCAATAAAATAGTGAATCATATTTTTATTCTTCAATCGGTAATTTTGGAATAGTAACCAATAATAATATATATCTATTTTATTTATTTATGTAAAAAGTTCACATTTATCTTATTTAGTTTCAGTCAGAATGGTAACAAATTCTTTTATTTTCATCCGATCTTAATGTAATTATTACAGTTGATCTTCAATATGTCGGGGTTATGAATGGTTATATCTTAGCAATCGAGTTTTTATACTTAATATAAGAGAATATTTCGACTTTAAATCAGATATTACATGCCAGATTCAATCATTTTTCACTATATGTGCAGGGTATCTATTCTTCGGCATGGCGTGAATGAAAGTTTATTCTGGTTTTTATTCATCTATTTTTTATTATCTGCATGCGTCTTGTTCCCATTTAAAGCAACAATTTTAGGTCGTTCCTCTTTTCATATGGGCTCATTGCTCATTGCTCAAGGGGCATTGTTGTTGTTGCTGATGGCATGCTTACGCTCCACTTTCAGCGTTCAGCTGCAACCAGGCATTTGTAGCATGCGGCTGTGACTGTGACTGTGTGTGGATTGTTCTCTGTCTCTGTCTCTGTCTCGCTCTCGCCTCTCTCTCTCTCTCTTTCTCTCTATCTATCACTTCTCTCATTGCTGTCGAGTGGCTTTAATTTTTTAATCTGCTGCTTGGCTTGGTTTGTTGTCGCGAGCATTTTGAGTCTGTTTATTGCGCATTCCCCAATGCGCTTTATCTGTATCTGTGCCCCTCCGATTTGTTCCTCAATTCCCAGCAAACACATACATACATGCAAATCAACAAATGCTGCACTGCTTTCGATTATGACCAAATTTCTGACTCACACAAATGCAAAATACAAAAATAAAAAAACAAAAAATGCGCTATGAAACTTCATAATGAATATGGAAGTTGTTTGATTTGCACTTGCGTGCAAAACATATTCATGATTCCATGCATAATACTTTTGAGTATGCGATCGTGTGTGTGTGTGCCTGTGTGTGCGTGTGTGTGTGATGTGTGTGTGCAAAAGCTAAAAGCCAAGCGCAAATTCGGATATAATTTTATATAAGTACATGTGTGCATAGGCATAGGTAATTGTATTTGTTGTTTTTTCATTTATTTTTTGTATTACTCGAGAGAAGCGCTCTTCCATGAATACAGTGGGAGAAATTGGTAAGCTATTTTTAACCGTTTGCGATTTATTTACTTAAAAAAGGACGACTGTAATTATAATAAATATTTTGGAAATGGATAAAAATTAAGATATGGCCATCTAAAATATATTATTGATCGGCTGTAAACTCTTCTTTAGCATTGGAAGGTATCTCGTAGTCGAGTTCTCTTTTGACCAAAACATTCCAACTTTTCATATCTAGATAAATTATGGTGTTCAACAGCAGAAGATAGTAAGGAAGTGTTTTTGTTTCAACAACATGATAATTACTATTTCTAATTTATGGAAAATGCAATACATTATATACATTTTACTAGCCTTTAATTGATTGCCGAAAATGATTGTTGTATAAACAAAGCAAATGACAGATTAGATAGTTTGGCTTATCATCAAAAATGTGTCAGAAAAGAAAGTATTTTTGGCAAAAAAGTAACTAATTATTTACTTACAAATGTCTAAAAAATCAAACTGTATAAATTTTATTTAAAATGCTAGCAATTTTAATAACATTCCCCGTTAATTATGTAGATTAAATGTATTATTTTTTATTTGGCTCAGTGTATAAGCCACAAATGCAAATGAGTGCTAAAATTTTGTTTTTCACGCTAAACAAAACATCAACTATGCATATTCACATATATATATATATATATATATGTTTGTGTGTGTGTGTGTTTATTGGCTGTTACATAGGTAACAAAGAGCACGTGACGTCACTGTGTGTGTGTGTGTTTTACTCTGGAGAGCTCTATAATTAGATCATTTGCATGGACAATTAACACAAGGAAAGGTTTTTTGTTGATGGATTGATTTTTATACTCTGTTTTCTTTGTTGTCTTTATTGAACAGAGAGCAAGATGGATGACATCATTACAGTTTCATCTGCTGCTGCTTCTGCTTCTTCTTTGTTGCCAAAAATCCGTTGAATCTGCGCTTAAGCCAACTAACTGTGCCAAGATACACACACACACACACACACACACACAGAAACACACACAAACGAAGCGACTACAAAAAATAATATGTTTAATGCGGTTTTAAGTAGCCGTTGGGCAAGTTTAGGCCAGCGTAGTACATTGCCAGCTTGCCTCATAATTTGTTGCCCAAAAACAAAGAAGAAAAAAAGAGAAATAACCAAAATCTTGGCAACGTCAGCAGTGCAAAAGTATTTCTTTGGTGAATGGATTTTTTTTACATTGTACATTCTAATTGGAATGCGCAACAGGCGAATTAAGGGGCGTACACACAAATGTTTGTATGAACTAGCTGCGATTCTAATCCGAATTCGAATCAGAATTCGAACAACTTACCGCGAGTTAAAGGGTCGAACCCTGACGGCAACCTTGAGCGACGACATTTCGGTGGTTGTTTGCCTGTTTTTTTCGCTGTTGTTGCTTGTTCTCTGTTCCTCTGTTGGCTTGCTGTTTATTGTTGTCGTTGTTGTTGCTGCTACTCCTTTGCTCCTTTGCTATGCACAGTTATGTGAGTTAATGAGAGAGGGTGCGAGGGAGAATGATGTACAGTTGGTCTGTTTAAGCATTCAACTAATTATTTGCTGCAGTGCAATGGCAACGACGTCAACTCGCCACTCGAATTGCTCACAGTGTGTTTTGTTATGTTATTTGGCGTTTTCTTGTTTTTGCCTCTTGCATTTGCGCCTTATTATTGTTGTTGCTGGTGTTGTTGGCCTTGTTAGTTTGTTTTTGGATTTGTTGTCTTGCGCTGCGTTTCATCGTGCGCGCCACAGCCGACAACTAGTACAGCGCATACCAATAATAATAACAATAATAATATTAATATTAATTGTGCACAATTTGATTCACTTGCAGCTCGCATTGTTTACAGCCAGCTGCCCACATCTTGGGCCCGTCTGTGTTGTGTGTGATATTTATTAGCGAATTGAGACGGAAGCACTGAAGAAAAGATCACATAATTAACTCGATAGCACTGCAAAAAATATTGTGTATATTCCGATATTCTGATTTTTTATTGTGTATTGTGCGCGTTCCGATATTGTTGCTTATAGTGTCTTCTTCTTACTGCAGCTGGGTTCACAGTGTTGCACAATGTTAGCGTTAGAAACAGCAAATGTTATACTCTAAATGGGCATGTTATGCTTAACAGCCAAGCAGAGTACGGAGCTTATATAAATCACAAATCATTTAAGTTGTAGTCGGTAATCTCGGCAATTCATTTATTATTATTTATATATATTATTCACTAATCATTCAATCGGAAGATTAAATTTATATACAATGTTCAGATACAATTTGGAACAAATTTCAATATTAACATGAATGCAAATTGACTTATGTGAACGCAATAAAGAGCAAAGTAGCATTTTATAAGCACTGCTTGCTATCTTTTGCACTGCTTTGTGGAACTCATTGTTGTTAGTTTAAATTTTTGCCACAAGCCCAACTGTCGCTTTCAAGCTTCAAATCAATTGGCGGGAAAAAATGCTCAATTAAAATGAATAAAAAGAAGAAACAGAAACTTTGGAAATTAAACTCGTTTTTAACTGGTTGTGCGGTTATAGGTCACCCGAAGAACTTTCTGAAAGTCTTCTGCTAATCTCCGATCAACCAATGTATTTTACCGTTGCAATTCAGAAAAAACAATAAAAATCTTGATCAGCATTTTCAAACAGAAATACAAATGCCGACTCAACATTTCCCATAATTTGCTTGATTTTCCTGTTAATATTTAGCTAAGAATGAAAACCATGTTTTCTCTTACAACAATTATATTTAGCTAATTATTTATATGTCAACTGGGTACTTAAATTCTTTTTTTTTTTGTTGCCATTCTGTACATTGACACACACACACACACACACACGCACACATACACAGACACACACACACATGGAGCAGGTTTCGGTTATTGTATTTGTGAGTGGATTGCACAAAAGGCCGGAAATTTTCAATTCTGTCGCATGCGTAGTGAATTCACAAAAAGAAAAATAAGCTGAAAAACAACCAGTGCCAATCGAGTATTATCGACTAGAAGATACCTCTCATGAAACACAACTGGATCTGTTTTTATACAAAAATGACAAAGCTCTTTGAGTATATTAGTTAAATATATTTTTTTATTTATGTTTTTTTCTATTATTATATATATATATCATAGATCTTTGATTGTTTTTGTTAATGTTATATATATTATTTTACACAATATTTTTCAAAATTGTTTTTAAATTATTCAATTTAACATTTTGCATATTTTGAATGAATATTACTATTATTATTATCATTATTGGGATTACTTCTATAATTAATATTATTATTATTATTATTTATTTCTATTATTATTGTGCATTTGCAGACTTTGTTATAGTCTTAATATACCCCACTTTATGTGTGCAGGGTACAAAATCAAATAACAACCCATACAAATATTTATATATATACATATATATATATCGTGTAATGTTTGTAAAACGGCGACAAAAAAGCACCGTTGAAACCGGCTCAGTCGCTTTTCATCAACAACAGCAGCAAGAACAACAACAACAGCAACAACAACAACAACAGCAACAACAAAAACATTGATGAGTAAAGAAGAAACTTGTCCAGAAATGTAGAGTTTTCATTCAGTCAGTTTGTCAAGCTCCCATTTAAAACTGGTGCAGTTTTCGCTTTCAGTTTTCAGTTGCATTTCAAACTGTGATCGAAGCAGTCGCCCCAAAAAAGACATCAGCCAAGTGAGTAGCTCGAAGAAAAGTGGAAAGTGTTTTGATTGTTTTCTGTTTATGTTTTGTTCCTGATCCACGATCGAGACAAGAAGCCCGAACTGACTTTCTAAATGGTCAAATTGTTCGCTGATCGATCAGCTGTTCGATTAGCTGTTGTGCTCGTCATCAGCGCCACGCCCCAAAGTCTATTTGACTTCCTGCCTTTTGCTTCGGCTTCGGCTTCAGCTCATATTCTGAAACACATTTTCAAATGCCACGCGTTGCATATTAATCAGGATGAGTTTCGCCACACAAAGTGTTCTATAAAACGCAAAAAAATTAATCAGCGGCCAGCTTAAAGCTAGTCTAACAATATATTTTTACTAATTTCCTGACTTCAACTTAATTGGGGGCCAGTCAGTTGAGCTTTCTTCATTTGTGTTAAGTTAATTGGCAACAAATATCAACTTATTTGAAAAGCAGCAAGTGAATAAAACAAAGAAAAAATCTATATAAATATTAATATATATATATATTTATTTATTAATATAAATTGTCATTTTCATTTATTATAATTTTAACAATTATTCAAAGATTGTAATCAAATAATTAAAACGATTTCCAAGTCTTTTTGAAAACTCATCTGAAGTTGAGTCTAATTATTGTGATTTTCTTTGGGCTGTTTATGTGGAGAGCAGCTACCCCCTTTCCCCAGCATCACTCCCCTGTCTACGCCCCTGAATATTTAGGCTTATTAGCTTGTCAGACAAACAGACATTTCACAAGCCCAAAAACAATACTTTTGTTGGAGATTAAAATAAATATTTAATTTTTTCAGCGAATATAATAATCGGTTAAAGGTTCTAAGCTCACTAAATTCTGTTGGCCAGAACTTGTTGGTTAAAACAAAAAAGAAAAAACCAGTTATATCGATGTCTTTTTACATTATATTGATAAGTATGTGAAGAAGAATATAAATTTTCAAGGTCGACAATGACTCCCTTAAAAATAATCAAATGGTTATAAACATAATAACTTTATTACCTACTCAGCTTTAAATAAAACTGTTGAACGAGCAAATTGTGGGACATCTTTCAATTGAATGATCGCATACTGAATGCTCTATTCAAATAAATACAGACATGTAGAAGAAATATAAATATTTACTTTGCATAGCAAATATGCATTTAAGTCGTTTGTCAATATGTGTTTATATAATGATCGTTGAGTTGGGTCTGGCTTAGATCGGGAGACTGTCGGTTTATGGTATGTGTTCAATGATAACTTTTAGTATCAATCGGAGGCTTTTTGGCCATGACAAATGATTAGCACTTCCCCGTTGTGCTCGGACCTTAATAGGCTTCAGGGAAGTACTTACTTGACTTGACTTCAAGTTGCACTGTTTTCTAGACACAACTGACGAGAGAATGTGTGCCAATTAACGCATCTAGCAGATACACAGCACAAATAAAATGTAAATAAATATATATACCCAAAGAGATCGTCTCACAATGAGATTGATTAAACTGGCAGCAGAACGTCACGGATGCGCCCAATTGAAGAGCACTCTCCAAGCACGCAAATCTGTGTACGCCGGGCACAGCCAGCTCTGAAGCGACCAATTGCTCAAATTGCGTATACACACACACACACACACACACACATATATCTATGTATATATATATGTATATGCCACACGCATACCAAGCAGGTTCAAGAAATCGGATAGCGTCAGCTATAAGATCACTTGATTAGTCAGCCGACGAACAATCGATACGATCTAGCTTTACATACACACATACATATATATATATATATATATATAGATAGAAATACATATAGTCTCTATACTGGGGCGATATTCGCTCAGTTGCCGTTCATCAGTCGCGCCTGAAGTTTGAGATACTCGCAGTGACAAAAAGTAATTCACTTGGAAGCAACTAGACAATTGTGTTGTAATCGTGTTGTTTCAAGTTGTTCAACTGACAACAAACTAGTTGCACTGACTTGTTTGAGTGAGCCAACAAAATAGGCTTTAATTTTAGGCAAGCAACTACAAAGTATCTTAACAATTGTACATGTGCTTCTAGTTGTAGTTTAAAGAGTTTTAAGTCTCTGTCCATCTCTCTTCCACGTTTAATTAATTAATCCAATCTTACAGTGAAGTGTAAAAAAGCGCCTGATAACCAGAAAACCGCTTTAATTTACATATCGAAATGCCAATAGTCGACTGACCCGTTTTTTGCACTTTAGACAGCTTTATATATATATGTATATATTATCAACTCTGTCAAGACAAGTAAAGTTATCAAGTTTGTGCAGTAAAATCATTCAAGTCTTGGAATTTGCTCAATTTGAAATAATTAAGTTTTGCAAAATCTTTAATTATCTTAAATGCTCGCGTTTTCAAACTATAAAAGATTTGTCTGTCAGATATGTAGATGTATCTAAAAGGCTTTTATCTGACATACACATATACATACATATATATAATATATATATATTTGAAACATTTTTATCACAAAAGAAAACTGTTTGAACTTCTCACCTTAGGTAATTGTAAACTTTTTTCAGTTTTCAAATACTTACACAATTGAAAAACAAATTCAAATAATTTTTATTGCCGCTTCACAAATACAACTGAAAGATGCTGGCAATTTCCAGCTAAGTTTGAGTTAATTGCTTGCTTACAAGCACAATTAAAAATCCTAAGTATCTTTTAAGATAGACACTTAAAATGTTAATGCGTAATTGCATAAAGTGCATTAAATCTTTATTACTGAAACTACACAAAAATGTGGAAAAAAGTCAGCTTTTTAAGCAACAAAGTCATTTGAACGCCGGCCACTTTGAAGTATCTGAAAGATACTTGTCATTTCCCACACAGCATCAGCTCATTGTTAAGTGAATTGCACAGAGCTATGGTTTGCTTTGGAGTCAAGGTCGATCTTTCGCTCGCAACGCAAATAGTGAACCGGTTTATTTTGATTTGACTTTTGGTGTGAGCCAAGCTTTTTGGCCCGGCCCCAAAGTAGTTGGCAATCAATTAGCGAGCTGAACACAACATTTGCATGCGCTGCGTTTGGCTGCTCACATTTAGCCTATAACGACTTGTGTTTAATCACTTACAGACACCTCAGCACCTCAGCGCCTCCAACACCCCCCAGCTTAGTCCAAATGAAGATGAATTCCGCGCTGTTTTTGATTGGCGTCGCGGCGCTGTTCGGCCTTGCAACGGCCACCGAAGTGAGGTCATGCCCGAAATGTATGTGAGCCAAAGAAGATAATTGTTAACTCGTACTTATTGCCACATTTTCATACATTTTCATATTTAGCCAAAGCGAAAGCGTTGGGCGCCGGAGATGTGACCATATCGAATTGTCCGAAGAACAAATGCATTCTGAAGCGAAATACGGAGGCGAGCATCGTAATGAAGATCCGGCCGGAGAGGGACTTTAACGAGCTCACCTCGGACATACAGGGTATTATTCTGGAAGTGCCTTTGCCCTTCCCCGGTTACTATGGGACCAGTGCGTGTCCGCACATCTACGATGCGTCCGGCGAGAACAAGGTGGGATGTCCCCTCAAGGCGGGCGAGACGTACACGTACAAGAATAGCTTCAAGATACTGCCCGTTTATCCGACAGTCAGTCTGGAGATACACTGGGGACTGGGCGATAAGCAGGGCGATGCTGCCTGCTTCCAGATACCCGCCAAAATCAAGGCTTAGTTCTTGAAATGAGTCGCATTGGCCTTTTTGCATATTAGCTTGTAAGCTTTATTTGTTATCATTAAAACGTATGTTATGCATAGGTTATAGTAACGATTGGTTAAGTACAATGTAATTTAAATACGAATTGGACTTTTGTGAGTTTATATAATTGGGCAATATTGCGGCATCCAGCCAATGTCGCAGTATTGGTCTTTCAAGGGCAAACTAAGGAACAAATCAAAAACCATATTTGATGTATGATTGCACGATAATAATATTAATAATATTAATAATATTATTTAGATTTTGATAATAAAAAAGAATACGTACTTCAAAAGAACAAATATCAAAACTTTTTTTTTCCATTTTTCCTTTTTTTTTCATTTTCATTTTCATTTTTCATTTAATTTTGCTTATTTATACAATAGATTTATGCATTTATCTTGTAGCTTTTCGCGTGCAGCTCGCCGAGCGGCGATCTTTGTCTTTCATTTCTTTAATTATGTTAATTGTTAATTGTTAATTGGCGCACAGCATGCAATGAGAGACGAGTTCAGAATGCTCGAATGATGGAATAAATATCGTTTAATTGTTGTTGCTTATCTGGCATCATTTAATTTACGTGTGTGTGTGTGTGTGTGTGTGTGTGTGTGTGTGTGTGTCTGGCTTCCATTTTGCGGTCAATGTTTACTTTTGGAGTTCAAAGAAGTCGCCGTTGGGCAGCGGCTGTTGCTGCTGCTGCTGCTGTTGCAGTTGCTGCCCCTGTTGTCCTTGCCGCTGCTCTGCCTCGGCCATCGCCTGTTGCAACTTGCGCCAACTCTCTGCCGCATCGCTGGCATCGAACTGACGCTGCATCTGCCGCAGCTGATAGCGATGCTGACGCAACAGTTGCGTCCATTTCGCATCATTCACATCACGATTGCGTTCCGGCGCCGTTGCATCCACACTCTGAGCTGATAAGTCGGTTGCAGTCAGTGGCAAGTTGTAGATTTTATTGCTCTCGTCATCAACACCATTTGCATTATTATTTGTTGTTGTTGTTGTTGAAGAGTTGTTCCTCTAAATTCTCGGCGTAGGGTGTGGGCTGTGGCACAGAAAAATCGGAGTTGAATCAGTTTATTGAGTATAAGAATCTGACTTGTTTGCAGATTAATATTATTCATTGATTACATCTACATATTTCTCCTTCTCTTGTGCAAGGGAACCCACCAGGAACAAGTACATAAATAGAGCCTCTAAACTCCAGTTAAACATACTCCTCTTATCTAACCAACTTGTAGTCGAGCTTTAATTGTTGTTGGTCCGAATACATATAAATACTGATATATCAATTCACACGTGACCTTCCTTCTTAGATCAACAATTAATAAATGACTGACTCAGGAGCATTTACTGGCGATAAATCAGCACTCCCTCAAACCTAATACTATACAATCAATTGATCAGTAATTGAAATACTTCAAAGTTTAGGGCTATGCCACACGAAGAACTTGGCACAAAAGCGAATTTGGTTTGCATTGTAATTGACCGCCAATAAAATATAATGCCATATAAAAACCTCACATAAGCATAGCCATATTAAGGTATTTAAATTTTGCATTTTTTGTGCAATAAGCTCACCAGAGAGAAGGACAGACAAATGTACTTGTAGATAACTCTGATTTTTATACTCTCAGAAAGCCTAGCATGATTGAAAAATACAATTTAATTCATTATAAAGTCAGCGAAATAAAAGCTAAGCCGACCCGAAATGTCGAGCGGAAATCGTGTCTCTTATATATATATAATTATATTGTAGATAGTATGTCTAAAGAGTTGCAATCATGACTAAAATGCTAATGATAATGCTTTTAAGAACCTATTCAGTTTTGACAAAGTTATGGAAGTGAATAATTTGGAAGAGTCGGTATATTGATGTTTTTTTCCACGAATTAACAAACAGAAGAATTATATAATGCAAATATATAAATTTATGACGGGTACATGTTGTGGATAAGATTAGTTCGATAATGTGTTCAGTGCAATTGTGTTACTTTATGACGGCTTAGTGGTGTTATTTCATCATAGATCGGAATTAGTTATAATAATAAAATCCCACCTGTTTAGCTGCAATTGCCGCCCTGTTGCCCGAACGCTTGCCATGTGCTAGACCAAAAGATACAGATACAGAAAGTGAGCAAACAAAGCGATATTTACTACAAAAAAATGACTCTCAACTTACCACCCCAACACGAGTGTCCATATTCCAAGCAGGAGCCTGCAAGTAAATGCAAATAAAATTATGCTTACTAAATAAATCATCATCAGCATCATTACTCTGGCAAGGCACTGAAGAGTTAAGCTCCGCATGTGAATTTATGAGGAGACAAGAAACAACAGCACACCAAAGATTATATACCCTTACAGACCGCAGCTCATTTGCATTAATTTATTTGACTTTAAGTTAAATAAAAAGCCAACCGATGATTCGTGTGGATATCAATATAAATAAAAAGGATTCAGGCAAGAAATCATCTCATATTGAAGATTTATTTCATATTTTAGCTATATCTCATGTTGGAGACGTATCTCATATTTTATATTGGAGGTAAATGATATAGTGGGTAATTGTTCCTATTGGAGCTATATAACATAGTGATACAATTGTGTTCTGAAATATGTACTACTTGCAGCCAAATAACGCACATATTCCAAGTTTCATCTAGCGGGAACTGTTCGCATTGAAACAGATGGATATAGTTCAAGGTGTAAGAGATGTCTACTTTAATGAACTACAAACTTCAACACAAAATAAAAAACTCTCTGAAAAGGTATAGAAAAGAGCTTCATTCCACCAGTCAGCAGGTCATCACAGGGGGAGTCCTAGGAAAGACCAACAGCATAGCTTATAAAGGTAACCAAGAAGTTCATGTGGATGCTGTAGCTGTAATGTAATTGTTACTGCTGTTGCCACGGCTACGGCTGCTACAACGTCACAGCACTGTTGCATGTTGTATGTTGTATTGTGTCACGACCTATGATAAATACGAGCCATTACAGTTCAGGTAATAAGCGTGCACCTGAGTAATGCGTTGAGAGCGCCGCACTCAGCTGGCAAGAAGTGCGTGGTTAACACGATGTAGCTGAAGCTAGTGAGGGGTGTGGGCCATTATGGAATGTCCTTGGCGCTGCATTTCATTGTGTGGCCAAAAACTAATCGCACAAATGGATGGCCAACAAAAGACTTTGTGCCTGTGCTCACATGTCACACAACGAGGCGTCAAACAGTCAACATAAGAGCAGCTGGGACATAAAGCATAAAGTTTACGCAAGGACAGCAGCAGCAAATCTCTCTTGGCAACTTAGCCAGCAGCCTCATGCCACAGATGTGCTGCACTTGCCGTCCGCTTTGCATAAGCCCATTGATAAGAATTGTAAATGCTTGCTATTGGGCATTGAGCCCACTTGGTTGGATGACTCTATCAACTGTTGACAGCCGCCCCTCACCCGGCCGCCATATGTCGAATGTGTAATCATTTGTCAATTACTTAAGCCATGGATTAATTGTTGACAGGCCCAGACCATCAGAGATAGCTCATGCCAAGGGATCTACGGCGCCTCATCGAAGGGCTGTCATTAAAATAGACCAAGAGTGAGAGTAAGGACCTTTACTAAGCGTCTAATTAGCGTGCCCATCCACTTTAATGACTCAACTCGTGACGCTCTGTGGTCAGTTAGTGTCGTAATTGTGCACCCTCTTGGCTTTCAAATGCCAAGTAATGGTTTTTTTTTTAATGATCGAACGTGTAATTTAAAAGTGTTGCAACATCGGGCTATTCTTGTTGTGTTAACAATCTTAAAATAACTTTAGACATTTATACGTTTGACTGGAAAGTGGACAGCTATAAAAAAGATTCAAAGTAGCAACAACCTCCACGCAGCCTGCCTTGCGTGCTTAAATGCTTTGCATTTAATTAGATACAAAATTAAAATAATAATACTCCTAAAGTGTTTCTCATTAAAACAGATAGAAAATCGATTAGTATGTGATTAATGTAATTCATTAAAATACAGATTATTATTATTTATTTTTAATTTACTAATAAAAACTGTGAAAAATTATATTGTAGAAAAATTTAATGGTGTTCAAATTGTTAAACGAAAAAAAGAAGTTAAATCGGCATTAGTTTATTGTTTAAAAAAGCCTCTTACATAAATCACAAATTTTGTTAAACATCTTATAAGTTTTTATTTATTTTCATAAAAATGTGCTTACATTAATCATGAATTTTGTTAAGTAATTAAAAATTCCATTTATTTGTATTTATTTAAAAAATTTAAGCTATTTGGTTTAGTCTATAAGTAGAACAAAGCAGAGAAGAAACTCATATTCTCCGACAAATCTGCATTTTTATTGAAAAACAACAATTAATTTATATGCCTGCTGATATTTCATGACATTATGTCATCAGATTGATTCATTTGAATAACTAAACTCAAGCCAAAAATCTGAACGATTATGTGCAATAAAACTAGTAGATTAGAACAATCTGTCAGACACAAAGAATTGGTTGCAACTTGCATACATAATTTAACCTGAACCTAGCCCAATTCTGTGTCACTTCAAAGACAGTTGCCGCTTGGATAGCCATAGATAGGTGGCAGCATAGCCCAAACTAAGCCAGACCCACAACCAACAACTGCAGTGTGGCAACAATTTGCAGCTTGAGTGGTTCACACGTTTTTCGCTGTGTCATCTGGAGTTCCTGTTGTCGTTGTTGTTCTTGTTGGTGTTATTTGGCACGCAGTTTGGATTAATTTACGACTGCAATTAAAATCGTTGGGGCGTGTTTGCTGGCATTTGATATTTGGATGCCGTTGTCGGCTGACAACCGACGCAATTGACAACGCAAAGCGACGATATGAAAATTATAGAAACAATACCGTCCTGGCGATCAAAAGGCAAACGGGAAATTGTGCATAAAATAGATAATGCGCCTTACAAATTGAAACAACAACATCTGTGTTAATAAGGTAGTTGGTCAATTTTATGGCCCTGTTGATACGGATTACGTTCTACCGACAGCTCATTTGCAGATATGGAGTGAAATTCCAAGCCGAATTTGCAGTGACTCATTGACAAATAAAATGGGATTTGAATATGTACTCAACGTCACTTGAACTAGAATTACATATGTTCTCCATGAGTTTTCCATTCAACATTCTTTTTATGCCCGGTATCCATTAGAAAAGTCAAAGTTGTTATAATGATGTTATGGCAGAATAAAGTATATGTATAATGAAGCATATATATAAAATTTATCAGCATCAAAAGCTGAGTCTTTTTTGTACGCATATCAGCTTTAATTTATCTAATTTATCTGTTATTACTGATCAACCGCACAAATGTAATTAAAACCGGATAAGGAAGGCAAATTTGTTTAACCAAAGTATATTTTCATATTAAGCAAACTATTACCATTAAGCCTAATATGTGTTTAAAAGCTGGGTTCAAAGTATCTCCTCGACGAGCTCTGTCTTTTTTTACAATTAATGGTTATTTTTGACTAATAGGAAGGCATACTTTGAGGCTGGTGTCTTGTCTCGTATTGGTTGTTAAGACTTTTAGTAATTTTTAGAGTCTAAGAAGAAATATGCCGTAGATACGCATCGAATTTGTTCCAGTTGCAATAATTAACAAATGCAATAACAGGAATTGAATGTTTTATTTATTTTTTAGTTAGCCAACAAACATATATGTTGTCAATATAATTTTATGAAAATTTCGTTGTATAATTTAGACTTTAATTTGAAAACTTTCAAAAGAGCTCCTAAAATTTGAATCAAGAATTGTCTAAGATAGATATATAGTTATGTATTTGTATTTTTCATTATAATTCTATGCTAAGATTTATTTATTTTATTTTTTTAAAATTTATTTTGAATTAAACTTGTCGAATTTGCTGATCTGAATGATAATGCGTGAGTAAAAACATTTTGTAGTAAATTGTTAAAACATTGCATACTTTTATGAGTAAATTGCATAAAAACATATTGTGCAACTATTTATACATTTTAAATGATAATAGAAACTAAATGTTTAAATGTTTACCTGTCACAAACGTGAACAGCACCACAAACACCAAGATAGTCCAACTTAATTTAATATACCACATTTTGGATAAACTGTTTGCGAATTCAACTATTTCAGCAACGGTTTCGAATATCAAAAAATACGTCGGTTTTTTGTTTATATTTTTTCTTCAATTTCACTTTTAATGCACTTGCCACAGGATAGTTGGCTCAACAGTTTAGCTGGTGTTCTGCTGGTGCGAGTATCTTTTCGAATTGCCACCAAAATGCGCTCGACTGACGGCTTTTATAGCACCAGCCTTCTGCAGCATTTACCGCCAGAACGCCAAAAGATAACGACAGCCAATGCGAGCTCAACACACGAGGCAGATGGACGAAACGAACAAAGATACGATCCCAGCGGCAACGACAAGGGGCAACGACAACGAGAAGAGGCAACGCCAACGCACGACGAGGCAAATACCGCCAATGAGCGTAGCGCTGGAGGTCAGCAACAGGCTGAGATGTATGACGTGTATTCCACCAGAGTGGAATGGGCATGTTGCCAGAGTTTGAAGCTCTTCCCCCTTCGAGGCTGCCAAAGTTATGAGCGCTGGAGTTTAACTTGTTGCAATTGTTACGTGTTGTAAGTTCATTTTGTGCTTGCAGCTTAGCATTTAATTAAGACACGATGAAAATACAGAGTTTAACAAGTATAAAACAAGCTAAAATGCTCTAAGCACTGAAGGCTCGCTGATATTTAAGTTTGCTTAACACAAAAATGTTTTGATTGACAAAATTAGTGTCTGATCTAATTATATGAATCTTGATCAATATGTCTCGCTATATAATATATCAATTGGAAGATTGTACCTCATTGCTTTCGGATATCGATTTGAATCGACATTCATGTAACGTGAGCAGTTATCGATAAAATGAAATAAACTTAGTCAGCGTTTGGTATTGTCTCTAGCTCTGATAATCTCTGAGATCGACTGGACCATACAGAATAACATGATTCTTTCTGCATCCATTCCCCAAAGAAATTGCCTAAATATGCACAAGACATTTATGTATGGCATGCAAAAGTCAGTCAAAGTTTGACCAAGAGAGCTCAGAGGCATTCCAATAAACTATTACAGCTAAATCAAGAATCGAGTTTTAAAATAAACAAAAGTTTTTATGCTCCTTAAAGAAAAAACGCAAACTGAACAATTGTTTATTATAGTGTTCTGACAAAGTGGTAATTGTGACCTATCAGTATGTGTGCAAGAACGGTTTCTTTTCTCCTTGTTTAAGTTAGGGGATGTATAGGGACTTGTGTGGTTTTGTTGTTGTGTTTAACCTTCCCATTAATCAATCATCTAGTTTCGAACGCAACGGATATGTGTGTGTGTGTTTTAAATAGTGGGTATAGCCTGGTGGGGGGCTAAGTGGTGCAACACATTGATCATTCTAGCTTGGCGAGGATGTCACTCTCGCGGAACAGTACATACTCGCGCTTGTCATCCATGTCGACCTTGGTGCCGCCATATTTGGGCAACAACACGCGATCGCCCTCCTTAACAGCCACTGGCAGATGTCCTGAACCGACGGGATTGCGAGCGCCGGGTCCAACAGCCACAACAACGCCTTGCATTTCCTTGGGGACAGAGTCCTCCGGCAGCAAAATGCCTCCAGCAGTTGTCATCTTCACCTCGGCACGCTGGATGAGTATGCGATCCAGCATGGGCAACACTTTCTTGATAACGCTAGACATTCTTCTGTCATTTTGGAAAACAGAAAATAAGACAATCAAAAAGTTAATAAAAACAAACTTGAAATGCTTACCAATAAGTTGTACTTATAAAATTAAAAAAAGGTAAACAAATTTTTAATTTTTTTTTTTGTAGCTGTTCAGTTCAATTGCCGGAAACAGACTGAGCAATATGAAAAACTGGTAGTAGCAAATGGATTTGAAAATCGACCAGCCTACTTTGATGATTTTTTTATGATTTTGGTTCACCCTAAAGAGCGTTCAATGTGTGAGTGTCTCTACTAAGTTTTGAAACTCGGCCATGCATTGTGAGTGAAACTACCGTTATAAACAGTGCTTGTGCTGTGTGTGTGTGTGTGTGTGTGTGTGTGTGTGTGTGTATAAGTGTATATAAATGTTGTATTGTGTTGTTGTCGCGATGTTTTGCTAAAACTCTCACGCTGCAATAATCAGCGCCACCTGTTGTCGCCGATGCGCACTAAGCATATAGCTTATGTTTGTGTGTGTGCAAGTGCGTGTATGTGTGCGTCCCGTTGGGCTTCCTGTCTAAATGATTGGGAGTGAGTCGTTGTTTTTTGTACTTGCAGCAGTTAATGTTGTCTGAAATTGCTTGATGGCATTTCATTTTTTGTTTCCCGATTCGCTCGTAAATCAAAATATTTCACACTTTTGCGGGAGACTCTGTATCCGTGAGTATGCCTGTGTGTGTGTGTGTGTGTGGCAGTTAGTGTGTCTGTTTGCTTTAGTGTGTGTGTGGGATAATTTTCTTTTGCCTAGCTTGCTTTTTTTCTGTATTAATGTATTGGTTTGCTGGTTTTTGCGAGTTTTACGTGACGTACATGAAAGATTATTTATAGAACTTGTCCAAATATTGTTAAGTATATGAATTTTCATATAAAGTTCGTAACGCACATGGAGTCCAATAAATATTAAGCTTTAAGCTTCATGATATATTATTGGCATACCTAAATGTAATGGCTTGTGGACGATGAAAATAAATATGGATGTTACAGAAAGTTTTGGTTATAGACTCTTACAGGACATATTGAGAAATTATTGGTATTTCAGGTAGAAAAATATTCATTTGAATTATTTGAAAGTAATGAAGGCGAAATGAAGTGCCTATCGTATAATCTTTTGGAGATATAATAGCTTTAAGACTTATCGCATTTCACACAGGGCTTAAGGGTCCAGCTTATTTCAATATATATAAATTCATTTAATAAAGTATTATACTTCTTTCAAAACTCTGACCGTGATTAACTGTAGTAAACCTATCTCACTCGACAACTTCAGACATCTATATAATTTGTTTCTGGGATTCTGTAATCTTAATTAAGTCCACTATTTATTATTTATTATTTTATTTTTTAATAACTTCCTTTTCATTTTATGGAATTTAATGTGTAAAGTTATACATTTCTTTTTTAATTTTAAAAAAATAAATTAAATGGGAGTCTACATGATCCTCCGACCCTTGCCAAACTGGTATGTTAGGGTATAAAAGATTCGCACCAGAATATAGGACAAGTGCTATCGTTACGAGCATAGCTTTATTTGACGTTTGCATATTGTTTGGAAAGTTTTGCGGTGTTTACGATGTTTACGGCATGCTGCGCTTTGACTTTCCACGTATGTATTAAAATGACGCATTTAAATACAATTTATGGGCCTAGGACATGAATACGTAAGCAAATGTTCCGCTAAAATGCAGGAGTCAAGGTCGACCACAATTTGGCGCTTACCATCCAAAAGGGGCAACTTTGACAACGACTCCAGTTAAATAAGTCTGGAAAGTTTACTTTAACCAACATTTCAATTTGCCTGATTGCATTTACATATCAAATGCAACTCTCGACTGCTTACTGACCATATTACTCATACGTCACGTTGACATTGGGGCATTGGGGCATTTGCAGTCCGTGACCTTGAGCGATTATCAGCACGGTGCATGAAGCATGATGCATGGGTGCGTGGTGCATGAAAATAATTATCATATTATGTATTTATGCAGACGACATTCGCAGTTCTATTCATACTACAAATCGATAATAGTATCCTTATGCGCATTTCGATGAATCCAAATTACAATATTTTCGCTTAAGTCACGGCGCCAGCTAAAAATAGTTATTTCGGCGATAGAAGAAACCCTAGCAAATAAATTGAGTAAATGTATTTACGTTTTATTAACATTACATATATATAGATATATATATTTCACATTAAATCTTAAATCGAATGTTTAAGGCCAATCTATTCACTTGCTTAGCAACGTAGTTAGGAATCTGTTTCCGACTTCAACATTTGTTCTTACTGCTCTTACTCGAAATCTCGTCATTTATATTCCTGTAGGTCGACCAAAAAATATTTAGGAACACTTTAACCAAAATTATAATATAATATACAGTTTAATTGAAATATATAGACATTTGCTTTATTTTATACAAGTTAATACTTAGCTTTTTCCCAATTTATATATTTTGTTTAGGAAAGTACACTTATTTATGTCGACAAGAAAAGCTGAGCTCACTGTAGATATTCTAATTATTTAATAAAAACTGGTCGGTTACGGAAAATTACATTTAATAACCGACGTTGAAGTTGATTATTGATCTTTAGATATACATAGTTTTTTGAGTTGACTTAATTTTCTCTTCATATTGAGTTCAGATTGAAGCTAAATGATAAATTAAATATGTAGATATTTATCAAATAAATTATCTGCGAATTATGAACAATTCATGAATTCACACTGTTAAATACACTAAATACATATTTTCAATATATATTTCCATAAAATATTTAAGATAATACAAACAATGGACTAGTTAGGCAAGTACATTGTACTTGTTACTTAAAAAACATATTAGGAATTATAGCATTGACTCGACATTTTAAAAATCAATAAATGTATAAAGCTCGATTTCATTATAAATTAATTACGACAACATTCGATGCAACTAATATAAAATACCAACTTGTACTAATTATAACAAAATTAACATAAACTCGATTGTAGTTATTATATATTAAAATTAGTTTACAACAGTTAGTTAGCAGAAAACTGCAGAAAACAACAAGTGATAAATATCGATGGAAAGAATATAACAAAATAGCAGCAATTAGCGCATTGTTCATTGCAAATTACGAAACTAGTTCTGAGTTTGACTGCAGCAGTCGTTCATTCAGCGCCGTCTATATGGAGAAATAGAGGGAATGATAATGAGATAAGGATATGGAAATGCATGCAAACAATGTTGGATCACATTAACACCACACTCAGAAAAAAATGCACCCGAAATATCGAAATTTAGGAATATAAATTATTTAAGTTGATCAGCTATCTTAGCTTTTATAGTCTCTGAGATAGATTTGATCTGCTTTTAATGCTGATCAAGAATATAAATAGAACTAAAAACTATGCTATTTATAAAGACAAAATACCCTTTAAAAAAAGATACTTTCATACAAATAAGTTAGGCTCCCCTTCTACATTTCAAGATGATTTTTTTTCTGAGTGCACTCATATAAACTGTAATATATATGCACCTGCATTAATGTCGGCTTCGTCTCAATAGACTCGCGTTGCGTTTGTGTCGATGAGTTGAGGGTTGTGTTGCGGCGCAAGCGTCGCGACTCCAGCTGATGTCTCGAGTTCAGCGATCCCTTTGAGTACTTCTTGCCCAGCAGCACGGCCTGCAAAGGAAGAATGTCGTAACGCAGAAACTAAATCGAATGGTTAAGTTCAGTAGCTCACTTTGAAGGCCTCGCGAAACTTGTTGCTCATTATGTTGTAGAGCAGTGGATTGATGCAGGTGGATAGATAGTAAAGCACACCGGAGATGTAGGTCATCACGGTGTAGAGGAACTCATGCTGCTCATTCAACTGGGCGCCAGTGGCTGGCGCATAAATGGCAATCAGACGCTGAGCGTGGAATGGTGCCCAGCACAGAAAGAAACAGATGACGACGGCCACTGTGGAATGAGACAGATAAACCAAACAATTTGTACATGTACTTCTACATATGTATTTATATTCATTTGCAACTAATGACACAGCCACGATATATAGAATAGCTTGAATGTTTTTTGTTTTTTTTTTTGGGCACAATAAAATACGCGCCCGCTCCATAAAAGTCAAGCATGCCGAAATGACAGGCAGACAATGTAATAAATTGGCCAGTGAATGACTGATTAAGTGTGTGCCCAATTCACAGGCACAACTTCAGAATACCCCTTGCTGGCATACACACATATGGTTAGAAATGAGAAATTTGCCACACAGCCTGTGGCAACATTTGCCACCATGGTAACGACAGATGGCCGCAGAACTAATTATCCAATTTCGATGGGAGGATACCAGCCCGAAAATTATATTTTGATGATTATAACTTCTGATTTGGTTATTTTTTCCAGGGACTTCAACAAGGTCTCAAGTCTAAGCCAATTTCCCAAAATTTTAAATTGTATTTATTTAAACATATTAATAACTGGAAACCCTTAATTCATTTTTCATTCACAAAAATAACACTTCTCTTAATATTTAATTTATAATATATACCTTACACTCTCCGCCTGTATTTTATTTATTTATTCTTTAGTGTTAGATTTATGTTGACCAGCTCAATTCGAAAACTATTTTTCTATGAATGTATACGTTCTTAGGATCTATTGGGATTGTTGGAATCTTTTAGGAATGTGGAGAAGGAAATGGTATCTCGTTCCTCTCACACTTCTGATAGACATACCCGATTCTAAATGGAACTCACCCAGCATTCGCAGCACACGACGCGTGCCATAATGGTTGAGGCGTCCACGCACCGAGCTCAGCTGAGGCCCCGCATTTTTGGTCGAAATCGAACCGGAGCCTGCATAGCGATAGAGTATCGTATCGCTGTGCACCGACTTTATTGGCTGTGATTGACGTCTATCGGCCATGACAGCTGGTGACCCGAGTCCACCAATTATGGTCGAGCGGTACAGATGGATGCCAATGCACAGATACAGCACCAGAATGATGGACATGGGTGCAAAAAAGAAGATGAACGTCGAGAGCTGGAACGAGTGCTGCACGATCACGCGGACCACGACACATTTGTCGACACCCGCATAGTTATCGATGCCAAATTGTGCTGCTTGCGGTATGGCCGTAACCACGGCAAGCACCCAGATGAGGATTATGATGCGGATGGCGCGGCTCAGTTTGCTCATTGCCTGGCCCAAGAACGGATGACAAATGGCCATGTAGCGTTCCACGGTGAATGCCGTTATGGTCAACACTGTCGCATTTGCCGATGTCTCGGCCAGGAGGCCGCGTCCGATGCAGAAGTGCTCGCCAAAGATATACGGATACTTGGACCAGATGAAATACATTTCTGGCGGCACACCCGACAGCAGCAGCATAAAATCCGATATGGCTAGAGAGAACAGATAGTAATTGGTGGCCGTGTGCATTGAGCGATTCTTCTTGATCACAATGCAGGTGCTGATGTTGCCCACAACGCCGGTGAGAAAGATCAGGACGTAGACCACAGTGACCGGTATGACAATGGCCAACGAATCACGTTGAGCGCCAAGCAATTGGTTAATTGTGGCAGCACTCGCGTTGGTGGCAGGCGGTGCCGATACCATTGACATGTTTTATTTTTGTGAGCTGAAATTTTCCTTTAACTCATGCGCTTTTGTTTATTTCTAAATTCCAGCAATTTTTCCCCTTGCTCGGCGTTTAGACTAGCTGTATCTACCTCTGTGCTAATTATTATAATTCAATGTCACGACCCAAAAGCAACTGGAGACTTCGAAACTCAACTCGTTTCTTGACTCGCACGCAACGGACGAAAACAACAAATAAACAGTGTTCAATATATATATGTATATAATGTCAACGAAATCGCAACCGAATCCGGAACCGGTGCCAAAACGCCCACCCAGCCCACTAGCTGTGAGGCAACTGGACGCTTCGGCAACTGCGTTCGCTTGATTATAAACTGACCAACCGTATAAATTTGTCACTAATTTTGAATGCATCGAGTACTGCCCGATTCCGATGCCGATGCCGAATCCGAATCCGAACCGCACGCCAGCGCGTTCTAAACTTATCTGATAAGCAGCAGCAACATTTCCCATTCAGATTTGTATCTAACTACAATAAGCAGCGCTGTCGCGTCGCTGCCTCTGTCAGTGTCTCTGTTACTGGCACCGCCTCTGCCCCCGCCTCGGCGAACATGTGCATACTGCTAAGTGACTCGGTGCTCTGTGTGCTTGGCATTGTTTGTGCTTTTGGCCACCACTTCTTAAGTCTCAAGCCAAGAAAAACACGACCAAGACCAAAAACAAAAATCCCCACGACGATGGATGTCATAAAAAGTTTTGCTCTATGCGTTTTGTCAGTAGCATAGCAGAGCAGAGCTCTGACGAGTGACATATTCCTCTATATATATATATTTATTTATATATATTTTCATTTATATTATTTAGTTTAACTAACCGAAAAAACACTCACTCCACTGCCCCCTAACCGACCACCCTCCAAGTGCGTGCGCTGCTTTTGTAATAGTCGCACACAGAATACACATGGATAAACTAACACTTACAGTTATATTTACACATACAAATACAAATACAAGACACTGCATGGCTGCCACAAGCCACACGTGTGCTTCCCCGACTATGTGTGTGTGTGTTTGTTGTGTAAAGCTTTGAGAAGTGCTTGCAAGTGTGCTTGAAAGCTCTTAGCAAGTGCAACCTCGCTTTTCTGTTCGCTTCAACTTTAAAGACTGCTGCTTGGCAAACTATAATTTAAGTGCTATGAGTAACAACGACAAAGTATCTATTAGAATGCAATGGAGCTCGAAAAATAAGTGTTGTATTTCATATTGTATATTTCTTACATCGTCGCCTTTTTATGAGACTATTATTCTGTTATCCTTCAAACTAAATACTTCTAACAACCAAATATCGAATGCTTTTCTAAAACACTAAAATTATACAATTTTAAGCATCTAAAATTAGACTAATATTTTGAACCCATCAAAATTTCAATGATATCAATTATATAAGTTTAAGATCAACTAAAATTGATTTAATTTCTTCTTTTTTTTTGGGTGTTTGAAACCAATTCTATTTGTATTATATGTGGAGATCGTTTTTTAACTTACCTGCATTTTTTATGTGTATCTTCACTCGTATTTTCTGGGGATTTGTTGGATGAGAACAGAGTATTCCTTAACCTAAAAGTAATTAAATTAAATACACAAATATTATGGGCAACATCAATTTTATTGTAGTTGCTAAAACCATTCGTAAGAGTCAGGACAACTTAGAATATTTTAATAAATGATTCAAATACATTCAGAAACACATACATTCGTAAGGTGTACAATATGAATATACATATATAAATATTTTCTAAATAGATCTGTATAAGTTTGGTAAAATGAAGTCAATAAATATCTCATTTAAACACTGGACACTATTCAACCAGCCTTTCCAGGAAATTCTGCCTGGAACCATTACCTTCGTTACATATTCTATAGACATTTACCAATAGTTCAAATATATGTATATAGGCAAAAACCAATATGCTAATATAATATATATTAATCTCATTAACACATACAGAATATCTATCTTGCTATGTATGGCATTAATTATGCTGTTTTTATACCAACACTACTAAAACATTGAATTGAATTTTATAATAGATATCATATTTTATAACATTCCTTTCATTTCATCTCTTTTCTTAATCCAATTTAATTTTTCTTTTATTTATTTTCAATCTTAAGTCAGGCAATAGTTTAGTTGTCGAGGATTAATGCTTTTCTTGATTTGATCGTTTATTTTAAGCACACCACAAGTATAAGATTGTAATTAAAAGCAACTATCAATAACATTTGATATTCTCAATACTTGCTGAGTAAACTCGTAGACTCTTAAAAACATATATACTTATGCTATGGTGCATGTCCTCAATGGGCGGCTGAAATAGTATATATTGGATAAGTATATAAATATTTGTAATATTTGTGACATACATTGAATGGAAACAAATATTTGTTGAAATATTTACGACATTCAAAAATTGTATTTGTAACACAGAATAGTGTTTTCAACTCACAATTAAAGTCTTTTTCAAGCTCGTTTATTTGTTAAGTCTACTTTAAGTTCAGGTTTTAAAATTTGTGCATAAACATTTTGAAAGATTTTTTTTTATTTTATCACATAAAACTGAAATATTAGATGTATTTGATATTTTTCAAGAAATTATACGTTTGTTTCAAGCTTTTGATTTACCGAATATTATATAAACATAAAACATTTATCTATAACTCTTTTTTATCACACTACATAAATTAGAAACATAATCGTCTGGTATTTTATATAAAATATATTATGGGTTCGTTATAAGTTGTTTGAAATGTTTAGTTTCATGTATATAGAGGTATGTTAGTATTACGACTTTTTTGGCATTCTTTACTGCTGACTCAAGAACCTTAAGAATTATGCAAGTAGTATTGGAATCTTAGTAAGCTTAATTTTAAATGTAATGCTATAAAAATCATAAATAAGTTTTAAGATAACTCAATAATTTCACCTCAATTTGTCTCACATTTTGATGGTTATAACGTAAATATAATTTGTAACAGAGAGAAACATTTGGAAATGCCGAGCATACTAAACAAAATGTGTTGTGAGACTGCTTAAAAATATTGCACAATAGAATATTTAAATATGCGACATTGAGATAATTAAATCATATTGCATATTTATACATCAATATCAATTATCTCGGCATCATCCTCATCATCGGTTCCCCAACCGGCGTGAGGATTGTTATCATCCAGTCAGTGAACGAGCCTCTCCTGCTATAGCATCACTTTCTTCAATTCTGGCAGATGCAGATCCAGAATACTCTGAGCAGCCTCATGATCCAGCCCATCAATGCTACATGCCACCAACTCCCTCAGATTGTCCGCATATCTGGCAATATGACTGAACGATTGCAACGTTATCAACGAACAGTTGCTAATATTGAGACTGCGCAAACGACTCAGATTGAGCACAACAAACTGAACAGCCACATCATCCAGCAATGAGCAACTGGCCACGGACAGCATCTCCAACGCTGGACAGTTCATGGTAAGTGCAGCGATGCCTTTCGTATCCAAGCGATTACAGTAGTCCAGTGTCAGGCTAAGCAGCTCGGGCAGACGTAGAGCTCGCTTAAGCAGGCGGTGGGTAAGATTGCGACATCCTCGGACATTTAGTTCCCGCAATCCTCGCAAGCGACTGATGGCGTACGGATGCTTGCCAAAGCCGATAAAGCCGTTATCCGTGATCTTGATGCAGTAATCAATCCTGAGCACACGCAGCAGCTTCTGGTGTTGGAATATTGTGGCCAGAGTGCGATCGGTGGTTGCTTTTTGGCAGTTATCCAAGCTGAGCTTCCTCAAATTCGGCAATCGCTCCAGCAGAGCGCACATGGAATTCTCATCAATGAAGCAGACATCCTCCAGAAACAGCTCCTGCAGTGTATTGTTCATGTTGGTGGTAAGCCCCTCCACCAACCCTCTGCCAGTCATCGCACGACAATAGGACATGGTTAGCGACTCCAGGCAACCGCTCATCTTACGCAACGCCTTCACGCAGCGCACATCCAGTTGGACGCAGAACATGAGATCCACGTAACTCAGCGTTTTACGCCACTTACGAGCCACTCGGATAAGCAGTTCATTTGTCAGCGATAGCATGCCGGTGAGATCAAGATGCTTGAGTTGAGCCGTCTTTGGTATCGAATCCAGAATCACTTGAAGTAGCATTAGATGACAGTTGCCAGAGAGCTTTAAGGTGCGCAACCTGTACATCCGCTCAAAGGTCAGACGCCAGTTTTCTGTTTCAATACCCGGCGAACAGCTAAAGAAGATATCGACGCTTTCCAGAGTGTGCGCGTGGTCATAGAGCACCTGCAGCAGGACCATCTCATTGTTGCGCCGATACTCAAATAGCAGGTGACGCAATCGAACCTTGGTCTCCACGCGACGCAACTGCAATAGCATCAGTAGCTTCAGATTTGAGTCTAGACTGACACCGTCACATTCGAAGCCATCCAGTTGATGGAACTGCTTCATATTGATCCCATCGACGGTCATGTTGTCATCATCCAGAAAGCTAGTCGTGGCTATTTTCAACATTTTCAAATTGGGCAGCTTGCCATGGATGCTCCGGAAGACGGGCGAGTGACGAACCAGCAGGCATTTGACCTCCTTGCCCACCAGTCGCAGAAACTGCTCCAATTCCAGACTCTGTGACAAGTTGCGAAACTCGACGTCCTCAAAGTTGATATACGATGCGTGGCTCTCCACGTGCTGCTTCATATCCTTCAGATTCTCCTTTGTCACAATCACCCTGCCGCGTGTCGCGAAATAACGCCGATTAACTAATTCACGACAACGCCAAGAAACCAGTCGCAGCTGCTGCAGATCCAAATACGTTAAATACGACATAATCTCTATCCACAGATCATTTGGCAACTGCTCAATGTGCATCATTGTAGTCTCTCCTTCTTCATCAGATGTCTCTGCGGAATTACTGGCTGCCAGTGCCGTAGCCATCTCTGGCTCCACTTTATTCGCCTGCAAGAATTGAGACATTTTCATTATACATTTTATTAAGAAGTCAGAGGATATTAAACTTTAACTACCATTAAATTCAATAAATTTCCATAAATCAGTTTTAACACAGTTTTAAACGATCGATATATTTTCTTTTGGTCAATTTTTATTGAAAGGGTTGCAATAAGAAATTCTTGGGGTATTCTATTTATAAAGATTATAATTTAAAAAAGGATTCTTCTCTCCTTTTAAGTGACCACACTTATGATCAGCTTAAGGGTTTCTTCATGGATCTAAAGTGTATAGCACTTTTGCTATAAGCCTGCAATAGGTATTCAATCTATACAACAACACAACATAACTGTTTTTCATATCAGATTTTATTTGAGATTGCTATTTCATTCTATACTTCTATGTTCTTATATCCTTGTGGAGCGTATTATAAGTCAATATAGCCATGAACTTTTGCGTGTCTGTGCTAATTTTCTAGTCATGCTTTGAATATGTTGCCCTCCTCCATTTTTTAAATTGTCTTGTTGAAACTTGTCGCATATGTGTCTTGTTGCTGTGGTAACTACGAACGTCTAACTGTATTATGTCATTGTGAGATAGGCGTAGACATACATGCAACAAATACATGCAGACGTTGAGAAGTATATAATTATCATTTTGAGAGAGTCGTCGAGAGTAATTCACATGTGAGAAATAATAAATAAACAGACAACTGTTGCAGGTGGAAAGCCGTAAAATAATAATAAACATTGTGCCGTTGCGCTGTACTTAATAAATAATATCAATACATTTGAAGCTCGACATTATTGGTCTCTAAATACATGTCAACCTATCTGATGTTATAAAGTCGCACAAATGTGGAATATTCAGTTCACAGCCAGTCGTGAAACGGAAAACACACAAATACGATTTGTATAAAACTCTGGACTAAAAGTTTGTGGATTATCTTTACTTTTCTACAAAGGTATGTAATGTTTGGCTTGTCTAAGAAAACTACTCTTTCTTGCTACTAATATTTTTAGTTGTTAAAATCGAATGAAAAATGTTAACGGTTGTTTGTTAGCTAGAACTTTTTTTTACGAAAATATTCAAATAATTGTGTAATCAGACTTTATCCTAAGAGAGATTCAAATACCATTAAGCACAAAGTAAATTCAATACGACAACCTTTCAATAATAGTACAATCCAATTATGCCGAAAACAACACACACAAGGGTTAAACTTCGACAGCAAACAAACTCGCCGCAGAACAGGTGAGGTGGTTGCCCGGGGAACAGTCCTTAGCTGGCCCATTGCACTCTCGTCTACTCTCTCACGCCGTGCATAGATTGTTTTGGACTCATAGTTTGATGCATATGTATATTACATATACACATGCATGCAAATATACAAATGCATATATGCAGTTAGAGCCACACAGGCGTACTTGAGATACTTGTACAGACAGATACTCATCCCATTGTGGGAGTCTGCAATGCATACAGCATTTTTTCTTACCTGACAATCGATGGTTCTATCGAAGAAAGCAATTCGGCCTCGGTTAATCCTTACAATTCTACTGGCACTCAAATGATTTCCCATGCAGACAATTATACTTTTGGCATTGTACAATTGATTAACAAATTTCACGTATCACTTTCAATGTGTTTCAATGTGCAAATTGCGCAGTTGCTATTACTTCCAGTGCTGTAATATTTGTAATAGATGTGATGTGTAATAGTTGTGTTTATGTTTGACTGAATGTATTTTTATATTGCTCTTATGAATGTACTTTCTTATTCGACAGCAACCTGCTTATTGTTTGAACTACAGCAGCCAAATGCCAATGACAGAACCAAATGGAAAATCAACCACGCACTGGGAGCACAGCTGTGTATCTAATAACGAAAATCAAACCATCAAATGGTTGTGCGAGCGGATAAATAATTATATTTCCTAGCAACGCATGCTCTCACGCTCAGCATGCTCTCTCTCTCGCCCGGTGTTCTCTCTGGCACTCCACTCAGACACCATCCCTCTCTCTCTCTCTCTCTCCGTCTCAGTGGAACGCTCTCGCTTTGTTTATGTTTCTTGTTTCTGACCTACTTCCAAAAAAAAAAAAAAACAAAACCAACAACAAATCAACAAAAAACAAGAAACTAGAAACAAAAATTCTGTGCCGGCAGTGACCTTAGCGTCGTTGCGTAGGAAATGTTCGCGGTAAGCCTATCGTAGCCATCAAGTGTGTAAAGGGCTAGCTTATTATGAAACGAGTTTTACTATTACCAAGTGACAAATTAAATCAACGGCGCACCGAATATTATATACTCTTGATAAATGCTTATTCTAAACATAATGAAAATGGAATACACTTATCAATAGATTAATAATATGATAAAACCCACAACATAAATCGAGCAATTTTGATCTTCAATACAACATCTTTTTATAATATCAAACAAAGCTCATTCTTTAAGTTACAAAATTCAATTAGCACTTTTATAATGATTTGATATGTAAATTGCTACTTGAAAAACAGTTTGTAGATATACTAGTCGTACGTACTAGTCAAGTATATATATATATATATATATATATATATATATATATATATTAAAAAATTCAATAGTAGAAATACCCACGATATATGTATGCTTTTCACGGATAATTTTCATTCAAACTAAATTACTTTTGTGTTCATTTTGAAAAATAACCGCCTATCTATCTAACGTATTAAATTCGGGCTGCCAGATTGCTCAAGAAATAGGTCCGGCAACGCTGGCATAAATTCAAATACCAATTTTGATATGTGTGACATCGAGCGGCTTCTCATGACAAGGAATATGCCCACAAAAAATGGAAAATTTTATTTAAGCAAAATAAAGAAGCACTAAATCGTAGATTCCAAGGCACACATTATTTATATGCGAATTTTCTTTTTTGATGAACATATTAAAAATATAAAACAAAAACAAAAACAATAAACGAAGAACAAATTATTCTCGCGTTTATAATCGCCAAGCATCATCTAAAATAAGTTAGACCCACACAGAAAGTACAACAATATCAGTTCCATTCGAATAGTTATTTATTTAAGATATGTACTCGAAGTTAAGACATAATTATAAACATAATTAATGCATTAGGCATATTGAGCATTTCGTTAAATTGTGCAGCCCGTTTAATCCTAACCTAAACCTTTACAACTATACCTGAGCAACTCGAGCAGAGTTGGCGCTGCCAACTCTAAGAATGCGTCTGTTTGCCCAGACGCATCGAGGGACGACGCATGCTGACCGCACTCACACCGGTCGACAGTCGGGGCAGACGCGGATTCACAGGCGGACCCATCAAGCGATCTGGTCCGTCCGACACGGCAATCTCTATTGCCGGCAATGGTGAGACGGGTGACCATTCCGAGCTGGAGCTCGAACCGGGTGAGTCGGAACTACAATAAAATGGTGCATTGTTGGTTTATAGATATGACGTCTTGAAAGATAGATAGGGTGGGTTACCCAGCTGTGTAGATGGGCGGCAGCTTCTTCTCATAGTTGCCCGTGCTTGGTGTGACAACGCCGGCATGAATCTCCTGCTGATAGAGACCGTAGAGTTCTCGCAACTCATCTGGCAGGTCAACGTTGCCCTCCTCGATGAGTCGCCGCTGGGAGCTAATGATGTCCTCGCACAGGCGTCGCTGCCGCTCGGCCCGCAACAGCTGGAGGTCGCGACGCCGTAGCTCCGCCTGACGTGCCAACCGTTCCGCCTGCAATGACACCTTGTCCGCCTCCAGTTCGTGCACGCGGCAGAGCAGGGCGAGCAATTCGCGCTCCTCATCGCTGGTAATGCGTTCGGGAAGCTCCTGTACATGGATTGGATTTTAGTTACAACTAGCATTGCTGAGACTACAATTCTGTTCGACTTACATCCTCTAACTTGACACCCTTCTGCCGACACTGCTCCAACTCGTGCTCTGTGTGCTCCCGCACTTCTTTATAGCGTCGCGTCTCCTTCTCAATGGCCGCCAGTTCGCCCCAAGCATTCTTCAAGGCCACAGAGCCCTCCGATTCGATGTCTGCTTCAGATAATGAAAAATTAAATAAATAATTTCAGATATTTCAAATCAAATTTGAATGGGAATAGAAATAAATATATATATTTATATATATAAAACCCCCTGAGCTTGTTTGGAAACATTTATGACAAACTATTCTTCAACAATTGAATTATATTTAATTGTCTTAGAAACTTTTTCCAATATTAAATTATTGATCATCATGAAATGATATACTCGTAATATAAGTATAAGAATCCCCGGTTGGTAAATGTGTATTTTAATTGGGATTATAATCCCAAAACTTGTTAAAAAAAATCACAGAGATCGCATCATATAGCGGAACAATCGGTCATTATATTAGTTCTTGAATGAACAACTTTTTGCTTAACAAATTACTCTAATCAAACTCACCAGCTATCAAAGGAAGGAAGGAGATAAAGTCTAGTCTACAAGGGTATTTAATATTTGAGTTGAAAAAGAGAGTTAATTTTCGTATTTTTAAATACCCACCATCATCGCCAGGAATGTCGTACAGCTTGCCAATGCGTCCCTGCCAGTGAGATATGATCATGTGCTGTCGCTCGGCATCCAGTTCGAGGCCCAACAGATGACTCTCCGCCTCGAGGAGTTTCCTTCGCAGCTTCATCTGCTGCTTGAAGGTGAGCACAATTTGCTCACGCAAATAACGAAGCTCTGATTTCCTCTGCTCATTTGGCTCCCCGCTGGATGGTGGCTGTTGGCCTGTCGCTGCCTGAGCCGTAGAAGCAGCCGCTGCGGCTGCAGCAGCTCCACTGCGTGGACGTTCCGTTAACATCTTGGTGCGCAAGCGGGTGACCTCGTCGCGCAGCTCCGAGACCAGACTCTGGTAGTGTTTGGTGGGAAAGTTCTTGAACTCATCGATGTACACAGAGCTCTGGAGTTTTGTTGTGATGCTATTGGCTCGATCCGCATATACGAGCGTATTCTTGGTCTCATCCCTATGCTTGCTCTCGGGCGCGACGTGGGCAATCATGACCGTCTTGCAGCGTCCACTGAGCGCCTCCTTGAGCAGACGGGTCAGCTTGGAGTCGCGATAGTTCACATATCGGGCACCACCCGACAAAGCATTGATGCAGTTGCCCAGCGCCAACAGACTGCGATTGATGTGGGCGCCTTCCTGCAAACGCTTGCCCCGATTCTTCGTCTTCTTGGCACGCTCCGAACCAGCCAGATCGGTGAGAAAAAGACGACCCTGTTTGGTGCCCATCGGCGTTCGTGTCTGCACCGTGATGCTAAGCAGAGCATGGCTCCGCGAGGATGTCTGATTGGCTGCCGTGGGCTCCATTGTGCGCGCCTTGTTGCCCTTAATGAGCAGGCCGACGACCTCCTTGCGACTGGATGTCGTTATCTCCGAGAGTCCGGCAACGGTGATGCGCTGGCCACGATTATCCTCTCGCAGTTCCAACGGTCCACCCGGATTAAGCAGATCCCTGATGAGTTCGTTATAAATTTCCAAATACGATATGGATATTTTCGAGGCGCTCTCCGGTGTAGCTGCCTCAATGTAACCAAAGATGTCTTCGATTGCCCGCACCATTAAGCCAATGTCCTGACTACTGACGTCCGGTTCACTGCCGCCGGCTGTCGAGGGTTTCTTTCGTGGCACAGGTCCAAGCATTGTATGCGTTTTACCGGAACCCGTTGCTCCATATGCAAATACAGCAGCATTGTAACCGTTAAGGACATCTCTGACCAGTGGCGACGTGGTGGTTTTGTACACCTGTTCCTGTGTGTCGTTCTCCTTGAAGACATGATCGTAGGAGTATTTCCTTGGCCGACTCTTGCCGCCATCATCATACAGCAGGGAGCCGCCAGAGATGACTTCAATGCAGCGCTCTGTGGAATCCAGACTAGGACGCACACGCACCGCCACCTGCAAAGAGTGGGAAATTCCTTCAACTGGAATGTGCCCTGGATGCCCAGCGCGGTTCTGCCACTCACCACCAAGCGTTCCTCCTGGGCGGGCTGTGCCGTTGCCAGTTGGCGTCCTTGCGAAGATGTGCTGCCTCCGCTGCTGCCCGACCAGCTACTGGCACCAGCACTAGCAGCCATCTTCAATCAAGTGATTTGTCCTTCGATGCAATGCCACGTGCCCCAAATGTGTCGATAACCTGTCTACAAGGTGACCACAACAACAAACGATTACAAATGGTGTCAATTTGTTGTCAACAATCGTAAAACTGTCATTAACTGGGTATATCCACAACCAACTTCCCAACCTAGAAATGAGAACTAGTCTTAATGGATTATAAACTTTGGCGTCAAGGTTTTTCCTGTCATGTTCATGACTTGACTTAATCGATGTGGTTGTTTCTGCTGTTGTTCAGTTCTTTTGGCAGTTAAAAGTCCTGCGGGCTTGGTTTACGAGTTGGCGTGCGTCGTAAATCAAGCCGTGAACTTGAACACCTTTCATTGTACTGCATGTCTCCGTATGCAAATCAATGAAGGTTAACTTTTCAAGAGTTCGATGGCTGCTCAAAGAGTCAAACACCTGCCACAAGACGAAACTAACTGCCAAGTCATTCAGCAAAGGTCCTACTTATGAACACCTTGAATTAACACCTTTTCACGCTTAAATGAATGACCAATTTTTCTGTATTTTCCTAATTTTCCTAAGTTGTTAAAGTCCAAATTCACTCAGGGAAAGTCCTATTTATTAACACCTTGGATTAACACTTCTTCATACTTAGTGAATGCGTAATAATTTGTTCGGCCTTTTTCCGAATTTTCCAAACTATTGCAGTCTCAACTTCAACCAAGTCATTCCTACAAAGTCCTGTTTAACTAACACCTTGAATTCAGATCTTTTCATGCCTTAGTGAATGAGTAACTAATTTTTCAGTATTTCGAAATTTTCTAAGCTTAAATTCGAAATTTCACCAGAAGAGAGAACCCTGTTTCGAGGTCACAACACGCAAAACTTTAGATTAATCAGAAAGCAATATTGATAATTATATTAATTATAATAACCAGAGTAATTTCTCAATGCCAGATCTACGAGAAGATTATTTTTAAAATTAATTATGTGCACCATTAAGCTGGCCAAGTGAAATTGAATTTTAATCTCTAAGAACAAAGTTCACATCGCTAACCAAACACACATGTGTCCAGCTACCCACAGTTGGGCAGGGGTTCGCCCCTTTTTCCAATTTATATGTGCAACAAATGACCTCTTGGACGAGTAGTTAATACTTGAGCGCGAAAGCGCATAAATAATTTAATTACTTCAAGCCTACAGATTATAAATAACTCATGCGACACTTAAATTTCAAATAAACAAACACTTGCCCCTCGAATGTGTGCCCCGTGCACATGTGTAAGAAAATACAAATTACAGTTCTGACAAATTGTAGGCCTTCAGTGTCAATAAAACGAATTCATGGAGTGCTCGGACACGCCCTTTAGGTAAAGCAGGACTCCATAGTGCTCGTGAGTGGCCTCTGCACTTTCACACAGTTTAATATTAAAATCGATTTGCATCGAGCCGCTCAAACTAAGCTTATAAAATGCCACAATAATTTTTCTAATCATTTTTACCGGCTTGTTTTGCATTTTATGCTTTTTCTGTTTCTCTCTTATTTTGTGTTACTATTGTCATTTACTGAATTCGCGTAAATTGCACGTAAACACGACAACCAGGGCCAACAGTGGACAGCAATTCGTTGCCGTCCAACTAAATAACTATCTCTCTCTCTCACTCTCTCTATCCCTCTCTGTCTCGGTGTATGTCAGTGGGTCCTGTGTCTTTGACATTATTGTTTGCGCGTATTGGCGTAGTTATTGTTGTTGCTGTTGTGGCATGCTCGTTGCTACCATATTTTAGAATCCTGCATTTTGATTTCATTCCGGTCAGCAGAGTTTTCGACAAACATAACCCTGATTATTTCCACTGATAGCCACAACTCCATCCCACCCTAAGCGATGAGGTAGACGTAATTAGAGCGTGTCTGTAGTGGATTTTTCATTTTCATTACTATATATATATATATATATATATATATTATATGTAGTACATAGTGTGCCCAGTCCGATTTTTCGTCCACGTGTTGACTAAATGACTCTGCTGTTTGCATTTGTTGGGGAAAATCAGTGATTAGCTGGGGAATTCTCTTGGTAAAAAGAACATAAGCAGTTGTATTTATTTGTAAACAAGTCAGCTTATTTAATAGGGTGGATTTTTCTTCTTGGTGGCAAATAAGTATACAAAATTTATAAAAATAGATTTAATAATTTTTTTATATAATTGCTTTTAAGTTGGATTTAAATGCACTTAACAGAGCACTTAACTAATGCGAGAGCTTTTAAATAATTATCTGATTTTTGTTATATATATACTTATATATCTTTCTTGCTACATTGTATCCGAGCCACGAGCCGAGAACGGTTTAGAATTTGTATTTGAATGTATTTTATGTACATTTAAGCATTGATATAATATTTAAATCTTAGTTTGTATGTATTCTAACCAATTTGAATATAACAACCCTTAATTAATGTTTTTATATCGCACGACATCGACTTTATTTCAATTCTGCTTGACTAAAACGTCAGGAGTATGTAATTTAAAATATATGCTTAAATTTATGCTTTAAATTTATGCTTTTTAAATCTTTCGGGAAACTATAATTAAAACAGAAGAGCGTTCAATGAAAATATCTTTGTCAATAATAGAAAAGTGGGTAGCTTTATGGACATAGCACATAAAAAACTATACCAAAAATAGAAATACCTTTCGTTTGCCTAAGTTGTGTTAATTGTTAAATAAATATAGACCAAGAATATTTGTTCATTCTAAACGAATGCTGTACAAATGTAGACCAAAAATATAAATAAATATTGTAATTATCATAGCATACATTTTGGCTAAAAGCTTTGCAATAAAATTGTAGCTTGGATTTGTGGGTTCTTGTATTATTTATATACTTAAAAGATGTAGAAATATGACCTCAACTTTACATTCAGTCTTATACAAATTAGCAAACTCATTCTCAATAATTATGAGCTTGCGTTGACCATGGCTGGGGCGATTGTGATTGATGGCCAGCATTTGTGGCCAACAGTTAATTGCCAGTAATAAGTTGTTTGTGCGTCCTTTGGCTATTTATAGGATACATCAAATGAAATGTGACAGGGAGATTGTAAGAATGTTCATTAAACAAACTTTTCCAACAACTTGAAGTGTGGATTTTTCATCAGATTTTGGTGCGTTTTGCAACCTTCAAGTTTGGTCAATTACTGCCAGGCACAATTAAAAACTCCGGACACTGAGGAAAGGCATACAAAAGAGGCGTGCGTGCCGCAATCTCAAGAACTTGGCCCGGCTGAAAGTGGGCCAACTTCTCTGCATTGTTTGCAGTACGTACAAAACTTTCCATATTTTTCGCACATTTCAACAACAAAACGACTCCACTGGCCCCAATCTTGACATGAAATAATGTTATATTTTCACAGTTAAGCTAAGAAATATATCCAATGCGGCTGCAGATGACCGCGATAAGCGGCTCAGGCAACCGCCTTCAAGTAGGTCAATTATATGCGCAAACAGCTAAGCCATCAGCTTACAGAGCTACTCATAACAATAGTCCCCTCCGAATAACTTATCATCGATTATAATGTAGTAAGGAACAGCAAGAACTTTTCGCCACTCGATAACAAAAGTTTCGCAGCACGTCTGCCAAATGCCGCACTTACAAATGTAACTTGTTCACGAAACTATTCAAAAAACTCGAGTCCAACAAAAAGGACACTAACCGAGGTGTATTTTATATATATATATTTATGTATATATATATATATATATATATATATATATTATTTGACTTGGCACTCGCGATGTTAGCGAACCGTTCGCGTGGACTGACAAAACTGAACTAAACCAAAAGGCGACCGGCCCCATTTGGACTCTGTGCTGGTCAGAACGGAACGAAACGAAAATATAGGCATAGTGTGCACTGTACAGTATACACCAAGTGTTGGGTGTTCTTTTTTTGAGGGCGGTGTGTAGTCTGCCGGCTATTGTTGTTGTTGGTGTTGCTGTAGTTCTTGTTGTGTTTCGTTTTGTTGGCCGCATAGCTCAATCAATTTCTCAGTTGTTGTTATACAGTTGGCCAGGGCATTATAATTTTGTTGTGTACTTTGAAGAGGACGTCTTCAATACCTTGAAGAATATATATATACATTTATACTTGACCAGCATAACTATTCTGATCGATAAAGCCACAGCCCTCTGTCTGCATATTTTTATGCCATCTAGCCCCTTAATGGAATATGGAATATGTTCATCACATTGTTGGCACTATACTTGTAGTATATGTCAAAGCCTGTACCTGCCAGACTCTTTCGCCCTAGCTAGAAAAATATAGTATCCTGGCCAAACATGTTTTAAGGTCAGAGAACATATGGATAAGATGGAAGATTTTTAGGATATAAGAATGATTAATAAAAGTTCCGAGACTCTAATAATAATCTTGTCTACAGCTGCAATAAGAATGATTAATAAAAGTTCACTTTCACAAATGAAGTGGATTCTATGCAGGACATTAACTTATAGTTGTTCAAAACATAATAATATCTGCGAAATAAATCTACAACTCCTAACTGATCTAGTTATCCCTTGAGAAACACTAGAGTAGATTTCATATATTCAATTCATTTAGTGAAATTTAGATATCGACAGTTTGACTCTGGTCTGTAAGGGTATTTAATCTTGGGTTTGCCTCAGACTGCCTTTCTTCCCAGTGTTTGTTTTTTGCTTTTTTTCACTCCACTTGTTTTTGGAATTGTTGAAATGCTAATGCGCCATTTTGCATACATTTCTTTGACGTTGGCCAGTTCGGAGCTCTTCTGGGGTGGTATTCACAAAGTTGAGTATTTGTTGGTGTATAACACACATACCCATACAATGCCGCTAAAATATCAATAAAGAGTAAATACAAATTAAGGTCCTTGAAGGTGCTTACTTAAGTATGTAAATTACTTGTCGATCTATTAGTTGCCTACTTAATGACTTTCTTCAACGATGCTTTCTGTAAAATTAAGCAGTTATACAGCATAAGAATTTCTATTAAACTCATTTTAATATAAGCTCATTTAGATCATTTTTTGTCTATTTGTTTCCTGTAATATTATTTAGTTGTATGTTATTAATATTCGATCTAAGTCTATGAGCATTTCAAACTAAAATGGCATAATTCTTATCAGTTTTCTTTTAAGAACGAAACATAAATATTCATCCGATTGAATATCAAATACTTATCCAAATCTCTATTTATACATTTAATAAAGTTTAAATTATAAATAAATGATTTACCGAATTTACAAATCCACTAACATGGTTGAAAAATATGTATAAAGTGTTAGCTTTTTCCTTTAAACCTAAGTTCTCGAACACTTTAAAATCAAAATTTATTCTATGACTTTTGCATTGCAGCTATATGCACACCCACTGTCGAAAAATGGGTGGAAAACTATTATGCTCCACTTTTTGGGGGCTGCATCCCAACGCCTGCAATTCACCTTTATGGATATGCGAAGAAACTTATCGGAAAATCGATTTCGTATGGGAAATACAGTTATCCCTAAGATCACATCTACTTTTAAAACTCTCTTCAAAAAAGTTATTTGTAATATTTTGTATTATGTATATTTATATATATACTATACTTATGTTGCTCCAACTACATAGTTCGACCACCAATTACATTCTTATGCAAATCACTTTGTGTTTGAGTTTTTGCTGCGACACATTTGAGCCCAGTTAGCAACAAGCAACTGGCAGTTTAAATGAAAAGTAGAAGCATTTCCGCAACGTCAATCTCAGGTGACGCCACAGTACCACACTCCACTGCCATCAAACCGAATGGCTTTGATAATAAATGTTGCAAATAACAGCTGCTGCCACGTATCAACGTGAAAGCATTAATTTCCTTTTAGGATTCAATTTTCCCAAGCTCGACATTGAAATTGGAAATTGTAAATGCATTCGCATATCAAATTTTGATTGATTGATAGATTTGGGCGTTAGTTCGTTGAAAGTGTTGGCATTTGTAAATATTTTATTGGGGGCAGCCAACATCAGAGCATACGTCACTCACCCACAGTATTCAGTTGGGTGCATTGGTTGCATGCCAAGGACACGCATTTGCATATCTTCCAAACACTTTCGGGGGTACGGATTTTAATAAAATGATTAGCTTGGCGTATGTAGGCATCCGGCACGTAAAGGTCAAACCCAGTTGCGAGGCGGGCAATGCAAAATTGGCATGGTCGAAAACAATAATAACAAGGCCTTTGAAATTTCGAAATTTTATTAGCTATTTGACCATATAATGCATGTGGCTGTATATTTTATAAATGTAATTTGATTTCATTGTGGTAATTTCATGTTAACTAAATCTTTAGTATAATCGCAAATAATATCTCTGCATAATTATTTGTAAGTGTGTTGGGTAGAATGTAGTATTACAAAAAAATATTAAACGCAATACCAATTGGCCCATACTTAAGGGCTAACTGAAATTCGTATAACCTACGACACTGCGCGGGGGTTGGGTGTGTGTGTGTGTGTGGGAGTGGTGAGGTGGTGTGGCAAAATGGGTCGTTCGGTCAAAACCCAAGCGCAATGTAAACACAAAAAAGAAAGCGCCTTACAAAATTGTTATAAACACTAGCAAATATTTAAACACTTCATAACTGACTTGGGGGCCGAATTCGTCTATATCAGTATATGTACTAAATAGGTAATATTAATGTGTATTTCAATTTCTCTTGCATTTTTCGTTACTTTGGGCTATTTTCGGCTATTTAGGTTATTTAATTAGTTTATAGTTTACGTTACGTAGATCATATAAATGCTTTGACAATTGTTGCTGGAGTGTCTTGTATACTCATAGGACTGTGTGTGTGTGTACGTGTGCTTGTATGTGTGTGTTATACATATTAAAGTACATATGCATGTGTGTGTGTAGATGCAGCTTGTTGCCATTCGGTTTATGCTAGTGGAATACTTTTACGAGCGTGCACTGTGGCTGTAGTTGTATAATTATCATTAACTTCTATGCGCAAATCGTTATCGTCTTTGTCATAATGCATATTATTGTTATTGTTGTTGATTCCATTGGCAGTGCTTAGACGCATGGCTCCACATAATTGCCAGGGAACAGACCGGTTACACCATCCATAACACCCTCCCACCAGCCATCGTCATTCTTTTTCAGCACATACAAAACGGAGCTCTCCTGGAAACTGAGCTCATCATCTTTGTCGGCATAATAATCATAAATTGCGACCACTAAAAAGATATGCAAAGTAAAAATATATTAATATATTAGTAGCATAATAATTTCACTAAAAGACTTAGCATAATATTCTCTGTTCCTTACCCTTTTCGATATAGTTTTTGGGCACCCAGCCGGGCAAGTTCTGATCTTCTGGCACAATGGGCGCCAATTGAGGGCCAGTGGAAGTGCGTGGACGTCCAAAGTCTTGATGCTCATCCTCCGGCGGCGGCGGTGGTGGCAATGGAGGCGATTGCGAACCAGGACGTGCAAAGTTCAAACTGAAATGATTTCTATGCAAACCAAAGAAAGAGTTAACAAAAAAAAGGGTCATCAACGAATGACAGTAGAAGCATGCAAATTACCTATTCGGATTCCTGTGCGCAAGCAGATTAAAAGTACGATATACAGATATGGTTAAATACAGGCACATAATGAGGAGACGCGTAGTTCAAATATGCTTACCTGTTGATGTTGCGGCCAAGCGTGTGCATTCCAATGTGGCTCTGTTCGGTCATCTCATGCTGCGATACGGTCAGCGGCGAAGGAGGTGCTGCTAAAGTTGAGCAAAAGTAAATTCATTATTTGTTGTTGCCAAGCTCAATCGAATGGAAAACGCTTAACTTACGTGGCATGCTGCTCCTGTCATCGTAAGTCGTTGGCGGCGGTGGCGGCAGCGATTGCATCATGCCCGCCGACGGTAGATTCACATGCGTCGCAATTTGCTGGCTAGGCGGCATGGGAAGCGCACTGTAGCCGGCGGCACGCTCATTGCCCGCTGCACCGCCGCCCGTGGTATTGGTGGTGGTGGACGAGGCCGTCGACATACGCTTGGGATGCCCAATGGGATAGTTGGGCGCATAGTGCGACGGCACCTGGGGCGGATTAACCACCGGTGGTGTACGATACTCTCGCGAACTCTTGCCTAGCGTGCCCGTATTGCTTACCGATTTGCCCAAGGTGCCCGTGTTACCCGCACGCGACATTTGCGGCGGCGTTGGTGGCTTTGTGGTGGGCGGAGGGCCCACCGATGACGGCACAAGCGATTGCACCGATCCATGACTCGAGCCGCGATGCTTCTGGCGCACAACGTGCTGGGCCGACGAGTTGATGCCATGGCCAATCTCGTCCAGTATGGAATAGTCGATGGGCTTGCGCACATACTTGATGGGCTTCTCCGGATTGATGGGCGCCACAATCTTGAACTGGCGTGAGCTCACTTTATTCGCTGTCAGGACGCCAATCTCGCTGTAGATTTGAAATGCATAGAATAATTCAAATTCGTATTCTTTGAAATGCTTTTATAATGATTAATAAGCCTGAGAACATCCGATCAAGTAAAGTTGCCAAGCTACTGGTTAACTTACCGCCTGGCCACTTTCTCCTTGTGTATGTGGACCGTCTGAGCAATGTGATTCATTTGGGACTCCATCTCGCTGAGCTGCTGCGCCTGCAAATCCAACAGTTGCATATAGCTGTAGGCCAAGGTGTTGATCTGATACGCTACACTGGCCAGGGATTGGGTTGTGTAGTTCTTGGTGGCCTCGAGGGCGGCCTTCTTGTTCTCGGCACGATAGTAGGTGTCCTCGCAGTAGTCGGCGACACGCTCCAGATTCGTGTAGCTGTCGCGCAGACTCTGGCGGCCATCGGGGATTTCGGTGCGTATCAATGATGCTAGTTCGTCCATTATGTTGTCACTGGCCATGGGGGCTTCGGTTAACATGGGTATGGATGCTGCAACGAATGCACACAAATAACAAATTTTAATTCAACGCTTTCCACACTATGTACACATCATTAGCTACAACAACAACAACAATAAAAAGCGGAAGTAAACATTTGCAGCAGGGCGGGGACAAACGCTGACGTCGACGTCGACAGCGGCAGAGATAGCGCTCATTAGTAATTGGACCGTAGCAGCGCTTATGCGCTTTGCACGCCAGCTTTCACTCACTTGATTTACTACACAATTGCACTAAAAAAAAATACGTTGGTTTCTTTTCTTTCTTTTTTGGTTGGACTGTGTCGCTTTAAGTGCAATAAAATGAAATTTTTGTTTTACATTTTACAGACGTGAAAAGAACGTAGAGCAAGTCACAGTGCTGTAAAACACGCTATGAGCTCGTGCACAGTCTGGTCACATTACAAATTAGAGTGCTGCCAGACGGCAAATAGTTTACTTGCAAAAGGTAAACAGAGCAGCAGTGTTGCCACCTCAAAATAGAAAGCACTGGCAGCACCGCTTCTTCTTTTGTGAGTAATAGTTTTTTTTCTCCGATTAGAATTTAGAATAAAGCACCAGCTTTCAGTTAACAATGTCGCACCAAACGGGCATCAAAGGTAAGCGTGGAGCTGCATAATTCTAAGATATTAAGAGATTAAATAAAATATTTATTATTTTGCAGCCAACGAGCAACTAGCGAAAGTGTTTGGCAAGGCCAAGAATGGTAAAATACGAGTGATAAAAGTGTCCATTGAAAACGGTGAGTGGAATTAACACACACACACACTCACACGCATGCGTCTACAAATACAGTGGAGCTTCGCTACAGTGCACACACAGAGTATTTCGTTCACATTCCGATTTGATTTCTTGTATTCAGTTTTTTTGTGATTACTGGACTTGCAAGAATCATCTGAGTTATTAAATGTCTATATAATATAGTGATTTTCGATATCTGAGTCAGTCTTCACTATAGGCAAGTTCGACTGTATATACACATAGATACACACATACAGCGACAACTTCCGTTGCTTTCGTTTACTGATGTTTTTTATTTTTTGTTCCGCCGCGCAGAGCAGCTCAGCTGCAGCGCCACAGCTGATGTAAAGAAGGACTGGGAACGGGACTATGATAAGCTGCTGTCGCCGCTGCTGGATGAGAATGTTCCCTGCTATTTGCTGTATCGTCTGGATGCAAAGATGCCCTTGGGCTATGGCTGGCTGCTGATCAGCTGGATACCAGATACGGCGAGCATACGACAGAAAATGGTTTACGCTTCGACGAAGGCAACATTGAAGACCGAATTCGGATCGGCGTACATTGCCGAGGAGCTGCATGCCACAACTCTGGAGGAATCCACGCTGGAAGGCTATAAGAAGCATAAGCGAGAATTTGCTGCACCGGCACCGCTCACCACCCGCGAGGAAGAGCTGAAGGAGACGGTTGTGTGCACCGACATCTCCACGGAGACGCGTCACCAGGCACTGGGCGGCATCTCGTGTCCACTGACAGATGCCACGATTGCTGCTGTGCAGGATATGGTGCGTGGCAGCTATGATTATTTGCAGTTCCGTATTAGCCTGGAGGAGGAGCGCATCCATGTCTCCCATGCTGGCAATGTGGACTTGCAGGATTTGCGGCGACAGGTGCCCGAGGATCATGCACGCTATCATCTGTATATTTTCAAGCACACGCACGAAGGCGACTATCTGGAGTCCTTTGTCTTTATCTACTCCATGCCGGGCTACTCATGCTCGGTACGCGAACGAATGATGTACTCCAGCTGCAAGGCGCCGTTCATTGAACAGCTCGCGGAGCTGGGTATCAATGTGGACAAGAAGCTGGAAATCGATGCGGGCGATGAGCTCACGGAAGCGTACTTGCAGGACGAACTGCATCCCAAGAAGATATTACATCGGCCAGCTTTTGCCAAACCGAAAGGACCACCGAATCGGGGCGCCAAGCGTCTCACGCGTCCCTCCCACGAAGACGAAGTCTAAAAAGAAACCCAACGAGATTCACATTTCTCCGACTTTATCATTTCTTGGTTTCCTAGCAAAGGCATTTAATTTATTCGCATTTGATTTATTTGTGTTCCACTTTCAATTTTTATATACTTTCAAATGTATATCTGAGTCATATCCTTATCCTTATCCTGTATCTTTAGTTGCACTAGGCATCCAACTGAATCAAAGCATAGCAGTGGCCACCAACTTGGGCTTCCTTAATTGTATTTGTCTCTAAAACATACTTTAAAAGGACATTATTGCAATTTATTATTTAAATATAAATAAAAAACACGATCTAAATAAACATTTAAGTAGCGATTCACTTGACCGAGTCCAATGTTACAGCCTTGTCGCCAACGCGACTATCGTGCGCCGTAAACAATTCGGGAGCATCCTTTTGTGCCTGATTCTTGAACGCCTGCTGAATGTTATCGTCTCGCTGCAGTCGCCATTTGTACTGCCAATAGCGCACCTCCTCCATTGAAGTGCCCGACGCCTTCATCAGCAGCAGAGACGCCACACCAGCCACCCCGCCCAGAAATCCACCGATGATGCCTCCTGCCGCCATACCCCGCAGACCCAAATTGAATTTGTAAACAGCGCCAGTCAGCGAACCAGCTGCGAGGTACTCGTAAATGGACGACTTGTCCCGGTAAACAGATATGCAGGTGATGATGCCACTGCCGGTAGAAGAACAGAGAGGGAACAGAGTTAGCAGCTGTGCATTGCACACACTATGAGGAATGCACACTTACAAGTAGGAGGTGGTAAACAGACCCACACGCCAGCCCCATTTGAAGCCGCCCTTGGCGAAATTCACCGTAAACTGATCCTGAAGCTTTTTCTGCAAAGCGAAATAATAAAGATTAATAGTAAGGACTGATTGGTCTATAGGGAATATCCCAAAACGCACCTTGGCATCAAAGTGTGATTTGAAGGCCGTTGCCTGATTGCTCTCCATGAAATTCATGTAGCTAACTCGCGATTGTGTAACACCTCCATAGATGGCGCCGACCAGGAAGCCGAGGAAGCCCGCCTGGTATATGGAGTTCAGCTCTGAGGATATGCTGCCAAATTCACTAGTTATACATATTGGACACTTTGTTAGTTTTGGTAATTCCGTTTGCGTTTGATGAGCAACTTACTCCACGGTGAACATTTGCTTTAGTCGCTCTGCGCCGGTTTCTTCGGGTCTCTTTTCGGCTAGGAAAGATTTGTAGGTTTTGCTTTCCTTGTCGACAACATCGTCGGCGCTGCGGTCAATGCCAATGCCCGGCAGAATGCCGGTAATCAAGAACCGACCACCTTTTGTAAAGAAACTCATGTGCAATCCAGCGTTGAATAACAATAAAAACGAAAAAGGAAAAACATGCGAGGTGAGAAACAGCTGTTAATAACTGCTAGAGATGTACACGTAATATCGATGCAATGCAAAACAAACACCCGATTAACTTGAAAGAGTGGTTGTCTTCTCAAAATTTAAATAAATTAAATGCATCATTAAATTTATTTACTTAATTATTTAAAAAGTTTACGTTTTTCTTCCTAATTCCAATATATTCTTCCATATGAGGAGCACACATTCTCGTGTGATTTTTGTTGTGCTATCGTTATAAGATAAATTTGCACCTTCTGCAACACTAAGAAAATATCGATAAGTTTATTTCACATCGCAATTCCCAACATAAAAAAAACGCCGCTGCTTGCGGTGTTTGCAGAATATTTTTCAGTTGCAATTTCATCAATTTATTCTACATTTAAAAGAGTGTAAAAACATTAAATTATCAATTTTTGTACGTGCACAAAGTGCACCAAAACTATTTGGTTAATATTATGTACGAAAATGAAGAAGGTAAGAAAAAATCCAAACAAAAATTGCAACGCACGCCGCTTGCAAAAAGAAAAGAAAAAAATGATCATGGCGACTGAAGCGCTAAGCATAATAATCGAATAGTTGTGAATAATAAATGCACTTGCAGAGAATTTCGAGGAGGAGAATGTGGAAGAAATCTCGCACGAGCTGTGGCAGGAGGCCTGCTGGATTGTGATCAACGCGTACTTTGATGAGAAGGGTTTGGTGCGTCAGCAGCTGGACAGCTTCGATGAGTTCATACAGATGTCCGTGCAGCGGATTGTGGAGGATTCGCCGGCCATTGAGCTGCAGGCGGAGGCACAGCACACATCCGGCGAGGTGGAGACGCCGCCACGTTTCTCGCTCAAATTTGAACAGATCTACCTGTCCAAGCCGACGCATTGGGAGAAGGATGGTTCGCCCAGTCCCATGATGCCGAATGAGGCCCGTTTGCGTAATCTGACTTACTCGGCTCCACTGTATGTAGATATCACAAAGACAAAGAACGTGGAGGGTCTGGATCCCGTTGAGACGCAGCATCAGAAAACGTTTATTGGAAAAATTCCGATTATGTTGAGATCAACATATTGCCTGCTCTCCCAGCTAACTGATCGTGATTTGACTGAGCTGAACGAGTGTCCACTCGATCCCGGTGGCTATTTCATCATCAACGGTTCGGAGAAAGTGCTCATTGCACAGGAGAAAATGGCCACGAATACTGTTTACGTGTTCAGCATGAAAGATGGCAAGTATGCGTTCAAAACTGAAATACGCTCCTGTCTGGAGCACAGCTCACGTCCCACCTCAACGCTCTGGGTGAACATGATGGCGCGTGGCTCGCAGAACATTAAAAAGTCTGCAATTGGCCAGCGCATCATAGCAATTTTGCCGTATATCAAACAGGAAATACCCATTATGATTGTGTTTCGTGCGTTGGGCTTTGTGGCCGATCGTGATATCTTGGAGCACATCATCTACGACTTTGACGATCCGGAAATGATGGAGATGGTGAAACCCTCACTGGACGAGGCGTTCGTTGTGCAGGAGCAGAATGTCGCCCTCAATTTCATTGGAGCACGCGGCGCAAGACCCGGTGTCACCAAGGATAAGCGTATCAAGTATGCCAAGGAAATTCTGCAAAAGGAAATGTTGCCACATGTGGGCGTCTCCGATTTCTGTGAGACAAAGAAGGCATATTTCTTGGGGTACATGGTACATCGATTGCTGCTCGCATCGCTCGGTCGTCGCGAGCTCGACGATCGTGATCATTATGGCAACAAGCGTCTGGATTTGGCTGGTCCACTGTTGGCCTTCCTGTTCCGCGGCCTCTTCAAGAACCTCATGAAAGAGGTGCGCATGTACACGCAGAAGTTCATTGATCGTGGCAAGGATTTCAATCTGGAGCTGGCCATCAAGACAAACATTATAACGGATGGACTGCGCTACTCGCTGGCCACCGGCAATTGGGGGGATCAGAAGAAGGCGCATCAGGCGCGTGCCGGCGTCTCGCAGGTGTTGAATCGTCTCACCTTTGCCTCCACCTTGTCCCATTTGCGTCGCGTCAACTCGCCAATTGGACGCGATGGCAAGCTGGCCAAGCCCCGCCAGCTGCACAACACACTCTGGGGCATGTTGTGCCCGGCCGAGACACCGGAGGGCGCTGCTGTTGGTCTAGTCAAGAATCTGGCACTTATGGCCTATATTTCGGTGGGTTCGCAGCCATCGCCAATTCTGGAGTTCTTGGAGGAGTGGTCCATGGAGAATCTGGAGGAAATTGCGCCCTCGGCCATTGCAGATGCAACGAAAATCTTTGTGAATGGCTGTTGGGTGGGCATACATCGGGATCCCGAGCAGCTGATGGCCACGCTGCGCAAGCTGCGTCGCCAGATGGACATCATTGTCTCGGAGGTCTCAATGATTCGCGATATTCGCGACCGCGAGATCCGTATCTATACGGATGCGGGCCGCATCTGTCGGCCGCTGCTCATCGTGGAGAATGGTACGCTGCTGTTGAAGAAGACGCATGTGGAAATGTTGAAGGAACGCGACTACAACAACTACAGTTGGCAGGTGCTGGTTGCGTCTGGTGTCGTTGAGTATATCGACACCCTCGAGGAGGAGACTGTCATGATTGCCATGTCACCGTACGATCTCAAGCAGGACAAGGACTATGCATATTGTACCACGTACACGCACTGTGAGATTCATCCGGCCATGATATTGGGTGTCTGTGCCTCCATCATACCCTTTCCAGATCACAATCAGAGTCCACGTAACACATATCAAAGTGCTATGGGTAAGTTTGGGATTCGTTCCAAAATTCAGTCAACTAACCTGCCTTCTGTTCTATTTCTCAGGCAAGCAAGCTATGGGCGTCTATATAACCAATTTCCATGTGCGCATGGACACACTTGCTCACGTGCTGTACTATCCAATGAAGCCGCTGGTCACCACACGTTCTATGGAGTATTTGCGGTTCCGAGAGCTGCCCGCCGGCATTAATTCGATTGTGGCAATTTTGTGCTATACTGGCTACAATCAGGAGGATTCTGTCATTCTCAATGCGTCGGCTGTGGAGCGTGGTTTCTTCCGATCGGTGTTCTACCGTTCGTACAAGGATTCGGAGAATAAGCGTGTCGGTGATCAGGAGGAGAACTTTGAGAAACCACATCGAGGCACCTGCCAAGGCATGAGGAATGCTCATTACGACAAACTGGACGACGATGGCATCATTGCGCCGGGCATACGTGTTTCTGGCGATGATGTCGTCATTGGCAAGACAATTACGCTGCCTGAGAACGATGATGAGCTGGACAGCAATACGAAGCGATTCGCCAAGCGAGATGCGTCCACATTTTTGCGCAACTCTGAAACGGGCATTGTGGACCAAGTGATGTTGACACTGAACAGCGAGGGCTACAAGTTCTGCAAGATTCGTGTGCGCTCCGTGCGCATACCACAGATTGGCGATAAGTTTGCCTCGCGTCATGGACAGAAAGGCACGTGCGGCATTCAGTATCGCCAGGAGGATATGGCGTTCACATGCGAAGGCCTGGCGCCCGATATCATCATTAATCCCCATGCTATTCCATCGCGTATGACAATTGGTCATTTGATCGAATGCCTGCAGGGCAAATTGGGTTCCAACAAGGGCGAAATTGGTGATGCCACGCCCTTCAACGATGCAGTGAATGTCCAGAAGATATCCACGTTCCTGCAGGAGTACGGCTATCATCTGCGTGGCAATGAAGTCATGTACAATGGTCACACCGGTCGCAAAATCAATGCCCAGGTGAGTCAAACGGTAATACTTGCTTTGAGTACCCAGTTTAATCTGTTTTGTTTATGTTTGGAAAGGTGTTCCTGGGTCCCACCTATTATCAGCGTCTCAAGCACATGGTCGACGACAAAATCCATTCGCGTGCCCGCGGTCCCGTACAGATTCTTGTGCGCCAGCCCATGGAGGGCAGAGCGCGTGACGGCGGCCTGCGTTTCGGTGAGATGGAGCGCGATTGTCAAATCTCGCACGGCGCCGCACAATTCCTGCGCGAACGTCTGTTTGAGGTCTCCGATCCGTATCGCGTGCATATTTGCAACTTCTGCGGCCTGATTGCCATTGCGAATCTGCGGAACAACACGTTCGAGTGCAAGGGCTGCAAGAACAAGACGCAAATCTCACAGGTGCGCCTGCCGTATGCGGCCAAGCTGCTCTTCCAGGAGCTCATGTCCATGAACATTGCACCGCGTTTGATGGTCAACTAAGCATGCACTAACTTTTATCGTATATTCTAAGTATAATTTTTGAGCTGACTGTGCTCCCAACTAGCGATTAATTAAATTTTTCATAATTGTGACAACTCAATTGTTATGTTCGACCGTATTTACTCAAAGTAATTTGTTTTCTTAGTCCATCTCGCAAGTGGAGCAAGTGCGCGTACTGCATTGTTTAGTTGGAGACGTGCTTTGAACCCCCAAAAAATAGTTTGGCGAAAGTTTGCATTGAGAGTTCATGTTTCGAACGGGTTTGAAATTCTATTTCAATTGAGTCTTTTGGGCAACTAACTGAATTTGTAACGCGTTGAGGAAAACATTTTTTGACGGCATCAACTATAATGATTCTGCAAATAATATAACTATATACAATTTGCATGTAATCAATGAGCTTTATATTTATACACTTGCCGAGGCTAATATGAAAGACTATAATAGACTGTGCAAGTGTTTTTGTAAAAGAAATTGTCTACGAGCTCGTAGATGGCCAGCAACATTTGTGTTCCATTCCATTTGAGGAGACTTTCAATTTTAAAGTGGTTTTAATTTGTCTATATTTAAATGAAGTTGTTGTAGCTAAACCTTTTTAGCTTTGAAATGTATCTTATCCAAACTACTACAAGCTACGATTTATGTTGATTTATCTTACTTATCATCATTAGTTTACTTTATCAAATGATAAATATGGCTTAAAAATGTTGTTCCTGTTTGAAAACCTTTTTTTATACAACTAAAACTAATTAATCAATCTGTTGGAAAATTTAGGCGTGTGATGAAAAAAAAACCTTGGTTGAATATAATCATGATATTATAATAACTATTCGACTTCCATTTGACTTTTAGCTTCACAAAAAAGTAACTATTCAATTTCCATTTGAGTTTTAGCTACACACAGCAAAAAACAATGTGATTACCATTTGAGTTTCAAAATTACTGCTCAATTTCCACTTGAGTTTTAGCTTCACAAAATGATAACTATTGGATTTCCATTGAAATTTTAGCTTCACATACATAATGTATGTTAACTTGTTTGGCGAGTGTATTTACGCAGCGGCTTGGAGATAGCTTTCCATTCATGTTTTATGCTTTTGCTGTTTTTTTTTTCAATATTTTTTTTGCTTTCTATCATTTTTGACGTAATGTTTTGGCCCGCGGTTTGTGACGCCCAATGACAAAAGGGATTACTTCTTTGTTGTGATGCTGGAGCTTTGTGTTGGCTTTAGTTGGAGCCACCAATTGACTGACAGTTATTAATTGCCGCTTGACGTGAACGCGGTGTGTTGGTGCGAGGGGGGAGCAGTGGCAGTTGCTTGAAGGGGGGAGGGGTGCGTTGACGCCCCATAATTCAGCGACAACAGGCGGCTGTCTTTTGTTATGAATAATTGAAATGTATACATGTAAATCGTCGACAAAAGCAACTCGCTGATAAGAGCCACAAAAGAAATAAAAATAAATATGTGGACTTAAACAACGTCTGAGGTATTTATTTATAGCGGCTTAAGCATAACATACAAACTAAAAATCTGGAGTGCATCGTGTATGCAACATTAGCTACCAGCTAGATCCATCTTTCACATTTTCTTCGCGTCATTGCGGAACACGCTGATGGCAAAGAACTCCGGCAGTCGATAGACCTTCAAACGCTCATGACTAAATTGCCCGTTGGCTCGCGCCTTCACAAAGAAGATGTCCTTCATGCTCAGCTCCTTGCGTTTGGGCTTCTCGACGAGGTGCTGCTTCTTAGGATGATAGCCATCCAACTTGTTCTGCAGCAACTTCACAAAGATAATGTCCCGCTCCCCATCACCATTGGCTGTGCGCGCCTGGTAAAAAATCTCACGAGGCTCGGGATATATTAGCAACGGCTCAATGGGCAGCACCTCACTCGGTGAACTTGGATAGTCGACGAGATTATCTTCAAAATATGGCACAGGAGCAGCCAGTGTGCAGCGAAAGTTGAAATTGCAACAGATGCAGATGAGCAGTGCTGGAGAAAGGAGCTGCAATTAGAATTAAAAGTTAACGAGATATGTATATTTTCAACTTTGTTTAAAATATAATGGGCATCAAAATAATTCGTAAATTTTCGCATTTAATATTCATTTAAATTGCATGAAGAAATTGAATTTAATTCAAATTTAATGCATTTTGGAAGTTAAAATCCATTTCAAAATCTGCCTTTCAAGAACTGATTAAAATTTCTGGAATATAAAGGTTTTGAATTTAGAATTAAAAGTCATAGAATAAGCATTTAGAGATATATCACAATAAATAATCTTTTAAACTCAGACATTTAAGAATTGATTAGATTAAGAGATCTGTTTTAAACTCAAAGTACCAAAAACAAAAAGGCATTTCAAAAATTTGGCTGTGAAGAACTTATTAATATTAGTTGAAGCACACATTAGATTTTGATGGTAAATAACATGGAACTAATTTTAATTATTTAAAATCACCATCAAATTTTGATGATAAATAACATGGAGTCTATGTACGAAAAATGGATTATGTATTAAGCGTTCAAGGCTGTCAAAAAATTATAGGAAACAACTTAAAAATCGCATTGATCTCACAAGTAACTCGTTAGCTTTAGATCTGTTATCTGAACAAGGTAAGCTTATAAATGTTTTGTACAATTTATTATTGTTTTTGCACTTTTGTAAATGTTGTTGAATGCCGTTTTGTAATTACCGTTTGGAATTTGTATTGCGGCATTTTGGCTGATAAAAACACTGCACGCTTAACAAGCTTAGCTCAAAATTGGATTCAATAATTTAAGCCGCTTTGGACGCTGCGCCAAAAATACAACAGCCCAATCATCAACCGAACACTGTCAACTGTCGACTGTCAACTGTCGATTGTCGACTGTCGGTGACTGACACGATCAAGATTGTACGTGCTGGAGTTGGAGGTGGGCGGGCAGTCAGGCAGCTAGGCAGGCGGACAGACAGTAGCGGGTTCGACTACCAAGCGCGTCGCGCAAATGTTAAGCGAAGACTGACGCGCGGCAAGGCCAGTTTACTTCATTTACCAAGTCCGAGTTTGAGCCGGAGACGTAGACTGAGACGTAAACTGAGACTGAGACGTCGACGTTTGCGCAGGCGTCGGCGGCGCTTGAGCATTTTGTAAATTGAAGGTAAATCATAAAAATTAGTCAAGTAAATGATAAATATATTAATGCGCTTGAGGTATTAGGGGTTGCCGGCATCATCAAATATCATAATAATATTGTGTTTATTTACTATTAATATTAAGTGATCACTAGGTCGTTGCTGGTCAGTCGGGTGTCGGCGGGTTCAATGCTGTCGAGAATTTATCAATAAGCTACGCTGCGCTTTATTTGTTCTTCTGCTTCTAAGCTGGCCAAATCAGCAGCTGCTTTAGCCGCTTACATTTATAAATATGTTCGAACCAGCAGCAGACAAGCTTGATAATTTTATGCTTTTACGCGCAATGATGTCAAATTTATTATTATTATTGCTCGACAGCAAAAAACTATGAAAAACAAACGTAGAAATGTTTAATTAGCAAATATTTACGGTACGTTCAACAAAGATTGGTTGGCTCTCTTATGTCCATTGTCTTTGCCCAGTAGATTATGATAACATTTCAATGTCTTGTGTTATTTGCCAATAAAATGGCTTCTGCGAATGACACTGATGAGTCTGTCAGATTGCAATTGAACATTGCTTACTGAACCTGAACAAAGCAAAAGCGTTTGCCAAATGACCAAACGGTCTTGCTGGAGAATTTATGAATATAAATGATGTGCGAGTTCTTTAAAAAGAATCTTTATTTGCTTAATGTGCGATAAGTAGCATATAATTGATCATTATTGTAAATGTATGTATGAATACCATTATTGTGGTGAGGTGCCAACTGTTGTTTTTATTATTATATCTGCTACTTCAATAAGTCAAAACTTTACTGGTTTATGAATAAATATAGAATACAAATATTCATAAAACAGTCAATGCCATGTTTACACTGCAAATGACAGCTTAATATTAAATATGTCAGCTTAAAAAAGCCCCTAAAGCAAGCCCGAAAAATTTCAAATATAAATAGTAAAAAAAGTAATACTACTAAGACAAATAAAAGTTTGTCTAAAAATAAGTATGCTTATACTTCAAATTTACTAAGCAAAAATTTTAAAAGTTTGTCTAGAAATATGCCTGTTTGCACTTCATACTTAATTAAGAAGTTCTTGAATAACATATATTTCGAGTTAACGCTTGACGAAAGTTTTATCCTAGTTTTATTACTATTAAAGAAGTTATTTTTTTATCATATCACCAATTTCCGTTGTCCTTATGAGATTCTGCTTCAATCTAGAAGCATGATCTCGACTATACTAAGTATAAGCTACTCTAGATTCTATTAACTCATAAATTGTTTCTTGTGACCCTAAACTCAAAGGTTTAATTGGCTCGCATCAGTCAAGCAGCTCGTTGTTGAAATGTAAATAAATACGGCTTGAAATTGTTTAATTAATCATACGCACTATGGGTTACGCACTGTAAATTGTTGTAAACTACTTTCCAGTAGCAAAGTAAAAGATACAAAAAATAAATAAAACTTGTTTTTACAGAATTATAGACACTATCTAATGATGTTTTGAAAACCCATTCATCAGCAAGCCAGCGAGACGTGGGCCAAAGTAAAGAAAGAAAAAACTCAAATCAAAATAAACCCAAGTAATTGAAGTAGCCAGACCAAAAAGCAAACACAACACGTTGAGGGGCACTCGATGACCAAGGCCACAAGCGAAATTTAATCGCTTTAAATGTGAAATTATTTGCAAGCAAGCAAACATCAACTTCAATTCGAAGCACATCACATAATCAACACAAAAAGTAGTTATCGCGCTTGATTTCAATTCATTTCCCGTGCGTCGAGTACAAAATCGTGAGTTTTTAATTGCAACGCATCCCTCTTTCCCTCTCAGCTGTTTTGCTTACGGCTTAGCTGTGAGGGCTCTTTACAACTAGTACACAGATGTGAACAACAATGGGACAACATTTTGTGATTTGTGCTTTCGTTTCGAGTTCGCTTTCGTTCTACTCGCCCAGAAGCACACACTCACAATGAGCTCATTCGCATGCAAGCGGGCAGCAGTCGTGTGAAAGGTGAATACTTAACTTAAACTCCACTCGACCGCTGCTACTGTTTAGCCAAATGGCAAATGGTTCGAAAAGTGAAAGCCCTTGATTTCGGTGGCATCTGCGGCGCCAGTATTAGCCACACCATTTGGTGGCTTATGTGTCTCGCCAATCGTTTAGCCATTGGAGTCAATCATTTGCAGGCCAAGCTATTAGTTTGCATCAATTTGCTTTTTGGCACACTGATTTTCATATGCAAATCTTTTCTTTGCTTATGATTATAACTGTATTACACCACCAAATTGATTAGGTAGAGGAATATATAAATATATAATTTTTACTGGCTCCATGTCAAGTGATTTTTTTTTTTAATTTTCAAACTCTACAACTGACTGAACGGCCTCTGTAAATTCCGACGCGGTTCTAAATATATTGAAGTATTAAAAAACAATAAAGCAAACCAAAAATAAATAATTAATATATTAATCTCTCAGATGCCAACGAATCAATTTCTAAAGTGGCCATAAAATTATGACAAATTGTGCTTATTATTTCATTTTTGTGTTTAAATTGTAATCGGATGTTTTCTACCTCATTTGCATTTTAAATTGCGAAACAAGCAGCAATAGTAACAAAGTCTGTGAAATTTATGCATGCAAACTTAAGTTCCTTTAAGCCTTTAATATCTTCAAAAAATTATTAAAAAGGATAGGAAAAGTGCAGAAAGAATTAACTGCGGCCCCATAAGGTATATAAACTTATATAAACTCTTGACCAGCATCAAAAGATAAGTTGTCTGTGTGTCTTTCCGCCTGTATGAATAAAGAAACGCCCTGATCTAAGAGGCGATAAGAACTAAAGACTGAAAGTTTTACAGTTCAATAAAACTAGTCTCTGGGATTGTATGGTTCCTACAGTCGGAGGTGGCTAAATCGACTCGACTGTTGATGCTGATTAAGAACATATATACTGTATGGGTTCGGACTTATCTTCTCCTGCCTTCAACTTTATTATACCCTTTTAACCATTATTAATGGGTTCGGGCTACAAGAACAAGAAATATCGGATATAACTAACCTATATAATAAGCTAGCAAAACTAAATTCTCTAAATAAGAAAATTAACTTTTTTTTATGAAAAACATACGTTTATATTCTCTGCTTAACTTGACCAAATTTACAAATTATTTTAAGCACAGAGTCAACTAACTTATCAAAGCCAGTGTGCAGTATAAGAGAGATGTGATTAAGAATAAAATAGACATCTTTCACTTATATCTGGCTTTTTATATATATTTACATTTATATTAGCTTAACTGATTGTAAGTTTGGCAGAATAACATATTAATTTAAATACTTAATCCCATTGTGGAGTTGGAAAATGTTTTCCACAATGTGAAAGCCAAGTTATGTGCGTCAGGCGAGAGAGAGAGAGAGAGAGAGAGAGAGAGAGAGAGGTAAGGTGGAAGAAAGAGAACAAGCGAAGTCTGTGCTTTTTAATTACCATAATTACATAAGTGCTACACACATACACATACACACACACACACACACACACACACATACTTACACGCACACAATGATAATATTGCGGTTGCCTAGAAGTATGCAGCACTTTCAACACGAGTGGAAAAAGCGTCTGGTTGGCAATGAGAATAAGACTCAGTATGAAAGGAGTGAGAGGAATGGGGATGGGTGGCACGTGGGCGTGGGGGAGAGTCACCACCATATTGCTGTACTTTTATTGTTCTTATCGCATAAACTTAAATAGTTTTTGCCAGCCACTTTGCGGCTTTTAAGTTATTTTGCGTTCAGCACTCTTAAGTCGCTTACACAACCTGCAACAACAGCAGCAGCAAAAAGAGCAGCGACAGTAGGGGTTTCAAGCCCCCCCTGTTTGGTGACTGTTTGTTGTGCTGTTAAATTAATGCTGACTTTTGTGATGCGGTTGATGTGGGGCAAGTCGCAAACATTGCCAGGCACTTTGTCGCCTTTGTGTTCGAATATTAAAGTAGTTATCTGCCAAATTAAATTTTAGATCCAGTTTATGCAACTTGCCACCTGCCGAACTCTGCCGGCAGGTGGTAACTGGCAGGTTACCCGCCCGGCTTCCATCAGCTGGCAGTTTATTTTAAAACTTTTAATTAGTCCACATTAGAGTGGGTCAGCAGAATCCGAATATAAACTAGCCAACTAGCTGTCTGCTGCATAATTTGCATGCCGGGTTTATGTTTCCTGTGACTCCTGCCACACCTGGGGCTGGGGAGCGGTTGGGCATTTGGCGCCTCGTGCTGCATAACTTGGGTTAAATGTTTTGCAATTAATTTGCATGCTACTCGGTTATTAACCTCCCATTGAGGCGCTTAGTTTTGTGGCTATACCCATACATATACACATATTTATATATACATTTATAGCAATAGTAGTGTGTTGAACTCATTATTTTCTTCGCGATTGGTTCCGTTGGCTGAGGGCGTGTTGGACCTAGTAAATCAAAGCAGTTACCCATTTATATTGCACCCTTAGATTTTTAATTACAAAGTACTAGCCTGGATTCCGTTAGGCTTTTTAGGTTAATGGGTATAATTTTCTTACCCCCAATCATTCCAAACATAACTCAGTGTGAGATTAAATTTAGATTAATATTTAACATTATTTCACAAGTAGGCGTTTCCTATAATAACATAACATTATCAACATTTCATAGCGTTCTGCTCCTATTTCTTGCGAATTTTGTAGTTAAATGAATACTTTATTTGTAAGTTTAATATTTATTCTCTGAACCCATTAATAATGGGTTTAATGAAATTGTTAACTGGCAGAAAGAAGCAATCAAAATTTCCTTAATCACCATCAAAAGACGAATCTATTTAGCCATGTCAGTCTGCCCGTTTGTAGAGAGAACATCGATAAATATCCTTCTATATACCCTGATATATTATTAACCAATTGCAAGAAATGTCACTAAGATAGCTTGGCTATGTCGATGTCCATACTGATACAAGATGCTCTTGTATGGTGGAAGCTTATTCCTTAGATTCAGCTTATATTTCCTTCGCAATAACCTAAGCATCTTACAAACTTAATATTTAATTGAGTCTTAGATATTTATAATGTTTATCTATTATTGTCTAAAATAAAAAGAAATATTTGCGTTTATTTATACATATTTGTGAGCAGAAATCGTGAAATATTTAAAGAATAAATATAGAAGCGTTATTGAGTCCATTTAAGCGTTTTAAATATTAAGTAAGATGCTTTACATATTAAAAATAAATTCAGATATAAACATAAAATCTTTCTGACTGCACAATGTTTGTTTGATTCAGTTGAATGGCTTACAAACTTGAATTGCTGCCATTCAAGTTGTGCTTTTGTTTTTGGTTTAATTTTGTAATTTGTTCAATCATTGAAAAGATGTTAGGATAACAATATTGTGTATGCAGAGTAATTGCTCATATTTAATGCCAATTGAATTGTGATAAGAATGTAAATCGAGCAAGTTATTACAAATGTATTTATAAGCACAAACACTCAAGGCGTATGTCGTATTTATTGAGTACACAAGCTGTGATATTCTGTCTAGAATTTTAAATTTACTGAGTAGACTCTAGTCAAATGGCCAAGTTACACGTGCGTGCCAATCAAATTGGCTTTTCAGGCCATTTTTAATTTGATGTTGGTCACAAAGTCTATTGTGAATCAGCCCAAATGCATTTGGCTTTCATAAATAAATAAGTTTGTTAAATTGTTCACGCACCACAGGCTCAAAGCGTACTTTTTTCTTTTCCTTGGCTTTTGCCTGCCTTTTGCTTGTTTGTCACTTTCGTCAAGCATTGGATTTGAATGTTACTTCCCATGCTCATCACGTGCCCCGTGCTCGGTGGTGCCCCAAATCCGTGTCCCATTCAAAATTGTCAGATGTTTTACGGCTGTAATCCCCGCGGCTCAGGCCAAACATTTAAGCAGCTTAACGAAAATGAAATGCGATTGAAATTTGCCAAAATGCACAACATAACACAAAATATACAACATATTTACGGTAGACCATTGAAAAGGCAGTGAGTTGGGATTTCTAGTTGTATTGATAAATATATTTTTTTTTTTGCCATTAACAATTAGTTACATTGAAACTGCTTGAAACTTGCTTGTAATTGAATTTTGCAACAATTTTGATTTTGATGTAAGCGACGCAAAGGGAATTGGTGAAAGTTTCCGGCCATGCTTGAAAAAATAGCTCAGCTTTGATTGCGCAATTTGTTTGCCTCAACTAACGTAGTTTTTTTTACCGTGTTGCAATTCCAGTTCTTTTGCTGCATGCTTTTTGCTGTTATTTTCTGTTTAAATATTCAGCCATCGCATGAAACATTTTACCTTGCATTTTTCAGATTTCCCTTTTTTTCCATTTGTGCCCTTTTTTGCCCTCTGCATCTTTGACTGAAAAACAAATCCCACAACGTTTAACAGTGCAATCTGCAAATATTTACAACTTGGTTGCATGGCAGTTGCGATAAAAACAATTTTACGGCCAAATCAATAACCTGGAATTTCGATCAATTTTTTTGAATGCCCATTAAATTTTGATAAAAATGGTATTACAAAATTGCGCAAATGTATGTATGTAAATAGATAAATGAGATTTTCCCCTTCTGCATAGTTGTATACATACATAAATACACATACATCGACATGCTGTATTCCTTAAATATCTAGAATTCCAAAGAACGCAAATATTCCAAATGAAGCGAAGGATCGTGAGAGGAGCATAAGAGTCAGTTGCCGTAAAAAATCAAAGAAAACAGTATCAAAACTGCAGATCTTTAATGCGACAACAAGGAAATATCTGTGTATGCAGAAATTCACTTTCGGTGTCCACGCAAATTAGCATGGCTAATAGACACAATGAAGGACAAAGCAACTGCTGAGTGTAGCTAAATAGAGAGAGAGAGAGAGAGAGAGAGAGACAGAGAAATTGTAATTAGTGTAGTGCAAAGTATTCAATTTGTTGTATGTTTTTGGACTAGACCCCAAAAAAAAAAAGAGAATTTGATCTCATTAGGTGTGCGTGCAGAGTATCTCTTAAGCAAGTTTTTGCAAATATAGCTCTTTTTTGCTTATTTTTGTTTCATTTTGAGTTGAGCACCAATTGGAAATTGCTATATACGGCACAAGGAAATTTCCATTTCGTCTATCGTTTTAATTGGTTTGGATAGGTGGCGAAAGTGTGAAATTTTTTTCCTAGTTGTTTTCGGCATTCAAACGAAATTGAGTTTCTTCATCACTGAATGTGTATCTGTCTCAACCAATTTTGATTAATAGCTTTTACTAAGTGCATGCCCTGGGTATAATTATTGCCTAAGATTGGAATTAAGCTATACAATGTTAAAATATCCTTAGAAAAGGTATAAGAGTACAATAGATAAAGATAATACTAATAGATCAGAATAGTATTTTGTTTTCAGCATTGGTGACATGCATACTCAAATACTCAAATACTCAACTACTCAAATAGCCAATTTGAATAGCAACAATATTCTGCGCAGCGATTTCAAAATAACCATTTTTGTGACTGTGTGTAAACTTTCGATTTTGTTTGCTTGCTCTTGGCTGTGTGCTCTTGTTGGAAGTTACAAACACATAGACAAGAAAAAATACATCCGCTTAAACGGTGGAAAAACTACAAGCCGAAAATAGGCAACGAAGCTTGTCGTTGGAGCGTTGATAGACTGAGAGATGGGGAAACTGGGAAGCTGGTCAGGAGTCAGTGAGCCACTGCACACAAAGTTTGCAGACCAACAACGCCACAAACTTGTCGACGTCCCGTCGAGCATGAGTACATAAGATGCGTGTGATGAGCTTTATTGATGGGATGCTGAAAATAAATATTTTTCGTTTGAGAAGAGAGACACACAGTACCGGCAAAAAATATGGCACCGTTATCACATCAGACCTTAAAAAGTTGCGTAATAAATTGAGACACAAATCACGACTAATCTCGGATGTTCTAGCTTATATGCGCTGATCTTTTTTTTCACTGTAAGTCAATACATATCCATATACAATACAGATCTATGAAAAACAAAGAACTGATGATTGCAGCGGTTAGGATCTGGTTTCCTAAGAAAAGATTCTGCTTTAAGGAGAGACTGGAATTTGCAGACATTTGTTAGATCATATTTTTTGTTATTAAATGTGTACACATAATTCTAAAATTAGCTTTTTTGTAAGCTATATTATTATTAAACGTTAGGTTTCACATTTACAAATCATATAGATAGTTTATCATCACCTATATTTATTATGAAAAAACTTATTTCACAATTTGACTGTATTTGTCAAATTCCATACATTTATTGTATTGTTGCTGATCGAGATTATAAATGCTTGATGATTCCTTCTGCCTGTTTCATACTTTTGCTGAAGTTAGCATACCCTACTTAAACAGTTTTAATGGGTACAGGATATGAACATGCTCAAACAAAGACAGATTGCTACTTTGATGGTGCTTTTGCTTCCACAGCTAAGCACACAAGCATAAGCTTATCCACTGTCAATTGTCGTCGGCTGTCAACTGTTAATTAAATATATTGGCAGCAGGGCTGGTCAACTATATTTAACATGAATTGGTAGCAGCTGTTAGTAAGCTCACTTGATTTGTATGATCCGAGCTTGGCTGGACGCTATCCAGTTGTCCTGCCATCGCCTGTGAAATGGCAGAAACACTTTGCTGTAATTCATGCAGCTGCCTTGTTGTTGTTTTTGTTATTGCTGTGACATTTTTATTGCTGGCAACTAATAACTTAATGGACACGTGTGTGATTTATGTGGCTGTGTGTGTTGTGTTGTGTGCTTGAGCACATTTAAATGCCACAGAAAAACAAACATTTAGATAATTGCTCTCTCTGCCTGCCGCCTTTCCCACGCATTTGGTTTTCTATTCGTGCGTAATGCTCAGAATGCCGAGAATTTCCATAAAGATATTTATAATGTCCAAGTAGAGATTGAGTGCAGCGAAAATGTATTCCTCGGGACTTATAGAATACTTGTGACCGCCACCCATCATCAGCTGTGTGTCATAGATCAGATAGACCGAAAAGAGCACAGCGGCAAGGGAGGAGTAAATAAGCCTGATAGTTCGTCCTGGCATAAAGATGGACACGATGCCAAAGACCAAGAGTGCCACCAAGCAGGCAATTAGTATACCGCCCATCATTGTGACATCAAACTTGGTCTGCAGGGCAAAGAGCGTCAAGGCCAGGCAAATGGCAGCTGTTATCCCAATGGCCAAGAGGATCTCAATGGGTGCAAAGCGACTGGCCGAGATGCCCATTAGGAAGGATTCGGCCACGGTGAACAAACCCAGGCATATAAAGTTGATCGGCGTCTCGCGGCGCACATTCTCGCAGCAGACCATGGCGAACATGGTCAGCAGCATGATGAGTACAGCCACCCAGAAGAGGCCCGGATGCAGTACAGCAAAGATCTTGGCCTCCACGCTGAATACGAAGAGGGCAACAATTCCAAATGTGACTACCAGCTGTGCCATCAGTATCAAGTACACCTTGCGTATGAAACTATGGCGGATGCTTTGACAATGGAACAGAAAGTTATTATTTTCTTGACCTTCAACATCGGCAGCACCATAAAAAATGGTGGTTCGCGGCTGCTTATTTGCGTGTAGGACGACATATTGAGGATTTTGGGCCTTGTCTTCCTTTGCTGCCATTATATAATAAATAGAAGTCGATATCACAATATTCAAGAATAATTATGTAAGTTGTGATACAAAGTTGGGAAAGATTACTTTGTTGTCAGCTACTAGGCTATTCAAAATTACTAAAATTATAAGTTTTAGTAATTACTTAAAAAAAAAGGAAATTGGAAAATTGGTTAACAATAATTCAAAATACAAATATTCTTATTTAATTTTGCATATTCTGAAAGTGCTTTATACTGAGTGCTTCAGCTTTTGTAATTATTTTTATTCTCTTGTAGATTGATTAAAATTACTTTTCCATGCCTTTAATAGTTTAATTTTTATTGTTCAGTGAAATGATAAATAATTACAATATTCCATCAACTGATAAATGGCCAGAAAAGAACAACAACAGGTGGTAATTTTCCCAAACATTCGGTTTTGCAGTGGATTTTCTCGCAAACTCAATCGTTTTTCTCTGCCTTCCTTCTCTTCCTTCCTTTACTCTCACCCTCTCTGTCTTTATCTTTCGTTCTCTCTGGTTTCGCTTCTGCGCATTGCGTTTATTCAGCGAAAGTTCTTTTTTGAATTGAAAGCTTCTTTTTTTGTGTTTGTTTTGTGAAATGATTTTCAGTATTTTCAGCGCCTTTGTCGGTTTGAGTGGCCGAAGATTGGTCTTGAAAATTGGAGCAGGCAGGGACTGCATTTGGCATTTTCTGATTGCCTGGCCACAAAAATTGGCGTATTTATTGATGATACAGGTGCAATACAAAAGTTACAAAACGTTAGTTTGTATTACACAATTTGGAATATACAAATGCACTTAGAATGGATGAAATTGTTCAATTTGGTGAAGCATAAAAGAGTCAGTTCAAGAATTTTTTTAGACAAGAAGTTATATCAATAAATGTAATCACATTTTAGAGTTTAGAAAACAAGTAAACAGGGACTACTTGAATACTAAATAAGATCAAAACTAGAATCTAAACGTTGTAGGGCTTAATATGGATTCCCTGTTGTATAAGGCTTGGTTTTTAAATAATAAACTCAGGTCGAGCTTGCAGATTTTTTAGTATAGTCAGAGACTATAAGAGCTAGATATTTTGGAAATTAGTTCTATAGCTATATACTATGGGCAATAAATGAACATTATATTATTATGTCGATAACTCCCCCGATAGACTGGCGTTAAAAGCCATAATTTGTGATACATAATCGTAACAATTGAGGACAATACCCAGACATATTATTGATTAACTAAAACGATTTCGTCTTGATCGGATAAGAAACACCCAAGTTATTAAGCAAATTGTATTTTAATATTGAATAGATTTTATGTATGGAAAGCTATGTACATATATGTGTATATATGTGAGAAGAGCGCAGCATGATAATCAAAGTAACGTCACTATTCGTGAATTGATATATGGAATATATATATTGAACATGACCCTTCCGTACCCTGCAGCCAGCCATAAGAATTGAGAACAGTTACCCTTGGTTCACTATGTTTAATAGGGTATCTCCAAGCCGAACTCTTCCAGTATTCTCATTTCTTTTATTTTACATATTGTAGTCTCTTAAATCGAACCCTGCTCCAGTTAGTCCTGTTTGTACTGATGTCTAATATCCATATTACCTATTCTTGCAATTTTAGCTGTGCGGAGTATAGAAAATATTGTGATTGGTAAACGAATTTTCATATGCCTTCTGTCAGTCTGTCAATTGCCAGCCTTTTGTTTCGTGCCACACACATCAATCAAAATGTCATTTAGTGGGGCATGCGATGCGATGTGACCCAACTGCCCAACTTTCCAACTTTCCAACTTTGCAACTTTAATTTTGGATAGGTTCAAGTCAAACTTTTCTGCGCTTGCTGGCACCGCACGTGTTGCGCTTTAAAGTTGGCTTAAATACCAAATAGCCACTCCGTTAACTTTGATTTCATTTGGCTAAAGTAAAGAATGTTTTAGTCAAGGCAACTAGATACCCAGTGCAATTGTTTTAAGAGGAGAGATATCAAATATGAGAACAATCAGCTAATTTTATAAATACTGAAAATGTTGACAGGACTAAACCAATATACTAAACTTATATTGTTTCTTACATTTTGATATCTTTATAATATATTGATTATGGCAGTTACTTGTCCATACTGACTTGTGGACTGGATTGTAATGCCTGATTTTATTTTTGATGAGACCAAATTGGCCGGAGGTGTTTAGTTGTATACTTTTTGGGCATTTTAGAGGAGGATATTGTCCCGATGTCAAACCAAACGTTGTCTAAAATGATTTCTGTGTGTTAACTTCTATGCTCCATTTCTTTAATAATACTTTAACTAAGCTGATCTTGATCCGGCGGTATTCAAAATAAGAAAAAGTTTATATTAAGATGGCCTTTCAAACCGAATCGTCATTTTAACTACCTACCAACTAGTATACCATAATAGGTTTTCGGCTACGGGGTAGGTAGTTAACAACCAAAAAAAACACGTCACGTGTTGCCCTAATCCCCTTGGTTGGCACAACAAAACCAACGACAGCAACAAAATTTGTAGGTCTAAGCCCGCCCGCAAGAGGCGTGGGGAAATTCAGTTAGGCATCCATCAACAAAAACTACACTTTAAAAACTTTAAATGAGTTTTTGTGCAGTATAAAGTTTGTGCCGAAAATCACAAAAAACCCAAAAATGGCAGGCAGCCCATACAGAGAAGATAAGAAAAGTCGATGGCAGGAATTGGCAAAAGCAAAGAAAATCAGCCGCAACACAACACAAATCGTTGACATTCTATAGACCAAATCGAAGACAAGGCCCAAAATTGAACATGCTCTTGGCCACAAAAGTTGTGACGAGTCTTGGCCATGGCCAGAACAAATTCAAAATACTAAGGCGGACTTTGAGCAGTTGATGTACTACAGAAAATGAACAGGCTTAACAAGCACTAAAAACTAAGTCGCTGTACAGACAACAACAACAATGGTCACATCATTATGACGAAAACAACAACAAAAACCCGATTGCAATTTAATCTATGCAAATCTAGAAGAAAAACTCATTTTGAAGGATTTCATGAGTAACCTAAACTCTATGTAGCTGCAAAACAAAATCTTGACAGTTGACAACTCTCAAACGCTTTCCAGTTTATTTTTTCTTTCTAAGTGGAACAGTTAACATCAACTGGGACAAATACCCTAATGTTTTGAGTGGAGTCATGTTGAGCTTAGAAGGAGATATTGTTCATACCTTAATTAACTCCGATATCTTGTCGAAGGACAGGCAGATATTAAGTTCTTGGATAATAAAATCCATTAGTTCAATCAATGTTTTTTTTCCCAGGATATTCAAGTTTCGACTACACATAAACAATATTTTGTATCTTGTTATTGTTATGTTTTATCGTGGCATACATATTTTATTTGCTGTTGTTATTTGTGAGAGTGACGTGGTTTCATTCGGGTTTCTCTTCTGGGCCTGACTGGTGTTGATTTTGGTATTTATTGTTGTTTTGCTGGACTTGGCGGCTGCCGCTGAGGCTGATTCTGAAGTCGTTAAAATTTGGAACATGGCGCTCGGCACAAAGTTCAATATCAACATCAGTCACAGCAGTTTTTCATTTGTTTACTTTTTTGTTGCTGCTCTTTGGTATTCGAAGCACTCATTACGCGTTTTTTCTCTCTATAAATTGATTGAATATAAACAGACAAGGTACACAATATTATTTGAGAACTTTAGAAAGATTCCAAGTAGGTTACGGTAACTGTTTGCCATTTAAGTTAACAATTTGTGGCAGTATTTCTTCGTTATTTAATCGCTTGTTGTAGGTGTAGATTCCAGTCAGTTCCTTAGAATACGATATGAAGTAGATAGGTGACTTTGGAGTCCGTTATAAGCGACAGTTTTATGTCAGTCATTATGTTCTCGGAGTAGAGCAGATCTATTCCTCATTTGATGAATAACCCACATGTGAAAAGTTAGTCTGCCAATGATGTCAAACTTTGCCTGTCATCCACTTATCATGTTTCTAGTCAAAGGCTACAAGCGGATCTAGACAGTTGTAAGCTTGGTGTCGAGTAAACTTATAATACCCTTTTGCGTGCAAAACTAGATAAATATATATAGATAAATATATTTAATCTAGTATTCGACTTCATTCAAACTTTTTTTTTTTGCTGGGGACAGTGCCTTATAATGTTTGGTATAGTTGGGCCAATTGAATGTACTATTGTAGTATTAATGCTCCTTCAATTAATTGACTGAAAGTGTGTAAACGCTTATAGACATCTTGTTAATGTTGTTGTGGTACCCGCTGGCCTTGATATGATTGCCAGCTTGCATTCAATATATACACTAAATTGCTGCTTTAGACACTTCAACCAAACCCAAACATATACGCACAGACAGGCCACAAGCGCTTTTGTTGGCCAAATAAAGTTAGAAGCCAAACGCTTACTATCAATCAAAGACTCTCACTGGGGAAGAAAGGATTATTGTTTTTGTAGGTGCAAGTTGTTGGCTTTACTAAGTTCGTATAAATAAATAAATATACTAGTACTATAAGCATCTATGATTTTCTCATTTATAAGTAAACATTTCAGAAATATTTTATAGACAAAGATTTATCAATTGGATGCCGTTTGACCTAAGGCTACTTTAAGAATGCATATTGTGGTCGAAATGTTGGATTAAATTCGTTGAGCAAATATTCAGAGATGCAGTGCATAAAATTTGTTTGATTGCATTTCATTCGCTGCTCAGTCATGCAAATATCGTTCTCATACTGTTTGCGTGGTTTTTGCGGACACATTTGCGCTTGTCGTTCGCGGTCTGTGCAGATAATAAAACCACAAAAAGTGCAAAGAAAAAAAGTCTCCGGGTTTAATTGAATTTGTCTTTTATTCCTCAGACTATAGAATGAAATTTTTGATGTCTTAAATTAAATGAACCAGAAATTTCCTTGAGTAAATTCAATGAAATGCCATGTTTTTAAAAATAAATAAATATAAAATTGTTTTATAGGTTAAATCGATTCAATCAATTCTGCTGTTGATTGTTATCAAGAATATATATATTTTCAAGGGTCGAGCAAGTCTCCTTCTGCCTGTTACATACTTCTCCTCCGTTTCATTATACTCTTTTGCCAATCTTTGGTGGATTCAGGGTATACAATGTTTTTCGAGTGGAAATACATTCTTTTTGTTTCAATAAGCTTTTTCTACTTTGTGATTATTTTTGTTTGACAACAAAATACATTTATCTCTGAGAAGAAAATTGCGAAAAGTTGTATACATGTCTCAACGCTCATTGCTTCGATTTCGTGAAATGTGAAAATGGAATTCAAGTGCTTTGAGTTTTTCTATATTTTAAGTATTTATGATGTTCCTTGCTCAAGTTTGCATGCAAATTTTATTCCATACGCTTTCAGTGTAGATTGTCAAACACACTCTTTGGTGCTCCTCGGCCGGCTGCAGTTTGGATAGCATTCAGACCAGGACCACCCGCCAGTCTCAGTGGGAATGTAAATGGGAATGCCTTTGCATTCAAAACGCATAATTAAAAAGTTTTAATTTCAGCACTGTTTACGCCGGTGCGTGGGACCGCACAGAGGTCGCCCACCAACCCGCCGCCCTCGCCTCCCCTCCACACTGGCGACACTTTTTCTCTCGCTTCCACTTGGTCTATTATGGCGAGGTGTCTTTTCAAGCATCAGCGCCTTTTTGTTCATTAAATTTTGGCTCTCTGCAACTGCCTCGGATTCCGACAGCATGTTAAAGTTTAATATTTCGGTTGTGGGCAACATTTGCAATTGAGTCACATTCAGGAATTAGCTAGCCAATAAACACGAAAATTTTAGCTACTATGTAGGTAACTGGTTCTTTCAATTAACGGAAAGCAACTGCGCTAACAAAGTCACGCGAGAAACTGGCGCTCAAATTGCCAAAACCGACCAATTTAATGCCCAAAACCATTCCCTGTTTTCCTCTCTTTTGCAGCACTTGCTTTACCCTAAGGATTTCTGATGAAGGTTACTACTGACTAAAAAGATTAGTGAAATTGTTGCAAATCGAATTCCTTCCTCATTAATATCAGTTAGATTTCTTGATGACGACTCCGCTGTGGAACCTGTTCAAGAAAATAAATACTTTATTGAGAAACTGCTTTCTGCCTGTTGCTTACTTTTTATTGCATACTTAGTAGGTAGGAAAGCAAACATTTTTAAGATCCAACTCTTTAATCGGGTATAAAGTTTCATCAAGATATTTTACTAAAAGTATCTCATACGCAGTGTTGTCGCCACTAGCTTTTGTGCATTAATTAGGGCAACGTTGACGCTGAAGTTGCATGCAGACAGAATGCTTTCATGCGAGCCTTTACCGTTACCCGCTTGTCCTTCGCTTTTCAATCGAATTTTCAATTAAAAGCCAGCTAATTTCAAACCGCAAATTAACGAATTTTCAGCCAAATGGGATTTGGCATTTGCCACCAAGCACAACTTTCTGTTGCAAGACTCGTAAAAGTGGCCAGAAAGAAAAAAGAACACCAAATATTGAGGGAAAGAGCTGGGAAACAGGACGCAAAGGGTGTGCTAAAGGGGTGGGTCGGTTGGCTCGGTTGGCTCTGCAGGTGTCGCCAGGTTTGTGACTCTGTTTTTTTTATTTTTTGCTTTGTTGCAGTTATCGTGTTGCATTAAACCCAGCGAGCTGACAAAGCTGAAACTGAAATCTGCGCCCTGCCAACTAGCAACTTGCAACTGGCAACTGGCAGCTGGCAGCTAGCAAATGGCAACGACGACACGCGCAGCTGCGTTCAAATTACAAAAACAGCCAGCAGCGCTCGACAAAAGTTTTGCAAATGAGGTAGACAGGCAAAAATTGACTCACCTCCTGCTCTTAATAACTTGTGAAAAACTTGGAAAATTATTGGGCAGCTTGTGGCAAGGTTGTTGGGCATTTGTAAAACTACTGTCATAATTATAATGAATTATGCAACAATAACTCGGCTTCTAATGGATCCGACCCAAGGCCGTCTCGTTTTTTTGGTACTCACGCAACTAATTGACAAATGATGATAAAGTGTCTCGGCCAGCACCCCAAAAACGAATTTACTTCACTTTAGAACATTTTCTTAACGTTGCCAGCAAACCACAATAAAGTACTCCGCGAATTTGGAGCGTGCTGGGAAAATCTGATAAAAGCTTTGTTTGTGCCAACGGAAACGGATGTTGGCTGCCAGACCCGGAATGGACACTGACATGACTGGCATAAAATGAACTCGAGAGTGGCAGGTTCAAATTGTGAAGTAAATCTGTTTGCAGAAGTTGATGTTTTCCATTTTAAATTTTATTCCATTCCTTATCAGCAGGTAAAGTGTCAAAGTCAAAGAGTCTTTATCAGGTTTGCAGCTAGTTAGTGGGTGGAGTTCACTTTTTCTTACACATCGACTGTGTTTACTAAAGAGTATTAAAATTTCGTTTTAGCTAGTTCAAATATGCGTTTTCCTTTTTTATACACTGATTTTGGCTTTGATTTATGGAGTGAAGAAAAACCTTTTCGTCTCTTGCATACTCGGCTTAAAGCGTAAATTAACAAGTCTTGTACATGAAATATTCAATAAAATTTGCCCAACGTTTTGACTTTTTAGGTTTAGGTTAGGTTAGGGTTTTGGGGTTCGAATGTCACATATTTTATGCAGAGCTCTTTCACTTCATGGCCTATTGAAGCTTGTGTGTGTATTTGTGACCCATTATTAAATAATGTTACGTTGTATGTCAGCATATTTGAAATTCACATGTAACGGGCATACAACTTTTTAGAGCAGGGCTAAGCTATGTAATTTGATACCGACACCTGTAAAGCGGGCTATGAAATATGTTTGTGTATAAAATACCCATTGCAATCACAGCTGTCTAGCCTAAAATAGTATGTCCGCTTATTTGATGGAGCTTTATATATAGCACTATAAATAACTCTAGGCATTAAAGGAACAGATGCCATTTAGTGGGTAGTTCATTTCTACTTACTTCCAAATTAACTTTTAAAGGTTTCAGGATGTTCTGGTACGTAAAGTGTAAAGGTTATGATAAAAAGTATTAATTCCAAAGTGTTCTCTGTATTCGGTTACATTTGGTTACCTTTGAGTCTTACTTTATTTTTTTGTATTTATTTTGTGTTTTGTACTGTTTTTAACATTGTATTGTTATAGCAAAAATTTGAACAAGTTGCTAATTTGATGTTCTAGACTTTACTTACTTTAAATATGTTTACTTACTTACTTTAAATATATTTTATGAAAAATTCTAATAAGTGCTTGGCACTCATTAAAAAAAAAAACAATACCAGAGTCAATTAGCCGACATATAACTTTCACTATTAGTTTATATGATATACTGGTATATTGTTGTTTTTTTTTTTTATATGACTGTTAGGAGCATTAAAAAATTCATATTTTGTACGTCTGATCCGGAAACGTTGGTAAACGAAAATCTTTTTCATGAAAGTTCACTTCCCTTTATAAGGATTTGCAAAGTTTTCAAACATTTAGTTTTTGTTATAAAGCAGGCGCAATTGAGTTGTGCCCTTTCTTTTTTCACTCACAATATATTATTTTGGCTGTACTTGAGAAATATTCACAGACTAACAGATTTATGGCATGTAAATATATATTACCTTATTTTACTCTTTTCTTCTTTGTACTTTTTGCTTAATTTGCGTAATTTGTTTAATTAAAAATTTGCGTTTGGGTAAGCTGGATACCTTTTTTCGTCTTCCTTTTTTACAGAATGTTCTTTTGCGGTATTAAATGGCTGCTCATTAAGCGGGTTTTGAGTGCTAGGTGAATCTCATGTTTACAGTTAAGTTCATCAGCAAAGCTATTGGGGTTAATTCTTAAATTGTTCAAGCATCTCATATACAAGAGATCTGCCACAAAATTGCACTTACCCCTTTACTCGGTTACCAGACAAACAATGAAAATAGTTATGACAACTACTTAGTAGCTACTAATTGGACATGTTTCAGTATACGGATTATGCACAGCAAATTACTGATTGTGAATCAAGGATTGAGTGCTCATTGGTCTGCAAAGCTATTCATTCATTGCTGCTCTGATTTGCTGTGCAACTATCATCCATCACCCAAGAGTCTGTGAGTGGCCAACATTTAATTAAATGCACATTTCACAACATTTCCAATACAATTTGATCTGTCGACAATGTTAATTAAATGCGAGAGCGATTTGCATCTTAGCGACTGTTTTGAATTGAACAAACCAGCCAAGCATATTATTTGACATACATGTACATCTGTACTTACTTAAATAATCAAGTTGATACATAGCTCTAGGATTTCAATTGTTTGCCCAATTTACTGTCGAGTAACTTTCTCATTGCTCTCAATTTCTATTTTAATCCTGTGTGCAGTTGGCTGTACTTACAATTTATTCCTATGCCGTTTGGCATTCGATTTGTGTAGGCGTGCCATTATACTCGAAATGTCAAATATCAGTGTCATTCCTCTGAATCTATTTGATATTAATACGCTCAATCCATTTAAAATGGTATAATGGTTATAACGAAATTGTGCAAAAGCATGCCCGACCCAATAAAATATGTATACTTTTAATATAAACAAAACTATTTCAGAAGCTAGAAGATATGTTCTCGTAAACAGATCAAGTTTATTTAATTTAATCGATAACTGCCTCAACTTAGCGAATATCGATACCAATCTATTTGTAACAATTGTAGGACTTTATATGCAATATTGGTAATTAAGAGTGGTGCTTTTTAAGGCGAAATAAATAATCTAATCGAATCTAGATTTCACATACAAATTTATTCAAAAGTAATAATACGACGAACAACATTTAAATTTCATGCAACCAAACAGTCTGACAATAAAGTTCAATGGCTCAGCCAACTTGACGACTTTTAAAATTGCATCGTGTACAATGCTATCGAAAATGCCCGCTTAGCAATAATAACAGCATGGATAGCAACGTTCTGCACAGCAGCAACGGTTGCCCCCTCCCAGGCGTGGCATGCTGCCAATTGGTGGTCTGTCCATCTTGTTGAGAGCTTGACGCTTGCGCTGTGCATCAGTTAGTCCATCAGGCCCCACGGCTGGCGCCGGCTTAGTCTGTCCCTTTGGCTTAGGGTTATTCGGATCCCATGGTTCTGGAACGGTGCCTTTTTTCATTAAATATTTCATTGTGTCTATGCCCTTCTTTCTTCTCTCAACCTCATCCTTAACTGCATCTTTTTCTGCTTGAGCAGCCTGTTTGACAGCTTCAATATGGCGCTTATGCATTCTTACAGGAATAGCTGGACTTGGGCCAGAACGTGGCTTTTTAACCCCTGGAAAGGACTTTCCGTGTAGGTTGCCTCCGAAAACAGCTCCGCCACCACCTGCCACACCACCTCCTGTACCTACTGGTGCAGTACGTCCACCACCGCGCATAGGTCCACCTGGACTGACACCCCAAACTCCTGCGGCTTTAGTCTTGCCTACCGGAGCGGCTGACTCTCCGTGGGGTCCACCGCCTCCATGTCCAAAGATGCCATCCTCAAATACTGCCTCCCCGGGATCACCAAACCCTGTGCCCGTATAGCGATCTCCAGAAGCACAGTCATAGGTACGCCAGTAAGGATTGAGAGGCACTGGATACTTGGGAGGTACGTTGAGATCTTTCTTGTCAGTTTGTGTGCCATTGGTGGTAGTGTGTTCTTTTAATGACGTAGCTAAAGCTGCTGGGGGAGACACATCGAAGTCAAACTCCATCTCACTGTCACTGGTATCTGTGAGCACCAGGTGATCTACACAGTTCTCCATGCCCCGCCGCTTGCATTCCTTCGACAGTGCGTATTCGAGATGCTTCTTCGCCAAATTATCGCGACAGACGCACATCATCACCGTCTTGTGGCAGGTGCACTTGGGAAATCCCTTTTCTTTGAGCTTTCTCTTGATCTCCCTTAGGGCAACAGCTAAATCGCTTTTGACTACTTTGAACACAATGGGATCCATTCGTACGTGTGGATTATTGATCGTTCGCAGTGTTATAAAGATTTCACCATTCTTCTTGCACAAGTTAAGAATGGGAAGCTGATGTGTCTTTTCTAATTCAGCTTCTTCCTTTTTGCACTTATTGAAGGCCTTATCCGCTGGCGAGTAGTGCAAAAAGAACTTCATGAGTTTCAAAATGGGCTTGCGAATGGCGCCAGGTCGCCAACCGTATTTGCGTGCCTCTGGGCTGACTGACCAATTCCAACCGTGATGACGAGATACACGACCCACCGTGCTCACGCAATCTTTGTGTCCTACACTAATCAGTCGTCGAAGATGCTCCGACTTTCTCAAAGTAAAACCAGCATCGCTGCTTACACAGGCTAGGACTGAGTTTCCTTTGTTTTTATGAGCCATCTTATGCCCACCTCTATGACGTTTCTTCTTTTGTAGCGACTTTTGATGGTATTCCCTCTCAAGCTCGGATGCTCGCCTGATGCCCGTAATATTTTGCAAGTCGCATAGTTCGGAGAACAGTTGTGCTAGAAATTGACGCGACATTTTTTCTTCTACGGAAATAGAACAATCCTCCTCGGATTCTACAATATTTTCAGATACTTTGGGCACTTTGCTGCCAGTCTTGTGGTAAAATTCCGAACACTTTTTAACTACTCGACAGTGTGCACAGAGTTTTCCGAGGTTGCACGTGCAATGACATTCGGTTTCCTGTATTTCCTTTGCTGCATTGCTAGTTGAGTTGCCATCATCTACATCGGCAGGCTTACAAAGGTATTCCATTAGTATTTGGTCAACAGTTAGTTTATTTTCCTTTGGGCATTGCTCAGTGATCGGCATTGGCTTAATTCCGCAATTTGGACAGGCGGCGAATTTCGGGAGAAATGACATATTGGTTAGGCAAACGTGGCAAAAGCGTTTATCGCTTTTCATGTCATCGATTGGCAGTGGCACCTGAACCATTTTACGGACATCTCTACTCTCAACTTGCTGTACTGGTAAGGACGAGAAACAAGGTGTTGTACGAAAGCTTTCTTGAGATTCGCGAGCAAGACGTATGCAGGGATTATTAAAGTCAGCTGGTTTTCGGCAAGGCGGCTTCAAAGGCCTTGGATGGCCAGAGCGACTAAAAATTGAGTTTAAAATCTGATCACAATCGTCTGCCATATTCTATAAATGAAATCATGTCCTATTAGTCAATGATCTATTAAGTATTAAGTTTGTGCTTAGATACCTTTATCTCACAGCAAACGGAATCACCAACTGGGTTATGTATTAATGTGTCCACAAACTTGGGGGCAGCAGTCTGAACGCTTTGCCTTCCCAGTCTCAGGTAATCGTCACCTTCCCCCGGGTCAACTGCATCTAGACACGGATCACAATCCGCGGGGCATCTCTGGGAGCCGCCGAAAATAAATAGAATATCCTCCTTATTGATGCTTTTGTCCATGTCACGACGGCAACTGCTCTCCTCAGGCCTAGAACAAAATTGGTGAAATGCTATTTACAGACACTGCAAAACCTTTTCTTACTTTGGCTGATTAGTGCACTTAGTGAACAGGCGATAGAGCACTTCAAGTGTGCCAATCTTTTGACCATCACGTTCTAATCGACATGTGTCCACGTGCATTAGAGGTTGCATATTTTCCGAGATGCTTTCTGTGACATTCGCGGGAAAACTTAACTGTCCGGTGCAAAGAATTTCACCACTATACTTAACTAACACAGGCATCCCGCACTTCTCGAGTGTCTGTCGAAGGTTTGCTGGGACCACATTGAGCTCAGTGCTGCAATTATCTTTGAATTCAGTTACATTAATTCGACTGGCTGTTATGGACACTGTTCTATAATTAATTGTGGCCTCTACTTGCAGTTCCTTCGAATTCACGCTTTCAACACGGGTTAAGTCGATATGCGTCACAACGATATCGAAGTCAAATGTACAGCTAGCCATTTCAGACATTTTAATTATTTATTTATAGAAAATTTAAAAAAAAATATATAAAACACTAAAAAGATTTAAAAGCACAAAATTGTGTAGCATTTTAAAGCTACACTTAATAATCAAAAGTGACTGAGTGTAACACAAAAACTACTACGTTAACTTAAGTGTTAGAAATGCTTTAGAACCATACAGTTTTAATACTTATTCAAATCTCAGAGGACAACATTCTTCTCACTTAATAAAAGCAATATTTTTTGTTTCGTATACGCTTTGTATGTGCATATATTTAATATAAATAGTACTATATCACACATTCTGACCATTTTGTTAGATATATTTACTCAAGACTAGCAATAGTAAAAACCTGTGGTACACGGATTGCAGCATTGGTCTGCACAGGGATTACAGTCCTTACCAAGGCGGGTCACAAACTCGATGGGTGTCCTGGGTACAAGTCGGAGGGCACGACGCCTACGTTTGGAATCGGTTAGTCCGTCCGGGCCAATCATGGGGTTCGAGAAGGCACCGTGTTTCTTCAAATACTTCATCATATCCATGGTATTGCTCTTCTGTACAACTTGTTTAGCTTTGACAACATTTTCTGCCATTCTCAATAAGTGACCAGTCATTCTCACGGGAATCGGCTCAGTCTTGCCATTTGGGCTTTTCGGATTTCCGTAAGGAAAAAGTCCAGCACCATACATAGGCCGTCCAGAGGTGGCACCCCAAATATTTTTGTTTTTGGGTCTGTCCCTCGGAGTGGCATATGCAGCGTGTGGACCTCCTCCCCTATTTCCAAATACGCCATCCTCAAATACTTCTTCTCCTGGCGCACCAAATGCTGTGGATGTGTAACGATCACCAGCAGCACAGTCATAGGTGCCCCAGAAGGGGCTGTGTTTGATTGGATATGTAGGCGGTACATCGAGATCCTTTTTATGTGTTTGGGTGGCACGGTCAACTGCGATTGGTCTTGGCTTCGCCACGTCCATCGGCGGTGTAACATCGAAGTCAAATTCCATCTCGCTGTCACTGGTATCTGTGAACACCAGATCATTTACACAGTCCTCCATGCCCCGATGCTTGCATTCTTTATGCAGAGCGTACTCGAGATGCTTCTTCTCCATGTAGTTGCGACAGATGCACATCATCACCGTCTTGTGGCAGGTGCACTTGGGAAAACCATTGTCAATGAGTTTCCTTTTTATCGCTCTGAGTGCTATAGCCAGATCGCTTTTCACTATCTTGAACTTAATAGGTTGCATCTCCACATTTGAGTTGTTGACTGCTCGCAGTGTTACAAAGATTTCACCATTCTTTTTGCACACATTGAGAATTGGCAGCTGGCGTTCCTTTTGCTTCTCAGCCTCTTCTATTTTAGTTGAGATGTTCAATTCATTTTTCATTGGCAAATAATGCAAAAAAAACTTCATCAGCTTTTGAATGGGCTTCCGAATGAAGCCGGGCCGCCAGCCGTACATGCGGGCCTCATGGGTGCAGGTCCAGTTCCAGCCGTGGCGACGAGAAACAGTTCCCTGTTGACTAAGGCAGGACTTGTGTCTAGCTCTGATTGATGACAGCGCTTGCTCGCCGGTTGTTTTCAATGATTTTCGAGTAGTGTTTTTCTTGATATTTTTTTCACGTCTGGTGGATAAGGAACGTGCCAATGTGTTATCATCAGGCTGTTGGGATTTATCTTTGTGTGATTCAGTGTTCTGGCAATGCTTATCTTGGTTCGATGCTAGTGCCGATTTCCTGATGTTGTAGAGGTCTTGCAGCTCGGAGAATACGCGTGCCAAATGTGGGCGACACTCCCGTAAGTTGGTGTTTATCACGCAAAAGTCCTCAGAGGATTGAGGCTTCACTTTAGGACACCCAACGACCTGTTCATTACCCTGAAAGATGTCAAGGCACAGTTCACGTATGCGACAGTGGGCACAGACCTTGCCGCCGTTGCACGTGCATCGACAGCCGGCTTGTTGATCTTCAGACTTGCCCTTAGCGGTCTTTGCACATCGATCTCCAGAATAATCATCAAAAGACTCTGGTTGTTTACCAAAATAATCGTTTAGTATTTGATCAGCAGTTAGTTTCTTTTCCTTATGACGTTCCTCAATCACCGGCGTTGGCTTGACCCCACAATTGGGACAGGCAGCAAATTTTGGCAACCATGACATATTGGTCAGGCAGACCGGACAGAATCGTGTAGGCCTGATTAGTGGTTTTTCAAGATCACTAATCGGCACAGGCATTTGTTTTGGGTTACAGAGATCAACTATCTTGGACTGCTGCTCTGGGAGGTACGAAAAACAGGGAAAAGTCTCTCGGCCGAGTGGAGTCTCCAACAGAGGATCGACATTGTGGACGCAGTGGGATTTCTTCAGTGGCTTAAAAAGCTGAGTCTGAGCGGTGCTCTTGAAAATTGAGTCAACAATTTGCTCACATTCCCGTGCCATATTCTGTAAATGGAAACAGGCCATGGGAAACATGCTAATAAGTAATTACAGAATTTTAAGCAACCTTCATCACACAAGTGGCATTTGGATTATTTATCAGGTGGTCCGCTGTCCGGCGTCGAACAGGTTTGGAGCTGCGATAGCGTTCCAAATCCAGTTCCAGACGCTCGTCATCCTCTTCTGACATCAATACATCTGGACAAAGACCGCAGGGGTCTGGGCAAGCCTGGTTTTCCCCCATAATAAACATGATATCTTGTGGGCTGATGCATTGGTCCATGTTGGTGCGACACTCTCTATCTTCGTTCCTAATGTAAGAGTTATCTTTTTGGATAGTTCGTAAGCTCTAGAATTTGCATCAAATATTCGCATACCTGGTATTTTCGTCGCATTTTAAATATAGACGAAAAAGGAACTCTAATGTGCCAACTTCTTCACCTGCCTTGGTAAATTTACAGTATTCGGAGTGCATGAGATCACTCATGTCATGGTTAATGCTTTCGATGAAGGATTTGGGAAAGCTGACAACAGTGGTGCCAATGGTTATATTGTTATACATAACCGACACGGGCATCCCACATTTCTCAATGTTGTCACGTAGCTTTTTTGCCGACACATTGAACTCAATACTAGATTCGGGTTTGAAATCGGTTACATTGATGCGACTTTGTGTTATATGCACCGGCAAATCATTAAATCTAACAGTTACTTTAAGATTTTGTGGATTCTTGATTTGTATTTGATTTGTCTTAAGACGAGTCAAAAAAACCTCAAAGATAAAATTACAGTTTGGCTCTTGGTTCATTGCTTTCGTTGCCTACTTCTATTGCTCTTGTTTGCTTTTCTTAATTAAAGGTTATTTTTTAAATCCAAATAAGCAACTTCTGAATTGACAATTATAATTTGTACAGCTAATCTGTTAAAAATGTTAAGCTCTTTTGAAACACGAATAATTTACATAAATCTGAAAAGGATATATTGGTTAAATGACTAAAAGTCAAATGATAGTACGATAAATAAACAAATTTGAGATATAGTATTAACTATTTTACCCTAAACCCATTCAAAGGTCAGAAGAAAGCATATCCAATCAGTTTCAATAGCCGAGTCGATCTAGAGACTTCAAATTTACAATATGAATTCTCGTATACCAAGCGCAGATTAAGTTTATTTTATTTGATTGATAACAGCAATACAGGACGGAATTGCAAAGAAATATGCTAACTTATTGTTGATTAGATGTAAGGATTTCATTAGGATTGGATGAGGAACGCAGATTTTGTTAGGCAAAACTTAGTTTCATATCGTATGGCTTCAACCGAATTGAGCACTCTAAAGTGTTATTAAATAAATGTTAAAACATGAAATATATTATTAAAAGAATCTTAGAGATATATATATATTAGATTAATATGAATTTTCACTTTTCGATAATTCCACGAACGCCGCCCAAAATTTGAATGTTTACGATGCAAATAGCTTTTGCTCAGAAGTAAATAAGTGCTGTTAACAATAATTTGCCCGGGGATAGTACCCACAAAATTGGATAGCACAGGGATCTAAGCCCTTACTGAGTCGTGGCACAAGTTCAATGGGTGTCCTGGGTACAAATCGGAGAGCACGACGCCTACGTTGAGCATCAGTTAGTCCGTCCGGGCCAATCAGGGGCTTAGAAAAGGCACCGTGTTTCGTCAAATACTTCATCATATCGAAGGCCTTTTTCTTCTTTACCACTTGTTTAGCTTCGGCAGCCCTTTGGGCCATTCTCAATAAGTGCTCAGTCATTCTTACGGGAATCGACTCAGACTTGCCATTTGGGCTTTTCGGATTTCCGTAAGGAAATCGTCCGGCACCATGCATAGACCCTCCAGAGGTGGCACCCCAAATATTTTTGTTTTTGGGTCTGCCCCCGGAGTGGCATATGCACCGTGTGGACCTCCTCCCCTATTTCCAAATACGCCATCCTCAAACACTGCTTCTCCTGGCTCGCCAAATGCTGTGGATGTGTAACGATCACCAGCAGCACAGTCATAGGTGCGCCAGAAGGGGCTGTGTTTGATTGGATATGAAGGTGGCACCAGCCGATGCTTTCTAGATGTCTGTGTGGCGTGGTTAACTAAGATTGGCTTTACTTGCAAAGGATGCTTTGTACTGCCTGCCGGCGGGCTCACATCAAAATCATATTCCATCTCGCTGTCACTGGTATCTGTGAGCACCAGATGATCCACACAGTTCTCCATGCCCCTGTGTTCGCACTCCTTCTGCAGTGCGGATTCGAGACGCTTCTTCTCCACGTGATTGCGACAGACACACATCATCAACGTCTTGTGGCAGGTGCACTTGGGAAATCCCTTTTCCTTGAGCTTCTTTTTGATCTCGCTTAGAGCTATAGCCAGTTCGGTTTTAGCTATTTTGAATACAATTGGCTTCATTTGCACATTTGGATTATTGACTGCTCGCAGGGTAATGAAAATGTTACCATTTTTTTTGCACACATTAAGAATTGGCAGCTGGTATTTATTTTGCAACTCGACCTCCTTCAGTGCTCTGCATATTGCGTATGCGTTATCCTTCGGCGGATACAAAAAGAAATTCATGATCTTCTTAATGGGTCTGAAAATGGCGCCGGGTCGCCAGCCGTACTTGCGAGCCTCTTTGCTGTCGGACCAATTCCAGCCGTGTCGCCGAGAAACACGCCTTTGCTGTGCCTTCACACAAGACTTGTGCACAGAACTAATATGTCGCTTTGTTTCTGTCAGTCGGGCAACTTGGTCGATTGTGTTGGTTTTTCTTTTAATATCAGGTAAATGGGCTTTCGATGATTTCGTCTTGTGTGTTAGTCTTTCATCACATGGCTTTTTCAGCGCTGGATATTGCTGACCCTTCTGCTCTGTATAAGCATCGCGTAATTCGGAAAACACACGTGCCAAATGTGGACGAGAGTCTACTGAATTTATACAATAATCTGCAGAGGGCTGATCTACCACTTTGGACTCCTGCGCCATAGGTTGGAGCTGCAAAAAATCTGCACATTGTTTACGTATTCGGCAATGGGCGCACAGAGTATTGCCCGAGCATCGACATCTGGTCAGTATCTCCTTGCTAGTTTTTTTATCATCAATGATCGTCGAGGTATTGACCATGTAATCCTTTACTATTTGCTCGGCAGGAATGGTCTGATTCTCTTCTTCAACGAACGGCATAAACTTGGTGCCGCACTTTGGACATGCGGCGAATTTCGGCAACCATGACATATTTGTCAGACAGATGGGACAAAAGCGAATTGGCTTAATAGTCAGCAGCTTCGAGCTGCAGCAATCATTGATTTCATACTGTCTTTCTGGCAAATACGAAACCGTTGTCGGATGCAGCTCCTCGGATGTTTGCCGAGGCGTCTTGGGTAGATCAGGAATCCCTGTGCTCTTTATAAGTGATTCCACGAAATTATTACAATGAATCATTTTCTGTGATTAGAAAAGCCATTAAGATATCTGTAGTAGATCTTGTGACGCTTCAATTGCACCTTTAGCTGACAACAGGCTGCATTGCCTTCTGCTTTATGAATGTGTGTATTTTCTATTGGTCTGGGACCAGCAAATCGTTCCATATCAAATTTCAACTGCTCATCACCGTCCTCTGACTGCTGTGTATCCAGAAAATTATCGCAGATTTTGTGACATCCCTGGCATCGATTCGTTACAAACAGAATATCTTGCGGATTAATGCTTGCGTTCGCATTGCACCTAAAATCCCGCTCCATCGATCTGAAACATATGACATCGACAAAGACAAAGACATAGACCAAGAATTTCCAACATTTACTTACTGTTGCTGCGCATCACATTTAATAATCAAACGGCAGAGCAGTTCAAGTGTACCTTTAACTTGACCATTTGCCGCAAACTGGCAAGAGTCCCAGTGCACCAGATCAGACATGCCTTCATCAATGCCATCAATAAAACTTTGAGGGAAGCTCATCTTACCGGTGCCAAGAACAAAATTGTCGTACGATACCGAAAATGGCATACCGCATGCCTCGAGGACTTGTCGCAATGTTTGTGTTGGTACTTTGAACTCAGTGCCAGAGAGGGGCGGAAAATCGGTTACATTGATCCTGCTGGCTGTTATTGGGATTTCTTTTTTATTGAATTGAACTAAGACTTTCAATTTCTGGGAATTCCCAATTTCAACATGAAAGCACTCAAATTTCGTAACAACGGTGTCAAAGACAAAGTTACAGTCTGCCATTTAATTTATTTCTGATTTGATTGATATTTGATAGTTGCAGGTTTTGCCTAATTTCAAAGTTATATAAAATGTAAGTAAAACAAAGAGTAGTGTAATTAAAAAATTATAAAAATACATAAATTGTGTACGTAAAATACATTGAAATCTCTGCTTGACATTACTAAATTGAAAGAAAAAGCATGGATCAGGGCAGCATTCAGATTTCGACCTGTAAGCTGTTTGCTGCTGTACAAGTCATCTGCCCCATATAGGGCACAAATATTCAATAATCGCATATTAAATATTTGCACATTTTTTTCTTGATTCGCTATCTGTGAAAATATACTTTTCGGATAAATCGTAGGCATCTAAGAAAACTGAAAAAGTCGAATCCTTTTTCTTTGTTTTACCAATTATAATTTGATGAATGGCTCAGTTCATTCCATAATATAATTTATAATTTAATAAATCTTTTATTTTGTTTCGAAAGAAGACGTTTATACAGGCTATAAAGTATGGTTCATAAGTTACATAAATTTTGTACTGAAATAAAATCTTAAGATAGCTTAAGGCGATTCCACTAAACTGAAAATATACCAGTACACCAAATCACTGTAGACGACTCAACGTAGAATTGATCCTTGTTTCTGTTAATAAGAGCACTCTCTTCTGCGACTGAGACATAGAGAGTTTAAACATGTTTTGAATAGCATCGTTTAGCAACAATAACAATATGGATAGCAACATTGGGCGTTGCAGAAATCGTAGCATTGACAAGGATCGAATCCCTTGCCCAGGCGGGGCATGCTGTCAAGTGGTGGTATGCACATCTCGTTGAGAGCTCGACGCTTGCGCTGTGCATCAGTTAGTCCATCAGGCCCCACTACAGGACCCGTCTTAGTCGGCTGTCCCTTCGACTTAGGGTTTTTGGGATCCCAGGGTGTGTCAACGGTGCCTTTTTCCATCAAATATTTCATCGGGTCAATGCCCTTTTTCTTTTTTGCTATCTCCTTCTCCTTTGCAGCTTTTTTGTCTTCTTCAGCCTTCTTGAGCGCTTCAGTATAGCGCTTAGGCATTTTTACAATAATAGCCGGACTTGGGCCAGTACGTGGTTTTTTAGCCCCTGGAAAGGGCTTTCCCCTTGGTCCAGTACGTCCACCGCCACGCATATGTCCACCTGAACCCGACTTCCCGTGTGGTCCACCGCCGCCCTGGCCAAAGATACCATCCTCAAACACTGCTTCTCCAGGAGCACCGAACGCTGTACCCGTGTATCGATCTCCCGCAGCACAGTCATAAGCCCGCCAATAAGGATTGAGAGGGATTGGATATTTGGTCGGCACGTTTTGATCTTTTTTGACAGTTTGTGTACCATTGTTGATAGTGCGGTGCTTTGGTGGACTTGGTGGCATAGCTAAAGCTGCTGGCGGTGTCACATCAAAATCATATTCCATCTCGCTGTTACTGGTATCTGTGAGCACCAGATGATCTACACAGTTCTCCATGCCCCTGTGTTCGCACTCCTTCTCCAGTGCGGATTCGAGACGCTTCTTCTCCACGTGGTTGCGACAGAGGCACATCATCACCGACTTGTGGCAGGTGCACTTGGGAAAACCCTTTTCCTTAAGTTTCTTCTTGATCTCACTTAGAGCTACTGCGAGATCGCTTTTGACTACCTTAAATACAATGGGCTTCATCTTGATGTTTGAATTATTGAGGGCCCGCAGAGTAACGAGAATTTCCCCATCCTTTTTACACACATTGAGTGTTGGCAGCTGACGTTCTTTTTCTTTCTCAGCTTCTTGTGCTTCCTTACACCTGTTGTAGGCATTGCTCTCAGTTGAGTCCTGTAAAAAGAACTTCATAAGCTTTTTGACAGACTTGCGAATGGCGCCGGGTCGCCAGCCATGCTTACTGGCCTCTTCTCTCAAGCACCAAGCCCATCCGTGACGAGGCGAGACACTCGACTTACTGTTCAAGCACAACTTGTGTCCGAAACCGAAGATCGGAAGTTTGCGATCGCTGGGCTTGTGTGGCTTCTCAATTATTTTACGCTTCTCAACTGAGACTGAATTGGTTTTTTGACGTGGCTTTCTTTGTGTGGTCTTTTGAGTGCATTCAATATTGGACTCCGCTGGTGGTTTAGCATCATTTACATTATACAAATCGCGCAGTTCGGAGAACACACGTGCTAAATGTGGCCGACATTCTCGTGTGTCGTCTTTTCTTACACAAAAATCCTCCTCGGAGGACTTTGGATTTACACTGGGGCACACTTCATTATTCGATTGAAAGAAATCCGCGCAGAGCAGACGTACGCGACAATGAGTACACAGTTTGCCATATTTACAAGTACACCGACATTTGTCATCAACATCCTCATCCTGGCTTTTAGTCTTGTCACAGGGATCCTTGCAGTAGTCGCTTTTTAAGTCTGTAGATTTGCCGAGAAATTCAAGAATTATTTGGTCTGGGGTCGGTTTCTTTTCCTTATGGCGTTCCTCAACGACCGGCATGGGTTTGACACCACAATTCGGACAGGCAGCAAATTTTGGCAGCCATGACATATTGGTTAGGCAGATGGGACAAAAGCGAATGGGTTTGATATCTGTCTTTGTCGTGTCGCTTATTGGCACGGGTATCAGCTCCGGACTGCAAAAATCAGGGCTATTACCCTGTCGAGCGGGCAGGTACGAAAAACAGGGCAAATGTGAACCAGTCGGCAGCTTTTCCTCCTGGTTAAAGGGACCTGGACCGTTGCAAGGAGCTCCCAAATCCAGTTCGTCGGGTCTTCGACAAGGCGACTTTAACGGCTTTGGATGGCCAACTCGATTGGTAATCGAGTCTACAATCTGTCCACACTCCTGCGCCATTTTCTGCAAATGCAAGTGCATTCAAAGAGGTTTTCAAAAGCTACTGGTTTTGTTGTACCGACCTTAAGCTCACAGCAGGCTGCATTACCGGCTGGGCTATGTATGAAATTTTCTGCTGCCCTGAAGCCAGCAGCATTAGAGTGGCTATAGCGTTGTAAATCCAACTTCAGGCGCTCGTCGCCCTCCTCTGGCTCCCAAGCATCTAGACAAGGGTCGCAAGGGCTGGGACATCGCTGGGATTCACTCATAACGAACAAGATATCCTGCGGTTGGATGCTTCTGTCCATATTTCGACTACAATCGGTTTCCCCCTTCCTGAAAACATGTGTTAAAGCGATGTTAAACTATTGATTAGGCCCAAAAATAAAACAACATACTTTGTCTTATCATCGCATTTAATAATCAAGCGACAGAGCACCTCAAGATTGCCAATAACTTCTCCATCCTTCTCAAAAGAACAGCGGTCCACATGCAACAGATCAGACATGTTGTTTTCAATTTGATCTATTGTTGTTGCAGGAAAGAATATAGTGCCAGTGCCGAGGACGCGAGCATTATACGTGATCGACACGGGCATGCCACATTCTCCAAGAGTCTTGCGTATCTTCTTTGGCACCGCAATTAGATCGACACCAGCGCCAGACTTGAACTCAGTTACATTAATGCGGCTCGCTGTTATTGGCACTTTGGTGTTATTGAAGTTAGCGATTACTTTCAGTCTGTTGGGATCAGGTATTTTGACGGTGGTACACTCAAAATGAGTCACAATAATATCAAAAACAAAATTACAACTTTCCATATTAAGAAAGATAATTTTTGAATATTTTGGTACTGTTAATTTAACGGATCCCTAATTTCGTCAGGTTGGCTACTAAAAAGTATGACTACCGCCAAATTTAAAAATCTTACATAAAATATGAAATTTTTCTGTTCAGTCTGAACTAAGTTTTTACATTTATATACAACATTGAAATACACTGAATCAAAAGCTATTTAGATGAATAACTTCAAATAAAAAAGGCCTCGGTAGATGATATCTTTGTTTGTTTGTTTGCAGTTGGTTTTACAGATGAGAGTTGTCGACGGCTAGAAATTTTCTATCCAAAATTTCGGCTTCAAAATTGCAGAAGCAAAATTTTAACACTTTGATGGCAAATGACATAGCCTAGCCTTTTAGAAATATGAATTCGGAATAAAGCCATGTTTCTGAGATTATGTATTGTTTGGTATACAATTTAAATGGCTTTACAATATTGCAAGAGTCTTAAGATTTATGGTGATAAGACGGTCTGCCAAGCTATTTATTATTTTAATTTCTGCATCATCAAAATATTGTACAGATATATAGGTTCAAAATTAAAATCATTGAAACATCTATAATTCAATATAGATCTGATTACTTCGGCTGTGGGTCATTGGGATTCCAGGGTTTGGCAACGGTGCCTTTTTCCATCAAATACTTCATCGGGTCAACGGCCTTCTTTTTCCCCTTCTGCTTTTCAATTGCATCCTTTTCAGATTGAGCAGCTTTCTTGAGTCCTTCAACATAGCGCTTAGGCATTCTGACAGGAATAACCGGACTTGGGCTGGATGATTTAGTTTTACACCCAGGAAAAGACTTTCCAATACGACAAATAGCCCCTGGTCCCAATCGTCCACCACCTCGCATAGGTCCTGGACTCGCACCCCAAACTCTCGCGGTCTTAGGCCTGCCACCCGGAGAGACTGATTTTCCATGTGGCCCACCGGCCCTATATCCAAAGACGCCATCCTCAAACACTGCTTCTCCGGGAGCACCGAAAGCCGTGCTCGTAAATCGATCACCGGCAGCACAGTCATAGGTACGCCAGTAGTGATCAACAGGGATTGGATACTTGGACGGCACAGTTTCAACTTTCTTAAAAGTCTGTGTACTAATGTTGATAGAGCGCGGTTTAATAGCTAACAGCGGCTTAACTACAGCTGCTGGAGGGGACACATCGAAGTCAAACTCCATCTCGCTGTCACTGGTATCTGTGAGCACCAGGTGATCTACACAGTTCTCGATGCCCCTGCGCTCACACTCCTTCCGCAGTGCTGACTCGAGATGCTTCTTTTCCACGCTGCTGCGACAGACGCACAACATAACCGTATTGTGGCAGGTGCACTTGGGAAAACCCATATCCTTGAACTTTCTTTTGATCTCCCTTAGGGCAACAGCTAGATCGCGTTTGACCACCTTGAACACAATGGGCTCCATTCGCACATTTGGATTATTGAGTGCTCGTAGTGCTATGAAAATTTCGCCGTTCCTTTTGCAGACATTGAGAATGGGAAGCTGTTTTCGACTCTCTGCGTCTTCCACACAACGGCAGATGTTATATGAATTGTGCTCTGTTGTTTTTGTTAGAAAGAATTTCATAATTGCGCCAACATAGCGATGAATGGCACCTGGACGCCAGCCGTATTTTCGTGCCTCTTTGCTCGATGGCCATGTCCAGCCGTGTCGCCGGGACACGATCCCCTGTCTCTTGAGGCAGGTCTTATGGCCAAGTTTTGGAGCGTTGAGGGAACGATGCAAAAGAGTTGGACTTCCAGTTGCTCTTAATCCGGCACTTGTTGATGAATTCCTAGCCAGATCTGGTTTTTGCCCAAATGTCTTATTTAATTTAGCTCTCTTTTTTTCGTCTCTTTCATCGTACATAGCTCGCAGTTCAGAGAATACCAATTCCAAACATGGGCGACGATCTTTGCTCTCCACGTAGAAGTTTTCATCTGAATCTGGAGTGCTAGTCTCATGTGCTGGACCAAAAGTGCCCGAGCAGAGACTACGAACACGGCAATGAGTACAACATTTGTCAATTGTGCAAGAACAGCGACGTGAATTTTGGAATTCCTTTTCCTTTTTTTTCATTTTCTTTGCCTCATCACAGGGATCGTGGCAAAAGTCTTCGTCTGAATTCGAGGGCAATTTGAGATACTCTCGTATTATTTGGGCTGCAGTGGGTTTCTCCTCAGCTTCTATCTGGGGAATGGGCACGGCGCAGCATTTGGGACAGGGTGTATATTTTGGAAGCCAGCTCATTGGAGTCAGACAAATAGGACAGAAGCGAATTGGCTTTATACCCATCTCTTCCTCCATGTCCTTAACAGGAACAGGTATTGTGTGATCTGTAGCTTTATGCTTGAACGTTTTCTGTTTGCCACTCCAGTCTGTAAAACAAAGATCACCATTTGGCATCGGTGAAGGCAAGTGAGACACCTTTTCAATAACCGATTCTATGCATTCCTCATATTGTTTTGTCATTGTCTTTAACTGGCAGCACGCCTCCATTCCACATATCTTCTCAGGAGGTGTGGTAACACGCTGGCTCCTTCTGCGATAGCGATCCAAATCCAATTGGAGGCGTTCGTCTCCCTCTTCTGGCTCCAATTCATCCAAACACGGCTCACATGGCAAGGGACAGGGCTGTGGAGCACCCACTACGAACATAATGTCAGTCGGATTGAAGGCTTTGGCCAAATTCTCACAGGCACTGTTACATGTGCTGTGGGAAGCCATGAACCGTCAATAAACAGCTGGAGCAATGCATAATCAATTTGTGAGGCTAACTTACACCGTCTGCTGTGGTTGCTCATCGCACTTAATGATTAGAGTGCAAAGGAATTCCAAAGTACCCACCTCAGCGTCGCGTCGTATGATGCTACATTTATGTTCGAATACTAGATCACTCATCCCAACCTCAATGCGATCTATGAAGCTCTGAGGCAATGCGACCAGAGCAGTTCCCAAAGTCATCCCCTTGTTGCGTACCGTTATGGGCATACCGTTTCTCTCGAGATTTGTGCGCAACGCACTCGGATCTGAAACGAATTCAGTGCAGCGTCCAGCCCGGAAATCGCCCACATTAATGCGGCTAGACGTAATGCTAACCCCAATACTGTTAAACTTCAAGTTGATCAGAAGATCCGCTGGGTCATCGATTTTATCTTTGATAAACTGCAATCGAGTTACAATAATGTCGAAAATAAAGTTCAACCGCGAAATGGGTTCAATTGTCGACATTATAAATTTTTTTTAAAAAATACAATCAAAATAGAAATGAAATAAAAACAAATTTGATGTTGATGAAGTAAAATATTAAATGACAAAAATTTCTATCGTATACTTATATGAAAATAAAAGACACTTAGCAACATTTTAATAAACAAATTTGAACATTATTAATAAATGGTTGGTTTTAGCAAGATGGTTGTTGGATATCAACTACATTGGCCCTTTAATATAATTGCTGATTTACAAGCAGACGACCCAAAGTTACCCACAAGAACTTTGCCAAAATACCCTTAATTGCGCTGAATTCTTTGACATTCCTTAGGGCATTGCTCATTTAGTCTGCCTGCCTGTTGCGCTGACGACGCTGAGTGCAATGCACTTTGTCGTCTACGCAAATCGCTCGAGACCACTACAACCCATTGCAAGCGAAAGCACAAAAACCAATTTTAACACGTTTCATTCATCGCAAGAGCAGTCGTTGATTTGCTGATAAGCAGCTTAGCACGTTGCCAGACCATGCCCCCTTTTGTTGGCTGCTCAAGAGCCTTTAAATATGCCTCATCATTTCAGCTCATGCACTTAACTAAATTAAGCTGAAGATTAATTAAATTTCGCGCATTAATTTCACGCTTTTACCGTCGCGAACTGCTTACCTGCTGCACTTGACAAAAACGAAGCCCGAAAATAGGATACATAATCAATAATCATCCCAACTTCATAAGCACGAGTAAATACTTTGGCCTGCCTTCAAGGCAAACGAAGAAAAAAGTTAAGAGAACTTTTTGGCAACAGAAATATTGATAGCTCTGAAATACTGGGGTTCTGTGGAAAACTAAGCCTATTGCGTGTCCATACAAAAACTCATAACAACACCAATTTACTAACACTACTTGCAATAAGATAAGCCTAAATAATGGCAAATTAAGACTCAAAATTAATCACACTTTGCACCTATTTGTGTTTATGCATAAGTAAACAGAAACTGATTTCCCGCGCCGGTTGTGGCCAAGTTGTTTGTTAAATAGATGCAAAAAGGCAAGTCTTCCAATTTGAAGGTATCTTGCGGAAAGTATAGGAGATATACAAAGATCTGGTGTAGACTATTGACTCTATTGAGTTTATACAAATGAATAACATAAAATGGTCTTTTCATAATATTCGCTTAAGGTGCAAACATTTTAGGAAGTTTGTACTAGCTACGTGGACTAGCTTTGTCGAAGCCAGTTGAATTGTGCTCCTTGCCATATGCGTGGTTATGTTCGCGTGGGCTGCTTGGACTTCAGTTTGCAGTAGGCAGTGTTGCTGTCACTATCCATACTGCTTTGGGCAGCAGATGCAGATTTCGGGTAGTTTTCCACATGTTGTCTCATTAGCTATGTTCTAGCTGGTGTGTTGTCCATTTGGCATGTGCAACGATGCGAATACCTCGAGCAGCGCCAGATACAGCAATGCAGTCGAGAAGTAAACGACGACAGGGTAATTCGCTTGATTCTTCGAGTAAACAGCAACAGCTGGTCGAAAATATCCGCATCCTCTACTTTGTTGGATACCTCCACGTTGTGCCTGGAACCAGCTCTGACAATGAGGCTGTTGGATTAGTGGATTTCGAGTTTGATTCTGGCTTGTCCATTGCTATCAGTTGATTGATGATGCTGTTGGTGATTGATGCTTATTTAATGATGGCCTCAAATTGCGAAGGTGGAAAGTTATATTGCTAAGCTTGATCTTTTTATGGGATACAATAAACATACTTTATAGCTTGGAATTAAATTGATGACAGTACTTAAATCAAGTCCAGTTATTTCCCTTGAAAATTGTTTGTCTTCAACGCACTTAAATATAACACTTAAAGTAAATAGCGATGAGATGCTGAATGATCGATATTGATATTGACTTTGTGCCAGTTGACTAAGCTAGCAATCGATACTCACTGTCGATTGCCTGTCGTGCCAGTAATTAAATTTGTCTATTCAACTTCGATTATGAATATCGATATATCGATACACTTCATAATCTTAGCGCGCATTGTTCTCCAGAACGCAATTCCAGTCGTGTAAGCAAACATGCCGCCAAAGCGTGTAAAAAAAGCGGCGCCCCGGCCAGTAAGTAGTAATATTTTTGCCCTGAGCTACAATTTGACAAAAAATGCATTCCTTTCTGGGCAGTTACCGGCAAATGACGAGGAGTCGAAGGCTTTGGATCCTACTAATCCGGTGCTCTATATCGAGCACTGTCGCTCCTGACGCGTCTTTCGTCGGCGCGCTGAAGAGCTGCATGCTGCTCTGCAAACTCGAATTCAGAATGCAGGCCAGCAATTCCAGCTCCAACTGCAGCTCAACGCCCATGGTGCCCCTCGGCGTGGCGCATTTGAGTTGTCCTTTGCCCCCAACCCCACAGCAGTTGCCAGCGAGCAGCGTCCGCTTTGGTCCGGTCTAAAACGCACGCCGCGTGCACAGAAGTTTCCCGACGTCGATGATATATACCAGCAAATAGTGGAGATCCTTAACGAGCTTTCTGGCAAGGGCAACAAGCGTAAGCGTACTTCACAGTCGCCATCGACATCGACATCGGCGTCGCCGTCGCCATCAGCAACATCCCCAGCCTCATCTTCGAAGCGGAGCGAGCCTGCAGCTGACACTGAGCACCAGGCGCCAACGTCGTCTAAGCGCAGCAAATCATCAAAGGCAAAGGCATCTTAATGAAATGATACAGCACCATTTAGTTGCCGTCATCAATTTGCTCAGCAATAGCGCCATATGATCATTAAACGGTAAATCCCTTACGGGAACTGTTCAGTGTGAAACTTCTGCCTCAAAGCTGGTTAATTGTTGACGACAATAATTGGATTTCATTACATTGAGATAAATACAAAATATTATCATTAATTGTTGATGACTGTTCTCGAATCAAATGAATAAATAAATTGTTATTGAAACAAAATATATAATTGAAAAAATACATATAATTGCAAGTTTTGTATAGGTACATAAATATATCTTTGTTCATCATCCAAGTTTGCTGGAAAGTCTACCCAATGTATTTACTTTAAAATAACATTAATTTAATTTCTTTAAAATTTAATTGCACAGCAAATGACCGATGTTAAATACGTAATCTTAAAAAAAAAATCGTTTTTATAGTAAGTTACAAAAACAAATGAATTATGCACTAATTACAGTCATTCTTTTGCTTTCAAATATTAACTGAATAGTGCCGGATATATAAAATAATCCTAAGTTTTATACACCATTAACTTCAATAGCTTTCAAAACAAAAGTTGCAAGAAAGTTATAAGGACTCTTCGGTCAGCACAACTATTGGTGACCCTGAAATACTGGGTCTCTGTGGAAAACTAAGTCAATTGCGTGTTCATACAAAAACTTATATTAACACCAATTTATTAGCTTTGCTTGCAATAAGGTAAGCCAAATTAATGGCACACGAATCTAACACGATAGCAATGTAATACCTAAAATTAAATACACTTTGTATCTATTTATATTTAGACACAAACATAGAGAAACTGATTGCCCGTGGCGCTTGCTGCTGAGTTGTTTGCTCAATATGAATTCATATACCCTTGAAGGAGGAAAAATGGAAAGTCTCTCAATTTTATAGGTAGCTTGCGAAAGGTATTTGAGATACATGACTATTTGGTGTTACTGTCGCTTGTCCCCGTTTGACTTGAACGGTCATTGATGCTGATTTAGAATATATACAGTGTCTCGCAGTTCAACTGGAACAGCGCCTAGCAAAAAAGTTAATTGCCTGCCATAAACAAATTATTCAATATTTTTCAAAAATTCCAAAGACCGATGGCAGGTACATATATTGACTACCTAAATGACTATATGACCCCCATAAACTGGGGTTTTCCCACCGGCTAGGCCGGGTTATGTAAAAAAGTACCTTAATTTGTGGTCACATATTATTTGGAACATGGGCGTTATGGACACCTGGGTGCCATAAAACCATGATTTTTTACGTCAGGTTGATTATTTTTGGTATAAATAGACCAATCCTTCGTAGTCAGATTAGTTATATCCTGCATCTCGAGTGCAACCAGCCAACAAGGACTATGGGCAAGCGGACTACCATTGAACAACGGAAACTGATCCTGGAACACTTCAGGATTGGATATTCATATCGCCAAATAGCTAAAATGGTAAATCTGAGTACCACAACTGTATTCAATATCATTCGGCGCTTCGTCGACGAAAATCGGATACAGGACAAGGTCAGAAATGCACCAAACAAGATTTTCACCGAACAGGAGGAGCGGAGGATCATCAGGAAAATAAGGGAAAATCCCAAGCTATCGGCTCCAAAACTGACTCAACAGGTGCAGGATGAAATGGGGAAAAAGTGCAGTGTGGAAACTGTGCGTCGGGTTCTGCGCAATCATGACTTTAATGCCCGAGTACCACGGAAGAAGCCCTTTATAAGCGCAAAAAATAAAGGGACTAGGATGACGTTCGCCAAAACCCACTTGGACAAGGATTTGGAGTTCTGGGACACAGTCATATTTGCAGATGAGTCCAAATTCAACATTTTTGGCTCGGACGGACGGAATTATGTGTGGCGACAGCCCAATACTGAGCTGAGTCCCAAAATCCTAAAGGCAACAGTCAAGCACGACGGAGGAAGTGTCATGGTATGGGCATCTATCTCGGAAGCCGGCGTCGGAAATTTGGTGTTTTTTGAAACAACAATGGAAAAGAGTGTGTATTTCAATATATTAAAGGAAAATTTACTCCAAAGTGCCGAGAAGCTAGGAATCCGGAGTACTTTCCAGATCTACCACGACAACGACCAGGACAACAACCAAGAATAAGTCCGGATTAGTACGGTCTTGGCATATCTGGAACTGCCTCCACATGATAATTCCACAGGCCCAGTCTCCAGATTTAAATGTTATTTAAAATTTGTGGGCTCTGCTCGAAAATAACATCCGGAATCACAGATCCGATCTCAAGAATGCTCTGCTGGATGAGTGGAGCAAAATCAGTCCAGAAACGACCCGGAAGCTGGTATCTTCCATGAATAATAGGTTAAGGGACTTTATTAGGGGTAAAGGATATCATACTAAGTATTAACATCCTTATTTAAGTTTTTATACGCCTAATATGTTACTTTTCTAAAACTGTTCCAAAAAAACTTTGACATGTATTTTGGATATGTTTTCAGTTTTTGACAAATTTCAGTTAATTATTTAATATTTTAATAAAAACTGAAGCTTCCTTTTCAAACGTGATATAACATAAAACAAATTGGCATTTAAACATTTTGCGTTTATTGTTTTGTTTAAAAGTTATAGCACTTTAAATATTTTGCTAGGCGCTGTTCCAGTTGAACTGCGAGACACTGTATACTTTACGCTATGGAAGATGCTTTCTTCAGTCAATTACATAAATTTACGTTTACATTTTTAATAACAATGATGGACGCCCTTTGAAAAGAGGCCGCTTGCAGAGGTTATTTGAATGTCTCAACTTCTTTGCGGCATTTGTATCGTAGAGAACCTGCAATTCGGAAAATACCCGTTCAAGATAAGGACGACATTTTGTGGACGATTTTTCCGTCTGGCTTGAGTATGATGCATGATCAGTAGGCTCAACTTTTTGGTGCCAAGCGGGTGGCATAAAGATGACCGCACAAGTTTGGCGAACGCGACAATGAGCGCATATCTTGTACCACGTGCAAGTACAGGGAGACTACTTCGACTTCTTTGTTATTGTCTCATTAGAAACTCCGCTTTCGGTTTTTTGACCGCTTTTGATGTACTGTTGAATGACTTCATAGGCAGAAAGATTTTTCTCAGGTTCATGGACATCATCTTCATGTCACGAACAGGAACAGGAACCGTGTTCTCAACAATTTTATGCTTGTATATGTTCCGTTGGCCATGCGTGAATAGTGGCTGCTCATCTGGCATCGGTGAAGTTAAGCGAGAGACCTGTTTAATAACCACGTCGATAAAAGCTTCGCAATGCTTTGTCAGCACCTTTAACTGACAGCTCGCGTCGACTCCACCAATCTCCTTTGGTGGCTCGACAATACGCTGGTTATTGCTGCGATAGTGATCTAAATCCAATCGAAACCGCTCATCACCCTCTTCCGGCATTAGTTCACTCAACGACGGAATGGGATAGGGCTGTGGAGCACCCACTACGACCATAATGTCAGTCGGATTAATGACCTTGCCCAAGTTGGCGCAGCTCCTGCTAGGTGTTCTGCGTAAGTTTAATCAGAGTCAATGCTGAGTGATTAACTTTAGTGATTATTTCTTACGTAAACTCATTCGCTTGCTCTACCTCTTCTCCTTGCTCGTACTCCTCCTGTTCACACTTAATGGTTAAAAAGAAGAGTGGATCCATAGTGGCCATCTCTTCTTCAATGCGTGAAAAGATGCTGCATGTCTCTGCATGTATCGTATCGCTCATACCATAGTCAATGCGATTGCTGAAACTCTCAGAAGACCAGACCTCTGCGGTTCCGACACTGAGCCCAGAGTAGAGCAATGTTATGGGCACAGCATCCTTGAGGAGAGTCTTGCGCAGCAAATCGGACAGCATCTAAGCGCGTTACAATAATGTAGGTCCTTAGACAACTGTATTTTTGACGTAAGCTGATAAGCAAAACTAAATTGCCCACGAATATTGATCAGCATTTTTCAAGCAATAACCTTTTAGATGCACGATAAGCAAATTGGTTAGATGAAAATGCTTGAGGTCAATGCCCATTTAGTCGCCTGCCTGTTGCGCTGTCGACAAGAGACTCCCATTTAGGAGGCCAATGCACTTTGTTGGCTACGCACGGCACCCCAGAGCGAAACTCTAAAAACAATTTGAGCAATTTGATTTGCTTATAAGCCGCATAGCACGCAATGTTTACCAGGCCATACCGCCCACATAGGTTGGGGGCTGTTAAGCCCTTAAGTATGCCGCATAATTTCACCACATGCACTTAACTAAATTAGGCTCGATTTTAATTAAATATCGCGAATTAATTTGGCGCTTACCGACGCCAGTTGTTTACCCCGCTAAAACTAACAAAATTTTGGATTTGTGAAAACTAATATGATTCGACGCAATTCGCAAAAATTGACAGAAACGGAAGCTTCATGGAAAACTGAAGCGATTTAATTGGATTCAGATGGCTGCTCACAGCTCCGATTAGCATGCACACATAATAACAACAATATTAATATAGTAATATTATCCAAAGTTGAGCTCTGCACAGTTCCTTTGGTATTTGGTTAGCTTTTGCGTAAAGTAAAAAGCGGAGAGGCAACTAACCGCAATTTCATTCGAAATACATAAAACATTTATAGAAGTGTTGTTTCAAACATTTTAGTTATATTTGATAATAGAATATGCTGCGGCTGCTGCAAAAGAATTCGCTTGGGTTAGTTTAAAAACAAGCTAAATAAACTAAGCCGAAAGAGTTTAAACATCTAAAAAGTTGTTGAAGTAGCTAACATAATATTTGATTATTCTCAAACCATTTTAGCAACTGTAACTAATTTGCCACTTAAGCTTTGCATAATCTGATTACAACATCAACAAGTGACTTGTATATTTTGATCTTGGATTTATGGCAGGCTAAAGCAATTAATTTGGACACATATGATTTGTCGTAAATATTTGTCCATGTACAACAAATTTAATTGCTTTGCCAGATTAATATCTAACTATTAAACAAAGGACAAACATATTACTGAAACATGCTCGAAGCTTGGAATCAAACATAATTGCAATCAATTAAAAGACTTGCATCCTGTAAACACAACAAATTAAATAAATGTGTGTGTGTGTGTGTGTGTGTGTATTCAAAAAAGCAATGCTTGAAGAAAGACAACTAATTAATCAAAAGAGCTTAAATTCTTTGTACATATTAAACCAGAACCAATATATTGATATATTAAAAAAACAGAATTGAGTGTCTTATTGCTAGTGAAAATGTCAACGAAACTTTTATCATCACTGAAGCTGTGACCAGAATGCATTTTTCACGTGCTATGAATACAGTTAACTTACAATGGAATTGTTTATTAGAAATACATTAAGCTGGGATGTACTTTTTTATTTAATAATAAATAATACCATTGAATATATATATTGAACAGCTGTATCAATAAGAACCTTAAAACTGATTTAATACACATTATTTAATGTTACTAAGTACTAAATTATTTTCCACAGTGTAGTTAGAGGGAATTTAATACTTCTCTCAAAATGTACGTGAAATATGCACGTTCTGTGTTTACACCACGACTACAGGCGGCAAAAAAGGTGTTCAATCTAGGTAGCAGCATGTAGCCACTGCATTCAAGGATCTTCACTATGCACTTCAGAGTGCGATGCTATTGGCAAAGCGCAATGTGGCGCGTGCGGTTTTGGCAAACCACAAAACAGTTTTAGCTGCTGGTAGACAAATGAGCAATGCCATGGAATACGTTTGAAATATGCTGGCAAATCATTTACATCAGCCACAGTCTTGCCAGTTTGTTGGTTTTCCAATAAATCTGAAATTGCTGAAACTGGCGTAGCTTCGAGCTGTCAACTAAATGGAAATCGTTGGGAGTTCACCCAAAATGCCAAATTCTGCTAGCCCGAAGGCAACCAAGCGTAAGTTTACATATATTTTGAGTATGTATATATATTTTGACGTTGACCTTCTCGATGGCTCTATGAGATGTATGTGGACGTTGTATACATACATATGTATATGTGTACTATGATGTGTTTATTCAAGAGCATGCATGCATACACACATACACATACACATTCACATACATTTCTTTTTAATTTGAGCAAGAAGCAGGCATTTCTATGTGTTTTTCTCTCTCTCTCTTTCTGAATGTTTTTCTAGGATTTGCACGTTTTATTGATTTAAATTTCAAGCACATTTAGTTGCGATTAGAGTTGTGTGCACAACACGAGTTCTTTTGATACTAAACTGAAGTGTTGGGCAGATCAGCACGGATAAAGTAAGCTACTTACCTTAACATCTGTAAACGACACGAAAACAGTCAGGGATACTCTGGTGAGTTGTGCAAATCAATTCTGTAATTTTGGTTAGGTAATAATTTAATTCACTGCTGCGTTGATTTTTCTTTGAACACGTACACATTGAAACAGGTACACATTGAAGACACTCAATCGTTTTCACCCTCAGGCCAAAATAACACCATTAATATTTATATTCGCTTTAATTAAACGGATGCTGAAAGAAAGTTGAACATCCTCCAGAAATCTTTATACATTTATAAAGAGTTTTCAATATGAGACAACTTAAAACAAGTTAGAATGTTGTAGTTGCTGTTAAATGCATAGTAGGTTTGCTGATTTATTAATTGCGTATTTGATTGATATCGAAAGTCGAATTGTTATCAAAAAAATTAAATAAAAGTGTCTAGATCGGACCGATCATACAGACGGACATGGCATTATTGACTCGGTTGTTGCTGCTGCTCAAGATTGTATTCAAATTTCTTATAGTATTTTTCTCATTTTTAACATAGGGTATAACATAGGTGGTATCCGGTATAATAATATATTGTAATTTTACAATTTACCGCTTGCTTTAATATTTCTTTATACGATAGAGAACTATACATTCGAGACTAATATCTTAAACTTGAGTTGGTTCCTGGGAAATTTGGCTCTATTGCTTAGCGTCGTGCACAGAATGCTTGTATCAAGCACTGTTGTTAACGGTATCATCTGTTGGCTGATTTTTTGGATAATGGTTTTCATTAACATTTTTTGCTCATTTTAATGTGCCACATTCTCGTATTGCCTAAGGGTTATTTGGGTGTATTATTTGACTCCGGTTGATGCCTTTGCCGCAGTTGCTTTTCATGCCCAATATACATAAATGTACACATGCAACACACATGTGTAAGGCAAACTGCACAGTGGGTCGACTGGCTGATAAAACAGTCAAAAATCTAGATGAGAATTTGTTGAAGTAAAAGCACAACCATATGCAAATTGATACATTAATATTAAATGTACACAAGCAAAAGGATAATCTACCATGCTAAATAAGCTAACCATCATTCAGTCAATCCTCACAGGGAATGGGAAAGATGATAGGATAAAGCATTTCGTCTCATTGTAATGAAGAGGCTTGGTATCTGTAAATTGAATTTCAAAGGATAAATGTGAAGTTTTGCAATGCGCTGAATATTACCATTCAAGCTGTATACACAAGACTAGATTAAGTTGAGTTGCAAATTGCCCACCGTTGCATGGCGCATAAAACGAAATAAGTTCATCTATTTTTTATTTTTATTTACTTTTCCCCATATGGCTTAAGGCCAGAAGATATGCTTATGGTATGGTATGGTGTATGCATGTGCACTCGCACCATTTTGGTTTTAAAAATTTGCCTTTGGCTTTTGTTCGTCTTTTTGGGCATTTATGCGTTAAAAAGAAGACTCTACTTTAAGGCAATCAATTTCTATCAACTGAATTTCTAATAGATTTCCAAACTTCATTTTGTGCTCAGCGGGTTCTTATTGTTGAAGTCTTACCTGCTGACAAAAGAATCTACATGAAAGGCAGTCAAAATTACGTTCGTAAAGCATTACGTTCGTAAAGCAAAAGCCTACATTATTCTCCCAATAACAATATTCAAAGATGAAAAGCAGCTACAGATATATATGAGCGTAATTGCACTGCTTTCGACTTTTTGATGGCTGCCGCCAAAACGGAAATTAAAACCACTGCCCGTCAAAGATCGACTTATGTGTTTGCGTCGGTATCCTTTTCTTGCCATCCTCTTATTGCTTTGTACATACTGTTGTTTTGCACTTTGAGTACACTTTAGTACATGCTGTGATCTATATTTCATATTGAATTTCCCCTAAAAAATTTTAATTAGCTCTCATTACTCACAGCATCACAAATGTCAGCTGTCAGCTCCATACAAATTAATAGTTATTTTAAGCATGCCGATGATGAGTTTGGGGGAGATGTATGGCTTTATCGATTTGCATTTTATAAATTGCACTACTTTTTCTAAATTTTCCAAGTTTCACGGATTGGTTGGATAAAGGAAACTGTCACTTGAAGCTTTGTAGGAACAACTTATAAAATGATATGAAATAATAAATGATTTGCAACTCCAAATCCACATTGGATATGATAGTTTTAACCACGACTTAAATAGTTGTTCAAACATTGTATTTTAAAAAATATATATATATAAATCATATTTAATGCAAAATTGTTATATTTTATAATTATAAATATGCAGTTTTTTTTATACTTGCCCACCTTTCTGTATTAATACTTACTTGGCAGAATGTGCAGAAAATATATTGAGAATAGCTCAGATAGAACTGATATTGCCGATTAGTTTGCTTATTAATATGTTCAGTATTTATTTAAGTAATTCTCAGTATGTTTTTAACTTAACAATTAACTTGAAATTTACAATTGATAATTATTCATAATTTAATCCATTTAGGGAAGATAACAGTTAAGGCATATGCCAGTAGGGTGATCCAATTGTGGGATAGGTCAACTTAGATAAAAGCCAGAAAAGTGAACGGGATACAGCAAGTTTTGGAGATCTGTAAATATAGACATACATACATTCACAACTAACATGTTGATCTATTTTTGCTGTATTTGACCGATTAAACTGTACGCTGGTATATGCATACAATGATTGAACGCACACATTTACATAGATGTTATTTTAGACAGTAACAATAAACTACAATTTCTGACTACGGCTCTACACATATTTATTTATATACGAGTATATTGAGTTTTTACGTTTTTACTATGATCATTTTATTCTATAATTTACACTCAATTTGCATTTATTTAATATCGTAATCACTATTTTCCATTGTGGTACATTTAAACAGTTAAATGCTCTCAGCATAATTGTTACTTATGATTAACCTGTGCATTTGTTTAAGCATTAAAATTCTTTGCTGTTTTCAGACATTCTTTTTAATATTTTGTTTGTGTCTAGTTTGTTGTTAATGGTTTTATTTATTTATATTTAAGTTATACTTATCGCTTGTAGTTATAGGGTTCTACAATAAATTCGAAAGTGGGGAGCAGAAGGTACAAAAGAGTTTTTATTTGACAAGTTCATTTAGGCCTAGTTTCAATATAATACATACATAAATTTAATTTAACGAAAATACACACATCGAATTATTGGATGTTTATTATTAATAGTTCTTAGCAAGTATTGTTTGCAATAATTTGTCATCAATATCGTAATATATATATATATATATATATATTTATAATATAATTATTCTGATATTTACTTATATTTTAATTGCATTTTCATGTTTACTAGCAATATTCTTTGGTATTCGCCTAAACTTTTTCTATATACATTTTTTGAGTTAACATTTGCAACGCAGTTGCTTAAAGTTGGTTAAAATATACAACAAAAAAGGTAAGCGTAATTTGCAAAAATTAATTTGAATATGCACATTTACTCAGTTGATGGCTATGCGTGTGTTTAAGATATGTTACCAATGCCATGAAAAATTGCTCAGTTTAATTTACAATTAAATTATAAAAGTGTTCTGATATGTTTCATAGATGAGCACATAAGAGAGTCCATTTTTTTCTCGAATGCATGAATGATTTTATACGTTTTGATACTTGTGTGCATGAGTATGGCAAATGTGAGCCGACACTGTTGCGCATTGCCATTGCCGTATCCGGCATTCTTATTGACATTTGCACTAATGGCACAGACGGTTGGCTTCTGGCACTGAAAATCCGCTTCGCTCTCGCTGTGTTATAAAAACGCAGCACTGCAATATCTATGCGTCTGTCGCTCTGTCTGTTTGTTGGCATTTCTGTGAATGCGTGCCTCTCACATTGTCTATCTGTCTGTCTATCTGTCTATCTGTCTGTCTGTCTCTTTGCTTGCGAATATTTTGCAAAACGGAGCTCAGCTCGGTCGGATTTTGTATAATACTTTGGAACTCTGCTCGCATTGGTGGCAGCATAAGAGGCGATGTGGATACTATGGAGAATATATGTATATAATATATATACTCAGTATATGGAATGTGCGACCTTTGTGTCAATTGTATGACCATTAAACTATTGCGCTTCAGATGTGATGCTGCCTCAGCAACCAACAGCCATCCGTATAAACTGACAATTCCGGAGGCAACTCACTTGGCAGCCGGCTGTTGCAGCCAGCGTTGACATAATATTCGACATCTCGAGTGTTTTTGACAATTTGCACATTACACCATTTCACCGATGTGAGCTAATATTTTTTTTATTGTGCTGCCAGTCAACTTATCCAACGGACAATTATTTTTGAACTTGATATTTTGCAATTCTGCAATTAAAGCTGAAATGCATTAGAAATTGAGTTAAAACTTAATTTAAGAGGATTAAATTTATATGTAGATGGCAATCAGGGTTAAGTATTTAAATGGAATAATTGTTTGATTAATTAAATGTAGACAATTTGAGTAAGCCATTCTCTTTCCTTTGTTTTTTTTTTTTGCGAATTTCAGTTAGTTGCGAGCGAAAAGGAAATCGTTTTTTTTCTTTTCTGAAAGCACAAACTTATTTGTAGCCCAAAGCCCAGAAATTTGGACAAATAGAATAGTTCACTTTGAAAACTTTTTCATTTAAACTTTTTGGTATAGCCATCAGTTTTTCTTTTTATTTTAAGATACTTAAGATAAGCGCAAAGTTGGCAAAAGACAACTTAGTCTTTAATTTCGAAAGCCTGTACTTTGCGTACCAATTAATAAATAGTTAAGCTGTGATTGCAGCCTGTACAAAGCCTAAAAGTAGAACATGAAATGCAACCTGAAAAGAGGAGAAAGGTTTTGTGTTGAAGAAGGTATTTTAATTAACATAGAGCATTCGCTCTTTGAATACAATATGTAAAAAAAAACAAGAAAGAAAGGTTATACATGTTCCTCTGACAAATATTTAACATCAGGTTCTGAACCAGCCGACTCCGACGTACGTATTATCTGCAACAAAAAGACGGATATTTGCCAAGTTTCATTAAACCGTAAAGTTGAGCGGCTGGTTTGATGAGAGTCAGACAGACGGGCAGACTCGCCATGGATTCAGATCGAGAACGTGGGGTTGAATGCGATGCAAACTTGAGTACAGAATTTGAATACCCTCTGAAAGGGTATAAAAAGAGAAACAGATTGCAAAAACACAACACGCCAGTATTAATTTATGTACGAAAAGTACACGCAAATGGGTTGAAAAGGGTTGTGGCGGATGCAGGAGGGGAAAGTATTGTTTGTTTGTGCACTTTTCACTTTTATGCTGCAACAATTGCGGCAGTACGGACAATAGCGCACAAAAAAAGCAACGGTGCATATATTAAACAAACAGGCGCAAAGGAAAAGTGTGGAAAATCGGTGGGCGTGGTAAGGCGTACAAACAAACAGTTGAGTAATGCTTTCGCCTCTTTTATTGCATGCGCTCATAAAGAGAAAAGTAGTGCGAAATATTTAAGCCAAATCTATGTCAGCAGCTCACTGCCGGCGAAGGTCATAAATCCTGGCCCATACTGATGGCAGCATTTCCAGTGTTAAATCGGAGTTAAGCTCGTATAATTTTAATGTGTGTGCATCCAAAGTATGCAACAGACCCTTGCAGTCGAATTCAACTCGAGAATGCGAATGCGTTCGGTTGCATTGCGCCTCAGCATATTGCACTGAAACTTTTAAATTGCATTTTATTGTTAAAGCCATTTTGGGTCCCAATAATATATCAGTCAGAAATATATATTGGCTTTGTCTTAATATAGAAAATAACAAGAAAATATTGGATTTTATATCTGTGTGCCTAAAAGCATTGACTTTTCCATTTAAATTATCTTCGAAAATGTCACTATTTATTAATAAGTGATTTTATTTGTTATAATATTGTTAAAATATTGTTTCTGACTACTTTGTGCTCGAAATCTTTCCGAATTTCACAACTGATTAAAGTTCTGTTGGCCACAGCTGCCATTAAAATAATTGAGTGCAGATGTGGTCTGCGACAGTATTAAATATTCGGAAAGTCAAAGTACAACTCTGTTCAAGTGTCTGTACAGCTTGCGACTTTGAATTGAATGATGGGATGAACTTATTTATTTAATTTCAAGTGGAAAACTCTGGTTGGCAAAGTAGAAGCGAAAGTAGTAGGAAAACTTTTAAATGGCGCTTATTGATTAGTTTATTGCAGGGCAAAAGGAACAAAATCAAAACTAACAAAACAAAGTTTTGTAAAGTTCTCTTCACTTAATTGATAATGCACTTAATAGTCAACTTACGCATAATAAATTTAGAATGTAATTACATTTTGCATTAATTTTGATTTAATTGGTTTGTGAAATTTCAAGCATAAAGTTGGGATAACTTCACTCTAGCTTGAGGAACGTTTAAAATATGACTAAGTCTCGCAACAATAAGTTTTATGCAGTTTAAATAAATGTGACCATTATTTATGCTACATTTATAGCAGACCGCTAAAATTTAGCAATGCCTAATGGCTAATGAATTGAGCAAATCAACTTAAAGTTAATGTCTGGCCGGGGCAAAGGTCATGTGAAATGAATGACTCGGAGCATTGCTGCTATTAGCCAACTTGATTAATGATTGTTGCCACAGAAGCAACAGGAAAGAAATGGAAATGCCAAAACCGTCAGGACAACAGTAGCATGATTTATTTGAAGCAAATGATGCCCACACACACACAGACAGACAGGCAGACAAAAAAAAAAAAACCAGGGCATTGCCTTTTCTAAGCTGACCAGCAGCGAACGAGAAGGCATGAAACAATTATCGGCACATCAATTTGCAGTCCATGCTGTGAAAGTTGGACCCGCCAGAGAAGCCAGCACAGATATGACATTTTATTATTAAAATCATTTGGCATTATGGGCAATTAGGCCAAATAATAAAAGAGCACTGCCAGCGGTTTACATTTCAATAAAACTTCAATAGAAGTACAACATGAATAGCACCCGGAGATCCTTCACAGACTTCCCATTGAGAGGCTGCTTGGCTGCGCATATAAATTACAATTAAATGTAATTAATCATCTGCCAACGGCGAGGCGAATCTTGGCAAGAGCGGGCGAGTGGTTTCTACTTCAACGCCAATGTCTGTTTCTTTGGCCGACGGGCTTTTGTAATTTATTAGCACAGACACGGTCAAGACATCAACATCAACATCCACATCCACATCGATGTCGACAGCGTTGCACAAGGCGCAACATGCGGTCCAGCCGCACCTTTTGCTACTGTTGCCTTGTGCGGCACACGAGTGGTCAATCACACGGCCATTTAGTAACTTAACTTAACAACAACAACTTCATCTGGGCCATGCTGTTGACTTATAAGCGCTTTTAATAGCTGGACAAACGATTGTCGTTGCACGCTGCTCAGCGGTGGTTGGCAACGGTGAAGGCAAATCAATGAATGGATATCCATTCAGAATGACGCATGGCCGAAGGGTTGCACGGACTCCATGCAACAATATACCAGACACTACACTCAACAACAAAAATAGGTTTGAAGTTGAGAAAGTCGACATAGCCCATATCGCACCTTCTCATTAAGAAAGTAGATCTCTTAAGGGGAAATTCTGTGACTTTCTTTTCTTCTCAATTCAAATATACATTTTTCTACAATTAATAAAAAGATGGCTAAAGCTTCACTGTTTTTTTTTTAATGTAAAGGAAAAATAATTCTTTGTTGGACTTTATTTAAATTATAAATTGAATTTGAAGAGAGCAAATGTCGATATCTTTTTCTGAATTTTAAAAGGATTTTTCTTTAAAAAAGTTTTTGCATTTTGAAATATATTTCTGAAAAAAACATACACAGTCTTAAAATTCAGAATTGATGTCATTTTAGGCTGATTTTTTAAATTTTAAGGCGAGTTTTTCTGAGTGCATGAGCTACAGCAGCGCCGCCAGCATCAGCAGTGCCACCAGCATCAACAGCACCACCAACTACTCCCATCAACGGCTCGTTCGACTGGAAAACTTATTGCGCCAGAAGTAATTCTATAAAGAAAGCTCACGCTCTCCATCTCTTTCTCTCGCCCTGTCACGCGATATCTCGCTGGCTTGCTCTAGCTCATTGGCTTGTATAGATTTCCTGTTGAGCGCTAGTCAGTGTTTTGTTTGCTACTGCTGCAAACGCCACGCTATTTTTGGTTGCAAATACTTATTTGAAATATAGAATCCGACAGCTGCATATACATATGAGATATCGATTATTCAGGGGGCTACTTGGACTATTTACAGCTCGACCAGCGAGCCAGCCCAATGTCAACAAATTTGGTCTTGTGCGGCAGATTGACTAAAATATTCGATTACCAGCATCGAATATTTATATTTATATATAAATTTTATTTTTTTTTGGGAATTTGCGTTGCCTGGCTAAAAATTGGATTTGGGTTTGGTGCTTGGCTGATTCGAAATTTGAACGATTGAACGTATTTTTAAAAATAAACTTAATTTGATTAGTTGGGTTCATTCGCACACACATACACACACTGTGGACACAACCCGTTGACCTGCTGCTGCTACTGCTGTTGCTGTGGTGGACAAAAATTGATTTTTCTTCAACAGTTTTATTCGACAACATAATTTAATAATAAACTTTGGCACTTTTAGCCATTACGAAAGACCGGCTAGCGGCATGCAACCAGAATTGCGAAGCCAGAAGTTGAGTTGGGGTTCACTCAAGCCTGAAATTTACGTTCACGCCTGCATTGTTGGCCCAGGCCCACAGGCCCCGACACAGGCCGACCGACACTCACGATCCCCTCTACCACCCCTCCACCCAGCACTCTCCGGGCCAGGTCCGCGTGGACGTCTCTGGGTGTCAGCGGCATACTCGCATCCGCATATCGTACATTGGCGCTAGACTGTGGCTATAACTGTGCCTGTGGCTGTGGATGTGGCTTAACTTGTGTATTTATGGACCGCTTGGCATTTGTTTGGAATTCAAATATTACTATCCTAAGAGCAGAAGCGAAAGAAAACAAAATTGACCATTCCATCCATATACATTGTGTGCACACATATTGCATATTCATTCATTCAAATTGCGAATGGAGGACGTCGCAGCTGAAGTTATTGTTATTGTTTAATTTGGAAAGAGCAACAGCAAGTTAGTGGTTGGCGGCCAATGAAAATATTTAGCAATTAATAAAACCGTAATGCGATTTGTGACCATAAACAAATTGTAATAGCGACCATTTGGCAAGCCGTCAAATCTAATTTATGCTCAGTTTGGAAATTAATTATTTGTTGTGAAAGTTGATTAGAAATTAAACAATGCAAAAGTTATACAAATTATTGTAAATTCTTTGAATTGTTTTGGCATAACAAATAACGCTGCTCATGAATATTAAAGTGGTCATTTGATTCTTGCATTGTTCGTAGCAACTTAATTTAGTAGTTATTTATGATTGTGAACATTGTTGAAGTTTTAATTACAAATTGCAATATTTTGCATTAAGGGATTTTAATTGAAATTTGACTACTTGATTCTTTCACATACATAAATAAAGTGCAATTAAAATCATAATAGTGACAATAATGGGAAGGCGTGTATCAAGTTCGTGAGCTATTTGGAATTTAATAATGACACTTACTGGGAAATTAACATATTTGAATATGTCTTTGCATTGTTTAGCTTTGTGTCGAAGAGCTTGCAACATATTTTCTCAAATAGAGCGTCGCATAAAGTTACAACATCTAATTAAAAACTTATTTAATAAGCTATTTATAATTTATGCGCATTTTATACTCAACATACCACAACAGTACAGCTTCTAAATAAGGCGTCATAAAACATGTTCAGCAACTGACAGCGAAAACATCAGATTCACAAAGTTACAGCATATGGTTTGAAAGGTTCAACTATCAGATACCCAGCACGTGCGTAAATATGAATATATTAGTGCTATTATAGTTTAATAGTTTCGACAAAAATATCAAGAAGCTGCTATTATGTTTAATCGTTTCGAAGTTTACTATGCAATAGTTTCAATATGCAAGACTTATGCTTTATTGACTGCTTGATGACACTTTCATAGTGCATGCATAACTTAACTATGACATTGCACATTTTATGGGTGTAGGATATAAAAAAAAGTCTTGTTGCACACAACTTGGGAGGAGAGAACGACGATAACGCGATAATTCAATTTGGGTTTAAAATTGCAATAATGTTGCAACATGTTAAGGCGAAACACTGCCTTGCCAGAGGTCTGTTTACACACACATCTTGTACATTCATATATATATATACATATATATATATATAATATGCATATGGATGTCGGAAGCCAACGGAGGCTGGAAAGTAGAGCAGTTGCTGTGAGGACCGATATTCTCCGGATATTGTTCCTCGAGGATGTTGTGTTCTTCTCACGGCTTTTTAATTAAAATGCATGTCATGAAAGTGTACTCGTAAATCGATTGAGTGCAGTTTCAGTTAAGTAATCAGTGTGAGGCGCTGAAAGGAGGCTGGAGTGCCAGCCGAATGACTGATTAATTAATCATTGTTATTTTTTGGGCGAGTACAGTTTAAAAAAAAAAGGTGAATAATACCCAAGAGCACAGTCTACTTGACTTAAATTGCACTTTGGTTTTGCGCAGCTCAGTTGAGAGCTTTTTCTTGTCGTCTTTGCCTCTCTGCCAATGAATGTATGAGTACAGGCAAATAACTCGATGCAGTCAATAGCTGCTGGAAAAGTACGAAAACTTTCTGCCAAAAGTCTGATACGAAATTGGATTTGTTTTTCAATTAAATTGCCATAATTGAAATATAGAATGGCATTAGCAATGAGCATCTAGAGACGTAGAACATTGAGAATCCGTACGAATCGGATGCATTATGAAAATGTGCAGTAGCGTTGAAAACTTTTAGGCCTTAGGCGGATGCTTTCAACATTTTGTTTGCCAGACAATACGAGAGTAAACCAGGCCGAGGTCCGTTACCCAGGTGGTTGACTAACGCAAAGCCCACTGGCTGATTGCCTAACTGGGTGGTGTGGCTTGGTGTGGTGCTGCTGCTGTAAGTTGTGGCGAATTGTTGTCAAAACTTTTCTGAAACGTTATTGTTGCAGCTCGAGAAACTTTTGTCGTCACAACTTTGCCACTGCAGTAAACGGTAAAAGAAGATACACACACATACACACACACCACGAAACTTTGTGTGGCGTATGGAAACTCGTTGGGGTAGCTTAAAGTGCTTTAAGTTCTTTGGTAAATGTCAGAGATTGCGCATACGCAGCGTTGCCCTTGTCAAAAGTCAAAGTCGCTGCATTTGTCAGGTCAACGGAGCAGACCGTGTTGGCAACAACAGCAGAATGTGCTGCGTGCTGCCACGCCATGCTGGCCACAAGGTCAAGGTGTAGGTCGAGATGCTGTACACATGTCTTATCTAGTTTGGCCATGTATGCAAAATTCTTGACATCCATCAAACGGTTTTGGTCGCAAATCCAAGCGTATATGTAAAAATTGTGATTAAAAGTGTGTTTTTATTAACCATTGAGTCGTGACCCCGAGGCATTAAGCGAGAGCCCCGAGGCAACGTATAAATTAGCACACGTCTGCTAAGCGCCCCATCCGCCCCAAAATGATGGTAATAAAACGTTTTGAGCTACGTATACGTAATGTATATTTCAGCTGAATGTAGGCAAGCAAATGACACGCGCCAAGCGAATTTGTAGAAAGCCGTAAACCGAAATAAACACTTTAAGGCGCAAAGTCATAAAACTCCGAAATAAATTCAACGCCCAAAGGTTGGTGAAGTAGCAGTGTGGGGGAGGGGGGTGGGGGGGTTGTGTATTATGAATAGAGTACTTCTTACGCGTAGGTCTGCGTGCCACTAAAGTTTCACTAGAAACAAACTAGAGCTCAGCGCGACATTTTCTGTGAATTATTGGCCATTGCTGACAACTGTTGCGCCTTCGGAAGTGGGAGCGAGATAGAAATAGAGAGAGGGGTTTGTTTGGTGGCAGTGGATTGGGTATTGGTTTTAGCTGGTTCATATACACGCTTCACTTTGCAAATGAAATGTCAATCTGTGCCTGCGGGGCAAAAACTTAAAAACTCACAAAAAAAAAATGTTGACTCGTTTCAAAATGACAAACTGACAGTCAGCTCGTCAACGCGGCAGCCGTTCATTCATCCATCAATCAATCAATCGCTTTGCGCTTTACGCCTCTAAGCCTAAGCTTGATGGCCAAGTCCGTTGGCGTTGTTGGCAATCGACATGCAATTTATGCAAAACGTTGACACTTATCGCCTGACACTTTGAACTCTTTGCACTTGTATTATTTGCTTTTTAGTTTTGCCCCAAATGAGACGGGGAGCGTCATCAAGTTGAAATATAAATAAATTGAATGCAAACATTTCAAGAAGCTGATAACATTTGTATACACACACAGACAAAAATATACAAAGATGTGTTTAAGGCATACATATGCACAGACTTATTTTGAAAGGATTTGCCAAAGGGCTGTTGACTTGTTGGCTTTTCGGATTATGAGGGCGTTCTTTTGAATTGAATTGAATTGAATTGAATTTAAATTGCTTTAATTCCTATTGTACAGCTTCAAATATACCACATGGAATAAGTTTCGCATTGATAACAAACCCGATTATCTAAACTTTTATCTACCTTATTGCGTTTTGGTCTGCTGTCAATCTAGCAATTATTAAAGACTCAAATGTCTTTAAAGGTGTGTTTTCAATTCAAACTATTAACAGGTCCTTGTTTATGATGGCTGTAATTTCAGGCAAATGTTGGTTTATCAATCGTTTGTGTTGTTTTTGTATTTTATTTTATATTTTTAAATCGAACACTCGCTGAAACAGAATTGTGTTTGTGTATTTGCATTTGCTTTTTTTATTGACATTGAAATTTTAATTGTTTGCTTTGGCTGTTGACATTGATGGTTGTACATGTTTTTCTTTCGTTCCATTTTTTTTTTTATATGTTTTTCTTTGAGTTTTTGTGGCAAATAATTGAATTGCGAAAGCAATTACAAGAAATCTGTTTGCTTAAGCAGAGCGTGCAATGGTGCGTATGAGTAATGCAGTAAGTTCTTGTTTATCGGCAGCTTCCGCCGTCCGACTCTTAATGCACGACCTAGTCTTTGTTCACCGATTATGCTAATGAGAGGGCATCTTTGGTTTGTTTTACGCAACGCTGCGTTGATTCAGGTTTTTGTGAATCTGCCCAGCCAGGCAGGCGTTTGTTATCATTCATAGCACGTAGCCATGGCAAATATATAGCAAGGAACTGGCGAATATAATTAGAGAGTACACAGACAAAAATGAACCGATTTCCTGGAACAAAACAAAAGGAATCAAAACGACAAATGATTCAATTAAAAATCACAGAAAGCCAAAAATTCGCGAGCCAAAATTTAGAACGAAATGCAACGCAATCAACAAAAGGATTCAGGAGTTGCAGGAAAGGCGACAAAGATAACGCTGCGAACAAATTGGTGGGATTGGAATTGGCGCAGCAAAGAGTGGGGAAAAAAAGCGATTCACAAAGACAAATACCTTAAAGGTGTTTGGAGCACGGCCTCGCTCCCCCTGTATATGTCAAATACATAAATAAAGGGTTGGCAAAGTCAAAGGTTGAGCGCAGGCCAAAATCAGCCAGATTCGTGCCATTTATGCCCCATGGGTGCACGAGGAGCATTGCATCGCAACCCTGTCGCCAATTGTGTAACCAGACATGAGCACAGCAATTCGGCACCTAAATATAACCACATATTATCGACGCGTGGCATTCGCTCCGAATATTTATCATGCCATTTGCGGTGTGCCATTTGGGAGGGCTCCAAATACCGAAGTCAATGACAGTGGTATCGAAATCGAATACAACTTGCTGCCTCCGTGCCGTATGCGTGCCGAGCACAGTCGTCTCTCACCGCAATTCAAGCCTTTCGATGACTTACAGTCAGAACCCTCGATTTCCACATCGACCCCCAATTCCGACTCCAATTCCGTTGGCACGTGCGATCTACATGAGCTGGCTAAACAAAAGGGGAATTGATTGCGTGCCAGATGCTAGGAGGAAATGAGGCGAAAAGCTTTGCCAAACCTTTGGGATACGCACAGTGGGCGGTGGGCGTGGCTAAATGTTGAATTCCTTTGCAACGGCAAACAGTATAAATAAGTATATTGTAATTAAAATGACGACAGCAGCTGCTTTTTAATAAACAGCCAAAATAAATACAAAACAAAAATAAAGAGAAATGAAATAATGTTTTTCTTGAAATTCGACTTACAAATACCCTAGTGAATTTCATTCTGCCAAAAAGAAAAAGAAAGAGAAATAAGCAAGTGCAGTGACTATTTAAAAAACTATATCCGTAACGTTTCAACTTCAATAAATGAAAAAGATTGAGGCAGCTATATCTATGAGGTTTGCATAACCAATAAACTTTTCTATCTACATCAGGATTGCGCATGAAAACCGCTTGAGCCCACTCTAATTGGTATGAACAGAAGACGCAAGCTTGATTGCGAATATTTTTGGGCGGATTGTCGGGACCACACACAAAATTAACAGCGCAACGAGTTGAGTTGAGTTGAGTTGAATTGGGGCAGTTGACGGGTGCCGCAAGGGATTTCAGCATACACAAATACTTAAGTGAAAATGTATCTGAAGCCTTAACCGAAAGCAAAACAAAAGCGAAATGTCGAGCTCAAGCAGCGTAATTTTTCATGATACGAGTTGGCGCAGTCTGAGTTGTTTGGCATGAAAAGCAAACTGTTTACATTTGTTTCACTTCAGCTCGGCAAGCATCCAAAGAGGTGTTGGGTCCTTGGTGGGTGGTGGAGACATATTCATTATCTTCTGCCTGACAGTCAGACAGAGATGGTGTCTGAAAGGGAGGGGGAACGGGCAGACGCTAAAGTGCTATCGCCGTCAACAGAGCGAGTCCGCTTTGGGGCGCTTCAGGTGCGGCTCATTAAATCACTCGGTAATCAGAGCCCAATGTGTTAGTTAACCTTTCCAGCAGCTTGGCTTGGAATTTTGCGCCCGAATTTCGCATCCGTCAATCACAGTTGGAGTTATTAATTAAAATTGTGAAATAAGAACAAAATGGCGTTGATTTCCTATTCTTTAAAATATTCTATTAAATTTATACCATTTTTTCTGCCGTTTTTCATTATTAAACTGTCGACACCATCGACTCTGCAGCCAATTATCACGAATCTATGCTATTTAGTTGGCAATTAAAAATTATAATGCAGCGAAAATCACATCTGTTTAAATATTAATAATTGCATAGATACAATTTGGATTGAAAAGTCGGACACAGACATGAGCTGAATAGTCAATGCACTGGGTGTATTGGATTTAAACCAATTATTTAATGCTCGTAAATCGTCATAATTTTTGAATGATTTATGAACGCAGCTGACAGTTTTGTGCCACGTCCGTGTCGCATGTTCGCCTGCTTCGCTTTGTGTCACATAAATTTCCATCAATAATTCAAATCTACGGCTTTGTTTGCCACTCAATGCGAGCAAGCGCCGGGTTGTATGCTACGTTTTGTGCCACTATTGAATGGAACTGTGTCAGTCCGTCTTTTTGTGTCCAATTGAGAAATTTTATATATTTTTATGTATATGCATATGTGGTGAGTGTGGCATTATTTGGTTCGGCAATAATAATCATAACTTTAGATCCTTGTCAAGGGTTCAAAGAAACACGTAATCTGTTCGAACTTTGTCCAAATGCAAATGGTTTTGTATTTTGCTGTGTGTTGTTGTGTGTTGTTGTGTGTTGTTATGTGTTGTTAACGGTAATTGATAGCTGCCATAACATTTTGGCTATATTGTAAGAAAAACTTAACAGTTAAACTATTTAGAAGCTCTTTAGTGAGGGGATCTTAGACCTAATCACGATTTGTTTTTTTTTTCAGTTAGTTAGTTGTAGTTGTTTCATACACACATATTAAACATTATAAAGTTGACTTATGACTACGATTAAGTATAAACACTCTTCACAAACTCCAGTTAGATAGTTGATTGCTTAGGACACTAGGATGCGCTGATAATACTTACAGGTTTCTTGTCATTTGCTTCTTTTGGGGGATTAGTTAATTGTGCCTGGTTTGGGATTGCTACGCTTTGATTGTTGCGTTTAGGAACCCAAAATTTCTGACCCAAACTTAGACCAGTTCCGTTTCCATTTGGGCGGCCTCCATTGTCTCCACGATTGTTGTTGTTGGGGCCGCCGTGACCGAATCTCATGGAACGTATCTTGTGGTCAGTGCGCCATCGTCGCCATCATCATCGACATTCAGGCCGCTGCCGGGGCAACAGCAGCTGCACAGGAGCCAACTGCTGGGTTTGCAACAACGTTTTGGTCAAATTGCGGAGACCTGCTCCAGCTCGGCGCTGGAGCGACCCGAGTTCATCACCACCACATTCTTGGCGGCATAGTCCGTGATGAAACGATCGCTGTTGCGCGGATGAATATTGCCCACATCCTGTGCACAGCACCACGGATTGCGCATTGTCAGTATACGCTTGAAGGCGTCCCGGAACTCCTTGTTGAATATGGAGTAGATAATCGGATTGAAAGCGGAATTCGAGTAGCCCAACCAGGTGAGTATCTTGAAAGTCTGGCCGCCAATGCACGTCTTACAGAAGGCAGCCATGATGTTCACACAGAAGAATGGCACCCAGCATATGAGGAACACACCCATTATGACGCCAACTGTGACTGCAGCCTTGTGGTCGGATACGTGATACGGGGAACTGTGATGCAGATTGCGCACCTTGAACTTCTTTGGCTGGTTCTTGGGACGACGTATGCTCTTATACCGTTGCTTTTCGGCCACTTCACCGGGTCTTGTTACCGCCTTGATGGACTTCACGTGCTTCTGGGCATAGCAGTAAAGCCTGTGTTGTCGAGAATGTGGAAGAAAGTTGGGGTCAATAAGTCAGTAATTGAAGTGCACTTTCAAAAATATATATTTAAATAATTTTATTGACTTAATCACTTATTTTAATTATACAGAACTATATTGCACTATGATTGTATAATTTATTTAGTTGTAAACTCAGAAATCCACAATTTATTGATTTGGTTTGACAATAAATCAGGACGAAGATAAACGTTAATCGGGCTATAATCTGTTAATTCTGCAACTGAATAAAACATTTGTATCTTATGTCATTTGAATGTTCACGACATCAATGAAATTGTGTTTTAATATATTTGAAATACCTGAACAGAAAATATAATTTGTAATTGCGAATTCAAAATGACTCGGTGCAAATCGGTTAAGGCCATTCATTTTACCTAATCAATGAAATAGTCATTTGTGACATGGGTTTGTTTCACTAACAGAGCCCTCAGGCTGCCCTTTGTCCAACGAACCTAATATTAATTAAATTTGCTCTGCTTTGAGTGAGTGCAGTTTGTGTGTGTGTGTGTGGGGAATTCCATTTCTAGCCACCTAATTGTGGGGTCTACGGAATGTTTTCGTCTAGCTGCTCTTGATGTAACTGATATGATAATTATTTACTTTTCCTGACATGCCAATTAAACAGACTGCCCCCCGGGGATGAGCTTCCAATAAAGCGTATACTTGATATTGAATGTGGCTGTTTTGGGGCACGTTTGCAGACGCTTATTCACTGACTAGACGCAGTAGCAGCAGCAGCAGCAGCAGTAGCAAGGAATCATATGCTTATGCGTTTTCTTAGATGCCACACGAAAAGGATAACAAGGCTGTGCACAAATTATGGCGATAAATGTCTATTTATTCTGCAATTTAACCGAAATTTGATAGAACATGCCAATGACAGCAACCAGACACTCGTGTGGATGCCCCAAGCCATAGGCTCAGGCTGCGATGAGGTATAGACGGCGAAGTGAGTGGGTGGGCTGTCAGTCGAGTTGGTCGGTCTGTCGATGGGCGTGTGCTTGCGTCCATTTGTTGCGTGCGCCCATTGGCCGCAAATCTCGTTAAGCTAAAATGGCAACGTGCCACTCGGCTGCCGGCTATAATGCTGATGAGCGGCCATATCGCTGTCCTGTTGATATTGCTCGTCTTGCTGTTGTTGTCGTTGTTGTTGGGTTGATGATGTTGGCATCCTGTTGCCGTCCTTGGGCACATTGTCTAGCAGCCCTTTTCGCACACACCCCAGTCTTTGACCGCCTGTCCGCCTGTCCGTCTTTGGCTTTGCTCAGGGATTACTTAGCCGACCACTAATGCGTGCGCTTATTTGTTTGCCGTCTTATTTGAAAGCAACGAGTTCTCAGCTGCCAACACCCAACCCCCAGCTCTCAGCTATCCCATTGCTGCTGCTTCGTGCCTCGGTGCCATCAGCGGCAAGGTCCTTGCGGTCTTTCAACATTGCGACTGAAACTTCGAAAGTGTTTACTACATTTTGTTATGTACGTTTTACTACCTTCAAATTCTGAATTTTTTTTTTGTTTCTTTTGTTTATCCATGTCTGGCAGCAGCAACATTTAGCTAGTTGCGGGTGACCTTAATATATTTATGTTTGTGTAAGAATACCAAATAAGCTTAATGTTCTGTATTTAGACTGTATCGATAAGTTCAAGCAATTAGCTTGTAGTCTCAGGCTCGTTTTGTTTTCGCTAATGACCAATGAGCATGTCAGCATGCATAACACGATCGATCACGACTAGCCCGATAACATTCAAAATATAAATAATAAAAACCATAAAAATATATGTGTATTCAAAAGAGGTGAGTCGCAGTTATTTTATTATTATGATTTTATACTTTTTAAATTAATTTGATTTATATATTTTCCATTTCAGAAAGGGTATCTCTATGACTATCTCGAGTCCACAACTTATAACTCATATTATGACCGGCTGTTCCTATGACAGCTATATAATATAAGGCGTTTCGGACGACATTAGTGACAGGAGCTAAAAGACGAAAATATATCAAGTTTCAACAGGAAGGTTTTAAAAATGAACGAGTTCTGACGGCCATACGGACTTGGCCTTATCGACTCGTCTTTCTATCAAAAATTGAAGACTGAGCAACTTTGTAAATGTAAGCTTCAAAAGTTGAAGCATTCCATAAGTTGCAAGCAGTTGTAGATTGTTTTGGACTTTTCTTTTCTTTTTATCTGTGCACCTTTTCAGCATTCGACGCTGCACATTTTTGTAAAATTCCATTTTTTCGCATTGTATGTGTTGAATATTTGTTTGTCAATTGCATTTGCTTATACTCACCGACAGTAGATGCCAATCATGACCACGCAGGGAAAGTAGAAACTGATACAGCTGGAGACGACGGCATATGTGGGTGTCAAATCCAGTGCGCATGTTGGGTACTTCTTACCGTTATCCTCGAAAATCAGCGGCTGGTCGGGTCGATGGATGCCCAGCGAAATAGGCACAAACGAAACAAATGCGGCCAGCAGCCAAATGGCTGCAATCGTAATAACAGCCACCCGTCGTGTTACCCAGCGCCCGTATCTGCATGAGAGAGACAGAGACAGAGACAGAAACAGAGAGAGAGAGAGAAAGAGGGAGAGAAAAAGAGCACATTAATTTGGAGTGAAGGATGTGGGCTTGTGTTTTGTCCCCTGTGGTTGCCAGCCAGCAAAAGGATTAACAACAAACAGCAACAGCAAATGCGACAAGAAAATGGGACATGTTGTGATTGCGGCTTTGCATGTTGCTGGCAGGCAATACGTGTGGCTGGGTGGGGTTGGTGCGACAAGTGTTGGAATACGACACAGTTGGTCAAAGGTGTGCAACCGTGCAATACGCACTATGCTCCAGTGCCACAGTGCCGCAGTGTCTGTCTGCATGTCGTTAATTACCCCAACAGAACCGAACACGGACAGGCTGCGGTAAAACCGACCTAAAACCGTAAATCCCAACCGCAACGCAAACCATTGGTCATTACGCAATGTGGTGCGCTGTGGTGCTCTGTGGTGCTGCTGTTGACGCATGCAAATCATACTCGTGTGGCACTTCGATTTTGAAGGCAGACGCACAATTTGATTTCACAGCAAACGGAAATGAGCAGGCCGAATCCTAAGGCTGTTGGCATGTAAAGAGCCTATATATTTATGAATGTGTGTGTGTGTGTGCGTGTGTATGCGTGTGTGTGTGTGTTTGGTTGTATATGTTGCCATATGCCGCAGCAACATTTTGGCTTGTGCAAATGTAACCGCTGACTGTGCTGTGGCAGACATGGGGCAGGAAATCAAACAGAATAATTCAATTTCAATACAAAGACGCACTCAATGCGCCAACCGAAAATTCTACAGATGACACAAAAGCGACAACAACAAAACGGTAAAAAGGAAGTTTAGGTAATTGTATTCAGAAACAAATTCAATTTCATGTGCAAACCCAAAATTGATTTCCAATCGAGCAGCAGCAGCGCACAGTAGTCGCCACCTATCCAAAACTCTTGACGCAACGGCTTGTAAGCACCTATAGCACCTATATATGTATACATATATATAGTGGATACCCAACTCTCTTCACAGAATGGAATGTTGTAGTGCCAAGTGGCGCCACACGCATCCAAAGCGAGCAACCCAAAGCTAATTGAAATCGTGTGGGTGTGTGTGTGCGTGTTAGTTGCCCCAACCACAGAGCAAAGCCAACCAGCATTGGCATTGCCCATTTGCATTTAATGTTTGAGTTGTGCGTGTGCCCGAGAAATGACAGGCGAGCACGCACAATGCCAGGATTCATCCGACTAGTTCGTTTAAGTGTGGTGTTTATTTTGTTTGCCTGTTGTCATCTCAGATGTTTTATGAGTTTTTATGTGCGTAGATGTTGCAAGCACATGCTGCTGCGGCTGCTGCGGCTGCTGCTGTTGTTTCTCAACTGTTTGCAGGCATAATCCAAAAGCCCAAAAACACGAACCCAAACGAACACAATTACAAACATGCCCTAAAGCGCCATTCTTGTTGACTTTTGTTGCTTAAGCGTCTTACGCCAGCTTCCTCTAACTGCCCTCCCCCGCCCTGCTTGCCGCAAAAGTTTGCAACACTTTTTATTGCAGTTTAAAGTGTATTTTATGCCCGATACGAGCCTGCACTCATATGCTTGCTGGGGTCGTGACTGTTACGATGATGACAGCCTGCCAGGCTGCCAAGCTGCCAGTTTCAGCCTTATCGCATAAAACAAAATTTTTATTTTGTATCCTGCTTAATTTCACCATAATTTTAACTTTGTCAGCGCCTGTTTCTAATTAGATTTGAGCGCGCTTTTCATTCAAATTGTGTTTCTGTCTCATTTTCTTTTTCTTTTTTCGTTATCGCCTTTCTTTTACCAATTTTAGCTGTCAGCGCTCAAATCTTGGCAGGCGCAATTAAATTAAACGCTTGCAATTATTTCAAGGCGCTAAGAAAATACAACGCATCTCTCTCACCGTCCGAGGTGGCCAACCTAATGAGACGCCGCAACGGCTCTGGTTCGCATTTCGCGAACTTTGACACGTCGGGCGGCATCAGCATCAGTAGCAGCAGCAGCAGCAGCAAGAAAAACTAAGGCGCTCAACTTCTGTGTCCCCACTTTGACATGCAAATAAATCAGATTTGCATAAAGAGCAGCGCCAACGACGCCTACTGCCATCAGTCTCTTTGGGGGCCAGCACTAATAACGCCAGACACGCAACAGCCAAGCACAGACAGCACCAAAAGAAAATATTTTTAAAAAAAACTTTGCTGAGCCGAAGATTAAATACCTTATCGATGTCGATCATATTTTTGAAGTGAGCTTTAAAACTGATTCGTGGAAATTTGAAAACTTAGACTTGAAAACACTAGCCAAGCTATTTTTCATAGCATCGATGCAAAACATTATTGACACTCTTTCTTTTTAAGAGTCGAAAGTTGAGATTGATATGCATCTGTGTAGCAATCATGCATATAGTATGTAAGTAGCTTAACGCGTTTACACTTAATGCGACAAAGTTATGACACTTCATGAAGTGTATAAAAATAAGCATAGAATATATTGCGTTGCGTGGTATTTTCGCTGGCAGTGAATCACCCGGAGGGAGTGCTAGGCGACTGCTTGAGGCTTTAAGTGCAGGCCGCAGACACATTCAGGACTTGGCATAATGGAACTGGGCACAGAGGATAAGGCTAGAGTCTACTGTGGCCAAATTCAATTTAAATGTGTATTAAAATTGACCCACAGGTTACGGGCAAATTTTGCCATAAAAAGTAGGCAAGGCAAATTTCGTTTGTTCTCCTAGCTTTCTTCGTTAAGCTAAACAAATTGGTTTTGGCTTCAGATAATTTCAAAGCTTAGAGTCCATGAAAATGGTTCATAGAATTTTTCAACACATTCCTTAAAGAGAGGCAATATAGAATGAAAAATTATCATTTTCCCAGCCACTATGATGACAATTTACAAAGTCTTATGGTATTTTTAAAGCTAACTCGTCCATATTCTTCTTTTTTATTTAGTCTTTTTTTCCACAGCTAATGGTTTTATTAAATTTTCTATATAAATAACTTTTCATGAGTTCATTAAAAGCAGCCACTGTGGCAGCTACGAATCACTGCAAATTAACAAACCGTTGCAAACTTTTCGCATTCAAATGGTTGGCTAGCAGAATATAAAAAGTGCCACCAGAATTCACACTTTATGGCCAAGTCAACTTTAGCAAGTCGATGAAGTGTGCCATTGCGCCAACTCGTTACGGTCCGGAAAAAATCCGATTTAATTCAGAAAATACACACAGACGCAGTGAATGGGACTTCAATACAAATGTCGTGTAACGTTTTTCATAAACGAATAAGCTTCAACTGTTGCCCAACAGATGTGGCAGGTGCAAGTGGATCAACAAATGCCCGAAAGCTAGAAATTGAGAGAGTGACACAGAAAAACAGTAAGTGAGGGAGAGAGATAGATGTCGGACAACGCGGTCGGTCGGTGGGGGTGGTGAGGAGAAAAAATGTATCTACTTTTGGCTTGTGCTGAAAATAGCATCAAAGGATTTATTATGGCTCTTTGCAGCAGCAGCCAGGGGGGCAGCTTTGTCCAGAAGTGTCTCGTTGTCATATGTGGACAGAAGTCTTTTTTTTGTTTTTTGTCAAGCCCCACCAATACCGCATCCCTACCGCCTCCCCTTCCATCCAGCAGTAGTTATGCCCTTAACAGCCGTGGGGCCACATTAATTTCGTTTGTGTCGCTGCTGTGACTTTGTCTTTGGCTGTCAGCGACTTGGTCAGCTCCATTTTTAACAATATACACACACGCACACGTATCAGCAACTTTGGGTGTGTGTGTGTGTGTGTGTGAGTGTGGCGAGCAGCCATTTTGTGCCATCCTTTTTGGCCACTGTTTGCCACTGACATGTCACAAATTTTCGTTTGAGTCTGCCCCGAAAGAACATAATATTTGTGCTCTCCAAAATTGTTTGTTGTTTTCTTTTCTCGCGTTGCGGTTGCGGCACTGTTAAAAAATTTAATTAACCCACAATTGCTGTTGTCGCTGCTGCTGTTGCCACAGTGAGGCACAAACGAGAAACGCTAATAATGTTATATCCGCTTTCTGTGTGTGTGTGTCTTTGATTGTGATTGTGTTTGTGCTTGTGTTTGTCCTTGTCCATGTCAATTGCCACTACTTACCGGTATCACAGTGGGTTGTCTACCACAAAGCAAGCTAACATACAACTTGCATATTGCTTGCAGTTGGCCAACTGGCAAAATGCAATACAAACGACAGAAACAGAACAGGATATTGTGTCACACCCAGACATGAGAAATGGCCAAGGCAATTCCAACGGCCAGCTGAGCCGGTAGAATTCCATTGTGTTTGTCAAGCAAGCAAACACACCAACACACACACCCACACACGGACACGCACTTTAGAGTTTAAATTACTGGCAGCAGGTGAAATTCGTTCTTCCTTGAGATATAAACATAAATCGAGCAAAGATAATGGTTGGAACTGTTTATGGCTTATGCTAGCGACAGATATAAAAGTTGAGTGCAAAATAAATTAGTCTTACGAACATTTCAATCAAGTAATTGAACAAGCAATCTTTTTCTGTTTTTTTTTTTCCACACGAAATGTGTGTGTTAGAAAGTTTGACAAGCTATTGGGATAGTCGTTTGGCTATGGCAAATGACTTGCGGAACAATTTGACTAACTAAAGCCACAAATCAGACACTGGTGATGCAGCACAAGTGCCCAACAAACTTGAATGCAGAGCGCGTAACAGTGAAGATATAAGGGAGAAAAAAAGTCGTTAATGCCCAATAAATCTGTTACTAATGAAACAATTATGTGCTGCGATTAATGAGAGTCGACGCCATAAATAAGTCGAGTGCCTGTAGAGCGGCCACAAAGTGAACGACCAAAATGAGAACGAGCCACTGAGAAACGTGACGTGCATGTCAACGCGACGGATGAGTAATATGCATGAGAGGGAATGCCGTTCGAATTGAGGGACTGGAATGTGGCAGGTCTGTTTTTAATAAATCGATATTTAATCGGGCTTTCAGTGGAGCGTCAGTGTCACATCAATAATATTTTCCACTCACTTGATGACAGACAACAAATGAGAGCAGCTTTCTCGGCTCTAAATACGTATTCACTACTAAAATCAATAGGGGACAGACAGCCTGCTCCCACACAGCCTGTAGGACACTCTGCTGCTCGATGCACAATTATATTCGTTAGATTCATGTGAAGCACGCGATGACAGGCAGCTGTAGCTGAGGCTGTATCTATTGATAAATTGTATAATTCATGCATGTGACAGTGTCGGCGACGATGTCGTTGTCATCATCATGATTATTAGTTACTCTCGGCACTCACCTGAGCGGATCCTTGATGTGTATGTAGCGGTCCATGGATATGGCACACAGATTCAGAATAGATGCCGTCGAGCACATGACATCAAAGGCCACCCATGTATCACAAAACTCTGCACCAAAGATCCAATAGCCTGCAATAAATATAAATATAGAATAATAGTTGAGTTATTTATTGATTAATTGCTCAAATAACCAACTGCTTGACTGATTGCATGTCCGAGATACTTAATAACATCTCCCACACAATGCATGTAGTAAATGGTTATGTAAAAGCGGAAATTGCCATATTGCCGCCAACGGAGACCAGAGGAAAACTCTTAAACAACAACTTAACAACAACAAGCAAAAAACTTTTCCAAAGCCATACGAAAATGCAATTCCTTATTTATCATGACATAAACGGGTTTATTTATATAATCCCGGGTGATTTCCATAAAAAAAAAACAGATTATAAATCTAATCTGACGCGCATTTGCCCATGTTCCTGACAATGTTTAACATACAATTTAATAAGCTGACCACAGAATTATATAATAATATGGTTGCAGCACGTTTAATGAGCAAGCGGGTCGTAATATTTTATATATTCTGTTACATTTTTAATGAGGACAAGCCTTAAAAAATCACAACAATTTTCTGAAAAGATAATATGGTGTTTGGCTGTCGATTCTTCTGTCGCTCATAAAGTAAATTGAGCGATTTCATGAAACAATTTCCTTTTCCTGTCCACTTCTGGCTGTGCATATGTGTGTGCCTCTTACGTTATTTACATTTGATTTGTGTTGACACAAAAAAAAAACAACGATTCAAGGTTGTGGCAATGCTACTAGTGCGATGCAATTACGGCAAAGAAGATTCGTCAACCAGCCAGCCGGACAAGCTCCTGTGCGTGTCCGAATTCAGCGGGCAAAGCGGATTTCCTGTGCTGTGTCCGGTTAAGCCCAAGTAGGAAATAACCAACACATGGATCACATACGTACATATATTCGGGTGTATGCATAAATGTGGCGTTATGATAAATTTAATATCAGATCGCAAAACCAAAAACAGTTATTTACTATGAGTTGGGGTGAGAGCTGATTTCACGATATTTGATGATGCGCATATATGTTGGTTGTTTTTTTGGCTTTTATGCCGGTTATGCCAGGCGTGTCACAGGATATAGCTCTTTAGCACACAGGATGTGGCGCATCAGCATAAAAGACTTTGGCATCACCACAGCCTGCTTCAAATGGTAATCTGCCACATCACTTTGCGCTGAATGCAAGATATCGATTTCTCAATGGTTTCTACATTAGATTGGGTCAGTGCCAATAACACTGACTACAGCCATAAATCCATCCAGTGTGCGTTAGTGCTGAACGACTATTGAGTTTACTAACAAGTTTACAAATATTAGAGTAACGTATAAAACGGATAAATCTCTCCTGTGGTAGAAGTGTTTATACCTTAATTAAGTTGAGCGGAATGAATATTCAATTAGTATATTCTTACTAATATAAATTCAAGCCTGCTGATGGTAATAATCATAAAAGCATTGGATAACATATTGATACATTAATTTTAATGCCAAGTTTGCTTTTATATTTTTGGTTGAGGAACAAACAGCTTGATTAGATTCTATTTATGTATATATGTCTAACAATGGAGAGAAAATCAACCTTATAGAGATAAAACTAAATATTCTTGCCACAAATAAAACTCATCAAATAATTTTTCCAATTGTATCCAGTACAATTTGTCGCGTTTATAACTTATCACAAATATTGTGAAATATCCCTGAAAGCAGACTTTTAAAATGTACAAAATGTTGAGTCAACGATGATTTGCAAATGTGTCCATTGTATATATGTAAATTGAAGCTGGCAAAGCAGTACAAAGCCATGCTAAACAATGGTATTTTTAGTCAGTTTGCATTGCTACGGGCTTCTCTGAGAGCCATGACATGGGGGCTTCTGGACTAAATCATGAAATAATTCAAGTGGCTTTCATACAGAATCATATAAATGTATTTATAAATACTTATTGCCTGTGCGCAATGTGCTACATACATATGTGCTATATTCAGTGATTTTGCCAGTATTTGTTGTATTTTGTGAGCTGGCGCAGCTGTTGCCATCTCTCAGTATCCCTGTGGCCTGTTGTTGCACAAATTTGTATAAATATGCTGAAGCTTGTGCGTTTATTTGCTGATTTGCCAGCCTTGAAGCGTGCCAAATGTTGTTTTACTGCCACCTACACTCACACTCGCACACACACACACACACACATACACACACACATACACTCACACAGGTTCATGTTTGCCGGCACTTCGTCGAAAATAATTTGTCTGAACAGCTCTCAATCCACATGTGTACCTACTACTACATATACATAGCTACATGCATACTATATACCATTGTATGTATGCTATATGTTGGCCCTGAGGCACCTCAGCTGGCACTCCAAAATGCTGTTTGTCTTCAACACTCAGCAGGCACAGAATTTTTATTTATTTTTTCACACTCTGTTCTTACACAGCAGCAGCAATAGCAACAGTGGCAATTCCAGAAGCGTCTTCCTTGTTCCTATTTCCATCTTGAAGTGGCAAAGTCGTTTATTATTTTCACGCACAGACAAACAAACGGAATGACAAACATATAGCACACTACACATATAGCGCACATAGAGCAGACTATATATCTCTGTATTCAGTTCCATTCTGTCTTGCTCTGCTCTGCTCTGCTCTGCTCTGCTGTGTTATGGAGGTAACGCATCACTAAACTTCAGCACAATTGCCCATACAATACATGTGCGTGGCACGCTGTTTTCTTGGCAGTTGTGTTTGTGTTTTGCCCTCTCATTGGGAACTCGCTGAACACGCATTGATGTCAGCTGCAAACAAAACCCGGGAATAGCAGCTCGAAGTAGCAGCCAGCAATTCTTCAAATCGTTTCATCTTATTAAGCAGCCAACGCTGTCTCTAATTTGTCCGTCATTTGCTTGGTTCTCCATTCGCTCTCAACTATTCTGAGGGATTTAATTTACAGCGAATGCTTTGCGTACTCCTATTTCAAGTGTCCCCCTCAAAAGGACAGCTAATACAGGTTGTAACTCTGTTACCTGCGACTTGATAACTTTGTCAACATCAACGCACCTTGCGTTAAAGACAAAATATTGCCGGTATGTCAAGACGGAAGCTGCAGCTGCCACTCACAGGGCTTGCATACTGTGTCTGAGTAAGTCAAAGTGAAAAAGAGAAAGGATTTATGTACACTCAGACAAAGATCGCCCAAGCCGAAGTCTTGTGACAATCGGTTTAGTTTATGGCATTGAGATATTTCGAACCGCTTCCAAGTGGATGCTTATTTCACTGTGCTGTTCTGTAACTATCCACCTCAATGCCTACTGCGACGTATCCACTTCAGTACCATTAGTAGATAACCACTTGTAATCTACTACTCAGTAGCTACTGCAAGGTCCTCATCACTTGTGGGTTTTCCACTGGTTGGTATTCGCTTAGTAACTTACTCCTTATGTATGTTCTGAGCTGTCCTCTGAGCTAGCCTTGTACATTTTTCAAATTTCTAGCTGAGTTTTTTTTCGGAGTGTACAAATATATATAAATACGAATGCAAGGCTAGTGATGAATTCTGTATATTAGCCAGGAGCACTGAACTGAACTGCGGCTTTGGCATGTCATAAAGTGAGAATTTCTGTTAGCTGATAGCCAACTGGCGAAGTGCTTTCACCTTTTACAGGCGGTCGTTGTATTGTGCAGTCTGTGAAGAAGAAATGCAAGTACTCGATGTGTTTTCCGACCACTCAGACTCGACAGCCTCAGGCTCTACAGTGCAGCTGACACTTTGAAAGGAATTGTATAAAGCCACACCAGATACCAGCTTTAAGCGCTGCCAGGCATATCAAGTGGGCTCACCGGAGCACACATCAACCAACTGGTTGCCCACTTGCTACATCCCAACCCACCCAACTGGTTCCATTAGCCGCAATGGGGCTTAGGTCTTTGCATGTTGTCGTGTCGTTTGTTTTGTGCGACAGCCTGCAGCATTTTACATAAATTTATGGCGCAACAATTTCAATTGCAAATTTCCATTACGCTGACAGCAAATGATAATCGTACTTACCGAGCAAATCGTTGACACCAGCGAATGTCATCACCAGAGAGGCCACAAAGAGATCCGCAATCGCTAATGAGGCCAAAAACAGATTGCCAATGCGGCGCAGACTTCGCTCCGTGTAGATGGCCAGGCAGACGAGAATATTGCCGGCAACCGAAAGGAATATCAGCACCGATAAAAAGATGCCTACGGCGTGTGGAGCACGATTGTGAACAGAGAGCACAAAATTAGACCGTGTGTGTGTAGTATATGGATGTATAAAATAATCGTGAACATTCATAAATATAGCATTCTTATGGAGGTCGAGCCATTGACAATAATGTGTGTGCGAGTGTGTGTGCGAGTGTGTGTGCGAGTGAGTCTGTGTATTTCAAGTAACATGCGCTTGTGCTTGGGTGCACTCATTGAACAGCGAATAGTGTTGTTGTGTACTTTGAAACAAGTGGACGAGTTGTGCTCTGGTGCTGTTGTTGGTGATGCTGCTGCTGGTGAGTGTTTTCAGCTAGTTGGACATTCAACGACATTTACTTTACCAACAACTACAATTGACACAAGTGAGAGCTGTTCCGGTTCCTCACCAACTATTGTATCCATTTCAGAGGCATTTGTCCAGCTCGTCTCATTGTAGTACGATGTCAGCTGCAATGAGTTAAGAAGTATTCAATTTTTAGTGACTTTAAGTGCAAGCAAACCAAAAAAAGTTAGCTAACCAAAACTCTCATTCTACGGGTATGCTAAACATCCCATGGCCATGCCAGCATTTTAGCCTTTGTCTAAATAAAAACGCTCCTAATTAGTTGGCATTTAAGTTTCCATGTGACAAACATAAGGCAAGGCGGTTTTTTTCCCCATTGCGAGTGAGCGAAGGATAACGACAAGTTTTAATTAACATCAAAGGCTTTGGCGTTGTCCTTGCGCTAAACTAATGAAATATATAAATTGTGTGCTTATGACATAAACTGCTGAAGAATGAAACATTTTACACTAATTAAACGGCAGGCATTAGTTTTCACATACGTCCAATGTTCAATTACATTGTGTCTACCTCAGCCAACCGCTTCTCTAACATTCCAGCGTACCATGTTGTCTGTGGTTCACATATCTGGCTGCGGTTGGCTGGGCTCACAGAGCAACTATTAATCATTTGATGTCTGTGGTTGCTTAGCAGCTAGGCACTTAGTCGAACGCCAAGCCACAAGGCCCAGCAAGCAAGCAAACATTATTCATAATTAAAATCGATAAAGTTGCGCCAATGTTCTATTGCGCTTAAAACAGTAAATTGCTAAGCCATAATATAATTAATTTGTAAAATTAAGCTGGGATCGTAACAGCATCATTCTCAGTCAAAGCTTCAGTTGTAATGTGCTGAGTTATGTGTCTGTCAGTACGCATTTGTCTTGTGGCTTTGCCAGTCAGCAAGTGTATGAGTGAGTGCGTATGTAATAGTGTATCTGTGTTTGTGTTGTGTATGTATTTCCATGCGAACATTTCATTGGTTGGCTCATCTTGCGTTCGGTTAACTGGATAACTGACCAAATGTACACATACATTTAATTCAATTGCAAACCAGAACACAGCGCTTCTCCCATATATACATAAATACGAATCGAGCTGTGCGAATGCATATATTAATTGGCAGTCCTCCTATGAAAGCACAGTCTGCATTGCCAGTCCAACAACAATGTGCGTACAAAAATAAAACTCAATTAAACGTTGAAAATATTTGAGGCCCTACCAGGATAACGAATGTGTAGGCAACCCAACATTGCTGCTTTGACCACTCGGCGTCATTAATATGCAAGCCAAACAACCCTCGTGAATAATGATTTTCGCTTTGTATGCGCCAGCTGAAGGTACAATAACTTTAATGAATCCTGCAACGTTTGTGTTCCGTCATCAGTTTTCACAACCTTTAGTACTAAAATGTAGCACTTTAATTGTGATTCCCAAAATGTATATCATTACATCCATATATAATAGAATAGTCAAATAACATAGATAGCCATCAGTTTAGACTGTTGCGCAATTCAAATAAGATTGATTTTCAAATGACATGAGCCGGATACTTCTTTCAGCTAGTCAAATTCCTTTTGGCCTCATAGCAATTTCCATATTATATATATGTAAAGTATTTAAATACTGTAATTCAACATGTTTTATATATGAATAATGTATACTTTTACTAAATGAGCCCCAAAAAGTATGCAATGAACATTTGCAGGGAATTCGGAACATCTTAGAGCAAGCTCTTCTCAACTCTCACTATCGGGCATAAGTGCTTGGAAACGATGTATTTGTAGGAGTGTTGCCAATTCCCTGTCAGTTCTTTTTATATGCAACTTTGTGCCACACACGCAAAACGTATGTGAAAAATGTATTCACCGCAAAGTTGTACATACATATATACGAAACATAAACAACAAGTATGCAAATGAAATGCTAAAAGGCATCCTCAAAACCGCTGACACATGCAATTAATTAATTTAAGCATAAAATTGCGGCTGCTGCAAGAATGTGTATTTCATTTGCTACACATTTTGCTTCTGCGGTGAGGAAGGAAGGGAACTGGGGGTCTGTCCACACCTACACATCGCTCATTTTATTCAATTAATTTCGCAGCCTGTCTTTCAGTGTTTGTGGATACATTTTTTAAGCGGCTTAAAAGTTGCTAATTGTCTGAAATGCGCCATTTTCAGTGCGTGAAAGCAGGGCTTATCCCTATATATATACTAAACCAATAGTTGCGAAGGGAGAAATGACAGACACATCAAATATCAAGTGACCAAAACATGGCATGGAAAGTGGCATTAAATCAAAAGCAGAGCAAATTGTAATTATTATCAATTAATAATTACATTTGAATTGAATTTCTGACCTGTTCTTTGTAATGCTTTGGCAATGAAATTCATTTGAATCCTTGGTGAGTTTAATTTCAATTCCAATATTAACTTAAGCTTCTTGAGTCAACATTTGCTAGCGTTCGCTTTCACAGTCTTCGAGGCCTTTGCATAATTTAATAACTACACTTAATTAAGTAATTGCCCAGCTCACAATGTAGCCCAAAAGGCATTTTGAACACTGAATTCGTGTTAAAGATTTGCATACTAACAACACAAATTATTCATTATGGCCAGCTTCATTGATTGCCAGGCAATAAACTCATTGGCCAACTAAGTCAGCACCTAACAACACCAAAATGTTTACGAGTAAATGACCAATGATAATGGACATTTAAGGACTACGCATAATTTGCCATGTATTTACAATACACAAAACTTAATTGGCGTACAGCGCTCCAGTTGTTCTGCACTTCCTTGATCCCTTGATTAACCCAGGTACTTCAGATTATAAAAAGAACATTAAAAGCTTTTGTGTGACACTGGGCTTCCAAACACATGTTCACTAAATGAACAGATTTAAAATGCCATCAAAGATTATGGCGTCATTATACCCTGTGACACGAAGATGCACAGAATCTGGTATATTGAAATTGGTCAGCTAAATCGCATAGGAAGCTATTTCTTCTCTCTGAATTTCTCTGCAAAGCCATCAATCGCTGCACGGATATCATTGCTCTATTTCACATTTTAATACATAATTATATACGATAAGTGACAGTTAGTTAGTTACTGCTACTACAGTAAATACACAGAGGAATCACATTATATGGGATTGCGTATATTCAAAATAATCCACATTATTAAATCCCAAATTGAAACTATTTAATTTCCACTCGGTTTCACAATTAAGATAACAAGCGGATACAGAGTTGAAACAAAATCTGTGAGTGATTTTGTAAAAGAATGTGTTATGCCATCAAAAAAATGTGATTCGACGTACGAGTAACTGTGATAGCAGCTGTTGCACTTAATTGGCAGTAAAAATGGTCAACAAATGTCAAATTAGAGCTACAGAGGGTGGCCCAATAAGTTAAAAAAAAAAATGAAAAGATTTGGATAAAATTGTTTGTGTACCTTATGGTTAGTAGAGAAGCTCTGATTGCTTTAGTAAGTTCCATTTTTAATTGTTTTTTGAATGGAGAACTTTATTTGTATTCCTTATATTTCGTTTTTGCAAATCCTCAAAATACTATTATATCTTAATTTAAAAATTCGGACTTCAATTTCGTCGCCTTGTGCATACTTTGCGATATTCCCACCCAGTAAGTAGTTAAAATTGCAATATCTATTAGTAACATAATGGAAAATAGAAAATTGTATAATAAAAGGAAGTCGGAATCAAGTAGAAAGCGTAAGAAAACTAACGCTTATCTTAAAGTGTGCTGCATTGCGTCAAATGAATTTTGTATCAGCCTCCATTTAGAAAAAGCTATACATTTTGACTGCAACGTAATTTTAGTTAGCCTACAGTGACCAATATGAATTGTCATACATTTTTAAAACGTTCTTTAAGTATTATTATGTACCCAGATTGTTATTAAACTGCTCCGGATAAGGCAGACAATAACACATATGAGCAAAACAGAGGGTCGCACAGAGACACACAGACAGTATCACAAAACAACAGGCCGCAGGATGCTCCCTTACGAAAGTGTGAGTGTGTGTGTGTGTGTGTATGTAGGCGTGTAGGCCCTCTTTGTAAAGTTAAGCGTTGATTAAACGTCAAAACACCCACACTTACACACAATCCCATACAGAACAAGGCGACATGGACTCTCACACGCACAAATTGCCAGCCGGCGGCGGCCAACTGAGCAGCGCAACAAAGTCGACTACAATAATATTGCGCAAAAAAGGAAAGTCGCAAAACCTGTTCCACAAACAACTACAATGATAACAACAACAACCAACAACAACAACAACAACAGCAGCAATTGCATAAAACTGTTGCCAACGGCAACACTCCTCCTTTGTTGTCAGCCTGTTGCCAATTGTGTGACTGTCTGTCTATCTGTCCGTTTGTGCGTTTAAGTGTAGGTGAGTGTATAAGTGTAAATATAAGCGCCTGCCGGAAGTAGTGTGATTTACAAGCAAAACAACAACAGAACATGCGCATAATAAGCAACATCAACACTAAAGGCAACAGGACTTTCATTATACGCCATCTTAATGGCTGGAAGGAGCCTGTTTACTTTACTCGTTTCACATTGTCAGTTGAACAGTTTTCCCCCATGACCTTTAATTATTTCTCCGGCAGCACAAAAAGCAATAGGAACAGGACACCAGTTGACTTAATAACAGAAATACTTAGAAATATTGAGAATTGCCTCAATCAAAAGTAATACCCATGCTGTATATATATATATATACAAATGATTCATATATTTTCCGGCGTTCATTGCACATTGTCCGCATTACGAGTATTTCGCACAGCAGCATGTGACTGAAATGTTATGAATTTGTTGCGGTTAAAAACCTGACACCATTGTTGCTCCCCTATAGCCAGTTGTGTGCCCGCACCGGAAATGACACGCCGCTTGCATTTGGCACTTCCACAAAAACAAATACACACACACAAACACATCCGAATATTTAGATATGCAAACAGGTTACTTTCTCTCCATTGAGAACATTTCAATTTTTCCAAATGTCAGTTGACTTTGAATTTTTCAATATTTCTGAAATTATGAATCCTAAGTAAATATTTTGTTATATGTTACATACACATAAACATTGATATTTAGTCAGAAGTGAGTACATTAATATATATAGTAGTGTGTATATATATATATATAAATTTGTTCAAAATGCTGACTATTAATTTTCTCTTTCATTATTTTGCTTGCGTAACTTCTCTTTTAAGTATTTAATATGTAAGACCTTCCTGAATGCAGCTTTAAGTTTAATTAATTTTCAGAATAATATTAAAATTGTATTCGCTTCATTTGAAGAGTAATTTCAGGCATCTACATGGCATTTCTGACCGCACCGATCAATATTTAATATCTGAAGCTTGTTGCAGCTATTCGTTGATTTTTATTCGATTTACTTTGCCCTTTGGTTTCGTTCTGCTGCACAGCTTAGCTCGTTATTAAATTGGCTGCTTTGCTTCGACAGTTTTATTCGCCCTGGCTTCACTTCGATTTCATTGACACATTTTGCATAAGCAATTTATTCAGTTGGTAGACTTCATTAAGCTGAACTGAAATCAGCTAATAAAACTTTGCAGTTGCTGTCAAAGTTGTTTTTTTACATCTTTAACCTCAAAGCGCAACTTTGGCTGCATCTGACTAATGCAGCTTTCATGTAAAAAACTTTCAATGATATAGTAGATGCACAAGTATGGCAATATATGCTGACAAAAAAAGTATATTTCAGGTTTTTAATATATATTCATTCTTAAAGCCACAAAACCTGACAGTTACCTATATTAACTGGCTTTCGTAAGCTGTGGAATGGTTAGCTTGCACTTTACGATCAGACAAGCCACAACAATGATTAGCATAAATTTAAATTCGCATAATAAACAAGAAAATTTCGTAGGCGTTTCCCGCTCAGCTCTTAGCTCTATTTATAATATATATACTGCATGCATACACAGCCACGTATTTAGTTTGGCAAGTCAGGAAATTGGGCAGAAGGAAGTGTCTGTAAGTATAAATATATGCTCAACATTGGCTTGGCATGGTCTGCCTCGGCTTGGTTTGCTCATACGCAGATAGGATAATAACAGTGCTAACATGCTGATTTATGCGCTCCGCAAATATTTGCAGAGGCTGCCCAAACTCTAAAATCAGCTTTAAAAAAGTTTCTCTCGCAACTTAAAGTCATCTGGAAAGGGGTACATATTCATATACAAATATATGTTGGCTCGGAAACAAACAGACATCTTTTACATACTCTGTGTCAGAGACGAACGAGACGCAGATTATTTACGGTTTTATATATTTGTTCAAAAACATTGCGCAACATTCGTTTATGATTCTGATTATCAATATGATTCCGACTTTTTGTAGCAAAATTGAAGGAAAAGACAAACCTATAAAAACAATTTTCAATCTTAAAAAGTCATGTTCATGTTATCATTATTTTTCAGTGTTTTTTTCTCATTCAGAAAACAAATATTTACAAAGTAAGTCTCAAAAGTAATAATTATAAACTGACAATTTATTAAAATAAATTGTGCTATTAAAAATATAATTTATAATGGTAACGGTAACTGAAATACATTCGTATCTCGTTTTAATTTATGAGATTTAAATGTCTTTATGTTTTACGATTTATATTTAATATGTGCTCAGACAATTCTCCAACCGAAGGAGGCAACAGCATAATTTATGCATGTAAAATTAACCATAAATTTGTATTATACTTATTATGGTTTTTGTCTCTAAATTCAACCCATGCTCAAATTGTGTATGACTTTGGTATTTACTCTACATACGCTTTTGTACTTGCTCAACAGTTTGTAAGCGGAGCACATGTGTCACAACTGCGCCCAGGGTGTCAGCCACGCCCACTCATTTGAAGCACATGTTTAAATTGTAATAACAATTGTCAAAGGGTGCTTGCCATTGTTGAAACTGTCAATGCCTGTGTACCAGTTGACAATTGCATAAAGCTGAACTGTTTCATCCTGCAGTCCGCCGCTGTCTACCGACGAGTTGTCTCTGTTTGCATTTGTCTACGATTGCCAAGTCACAAGTTCTGTGCACATATGTTTGTCTGACACTGTGCCTGTGTGTGTGTGTGCTTTTGTTTGTGTTCATTGTTGGCATTTGGCATAATTAAACGAAGCTAAAAGTCATGTCAACATGTCTCTATATAGTACACGTACAAACAGGCCAAATGTTGTAGTTGTTTGTAATTACGCGAATAGGTGTTGCTACACTCGAGCACTCGAGTATGCCCCCAAAAAAATTCAGATTAACACATGTGCTGCCTGTCAACTTTGGCAAATCTTCCTAATTGAAGCAAGGCATCTATGAAATTTTCTAAGGAATCATGTATCAGCTTTACGAGCGTGTGCATAAATGCAAATGAGCCTTTAATGGATAGACACGAATGCCAAGAAAAAAAACCGGATGTGGCTGAATTTAAGGTAAGAAAAATTACACACAATCATATAAGCCAGGTAGTACCGGGGTCTGGGTTCTGCAAATTTTGTGTGATGAATGCCTGATGGCATTTTCAATTATTAAAGCATTAATTAGATTTGTGCCCGCAAAAACTTGAGCACGCAAAATGAAGATTTAATGCCCCTGGGCTAAGATTCACACCTGCGGTCTGCGCTTGGGTCTGATTTGGTCGTGGACTATCCCAATCTGCCAAGTGGAAAGCGGCAAGTTTCAAGTGGCGTCACACCCTAAGTAATCTAAGTTGCTTTTTGCTTGTCAGCACACACCAAATTTTTGCACTAGGTAAATAATTAAAAGGTCTGTCAGCCCTGCTTGATAATGCATAAAAGTTATTAAAATCTCTCATGGCTCAATGGTCGCTGAGCACGTGAGCTTGGCAGCTGTCAGAGCTGACCCAGTTTTTGGCTCATCTACCGAGAAGACAAACGAAGTGTGTTAAGACAACTAGAATATGATTTAAAGTGAATTTTATCCATGATAATTGAGAAACGTGAGCAGACCACCTAAATTTACATAGATATATATGTATGTGTGTGTGTGTTGAGCAATCCGAGAGCTGCAAACTAGAGGTTATGCTAATTTATCAGTGCCCTTTCTGGGTTGCGGTAACTGCTCCTGTTGTGCAGTTGTACACTGACAATTTGTTGTTGTATTGTGTGGCTTGTGTGAGCATCATCTGCCCTTAAATTGAGCAATCGATTCGCCCGACGACCTGCGGGCACAATAATTAGCAGGCTCCAGCAGAAACATTTCTCGTTGTCGCTGTTCACTTGAGAGAGTGGGGGAGGCAATGTCAAAGCAGTTGACTTAAACTGATTTCGAATTGCAGTCTGTCAATTTCGATTTCAGTTTAGATCTCTGGCTGCCACTCCTGAGGCTGCTGTTGCCGCTTCATCACACATTAACTTGGAGTGAAAAGCAATCGATTTTATGCCATGTACTTTTCTTTATACACTTGTGGAGGGTATTATAATTTTGTTGTGACTTAAACTTCACGGAGACGTTTCCGACCTCATAAATTATATATATTTTCTCAATCAGCAACACTAGCCGAGTCGATTTAGCTATCTCTGTCCTCTTGATGAAACTTTTTCGTTTTTTTTTCGGATCAGATCAATGAGTCATATAGTTGTCAAGTGTTTAGTTCTTGTATGAAAACTATTTTTGTTTAACAAGATATACAAATCATGCTTAGCCAATATGCGTATTATTATGCCTTTCATATTTGTGATAAAAATTATTCAGATCTGCTATATCAAATAGCTTCCATTGGAAGAATCGATAAAAAATAAATTAGTTCTTATATGAAAAATTGTTTATCTAAAATAAGCAAATACATTAGTTATGCGTGAATTTATGCTGATAACATTTTAACATCACACAACTATTACATAAGGCGTTCATAGAAAAAATCGTTAAATTTTTGTTATTTATTGTACATTTTAGATGGCGGCAATTTGACTCCAATATGCAAGGGTAAGTAATCTTCGGCATGGCTAAGATAACCATTGCTTCTTGTTTTTTCTTTGCAGTGGCTATCGAATTTGAGTGGAAGCCAGTGACACGAGAAGCAAACGAAACGATGTCGGTAACTTGGCCCGTTGTGTGTTTGACAAACATTCAGCAAACTTCTCACACAAATATATAACTGCAGTCTGCGGATGCACCAGTACCAGAAATACACAGATACACAGATACAACAACAGACAAATTTATGCACAGCTGCACTTCTCTTGTGGCACTAAAGTAGAGCTAGTTTGATTCTGCCATTGCTAAAATCTTCATATGGCGAAACTCAACCAAACACACACGCACACACACACAAGTGTTAAGACTGAATAGCAGTTGATGTGACCAAGTAGTAAGGCATAAGTAAATATTGACTTATTACCAAATTACAAATACACAATGTAATAACCTTCAGTCCTCACGCCAACAACCATATTTTGCAGCATACTCTTGGTCCAAGTGGCGTTAGTATCATACAGAGATACTCCTCCACTGCCCCTCCCTCTCAATCACTAATATAATCGCTCATTGTTGTATCGCAATTACATGCTCAACTTGCACGGCTTGTGCAGGGCTCACTGGCTGCAGTTATCGATCCCAGTTTGAATAGAGCAATGGCTGGAAATCCAGGAGCGAACACAACCAGCTCGACAGTAAAAAAAATGTAATAAAAGTAGCAAAAAAAAAAGTAAAAGGAAAATGGGCTCACGTTTTTATGGTCAATAAAACGAAAGCCTTTTGGGTTTATTGAAAACCTTGGACTGCGCATTGAAAAATCTTTAGCTGCCATCTGACTGACCCTCGTCAAAATGGGCGGCGACCTATCAGTGAAAACTGAAATACAGACAACATAAAAATCAGAAATTACCTGCGATTCTCATTTGCTATTTTTGCCCCACTCACTCACACACACTCATATATATATATATATATATATATATATATACAGAGGGAGAAATAGAGGAAGAGAAAGACATCATGTTCTGCACAATTAAATGGCAACACCTATACAAACATATTGTGGCGTCTGTGGTTCAGCATAATGGGAAAGTCGAGGTGTGAAAAGACCAGAGTCGCTTTTCCTAAGTGGCTAAATAGCAAGCCTTTATCCACACACACACACACACACACACATGCGGGGAACAAATTGCATCTGGCTTACAAGCTCTGCGTATGAATGTGGTTGGCTCTGTTTGCATTCCATTTTGCGGTTTATATTTGCGACCCAATTTATGGCCAGGATAAAGTGGGACGTTTTGCTTTGAAGCATGACACTCATTTGTTTTGCGGTTGTTTCCATAATAATGGCAGGCAACTGCCAGCAGCACACTCATAAATTGCTAATGGTTTTATTTAATTCCGCATAATTAAATTCAATTGTGAGGACTTTTGTTTTTGTCAAGTGCATTTTTTGGCTTTATTTTATTAGTAAACATACTCAAGTATACGCATATAGCCTTTCTTTTGGCGTATCTAGCGATATTCTGTTAAATCTGTATTAATTGAGACTAAAATAGAAATAGGTGTATAAATATATATATTATTTTGTTCTAATTTGATTTTTCGGCTCAGATGATTAATAACAAACACACAGAGATTTGACAGGCAGATTAAATATTTTATAATTACAGACCGTCAAGGAACGTGACAGCTGATGGCAACATCTAAAGAAATCTGCCAAAATTTAGATAGACATCATAGTCACTCTACCAATTCGAGCAGAAGACCATAAATTGCTTGTTAGCAATTATAAGCATGATGCGCAGCACATTCCAATTGATCGGGGGAATAATCAATATCCCTTGTCACGCCCACTGGCAATGATGTAATCATTGCCGATTTCGACAAATTATTGGCGGAATTGGTTCGATTGCTTTGTGTGTGTGTGTGTGTGTGTCTGCTTGAGGTTGTGAGTGTGTTTGCATTGTGTATGGGCAACAATGGCCACTGGGCTACTGGCAAAGCAGAGGCAAATGCGGAGCAATCAGTGCGATGGTATGCCAAAACAACAATACTTAATGCTATTAATATTTTATTATTATTATACTCGGGTGTGCAAAGACGCCGAACAATGGGGAAACTCAAGTTTTTATGCTGCTGCTTCCGGGTAATAGAAAATATAGAATTAATTCAAAACACAAACACATCACACACACACACACAAATAACTGCAACAATAGCCAGCCAACATGTGTGTGTGTGGCTTTGTGTGAGTATATACGAACAAGGCAATGACAAAATGTCGGTCGTGTGGATTAATAATTCAAGTGGATTGCACAATGGGTTGCATTGCGTATTATGCTTATTATGCAAAGTGCCTGCCAGCGATCGAATTTCGATGGAAAACCCCATATACCAAGCGATATGTATTCTTTGGAATGACTGTGGCATGTGCAAAAGTATGGCGAATGTTGATGTGCCAGTGGAATGCAAAATTCCATTAAAATCTGCACAAATTTTGTCACTGATTTGCTGTACTCGTCCAAAGTTGTCCGAAACATTAACTAGATAACAAAGTTGGCAAAATGGAAAATGCAAACAATGCTGATAGGGATGTTTGTTTAGTGCTTCAGTGTGTACATTTTCCGCTTTTCACATTAGAGCTGCTTAAACATTGGTTGCAAATCTATTTATTTCCATCTACGAAAACAGTCAAACGACACGAGTGCCCAATCTCTGCTGTTGCCCATTGTCTATTCCCTATCGCCTGTTTAGTCAGCTGTGTGTGTGTGTGTGTGTGTGTGTGTGGACCAAGTTGCAGAATATTCTAAGCGCTGCACGTCAAATTACGTGATACTCATTATTTACATTCGATTGCAAGTTAAACGTGCGAACAGCTCAGCAACAGTGCAAACTTTATTCTGGCAACGGATATAGCAGCTATATAGTATATGCCAAATTTATCAGTCGTGTGCTTGTGCTTGTGCTTGTGTGTGTTTTTCCATATCCTTTACGCAACACGTACATTTTTCGTTTGCCAAATAAAGGATAAAGTTTGGCGTACCTGAACATCTACTGCCATAAGCCAGAACTCTGTGCACCCTTTTCAAAAGTGGATTATGCATCGATATATGTATATACATACGTACATGTCCGTATCTGTATATGTATAAAAGTTGTATACTGTCACGGGAAAAGTTCCACGTGTGCGTGCTCTGCTAATGAGACCCGTATTCATATTCATTTAGCACCTGGCTACTGAGAAATTAAATAATATACACACATGCTCGTATACAACGAAATGAAGAGTTCTTCCACCTTTGCACCATAATTCACAATTATTTCGATTAGATAGAGTGCGCCTAACTATTGTAAATTAGACTTTTGTATATGTGTGTAGCATTACAATTACCAGGTAATGATTTCAAATGACTTCAAATATGAGCGTATTCCTTAAGTATCTAATTATTAAAGAGACATTGAACAATATTAAAAAAGTGAGAACCACTTAAAAGTTATTCTTCAATTTCTGAATTTTACACAATAGAAATTGTTAACAATATTTAAATCCACTATAAACTTATTATTCGATTACTGCATTTTACTGGATAAAAAAAGATTTAATATGAGATTATTGATTATTTAAAGAATATTTTAAATTCGTTTATTAAAATGAGTTTCCGGTCCACATTGTTTTACGTAAACCAATTATTCGATGAAAAGCATTGTTTTATATACTGTTTAATTGAAATTACGTCCTTATCATAGCACCCATAAAATTTTTTATTGATTTGCAAACTGGTGCGCAGCGGACGCTTAACCCAATAATGAATGATGTGTTTGGATAATATGTTTTCGAACTCTTTGTCTTGACAATACGTTAGGCATGCGGCTTTAAAGGCTAGTGCAAATATTTATTGCGTATACGCACCATAAACCGCATGTGCAATCAACCTACAATGTCTCCGAATATGCGCGCATGTAATAAAAATGAAGTTCATAAAACTCGATGGCTGTTTGGGTCCTTTTTATTTTTTGGATGCCATTGTCATGCAGTCGATCAAACAGTAACTTACAAGGGCATCTAAGGCAAAAGCAGAGCATACCTGTGCTAAAGCATCATTTTACGAGCTCTCCTTGGACATAAAGCTCACAAGCCAAGCCCCGAAGGCAAGTCAATAGACAGTACACAATGCACAATCGATGCCCAATAAGAGGACATAAATTCACATTGACAAACCCATCAGCCGCGCTCTTCCCCCTTTAACTCACCGTGGTGCCATCATATCCATTTGTCAGCAGTTGAATGTCAATTTCAAATTCCAGATCCACCTTGGTAGTTGTCACCTGCAACGGCAGGTGATCCGCTGCCAATAGCAGCACACTGTGATTACGATGACTGCCATTTGTACTGCTGATGCTGCTGCTGCTGCTGCTGATGGTATGGCTGATGCTTTTGTTGTTGTTGTTGTTGTTATTGTTGTAGCTGCTGGCAGGATTGGAGGCTGCTGCTGCTGCGGCTGCTGCTGCGGCAAGCGCGGCAATGGCCGTTGCAGCACTCACGGCATTTGTCATGTTGCCTTTGGGGTAAGTGGCTAAGTGAATTGGGAAAGGGGATTTGGGAGACAATAACTTAATTGTTGCTTTCGCAATCGCTGCCTGTGGTAACGTTTGCTCGAGTTTCAATCTCAGAATGATAAGCAACAACAACAAATTGCCAGGCAACAGCGGCTTCGCATTTTGGCTTCGATTGTGATTTTTGGATACACGGTCTGTTTATTGTTTGAATGCACCTCCCTCTGTCGATGAGCAATTGATGGGTCTGCTGCTGTGGACGATTAGTCTATTCATAAGCTGCATTCTGCTATTCATTTTCCATTTCCACACAATGTGAGCAGAATAAACTAAACACTGTCCTAGGCGTATGTCGTGCAATGCCTAGCCTTCGTCATGCCACATTTCCCAAACGGAAATTGCACATTTTCAACAGTTTTTCCGTTCAACGTATGCAACGTTGTCAGCAGAGTCATTTACTTTTGCCCGGGATAACAACAAATGGTCAACAAAACGTGACCAATGGCGCCAATGGCCAATCGTGTGTGTTGTGTGTGTGTGCCAAAAGCCAGTTAATAACAGTTCACTGGACAACTGCAGGCGGCATGACGATAAATGATTGCCGCTCGTGCTGCCATCAGACCAATTAACAAATTGTTGACAGTTTGCTGATTGTTAACCGTTTTGGGCTGACAAGAACCGTTAGCACGATTTAACCGTCATTGAATTAGTTACTCGTATTTGTATTAACTCGATTTTCTATATATCGCGCGCATGATATTTGGGCTTAACGAGAGCCCTGTCAATTGATCGACAGTTGAGAATTTCACACACACAGACACAGGCACGTAAGCACACACACACACACACACACACACGAGCATGCACAAGCACGACAAACACTCACGCACACACACGAGCTGAGTGGACTCTTTTGATGTCGACTACTTACGGAGCTGCTGCCGCGCCGAACTGTGCGATTTGAAGGCTGAACGTTGACTGTCCGTTGACAGAAGGGCACGCACGAGCGAGCGAGCCAGCGAGCGAGCGACAACGGCGGGCAGACGAACGTCGAACGTCGAACGGCGAACGGTGAACGGGAACGGTAAATGGTGGTGGCAGAGCGGGGCGGAACGCAGGCAAATGCCGTGCGTTCATTTGCCAGTGCCGCACGGTATGCAACACATTTTATAGCGATTTCATACGAGACGAACAGGAACAGCAACGAGATTCAACAGGATTTGGCAAAACCGTTCATAGCACAGGCGAACAAACTGCGCAGCGCAGCCGAAGAAATGAGAGTCACAGAGAGCAAGAGAAAGTGACAGAGAGTCAAAGAGACAGAGTGAGAGAGAGAGAGAGAGAAAGACACAGAGATAGATTATGTGAGAGAGAATACACTCTTATCGGAGCAAGCACCTGTTGTACCCCGTTTGTAACATTGGCGCATTTCACGTTCACGTCAATTCCCACCCGTCCGCACTTCCCGCAAATTTAGCCTGATTACGGCTGATGTTTGTCGCCGATGCAGTCCGGCGAATGTGACAGAGTGAAGTGTGCACGTAATGAACGCAAATTGCGAGCACTGACAAATTACACTTGCACAGCAATTTTTCAATTACATCTAAGCTAAGCTTCCATTTATTTTGGCACACAATTTGAAGCCCTCTTTCTCTATTTTACTTATCACAAGTTAAACTAATCTCTTCGCAGCGAAACGTCGCCACTCAGACCCAAATTTTCTGGCGCACCCAATTAATATGCCTAGCCAGGTCTGTGTAGATAACAGGTTGCGTTAAATCGCAGTGATCAGTGTAAGTCTGACCGGCGGACACAATGCCTCGCAGCAACCAAATGTTGTTCTGTTGAATCATGAGGCCGCCGCCAGAGTCACCATTGCATGGGCCGGCAGCCTGTTTGTTGCTCGCACAAAGCGTCTTTGAGGTGACAAGTCGGACGCCTTCTTCTGATCGGAGATTGCGTCGGCACTCAGTCTCGAGCACAATATCCGTATCCGTCATTTTGGCCACACGTGTATTTACATTGCCGTTCTCATCGGCACCCCAGCCGGCCACATACGACTTGTAGCCCGACGGGAGTTCCAGCAGAAAGTTCTCGTTCCACAGACAAATGGGTTTGACGTATTCTCCAAAGCTGAAAGCAATCAATTTATTACGATGGTCGAGGCATGGCGTAAAACTGTCAAAGCTCACCTCACTCGCGACTCCAGCCTGATCAAGGCAATGTCTGCATCCGTATAGTTTTGGGACGAGTATTCATCAGGAATGACCAGATCGGTGACTGGAAGCAGCAATCCATCCGACACAAGATCGAGTGAGATGCGACCCAGCGAAACAGCTGCACGGCTGGCCGGCACATTACGACTATTGAATCTAAAACAGTGCGCCGCCGAGAGCACCGTTAAGGCCGAGATGAGTGTGCCGCCACAGAAGAAATGTGGACCGTCCGCGTTACGTTCAAACAGAGCCACAATCCACGGCAACTGGCCACGTCTCACCTCAGTACCATGATGGATGAGCGGCGTGGCGACGGGCCCCTCTCGCCCACACACTCCACTGAGCTGAAGGAGACCCTGACCGCTAGTCCTGGGCGCTTCTGGTGGCGGCCTCGCCTGTGTCACGGGACGTCGATTAAGTTGTGGTGTTGAGGCAGGTTGTTGAGGTTGTTGAGGTTGTTGCGGTTGTTGAGGCGGAACACGGGCTACGGGCTGCTGAGGGCGTTGTATAGTTCGCGGAGGGACCTGCTGAGGGATCTGCCGAGGATTCTGCTGTGGGAATAATGGCGTGGCTGTGGCGCGCAGCGAGTGTGACAAGGAGAGCGACACGCTGGTGGGAGGATCTGCAAAAGAAGTTAGTAGCTTAGTTGCTGCCAATCGAAGACCAATCGAACGTTTCTTACATGGCGATGCTCTGCATAAGACCACATCGTTAATCATCAAATGCGTCAACTTGGGCACAACTCCAGGTGTGGGAAAATCAACGCGATACTCAATAGGGTTGCCAAAGCGCAGATTGAACTTTGTTGTTTCCTCGTCATCCCACAGTGTAAGTCTACCAACGTAGTTCTGAAAGTGTAGACACATTGACTTTATCAAATGGACTAGCCATATTTAATAAAATAAAAAATAAACAAGAAAGAACGACTATATTTGGCACCACGAAAATTACATACCTCTGACGGAACTTATTCTACTGATATCTATGTTTTAGTCCGTGGTTGGGAGTACTATTATGCTTTTGTATGTTTTAAAAATATATATTATTTTCAAAGGAACTGCTGTAATTCTCTGTCAACATGCATTTCGTATATTTTAACCAAATCATTAGATTTTAAAGTAGATAAAATAATTTATGATATGCTACTCATATATAAATGAATCAACTTGGTAAAACCAACACTGTTGTGGTTTACATTAAAATAAAATCAAATAATAACAATAAATCACATTTATATCAACAGTGTAAACTTAACAAACAAACAAAGTGATACAAAACCGGTCACACAACCTCCGGAACTAGTGCTCAAAGCCAGAGAGCTGTTGAGAATCAAATAATAAAATTCGAATTACTTAATCTGTATAAATAGTCAACTTTGCGTTGGCTCGGACATTATTATACGAATTGTGACATTTATATCTATGTTGGTTCCCGAAAAGAAGTCAAAGGCGTTTTAGAAATGCAAAATTAAAACTATTTTATTGGCTCATTATTAAGTTAAAAGGGCCATGAAACAAACGACAAAAGACTTTGTTGTGCATTTGTATTATCAGAGCCAGCTCTAAAGTAACAAGTCTTATCACTATTCGGGGTCAATGCTTGATAATAATGCAATACAAATAAAGCCTTAGCATGTTATTATTGCTGGAAGTCCGTTTAATATGATAGATAGTAGGGTTTTCCCATAACATTTGGTATTATTTTTATTTTTTTTTCATTAAATCAAGCTTCGCAAAACTTACCGAAGTGAGCGAGCCGCGCTGTGAGAACTGAATTCTAAGCGTATTCTCCGCATATTGGGGATCATGCCGTACTGAAACACGGCCAATATACTCCTGATTGTATGCGAGGTATTGAAAGTATTCCGGGCATGCGACGGGCGGCACTTGAGCTGAACTGGACCAAGTTAGTAGCAACAGTGTCAGACAGATGGCGGGCAGCATTAGGAGCTGTTCCATGTTCTTTATACACGAAGCTTTAATGCACAACTAACGCTAAACAAGCGCACTCAGAATCCAAACCGCATTCGTAGAGCGCCAAGCGATGACTATTGTATATCGGATTTTATTTATTAAAAAAACTGTTGCGCGACTTATGCGATCGATGAGAATTAATCATCTGAGACAAAACCTGATGTCTCTCTTAACCAGCCAAGCGCTCTTTCTCTATCAGAAAGCCTCTCTCGCTTTGTTTGCATCGACGTCTTTGTTACAAAGTAGGAAATTAATAAACATTTTATTTATCTGTTGAGAGAGTCTTTCAAAAAGCTTATTAATATTAATAAATATGTATATTATTATATTTATACTTCGCTCGGACAGAAATTGAGTATATTAGTTTTGTGGAATTTTAGTCACTCCGTATAAGCCAAAAATATATTTCTTCCACAGGTTAAGACTAAAATCACCACACTTTCTTAGCTAAATAATCATAATCAAGCAGGTACAAAGTGTTACGCAATTGTTTGCTAAGATTCAGTGTTAGAACAAGTAATTTATATATAAATTACCCGCTTATGACGTACATAATTACGACATTTAGCAAAGCCCATTTGTTAAACGATTGTGCATTTTGATTTGATTTATTTTTTACATTATTCACAGGATAAATTGTTCTTATAACTATGTAAATAACTAGATCCTAGTTTAGTTGCATTAATTATGGTTATAGTTATTCCCACATATTCTGACGCACCCAAGCAATATGCTTGGCAACATCGGTGAAGAGGGCAGCCTTGGAGAGATCACAAGTATTATCCTTAGTCAGACCCAGCGAGATGACTCCCCGCAGCAGCCACACATTGTTCTCCCGAAGCATCAGTCCGCCTCCTCCATCGCTGCCACAAGGACCGGCGTTGTCACGCTTCGCACAGATCGTTTTGGGCTGCACCAGTCTCCTGGGCAGCTCACGCAGGCAATCGGCCTCAGTCACAATATTCGTGTCGATGATTTTCGCCACTTTCGTGTTCGTATTACCATTCTCATCGGCACCCCAGCCAGCTACATAGGTTTTATAGCCGGACGGCAACTGAAGCGGATAGTTCTCGCTCCACAAGCAAATGGGAACGATGAAATCATTGAAACTGAAAGCGAGATGTGGTCGAACCAAATAAAATAAAAACGACAAAAGCAAAGTTCATATATGCTACTTACGCGACCTGCTTGGCCAGTCTGATGAGTACTATATCTGCCTGTGCGCTTCTAGGCTCGTATTCCTCGTGGAACACCAACTGCGATACATCGCGCAACTCGCCCGCCGACACGATATCGATGGTGTTGCGACCAAGGGAGATCACAGTTCGATTTGCGGGCAGATCACGCCCAGGAAAGCGAAAGCAGTGTGCAGCGGATAGCACTGTCCAAGACGAGAGAAGAGTGCCGCCGCAGAAGAAGGGCAGGCCATTGTCTAATGAACGCTCGTAGATTCCGACTAGCCAGGGCAGCTGACCTCGTTGCAGCTGCTCACCCTGAAAGATCAGAGGCGTCGTAAGCGCTCTTTCACGTCCACAAATGCTACTCAGCGACTGCTCGACTTGGTCTGGCCTTGGCTTTGGCGCCGCTCGACTGCCGAGATCAGTTTGGGGCTGTGCCACTGGACGCGTTCTGGGCGTTGTCAACTCTTGATATGGTATCTCTTCAATATTGTAAACAGGCTGCGGTTCGTTCGGCAGAGCAGACCACGGTGGATTAACACCAGTCGGTATACGATTTGGTCCCAAAAAGCTCAGCGGTTGCGGTGAGGTTAACTTATGCGTAAGTGTGATTGCTGTTCGTGGTAACGGATCTGTAAGAAGCGTATTAATTATATGGATATGCACTAACCACATGTGGCTTACTCACACTGAGCTGCACTGCATAGAACCTGATTGTTGAGCCTGATTTGTGTCACTTTGGGTGGACTGCTGGGCAATGGAAAGTCAACGCGGTAGTTGATGGGTTCTCCAAAACGTAAATTTGAATTAGTCTGCTCGTCGCTGTCCAGCAGGGTCAAGCTGCCCACATAGCTCTAAATGGAAGAAATAATGTTACACATATAGTGAATTGTAATAATTCATGGTATAAAATAGAACATCTAAATGCAGTTACTTTATTGTGACTTTATATTCGAATTTGATCAAATTCTTCGCTTTGTTATCACAAGTGTATTAATCGTAAAGTGTATTAACACTTCGAATTGAAGCTTTTATTTATATATTGAATATTATTGAAGCCGGGGACGTACAAATCAGTCGGTAAATCCAATAAAATCTTCTTCTTTTTAAACTGGTTGAGTTGTGTATATGTGTATTCAGTTAGTCATAATCAAACAAATCAAAACAAACACACTTTTCAAGATTAAGAGTACAACTTCTGTTTGTAAGCCTTGCTCTCTAATGCGTTACCACTTTATAGTACACTCTCTTTACTGTATTTGACTATTCTCTGAGGGGCTCAAAAAGATCGCACTCGTTCTTTTATTGACACAATAAATTATGAACCTAATTTATTGACTCCCAGTGCAAAAGCAAATTTGCTTTTATACTCATTTTCCAATTAAAATTGAGTATTCCGGGCTTAAGCAAGTAGAAGTCACAAATCCAAAAGATATGTTTGTCATTTTAGTACTGATTACTATTTGAATTGGTTATTTAGGTTACTGAATAAATACAATTTGGGCATTTATCATTTTCGGGCGACTCCCATTTCATAATTTGCATTATCAGGAAGGGCCTTTCCCAACTTTTTTCAGCTGTTCTTACCCTGGAAACAGAATATTCCGCAGTTGTGACGATCATTTTATTTTGTATGCACTTGGGTAAATATAAACAAATTGTGATTGCGGCGGGAAAAACACATACTCAGAATAAAGACGGTCGTTCGGTCAGTGTGTGATAAGCGACACAACGAATGAGCACAGATCGGGCAACCAGAAGTGAAACTGCAGCTCGGAAAAAGATTATGATAGATTTGCACCGAGTCACACACTCGCATAACAGTGCTCTACACATAAATACTTAAATAAAGTAGTACCTACCCACGTGTAAGCTCCGCGCTGTGAGAACTCAACAACGAGCACATTTTCAAATTGCGGATTAAGGCGTACTGAAATGTGGCCGATAAACTGTTGATTGAATGACAGATACTCAAAGTATTGCGAACAAGCATTATTCGGTAACTGTGCTGAAGTCGGTGATATAAGCCAAAGCAGTGACAGCAAAAAGCCGGGTAGTAGCATCCTCATCTTCTCATCCATGGTACTCGTGAACTACACTCGCGAAACTCTATGAAACCGAGTATCTATCTAAAGTCCAGCAGAACCGCACTCGCTGAGCAACGACCAGCGAATGAATGAAATGAATCCATAAGCGATAATCTCAGTTATAATGTAGCCCGCGGCCAGTGAGTGTAAAATTTGTTACACTCTGAGTTCTCAGGCGAAACCGGAAAGCTTTGCAAGCGTGCATAGCGCAATTAATATAGTCACATTTTTGTTAGGTTTCCCAACTTGTCGACGGCGTTTGCAATCATACTAATAATGATCTTACTACTCGATTAATTTATCTTGAAAAAATTAAATTAAATAAATGTCCATCCTCAAAAGTTCTATATTTAACTTAACCTGACCTTTAGTTTAAAGTGAAATTATAATATCATATAAAAAAGAAAAATTTTAAAATATCCACATTTTAACTCAAAAGAATTAAACTTTATTCAAAAATTCAACAATACATTGTAACAATAATAAGATTATAAATACAGGCAATCATCATTGATTAAATATCATTGCTAATCATAACTTCAGCAACGAATTCCTATTATAAATTACATATAAAAAAATAATGGATAATTTTTTATTATGGATAATTCCGATATTAAAGGATGACTCATAATTCAATAATTCTTTTTTTAATTTTAAATCAATAACTCTTGGAGGATAAGAAGAGCACAGCAAGATCGTTATTCCAACTTAGATTTCATGCAAATAATTTACTATAGCAACTTATTTAAATGCTGACCTAATACGTAATTAAAATTCTCATTATTTATATTGATGCTGAGCGCATCCCACAATTTATTGTGCTTGTAGGATAAAATTGGCTTGGCATAATTTACTTTATTTTATTATTATTTTAATATTTTACATTTCATTCATTTCATTCATCACTCATAAGGACAAGCCTATATTCTGTTTTATCCATGTCATGTGTTTTGAAAGATCAGAGTAGAGCACATACTGATGGGTGTTGTTGCAGATCCCAACGAGGCTCCGTTGCCCAAGGGAAACAATGCCCCTGAGTAGCCAACGGTTGTTGCGTTTAATCATCAGACCGCCACCGGAATCGCCTAGACAGGGACCAGAGCCATCCAGATTACCAGCACAGAAGCTGCGTCCGAGGACCTTCCGCACTTTAATCTTTTTAGCGCATTCTAACTCGGTGACTATCTTTGCTCTGACATCACGCGGATATCGTGTTAATACGTTGCCATTTTCATCCGTTCCCCAGCCGGCAACTGTACCAATGTCGTCCAGAATTTCACTCTCTGCTGCCTCCCACAGGCAAATTGGACTAATGATGTCATTAAATCTACAACACAGGAAGATTAAATGCCAAAAAATAGATTACAAAATTAGAAAAAACAAGACAGAAAGGCTTTACACACATGACGGGCTGATCCAGTGTGACCAGCGCAATATCCGCATCCGGCTGTTGCGCCAAACGCGTGGAATATTCTGGATGATTCAGAATGCGTAACACATGCCGCGACTCAGCTCCATCTTCATTAAAATTATCCAAATCGTGACGGCCTAAGCTCACCATTATGCGATCCTCTCTTTTCATGTAAACACAGTGCGCAGCTGTGATCACTAAGTTGTTCGAGACTAGCGAACCACCGCATTTGAATAGAAGGTTAAAAGACTCCTTGTGATATATGGCTGCTAGCCAAGGATACATGCCACGCGGATACTCCCGGCCCATTTGAATGAAAGAACTGAATAAGCTCTCCTGACCACACTCGGCCGCCGATTGAGCGTTTAGTGACGGCGTCAAATTGGGATTCATCCGATCGAAAATTACTGAAGGTTTCCTTGTGGGCGGTGAATTTTGCCGGGGTGTTGCCGTTAAAGTGGCAATTGTTGTTGTTATTGCCGGTGTCCAGAGAGGTAAAGGAGTAGCCGCAGTGATAGGCTGCTCAGAGAAAAATTCGGATAGAATGTACGAGTTTGATGCTTTAGGATCATCGAAAACTAATGATTTAAGCGACGCATCCTCAAATGATGTGTGACGGATCACACTGGCGGAATTCCATTGAAGAGCTGACTGAGGCCCGTTTATTTGTAGCATGTAGAAGCGATTGAAGTAAGTTTGGGGTGAATTATCTGTGAATGGTAATATAATATAATTGGCTAACTAGATCACCGTTAAGCATTGCTCACAATCGCTGGAACTACATAGTGTGACGTCATTGAATGTCAATCTGGTAAGCTTAGGCAGCACACCTTGCGCATCCGACCAGAGGCTCAGGCGAAATTGTGCGGCGCCGAGTTTGGTGCGCACTATCATCTGATCGGGATATGGCAACAGGCTGCCAACAGCATCTTGCTATAGGAATAATGTGGAATGAATGTGGCTCAGTTTCAGAATCATCGATTACATACATTTTGATAGCCACGTTGTGAGAATCGCACATCGATACGATTGCGGCCATTTTGCAAGTCAAGCGTAATCTCGCCCTGAGAGTCACCAGTTTCAGACAGCACATATTTAAAATATTGAGAACACGCGTTCTCTGGCAATTGTTGAGCAATAGAAACTGTCAACAACATTGCCAACAGCAGAAACATTGCTACAGCTGCAATGGAATTACCCAAATTTTAAGAATATCAGTTTAAATGAAAACTCAGTTCTCCAATTGTTTAGTACACGACAAGCGTCATTAGGCGAATAAAAGTGCAGTCGATCTGAGCTGTGCAATAGTGCTCTGTGTGGCGTTGTTGGAACGAGTATGTTAAACAAACTGGAAATACTGCATCGTGCTGAAATTGATAAAGCGCATAGAACCCATCAAAATCTCCGACATCGACTCTGGAGAGCTGTGTAAAAACTGAGTATAGAAATCGGAAAGCGGCAACACTCCCATTGGCACATTGGCGCTTGTATTACTATTTAAGCAGGCAGCTTTTTATTTATTTCGTTAGCTTAATTGTAATAGCTTATCTCACAATATTACGCTCTATCCAGTCGAGATGTCTAGCAACGTCACAGTAGATGACGAAGCGCGTCAAATCACAACTATTGCCGGCACGTTGAGCCAATGAGACAATCCCTCGCACGTACCAGCGACCGTTACGTAGTACCATCAAACCGCCGCCGGAGTCACCCAAGCAAGGGCCATGTCCTTGGCTGTTGCCTGCGCACAGGGTGCGGGGCGTCAAAAAGTCCTTGGCGGTGAGCATTCCCCGCAGACACTCCTCATTAGACACTGTCCTCACATTCACCGTTGTGGGAAAGCGAGTTGGCTTGGAGTTGCTGTCGGTGCCCCAGCCGGCGACAGAGGTTTGCTCGCTGTCACCGATATGTATCGTAGTGCTGCTGGTCCACAGGCAAATGGGACGCACATAGATGGAGTACTGCACCTGCTCGACGAGCACCAATAGAGCCAAATCCGAATCAGGCACCAGATTGCCGACAAAGTCAGGATGCGTGCGGACCATCTCCACAGCCATTAGGGTGGCATCTTTTTCGGGGTGCATGGTTATGTCATGACGTCCTACATAAACCCTCAGTTGAGCCGGCGTGAGACCGTAGACACAATGCGCCGCTGTTATGACAGTACGTCTAGAGACCACAGTTGTCACGCACTTATAGGACAGCTCGATTTTGTTGACGTCCACATTGCTGTCGTGATAGAGTGCGGCCAGCCAGGGGAAACGTCCTCTAGGCAGCGAATCACCGCCAATCTGTAGGCCAACTAAACCCTCTACGCCGCACTCATATCTTGCTGGAGACGCCTGCGTGTCCACATGGATAACAGGGACAACATTGGGTACATTGACAACATTGGCAACATTAGTAGCGGGTTTCCTGGACGTTGCCCCCGACAAGAATGGATTGCCAGCAAAGTTGGGTCCACCCCATTGTGGACCAAATACAGGATTTCCTGGAGGCCTTGGTGTATGACTTTGTGTGGGCCTTGGTGTGTGCTGTGCGGGAGTAGTTTTTATCTTATCTAAAAATGCAGGTCTGATATTTCGTACCGGAAGAGTATTTGTTACAGTCGACGTTGTAACATACATGGTTAGCTCTCGAGTTAATGTCGTTGAGGGTGCACCATCTATAATTACAAGATAGCAATAATATTAATTTTTTGCTTGTTATAACTTGCTTGTTGTTACTTGTTTTATATACATATCTTAACCGACTTCAATAATGCAGCAACAAAATATGTGATAAAACAGTTAAGAGAAAGCACGACAAAAGCACGAGGAGATTATCGATAAAATGAAATAAAATTCATCTGCTTATGGTATGTAAAATCATATACTCGTAGTTAAAATACTAAGTCGATGCGACGTTCTTATATACGGACGAAAACGCGGACATGGTTGGATCGACTCGACTGTTGATGCTGATCAGGAATATATATATACCCTGTGGGGTAAGAAATGCTTCTTTCTGCCTGTTATTTACTTTCACTATACTCTTTCTAGCCATTTTCAATGGGTTCAGGGTGAATTAACATTGAAATATCAGTAATTATTGGCACTTTGCCCATCTAATAACTGTTACGAGATGCTAAGACGATTTATAGAAATCACAGCTTTGACTGCAAAATTATTATTCTTATCCATTGATTACTCACATCCGGATGATGTGCACAGCACATCATCATTGAGCTTGATTTCGACTATCTTGGGCAGCTCATCCCAGTGACCATAAAAGCCCACAGATATTTCAGCTCGCCCGCCATTATGCATATTTTGTAGAGCGGTCGCCTTATCTGGATACGCTTCCAAGCCACCAACTGTGCCCGGCTATTGTGATAAAGAACAACAATGAGAATAGAGTCAGATAACTGATCCGCTACCTACATACATACCAGGCTGGCACCATGTGCCATAAAGCGCAGCACCCAATGAACGCTTCTGAGCCCATCCACAGGGGGCGTTCCATGGCCAATCCAAATATCGCCCCTCCGTTGGTAGTGAAAGATGTGGTTGCAATCATTGGGTGGCAGACGCTGGGGCAAGACAATATGTAGACAAAGACTGAGCAGCGTCAACCTCAGCATTACCGTTTGCGATGCGATCGCCATTGAACTCCGTTTCAGAACTGTAGCTGATATGAACTGTGCGAGAACTGAGCAAGCACATTGCCAATCAGCTTGGTATTATCAAATGTACATCTGAGTCAGGCGCGCTCTCTCTCTCCATTTGTCGCGTTCTCGCCTCTCCCTCTCTCAATCCATGCGGAGAAATCCCCGAACGTAGATGCAACCGACGGTGTTCAGCTCAATTTGAGGACAGGTTTGCGGGCTTTGCCCGGCCCCTGAGCTATCTAAGATTAAGCGGTTTACGCAAGTCGGATGAAATTGCTAGTTCATGGGTCAGTATCAGAAACATATAAAAGTGTTAATATATTGTTATACACGTGCATAATAATATACCGAGTTGTGAAGTTCCGGTTTAAAACGTGCTTTAATATTATTCAGCTTGCGCAGAGGATTTGTTTATGTTTTCATATGGAAATAAAAATTTCACGCTTCTCCTCATTTTCTCTTCCTCTCTCAGTGTTGTCTCTAAACTGGTTTGGTCAATGTGTATCTCTCCTTCTCTTCGCCCTCCCTCTCTCTCTTTCTCTCTCTCTCTCGCTCTCACTCTCTCTCTCTGCATCTATCTATGCGTAATTTGCTCTGTGTACTTTTTCTAAGCGAAACTAGTTTGACGGCACATGTATTAAATCAATGTATATATATATATATATATATATATATATATATATATACATGTCTATAAATATATTAATGGGATCGACATGTCATACATTTCAGTAGAATTTAGCTATGCATGTTGGAATATTCAGTTCGAGTCAAGTGTTTAATCAGTAAACATCGAATAATACAATTCTAAGCATAACAAAATATTATTGTATCTTCAAATCTGGTATAATCTGGTTCTTTCTTTATAAACACTTGGTCCCACAACTATACATATTTTACATCCGTGCTTCTGGCACTGAATCTCGCCTATTAAATGAAGATAAAAATAACTCGTATTTTACTAGTGCAACGCTATGTTTGTACGCAGCAACGCATATGCATTGGAATTACAAGTTAAGCAGGCCGACTTTCCTCTGGCAAAGCAGATTGTTGGGTGGGAAATGCTGGGGCAAGACAAAGGCTGAGCAGCGTCACGTTCTACTATGCGATTAAAACCGTTTCAGAGCTGTAGCTGATATGAACTGAGCGAAACTGAGCGATCGGCTGGGTAATATCAAATGCATTTTAAGTTGGGTTTCATTTAGCTCTCCGTGTGCTGTGAAATTCCCAAACGAACGGAGCGTCGCAATTTTCGCTCATTAAACAATAAATTAAAGTCCGCACTTCATGATAAGACAACTTTTGAATATTGTAACGCAATGTTTGTATGAAAATATACTAATATTGAAAATAGCATTATGCGATGGTACGTCTGTATGTACTTGTTTAAGTAGCAACACGTTGGCAAAACTTTTAACAACAATAAACGGGGCCAATCTTTGTTGCTTGGCTGGAGGAATGATGCCTCCTCTCTTGGGTGTGGTGGCATTGTTTTTATGGCTTAGAGGGTTTCCTTTTTTTCACAGTAACTTTTATAATCAGCTCAAGTTTGTTAAGCTTTTGTGGTAATTTGTTGGGATTTCGCGTAAATTTCATTCGTTTTGCCAAATAAATGAAATGAAATATGCTTCTTGTTGGCCCGCAACTTGCTACCAAGTTACGGGGCTAATGGCCCACAAAGTTGGCGCTATTGGCACTCGTGACAGCTCCAGTCACTTCCCGCCAGCTCCAACGCCCTATTGAGGCATCTATATCCGACCAATTTGACTGCTCCTCAAGGTGAATTGCTTCCGCAACAAACAGCCAAACATCCAAACAAACAGTCAATGGCAGCTGCCTATTACCAGCAGCAGGAAGTGCATGCGCGCTGTAAATTGTGCGCTCTTGAAGTGCTTTGATTGCCATTGAGGCGTTATGGCATACGTTAATTGGCGCATTAGTCACCCACTACATGAGCACTCACGCATAACTTCAAACCGTTCAGCAGTCGCTGGGCTTGGGCAACTGACAGCCTATTGACGGCCAATCGAAAAGCATGAAACTCACATTTAAGACTGATATCTTTAAAGGATTAAAACGATGCTTCTCAACGGATATACTTTAAATTATCCATATTTCATTTTTATACGCTGTATCGATCAAAAATGCTTAGAATGAAGTGGTGGAGAAGTATGTAACAGACAGAATTAAGCACCTTCGATCCCAGAAAATAATTATATAAATTATTGATCAGCATCAATCGACCCCTTAACAACATAGTGGTAGGTGCTCCCTTCGATAGATAGATATATCCAAACCTATCGATATGTGCTTATAACGCTGAGATCACGAACTAGAGTATGAATGGGCAAGAGTAAAAGTAAAAAAACAAAATTTTCGCCGAACAACAATGCAAGTCAACCAATATGATTTGGATGGCATTTGTTGTGTTACTTTAACACTTTAGAATCGTGCAAGTAATTAAATGATTAATGATTTCCAACTAAATGCTGAACAATGTTCAAAATAGTGATAAATAAAGAAATAGTTGAACTAGACCACATCGCTTCCAGGCTGGAAATTTGTTCAATTCATTTTGAAATCTTATAATTTAAGTAATGAATTAGTAGATTGTGAAATCATTATTAAACTTTACATTATTAACATTACGTTCTGCACAAAATTGTGAAGGTATCGCAGGTGCAAAGACCGCGATAGCGTGAGAAAATAAACACAAATGCCTCGGCGCAGTTGGTAAGTAGTTGCAGTCTCTTGGCCTCCTTGAGGCCTGTATGAAGAGAGACCTGCAGCTCCTGGTGCCAACTGTTCTGTATGTCCTCCTCCACCAGCAGCGTGTTGAACGCATTGAGCAACTGCAAATGACGCTCGACACGTGGACAGCGAACAATGGCCAAAATTTGAGCATAGGGCCGGAACTTGATCCAGCGCTTAAAGTCATCCACACAGACATCAGTGCTTGCATCAATCAGCATCAACTTGCAATTATATTGATTGATGCCCTCCAATATCCTGCGCTCCATCGGGCACCGGAAATGGTGACGAAGCTCAGTCGTGAGTGTAAAGCCATGCTCGTGAGATTGCCTTGCCATGGTCCACGGATATTTGCGATTAGCAAAGTCATAAGCCAATTTCTGGCAGCGTTGCCGTTTTTGCCGAAGATGCTCGATTTGTTTGTCCACAGGACAGATGGCCTGCGAGCCAGCTACTTTATAATCTCCAAGTGCCGCAGCACTCTGGAGCAGTGCAGCTTCATTGGCCTCCTGTTCGGCGTGCTGCTCGGATTCATCCAACTGTTTGGCGGCCTCGCAACAGCGCAGATCATGCGGCTTTTGATAGTCGGGAAAGCCTACCTCAGCCAGCAATGTATGCCAATGCAGCTGATCAAATTTCTTGCTGGGCACAAAATAATCAGTGGATTCGCTCTGCAGACGGCATTGATTATCATCCAATATCAATGGCCACAGTGTCTCGAAGAAGGAACTATCCAAAGATTGATTATCCCCATGCTCTTTGTTGCTATCTCCGTCTGAGTTCATTTTGTGACTTGGTTTTGTCTACTTGAAATTTCAATGAATGCAATTTGATGTTTTTCGTGGCTTGCTATTATTCTCTATGTGACAAACAATACCAGGATGGCTTAACCTACATTGTTTAGCATGATATACTATATATATATATATATATATATATATATATATATATTTACATAAGCACATGTTTCGTTTCCGTTCAACGAGGCGTATGCGCAACAATTTCATTTTATTATCAGCGCATAAATCAGCTGCTGACTCGCATTCTCTGGACATTTGATTATATTTGTCCCAAATTTATGCGTAGCAATAACAGCATCCACAGCAAAAACAACAACAAGAACGATTTGCGTAAATTTTATGCGATTTTCGTCGTAGGTAGCCGTCGATCGCCGTCATTTTATGAGCTTGTCTGAGCTGTCCTTGATTTTATGAAGCAATGTAAGAGCTGCAATATGCCCACGATATTCATTATGTGATTGAGGCGGCGTGATGGGCGTGGTTGCTCTAACAACAGCATCGAATGTTTTTTGTTTTGTTTTTTCTGGGCTCATTACCTTTTATGCATCGGATTTTATTGCCCCACACACAAGCTATGTCTGGGGCATGACGCTTGATGCGGCAAGCCGTATCAAACATACGATTTAAATCCCAAAAACCAACAACAACAGGTTAAGGTACTTGGACACGGATATGGATGGAGGACGTACATATGTATATTTGCTTCATTCGATTACTGGAATAATAAACTATCCTCAAATATAAATACCAGCAATATATTTTCTTTTTTTTAGATATTTCTTTAGCATCTGATGTGGTGCTCATTGATTGCATTAGAAAAGATGCCGCTTTCCCAGAAAATAATATTTAAAATTGTAAATAGCTTAAGATAATTTTGCAAAATGTGTACTTACCACACAATAAATGACTCCTATAACTTACGGAATGTCCAGCATAACATATTCTTCTACTGAGTACTATTTGAAGTTATAAATGTTAATAGGATTTCCTTTCACGCTCAAACGATTAGATCTGTTGACAATTTCAAATAGAATTGTTAAGCTGCTTAAACGCCTTATGGAATCATATTAACCACACATACTCTATGCTTTGAAGCATGGACCCAAGCCTGCTGCCGTTAATTATACTGTTTTTGGGCGTACTCTGTCGTGGTATGCATATTTATATCCTTGGCAAGGATATACCAACATGTGTTGCATACCAGAGGGCGCGAGCTCTGATAAACTTTGCGTATACGCCACATGTGGGCAATAAATTTTCATAAATCAATTGTGCGTGCTACTTTTAACACGTCTGTCTGACTAACTGACACTCCCACTGTCCACCCACCTGCTGCCCAGCAAATCGAATTCAAAATCAAACCCAAATCCTCTTCTGTTCAATTTAATTTTGTTGGTTTTTTTTTTAGGCTTAAATTTATGTGCACACAATTATTTCAAGTTCGCCGCCTCAGCCAAGTGTGAAATATAAAATTTAGTGACGAATGCTTATTTTACGCTTCGGTTTATCGACAACTCATTGCAAATGTGATTTTTCGTTGCCACATTCTGGTGTTCGTTCTTTATTATTTGTTGCCGACACGGTGCGAAAATTTGATTTGTGACCTGAAGCAGAAGCTGGCATTTTAATTTAATTCTGGTTGGATTCGTTTTGACTTATACATGTGCAATGGAAGATTTATGGCAAGCCGTTTACCAACGCCGGCTGCGCTCGAAGAGGTGTTGAGAGAGGAGGGAGGAGGAAATGTGTTGTGGAAATCGCAAGGTGTATTTAATGTATAATCTGAATTTTAATGAAAATCCTAAGCAACAAGATAGGCATGTTTCAGAAACAACCACCACTTATTAAGGCCATGGACTGGCCGCGCTTAAAGTCACAAGCCATCATGCTTTATTTTAGCTGAATAGCAGCCACGGAGCCAAAGTGCTTGGACTAACATTTCTGAGCGCTATTAAAACGCGACGAGAATTTGGCGACATTTGCCTGCTGGCGAAATTCCAGCAAAAATGTATACACATTTATTTGTATATTTATTGTGCTTTATTGGCCCACTCAAAATAAAAACACTAAAAGTATACCGAGAGAGAACGAAAAAAAATGAAGAATTGAAGGAAAAATAAAAAAGAAACTGGCCGCCAGGACGAGTAGAGTATATGGTAAAGACAAGTAAGATCCATATTGACATAAAAGCCAATCATTTTAAAATAGCTCTGAGCAAAGACGTTTGGCACTCAACGGCCAGCAAGAAAAAGCATCAAAAGGTCGCTGCTAGAATGGAAAAAAAAACGAGAACATGTCAAATTTAAGACCACTATGCAGAGTTGTTGACTGGCAGTGGGTGTTTCAAAAAACTTTATTCTGTCATGCCTTTGAGTACGAAAAACCACTGAGGCACAGACACCACTAACACCACAGCATTTTAGATGCAAGAGCCACAGCATTATGCACTTTGACCTAACAAGAGTTCATGAACGATGCTCGGCTTATGCGGCGACCAACTTTCACTGCATTTAAAATCAGAGGACACTTTCAGCAAAGTTGAAGTCACAACTCCATTGGCAATGAACAGAATATTTTAAGGTGCAAGTGCACACAGTTATTGCTACCCTTGTACGCACTATAAAAAATCAATCGAGTTATCGCCGAAGCCTAAAGCTTGATGATTGATGCGACTGTCGCCCACTTCAATCATCGGTAGACTGAAGTGCAATGGCCTGTGGCGAGTAGATAAATCAAAATCAATGCGTTTGTCAATTGAGCATCTGCGACACTTATCGCTGCTGCAAATGCTGTTATCCACATATATTTATTCGTATGTGATCAAATAAAATATAGGACGTCTGTCTGTACGAAGCTATTTTTAGCATAGGAACGTACGCACAGCATTCAAAGCAGCTGTTTTGAAATTAAATATTTATGTTTATCTTCATATTTTTTAAGCATTTTCTTATCTTGTGTATATAATGCTTTGAACCGCTTTGAAGCTATTACACTTATGAGCTTTAGAAAAAATAATAAATATCAGTAGAAGCATTTCTCTGGCATTTCCACTGGAATGTAAATATTCACAATGACCTCGTAAATGGCTTTCCTGTTCGTGCAATATTCAAAGGTAAATATTTGATGTTGGTTTGCTGGCGCATGAAAAATATCTAAACTTTTGCAGCATGCATTCAGAATGCATATGAAACGGCTATGTGCCTGCATTTGTCCAATGAATGTGTTCGCCGACCCATCACTAAATTCTTTGCTTACCCAAAATGTATGTGGCAAAATTGGTCAAGTAAATGTGTTCCTTAACTCATTACTAAACTCAATGCCTAGCCAAGTTTTGCGAATTTTGAATTAAATGACTTACGACATTTTCAATGTGAGTATTCCGAATAAGCTTCGTGCAACGTGAAGCATGCTGCTCGCGGCAGCTTGCAACGAATTTCGCCTCAGTGAGCTCTGTAGGACTTGGCAGCAACATTTTAACGCATGCTTTGGCACAGGCAACCAATTTAAGCATTTTATATGCTTGATTGAAAGGCAGCCGCAACGCTTGACTGACTGACTGACTGACTGACTGACTGACTGACTGAGTAACTTTTTGCCGTCTGTTTTTGGTAGATACAAAGTGCGTTGCATACTTGCAGGCACTTTGCTGGCAGTTTGTGGCTGAAGGATTTCATCGATTTTGTGCCCTGCACCTGACAATCACTTATCGTAAATTCCACACATTTGCAGCATTTATAGTCCCAAATAATTCATGCTGCTGGTAAATTGCTTTTCACGTTGCACCGATAATGACCAACCACCCATGGGAACCTCAGGCTGCAATATACTCTTGCACTTGCAACTGCGGTTGACTCTTAAGTCGTTTGGCTTTTAAGCACTCAGCTCAGCTGCACTGGCCTTATGCTCACGCTGTCAAGGAGTCAATGCCACAGGCTTCTTCGTTAAATGAGTCCAATTATCGTCTGTTTGTGTTTGGCTTTGGCTCCCGCTTTGGCCTGCAACCTCTAGAGGTTACGGCTAACACCCTCTCAAATACTTTCAGATCCCAGTCGAATAAGGCTCACAGCAATGGGAGTTGTGGCTTTGCTCGATGCTTCACTTAAATACTTTGTTTAGCAAACATTTTGCTGACTACAAATTCTATATGCAGTTTACTATTATGTTTCATTTCAGGCATCAAGATAACTTTCTTCCTTTCGCTTATCTTCTAATTATTTATCACAGCAATTATTTTATTGATTGTTTACGTGAATAAGTTTTTGAATACTCGTAATTTTTGCTCTTTTGTAAAATTGTCAATATAAACAAAAATTTGTGACCGACTATTATTTACAATGTAACCCATCACTGAGCAAACTCGATTTGAGCATACCACGTACAATGTACAATGTGGCGAAAAAATAAAAATCCACAGCTGGTATTGAATTTCCTCAGGAATATAAATCGTATTTTAATTAAAATATATATACCTGATTGGGATAAATATAAGTATTTTTAAGATAGCAATTAATCATAATGTTTTGTGGACACAGGGAAGATATACCATTTTTCAATTGGCTTTTTTATTTATTTTGCTTTTCCTTTGCAAAGCTTGTTGCCAATTTGCATGAGCGGCACTTAATACTACTGCATTTTTACAACCACTGCATTTATATTTATTTGCCTGTGTTTCGGATTGTCTGTGTGTAAATGTGTGTATGATTGTGGAGTGCGTGTTTGTCACTGCTCGGAAATCAATATTTAAATAGCATATGCTCGCTTAGTCCTTGTTGCGTTCACTTCAGTCTGCGAGTGTTTAAAAATAAAATTCAAACTCATTCAACTCGTTCAACGACTCAATAAATGTTGCAAATGTGCTCGTTGTCAATGTGGTTGCTTATTTCCGTTGCTTTTGTTGCTGCTGTTGTTGTTGTTGTTTACCATTTTATTTATATAGTGCGAGAGCGAGAACGAGAACGAGAACCAGAGCTGGAGCGAAAGCTGCGACATGTCTGCATTCTGCGCTTCACTCGAGTGTATAACAAATTTGGATCCAGTTGAAAAGCAACAGCAACATTTCGAACGCTATTTATCTTGATTTCTCCGTTTCTGGCTATGGCTAGCACTGATGTTTGTTATTTGCTAACCGAAATGAAATATACATTGCTGGCCACAGTTATCATTAATCATGCTTTGTTTCACCCACACACATACGCTTGAGGACCCACACATCCATGGGGAAGTTTAGCCAACAGTGAACATTCTTTAGCAATTACTTTTGCCTTGCCTAACCCAACTTATCGATTAGTTAAAACTTTTCGATGAACTTTATGCATAATTCAGACGTATTTTGAACTTTACGCACTTTTCATACCGCTGTCTATTAAAGTCTTGCTCTGTCGGGTGCGCCGGCAGCAATAATTTCTGTTAATTACACGAAATTTCATTTGTTCAAGTGCTTCTGCAAAATTAGCAACAACTTTTCAAATATCGACGGCAACAAAGTTTTTCCCTGAGGAGGTAATGCCTTTTATTACCAAGAATCTGCTGGTTGTAAGCAAGCGAAAATCTCGCTGTTAATAGCTACTCAGCGTCTTGACGTTAGAACACCATTTTTGAAAATTTCCATCACACAAATGTCAAGTGGCAACAGCCGCAGTAACAGCCGGTCGGGCCATAATCACAATCCATTTACGTCACTCAAGTTGACCCCCACTCAACGGCATATTGACACAAATCGGCCTTGATTGTGCACGAACATAATCAATATAGTCCCACGCCGCTATATAAGCGACTGCTTGAGTATTCTGAAAGGAAATTCCTTTTCATAAATAATTATGTGACTTAATTAAACGCTTAGCGCTAGATAACCAAGTTACTCACTCGACCTTAATGCCGAAACCCGCAAACAAAACTAAATACAACAAAATTCCAATGAAACATTCAATCCAAAAAAAAAAAAACTAACATACTATCTTTTGATCTCTGAAGTTCTCTTGACTTCTACAAGAATATAACAAGTATATATTACAAATTGTAGTCTATTCTCGGCAAATGGCACAATCACTTTAAAGATATTAGTAGTTCACCATGTTATGATAATCCGGATATTGTATTTTCTACAAGCAAAAACATTAAAATGCATTACGAAAATGCAACATTTAACGAAAGAAATAGTAAAAAAAAACTATTATTTTGGACATTTTGGAATACATTACATAACTAGCATATTTGCATTTAAATTTTTAAAAAAATATTACAAATAACATTTTTAAATTCCATTGAAGTGTTTGATAAATATTTTATACATGCAGTTTGAATGCCACAATACAATAAACCAAGAATAACAATAATTTTTATTTTTTATTTGCACTCGATGGACCCGGATGTTTTAATGGAAGACCGAACAAAAAATAACAAATATAACAAGCCCTAAAGCTGCCCAAATGCTCGTATAGCAGAATAAATATACAAGTTTAATGTAAAATTTAGATATAAAGCAACACAGTTTTTACAATTCGAGAATGGTTGTAGGCCAAAGAGGGGGGTGGGGGGGGGGCCTACTTTAACAGATTGTAACAATAAAGTGAAATCGCCCCCAACAAAAAGGGTCGAGATCTAAAAACTGGAAGCTTTGAGTTTAGTTTAGTTGAGTTGAGTTGTGTTATCTGCTTCAAGTTGAGCCGATAACTTTATGCGCACAATTCCATTTGATTGATGAGATTTATGTTCGCTACACCCGCTCAGATTTGTATTTCATTTTTATTCTTGTTTTTATGTAGTTGTTTGTGCCCCGAAATATACTCGTAGCTAAAAATTTCAGTCTGTTGCTTCTGTGTCTTATTCCCCGGCACCCGAAGCTAAGCAAAACAAACAAAAACATTTAAAGCGGCTCAACGCCAACTGCTGAGGGGCGATTCCTTTTATTCCTCATTCCTTTCACGTGAAAGTCGACAGTCTGTTGCGCCATATGAGAGGAAATCAAGTGGATTTATTGTCACAAGACGAATTTAAGCTTTGTCTTTATGTCATTGTCATTTTTAATTGGCTGGCTCCATTGTGCGCTTTGAAATGAAACCTCTCCAGTACCAGGTTGAGTGGTATTAATTAGTCGCTTCTTCGTCCTCGACCTCACACGCTTTCCTACTCAAAAATGTAAGTGGGAGTATGCAAGACAGAGAGAGATGCCATTTCAGACACGTCAAATGCCATGACAAAAGTCAGCTTAGTGAATATTTTACACTCATATGCACAACGACAGCTTATATACTCTATTGTCATCTCTGTCTGTGTCTCTATCAAGCTGCCCAGCCGAGTTTCGGTGCTTAAGGACTCAGCGCACAAAAGTCAAACGGTTCAGATAGAAGCTCAGCACCTATTCTTGTGCTTTATTATTTATCCATTTGCTTTAGATGATTTTTGAGCTCCTTGCAATGCTAGGCAACGTTGCGTGTAGCCTTTGACAGGACAGACGATGTCTTGAATCAGATTCTGTTAGTTTAGAGCAATTGAGAAGGTGTTCTTGTTGACATATTCAATAATTTTACAGTGTTAGCTAAAACCGGAGCAAAGAGTTGTATAGACCGAAGGATGACTGTTCTGTAGATTTAATGGATATGCTGTCCATTACTTCCCTTCCCATAGTTTCTGCTAGTTATCTGTGTATTAACCCTGATATTGTACAACAAAGTATGTTTTGAATTACTTTGATGGATGATACAGCTATTGGCAAAATGTAACTCACATAACTCTTAGTACTTTAATACTAATGTTCAATGCAATGAAATTAATTACTATGAAATTTCTACAAACAAGATACACGAAAATATAAACAAGACAACAGACAGAATATTGCATTTGAAATTAATTTTGTTTCGCTTATTTGTCTACTGTCATCCTGGCCGTCTTGAACTCGAGCCATTTCTCGGAAACTTCAAATTACCATTTTGCATTTTAATAATACATTTTTCGTCTGCTACTCCTGGCATCTGGCTTCAGAGCTCATATTTATTGCGTTGTGATGCACGCGAACTAGAAAAAACAAACACAAAAAAGGGCAGCTTGCGAAAGTGCTGCAAATTAATTCCCATTCCAGTTTCGTAAAAAGTTTTACAATGCTCCTTGTTTATATTTAAGTAGAAGAATGACTATGAAAATAACTAAATGGGCAAGTGTCTAACAGGTTTTATAGCAGATATCTCAGAGGAAAGAATAGCACACTGAGAGTGCCCCTATTTGTATGATATTCCAGCGTCTAAAATGTGTATTAATTGCGCAAATAAGTAATAAAGTTCTGACATGGCCAATATTACTTATTTGATCGCACATTCAACTAGCTCTAACACTAAGCCGCATTTAAAGCTTTGCGAAGCAGCAGCAACATCAATACTCGAACAACACACACAAAAACACAGACACAAACATCCTCGAGCATGAGGTTAATAAAAGTCCTACGACATTTTGACCTAAAAAAATATTATAAAATAAAATGGTTACCAGTCTGTTGCTTCCGCAGTGTTGTTGCTGTTGCTGTTGATGTTGCTGTTGCTTCTCCTGCGTGCTTTGTGGACTCTCCAGCTGTGCCGGCAGCCAACAGCCCACAGCCTGAAAGTATGCTTTAAATAGTGGCATAGTAAAATATTTACTTTGGCAACGGCTGCAGCGACAAGGAGACAAAAGTTCGGCATGGGCGAGGCACGGGCAAAATAGGGTTGCCACAGAATACTAAAAAGTATAAGCCGGGCATGCAGAAAAATTCATTAAAAGGGATAATGACTCACATAGTTTGTGACGATCCTTGCTGGCGATGCGTCTGCTCTGTGTGTGTGTGTGTGGGTGTGCTTTTGTGCGTGTCAGAAGATTAAGGATTTTGGTAGCATTTTTCAGTGAAATTTAATTACAAATTATGTGAGGCAGCAAAGCAGTTACACTGTGGACGATTCGGCTCAAAAAAGACTTTAAAATTACATTATGGCATACTTGAAATTTTTCGAGTTGTCCTTTACTGCTTTGGTTACAGATTAAACCAGCATTGGCCACAGAAATCTGCGCTAATTAATGAGCTATTCCATTTAAAGGCTAAATATGCTTTGTTCAATTAGCATATTTCATTCGGTAATATGCAAATTAAAAGGACCTTGCCACTGGCTGTTGACCTGATTCCGACTGCAAATTTATTGCACCCTAACCACAGGAATAAAATGTTTGAATTGCATATTGTAAAAAACATATTTGCACAGAAATAACTGTTACAGTCCGATTTTCTATTTATTACAGTTCGTATTTCTTTTTTTTTTTGTACTATAGGAAAACAGTAAAATTCTACTTGTAGAAATTAAGTTAACGAGTTTTGCTTGCATCTGTAGAAAATAATAAATGAAATAAAACTCAGTTCAGCGGACATACTTGCTGGCACACCAGTGCCATGAATTGCCATTTCCAGCTCATGAAGCTGTTGAACTTGGCGCAATTTTCACTTGAAAATGCAGTCAGAGCATACCCAGCATCCATGCTGACTAAGTAGACCACAAAGTGCACCTTGGATCAGCAGGAGCAATAGCACAACAAGAATGTTGCTTAAATCGCTGGCAGAAGTGTGCAAATTAAAGTGCACATGAAGCTGTAGGATTTTTAATCAGAGCACAATTTACTTTTGAATATGGAAGTAGGCAACAGACAACTTAAATCAAAGCAATCAACTCTGCAGAATCAAGTGCTGCCTCATAGGAATACGGCTGCAGCTGCTTCTCGTCTTTTGGCAGCTGCTCTATCAGATTGTAGTGCGCACATCATTCAAGTGCAATTTTTGGCATTTTTAAGCGGATACAGCATACAAAAGACGAAGGATACCAATGCCAGTTGTCTGCACTCCTGTTCACCAAAGGAAATCAATTTGTGCTCTGATCCCTCACTCCAGCTCATGTTACATCTGTCTGTTTAAGATTGATGAAATCAGCTCCAGGCAGTGCCACCGCACAGCATTACAGAGCCAACTAACTTGATTACAACATTGCGCATACGCCGAGTAATACAAGCGATGCAATTTAATTATGCTTCGCCATCAGGTAGTAGGCGCAAATGCAACACATGCAATGTCAATTAATCAAAGTGCACCACCAATAATGCCCCTTCATGTGCCTTCTCCAGATCAAGCAGCACTCAAACTGCATCATTAAAGGTATTACCCTAGGCGACAGCCTCCAATGTTTGGCATCCTACGGTCACCGCTGAACGTTTGCTGGCTGACTGCCACTACTCGCCTGCCCACCTGTTTTTCTGACTCCGCGTGCATAATTAAATTTATTATGCAAGAGTAACAAGACAAGCAAGTTGTTCCTCTTAGTACTGTTTTTCTTGCAACAAGCCAACCACTTTAAGCTTCAGCCCCACAGCGCCCGTTTTTCACGAGCACATTGCAATTTATTAACAAACCGACGTGTTTTCCCAACAAGGAGTGTTCAAATAATAGCGTGAGATTTTATATTTAAGACAATTCACATTACAAGTCGCTCAGGAGGTTTAAAGTTTTAGGTTTGACTACAGCGAAACACAGATTTTTAAGCACTACTTCAAATTTCAACTCTTAATTTAACTTGAAAGTCCAAACTTAATAGAGCAACGCATAGCTCTGCATTGCTTTTGCATAAGTTTTGCTACTTCAGGGCAATTATTTGTATTCTTTTTATACCAAATTTAACATATGATTTGCCATTCAAAGCACACAAAGATAAAAATATTTTAGTAAAATGAGAAAAAATGGTGTAATAAAAAAATGTATTTCTGACTCCTGACAAAAAATTTAACTTATAAAGTAACTTTAAAAAAATGATTAGAGTTGTAGCGTTATTTTAATATAAAGTGGACTTTAACTGTGAGTACTAATTGGACGGGGACCTCAGAAAGAGCTTCGTCGAATCGTTTGCATACTGAACTATGCATTTGTTACCTTTTTGTTGCTATTGGTAGCGCAAAGGAGAAACTCTTTTGGGCATCCACAAATGCAGTTTGCAAAAATTTGCCGTCTAAAAACAACGTACACGCCAAAAGTCCGTAAAAGCTACCTACGCATTTCGCTTGCCTTCGTCGGATCTGTCTATTTCGCTAATTAGGCTCACTTCACATGTGTTTACGCAAATGTGCGGCAAGCTGTTGCCGCCAATTTGATGCAAACAAATGTGAAAGGTGCTAGAGCCCACAAATTGCTGGCACGCCATCCTGGGCATACAGCTCGCAGCATCATTCTAAAGCATTCCTCCCCTCCCCCCACAACCACTACAAAAAAAATGGTGGTTCCTTGTGTTGGCGCCGGGCTTTCACTAATTGGCAGCCGATGCTCATGGACAGCAGTGGTCCTTGCCACATCGAATACGATACTGGATAGCAGCATCTTCTTCGAGTTGCGTGCAACTAGAGTTCAATCATAGGCGGCGTACACACAATGCTCAACAATTTATATAACCGGTGATGACAGATTGTTATTCAACTGTTGAGCTGTAACATGTTCAGCAACTCGCTTTCTTTCATTAATTCTCATTTGGTATTCTCATCTGGTTTAGCAAATCAAAACGAATTAACATTAAACTTGGCTGGCTGGCTTGGGGACTAATTAAACTGTTCGTCTCAAGCTAAAATTGTTAAATACTCTTGAAGGCATCGCAGCTGTTTTTGGCACTTGGCCTACTGCTCATAAATAACGCTTGATCACCTGAACGTATCTCAATTATGTGTAATAAATAACAAAATATGACCGCTGATATGCGGCCGGAATACGAGTGCGAAACAGATCCTGTTGTATCGGCAAACGCAATTCCGCCGGCTCCTCATAATTAAGTGGTTTTTAATGAGCGCAGGGCCAAATTGTGTCCCTTAGGCAAAAGTAAGCTAGCTGGCAGAATGGGCCCAGTTGTGTGGTGCTTGGACTTTGATTTGTGGCCACTTGGGCTGGCTATTTAGATTAAGCATACGCAGCGTGGCATAACACACAATTCATAAATGTCACAATACGCAGCCAAATGAATAAATTCAGTAGAGAGTTAAGAGTTCAGTTACTGTTTATTACAGGTACGTGTCGTGGAGGGAAACAGCACCTCAAGAAATTGTCTTTGCTGCCTTCTGGTCCTTTTTGGTTTTGCTTCGCTTGGACGACTGCGACGGAGATGATTGCTGCTGCTCCTCTTGTGTAGATTTATCCTGATGCTCCACAATGCGCTGGAATAGCAATGCACTCCACTGGTTATCCAGCTGGTGATTGTGTTGCTTGCCAGTGGCAAAGCTAGCGTTCAAATGATGCCAACTACGCTCAGAGCTGGGCACGTTAAGTTTATCGAGCAGGCGGCTGGTTAGCTGTGGCATCATTGGCTGCAACACAATGCCGCAAAGTCGCAACGCATCCATTGTCATTGCGATTATTGTCTGCAGGCGTTGCGCATCGGGCGTTTTGCCGTTCGCTTTCAGCTCCCAGGGCTTGGCGCACTCAAAGAAATTGTTGGCCGCATGCAGCGTTGCAATAACCGTGTCGGCCACCAAGTGGAAGTGATTGCACTCATAGTGCTGCTCACAGCGCCCTGTAAATGCAAATGCAGATGCGAGTGAAAAATGGAAATGGATATTGAGGGCATTACTTTTCAGCTTTCTGGCTGGCCGCACTCCCAAGTGCACTTGTCGCGTAGTTATTGGCCGGAAGTGCGCGCTTGTCAGTGACATCCATGGAACAAAGTCCACTCAGCCCACACTCCTTCGCAGCGGCGACTGCTTAAATATTTAAAAAGGAAAGGCTGCTGAGATGACTCACCTGCCAGTTGCAGGAGTGCCTCCTGCAGTCGCTTAGCGGCATCCAAGTCTTGCAGCAGCTGTGGCAAGTGCTCGACATGCGACGCGGGATAAACTTGATGTGGATTCAGCGTTTTGGCACAGGCCCGTGACAACAAATTGCCCAAAGTGTCCGCCAGCTCTGAGTTTAGTATGCGCAACGCCTTAACGTGACTGAAATCTGAAATGAGTAAAATATGTCAGCTATTCTGGAAAACTTTACAACTTCACTCTTGACTACACATGGGTCCAACATGGTGCATGAGTGATATTAATATATTGTCGGTTAGCTAAGCTCCGTTGGCAACCATTTAGCTTTTAAGCTGTAATAACACTGAGGCCTCCGGCTAAACTAGTTGCCCATTAAGGGGATTAAACCAACACAAATGACAAAAAAAGAATAAAAAGTTCTCGTCGGTTGTTGTCCGTTTTTAAAACTCTTACAAAAGCAAATGAGAGAACAGAAGTAAATAGAGATATGAATCCAAATTACTAAACGAAACCAAGGATTAAGGTAACCACTATGCACACAAGCATACCACTCAGCGGGCTTACAACAATAAAAATAAATCGCATTTAAAAAAACTGCAACAAATATTTTAAGCCTTTTAGTGTATCAAGGGATTTCAGAATGTCTGCTTGCGACAACATATGGGAGAAAATAAAACTCAGTATAAGCAGATATATAAGTGCGATAACATATCGAATTTTCTGTATATATACACAACTTCTTAAGATTAGCTTAGTCGAGCAAATAGAAAGGCACTTTGACAGACATCACAATATCATCTCGACTCTTATATCACTTTTATATTGTGTTACAAAAGTATTATTTTTATTATATAGCATCAAAGTACAGTATCATATAAGTGGCTAAAGAATAAATAATACTGATATTATTATTACTATATGGAAATACACTTACTATATTGCACAATTACTATATATAAAATATCAAATTATTCGCGTTTTTTTTACCGAATGCAATTGATCCGCTTTGCTGGTGGGATAATGCGCTTTGAAAAGCACTATAAAATAAATAAGCGGGCAGCAATTAGCAATGTGGGTGCAATATTTACCTTTAATAAATGAACTGCGCAGACAAAATACACAGCACATGCACATGTAGAAGGTCATTAGTAAGGGACCAGTGCTAATTGGCATTGGCCATAATTATTGACGTCATTATGCGGATAAATGCAACCAAATCGTTTCATTTATCTGCGTTGCCTAGAGTAATAAGCGGCATCAGTACCGATTTGGGACAGCCCACAAAATTTGGCGTCGATTTGGCATGCAACGTTAATTAAAATACTTGCTATGAAATTTGATTTCCATACAGCAGACCAGTCCAGAGGATGCACACAACAATGATCGATAATCAAGGATGGTCGTTGGGCAATTTTTGACTATTGTTGGGGCAACAATTGCGTTGCTAGTTGCCGCGTGGGATTTTTGGTAGCTTTGTTGTTATAGGTGTGTAATTAAAAACTTTTTGTTTGCTACACAAATTGCACCTGACATCCAATCATTTTCACACCGCATTTCGATATTTAATGGCCAAAATGCTGGCTTTACTGATTGGCGGTTGGTGGTGCTAATTTGTTTTGGCCATTGGAAAACATAATCATCATTGATTGAGTGACGCAATTCAAGTATATGAATTCATGCACCGCACGAATTTCAACCAAAAACAATTGTACTTGTTATTCAAATATGCATAAAACTTGACGTCGATTCACAGTGCTGTGGACTTGTATTTCCATGGCAAGAACCTGAGCACTGCACCGGAAGGTGAGCAGCTGTCGTGTGCTCCAAAAACAAATGCATATGCATGCCCATCGCATTTGCATATATATATATACAAATATACATAAGTGTGTGTGTGTGCTTTCATGCGACTTTTGGCGTAACCTGAGGTTTGGCAACGACAGGAGCTTTGGCCACGCAGCTGCAGCAACTAAATGTGCTGCCTGCTTCTGTGCGCTCCACATCATTAATGCAATTGTATTGACGCTGACGCTTGTCGGGCTCAACTGTGTGTGCAGCATTGCGGCACAGCTCTGTTCCCAAGTCAAGTTGGCAACTACTACTGAATTTGAATGCCGGCAACTACACACACCTAAATATATCTACATATATTTGTATGCAACAAGCTTCTAGTTGGGAAACAAACAAAAAAGCTGGTATAGCCTTTGCTTGAATGCGAGAATATCCTGTGGGATGGTTATTTGCTTTAGAAAAATATTGCGTAGAGAGATATAATGATTATTAAAAAAATACAAAAATCTCTCTAGCAACGAATGAAAAAATTGTAATGTTGAAATTATGCGCTTTTCTCTCTACATCGTTCTCTCTCGCTCAATTCTGCCATCTCTGTCTGGACATTAAATCAAAGTATCCTGTTATAAAAGTGTGTGAGACATTCTCATTCCAAGTTGATTATTACATATTTATGGAATTTGAACAAGTTTTGAACTGAGTTTCCAGCTGAGCTTCATTTGATTTTCGATGCCATCGGTTTTTTCTCCTCTTTTTGGCCAAAATCAAAGTCGTAATTGAAATGTACTTTGACAACGGCTTGCCCACTTTAATGCCGATGTGAGTTAGTTTTTAAACCAATCGTGAACATCTACATCAACTCACAGCCCAACATTTGCCATAATTGCAAACTCAATTGCAATCGTAATCAACATCTGCCATGTCTGTCGACCGGGTCGAGTCCTGTGAACTGCTTACGTGTGCAGCGACAAATTGCAGAAATGTTTTGGACTTAAGTACATGGACATGGAGCCGCATGTGCAATAGCATTCACCAAAAACAAGCGTAGTTTCGGCAAAGTTTTGCACAAGTTGCACAGGTGCAGGTGAGTGCCTCAGGAAATGGCGACTAGAGCGTAGACAAATGTTGGCACATAAACCAACGGAATTATATTTCGAACGTTGCTTATGCGCCTATTTGCTGACTCTGGCAACTTACAATTCTTTTAAATGACTTGTCACACTTGTCGTTTGTTTTTGCCTCTTGCACACAAAACTTCCGGCGCAATGCAAATGAAATTGCAAGCCAAGTTGCAGCAACTCTATGACACGAAACGGGTGTCGCAAGAAGTGCCAGTGGCAGCCTGACAACTGTCGGCGTCAAATATTTAAGCAATTTTACACCGCCCATAGAAAGCAAAGTCACCCAAAGGCATTCAGGGCCACGCTCACTTTTTGCCTTGTGGCATCTGCGTAGACGATGTGGGTTATTTCTCTAATTTTTGACTTTATGGCATCGTAACTCTTGAAGACATTTTACTTTAAGTGTATTTTTTAAAGCGGTATGCTCGCCTGGATGATACTCTGGGTACATAGACACAATAGGAAGGATATGGGTATATATAAAAAGCATAGGCAAAGCTTAATCAAATGTCGCTTACAGCCTGCTTCGCCTCCAAGTAGACCATAAGAATATTATTAATATATAAAAAGTATTCATTATTGAGTGTGAGAGTGCCTTTTACTTCATGGTACATTTCAATACGCCGTATTATAATTTTGTTAATGGGTACGTGGTATAAAAGACAGCGATTAGCAATAGACAAATAAAAAAAAAAAGAAGACACTTTACGGCACCATGTTTGAGGTAACGACTGAAGTTCAGAAAAAGAAAGCATTAAAACTCTATCTGGCAAATGGAGCAATGTGCACAAACATATGATGATAATGTATATAAAATTCTACATCTGAATCCCACACAGATGGTTGAAATTAGTCCTTTGATAGCTTGGCAAGTGCTTGCCGGGTATTTAAAGTGAATAATGCCGTTGGGAAATCGTGTCAGTGCTATTCACTGCTGCGCGTATTCTTTTTGTATTTCCATAAAAACTTTGAGCGCTTTCGCCCGGACACTTTGGACAAATGCAGTTCCAGTGTAACATCAGCCGGACAGCTCTGACATCTCTTACAGCGATGGTGGGCGAAAGTACGCCGGAGGCGACTGCAGACCCACCGATATGGTGCAATTTCAAAATTAAATTATTTGTTACGAAAAGTTGCTCACTTAATGATGTGGCCCATAATGCCGATGATGATGCTAGCCGTGGCCTCTGCTCCTGCTCTTCCTGGTACTGGTGCCACTCTTGATTATCGACGGTTATCGTCATAAAACTGCGCTCAAATTTTGTTAGCTGATGGAAGCGGATGTCACCAACCAGTGCCGTTGGGAATAAAACGTGGGCAGTGCACATCTATTGAAATGAATTTTGAAATGTGGCAGGCAAGTGTACAAGTGTATTTGTGTGAAAACATAATATGCGACGATAAGCATATTATGCACAGGCTGCATTGAAAATCAAATAAAAATGAAAAAATATCGACAACATTTTAAAATCCCACTCAAAAGTCTCGTAATTGAATCTTGTGCGCGCAGCGCAGTTGGTAATTTTCGCATATTTTCTGCTTTTTGTCTGCTGTTGTTCTTGTAATATGCGCAATATTAACGAGGCGCGTGCAAAATGCAATAAAAATGCAATTAAATTAGCCGCAAGGCAACAGGCCGTAAAAAGTAACAGGAACAGCAAGCCAGGGCATGAGCTCAGCTCAGCTACCAAAAACTGTAAGGCCAAATTAAATAAAGGTAAGGGCGTTGCCAGACATAAGCCAACAGGAGATGAGCAGGAGCAAGAGTCGGTAATAATTGAAAATTTGAAAATTAAATTTAAATTTCACACAAACAAAGCAGACGAAAAGCTATTAAGTTGGAGACTCAACAGCGGCCGTTTATGCAAATTCAATGGAGAAAAGGTTATGCTTGGAATCAATCAAATCGCATCAAATGTGGGCGTAACGAACAACAACAACAACAACAACAAAAACAACAAAAGCCCCTGAAATGTTCAAGTGTATTTTGATGACTTCTGGCAGTGCGTCGAAGCGTGTTAATTGCTTTTGGCCAAAATTCTGTGAGTGTGTCTGACAGCTCAGGCGCCTTTGAAAACAAAACAATTTGAATTAGTTTCTTGTTAAACAGCAGCAACGGTGTAACATTGAATGCATGCATGACTTGCTCACAAGCCGATAATAGATTAAAGATTAACTGTCCGCCTGTCGATGTAATCGTTAAGAGGACTGCTCTGCCACACAATAGCTCTGGCTTTAAGTGTGTTTATGTAAGTAGTGTCGGCTGAGGCAGCCAGCAAGCCAGGCAGCCAGGCAGCCAGGCGCCTGCTGTCCCTCGAAGGGCCAAACGACAAACTAATCATATCTGACAACAACCACTTGCATAAGCTTTAAAACTTTTGTCAGACTCTGGTATGCTGTCACAGAAACGAGACTACAACCGGCGGTGCTCTTATGCAAATGCGCAAATCTTAAACCAAGTTCAAGATACAAAAACTTTGCAACCAAATAAACAAAAGTCGGAGGGTTTGCCAACAGCAGCAGCAGCACCAGCAGCAGCAACAGCAACTCCTGCTTCTGCTCCTGGATCTGCGTTTACTTCTGCCAAACCAAAAGTTTCTTGCTGCTTTGGCATAAAATTGAAATGCAACTAAGGTACGAGGAAAACTAACGAAATCATCAAAGTGACGAAGGCGGACGTATTTGCATACAGATACACTCACACACTCGTGTGGGTCACAGCCCAGCGGGAGGTGTGGCTAACAGAGAGATGGACTGCAACCGCAGGGTTTTTTTTTATCCTACTGCCTAGCATATGGCAAACTCAATAGCAAAAAACAAATGGTACATAGACCAAAGAGGAAGTGCATTTCCTATAGATCGGATTACTTACTGCCATCGCTGTGTGCAACGCCCTCGCGCAACAGAAAGTAACGTAGTCCCTCCATTGTATACTGTTTGGCTGCCAGCACAGGATCAACAACGTTGTGCTTGCTCTTCGACATCTTCTGGCCGTCCACCGTCCAGTGCGAGTGGACGTATAGTTGCTGTGGTGGCGACAGGCCGGCTGCCAACAAAAAGGCTGGCCAATAAATGCCATGGAATTTGAGTATGTCCTTTCCAATGATTTGCTGCGCGGGTGGCCAGTAAGCTAAATACTACATAAGGGAATGAAGGAGGGAGATGTCTGTTGGCATGTGACAGATAAACAAGGAATGAATTTCAACTATTTACCTCCTCATTGGGATAGCCTAAGGAGCTGAGATAGTTGATGAGAGCATCTAGCCACACATACACTGTTTGGCTGTCATCATTCGGCACGGGTATCGCCCAGTGTACCCGATTCGCTGGACGAGAGACGGACACATCCGGCAGCGGCTCGCTCAGCGTATCGAGCAGAATCTTCTCGAACTTCGCTGGCCGCACGCGTGCCTCCTGCTTGACCCAATGACGCACATCGTCTTGAAAGTTTGACAGTCGAAACATGTAATTCGTTTCCTCAGTCCACTCGACAGGATGGCCTGACTCCAGGGAGTAGCGTGTGCCGCTGCTCTCGTCTAGGCGCAGCTGTGAGTCGGTCAGAAAGGTCTCATCCGATACGCAATACCAGCCGCTGTAGGCCGCCGAATAAATATGGCCACGTGACTTCAGCCTGTGCTAAAATGAAATCGAACATTAATTAATGGATTGATTAAGAGTTTCCGTTGAACCAACCCAGAAGTGTGCTACGGCCTGTTTGTGTCGCTGCTCGGTGGTGCGTATAAAGTCGTCGTGCGCTATACTTGCTGCTTTAAACACATCACGATAACGCGCCGATATCTCATCGCAATATTGATCCACGGGCACCTTGTGTCCAGCTGCCGCCTGTTGAATCTTCGTGCCGTGCTCATCGGTGCCGGTGCAGAGGCGCACTGTGGTTGTCGGATAACGCAGCCTCTGGTATCGGCAATGCGCATCAGCTATCACCGCCGAATACAGATGACCAATGTGTGGAGCTGAAAGATATCAAATCAAGTCGCCTTTAATTCGATTGTTATTTAACAATTGAGACTCAGATTGACCAACCTGCATTTACGTAAAATATCGGTGTTGTCACGTAGTGAGAACTGCTCCAACGTGCTCCCAACGCTTGTATATGCCTTATTTTACTAACAAACATTTTAAGCAAACTTTTAATTGATAACTGCACGCAGTTTGTATTTCAATAATATAAAAATAAATTGCCGGCTTGTTTTGTAGTGCGCAGCTGTTTGGCCAGTGTTGCCTATCGCCGCATGAATCAGCTGTTGTGTTTCGCCAACTTATGGGTATCACTGTCGCATTCTATACCAAAACTGTTACTTTTTCAAAATTGTTGTGCATCAGTGTTGTAAAACACAGCCACAAAGAGTTTCTGAAGTAATTTTACATCTGCTCGTCAGAAACTGATTAGCTTTCAAATCGAATAATGGTTCTGCCGAAATTGCAAAGACGCTTTAATGAGAATTTTTTTAATTGCATTCTGTTGCCAACAATAATAACAATGAATTAACAAATATATTAATAAGGAACTAAAAACTCAAGTCAATTGAACTTCTATTCTAAGGCGCCACCAGCAGATTGATCCATTTTCTTGGGCTGATACCATTGCTGATGAGAATGCGCCATGCGACGAGTTCTGGCAGCCTTCTGTTTGGCCTCGACTGCTGCACAGGCGGCTTTATAAGCAGCCTTCTTGGTCTTCTCAAAGTCCTGCTTGGCGTCCATGAGTTGTCGATTTAATCCCTCTACGCGATTCTTCGCCGCTTCCAGCAGCTGACTCTTCTCCGCCAGCTCCTGTTGTGCACCCGATGCGACGTTCTCAATATTACCCAGATTCGAGGTCGCTGCGCTCACCAAACGTTTCAATTGGGCGAGCTGAGCCTGTGCCTCGACGGCCGCCTGTGTCGCGGCATTGGCATTGGTCTGCGTATTCTGCAGGGAAGCAGTTATGTCGCCGACGACGGCATCCGCTTCGCTCATTTCCTGCTGAAGTTGCTCCACAATTTGCTGTTTGCCCGCCAGCGCCGCCTCTGCTGCACGAGCCGACTGCGCCGCCCTCTCGGCCAGCTCTGCTTTAACCTGAGATGCGGCGGCTTCGGCGGCGGCCATTTGTGCATCGCTGGCGGCCCTCGCCTCTTGCGCCGCCTTCTGTGCAATATTCGATGCCTTTGTCTTGGCGTCGCTCCTGTCCAGCATATGAGATCGAGAGGGGGACGAACAGCCATCTTCGGCACCTCCATCTCCATCAAAGTACAAACTGGCCATGCTCTGGCGCTTAACATCGCCAGCGCCAGATTTGCCGTAGCTGTAGCTATCCAAGCGAGCAATCGCCTGCAGAAATATGAGTAGGAGGAGTAGCACAGTCCGATACAGCATATTCCAAGCTATTCAGTTTTCACTTCAATCAAACCCATTCAGACAGTTGACGCAAGATTGACTATGTTCTCATGTCATCTTAGAACAATATTTTAGACTTGCTTTTGCCAACGTGCAATTCAAATATGAAATTTTCAAATTCATCCTAGCAAATATGAATCATACCAAAAATGCAAATTTATAGATACCCATAGTTTTAATAATTTTATTTATCATATACAAATACAATTTGTTCAATCCAAGAAGCGGCCTGCAGAGAGCAGAGTTGCCACACTATCAAAACTATTGATAGTTATTCCAGTTAAAGCTACATCTTATTTTGTAGGCGATCACATAAATCTTTCCCAACTGCAAGCATGTTTATTTATTTTCAATTTTGAGTAGTACTTTTATATAAAAGATACATTTCAGTGTGCATATTAATTGTAATATAAATAATTAACGAGAAACTAGCTAAGTCGAGCGGTGCGCCGTCGATTCCTTTGGGCTTTCTGTTTGGCCTCGACTGCTGCACAGGCTGCTTTATAGGCGGCCCTCTTGGTCTTCTCAAAGTCATCCTTGGCCGCAGCTAGCTGATGACCCAGGGTCTCCACGCGATTCTTGGCCGCCTCCAGCAGCTGCGTCTTCTCTGCCAGCTCCTGTTGCGCGCCATTTGCGACATTCTCGATATTAGCCAGACTTGAGGTTGATGCCTGCATCAGTTGCTTCAGTTTGTCGAGTTGGCTTCTGGCCTCCACGGCAGCATCGTTGGCTGCTGCTGCATTCGCCTGGGTGCTTTGTAGGGAGTTACTTACATCCTGAACAACCGCATCCGCCTCGCGGTGTTCCGCCTGCAATTGATCCATGATCTGCTGTTTGCCGGCTAGAGCTGCCTCGGCCGCTTTGGCGGACTGAAGTGCCTTCTCCGCTAGCTGTATTTTAACCTGGGATGCGGCTGCTTCAGCGGCTGCCATTTGTGCATCGTTTGCTGCCTTCGCCTCCTGCGCCGCTTTCTGTGCAATGTTCGAGGCTTTGACTTTGGGATCGGTTGTGCCCACCTGGTTGCCAATGTTGCAGCTCTTATTGCCTTCACAATCTAGCCCTCGTCCGCCATCAGGTTTGCCAGCTGCCTCACCCAGCCGCATCAGGTCGGAATAAGTGTCGAGTTCACGTTTGCTGTATGCCTATCAGCAAAGATAGATTCGATCGTATGCAAATTAGAGAGTAAAACTTACCTTGCCACGCTGACCAATGATGTAGCTTTGAGAGCTAAGCCCGATATTCACGATCAGAAATATAATAATATAGAACATTGTGTTAGCAGTTCTGAATTCATTGTTACAGCACGAAATCTGACTGTAAAATCTTTTCAAGTAAATATAATTTCTACGTTTTCAAAGTGCGTATGCAACTATTAACAAAGGGGTTTTAAATTAATAATTCCTCTTAAAAACCCTTGCAGAGGGATCATTACTTCAGATTAATGAATTCATTACTGTTTGATCTAAAAATCTAAAAGGTGTTTGGCAACTATTGCTTATAGTTGCGGCATAAATGAAAAGCTTCCGCATGGTCTGTGCAGGACATCCTGGCGAATAGATCAGTTCCTGCTCGGGCTATTCTGTTTACTCTGTTTATCGTCTGTGGATTTGACTGCAGCATGAGCGCAGCCCAATGGAGTACGTACTTGTGATTCTAATGCAGCACGTCATTTGAAAATATACAAGGACGCGTTAGCTCCTAGTTTCTATTAGACCATGTTCCCCCAAAAGCATGCAACAATCTTTTGCCTATGTAAAATGTAGTCAATGCAAAAATCTTAATTGAGTCAGATGTGTTTGCTTCTGTGTTACTGAATTCGAGTCCATTGTGCAACTCGCTTTATTGCTTAACTGTGAACATTTACTTTGGTAAAATCTCTATAAACAATCAATATATATATATAAATATATATAAATAAAATAAATCAAAAAATTTCAGTGTTATCAAAATAGTTGAACACATATTTCTGCTGCTGGTCAGCAGCTTAAATTCGGCGCCGATTCCTTTGGGCTTTCTGCTTGGCCTCGACTGCTGCACAGGCTGCTTTGTAGGCGGCTTTCTTGGTCTTGTCAAAGTCCTGCTTGGCCACTTCTAGCTGGTGTTCAAGGTTCGCAACTCGATTCTTAGCCGCCTCCAGCAGCTGTGTCTTCTCTGCCAGCTCCTGTTGTGCACCATTTGAAACATTATTAATGTTGGCCAGATTTGCGGCGGATGCCTGCACCAGTTGCTTGAGATGATTAAGCTGCCGTCTAGCTTCCTGGGCAGCTTCGTTGGCTGCTGCTGCATTCGCCTGGGTATTCTGTAACGAGCTGTTTACCTCCTGGACGACAGCCTGAGCTTCGCTGTACTCCGACTCAAACTGCTCTACGATCTGCTGCTTGCCGGCTAGAGCTGCCTCGGCCGCTCGAGCAGACTGAAGCGCCCTGTCCGCGAGCTCCACTTTCACTTGCGAAGCGGCTGCTTCAGCGGCTGCCATTTGTGCATCATTTGCTGCCTTCGCCTCGAGGGCCGCATTCTGTGCAATGTTCGAGGCTTTGGTTTTGGGATTGTTCTTGTCTAACAGATTGCCGGGGTTCTTGTTTTCACTACCCGCTTTATCTCCACAGTCTTTCTTGGCCCCATCATCGCATTGTAGAGAAATGTCGAGATTGCGTTTTCTGTTAACCTATTGCGTCTGCGTCTTGTAAAAGCATGATCGTATCTGATAGATATACTGACCTTTTCGTGTGACCTAATGAAATGGCTCTGGGATATACAACAGATGCAGAACAGCAGAAATAGAGAAATGTAGAGCATTGTGCTGATCCGTCCAAATTCATTGTTGAATCCACAACTGTCAAGCTGTGCTTTGCAAGCGTTTCAAGTCTGAAAGTTAAATCTTTAGATGAATACGAAAAATGAGACTGTACTTTAAAATCATGTGGCTTCTCATAATATTGTCTGTTACACAAATTGCAATCGCGTCGGCTTACTCCTCCCGGCGAGATCTGCAACGCGGAAAGCGATTGCTCTCCCCAGACTGTGATGGGGAGGGAGAAAAGTGTGCGTCCGGTTCTGGCCAGATGGACGACGTGGCACAGGAGAGACCCGGTTGCATGAAGATCAAAGCGAAGTCACGTACCACTGGAATCGCGATGAAAGCGGCTCAGGAAGCAAAGCAGGCCAACGACGACATGGTTAATGCGGTCAAAGTGGCATCAGATCGGATTAAGCTAGAGTACGCGGACAAGGCGTCCACTGCTGCCAAGGCGGCTGAGGCGGTGCTGGCTAGTAAGCAGCAGGTGCTGGAGCAGCTCGAAATGGAGGTGCGGGAGGCAGAGATTATCGTGCAGGAGGAGCTGCTAGAGCTGAGTTCAGCTGAAGCCAATAGCCAACTTGCACTGAAGGCCCACCAACAGGCCCAAGAAGAGACAAAGCTGCTCATCTCTGGATTAAAGCTGGCCAAAGAGAATTGTGCCAGTGCCGAACAGGTATCAACCGCATGCCAGCAGTCAATGGCTGTGAAGGCCAGTCTCCTGGAAGCAGCCCAGAAGCGCGTCGGTGTGCTCCTGCGGCAACTGAGCGAAGCACGTAACGACTACGCCAAGACCAAAAAGGCTGCCTACAGAGCAATGTGTGCGGCCAACGAAGCCAAGCAACGGATTAATCACACCAAACGCTGATAGAGAGGGCGACAAGGGACGACTTATTGATTAACCGTGTTGAGTTTAATTATTCATCTTTATACCACACGTGTTACCAACGTATATTTTTTGTTAACAATTTCTTCTTTGAATTAGAATCAAGACAAATTTCCAATTTTTGACGATTCTCAGCGAGCGTTGTATAGTAATAAAATGGAACACTTCGAGCAATAATAGTTATTTGATGATAGACAATTGAAACAACAACAATTAAAATAATTTATTCTGTAGTTTATTAAACTTTTTTCTTTAGGGAATAAAAATATAAAATTCCTTGACAACGGGCAAAAAGTGCGCGTGTCTGAATGGCTGCCAAAAATGCTGTGGAACTTTGCCTGTACATTCGTATGCTTGCTAGCTTTTGTGTGATTCCAAACCGAACTATGTAAGTATATATAGATAATGATGGTTGATTTCTCCAACCAATTTTGACAAATACAAATCGAGCTAACTGTAGGCTTAACCGAATCAAGATGCAGTAAAACTAATAGAATACAAGGGAGCTGCTTAATAAATAAGAATTACTTTAAAAAGCCGGCAATAAGAGGCTGACGTTACGAACAAGAAAAAAAAAATAAGAAAAGAAGACAATTGTACACAATTAGCTTAATCATAAATTTAGAACACAATGTTGAAGCAATTACAAACGAATTATACAATTTACATGGACACATTTTTTAAAATCATTACAAATAATAAAAATAGAATTATTTCACACGAATACGTGCAATTATTAAAAACTAAAAATATGCATTTGTGTTTTTGCTTCTTTACAATTAAATTGGGGGCTGTCTGTTCACAAAATAATTTCAAATGTGATGCTTAGTTACTTGTTGGTTACCCAATACTTTCATACATATGTATGCGTGTACAAATGTGTGTGTGTGTGTGTGTATGTGTTTATGTGTGCGTGTGTGTGTATGTACTTTTGAATATATTAGGTTAGGCCAGTGGATTATTATTTGTAATAGTTAGTTAGTTCAATTGCAACAAACGTAAATACTCAATTTGCATGTGTGCATAATTCTACATAAAATAGTTTCATCTGTTTTGTTAATATATATGTATATATTTATTTTTTTTAGAGATTTGTTGCGCCTTACGAATTATTAATTAATTAATTACCTAACGCTTTTGTTGTGAAGCCTTCTAAATATTTACAATCTAACACAAGCCCCTGTAAATAATCATTGAATGGTTGCCCATCGATTTGGCCATAAGTGGGTTGATAAACTGACCAAACCGATAACGGTATTAGTTACATACAATATTATATATATATATATAAATATATATATACATATGTGTGTATATATATTCATACACATATATATTTATATTGTTAATCTTGATCTTATGATTTGCAACATACTCATGCCTAGATTAATTATGTTAATATAGAATCTGTCAAGCCTTAATATACTGAATTTCATATATGGTAGCTAATACATATGTATATATAATGCATAATTTAAACATATTTCATATACAGTTAAACCATCTTCGCTGAATACTGAAATCATCGAGTTTTCCCATTTTGTTTTCTTGTTTTTATATAAGTGTGTATGTATGGTGTGTTTGTGTTTGGTGTGTGGTGTGTTTGTGTGTGTTTGCAAGTGTAAGTCTGCGTATTAATGTATATCGAACAGGTTATATCAATGGGTTTGCCATATATGTGGGAATCCTATATGAGCACGTTGCATAATATTGAATTTATATATATATATATATATACATATATATATATGTGTGTGTGTGTGTGTATTTATAGGATATATAGCATATAATATCAACGTTTTAACTCTTACATTTACAACTGTTGCATCTAGCGTCTACTTAAAATGTATGCTATCAAATGAAAATGTATCACGATTGACCAAAAATTAGATCGATATAACCGTTAACTACACATGTTTCTTTTAGCTGTTTCTGCCTGTGTTTTCACATTGAGTATGTTCGGGGACCTTTCCCCATTTTTCTGTTAATTTGAAGTCCTGTTTAGTTTAAGTACTTGCGGCAGCGCTTCGAGCCGCAGGAACAGGGAATTTTCTCATCCTCGAATGGGAACTTGTAGTCATAGGTTAACTCTTCGCCCTGCACGATGCGTCGCAGGGCAAAGATGATGATGTGCTTGTGGCCAAGTATATCAACGACCTTCGAGTAGCAATTCGGCTGTGAAAGGTAAACATGAAATAAGTAAAAGAAATACGAAATTCGAAGCTAAACTTAAATGTCGTTTACTCACCTCACAGGAGTGATTGATAAAACGAGCCGCATTGCCACGCATCGTGGCATCCACCACGAGATTGTCGTCGATCTTGAACATGTAGCAGCCAATGCCACGGCTGTCGTAATAGCGCTCCCGCTTATCCGTCAGCGTGGAGCGTATCAGCTCGCCAGCGTACTCTATAACCATTTCACCTGTGTACAAGAATTGAATAATTAAACTTTGTTTCGAAAAGCGGAAAAGCAAGAAGGTAGAATTCACATATATATACACAATTGCAGACTATGCTTTATAATATTGTTTAGTTGATATATCTATGATATTTCAACATGGTCAACTCCTTCACTTGATCGGGAATATATGCGTACACAGGGGCTACAAATTTCAACACAGCTTACCCGCTTCAATGTCTTTGGTGCAGTAGAGACCGCGTCCATGGATATGGGAACGAAAGACTCCGACGTAATCCTTGTAGGTCTCCTTCAGCGTACGGTACTTCATTGCCATGGGCAGATTGCTGCCAGTTCCGCGTCTGTAAGCCAAAAAGATCGCTGAGTAAAGCTTTTGGAGCAGTCAAAAGGATGTTGATGACTCACCTGGGCACCAGTTCATTATCGGATGGCTGGACAAAGACCTGAATGGGCTGCTTGCGATGCCTGGACGCAAGCCAGCTAAACATATCGTATTCGGAGCGAGTGCTATACGGTTCGCAGCGTGCGCTCTCATAAGCGTTCTCCTGCAGCTCCTCCTGATCTGAGCCGTAATCCATTAGCGCCTGCGCATCAGCTCCTGCACCAAGTGCAGCCGCATTGCTGCCAGCACTGCTGGCGGCATGGCCAGCCGCCGTGGAGACGTTGCCGTTGCGCTTATGATACTTGGGCGTATACTTGGCGCACTTCTCCACGCCCGGCAGCTGCTCAATGAGGTATTTGAGGGCGTTCGTCTTCAGGCCAATCATTTGCACGCCACTCATGTCGGCTAGGGGGCCCTCGGGCAGGGGAGTGAGACCATGAGCACGTCGTGCCACCTGCACTGCCTCGAACACCTTCTCCCAGATCTCAGCAATGGAGCTGGACTTGTAGGTAAAGCCATCCTCACTTTGTATCTCGTACAACAAATGTGGCCCGCTTATCCTCTTTGGGTCCCGCATCGGCATCGGCGGCTGCTGGGGAGCAGCTGCTGTCGGCACCTCATTGGCAGCGACTGTCTCTGGTTGCTGCTGTTGTTGTGACGCGTCGTCTAATTTGGGTTTCTTCAGTTCGAGTACAACGCCTGCCTGCAGTTGCTTCAATTGCAGCTCATGTGCCTCGGCCATTTCGTTAATGTAGCTGGCAGCGGCCTCAACGGCAGCGGTCTCTTCGGCGGTGGCTGCAAAGGCATCATCGTCCGTGGGCACTTCCCCACCAGCTCCGGTTGTCGCCAGCACATCGTCCACCATCTGCTGATAGCCGGCGCCGGCCTCGACAGTGGTCGCTGTTGCTATTGAGTCAGCGCAATCATCGTTCGTTAGGTTGTCGAGAATTTTGCTTATCTTCTCTTTGACGGCCGGCTCTTCGCTGTCGGACATTTCGTGATCGTTGCATGCGGATGTAGCCATTTCGAGGCTGAAGTCATCGTCGTCATCCTCATCATCCTCGCCTTCATCGGCCTGGCTGAGCGGCTCATTGCTGCCATTCTTGAGATTGGCATAGTGATCCTCGGTATCCATGGCCACAGCTTCGACATGGAAGCCATGTTTCTCCAGCAGACAATTCTCATTCGAGGTCAACTGAAAGCCATTCTCTACTAGCTCCATATGTTGCTGCTGCTGCTGTTGTTGTTGCTGTTGGCACGTTGTGGCTTCGATAAGCATTAGATCATTGCTTTTGGGTTTGTCTTGCAGCTGCAACGGTTCCTCTGCCTGTTTCTCATACAGATTCTCGTTGTAGATGGGCTCATGTTGCAGCTGTTGCACCTGCAGATTAGATAATACATTCGTCTGCACCAGGTTATCCAGCGTTGTGTTGTTGTTCTTCAGCTCAATCTCGTAGCTGGGTGACTTTTGCTCCAGTTGAGCATAACATTTGACGACAGCTTTCTGCGTGGATGCCCCCGCGGCTACCGGCTCCTCGATGGGCTTGGGTGGCGTTGGCGACTGCACCACAACATCGCTGTCAAGGGGCACCGGCTCCTGACGCTGCTGCATGGGCAGCACCCGATTCGTGGGTCGACTGTTGATCGTTATATTGTTCGGAGGCGGTACTACAGTGGTGGTGCCACTGTTGGCACTAACCACCAGCGGCTGCTGCTGCAACGGATTCACCACATTGGTAGGCAGCGAATTGCTGGCATAATGCTGTAATCGACTTGCACTCCCATTAACGAGCAGCTCCGCCGGCTGCTGCTGCAACTGTTGCTGCGACTGTTGCTGCAACTGTTGTTGCGTCTGCTGCTCCAACAGCTGCACAGCTTGAGCCTGTACCGCTGGCGTTATCACAAACTGAGCGGTTGCTTGTGGCTCGGCTGTATTTACAATGCTGAGGACTGGCTGCTGGGCAGCAACTGGCAACAATTGTGGCGCTGGCAACGGTTGTTGTTGTTGTGGCAGGGACTGCAAAGGCTGATGCTGCTGCTGTTGTTGTTGCAGTTGCTGTTGCGCCTGGATTTGCTGTTGCAGTTGTTGTTGTTGCTGCTGGAGTTGCTGTTGCGGTGCAGGCAATCGCTGTTGCAGCAGCGCCACCTTTGGCACCTGACTTGCCACTGATGGTTGTAGTTGCTGCTGCTGCAATGCTGCTGCTGTCGTTGGCAACTTGGTCGCCGGCTTCATGACCTTCGGTTTCACCTCCACCTTGTGTATGGGCCGTATAAGATTAGTTTTCTTCTGCAGCGGCTTCGATGCAATGCTTGGCGGTGCACCACATGTGGTGCCCGTTTGCTGCACATGCGTTTGCGCTGCCTGCTGCTGCTGCTGTTTGTTCTTCAGCTCGTTCGTCTGCAGCTGCTGGCGCTGGAACTGTGCTTGCAACTTCAGATTGTTTAGCTGCTGCTTCTGCTGCGTCTGCTGATGCTGCTGCTGATGTGTGGGCAGCACCTTGTTGACCACCTGAGAGTGCTGCTGTTGCTGCTGATGCGGCTGCACCTTGCTCAGCACCGATATAGGCGTCTTGGTGGCAGCATTTGCATTGCGCTTCAGCTGCGCCACCGGTGGAACTTTTGCTGTGACTACCATTGGTGGTGCCCCATAATCCGACATGGTCGGCTGACTGGACGAGACGGGCGTCGTTTGAAACTGAAAGCCAGCATTCTGCAGCATCTGTGTGGTGGCATCATCCGTCGCCGTCTGCGATTGAGTCTGCTGCAATACGCTGGCCGCCGCGTTCAAATAGGTGCCCGCATGTCCGCTCGCATCGACCGTATTGTTGAGCACCACATAGCCGGCGGGCAAGTCGACAATCGGCTCGATTTTGCTTGCCTGGAACACTTGCGTTGTCGTCGCCGAAAAGCTGGCATTCTGGCTGAGCACACCGGGCATGGCCGACGACACGAATTGCTGCGATGACATAACCGTATTCTGAACAATTGTCTCCAATCCATAATACATGGGCTGCGTGGCCAATATGACTTGCGGCGTGGCTGTGGCAAATTCCAGCCCAGTTGCACCACCAGCTCCATTTCCACCCAAAATTAGCGGCTGCTGCGTTGTCGCGCTCTGCGTTCCATCTGCACCCGTGGTGGTCAACTGTAGTGTCTGCGGCTGAATCAGCGTACCAATAACTTGCGGCTGCGTCTGCAGCTGACCCGTTAGCATCTGCAGACCAGAATTGCTCGGTGCAGTGGTTAGCACAAGATTGCCGCTGGCATCCGTTTGCAGAAATGTCGCACCACCGCCGGGTGCAGCTGTTAAGAAGGTCGGCGTCGTCGTCTGCTGCTGCGGCTTAAAGTCGTTTGTCGTTGGAATCGAGATGTACTGCAGCGGCTGATTCTGGCTGCCATCGCCCGTCACAAATGAGATGATATTCTGCGCCTGGGTCTGTGGCAACAGCAGCTGTTGCGCTTGTGGGTGGGCATTGCTCTGGAAGAGCAACTGTGGCTGCAACAGATTCTGGCCAAGTAGCTGTGTGGCTCCATTGGTTGCCACTGTAATCGGGGTGTGTTGTTGTTGTTGTTGGTGCTGTTGTTGCTGTTGATGATGATGTTGCTGCTGCTGCGGGTGTGGCTGCAATTTAGCCTGAATAGGTTTGACGCCATGTGCGGATTTTAATTGCTTCTGCTTGGCAGCAGCAGTCGCCTGTTGCGCCGCCTTGGTGGCCACCGTCTTGAGCGGCTTCCCAGTGCCCCGCAACGGCAACACAATCTTCTTATCACTGTTGGTCGCCTGCAGTGTCTGGTATGTGGTCGTCGTTGCTAACGTTGGCGCCGCCGTCTGGAATTGTGTCGCTCCCGCAGTGCTTTGTGGCAATTGGATGAACTGTTGCGTTCCATCCGGATTTGTGGAGAGCGCAATTAACTGGGGCTGCGCTTGCGTCGGCTGTGCCAGAGTGAAGCCCCCACCCAGATTGGCGGCCAAGCTCTGCAGTGAGTTCGCATATAGTTGCAGTTCGTCGTTGCCATTGCTGGTGGCCGGAGCAGCATTTGGATGTGATAGAAAGAAACCATTGCCCAAGGACTGCGGCTGCAATTGAAGCGCTTGCAAACCCTGCAGTCCCTGCACACCAAACTGCCCCAATGTGGCCAGATTCTGGACTTGGGGAAACGATGTCTGCAGATAGTTGAGGCCACCTCCATTGGTCAATGTGGCGGCCGCCAGTGCCTGCTTCTGCAGCTCATTGAGGCTCTCGGCACTAAGTTGAGTAGCGGCGGCGGCAGTTGTTGTCTCCGATTCGGATTCACTGGTGGACATGGGCTCACAGCTGGGCAGATGGCGCTGGAAGGAGTCATAGTTGCGATAGGTGCACTGGCAACGCTCACACTTCACCTGGCCCGTAAACTGTGCCGTCGACAGATTGCCATCGCCGCCAATGATGCGATACTCGGTAATCGAGTCATCCACGCCATCCATTTGCATGATCTTCAGCTTGGCGGGCTCATCGCGGGACTCGCTCTTCTCAAAGTAACGCTTTGCCGCACTCCACGTAAAGCTCTTGGTGCGCATGCCAGCGCTGGCGTCGGTTGAGATTTCGCCATTGCTACTGCTGCAGACGGACTGACGTCGCGTGATGCCGGCCACTGTGGCCATTTCCTTTTTGCTACGCTGGTTGAGGCTGAGGAGGACGCCCTCGGTCAGATTCTTGGAGAGTTTGCGTCGTTTAAGGGCCGCCACACTGCTGCCATCTAATTTGGCCCAGGAGCGGGTCGGAGCTGTGGCTTTGCTCTTCAGCTGCTTGGCCTGATTAGAGCTGCGCGCGGCTGAGAGCATGGCATCCTCGACTGGATTGCTGGCTGGCCAGCAATTGCTCAGCTCCAGCTGTTTGCTCAGGCTATTCGAATTGCGTGTGTCCTCGTCACAGATGGTGACTGAAGCGCTGCCCGCTGCTTGGGTCAAGCTGGGTGTTGTGCCATCCTTGGACTGTTCGCTCATCGCGAATTCAGTCTTGTCCAGATCCTCGTACATGAATATGTCCAGCATGGAGATGCCGTCGAGCAGCTCATGCGGCAAATCCTCAAATATCGCATCCTTAATCTCTGGCGGCAATAGATCGGCATTCTGCTGCGGTTCTTCCTCCGTATTCTCATCGGGCGGCACATACGAATTGGGAAACTCGGCCCAATCTGACTCGAGGAGATCGCTGCGCGCTAAGCTACCATGCCATTTGGCTATCTGCGCCAGACCCAGCTGCACCAGCGAGCAATTGGGATTACTGTGATCCACGGTAAAATTGCGACCAGCATCCAGTGTCAGTGTGGTGGAGTAACTATTCTGTATGGTGGTGCGCACCGTGTACTCCACAATTTTCCAGGGCTCCTTCGATGACCAGTAGAGGCGACTGCACAGAAAATTGATCGGCACAATGGCCTCAAACGAGTCCGAGAATCGTGGCACAATCGAACCCAATTGTCGCACCTCCAGCGAACCAATGTGAAACTGCACCTTCGCCGGCTCAATCAGTTTCTTGCGCTTGCGATCAAGTTCCACGTAGACGGGACGCGACACCTCAAAGTTCGATTCATAGGTGACGCTGGGCGACCCGTTCGCTTTGAGGGCATTGCGTGCGTGTGCCGGACAATAGATGGACTTGTCAGTGAGGAAGGCGCAATCGATGCTCCGCGCACAGGGATAATGATAGTGCTCACCGCACGACTTGACATTGCAGCCAACTGTGGCGCCACGATTCCCACAAACGGTGCACTTAATCATGCGTCCGCGCGCCACAGCACTGTGCACGTTCTGCAGTGATCCATCGATCTCCTCGAACACCTCGGCGGACCACATGGCACAGTTTGTGTGCACCCAGCAGTCGTGACCGCAATAGAGCAGACGCGCCTCCTCACTGGAGAGACCCTCGCCGCTCTTGCGGCAGAAGAGGCAGACGCGCGAATCGAGACGGGTTTTCAGCGCACAGCCACTGCCCAGATCATCCACATCATCCAGCGGTATGTCGAGGACGCCAACACGAGGAGGTTGAGATGCCGCATGCTCCTGGGCATAGGTGGATGGTGACTCCTCCAGTTCCTCGTAGCCGCACGACTCAAACATGTCTTCCTCGAGTGCATCGGTGCAGGCCTTCGTTTCGTTCTGGAACCAAGGAAACTGCTCACTCAGCAGCTCCTTGTAGGCAATGTCCAGTTCATCACAGTTGCTCTGCTGTATCACCTGGCTCATGTCGTAGTTGAATTCCGCCAGTGATACGTACGCATTACCGGCGATCTTCTGCTTGATATCGACCAGGCTAAACGAATGCGATTGTGTCACCGGCTGCAGGCAGCTGCATGGCACTGGCGTTGTTGGCTTGGGATTGGCTTGCGATTGCTGCTCCTTGAACTCGTAGACATCGTCACTGTTCTGTGACTCACCATCGCTCCCGAGACCATTGTAGTTGAACTGCAGTGCCTTCGGCTGCAACTTGCCCTGGCTCTGAGTCTTGGCCGCGCCAGCCGCGCAACTGCAGCGCAATTTCTTGCGCGGACTGAGCTTGAGCAGGGCGCACGCCTGCCGCGACTTGCTGAGCAGCTTCAGCACACTGTACAGGCTCGACTTGAACTCCTCCATGACGGCCTGTCGCCACTCTTCTGCCTTGTTGCGTGAGACATCGCAGCGTCTTGCACACTTCTTGCATATAAACTCAATGGACTCGGGCAGAGTGCTGAGCAGATTGTATTGCTCATCGCTGAGACCTTCGCATTTGGAGTGCACCCATTGATTGCAATCGCCGCACTCCATCATCTTTAGATCAAAATCGTTGTCGTCGTAGCACTTTTGACAGATTGGACAGAAGTTTCCCTTCTTGCGCAACTTAAAGCAGGCGGTGCACATGGGCAGATTGCCAACGAACTTGGACACCTTGGTGGTGGCGCACGATTTGCACTTGAGACAATTGACACAGATGAGCGGACGATCGGCGCCGAGGAGACGTTTGCTGGTGCCCAGACATGTGCTGTGATAGTTCTTCTGGCACTTTTGACACTTCACTTTCGATCCGGACGACATGTTGCACGTGTAGCAGACGGTGCACCGTGGACACAGCCAGTTCAGACGCTGCGTCAGCTGAGTCAGCGCTGTATTTGTGATAGCCGAAATGCTGCTCGTCTCGAGCAGACTGTTCATCAGTGTGTCGTCAAAGGAGCTGTGCTTCAGATTGTACTCGTCCAGCACACAATACTGATGGTAGGGCTCACAGCAGCAAGCACAGAAGATGAGCGGATCCAGCCCCGTCGAGCCGCACAGAAAGCAGAGCGCACGCTGTGCCACAGTCTCTGTGACGATCAGTCCAAAGCCCGTTTGGCATACCTCAGCCGGATCATAGTTCTCCCAGAAGTCTGTCGATATCAGGGCCTTTAATCGGTTCACCTCCTTGGCTAAAGCACGGCGACTTTGTGCCGCTGTCGCCTGATTTCCCGCATTACTGCTGGCTTCGATATTTCGCTGCTTCTTGCTGGCCACTAGTCCGTTGGCGGATGACGACACTGATGATGTCGCATTGCGTGTGGACACCTTGCCCTTGGATGCTCCTGCTCCTGCTGTAGCTGCTGCCTTTTTAGCCTCTGATTGGTTGGTATTTGATTTGTTGCTCTTTGATTCCAGCACGCCTTTTACAACTGGCTGAGGCTGTGCCTCGGCTGTGTCTCCACTTGGCACCGGCTTGCATGTGGCACAGTTGTCGTTCTCATCGGTAACCATCATTTGCACAGGCAATGGCGACTTCGGTTTCTTCGGGTTTGTCACCTCTGGTGGTGTCGCATTAGTTGTAGTTGTTGCTGTTTGCACAGACTCAACCGCTGCCAACTCATCATCCTCGTCGCCAAAAGTGGCCAGCGGTTGACCCAGCACAATGGATGCACTGCGGCACACATGCTTCACACGCGGACCCTTCAAATCGATACGTTGCCGCTTCAAGTTATCTGGCACCGTTGATGTGGATGTTGAGGCCACCACCTCGGCAGCCTCCACTTGATTGATGCTTGCGGCAGCAGTTGAACTAGTCTGTGACGGAGGCGGCGCTGCAATTGCTGCCGTTGTTTGTGGTTCATCCTTTTGAGTCTCTTGGGTAGTCGCCGCATCAATCGCCTTTTTGGCACTGGGACTGAGCAATTTTTCACTTTCCTGCTCCCTGGACGCTTTCTCCTTGTCCTGTTTGGCCTTGCGTGTGATTTTAGCTGGTGCAGCTGCTTCATTGCTGCTGGCCACAGCAGTTTGACCAACAGCAGTCTCCGCAGCAGCACCAATTTTAGACTCTTTGGTTTTCTTCGTATCGCCGACAGCGTTACCGATTTTCAAGAACAACGGCTTTTCGAGTATGGCTGGGCGCAGTATCGGTGTGCTGCCAAAGGTGACATTGTTCTCGGCCAACGGATTCGATTTAATGGAGCTCACTGTTGTCTCCGCACTGGATTTCCACTTGATGGTCGTACCACCCACAGAAGAGGATACAGCGACAGTCGGCGCTGAGAAACGCAAACTAGCCGTTGGCGATAGCAGCTCGGGGCATCCTTTATCATCCTTGCCGGCAGCCTCATCGCGCATGTTGGCTGGTAGTATGGCACTCATGCGACTTCTGTGCGCCGTGGGTAGCTGAAATGCTGTCAGGCATTTCTTCAACCAACATGCCGTGCAGCGCTCCTTGTACAATTTCTTGAAGTTCTTCAGCTGGCTTTTGAGCGATTGTATATTACAGCTGCCACCGGTGTCTGAAAACCAAATAACAAAATTATTCAAAGTACAAATCTCAATTACACATTACAAGCAGTGCTCACCATCTGTGCCCTTGCACTGTACTTGCTGACTGGTTAACGCTGCATTTGAGCTGGAGCTGGAGCTCGAGTGCATGGCCGTTGATGATTTCGATATTTTTGTCATTCTGGAGATGAACTTGCGACAGACTTCACAAGCAATTACGCCGAACTTGCGTGCCAATGGCGCATCCTTGTTACTAACGGGCGTGCCGCAAACCACACAGGACATGGCCACAACTAAAAGAAGAACAACAAAAAAAGGAGATGAGCAGGGTATTCAACTGGAACACTAACTAGATAATCAACGTACCTGAATTGGCATTGTTGAGCGAGCCAAATGACATTTGAACATTTGCTGGCGCAATGGCACTGGAGACTGTGGGCAGGCCCGCAAATGAGACGCTCTTATCCAATGGAAATTGTAGGCGCGACTGGCGCAGCACAAAGCTGCTGTTGTTGAGCTTAGCGGTGCCAAAGTTGGGAAACGACGTTGAGGATGAGCTAGACGTCGATACGGGGGCGGTGGCGGTGGCTGTGTCGCCAGAAAAGTCACCACCCAGGCCAAAGTAATTCTTGGGCTTTGCTTTGACACCGGCATCATTGGAGTTCTTCTTGCTGCTAAGGCTGCCCAACTCCAATAGCCGTTTATTGGGCTTAACGATGCGCGAAGATCGCGTGCGCGTTGGTGGCACAGTGGACTTATCCACTTCCAGTTGCCTATCGTCGACGTCCATTTCATTAACGCTTGCAGCGGGTTCGGCGCTCTTCTCAGAGACTGCCTCATCATTGTCCTCCATGTCGTCTTCGTCCATATCATCATCATCCTCAATGTCATCGCTGCTTGCCGAGCTACAAAAATAAATTATATTTAATATAAATATAAATTTTGTTATATTTTATATGGATATTTTCAATTATTTTACACATTTCGAATGATGAACACTCCAAAATATGCGGGATAACTATTTCAATCGTTCGGAAACTAATTGTAATTTAATATAAGGGAGAAACTTTTAAAAACTGCTGCATACTTTAAGGCTGACAGCAAACTAGTTTTAATTGGAGGAGGCTTGTATATTAAATTATTAATTATGACTTACCCATCATCTTCGTTGTCATCGGATGCCTTTTGCTGGGGCTCATGCTTGCGAAATGTGACACCGCCAGAGACGGCATCCTCATCGGCCAGTGGTGCGCCAAAAGCGCGCGATAGGCCAGAGCCAAAGAGGCTCATTGAGCTGGAATCCTGTATCGATGAGGAGCTAGAGGATGCCATCGCCACAGGCACTGAGCGAAACTTCAGCGAGTTGAGCTTGTCGATGTTGGAGTAAGTATTGAGTATCTTGGACAGTTTGGAGGGACGCACAATGAACTCGCTGCCCCTGCAATAGTTGAGCGGTCGATTCATGCTATCCTTCTTCATGATGGAGACGAGCGGCACCCGATTATCCGGATTGTAAAAACGCTTGACCACCGACTTGTCATCGCTGGTCTCCAGTATGTTCTTGAAGGTGACAGTTTTCTTTTGCTTGATCGCCGTCGCTGGCGGCTGTGTCCCTGTGGCAGCACTAATCGTCGAGGCCGCCACACTGTTTGGATTGGGACTGGGGACAACAGCAGCGGTGGCGGTGGAAGCGTCGACGGCTGCTTCCGTTGCCGTCTCATTGGCCATTTCGATTGATGGCTTTAACTGCAAAATCGTAAACACGACTGGTTAGTCATAAAAGTTCCACTCGAAGCCCAATCAATAATGCATGCCAAGAAGTAACTAAATACATACGTAGATGGATGCATGCTCGTAAAAACTAAGAAGCATGCAAAGCAAAGCAAAATAAACTTAAAGCAAAACAAAGCAGGGCATGGGCATGGAATACACGGCAGCAGCAAAGCAAGGGTGGCAAGGGAGGTGGCAAGAGAGGTAGGCAGGGAGCAAGTGCAAGTTTTGGGGGAAAAAACGAGTTATGTGCAGGTACAGGTAAGCAGAAAGACAGGCAGGGTAAAGCGCGAAAACGTCATAAAAGCCAATTAAGCAGGTAAGCGAGCAAACACTGGCAATAGGCAAGGGCAAAGGCAGGGGAAGAGGCAAAGGAAAAAGGCTGGGGCAGAGGACGAGGCAGACAGGCAGGCTAGGGTAAGCGGCAGTCAGTTAGTTAGTAAGCGGGCAGCAGGTAAACAACAAGCATAAGTCGGGGCGCATATTTTAGCGCCCGACTCTTGACGGGGTTCTTATTTACATTGGCTAAAAAATAACATACACATATATTAAAAAAATGAGGGAAGGAAGAAAAAAACCAAGAGCTGAAATGGGGCAGGGTGGTAAGCAAATAACACGCAACACAAAAGCCGAGGCACACAAAAATCACTGAGGAAAATCGGCTTTAACTTATATTTATACACATAATGTATAGTTAACATACATGTATTTTGTTGTTGTTGCATTTTTTTGTTTGTGTGTAGAGTACAACAACATGGGGCTAGGCTAAATAAATCTACTTACCATTGCAGCGTCTTCGTTGCCAGCGCCCGTTGCCTCCTCGGCCACATTTGACTCGACGACGACGGCGCTGGCAAAGGGGTTCGTCAGCAGACCAGCAGCTGCGCCTCCCCCGCCCCCAGCAGCCGCAGCAGCAACTGCTGGCATCGACAGCGACAATGACGTTGAGGTCGACGTCGCTGCCAGCGTTGCACTCGCACTCGCTATAGTTGCTGCTGTTGTTGTCGTTGTCGTAGGAGCAGCAACAGCAGCAGCAGCAGTTGACGATGAGGATGATGAAGGGCAATTAAGTTGCAATTGTTGTTGTTGCTTGAGTTTCGACGTTGAGGGCAACATCACCTCCGCTCTGGCCAGATTCAAGTTTTTGAATTTTTTATTGCCTCCTTTGCGTGCACGCTGCAACGCACTGAGGCATTGAGGCACAAGGGCGACAGCAGCAGCTGCTGTTGTTGTTGTTGCTGTTGTTGTTCTCTTGTCATTGGTGCTGCTGTCATCGTCGTCATCGTTGTTCGTGTCCTCGGCGGCATCATCGGGCCCGGAGGCAGCATTGCTGTTGTTAAGCTCGATATTGTTGCCTTGATTTTTGCATTCCTTGACCTCCGATGTGGCGCTCTTATGATGACTGCCACCATTTACATTGCCGCCATTTGTTGTACCGCCTCCGCTTCCGCCCCCGCCCCCGCCGCCACCTGATCCACCCGATCCTGCTCCTGCACCATTGCCGGCAGTGTCGGCCGCAGCGCCACTGGTTGCACCACTGGTCGCCGCGCCACTCGACGCATTATCATCGTCATCGTTATCACAATTGTTGCCTTTGTCGCGCGACGCGGAGTCTGTACTCTGTTCGCCCTGCTGATGCTGCTGCGCTGCCGATGATGCGGCATCATCCTCCAATTGTAGGACACTTATCCGCTTACGATTAATCGACTTGGATGGTTTCCCGGGGAACTTGGAGCGGCCCATAATATACGCACTTGCTGATCTTTGATTCTTTGCATTTGCATTTGCACTTGCATTGGCAAATCCTTGTTGCTGTTCTTGTTGATTTGATTTGATTTGATTGGTTGGTTTGTGATTTTTTTTTTTGCTGCTACAAACTTTCCTTGCTGCTAGAAAAAAAAAAAACAAAAAGCCAAAAACATTCACGTGAGCCCAAAAGACCGGTATTAGCAACAAAAGCAGCAGCAGCAACAGCAGTGGCAGTGGTAATAACAACAATGTCTGTAAACCGAACCACGTTTGGAATGCGTCAATTTCCCCCTTAAGCGCGCGCACACACACACACACACTTACACAACCAATACAAAGCCCCTTTGGCTGTAGTTGTTGCTGTGGTTACCAATTCCACTCCACACTCCAGTCCCCCCCCTGCTCCTTTACACCCCACACACTCTCGGCACTCAACGCTTCGCGACTCGTTTTGTTAGTTCGTTCCTTTATTACTTTTTTTTTGTTTTTTGTTGTTTAGCTCGTTTTCGCGCGCGTTCCTCGCTCCTTGCTTTGCAAATTACAACTACTAAAGCCGAATGGCCGAAGGTGACGTCGCAACGCGCGTCAGCCGCATTCGTTAGCTTCGTTGTTTTTTTCTTCTTCTTTTTTTCTTGCGCTCTCTCTGGCGCTCGCGCTTGCACTCGCACTCGCTCTCTCATTCTCTCGGCACTCACACACACACACATACAAACGATTTGCCGCTCTCTCTCTCTCTGGCGCTCCTGCCGCTGTGCGCTACACTAAACACTACACACACTAAAGGTGCAATTGCAGCTGCCTTTGTCTCGGCTGTTATTATTGGTTCGGCTCCTGCAGACGACAACGACGACGACGATTGCTGCCACGTCTTGCGTGACCACCGGCACGGCACACACACCACCTTTTTTCCGCACGCAGTGTTACCACTAAATATACGTATAGTTTAAAAAAAACCAAAAAATCGTCGCAAGAGGCAAAAATAAAACAACTTCAGCGCCTCAACGCTCCTTCTTAGCACGCGCTCGCAATCGTCCGTCGCTTGCAGACTCCTGTCGCGCCCTACCTCCCCACACCCGCTCTCGGTAGCCATACTCGCTCTATCTTTCCCTCTTCCTCCCTCCCTCTCTCTCTCTCTCGCTTTGCTAATCGCCAACGTCAACGTTTCATCGACGTTTTAAGTGGTTTTTCTACTTTAGACTTGAACTTTTTCTACTTCGCAGGATTTTCTTGTCATTCATTGTTGTTGTTGCTAACGTTGCTGCTGCTGTTGTTGTTGTTTAATTTTTTTGTGCTGAAATTCTTACTATGGATTTTGTTGTTGTTGTTATTGTTGTAGCCCACTACCCTCTGTTTTAAGTGGTGGGTTTTCCTTTATGACTGCCTTTTTACGACAGTTTTTCTTTGCTTTATGAGATTTTCGTCGTCTTATGTCTTATGGTGACGAGAGTTTCAAAATTCTTCTTTTTGCGCGTTTAGTTTTTCTGCGTTTTGAGTTTTTGCTCGTTGTATTTACAATTTTCCACATTGCTGTACTCTCTCTGTATATGTGTGTGTGTGTGTGTGTAATGTGTGTATGTTCGCGAAACGTTGCTCAACGATGGTAGCAATTTGGCTGTGGCTGATTCATCATCATCATCTCACCAACTACATCATAATCATTATCATCGTTATCATGATTATTATCGCTGTGATGATCAGCTACATCGTCATCATTACAAACCACCACACTCACAAACACCGCACTTATACTAACACACTTTTTGCGCATTCGGCTTTATACGCCTTATATTTGTGCGTGTGTGAGTGAATTTTTGTCTTAGCGCGTTTTCTTGAATCTGGAAGAATTATTGAAAAGGGGGGAAAACAAAGTAGAAATTTATTAGTTCGCTTCGTCGCAGTTGGCAAACAAGATGCGATATTTTTTTTTACTGTGTGTGTGGGTGTGCAATGACTTTGTAAGTGACTGTGTGTGTGTGTGAGTGCGATGAGTGCATGTTTGTACACATGTATGTGTGTGTGTATGTGTGCAGACAGGTGAATGTATTTTATGTGCTGCAGGAGCTGCATGTGACGGTTAACCATGTTTGTGAACTACTTAATGCTTCTGTGATGGGAAAAGGGGAACTGGAGAATTGGGGAATGGGAGTTGGGAATGAGAATGAGGTGAAAAACGTTTGCTTGCGTGTGCACCTCACACGCCCCCTCCCCTCTACTACTACTACTCCCTCCGTTTGACTGAAGACTTGCCGTGGTATGTTATTATACTTTGTACCCATTCAAAAATTAGTGCAAAGAGCAGCTAAAGTTGTGCAAATTTGGGTACCAATGAATGATATTTATGATGAGCTAAATCGAATTGGCTTATTAATTTTAAAGGCTATAAGAGCGAATGTTCAGAAGTTTTTTCACAAAAGAGCGGTGCACATCATATTTAGGTGCTTCAACTTGAGCAAATTTGGCCACTTTGAACTTGGAAATTTCAGTTGTAATTCATCAACTTATTTGTTTCATTTTCTTTACGCTGTATGTATGATAACAAGTGATAGCTAACAAGGAAGAAACATTCTACAGGATATATTCCAGTCGGGCATTTGGTCAACAAGTGGTCGCCTATTTGTTTTTGGTTGTTTTAACTAGCTACTGCAATTGACTCGGCTTAAGCTTTAGCTGCATGCATGACTCAGCTCAGTTTGTCCATTCGTCAGTTCGTGCATAGTTGATTGTTTTTCTGTGTGCAAACGGTGTTTTTATTTGCCTAGAGACACACGACACAATACAACACAAAACACAACAGCTCGAGTCGATTCGACTCAAAGCGACCCGGTAGCAAAAGCAGCAGCAACAGCGGCAATTACCCCACAACAGTTACACCACTAACTGACCAGCTAGCCTGGTAAGAGCTGGTTAGTTAGCCAGGCAGTTAGTCAGTCAGTTGTTGTTTTTAGTTTGTTATGCAGCTAGTCAATCTTGTCAACTGTACTCTAAAGTGCAGTTTTGCTTTGTCCGCCGTTTGTTTATGTGTGACCAGTCAATAATTTAGTTTTCCACCTATCGTGTACATACATATATATTTGTGTATATACAAATGCACATACATATATAATCTGTTGCTGAGATTGGAATTTCATTTGTAGCTGACTATTACTTTTATCTTTGCGCCACAAGCAAGCAAGCTGGCATGATGTAAGCATTTAAGTTCAGCTCTATTGAATAACACTCAAATACATGTATCATATATACAAATACATACATATTGTATAATTGTACATGCGTGCAGTGATTACACTAATTGCAGACTGCACATTGATATTTACATGACGACTTTATAAAAAATTAATTTTGATAGAACATTTTTTAAATCACAATCTTCGTATTTGAAGCTATCTTAATGGAACTTGTCCTAATTGGATTAGTATGTCTTATCGAAAAAGTGTAATTTTCCATTTAATGATGATCAAATTTATTAAATACATGTTTTAATAAGCGCAATTGTTTATTATTATTTTATATAATTATATTATAATATAATTATAATTATTTATTTAACACATTTATGATTCCCATGCTGTAATTTTAACTCGATAGTATAGTGGCTAGTATTACGAGGGATTGTTGTCGTCAAGGGATCGTTGTTTTTCGATATGGGGGGTAAAAGGGCGGAGACGAGAGGTTATATTATGATAAATGCATGTTAATTAGTGTGATCAAGAAACAAGAGATCTATGATAATTAAATACTAATACGTAATCCTATGTGATGAAAATTGCAATCATGATGCACACACATTCAAATGCGATAAGCAAATACAAAATACAAAATGACAGATGACATAACAAACTAAAGGTTAATTCGCTCAAGCTCAAAACAATTGTCAACAATTTAATACTCTCACAACAAACTACGCTTTAAATTGCAAATTGAAAAACACAGTGACACATAAACCTGGCAGACTAGAATTAATAACAGCGCAGCGTTGACATCAATTAAGTAAATGTACACACACACACAGTTACATATATACATACATATGTATCTCACATATGAACTAATCAATAAAATCTCACTTAAAATGTCGAAACACGGCAGAAACATTGCAATTAAAAGTTACAGACTTTGAGATACCCTGTTCCAAAATTAAGAAGTTTTTGACTCTCAAACTATTACTTTAAAAAGGCTAAAAAGGCAAAGACATTATTGTGTGATTAGCTTATACGTTGTTTTCAAGGGCAATGAGGTGAATATTAAAAATTTCAAGGTGAGACTAACAAATCAAACAACATTTTTGTTGGGAGTTCTGAAAGTGTCATTTCGATTTATGCAAATAGAAAACGCTTTGGTGTCACACAGTGGCACAGTGATTTAAACTTGTCAATAAAAAAATAATGGTAAAAAAAAAAATTTGTAAGTCGTATTTTTCTACTAAACTAATTTAAATTTGAGGCAATACATACAAATGTAAATGTTTAAATATCGAAAATATGCTGTCAACATATGGAGTTCAACTTGAAGTTCTTCACAGTTCTTATTAGCAAGAGAGCACTGTATACGAGACGGTGTGTATTAAAAGAGCAATTGATGGGAATATTTTGAATGCTACAAATAAATAAAAGTCACGCGAGATGCGTGGCGCAAGGTGGAGACGAGAAGGTGATTCTGCTAACGGTGGGGGCGGGGCTGGAGGTGGAGGTGGCCGACAACAAACAACAAATATACAACAATCTCCACAAAACTCGCTGACGTTCGAGGAGCAAAGCAGAGCAGGGCAGCAATTCGTATGAACGAATCGAGACGAATCAAGTCGAGTGAACGACGCGAATTGCACGAAGCAGCCGAAGCACAAACGACAGCGACAACAACAACAAGGGCGCGAGGCCTCACACACACCTTTAATTTAATTGCCATCAATTATGGTAAAAAGATTAAGAAATCAAAACAAGCGCAAAACGTAGAAAAACATGAATAAGGCGAATGAGAAGCAAAACGAAACGAAACGAAACATGTACAGCAAACAGTGACAACCACACACGCACACACACACGCACACAAGCTCAGACAGACAGGTAAGCAGCAGCAGATACAGAGACAGAGACAGACATACATGAAGAGCCGTACACAACTTGCAAATTGCGAGTAATTGAGCAGATTAAAGTCAAGCAGCGACAGCGACAGCAACAGCAACTGAGGAGGGAGCAGACCAGACAGACAGACAGACAGGTAGGTAACAACAACAACACCGGCAGAAACGACGACGACGAGATGCCAGCAAGATTTCGATTGAAACCCGAATCAACCGACGAACGATTAAAAACGTGAGCACGACAATCACAATAACAACAACGACACGAATACATGTCGAGCTACTAAATAGACGTCTACACATAAGCACGCCATTCACACACACACACTTGCAAAATGAGCGCGACAAAAAAACTGCGCACACATTCATACACACATTTGGTATGTAAATTTGCATTAAATTATGCAAAAATACCCAAATTATATATGTATGTTTGTGCAGGCCAAGACAAGGCAAGAGTAAAAAGACCAACCAAAATGAGACCAAACACCAGTGTAAATAAGAGCGCAATGGAGCCGAACAACAAGAGAAAGCCAAACAGGCCGCCAAGCGAAGCAGCTGAAGAAGTTGATTTAAGCAGCAGCAGCAGCCAAAGACAACAAGCAACAAATGTGTCCCCCGTCGTCGTCTACAGATAAAATTGAGAACGGTATGCCATGCAGAGAGAGAGAGAGAGAGCTAGCGAGAGAGCTAAAATGTGAGCCGAGGCCAAACGAACGATGCAAAGGTGGGGGCCAACTAAGCATTGAGTAGGAGAGCGCACATTTGCGTGGGTGTGCGTGTATCTCTCTCTCTCTCACTCTCTGCATGTGTGTGTGCGGTGGCGAAGGTGAATGAGATACCCAAAAGACGTTCAAATCAAAACACGCAGCAAAGGTGAAAGAAAATGTGCGCGCCAATATGTGGGAGCGAAGCATATGTGTATATGTGTGCATGAATGAGCATTAAAAGCTGAGCGTGAAACGCAGTTTGATGCTCAATTGCTACGAATACGAAAGCAGCAACAACAACAATAGCATCAGCAGGCTATGTTAGCTGTTGCTGTTGTTGTTCTGCTACTGTTGTTGTTTTGTTTGCTTTTGTTAGCGGTGGCATAGGTAAATATATACTATTTATACATATGCGTGTGTGTGTGGTGGTGGTGGGTTCTTTCAAGTGGCAGCTGCTGCTGCTGCACGCAGCGTAAAATGCTGCACCAAAAATGATATTACAAATGAACACTAATATTTTGCCTAGAAATTGGCAAATGGCAATCCAAATAAATTGGCACATTTGCTGCGAGGGTTGCGCGACAAGTTGTCGGCGAAATGAAGCCTGCTCAACAGTGCGTGAAAATGTGAAAAACGCCACAAATCACACCGACAAAAATAAATAAGTACAAATTTGCGACGTTCAATATTTCAGGCATTAGCATACATATAAACATATATACACAGGCACACATATACAAATGCAAATACATTCACAATGGGCAATTAGTCATTTTGCGCTTTAATGCTATTTTTCGTATATTTGCGCGTAGTTTCTCACGCTCACACAAATTTTACGATTCGCAATTTGCCTTTTTGATCGAAAAATATGTTAGAGCAAAGATGATGAGAGAGAGGCACACACGTACACACAAACACATATGCACACACGCCCAAAGCATATGCAAATACATACGTAAACATATTTCGTAAGTGTTCATCAAAATTATCATCGCAGCAGCGGCAGCAGCCGGCCACGAATAAAACAACAACAAAAACAGCCAACAAAATACAAAACAAAACTAAGAGAGAGCAACAATAACAATAATGGAAAAAGTCTCGGACCAATCGATTTAGCTGCTTGCCAGCTTTTCATTTGTGTGTCTGTGTTTGTATGTGCACATAATTTATTAAAAGTTGGAAAAAGCAACGCAATTTTAGTTATAAATACATAAACACTTGGCCGCATTACTGTGTGTGTGTGTGTGTGTGTGTGAGTGTGCGAGAGACAGCAAATAGTGGGAGAGAGAAAAATGTGATTTAAAATAACAGAAACAATTAATACTCACTCACTCTCAACAACACATTGAATATTATTTATTGATGCTCATTCTCAATTGTCTCGCTATCTCGCTCGCACTCCCCACACCTCTTTCAAACTAACTACCGTTGATTTTGTTTTCCAACTTGCTTTCTATAGTATTTAATATTGCACGCCAGCTTGTATGTGTGTGAGTGTGTAGTAAATAACGAAACGACGTAGACAAAACTATATTTAGATACAAGTAACTGTATAATTTGCACTGCTGTTCTCCTAAATTAATCAATGCACGAAATACAAAGAAAAAAACTATCTATAAATGTTTATTCGTATGTATGCAAATGAATTGTTAGTTTTCAAGTGTCGAAATGCATGTTAAATGTGACTAAATACAACAACAAAAAAGAAGAAAAAATAAGGCGAGCGACTGACTCATCTGCCAAACAAAAAAAAATAAATGTGCCGACGACGCCTAACTGTATTTCATATGATATTTGTAATTACCTTTTGTGCTCCCAATCTTTATGTATCCAATTCAGTTGGTTGACAATATTAAAATCATAATTTGCCATGCACAACAACATTCAACACACTCGACTTGTGTTCGATTTTCGGTATTTTTCGTTTTTATTTTCGTTCACTTATTTGTTGGTTTTTGCTTTGCTCTCGCATTCGCCTGCTTGGCGCGCTTGCTCTCTCGCTCTGTTGCCGAAAGAAACACACAAAAACAGCGCAACGAACACTTACGCATACAAGCACACATTCGACACTAGCTCACGCTCTCTTTCTCTCTCGCGCCCGCGCGTTATTTATACATATGCGTGTGTGTGTGTGAATGTCTGTATGTATTTTACGACGATGAAAAAAGCCTGCCTCTTCACAAATCAGGTTTGCATCATTTTATTTCACATTTCTAAGCAATTTCCAATGCAACTTTGATTTCAATACACTGCAGGAAGCACTTATTAACACTTTTCACAATAAATTATCAATTATTTGCGACATTTTAACCGATTTTTCACGAATTTCTCGAGCAGCTTCAGGATGCTCGCAGTTACCAGGTATTATCGCTTATCGATACAAACAATGCGTCCCTGCGACATTGCCACAATATCGATAGATCGCTATTAAGCATTTAACTGTTAAATACTATCGAGTTTCAAAGAGGCAATAATGAAATCATAATTGTCTTGGGCGTGCATCACTTTTGCTTGAATATTCTGACTATAATTTCTGCATTTTACATAATATAAACGTCCCGCTAGCTGGCAATTCCAATTGAACAAAACTCAAAATGGTAATGTTAACCAAGTGCAGTAATGTTAACTAAGGCGACACCTGGCGTAATTTTATGTAAGCGGCTAAGGCGGTTATATATTTCAAATTTCAAAAGATATATTTGCTTGTGATTTTTTGTTGCAATCTACAAACTTTAGTGTGATGAAGCGTTATTGTAATTATAAATCTTTTCGGGAACCAAGCGTCGAACTCGCTTCTTGATGACTGTTATGGATTTTCGATATTCATCCAAGCGCGACTCAATAAATTCGTTGAGGCCAAACACCGAGTCAACGACGGTTTTTACAATCGGAAAACAAGTCAAAGCATTCTGCAGCATTACTCGAATCGTCTCAACGAAATCATCGAAACTATTGAACTGATCACGATCGAGTCGATCTTTTAGGATCGCCCAATCCAGTTGCTCCACGCGATCATGATCATAGTTGGGATTCCTGGCAAAGCGACGCCACAAATCGCAACTGTTGAACACCCAGTTGAGGTGAAAGAGTTTCCGTTTGGTCAGCGATTTTAGCAGACGCTCGCTGTGATGCTTCTCGATCAAATAGTTCTGCCAGTCGAGCAAAACTCGCGAACTAACCTCCAATTTATCGGGCTCCATGTCCAGTATCGACATCGACTCATCCTCGATTTCGGCTTCGGCTTCCGCTTCGACTTCAACTTCGAATGCCACTTGGGGTTTGACTTCGGGTTCGATGACGGGCTCATATTTAACTTCGACTAGAACTTCGTGTTCGGATTCACAGTTTATTGGGATTTCGCATTGCACTTGTGGCTCAAAATACTGCGTTGACTTTTTGGGCTGGTTCTGATCGAGATGCTTCGACTTCTTTTTGCGTTTCTTTATCTCGATTTCGTTGCACATGTCGATCTTAGTCAGGTGATCGTAGAACACCCCCTTCAGCTCCTTGCCGGCCAATTGGACTGGCGACCCCTTCGGATTGTAGAGCATGCAGTTGTCGAAGATCAGCTCAAAGTCGAGCAGCGCCTCGTTGCCATCCCAATAGTAATTGTTGTGCAATCGCTGCCGTATCGTGTTCAGGTCCATCGGATGCCTGATCAGATCGTGGTAGTCTGGTATGCAGAGGGCGACTGCATCCACCGGATACCGGAAGTGGAATGACCAACTACCATTCAGCAAATGGCCCAACACCGACTTAAAGCAGTCCAGCACATTGGTTCGTCGTCCCAGTTTACCGGGCGGCGGCACAACCGGCGGCTGAACAATGCCATTCACCGGCTGAAGGTATTCCTCCTCAATATAATCAATGTCCATCTGCTTGCAGGTAAAGCTTTTGGCTACGATTCAACTTTTTTCAATTCAATTTTTTTTTGTTATTTAATATTTCGCTCGTCAAATTGCAAAGTCAATTTATTCTGACAGAGAAACGCCTATCGAATATCGAATATCGAATATTAAAATATTGTCTCATTTTTATCGTAGCCTGCTACGAAATTTTGATTATATTCGAAATTCAATTTCTCAAATTGGAATTGAGAGTAATTGCCATTATCTCGAGATAAAAGATTTCTTCAAACATTTATCAGTTTCTTTTGACAAAACATCTAAAAATCAACTTTCATGTTTTCTCCGTCAAATAAATAAATCTCTTTATAATATTCAGAAATGTTTGGTTTGAGAATATTATTCTATTATTTAAAATGTACGCGATAACTGCACTACTTTTGGCTGTTTAAAGAGTGTGATTTCAGCTGAAAGCACATTTGAGTCAGAGTATTGCCTGCAACCAGCCTGTGCAACACACACTCCACGTCACTTTCGATGTTGTTCTTCCCAAAATGTCGGGCAAAATGTTGAATAACTTTGACAAGCACTTGACTAACTTGACTCGTCGACCCCAGCTCCAAAGGCAGATACAGATACAGAGAGAGAGAGAGAGAGAGAGAGAGCTAGAGAGAGGGAGACAGATGGAGAGGGGGCAAGCAGTGAGTTGCACTTGAGCATGAGTTTCCAGTGTTTGCAAAACTGTCAAACATATTCAATGTTAAGGCTTTCAGTGTCTGCAGCTGCACATTAATAGTGATCGGTCCACACCAATAATTTGCCCGATTTTCACTAATGTCTTTGTCAAAGTTCATTTTAGTTGACAAGAAGTTTGTATGCTTAAAGTGCTATGTGACAGGCAGAAGGAAGCAGGTCCGATTAGATAATGTGTTTATATTCTAATCGGCAACAATAAAACTAAACATTCTCTTATACCACATGCAGAAAGAGTTTCCTCGCCAACTTACCCCTTAAACTTAAAATGTTGCATTGCAATATGGATATCTAATGTACTCTGGCAAATTATTGATCAATTATATACATTTCATTAAGATTTTGTTACCAAAACGTATAATTATATTCAACAAGTATATTATACAAGTTGAGAGCCTTATAATTTCTTTTGAAAACTCGTAATAATAAATATTACTTGATTAAATGCAATATCATCCTTCTATTCTCTTGCTGCAACCAATCAATTGGATACAAATATTTCATTGCAACATTGGATGCAGAAATTAAACTTCAGTTTTAGTTGGCATTTTGACAAAATTTCCGATTGTTGATTTTCTACTTGCTGCTTCCATTTCTCGAAGTGGTAGTCACTGAAAGCCATGTTGCCAAATCGACTCAGCACAAAACACGGGTCCTTCAGGCCGAGAATGATTTGAACAATGATTAGCGGCTTTATGTGACAACTTTTGAGTGCAACATGAAAGCAAACCGCTTATAAGTTGAAGGGGATAGCGCAGGAATTAAATGTAGAGCTTAAAAATAGTTGGATTGGTAATAAACGCAGTTCCTGAAACCATTCTGTGGAACTGATAATATCAATGATCTAGTTGAGCGGGACATGGCGGAAGGTCTGTTAACCCACGAGCAATACAAGTGCCATGACTATGCAGTCCCCACTCCGATCTTACATTGCATTGCGGCATCTGCACAGGAATGGAAAGGATGAGCTGACCATTAAGTGGTTAAGGGTGGCCCTGCTGCAATATGAAGGGACTCCCAATCGCGTAGAGATGTAGCCCGAATTTAGGCTGGCAGGGGTTAGTTATAAGTACGAATAAAAGCAATACTTTTTGATTGATTGAGTTCTCCCAAAGCGAGTAGCAAGATGCAGCCACAAACTTATCGGTGTTGCACTATGGCATTGGTGCCCAGTCAAAGGCAAGAGAACTTTAAAATCCGACGACAGTTGTGCTGGAAGGAAGATTATAGCTTAAATTTATACATAAGATATATTTATTGGTTTACTTTTACACCAAATTATATTCTATGCTTCTAGGCTATAAAACATCTATAATGAAAAATGTAAAGATTAAAAATCTCAAATCAAGATCAGCAATCTTAAATCGTGAATTCTGAAAGAGTAGAATGAAAACATGAGAAATACTTGGTCAAGGTTGTTCATTCGAGAATAAACAATTCGAATCAAACAATTTATGCTTGGCTTTGAATCAAGATTGATTTTATATAGATTTGATATATAGCTGAATGCTGTTTTTAGATGATTGTCTAGTCGACCAGTTTTGAGCACACTCTCTTGATTGCATGTTAAAGTCTTATAATTATACATGTAAATCCTCCATTTTGGCAGAGTGTCCTTATGGCTTACAATGGGAATAATCGCTTTGCCAGCATTGTGCTCTACATAAGTTGACAGCTTAATTCCCACTTGGCGCAACAGCAGCCCTCTCAAGTCGCTTGTTGCTCCGATGTGAAAGTTGGCGGATTCCCCACCTTCCCGGTCCTGAAACTGGGCGAACGGCCAAGCACTGGCTCCGCCCAGATCCTGTACAATATGAGCATTAAGCATGCATACGACGACAGAATCTCGCATGGCATCTGTCCTTCTGTCTTCGATTGGTTTGGCCATTTATTTAATTAAATTGCCTTTTTTAGCCTATATTCATAGGGGCTGTGCATCGATTGAAAATGGTTTGAGTGAAAAATGTGCAATTAGTTTTGCGATAATTTATTCAATAATTTTTCGTTAATTTTATTTATGCACTATTTTATAGTATTCGTGTTTAATTATACGCAATGTAACATTATGTGACATATTTTTAGGGGAATTTGGGATCGTTTTTGTGTTGGTTATTTTAGCGCCACATTCTTATCGCTATTTTCCATTTTCCATTTTGATATTTTTGTCCATATTTTATTTTTCTCCTTCTTTTTTTTTGTGGTGTCTGTGGGTGGTATGGGTATATGATACGTATGTAAATGATATATGCGCGCGGTGGGCATGTTCTGTAGGAGGGGAGAGGGATATATCTGGGGGGGTATGTAGAGATATGATGCCCACAGCGCTTTTGGCAATATGTTGCGTTTACCGATACCACATTATGAAAACAAAGATGAGAACAAAAACACAAAAAAAAAGAGAAGCGTAAACATAATCAAACTAGAAGAGATGCGCTGGCAGGGAACGTTTCAGCATCAGCATCAGCTACAGCCTGAGCTTGAGCTTGAGCGGGAGCGGGTTCGGGAGCGTAAGCGAAACAATTTGCGGTCGGCTCAAGGGCTTGGGTAACACCTGTAGGAATACTTGATTGCCGGCTCACGCTCAGTTTTGATATCACGCGCTCGATGGCCGAGGCAGCAGCAGCGGCGGCAGCAGCAGCATCATCAGCTGTGGCAGCATCAGCAGCCACGTGACAGCCCCGCTAGCGGCCACATTACGCGCCGCCTCCTCCAGACCTGCAACCAAAAAACACAAAAAAAATAAAATAAAATACACACAACAAAAATTCAGAGTCAATGCTTTGTCCCTGAACATTGGGTGGGCAATAACAATTGTGTTTTGGAAACTTACCGCCAACGAAATTGAGATGTTCATCGTTTATGGACGAGGCGCCTGGATGTAGCTTGATTTCTGTATAGAAAACGAAACAAAGCAAAGCATATGTCATGGGTCAGACATGCTGCATGCCACATGGGAGCTTTTGTTTAGCCAGATTACGCATACGCACCGTATAGCCGCAAGGTGCCCTCGGCACGCCCCAGCGAGTTTGTGCTGACACAGTGATAGGTGCCCACATCGGAGGCAGAAAAGGAACGCACCACAAGCAACATGACGCCGCGATAGCCATCGCGCTTCTCCGTTATACCATATTTGGGCCTGTGAAAGTGTAAACACGAAATGGGAAATGGGAAATGGGAAATGGTATGTCTGTAAACATGGGAAACAAGTCGCTTTAAGGAATGCTCTCACCCATCGAGAAGCATTTCGGGTCCAGGCGAGAGCGAGTCGAGACTGGATGTGGAATAGCCATTCGAGGTGCGCGCTCCCTTCAGCCAGTAGGAGACCGGTGAGGGTGATGCCTCCACCTGGCATTCCAGTTGCACATCGGAGCCAAGCGGTGTGCCAAGCAGCTGGCTGGGTGCACGCACCATGGGCGCAACTGTAAAATCACAAGAAATGTTGTAGATAAAATGGCAAAGGGAGAAAGAGAGGCAGGCAGACAGACTTACATTGCACGCTGAGCGAGACACGCTTGCTGACTGCCGGCGGCACATCATTGGAGGCAATGCACAGATAGGCGCCCATCTGGCGACGCTCCAAACGCAGCAGCCGCAACGAGGAGCCATTATACGTTTCCACTGTAAAACAGATTTCGAATTGTGCTCTCAACTCAGCAACTTAAAGGGTCCTTCCCAGTTACACTCACCTTTCATGAGCTCCCGACTGCCCGGTTTGCGTATGAGAATCATTTCGCCATCCTCGCGTCGCCAGATGACACGTGGCTGGGGGTTGCCGGTTGCCTTGCACGTCAGCGTCGCATCCTCGCCCTCCTGCACGGCCAGATCTGCGGACGAGTCCTCGTTGATGATGTCCGGCGGCACTGCAAGATACCAATATATACCTCAATCGCCATCACTCAATTGTCAAAGTTGATTTTCCACCTTGCACATCGATGCAGCCCACTTGCTTCTTCATCGGGCTCGTGTTTATCTGGCACATGTAGCAGCCCCGATCGCTTTCACGCAGCTTGCTGATCTTCAGTTTCCAGCTGATATACATAAATATATAACGAAATATCGGAATTGAATTCACAATAATGCTCTTAATATAATATAAATGGTTTTGTGTAGAAATGGTTTTTATTATAGTCTTAACAATAAGGCTCTCAACCGAAAATGTTTAAAGTAAGTCTACTTTTATATCTACAAGATTAATATAGATTTTGTAAATTTATTAATAAAGATCAAGTATTAAAACCTACTTGGAGGGAGTCGTATATTATTATTATTGGAGGGGAAGCTGCACCGCGACCTATTTGATCTATTGTGCTCCCTTCTGAGCCTATAGCTCTTCCATTAACCCGAAATCCCTTACAACCGTGAGGATCTTTGTTGGGTTGAGGTCTTCTATGTCTTTGCAATTCAAAACATGCGCCCCTAGGATGCTGAGTCTTCTTCTAGTTAAGGCGACACATTCTGATAGGATGTGCATTGAGGATTCCTCCTCTACTATATATACCCATTTTTGTTAGGCGACTTCTTAGTCTACAGTATCCTGTCAATAGACCGGTAAGTATCCTAAGGCTGGTAGAAGTATTTGCAATTATTGATCTGACTCAGATGGTAATTCTAGCTCTTCAACTCCAATCTTATAACAACATTTTGTTAATCACTTTTTAGATTAATCTAGTTCTTAACAACTCCTAGATCGAGATAATGTGAGACCGATTTGTTCATTTCATCAACATTTCTTGAGTGAATCAACACCCAAAGTGCAATTTATATTTAAAAAGGTGCAATTTATATACTAAATAAGTTATAGAATCTGATGCGATACTAAATGCGGAATCGTTTGTGCTTGCTTTGTACTCACGTGTGCACGTCCTGGTGCATAACACTGATCCTGGCGTTGTGCGTTACGACGCGTCCTTGTAGAGCGAGTACCGTTTGATCGGATGCCCGCAGCCAACCGACCTAGTGGAAAGATCATGAAGAGTGTTTAATTGTGTTATGGGTTGCAAGTTCGAGCTGAGTCAACGATTGACCTACTTTGTTCTTGCCCAGATTGCGCACGGAGCAGGCCAAAACGGCCTCACGACCAGCCGGATACGTGACATTGTTGATGAAGCCAATAAACTCCGGATCGGGATCCAGCTGCGAGTTTGACTCTATGGCCGGCACGTGGCATTAGATTGAATTAGAATTTGATTGGTTGCGGGGGGTGTGGGGTGTGGGCAGATAGAGGGGAAAATGGCAATTGGATGCACGACTATGCCTACTTACCATGATGCTGATTCTGTGGATTGCCATTGGCGCATTTGGCGACTATTATCAAAATGACAAAGAGCGGCCCTAAATGGCTCTTCATTTTGTGATTGTTGTTGTTGTTTTCGATGCTGGTTATGCTGCTGCTGTTGCTGTTGCTGCTGCTGCTGTTGTTGTTGCCGTTGTGGCCGTTGTTGTTGCGGCTTGCAGCTGACGTTTGTTATTTGCAACAGCTGTCACTCGATTCGGCTTAGTTGTTGCTGTTGTTTTTGTTGTTACTTTTGTTACTTTATGGGTATTTTTTGCTGTGACCGCCACAATTTCTATTTGCAGTTGAATTTCGATTTCGATTGCTATTTGCCGCATGCGTTGTTTGTGCAAATTGCGCAAAGGGCTGTGATTTCACATCTGCATCTGCATCACTCCCAAGTGCTGTTGACATCTGCAAAAGCGAACAACAAACACAAACAAAATGAAAAAAAATCTGAATCCCAAACAAAACATCAAAAATTGCTTCCAAATTTATTTCACAGCTCACACAAACCCACAAGCCCACATACATATACAGAGCAGCATCAGTAAATGGAGTTCAGTTTAAGTGCTGCAGCAGCAGCATCAGCAGCAGCGGCAGCAGCAGCAGTGTTGCAACAATAGCAATCAACAATAGAGCTGCTTGCGGGTTGGGGCTGTTTGGGGTGGCTGTTTGGGGTGGCTGTTTTGTGGCGCTCAGCTCTGCTAAGTTGATTATGTGCGGCGCACAGTTTTACAATTTTACGTTGGCTGCCTTTAGGCGCGGCCAATATCTGGATGGCAAGACTCCTGCTACCCACTCCGCCCAGCTCCATCTTCTTCAGCTGCCGCTCAAAGTAAAGGTAAATGCAATTTTGAACACAAACATGAATTTATGGCAATGCCAACGCCCACTGCCACCCACTATTTTATTTTATTTTTACAGCAACGGCATCCAAAACAGGCCAAGAACAAAAAAAAAAAAGTAAATAAAAGTAAAAAGGGAAAAATGAGCGAGTTTCGAGCGTCGGCAAAAGCCAAAGGTGCAAAATATGAATGTAAATATTAAAAAAGTTTCAAGACGCAAAACTAACGAGGTGTTCGCTCATTTGCAGAACCCTCAACCGTGCCCCCTCTGCCCCGTCCTCATTCCCTTTCGCATTCGCATTCCCATTCAAAGCAAATCCACTGCAGCAACACGGCTGCACTTTGACGCATCTGTAATTTAATTTCAGAGTGAAATTGAGCGCTCGACTAATACTAAATTTGCACTAAACCAGTTAGTCAGCTCCCTTGAAAGTGCACTGGGCCAGACTGTTAGAGCCGGGTCGGTGGCGGCGGAGTGGCATCGTTGCCAAATGCCTTGTAAACTTTTGACGAGAGGTGTCAATGCAAAGCCACTGGGCTAAAATACACGAAATGCCGTCAGTGGATCCCAGGCAACTTTCAGCGGCGGAAATGCGATTTGCTTATTGAATTACTTTTAGTGGAAGTGGAGCTGCCGTTGTAAAAAGTAAAAAGAGAGCCAAGTTGCAACAATGTTGCAGCTATGCAGCCAGATAGATTTATTATATTGTTCACTTACACAATATAATTCAATTGCAGCACAAAGCATTGCAGAGCTTCCACATTTTGGACAGACTTGTTTATCACTTGCAGCCCTGCTCTGAACATGATTTTAATTATATTCTTAAAACTTGTATAATCTGTATAATAAGCCCCCGATTGCCAAGAGTGGCCGTATTTACATTTTTTTGATATGTCCAACTTAGATTCTTAGCTCTTTTCCTTTCAAATCGCAACTACATCTGTTATTGTAGAATCTCACTGGAATACTTTTGTAAAGCTTAACTTTAATCAGGCTTGAAGTAACTTATCTTTATGTAGATTAAAATATATATGATAATTAATTGGTATTATAGATTTTTACATATCTTCCTGGCTTCCAAATATCTTCTATTATTATGAAAATATCTGTATTATATGAATACATATATATATATATATCTATATATAAGAAATACAATATTTCTAAAAGACATTTCTTTAAAAATACATTATTTTTATACTATACACAATTAATCAGGCATTACAACCTGGGAATTTGTAGTTATTAGGATTGTCCGATTTGCATATCTAAATTTACAGACTCAAAGACATGTAAGCAGACATGATTAAATTGATAGAACTTAAATTTAGTACACTCTGAAAAAGTATAATAAAGCTGAGACAGCAAAAACAAAGATCGTTAAGCGTTCTGCATTGGAAATGATGAGTTGGAAATTTAATAAAGGCTTAGTGCTCAAATAGTCTGGCCAATTCAAAAAATATGTTTCTATATCTGTAGAACACTATAGCCACACCCACAGGGGCTTTATATTGTATTGTTCCTAAGTGTATCTGCACATAACTTTGTAGACAATAAAAAATAAAGTAAAACAAAAAAAAAAAAAAACTGGAAAACTTTCATATTGTGCTCAGTTGCAATAAATTGTTAGTTGGAGCATAACTTGCAACAAATCGAAAACAAATCCATGCTGGAATTAAAATGTAAATTACATTTCAACTCGTCAACTCTAACTTTGGTATATATATATATATATATATTTACTTATTCTTTGCTTTCTTTCATTTTTCGATGCTTTGCAGCTGTCAGGCAAAAAACAAATTTGCATGCACACTTAAGAAACGGAATATTTAAAAATGGAGTGCCCCAGAGCCCTCCCCTGCCTTTCACTCATCCAAAATGTGCCACAGTGCGAACATAAATAAATTTGCCGTGTAAACAAAAAACATGGCGAAAAACTGCGCCAAACAAATGAAAAGTACAAACTGCAAATCAGCGCAGTTGCTGCAAGGTGGAACCAACAGCTGGCCGAGCACTGTCACTCCAACAGAGGGTGGCAGCCAGCGAGAGAGAGAGAGAGGGAGAGAGAGAAAGGTTGAGAAACAAGGTGGCAGCAACGAAAAGAGCAAAGGCGTACTAACACCAGCGCCAAAATCCTTTTCTTTTTAAGTTGCCGAGCTGGCAGAAATAGCGCCAACAGTCGTAACAAGGTGGAAGAGCTATTTGAGGCAGGCTGTAGCTTAAATACCCTGAAGAACATCACAGTTTCATTAAAATCACAATTTGTGTCAATTACAATTTGGTTATTTATAAGTAATGGCAACAATAGCAAGGCTTGCCAGAGAAATCATTTTCGGAACATTTGCATCGGTTTCCCCACACATCAATACCAAAATTCACACAGCTCGAGGGATTGAAATCTGGATTCAGAAACAGAAACTTAATTTAATGGATTGGTTCTCTTATTATCCTTATCTCAATATAATTAATGACATGAAAATGAAAATGAAATGAGTTGGAGAAGCAATTTCAAGACATAAAGTAATTAATAGTAACAATTATACAAATGGCAATTTTACATTTTAATATCCCCAGTTTTATTATATCCTTTATTTTATTTGTAGTTTTAAATATTAAATTAATTAATCATTTTTAATTCTATATCTATTAATTTGTTACTTTCTTATTTCAGTTTAAAATTATCATTTCCTAAAACATTTTTCGTTCTCGTTAAACAAATAAATAAATGTGATTCCCTTGCTGAAAGAATTTTAACTGTTATATCTAAGAATGGTGGTTCCAAATATTCCGAAACATTATTAAAAATTGTAAATTAAGCTGGCCCAGGTTAGATGGTTTTATAAGTGACACATTCATAGAGATAACTGAATATAAGAACATATTAAATAAACATTATGAACAGGAAAAAGAGATGACGCCTCGTTCAATGTGTGGCAAACTAAACGATGAAATTATCATATCCTTCGCAAGAGTATTGCAACAACAACAACAACAACAAGCACAACAAACACTTGAGCTACAAGCGTCAGCAGGAGTTGCTGACTGACAGTCAGGCAGCGAGGTCCTGCAAAACGGCTCCAAGTGCCAGCAATGCCAACATCTATGTCTCAAATGCTGACGTCGTGTGCTGTTAAGGCGCGATGATGGGAGCATCAAGAGTCGAAGCTGGAGCAGGAGCTGGTAGCTGGCAGCTGGGAACGGGGAGCTGTGAGCTGTGGGCTGTCAGTGGGAGCAGTAATGGCGGGTCAGCAGACGGTAAACGGTTAAATGTCAAACGGTAAATGACCGTCGCTGCTAAGCGACAAAGCAATTTGACTTAAAAGTGCTGAGCACTGAATGCTGATTCTCGCTCAGCGCCAGAATGATGACGTTGTTGTCGCGTGGAGTCGCGTGGAGTCGCGCTGCGTCCTCGACGTGGACGAGGACGTGAACGTGGGTGTGTCAGCCAAATGACTAAGGTCTTTGGTAACAACACAGCCAGCAAATGAACAGGCGGCACAGCGGCCTTAAAGGATCAGGCTTAAGCTCATTTATTTAAATTAAAACAAACACTGCAGGCTAAAAAGGCACAATGGAGTGAGCAGGGGGGCGGGGGACTCGGCTGGGTTGAAGTAAGCGGCTGGGAGAGGTGGCAACTGGGAGAACTTCTTCATACGACACGACTGAGTGCATACAGCTACACACATATAAATTGTGTGTGTGTGTGTGCTTTGAGTTTGCCTGCAAGGCGAAGCAGCAGCATATGCTGCGTGTGTGTGTGTGTTGTGTGGGTGTGCTTCTTACTGCCAGAGAACTTTGGCAACGTTTCGGAATGCCAACAAGCTGGCTTTAGTCGCCTTTCTGCCATTGTCCTTTGTCCTTGTCCGTTTGCCCTGTCTGCCTGCCTGCCTGTCTGCCTGTCATTTGTCCACTACACAAACAGGGCAAATTGTTTGCAATAATGCCCCTCCCAAGTGAGCCGCTGCCACACATCCGCCTTACGCTCTCCAGGCGCCAGCAGCCACGCCCATTATGAGATGACTGCTGCAGGTGCCCAACTCTATCCATCACAGCGCTTGCCCCTAGCTTGCCCCTGGCGCTAATGAATTTCACTGCCAATTGCACAAAGTGCAACATTAGCAACAACAACACCAACAAATGACAACAATTGTGCCAGCAACAATAACAATAACACTAACAAGTGCAATAAATAGCGATGCAAAGTTTAAGTAGAATATCACAAAATGAAAATGTTAATTGTTTGCTTCATTTTTTGTTTTATTTTTAGTACTTTATTCATTGCATACTCTGTGCCAATAAAATATGCATGATGAGATAGTGAGAAATATCGTATATGTATATATATATATATGTATATTGATCTGTATCCTCAATGATCAAAGATTTTTATTGCGCGTCTAAAGAATTTAATGGACTCATTTTAAAAGGAACTTGATGCACAGCAAACTCCACATAAAATATTGAACTCTGAAAAATGTCTGAAAAGTGTGTCCCAATTTAAAAACCAACATAATATGAAATGCCGTTGTTTTTTACAAATGCATGTTAAAAAGAAGAAAAATCGACAATAAAAAGAACGAGGATTTCAAGATTTCAAGTTAACTAAATACTTAATTGATTTATAATAAAGAAAACCCAAGCTACAAATTCGTTTGTAAAGGAAATGGTTTTATTTGCAGTAAAGTAATATAATTTAGAATATATTTGACTGCAATTTCATAGGGTATCTCATGGTCGTGCACTATTAGCGGCCAATCTTCCAACTTGTTTTGTTTTATTTGTGTTCGGCAAAACTTTTTGCAGAATTGTTCAATGGGATTTTTTATTGCAATCGGCGAAAGTTTTTTATGTGGCGCCATTAGTAGCCAATTATTGGCGACTTTTTACGCTCGAAGGCACCACGCTAAGCATCCTGGCTACTGGCTGCTGGGCGAGACTGGTCTCCAATTGACTGGTCTAGACTCGGTTTACTGGCAGCCTGCAAGCCAATTTATAATCGATGTCAGCGGCTTCAAACTATTTGACTGAGTGCATTAAAAAGTTCAATAATGAGCTACTAATAACTCAATTTCAACAAAACGGCCAAAAAGCGAGGCGCTAATTAAAACTGCCTGTCAGAGTGTATAATGTTTAATGTCGAGCGTGCAAGGATGCGGGGGTGCATGTGGGGCAGGGTAGAATTGGAAACGTTGGTGCAAAGAGTGCGACGTTGCATTTTAGCTTAATTAAACATTGGCGCCTCACTTTTAATTGATTGTGAACAAACTGAAAGCAGACAGCGCTGAGCGAATGACAGCTGAATAGAGATAGACAGACAGACAGACAGAGAGACAGAGAGAGAGAGAGAGAGAGAGAGGGAGAGAGTGGGCATGATGTAAATAAACAATTTAACTAAATGCGCCGCAAAGTAGGCAACGCACATTCAGAGCCGCTGCAGTCGCTGCCTGTTGGCTGCTGCTTGCTGCTTGCCACAAAAGCCTTCAGCTTTAGACGCGGCATGGAAATGATGCTTGCAAAGTGTAAATGTAAACACAGCTCAGAGCAACAAAAGGCCGGCAAGGCGTCGAGCACGAACAATGCGTAGAACCGAATGAATGAAAATGCCAAATGGCAAATGGTAGTGGTAGTGGTACTGGTAGTGGTACTGGTAGTGGCAGTGGCAGTGGCACGAGCTGCACGTCTGAATGAATGAATAGCAATGGCAATGATTGTAGGTTAGGTTTTCACACGATGCGGCAGGTTGAGCTCTCCCCCAACAACAACAATCATATTGTATGTGTGCTGGTGTGCTGGTGTGTGTGTGTGTGTGTGAGTGCAGGCACAATTGTGATAATTGCCGTTGTCTCACACCATTTTTTTTGCCAACGCCAGCGGGTCGTGAAATGATGACAAGCAAAAGCTCTTCCGTTGCCTCTGTTGTTTGGCTGCCACTCGTAGGCATATAGCATTTAAATGCTTGCCCCTCAACGCACCTCCCCACGCTGTTTATTTTACAATTTCATTGTTTACATTTATGTTCTCTACGTGTGTGTGTGTGTGTGTGTGCCTGTCTCATCTGTCGCAGCTATACAAGCATGTATGTGCCTCAACATTTTTTACCTTGCTTCTTTGCCCCTTTGGCTTTCTATTTGTATTTTCTTTCGTTTTTGGCGCTTTCTCAACTTTTTTCGCGCACAATTTGCATGCGAATTTGCCGCTGTCTGTTTTTGCCCGAAAACTTTGCCCCGTTCTGCAAATCCCGCCTCCCATTCTTGCCCCTCATTCCTTCGCTGTCCGTCTTTACGTTTGTCCAACCATTTGCTGTCCTCCGGCCTCATGCGCGTGCCTTTTACTGCACGACTGCCACTTGGCAGTTGGCTGCCTGCCCCTTCCAATGTCGCCTTCCCTTCGAACCGAACCGAACTGAACCGAACCCCCATCCCCTCCTTCAATCCGGGCGTCTGCGTTGCCACCGCTTTGGTTTTGTGCAGTTTTTTCCTTCATTTTTTATGCGCCGTTAACAACTTTTGCTCGGTTTACTTTTTCCGTGTTGGGCGACGTCGCCGGCGCTGCTTCTTTCAACTTTAATTGTTGTTGCATGTCCTTTTGCGCACTCCTCGACGGCGTCGGCGGCGTCGTCGTCGTCGTCGTCATAGTCCTCCTCATCATAGCTGTTACTTTGTTGTTGTTGTTGTTTTTGTTTTTCTGGCGTAAATTGTACGCCTCACGTTTTTACGCCTGCAGGCAAAGGAGCCCTATCTACATGTGTGTGTGTGTGTGTGTGTGTGTGTGTGTGTGTGCTGGAATATGTGTGTGCGTGTGTATGCCTGTGGCGGCGGAAGTGTGAAACTGAAATTGAGCAACTAAAGGACTAAAAGACTCTGCCAGTTGCCTACTTGCCACGACCGCACACTGGCTTTAAATAAGCTTAACTAAATGTAAATAAATATTTGATTTAATTGAGAGTAAAAAACAAATTTCAATTCTTATTTTAATAAATAACACAAATAATAAAATTGTGGCACATTTAAGCAGTTTTACAAAAATAATATCAAAGATATAACAAATATAACATAAAATATTTATACGAACTAATTTTATAGATTGTCACATAATTTTGTAAGCCCAAAATAAATTATTAGAAGCTTGTAAATTAAGAATTTACTTCGCCAACATATTAAATTTCATGATTATGGAGAGGTCTTCAAACATTTTCCAAATATTCCTCAATTTTTAACAGCTTTTACATATAAATATATTTTTAAAATGCTTTAAAGTATATATCAGGCGATTGACAATTACTTCGACCAACTAAAAGCATTTTTATAATTCCAATACAAAGTTTGCACATTGCCCAGCGAAAGCTGATAAGAATTGAAATTTCAGCAAACCTCTTTTGGCCCAAGTTTCGCATGTGTTCGAACCAGTGTGCATGGCCTGTGCAGTCGTGTTCATTGCCAACGTCTGTTACTGTTAAATGTGCGTGCGTGTAAGTATCTGTGCGAGGGTGTGAGGGTGTGAGGGTGCGAGGGTGAGCCTGGGTGCATGTGCTCGACTTTATTTGGTTTTGCGTAGCACTTGGCATTTATTTGCCCACACCGAGACATGAGGCTGCTCCCTCTCTCCCCCCTGCACCACTCTCCATCTCAGCCATCGCCTCGAACGAGCAAAAAACTTCGTTTGCTGTTTTTTTTTTTTTATTTAGGGGCTGAAAAAAGTTGGTTTCGAAATAGCTTTAGGGAGTTTGTAAAACGCATTGTGCTGAACGCTTTCAGCAATAGCTCCATTGAACTGGGCACGCGTATATTTCCTTTGCTTTCATACACATCTGCACGCATGTAAGGCGGGGTGGAGGGGTTGGAGACTACTGGCAATAAGATAACCCATATGGTTTTTTATAGAGAGAGAGAGAGAGAGAGAGAGAGAGGGGTCTCCATTTGTTTGACATGTGTTATCTAATAGTCATGATTGCTCAATCATTGCCCAAATATCATTATAATTGAAAGCTACTCGTAAAGGATTGTGCGAGACGATTGCATACATTTACTGTTAATACATATAAGATGACAGTTTTGTAGCAATAAAAAAGGAACAGTTTATATATATAATTTTGCTCAGTTTTAAAGGGGAGCGCACTGTTTTTGTTTAGCTTTAAAAATGCTTAACAATTGCTGGTTTGTAATTGCTGCTGCTTGCTGCATTCGTTACCATAATTGCTGTTGGCTTAATTTCAACTGCCGACTTCCGGACCGGCAACTTCAACTTCTTCTGCTTTTGCAGGCAGCTTCAGACAAACCAAGCAACGACAACGACGACGACAACAAGAAAACCCATTTGACTTACAGTCTTTCCATGTGAATGTTGCATGTATATGGGTATGTGTGTGTGTGTGTGTGTGTGTGCAATTGTGTTGCTCATTTGGTTGGCATTCTTTGCCTGCCTCCTTGGCCAAAGCGAACTGCTGAAAGACTGCTGCAGCAGACTCGTTTTCAGCTGCGGCTGCTTTTGTTACTTTTATTGTTGGCTTCTGCTGGTCGTTTCCTCGTCCGGGCTGCCATTTGCTCGCTTTGAGTGCTCTCTCTCTTTGTGTGTGTGCTCATGTGTGTGTTGGGTTGGTGTGCATATATCCTGGCTGCTGACTCCTTGCCTCGTATGTGGATTTGGCTTCGTTGTCCGCTGTCCATCGTCTTAAAACTGGGGGCCTCTTCTTTGTCCACCAACAGCACCTTTCCTAGCCAGGAGCGTTGAATGCTCATCAACGCCACATTTGCGTGCTCCGATTACTGGAAACCCCTCCTCCCCCTCCACCACCTCCCCCTACCCCCTTGCCAATCTTGATCCTTGTGCTTTGTGGTCCTGCCCCATATCCAGGTCCGCCTATGTCCACATGCATTTCAACTGCGCATTTGCCTGCTCGCTTGAGCACCAATTCAGCTGTGCATTGGCCTTCCCTCTCCGCTGGGGGGCTCACCCCTGTCCTGCCAATCCGTCGCCACCACCCAGCTGCCTATGGGTCTGCTTGTTTGCACTGTCTTCCCTCAGCTCTCCTGGGCTGCGTCTCCAGCCTGTTGTTTGCATAAATGACTGCGCCTGTGTATTTGGCATGACTCTTGAATTAATTTTGCAACATTTTAAATTGAGCGCAATTAATTGCAAAAATGTTTTATTTTTACCCACTTGCACTCGTTTTACTACACACACACACACACACACACACACACACACACATGTGCATTTCACTGCATATATGCTTATTTATGCATATGTGTGTGTGTGTGTGTGTTTGGGGTTTCTGAATGGGCTGCTGTGCATTTTTTTAGTTGCATTCCCTGCTGTTGCTGTTGCTGCTGCTTTTTGTGTGCAAGTGCGAACACGCGCATTCAAGCATATGCACGTCGGCCAAGTCCTGCTACACTGTATGCATACCCAGCCAAACACCCACACATCTGCTTCACCATACATATATACATATATACATACACATCTATATGTGTGTGTGCATATAAATTTTTGAATGTGCGTGTCTGTGTGAGTGGCGCTTTTTGTGGCACCATCGTTTGGGCATGTTGCCTTTTTGCATTTCTTTTCCTCTTTTATGCATTGCTTTTATCGCGTTTCCCATGCTTCTTGCATACATTCACATCTACGTTCACTTACCCGCTGGCACACACGCAGACACACACACACACACACACACGCACACTTGCAACACTCGTAGCCTAAAAGTATGCAGCATTCATTGAAAGGCTTTTACATGACACACTCTACGCTTTACTATGCCTGTCTGTTTTACATATTTCACTTCTTTTTTTTGTTGCCATTTGGTTGCCATTTCTGTTGTATTTATTGTTGTTGCTGCTGCTGTTGTTGTTGTTTCTGTTGCTATTTCTGTTAATTTTGGGTCGCTTTTGTTGCATTTTTGCCATTTTGCCATTTTGCTGCCTAGCGTGTCGTGCAACGCATTTCATTTCGGTCTCACTTTACAGCTGCCGCACTCGACTCACTGAGTGTGTGAGTGTGTGTGTGTTGATGTGCAGCTTCGCTTATTTATATCCAATTGTTCATTTGTCTTTGGTTTATGTTACGCATACGTCATGTTTGCCCATATTTTATATTTTATATGTATTATAGTAGCACGACTCGCTTCAACGGCTTCTGTTAGTGTGTCTGTGTGTGTGTGTGTGTGTGTGTGGCATTTACAATCAGAGTGGTGGGCCACAAATGCAAAATGTTTTTCCTTGTATTTATTATGTTTTCAGATCTCCTTTATAAATTAAATGTGTCAGCATTTGATTCCTTTTTTTTTGCTCCATTGCACAAAATAACATTTCGTTCAGGCGTGCATTGAAAATGCTTTTATTTTGGCTGCTCGCCAATGCTGCATGCTTAATTGCTGCAAAAATACCTATACGCACATAATTATAGGGAATTCGAATTACACTTGCACAGCTGTGTCGTTTAACCTGATATTTTAGTTGCTGCGGCAATTTTATCTGCTCTCAACTCTCAATTAGGAATATTTTAAAATTTCCGTGTACAAAATGTGTTGTTGTTGGAAATAACTGTATTTGCCTATGTACACCGCAGCTTGTCACCCGTTTTGTAGTCTTAGTCTGTTGTTGCCTGCGAGCAACGGTAATTGTAAGTTCCTTATGATCAAGACCTTCTTCGATGCTATGTTTAAGCTACTTTCATGAAGTAAGAGTCAGTCGCTTTTGGTCGCTTGAATCGCGTAGTATAAGTCGCATGAAGCGGACTAATATATTTTGTATTAAATACAAAGCTCTAAATAAATATAAACCCCAAGTTATAATAGTTGTGAGTCCAAGCAATTAATTTGTTTTTCTTCTGCTTTCTTTTCCATCCTGAATTCAATATCTCTGCATGCACAAAAACAGGCACAACATTTACATATTTACTTAGTTCGGCTGTCAGATATTTGTCAAATGGTCTGACAGCTGTGTGCATCTATCGCATCCGTCAATCCAACTACTTGTATTCTATAGGGTACGTTCGCTTCGCTTCGTAAATCTCGTTACAATTTTGCACTTTCGCTTCAGACTGGGACACATGCAAGCAAAAAGAAAAAAACAAATGTAATTTTTCTTTTCTGTATGAAATTTTATCATTTTGTTAGTTCAATTCGTTTTATATTTCGTTACGTACATTTTTGTTGTGTGTAGTTATTTTTTTTTTTTTTTTTTGTCAATTTTTCTTTTCTTATTTTTGCGACTGTGTGCTGCTCTTTTTACTTTATTTATTTAGTTATTGTATATATGTGTATTATTTTGTTGCTTGTGTATTTTGAATTTTTTATGGAACTTATACTCATGCAATGGCAAACGACAATAACAAAAGCAACGACAACAAATTTGTCTTGCAAAAAGTTTATTTTGCTTGTCACATTTTCTTATTGTAGTTGATAAACTTCCCGTTTCGTGGCCCAATCTACAGCAAAGGCCATGTCCAAGTGTCTATGACTGTTTATGGCCCGTCAGTCAGTCTGTCAGTCTGCCTGTCTGCCTGTCTTCATGTGTGTGTATGTGTGTGAATACATGTTTTCGTTTTTTATTATTCAGTAAATCAAATCAGTTGCCTAACAACTCAATCCAAACACTTGCAGAGCACGCTCCATGGACATGGTCGGCACACCTCTCCTCATCTTACTCTTCTCCTTCTATTCCCGCAGTACTTGAATAAACTTGTTCGCAGGACAGTCCGCAGGCTCCCGCTGCTGGGCATTCCCTCAGATACTTTCACACAAGTGCACCATGTACCACATATGTACATACACACAAACACAGACATATATGCGATATCTTTCAGTCCGCCTCACTCTCAACTGTCATTGGCATGTCTGTTGTTGTGGTTGTTGTTGTCGTCGTGGGTGATGTTGTTGCTGTTGTTATTGTTGTTGTTGCAGATGCTGCTGCTGCTGCTGCTGTTGTTATTTTTACAGTTAAGTCAATATGCAGCCGTCAAAAGCAACACTTGATACTGTTGTGTGCCACTTGCGTTGGCCAAGTCCGAATTCTCAGCCACCTTTTCTCTCTCAGCCATTCTCTGTCTGTCTTTCTCATTCACTCCCTGTCATCTACTCTTTCGCTGGATCTTAGTCATTTGACGACTTTCACAGTTATTGTGACTTTTCTTTCATTTTGTTTACAAAGTTCTGCACACAGTCATGAACTTAGCAATGGGGCAACATCAGAAATTTATGGTCAACCGAACAGAAAGAAATGCAAACAACTATAATATACATACTCACACCCACCAACACGTACACACACACACACACACAGTCAAAGCAAGTCCTGGTTAAGCAAAGGGTGACCATAATCGACTTATGTGCATAAGCCGTCGCCCAAAAAGCTTGGCCTATCGACCCGAAAAGCTAGCAGACTCCTGTCTCATAGACGCCAGCAAGATGCCGTATCAGACAGGATTGACTGTCAGATAGTTAGGCAGTTGTCGAGTGAGCACGTCAGTCAGTCAGTTAGTCAGTCAGTCATTCAATCAGATAGATGCCCTATTTTATGTGGCTTTGATGGTAGACTTTTTGTTCTTTCTTTTGCATTTGAGCTGCTGCAACGACAATGTAAATATCTTTAATGACATTCGTGGAAAAGCCGATTGTTACCAATCAGACATGCATAAGTCAAAAAGAGCTAAGCACTAAAGATGATTTCGTTGCTTACAAACATTTTACATTTCACTTTAGACAATTTGTAAATAAAGTCAACAGTGTTGAGGTTCTTGAAAAATCATCAACCAGTCATCTAAAATATCTAATCATTGTTTTACTTAAATATTATTGTAAGTGAGCAGCTCAAAGACCTTGGGAAATATTTTAATGTGGTTAATTAATTTGGCAATCTATTTAATGTTCTTTAAAACATTATAATTAATATGTATATGCATTTAGTGTAGTCCTAGTCCTAGTCTATTATTAATTTATAATTTTAAGCATATAAATATTGAAAGGTATTCAAATTGGGATCGAATTTTTTAAAATTGAAAAAATAATTTTAGCTGGTTTATTTATGTTGTTTTTGGTATGTTTTTATAGCAATATAAGCACTATTACTTGCCGCAACAGAGCTATAAATTGTGTTTTGAAAATATGAAGTATCGATTTAGTCCCTTGCTCATAATCGAAAAAAAAAAATTTTTTAATTTATGCGCCACAAAAAATCAATCATGCATATGGTACATGTAAATTGATTTAATGTGGTTAATGCAGTGCACAAATATATAGGATATACATATATATACAATTACAAAATAGCCACAACTGGCAGTAGTGAAATATGAGCTTATACATGTTTTCATATAAGTCTTAAAATATTTTTATTTTAATTTTAATTTATGTTTACATTGTTTTCAAAATCGAACTGCTTGAAATGTCGAGAAAACTATGATGAAAATAGTTTTGGTCTTTTTTCCAGTTACATAAATATTCTAAAAATATTGTTGTATTCAATCTGCAACCTATTAATAGTAACATCTTGCTAAGTTTTGACTTATTGATAGTCAGATGACAGCCCAATAAATTGATTTCTACTATTGGCATCGAAACTCTAGTGAGAAGACGTTAATGACTTATACGGCATACGGCATATGGCTTTAGTTTTTTTGTTTTTGTTTTTCTTTTTGAAAACAGTATTAGCTGCTGTATAGAACAAAAAGTGGCACGTAGTCTCCCGTCCGGCATCACTGTCGCCCCGTCCTGGGCATTGTTCTGGTGGAAACCTTTTTTACGATTTACGTGCCGTTTCCCCAGGCAGTGACTGTGCCACTCTCAGATGTCCGTGCCTCATGCATGGCTTTTAATAATGCTCATATTTTTATGGCTCGCCCAGACGGTGGACGGGATACGAAGGAGGAGACGTCATCACATTTCATGTGATTTTTTCTCGCTTCCTTTTTTATTATTTGTTGCTTTCGTTGTTGTTGTTGTTGTTTGTTTGTTGTTTGCAACTTTTGTTGCTTAAATTAACAAGTCCGTCCAGGCAAAAGGTACCAGCTCACACAGGCACATACACACACACACACACACACATTAAAACATATAAGCAGCATTGATGTTTACTCTGCTTAACCTAAATCCACTTTGATTGGTTTTTGGCAAAAGCCGCGAGACATTTTCGGTCAATAATGTGATGAAATTTTAATTATCCAATACGCATTCGAATTTCAATTTAAAACCCAGATGGCCGTTTGGCAGCTTAAAATGACAAAAAAAAAAGAAAACAAACAATTCGAATAAAAAAATGCAAGCAGTTTTTATTAAACAAGGGCAACAACAGTTTCACAGTTGCTGTTTTTGTATACCCTTCTTTTTGCAGGGTATAGCATATTTTAGAGTGGAGGAGATTTTCTTTGATAATTAATGTGTTACCTGAGCTGAGTTTTTATTTGGAATATATCTTTTGCCGGTTCCAGAGCAAGCTTTCTTTCTGGAGACGAATCCAGCGAAGTATAAATTTTAAATAAATTAAAATTTACTTCTAAAAAGTTTTTCCCTAATACTGAATATTGTTTAATAATGAAAATTGTCAGCAGAAGTCAACTATATTTCTTTAGTGTTCAAATTGGTCAAGAATTTAGCTGTTTTGCTTACAAGATTTTGCTTGACTGATTGCTAGGTTTTTGAGGCTGTCAATAGACTTGTTCAGAATACGACTTGACTTCCATCGAATGCAAACAGATGTATTCCAAAAGGGATTATCTGTCAAAGTAAGTTCTAGTTCGATTGGTCTGACACTTTTCGATAATTTTCTTAAAAGTTACACGAAGATGTTTTACGGCTTATATGCTTGTAAGAGTATTTCGAATTCGTTAGCATTTGCTCTGATATTATTTCTAGCTATTGTTGTCATTGTTATTCATGTTTTTTGTTGTGCTCGTATGTTTGTGTGCTTATTTACAGCCCAGCGGCATGTTTGTTGTAATTCAATTTGATTAAACAAACTTTGTGTTGTGATCAGCTCAGTTGAGCTGAGTTGAGTTGATTATTTGGGCATCAGCGCGCATTACCTGCCAGGCTCATTTCTTTTTACGCTGCATATTTAATGCAACACATTTTTATTATACTCTTGCGCTCGTGTGGATGTGTTGTGTGTGTGTAAGTGTGTGTGTTGTGTGTGGTTGTTTTTGTGCATCAGTGTGTGGTAAGGCAAAACACACAGAACAAGAAAGTTTAAATAAACTTTTAACTGGAAGGCATCAACGCAAGTTTGGTTCGTATGTCAGGCATCAGGCAGAAGGCAGCAGCAGACGCATCAGCAGAAGCATCAGCAGAACCATCAGCAGAAGTAGAAGCATCAGCAGAAGCAGAAGCATCGGGAGCAGCATCCATCTGGGGAGTTGTCAGTGTCGCTCCTCTTCCTTCCTGTGCTGTTCGTCTGCTAAGCGCTGACTTGCCCTGTGACGTCCTGCAGCAGCACCATCCAAAGTGTCCTGTGGCCCATTTGCCACTTGCTGCCGCAACAGGGGTGTCATCATCATGAACCCCATCCCCCCTCCCCCCTCACCTATCCACCAACCATCGTCTTTCCATTGTTATTGTTGTTGCTGTTGCTGTTGCTGCTGCCGAGGGTTTTTCGGTTGGCAAAAATGAAGTTTTTCTTTTGCCATGAATTGATAATGTACACATGTTCGTATATGGGGAGCTGCTGATACGATGCTGCTATTTGCATAACCATATACAGACTAGCATCTATGTGTCGTATGCGTATGTGTGTCTGTGTCTGTGTGGGTGTGTATTTGCAGATTATTTAGCCAAAAGTTGAAAGGTATTCGAAATTCTGCAGCCAAACTAAAACCCAAAACAAACAAAAAACAAAACCTTCAAAACTTTTATTAAGTTGAAGATATTTTGTTGAAATTTATACACATTCGCCATTTGCGATTTCTCGTTCTTCTCTCTCTCTTTCTCGCTCTCTCTCTCTTTCACCCTCTTTCTTCCCCTCTGCCACTCACTCTTCGCATTGTCTTTGCTATTTGTTTGTTGATGCTTTTTTTGTTGCTTGTGCCATTTTTTTGCACTTGGTCGTTAAAAACTACAACCAAATGGCTTGGTATAATATTTGGCATTTCTTTTGCATGCATTTTGCTTCATGGCGATTTATATTTTTAAATGGAAAGTTGAACATATAATAAACTGCAAAGAAATAGGAGCTGCTTCTGTTTTTTGCCTCGTTTTGTTTTTTCTCTTTGTTTGGCCCAAATATTGGCTGGCTCATCTGTGGCAAACGCAAAACTGTGCCAATTATTGTCCCTAAATTCGAAAAATTTTCGGACTTCTGAACTGATATGAAAAGCATTCAATGACCTTTCCTTTAGGCAGTAATCAAATTGAAAAATATTTCAACAATTTTAGAATGAAAATGGCTGTGAGTGCATTCACCTGAAATCAGATCATAATTGCATTTCAATTTCAATTATCTGGCCAAAAGCACAAGTATGCCATCAAAATGCACAGATTATTCACAAATGACACAAAACAATTGAGTTGTATATTTACATACGCATTGAATATGGAAAAAAAAAAAATGAAATCCTACACGCATTGTCAATTTTAAAACAACGTAATGGCCACTGGCAATATCCACAGGAGCAGCTATAATAAAAACAAGGAAAGTGTTCAGAGTGTCAGACGCGAAGATACTCTGCATAATGAATTTAAATCACATATCGAACAGCACCTACAAACACACAAAGAAAATATATCATTTACCAAAACACACTGAAATTAAACCAAAAAAAAAACCCCCCGAAAGATGGGAGGAAGACATAAGATAAAAACGTAGATATTTTTTTTTACATTTTTGGTTTGCTAATTTTCTAAAATGAAATCGATCTTTCTCAAGATATGGTCAATTGCAAGCATTATTAAATGAAAGTTTCGATTTTTGTATAACTTTTCTGTGCACAACTTACGAGGGTATAAAAACCACTACAGAAACATCTAAATCAGATGCATAATACTCATTAGGGAGAAATCTGCATGGTATTTGCGCCGAAGCGAAAATCGATAGTCAAAAGCCAGCAATAAATTACCCAAAAATTATGATAAAACACAGAAAAACGTAGCAAACAATGTAGCTAATTCAAGATGAGCAGTCGTGGAATACATTTACTGTGAGTGCTCGGGAATGGACTGAAGTGTCATTTGGAAAAACATATTTATAAATAATTTCCATGCTAATATGCATTTTATGTAATTAGCGGTTAAAATAATGAATACACTACATAATTATCGCCCATTTCGCTGACCGCACAGCATGGCAGCGACAATAATGAACTCGACGCAAGGAAAATCAGAGGGGGGAGTGAACAGATGCAGATTGCTACACACATACAACATATGCATGTGTATGTGTGTATGTGTGTGTGTGTGTGTGTATCTATAATGTGCATATTATATTTGTAGTTTGGCACTTATCGCTGCATGCGCAGCTATTTATGTGTGTGTGTGTGAGTGTGTGTGCGTGTGTGTGTTGGCATTAAGGCATTAGCACCGCAAAAACATCAACTAATTGTGCATTTTAGAGATAATAAACACTGGCAACAAGAGAATTTATTATTTCAGGCTTGATCCGCATTGCGTACAGAGAGAGAGGGAGAGAGATGGAGAGTGAGATGGAGAGTAAGAGGGAGAGTGAGAGGGAGAGAGCCAAGAGCTTAGCCAAGTGACAAAAGTTTGACACCGCATATGTGCCAAATTAATAAGCATCGCATTTATTAGCAGTCAAATAAGGAGATAAGTGTCAGTCGTACAGCAGCTGCTGCTGCTGCTGTTGATGCTGCGCGGCGAGTCCCCCCGTAAAATATTCAAATATTTAATTTGAATGGCATGCCAGTCAAACCAAACCAAAGAGCCAACCAGCCAAACAGTCAGAGTGCCAACACTAACACGCCCACACGGCATATATTTCAAGTAGTTAAGCGCATTAGCGGCACTTTTGGTTGGCTTTGTCACGACGAGCCACAGCTGCTGCTAGAGTGCCCCATGCCCCCCACCCTCCCTCCTCCTTTTTTTTTGTCCCATACATGTGCATATGGCAGTTATCGCACATCGCACATACGCAGCGTGTGCCGCAGCCAATTAAAGTTCTTAAGCCCCCCCTGGGTGGTGGTAGTAGTAGCAGTGGTAATGGTACAAAACCACTACTTCACAGTAAAGCACAGTTGGCAACTTGTGCATTATCCGGTGCAATTGTTTAATGAACTTTTCCACACTCTAATGACTTCATTAACAAGAATCAAAAGCGCAAAAACTTTTGCATCACATGCGCGTTTCATTGTCATTTTGTTGTTGCATGGTTGCTTGCAAAATGTTTTGCGTCCATTTTTAATATGCACATCACAAATTAAAGTCACCAACGGCAAAATGCACTAAATGCCTGCATACATTTCACATTTTAATAAATCATTTTGTGTTTTAGTAATGAGCACACAAATTGTGCCGTGCCCAGAACGCAGCTCAAATATTAATGTCATGTCAAACAGCAATTACAACGTGTTACAACAATAACAACAACAAGAGCAACCGACAACAACAACACTAACAAATGTGGCATTCATACTTTAGACTTCGCACACTTGAGCAATTTGCCAAATAAATCATTATTATTTCATCAAATTTGTCATTGATAATGTTTAAATGTTTAGAATGTCCGTTTGCGTATCGCTATGTGTGTGTCGGTGTGTGTGTGTGTGTGTGTGTGTGTGTGTGTGTGTGTGTGTGTGTGTGTCGGTGTGTGATAGATATCATTGAACCTTAAGAGAATTAAATTTTACCAAAAATTTTGGAAATTTGCATACGAAATGCATTTTATAATCCATTCCAGAAAGTCCTTATCGTCAGCAACCAAATATGCACAATAAACTTGAACACGCAATAAGAAAGCAGCAACAACAAATATAACAAACAATAGCAATTGTAGATAGAAATGCATGTTAACAAAATTGCTGACAATTATCAATACACATACAGATATACACACAGATACACACACAGATACACACATGAATACACGTGTATAAACATCCGCACCGTTAGGGCAAACAAATTGTGATTTAATAGTTAAATGTATGGACATGATTGGGCAATACTTTAAATCGAATTAGTTGCTGGCAGATGTTTATTAAATTTATATGGATCTGTCTGTTCAGTTGACTTTCATTAGCTGATTTAATTTTGGTTAATGCGCAACGCAAATTTGCATTTGTAGTTGAAACATTCATAACTCAAATTGTCAACTTGCTTACAACATATGACAAGGCTTATCTTTCTCTCCCCTCTGCCCCTCTCTCTGTGCGCATATTTGAGATATTTGAAAGCGAATTTCATGCACTAAATCAAATTTAATTTGATTATCAAATACATATGTGTGCTGCACAGCCAGAAACTACCAATTTAATTGGTCAAATAATATTTACAAACATTTGAGAAATGTGAATATTAAATTGTTTGGAAACTTACTTAATTCACTTTATCATTATTACCAATTAATTGCGATTCTATTCACATTTCAGCTGTTGACCACTTTTCCATCTAATTGATTTCCATACACTCTCTAATCATAATAAGTCAAATTAATCCCACTAATTAGTACTTTTAATTGGTAATATTGATTCCTGAGCTTAACAGCTCCAATTTTTACTCAATATGATTTTAATTGTGAGCTTTATAATATTTAAGAATTATTAAACAGATTCAGTCCAATGTATGTACATAAATTACTAGATTGATTTGACCACATCCTTTGTACATATATTTGAATGGAATAGAGAGAGAGAGAGAGAGGGAAGAACTTGAATTAAATTAGCTCATCATGTATATTTCTCAATCAGCATAATAGTCAAGTCAATTTTGGTTTGTGCTTCACAAAGCATTTAACCGAATAATCACATATAGGAAGCAGCAGCTAAAACAATTGAAAGGAAGCCGCAACAAATAATTTATACGTTTTTGGAGGACTTATCAAAATGTATGATCTATTGATTTATGCATATAATAATGATAATCATTTATCATTAACAAAAAATTAAGAATTTGATTGTCACAGGTGAGTGAAAGTGCTTGCCGCACCGCGTGTCATTATGCAACATCACAATTAATTATACAATCAAACATACAAACACACACAGCACACATGCATATATCTATGGGTAAATAAGTATCTTATTTGCATAATTCATGTGCGTTCGCATTGAAGGCAATAGCGATAAAGTATCGAGCCATAACAGTTAGAGAGCAGTCAGAGTGGAACGCAAATCCTTTTCACTTACCCACACCGCAGAGAGTGGCAAATGCACAAGCGGATTTCCGTCAATGCCAGGCACTTGAGAATTAATATCAATTTGTATTCATTTGTGAATATTACAAAAGGATTATACAAAATTAATTAAAATTTGCACAATTTACGTTCGAAGGCTTCGTCGCTTCGGTGGCATCGTCTGTGGCATCAACATCGACAACATCGACAAAGACATCGTGGGCAACGTTGGACGGGCGCGCGCATTTGCTTGTCGCAGGGATCTGTGGGAAAAGTTTCGGACAGTTGGCGAGGCGCGAGTGTTGGCGCTTAATGGAGTTTAATCGCATTGATGAGCATCAATTAATCATGCCGCAAACGCAAATGACAACGCACACACAGACACAGACACAGACCAAAGCGCACAGCCAATAGTACTCCAAATCCAAAACGGCGCGCATCTTTCACTAAGCCCGCACATTACGCATACGACACGTACGCCAAGGAAAAAAATCGAATTGCCAATTAAAAACTGAGAGAGCTGGTGAGAGATGGAGAGAGTTGGCAATTACACCATAATCGAATACAAGCACACACACACACACACACACACACACCCATCCCCTAAAACCAAAAAGAGAAACCGCACACTTAAAGCACTCAATAAACGGCATCATTTGTGCTGGCTGTCAAGGAACAAAAACAGCAACAGCAACAGCAACAACAACTGTGAACTTGGAGCATTGCCTGCGCTAAGGACTTTAAGTCCCGTCGCACCTGTCGCCAGGACAGGCAATTGCCAGCGATTCCGACTATATACAAACAAACAAGCCATTATCATAATGCGCTCCAAAGATGCCGAAGGAGTGTCACAGCCAAAGACGACATCGATGACGATGCAGACGTCGAAAAACACACCAAGAACAAACACACACATCCACAATTACACACACACACTTACACACACACACACCCACACACACACACACACACACACACACACACACACACAAAACATGCACGCGAACACCTTTTGGCATTCTGGTTAACTGAAGCACGCGATATGATGGCAACGACAAAAACTGGCAACAGTTCGTGTTCGCATAACTGAGCATAATCGACGCCTTTCGGTTATAATTAACTCATTAAAGTGAAACGTCAGCCGCAGGATGTGGCAGCAATGCTGACAGAAGGCAAGCCATCAAAGCGCACATGTAATCCGATACTCGACGACGTTGACGTCAACGTCGCCGTCGCAGTCGCCGTCGCAGTCGCCGTCAACTTTGAGCAACAGCTGCTAATAGTCACAGAGTGGTGGGTGGTTGGGTGAATGGATGCGTGGATGGGTGTTTGGGCTGTTTAGCTAACCAACCGTAACCCACACATACTCGTAAATAAGAAATGAAATCAAAGTTAACATTTTGTAAATCTGGTTTTTATAACTTTTGCCGCGAGAGAGCTATGCCACCGCACGACGATGCCATACACACATTGACGCCAGAACCAAACTCCTAAGGCATACGAGATGTGAAATTGCAATTAAATTAATGTCACGCATACGCCGCGTATACCATGAATGCCACCAACTCTCTTCCTCTCTCTCTCTCTCTCTCTCTGTCTGTATCGCTCATATGAAATGGAACAGGAAATGCGGAAAAGCGGGCCACATAGCTCAGGTTTTATTGCTGAGCCACAAACAACAGCAGCAACAACAACAGCAACAATTAGTGCGTGTTGCCAACCAGCAGCAGCTGCTACTCACGCTTGTTATATGCTGAGGGCCCGCGCGAAATGGCACTGGCTGACTGGCGTCGGGGGGGAGGTGGCTTGTGCGCTGCATATAAATCGATGCTGATGTTGTGAAAATTTGCCAAAATAACTACAGACATATACTTGCCAAAAGCAATTAAACTGCTAAAACCACATTTTGTGCGAGAAATAATTGCGAAAATGCCAAAACATATGGCCAAAGCCGACCAACAAGCATCCTATTGGCAAAAACAGCCCAAATACATGCAACAACAGCAACAACAACGACAACAACGACAACCAGGAAAAGGAAAAAAAGCAGTCGTCAGCCGCGTTGCCAATTACAATAACGTTCAATGCGGGGGCGGTGCGTGGCATTGATCGACGTAACCCACAAAAAGTCAAGCCAAATAAATAGGCCGACAAAAAAAAGAATAAAAAAAATAACATCGACAAAAAAGTAAACAAAAACGGCAAATTCCAACAACAAATCAAATATATTATAGCGCAAAAACAAACCAAAGTCAATGCCACCTCCAATAACAATGCCACCACCGCCTCTGTGATGCGGGTGGTTCAACGATGATGTGCATGGCAATGGTGGCCATTGCCAAAATGCCAGCACTGGCAGCACAATTCAGTTGCGGTAGCTTTGTTTACACTTTACAATAGGATTTTGTGGGGCTTTTTCCAAAAATTTCGAGTTTTTTTTTATTTTTTATTTTTTTTTGTATTGTTGGTCGACTTTAAATCTAATGCGATCATCATACATATATAGCGGCAAAACTGTGAAAATCATATGCATTTCAGCAGCAACAATTGCTAGTGAATAATGACATATGTACGCTCCAATTAAATGGCCTGTAAAGTCATGTTTATTGTTTACACTTATATTTAAATTATATTTGTGAATATTCTGAATATATCTGAATTAATTTCGATGTAAGAGAATTTTACAGAGCGATATTAAATTCGAAAAACTATTTTCGCGCCACTCTTTTGATGAAAAAAATGATTGAATATTTCACTTAACTTCTAAAGGTTTTCTTGCTCTCAATAAATTATTGTTATTAAATTAAAAAAAAAAAGAACAATTCTTATAAAAAAAAGCGATTTCCATTCGTTTCAGCTTTATCACAGATTTCATCTATTTTATCTGACCGACTTTTGAAAGATAGCAAATCTATGCAAATATGTAAATAAATCATGTATATAAATGCATATACATCCGCCAAGGGTTAAATATATATATATATATATATATATATGTGTGTAATCAAATTGAATGCACTACACAACGAAAGAGACAAAGATCCATTATAGTTTGACAGCGCACAAAGTAGGCAACAATTTATCAGGTGCTCAGTCGGTTATTGAACAGAGAGACAGATAGACAGATAGACGGCAGATATGCATATACATTGTACATGTATAAGCTGAAATTGTCTCAGCTGACTGAGAAATTCCAATTGCCTCGCTTCGTAGCGCACAAATACGTACAGCGAAGAAGAAGAAGGAGAAAAAAACGAGAACACAGAAAAAAGAAATCACAACAAGAGCAAAGACAACGACAGCAACAACAACAGCAACAATAACAAAAATAACGGTGAAAATGAAAACGACAAAACAAAATGAATGGCAATCGCGGTTCAGTCGTCGCCAGTCGCGCGAGTGAAAGACAAATTAAGATTATAAAAAAAAAATAATAATAATAAAAATACACAGCAGCAAGCAGCAGCAAGCGAAAAAAAAAAAACGAAATGCGAATTGATTGATTGATCTATCAAAAGTGTATACATATGTACAAATATATTTGTGTGCGTGTCTCTGTGTGCCTGTTTGTGTGTGTTTGTGTCGTGCGTTATGTGCGTGAGGCAGCCAGTGGTTGACTGCGGCATCCCTCGGCGCGTATCTGTAACTGCGGCAGTAGCAGTCGCAACAGCGGCGGCGTCTTTGTGATTTGACAGACAAACTGACAGCAAGACGCGGTCTGGGGCAATGCCGCGGGCAGTGGCACAGACAAGTAGCGACCTGTGACTGCCTGTCGCCGTTTATGTATGCGCGCGACCCCTCCCCCCGTCCACACCCCAACCACAGTACGCCCACTATTCCGTCACCTGCCTTGCTGCCTTCCTGCTCAGTCAGCCTGCGTATTGGGTGTGTGTGAGTTAGGGAGGGACAGCGGGGGAGGCAATGCGTAGGTATGTGCCTATGATGCTGTGTTTGTGTTTGTGTTTTCTGTGTGTGTGTGTGTGTGTGTGTGTGCGACACGTAGCACATTTTATTTTCCAAGTAATAAATCAATTTTCCGCACCACTAAAAATGAAAACGAAAAACGAATTGAAGCTGAAGCTGACGCTTCCTATCGACTGAAGTGTGCATGGAGCTGGGTGGCAGGAAGGGTAGGTTGTGATTGGGCAATGGGGCATCGGGCTTGGGGCTGGGATTGCCTGCCTGACTGACTGCCTGCCTGCCTGCCTGCCTGCCAGGCGGTCACAGCTGCTTGGGCTGTGCGAGTGTGACGGAGGTGGGGGTGGGGTTGGGGGGCAACAGGCGGTACACCTGAGAAGAGCGTAAATTAAAGTCACTAAATCAAAAAAATTCCCAAAAACACAAAGCAAACGAGAAAGTTAACATTTGTTTACGTGGTTCTTCGACTGGCGCGCCTGGAACTAAGATTAGCAGGCAGTATAAAAGGGGCGACACTGGCGAGGGTGTGTGGGGAGGGGAACAGCACGACTTGGTCTATGGCTGTCCAGCTACAGTCATTTATTGGCCAAAGTTGGCCAGGAAACGCATAAAGGAACGGGCTCCCCGAGCAAATGAGCAACTTGGCGCTCAACAACAAAAAGTAAGCAAAACAATTTGCTGTTTGTTTTTTTGTTGTTGTTGTTGCTTCTGTTGCCGTTTTTTTTTTTCTTTACTTATTTGTTGTTTTTTTTTTGTTCTGTTGGTGTTCTGTTTTCCACCTCGACTTTTACTTCATCCACTTGTGCGCTGGCCTTCAGCAGCCCGTGTGTGCGGCCAGTGCGGCAATTTGTTTTGAGTGGGGTCGCTGGGCGCTAAGGGGGCGAGATTGGGGGCGCTGCGGCGTCAAAGGCAGCAAAACAAATCAAGTCAACAATCAGCAGAGCACACACACACACACACACAGACACAGACACGCACACATAAACACACATTTAGACATTGAGGCAGACACTCTGTAAAAGTTAATGTAACGGCGCATTTAATTGCACGCACGGCACGAAACCAACGCTTCAGACTGCCCACAACCCCACAACGCCACAGCCAACCAGCCAACCTGCCAACCACCCAAAAGCCATACCCACACCATGGCCACAAAAGTGTACAAGCGTAACTTTTTGCTCAGGGCACTTACTTGGCTTTTTGGCCCCGCCGTTCAGGTGAGACTTGCTCTCGCTCAAGTAAGTAAAAATGGCTATTAGCCAAAGCATTTTATGCGGCTCTCTTGCTCCTCTTGCTTGGGCACACCCATTTGCCCATTGGCTATTGCCCATTGCCCATTTGCCCAGGCAGTGGCCGTTCTGACTTACACTTACAATCTATGTGTGTGTGTGTGTGTGTGTGTGTCTGCCTGCCACTGGCAGCTTTTGTTGCCTAATGCGCTTTGCTATTTTTTTTTTAATTATAACCCAAGTTACCTGTGAATGAAAAGTAAAAGGGCTGCCAAGACGGCGACGATGACGACGACGACGACAAAGCAGCAGAAGACGACAACGACAACGACAACAACTACAGGAAAGACAAGGCAGCATCCTCATCCGCATCCTGGGCCAGGAAGTGGCGTCAGCCAAGACACGAAAGCCCTGTAACAGACACACTTAAATGCCTTTTAGCTGCAGCAACAGCGAAAAAATCGCTGGCAACAATTTTAATTGCGTAAAGTGTGCAGTTTCCCCACCCCTAACGCCTCTCCATCCCCTTCTCTCTCTCTCTCTCTCTCTCTGTCTTTTGCAATCAACCCATCTGTCTCTATCAACATCTCTATCTCTGGCTATCTCGCTCATTCGTGCGCCTTGGAATTTTTGCCGTCCGTGTGGTGTCTGCGACACCAAAGGCCAAGCTGCAACAAAATTAAATTACTCATTCGCTCAGTTGGTCAACAGCAGCAGCAGCAGCAGCGTTGGCAGCATTGGCAGCGCTGCACCCAAGACTGCAATGGATTTATTGTTAATTGGAAATGAGGCATGCTCGGACTATTTGATGCACAAAATATTTCCGCCACTCAACGGGAGACCTAAACGGCTTCACATTGCTCTCGAAAACAAAAAAAAATAAAAAGAAAAGCCAGCCAAAGAAGGAGAAACAGACGAAGAAAGAAAGAAAAATGCTGACAAATAGCACGCGTAATTAGAAATTAAGTTGCCGTTTCGGTGACCGTGTTTTAGATGATTAAGTAGTATGACAATTGAAGTGGGAAAGCGGAGACTGCAAGAAGAACACAATTTGCTGGCCGGGTCGGGCTGGGCTGCCTTAATATTAATCAATAAGTACGTTGTAATAAGAAGTCTGCACACACACACATAACTGAGCCAATACATTTATGTATTGTTGGCTTACATTGCGTAATTATACAAACGTATATTGTAAGCATGTCTGACATATTTGACAACAGGGTTAAACAGTGGCTTACCAATAAATTGTAAAATAAACCCACATGCACATATAGCCATAAGCAGTTGCGGGTTAAGATCGTACAAATCACTTCTCTTGACAAATATTATCTATTTATATCCAATGATACCAAAATGTTATAAATTATAATAAATTGTCTTTTTCAGGCTGATGTTATTAATTGAGCCTGCTTCAGGCAATTATGACATCAATATAAATTATAAGATGATTTTAAAATCTGTTTACTGTTTACTGTTTCCTGTTCATACGTTCATTTTAAAATTCATTTCATTTTTTAGTTTAAATTTCGATATTAAAATATAATCTATTTAGCTTCTTTTATGATTTATTTATTTATTATTGATGTACACTTCAACTTTTATTTATATGAAGCCCATTAAGCTTTTTTATCAGATGCTTATGTTCTTTATCAATAATCTAATGATTAAAATCAGCAACAGTTCAGCAACGTACAAATAATTGAAAAGATTTCATTTAACCAAATAATAAAAGAATATATGTTCAATTCGATTGGTAATTATGATAAAAATAAACAAATTAAACCTTTAATTGATTTTACTGCTAAATTGCGCGAATGTCTTTTGCAATTAATAACCGTCCAAATTGGCAATGATACATATTTTCAGAGGCAAAGCCCATATGGAATACACATTTTTAAAAGTGTGATTATTCCTAAAGTACCAAATATTTGGCCATTAGCACTAATAATTCAACGTTTAATAAAGCAGCAACCAAAGAGTATATTTATTATATCTCTGATCTATTTGTATGGATGTAAACTAATGGAGTTGCAATTTTCAGCTGCAATGCAACTCAGTCGAATTGCTATCGAGGTATCGATTAAAGCAGAATAATTTAAATTGTCGACAGAAAAATACAGCTCCAACAATTACATACACTCATACAGGATATATGGAGATATGTATTAAGTTTATTTTTCCTTCGTCACCCTTTGGTATTTTTATATAAATGGCACTGTGGCAGAACGGCTAATTGCTGACTGCTCACATTTTGTTCGTTGAGTTGAGAAAAAAGTGTCGCCTGTGGCAACTGAAACTTTCAAATTTGCAGAATGTGTCCTCTGCTGGCCACAGTGGCGAGCAGTTAAATTACTTCTCATTTATTTTAAATTGTGAAAAATATGTGCGAATGTTCAGCCAACAGCCATTACAAGATGATACCGAACAATGAGTGGAACTCGAACGAATGCAACTACGAGTGCCAGTCCGAATACTGGTTTGAATACCACTGCGAATACAAGAAGCGAACAGACAAACGCTGGCCAGCAATGAGCAAAAGCCAATGCAGAAGCACGATAAAAGTGTTGTACAATTTGAGCGCGAAATACGCGCTGTATATTTTCAAATAATGTGAAAAGTTTTCGCCAATGTTCTAGAAGGAAAACATCACAGCATAGGCAAGGGCTTGGCGGGGTGTGCAGGGATGTGGAATGCAATTGTGAGCTGCCAACCAGTAGATTTCAATACACATATACAATGTGTTTGTGTTGCTTTGTCCCTATTGTCCTGCATTTTGGATGCTTTGGCTGCGTGAAATGCAATTTCTCATATTTGCATAACTGCAGACAGCCGACAGCAGATAGCTCAAAATAAAGTTGAAATTTGCAGTGCAGTGGCTGCGGTTGCAGCCGCCACATCAGCAACAGCAGTAATAACAACAACTTTAATATCCCCAGACTGCAATGCGTAATTGCCCGCCGGCAGCAGCAGCAGCAGCAGCAGTCGCCGCCAACAAAACTCTTGCGGGGCAAAAGCGGGCCAGCAACAGTAGCGGAATCCTTCCGCTCGGCTCAGAGGCTGCTTTCCGGCCAGCAGTTCAAAAAATACACCACACGAACCAATGGACGGATGGGCGGATGGGCGGACGGACGAATGGACGGATGGACTGACTGAGCGACGAGCGCGCAGCATTGCAACCAAATTCAAATCAACGGAGTTACGCCTGCATACAATGCTCTAGCCTCATCACACACACGCACACACCCTTACACACACACACACACACATGCTAAAATGTGCAAGTAGATGTAAGACAAAGCATACTTTCGAGCGCAAATAACAGGCGGAACAAGCGAAACAAGCGAGAAAGCTAACAACTGGGCGCACCCGCCGGAACTGTGTTTATTCTATTAGGACACACACACACACACTCACACACACTCTCACACACTCACTGACACACATAAGCACAGCCGTACACACACTCACACATATATATATAGATGGACAGAAAAATTAGAACGGCAGCTAGCATTCCAAATTATACGCACAAAAGCAAACAAGTGTGCCAAGCAATGTCGAGTCCTGCCAACATCATCGATGGCCAAAGCAAACATAATTGATATCGTAATCAATTCAAAAATCCCGCAAAACTAAAAACAGCACTGGCTATGAAAACAACGTTGTCCTCGTCGTCGTCGTCGTCGTTCGCTGCCAGGATGCTGAGCACATGGCCACATGAACACGATGGCAGCGTATGGCCACAGGCATGTCAGCAATGCGCACGTAGCCCTCGACACTTTACCACTCCGCGTCGCAGACGCCCGCCAGCGCCACCCACAAAGAACAGTCTCCAGGCTCCTCCCATACCCAATCTTATAAGTATGTTTATGTATGGGAAGCTAGTGTGTTTTTGTGTGTGTGTGTGTGTGATGTGTGGCAGTGCGTGCCACTCAATCAACTCTGAAAAAGTCTACAAATATTAGCCCCTAATGCCATTGAGACCAGGACCAAGACGTAGCCTAAGACGAGCGAGATGATGCTGCTGCTGCTGCTGTTGCTGCTGCACACACGCCCAACTCCATGCCCATAAAAAAGTGGAATTGTGTATAAAAATGAAGCAGCAAAAAAAAAAGACAGAAAAAAAGTGGCAGCTTCAAATAAAATTGTTGCGACAAAGGCTCCAACAACAACAACAACAACAGCGAAGGCAGTTCAAGGAGCCAGCCAAAGGAGCTGCATCGGGCACGACGATAACATTAAGACGAAGTATCGAAAAAATGTGTAGTGGCACACACACAAACACACACACACACACACACACAAAAGAAGCTGAGGCAACGGCAACGGCAACAGCAACGGCAACGACAACGACGCCAACGCCGTCGACAAGGACACAAAAGCAGAATAACAACACAATCAAGCGACGCTCGCGCGCTTCAAGGATGAGAATATTGGGGGGTGGTGGGGCAGGAACAGGGAAGCGTGTCTGGGCATAGGCGGCACTGCATAACTTGGCAGCGTCAGAGAAAGCGGCACGTAATAACATTTTTCTAAAGAAACCAAAAAATAAGCAAGTACTTCTTATGTTAGCCACGCCGACGATTGCATACCCTTGCAGAAATAAAGTTTAACTGCTCAAATCTAAGTTGTCATTCAGAAAGTTGCATGAAATTGGGCTCCGATGTTAATTTGTGGAGCAAAATAAGATGGTCAACTAATGTGGTTGGCTTGTTCCCATTGGAGCTATATGATATATTTGTCCAGTGTTTAAATGAAGAACCCAATAACTAGTGAATTTAATCCGTTTTGAAAGCAGAAGAAGACTAACAAAATTCTTCATTAATCGACAAGTTTTATAGTAGTCCGATGTCGATGACCAATCTTTGTACCAATATAAGGATAAATATTTATGAATCGAATATACCAATAATAGTATAATATACAAATATGGCTGATGCTGATCAAAAATATAAATAAGTTAAGGCTGCAATGCATTACAAACGTCACAGCAATATTAGAATACCCTTTGCAAGGATATGAAAAGGACTGTTATAGCATAGCGACACAGATGAAGACGCAGACGTCAAGCGAATCCGAAGCTGTGGCTGTGGCTGTAGCTATAGCTGAGTCCACAGCCGAACTCTCGAGTCGTGGCAAAAACGTGCGTGGTGGTGTCCTGGTGTCCCGGCGCTTGTGGAATGCTGTCAGGAGACAAGTTATTGTTTTTGATTTCATTTTTCTTGCGTTTTTTTTTCATATTTTTGCGACTCCTGCCCACTTTACGGGCAAGCCAACGTTTTAGGGCATCAGCATGTGGATATGACTGTGGCTGTGGATGTGAATGTGACTGTGGATGTGGATGTGGATGCGGATATGCGAATATGTGAATACGTTGAACTGCTTATTTCCATACAGGAATGTATATGCTCGCCCCCAAATTGGCTAGTTTGGCTAATCGAGGCATTTGCCAGCGGCATAAGCTGGATTTCTTTTTGGGATTTATATTTTTATGACTAGATGGGAAAATTGCCTCCGGCTGCGTTATTATTATTATTATTATTATTATTATTTTTATTTTTATTAAAAGTGCGTATAATCCAAATGGACCAATATTTTCAGAGTCAGCAGCTTGGAAATAATTGCACAATGGGCCAGGTGTAGAATTGAAATTGACCCAACTTAAGCTCTAGAAGGAGATTATTATATTCAGCCTTCTAGATTTAGAGCTCATTCTTAGCTTACAAATCTTTGCAGGGATGCCCAAATGTTGGTTTATATTTGAAAAGACTTAAAGCCTATGGTGGCAATCGAATCGTGGTATGAAAAGCAACAAAATTGACAACTTATTGAGTTTAGTTTTTGCCACAAAATCTTTTCGAAGGAAAAATAATTATAATGTTGTAGTCGAGACCACTTAACTCCAAGATAACCTCTATCTATGCAGGTATTTATTATAGATGCACAAGAATGCAACATGAATGAAAAAAAGAAGGAAAATGTATTTTTAACTTTTCCTGTCGAGCAGTCCAGACCGTGACTCTGTTCGTCTACTATAAGCAACACTGTAATTTTCTCGCTTAATAATAAATTAGCACACTTCTTTTGGAATTAATTCGCATGTCAATAAAGAATTCCCAACTGGGTTGAACTCGGTATTGGCCATTGATATTAATTAGTTCGTAACTCGAGCTGAACATTGTTCAACTTAAAATAAATAAATTTGACATTAGCCTTATTATTATTATTATTTGTTGATATGCCATTTTTACATAAGAATTAATCTTACTTTGGCGGCGACAAGGTTCTCATGTTGAAAAATGTGCCGTGATAGTTGAAGAAAGTATCAAAGAAGTTATATGAAATGGTTGCTATAAGAAAATTATAAACCTAATTGGTTGTTAATTGTTTCGAAACAAACTGAATAATCTTGTTCGAGGAATTTACTTACTTGCAACAAAGTTCCAACTAACTGAGGGTGCAAAGCTAATCAAAGTACGAAAGCGATGAAATTCGTAAGCTATGGCTGAATAATATACATTGTAATATATACCCATCTATATCAATCAATCATTCCAGCGGCAATATAACTTGCGCTATTTCTCTTGTCTCTTGTCAGACACAGCGGCATCATTAGGCTTGCAGCATTTCAGAATCTCGCCAGCAACTCTGTGTTTTGCAGCACTCGCAAACTAACTTTGAAACTTTCTAATAAAATAGCCCTAGACCGTTACAAGCGCTGCTCTTTCTCTCTCTCTCTCGCCCTCTATATATATTTATATATATATGTATATACATATATAAACGCCGAAAGGTCCATTGTGGCACCAGCAGGACCACGATGACGACTCAGCAACGGCCTCTGTGCAGCTAATGTCGTTGCTGGCGGCGCCAGAAGAAACAACCATAACCGCAACAGCAGCAACAGAGGCAGCAGTCGCGGTGGCAGCAATACTTCTTCGGGCGCAACAAACAATGATGCCGCACTAAACCCGCAGCCAAAACTCAAACTTAAACGCAAGAGAAAAACTCATTCTCATCTCTGGTGTTTTCAACTTTTTTGCAGCAGCAGCAGCACCCCTTCCACAACCACCCAGTTAAGTTCACAAGTTGTGTTTGTACGTGCACACGCAACAGACAGAATGCAGTTTTAAGTTACAAAAGAGCACCACAGAGTAAAAAGCTTTTTTCGTCAACTGCTCTTTTACTCTGCTCTCTCTCTCCCCCCTCTCTCTCCCACTCTCTCTCTTTCTCTCTCTCTCTCTTTCGCTCTGTCTCTCCCTGAGTGTGTTGCTCAACGCTTAACGCTCAGATGGCGCTCAGTTGTTCGTTTCCACTTGTTTCAATCGGTGAGTTGCTGCTGTGTCTCTGTATGGGTGTGTGTCTGTGTGTGTGTGTGTGTGTGTGTGTGTGTGTGTGTGTGTGTGTGTGTGTGTGTGTGTGTGTGTGTGAGTGAGTGAGTACTGTGTGTACAGCACACATACATGGCCACAACATCCGTTACAATTTTTTACGACTAAGACTCCGTCTGGCGCTGGTGCTGACGTTGATGTTGATGCTTTTGGCGGCGGCAGCAGCAGCAGCAGCAGCAGCAGCCACTGAGATGCTTTGTGGTTGCGCTATTGCCGTTTCAAGTATGCCAGTGTGTGTGTGTGTGTGTGTGTGTGTGTGGGCTTGTGTGTGTGTGTGGGTGCATGAACATGTCGCATTCAAGGATTGAGGAAATTTTTGTGGGTTGGCTTCAGTAATGATATGGAATGTGTTGGAATTTCAAGAAGTTACTCCAGATTTCTTTATTTATTTAAATGAGCAGCAGCTAACGGAGAGAGAAATGCCACAGTGTGTGTGTGTGTGCGTGTGCGTGTGTGTGTGTGTGTATCTCTGCCACACCAATGTCTGTATTTGAGCTCATATTTGTGTCTGTGGTTGTGTCTGTGGCAATGCCGACTCTTGTGGCTGGGCAGCCAGCCAACCAGCCAACCAGCCAGCCAGCCAGCCAGCATCTTCAATTGACTGACTCGACTCGCTGGCTGTGACGGACTAACTGACTGTCTGACTGAGCAGCGTACAACTAAATGAGCGTTGTTATCAGTCTCTGCTCAACTCCCCATGCATCTAACTCACTGAGTGTGTGTGTGTGACTGTGCGTGTAATTGTAACGGTGGCAAAGGAGCGCTGAGCCAGCAGCTAACAGCTAACAGCTAACAGCAATCGGCTAACAGCTAACCAGCAACGTCATTGAAATTTATGCACGTTGTACATTCATGTAGTGATATTTGTATTGGGAATTAAAACTATGCCCCCGGGATTATAACCTAATTTTGGCATTGTGCGATTTTGCTTCTTACTCCATGCTTCTTGCTGCTTGCTTCTTGCTGCTTGCTTCTTGCTACTTGCTACTTGCCGTACGTCTTTTGAGCGCCTGCTACCCTGCCACTCCACGGCTATCGTCTATTTTGGGGTTCTCTCGTTACCGTTTTTACTTTTCATTGCTCTTGTTTCCGTGTAATTAAAATAAAGGCGTGGAGTAATTGCTGAGGTCAGTGAGCAGCACTCGTCGAGTACTTTGGCTACGTATCTCCCACGTAATGCTAACTAAGCGCACAGCGCAACGCTGAAATTAACACTTTTTTTGTTGTTGTTCTGGTTCTTCTAGCTACTCGTTTTGTTTTTTATGCTTTCGTTTTGGGTTGCTGTTGTTGATGTTGTTGTTGTTTTTGTTTGTGCTTATTTTTCCTTTTTTCCTGGTCATTCCTGTATTCCTTGGAGCTGGCTCTGAATTACCGAATTGTAGATAAAATTCTCAGTTTAACACTTTGTTAAAATGCTGCCCAAACGCCATGTGGTGCGTCCCTTTCGCCCATAAAATGTGCCCGTTTCCCATTAACTGGGCGAGCACAGGCTGGGGGCTGAGGGCTGGGATTGGGCTGGGCGAAAACTAGCTGGCCATTTGGCATGGCATTGGCCCGAACTTGGACGTTGGCTACATTCAGTTAGGCTTGCTCTGGCCTTCAGTGCTTGCGGTAAATTGCGTTAACAGTCCGTCAATAGAGCATGGCATTTAGACTCGAATTTCCATGCTAATTGGTTTCCCAATGTCTACAAGACTTGGCATTTGTAAAGCTAGCGCTTAACAAGCATAAATTGGGCAACAAGATATCGAGTACTCGACTCCTCGCAGACCCTCTTTGTCCTACACAAATTATGAAAAGTGATTTGAGACCCGAGGAGTTATCCTTCTTTCGCTTTCCCTTTCTTTCTTAATCATTACAGCTAAACTTGGGTTTACTGCTGTGGTGACATGGCACACTTTGACGGTTTGAGTGAAAAACTTGGGAAAACCATTTTATTAATAATACTCTGCTCGCTTGAAAATGAGTTAACATTCCCAGTTCTTATTTATATATAAATTTTCTAAAACAATCAAAGTGAATAAAAATATCTAAACAGGTAACACGTTGAAAAGGTTTTCCGTTTGACTTAGGACGTGTTTAGGATGAGACTCACAGCGTACGTTTAGTCAGCGTTGAATTTTGTTAATCCATTAGTATAAATATATTTTTGGTGCGCATATGATAAAATAAATTGAGAAATTATTCAAAATTAATCAATTGTCTTTTATGTACTTGTGTTGTATATACATAGTAACTATTCCAATAATATTCAATGAACCTTGGAATGGTACCTTGTCGCTCTTAGGAACAACCCTACATGATGTATTTGTTTGCGATATGCATTCTAAAACAAATATGTAGCAAAATGATAAAATCCAAAACAAAAAGCATCTAAAAATCACAATAACATTTTGTGGAGCCAAGCAATTTTTCTGCTTTTGTGTTTTGCAATTAGAACTCGATTTATTTTTCATTTACACTTAAGCCACAAACGTATTTTTTTGTTGTTGTTTTGGTTAGTATTTCTTCCATTCTTTACACTTTTTAATAGAGACTAGCAATTTTAAACAAAAAATAAGTTAAAATGCGCTAGTCGAGAGAACTCGACTAGAAGATACCCAGAACTCAGATGTTTAAATTTATAGGGCTTACTGATAGTCGATTATTCAATATGAAAATAATTTAGATTAAGTGTATATTTAATATCAAGAATATATATACTTTATGGGGATGGAGATGCTTGTTACATAGTTTTTGACAACTTCATTATGCGCTTTTTCGTCTTAATGGGTATAATTATTTAGAGCATTGAAAATGAGTGAAAAATAATGAATTCTAATAAAACCAAATATAACAACAAAAAATCAACTCGAAGTCGATCGAAATAATATTTTACTTTACCCACACAATTTTGGCAACAGTTCTACACTCAACCAGCAGCTGGATTTTATTTATATATTTAGAAATGAGTGAGATTTTCGTACTAATGGTTTGCACATCTTACATGAAAGGTATACTTCTAATTTAGTAATTACAAATGGCAGCTGTCATCAATTTTCAGTCAGTCAGTTTCATATATTTACATTTGGTAATTTCTATGTTTTGTTAGTTGTATGAATTGTTTGGCGAACACTTTAATCATCTGAATTAATAACATTTAAATTGCATGCTTAACGAGAATAAGTCAATAGGTTTTTAGCGTTTAGCTGGCAAACAGTTCAACACCAGGGTAAACAATTTGAACAAACTTTCTAGCGACGAACTAAGATTAAATTATTCATTCATTCATAACACCAAACTAAATTAGCAACTTTGTGTTACAAAACTTTACTTCAGCCAGAAATGAGCAATGAGCAATGAGCAATGGTTAACAAATTCAAGCGTACAAAATAACAATGTATATACAAAAAAGATGCCTTCACAGTTAAAGAAATCATAGAAAATTTGTAAGCATGGAATAAGCTTTTCGTATAATCCGATTAGTTGTAATCCAATTATAATAAATGCAAAACAATCGATTTGAAATTTCAATGATAGTCATTTCTCGTTTCGACCTCTTAGATATGGGATTTATGGGAATTAAGCATGCTTGATAAGCAAAAACTATGCAATTAATCAACATCATCATTAGTTATGACCATGCAAGTTGCCAAACGAAGTTCACAATGGATATCCGGTTGGGGCAAGTTCATAATAATGCGACTGCAGCCACTGTCTGGGGGTGTTTTAGGTGGCCTGGAGTGGAATGGTCCCAATTAAAGCGCTCAACTACTAACTAAGCCAAATTGTACGCTCAAGTGCCAAAAAGCCATAAAGTAATCAAAGTTGATATCAAAGCACCAAACTGCTAACTTATGCTCTCATGTATTCAATTAGGACAGATTTCGAATGGGGGGTCTATGTCTGTCCTCGTTCATTTTGAAAGAATTAAGCACTTTTGCGGAGCACAGCTGTTAAGAAATTACCGCAGCACCCAGTTCCAGTTGAGGCGCCAGCTCCTGGTCTGCAGGTTCGCCTTCAAGAACTTTCAACAACTTCCTATGCCAAAAGTTTCCACAAATTAGTTATGCAAATTATGTGAGTCGCCTCTACCTCAATGGCAGCAGTCAACCGCCAACGACAACAGCAACAACAGCAACAACAACAATAACAACAGATACAAAAACTACAATAGCAACAAGAACAACAGTTTGGAAATCCGTATTTAAAACAATGGCGACTCAGTCTATCTTCCCAACCCGAATGTGGTTCCCACTAAACTCAAAACTCAATCCACAGCCCGATTAGGGCGCATAACAAAGCAGAATTTGTGTAAGTTCCTATTTAACATGCTTTATGCATTCCTCAATTATAAATAGATTAAAGTCCAAAATAGACTAAAGTTAAATGTTAACTTTCCGGCCGAGGCGGACACCATTCACAAAGCAATTAACGCGCCCCAAGGAAGCAACGCCACAGGCTAAGGACATCCACAAAAGGGATGGGGCTCTGGCCCAGAGCTGAACTCAATTTAACTGACTGCCAACTTTCACAATCACTGCCCATCATCAATTTCAGATTTTGCTGTATGTTTTATGTAGCAGCCGAAAGTACGGGACAGCCCCTCAACCAGACGACCATCCTACGACCAGTCACTCCTTCAGTCAGTCATTCGGATAAGAAAAAAAAAGTGAAAACAATGCTTGCAAATGGTTGGCAATGGTTGCCCAGGGATGCGACCGTCGACGAACAATGTATGTGGATCTACGTGTGTGTGTGTGTGTGTGTGTGCGTTTCTTGGTGTGTGTTTACTTAAGCGTAAGCCTCGCACCGTCTCACAGTAAGCTACAAGCCACACAACAATGCCAGCCAGATAAAACGGCGAACGGGGCAAAAAGGGTTTTTACTGTACAGCCCAGCCCCGTCTGCCTGGTTGCGTCTTAAAGGATTGCTCAAGTTTTTGGTAACCAATATGTAAATGTGCGTGCTGTGATTAAGCACAATAGACCTGATCAAACCTTACCAGCCAAGCCACGACAGTCAGCCGGACAAAGAAATTGAGGAGAGAGTGAGACAGTCAGGCAGACAGACAGACAGGACGACAGACAAACAGAGAGACAGCCGAAGAAGGCTTTGCTTAACCCCAAACGTAAAAGTAAACCTAAATCTAAACCTAAACCCAAACCGAAATCTAACCACAATTTGAAGCGCACAAAATGTGAAACCAAAACAAACTGAAAAACGCAGCCAAGTCAATGGCTGGACAAGGCCAAGTTTACACACCTCAAGTGTTTGTTTAGGTTGCCAAAACTCCAACACAGAAAGAGAGGTGGGCCGTACGGATGGTTACGTGTGGTCGGTGGGGGCCTGGTGGGGGGTGGGGGGTGTGGTTGCGTATAGCCTACAATGGGTGTGGCCATTTGCTGTCTTGTTGTTTCTTGGCCAGCGGCAACATAAATCTTGTCTTGGCAAAACAAAGGCCCGCACCACTGTTAGCGATACGCCACCTCGAAAACGTAACTCTAACCCCCAACCGCCGCCAGTAGATGGCACCAAAAACAATACATAGCCCCGCCTGCAGTGGCTGAAACTATTAGCAAAAGAGCCTTTGCCATCGCCAACGTCTTGAAAGATGTGTGCGAATTTTTAAGGGGACACACGCACATAAATTGCAACCGCCAGGTGAGCAATGTTACCACACGTTGAAGGTCGCTCCCCATCCCCATACCCATCCGCATCCTCATGCCATACAATGCTGCTGTTGGCTCGGGTCGCCTTGATGTATCTTTTCTTTTTTTTTTCTTAGGGGTGTAGGTTTTTGTGGAGTCTTGCAAGGTGTGTATGCTTCTTATGGGCATCAGCCGCGTTCCGGCCGTAATAAAAACTAAAATCCGCACAGCAATATGTGCGAGGATAATGCCATTTCCGTTTTATGTGAAATCCTCTCAGTAGTCCGTGTCCACATATCCGCATATCCGTTATCATATCCCCTCGCTCCCACGACACACCGTCAAGGTGTGTGTGTGTGTGTGTGTGTGTGTCTGCTCTGTGCCATGGTTATAGCCTTAGCCGCCACAACAATGAGCTTGCCTCAAGGCTACACAGTGCCGAAAAAGGAGTGCGGTCGCAAAAGTTGTTTGCGTTATGGCACTTTAGCATGCGGACAACTAAATGGATGGGACGCATTTTATGGATTGGCACGAATGTTTCAGAATTAGGCACACGTGAGCCACCATAACATAAACTAGAGTGCATGCAGATAAACAAATTTTGTTCATGTCCATCGTCAATAGAATATAAGATGAGGCCTGCTATGGTGTGCAGATTGCGTAAATAAATCGAAACTAAATCCAGATAAAGGTAAAGAATTACTAATTCTATAAAAGTAAATTATTATTATGCTGGATTCAAATGGTCAACATAACTAATAAAGAAAATTGAATACTGTGCCTTGAATAAAAGTAATTAAGTAATTTAACCAATTTATTTGATATTTGATTTTTCAGCAGAAATAATACCGACTATGGTTTTGAAGTACATAAACAAATAATGCAAATTTTATGCAATAATAATATTATTTTTGATGATACATTTTGAAACTACCACAGCTAAAATAATTTAGTAATTTAGTTAATTAGTAATTAGCAAATGGAAGTAGAAGTAGACACACTGGCTGCTTTCTAGTAAAGGCAACATTTCTATTATCTAAATAATTTAATATTATGTATTTGTAATATTTTCCTTCACACAAATGTGATTAAATTATATGCAACAATATAATTATTTTTAATGATACATTTTGAAACCACCATTAGTAAAGTAAATAGTATATTGATTATGTTGTTCAGTGCCATAATAATAACCATAAGCAAAACTGTGTTTATTCAAATTACAAGTCAAATATAAACAAAGCATTCCATAATGAAAAGCTTGACAGCATTTTATACAAATTATTTACTCAATACTTCAGCTTAAGCTGATGACACTTGACTGATTCAACCCTGCAATCCAAGAGGACAAGAACGTTAAAGGCTTTTGAGTTTTCTCGTGACTTTGATGGTTTTTAGCCTCAGTCTTGGGATTCCAATGGATTAGTTGACAGCTTTTGGCTTGACTGCAAAAGGCCATTCATTAGCCGCAGTTGCAGCTTATGTTGCAATCAACAAAATGCATGCAATGTGGCTAACAGTCCGAGGTGTTGTCCTTAATTATATGCAATGCCATAACCACGAAATGTAAATGCAAATGTGGGCCAGTTTTTGTGCAGTGTGCGAACGGCAAGAAGAAACAAACGTGCTACTTTGGGCAAGGCGCTGCGAGTGGTAAAAAGCGCAACCAACAGAGTACAGAGAGACGGGAGAAATGTAGAAAAAAGAACCGGAACGAAAGAAAAACCATAACTAAATCCATTGCCATAGCCAAATCCAAAGCAAAGTCTGCGATGCAAATAGTAGAGATTATGGTGCTACCGATGCTGCCACCGGTGGTGCTTCCAATGCTGCTGCTTCCACTGTTGCCACTGCTGCTGCAGATGAATAAGAACAAGGCAGCGGTAGTGCTGGTGTCGGATAAGCTCCAAGGCGACGCACAGAAACCATTCGACGTGCAGTGGTAGGTGTTTACTACAACTATGTACGCGAAACTGTATTTCTATATACAAACACACATATACATGTGTGTCTCTGTGTGTGTGTGTGTGTGAATGCGTGGTTATATGTTAGTTTGTCGGGTTGTATGTGGCACAATAAATCTTACAAGGATGCCGAATAGCCGGGGCCAAGGCACGGTGTCGAAGCCATTGGATCTGGGTGTTGGGTTTAAGTCTGGGCCCTGCTCAGCGCCAGTGAAAACCAAAACCAAATAAAACTGACATTATGCGAAAAGCGAAAGCCATAACTAAAAGTTGCGCTAACATGGCATGATGGAGCGGCAGTAAAGTTGATGCCGGGACGCAAAAGGGAACAAATAGCAAAATAGAAATGATAGCACTGAAAGATATCTCTGGATATGCAGGGTATGCGGGGTATGCGGGGTATGCGGGGTATGCGGGTGAACTGGAACGGAAATCGACTTTGGTTCTTACCTGCGTCTGTGTGTGTAGGCGTGTATGTGTAGTAGGTGTGTGTGCGAGTGCTCACGATGAACTCTTGCTGCAAGTTATGCAAATGTCCCGAGTCGCCTCCGATTCAGAGTCAGTTGATGCTGTTTTGTTGCTGCTGTTGCTGCTGTTGCTGTTGCTGTTGCTGCTACTGCTGATGTGGCTATCAATCGAAAGCAGCGACGTTGATGTTGTGGCGTGTGCTAATGACATTTGCTTTGATTGCGAACAGAACTCGAAACTGTCATTTTCACTCTGAGAGGGTTCTTCTTCCGCTTTCTTTCCTTTTTTCTTTTGCTTATTTTATTATTATTGTGCTTGCAATTGTCGATGCCAGTTGTTGGGGTTGCTGTTGTTGTTAATATTGTTGTTGCCGTGTCTGTCTATTTATTTAATTTGCATGCAATTTAAATTTTTTTTTGAATTGACAGCCAACGACACAGTCAGCGACACACTTGGCCCATGCACAATAGAAATTGAATTGCAAAATTTGTTTGCCAGTCAATCGCTGCGAGTCGACGATGGAGTTTGTGCACTTGAAAGGGGCAGGAAAAGGAGCGCCGCCGACAGCAGCAAAGTGCGCCACGTTCATGCCAATGTCACAGTCACATACCCACACACACTCGCTTTCACACATACACACACACACACACACACACCTACAGAGCCTGAAGTAATCGCACAATTTGGCGGCGAAAATGTCAAGTATGCTGAATGCCACGACCGCGTTGAGAACGACGGCGACGACGACGACGATGGCAACGACGACTGTCACTACAATTGGCGGTAGCAACAACAATAATGCCGGCAAACAACTCACACATACACACACACACACACACAAGCACACATAAACTGTGGACTCACACACACACACACTGACTTTTGGGAGTGAGTCGGAGTCGCTTGCAACGAAAATGTCAGCTTACAATTTGAGGCGCGAAATCACGACTCGCCAAACTCGCCACGTTGCCACGTTGCGTTTGACTGATTGATAACGGGAATTGGGAACTGTTTGTGTTGCGCCAATGCGACCGATTGCAACGGCTAACGCTCCGAAACTGAAACACAAACTCAACGCCAAAGCACCAAAAAGGATGCTGAACAAAGCGCACAGATGCGATGCCAAATGCCGACAACGAAGACGATGACGACAACGACGATGATGATGATGCCGATGCCGATGACGATGACGATGACTATGAAAACAAGCCAATGCCGTTGCCGATGCTGTGGCCGAGGCCTGCTATTGCAACACAACATAAGAGAGTGAAGAAAGCGATATAAGAGCGAGAGAGAGAGAGAGAGCGAGTGGCTGAGCACGAGAGCTTGAAAGCTGCTGCTGCTGCTGCTGCTGCTGCTGCTGCTGCTGTGTGGGATGCTGCTGCTCTCTGAGGCTGGGCGCAACAACAGCACCAACAGCAACAACAACAATGTTGGCGACGGCAGCGACTAACGTGTGACTTCGTTAAATTTCTGCGGCGACAGCACACAAAACGGATTCGGAAGCGGAAGTAGCAAGTAAGCGAGCGAGCGAGCGACCGAACGAGCAAACGAACGAGCGAACGAACGAACGATGATGCTACACAGCGTGGAGAGCGGCATCAGTATAACAAAAGGAGTATGGGGGGAGGGGTGAGGAGATATAGCTGCTGCTGCTGCAGATGGATGTAGAAGTAAAAGTAGAAGTAGAAGTAGACATAGAAGTAACGCGTAGTGGCTGCTTTCTAGCAGCAGCATCAACTTTATTTTTTTTTTATTCACATTTGGGCTTATGGGTGGCAACTACTTTGAGGTAAAATAGCTGATTGGTTGGAGGGGGAAGCGAGGGGGAGAGCGAGCTGGTAGCATCAATATTCACATTCGCACTTGTGCGAGTAATTTCTGATTTGCTGCAATCACATTGCCAACAATCTTTACAACAGCAGCAAACGCAACAGCAACAGCAACAACAACAACACACTTACAGCAAATTTTCTAACGGATGTTTAGCAAATCTTTTTGCACCGGATACTAACGGTGTCTTTGGCACAGCCATACACGGCATAGATATATGCCACATACGACGTGTGTGTTTTTAGAGCAGAGGCTTATATCTATATGTGTGTGTGTGTGTATGTGTATGAGTTTGTGTGTGTGTGTGTGTGAGTGTGTGTGTGTATCGATAACTAATAATGGCATTACATTTATGTTGCCTGCCTCCGGCCCCGCCTACACCTGTGCACAAATTGCTGTGCAGTGTGTGTGTTTGTTTGTTTGGCTCGTTAGTCCGTTGGCTTCAGTATCGCACAATATTTCAGTTTTCAGTTTTCATTTCTCTGTTTTCTCAGTCTCCTCACTTAGTAGCAGTTCTATTTGTGTTTCCCTGCATGTGTCTGTGTGTGTGTGTGTGTGTATCCTTTTTTTGTTATTATTGTTTTTTATTTGCAATTGCAGTTGTCCTTTAGCCACACAGACGGCAGCAACTAATTAGAAACACTTGCCAAACGCTGCACTTGTTGTAGTCAACATTTATTCTGCCTCCTTTTTTCTTCTATGTGCAACTCGCAATGTGAGTGTGTGTGTGTAAGGAGTTTGAGTGTGTGAGCTATGGGTTGGTATTGAGGTATTTCCAATTGCTTAGTTGATTTTCATTGACTACCCCCAGGATATGTGGACAGATATTGTAGTTGTTCGCTGTCATTAATTGGCTGTTAGTTGTTGTTGCTGTTGTTTTTGTTGTTCATGTTGCTGTTGTCAGTTCCTTTCACTGACAGCTCCAAACGATCTCACTATGGATAAATAGTGTGCATGCGATAATTTTGCTTTCAGCTAATAGATAAAACTGCATTAAATTTATTCATTTATATTCTAATAGAAAAACAACACAGATTGTGGCCTCTGTGGATTTTCAGCTAATTGATTAAATTATCTAGTTTATCAAATCTATTGTTTTATAGCCGTGAGGTAGAGCTTAGTTTTATGTTTGAAATTATGTCGCTACTTCATTTCCTCGCTTCACTCGCCAACTCATAATCAGTTTCCGCTTTGGCAATCTGAAAGCCATTTGCAGACTCAGCCAGGTCCGGTCTCGGTCGCGGTTGCTCTTGATGGCGCTGTTTATTTCTATGCACAAATATTTAAGTTCTTCAATCAATGATAACTTCCGGTTTTCCAACCGCATATTGCAATTTTTGCCCATTGTACAACAACGTGCTAAACTAGTCGACTGGGCCACGACAAGTGGCAACACACACACACACACACACACACACACACTCACACACAGAAGCAAAAAGAGATTGCCACAGCCACAAGCAGCCACATACACAAACACACATACAAACAGGACATTGAATTTGTTTTGGGTTTTGATTTTTCGATTTAAAATTGTCCGTTTCAATGGCCAGGCCAGCTGGCCTGCTGTTTTCCTGGTCGAGTGGTCGACTGGACGACTGGACGACTGGTTGGTCGACATCTCGGTCTGTTTGCTGGTTGTTCGGTTTTTGGTCTCAAGTTGAGGTGTTGCTATCACATTTATTTCGAAACTGCATTGCCAGCTGCACACGATTTTTCAATTGACATCATCTTTGCAGGGGCAAGCTAACCGAGTTATGCAGGCTACTCAATAAAGTAATTAAGAGTAACAGCTACACCCACATTCACACACACACACACACACACATACCTATATAGCACTTTGTTGATAATGCAATATATAAATTTGAGATTGCAGCCAATAGTTGCTGTGAGAAACTTTTCGAACTCAATTCCATTTCATTCAGCTTATTGATTGAGCTCTGAGTGATGTGAATAATTTTATAAATTGAATGATATCTGATAGATAGAAATGATTATCTTTAATTTTGCGAATGTTATGTCATAATTTAATTTTGTACTTTTCAAGTGGTTGACCACACTGAGAGACGATTGTTGTTGAGCAATTGTGAAATTGTACCTAACAATTAGTTCAAGAATTGCAAACTTAATTGATTGTTGTGTTTCTAAAACAAATTTGATTTAATCTGGAGTTTGAAAGCCTTTTTTTATATTCTGCATGTAAAACAAATTTGATCTGGAAGATAATTTGGTTAGCTTTCCTAATTAACACTTCCGAGCATCCGTATAATTGCCTACCGACCGTATCCATTGAACTAATTATGAACGTGTAAACTAATTAGAAATGTTGATTATTAACTTGCACAAGCTCGACAAAACCAGGTCGGAGTAACCAAATAGCAGATACACTCCCAAAAAATTAAATTTATAATAATCTAAAAAAACCCAAGTAAAAATGTTTCAGTTAAAAGGTTGTGCTTATATATTTAAGAGAATTATTCTAGAATTGAAATTCGTTTAAGTTCTGACTGACTTTTAGCAGTGGACAGTTTTTACCGTTCCCCTAAATGTGATTGAACTTGATTGACTTGAACTTTTACCGTTCATCAATGTTATGACAAATTATTAAGCTATATTTTTCAAATTGAGGAATTCGGTGAAACTACTTTATAAAAAATAAAACCAAAGCAAAAAATTTGAAAAAAGAAAAGAAAACAAGAATGCGCCAGTCGAGTCAGCTCGACTAGGAGATGTATTGTACCCAGCTTTTAATATATATTGTTAATCAATTGCAAAAGTTATCGATAAAATTATATAAGCTTTATATGCATATGGTATAAGGGAACTTATATTGCAAAACACTTGTTAAAAGTCGACTCTGCCGTTGATATGAGTCGACTCTGCCGTTGATATCATGAACATATATACGTTATGTTATCGAGTATGCTTCTTTCTGCTTGTTACATTCTTTTGCAACATTTCACAATTGTGTTTCCCAAATTTTCCATGACATTTTTGAAATGAAATCGTCAAATTTTTGTGGAAATGTTGTCCAACAATCTGGCTGCGTGAATTAAATGAATTGACCATATCTGATGAATGAATGGCAGCCATGAGAGAAGAAGCAGCATCGATTGCATCGGAATGTCATTGTAAATATAATTGTGAATTACGCGCTGCCAGCCATGCTGCAAATTTTGTTGCCATCTCTCTTTGATATTAAGCGCTGTTGGAATCGGTGCACTTGTCGTTTGCCTCTGGTTGTGGTGCGTTGTGTGGCAAATGGGAGCGAAATGCTTCAAGTTGCAGTTGTTGTCACAGTTGTTGCTGCCACTGCTGCAACTGAAGTCGATGCTATGTTGTCCCATGATTGTTGATTACGCTCGTTGCACTCATCATTGCCGGCGTTCATGGTATCCTTTGAGCATGACGCTTTGACTGCCACTAACAACGATTCATTGTAGTTGGAGCTGCTGTTGTTGTTCGTGCTGTTGCTATTGCTATAGCTGGTCGCGCTCTTTGCGCTATGCCATGCCGTAAAAAAAGAAAAAAACAAAGATGAAAACTTGTTTACCAGTTTCTATAGTTGAGCTGCCTCTGGCTTTGCTTTTGCCATAGTTGTTGCTATTGTTTGTTTGTTGTTGCTTTTGTTGTTGTTGTTGTTGTTGTTGTTGCTGTTGCATATCCGAGACCATTTTCAGCATTATGGGTATAATGCACACGCACACCCCCACTCACACACACACACACGCACATCCACACCCCACTTCCATACACCGAAAACTAATACGTTGAGGGGTGGAGGGAGAGAGGGAGAGAGGGAGAGGGAGAGAGGGAGAGGGAAAGGTAGAGAGTCTCACAATGCGACTGTAATACATTTAAACTTCTTAGGGCTCGCTCAGGCAGCCGCATCTCCCTGGCACAAAGTTTTCTAGCTAGCGAAGCTTAGCAGTTGGGCTTAGTTTGGGGCCAAGCGCCAAGCGCTCCAGCCACATCCTCATGCACAGCACTGGCAAGCCAAAGCCACAGCCAGCAAGCACCAATGGACGCTATGGAAGCGAGCGGATTTGGAGCCAAAGGATAAATACAGATTGAAGCAGAGCTGCATCGACTTCTGCTGCCACTGGTTGTTGCCACTGCCACCGCTGCTGCTGCTGCTGCTGGTGCTGTTGCTGCTGCTGCTGCCACGGCAACTTTTGTTGGCTCTGCTCCTGCTACTGCTGCTGTTGTTTACCAAGTTTTTGCTTTGCCTTTGCCACTTTGGTGCTCTCTGGACTTGAGAGACGACGCGCAACGCCTCAGTTCGCTTGGCTTGGATTCGGGTTCGGGGCTCGCTTGTTTTTATTTGTTTGTTTGCTTGTTTGCCTGGTGCCCGAGTGATTGAAAGTAGAGGGGAGTCGGATTTTTTGAGAGCTGGCAGTTGTGGAACTGGCCACACGCCCACCGTCCGTCGCCTTGCACACAATCTGCGTTATCGAGTTGATTGATATTTTTAAATTATGTGCCGCAGTCGGCATAAATTTAAATTTTCGGCTGTTGATGCTGTTAATCCGGTGTGGCTCAAGGCACCGTTCCTGCCTGGCCTGCTGTCTGCCGTCCACCACGCAGCCGTGTCAAAATGCCAATCGAGCTTCGAGCCCTGGTGATGATGACGATGATGACGATGATGACGATTATGATAATAATGATGATGATCCAGTTGATGTTGATTGGTATTGGGCAGCGGTAACATTTTCTTGGTTACATTTTGCCCGTTTGTCGATTTTAGCATAAAATTAACATTAATTTACTTGCGGTCTTTGAAGTTATTGTCGGCATTGGTGGCTCGTTGTTGTTGCTGCCACAGCCGATGCTACAGTTGCTACAGCCGCTACACCAAAACTGTTGTTGTTCTTGCTTTTTTTGAATTATGGAGCATTTTTGATATTGGCCCCAAGATTTAGAGGGCCGACCGGCCCAAACAATGCGCCAATGCCAGCCATTACGCACCATGCATTTTGGATTTCTACGGCCACGTCGTCGTCGTCGACGCTTATCGAAGCGTAGCACAAACGTTATCGGCCATTTCCATTAAGAGCCAGCCGTTTAATGAATTCTAAAGTGAACGCCAACGCCAACGACAACAACGAGAATGAGAATGAGAATGAGAACGACAACAACGATGCCGACAGCAACGGCAACGGCAACGGCGACGGCGACGGCGACGGTGGCGCCGTGTTGAAGGATGTGCGTCCGGCTTTGAAAAGATTCGATTTTGGCTTTTCAATTGTTCGCACGGCAGGCAATGGCAGCGCGGCACAAAACTAATTTGTGGGTAACGTTTTTTGGGTGCCCGGAAATGGTTGAAGCCATTAGGCTCGGTCTCTTCTGGTTAGGTTAAGGCCGCAGTCTAAAGCATCTACACTGTTGCTGGGGCATCGTCGAATGGCTTATGTGGAATGGAAGCCATTGCCACAGCCACTGCCACAGCCATTGCCATTGCCATTGCCGTTGCCGTGCACATGACGATTCGGCTTGATTTTGATAAGCCAGCGAAACAAATTTAACGCTTCAGGCCAACTGTCGTCTGGCATTGATTAACTATTTCATTGTGGCCCCAAAAAGTAGGCAATGTTTTTTGAAACTTGATTACGTGATGGATTCGAGTCATTACGGCTTCAACTTCATTTGCATTGTTTTTCCTTAGGTCTTTGTCAAACTAGCAGCACACACACAAACACACACCTTTACCCACCCACACACAAACACACACATCTACCCAAGCACATCAATTGCCCCGGCTACGTGGCGTATGCGTAATGTGCTTACGTAAAGAAGCTGTAAAATTGAATTGCGGCAACTTGACATGCCATAAGTAAGAGCTTCTGCGTATTTGTATACCCTATACACATTTTCAACTATCGAAGAGCATATATAAATATAATATAATATATATAAATATGAAAAAGGCAGAAAAATAAAAGTATATAGATTCTTTATCAGCAGCAAGAGGAGACTGAATCAAGTCATGTTCTACTGTTTATCGATAACTTTACCCGTTTCTCGACTATCAATATGTATGAATAGCCGACAGAAATCAAAGTCACAACTTTAAAGAATGGCAAGCACTTGGATACAGGGCAGTCCACAGTCTAGTCGAGCTCTCTCGACGGGTGTGCACTAGCTTGTTGGTTACCCCCCTGGTATTTGCCACACCAACCAAGTCAACAGCAGACGCATGTCAAAACCAGGGCGAATGCGTAGTATTTGCACAACAAAATTGAGTTAGTCATATTCGTGGAATTCGACATGCAACATATTATAGCGCCACATGCAGCCACATAATGCATGCTAATGTGCATATCAAGTTGACTTACAATGTCGATACACTGTAAACAATGTTTAAGTACTACAATTATGAGCCAGAATGATTTATTGATTTACTTAAGATATCGAAATCAGAGCTAAAAGATAACCGAGATTTTTTAGAATGTACTTATTTTATTATTTTTAATATTTCTTAAATGCTGATATGCAGATTCGTTAAGTATTTGTATTTTATTGCTAGCACAGAATTCCTTTCAACACTGCTCAAGTATCACTGCAATCTGATAATGTACTTAAATGAAGTAATCAAATACATACTTGTTTTAAACTTATTCAACATATCAAAGATTATTTTTAGTGGCACTCCACTGATTAGTACTTGAAATAAGATGAATATTGAAATGACTTTACCTACTCGAATCCTGGTAGATTGTAGTTGTGATTGAAAATGTTTTTATCTCTGTAAACCTAACACACACTCGCACACTCGCACACACACAATCACATGGGCTTGTCACTTATTTATTCAGATCAATACAACGGGCCAGAACAATTAAATCAAAAGCCCCATTCGAGTGCTGCTCACATATTGGACAAATTGAAATCAGCTACGAATTATTGAAAGGAATATTTGAGAACTGGCATTACCACAACTATTTAAAACTATGCATGAATCAAATGCTCAAGCACATTATTGAAATAGCTTGTGTAACTTATTAGTAGTTGTTTGTTATTGGGTTGCGGGGGCGTTGCGGGTGTGCAGAATTTCTGCTGCCGGCCAAAACAATGCCAAATGAACAGTTCAAAGTTTGCCAAGCAATGGGCCAAAGGGCATTTGCGGAGTGCAGCCAAACAAATGGCAGTTCAAAAGCGATTTGAAAATAATGCCAAAGACAAATAACATTACCTGTTACACACGTACACATTCACACCCAACACACACACACACACACACACATACACAACCAACAAACACAAGTGCCTTCGGCGATGTCGGCTTATTTATTTAATCAACACTCCACAGTTGGCTTAGTCAGGTATTTTTTTGTTTTTGTTTTCGGTATGCCTTTAAGCCAAATAAAGTGCGGCGCTTAATCTTTGCCACATTTTATCAATTTAATTATTTCAATTTGAGCGTAAGCAGCAAACACAACAACGACAGCCACCGACAATTTCAGTTCCAGATGCGGCACACACACAGCACACAGCACAGCACAGCACATAGCATAGCACAGGATGCGACAAGGAGGCATCCACTAGCATCCTGTCTATACTACCATGCCCATACCCAAGCCCATGCCCCCCAACAGTATTCCTTCTGGCTAAAATGCGCGCAATCTGCGCATCAATAAACGCTTTAATCTCTGCTTGCCTGCCATGTTGCTGTTGCTGTTGCTGCTGTTGCTGTTGCTGACTTGTTTCTTGTTGTTGTTGCTCTTGTTGCTGGTACTGGCTGACTGCTTGGGTGGCTGTCTGTCTGTCTGTCTGGCTCGCTGTCTGACTGCTGTTGAGCTTTGACCTAAAGCGATTCAATAATCAACTGCCAACAATTTTACCGTACTTTACTTTATTTTCACGCTAAACTATCTCAAAGATGCGAGCTCACAGATACGCTACAGCGATTTTTTGTGCGAATTGCGAGCACGCTTACATACACTCCCCCCTCCCACACACACACCCACACACACACACACACTCACACACACCCTCTGTGCGTTGCCTTAGGCCAAAAGTTACCATACTAACTTGTTTTTAGTTTGGAGTTCGTACGACATCATTTTACTTTAAGCACTTAAATATACTTTGTGCCCACACTCCCAAACACAGCCATGGGCCAAAAGGCAACCAAGCAAGCAAGCAGCCAGGCAGCCAGCCAGCCAGCCAGCTAGCCTAAGCTATACCGTTCTATTCTGTTCGGCTCTGCTCTATTTTATTCACCATGTCTGTGTGGCGGCCACTCGACCAGTCCACACTTTTTATATCGGCAAACTTTTGTAGCTCTGCGAGTTGTTTGTGTTTTTCTTTTGCAGCTTTCAGTTTGTTTTTCCGACTCTTTCTCAATACCTCTGCTTATCCATCTTTCTCTTTCACTCTCTATCTCACAGTTCAGTTACACATATATCTGTATATATGTATATATATTTATGTTCATATATATATATATATATATAAATATCTCGCTCGTCGCCGTGTTTGCCTTAGGTTGATCTAGAGATTTCTGTGCAGCTACCTAGAACCAAAGACTCCTCCCTATCCACTCCGCTGCCACAGCTGTTTATGGGATATAAGAGTATGGGAGTTGTCCCAGTGCCAGTGCCAGTGCCCATGCCCGTGTCCTGGCCAAAACCAAAAGAAGGCGTATTGAAAATGGCATAAAAATCGCATTTGAATGTAGCCGCATTCCCGTCCTGCCGTTTCCCTTGTTGCTGCTGTTGTTGTTGTTGCTGTTGCGTATGCCGTCCACTGCTCCTTTGGGGGGTAGAAGGTTCTGCCTGAACGCGCCACTTTGGGGCAGCGCGTTAAGTCAACGACGCGACCGCTCGACCCTTTTAGAATCTGCAGCGCATATAAATTTTTGCTGTCGGGCAGCCCACCCGATGTTGTTGTTTTGTATTGTTGCCGCTGTGATTGTTGTTGTTGCTGCTGTTGTTGCTTTTGTTACTGTTGTTGATGTTGGCGACATCGCCATCACCATCGCCAGCATCGTTTTCGGCCTTGTGGGGCATTAAGGCAAATCGGGTTTAATTGAAAATAAAAATTCTTAATGGTCTTTAACCCAAGATTATGGTGCTGTATTGCCAGCGCCTTTTAGTGGCCTCTTTTATTAAATGGATGTGTGTGCGTGTGTGTGTGTGTGTGTGTGTGCCAGTGTGTGTTTGGTTGCTGGTGGCTTTGGCAACCCTTTGCGCCCCATCTACCAGGATGTTGCTACATCTTCGTGGCAGCCTCAGCCTCAGCCTCAACCTCAGCGTCGCCTCATCGCTGGTCAGCGCCATGCGCCATTTTTTTTTATGTCGCCGGAAGTGGCGTGTAATCGTTTTTATTTTGTAATTGTTTTAGTGCCACTTCCTTTCGTGTTTTTTATGTGTGTGTCACCCCTGCTGCCCATTTTGGCTTCGTCCTTTTTTATTCTTTACTGCCGCTGCTGTCGTCCATGGTTTTATTTTTGTTGTTGCGCTTCTTTTGGGGCAAATAGGTGGCCTCATAAATCAAATATGTCACAGCAATTTAGGTGTCAGAATTTTTATTTTCTTTTTTTCTTTTTTTTTTCTTTTTTTTTTCTTTTTTTTTATAACGTTTTCTGGCTAAGACGCAAGAGTCTTCGCTCCCAAAAGGGGCCAAGCCGAAAGTGCAAATGAAATGCGTAAAACCCACAAAAATATATATATTCGCCAGTGAAAGCAGTGGGTTAGAGGACGCCGGTGAGGACGCTGACCATTGGGGTTGACTGCAAAAATATTTCCAAGGGTTCGAAACGGGGCGCAGAAAAAAACGCTAAATTTAATGAAAAAAGTTTCATAAATATGGCAATGAATTTAATTAAAATAAAAATAAAAAATAGAAAAATAAAGAGAAAAATGCCAGAGAGAAAAAAGAACCATTGAATGGAAAACAAGCCCAAAAATGTCGGCGCACTAATTACGCGAATTAAACGTCAATTTGCAAAAGCAATTCGTTTGCCAGCCATTCACAAACAAGCTGAATCATTAAACAATATATAAAGCACAATGCCGTCGAGCAAATACTCTTAAATACCTAAATGACATCGAGTTCACATTTTTGTTGCTATTTTATTTATTAATTACAGATAAGACACGTTAAGCGTTACAACTTAAGAGTAAGGGCGCTATATAATATATAAATATTCGAGTTATTGATCAACTGTAAAAACCGTGTCGATTAAATTATCTGTTTTTATAAACTTTTCTCACTTTTCCAAGAAATTGTGAAAAATAATTCAAAAAAATCTTTTCACAATTGTGCGTCACCTAAACATGATGTAAGTTGATTTATCATATCAAATAGTATCTAAAAATTAATGACTTTAATAAAAATCCTTTACAAGTAATAGAAAGTTAAATGTGCCTGTTATTACTAAAGCAAGTATTTTGACAGATTTATCTCAATATAATGATATTTTTAACATTTGTTTGTTGAGGCAATTATCAATCATTCAGTCACATTCCACTTATGCTACACTTGTAAAATTGTTTTGTTTTTCAGAACTGCTTTAATAAGTGCTTTATGTGTAGCAGTCAAAACTAAATTTATGTTTCTTCCGCAAACACATCTGTTTATATTCCTTTTTCACAACGATTAATTAAAAACATAAATACTTAAATTTATAAGTTATAGGATTTATTTTATATAATTATCAACGATTCAGGCAATAAAAAATATATATTTGAGTGAAGAGTTCATTTAACTCCTTAAGTCACCTAACCAAAAAATGTTAAAATTTCAAGAGAATATTGCTTATGAAGTTTTTGGTGCTGCTCTCAAGGTTTGGGCCTGGATCAAATGTCAGTGAATTAAGTCGAATTATCTTCGAAAATCTTGCCTTAAATGTTTTGGCATACGCCACAAACACACAACGCGGACGTGAACAACTTTACTTTAAGCAGCAACAGCAGAAGAAAAAATCAACCGCCTGGCTAGAGATTCATTAACTGAATGCCATCGCCGCCACGTACTGTTGCCGAACTTTTGTGTTCTGGCCGTGGCAAAATGTTAATGAACTCGATGCAAGACCAACACAGACATGGCCAGGCTGCTTGCCTGCCTGCCTGCCTGCCTGCCTGCTTCAGAGCTTAACAGTCCAATAGTCCGCCAGTTTGAATGTCGGTCCGACTGTCTGACTGTCCTGGTACTACATCATTGTAATTGAGTGTTCATTAGCGGGCGAGTCGAATGAATTTTGCCATATTGGTTGCGGCCAGAAAATTGACGGTACAACGTCATTAACTTACAACCCAGTCATGTAAGCCAAACCGAACCAAACCGAGCAGGACCCAGCCAAAGCCACGTCCCCCGCAGCAGTCTCATTATCGTCATCAAGTCATCATCTTTATTCGCTAATATTTGTGATGTACGCGCCAACTTTGCCCAATTTTATTGTACATTAAAGCCAGCAGGATCTGAGCGGGGGTTGCGTTTGGGGTTGGGGTTGGGGTTGATGTTTGGGGTTGGGGTAAGCGAATAAGGATGAGCCGTGGAGGGTGAGAGAAGTTTACAAATATAATTTTGTAAATGTGCGTTATGGCAATGAAAAGGACGCCAACTCTTTGGCTACTAAAGCGAGAATGCCAAGTGGACGAAGTGAAGTGGATTTGGGTTGGGGCTCCAATTCCGTGCTGGGATTGTTGAGGACCAACTGCCAAGAATAACAACAACAAATTTGCTGTGTCGGTGTTGTTGTGCTCAAGTTTTTTGGCAGCGCGCAACATCTGACTTGGATTTGATTAATTCTGAAGTCGGTTTAACGGCTAAGCATCAGGCGAGCATGCGGCCATGCTCGGGGTGCAGAGGTAGATATAAGTTGGCTGGGGTGTGGGCCGTGAGATGCGGGGGACAGCCAAGCTCATTCATTTTACTGTGGCTGCTGTGCTGTCGGTTGGGGTAAACTTTGATGAGCAACAAGAGGACGCGAACGCAGACGTTAAACTCAAAGTAGCAGCAAGAGAAACAACTTTGATTATAAAATGCAACAACTGTAAACTGTTATCACAGTGGAAACTTGCGTGCAACACGACGCTGGCGAGAGTGGCGTGAAGAGGCAAGCATTCTTTTAACTGACTGTCGAGTTGTCAGCGTACAACATTCATTCGCTTCATTGTTCTATTAGTTCAAAACTCTTATGCTCAACTGTCAGGACAAATTAGCGCCATTCAGGTGCTGTTACTTCGGCAACAACAAAATCTCGCACAAACTTTGATTATGTTTTGATGAAGTCCATTCGAGTTACTCAGCTAATGATTCATTAAATATTTGTTAGATCATCGAATGAGCATTAGTTGGAAGGAAGTTTGAAACTGCAAATCCTTAAATTTAGTTGTGTTTTTATTAGTTGTATATTACGAAAGGAGATCAAACAATGCCTAGTTTGTCATCCTAATCAGGTATATTTGGACTTTTAATAGTCGACAATTAACAATTGATAAACTTTCTGTAAGCTGTAACCGAATGGGGAATACTCTGATGCTCTGATTTATGTAACAGGCAGTTCCTTCTGCCATGTCCGATCCCATTAAGTATATATATATTCTTGATGAGCATCAAAAGTCAAGTGGATTTAACAAGCTAATCTCAGAGATAACAAGAGTTATCAATAAAAGACACATCTGTAGTTTTAGAGCCTTATAATTGATATTTAATAAAGCTTTTACATATTATAACATAATAAACACAGGTTTTTTAACCAACGCATATTTTCATATTAAACAATCTAATACTATCAAGCCTGCTCTGGCTCAGGGCATCTTCTAATCGAGCTGACTCGACTAAAGTATTCTAACATATTTTATTTTTGACATATTTGGCTTTATCGAATTGTATTACTAATACAATATATTCTAATTTCTAAGTCTGTAGCTTCAAAGGTTATACGGACTATAACGAACCCCATTTTTATTTTTTTACTGCTTACAGTTTTGATTATCGAATCCAATAAACTATCTTCAAACTTGTGACAATTTTCAGTCGCTGAAAAATCTTGAGAGCTTATTGCATTATGACAGACGACCAGACAGACAAAACCCTTGAATTATTTTTATTTTGTACACAAACCATAAATTTGAAAGATAGATTAAAAACCACAGCTGGTTCAACTAGAGCACTGGTATAAATAGTGATAAATAAATAGAAAGATGGCACATTTGGTAACACTCTAAATTAAAATAACTTTGTATATGCTTAAAGTTCATAAATACATTCAAATAAATGCAAGTATTTTGTCTAAAAGAAATATTTGAGCAACATGTATTTATTCTCTTCAATTAGACATTTGATAAAGTTCAAGTGTTAACTTCTCCTGAATGACAATTAGGAAAGTGTAAATCAAGCCAAATGTAAATTACAAAAATCACTTCTGACACCGACTTTTGCCACAAGATGTTTAGTGATAAATCCACTTGGGGCGACACATCATGAAAAACAACTTTTTAACTTGCTAACACCCTAATGCACTATACGAATAAAGAATCGTATTACTAAGCTCAACATAAGTCAGACCCTTGTGATAATACGGATGCTGCTACTGCTACTGGGTGTTGATGATGTTGCTGCTGTGTTAGTTGTGTTGTTGCAATTGCTGTTGTTGCTGTTATTGTTGTTGTTGCTGCTGCTGCTGCTGCTGCTGCTGCTTCCTCCGTTTTGTATAGCTGTCAATCTAAAGCAGCCAAGCAAGTCAAGTGGGAGCAGCTCGAGTGGCTGAAGGGGAATGGCTGGAGGAGTCACAGCCAGCAGACCACTCGGTTGATAGTTAATTTCAGTCATTCAGATAGAACTCTATGCATTTGATGCTGTTACAAACTTGAATTATGTGCATGTCATTGTGCAACTGCACTCGCATAAAACTCATTTGCCATTGCCACCAAAGTCCAAACTGCTGCAATTCACAGTGGACTAAAACTCTCGCTATCCAAGTCGCAGTCAGAGATGGAGTTGGGCTTGATGTTGAAGATGTGGTCATCCTAGTAATGCTGGTCATCGTCATTATCATTCAACAATCTAACTGCGACAACGATCACAAAATACCAGAATATTTCGCTTTTGCAAACAAAATAAATTAGAATTGGAATAATTCGTAGGAAAACTTTGCGTTTTCCCTAGTTTTTAATAAAGCAAAACGGCGCGCTATGCAAACTTTTGCCCAGCGGCAACACTGCGTATGGGCAATATGCAAAATGCCATCAGACCATCTCTCGCTCTCCCGTTGCCACGTCTCGTTGTCTCGTCATCACAGCCGCCCAACTGTGGCTGGGTAGATTTTGCGGTTGGACTCGTAGCTAACAAACAAACAAGCATTACAAAATGAAGGAACAGCACAGTCTGGAAAGGAAGCAACAGCAACAACAGCAACAGCAACAACAACATCATAAATGGTAGCCACGAGTCGGGACTAGCGGGCAGCTGGCTGCCTGGCTATAAATAAATAAAATTTCAAGGATGCGTGCGCTTTTATCTTCGCAACTTGCTTTGCCTTTAGAATATATATGTATATAAATATATATATATATATATTTTTTATTACATTTTGCTGTGTGCACTTTTTCATATGTTGTAAATAGCAGCGCTCTCAAAAAATGTAGCTTGAAAAACTTTTTGCGGCAATTCAAACTAATGATTAAACATTTTCCATTTTTCGCTTTGTGTTTGTGCTATGACATTTCAGCATGCGAACGTTTCATTTTGGAGGGGGCTTGTTTCATTCATGGTCAGCAAACCGCAATTTGAATATAAATATATTTATATATATATGTATATGTGTATAAATACATTTTAATGATGTCGCCGCTCATTAATCATAATCTATTCATTAATTTTTGACCCATCTCCAAAGATGATACCCATCTCCTTCTCGCAGTGCCTGACATGTCAGAGGGAGAATCTGAGAACAAAAAGTGAAATGTGTACAAATGTTTTGACCTTTGTTTTACATGAAATTTAGATAGGATCTCGACCGTAAAAGAAGAGCAGCGTCAAATACAAAATAGAACACAACATGGCAGCTAATTAACGAACATTTTTCCCCAAAAGCGCTGTCCAACACCTGCCCAATTAGTGAAAAACGAGAATTGCGCTTTACTTAATGGCAATGACAGATTTTCGTTTCTTTTTTTTTTAGTATAAATTTTGTATTAGCTGGAGACGCTAAACGCTTTCCCGGCAAAGCACGCCAAAGACCGTTAAATATTTTAAAGATAAGTGGCAATCCAGGACCCAAAGTAACCAAGGACCATCTCTGGCAGTGGGTGACTACAGCTACACAAAATGCTACACCCATTAGCCGTTTCTTTTTTTTTAATAAATTCAAGCACAGTTGTCCGCTTAGTGCTGCATTCGCTTCTTTTATACCCATTGAACCCATTTACAGCGGATAGAAAGGGTATATTGAAATTTTGCAACATTATGTAAAAGTCAGTTGGAGGAATCTTTCCATAAAGTATATATATTCTTAATACGGATCCACAGTCGAGTCAATATAAACACGTCTGTCTGTCTGCATAAACAATATAATAAGCTATTTCATACCCTCAAATATACAGATCAAGTTTACTTCATTTTATCTATTATATATTAATATTTTCGATAGCAATAAGAAACACAGTTGTAAAAATATTGTTATCCAATTGTTATATAAGCAGACATATTGATAAACTGTATAAATTATTGTTAGGATCGGATAAGAAATACAGGACTTTTTGCACCTAAACATATTTTCATATTGAACAAGTAAAGTGCAGGGTATTCCCCAGTCGAGCTAACTCGAGTGGTGCTTTCTAACTTGTCAGTTTTTTTTTTTTGTTGGGTGTGTGATTTGATGGGTTTGGAGAAATCGAAGCGGGATAATTTGTCACCAGAGCCAAAATGGTGAAACATTAAATTTTATCAAATAAATGGACACTTGTTTGTCATAACGCTGCAAATGCGTCCAAATTCGGCTAAAATATAAATGAAGACCAACAAAAAAAGGACGTGGCCGGCAAAGGCAATGGTGACAGCTCCGATCCAAAGGGAAGAAAAAATGTTGTAAAAGAAAAAAATGAAAAACAAGACCGTTTTCATTTGTGCAATAAAATAGAAAACAACAAAAGTGACTATGGAATTAAGTGCTTGTGTGCAATAGCCAACTAACTAGATACACTAACAAATCACAATTCGAAATATTTTGCCAAATTTTCAATGTATGAAAGTTGAATTAAAATAAATATAAAGTCAGACAATGATAAGAAAATCAAATCTTTTAACTTTTTAAGTTCTCAATTGATTTAAACTAATTCAAACCTCTATTTCAATATCAAATAGAAATTTATATGAGGTAAATGATAATCCAATTAAACTATCATATTAAATTAGTATATCTCAATTAAAGAACGATAAGTTCGACTATTGATTGAATTTTTTTTTTGGTTAAGCTCGAAGAAGAAAATCCTGATTAAAATTGCTTTTAATGTCCATATGCCAGAGTTTGTTGCTGCAGAGCATTTGCCAAAAAATACAAAGAGAGAGGGGACTGGGGCAACATCGGTTTGCGGAGCGGCAAATGGCAATGGCAAAAAGTAAATAAATCGCTTCAAATTTTCGCATGGGTTGCGAGTCGGGGGAACGTTACAAAACTGCTGAGCACAACGCTCAAGCTGAGCAGAGACGTGCCAGGGGACGGGGCGCTGGCTGCCTGAAAGCGTGGAAGCGTAAGCAGAAGGAAAAGCCGGCGTAACTGCAGCGGAACAGCGGCAAACGAGGTGGGGAGAACGCTACAGCAAAGCCCGATCCGACTTGTCCCCATTATTGTTATACCCTAGCAGAGGGTATTGTAATCCAGTCAGGATGTTTGTGACTCATTGCAGAAGTCATGTTCGACCCCATATAGTATATGTATTCTTGATCAGCATCAACAGCAGAGTCGATATAACCAAGTCCATCTGACTCTCACTTTAAAGATGTTGATGAAACTTGTTTTTGCTACAGATAAAACATATTTCGGAACTGGCCATAGGAACGATATGTCGAAAGATTAGTTTTTGTATGAACAACTTTTCTGTTTGAGAAGTTATCCAAACCAAACTTATCCAAAATGTGTTTTACAATCGGTTGGTGTTTTAAATTTCTACTAAAATTCTGATTTCGACAAAAAAACATTAAAAAATCTGCATTTACAGGACTAACTTCTTAACTCTATATAAACTCCGTGAGGAAATCAGCTATCATTAAATTTCTAACGATTATTCTTCTATTCTTCTTCATAATTTATAGAGATGAAAATAAAAGAAATGTATTCGAGCCCAACTCACCAGCTAAGACAAGCTATTATCCTCACATTTGATTGAGAAAGCATCGGGCTACTATATCATATAGGTTTCATCATTTAAGACTCCGGTCTGCAAGGGTGTGTAATCTTCTTTTTACTTGTTTTTCTTGAAAGTTGTTGTTGTTCGTTTTGCTGTTGTTGTTATTGCTGTTGTTCACTGGTTTGGTTGGTGTCGTAGGTTGTAGAGGTTCTGCTTCTGGTTCTGGTTTGGGACATTCCTCCAACGTACTTCGTACCAGGTGCAATCTATCGATTCTCTGCCTGCCCCCGCAACACCATTCTTGTTATCCACCCGGCTCCATTTTCTCCAGTCTCTCGATTGCTGCTGCTGGTGCTCGTTATTGCTGTTGCTGTTGCTGTCCGTGTTGTTGTTGCTGTCCGTGTTGCTGTTGCTGTTCCCTAGTTGTTGCAGTTGAAATATTTACGATGTACGTTGGGCTATTTCACTATTTGTAATACCCCAAACCAGCAGCCAAAGTCTCAGTCGCAGTTGGAGTCGGAGACACACGCACAAGTGTTGCCATTTGTTGTTGTTGCTGTTATTGTTGTTATTTTTGTTATTGCTGTTATTATTATTGTTCTTGTTGTTGGCTGTGCGTCACCTTTTTTATTGTTTTCGAGCTTGTAACGACGCAGAACGAAAACAGTTGCACCAAAATGTATAAAATTATCAAATAAAAGCAAGTCAACAAAATGAAATAAAGTGTTTAACAAAAAATTTCGAACTCGGCTTGGTTGACTATTCAATACTCTGTTCGCAGCTAAAAAATAATAATAATTTAAAATATAAAAACAAAATATAAATAATATTTTTGGGAAAAATATGTATAAGTAAATACTTAAACAAATATTTATGAAATGAAATAATCTTTAACAAGTCAGCTGCTTCTATTTTCAAAATCATTGAAAATGTGTATAAACGAATTTAAATAATATACCAAAAGTAAAAGTAAGCTTAAGTAAATCGTTGATATTAATTAAATTAAAATGTTCACCCTCAAATTATTATTAATAGCAAAGATTAAAATATATCTAAGCAGTCTAATTATTCAGTTGGAGCGAATAGTCCAAAATTCAATTTAATACACTAACAAGAGAAAATTTATTTTCTAATCCAGTGAAAGTAGGAATAATGAAAGATATTAAATAAAGTGTCTCGATGTGGATGATTTGTAGTGCAAATTTCAGAATCATAGTAAAAGGAATCATACTGACCAAGAATGTATATTCCCTGAGGAATCGGATATGTCTGCTTTAATGGGTTACAAACTTATCGACAAAATGATAATACCCACTGCAAGCCCCCTGCCATGAGATTAACTTTTTTGCATTCACGAACAATTTAAATACAATTAGATTAGTTGTTTAACAGCATCAATGGGTAAGAGCTTCCCGTTTAAAAGAACAGGTAGACAGCGTCACTTTTTACAGTGTTGAAAAACGAGGTGCAAATTTTGCCATCAATTTTCAATAGTAACATTTTTTATGAAGCAGTTTTTGGTGTTAAATTCAGTTATCAATGGGTAGTTACTAAGGCAAAAGTGCACAGAGTGGATATCGCGAATGCAGACCTTTGACGAATAATTTATACCTTTTAGTTGAATTCGAAAAAAAAATTATATTTTGTTTAAATTTAATTAAAAATGGTTTGGGTAATGGCAACGAAAATATTGAGGTATTTAGAAACATTGCCTCGTCAAATCGTTATGAACTTTTAATTGAAAGAACATTTACAAAAAAAAAGTAATGTTTTGCTTGAAAACTATTTGAAAAGCAACGTTTTCATTTCTGTTTTCATTTTTTTTTTTTTTTTGCTGTTGTTGTTATCGAATATGCACCAAGCCTAGTGGATTTACAGGGTGTATGGAAAAGCTGCACGCGTTGCTTTTATATATAATTTTATTTATTTTCTCAATGCATTTTGCGCAAATAAAGAAATAAAGCGAGCACAAAAAATATATATTTGTATATATCTGTATGCATGTATCCGTATTTGTATATGTATGTGTATGTGTATATAATTTGTGCAAATTTTATTTGCCGCCGCTTTTCATTATTTTTATTTGCAGCAAACAACGGCAAAGAAAAGCGGAAAGCAGCCGGAGAAGGCCAGACAAGTAAAAGAAAGAGTCAGAGTATTTTAATAAAACCACACACACACCAGCACACACACACACACACACACACACATTGTTAAGGGCAAAGAAAGCAATTGAGTTGCGTTGAAGTGGCATAAAGTAGTCGCAAGTGGCAACCGGGTGGGTTGTTGTAGTAGTTGTTCTTGCCGGGCTGGTTTGCTTTTTAACCATTTTGTTTGGTCTTTGCGTTTTCCCGTTAGACCCGCGTGCACGCGGCATGCGGCACACGGCGTTCAGGTGAAAACGCAGCTCGAGATGGTGGCAATGAATGCCGCCTGCCTGCTTGGATATATTCCCAGTGCTGGGCAAATGTAATGGGAAATGAAATGAATGAATGAGCATAAGCACTTCTTTGTTTGTGGGCTGCTCGGTGTGTGTGTGTGTGTGTGTGTGTGTGTGTGTGCACGGCTTGTTTGTTTGTTTTTATCTGTTTGTTTGTGGCCACAGACGCATGCTACAAGGAGCTTGCAACGAGTGGGCGGATCTGGAGGGCGGCGGTAACTGAGATGATGCACTTCAAATTAAAATGCGAATGCAAGCGAAAACTTCAAAAGAAGCACTAGAACAGAAAACAGAAGCGCAAACGAGATCCTAATAGACAATAGTGTGGAAGTGTGCACGGAGTGGGAGTGGCAGGGATGGTGCGGGGGGTGAGGAGGGGGTTGACGTGATAGCTGCAACGTATGCGCTGCAATTGAAAAGCACATAAACACAGTAACACACTGGAATAGCGAAAGTGTCACTGTCTGTGAGCGTGTGTGTGTGTGTGTAATGCCAAGCAGCCAAGGATAAAGTTAGCGACGACGACAGCAGCAGCAATAGAAGCAGCAGCAGCAGCAGCAGTGCAGGACATACAAATGCACTTTGGACGTGGGCGAAGCGCGCTAAATTCGCTTTAATTCACTTTTCATACAAAACAGCAGCAGCAGCAGCAGCAGCAAAGGCAGCTAGCAGAGGCAGCTAGCAGCGGCAGCGAGGAGCACAAAAGCACGCGCCAGCACACAGACACACACCCGCACCCGCACACACACACACACATACATAGGGATAGACACTAGCACACGCTGTCACCCAAACTCGTGTTTGTTGTAATTAATTTAAAATATTATTATATGCGCGCGCGAGCGCTAAACTAAGGCAAGAAGAACACAAGCAAAGGAGTAAGCAAGAGCAAGAACAAGAGCAATAGCGAGAGCGAGATAGCAGCACACAAGCACAGACACGCAGCCACCACAGGCAAGAGCAAAGCAGTGCGGAGGGGAAGGTTGAAGGTGGGGGGATGTAAGAGTAGTAGTAAAAGCAGTGACAGGGCAGGGCTAAATAATTATAACCTAACTGCACACGACGAAGCGCCAGACAAAGAACAACAACAACGACAAAACAAGCAAACTGAGTATGGAATTACAAGCAGACAAGCAGATATAAGCATGTGTGCGTGTGTGAGTGAATGTGTGTGCGTGTGTCTACAATGCACATCAGCCGTACTTGTGTGTGTGTGTGTGTGTGAGTACCTTTGGAAAAACAAAATGTCCTAGTCAAGTTTTTTAATTGACGTGCAAAACGCGACCAGGACATAACTCCAACATGCACTTAGTCCTACAACATTCAACAAGCATTGACTGCAATACACAAACGACTCAAAATATAAATTGAACTAACAGCACACACACACACACACACACATATGTACACAGCCAGACAGTGCGCCAAATGCCAAAAAATACCGAAGACGTCGACGATGAAATTGAAAAAAAGTAATAAACGTAAAGCTATTACAAAATCTGATAATGGTCCACCGCTGGCAATGGAGCGCAAATGCCGGCGCACTCACACACACACACACGCACACACAAACCGACACACACACACAGCACAGTTGAAAACAACAAGATTGAAAAGCAAAGAGCATGCAAGCAAATACGCTAGAAACACATTAAAGAGAGTCGCATACAAAGAGAGACAGAGAGCGAGAGCGAGAGTGTCTGAAACCAAGTGGAATTGAAACACAACAAGCTTTGGCATATTGCCAGTGGAACAGAATGCAAGGCACATAAAAAACCGTTACAATATGCGGCTGCAGCGCCAGCGCTACAACAGCAACAAAGCAACGGCAAAAACAAGCGACGTCAGACATAAACATTGCGGCGCGCGTGCTGCCCCGAATCGTGGCTGGCGCAATATTAATTTCACGAATGAACAACCCTTGAATAACCATACACTTCATGTGCCGTTATTATTGCTCTGCTACGTGAGCGCGAGAGTAATGGCGAACCATACAGACAATGCGAAAGAGAGAGTGAGAGAGAGAGCGAAAGTGAGAGAGAGCAGCGAACTGCAACTACTACTAAAAGAGAGCGAGAGATGCTCGGAAAGCTTTTGCCCGAGATAAGCAAACGACAAAGTTGCTTCGGCTTCTTCTTGTTGATGTGTGTGTGTGTGTGTGTGTGATTGTATGTGTGTTTTGTGCGTGTAGTTGTGTGTGTGTGTGTGTGCAATGCTTTTTCATTGTGCATTTCCCAGAGGTGCATTTTTCTGAAAATCTAATTTGAGAGATTGAGATTGTTTGGTCTTTCAATGTTCTGCTCGCTCGTTCGTGATGCGACGCTTGCAATTTTAGTACCCCCTTCGCCCACCCCCTACTCCACATTCTTATATTTATGTGTATATGTATATTGTACATATATATTTATATATATGGATACGTACAGACATATCCATGCAACATATTGGGGAGTTATTACTCAGCCGAGTCTGTCTGTCTGTCTGCCTGTCTGTCTGTCTGCCAGTCCGTCTGTCTTTCTGTGCACACATGCCCTGTTCACCGCTTACTTTAATTGGACACGCGGGCGTTACGCTGTCGTAATTTTTTGAAAAATCTACATACTTGGCCCCCAAAATTGAACAACTGTATCCGCAACAGCATCCACATCCGCATCCGCATCTCAATGATAACGATGCGACGCGTCGCAATGGCTTCAATCATTGCGCACAGCGCTCAGCATTGCGGTTTTGACAAACATTTTTCACTGGCTGTGCACAAGCAACGTTCCATCGTCCCTTCACAACAACACACAACTCACACACACACACACACACAGACACAGACATATCGTTACACACCCTATAGACAAGCGCGTCGTGTATGTTTGATGAGTGTGCGAGTGCTTTATGGCTGTATTGGGAATGAGCCGTTCAGGCCGAGCCAAGCGAATAGTTGTTGTTGTTCCAAGCAGTGTCTGTATGGGTGTGTGGGGGGGAATAGGGGGCGTTGGGAGGTGATTGGGTTATGCTCTGATTTTAATTTTGAAATCATACAAGTGCAGCACTGCAAAGTGATACAAGCGGATTTATTTATTTATATATGAACGCAAGTGTGTGCATATGTGTGTGTACGTCTATATAAACATACATCTGTGCATGTGTATATGTGTGTGTGTGTATCTTATTCTATATGCATGTGTGCGTGCGATGCGATAAAGCGCCTTACAGGATTTGGATGATGGCTGAAGGCAATGAATGCCGCTTCTGTTTGCAATTTGATAAGCTCATTCCCACTCTCTCTATTTCTCACTCTCACTCTCTCTCTCTCTCGCGGTCTGACATTATTTTGCGACATTTCCTTTTGACATGGTCGTCGCCTGAAAATATGCAATAAAAATATCAATGTTAAGCCAATGTCTAAATCAGTATATCTTATTGTTTCTACATTTTTTACTTTACTTTTGTGCTGTGTGTGCTTTGCTTTCATTTCAACGTTAACTTACTCTCTCTATCTCTATCTCTCTCTCTCTCTGTCGTTCTCTCTCGCTATCTCTTCTCGTACTTCTGACCAGTGAATACATTTCATATACAGTTTATCAATTGATTACTTTACGTTTATTCTCCTGTCGGAAAAAAAAAGTTTCACCGATTCCCCATCCATTGTTTTTCAATAATCCCATCTGACTGTGCACCAGACTTAATCCTCGTTCTATGAATTCCACTTTTTTATGACATTCAAAAGAGAAATCTGTTGCACTAACAAATGTTTATTTAAGTTTCATTGCTGGATTAGTTCGTTTTAAATTGGGATACAGTGTAAATATAGTAAGAACTATTTGATGTGCCATTTGATTAAACTGAACGATAAGAAAATTGTAGCATAAATACGGATTGGTATTCCAATCACACATATCAATTTGAATTTTTTAGTTATGACAAATTTCTTGTCGTTGAACTGTTCCTATTCATGGTCATATAACAGGTAATAAATTAAAACACAACTCAAATTTGCATGTCCCAAAAAATATAAAGCGATTTTTATTTTGCGATTCGATTAGTTTCGTACATAAATACATATATACACAGTGAGTGTTACATATAATCAACTTGAGCAGTAGTACAATTAAAAACTAAACTATACAGATATCGGATAGAGCGCTGTAACCGTAGGACTAAACATAATCATGATCTAAATCTAGAACTAAGCTACGCCGAAACTGAAAATGATGCTGTGACAATACAAATGGACAGGAGAACTTCCCATTTTGTTACGTTAACACAAGTACATCGGATACCCTATGGAGATTAAAAGAATATAAGCTTCACCAGTCCATAGAGCGCCCAAAGTGTTAACGAATAGACGATGCCCAGCGTACAATAATGTAGAACCATCATGCTGTTGAAACAAACATAAAAAAAGAATGTAAGATAAATGAATAATTCAAAACATGAACGTGATTTAAGCCTTTGATATTTACCGTTTAATACGTCTAATGGATTCGGGTAGATTGTTGGGATCGTCCTTAACAACATAGAGCCGCAGCCCATACAAACTGACTTTAAATAGATTTTTCCAGTCAAGATCACGCATATCGAAGGCAAACAGACGCTTGTCTCTCACATCTAGTTTATCAACCAAATTCCGCACGTTATCGTTGTCAAAGCGAAATTCATTCGAGCTGAAGAACTTCAGAACGTTGCTGAACTTGTGTATCTTGCGATAGATTTTCAACATTCTGCAAATGAAGAAAGTTTCGTTCAGTTTGAGTAAATATGTTGCAAGTGTTGCGAGTGCAATTAAATTGAAACATACCTCGGTTTCTTGCCCATGAGAACCATAATCAAGTCCATGAACATGGCGGGCAATGTGTGGTACAAGAAGCAGAGTATGTGATACTGCCACATGTGCGGCACAATGGTGAAGCACGGGTACCAGATGGACTTGCGCATGGGTATATCGTTGACATACTTGAAGCCCGTCTGCATATAATTGCGCCAGGTGACCATATTATCCGTATCCGGTACATAGTTATATATGGGCGGCGTTTCATATCTACACAGAGAGAAAATTGTTGCAGATTTTAATTATTATATTTATTTTCTTTATAAAATATTTAGGTACGAATTATATAACGAAAATAACTATGAAAAATTTAAAAGCAAAGTATCAAATTTGCGAATAACAATTAAATTAAGAAAAACCCATTTTACCAGGCTTAAGAGAAAATCAAAAGCTTTGAATTTAAAATTCTGAAATCTCGAAACTTATAAAAGAAATACAACGTAAGTGCAGACAATTTTTAAGGTAATTATCTATAAACTTCCTTATAACTTATAAGCGACTATTGATTGAAGGCCTTTCTATACTTCGAATAGACTAAATTAGAAGTTAAAGTAGTGTGAGCACATTTTGCGCCCACTTGGGAAAGTCTAAAGTAGAGGCAACTTGATTTTCTCAAATGTCAGATTGTGTGGCAAGCAATACTTACGTATTTCGTGCCACATCCCAGGCGCTGGCCAGCAAGGCATTGACGCACATGTCCACCGGCACAATGTGCGCTTTGTTGTCCATGTTGCCGGTGAAAACGCGCAGGACGCCGGAGCCAATGCCCACAATGACACCGCAGGGTCCATACATATTGTCAATCCAGCCAGTCACCGGCTCACGATAGCTGGTGATCACTAAAAAAATAGAACACAAATACCCAAATCCCAAAATGAAGTAGCCAGGCATAGTGAAAGTTGTATAAAAGTTGTATCTTACCGATGCCGGGTCGAAATATGGTAACGGGCAATTTCTGTGCATGCTGGTGGACCACATTCTCGGCGAGCACTTTGGTGTAGGTATATGTGTTCGGATATCCCTGGATAATCGTCGGCGTCAGCGTATTCAGCGTGTGCTCGTCGAGGCACTCAGTCAACTTGCAGGCATTATCCCCAGTCATCATGCCAGTGTAGAACTTCTCCTGTATGTAGCGCATGTTGCAGTGTGCAAATGCCGTCGAGACATGCACAAGAGCCTGCAACAACATTATGTATGTATTCAAATATATACCTATATGGTGGTCTCACAGTTGATATGCCAATGTGCATAGTTCTTAAATAAATGTATTCCCAACAATAAAGTTGGTAACTTTGTAGCCAAATTATATAGACTCGTAGTGGCAATTGACATTCAGAGTATTCGAATATAAACTCAATAGAAAATACTGGTAAGCTTCTCATAAAGCCAGATATGGTAAGAAACTATTAGGCCATGAATATGGGTAAAAAAAAATGGTCGTCAAACAAGAACACAATTCCTGAATGAAAATGACGAGACTCCAGAGCACAATCTGACAAATAAGGACCAGGAATAATGAGTGTCCCAAGTAGCCTAAGATTGTCTAGTCTACTTGCATTCAGTATAATTGTTTTCTGTTTTTATTGAATTAAAAATAACAGATCTAAATAATGAGTGTTCCAAGCTAAAAATAAATGAATGATTTACATTAATAAATTAATTGTGTCAAATTGAGTCCGTAGGAGACCCAGATCATGGTATAATTACTCTTAATACGCTTACAAGAGATTTTGTTAACCTTATCAGAGAATTAGAGAGAGAGAGAGAGAGAGTTAATTACAGTGAGAGAGTTAATCTCCTGTTGTCAAAAAAACCGTTCGCAACAAGGACTGCGTTGTGCGAGCTCTAATTATGTATTCTTAATCAGCTTTTATTATGTTGACCACAACAGCGAGTATTCAAGTCAACGCCAATGAACATGAATAATTGGGACACATGCTCAGCTTAATTGTGTTTGCACTGAGCACAATTATTCTTAATGAGGATTTTATTGAATTTATTTAACCATACCAGAGAGTTTAAATGTGAAAGCTACTTAAAATATTACAGCATATTCTATAGAAAACTGTTCAATATGTATTGCAATAAATTCACACATATCGCAGCAAGTTTGAAAGTCAGAAATATAATTATTAAAATAATGAGGGATATTAAATTAAGCCAAGCAATGAAAATAATCAGGAAACAATGGCAATTTGCCTTTTTGATTAACCTTTTTCAGACGGGTATTATGAACTAGTTGAAATAAATATAGCATAGCTGAGTATTAACTTGTGGAATTCATTCAGGACATATTTATCGCTCTTACTTTCGACAAATCATGGATGTAAAGAATAATAAATTGAAGGTTTATGGCAAGAGAACCTGACTAGGATACGCTCTTAACCCTGTTCATAATTATATTTATTGTCTTAAACTGAGGCATTAATTTTATTGCCACAGTTTCCCTTAAGTCATGTTTTGCTTAACAAAATCTGTGTTTCTTATCCAATTTTATTGAATTTGCTTCAGATGATAAATATTATGTAGGGGCAGATTATATGAATTGGGAAGCTATATCTTTACAATTGTGTTTCAAGCCTCACCTTCAGGTTGACAATCTCTTTGGCCAGCTTGATGATCTCCTTGGTGCCATGGACATTGATGGCAATGGCCATTTTGAGCTTCTCATCAAAACGCACCGTGGCCGCACTGTGCAGCACAATGTTGACATTCTCCTTGATTATCTCGCGCTCACGGTGAGAGATGCCCAGGCCCGGGAGCGAACAATCGCCGCTGATGATTGCGATCTGGCAGCGATACTTTGGATTGATCTGTTTCATTTTGGCAAAGACCTATGGAGCAGATAACATAGATAATTTGTAATTTGTAATTCGTTCGGCATTGTGGCTAGTATAGAAATCATTTACCGGATCATTGAACAAATCCTCGATGCGTGCATGGGCATCCTTGCCCTTTTTGGTGCGTATCAGCAAATATATTTGAGCCACCTCTGTGACGCGCAACAGTTTCTCAATAATAACTAGCGGACAAATCAATTCGTTAGTAAAACAACAACAACAACAGCAGCCATATAATAAAATTCAAGTCACGTTCAACTTACTTTTACCAAAGAAGCCAGTGCCGCCAGTGAGGAAGACGCCTTTATCCTTGTAAAACATTTGCATGGGCGACTCATCTGCAAAGATCAATGCAAACAGCCATTAAACAATTAGCCAATTTGATGCGCATCATTGTGCAAGCGCCACCTCACTCACCTCACCCCTTAAGCCTCCCCCGTGGCAGTGGCAGTGCCACTTGGCTGCCGCCAATGCTCAACGCTTGTTTGCCACCCACTTGACGCGCGTCACGAATTTAAATGCGCGCCCCAAAAGCCACTTCAATTGCGCATAATTCACGCCGTCAGACATACACACACACACACACACATACGCACGCACACACAGCACGTACACACACACACACACACACACACATGCACATACACATACAGCAGAGAGTCACTGGCAAGTCACACGTAAAGAGCGTTTGGCATGTGGCTGCATTTTGGCCATATGTCAAAATGGCAACAACAACACTCAAAGTTAACGCCAATGCTGACATTGTTGTCGGCTGTTGCTGCCACAGCTACTGCTGCTGCCTGCCACTTGTGGGGCACTCATAAATATTTGCAAGTTAGCAGCTCGTCGAGCTATTCATCTATCGTACAATGGTACACACAATCGCACACACCTACATACACACACATTTGTACACACAAATACATATCTAAATGTATACACTCGGAAAATCGAACTGAAAACTGGAGAGATAGTAATAGTTTCTATATACATGGAAAACATATTCTCAACCTTAAAAATACTTATCCTAAATCGGTAGATAAAAAATATGATGTTTTTTTATTTAAAGCAATAATTATTTTGTATTGTGTATAAAGGCAAGCCTTAATTTTTGAGTGCATGGTCATCTAACAGGAGTGGAACGTGTAGGAAGTTCCACTGTTGTTAGATGACCATTCACTCCTTCTCCCGTCCAACCATCTTTAATTTCGCCATAGGAACTGTGCGAAATATGAGTTATTGTATGAAAATCTTTTTAGTTTGCCAAGTTATTCGTACCGAATTCGGCAGTTATGCATTTTATAATACTCCTCGCGTTAGAACAACAAATAATGAAGATTGGATCATTAAATCGAATAGTTATAATTGTAGAAATTCATTTGATTTGGCGATTTATTTTTCTGAGTGTAGAGCATGTATGTAGACATTATTCTGTCTTCAAGGTGCTGCCGCTGGCTGAGTCCATCTGCTGCTGCTGCTGTTGTTGTGGGCTAATTGGCAATCGACGACGTAAATCTCTGTCAAGCTGCATGTCTAATGCAGGCTAGTCACACACACTTAAACACTGTGGCCACTCGATAATTGCATAATAAGTGCAACAATGTTAAGGACTTACAATGGAGACCACCCAGTCACCCACTGGCTGCTGCTGTTGGCAACGGACGCAACGGCATCAAGCGTTTACAAACACACACTCATCCACACCAACAAATTCATATTCATACAAATACTGGCTGACACCTCGAGCCGACACTTGTTCATCTTATAGCATCACCTACCAGCCCCCAGCCCCCAGTCCCCAGCCCACATCGCCCTTCCACTCGCCTAGCGGCAGACACCCCCTGGGGTCGCACTCAAACCAAAAGCACTTGGCGCGCTCACTCAAATGTTTTGTTTACCTATGCTAATTGGCTTAAATGCAACTCAAGCGCACTTCTCATCGCGCCAAGCCGAAACTGAGCCGCCAAAAACCCCACATACTCGACGGCACCACCCCAAGCTAACCCCTAACTGCCACCCAACTGCCAGCCAGCATTGTTTATGAGCGCTTCGGAATTGAGCTGCCGGGGCCCCACCAAACGCGTGGCCTCACTTTTTCGAGTGCGAGTGTGCGGCATGGGGCATGGGACATGCGGCATGCGGCGTGCGCATTTAAAGCTTTTGAGCGCTTTGGGGCATTTGTTCAGCGACAACAGCAACAACAGCAGCACTTTGAGTGAATTGTCAACAATTGTGTTGGCTCTTTGGATTTGCGAGCCGCCGTTTGTTGCCGTTGTTGTCGGCGTCGTTGTCTCTCGCAGACAAAAACTCTGTCACATAATTTGTCAATTTCAACAATTTTTGCCACCCACTCCCGACCAGGAAGACAAATGTAATTCTTCATGAATGCTTATTGTTTTTTGGAAGAAATACCAAAACAGGTTACTTGTTTGCTTTCGGTCTGTAAGTGAGTTACATTCTTTTTTCTTTTTTTTTTTTTGCGGTCATGCAATGAACTTGATCCCGGGCCATGGGGCAGGTGACCCTGGCCGTGGCAGTGCCCTTCACTTGTCTTTCGGTCACTCACCTTGTATGCCAGTGATAAGCTGACAGTGATCGTCCAAGGACTTTGTGTATCCATTTCGAATGTTCATTAATTTCGCATCCTCCATCGTGGTCAGAAGGTTTTTATGTCGGGCTGCAAACAAAACCAGAAATTATCAGGAAATTAATGCGATTGTTTTGAAAGTATTTGCACTAAAATCAAAAACAACTTTTACTCGAGACCCTTTTAGTATGTAATTAAATCTTAAATGTAAATGTAGTTTTCAACAGTTTGTACAGACATTTTTTTGAAGTTGATAAGGCGCATCAGGAAACTACTTTAAGCTAATTTATTAAGAATTCTCCAGATATTGTATTAAAATGAATACTGGTATTATTTAACTGAACATACTTTTAACACAGATTTTAATTTTAAGTTTTTTAAGTGAATTGAAAACGCTCCTAGAACTCAATAACAATTTAAACATCTTTCACTTGAATTAAGTTCCTTAGAGAATAATCGAATTAATAGAAAAATGCTAGTAATGCTTTTATAAAGACTAAAAATGTCTCTTCAACTTAAAGATTATTTTGTGTGACTAATATACTTAATCTTTTATTTTTTTCATCATTGTTAGGCAATTATTTAAGCGATTAATTAACAATTAACAAGTCGGAAACTTCCTGTTGTGCAACACTTTCATTTCACTTGCAAAAACTTAAAGCCCATTTGTACCAATTGCTGTCGAAATTGAATAACTTTTGTAGAGCATATGTATAATTCTTTTTGCTTTATCAATTTAAGCATACTGGCTTTAAAGGGGCTTTAAAAAAGGCAATGGATTAAATTACATATAGGCTGTAAGCCATTTTTTTCGCCTCGTATGAAGTTTAAATCGACAGAGTTGAGGTCAACAGGTGTGTGAAAATAAAATTGTTTAATTCTTTAAATTCATGATGTCATATGTCCTTAAAATATTTTATAATAACGCCACTCTTATCAATTTGTTGCATATATCAACTCAACAAAGTACATGCATTTTTACGTACATTTTTTCAATGAAAGAAATTCATGCTTTTCACACTGCTGCACTTCCATAGATTGACGTTGGGTCATTTTGAGCTTAAGGCTGATTTCCGGCTCACAGATTGAATTGATTTGATTATCTAACTAATTCGGAAATGTTTCAATTGAAATGGATAAGTGTGTTAAATGTGTTCAACCGGCGCGGCGGCGGTCTCTATGCGACTGTTTTCGTGGCTACTAAAAATCAAATATAAGCGAATTTCATTACGAAATTTAATTAAAACTTCACTCGGGCTTTGTGCTCTGCATGGCATTGGACAAGGAAAGAGCACCAATAAATATGTATAATGAAGTGCCAGACGCACCTGTTGACAAAAAAAACGAGACAAAAACGCAAAGCCCAATTGAAAATTCAACTCAAATACAATTTTAATAAAATCCATATTATAAGGCACAGTGAAACCACAACAGAAAGTGGATCTACGAAATCCAACATAAAGCAAGAGCCCTCGATTTTTGTTGTTGGGCTCTTTTAATTAATGCTCCCGAAAAAAAAAACTTTAAAATATATGTATAGGTCACAGAAGCTACTGTACGTTTTAAATATGCAAGAAAAGTAGGAATGCTAAATAAAGAACTTTGGGAATGAAAGTACTAAAATAGCAATCCACTTTTAAAGTCGGCTGCTTACACGATATTTTGTTAATGTGGAATAATATTGAAGTATTTAAAATTAAATATTTGAATTGTTTAAAAATATTGCACATGTTGATTTTATCATATATAATAAATAATTATTAAAAAAAAAACATGAATAATTTTTTTACTTAAATGCATTTTTATATGTATTTGTCTGAATGAAATGAAACTACTTGATTCTGAAAAGCAATAAATCACTTTGCACTGCAAAAAAAACACGTTTTTTTCAATTTTTCAAATATATGCAAACTTATATTTTTATAAAACTTTAAATATAACAACAACAAATAAATGTCAAAGCTATGAGTTGGGGAATTTACATGTATACACAAACAAATTTAAATGGTTGAATTTATATTTAAAACCAACGGATTCTGAAACGGACATTGCTATGTGCGTTATTGATATGTACACATTTATTTAAAAGACTTACGCGATATTTTTTAAACACATTTAAATCAATTCTTGCATAAACTGAATAATGAATAAATATTTCTTTACATTTCAAAACGTCATATATTTAATTTATTCAATTTTTATAGAGCAAAATTATTTAAATCAAATTCAAACCTCGAATTGTATATTAAATTATAGAATAATATCGAAAACGAGCACTTCACTCTTGTATGCATTTTTTCTGTGAGTGATTTTAAAAGCGCAGGACTTGGTTGAAGTTTCTGCTTAAAATATACGATTCACAAACAGGTCTACATCAAACCAAGAAGGAAGAGCACCTAACTTGAAAGTGCAGAGCGCATTCAAACGTTTCTATATGAAATTTATGATGGAGTAATCCAATTCGCTTAGAGCCATCAAAATAACTATATATATAAAACTATATAAAACCATTCAGCTCTTCAACAACTTTTTGTGCATAATATACTGTAATGTTTTGTATGAAAACATGACGCCAATATAATAATTAATATTTTAAATATATTTACATGTTGTAATATATACTTTCAGTTAAGTGCACCCATTCCTGGAGGAGTTCGGTCAAGTGGTGCTCGTACGAACAACAAGATAATTAAATTGCAAGCTCAGCGAAATAGAAACACAATACTCGTACAATTGTGAGCTGGACAGAAGTCTTGAATAGAATTTAATTGTAGCGCGCATGTCGATGACGTTGTGGAATTTTAATTGCGCACAATTTGAAAACGTATAAGTCTAGATGAAAAAAAAAAACCCAGTAGTAAACAAAAATAAAGCCATTACTAATAATGAAAATGGAAAATAAATTATATGACAATTATATGAATAATTTACAGGATTATCAGCAAGTTCAATGTATGTCCATATTATTTGAAAATGGCCAGACACATGCAATAAATGTAAGGAAAGCGATTCGAAACGAATGCATGCTGGGCAGAACAATAACAACAACAACAACAACATAAACAACATAAACAACAAACAATGGGGCCTGAAGCGTGGCAGGGCAAATAATACGAAACGAAACTGAACATTAAATAATTTGAGTGTCGAAGTCTCGCACAATTAACCCATATTTGCAATGGAAACCGGCAAGCTAGTCAGCCAGCCAGCCAGCCAGCGAGCAAGCTAACCAACCAACCAGGCAGCCAGCCAACCAGTCAGTCAGTCAGTCAGTCAGCTGGCCAACTAGCATGTTGCATTTCACACCAATTGTGGAGATTTTTCGACGCTTGGCTCGGCGCGCACTCATTCGTATGAATGACGAAAGCTGTGTGAGGTGAGAGGTGGGCGGCGGCGGCAGGTAGACGTTGTATGCTCGGGTGGATGGGCAGCTTGCCAAGCTGACTGACTGACTGACTGACTGACTGAGTAACTACATGGCTGGCAATGTCGGCCAGAAAGCCACAGTAACTGATTGCACCACATTGCCAGCCACAACGCCAACCAACGCCAACCAACGCCGAACGCACTCCACGATTTCCCGGCTACTTTGGCTATCGTTTCGATTTTGGGGTGTGAGGCTTCTGCTCTGGGGTCGATTTTGTATGCGAATTTATACATTGTTTAAGTATAGACCACAGCTGCAGGCGCTGCCATCTCCATCTTGTTGTTCTTGTTGTTATTTATACTGTTGTCTGTTTCTTCTGCCTCTTCTGCTGTTGCTTGTTGTCGACACCAACTTCCATTGGCGATGCACATCGAAGCGCAGCTAATTGAAACATTTTGCACAGTGTGCCAAACCGATGCAAAGAGTCCAGCAGTCATAAATATTAATTTAAAGAATGCAAAGCTTATTTAATAGCCAATTGCATAAATGAATATTTTGACAATTAACGATAGATTAACTGTTTTAAATTGATCATTTTTTATAGGTGTGTTTGTTGATCTAACTTATCATTATTTACACAGGTATTTGGCTGGTTTCCGCTGAAGTGCTTTTAATTGAGTTAATTATCAATTCAAACAAGTGACTATTTTATACTATATATCTACTTCGAACTACTAGTTTATAAATTCAAAATTTATAACGCAAGTTCCGTGATAATCACTGCTAACAATGAACAAATATTTTTCATAAGAATTCCGTTATTAATATTGATGGCAATCGCAGTATCATTTGCGATGGTTATAGTAGTTATAGTTAATGACAATTTGATTGCAATTGTTGTTTGTATAAAATTAAATGATTGGCTTTTGCTTATGTACATTATTTGAAATAGCAATTTACTAAATTTGCTGACTTCTGTACGTATGCCTCGACATATGCATATTTAAATGTTCACAAAGATTAATATCTATTTAAATCTGTGACTCATTTATAAAAATGTGTATAATTACAATTTAATAAAGATTTTCAGGGCTATGCTTGAAATAATTTGTAGTCGGTAGCTTCATTAATTACTATATTAAAGCCAAAGCTTAAACGCAACGCTAAACATTGTAACTATTATATATATATATATATATATATATATATATACATATGTATCTTCTTCATTAAATTGACAAGGCTATTACACATAAGAAGAAGTTCAAAAGAAAAAGCATTTAGCACCTCGTGATTTCAAGTACAGTATTCACTATTGAATTTATCATGAATCCAAATGATATCATTAACGCTTCTCTGATCTTTGTGCCACTGTTTGAAGTTACCCATTCCAATGTCAAAGTGCTTTTGGCACTTTTGAAACTATATACATACTTCAAGCTATTTCTCTTGCTTTGCTTGTTTGCCGCCAATGCTGCTGCTATTACTGCTGCTGCTGCTGCGGCTGCTGCTGCTGCGGCGGCGGCTGCTGTTGATGCTGCTGCTTGAACAGCAAAATTCGAAACAATGGACAAAAACACAAAAGTATGAACCGCAGCAATAACAACAAATGCCCTGAAAACTGAATGCAATGCAACAACATTCATTGCACCGTCGACAAACTCAAAATCGACGCCGCTCGCAGATTTCAATGAACCCAAATGCGAATCGAAGTCCCAACACCAGCATCGGCATCAGCATCAGCATCAGCATCAGCCTCGACGCCTTTGCATCCTCGCTGTGCCCCATCTCCGATGCCCCGGCCCCATCAAAAATGCCCACTCGCTTACTTACTGCTTGCCCGCATTGCCGAGGCTCATTCGCTTTGAATTTTATTTAATGCTTTTGTAATAAAGTGTAAAATTGTGAAAAAGTGCAAACAACAACAGCTAAAGGAGCATGCTGGCGTGCCGACCGTCCAGGGGAAGAGCCCCATTGCATAATATCAACAACATCATCATCAACGGTAGCAACAACCACACAACACAAACAGAAACAGCAACAACAAGAACAAGGGCATAGCAATAAGAACGACGACAACGACGACAATGACGGCAGCAGTAGCAGCAGTGGCCACATTAAAAGAAGAAGAAATAATTAACAGCAACAGTTTGAAAGTCCATAAAGCGAAAATGGTTGTCGTTGTTGCCTTTGCTGCTATTGCTGTTGTTGTTGTTGCTGCTGCTGCTGTTGTTGTTGTTGTCGTTGTTGCTGCCATCAACTGGCAAAGCTTTACTCTCCGCTCTTCATCCTTCATTCTGCCACCGCATGTGGCATGGTCGTACAACTTCCGACTTCCGACTGGCTGACCGGCCAACTGTATTGCTGGACTACGGTAGATTGTTTGTTGTTTCTACTGTTGTCTCCCTGTATGTGTGTCTGTGTGTGTGTGTCGCTGTGTGAGGCATTTGTATTGGGTGTGGCATATTGGCATTGGTATGGCGCCACCCACCCACGCCACCCACTGACAGAGACGACACAGGCAAAAGTCAGTGAGAAAATGTACGTTAAATCTATTAAAAGATAATTACGTGAAGACAAATGAACGCTGGATGGGGAAGCAGGCACGCTGGCATGGAGAGGAACTGGAACTGTCTGTTGTCTCTGCGGTTGTCTGCGCTGCACACATACATATGTATGCCATTATTATTCGCGTTCCCTGATACGATAACGCTAATGGATATGGATATTGATTATAGTTTTTATGCTGCTGCTACTGATGCTGATGCTGCTGCTGTTGCTGCTGCTGTTGCTGCTGCTGCTGCTCGGATAATGATCATTTTGATTAAATTGATGCGTCATTTTATGAGCCGCAATGGTATTGAAATTGAGTGGTTTGTGACAGCCCGCCTAGTTTATGGCAATGCGATAATGATTCGCGCTGCCAACAAGATATTCATGATGGCCCACTCCACGCCAGGGAATCTCAATTATTAGCTGCTTCAATGTGTCTATATGTCAATGTGTGTGTGTGTGTATTGACGTTTAATTAACGCAGCCAAACGCGTATACGTAATTATTTGCAGATACATTGACTTTAATCATTTGAGTTCATATTTATAGAACGTTTGCCTTTGCAATTAGATAGTCCAGTCGGCGGTTAATAGAAAGAAATGATCAAGCAATGAATGAAAACTAGCCAAGCAACTCTCTATGGGTATCATTAGCTAAAGTGAAGTGAATAAACAATTTGAGTTTAGTGCCGACAAGGGTGATAATGTGTTGCATACTAATTACGTGACTTTGACTTTGTTGTTTGCAACACGATGTGAATCGCAAGGGTCACTAAATTGCAAGTGTGGGATTTCACAGATTTTACTGCAACTATTGTTCGCAAATCGAAAACAAAAAAAATATAAGTTCTTAGAATGCTAATCAACTCTAACACTTCAACTTCAAGTGTGTGTGAGTGTGTATGAGTGTGTGTGTGTGTGTGTGTGTGTGTGTGTGTGTGTGAATGAGTGTGGGGCACGTGTGAAGCTTGTGCATGCTTTTATTATCTAATTAAGAGTTTCAGCCAAAAAGACAAACATTTGCAATTACATGATTACGTGTGTTAGCAATAAGGGTTTTACCCAATGTCAACTTGAAGCTGTTATCAGATTTTGTATCTTTGGGGCCAAGCCAAATATTGTTGCGCATGCGTAAATTGTAGGTAGCTTAGGTAGGGAGGGGGCAGGCTAATGAGCGTTGTCGTCGACGTCACATTGTTGATATGCCCCATTGATGCCATTGCGGTTGCGGTGCTTGCCTACCTACCCACCTGCCACGCCCCCCTTTCTGCAGTCAAACACACACAGACTCACATAAAGATAGCTACATCTGTTGTACGCAGCTGAGTGTAACCAAATTGTTGTTGGCTGACTGGCTGACTGGCTGGCTGGCTGTCTGACTGTCTCTCTGCTTGCATGTTCGCGTTTCAATTGTTGGTAATGGGCATGGCCATAACATTTATGTATGAGCCAGGCAAATACTAATAATCAGCATTGCCTCGCACTCGCATTGCCACATGCCCAAATAACAATCAAACATCAAATCAATTTATACCAAAATGCCCTGCCATATTAAACGATTCGAAATTGTGCGGCTACTCAACCAGGCTGAGTGATATCTGACACGTATTTAGTTTGAATTGGCCAATTATGAAACAGTTGAATGATATCTAAATAAGATATTAACCATTCGCAGCATTGTGCAATTATTATTATGCACATACGTATAGCATTTAATTCAATTACATGATTTCTACAACTTACAATTAGAAATCGTTGTTCTCTTTTAAGCCATCCTGCATTTCGTGCAGCGTTGAAAACAACTTAATTATCCGTTTGTTTGCGCTTTTCGCAATGAAATTAATTTCACATAATTTAATTTCATTTTATAATCAATTGAAATCGGCGCTTCGATTGAGCTGATTACATTTTTATTACATTTACGGCAGCATTTTCTAAATCAAATGCAATTGTTTCGTTGCGCCATTATTACACCAATTAATTTATGGCTAATATTTCAACACTGCAGAAAGCACAGCAAAATAATAATAAGGAAAAAAAATAACCACACAAGTCGCGTACTGAAATCGTATTTACATAATTCCCGCATTATCAATGACAGCGCCAAACAAAAAATTAAATTAAAAAAAAAATATATATATATTTATATATATAACAGCAGACCTTACAAAATCTATACACAACAATAACAACAATAATAGCGCAAACAATAAACCGTTATGCTCATAATTTGCATTAATTAATCGGCTTTTTTGCGCCGATTCCCGGTCAAAAATCAAAGCTCCAATAATTGACGGCTAACCAGCTATAGAAAAAACATGTCAGATCAACCGAATATTATACACCCTTATAGACCGCACTTCCCTTGCCGACATCTAACTTTTACTATAATACTCAAAATCGATTGATTGCCAAATACACATAAAGAAAATCGTACAGACGAACATGGTTGTATCGACTTGGCTAATGATGCTGATCAAGAATATATGTACTCTTTGAGCTTGCAGATATCTCCTTTAATGTGTTTGCAAACTTCACCACAAAGTTATAGTATCCTCTGCAAGCGAATGAAAAGCAATATAAAAAAAACAAATAAATAAATAATAATTTAATACATTTTCAAGCGCTTGTTACCTGAAGGCATTTCAACTGCAGCGTTTTTTTGTTGCTATTTATACATTGTATTTTTTTTTGCCTTTCCTTTTTTTTGTGTTTTGGTTGCCAAAGTTTATTTTGTTAATATTTATTTATTTGTACATAATTTAATAACATCGCCAAGAGCTGCATATATTACTAGAAATATTGTTGTTGGTGCAATATTTTTTTGTTCCAATTACTACAATTTATTAATGTTTACACGCCATGATCTGATTTGTGTAGCGGCCTGCCACTGCTTTTCCGGAGTTAACTATACGGTTTTTATTTACAAATGAATTTATTGCAATTTTCGGTAAATATGGACTATGGCCATGCTGTGGTATAATTTGTGACAACATGAAAAAATTATATTTTTTCCATGTAAGAAATAAAAAATTCAGTACTTTTATGATAACTTAAAAAATGAAAAAGTATCGACATAGTTACAACTTTTCAGATGAATTTTTAACGCAAATATTATACCGTGAAGCCATTAAATATGGGGAAAAGTGAAGCTCTTCGGCCTTCCCAATAAAGTGTAGATATTCTTGATCAGCACCAACAGTTGGGACGACAAACCGATCTGAGAGACTATAAGAGCCAGAGACTTCAGATTTGGAATATAGAAATCAAGGTCTGATAGCAATAAAAGACGCAATTGTTGATATATAGCACTTTAGTTAATATGTAATATATATTACTGAACTAATGTAAAAATACCATTACCATCGAATAAAAAACGCAGACATTGTGAAACCAAGGTTATTTTCGTATCTAACAAACTACTATCAGCTATATATATATATATATATATATTCATTATTATATTTGGTATATTCCTATAATATATATATACACATGAAAGCTACATTTGTTTTTTTTATAGTTAGATTTAAAAACAGCTTTGTTTTGATTTTAGCTCAGTCAAAGCTAATTAGCCACATCAACTAAATTGTTGTAGGCTCCGCTACAAATTTAATAAATATTGCTTTAATTATATTATGTTGCTATCACGCAGCTACTGTAAAATCGATTAGATTTAATAAAAACCAGCAATAAATTGTTTTAAATACAATTATTATAGAATCAAAGCAAATAGTGTTGCTAATAATAGCCAATTAATTAGTTCATAAAAAATTAATGATTGCCATAATTAGACATATCAATTTAAAATTAATTTTTTGACTTATATTGGCTAGAAACATTTTTTCTACTTTTTTAAATTTCCAAAATATGATTTTCTATTAATTAAAAGAATATAAAAATAATAGAATAAAAAGTAAATAATATTTTTTATCGGACACGCAAATGTGGTTCGATTTACTTAGCCTCAGTTTTTAACGTTGAACAAATTACGCAAAATTCAGACCAACTCTAATGTTGTCTAAATTGTTATCCCATTTTGCTATTACTATTAAGCACTAACTGACCGTATCCAAATGTGAATATAAACACAAAGTTAAACACATTATTAAGTGAATTATAATATTAATAAAATGCAGCCATGTGCTCAGGTATCAAATTCTTTGTCAATCTGAAATGCGAAACGAAACCGACAGTTACAATATAAATACATCTAAAAAGATATATATATATATATATATATATGTATACATTTATATATATATGTATATAAATATATATAAATACATATATGTACAAGTGCTGGGTGGGCGGAAAGCAGGCGGTGTTGAGTGGCTGAGGAAATCACGTCATAAACGTGGCGAGCACGAATTATTTACACAGCAACCGAAAGCCCAAAAGAGGTCCCAATAAAATAACAATAAACTATGTCACACTTTGCTGGATAGCCGGGAGTTATGTGTCTGCGTGTGTGTGTGTGTGTGTGTGTGCGGCAAACCATAAAAACAAAAGCAACAACAGCATGCCGCAAGAGCAAAAGCATAAACAATTGTATTACAAATACGACTACAAATGCATAAAGCAGCGCCTACAAAACAGAGCAGAGCATTGCCCCTCTCATAGACGATTATTTATTGTTAACGATTTATATTTCTGTTGCGCTGTTGTTGCTCAAAACGCTCAGATTTCAAAGCTGCCAGCCATAAGCAGAAATAGTCTACTGTGCGTGTGTGTGCCAGTGTGTGTGTGTGTGTGTGTGTGTGTGTGTGTGTGTGTGTGCGTGTGCCTGTGTTTGTATTTGTACGTGCGAATGTTTGAGTGCGAGTGCCAGATTGCAAGCTGTGGGTGGGTCTCACATCGATTGAGCCTGGTTGCCGGCTCAAGTGTCGTCCGCGTCACACGGGGCGTGGTTCGTAGGGGTGAACTGGGCTGGGCTGGGCTAGGCTGGGTTGCGTGCTGGGATAAATAGATGTTAGAGCTACCTCTGCCAACCTCTGCCGTAGCTGGCCGGAGTTGACTTTGCCTGGCATGGCCTGGCCAAGGCGCAAGTGTTATAGATTGTTTTCCCACACGTTGCCGCAGTGCTTTTCGTCAAGCGTCAACTGTGTGGCATGTTTGACAGCAATGAGTGCTTGACACGTACAAAGGCTTTTGTTTGGCCTAAGTGTTCTCGTTGTTGTTGCTGTTGCTGTTGCTGTTGCTCATCTGGCCGTTTATCTTGCCATTGTGCATGTTATTTAGTGTTCGCTGTTGTTGTTCTCTTTTGTGTGTATCAATGTGCGCTTTTCTTTGGCCACCTCAACAGACGCAGCTCTATCTGTGCATGTCAACTGTTTATGTGTCTCTTTCTCTCTGCGGGGGTGTGCGTGTGTGTGTGTGTGTGATACGAATTTCATAGAAATTTGTTACGCTCGCTTAAACGACAATTTGTTGCTTGGCCACTGTTATGATATTGTTGTTACAGTTGTTCTTGTTGTTGTTGTTGTTACGCCCAATTCATTGACTGTCCCGCCCACTTGGCGAGTGTCCATGATTTTGCCCTCGAACAACAACCAATTTGGCAGCAACCCCATCGAACGACCAACTGACCCAGACAAAGTAGCACAAAGATGTTTTACTACCCGAAGTTGTTGTTGTTGCTACAATTTGCTCATTACTTTTTATCACTACAACATCACCGCACCGCACCGCACCGCCCCGCACCCCGTTACGTCTCAGAAGACAACCCCGTTGAAGCAGGCATTGGCCTTTGGCCCCAAAGTAAATTGTTGCCCCTTTTTTCATTTTTTTTTTCCTCTTCTTTTTTTGACCGTTTGTTGCCACAGTTCGCATCTACTATTGTGTTTTTATAGCTGTTTCACTGATTTTTTCATTGTTAATTCCTATGATTGCACTGCTGCTGCACCCTCAAAGCCAACAACGAACTGCAAATAGACCATGACTTAGCCAACAACAACCACAATAACAACAACAACAACAGTAATAATAGCAACAGCTATAGATATGGCAAAATTCGAATTTTGGTGTATGGAATATTTTGTGGCCACGAGCATTTTGGGTCCAACATATAATTATGTTATTGTGGATTTGGATGCTTCATACGAAATCTGAACAGGCTGAACTGGCTGAGTATGCCAAAACCCTGAACAAGTGCTCACATGCACTTTGCTGGCTGGCTGACTGGCTGGCTGGCTGACCACAGTAAAAGCATTTGCTCATTTTTATGCGGCCCACAAATTGCATGCAATTTATTTTGCTTGTTGCAAATCAAAAATTTCCATAAAATCAAATGTTTGGCACAATGTTTGCACATCGCATAAAAATACATTTAATGCAGCATAAAAGTTATTACTTCATTCGTTTTAAAATGCAAATAAATCTTTTTGTGGCCTTTTCATTTCAGATTTGTTATGCGCGCTTTGTTTATGTATTTTAAAATAAGCAGCATATTAAATAAATTAGAATGTTTTTCGACTGCAAATAAATTGTCAACAATCGCAGCTTTCTGATGTAAATATAAATATATATTTTTGTTTTGTAACTGTTTGATTGCATTTATAAACAGAAGGAAACTTCCGCCCAATTTCAAATAAATAAATACCTAAACGATTTTATTTGACCACGTTTAGTGTGATGGCAGATCAATTGTTACTAACAATCATAATAAACCAATTCGGTATCAATTGAAAGTCGGTCATTTGTTTATTATTTTTTCCAATTTATCCATTTTTTTTTGTTTTAATAAATACTAAAATACTCGTAATATCCGAATACTCGCTTATCCCCTAGTCAGTAGCTTTAACTCAAACAAGACCCTAACACACACAGGTACACACACACACTCACACACACACACACACACACAGAGGCGCATGGAACGAAGTAAAAATGGAAAATGCTTTGCGTATTTGCATAAGAAAACTAAGTTGAACCGAAATCAATGATTGTTCAAGCATTACTTGTGAGAACTACAAATGCCACGCCCATGCCACAGCCCACTACGCCCGCCCCTCCCCCTACTGTGTCGCCTGAAGCTAGACATGGTATATTGAAACATTGGTAGAAGCTGGAATTGGGTTTGGGCTTGTGGTGCTTTGGCGCTTTCATATTATTACTTTATGGTTGCCTCCAGTTATGCATACTATAACCATAAATATGCTACAGCGTAGGGCATGTTAAACCGTTATGCTGCTAGCCCAGTGGGCTAGCGACCAGCAGGAGCAGCATCAGCAGGAGCAGCAGGAGCAGCAGCAATAGCGGCAACAACAAAAGCATGTGAATAACATTTTGTGCTTGTATTAATGCATACCCATATTTATACTATAGCTCAAAACAATAAATAGTAAAAGCTGGATTATGATTAAATCGATTTCATGGAGCGTTTTGCGATACTTTCATATTTGCCGGATGCCCCAAACGCTCGTCTTGCCTGTAATCCTTCACAGACATGAGAGTGTTAGAGTGCGAGTGTGTGCGAGTGTGTGTATGTGTGTGTGTGCATATGTGTGTGAGCGTGTGTATATATATTGCTTCCCTTTGACTGCAATGCGCCCAAAGATAGGCACCGCCCACGCACGTTTATCGATTGCACTTGTAGCCAAAAAAAAAGCAAAAAATAAACGAAAAAACAAATAAAACGACGCAAGAAACTCGAATAACAAAAAACAAAAAACAAAAAAACAGAATCGTTTTGGAGGGCGAAATATTGGGTGGGTGCAATATGGGCGTTTAGTTGCATAAGCGCACAGACTTTCGTAAATACTATATATATACACGCACTCACACACACACCATATATATATGAATGAGAACATAAATGTGTGTATTACTTACATACAAAACACTTTGTGGGCAAAATAAATACTACAAGAGCTGAATTGCTTGCCCGTCGAGCGATCCCAATTGAATACAGGGTCCAGGCAAATTGAATGAATCAATCCAATCGTATGCAAATGCGATTGAAGTGCAGCAGTACAGACCCATCCCACCATCCCCCCATTGCTTCTGCCCATTGCTCTCTAGGGACCAGTGCAGATGTCCGCCGTTCCTTTTTGGCTTGTGATTTTTGTAAAGCCAACAACTTTAATAATGTTCAATGATGTTTATGGCCGCCGGTTTTTCACACCCAAACACACACACAGACACACACACAACACTTCCGCTTGGGGTTCGTGCCAAAAACTTTCGTTAGTCAAGTCTCAACTTGAACTTCAATTAGCATTAATCTTGTATTGACATAACAACGAGTGTTTGCTCAATTCATATATATATTTGGGCACCGTTCTGGCCATGTATTTCTATTTATGCTACTTACTATTTGCCCAACTCTTTAAGCCCCGGATCGTTTATCGTTCACGTCCAATCAGCCAACAACAAAACAGCACACAGCTCACCAATTCCGCGCTGCGAACACCTCACGTGGCCACTGACACCATATACCATATGCCATATAACATGTGGTTGTGGTGCGTGCAATAAACTTCCTCATGCCTCATTGCTACAGGATTCCAAATCAAATACATTGACTGCATACACTTAGAAAAAAATACCTAAACATACGACAAAAGTCTTAGATTTGTTTTGAGTTTTCTGAAATGTATTTTTTAATAGTAACAAATATTTTTTAAAACTCGAAATGCAAACACTTTGTGAGTGTTCAGCTGCTGATTTATGTAGATATAAACATACAAACAGAATGTTTGAATATGTGAAATCTCAAAATGCTAATGTTTAAGAAATAAATGAATAAATAATATACAAATAAATACCCTTACTATTTCTTAAATTTAAAAAATTGAATCAGAAATTACAAAAAAAAAAATCCATAAAAATTAGTATATTTTCTAAAATGTATGGCGATTTTTTTTTGAGTGTACTCGCTCTATCCTTCGTCCTGTGCTTTTCTCCCTTGTGACACTCATGTGGCGCTGAGCGCTCTTTGATTTTATGATTATATATGTAATGCATTTTGTTTTATATCATTTCTCTTTTGATTTCATTTCATTTCGCGAATTCCAGCCCAGAGCACTTTGCATTGTGATATGATCAGCGGGTTATCCGCTCTCGCGGTTTCCATTTGTATACACTGCCATAAAGCACATATGGCACAATTTTCATACGATTTGCCATGCACATAATAATAAGTCAGCATATACGGAACGTATATATATATATAATATACATTTTTAAAATACCATACTTTTAAGGTGAACAACAAAGCTTTTGCAAAGATAGAAATGAAAATAGTTTTCCATTCAGTTTCGAAACTGTGATTTGTTATTATAAAATTGTTTCGAGTAAAAATTGTCTTTTCAAATCGGTCATTCCAATATTTTTAAAATCGGTTCAGTTTTGACAAAGATATGGCTATGGGAAATGTGAAAACGAATGTATTTTTTTTTTGGAAAGAATTTGATGCGTTAATTTTAAATGCAGCTTTAATCTAGAGGCCAAGCAAAGATTCTGAAAATCGATTCAGTTTTAACAATGATTTGGTTGTGAAATACTTGGAAACCCAAGTCAATTGTTCGGGATTGAATTTGTTCATGAACTCTAACCAAAAAAAAACAGGTTTCCAAGGGCAACCCGGGTTTGTTAAGACATTGCTGTTTAAAATATGTTTCGTTTTAATGAATTTGTGTCTGTGGGAGATTTTTAGACCATGAATTTTTTGGTATAGAATCTTAACATGCGCACCAGTCAACAATCGTTAACAATTATATATATATATACATATATTATATGACTTTCTGTGAAAAAATGCAATTCATAGGGATGTAAATCTATGTCAGTTGTCCCAAAGTATTAAATATGGTGAGTTAACGTTTTTTACTATCAAAATCCATTTATGAGCAAGCATTTGAAATTCTGAAAAGATTCACAATATAGCTTAGCAAATGTATTTAGGATTCGGTGTGCCGCAGAAATGACATTTTCATAATAGTTTTGTGATTTTTCTTTTTGATTTGTCAGATTTGGCCAAAAGCATTTTCTGGATATATGCAAAAACCTAATCGGTTGTGCATATACAACATAAATGTATGTGTAGAAAGTTAATACTTTATGTGATGTCAAACCCAAAATGTAATAAATAATGCTTACTAAAAAGTCTCAGTTCCCCTGAACACTGGTTTTATACTACATGCGGATGAGTCGCGTATTATAAATAGTGAGCAAATAACAAAATGTTGTCAATGCAAGGCATCATTTCAGCTTTGTGTTTCACAAATCAATTAGGATACAAATTTTAATGACAATATATATATACATTTATTTATATATATTATTATATTCTCATTTGTATTTACAACTCACTTACGAAGTAGACAACTTAAATATATTTGTCTACACATTGTACATTTTCCATATACAATTAAGCAATTATTTATTAAATATTTCAGTTGCTAGGCAACCTCGAAAGTCGCCCACAAATTAAATCACGTATGCTGACGAAAATGTTAAATGTAAGATTTCGAAACTGGGACTGGGCCGCGATTGGTAACCAAAACACAGGAAGAAAAACTCGCGCACACGTTTCAAAATCACAGAGCTGCGTAATGCATAATAATAAACATACATACATTCATATTGGGTCGTGTATAGATCTATGGAAAGCCCGATCACAGCACGTTTGCGGAACCGTTAAGAATGACCTATGAGCACACATACAAAGCATACATTGGTTAGTATTGGTAACGCCCCATTCTGGACAACGCTTTGTATTTGAAAAGTGTACATGTCCGAAGCACTTGAGACTTAGTGGGAAGTTAGTTATTTTCGGTAATGTATGTTTTTCTTTTCGTTTTCTTTTCTTTTTCTTATTTTGTGAGAACCCCCCGTTTTGGCTCCACTCCTAGCCAGCTAGACACCACACAAACAACTTTTATTTTCACATATATCTGTTAGATACCACGTACAAATGTGTACGTGTGTTGTCGTGCGTTTTGATATTTTAAACAAATATTTAAAACAAATTACCAAAGCGCAAAAGCAGCACGCAAATGTAGAAAAACCTAAAGGAGGTAAAACTGACAGCCAACGCACAGTGGGCAAAAGCCTTGATAATCTCAGCGGAAAGCTCAGTGCTAAGTTGGCTAAGCTATTTTATTTGGTGTTGGAGACTGTAACAAATAAAGATATGACAAAGGATCAAGAAACTTTTATTTGACAAGAAGTTTACAGCGCTTGAAAAAAGATTGGAAAGAATAGAATTATAATTGAGGAGGAAGAGACAGAGGGTGAGTGAAGTACTGAGAAAATAACAGATTAGGTGAGAAAAGGTAGAGAAATAAAGGGATCGAAAAGGATTGAAAATCTGAAAAAAGTCCATTGTTAAAAAAGCTTTTTAAGGGATACAGCTTTTTGATGTATTGTTAGTAAAAAATAAAAATAAAAGTACTGTAAAAAAAAAGTCCATTGTTGAAAAAGCTTCTTAAGGGATACAGCTTTTTGATGTATTGTCAATAAAAATAAAATTAAGTAGAGTGCGCAACTACCGACTTCTGAAACATATCCAAGTTTGACAAAGCTTCAGCAGCTCTCAGCTTAATTAACTTTATTATTTATTTATGTGCCATGTTTATGACTTGAGCCCACTGTGCTTGGCATTGCTTTGATTTATTTACGAGCTGAAAGTTGGGAGCCCTTATGGTGTTGGCTTTTCGTTAGTATCACTGCCACCAATGTATAAACATTCACATAGTTTTGGCTGTGGTTACTGTGGCTAATATGTGCACACACACAAACACACACACACACAAACACACACACACAAACACACACACACACAAACACACACACACAAACACACACACCCACACACACAACATTACACACACTCAAGCTTTTTGGCTTAGAAATTCGAAATAAATACAAAGTTTTTGGCTAGCCAGTGGACAATGGACAGCCGACAGTGGACAGCAGTGCGTGCGATACTTGGCGGCACGTGGGGGAGGTGCGTGGTGCGAGGTGCGGCTGGGGCCTATGGACATAGTTACTACTGTGAACCGACAGCATTGGCGACTGTTGCACATAAATTGTGCAAACAAACCGAAATGAAAAAAACGAAATAGAAAAACCAAAATGGTAGTGAGCCAAAACGCACAAATGTAAAATGCTACACAACGTGCATATGTGTATCCATGAGATACAAATAGGCAGATAGATTTAAGTAAGCAGCCCAGCTGGCCAAATAATACTTGCCTAATAAAACGTCTATGCGTCGCTTCAGTGAGTTTGCATGGCGCGTCGAATCGCGAACGGTTTGTCATCAGCTGCAAAACCTGTCAATCAGTAGGACAGTGGGACAGTCAGACAGTGGGACAGTGGGACAGCGGAACAGGTGGTTAGGCAGCGAGGCGACCAGTTGGCTGTCGATGTTTTGGCCACTTATCGTGGCTTATAAAATTGTGTCAAACCTGTTCAAGTGTAGAGGCTGCAATTGGCTCGCAATTTGATTGAAATTGAAAAAAGGAAAACCGCCTGGAAAATGGTTTGGTCGCGGTATTTATTGTGGTGCAACCGCATGATCTAACGCAACCAGCAGCAACAAACCAGCAGGCGCACCATCCACCAACCACACAGCCAGGCTAGCGAGCTGGCACTAATTATGTACAATCTTTCGAACTGCACTCGTAAATAGTGCACCGCAATGGAAAACTTTTGTTTTTGCGGAAGTTGGCTATATTCAGGCTCTGCGCTAAGTGGCCAACTTTAGTCACAGCCAAAAACCGGCTCAATATCTTGCTGGCCGATGCACAATCAAAATTTGCATAGAACAATGCGCTATGCAATGTAAACAAATTTACGTTAAAATAAAAGTATGCTAATATTATAAATCTACTATTGAGAAAAAAAGTAAACGTTCATCATCAACGGGATGCTGTGTAAAGTAAATAAAAGAAATAAAATCCGATCCGAAGTTGGCGACATAATGAAAAATAAATTGTATGCAAAATGCGCATAAATGCTTCCTGAATCGAATTTAATTGTATTTGTAACTGCATATGCAAGTGTATCTTGTATCTGTAACTGTAATTGCTGCGGTGCCCGGTACGCGTATATATACACATGGATATCGGTATCTGTAACAACGCGCTTGTCCATCTACATATCTGGCAGTCTGTCTGGTGTTTTTGCATCCGACGTTGCGGCTTTCAGGTTTAATTGGCTGCGGAAATATTCCATGTGATTACTTAATGTGATCCAACTCATTTTTATTGTACAGCGCGGGCTCAGCGCATTTCACTGCCAAAGTGCACTAAAGTTAAAAGGTTAACAAATTAAGCATCAGCATCAGCAACAACAACAATTCTGACAATCCACATGTACATGTACATATTTAAAAATAGGTATTCTGTGAGGGGAGCGTTTACACGTTGTTTATTATTCAATTATGCGCTCATTAAGATACATAATTATTAATTTAATTAAAGGTAGCAGCATCGAAACAATTTGATTTTATTTTTTCCCATTAAATTGTTGGAATTTTTTCACTCCATTCCACCATTATTAATATTTTCTAGGCATTATACTTTTCTCATAAAGTTCGTAACGCATTGAAAAAGACGTCTGGCATTACTAACCGAGTTGATGTACCCATGTCCGCTTGTCCCTCCCTTTGTCTATCCTCTGGCTATCCTTATAAAATATTTCAATATCGATTTTCCTACTGCACTTTGATATTTGGTTACGTTCTTGCTTGTGAATTATTATCATCGTTCTGCAAGGGTATCTAATCTGCTGCGTGTCCAAGGCAGACGTTCTTTCTCATGTTATTCTTAGGGGTTGAACACAAGCTTTGCTTTAGCAGAATACCTACTTACCTATAACATGAGCCAAATTGTGCAAATCTGTGCTTTGCTGGTGTTTAAAGACTTAAATTGCATTCGAAATATGACTTCAAAATAAATAATGTAATATCTCACATCAGACTCGAATATCCGAATTTATTGTAGCATTTTTCAAGCACATTTTAATATATTTAAAATGTTAATAACTTGCATAACAACTTTGTTATATTGTGTGTACAAAGTATTTTCCAGCTGGGCACTCTTTGCAATCGAATGAGACTTTTATTGGCCTCAATGCATGTATGCACAAGCAATTGTTTAATTAAAATTGATGGCTAACACTTTTATTTCATGCAACTTTTATTTCTTCTAAAAGGCTTTTAATTGATTTGTGAGTACATACAAACAAAAAAAAACCACAAACCTAACATGTCCAAATATTAAAAATCAACATTTAGTGACACATTCATCAAATAATTTCTACAATATTTGTTAAAAATTGTACCTTGAAATATTTGTGAATGGTGGTAGTCTGTTAGTTAGGCACAAATCCTTGTCTGCACATACAGCACGTAAGCGTTGGCTTACTGCTCTACACATTTGATGACCCGTAAATCTTTGTTTTATGTACACGTTTAGTCAAGGTCTCCAGCAGCATTAGGCAGCCACAAGATATGCTAGGCCCGGCTAAGCTGTGTGATAATGGCCCATTTGCTTGGCCTGGCATTTTGACTTTTTGTGTAGCTGGCCAAAATGTTTATGGGCAAATGCATAATTAAGAAGCTATTATGGGCAGTAAGTGCTCGTCGTTGGCTTATTAAATACCAGATAAATGCGGAACGATACACGCCACTCAACTTCAACCAAAGAGTTGACAATGAAAACTTTTGACTGGAACGCTCGCAATTTAACGCTCATGAATAAATGTAACGCATTTAACCTTTCATTGGCCACAGCCAAAAGGCATAAATAATATAATTGTGAGTGTGGGCTCCTTGGCCAACAAGTGGCCACAAAGATAGCTGGCAAATTGTGGCTATGGCCAAAAGCATACTATTCAGTTTGCTCAATTGGCATGCTCATGCCCATGCCCATGCTCAAGCTCAAGCTCAGGCTCAGGCTCAGGCATGGGCATCAACATAAACATAGTCAAGGTATTCCGGTGCATTTATTGCAATTAAACACTTGTTAATGCCAAAGCAAAAACAACCACAGCAACAATAACAACGACAACAGAAAAACACTACATCTAACAAGAAGCTGGCCAGCAAAATCAACAAGAAAAACACGATGTGTCTGTGTGTTTGTATATATATATATATGAGATTAATACCTGGTATTCTAGTATGAATCAACAACAATTCGTTTCGAATTCAATGGCGACCAGCAGAGGCCCCAAATAAAACGTTGACCTTGTCAGTGGCAGCCAGCTACTTGCAACGGCTACAACTGCAACTTTAACTACGACTGCAACGGCTTCTGTGGTTCAAGTGGTTTTCCTTGTGTTAAATTTTTTAATTCTCAATTTTCAGCACAAACTGTCGGCCTGCAGCAGGTCTGCTGAGTGCACGAGCACTTGGCCAAACCCAGCATAATTAAATTGCTAAGAATACATTTGGATCTAATATTGGGCTGTGGCATGCAAAGCGGTCAAATAGCCAATGTGGCCAGTGTGGCGAATGTGAGTAGCCAAAATGCCAAATGCTGTTTGTCAGTTGATTTAAACGTTAGCGTTATATTCGCACACATTTATCGATTACAAATCAATTTCATACAATTGCGCATCGCACGTATCTTTGGAGCTATGCCGTAGCTCGAGCTGGGGCTGGAGCTGCTTGGCGGCGACCTCGACTTGTGCTTTGTTGGTGTTGCGTTTGGTTAGGTGGCTGCCAACTGTGTGCAACGCATTGCTGCCGGATTACACGATTAACGCCACTTGCATACAAATTGGCGCATTTCAGTTCAGTGCTGCGGTGTCTGTGTCTCTGTGTGTGTGTGTTTATTTGTGTGTGTGTGTAAGCTATCCGTAAGATACAGATACCCGCTTGCACTCGTTAGCGTTGGGGCATGTGCAAGAGTGTGTGTGTATGTGGTAACTGAATCTCAAGCCGAGTCTGGGCATTGTGCACTTTCCTTTGGTGTACGCCTCAGCTCGCAAATATTGCATAAACAACAACACCAGCAGCAGTCGCAGCAGCGACAACAGCAGCTACAAACGAGCCAAGCGAATTGAAAACTGCAAAAGGTGCACAAGGTGCGAAATATATAAATTACACCTCAATAAAATTCCATGCAAATTTCTGTATGTGTGTGTGTTTTTTTCTGTTTTTTTCTACTTTTTTTTGTGGTTGCCAATGCCAATGCCTGTAAATAGATGCACAGTACATATGTAAGTATGTGCCTGGGCGTAGATTAGAATTCAGGCGCCAGCTTCCTGCAAGCTGCTCATCAGTATGACTGGCCGGGCAAACCCATCGAAAGCATCTCGACGTGACGACAGCATAAGTAAGCAACGCATTCGCGGGATTTGTCAAATATTTGCGCTACGCTGCGCTCATTCATAAAACCTTAGACTAAAGCCTTGGCTCCAACATCCAAACTTTCGGCGTCTCTCGCCTTAGTCTGTCAGTCACTCCATCTCTCTCTTTCTCTCTCTCTCTCTCTCTCTCTCTCTCTGTCTCACATCACCCCCTCACTCTTGCAGTGTGCATGTCTGCGTCGTCGCTTATGCAGTTTTTACGCCTCATGCAAAGGAAAAACAAACTTTTTCAGACACTGGGTAAAGTTCGGCAAGTTTAATGCTGTTTGACTTTGATTCAATATTTGCATCGATTAAGTTTTTTTTCCCAAGGTTTTACTTAGCTGAAAATCAAAATTTTGCACACACATGCATACAGATATATATATATATATATATATATATATATATGATGATAGTAGTTACACGTGCGACAGCGCAAAACATTAGCATGCTTGAATTAATCGCAAGTGAACGGCGACTGCCCAAATACTTCAAATTCAACTTCTACTTCTACTGCGTTCGTTTTTTATTTATTTTTATTACAGTCGCTAATAGATATGTTGTATACTTTCAATATTTGTTTGCAACCACAACTTGATTTTTGTATTTATTTGTGCAGTGTGTACTTAAATAAAAACATTAAGTATGTTAAGTGCTGAGCAAAAGAAAAATACTAAGAAAAAAAACGTATAATTGATCTCACAGATTGAAGATATATATATATAACAAACTGCACAATTAACTTAATTAATATTAATCGACTTGTTTGAATTGCATTTCAGTAAACAACATCAACTGGCATAGAAAGAAATTAGGAATTCACAAAATGCAAATTCGCTGGTTAACATTTTCTTGATTTAAAAACTCTAATATGTGTAATATTTTTAAGTAAAAAATGTATTATCTTCATTATGTGAAATTCATAAACAATTTCTTGCTGTATTACAAAAGTCACTGTTCAACCAGGCGTATGATTAATATTTCAAATTTCCCAAAGTAAAATTGAAATCTTTCTTGCAAAAATCGTTTAAAAAGTAACTTTACTTTTCACTTGGAAATAAGCGCATTATTCTCTCGTATTCAGATTTTCATGAACAGTTTTCAACAAGGAAAACAAAAATTATAAATACGAATACATATTTTCTTGTCTTTTCTTGCCTTAGGCAACGGATATTTGGGTACTGCCCCCCAATAAGTAATATCTTGAATCACAAAAATATTTGAAAGTGGCTTACTCTGACTCACGAATCCAATGGTAACAGACGGCTAAGTCTCCTAATTATAGGCAATGTCGATCTGGAAGTCTTGCTGCGCAATAATTGGTTTTCAAAACAAATCAAGATTTCCACTATGATGAATTGTGTGTATATATTATTTATATATATATATATATATATATATATATTTCCAAATTGTGTTCGCCGCGCACTTTCGAAATTTTTTCCACTTTTCACGCAACTGCACGACGACGTTGCACAATTGGACTGGCTGGCTAGCGGCAAAATTCAAATTCCGAGTCCGAAACCGAGCTCACAAAAATTTTTTATATTTCAGGAAAAACGACTTGCCTGCTTTTTCGCGAAAAGAAATATCGCGCCAAGCGTACCATCAAAAATGATTAAGCCACCGAAACCGAGCTCACTCTCCAGCTAAACTAAACGCGTTCCAGAACCGCGCTGCCAGGCAGACGAAAACAGACTCAGGCCGAGTGCGGCTTGCAAAAACGACAACACCTGACAAGCGGCGCAAACAGGGGCCTGAACGCCGCTTAGCGTGGCTATTGACGCCGCCGCTGCCACAGTCGCCGTTGCGGTTGCTGCGGTTACTGCGCTCGCCTATCACTTCTGACGTTGGCTGCGACGACAGCAACAACAACAACAACAATCACAACAACAACGACGGCATTGTAGGCGGCAAAGCCAGGCTTTGGGGGTAGCTAACGTCAGCGTTGCAGTCACCGTCGCAGTCAGCGTCTTAGTCAGCGTCTCAGTCAGCGTCTCAGTCAGCGTCTCAGTCAGCGTCTCAGTCAGCGTCGCCGTCGCTGTTACAGGCAAAAAAGTCAAATTGAGTGGCGCTGTCGAAAATGTTCATTAATTACCTGAGCAACCTGTTGCTTTTATTCAACAGTTCACTTGCTGCTTATTGACTTGAGGCATATTTTCATTTATTATTTACTTATGAAAGGATTTTTTTGTCATAGCATTTTTTTTATTGTTTACAAGAGTCTGAAGTTCACATGGCCTGACACTAAGCATTAAGGGGGGAATGCCACTTTGAGCCTTTGCAATCGGTTTGAATCATCGTCAAGTGATCAGTCCATATCCGTCAGTTGATCCTAATTGGTATGCCTGCCTTGTGCGCCCGAGACGTCGTTTGTCGTTGTTCACTCATAAATTTCAGCTGTTCTGTAATTTTCCTTTTTATTCCAGACGACCAAATGAATATTCCACAGTAGACTTACTCTTAAAGCTTTAATCGCGTCGCGGCAATCAATCACGTAATTGCCAGCGTGTTTGTTTGTTTGTTTTTGCCGTTTGCAATCATATCGTGCTTTTGTATCTTTTCGCACAACAAAAGGCACAAATCTATTAACTAAAATACACATGTTTGTATTCCTTCACAAACAAAAGACGCATTAATTCAATTTGTGCATTCTTATGCTCTTTATTGTATTTTAATGATGTCTGTGAAGCACCAATTCAAGTACATTGATTCTCTTTATATGATATATATATACACATTATCATATTGTGTGTGTGTGCTTACAAATTGTATGTTATGGCAATACTAATTTGTAGGAAACAGAAAATCACTCATACGTTATGTGTGCGCTTATTGAATTCATATTAATTGTAAACTACAGAAAAGGGAAAATACAAGCAAATTGTGTGAAAAATACGTATCCAGAAACCAGAAAATTTCAAGAAGTGCATTTCGTTTATTAGTATATTTATTATTATTTTTTTATAATTAAGGCAGGAGATATTGATAAAGATAAGAGTCAATAGATATACAGGCCGAACCCTTTTTTACTTATTAGGCCAGCAATTAAATATTTAATTTAAGGTTCAGTCAACTGTCGCTTTTTACTTTATATTAAGCCAACCTTTTCATTAATCAATCGTATAATAATATTATAATATGTGGAGTATCTTTAAGAATCATATAACACCAGAGTTCAATTATTAAATCCAACTTTATAGTTATAAATTGGTTACATTTCACAAAACTATTTACAGAATGTATTTTTGTGAAAGAGATTTCTAAAAATATATCAAAAAGCAAATAAATAAATTAATGATTTTGATAAAATGCAATAAAAGAAGAGCGATAAAGATGATAAATGTATCTAGACAGAAAAAGACTCTAGATGCACTTTAAGTCGTACAGCAAATTAAAAAGTAATTTGCAATTTTCTGTATTTAATTGAGAATTTCATACGAAATAAATGTGCTCAAATCTATTTGGTAAATATAAAATCTTCACTTTTATAGTATTCTCGGTATAGGAGCAATATTTCAATGCGAGCCACAAAAGTGAAGCACGATATGTGCTCTGCATTCAACTAGCCAATCGCTTTGCCACCCACATTGCCTCGCACAACAACAGGTATTTATTACCTGCAATTATGATGAATAACATTATCTATTTTGGCAAGTCATGATTTTTTTGGCATACCAAGCCTGGCCCAACCCAGACAGCCGAAACGTACTCAACGTAAACAAACAAATAGAGAAACATATAAAAAGTCAAAGTACAAATTAGCAACATATCACAGAAGTAATTGTCATTGCGGATTTGCACGAAATATACATATACGTTTTTATGGATTACAGTCTGCTTGTCACTGCATAATTATTAACGAGGGCCAATTGGGGATGGGTCAATGGCGCAGAACCCCTCTCGAAATGCGATTTGATCGGCGTGATTTAACATCGACGCTTGTGTCAAGCTGCCTGATTTATTTTATGACTCAACACACATGAGCCGTTCGGCGTACGACGTTAATTCCCTCCCATATAAAAATACCTGTCATGATAGAACGCAAAAACTACCAGCACTTGGCCAAAGTGTTCACCTCACACAAAAAACAAAAAAAAAAAAAAACAAACAAATATCCATTGAAATTCAGAGCGAGTTCAGCATTTGGCCACAGCTACAAATCGCGTAAACAACTTGAATGCATTTCGTAATTTCATCGCCATCTTTCACCAGGCGCTCAGAGTCGGGCTAAGCTCCCAAATGCTATCTCCTGTCGGGCTGTGTCTGTCTATGTGAGATTGTATTCACCAATAAAGTCCCAAATGCGATTTTTCTAAATGCATTCGTGTGTTTTTGAGCATTTATTTATTGAGCAGCTTTATATATGCGTATGTATACAATATGCATCCACACACACGTCGTGTTGTGTGCTTTGCATTGCCCCGGGGGCAGGTATAAATATCGCGAAACTATTCATTTAGCGGGTAAACAAATGCATTTCAAATACAATTAGGCGGTCGTAAGGCGGTTGGCTAACAATCCAATGTATCAAACGAAAGGTAAATATATATATAGAAACGTTTATATTTGTATTCCGATATACTTGCTAATTGTCTGATCGACAAAGTTGAGAGTTATCTTCAACTAATTATTAATATTTAAATAATATTTAAAGCTATGCCAAATGGCAGCAACATTGTTGAAATCTGATATTGTTTCGAAAGAAAGCGAAATGCCAAAAACAAATTATTTCCAAGTTAATTATTTCGCGAATTGTTTGTTTTCATTTCATTTTAAAATTTCAAATTTTAAAATAAGATTTAATAGAGATATTTTGTTCATATTTAAATACTTCTTCATAGCATAAAATTTAAATGAAAGCTAATATTCATATATATAGTTTGAAAACATATCAAATATATTTAAATATGTTTACTTTACTATTTTTAAAATAATGTCAGCGTATTTACTTTGAAATAAAAACAAAGTCTTTTTCACAACGACAATTTTGATGCAATGCCAAAAACAAATTACTTCCAATTGAAATCAATCAAGACTGTTTCATTTCAAATTCATTTGAAAATCAAAAATATTAGTTAAAAATTTAATTAAATATATATATATATATTGCTTTACGACACAAACGGGAAATGAAAACTAATATTTATATGTGCATAGAAGGCGTGTCAAAATATTTTTCAAATAACGTCAGAGTGTTTGACTTTAAGTAAAAGTGGGCACATTGTGTGCGTTTACTTGACTAAGCAAATTTGCTACCAAATTGAGTATTTGATTTGCTATTTGGCAGAAAAATATTTAAATATTTGCTCTTACAAACTTAAGCAGCAATTTCCAATAATACTTAGAAAGAAATGCGGCATCGCCATGCAAATATATTTGCTTTACTTCGATTTGCATTAATAACCATATATGTCCTATGTGCTTTAGCAGGTCCAATTAAAAACAAATTTAAAAAAATACTTGCCATTTTATGCTTAATTACAAAATTACTCCGCTATTCTGCGATTAAATATATATAATTGTATTTGTTTTATTTTTTATATCAATAACACTTTAAAACATTTTCTTTTTTTAAATGCCACGATGCAATAAATGTTAATAAAAATTTATATAATAAATACATATAATAATATATTTAATAAAAGTATATAAAAGTTCTCTGAACTCCAATTGAAATGTTATTTAATTTGACACGAAATCTTCTTCGTATGTTATGTAAAACTTCAAAGAAATAGCTCGTTGATGATTGAATTTAAAGGTTGCAATTAATAAATATTCTCCAGTGGGAAACGGGTTAAGTAACTTCTCGGGTCTAGGGTAAAAGTCCTTCAAAACTGTATAGCCCTATAAAATAATGAACAGTGAATGACAGCAATTGCTTATATAGAATCGTATACTCACTTGAAGAGGGCATGTATGATTAATATTGGTGAAATCCTTAAATAGTGCCCAAACCATAGTCACGGCTGGATTGAAGCTCTTTCGCAGAAACTTACAAGCATCAAGTGTGACATCAAATAGCCACGGCTTATAGCCATTTCCTTTTCTCAGTATTTGCATTCTCACCTCGATATATTCAGCTGGAACCAAAATATTCACCTCAATATTGAGAACAGCTTTGTTCCGTTGAACGGCCCTCAAGCGGCATTGATTCACGACCACAGAGGATTTGTTGAATGATTCACAGACCGCATTGGTCAACTTAAAGACAACAGCACTCTGCAAAAAAAAATAATAATAATAATAATATTAGTATATTTTTTCAGCTTGTTTTTGTATTTTGATTACATTTATTATTTAAAATTACATTGAACGTCAGCAGGCTAGTCAAAATTATGAAATTCCATAGGATTTTATGGTTTACACTTTGTGCCATATCAAAGCGAGTGAACTTTATTGTTTGAGTTTTAAAACAGAATGGCTTAGACTAATCGTTTAACAATTGTTCGTTGCTATATTTTTAAAACACATTAGTTACGTTTCAATAAAGAGTAATTGACCACAGAGTAAAAAATAAAATTGTTTAGCAGTGTTAAAGTTATTTTTGTATTATTTTTATCGAGAGAAAAATATTGTTTAAAAAAATTACTTATTTAAAATGCCTTGAACATTTTACAGTACTTGGATATTTATTGTTTAATGTTGATACTCGATACTACTTAATGAATCAAATTGCTTCAAAATAAAGATTTTTCGTGAGGAAATTGGCAAAAATTATTGTAGTTTTGTGTAACAGTTTGATTATACTTTTCGAGTATTAAATGACTTTTATACACTCAATTATTCTAGATAAGCAATATAAAAATATTATAACCATTAATTTGTATTAAGGGTAAATAGCGGATGCAAAGCAATTAACTCGATACTGATGAACTTCCACTGCTGACTATCTACTCATAAATAGTAAATAATCTGCAAATGTTAATGAAAGCAAACCCCGTTGAAAATGTTTACTTTATTTTACACATAACAAACTCAAGCGTTACTACCGAAACTGCATGACTTCATCGAGAAATAAAAACCAATAAATAATAATTATATTTGAAAAGCGCGCGAAAAGCAAGTTCACTTTCGATTCCAGTAGTTCGATAAGTCAGGGCAACAGTCGATAACAGTTGCAAATTAGGCGAGAAGTTCAGTCGAACTAGTTCTGAACCCAACCAACTCTATTGATTACTAAAACAAAAAGAATTTGACTAAAAATATTTGGGATCATTGCAAAGCTGCTGAATTTAATTATTAAAAGCAGCAAGCATGGACGTGATTAACAAATTCTACTCGTCAGCAGTGCAAACAGTCTCGCAGCTCTCAGGTGTGCTCCCTGGCAATAATGTAACACGAGAGTACGAAGTACTGGACCAAATTTGCACAGCGGGTGTGGGTAAGAGCAAAAAAAATGTTTGCTGACATATGCGAATCCTGGAATACAATATGATTAACTCATTTAGGACTCATGTGGAAGGTGTACAATGGCCACAAGAAAAGCACCAAGCAGGAAGTCTCCGTGTTTGTGTTTGAGAAAAAGGTACTGGAACGCTGGTCGAAAGATGACCGTGAGACAATGCTGGAAACGCTGCGGCGGGGTGTGCAGCAGCTAACAAAAATACGGCATCCACATGTGCTGACCGTACAACATCCGCTAGAGGAGAGTCGTGACTCGCTGGCTTTTGCCACGGAGCCGGTCTTTGCATCACTCGCAAATGTTGTGGGAGACTCGGTGCGCTCTGACAAAAAGCTATACGATGTGGAAATACGACATGGACTACTGCAGCTCTTCGATGGCCTGCAATTTCTGCACAACGATGCAAAAATAGTGCATCGCAATATCAGCGCCGAAACGATTGTGATCAACAAGAACCGCAGCTGGAAACTGTTTGGCTTTGATTTCTGCATAGCCAACCAACCGGCGACAAATGGCACAGCCCACTGGCCATGTCGAGAGTATAGCACATCGCTGCATGTGCTGGCCCAGCCCAGTTTGGAATATACAGCGCCAGAGCTAGCCTTGAACAGTGTCAACACACCAGACAGTGACCTCTTCGCGTTGGGTAAGCGCCCATCATGTCATTTGTTATTAATGACAATCAGCTAAACTAACTTCATTTTAGGTGTGCTCATTTTTACAATTTATTCGGGCAAGCCGCTAAAAATGTTTGGCAGCGATTACAGCGGATTTCGGCGTTATGCCAACGAGTTGAATCAGCGCAAATATCCAGCCATGAATAACATTCCAAATGAGCTAACTGAAAGTCTGAAGGCCCTTTTGCATCCCAGCGCCAGTATGCGACCCAAATTGCATGAGCTGAAACAGATTGCATACTTTCAAGACGTGGGCGTCAAGACACTCAGCTATTTGGACTCGCTTTACCAATGGGATAATCTACAGAAATCCAAATTCTACAAGGGTCTGCCACAGATTATACCAACGTTGCCGCATCGTGTGAATCTACACTCCATATTGCCGTATCTGATTAAGGAGTTTGTCAACTCGCCCATGATTCCATTTGTGCTGCCCAATGTGCTGCTGATTGCCGAAATGAGCAGCCAGCGTGAATATTGCGATCACATACTGCCACACTTGAAGCCCATATTTAAGTTAACGGATCCCATCCAGATTCTGTTGATCTTCATGCAGAAAATGGATTTGCTGCTGAAGCTAACACCGGCGGAGGAAGTAAAACAGAGTGTGCTGCCGTTGCTCTATCGGTCACTGGAGTGTGATATGCCTCAAATACAGGAGCTATGCCTTGGCGTGCTCCCTACCTTCTCCACTCTCATCGATTACAATGCCATGAAAAATGCTGTCATACCGCGTATTAAGAAACTCTGTCTGCTGAGCAACAATGTTTCCGTTAAAGTCAACTGTCTAATATCGATTGGCAAACTGCTGGAGAATCTGGACAAGTGGCTGGTGCTAGATGAAATTCTACCCTTTTTACAGCAAATTCAAAGTCGCGAGCCCGCAATTGTTATGGCCATAATAGGTTTGCTCATCAAAATTTCATAATATTTGTGCATATTTCACTATCGAACCTTTTCCTTGCAGGCATTTATAAAATTGCCATGACAAACACCAAGTTGGGCATCACCAAGGATGTAATGGCGCACAAGTGCATACCGTTTCTGGTGCCGCTAAGCGTTGAAAATGGACTGACCATAGCGCAGTTCAATACAATTGTATCGCTAATCAAAGAGATGCTGGGCCGGGTGGAGCAGGAGCAGCGCGAAAAGCTGCAGCAATTGTCCACCATACAGCGTGACAATAAGTAAGAAGTCTAGTGAAATACTTCAAGCATAAAATCATTTACTAAACATGACTATTTTTGCGTATTAGACCCAAGGATGCTTCCGAGATATTGGCCAATGAGATGGACAACGCAACGCTTTCGCATTCAGGCAATTACGGTGTCAGCAATGGCAACAAAAGCGATGATGATATGTTCTCGGGCTTCAGCGTGGGACAGCCACCGAATGCTGTGAAGCCAAAGCCCACAATACCCACAGCACTGGCGCCCATCAAGACCAGGGAGCAACTCAAGTAGAGCATCCATTGCCGTGCCAAATACCATGAATATTAAGTCAAGAATTTATTATTACAGAATAACGCACAATACAACGACAGACGCAATATCGAAGCCGGATATGTTCTCCTCGCTGATGCAAAGCAATCTCAGCAACCTATCGATTGCCCCTAGCGCTCAAGCAGTAGCAGCAGTTGCTCCCCCGCAGGGCTTGCAGTTTAATGCGAGCAGCAATAATAGCACCAATTGGCACAGCGCAAATCCACTGGTCATGAACCATCAGCTCGCCTCGCCGCAGGCCAGCAACAACAACTTCTCCTCGCTGGACGATTTGGATCCGTTTGGGTCAGCGGGTGCCGTCGGCCAAGTGGCCAACAAGCCGAATAATGCCAACGGTGCCAATATGTACACGGTGCAGCAGCCCACGGTTAATTATATTTATCCGACGAGTTACAATTCGGTGAATAATATGAATAGCATGCAGCAGCAGCAGAGTATCAGCCTGGTCAAGCCAATGAATCGGAGCGCAACTGTCACTTCCACAACCACGCTGCTGCCGCAAACACAGTTGACGCAGTCCACGGATGGCAAGAATCTTAATATGTTGTCACAACAGGATATACTTAACTTCTTGAACTAGACACATCATTCCCGTTGCATGCTCACCGAGCATGTGCTCCAAATAGCCAATGTTTTAAAAGACAACAAAAAAAAAAACAAAAAATTAACTATATCGTACTATATAAATTATATATGAATGTCTGTGCAATTGTGTGTATGTGTTTGTATGTATGCGAGTTAGTTTTTTAAGCTGTTTGAAGTTTTGCTCGTTGCATCGTTCAACAAAATATCAATTGTCTAAAGTGAATGTGTATAATTTATTCTTAGTCTAGGCAAACAGTCAACCAACCTATAATTATATATATATTGTGTATTGTGCAATCTGCTCCTTAGTGTATCTCCGAAGTACACACGTTAGTTAAAAAATATACTTAATCAATTTAAAACGATCAACGTTCATTTTCTTTTTATTTAATTTATTTATTCTCGCTGAGGCTATAATTTAATGCTAAACTAATTTCATACTTTGAATCTACAAAAATCTCAACCAAACAGTAGTCACTGGCAAATCAAGAAATAATGAAAGCCATTCGCATTTTTCATTTAATTTTATTTCTTAAACATATTCAGATGATATTCGATTATTTGATTTGGTGCCAATTATTTGTATTAATTCTATTGAATTAGTCCATTGAAACCATTTAGTTTAATACAATGGATAATTCAATATTTCATTTCACTTTTAGGTATTTCAATTCTTTGGATACTGATATAAACACTGGAACAGAACCGCTTTAATTCCCTAGTGACTACTGTACATTATAACAATGCGCTTTCCATTCTGGCTAACATTGTGCTTTGTACATAGTACATACAATTGGAAATTCATTTACTTACAGAGATTTCTAGAGTAAAACAAGCCCTAAAAGCTAAGTAACAAGTTGCGCTTGGCAAAGCTAAAGCCGATTACTTTGTGCATGCACCTAGGTCTCGACCAGGATGTGCGTGAAGAGGCTGTGCAGTCGGCGCTCCACCTCCTTGTAGACCAACGAATTGAGACCGTCGGAGTGCATGCGCAGGGAAGCGGATCGCAGCAGGGCCATGCGATTCTCATTGGGTATTGCATGTTTGTGCTTCAGCATTGTGTACTCACTGTACGCGGGATCAAAGCGACAGATCTCAATGCCAACAATCTTCAGACGCTCATACAAATCATCGTCCTCGCCACCCCAGCCATGATATAGATTCGACATGCCGTTAATCATCTTGAAGTGTGTGGTGCTAATGGCCACGACGCCACCGAAAAGTGTCCGATACGGCAGATGGAAGCGCCAGCTGTCCAGCGCCGAGCTCATGTGCCGTGGCAGAGCTGAGCACACATAGATCTGGCCCGAGTTGAGTGGCATTAGATCCACGTCGTGCAGTATCAAGCAGGGATAGCCATATGCCTCCGCCACCTTGGCGCCAATATTGAAGAGCATGGCGCGATTGAAGGGTTTGCGATCGCTCTGCTCCACGACAAATATTCGATAATGGATTAGCTGCAGGCGCAGATAGTTGTGCATGTAGTTGAGAAAAGCGGCCAACTGCTCCTGTCGATCCCGATACGGTACAATGATAGCCGTACTAAAACGGGCATTGCAATCCTCTGGTTGGTATTCACCGCCCAGTCGGATTTCCTCGCCACGATGAATCCGTTCGCGATGGAACACATCGTAAACGAAGGCGCTGTCGGCAATCACCTCCTTGTAGCTGCAATCGAATGCCTGCGGCATTGAGATATTTGGTATGGTTGCCGGCTGCAACGCCTCCTCAATGTGCTCCCTATCGATGTAGTCATAACGCAGTGCAAATCGATGAGGAAGCAGAATGTAGACGAGCAGTATTAGACCACCACTGAGTATGAGCAAGTCATAGATATGAAAACTGTGCTGGCACAGCCGTATTAACATTATTCACCTACAGTTTATTGACTTAGGATGAATCATTGCTCTAATTGTATAATATCTTTTATCGGTTTTCATATGATAAGCGGACTACACACGAAAACCATCACAAAGCAACTAAAAAATACTGTATTAACATTTTGCCGGAATAATGCAGTAATAATGTTAGCGGCAGTAACATAAATACAAATCTAACAGCATCTAACCACCACCCTACTATATATTGATGCTGTTGAGATACCAAGCAACAACTAAGAAAAATACTGCATTAACATTTCGCCAAAGTATGCAGTATTAATGTTAATAGCTTTTAACTGATTGAAAGCTCTTAGTATTTTCAGCACAGCTGTTTCCTAACGTTATCGATCGTTAGTTTGTGCAAGAACAATTCAAAAATAATTGTGTTATCTCTTTCACTTAAGCATTTTAATTCAGTTGAATACTCACAGGAAGTTAACTATAAATAGAAAGAATAGAAAACAATTTAAAAAATCCGTTTACCAACTGACCAAGAAATATTTTCGATAATATATGAATATCTTTGTACACACTAATTTACTTATTTTAATTGATAACACAATGGTCGATAAGATATTCAAAAGCACTTAGTAATTATAGCTTGCTCAGTGCGAACGTAAAACAGTTAAAGCTAACGTCTATGTCTATTTGATCAACTGAAATGTGCAAGGCATTCAAATGTGCTGTTTACCTAGTGATCTGCAGCAGTTATTTTATTGGTTTGCACGCCGCGGAAGAACAAACACTGCAACGTCAGTAATAACCAATTTTTGTTTAGATGAATATTAAATACAAACCGATTACAGTTAAGAACTGCACGAAGCAGGATGAATGCCCGGATCGTTCCATATGCACAAAGGTTGTCGCCGACTTGAATTGCGTCTGCTGGCAGGGATATCATCAAAATCCCAACTGGTCACTGCAAATCATAAATAGCACTCAGGCAGAGTATTGTCTTCGCGAGTCGGCAACTACCAGCCGCGAACGCATGCCGGCAAAGCCAGAGTATGTCGCAGTTGCCATTGTGCTGATTTTGTTGGGAGTGATTGTTGTCACTCTGATATTTTATTGTTTCATTACACTGCGTCCCATAAAACGCACCCAGGCTGCTTATCGTCGCCTACAGTTGAAACGTTCAAATCATCGCCATTTGGAGGAATTTAATGACATTGACATGACTTTTCGCGATGCACGAGAACTATCTTAATTTGATTGAATTTCGGCTAAGATACGTACAAGTGTCTACATTGATTTGAAAGATTGTAATTATCAAATAAATGTTGCACATAGCCAATCAATGTATAATTAAATAAAATAAACGTCATATTAGTCTTATCAGTAGATGAACGTTTCTCTAAGCGTAAATTTGACTTTGATGAATTATTAATAATTATTTGATATGTAAATGATATACGAGTTTGTGTATCTTTTAAGTTGAATGTGCATTTACAAAATCAAATTGAATTGATGTAATACTACCTTTTTGGTCGTCACCCTAAAACTAACAGCTATTTTGCTTTAGTTATCGATGTGCCACTGTAACCCGTAAGTTGTCAATTTCCATTTAAATGTTAATAATTCTGCCATTTTTAGTGCTAAATTCAGCCTTGCTTTGCTTCAATTGCGCCAAAATAAAGTAAACTCAAAAATACGATTATCGATATATCTATCGCACATGTGGTATTAACTATCGAACGAGCTTAACCGGCTGAGTTCCGAATCTTTGTTATTTATATCAAATGTATTAGTTTTTTTTTGGACGCTAAAAGCAATAATTGCAAAATGACGTCAATTATTAAACTGCACACCATATCTGGTGCCATGGATGAATCGCCGCCTTGCTACATTCTACAAATTGACGATGTGCGAATACTGCTCGACTGTGGCTGGGATGAGAAATTTGATCCAAATTTTATAAAGGAATTGAAAAGGTGACAGAAACTCGATACTGAAGAAAAATGATTTACTAACGCATTTCGCTTCAGGCAAGTGCATACACTGGATGCCGTGCTGCTCTCCCATCCAGATGCATATCATCTGGGTGCACTTCCGTATCTCGTTGGCAAGTTGGGACTCAATTGTCCCATTTACGCCACGATACCCGTCTTCAAAATGGGCCAAATGTTTATGTACGATTTGTACATGTCACATTTTAATATGTACGATTTCGATCTGTTTTCACTAGACGATGTGGACACAGCCTTTGATAAAATCACACAGTTAAAGTACAATCAAACGGTGTCGCTGAAGGGCAAAGGATATGGGATTTCCATAACGCCGCTCAGCGCTGGACACATGATAGGCGGTACCATTTGGAAGATCGTCAAGGTTGGCGAGGAAGACATAGTGTATGCCATCGATTTCAACCACAAGAAGGAACGGCATCTCAGTGGCTGTGAATTGGACAGACTGCAGCGACCATCGCTACTGATCACCGACGCCTACAATGCACAATATCAACAGGCGCGACGACGTGCCCGCGATGAAAAACTGATGACCAACATTCTGCAGACGGTGCGCAACAATGGCAATGTGCTCATCGCTGTCGATACGGCTGGTCGTGTCCTGGAGCTGGCCCACATGCTCGACCAGCTGTGGAAGAACAAAGAATCAGGCTTAATGGCCTATTCGCTGGCACTTCTGAACAACGTCAGCTACAACGTCATCGAGTTTGCCAAGTCGCAAATCGAATGGATGAGCGACAAGCTGACCAAAGCCTTCGAAGGTGCACGCAACAATCCCTTCCAATTCAAGCACATAAATCTGTGCCACACCCTGGCCGATGTCTACAAGCTGCCTGTCGGTCCGAAGGTGGTGCTGGCCAGCACACCGGACATGGAGAGTGGCTTCACACGTGACCTGTTCGTACAATGGGCAGGTAATCCCAATAACAGTATCATTTTCACAACACGCACCGGTCCGGGTTCGTTGAGCATGGAGCTGGTGGAGAATTCGGTGCCGGGTAGACAACTTGAGTTGGATGTGCGTCGTCGCGTGGAGCTCGAAGGCGCCGAACTAGAGGAATATTTGCGCACACAGGGCGAAAAGTTAAATCCGTTGATTGTCAAGCCAGAAGTGGAAGAGTCGAGCAGCTCCGAGTCCGAGGATGATATTGAAATGAGCGTCATAACGGGCAAACACGATATTGTGGTCCGGGCGGAGGGTCGCCATCATTCCGGCTTCTTCAAGTCAAACAAACGCCATCACGTCATGTTTCCGTTCCATGAGGAAAAGATCAAGTACGACGATTATGGGGAGGTTATCAATTTAGATGACTATCGCATTGTAGACGCCAACTATGACTACACGGCCATGGACGATCAGAACAAGGAGAATGTCAAAAAGGAGGAGCCCCACGCCGAACTGCATTCAAATGGCAATCTGGACAATGATGTCCAACTGCTGGAGAAGCCCACCAAGCTGATTAGTCAACGCAAGACAATCGAGGTCCATGCACAAATCCAACGCATCGATTTCGAGGGACGATCCGATGGCGAATCGATGCTTAAGATTCTATCCCAGCTGCGCCCGCGTCGCGTCATTGTCGTCCATGGCACTGCCGAGGGCACCCAGGTGGTAGCCAAGCACTGTGAACAGAATGTGGGCGCCCGTGTCTTCACGCCCCAGAAGGGCGAAATAATCGATGTGACAACGGAGATCCACATTTATCAAGTGCGTCTCACCGAGGGTCTCGTCTCCCAGCTGCAGTTCCAAAAGGGCAAAGACGCCGAGGTGGCCTGGATCGATGGCCGACTTGGCATGCGTCTGCAGGCAATCGATGCACCCAATCAATCGGAAATCACCGTCGAACAGGATGTGGCCGCCCAGGAGGGCAAAACTCTCACCTTGGAGACGCTCGCCGAAGACGAGATACCCGTGCACAACTCGGTCTTGATCAACGAACTCAAATTGTCCGACTTCAAGCAGGTCCTCATGCGCAACAGCATCAACTCGGAATTCTCTGGCGGCGTTCTATGGTGTTGCAACGGAACTCTCGCGTTGCGACGCGTCGACACCGGCAAGGTGGCCATGGAGGGCTGCATATCGGAGGAATACTACAAGATACGTGAACTGCTCTATGAGCAGTATGCCATTGTGTGAACGATAAATAATAATAAAAAAAAAAAAAACAAACATATTATTTATACAATTGTAAATTGCTGCTTCAGTGGGGAATTTCCATTTAAAACTCTGCTGTTGATAATATCATTATATATCATTATTATATATCAAATATCAAAGTCAAGTCATTGTTGAAAATCCAATTATAATTTGCATTTCGTCGCTTATTCCTATTTATTTGTTTTGTTTTCATGTGGAGAACATTTGCTCATAAGAATTGAAGCATTGGATCATCGGTGCGCGTGCGTTTCTTCTTCCATTCCTCGATTTCCTCCTCGGTGGGTGCTTTGACATCGTACATGCTGTTGTATGGACGCTTACGATCATCAGTTTCTTCGGGCAGCTGCTTGGATCGAGTCAACGACGTCTCCTTTGCCCTGGGCTCCTTGGCCTCTTTGTGTTTCTTTTTGTTTTTACGCTGCTCCTTGGCCTTCTTTTTCTTTTCGCGCTTCTTGGACTTTTTCTTTGATTTTTTGCTCGGCTGCACTTCCTCTTCAGCCTCAGAAGAGTCTGCCGAACTAGGCGCAGAGTCCACCTCGGATCCAGATGCAGGTTTCACATCATCTTCAGCTGCTTGTACTGTTGCCAATGGCTCCACAATGGATGCGGTTGCAGCAGCACCAGATGTTGCCGGATGCGGCTGCTGCTGCTGCTGTTGTTCCGCATAGCCTTCCGGCTCTTGCATGCCTACACAATATGAGTTTTTGATGAAGGACTTGCAGCACTTGTAGCCCCAGCGTCCGGCATTCCAATAGCTGCCCCAAATGGTGGTGTGATTATTGATGTACACATCCTCCTCATAAATACTACGTGCCTTGGGCTTCTCGATACCTTTGATCACCTTGCCACTGCGCGAGTACTCCACATACTCCTCGGTCTGTGCAAGCAGCAAGGATTTCGGTGGCACCTTCAAATGCTCATCGCCGCCATACTTTTCCACAATGTCCGTTTTGGTCTGCAAGAAAGAGTGGTTCTTAGTATAGATGAGGGCAGCTTTTTGTTTTCACTTACACTCGACTTGAACTGCTCCTTTTTCTGTTCATACTCTTTCTGCAGCAGTTCCAGCTTTGTGGGCTCGGCAAGCAAATGGACATCAACACCCTTGCCATGCGCCTCCCATGCGAATAATTGTGCCGTGGCTTGCGCTGTGGTGTCGCCAGAGAAGCGCACAAAGTTCTCACCCGCAAACTCCGCTCTGCAAATGAAATACAAATTGAATATATTCATAAATTTAATTATAAGTGGGCTGCACTTACTCCTCCTCTGGTACCGCTGGATTGGGGTTGTCGCGCATGGAGCGTGTCTTGGGATCATAGTAAGCCGAATTGGGATCCAAATTGCGTAAATATTTTGCCGTGTCTTCTCGTATACGCAAATTACGAACGGTAATACGCTGCTTGGAGTCGACTTTTGTGCCCGGCATATCCACCTCGTCTACGTATTTGTCCTCGTTGCCCTCCTCGTCCGAGATTTCAGCATCGGGATCTGTGAGCAGATGTAAACTGTTACAAATTGGCTGCTTGGAGCAAGAATATTAATTGCTTACCATTTTTCAACTTTTCCGCTTTGAGCTGACGCTTTGCTTCCTCCACTTTTTCATATTCCTCGATGATTTCGCGATGATTGGCTGGATCGTAGGAACTCCAGCGATCCCGCTTCTCATCGTAGTTAATCGATGCATCCGTCACAATGTGCTCGTCATGCACCACAATTGACTCGGCGTACTTGGCTTGCACCTTGCGCGGCCTTTCCAGACAATCCTTTCGCTTGTGCGTCATGGCACCACAATTCTCGCAGGCACCCTTGCGAAACTTGGTCACCAGTTTCGTGGTATCCAGCCCTTTGGGCGCCTTGTTGTCCAATTGGCCACGCTCATCCTCGTGCTGCGGGCGCTGATGTTTCAGCGTGGGCCCCTGAGAGCCGTAGTACCAGGGCGCATTGGAAATGTATTGCGGTATGTGTGGATTTATGTCGCGACCCTCCTCGTCAACGGCGGCTGGTGCAGTACCCGCTTTTCGGGCCTCTTCCAGCTCCTTGGCCTTGCGCCAATCCTCGCGTGACTTCTTCTTGGGCTCGTCATCCACATCTTGATCGTCCCTGGTGTGGATTATTTGCGATACAGGCGTGCGTACAGCGCCCGAACTCATTGCGTGAATTATTTAACGTTCTTTAACGTTTGTTAACAATATATTTATTTATCAGCGTTTATTGTTTTGGTATAATGTATCGAACTAGAGTTATCGAAAAGACTTATCGGTTCAATCGGTTCGTAGAGATGGGTGATAACATCAAATTGCCATTCGCTGCAAACGTACACATCAAATAAGTAATGACGGACGAAGCGAGTGACTGGCAACTCTGACGGCGTCTCATTCGTGTTAAAATTATACCACAGCGTAGACGCGTCCAAAATCCAAAGACTACTCAGTTTCGATTTATTTGTTTTTAAATCATTCCACGCATAAAAACAAATTGCGTGCCCAGTGCATTTCCACACCCTCACATACAATTAACTACTAAGGAAATATCGATTAAATAAAAATGGTAATTTTTAACAAAGGCAAGCGCTGTGGTGGCGGCGGCGACGACTGCGGCGCAGCGCGCAAGCTGATTGCCAGTAGCAGTTTTGACATACTGTAGTTTATTGCGCGTGCCTCGCGTAGCGACCTAAAATCTCAAATGCTCTGCCTGACCACGTAGAGTGAACCATTTGTCAATTGCAATTGTGCGCGCTGATTTTGAAAATGCAAAATTCTAACCAGTGTTGTTATTGTGTTTCGGAGCGGCAAATTGAAAAAAAAAAAAATGAAAAGTTCGTGTTTAACCTCAAACTTCAGTGCTAGTGTCGTTTTTGCCGCCACCATTTTGTGTGTGGCGTTTTCTTGTTGTATGTGTTTGTTATTTGTGTTTTTATTAATTCCGTGCGCAATTCTCTTCTGCAGGCTGGTGGCAAAGCGGGCAAAGACTCTGGTAAAGCCAAAGCGAAAGCGGTTTCACGCTCGGCGCGCGCGGGCCTTCAGGTGAGTTACTGTTGTTGTTGTCTGTACCGAATACATTTTTGGCGCCTTTTTTTTTTACCGCTCACACACACACACATTGTAAACAGGGTGCGTTTACGTGCATGGCACGCATGTATGCATAAATGCATACACATGTGTGTGTTATGCTTGTGAGTGCTTGTGTTGTGCTGAGAGCTAATTGAGTGGCTTGAGCTGCTGGGGTAGCAAAACATAAACAACAGTTGCAGATTTTATTTTAATGCGATTTTTATGCCTCAAACAGTTTCCCGTTGGTCGTATTCATCGGCATCTAAAGAGCCGCACCACATCGCACGGACGCGTTGGTGCCACCGCCGCCGTCTACTCTGCAGCCATTTTGGAATATTTAACTGCTGAGGTAAGTTTTTCCCGCCATTCGTTTTTATGTGCGGTTTTTCTGTAAATATAACGGCATTCACAGATGTGTTGATTATTTTCGGTGTGCATGTGTATTGATAAATGTTAAGGACGGCATTTGTTTACATGCCCGTTTTGCTAACAGACTCCTAACATTGCCTGTTAGTTAACATTCCGATTGGCAACACAATTATTTTTTATGAGAAATTTTTCCAATAATCATTTTTGTTTTTATTTGGCTGGTGCACAGGTGCTCGAGTTGGCAGGCAATGCATCGAAAGATCTGAAAGTCAAACGTATTACGCCGCGTCACTTGCAATTGGCCATTCGCGGAGACGAGGAGCTGGACAGCCTGATCAAAGCAACCATTGCCGGTGGCGGCGTTATTCCTCATATACACAAGTCCCTCATTGGCAAGAAAGAGGACACCGTTCAGGATCCGCAGCGAAAGGGCAATGTCATTCTGTCGCAGGCTTATTAATTAATTTCCTTTTTGACCATTTTCGGAACACAAATCTTATGTTTAAAAATTTATATTACATACTAAACGACGACGCGTTGTAATAAAAACAAATTCTGTGCGAGCTGCTGCTGCTGAGGCGCTGCTAAGCCTCAATTTCTAATTAACAACAAATTCTATACAAGAGACATCCAATCTCCCCCGCCCTACTCCCTAACCCCAAGCAACATAAACATCAACACAAACACACACACACACACATATATATGCACTTACACATACAAATGTAAACTTAATTGTCAAGTAAAATGTTAATGAGAATGAGGATAAAACGAATGCAAACTTAATTTAGAGCAAAGTAAATTACACAAAATAAATTTAATAAAAACTTTAAATAAAAAAAATAAAATAAATATAAAATGCCCAAAAATTGTTATTGGAAAATTTATTAGACAATTTACTGTTTTTCGAAATAAACGATTGTGCACAAAATTGTAGTAAAATTACATTCTTAAAATATATAACTGGCTGCATTTGCATCTGGATCTGGATCTGCTGTTCAGCCCAGCAATTGTGGCACCGAGTTCTGCACATCCTCACAACGCTCCTTGAGGTCCTCGGCATCGAGCTCCAGGCAGGCGCCCCACTCGATCAATGTGATGCGATGATCATTGTTGGAGTCGCACGACTCGAGGAACGGTGCAATGCAGTGCTCCAAGCTGACCAGCGGGGCACGAATGGGGAACAGCTCGTGACGTGACACAGAGCGATCGGTGTCGCCATCCAGATCGCACCATTTCCACACTGCAGCATTGGCCCAGCGACGCGAATTGTTCGTCTCGGCCTCCAGCTCCATTTGCATATAGTGCTCGGTGAGCTCATCGCGCTCGGCCAGATCGCGCATCACGTTGAACAGCCAGTCGCGCATGCGACGTGGGAAGTCCTTCAGATCCTCGCCATCGCAGACACGCGACTCGTGGCACTCGCCATAGTAATCAATATGCAAATGGGCATTGTCGGGATGACGGCAGCCGGGCTCCTTGATGTCGCACCAGCAACGCTGCTGGTAGACGGAACAATCCGATGGCCAGGTCTCGTTCTTGTTGGTGCACACACGACGACGTGTATCCGTTTCCTCGGGACACTCGGGTATGCAGATGCACTCGGGCTTGTCCTGCTTGTTAAGCTGACAGATGCGACCGGCACCGCAATGCATGGTCTCACAGGGATCAACCTCGACGACCGGAGTCAGTAGATTATGCTGCACCTCCGCCAGCTTCTGGGCCAGTTCATTCTCACGCTCCACATCCTTATTCTAAATTGACGAAAGAGTGTGAAAACCTTGAATTCTGCATAAAATGTTAGACGCAATCAAGATGCACACCTTGTTCTTCTCCTCTAGCAGTTGGAGGAACTCCTCATCGTTGTCATCGAACTCGGCAATATCGTCCAAAAAACCATCATCCTCAGCGTGCACTTGCGAAAGTGCCAGCAGCCCCAAGCAGAGCAGCAGCCAAATCGAACGCATCTCGTCAAGAGTTCTGCTCTCAACTGAAAGTAACCAAAAGCAAAGACAAATTCAAATTCATGTGAGCCACTCTCTAATCTCGCTGGACAGTGCGGGAGGTCAAAGCCTTCAGCGATTAAGTTTAGCCTTCATTGCAAGCGCGGCTGGCGATTTGTGTTTTTTATTTTTCCTTACGTTTTTGTCACATTTCGAACCAAGCAAATGTCTTCAGTTTTCGGGACTGTACTCGACTTGTAACGGTTTGTGCTTTAAATGTTTACAACCCCCTTTTTGGGGTGACTTACACAAACCCCAGACAAATTTAAGAAGCCGCCGCATTTCTGTGCATGATATTGTTCAGCGTGCAGCCGATTCGAGAAGAGCATTCACCAGGAAGTGACGGAATTCGAATGGAAACAATGCACACACATTGTTCCCATTGAGAATTTTACACATGGAGATTGGCACTGGGGTGGACCAACAAATGAGACACTCATTCTGAGATTCGTTCAGAACTGATACACAATCTTATTGAACATTTAAATTTAGAAACTATTCAATTCTAACGAAACCATTGTTGATGCTTCGACGAAGATTATTAATACAATTATTTGTTGATTTTGAGTTAATTCAAAAACTCATGTTTTCAGTTTAAGATTGATTTATACTATAGGCTTGTTTAATGATTTGTTTTCCATTTTTTAAACTAAATACAATTCGGAATGCATTTTTTTTTAAAGAGAAATTACCTCTTTCTTTTAAAAATGCAATTTCAAAGATATTTATGTGGGTGTTGCACTTGACAAATGCGAAAAAATCTACGAATGCAATATATACTATTTAATATTTCATATTTTTCGTCGATCAGTTCCAAAATTCTATGCTCAAAAGGGTTTAAGAACAAAGATAGTACACATAAAATGCTGTATACAAATAATTGTAGCTAAAAGACATTTAGAACACGGAATTTTTGTGGAAGTTCTTATTTCAAAACAATCGGGTCCACACCAGAAAAAGGCCTCAAATGATTTTGACAGCATGTTTAACACATGTTCTCCGGTTGAAAGCATTTGAATAATGTTTATGTGTGTCGCTTTGGCATCAAATTGGCATTTCTGAAATCATTTCTATTTACAAAGCAGCCGCATGCAATTGTATATATGTAAGAGTTATAACTGTATTATATATAAGACCCAATTCTGATTAAGGCTTGACCTTACTGCGACAACTGTGGACTAATAATTAATCAGCACATAATGCTTAGCAATATATGTGTATTTGATGGATTCACGAATGTGTATAACAAATACAAATGTACATCTGAAGTGGCACAGCGAGAAGCGAGAAGCGCAAGACTTATCTCGCATATGTTTGACCCGTGCTTATCTGTAGCCTGGACTTCCGTTTTGGGAAACTTGGCGTAGTCTTGAGATTTGCTTAATCGCCACAATTTGAGTGCGCAACTATTTGAATGTGGCACACACAACAGCACAACCAACAACATGCTACAAGCTCATCCATTTCATATCTAAATATGTGCATGTGTTTTCAGGCATGTATCTCAATATCTACATATATCTTGGGCAGTGCAACAGTTTCCAGGAATTTTTCCGAGTTGATGCTGCATGTTTAAGTGTGCGTGTGTGTGTGTAAGCAATATTCGTTGTTGTTGCAGTTTAATTATAACGATAAAGAACGAAAACCGACACAGAATGACGTGATGCATCGCATATAGCCGGAGAGATTGCTATGTTTATGTGAGAGACACGAGAGCCTGCACCAAAAAAATGCATTGTATTCATAAGCTACACTGCGCAAAAACTAGTGTGATCAGTAGCCGAACTCTAAAGCATGAGCAGAGTATTTTACATTTACGATTTATTACAGCAGTCGCTTTTTGAGTGTAGCAATTTAAATGCATTTGCGGAACTGCACTTTGATGATGATCATCAATGTTGATGATGACACTTTTGTGTGTGTCCAAAGTGCTAACCTTGTCGAGTACATTTAAAGTACATCAAATTCTTTTTGTTGAATCACATTTTAATTTAACCAAATTAATTGGCAATCTGCAAAGGAATTGAGTTCAATTGATTTGAGTTTCGAGATTATTGAACTTGAATATGAGCATATCACTTTGAAGCTGACCAAGCAGAATGCATAATGCATTTATTTTTATTTTTTTTTACGAAAATTTTGACACGAGTATATTCCATAATAATTGTGTGGCAGCTGTTTAGAAATATACTTACAATATAGCTAAAGAATTCCTGTTCACTTGGGAGGTATTAAATGTCCAATCACGTCGGCGGCAGACGTAAGACTGTTTGGTCAGTCGGAGAGCTAACCAGCGATTATGGATCGTCATCAAACTGGAGCAGAGCCGCTGACAACAGGCAGCCAACCAAACATTGGGGATCGCCGAACTTGTCGACTTGCAACATGTTCGATGCCAAAACAACAACAATAACAACACAGATTTCCATTTTGTTCAAATTTTATTTGATTTTATTAAAGCAAATAAACAAATACCAGAAGCAATACTATTTTTTATGGACTTACCTAGGATTTGTGATCGGGTTTACGGTTGGAATGCTGGTTGTGGACTCTGCTTGTGCATCCAGCAGTGCTCGAGGTCTTAGTTTTATTTGGTTTTGGAAAAAAAATAGTGATTTTGTATTTTTAGAAATACTGGATTATCAAATACAGATTAAAAGCGGTACTTAAGCAGTCCAAGAAAACTATATATATTTTTATATGTAAGTTAATAGTTCAAATTTCACCCACTAACTTACCTTCAAAACAGACTTGACATATACATATATATGTATGTATAATACTATAGAGCAGAAATGCATTCAGTTGTATTTAGAGCTGCATATGCAATACGATTAACTAAATATTTCTAACTGTTAATTTAAGTAGTTGGTTTTAACTTTACTTAGATTGGATCCGTTGTTAAACGAGACTTACTTAAAATTGCAGCTATTGGGGGCAGCCCAAATAAAATATTTAGATACATACATAGTGTGGGTTTGAAGGATTTATTTATTTAAAAATAAATATGTATTTTTTTTGTATTTGTTTTTTGTTTTTTTATAAATTTATAATATGTTAAGTCATAATGTAATAGATGTAAGCATGTTTGTAGAGCTAAATTAAACTGGCAAATTTTTGGGTCTCTGCTCTCTTGGGCACCCCATACATAATGATGAAATACATATCTTTATCGCTTATCGTAGTTTAGTTTGAAATTTTGAAAAGTCGCATAGATGATATCATTCAAAGCCTTTGGCGTGCGCTACAAAACTTAAGCTTATTGATACAGATACATATCGAAATATACAATAGCAACATATATTTAATTAGTTAAGTAATTCTAAACTTAAAGTTCATGTCGTGGTTGGTTTGATTTTTTTTGTCTACTTTCTTTCTTCATTCATTTTTTTTCTTTTAACACATAAATCCATTAATAAAATGCTCCAAAATTCCAAAATATTGCAATTAAATTCATTGTTGTCAAACAAAATCAAATCAGGTCTCCATATAAATTTATTATTATTAAGATTATGTTTTTGTTGTTTGTATTCCGTATAATTTGTTTTGATCTAAAATATGTATAAGGATTCGTTCTACATATGTACGACATATCTGAATGTCGATTTCAGTTAGTGGAAACCGTTTACAAGTTAACATAAATATATAAGTAGAGTGTATATCAGACAGTCATATACATAAGTATATATATATATATATATATTGATATACATTGATGTTTATAAAAATTGACAATTATTTTGATATTAACTCGTTTAAAATTATACATATTTCTATAGTAATTAACTTCTTTTTTTTTTTGTTTCGTATATTATAAACGCAGCTGTGCATTGCTCACCTTTGCTTTCCGTTTTGATTTAACAATATTTATTACTGGACGTATCAGTTTTTTTTGTCTTGTTTTGCTATCTTGTTTTGCTATATTGATCGACAGCCAACATTGCTTGATCTTGGATATATATACGAGTATTAAGGCGTCTAATAACTAATGTACTACACACGAGAGCTATAAAAAAAACTAGCCCTATAAGCTCGGCGAAACGAGTGTTTCAATTGCTAGTCGCTAGTTGCTGTATTGATTAACAATTTGATTAGAAAAATACAATATACGATTTGCAATTGGTGAGCTAGGCACAGGCGCTAATTATAGACTGAGTTACAGTTTAGGCATAAGTAATTATATATATATATATAAAATGGAGAGAGGGAGAGAGAGAGAGTAAAAGAGAGCACTAGTTCAATATAACTTCTATTTAAGTTTACAAAAAATATATATATGTTTCGAAAATAAAGCATGGCAAGTTAACACTAAATGAAATGAAACGCATCCGGCTACAGCTTGCAGTTGTAGCCAACAATATCTTAAGTTGATTTCATTTAAATATTTTTGTCTTATTGTAAGCAAAGTGTCGCTTAAATGCAAACATATGCATATACATATATATGTATATATATATATAGATAGATAGATAGATATCAATCATTCAATAAATAACATTAGAGCTTATTTTAAAAGAGTTTTAAAAAAACTGTAGTTAGTTTGCTCGCTTGCTCAGTTTTATATATATATCTATATAAGACTATATATGCAAGGAGAGCCAACGCAGCTAATATGTATCCTGTTTTAAGTTACTAAGCGAGTGTGTGTCCTAGCTTATAACAAGCCTATTTATCAGTATCTGTATCTGTATCTGTAACTTGCTTTTGTGCTGCACTTTATGGGCACACACACACAAAGGCATCTAAATTAAAGAGAATTATATAAATGATTAGTAATTTGACATTTTGCAGACATACTTAGAGAATGGAGCCAAACAATAGCTGTCTGTAATTTGTACCTTAAACTTTGCCTTGCTCGAATTGTACTATGCATTTATAGAAATGTACCACAACAATGACAAATCGAAGCGGAAAACTCTCTCGCTTCCTTTACTTACCCCAACAATTAACGACGATATTTGCTGTTGGCGCTGGCGCCCGTTGCCACCGAACCATTGGATACGTTTTTGGGCACGGGTCCCGACGCTGGCCCATTGCCACTGGGCGGCGGTGCGGCGGCATTGTACGGCGCATAGCCAGGCGCCGGTGGCTGGGCATTATCTATTTAAGAAGACGATTCATTTTATGTTATTGAAAAAATCAGAGATCGCATTACTTACGATAGCTGCTGGGTGGTGCAGCCGTATAGGGATTCATGCGATTGCCGTTCATGTTGCTGTGCTTGGTGGGGCCACCGCCATAGTTCTGTTGATAGCCACTGCCAAAGTTTGGCGGCACCGGCTGCTGCTGCTGTGGCGGTGGCGGCTGATGGGGCGGTGGTCCCTGTGTTAGCGGCATTGCACCGGGTATTGGTGGTGCCGCCGCTGGCATATTCCAATTACCAACCGCAGGCGGCGGTGGCCCGTTGCGATGATGTGCACCTGGCGGCATGCCGGGTGTGGGCGGCTGCACGGCCGGCGGACCACCCCATTGATTGGCATGCCACTGCGGATGACCGCCTGGCGGTGGTGGCGGCGGTGCATTCCAGCCATTCTGTGCCGGTGGATAGGCGTTCCACGCATTCATTTGAGGCGGCGGCGGCTGCTGGTAATAGGGCTGCATCGGCGGGGGTGGTCCCCAATAGTTGTAGTTTGGTGGCGGCGCCGACATTGGCGGCGGCGGCTGCTGATGCTGATACGGTGGCATCTGCTGCGGCGGAGGCACTGGGGGACGGTAGCCGGCAGGCGGCATATTCGAATTTGGCGGAGGTTGCTGCTGCTGCTGCTGCAGTTGCATCTTATTGCCATTCGCTGCAGCACCCTGCGCCATACGGTCTTTCTTCTCCAGATTGTAAATCGACTTCTTGACGTCGACGAGCACGTATTTAATTGAGTGCTGCCGCTGAACTGTTGTTGTTGTTGATGAAATTTCCAGGTTTATATTGACCAAATTGTATTCAATTTAACAATTGCAACTTACGTATGGCCTTGTCGACGGCATCATAGTCATCGAACTCGATGAAGGCAAATCCCCGCCGCTTGCCGGTTGTCTTGTCCGTTAGCAATTTGACGGAGACCACATTGCCGAATTGCAGGAAATACTCGCGAAGGCAATCCTCGTCATGATTGTCCTTGAGGCCGCCAACGAACAGTTTCTTAACAGAAATGTTTGTCTCACGCGTCTCGCGCTCCGGACGTGGCAAAGCGCGTTTCGCCTCCACAGTTCTAGATAAAAGTGTTTATTTGCATGTAATTAATGCATATAAGACTATAAAGGGCTTTAAGCCCATTCCACATACTTGCCGTCGATGATATGGGGCCGGTTCTCTTGCGCAGTATCAACCATCGCGGACTTTGTATAGGTGATAAAGCCGAAGCCACGTGAACGCTTTGTGGCGGCATCTCGCATCACAACAACATCAACCACTTTGCCCCACTGTGAATAGAACACTTTGAGGCCCTCCTCGGTGGTGTAGGGTGCCAGGCCGCCGATGAATAGCTTACGTAGATGCTCCAATTCACATATGTCCTGCTGGGGCAAATTATAAATAAATATAGCTACATACACATATAGATATCTAAATATATGTCTGTACATATGTTTTGGTATGCCAAAAGCAGCAATGGTTTTTTTTTATGTATGCGATTTGGTGGAGTGAGCAATGCGAATGCCGAAATGGTATTGCTACTTACGTCTTCATCCTTTATTTCGAATATTTCTGGGGATGGTTCCTCGGAGGAATCGTCCAGTTTAACAACTTGCGGTGTGTTTGCCATATTTGGCGCACGTTTTACTTAATTTACAAAAAAAATGCAAAACTGCAACTCGTTAAGACACGCACGCGAAGAAAAATTCAGCGATGTGCCATAGATATCGATATATATTCTGTGTTATCGACAGGTTGTTTTCATGCACACACACACATCGTTGACGGCCCTGGTTTGTTGTTGTTGCGCAAACCATGTACGTTTTCTAAGTTAGTTTTTCTTTATTTGTCTCTCAAAAAATAAGGTGTAAATAAAACAGCCGTTGTTTAACTGCTGCAATAACAAATGCAGTTTGTTAAGGTAAGTGCGTCATTGCGTTGTCAGAGTGCAAGCCCGCCAAATAAACTGTTCTACTGGCAGGTCACATAAGACAGTGCTGCGCACTTTAGCTTATTTTCTAGAGAGTTTAAAGCTACAAAGTCGCCAAAAGAAATGAAAATATGTATATTGTACCTAAAGTTCAGTACAGTGCAATGTTTAATTTATTTTTGACACCTAGATACACCGAAATTTACTTGCTAAATATACCCTGTGTAACCGCGACAAGAGTTACAATTATTCGACTGTTATTAAAATCTTTCAAAGATCAACCCAATAAAGTCATGACAGTCTGAAATACAGCGTATCACACAGTCGAGCCATTCTTGTTTTATGCTTAGTTTATTTAATGCAATATTATATTAACAGAGATATGAACTTAACTTATAGATTTGCTCAATGTAGCAATTAATGATTTAAAGCTCTATTAAATTAGACAAATTTTGAGAATGCTAACACGAATTGATCAGCGTCGGCGGAGGCAGAAAGCGACTGCGTCGATGCTGCTGCTGCGGCTGCTGGTTCTGCTGTTGCAAATTGGAATGCAGTTCGTGCTGATGATGGAGATGTTGATCCTCAATGTTGGCATAATTAATATCGGCACGATCACGAGTCACGTTGTTGTTGATGACTGAGTCCTTTGGCAGCGGCGCTGGCAACAGGCTCTGTAATCCTCCAGGTGCTCCATAGTAGCCCACGCCACCGTTTGTGGCAAGCATTGTTGCCGTCGGCGTCGCTGCCGCTGCGCTGCTTGCTGGGGCAGCCGTCGCGTAACTGGTCTGGCCCATAATAGTGCTCATAAAACCATTGGCCACGACAAAGTTCCTGCAAATTGATTGTATCGTGCATTACATCAAATGACCACTTTTTGTGGAAGAACCACCCAGTTCAGGATGCCATAGGGAAGAGGAGAGAGAGAGAAGTGGACGAGGACATTGTCTAATTGGGCCTGTGTGCGCGTAAATGTCGTAAAATTAATTTCGTGTTAATTTAATGTGAATACATCAATTAAACTTGTGACATTTCTTTGAATTACTTCCGTTGCAAAAAAGATGTCCCCTTTTCAATTTTTTCTTTGTTTTTTGAATTGAATGCCTTTTATTGAAAGTGAGTAGAAATAGAAATATAAATAATAGGTCTATCAAGAGAGAGAGAGAGAGGGAGAACGAGACTCTGCAAATTTTTGTTTTCATACGCAAATCAGAAGTTTCAAAGCTATTGAAGTTAGAGTATTGAGCCTTAATATATATACACTTATTTATCAACGTCAGAGTTATAACTTGAGAATATTTAGCTTTATAATCAATAAGCCTCTTCTCCTCATATTTTAACTGATTCTTAGTATAGAGATATTATATTTATAAAATATATATGGGTCCCTTGTTCCATAATATTAATGTAAACATATATAAGCATTGATGTCATATCATATATCTGTATCTGTAAGCACAGGGTATCTCCAAGTCTGTAACTTTTGCCTGATTTTTGACCATCACTTACCTGTAGTGCTGATCAATTTGGGCCTTCTCAATGCGCTTATCCTTGGCCCGTCGATTCTGGAACCAGATCTTGATCTGTGTCTCTGTGAGACGCAACGTTTCCGCCAGCTCAAAGCGTCGACTTCTCGATATATACTCGTTGCGATGGAACTCCACCTCCAGGCGGAGTGTCTGCTCCGTGCTGAACGTGGTACGCTGGCGTCTCTGGCGTCCCTCCTTGCGACGACGTCGCGCCACTTAGTGAGAATAAAGAACGGATAATCAAATTGTTAGAGTGGATATCATAATCAGTGGACAACAATAGCCGATGCACGCACAATGGAGATGCTAGAGTGAAATTAATCTTACATTAACAAACCATCAAATTGCGCTAAACCCGCCCCCGGCTCAATGTCCTTGCGTGTGAACAAGTTAAACAAATAATTAACCATGCTGCCCCGAACAGCCCCGCCCCTTCTGATCGCGTTTATAGCGCACATTAAAATGCATTTTACACGTGTGCCTCTGCCTGGACTGTCCGTCAGCAGCACTCCACTCCCCCAACCACCCCCCTCATCCGTTCCGAGCACCATCCGAGCAATTCATACTTTGGGCAATCTGAGCCGGGAAAATTTCAACAATGCGCACAGCTGTCTTCCATTCTACCATTGTCAATTCACATTCAGCAGTCATCATAATTATACACTACCATGAAGTATACTACAACTTTCACATGCTGTTTGCAGCGCATAAGTGGAATAATTATGTTCTAAGCAATTTATAGATTATCAAAAATTGCACTTATTAAATATTCTATTTATTCTGCGATTTTCAGCAATTTTCAAATTATGTGCTTAACATTTGTAATCGCATGTGAAATACACTTTACTCTACATTCTTGTCTTCGTGGAAATAAGCAAAACCAATATTATTTATATAATTATAAGGTCAAAGTAAAAAACACATATATTATTTGAAAATAAGTTTGAATATTGCACAAACTCGATATAATACTAGATTATGTAAGGGTATTTGCACTTCGTCATTGTCTTGTTTGTTTGCATTTCGTCATCCAAGCGCACATTATTCTTTAGCCACACCCATTCGTAAGCGGCGTGTTTACATTCATTGTCTGTCGTAGTATGCTGATTACCGCCTAATTGTTGTTGCCCCTCACACCCTCTCTTCCAAAGCGCTCACTCTCTGTTTCTCTCTCTCTCTTTGTTTGTGTTTCGCTCTTGGCATTGCGAAGCTGTAAAGTTTGTGTGGCTGCGTGAGAGACGGGCTAATCTCTAGTTTTCGCCTGATTACCCTTTGCCTGACTAACGCACAACTGTTATAAGCTCTGCTTTCGGCTTATGCATACGCCCACACACACACACACAACAAATGTATTTTTTTTAAATCACGTGTGAAATGCGATATGACAAGTGTCCTTTGAGCTGGCGCAAGTGTTTTGTGTTTTGTGTGCGTTTTTTACGGTTTCCTGTTAAGCTCAATTACAATGCTAATTTTTTACCAATACATTTTGCACAGCTTGCTTTTTTTTTAGGTGTTATTCTTATTTGGGGTTGTGCAAAACACATAATGATGTGGCTTTCAATATCATCTCTCTTATCAACTCTCTCTCTCTCTCGCTTTCTCTGTTTACAATCTCTCTTCACAGTGCATTCTCAATTTCAATATTAACCGCAAGTCCTTTTTACAACGACCTTTAAGCGAGATTACCGCAAGTAAATGGGAATTTTTACAGCTCAATGCTTTTTAATATTTTGTTAATTTCTTTTCTTCTTAACGCCCGTTCTCTTATTTTGTGCTCATTCCCCTTTCTTTCTGCTTCTGCATTATTTCCTCTGCTTGGGTTTTTTTATTGTACATTTTTTCTTCAATGATTTACCGACAAGTGCAAGGATATTTAATAGCAGGATATTTACAGAGCTTTTCTGTGCAGTTCCTGCGGAACTAATTTTTTGTATGCAAAAAACAAACAAACTTTTGCACCTGCATTTTGTCAGAGCGTGTGAATATCGAAATGTTTTCCTGTTTCTTAATAATGTTATATGTATATAATGATATATCTCCCATATTTCAGTGCCCAGTCTATCCTCAATGCCTCTGTGCCTGAGATATCCTTGCGGGCTGCTTGGGCGCTGTGGACTTCAGCTGGCCGCTGCCCTTCATCCCAGACACCTGTCGGATAAGGATGGCTCCGATAAAGAGGATGCGGATATAGAGGTAAGTTCTCTGTATCTATCTATCTTGAGTCAAAATCTCTATACATGTCTATATATTGCAGTTACCCCCGGAACCCACCACCTGCTGCATGTCGGGATGCGCCAATTGTGTCTGGGTGGAATACGCACAGACTGTGGCCAAAATACTGGGCGACAATGATGAGCGTGCTCGTCAGATTGTTCTGGCCAAGATCAAAGATCCCAATTTGCGAATGTTTTTGAGCATGGAGATGCAAAACTTGAAATCATTGCGAGAGAAACCCACTGAGGATACGCAGAAGTAAAGCAAACAAATCTCCCTATCGTAACACAACATTGTCAAATAGCATAAATTCATTTGTTTAAATACATTAAAATTTTTAAGCGCACGTTGAAGCAATTTTGATTAGTATATTTATTTATTTATATTTATACTTTTGGGAATCGGTATAGTATTGACAAAGTTTTTACAGCGAAAAGTTCTCTACACGAAAAAAACTTATCTTTCGAACGATATATCCTATGGCAACTATTGTATATTAGATAATGATCTGATTCGTATATATTCCAAGTTCAACTAGAAAAGCATTAAAAACGGGGAACTATTTTGCTTAAAAACGGAGGAAAAGAGACAGACGGAGATGACTTATGATGCTGATCAAGAATATATATACTCTATCTGAAAAGACTCCTTTATTTAAGTTAAGTTAAATTAAAAGGTGGGACACCTCTCCCCTTTCCCCTCCCTGAGTACGCCTTTGACAGTGAAATATACGCTGGACTTTAAAAAACTCTTTGATAAAGTGTCAAATCTTTAAAATTTAATGTAATCTAGCAAATTTTTATTTACTTACGAAATGCGGAAAATCCGGCCGTAATGTGAGGATCACTCGGGAAGGCCGTATAAGGGAGAACCGTAGGCGAAGTTCCATTCGATAAAGCTCTGTAGGTATTATAGTCCGACGGTGGCGGATGCAGCTCATAAGGCGGAAAACTGATTAACGAGACGCGCTCATCACTGATGGATACATCCGGCGAGGAAACACTGCCCCCATCGCTCTGGTAAGGAGTCTCGATGTGGGTGCCCACATCGATGTCTCCGTTTTCACTGTTGTTGTTGTTGTTGTTGTGGGTGCGCGTCTCAAGATGACCGTAGAGACGCTCGAAGAATTGGCGTGGAGATGACGGACGTTGCGGACGCACGGCGATTACGGTGTGTGTGGGTGTGAGTGTGGGTGTCGGTGTGGAATTCGTGGACTTGATAACATCATTCAAATGAAGGAGCAACGGTGATGATGACGATTGATTCTGTTGCAGCATTTTGTGCACCCGAACTATGTACTAATCACTTGAATAATCGACGAGCGACTGAATCTAAGTGGCGTTACTTCCGACGACGCCGCCGCTGACAAGTGGCACCGCTTATGGTCAACCACTGTGTTTATCCTTGCGCCACACAATATATGTGCCGCATTGCAATCAACAAGAGGGCGCTTCAAATTGTGGTTCATAAAAAGAATATTGGCGCCACACCTGAAGCGGCGTTGATCTGATTGGCCGCTGCTGCTATGCAACCCCTGGGCAACTTCCGCTTCAGGGTGTCCGTTAAGGGTAACAAACAGGATGCAGGCGCCGCCTATTTTGCGACAGTCTTGTAGCAGCTTGCTTTTGTTGCGTCAGACATTTCACGCTGGAAAGCTGCTTGATACATTACTCAATTTTACTTGCAATATCTAGTTTTTTACGGTATCGACTTGCTGCTATATATATTAATCATAAATTAACTAACTAACAATACAAGCATTTTAGGTCCAATTAAATTTTCATGTTTGTAAAGACGAACATTATACCAAGAATATCGCAAAAAGTATCGAGTACAACATATCGCTAGCATGTTAAGTTGTAATCGAAATGATTTGTGTTGTAGTCGAAAATTTGTGCCATCGCAACATTACTTCTGACTGCTCAAGAAAATAACATTTCAATTTAATTAATTTAGCGACTTATTAATATGTCGTATCAATTGTATCGCAATACCACTCTAGGTAATACGCTACAGGAGAGCCTTGACGAATTAATTCAGGTGAGTTTAGCCATCGCAACATTAAAACAATTGCAGTCGCTGCAGCTGCGTCGCAGATGGACAAACAGACAGACGAACATTGCAAACTAAGCCAAGTAAGAATGCTCAAGTGGAGTTAGTTCGACTAACAGAAACGATTATCCCAATCTACGGTGTTTATTCAAACCAACACTTCCAAAAATGCGCTCAGACACAATGTATGTATACATGTATGTGTGTGTACACACGGAAAATGAAATACATTGTTAGAAGGACTCATCTGTTATTTATTTATATATATTTATTTATAATATATTTAATTATATTTTCAGTATGGCCAAATTACGCCCACGTTGGCCTTCAAGGTTCTGCTGCAGTTTGACAAGAGCATCAATAACGCATTAAACCAGCGCGTTAAGGCGCGCGTCACATTCAAGGCGGGCAAATTGAATACGTATCGCTTCTGTGACAATGTTTGGACCCTGATGCTGAACGATGTGGAATTTAGAGAGGTGCATGAGTTCGTTAAGGTCGACAAGGTTAAGATTGTGGCCTGTGATGGCAAGAGCGGTGATTTTAACTAATAAAATCAACAGCACTCAAATTGCAAAACATTCTACTTTTTAAGCTTCTAATCGATAAGTTCTGAGTTGGTTGCTGTTAATTGTAACTGTAATATGCAGCAGATGGGGAGAAGTAAATTGTTAAATTCTAATCAACATTCAATTGTTTTATAATGTCTACAGAAAGGGTCAGCATTTTCTTTCGATTTTTTCGTACCCAATATCCCAAAGCAGATAAAAAATATAATTGGTATTTGAATCTTAGTAATTAGTTCGCTTGTGACAAATATTTACTACAAATAATGTGAGCATTGTTTTATTTCTTTTATATTTTAAAGAAACACGGCTGTTCAATATTAAACTATAATCGATTTTCGACTTATCGAGATTTAACATAAATGCTTAACAATTACGAGCACCATTTCAGCAGATCCGCAAATTAGATTAACAGTAGACATCGATAGCCCGTCAAAATTGCTCCTTGCTGGTATATGTATAACACGATAACACTGTAATTATAACAACCATAAATTCAACAAATTGATTATACCCAAGTTGGAGACTGTTAATAAGAATCAATTGAATAACATGAATATATAAATCATCGCATTTATATGTTATAAAGACTAAACATGCATTATAAGCTATTGGTATTTTTATTTCAAGAAATATGTTAATAATATCGATAGCTCAATAATCGATATCTGTATAAGCTATCATACTTACTGCGTAAGAAACATCGATATAATATCAACATCCCTAGTTTCAGTGTACAAAACGCAACAACAGCGCGTCGTGTTCGCACGGAGACCGCTTTGATAACAAATCTCAGAATTTTGAAACGGACAAAGTTGTTTTTAATTGAATAGGCGAATTGTAATTTGTAACTATCGTTATTAAAATAGAATTCGTGGCCGCGTGCTAACAGTACAGAAGTTCCATACGCGAATGCATATCGACAGCGAACTCGCGAAATGCAGCAAAAGTTTAACTGCGACAAGTGAATCAAAGTGTAAAAACCTATAACAGAAAAAATACGTAGTTTGTTTTTAACAAAAAGGTAAAAGAATATATATTCTACACAAAGTCAAATCCATTCGCCTGTATGTATGCGTGTGTGTGTATGTCGTGCATGCATATAGAAGTGCATGTGTGCATGTGTGCGTGTAGGTGTTGAGTGTATGGAATTATTAGTTGGGCAAACGGGCAAAGAAAACGGAAAAAGGCAAACGCGTAAAATACCAAAGTGCATTCATCTGCCGACTGCGCGTGTTTTTAATTTAATTTGTGCTTAATTTCAACCAAATTGTAATAACAGTGAATCAATAAAGTGGCCATATTGTTGTTGCTGTTGCTACTGCTGTTGTTGTTGTTGTGCTTGCAAAGCCCTTGAAGTGTTGCAGAAAAGAAAAAAAATACATACAAACAAACCAATAGAGTGCCAAAAACGGAAAACAAAGCATAAAACGCAAAGCGAAGCTTTTGTTATTGTTGTTTGCAGTGGTTTAAGCCGCATGCTGAAAATTAAATAATAATTACATATGTGCATATAAAGAAATTAAATGTATTCATTTATTTACGCAGCACTGTAAAACTTTGTAGTTCTTTTCACATTTTTTGTTTACAGTGCGCTTTTGGTTTGTGTTTTGTTATAAAATTTTATGGCATTCGCTTTTTTGTTTGCGTTTCGCTTTGTTTTTGCCATTGCCGTACACTCATACACAGTCCAATTGGACTCCCGCAGTGCGGCTGTTCCTTATACAACAACAACAACAACAATCACCACAACAACAACAGCGAAATTGCCCTTTTTGTTGTATAGCAAATTGCTTTGCGTGCAATTATAAAATCAATGCAATAAAACTTTATATTCAAATCTACAACAAGGTTTACGAAGACATCGCCAAAATTGATTTCCGTCGCATCAAAATCTTTACCTCAAAACTGGATTATAATAAATCCGTTGATATTGGAACTCAGCAGGAAAATAATTCTGGGGTAACCAACAAAATGGTCAAACGGTAAGTTAAATATTAATGTCATAAATAAAATATTGATATATATATATTAAATTATATTATGGATGATGCATTTCCTTATCGACGCTGTTGCAGTTCATTAACCCATTTGCCATTAGCGATTGCCAGAGAAATTAGTGCCTATTCAACACCCCGCCCCCTCCACCCATCTCCCGTATATACTGTATATATTTTATAGCTATTTTTGGGCCTTTACGCACAATGGTCGCTCGCTAATGAACACGTTGTGAAATTAGGATTTGTAAAATGTATGCAGCTGACTTGAATTGGAATATAGAATTTTACAACAAATATAAATTGTAATGTGTAAATATTTAATAAATATAATAAACAATTTAAAAAATTGCAATTAAGTATTTGTAATTTTTTTTTTTACAAGCATTTGACTCATGAGAAATATAATAGTTCACATAAAGAGGGAGTACTGTATTTGGTTTCATTGTCCCCGAGTCTATTGAACTTGAGGCACTCTGATAATAAACATTTGCCTTTTGAGACGAAATATAACGCAATTTATTATTGTTAATTGCTCAGCAGTTGGTTATTTCAGTGGGGTGTGAGGGGAGCTTACTTTTGTTGTTATAGGGTTGCTTTCAACTGCGTCACAGTCAGTCTGCATTTGAGAGTTTGTTAGAATGTCTTTTTAGCATGCTTTCTACGCTTTTTATGTGGATGTGAGCACATTTGAATGCTCCAACAACAACCCCCAACGAAAATACAAAAAGAAAAGCAAAATGGAAATGGAAAAACACACCCCTCGACGACGACTGCAGCCACCACCAGAATAACAACAACAGCAGGAACAGTGTTGACAAGCGGCGTCGCATAAATTTGTTGTGTGCGTTTTCCGAAAAATCAAAATGTAAAAGCACAGCAACAACAACAACAAAAAAGAATGAAGAAAAGCCCAACGCGGCATCAGCTAAACGCATGCGCTCTGACATCAGACAACAGCAACAATAACATCCTTCATGTCTCTGTTTTTTTTCGTCTGCAATTTGATTTTCTACACGATTTTATGTTTGCTCGGCAACACTGGCAGCCTTCTACTTCCACCTCTGCCTGCATAAATAGCTGCATACGTTGCACTCTCTTGTTAATTTTTCTCTCATAAAGTAATGCTGTAATTTTAGACATTTCTAATATTATATTTAACATTAGATTGACCGTTGTTGTTGTTACGAACTCTATTCTGAGCAGTTTCTGGAAGTTGCATTTTTTAGTTACTTTTGCATTCGTCGCGCCCCCGCACATAGCCAACAAAACAACAACGAATGCCGTTTCTCTGCTTGCATTTGTCGCGTTCTTGTTTTTAGTTGCTTTTACCTGCCTTTTGTTTTGACTAGTTTTCGTAGTGGTTTTGTTTCCTGTCTCGGCTTGCCTGCCTGCTGTTAATTTATCGATATTTATCAGCCGCAGTCTTATCGTTGTTGTCCCTTCTCTTTCTTACTACCTGCTGCTGCTGCCGCCGACCTGTTCGCCTGGTTGTTATTTTTGTTGTTCTTCCTGCTGCTGCTGCTGATGCTGTGCTTGTTCTTGCTTGCCGATCTCGCCTTACAAATCTCCAGCCTTGCATGCATAAGCATGCCTATGTATGTAAATGTAGATATGTATATAAGTATGTGAGTATGTACACATTACTGCCTCTGCAGATCTTGCTAGCTACGCTGTTTTTGTGTTTATTAAATTTTCTTTATATGCGTGTGTGTTGTTTGTGTGAGTGTATTGTATGCATGCAGTTGTTGCTGCAAAGGCAGCGTTGCCCGCTTGAAAATTTATTTGTCTGCACGCCATTATCCATTATGTATGCATGTGTGTGTGTCTGTATGCATGTGCATATGCATATGCATGTGCATGTGTATATTTTACACTTGTATTGGTTTCCCCTCTCACACTCTCTCTCTCTCTCTCTATCTCTCTCTCATCCTCTAGCTCTCTTTTACTGTTGGTTCTTTTCGTTCATTTTGACGATTAAAATTAAATTTTAATTCCGTTGTTGTTGTCTGTCTGTCTGCTGCTTCTGCTGCTGCTGTTTCTGCTGCTATTATTGCTCAGTTGCGCCTCTCTTTTCAGTGAGCATTGCTTTGTTTCACGACTTCCTTGTTGCCTGGCAGCCAATCACACTCCCGCCTATCCCCATCCCCATCCCCATTCACATTCATCATTCAACGTTTGGCTTGTTGCTAGCCTGTTGCGCTTAGCAACATTCTCTCTTCATCTGTTAAGTGCAAATTTATTTATGAAAAACCCCTCACACGCACACGCAAACACGCACACACTCGCACACTGCTCATAATTAACTGTTATTATTCGTGTCCATGATTCATGAAGCCGATTGTGTCAGTTTGGGGCGCCCGAGTGTGACTTTTGTCAAAGCGTGGGAGCAACAATGAACAAATAATGTACATGTAGTTACTGTGTGTATTTGTGCATGTGCTTAACTTGATTTTCACACAATTTTCTCTTTGTGTACAAGTTTTAAAATGTCCAGAACACACACATCTAGGGTGGGGGGTGAGTCAGGTGAATTTTTGCTATACTGCATTTAGTTGCTAAGGAATTTGTTCACAGTGTTGAGCAATTAAAAAAGCTGCTATTAAACTCCTAACAACATACTAGAGATTCAATTATCAACAATTTTCTACGTTGTGAAAAGCATGAAAATAATTTTAAAATGTATAATTATCTAAATCTACAATTTACAAAATACTGCATTTTTACGATTTGGGGCACAAATTTACGAGGGCTGTTATAGATATGGTTTTTTTAGGCGATCCAAAACGCTGTAGAAGATGTCTAGCCATCTACATTCCAAGTTTGACGACTCTAGCATTAAAATTTTGGATCGAGCTTATAGATATTCCAGTTCTGCAACTGGTTGCATGTTTATTAAAGTATTCAGGTATTTACTTGAGTCCATTTTGAGTCAATTGTAGAATTTAAAGTTATTTAAATTGTTAAGCAAGAGAACGAATACTATTGCAATACGTTTTTGACACACTGTATTGTATCTAAGCTTGAGCTTTGAGTTTTGCCTTTTTCAGGTATATATAATTAAATATCCGATATAATTGCTGTAACAAGAAAAGCAAACTCTTTGTAATTGTACTGTTTTCGTGGAGCTTGTGCGAATACTTTCTTGACTCACTATATTGTATCTTACGGGGCTGTGACTTCTACAAACTTAACTTTGCTTTTAATCTTCTGCGCACAAAGGCTAGCTTAGTTTGTTGAGCTTATGCAGTCTTCCATTTTGCAGCATTTTGTTTTCACATTTGCCTGAGCCCAAAACTGACTGACAGATAGATAGACAGACAGACAGATAGACAGACAGACAGGCAGGCACTGCGTCAGCAGATTTGGCCCTTAACATTTCAGCTTTTTGCGTGGAAGACAGAATGAGCTATAAAAGCTGATAAGAGACAGCAGCAGCAGCCAAAGCAAAAGCAAAGCTGAATTCAAAAGCAACCACGAAATATAATCATTTTAGTTTAAAAAAAAAACACGTGACCTGATTTTGAAGCTGCGTACACGAATAGTGCATATGTGTGTGTATGTGTATTTTACTGTGTGTGCTGTGATAAGAGTTGTCAACAAGGGCCAAGAACAACTCAACAAAGCAAACGAGAACTAAGCGAGAAGAGACATCTACAAAAATCAACAAGAATTGCTGTAAATTAATCAACATTCATATTCTCGCCCACAACTGTCACCTTCTACTCCCCCACCCATACCCAATCCCATCCACTTTGCTATTAAAGTTCATTGTCAAAATGAACGCCTGGGTAACAGTAATATTTGCAGCTGACCGTGCTTCGAGTTCAAAGTTCACCAAGCGCATCTTTTATCGCAGCGCGCATCTCAGCCAAAAGATGGTTGGTTCTGTTGTTGTTGTTGGACTTCAATTGGCTTTGCGTGCATTGGCATTTGAACTCTAAACTCAAATTAAGCAAAAAAAAAACAAAAATTCAGCGATAAGCCAGAAGATTATTTTGCAGCTGCTTTTCGAGGCTGAACGCTTTTTGACCCACATAAGGCAGGAGCTGATTTTTGTGCCTTGTCTTTATTTTTTTATGCTTCTTTCCGTCCGTCAAGTGAAAGTTTTGGTCAGCTTATTGTGGCTGTTAATGTTTTGGCTGTTGGTGTTTTTGCTGTTGCTGTTGGCTGGCATTTTAAGCCACTTACAACTATTTACGACAAATTTGCATCAGCCGTGTGGTAATTTTTAGCTGAGTGTGTGAAAAATGAAAGTGAAAATCTATTGAAATGTAAAATAATCATTTTAATAGCCAATAGGCCTCTTAAAGAGCAATCTTTTGATCCGACCAGATAAGCGATAAAACATGATACCGAAGCAGCACTCAGCTCATTTGGGGTGTACAGAATTGATAATAAATCATTAAATTTAGAGTGTAGAATTTGTTGTGAAAATCACAGAATCCGTGAACAATTAGCTAGGTATATAAACGAGCCTAATGTATTTAAGTGTGTAACATTTTATAGCTTATGAAGATCGAAAGGTAATTATGACAATAATTCGATCTACCATAGGTGCGAGTATAATAGAGCAGATTAAACTATATTGCAATATATTTCTGAATACGTATTCACTATTAATAAAACAATTTTCAGCTTACAGCATCGATTTGAAAGATTTGTCGTCTCTCTTCCCAGACTTTCTTTATGAACGATTAAAAAGTTAGAATTAGATAACTCGACTAACCCTGAACTCAATTTTGAAATAGAGACAATATATGTCTGCTTAGTGCTTGTATTAGAAGGTTTGATAATCTTACTTTGTTCAATATGAAAATTCGTTTTTGTTCACAATATCTACTTTTTTATTCGATGTTAATGACATTTTTAGAGTTTTTCAATGATATGTCTGGGTGTATTAACTGTTAATTGGTCGGCTTTATCTTTACAACTGTGTGTTTTATTGTTAGCCGCAATCGATTCTTATTGACATTTGCAAATAAAAATGCAATAAACTTGATATACGAGCACTTATATTTCATATTTGAACTCTGTAGCTGTTGTTCATAGACAGATAGATAGTTAGTCAGAAATGTCTACATCAACTCATCTTTTAAAGCGGATCAGAAATATATATACCCTATGAGTTGGGAGATTTTGCATTCTGCATTTTGAAAATTCATTATGCGCTTTTCCCAATTTTAATGGTTTCAAGGCATAAATATACATGCATATAAAATAGTCGTTCTGTTAAAGTTACTAATGAAAACCAGAGCTTGGATTTGTAATTCAAGATTGCTCAACTTGATTCTGCTCTATTCGGCAATCCTAGAAGAAGAATGAGCCATTATTGTTTATGGGCGTAAATTGCACTTTTAAAACACACATGTATATTGTGAGCCCACATTAATTTGATGTAGCTAGCAACTATGCCACAGACATAAAGCTAAAAAAAAATTTTTTTTAAACCAGACTTCATGCAGGATACGTGCAACATGCAGGATATGCGCGTCGCTGAGTTGCAGCTGCAATGCAAAAAATTTCCATTCATCCTGCAAGCTGCAGAAAAAAAAGTGGCAACGTTCTCGCAGACAACAAAAAACAAGTACAACAAAAACTTGTCGTTGTCATTAATATGGGTAGCTGGGCCAGGAGACAGACAGACTGACGACGGTTTTGGGTGTAGGGTGGTTTGAGAAGGGAGCGAGGTTGCTCTCAGCTGCTGCTTGCATGCCAGCTTTTGTGCATGATTTGACCTTAATTCGCTGGTGGCACATTGCACTTAAAACGCGCCGAGCCCAGCAGCTGGTTGCCTGGCTGGCTGGCTGACTGGTGTTTTTTAAGAACTTTGAACTTTTGTTGTTCAAGCGTTTCCGGTTACGGTTACGGTTGCAGCTACGGGCTAAGGAACGCCAACTTCTTTTCCACTTGCCACTTGCAGAGCATCTCCTTTGTCCTCTCACGCAGTTTGCTTGCCACACACACACACACACAAAGCGCCCGCAGGAAAGTGAAGAAGCGCGTGAGACGACAGCAAGTACACTTGGAAAAAAACGATTTGAATTTTAGAAAATCGGCTTACTTCTTTCGGCAAGGCTATCACAATTTATTGTTTATTTATTCAGAAAGTCTGTCTTTATAAAACCCAGAGTTTTTCTTTTCATTGTTTCAGTGTACATTTTTTCTAAATGTTGGAATGAATATGTATAATTTCTAGGGTGGTGGCAGACGATAGTGTTTTAGCGAGAGTATAATAAGCGTTTCCATTTCTATATTTTAGAAATATTTTATATCATGAAATAAAAAAATAGAAGAAAAGGTTTTCTAATTGGAAATATTTGTTTCTAAAAGCAAAAATATATTTCTGACAAATAGCAAACAACATTTCAATTATTTCTTATATAAATTTATTTGTGAAAACCAGAACATTTTTCTAGTTTTCATGGCGGGTTTTCGTTTTTGTGAGTGTAGAATGCCGGATGCAGGATGTCTGCCCTGTGTATGTGTATGTGTGTGCGTTCATGTATGTGTGTGCGTTCATGTATGTGTGTGTTCAGGTCATTACCGTCTTCTCTTTCCACAAATGACTCTCAATAAATGTACTAAATTTGCTACTTTTCCTCTTCTTGTTTTCTTTACAGGTAAGTTTACGCATGAAAACTTTTGGAAGCGATTGGAAACTTTAAATATGGTATGAAGACATTTGATGCCAAGCTCGGCAGCCCACGCAAGACTCTTGAAACTTGGTTTGAAGTTGTTGTTTTTTTTTCTTTTATTTTTAATTTTTGCACACCTTTTTTTGCTGTTGCGGTTTTGGAAACTCATTTAAAATAATTACATGGCAAAGACTGAATGTCCCGCTCTCGTGTCTTGTTACTTTTTGATTTTTGCTTCTTTTTTTTGCTTGGTTTTAAATATTTTAAAACAATTAATTTCCCACACAAACATTTGCAGAGATGACAAAGCAACCGAAATGGGGAAATTCCTGGCCCACAAGTACAGACAGTCAAACATATAAACAAACAGTCAAATATACATTGCTGGTTATTGTTTTCTATGTCGGTTATAAATATGTATGCTCAAATTTTACAGACGTTGGCAGTTTGCAACGTTGTTGTAGGTTGAAGTTGGGGCGGGTCTCCGTACTTTGCACCGACAATATATACACGCATGTGTGTGTGTGCTTGTGTTTTGGTTGTGTGCCAATGTGTGGGGTGTTTAAGCAACAGCTCTTTAACTCAAAATTGGCCTTGTGTGGGTTTAGTGCTAGGCGGGTCTCCTTGTACAGTTAACTGGCCGAATTCCAGCATTGAACAATGCGAACAATGTTTTAAGCAATAACGTAATTTTTTTAACAAACAATAAGAATAACTTAAAGTTGCAAAAATATTGTTGGCTAATTTTTCACAGGTATGCATGTATCCAAGATTAGTTAGATCTATTGTGAATCCAAGAATCCAATTTATAATATATGCAAGTACAATACGTAATAAGGGTAGAATAAAGTTATGCAAGATAGTGTAACGGGCAGAAGGAAGCATCTCCGCGCCTATAATCTGTATTATTTATCTGTATAAACGAGCCGATCTGAGAGTCTATAAGAAATTTTTTATGGATAGATAACGATCTGGCTTAGAGTATCTATGAGTCGATCTCGCTCAATTCGAGCTTTCTTACTCTCTTTCCAAATTGTTCAGCTTGAAAATCTTCTGTATGACTATGAATTGAATTTATTAATTTATTGTGACGCATTCAATTGACAAATTACAACTAACAGCAACACTTTAAAATCATTTCCACACACACACACACACACACAATTTAAAAACAAACCCACGCTGTTTTTGGTTATTACAAAACGCTTAGTTGATGATGCATTCTAAGGCCATAAATCTGAAAATATAGTTTTAGCTGTAAAAATGCTGGCACCTTTGGATAATAATGTTAAACGTTGAACAAATTCTCACACATAAATGTGAGTCATTAGGCGGATATAGTATTCAGTATTTAATTGCTTAAAATCTTAGGCGAACGGATGTTGTCACCTATTTGTTGTTCTTGATAATTATAAATAAAGAGGAAACCAAACAACGTACTCCCATACCCCATACCCCAGTACCCCCTCTCTTCATCACACCTTAGCTGTGTGCACGCTTCCGTTGAAATGTGTTCTGGGTTATTTTCTCCAACTTGTGTGGCGCCCACTTGATGATGACCCAATTAATCTGTTTACTTGCATAATTTGCACACGTTAGTCAGTGCGTAAATTTGTGTGAATGTGTTTTGTATATTTACTGAGTGTGTGCGTGTGTGTGTGTGTGTGTATAATGCGCGTTACTTTTCGCGCAATTTTCAAACTGCAAACAAAGTTTGATGAACCAACTGTCGACGACGATGAGCAACAAAGGCGCGCCATGGTTTTCGACTGCTCTCTGAGGGTGGTGGTGAGGAGGAGGAGGAGGAGGAGACGGTTTACATTTGTAACTGCAGACAGGCACAATCACACACAATATACACACATTACACACACACTTGCATTTGCCTGATAACCATTATTGTGGCGTTTATTGTACGTTATTGTTGTGGTTGCTTTTGACCCACATTTTTGCCAATATGTTGCACAGAATTTGTGCCACTTAGCAAGTCATCCAGTCCAAGGGAGAGCCATAACGCCACAGACCAAGAAACGTTGCGTATTTATACAGAAAGGTATTGATTTATACATTTCCTATTTATTTATATTACAGTAGATGACGTAAAAGTGCAGCAACTACAGTTGTTTGACATTTTGCTGCCTTTTGTGGTCGCTAATATCTATTTCTTCTCTAAAGAAGGTCTTCATTGTATTTATTTATTTATTAAAGAGTTTATTGGAAGTGAGAATGCTTTATAATTCTCAATTCCATGATTGTAAACAAGTAAAAATTCTCTAGTATAGCGGTGGATTTTGCAGTTAAAGTATGAAATAATAGTATACGCTTGTATAGAGAATTTTATTAATATATAAATATAAATATAAACCTAGCCTAGCGGGAGCTAATCTGCTGACTTCTAAATTTTTATAAGACCAATGACTTTAGATAGATACAGTGTGTTACAGTTCATTTCGGGCAGTGTCAAGCAAAAATTTTAATTGCATGCCATTAACAAATTATCCAATATTTTTCAAAAATTCCAAAAACCGGTGGTAGGTACATATATTAACCACCATAATGAATATATGACCCCCATAAACTGGGGTTTCCCCGCCGGCTAGGCCGGGTTATGTAAAAAAGTACCTGAAATTATGGTTACATATTATTTCGGGCAGTGGCATTATGGACACCTGGGTGCCATAAAACCCGGATTTTTTACGCCGGGATGATTATTTTTGGAATAAATAGACCAATCCTTCGTAGTCAGTTTAGTTATATCCTGCATCTCGGGTGCCACCAGCCAACAAGGACTATGGACAAATGGACTACCATTGAACAACGGAATCTCATCCTGGAACACTTCCAGATTGGATATTCACATCGCCAAATCGCTAAAATGGTAAATCTAAGCACCACAACTGTATTCAACATCATTCGACTCTTCGTCGACGAAAATCGGATAGAGGACAAGGTCAGAAATGCACCAAACAAGATTTTCACCGAACAGGAGTAGCGGAGGATCATCAGGAAAATAAGGGAAAATCACAAGCTATCGGCTCCAAAACTGACTCCACAGATGGAGGACGAAATGGGGCAAAAGTGCAGTGTGGAAACTGTGCGTCGGGTTCTGCACAACCATGACTTTAATGCCCGAGTACCACGGAATAAGCCCTTTATAAGCGCAAAAAATAAAGGGACTAGGATGGCATTCGTCAAAACCCACTTGGACAAGGATTTGGAGTTCTGGAACACATTCATATTTGAAGATGAGCCCAAATTAAACATTTTTGGCTCAGACGGACAAAATTATGTGTGGCGACAGTCCAATACTGAGCTGAGTCCTAAAATCCTAAAGGCAACAGTCAAGCACGACGGAGGAAGTGTCATGGTATGGGCATGTATCTCGGAAGCCGGCGTGGGAAATTTGGTGTTTTTTGAAACAACAATGGACAAGAGTGTGTATTTCAATATATTAAAGGAAAATTTACTCCAAAGTGCCGAGAAGCTAGGAATCCGGAGTACTTTCCAGATCTACCACGACAACGACCAGGACAACAGCCAAGCATAAGTCCGGATTAGTACGGTCTTGGCATATCTGGAACTGCCCCCACATGATAATTCCACAGGCCCAGTCTCCAGATTTAAATGTTATCTAAAATTTGTGGGCTCTGCTCGAAAATAACATCCGGAATCACAGATCCGATCTCAAGAATGCTCTGCTGGATGAGTGGAGCAAAATCAGTCCAGAATCGACCCGGAAGCTGGTATCTTCCATGAATAATAGGTTAGGGGAAGTTATTAAGGCAAAAGGATATCATTCTAAGTATTAACATCCTTATTTAAGTTTTTATACGCCAAATATGTTACTTTGCTAAGACTGTCCGAAATAAAGTTTGACATGTATTTTGGACATGTTTTCAGTTTTTGACTAATTTTAGTTAATTAATTAATATTTTAATAAAAACTGAAGCTTCCTTTTCAAACGTGATATAACATAAAACAAATTGGCATTTAAACATTTTGCGTTTGTTTCTTTGTTTAAACTTTATAGCACTTTAAAATTTTTTCTAGACACTGCCCGAAATGAACTGTAAGCCACTGTATATACAAAATTAGTACAATTTGCTCAACAGTGTCCGCATATATTTTTAGCAGGAATAACGATGGAAATTACTTTGACATACATTTTTTGTATACATATATAAATTATGTATGCAGTATGTGTGTCTTTTGACAACTTTCCCTTGTCATTGTCATTCATTATTATTGAACATAAAAATTCTTAATTGAATTTAGGATAGAACAAGAAATAATGAATACAGACACACAGCTTTGATCAACGCACAATATGAGACAGTAAAATATATTATTTCTAGTACGCATCGTCTTCAAATTTCACTTTGTGATTTTTCCTTTTTTGTGTTTTAAAGAAAGATTTTAAGGTGCCTACCTTTGAGTAACAAAAACTGTGTACAGTAAGTGAAGGCTACGAAAGAAATTAAATTGGTAGAATAGTGATTACTATAAATTACCCTCGCAATCGTAGTCATTAATTATTAGAGGAGTACATACTCAGGTTGAAATCGATTTCTTGACATACTCAACATACAGCTGGCGTGAAAACCTTGGCTAAAGTGACGCAGCTGCTCAGAAATGCTCTTGCATTGCCAGGTTTTATTCGAGGTGCAGCAGAGCAGTGGCAGCAGAAAATCGCGTCATCATCGTATTCTCATTATACTTCACTGCTGATTTAATGTGAACACCATTAAATTGCAGCAATTAACTAACAAATTGTTGGGGCAGATCAGTGATTAAAACATGAAAGTGCTTTTATTTTTCCAGTAACGAAATAAAATGCAGAAAAAACCAAAAACAAAACCAACAACAACAATGTAAGCAGCAATGTTTGGCGTTAAACCTAATTACATATTCCAATTAATGTGTGTTTGAGTAAAAGTTATATTTACACAAAACAAAAGAAAACAGCTAAAACGCACAGGGTGCAAATTGTGGATCATTAATTTGAATACACGCAAGCCACTAAAACGTGCCAATTGTGTTTTATAAAGAAAATCAAATGTTTGACTTCATTATGCATGCATTTATTTGCATTCTACTTTTATTAAGAAAGTAAATACTTGAGTATATTTACATGTGTGTGGCATCATCAAGTAGATTAGTATGAAAAACTGAAAACTTAAAAACGCAAAAACTTTCTTACTTATTTCTAAAGAAGAAGACTCACGCATTAGATCACCAACGTTGCACTGTTTTTGCGCTGAGTGTTTTTCACGTCCAACTCGATTAAATCATAGAAAAAGAAAGGCAACAACAAAAAATTGATGATAAAAAGAAAACGATATAAGCGGCCAGCTTCGCATGCGTCATAGGTAAAAAAGAAGTAAACTGGTTTCGTGTGTGTGTCTTGTCGATGTTGATGCGGCAATGCTGCGCTGTTGTTAAGCTTTCAGGTGTGCCCAGCTTCACAGTCAGCCTCACACAAGCACACACACACATGCACACACATGCACATAGTGCCTCTCACTTACTCTTTTATAGTCGTTTTAAATTGTTGGCTTCGTGCATGAAAGTGATGCCGCCGTAATCGTCGCTTGGCCTTTGTCTTTGGCTTTGTCGCCGTCATCGTCGCCGTCGCTGACTTTTGCACTGATTATGGCAATTGGCGCTGCAAACAATGCTAAAATGAAAAGCTCGACGCAATAGGCAAAAGCCAAACAAAAGTAATGAAAAGAAACACAACTTGTCGTTGCTCTGTTTGTTGTTGCTGCCGTCGCCTTGAGACTGTCTGCAACTGTCGTGAGTTCAGCGTCTGATTATTGACGACGTCAGCAGTAGTAGCAAAAGCAGCAGCAGCCGCAGCAGCAGCAGCAGCGTCGCCAAAGTGTTGTTGACATGCGCTCCTCTGCTCCACCATAAATCCATTTGACGCCAAGGTGCTGCCGCTGCTGACGTCGCAGTCACAGTCGCTGCCTGCTGTGTGCACTGCACTTGTCAAGCTGCGATTGCGGTCGGAAAGCCAACTGCTGGCTACTTGTCATGGATGCTGTGTGTGTGAGTGTCTGCTGACCATATGGGGGAATCTATAGCATTTGCATTACAAATTCATACATGAGAAATGTAATTGCATTTTGTTTTCTTGTTGTTGTTGTGGTTGTTGTTGTTGTTCGTTATTGCTTTTGCTTTTGGTTTTAGTTTTCTCAATGCCCATGGCAATTAGATATGAATTATCTGCACGCTTTGCCGATTTGAGAATTCATTGAACATTGAAGATACGAACTGATAGTTATGTTTGATTATGGGGCGTATACGTGCGGAATGCGACTTTGAAAGGTTTATGCCTCTGTCTGTCTGGCAGTCTGTCAGTCAGTGTTGTCATCGTGATTTAATTAGATTTGGCGCTCTTCAGTGTTATGCGATATGTGAATCGGGACAATTTCTGTTGAAGTGTAATCTACGAAAATAAACAGTAAATGCTTCATAAAACTTGACAGTTTTAGAACGTTGTGTTTGTCAACACAGTGTGATAACAAAAGCGATTCGAGCATTTTATGATTTGTGCAAAACTGCATTCGCATTTCTTTTGGTATTCTTGCATATACAGAACTCCCATTTCTTTTGGTATTCTTGCATATACAGAACTCCCAGATTTTATTCGAAAAGTAATTCAAGTGTTATGCCTCGGAAACGAATAGCAATCAGTTCACAAAAGGAATAACATTATACCATAAGCGGATTATTCCGAATGCTTAATTATGGCTTACACTTATCTGCATAGTGGGATCTTTTTTTATTATTAATATGCTAAACCAATAGCATTATGCGCATTTCGATTAAAATACCCAATTAATATGTAAGCTCCTTATGGATTTTGTATACCCTTGCTGTGCATATTAAAAAAATTGTTTATCAAATAGGTGTAACTTAATTTTTTATTTCTATTTACTGTACAAAATTTGACGCAGTTATCTTCGAATTGAAAACTAGGTTTTTGTTATTAAAGTTATCTTCTTTAGAGTTATATATTTAGTTCCCTTCATTTGGGGAAAAACCTTATTAGATAGTTTCTTTAAAAAAACCACCAATAAATTATTGTATGAATGAATTTATGAGAGAAATTTTCGTTGCCACTAAAATCGATAAAGAAAAACACATATTTTTGAAAGGCTGCTTAAACTTCCGTTAACCCGAAGATTAGTTTTTCGTGCTATTTTGGTAACCAGCATAGATTTGTTATGTTAGTTATGTTAGGAAAGATTGTAATTCTTATTTTACGAGTACTTCCGATTGATAAGAATCGTCCGCAAACCGGAAATTCGCCCTAAAATTTAGTTTTGCCATTTGCGCATTTACGCCCCAAGTAATTCAAATAAGTCAATGGAAACACATGCCGCTTTATTTGTGAGCAAATTTGTATGTATACACATAAATATATATTTTTTGTAACAACATGCCATAGAAAATACTTGTGTACTTGCAGCAAACAATTGTTTTTGAAGCTTTGAGGCAATATCCGTTCAGCCGGGCGGCAACAAAAGAAATTCAAAATTGAAAGTGCGCTATGGTAAATTTTACAAATGGTTTTCTAACTGCCGATTAATACTAGCGCAGTCTCACCCAAAAATAAAAAAACAAGTGGGGGCATTGCAGTTGGGTGTAAACGACTGCGAAATACTCTGCTAACAGCTTTTCGGCGAGTGTGGACAAGTTCAACAGCTATCTACCCTTCCAATTTGCTTAAATTAACAGAGATTTATGATTTATTTGTGTTATCGATTTGTCCGTACCGCAATGATGCAAGTTTCTAGAGGAAAAAACGGTTGCGTCCACAAAAGACATTTATTGACTATAGATTTGTGTTTATCGATGTTATCGATTTCGTAGTATCCCCAATCCTAACACTGTCTGATGCAACTGATGGACGGTCGTACTACAACACCAATATACTCTTCCGATTTCGATAACAGAGTGTATAAAGTACAACAACTTGCTTACACTCACGATAACCTTTGGCACACTCGCTCAACGTAATCGCATCGACAATTTCTTGACATATTTCGTAAATCATTCGTCAGCCTTGGACAACACAATACGAGTGCGCCTCGAACAGAAAATAGAACGGAACTAAAGCTTTGAAAATGTTGCATGCATTAGCAAAATGGAAACAGTCAAAGAGGAGCAGTGGCCAGTGAGCAGTGAGTGCGACAAGAACAGGTATATATTTGTGTTAAGCACACAGTAAGTTGCTGCTTCTGCTGGTGGTCGCCAGAGGGCGCCACTTCAAAGTGCCATTCGGCAGCAATTAAATTTATGACTGCCTCACCTTTTGACTTTTGCACTTGAGGTGGAGACGTTGGAGACGTTGGAGACGTTTGCGGCTTGGCTTGGCTTGGCTTGGAGCGTGGGTCAACTATTTTGGATACTACTTGGGCACTTTACTGATTTTGGGGCGGGGATGGCGGTCGTCACTTTGACAGCTCTAAAATAATTTCTCACATGTCACTTGTCGCAATCTCCATTTCAACGTCTGTTCTATTTTCTGCTTGGAGTAACTGTTGTTGTGAAATGCTTTTGCTACATTGCTGGCCCCTCCCACAGTTCCCTTGGACCTTAAGACCAGGCAGACAGCCAGCTTTGGCTCCCAAGTCAAACCCTTGTCTGTGAAGATGCAATCGACGCAAATGCCACAAAACACGTAATGATCATAATATGCAGCAGAAAGGGAATAGGGGCAAGGCAGGCGCAGACAGTTTTCTTTTTGGATGATGAGGAGTAGGGTGGGTGTGTGGTAAAAGGGGGTGCTTGGAGGCGTGCTTTGCTCTTATAGACTGCGCATAAAGACGGTCTTGTTAGCCTTGCAGAGCTCTCAGTGACATAATCGGCACAGTTGGCCTGGCAACAACTGTTTTGCAATTTAATCACTGCTGTTGTTGTTTCAACGTCGCGATGTTGCCGTTGAAGTGGCCTACGAACATTTTACAATTAGTTTTTTTTCTTTTGCCTGAACCGAACTTGGCTTAAGGCAACATGATGTAACTTGTCCAATTTGTCTAGAACGCAATCTCACAATTTATTATGTGGCAGCCCAAATGAATTTCGTAGCTTAGTTTTCTTTGATTAAATCTTCAAATTTAAAGTCTTGAATTAAAAGGGTAAATTTTCTGAAAACAATTAAAATCGTTTGCTTGGAAAACTGGAGGAATGTTATCGAAGCTTGGCGGGTTTGCTTATTGATGTTTATTTTGGGGCGGCTTTTTCATTTAAATTTCTTTAGAAAGGTAACATTTGAAAGATGCCACTTAATTAAGTATTAGCTCTATTACTATTCAGTTAATTGCCTTAATTAAATAATGTTTATGTTTTTTTCGGAAAATATGCTTGAGCGTGTTAGCGCATGTTCATTGGACCCAAACGAAAGCACATTTTTGTAATCCGTCCAGTAAATAATTCAACTTGAACACAAATTCGCTCTCAGTATATATTTGTGGTGTAAAGTATCGGCTCTTACATTTTAAGGTCTCGAATTGATGGTTGAAAATAAAAGAAGAACAAATATGTTGCAGAAACTAAATAAACTTAATAATCTTAATCGATATTCAATTAGGTCTCCGATTAAGGCCTGGAAAAAAATGTGGCAGAACCTAAATAAACTTAATCAATATTCAATAAGGTCTTGGTACGAAGACTGGAGGAAAAGAAGTTGGCAGAAACTTAGTCAATTTTGCACGTTGCGAGTATAAATATAAATAACAAATTCAACTTTTTTCAAGTATAAATATAAATAATAAATGCAACTTATTTTTCCAATGCTGCACAAATCGAACAAGTTACTGTGTAGCGCACTGCGTGATATCCAATGTTTATCTCCTGAGAATATATGTATATATATTTATTTTTTTTTTTTTTACAAGTTTGTTGGTCAGTCCGTGGCTGACCCAAGGTTCCATTACCAGTACTGCAACCTTTGACATTTGGCTACTTTGCTGGTCTGGCTTGGCCTGACCTGACTTGATTTGATTTGATTTGATTGACATACTCGCTGTGAAGACAATCATTTGTCAATATTGTCGTTGACTAGGATTTGAATGTTCGCTGTACTTCAGCAAAATGTCATCGAATGGTTTAAATGTCAATGAACCGAACCGAAATATGATGAATTCAAGATGCGGGTTTGGGTTTTGGTTGATAAGCAGCGGGGTATGGCTAATGTTTTATGGCTTTATTTCAATTTTGCATTAATTGGCTCACGAATTTTGAAAATTGTGAACGTTGTTGTTGTGGTTATTGTTGTTGTACTTACACATAAAAAGTTGTTGTTGTTGCTGTCGTGCATATTTATGGCTTTCGCTAGCCCGCGGGCGTAATCAACAAACAACAGCTGGAGCAAGAGCTGGAGCTGGAGTCGCAGCTGGAGCAGCTGGCTGGGATTTGGTCGCAGGAGTTGCTGTTACTATAGGTGTAGATGTAGATGTTGCTGGAGAGCCATGCTTGAGGGACGAATGAAGCCGCGACTGCGGTTGTTTTGGTTTGAACTGCCTGTTTGTCTGCCTCTCTCACTCTCTGTCTGTCTGCCTTTGATTGTTTGGCTCTATGCAGATTGCCGGCTGCAATTTTCGATGCATAATCAGCAACAACAACATTTTTGCAACGTGACGAATTACGTGCAAAATTGCTAGCTAACAAAAACAGCGGTAACAACAGCAACAACAGCAAGTCGGAATGCTGCAGTCAAGTGTGCTTAGCCTACCTTCTGTATCAGTTCAAGATTGCTTACTCAAGTCTTGAATAAGGCAGCGGAGAAAAACCCTAACAGCACATAAAATAATAAAAGTAATGCTCATTATATTTTTATACCCTAAACCAACCCCCGTTAAAAATGATAAGAATTGTGTAAGATAGAAGGAAACATCTAGGAGCCTATAAGGCATATATATTTGTGATGAGCATCGAAAGCAAATTCGATTTAGCCATGTCCGCCTGTTTGTCTGCATAAACCAACCGATCCCAGAGACTATAAAAGTCAGATAATATTGATGATCTGGAAAAATGAATTAAGATCGGTTACCAAACACGGAAGAAAGTCCTAATTAAGATTTACGAAATTGTACAGAAATTAGCTCAAGCATTTTCTCTATACGTAAGCTCTCATACATTCATACATTCATACATTCCTACATTCATACATTCATACATTCCTACATTCATACATTCATACAATGAGTTTTGTTTTGAATATCTAAGTCATGTACGAGCTCTCTCGAATAGAGTGTTCTTGCTTATTTTATATGCGCTTCCATAAATATTTGTTATATATAAATAAATATAAATCTATAAATATAGATGTGTGCATGGTTTTTCCATTCTTGTGGGTGGAATTCTCTGAATTATAGTGAGTCATGTTTTGTAGCGTTGTGGACTTAAAATTGCGAATTTGCCAAATATAACTATGAAATTAACAACTTATCGATTCTTTCTCACCTATATAAACGAACTTTTCTAAGATCATTGTGCAAATGCAGCGAACGTGTAGATTAATCGATTTGTTGATAAGTTAAACACAGAAAATTGCCATTGGTCTGAGCACAACTATAATGAGAGTTAAGAGTTAATTTCATTTCAAATTTGATTGTCCAATGAAAACTTAATGTTTGAGAGTACGGTTTTTATGTGAACTTCAGTTTAACCGTGCAGACGACACATCAATCCTTTAAAGGAGGAGATGCTGCTGTCGAGCTCTAGCATCGAATGTAGAGGGTTGAGAGTGAAGCAAGATTTTTCTAATGCGCATATTCTGAAAGCTGTCTATCCAGTTGTCATTTGGCTGTGCTTCCTCGGTCTCTCTTTTTCGCGCAGCGTTGTCCAGCCCTGCCCGCCCCCTGCCCAAGTGTCACGTACGCCAGCCAACCGTTTGTATTTTTGCTTTGTGCCAAATGTTATTGTGCCCGCCTTAGCTCAGCCCCCGGCTGCCCTCCACTTCCTCTCTCTTTATTGGCACGCATGCGCCGCGCATACATACGAGCATAATTTTTAATCAAATCGCAATTTTGGCCACAAGATCAACTTTCGGTGAGGTGTGGTGCGGTGCGGTGTGGAGCGAAGCGGTATGGTTCGCTATGGTTCGGTTCGCAGCCTGCTCCTTGGCAAAGAGGAGCGCGCATTGCCCGTCAGGCAGAGAGTCGAAGTGTCTTGCAGGTGAAATTGTATGCAGCGTAACATATTATTAAATTGCCTTGATTATGGCCATGAACAGAACAGAACAGAACACGCAGCAACAGCAACAGCGCCAGTGCAGTGGGCGTGTGCTTTGGACACAAAAAATAATAAGAAAAAAAAAAAACAAATAAGAATGTTCTAGTTGAGATGGATCGACTATGTGATACCCTGATGTATTAATGCTGATTTTCTGTATAGATAGGATGAGGTAAGTAGGTTAAAAGGAAATTAACTTAATAAATAAAATATTAACATTTTTGGTATACTTTTTCCTATAGATACGAACTTTAAGTGTGCTGTTCTGCTATTGCTGCAATTTTTACAATTGATATTTCACATTTCATTCAAAATATATCATTGCAAGTGTCACTTATATGGAAATCGATTCAATATTCGCGAAATGAGGGCAGTTAGCGAAATTTTAAAATGAAACTAAAATGATCAGCGTGTGGAATACCAAAACCAAATTGCTTATAGACTCAGAGATCGCTCATACAAACCGATGGATATGTTTAGATCGACTCGGCTAATGATGCTGATCAAGAATATACATATATAAGTTATGTCTTCTGCCTGTTAGACACATTTGTACAACTTCATTCTACCCTTTTTATCCATTTGCAAGGCGTTCAGAGTATAATAAAACCAATTTTGAGACAGGCAGACAGGCAGCCAGAGCGTTTCCTGTCGTGGCATGTTGTTGTTGCTGTTGCTGTTGCTGCTGTTCCACTCTCAGCAATTAAAGTGTGTAAACGTGGCTGAGTAAGCTGAATCGACTGTCGGTGTGTCGGACGTTTGGCCATAAATCTTCCAGTGCAGCCAAAAATAGAGAGGGGCGCGCACAGCTTATTTTGGGGATCTCGCACGAAAGTGCAGCGCGATAAAGAACTAAAATAGTCAGAAATACAACAACAACAACAAGCAGACCTCTGCAGCAAGCAGTTAATAAACGTAAAAAGGTCTCGAATGCATTTGTGATTGATCTACGCGTCGCCAGGGAGAGGCAGCGTCACAGCACATTTCTTTTCCCTCCCTCCAAAAACCGGCTCTATTTAGGTCAATACTTGGTTTTTTATTTACGCCTCGTCGACTCAACTCAATTCTATACTGATAATAGCTGCTCTGATAAAGTTGCCCCCCAGCTCTTGTGACCGTGTCCGTGCCACTTTCCCGCCATGTTTCGTTTATTATTATTTTTCTTTTCATAAAGCTGTCTTTATACATAAGTTCTAGCGATTTTTATCAAGATTCTTGTCATTGCCCCTAAGCTTGCCTAACTTACAAGCTTACCTGCTAGGCATTCGTGTATTATTTATGATTATAACTTACAACATTTGCTGCATGTTTTGGTTGCTCTTGCTGTAGTTGTTGTTGTTGTTCCTATTCGCATTATATCATAATGATTTTAGTCACGCATCTGAGACGACAATTTTTATAAGTTTTCTTTTCTACATTTTTTCTTGCTTCCTTCTGTTGCAACTGGTCTACATAAATTACAAATTTTGTATATTATAGCAACATTTCGCTTTGCACATGTTATGTCACCTTCTTTGATTAAATGTTTCTTTTAAAAACTTTTGACATGCCTAAAGTTTCAATTTCCGTTCGCTAATTAAGCCATGTGGGCGAGGGGCACGGGCTACGCAGTAGACTACTTAATTAGGAGAGTGTAACTATGGCAAAGCAGAAAGTAATCAAAACACCCACATAATGAATTACCAAATTGCTCATGAAACCAAACAGATCGCCAGATTGCAAGTGGGTATTATACATTTTTAATGCAGTGTGTAACGACCATCTATTCGTGTTCAATATATAACTAACCAAGTCGATGAAGACATGTTCGTCTGTTTCTATGCAATTTTTTGATAATATCTTGATGAAACTTGCAAAACATTAATATGAACTTTTGAATGGACAGATTGACTTTGGTGTGCAAGGGTATGGAATATTCGGCGTGATCTTTTTACTTGTTTTGTTAGTTTCTGTTTTCCGCATTTAGTTTTTATTTTGTGTGGCCAATTTTAGGGGTAATGAGTTTAACAACCTGTCGCCTTTTATTTTACATATACTTTGTGCCAAAATGTTCTATTGAAATAATGGCTTATTATTAAAGCCGTTCATTAGCCGTTACGCCCTTTGGTCGATTTGCTTGATCAACTTAATCTAATACATTGATTTTCATATAGTCAATTTATGCAAGCACACTCTCTTTTATTTATTTATTTTGTTTGGTTGTTTTTAACTATACTGACATATGCAGAGTCAAAACAAATAAACAAACAACTACTTTCATTATCATTTTGTCTATTGCCAAATGGCTTTCGTTAAGTAATAGTCCAAAATTTGAACTGTTTATTTAATGAAAACATTTAGTTACTGTCAAACTGTATACCATGACACTAATACAACGAATAGATACCAAAAATATCTATATAGATATGTATCCTATATATATAAACATAAGACTTGCTGATGGCCTTATCTGTGCTGTTGTTAATTAAAATGCCATCGATTTTAATGGTATTATACAAATGTCACGTGTCCATTAGCTGACAACATATGTTAATTAATGAAATAAATGTTGCACATATGCCACAATTATTGCAACTGTACATCGATTTATGTTTCTTATTATACCCTTTGTTAATAGAATACTATTATAATTTTTCACCATGGAATTTGTAGGCAAATTCCTAATCAGTTTTTGTTATTTGTTTTTAAGAATGGAAATGAAATTTAATTATAATATTCCTGCAGTCGATGATAAGTTGAGTGTTTGTGTAAATAATGAGATATATTTACTAAGCCACGTATTGTAATTTTCCTGCATAGGGTATTAAATCTTTGGAACATTAAACTTGGTATTGTTTTGTATCTTCCATATCTTATTTATGAACTGTTCAGAGTGGATATCTGCATACAACATATTTGAATGCATATTTCGAGTAATTTTGCATGTTGAGGTGGGAATTGCATATTTTTGTCGAACGGAAAAAATAATTATTTTGTTTCGACGATGAAAAAGATAAATATTTCCTTTCGACGATGGGAAAAATATTTATTTCCTTTCGACACTGGATATTCAATTTTCATTTCAGCTTGCATTAAACATTTCACTTTTAATTCAAATCTTTGTGATTTTATTTAATAAAAATCAAACTTTTAATTGGTAGCTGTTTCTAATTGTGGCGGTATATTTTTCTCACTAAGAGTGGTATCTATAAAGTGCTCAGTTCTCAGACATAAATTCACATCAAATATATTTAGAGAAATTAAGTGGGTATAAGTTAAGTTAAGTTAAGTGCAAGATATCTATTGTGCATTTTTAATGCCAGATATCAATTTAGTTCCAACACATAAATATATATTCTGCCAGAGGGCAGTGTGATGTAAATCGAACAAGAAAGCATTGTTGCTCGACCTTTTGCGAGTTATTTCAGTAAATTAATTGTAGGGCATATGTTTTGTACAAAAGGATTTGCAAAGCAAGCCGGTATCAAGTGCCAAGGCAATATCATTTCTCATTTGGCCCGTTGCTGGGGCTAAGCTCGTCATTTGTTTCGTAATCACGAAATCATTTGTTCTATTGCCACCGCCCACAGACAAGTCAAACCATCTGTCTATTAAAATTGCTTAGCGCAATAAGTAATGCGATGTCGTTGGTCATAAAATACAATAAATTTGCATATTCATGCTTAAATTGAAATGACAAACTGCAGTCGGTGGTTTTTTTCCCCCTGTTTAGTGGCCCATTACTTGGTTCGATTCGGCATGATGGCTTTAACTCTTCCGCGTTACGACAGCCAGAAAATGTGACAGTCATTGGCCCAAAAATGCTCAGCCAGACAATGGCAAAGCGCTTACAAAGAGCCAGTCAGTCAGCAGCGAGCTTGGAAATGGGCAATGAACGATTCACAATGAAAAGCGAAATTATTTGCACTGGAATTTCATTGGTTGCAAGTTCCTCTACCATGTTTGCGGCAGCTCCATCCATTCGATTGCCGCTTTGTGTCTGTATTTTTAGCTTGCAAATTGTAGCAGCAGCAAAACAGCAAAAATTGTCAGCTAGCAAAAGAAAATGCATTGACAAAGACTAAAATCTAGGTAAACCAGGGGGAAAACAAAAATAAGTTAAGAAGGAGAAATTATGTTTTAAGCGCAACGACGATTAAGTACCCTTGCACAAGTAATAACTTAAATAACAGATTTAAATACATATTAGTAATGTGTATTCATGAAAGATATACAAGAACTTGGAACACATATTTGCAGACTGTCTCTGAGATTTGCTCAAACAAAGCTGTTGATGCTCATCAAAAATATTATTTATGGGCTCGGAGATGTTTCCTTCTGCCTGTTAAACACTTCCGGACAACTTCATTTCCAAGCTTCTCACATTATTCATGGGTCCAGTGCATAATAAATGAATACTTAACTAAATATATGTTCTGGTGTGGCAGTGCACTAACCAAACATGTTCACTTCCACAGAAAGTTCAAGTTTATTTTGTTTTTATTAAATATTTTTATTTGCAATCAATTAGAATACACCAAAGTTTACAAAAATAAAATTCAGAACTTGTTTGATTTTTATCCAGTCAGTCAACAAATAGATATGTAATTTACTCATGTCTTAGCCAGCCTAACAGAAAAACACTTTTGTACTTTGCTCTTAATATGTAAGCCACTTTAAATATTCTTCAGGAAAGGGTATCACAACTAACAACAAAAGTAGCAAATAGTTGCCAGGCAGGAGCGTGCACAAGAGCAGCTCTCAGCGAGTCATGCTTGGCTAGTTGGCCGGCATTTGTTTGCTGTTGTTGTTGTTGTGGTTGTTGGCTTTGTATAATTTTAGCCAGGCTTGTCACCCAGTGGAGTACTTGCAAATTTGTTGTTTGCCCAAAAGCGGTGGAGAAAATAGTTCGAAACGTGCTGCTGCATATAGCCAAAGAAACAAACAATCGAAACCAAAACAGCTTCTGAAGAGTAAACCGGCAAAAAATGAGTCGCTTGTTGTCGTTGTTTTTTTTTTTTTGCTTCTGCTGCTGCTCGTTTAACATAAACAAAAGTTATACACAAAAAATAAATAAAAAAGAAACCGTAACAGAAAAATAATAATAAAAAAGCAACAATCTAAAGCCAAATTTGTGCTGCTTATGTAACACAAACTTACTTAAAATAACTATAAAACACATATGAAAAGTTGTTTAGAAATTGACGGGAAGATTTGCATAAATAAGAGACGCAGTTGCTAACAAGCCAAGTGCTAAGGGCAGAGGGCGTGTCTGTGCAGGGCGTGAGACAGCAGCTGACTGATTGACCAGCCAAACAAATCGTATTGTAGTTGTATGTGTGTTTATGTATGTACATATATATGTATATGTTTTGTAGCTTAATCCGCATTTATTTTTGTTTTTGGTTTTTTTTCTTTTTTTTTCTAGCTCTTCCTCTGAAAAGTAAAAAGAATCTCTTTGGCTTGTGAATTTTTCGCATTATTTTTGGATTTCAGCTGCGCATATTTTATGCTCTGCAATTTGTTACTCAGTCCACGCTTTATGCTCGAATTTCGCTGACAGAACGAGTTTTGCTGTCTGTCTGTCGGTCTGCCGTCTTTTTGTTCTCTCTGTTTGTCTGCTTTTTCGCTTTGTATTTCTGCACGTTGAGAATTTCATTCTTGAAATGCAAACAGCTGTGCCAAAGGCCGCCAGATATATATTTATATATATATACAAAACACATACCGAGTGAGAGAGAGAGAGAGAGGAAGAGGGAAAGGGAGAGACTGAGATACAGTTGCTACGACTTTGGCATATGAATGAAGCATTGTTAAGTGCCATCAGCAAGAGACGCAAAGCCACAAATTTGGCCGTAAAATATGGTAACGAAACACCTGCCATGCATCAGGGCAGCGTACATTGCGCACCTGCGAAAAGTGTCGTCTGTCTGTCTGTGTGTCTGAGTGTGTGTGCGTGTGTGTAAATGTGTATTTGTGTGTGTGTGTTTCTGCATTTTGTGGGCGCCCTTTTGTCATAGTTCCCTTGTTTATTGTTTAATATTTCATCTGCACTTTTGCAGCGCTCTGCATTTGCCCGCTTTGCAGTTTGTCCCATACTTCAGTTAATCAGCATTCGTTTGAAATGCACACAATGCACACATTCAGCTCGAATTTCAGCTACCTAAGCAAACACGGAATACTTATGTACATATTGTTGTTTGTTTACGTCTTAAATCTATATTTATTTAATATATACTATATATTCATGTATCATACTTTGTGGGCTCCGTTTTCAGTCTCAATTTCAGTTTGAGTTTCAATCTCAGTCTTTGTCTGCTCAAAATGGTACACACATACATCTTTAAAAACTTTATAAAAGGAAGTAAATCAAATAGCTATAAATTTTAATGAAAATCAAATGGCCAAAATGTTGATATGAATAAATATAAATTTTTAAAATAAATGTGCATTTTTAAGCTTAGTTTGTTTACGAACTAATAATTATCGTCTAAAAGTTAATATGGAGATAGTATTATAATTTTTGTCGTTTTTGCATTGACGGATACGTTTCCGATCGCATAACCCATTTTTATATATTCTTAATAAGCATCCACAGCCGATTCGATATAGCCATGCCATATATATCGGTCTATCTATCTTTTTTTATGTGGGCAAGTTTCTCAGTTTTGAACTTGATAAAATATATATATATATATATGAATATATCCGCGTTTTTGCAGGCATTACAACTAAGTTGTAGCTCACAACGAATTCTCATATTGATTGATGTTAGAATAATATATTTAACAGCTGAATTCAGGGTTTCTTCTAGTCGAGCTCTCTCGACTAAGGCCTTCTTACATGTTCATTGTAGCACATGTCCCAGATGAGCCATTGGATTGTATCGAAAGAGCTAATGTATATATTTGATATTACCCGCATTTTGCTGGGAAAAATAGTTTGACGGATTTAACCGCCGAGCTTTTAAAAGCTCACAAAAGCCGGAAGCGCTGCTAATGTTAAGTTGACCATCTAGATGGTAACATGACCAAAAGGTAATAGTTCATTTAACGTGACCTCTTACCTTTATAGCTGGACTTGACCTTTCTATGGGCTAAAACTGAAATTGATAAGCTAAAAGCGTTTAGCAGAGTTAATTAAATACCAACTGCATACGCAGTTATGGCTATAATCAAATGAATGCACTTAATTTATGCAAGAATAGTAATCAATTTAATTAAACATAAGCAGTATAACACACTATATTCATGCCACACTCTCACTCTTCTCTCTCTCTTTTTCTCTCTTTCTCTGTGTGTACCTCGCTCTTTTGTTAATGACATTTAAAAAGCCTGAACACGGTCCTTTAGTGCATAACAACCTGGCCTGATTTTGCGTCACGACCCCTTCCTGACATTAGCTCTGCTGCGACCCTTCTGCACTTGTTAACATGCAATGGTCTGTTTTTTTTTTCTTATTTTCTTTTCTGTAGTTATTGTTGTTGTTGTTTTGCCGCTGAAACGGAGAATTTATTGTAATGCGATTGCCGGGCCATTTGGGTTGCATGTGGCAAACACGACAAACAACAACTAACCAGAGAGAAATATCGATTCTAGCATGTTGTCAGGCAATGGCTAACCGTATGAATGTGTATGTGTCCGTGTGTGTGCGCATGCTTGTGTGTGTGTGTGTGTGTGTGTGCAAGTCTAAGGTAAATAATAATATATATTTGTACGCCTTTCATGCGCACACAGACGAAGTTAAAAATTGATTTCCCCTAAATGACGCTGGCAACTAAACACAAACAGAAACCAAAACCGAAACAGACGCACAGATACAGATACAGATACGAATACAGATACATTCACAGAGACGGGCACAGATACAGATACACAAGTTCGGAGCTCGTCGCGTTGGTATCTAAAAGTGCGCCGCCGTATCTCATGCATACCATCGTTCCATGTGTTTGGGTGTGTGTCTAACTCTACGTTTTACACGTAGTCTCTGGTCGCATAGCCTGATATCTCTGGCAATACTATTTACTTAGTTTCGAAATTGAAATGTATGCAAATGCCGCCACATTTTTCGTTCTAATAATAAAAAGGGGTCTGTGGTCGTAGTTGTAGTTGCCGCGCCAGCTTGAAAATCGATAAGCTCTTTTTGGCGATACAAGCAGCTGATTGCGTGAGAAACAAGTCCAGCAAATTGTTTCTTTTTTATACATACATATACCAAGAAACCCATCGGAAATGGGTATAAAAAAGAGTATGCCGTAGTTGCGCAAAAGGATGTAACAGCAAGAAGGAAGCAATTCCCAGCTAATCAGGTCTATATATTCTTGATCAGTACAGCAACCGACTCAATCTGTCACATTTTTGAGGACATATCTTTCAAATCTGGTATGCACATGCATTGAAATAATATTGATCATCTGCTGAAATTTATTTAAATTTATTATTTCGTACATAAACCATTTTTTGGATAGTAGTACTTTCTATAGCTTTTTTTTATGTCTAAAGTATGATTCACTTAGAAGTTAATGCTTTCTGAAAGGTAATTAAATGACCTTTAATAACATTTTAATTTAAAAAAGTTTCATTAAAAACAGAAAAACCTTATTAATGTATATAAAAAACCTTCCAAATCATGATTCCGTTGTTGGGAAATACCTTGTCATGGTCAAGGACATATTCAGCACTGTCAGCCAGATTTGGTTCAATATATCGGAACTATGATAGTTAAAGACTTGATTTCAGGGTATCTCCCAGTCGAGCTCTCTCAACAAAAAGCCCAACTTGTTTATTTTTTATCCGCGAAAATGGAATATTTCAAATTGTATTTCAGCTTTTAAAAATTAAGATTTATGCTTGTTGTGGCCCCCCTTGGGAACGATTCCACTTTTGAATTGATTGTTGCGCCATTTGCTGGCCAATTGCTGTTATAAAGCTCACATTAAGCTACACGCATATTTGTGGCAATTGTTTAGGGCTGTTGTCCAAATATTTACTCTCATTTAAGAGAACGTCCAAACAATTATTTGGTTGTCTGAGCACATTTTCTGCTAAAAGAGATTTTTGTTGTCTGCCACTTTTTCAGTTTGTTTGTTAATTAAATTAAAGTGGTTCAGCAGATAGCGGCACTCTACAAATAATGCATGTCTAATCAATTTAACCTAGTTTATTTATGTTGCATTGTTTAGAACTTGCAGCTCTTCTAATTAAATACTGCCAGCGTTGAAATTTAAGTTCAAGTTTTGTTGCATTTCCTTGTTTTCCTACTTAGCCGATAATTTGTTTGGCTTAAACTGTTGTGATATGTTAACAAATTGATGGAAAGTGTGCTGGAAATTGAACAACGAACTTTCCTTTTGCACTGTAACACAATACCCGCATATGCATTCATATTTAGCTGATGTGTTGTAATTAATGCAACTTTTATGCAATAAGTTGGAGCTGTTGGCTTAGTAGTAATGATGATGTTGGCTGGTAACTAAGCCAAACAGATGCAAATTGTGTGCCCAATTGCATTTTGGCCAGGTAGCCTGAGTGAAAGAGAGAAGAAGCAGCTCAAAGAAGTTAACTAAGAAACACTCGCATTATGGTTAACACTGTTAGCACTGTTAACTAACAGCGCTGCACATTCAATCGGCTAACAGAGCCTGCTGTGCTCTGACTTTAACCATTTGATTTACGGCCTGTGGCCTTAGTGACTGCAATGAGTCAGCCACTGTAACAGCAGACAAGACTACATCTGCGTATGTGTACAGTGCTGGCAAGGGAAATAATGCCATTAATAGTTAGCAGCTTTAAACAGCAGATAACAGTCTTAGTTATCTGAACTCGAATTTGTTGTGTTTTGTGCGTTGGAAAGGGATTATATGCTTATGTTAAATCAACCACCGAATGCTGCAAAAAATTGTCCACCAACGATTAAATATAGAGGTAATGGTTTGGTTTTATTTACTTACTATCGAGTAGCTCAGAATCGTCCTGATTCTACATATCTACATTGAAATGTTTCATATTGTAATATATTTTCCTGTTGGAATACTTCTTAACATAGCAGCAAGAAAGCACGAAAGAGGCTTAGAACCATAAATTTATTGGCATATAATGTGCATCATACCCGGCAGATCTAAGACCCATCAAGAGTGAACTGAAGCTAAAATTACAGTTTATGAAGCCAAAACGATGCATAACGAATAGCTTCGGGAGTGGAGCTGCTTTCATTGTCTTAAAAAAATCGATTTTGTTAAAAATAATTGGTTTATTGAAAGCAACAAATACTCAACCAAAAATGGTTATTTTGGTGCTATATTTTCTTCCAGAGCTGTAAATACATGAATTTGTGCATGTATTTGAAGGCATGTGTATCTAATTTGATGCGCCGGCTGCCGACTGGCTGACGGATGCACAGACATTTAACATTTCTATTTAGCTTGCACGCGCCAGTCTGTGCACCCATCCACCCCCTCGCTAACCCCACCCAACCCACCTCTCTCCCGCCCCGACAACGTCTCTTTATGCGCACAGTTTCTGTCTGCGCTGCACAATTTCAAGTACCCGACCCCGCACTCCGCAGCGCATCAGAAAAAGGGGAGCAAGTTTAAATGCAACGAGCAAAACTCAATGCACCCCAAAAGCAGACGTCCCTCAGCACCACCCTACCCCACCCCACCCTTCTAACCCATAGCTGGGGGTAAAACCCATTTGCCAGTTGCGCTGTGTGTGTGAATGTTTGGGTGTGTGGGTGAGCCGACCCGCTTGTTTGTTGGGGCGTCAACCGGCGCCGTGCTGCTTTATTAGATTGCTGTAAATAAGTTTATGACGTGCCCCAAAAAAAATGAAGAATACTTAAAAAAATGATAGCATCTTCGGCATGCAGCAAGAATGAAACTAGTTAAGAATCTGTTCGTGTGCTCATTACTGTGAAATTTGTTAAGTTAGTTGGACAGGTAACCTGAGGTGTTTATGTGAGGGAATTTCTATGACTTCATATGGCAAAGTCAGTGTCGAATTTACATGCAGCCGACTCCGACTCTGACTCTGACTCCGATTGCGACTCGAACAAAAGACGAACTTGTAAGTAAAACTGCAAAATGGCATAAGCTGGCATTGTAATGCACATTGCACATTGCCAGACATCGTGGAGTCGCCTCAGATATTTCCTCATTTGAAATTCTACGACAGTGTGTCAGCAAAGAAAATGCTTTGGAAATAAGCAATTTCTGCATGGCATTTGTGCACTTTGAGAAATTGTTTTGCTTTAGTTTTGCTACACAATGCAACAAGAAAATCAAAGAAAAAAGTTGTTTCGTTTTATTACTGTATTTTTACAGTCTTTTTACTTACCATTCGCACACACCCCCTTTTGCATAACAAAGCGGCGCCACTGTGTATTATGTCATGAACGCATTTGACAACTAACCACGACGACGATAGTCGTTTGCTTGGTTTGTCCAAGTTTTTTTTCTACATTAAAGCTTTGCGTTTTCTAAAAATTATTTGATCTAATTTAAGATTACCATTCTTCTGGTCTATTTTTATTACAGCACCGACGGCACAGAATCCCCTATACTGGCTGAAGACGGTGGCGATGGGCACGATAAACCGCGTTTGCGATACGGTGAATTAGTTATACTTGGGTAAGTACAATGCTACACATATATATATATATTTTTTTATGTCATTTAATATAATATTCAAATGACTGTGAAGAGCTAGTTTGCATTGTCTCATCCCGTCCATTTAACGAATGTTAGTTCCAAGGGTATCCAGAAAGAATAAGTCAAAAGTTTGAGTTTCGATAATAGAATTCGATTTCTGACAGTAAGTTCAAATAACTTCCAAACGTTGTTCTGAGGGCACAAATTGAATTATGAACTAAGCTTAATCCGCATTTGATATAACTAGATTTATTTTCAATATATAAAGCCTGAAGTTCTTATAGTCTCCGAGATACTATACCTTATGGGGTCGAATATGTATATGCACGGCAAAATTATAGTAGGCTCTACAGGGGTATAATAATACAATATGATAATTAATATTTTCAAGCATTCTGTATGAAATTCTTGTGGTTTTTAAATGTGTTTTTGTCCCAGTGTGCGATGACATGTAACCGCCGTCGTGTTACCTGACTTGACCCCTGCAATCCCAAGTTGAAGTCTAGTGTGACTAGGTAACAAAAGGCTTTAAACACTAAACTGTTGCTGTAAGCTGTAAGCCACAAGCAGTCAACCAACCAACCAAACAGGCAACCCGGCAGTCGGCCACATAAATTAGATTCACGCTGCAATCGCCAGTGTAGCCAAGATTGATGATTTTAACTGGCAGCTGTGCGACAGACAGCTTGTAAATCTTGATGGCTGTCTGACTGGTTGGTTGGCCAGTTGTCTGGTCAGCTGTCCGTTGTCTGGCCAAAACGCTTGACATTGCGCTGATTATCCAACGCGCCCGAAACGTCGGTGTTTGACTCGCATGTGAATTGTGATGGGTAAAGTCGTTTTCACTTGATCTTGAGTCTTGTCATTAGAACATAGTAATTCTTCTTCTGCTCGTTATCTGAACACTTTTTAATTGCCTTTGCTAGCCCAGAGAGACAGAGTTAGACTTTCGTTTATTGTGTGCTGCCTGCCACAAGCCGCAAGCTGTGTCCATCTGTCGGCCTGTCAGCAAGTCAATTTTTCATTTTTCCTAAAGCCTAATGCGTGCTGGCTTTGCCAGCGACGAGCTGTGGCAATCAACAGGCTAGTAGGCTAAAACAACTAAATCTTTTACCTAACGCACATTTACCGCCCACTTTAATGACATCTTTAGTCTGTGCGACAAGACATCCAAAGAACCGGTATAAAAAGAACAGTCAGCGTTATAGTTATTATTGTGGTCGTTGCCAAGTCAAGTCTTAATTGTTTAACAACAACAATTTTGTAGCCTTGTCACTTGTCAGCTTGTGTTTGCTAATGCGTTAAATATCACTTACAACTTGGTAAATGTGCCTACATTTATATTTCAGAAGTATCAAGAACCAAATAATTACAGACCACAAAAATGTCAACCTATTGTAGAATTATTTTTGGAATTGGAATTGGATTTTTAATGGAATTCGTTTCTGTTTGTGTTTGTATTTGTGTTTGGGTCTCACTTGGATTCTTCCAAGAACTTTTTGTTTTTATGTCGGTAGGCAATATTTATTTTTCTCTTTGCTACATAATTCCAAAGAAACTGTTTCACAATCAATGTTTTTATTTTATCGTTTCTGAAGTGGCGTATGTTTTGGGTTGATCGGCACGTTTCCAAATCGAAATAAAATCGTCTACATTATATTATTGATATTTTATGTGGGCTGTCAGCTCATTAAATTGTCAAATGTTAGAAACTGTGGAACTATTCTCAGCTGTGTGATGTATATATGTATGTGCATGGTTTGTCTAAAATGCTTTTAGTGATCTGTGCTCTGACTTTAACATAGGTTCATTTAGGTTTTATTTGCTTTCTATATTACAATAAATTCAGTTAACGATCATGATTCGTTTCTTAAGTTGCTGGTATTGCGAACATCTCTTTAAAGACACATTGTTCATATATTTAACAATTTAATGCGATATTTTTGTTGCTTTGATCATTATTGCTGACTAATAAGCGTAGTTGTCCCATAAAACATAAACGATGTCGTAAAGTGACAGATGAAAGAATGTTTCTTTTTTATTGAGACTTACTTGTTTTGTTGTTCTCATTAAACGGCACTAAATTGATCGAATGACGAGTGTATGTTGTGCTCAGAACAAGTCAAAAAATAATCCAAACGAATTGCGGCTCATCCAATAGATCTAAAATTCTGCTTCTTTCGGAGTTCTTTCCATTGAGTATTCACTGTATGCTCATAGTTTGGACCAAGAAGTCAAAAACCCCTTTGATGGGTGCTCTGCGTGTCGTTTGTGTCTATAATCAAAGATCGATCTGTGTGCGTCGCTATGAAAATACCTTTAATAGCCTATTCGATTTAACAACTTGAATACTGATTTGGATAGAATTCCTCTAATGATCCGGTAATTAACTTATCGACTCGCCCGTGTGGCCAATATAAAAGAAAGATGCTTTTAAGTTATTGTTACACATTATTTGTTGTTGCCAATGGCGGCGGGGGCATATCTAATTATGTAAACACATTGCCGACGCAGAACTTGACCTATAAACTGAATAAATTACACGCTGACACATACAGAGAAATGTAGATATAAATTGCATGTGTTTGTTTCGTAATAATGTTGACTCCACTGGGACCTCAATCCATATTACAGCAGGCATAATCATAAATCAGCCGTAGAACGTTAAACTCATTGAATACTTACATTTAATATGGTTTCATTTGTGTCTCCGCGTTTGCAGCTACAATGGCTACTTGCCGCAGGGTGATCGTGGTCGGCGACGCTCCAAATTTGTGCTGCACAAACGAACGGAGCCGAGCGGCGTTAGACGCTCCAAGCATTACATCGTACAATCACCACAGACATCGAAGGCCATACTGGATGCCAACCAGCACTCGATATCGTATACACTATCACGCAGCCAGGCCGTCATTGTCGAATACAAGGAGGACAAGGAAACGGACATGTTTCAGGTGAGTCTTAAAACTTTCATATTTCCTATTTCCAGCAAGTATCCCAACAATAAAATAAAATAAAATCATGGCAAAGTGACAACATTATAATAATTGAAATGTTGGATCCACAATCCTATAAAGCTTAATGTGGTTTCTGGTAGTCAGCAAAAAAGAGATCACCTTGCCAATGATAGCTCAGCTTATTACTCGGAATATACAAATATAAAGTATATAAACTCAGGTTGTCTTTCTTTCTTAAAACCATGGTTTTTCGCTTTTTAACTCTAGGGGACCATTTTTTTTTTGAGTGTAGGAAAAATATGTCTAAATTTAAAATTAAAATGTTACTGATATCTGAACTTGCGATCATTCGTTCGCTAGAGAGAGCATCTTCTGTAAAAATACCAGTTTGCAGTTCAAAATTTTTAGAAACATTTTTGTACAGCTCTGAAGATGAGTCCCAACGGTATTTGAAATATATCTGAATAAAAACGACACTTGACGTGAAACTAGCGAAAAGCATATTCAAAATATTTGTTTTGCCAAGAAATATAATTCTGAATGTATAAAAAAGCGACCTAATTTGAAGAATATGTTTCGTAAATATAGAAATTATTATTTTAACTGAATCACTTCGTTCCGCTCTTTGAAAGCATTCTTTGTGGGAGGGTAAAATGCACCGTTAAAAGGTCAATTGTCATTACCTAGCAGAGCACGGAGAACATCCATAATATAAGCATATTGATTAGCCATTGTGACAACTGGCCTGGCAACGTGTTCATTTCCATTTGAACTTCTTTATTGGATTGAGGTGTAATACCAATATCGCATGATTCGCCATTTGAACATTTGATAAATTGCTCGAAGTGCTTGAACGACATGGAGAGTGGCATTAAATATGCATTATGTGTATGTTAATGTGTCTGTGTGTGTGTCTGTATTTGTGTGTGTGTGCCTGTGTGTGTATTTAGATATATTTTTGGGTCAATCGATGATGAGGGCGACTTAATCAGCGTGGGCTTTTTTGACTAATCACACAATCACTCATCTATTTCTTCTTCTTTTGTTGTTGTTGTTGTTTTGTTAGGTGGGACGTTCATCAGAATCGCCAATTGATTTTGTGGTAATGGACACGCTGCCCGGTGATAAGAAGGATGCGAAGGTGATGCAGAGCACGATTTCACGTTTCGCCTGCCGCATTTTGGTGAATCGCTGTGAGCCCGCCAAGGCGAAAATCTTTGCCGCCGGCTTCGATTCGAGCAGAAACATATTCTTGGGCGTAAGTAAAATTGATTTGAATAGTATGTTATATCAATTTGCATACTCATATTGGATTTGATTGAAATTCACAGGAAAAGGCCACAAAGTGGCAGGATAATGTGGAAATAGATGGCCTGACCACAAATGGCGTTCTAATCATGCATCCCAAAGGCTCGTTCTGTGGCGGCAATGCCAAGTGCGGTCTCTGGCGTGAATGCTCCGTGGGTGGCGATGTATTCAGTCTGCGCGAGTCGCGTTCGGCACAACAAAAGGGTCAGCCCGTAAGTTGATTTCATGAGTATGTTCATGGAAATTGAAATTAATCTAATAAATATATTTTGTTTCACACAGATCTATGATGAGTGTAATATCTTGCAGGATGGCACACTCATTGATCTCTGCGGCGCAACGCTGCTCTGGCGTTCCGCCGAGGGCTTGCAACATTCACCGGTAAACACTTGGCTAACACAAATCATTATGGATTGATAATGACAAGGTGTCGTTTATTTGCAGACCAAACACGATTTGGAAAAGCTTATTGATGCCATCAACGCTGGTCGTCCACAGTGCCCGGTGGGGCTCAATACACTGGTTATACCCCGCAAAGTGACTATCAGTGATCAGGTTAATCAGCCTTATGTGTACTTAAACTGCGGCCATGTGCAGGGTAAGTCAATAGTCACAGTCAATCATCAATTTAATTAATTGTCAATTTGCCAATTAGGTCATCATGATTGGGGTCAGGATGAGAACACTGGTGCACGCCGTTGTCCCATGTGCCTAGAACTGGGTCCAGTTGTTACCTTGTGCATGGGCCTGGAGCCGGCCTTCTATGTGGATGTAGGTGCACCCACTTTTGCATTCAATCCATGTGGTCACATGGCGACTGAGAAAACTGTCAAGTAAGTGAGATAGATGGACAGCAAATTTTCTTTTTAATACTGATATGTGTCACATTTATTTCTATTTATCAGATACTGGGCAAATGTGGAAATACCGCATGGAACCAACGGGTTTCAGGCCGTTTGTCCATTCTGTGCGACACCGCTGGATGGCGCGACTGGTTATATTAAATTAATTTTCCAGGATAATTTAGATTAAATATGTATATGTATGTGCACATCTTTATAGTAGATATGTATTTGTAGTAATTGAACAATGTCGAAGTTTGAAGCAGGCATTAAAACTAGGCTTTATTTATTATCATTATATAATTAATTATACGTGTAATACGAATGAAATGCATGAAAAAGTATAATTTAAAAACGAAAGTGAATTATATACATATGGATGTATTTTGTAAAAGTTAATTGCTTTAATTACTATATTACAAATGTTTAGTAATTATTTAAACGCAATCATTTGCAAATATCAATTACATGCAATACATCCCAAATTGCATGTCATACATACTTTGATGTTATTTTGTTTCCTATACATTTGTCTGTTGTATAAATTATTTCCAACGAGCAACAAAAGCAACAAAGATGCAAATTGCGTAATAAATTTGATGAGCATTGATGTGAGCAGCAATAATTGAATGAATTATTTGATTTAATTGCACTGATTCAAGCTGCCAGCTGCCTAAACTGTGTATATGTAATTCTGTATAAACATAAGATTCAAACCTCATTTAAATATTACCAACCATCAATTATGTTTTCCCATTCGCGCAGGAGAAAAACAAAATCAATCGACAACAAACCACACAAACACAACACCACACCACAATTGATGTATTTTTGTTTTACCAAATCTAGAGCTTACATACTTATTAAAACAAGAAATCACAATTAAGATTACGAATACTATTTTGCGTAACAATTGAAAGCAAGTTCTAAAAATATGTACAGTTTAAAAACTTTGCTGAGATTTGAATTACTAAAACCATTTAACGCATTTATGAAAGATTACATTGTCTCGTCCCTTCATATACATATATCTATAAATATATGAAATTTCTGCCTGTACGCATTTTGCATTATTTTATGTTTATTACTATTACATTATATCATAACATTATTTGTATTATTATTTTGTATGCTAAAAGAAAAAAAGTTCAACAAAAAACACGCTGTGTTCAGAAAAATGTTGCGACACGATTATGTTAACAATTACAACATTGCAAACAAAAAAAAGTAAATAAATATAAACTGTAAAATAAAAATTTCTAGCGATACACACATACATACATACGCGAGTATATTTTCATTAAAGCGTGCAGTGCATAAAAACAAAGTTTTCTTGTGTTTGCAATTTCTAGCAATGCGCGGTAAACGAAACCAGGGCTACATACGACAGTAGTGTTGAAAAATGCTTGCTAAAACCATGAACTTGATAATCGATGATTCGTGGTTCTCACTGAACATATCATAAGCACCGATACGTATGATACCACACTGAAAAAACTTGCTGAAATTTACCATCCCATTTACTAAGTATTTATAAATGTCGGGACGGCGCGAACGCCATTCCCGGCTACCAAAAATTACACGCACGAGTTATTCACATTAGGAATAATCGCAGAGGTCAACTCAGCCGAATGTGCAATGACCGAGCCTCACTCCGGAGGAACCGCCTTCGTGATCACGGTTAACCTCTACGCCGTAAGTATGCTTTCCTCAGCTCAGCAACTGGACTACCATGGTCGCACTGTTAGAACCGCTTGTGAGTCACTCATATCGACAACTGCAATATTCGAATGGAACCCATACAGTTATATTTAAATTCAAATGTGTGTTTTTAGAAAGTTTATTCCACTTTTTGCTCAACTCACAATATAAAAATATTCGTACAGAGTTCGGTATCAGAAATGAATGGCTATTTGATCGATTCTCGTTCCGCTTAGAACCGTAAGTATTGGGTGTCAAGGAAGAAATCGTTGTCGAATCGACTATAGTTGGCGTATCCCTTGTACTTGTAGTAGGGCTCCATGGTGTCAACGTGATAGATGGAGACATCCTTGAAGTACATGTTCGGCACGAAGAATTCGTACTCATCGATCTCGCGATCGAAGGGATAACCGAATGGCGAACTATCGACGAAGCGAGCACCGTCGCCAATGCCGCAGGAGTAGGTGTAGTCATAGGTGGAGAGCTGTTTGTGGGTAGTGGGTGCGCTGTATGGAACGACCATGAAGAACATCTGCATGGGCATGCCCTCCTCCCAGCCCATGGGCAGGATTAGGCGATCGGGGAAGCCGCAGTGAGGCTCACTGATGTCCAGAGGGAAATCGTATTTGCCATCAAAGGCCATCACTATGTAGTGGTAGAGTTCGCTATAGCTGGTGCGATCCTTGACGGTCCAGCTGAAGTCGATGGACTGGCGGAAGATCTCATTGCTGCCAGCCTTCAGTTCGTAGTAGAACTCATCTATTTTCATGAAGTTCATTCGGTTTTCAGCAAGAGAAATGACGCTGCCGAACTCATCGAATTTGGGTCCAATGAATGCACGGATAACAACCTTCTCATCCTTGTCGGACTCCACAGTATAGGTGTAACTGAAGGGCCTGTGATTGAGACGCATCTGGCGAGCGTATAGAGACTTGTCCCAGACGAACTTGCCATCGTGGAAGACCATCTTCTCGTTCATCAGATTGGTCACATCAAAGTCAACCAGATCGAAGTAGGTGACCAGTGGGCTGACATTCACATGCTTGAGTGTGACGCCGTGCATCATCAGATTTTCCTTGCTGTATTTGGGCAGGTAGTGCATGAACTTGAAGTACACCTGAACGATGTGCTTGTAGAACATGTAGTACATGGGATCGCGCATCATTGTCTCGAAGTTGAGCATCACGTTGGGGTAGACCTCCATTTCGTAGACGTCGGCATCGGCGAAGTACATATGGGCGAACATGTACCAGAACTGGTAGAACATCTTGTCGAAACTATCAATGTTGCCCTGGAGCATATTGCCAATATATTCAATGGATTCGGGCTTGCGCAAATCGATGATTTCACCATTGGTGGTCTTGTAGTAGCCCATGTCGATAATGTCGTAAATGCGCTTCATGAAGCCGGTGATCTTGCCGAGCATATCGAAGTTGCCATAGGTCTCCAATTCGTAGTAGTTCTTGCGGTAGCTGTAGCCAATGCCGTTGTAGTAGATCAGCTGGGGATCGTAGCCCATCTCGATTTCGTGGTACCACGAGAACTCGGGAATCTCACCAAGGCCATGAGACAGACGCTCCATGTAGTAGCGGGACAGCAGTTGGTGGACGGTGTAGAGCCACATTTCTCCACGACGATCGATCTTCAAGCCGAAGGTGTTGCCATCGAGAAAGAAGGAGTAGTCAATGTTCAAGTAGTACCAGTATGAGTTCCAGCCCAAATCCTCGGTGAAGTAGGAAAGTTTGGATTCCTCGTTGTAGACATTAAGATCGCGAGTGTAATCGACAGGCATCCACCAGACCTTGAAAGCCTTCATCATTTGCTTCGTGTCAATGGTGAACATGAACTTCTCCGTGGTGGACCAGTGCTCGCCGATACCCACCAGTTTCCACCACTGCCACATCTTCCAGTCCTTCATGTACATGTAGTCGCTGTTCTGATTCATGTTGCTATATTCGTGTCCCTTGAAGTAGACATCCATGTACTCCTTCTCGTACATGACCATCTTGCTCCACATCTCATAATCGAACTTCTCGGCCTCGTACACAAATTTGCTGTTGAAGAAGAACTGTGGGAAGATCTCATAGATGGTGGGCAGTATCACGCGATGGAAGTCCGGACGATGGGTGACAGCCAGAGTCAAAGCATAGACGAACATGCCCTCGTTAACATGCATGCGAGCCCAGCACACGTTGTGGTAGAAGGTCTCCCAATCCTTGGCATAGTAGAAGAAGTTGAATAGACCGCGTGCCTGCTTGGCATGAGTTTTGACCAGCTGGCCGAAGAACTCGCCCTTGGGCAGCAGTGAGTGCGCCTTGAACGCCTCTGCGAACTTCTTCATGTAAATGTCATAGTGCTATTTGGGGAATCAAATGCGAGATGACTTAGAAGGAGGCCACTTGAGATGTGTCTTGCGATGTCACTTACAGTATAGTAGGCCTCGTCAAAGTAGAAATTTTTGCCATCCTTGATGTACTCCTCGAACATCAGTGGATCCTCCACACGGTAGACAATCTCGAAGAAAAACTTCTGTTTCTCTAGGAAGGCCTTGTCGGTGATCTTGACCTCGAACGCAGCGACCACGCCCAAACAGGCCAGCAAAACAATTGCGATTTTCATGTTGAAGAGTCCTCTGGTTACACCTGCTCTACCTCAGCTACTGATTCAACTGCTCCGGATTAGACACACTCAGTTGGAGTCCAATGCCTGTTGCTTTTTCGGCAGCCAGCACGCTGCTTATATACCCCAAAGAAATCGAACACAGCCCAGAAATATCTGTCGCAGCCGGGTTCAGGGGTCACGGTGGCGCCAGAGCTTATCTCAGGTGCTTGGAACATCTGTTGTCGAAATCAGAGCGTATTTGTCATCACGAGCACAACATGTCTTATCAATCACCAAGATAATTCCAATTATTCAAATAAATTTAAAGTTATGTTAACAATTACAACATTGCAAACAAAAAAAGGTAAATAAATATAAACTGTAAAATAAAAATTTCTAGCGATACACACATACAAATATACATACGCGAGTATATTTTTTCATTATAGCTTGCACTGCATGAAAACAAAGTTTTCTTGTGTTTGCAATTTCTAGTAATGCGCGGGAAACGAAACCAGGGCTACATAGGACAATAAGTGTTGAAGAATGCTTGCTAAAATACGGCAACATCGATAAACTTGATAATCGATGATTCGTGGTTCTCACTGAACATATCATAAGCACCGATACGTATGATACCACACTGAAAAAACATGCTGAAATCTACCATCCCACTCACTAAGTATTCATCAATGTCGGGACGGCGCGAACGCCATTCCCGGCTACCAAAAATTACACGCACGAGTTATTCACATTAGGAATAATCGCAGAGGTCAACTCAGCCGAATGTGCAATGACCGAGCCTCACTCCGGAGGAACCGCCTTCGTGATCACGGTTAACCTCTACGCCAGGTAAGTATGCTTTCCTCAGCTCAGTAACTGGACTACCCTGTTAAAACTGCTTGTGAATCACAAGTTCGTCGCAATGTAATATGCCGCCAAAAGTATACAACACATTTTGAAAATTGCCAGTGGTGGTGAATTCACGTATGCAATAAATAGCGCAAAGCCGATTTAGTAGTTGCTGCTGCGGATGCAAATCTCGAATTTGGTTGCAAGTAGCACTGTTTATAATATTATAAAATCGCTGAGCAGTTATTTATAAAATGTTTTCTGCACAAAGTGTGCGATTTTATGTATTATTTATCGTTGCTTTTCTCAAAAGTAAATAGACTTTTATCTGATTTTTTAAAAATATAATTAAATGTTTAGTTCATTCATATGGAGAACACATCACATTGTTTGCTATTAAGCACATCGACAACTGCAATATATGAATGCATCCCATATTGTTGTATTTAAATTCAAATGTTTGTGTTTTTAGAAAGTTTATTCCACTTTTTGCTCAACTTACAATCTAAACATTTGCGACAATTTCAAAATATTCGTACAGAGTTCGGTATCAGAAATGTATTGCTATTTGATCGATTCTCGTTCCGCTTAGAACTTGAAGTACTTGGTGTAGTAGTCACGGAAGAAAGTGTAGTCGAATTGACCATAGCTGGAGTATCCCTTGTACTTGTAGTAGGGCTCCATGGTGTCAACGTGATAGATGGAGACATCCTTGAAGTACATGTTCGGCACGAAGAATTCGTACTCATCGATCTCGCGATCGAAGGGATAACCGAATGGCAAACTATCGACGAAGCGAGCGCCGGAGCCAATGCCGCAGGAGTAGGTGTAGTCAAAGGTGGAGAACTGTTCGTGGGTAGTGGGTGCGCTGTATGGAACGACCATGAAGAACATCTGCATGGGCATGCCCTTCTTCCAGCCCATGGGCAGGATTAGGCGATCGGGGAAACCGCAGTGAGGCTCACTGATGTCCAGAGGGAAATCGTATTTGCCATCGAAGGCCATCATCACGTAGTAGTAGAGCTCGCTGTAGCTGGTGCGATCCTTGACGGTCCAGTAGAAGTCGTTAGACTTGCGGGTGATCACATTGCTGCCAGCCTTCAGTTCGTAGTAGAACTCATCCATTTCCATGAAGTTCATGCGGTTTTCAGCAAGAGAAATGACGCTGCCGAACTCATCGAATTTGGGTCCAATGAATGCACGGATGACAACCTTCTCGGCCTTGTCGGACTCCACAGTGTAGGTATAGGTGAAGGGCTTGTGATTGAGACGCATCTGGCGAGCGTATAGAGACTTGTCCCAGACGAACTTGCCATCGTGGAAGACCATCTTCTCGTTCATCAGATTGGTCACATCAAAGTCAACCAGATCGAAGTAGGTGGTCAGTTCGCTGACATCCACATGCTTGAGTGTGACGCCGTGCATTATCAGATTTTCCTTGCTGTATTTGGGCAGGTAGTGCATGAACTTGAAGTACACCTGAACGATGTGCTTGTAGAACATGTAGTACATGGGATCGCGCATCATTGTCTCGAAGTTGAGCATCACGTTGGGGTAGACCTCCATTTCGTAGATGTCGGCATCGGCGAAGTACATATGGGCGAACATGTACCAGAACTGGTAGAACATCTTGTCGAAACTATCAATGTTGCCCTGGAGCATATTGCCAATATATTCAATGGATTCGGGCTTGCGCAAATCGATGATTTCACCATTGGTGGTCTTGTAGTAGCCCATGTCGATAATGTCGTAAATGCGCTTCATGAAGCCGGTGATCTTGCCGAGCATATCGAAGTTGCCATAGGTCTCCAATTCGTAGTAGTTCTTGCGGTAGCTGTAGCCAATGCCGTTGTAGTAGATCAGCTGGGGATCGTAGCCCATCTCGATTTCGTGGTACCACGAGAACTCGGGAATCTCACCAAGGCCATGAGACAGACGCTCCATGTAGTAGCGGGACAGCAGTTGGTGGACGGTGTAGAGCCACAGTTCTCCACGACGATCATTCTTCAGGCCGAAGGTGTTGCCATCGAGGAAGAAGGAGTAGTCCATGTTCAAGTAGTACCAGTATGAGTTCCAGCCCAAATCCTCGGTGAAGTAGGAAAGTTTGGATTCCTCGTTGTAGACATTAAGATCGCGAGTGTAATCGACGGGCATCCACCAGACCTTCAAATCTTTCATCATTTGCTGCCATTTGGTGTCCTGGTTGAACTCATAGATGTTCTCACGGAGAATGAACTTCTGCTCGCTGTACCAGTGCTCGCCGAGACCCATCAGTTTCCACCACTGCCACATTTTCCAGTCCTTCATGTACATGTAGTCGCTGTTCTGATACATGTTGCTATATTCGTGTCCCTTGAAGTAGACATCCATGTACTCCTTCTCGTACATGATCATCTTGCTCCACATCTCATAGTCGAACTTCTCGGCCTCGTACACAAATTTGCTGTTGAAGAAGAACTGTGGGAAGATCTCATAGATGGTGGGCAGCATCAGGCCATGGAAGTCCGGACGATGGATGACAGCCAGAGTCAAAGCATAGACGAACATGCCCTCGTTAACATGCATGCGAGCCCAGCACACGTTGTGGTAGAAGGTCTCCCAATCCTTGGCATAGTAGAAGAAGTTGAACAGACCGCGTGCCTGCTTGGCATGAGTCTTGACCAGCTGGCCGAAGAACTCGCCCTTGGGCAGCAATGAGTGCGCCTTGAACGCCTCTGCGAACTTCTTCATGTAAATGTCATAGTGCTATTTGGGGAATCAAATGCGAGATGACTTAGAAGGAGGCCACTTGAGATGTGTCTTGCGTTGTCACTTACAGTATAGTAGGCTTCGTCAAAGTAGAAATTTTTGCCATCCTTGATGTACTCCTCGAACATCAGTGGATCCTCCAAACGGTAGACAATCTCGAAGAAAAACTTCTGTTTCTCTAGGAAGGCCTTGTCGGCGATCTTGACTTCATGCGTCTGATGGAAACTGGCCGCAGCGACCACGCCCAAACAGGCCAGCAAAGCAATTGCGATTTTCATGTTGACGAGTCCTCTGGTTACACCTGCTCTACCTCAGCTACTGATTCAACTGCTCCGGATTAGACACACTCAGTTGGAGTCCAATGCCTAAAGACTGTTGCTTTTTCGGCAGCCGGCACGCTCCTTATATACCCCAAAGAAATCGAACACAGCCCAAAAATATCTGTCGCAGCCAGCGTCTAGGTGTAGCCAGGTTCAGGGGTCACGATGTCGCCAGAGCTTATCTCAGGTGCTTGGAACATCTGTTGTCGAAATCAGAGCGTATTTGTCATCACGAGCGCAAAATGTCTTATCAATCACCAAGTTGCCATGAGATAATTGCAATTATTTGAATATAAATAGAACGCAACCAGAACAACAATAAGAATCAAGTCCGGGGTCTATTGAGATTTGAATAATAGAATGCACATTTGTTTTTCGATTTTATTTCTAGAATATGTTTTGTAGCAGTTTTGGAATTTGCATTCGTGAAGCTGCTTATTGACATCAATGTTTCAATTTGTCTACCACTTAATTGTTAAGGGCTCGTCTGCTTCTGCTTATGCATCTTCTGAAGCAGGTGTTGTTAATGTCTCATTTGTCGCATTATTTATGATTTCCACTTGATGGATTTACAATATGTGTTCATATTATTGTCTGACTCGTATTAACGCTTTTAAAATGGAGTAGTTCTTGCATGCATATATACTTATGAATTTTAAGTGCTTACTTCTTATTTAATTAAGTTGGGAGATTTGAATGCAAGTTAATGAAAGATTTGGTTTGATATTTTTGCAGAAAAATGTTTGCTATCTAATTTTACTTAAGTACAGAAGTGCTGCATAATTTATAATCGACATGAAAATTCATTTATATAAATATATATATATGTATATATATTTATGTATGTATTGTATGTATTTATGCATTTGGATTATTCATTGCAATTCATATGTATATATAAATATATATATATATATATATGTATGTATTGTATTTATGTATTTATTATTATGTAGTTTAATTCAATACAATACGCAATACGAAAAATGTATTTATAAACTGGTGTGCTTGGACTCTTGTGCGCTTAGTTGCAAAAAAATTTATACAAATATTCAAATTGCCTTACAAAACTCAATCGAGCCCCAGGTCGTAAGCCTATACCTCTGTATATACGTAAATCTCAAATGTTGTTATAAAAATCTCTAATATTCTGATGGCTCTCTGTTGTGCCGATGAATTCTCTGTTTGCTGTTCGTTCACATTTAGTTTAAATCATTTATAGCTTACAAAAAAACAAAACAAAAAACAAAAATAAAAAGTTAACTGGCTTAAAGAAAGTCACACAACAGAAACTTAACAAATTGATAAGTACTTAAGAATAATATATGTTCTAAGTATTGTTCAAGAGCTAGAAAAATTCATCTTATTATGCTTTCAAATGTGTACGTCTTTATATTTAGTATATACAATTTATATATGTATATGTATATAGTATATTTATTTTAGATATTTTTTTCTTTCTTTTTAATATATATCAAAACCTTGCCCAACTTGTGCGTACAACTACCAAAAGGTATAAAGTACAAACATTACTTAAATTCAATATTTTCTTATATTTTCCATTCAAAACAATTCGCAAGTGAGTTTTATTTTTTATAAGTAGTACAAAGTATCTTTAATTTTTGACATTTGATTATTGTCACAAATATTAGGTGTATTTTGTTTTGTATTTTTGATTTATTTATTGTCTTATCATAGTTAACGGCAAAGAACAAAAGTTATGTATATAAATGTATTTATAAAAAGAAAAACATCAATTATGCAAAGAGTTCAAAAGTTACAAGAAAAAACATTTGATAACAAAAAGTTGGAATCCTTTACTCCTTACTCCTTAACATTCCCAATATAATATTGTTATTGTTACATGAAGCACCACAGTAGTCAGTAGCAATAATAAAATAACTTGCTTCCATTATTAAAGAATGTATTGGTATTGTTGGTTTTTTTTCTCTCTTAGTTTTTGTAGTACATTTAAAATGTGTAAATTTATTTATTGTATCGTGTTACTCATTCGATTTACATAGATATATGCCTTTTATTGTCATATCTCGTTACCAATTTCTTATTCCATAAATATTTTTCTTATTGTACAATATTATTTGAGCTCAAGTTTCGGCTCAACAAATTATTTTCTCTTGTTTTGTTTTCTTTTGTTTTGCGCACATTTATTTATTGTCATCGTGTCGCGTTTATTGTTTATTGTCGGCTTACATTTACATAGAACCGCATCTATATATGTATAGAGATATATATCTATATCTATATATATATATATGTACAATGTATGTGTGTTTAATTAGTAGTTGTTGCTAGAAAAATTACAATTTCACTGTAAATTTAAATGTAAAATGTAAATGTATAAGTAAGTTTCGTATGCCTATTTCATACACGGTAAAAAAGTAGAATTCCATACACGTAAATATACAAAGAGTTCTTGCTGCGCATTCCTAATCAACTGGCCTACTGGACTACAGTTGTAATCGTAGATACGAACTACAGTAAGCACTCACACACGCACACAATAGTTTCAACAGTTTTACATCTTAAAAATTATTATTATGAAGATATGTCTTTCAGATGATATTAGCCTGGTTGTTGTTCTTATACAAATGCCTCTCTATCCCTTTGGTGTTCCAAGAATCTCCAACAAACAACACGTTGTGTTCGTACAACTCGTTGATATTTATGATGTGTGATATTTATATGTGATATGAAATTATAAATTCGTTTAGAAAACTTGTTAAAAAAGACTTCAACATGGCTTGGGATATGTAAAGTGTCTTGCAAGATATGCTCCAACAAACAACTGCCTTGTCCGTTGGAGATCTCGGAACATGCACAAAGCGTCAGTTTAACGACTATCTGACTATCAGGCAAGCAATCTAGGCCGCCTTACAACCAGGCTAAAAACTGACAATATCATGTAACAGAGCAGCGAATAGAGTCCTTTGCCTTCAGATGCGGCACTTGCGCCAGCATCCACCACATTGATCCGCCAGCCAAGATTGTTGTGTGTGAAGCACTGCAATTGAAGTGGGCAACATTAGCTTATTTTCCTACTTAGGTGTTGAGGTGTTAAGTGGCTCACCTGATAATAGAGTGTGTTGGGTGCATTCATTGGCACCGTCCAATTCATGTAGCCCGGTTCCCCATCCTCGCATTGGAAGATCAGCGTGTCCTTATATTCCTCGAAGGTCTCAATCTCTGACGAGCGGTCCACAGTGCGATGCTTCCATTCACAATAGCGCCCCACTGGCAAACAAAAAGAAAAGCAATCTTAAAACCCAACAGCTAACTGAATGCGCCCTTTGTATGGTTTTCATGGTCTACGTTGATTTTTAGCTTTTCACTTTTCTCAAAGTATCTCAGAGTATTCTGAAGTACCGCTTCATATTGCTATGCAAATATGGCAATAAACCTGTTGCCCACAAGACCTTAATCACTAAATAAAGTTGAAACACGTTTCAGATCTTTGAAAAAGAGTTTGAATCGGATGAATAACAAAAGAGTTGCATACAAAAGATTAGCAAAATTACTTCGTCAGCCATAAAGGGAAGCTTTTGATTTATTTAACGCATTAATGGCTTAGGATGTCAGTCATGAATAGATCGATATATATATATAGATATGAAACTCACCGGCCGTGGGTATGGCATTGCCATCTTCGTCGTATTCAACTCCCGCATAGGCCTTCTGCTTGCGCGCCTCTAGGCCAGTCTTTTGACCCAGACCGCCCTCCGGCGAATCGGTAATGTATATTGGATGATAACTGCCAGAAGATGCAAATTAAGTACATGTTCTGATTATCACACATATAGTTGTACGACATACCTGGCCGGCTGGGAAGGATCGTTACCGCCCTCGACTAAGAACTCATATGTCAAACCGCGCTCCACAGTTATTTCCGGTATGAGAAGATCGTTAATGTACCAAGCAATGCCCCACGAAGGTACGCCCGTAATCGCCGTATATCCCCGCTTGCCGCCTGTGGGTCCAATGCTGGCCCGGAACTTGTGTTCGCCAACAATCTTGCGTGTCGGCCACGCCTTGGGACCGCTTTCATCCTTGACATCATACAGCGAGCTCTTGCACACATGATCATTCTGTAATTGGCCCCAACGTGAGATCAGCTCGTTGAAATTTGTTTCTACCGATTGTACTCACGCGGTCTGAGAAATTGATGCGTATGTCATCGGGATTGTGATCGCTGGTGGTGTGTGCGTGTGCGTTGGCCTCCTTGCGTGCGTTGAGTGGTCCCACGGCAGCGATGATAGATACCTCGCGATCAATGGGAATGGGCATGTCATAGATGGCCTCATTGGTTTGCAACAGACGCTTATACCGAATGCTGGTGACACCGTTCTTCCTGTCACCGCTGACTGCAGTGCGGAGATATAGATAGAGATAGTATTATTTGTGAAAATAAACTTGTTCATTGTTGTCTACCCACCCACAATAACATCATTGCGTGCTCCGATGCGCTCATCGGGACACACACCACGTTGGCCATCGCACTGCGATAGATCCGAGATGAAATAGTCCTCGGCACGAAAAACGCGCGCGTTCGTATCGTAAAAAGCAACCACAACATCGGATTGTGCCATTTGGGGACGTCCATTGGCGCCGGACAGACCGAAGGCCATATACTGATCCTCGGTGATGCGGCCGAACAGTTCGATCTGCAGATATTCACCCTGCAGCTCCCACTTGACCTGCAGTCTGTTGGGCAGGATCTCACGGCAATTGGAGTAAACGGGCCGAGGTGTCGTTGTCGTCTGTAATGAACAGAGATTAGGGATAAGTTGGCGTGCAACCGATTGGAAGATGCAGCATGCATGAGGCCGGGACTCTAGTACTTACGGGTGTATACCACCATGAAGGCTAATGCGGCGCATATCGGTTAAAGAGATATACAATTATGAGTTATGTGGGAATGAGCATATGGTTAAGTACAGGTGTTCGTGTGTGTGTGTGTGTGTTTGTTCGTGTGTGAATTTGTGGGTATTAATTGAGATGCAGCTTTTTGACATCACTTACCGTGATCTTCGTTTGGCCCAATGCAGGCGGCACATCGAGGTCCTTGGGTATGAAAACATGTCCAAAGTTGTGCCTATATTCCACACACCACACGGCCAACCAGTCGATATCGTAGACGGTCAGGCTGCCGGGCAGTTGAATCTCAATATCCTCGCCCTGATAGCCACGCAGCGGATCCAACGAGCCAACCTCATTGGGCACCTAAAATTCATAATAATAATAATAATCAGTATAACACTTAAATGCGTAGAGAATGGAGAATGGAATTGCAGTTTTAATTATTTTTAAAATCAAACCTAATCATATTTAACTATATAAGTCTCTTGATTTCTTTAGATAAAATAAGCTGACAACTTTTTCAAATCTTTTTGGTTACCTTTCGATTAAGAGTAAGTTGATAATCATACAAATGAATGGCAAATGTAACGAATTTATTCGTTCATTTTGGATTGGAAACTAGCTTTAATGTAATAATTGGAAATTGTAGACCAAAGTGATTTTTATATTATTGTAATATAATAATAGCTTTCGGTATTATATGATATAACGCTTCGATGTCGTTGATTCTTTGTCAAAGTGTGCTTAATCGTAATAACTCACGTAACTGAAGAACTTGGTTTAAATATCTTGGTAAGCACAAAAGATTTTCTTATAAGAAGTCATATTTTGACCGATTCTTGCTATGAGAGATAAATGATTTGGTTGATTTTTTGCTTTTTTGAATGTGAAAATGTCGTTGGTTATAGATTTGCTTCCTATAAAATGTGCAAAGCTACAATTGGGTATTTCATGCACAGTGTAAAGTGGAAAAGTAGCGAGTTCTAAGTACTACAAAACAAATTCCTAGAAAATGTTTTCCTTAGAATACTCAGAATCGGGAACTAAATAATATTTAAAAGTGGTACCAACCTTAATGCCCATGATATTTGGCTCGCTGCCATTGCCCACCCAAAAATAGGCATCGGGTCCAGCGCCATCGTAATGCAGATTGGGTCTACACAATTATAGTTACATACATATTTATGTATATAAGTAAGTTAAACATTGTTCGATTTTGTTCATGCGCTTACATATAGAATGTTTTTGCGTCCAATACGCTAATGTTACTGGAGCGTAGTCCATGGGCCAGTCGCCTAAATTCTGGCAACACACGTGGCTTGGGCACATCTATGCCAGGTGGTATAAAAACCTCTCCAAAATCGACCTGCAATTAAAGAAAACAATATGAATTGTAACAATATAATATCGAAGCTTGTGCAATTCAACAGAAATATTATTAAATAATATTTGAAACTATAACAAGAATAATAATATCAATACAAACAGGTAAATCTTTTATTTTTTATAAATAAATAGTGTATTTGGCAGGTCGAAATACGTTTCAGCTTGCTTCTCACTGTTGTTGTAAGCCAAAACATTTGTATATAGGAGTCTTATATATATATAAGCAGGCTAACGGGATTGTGAGGCCCCCAAAAAATAAGCGTGCGCGCGCAGAACTCCATAAAACAACACTCACACACAGACAAACATACCCCCAATCTGGACTGCTTGTGCGAGTGTGTTTGTGTATGTCAGTGTGTGTGTGTGTGTCTGTGTGTGTGTGTCAGCCCCCAAGATATTTTTTGACTGTCAGTCAATGGAAGCGGAGAAACAGAGAGCGTGCGTAACACAAACACACCCAAGCACATACATATACACACACACACACGCACGCACTCGCAAATGTAATAGTAACAGTAACAGCTCGACACCCTGTATAATTCTTCGCTGTGCGTGTGTGTGTGTGGAGGGGAGTGTGCGTGTTGTGTCTGTGTTTGTGTATTTATATGTGTGTGTATATGCAACCACTTGAGTTAATCAAAAATGTCTGCTGTAATTTATTTTACTATGGCGGCCATCTTTGGCTGCCACAGCTCCACCCAACGCCCACTTCAAGCCCTACCCCAAAACCCACAACCAACTCTCCTCTTCAGCATTATGTTCGCTGGTAGAGTTGTGATAACATTTTTGCAGTTCAATTTTACAAAAAGTAGATGCATTTTTTTTTTTTTTGTGTTTTTGCTCAACTTAAACAAAGTAATTTTCAGCTTGCTTCCGCGCGAAGCAGGCGGAGTTCAGCCTTGTGTGTATGTACTGCAAAATTTTGAGGAGTTGAGCTCTCCTTGAAATGGGGTGCGGTCCGGCTGCTGTGAAGCTCTCGGATGCGCATTTGTCTATGTAGAAATGTAATTAAAAATCTAAAAAAAAAAAGACAATTCTAATGAAAACAAACTTTGCCTCCACTTGGCCTGACAAAACTGACCCACATCCAAGCCAAAAATAAATAAAACAAAATCTTTTCATTTTCCACAAAATAGCATAATGCCAAAAAAAAAAGAAAAAAAAAGAAAACTTTAGCCCAAGTGCAGTTAAATTACAAAAATGTAATTACAAAATGGTTTTGGTCTTCACTAAATACACACATAAATCTGTTTGAAACGGCGCGTGCCGCTTTGAGCAACCAAGAAAATCAGCAGAGACAGCAGCAGCAGCAGCAGCAGAAGCATCAAAATGGAAAGACTTACCGTAAAGCGTCTGCACCACACCGACAGCCATCGAATGTCCTTAATCCTTTTGCCCATGGGTAAGCGCAGTATGATGTCCGTATTGTTGTGCGCCTGCAGAATGGGCGGATCACTGCGGGAGACATGACAAGAGAAAACATTATAGATAGTAGACATAGTGTGGGTGCGTTGTGTGTCTGCCTAATGCAGCATTTAAGTCCTTAAAAATCCCAAGAACTGCATCAATCCTATTCCATCTCATCCATCTCATCCTTGTGTATCCATGTCTATACAGTGTAAACGGCGCTTATTAAAAATCCCGCTGCTGCCGCTGCTCCTATGCCCACAACTCAGTGTCCCTGTCGGACAGAAGGTCGTCAAGCCATCTGGCCTCGAGGCCCAACTTCGATCCAACAGAGCACTGGTCAACAGAGCACGCCTCCAATTTGCACTGTCAATATTGACGACGGCTTGTAGTTGCAGTGTCATTAAAATTAAAGTGTAACCAGCCAGAAGATGACACAGTTTCAACCATGAATAATATGTTGGCGTGTCTCTCAGCCCATTTGAAAATGTTTTCACCCCCATCACCCTTGTAGTGACTGCAATTTTATCTGAACAAAAACACAATCGCCAATTTATGCTTGTAATTTTAATAAGCAAACCCATTTGCCAAAAATAGTATTATTAAGTTGAATTTTAAAACAATAAATTTTTTTCGAGCGCAAGACTCTAAAAATTTAATAGCAGCATCGATATACGTAGCTATATTTATGTACAGAAGTATCTATCGTAAATTAAATTCAGTTAATTACAGTGTTATAAGTGAAATTGGGTCAAAAGTGGCACATTTTAATTTACCATTATAAATAATATATTTGCAAGTAGCCTGAATATATTTTTGACCTGATTAACTGATTTATGTTATCTAATTTTCAATAATTGTTTGGAGTCCAAAATGTGTTTATTTGATTTAGTGTAATTATGTTACAGTGTATCATATTTTGACTGAAGCATTCCTTATTTCGGTTTATTTTTTGCGCTTGCATAATTTTTTTTGGCTCTGACGAAGATTTATTGCTAATGCAACGATGCGTGGCATGTCACACGTCCCCCCGCACCCCCCTCATAAGAGTATATGTAATGCTTGTACCTAGCACCGTATTACATATATATATATATATATATATATATAAATATATGAGCATTTGTGTGCAGCGATGCTTTTCATGTGTACAGCTTTTAATGTTGTGGCAGTTGTGGAATATCTGAATGTGAATCTCATTAATGAAAACTTCAAATTGAATTGAATTATTCATAATCGCTTTAAAATGCACCAATTAGAATAGAATTTTCACATATAATTAGTTGGAATTTCAAAATTACCAAAGGAAAAAATTTACTACATATTTAAACTGCCTTTGTTTTTTTTTTTAATTGGTCGTCTTTTAAAATAATATATATTGAAAGTTTTCGATGAGTTCTTTTCTCACATGAACATTACCAACTATAGAATGGGCTAAATAAAAAAATCCACTTGCTTGTATAAATATTTTGTTTGATATCATTTTACACAGATTATATATGTATTGAATAGTAAAAACCCACTTTGTATGTTAAAAGTTTTCTCTCTCCAAGCTGCTTTAATTTGTATGATATTATTATGATTGCGAATTGTTGAGAATTTAATTTATTAATTTCATGCATGAATGCAATTGGAGTTCAGCTTATATATATATATATATCTATATCTCTGCTGTTAAGTCAATTTACGCTTCTGGTCTTGCACTTTGTAATAAGGAACCCACTTTAAAATTAAAAAATCAGCACGCAGACTACAGTTTGGCTATGTTGAGTGAATTTTTCAACATCGCTGTTTGCTTAAAGTTGAGATTGCACGGCAAAAGTTTAATGCAAAAAGTTTGCTTAAATGTTTTCAAAGGGTATGTTGAGTTGGGCATGCCTCAATTCCAGTCTTTAACTATGCCAACTAACGTGAAAAGAAAGTAATATCTCATTCACTACATGATTACAACTATGTATCTGCCATAAAAATCAGTTCTTTCTCGGAATTTGGGCTTCAGTTGATTAACCAAAGTATTGTGGCTGAGTGTGCACAATCGTAAAATGCTTAAGGCTTTTCACAGTGCTTAAACTCTTTCAATAATCATAAACAACTTGACGTCGAAGTACGCGTATATCAATCCCAAGAGACATTGAGTTCTCCGATGATAATCAGAAGGCAAAATATATGTAAGTAATCAGCATTCGCCAACTGACATAAAAACTTGAGGGTGTGTTTGGTGGAGTACATTGTTAAGGGATGTGTGTGTGTGTGGGTGTGTGTGTGTGTTTTGTATGTGTATGCGTCAATCAGTCAAGCAGAACTGACTGTTGTGTAACAAGTGTTTGTCAGGCCACAAGCGACATTAGACATTGGACATGGCTAAGCACTTAATTTACACCCTTAAGGAAGGACGTCCGAGTTTTGCAGGTTGACCTTTAATGAGACCAAAATAAATTGAATGCTTCTGTGTCAACAGCAGCACAACGAATCTGTACGAATCTGTACGTATCTGTATCTGTGTCTGTGTCTGTATCCGTGTATCTGTAAGATACATTCATTTTGATTTCGTCAGGCTGTCAGTCGCTGTCCTCCTTCACTTTCTCACCCACTTCGGTTTGTTGTTTGCCTTTGAGTTCGGTTTTCCCATTGCAAATACGTTTGTATGTATTGTGTTATATTTGATTTGATGAGCTTCTGCTGCTTGCTGTGTATGGGCTTGAGATTCAGATACATTGATGCACTCAGCACACAAATCCATAAGCATCTATCGATTTTCTTATTGTTGTTTGTTTTCGTTGTTGTTACAGACGAGCACACAGACACACACACACACAAACATACACAAACATACACACAGACACTCTTCCCCCCAATTAGTTTGAAAGCCTGACGAGTGTGCTGTCCTCCTCTTGTTTATTTGTCTACTGGCCTGCAGCAAACACTGAATCCAAAATCAGAAACCAAAGCCCCAGCAGCAAAAGCAAAAGCAACAGCAACAGCAACAGAACAGTGCCAAAGTTCAGTGTGTCAATCACTATAGCTAGTTATTGACTTGGCTGCGTGCACAATTTCCGTTGAATATGACAACAACACGAGGAACAAGGCTGAAACAACTTGTTGCGTTAGTCTATCAAATTTTAGCTCAATGCGTTTCTTTTTTGCTAGCTGACTGGCATTTCAGATTTGCTTGCCTCGCAAAAGCGCACAACAATTGCGCCCGGCCCAGAAACTAGGCAACAAAACGAGCCAACTCAGCAGAGAAATAACACACGCCAAGCGACAAATGACAGAAACAGAGTAAAGCTCAATCAACCCACAAAAAATACATATATTTATAAATATATTCACTTTATATACATACGAGTATGTGCTGGTGCATAGCCATGTATTTCCAAAAATTATAATGAATATTTAATTTTTGCGCCCCATCTAAGTCATCAGCAGCAACAGCGCCAGATGAGTCCCGGGCAACGACCACTCAATTAAATTTATATGAAAATATAAAATATGTTGTAAGGGCGGGCTTCGAAGCATGCTGCATTAGTCACGCAGCAAGGGGAAACTCGTACATATGGACTTATTACAGTCGAAGTGTATACCCTGTGTCTTGTCTTATAACTCATTCCGCATTTTGGAACTTTAGAAAATGCTCTTAAATTATTTATTTATGATTGAAAATCTGTTGAGTTTTTACCAAAATATGGTAATTTTGAAACCAAGATCAGGTTGTTAGCTGTTACATGGGCTCTATCCAAAAATCTCATGCCCAAATATGCCAAGTAATAACTAAATGTGATGTTGCCATTGAAAATCTCTTGTTTAAACTTTAGTAGTTGGCAAAGCTAAACGTTACAAACGTATAAAATTGAGAAAAATACTATTCACATTTAATATTTTATGATATTTTTGTATCTTTTGCAATATTGACAAACTTTATCTTAAACTTTTTGTCAATCCCATAACAAAAAAATATTAGACAACGGATTTGAAAGTAACTCTACAAAATGGGGCAGTAAAATCGCTTTTAAGCAAATTATTTTGATATGACAAAAATATAGTACAACTGGGATGCTAGTCTTCAAATAGATATAGATATTTTCCTGTTGAAATGAGAAATTTTATCATTTATCAGTTTATGTATTCTGAGAAATTATGTAATTTTTGATCTGTGCATTAAGCACTTTGTTGTTACGGCTGCAGGATATCTGCGGGAATTTCGACTTTTTGAAAACTCAAACCGAAAAAGTGCCAGCAACAGGCGCAACTACTTGAGGCGTCTGCCACTCATTGTGTTTGCTGTCGGTGTCGGAGCTGAACAACATTTTTTATTTTTATTTTTTTGTCGCTTAATTGAGTTGAAGGCTGGCAGCAGCAGGAGCAAAAAGGCTTTTCGCCTGTTGCGGCTGCGTTGTCAACGTTGATTAACATGAACACAATGAATGATGATGGGCTGTGAGATTGGATGGCTGCCGCCTGCTCACTCATTAACTCACTTGACAATGGGCATGCTAAACTAAACTGGAAAGAAAAAAACTTCGTTTTTCCACTTTGCATGCAACACATTTTAATGAGATCAGCATAAATCAGTATCAGCAACAGTATTGAGTTGGGGGTGGGTGCTGGGTGCTGGATGCTGGATGGTGGATGGATGGTGTATGCTGTTAACAGGAGTAGTTGGCTTTGTGCATTGTAAAACGTTGCTCGAAATGCAAATGAGCAACAGACAACGGACCAACGGGGCAACGGGGCAATGGGACATCGTCGTCATGGCAATGGGGCGTTAATCAGCACAGCGTTGCTGCCGCTTTCATGATTCTCAAAAAATTCTAATTTAATTACTTATGCTCGATGCATCCATTGTGACACACACACAGCACACACAGCGGGACAAAGCGAGCGTGAACATTAAAAAGAAATGAGCAGCGACGCCAGCAGTGACGCCAGCAGCAGCGTCAGCAGCCCTTCAGCTAAACGCTGTGTTATATATATATAATTAAAGCTGATTGACGGGCGCTCAACGTTCAAGTCGCTAAGGCTGTCAGCTGCTATTACAAATGCTGGATGGCACAGTTGCCACCCAGATTTTGTCAATCAAGTGCATTTATCAATTAGTGGTGCCCCAACATGTACATGCACTTTATGTATCCAAATAAAAATCAAACTGAAACATGCATCGAAGTCATTAGACACAATAAATGCGCTCAATTATTTCGCCCAAATGTATGCTATGGTTAGCACTTAGCCGCGAAGCCACATAATATCAGCAATCATTTAGGCCCACCTGCCAATCCGCCAACACGCCAACCCAGAGGAAGGTGCATCTGGCATGCGGCTTATTGTGGCATGGGTAATGTGTGTGTGTGTGTGTCTGTGTCTGAAAGCGTAAAAGCGTGCAAGCGTTGGCGCGACGCTTCTCGTTCCGGGCAGCGACTCCAGTCCGCCACCCCGTATACATACTCACGCACACACACACACATACACTATGAGGATGAGGCATGGCAGTGTTATACATTGAACTAATAAAGCTTGGCACGTGGCATCAACAATGAAACGCATTAAAGTCGATTACAATATGAAGCTGGCAATGGAATGGGGTATGGGGTATGTGTAGAGTGGGGTTTATGGGGGTGTGGGTACCGTATTTCCATTTTCAACTGGCATGGCTTGACATGTATGTATGTGTGTGTGTGTGTGTGTGTGTGTGCACTTCTTCATGTACACGTCATCAGGCAGCAACGTCAACATCAACATGAACAACTTTCGCAAAGGTTTTTCAAGCGAGAAACCGCGTGGCAAGTGCACAGAGCAAGGGGATAAAAAGCATGCATAAAACGTATCGGAAAAGCATTTCAAAGGACGTCCAAAAAAAAGAAGAAGCATTTTTGGATACAATCTAAGCTTGAGCGTGCAGCGAACTTGAAACTTATTTGAATCCAGCCAAAAAAAACATTCGAAATTTTGTTGATTTATTGTCATTTTGGTTTTTCGTATGATTTTGTAAATTTGTTCGTATATTTAAATAATCCATTCTTAAGCGATATTCACATTTCAATGAACTGAAAAATCGTGAATATCAATAACAGACTGCAAACCAAGTTTAATTACTTAAGCACTTTTGAAACATTTTGTTAGCCGAATAATAAATGGGAGTCCAGCACCACAGAATTTTACTTCTAATGAGTGTTTCTATGGAAAGCATTTGTTAAATTGGATCGTTGTTGTAAATTTTGTTTCCAAAACGAATATAAATTTCGCCCTTTAGTTAATGTGCTCGTAAACTTTATAATCATTTTCAAAATACTCAGCGATTGTTCCTAGGAAATGTTGCTGTAAGTTTGTGCCTTTAGCAAATATAGCCGAAAAACACTCTTTACTTTCAGCACCTGTCAAAAAAATGAACTTGTTTTTTCTTTTTTGTAAATCGACTTTTTGCATATGTGTTCCATATTTGTTGTTGCTATTATTTTTTGGTGGCTAAACGTGACATTTTTGCACTGCGCAGGCATTCAAAAAGATTCAATGGGAAACACAAATCTTGACAGGTCTTAAACATATCTCAGGGACATGACAAAATGTCAGTGACAAGTGGCCGTGGCTGTGGATCTGAATGTGGCACTCTAGTCTAACCTTGGCATGCGATTAGCGGCTCGCAATGCGGCTTGGTTTAATGACAATGATCATGAAAATGATAAGGATAAGGATTAAAATGCGTTACGAGTTGCATTTGAATGCCTAATGCCTAATGCCTAATCAGTCAAATGACGTCAAATTGTGTGCGTTGCATGCAACGCATCGAGACGCGACGCTAGCAGCTGGCTCAGCGCGACTTAGTGTGCTCAAGTGGCCGTCATGTGTGGACATAGCTGGAACAGAATGAGCACGAGGCATGAGGCAGGTACAGGTGCAGGAGGAGGAGGAGGAGCAGCATTAGGGAAAGACCAAGATGCCAGTTCACAAGAAAGCAAGGTAAATAAAATTCAGAGTAGTGCGTCTTAACCTTGTGCTGCTGACGACTTAAAGTAAATACAACTAGAATGTGGCTACAATTCACAAATCTCTCTCTCTCTCTCTCATTCTTATGCTCGTTTTCTGTGTCTCTTTCTCCCGTATACACATGTTGCTGTGGCTTTCATTGTTTGCTGTTGTTTGTGGGCTGTTTTGCCACCGCAGCATGCTGTGCTTTACATTGCTGTGCCACACACACACACACTCACATACATAGTAGCACAATATATACGTATGACCGCAGATCTAACGTAAAGAAATAAATGAGTTTTTCGCATTAGGAGGCAACGAAGCGACAACAGCAACAACAACAACATTAACAACACCAACAACACCAACAACAGCAGCAACAATAAAGCATTAAACGAACGGCACGAAGCGACTTCGCAAATGGCAACCAAGATGAAAAATGTTTTTTAATTTTTAAAAGTGGTTTCATTGTCAAGCGTGCGTAACGTAAAATCTGCAAGGATACATAGCACGCACGCACACCCAAACACACACACACACACACACACACATGAACACTTCAAGTGTAAGGAAATGGGCCGTTGCGCTCGAGTAGCCGGCATCCAAAAATGCCGCCCAAGAAATTCAAGCAATACATATCTATATATATATATATATAAAATATAATTCGCAGTAGTAAAATATAATATATATTGATACATACGGTCCTTTGTATTCCTCCGGATAGGGTATAATATAGCCATCGGGCGATGGTCTCGCCGTTTTGCCCACCCAGAAGAAGGCATCCGGTCCGGTGCCGTCGTACGCAAAGGATTTAACAAACAGCGTTGACTCATCCACCGCATAGATGGAACCCTAGAATAGTGAGAAATTTTTAAAATGTTTCCTTTATTGTTTGACCAGTAGCGAATCCATTGAGTTTGCCCACCTTGATGCCATGCGCAAAGTTCGTAAACTGTCCAATGTAGCGGCCAAAATAGGGCTCCGGTGGAGCACGTCCCGCAGCTGGAAGGAGAGGAAGAAGACATAAACTAGAGTTTGAAATGGCTTTTTAATTCATCTAAAACTTTGGCAAAAAACGAATTAACTTTCATGTTGCACCTATCAAAGGGAATACAGTTGTGCTGCAGTTGCCGCATTCGTAATCCCAAGACTCTAGAAATATGCTGGGCAAAAACAAAGAGCGTCAGCTTCCTTACAAATTAATCTGCTTCACCCAAAAACTTTGTCACACAGAATGTGCACGATGCATAAAGTTTTGAGTTTCAGTCTCAGTTGGCTGTACAATTTAGTTCCCAGGACTCCACGATTCTTACCTCGACTGGCTAGCATTTGCTTTGAATAATGATGACTGCTTCTGGGAATGGGTATGAATATTATGCTGACGTTGATAATGCTGATAATGATGATAATGATGATGATGATGATGATGATGATGATGATGATGATGATGATGAAGATGATGATGCTGCTGCTGATGATGGACTTGGCAGCTTCCAACTCTGTTTGCAATACTCTTGACAGGTCCTTGGGGAGTTGTTGCTACCCCGCTGTGACTTTGCCAAGAAAATGATTGAAAACCATGAAATATATTGAAATTCGATGCTAAATTGAAGAGAGAGTGAACACATGCCCGGGGATATCTAACCAAACATTTGGAGCTGCATGCAAGCAATCTCAGCTCAAAAGCGGAAGGCAAAGCTAATTTGTAGTTGACTTCTGAGTGTCTCAAAAAGCTGCAATCTTTTATTTGGACAACCAGAAAACTTGCTTTGCTCTCTGCCAGAACAGTATCTACAAATAATCTTAATGAGAACGACATATGAAGTCTACATACTGACTTTTAAATATTGAAGAAAAAAAATACCAATATATACATAAACAAATTTATTTTAATATTAAATATTATTCGTAAATTGATTGAACACCATGAAATATGAAAAACAGCAGATTTCTGGAGGACATCAAAATTATTATTTACATAGCAAAATATAATTAAATATTAAGTAGCAAAAGCAATAAAATTTCAAGTCGGCAATTTAATTGAAATTAAGCAGCCTTCGCAATAATAATTGATAAAGCAAACTTGAATGCAACAAAATGAATTAGTTACAATTTCAGTGCGAATGTTTTTTTGCTCGTTAGCAAGTTGTTGTTGCAGCATGTTGCGGCACAGTCACTCATGCCACTTCATACTTGGCACACAGGGGTAGCTGAACAAATAATGCCCGGGTATTCCCCAGAATGTCTCAATTGTATCGACGACAAAGGCAATGATGACAGCCAAGGCGACGCCAATAGCAACACCAATACAAATAGCAATAGAAGGGCAGGGCAGGGCCGGGCAGAGCCGGGCAGGGAGGGAGGTGGGACAAGGACGTGCGCTCAACGTAATATGCATTAAATCTACTAATGCGTGCATTAATCTCTGAAGATTTGGACCGGCCCGCAAACATGCAGCACGTGTCTCCACGAAATATACGTGCTCGAGGATATTTATACAAAGTGATGACGAGCACGTTGACGCTGATGTGGATGAGGTTGTTGATGTTGATGTAGCCGATACCCGATGAGATGCTCATAAAGAGCTGGCAACTGAGCCTAAGGCTGTCCTCCATCTGCTCTTCTTGTAGTTGTTGTTGTTAATAATGTTTTGGTGGCTGCTGTGAACGGATGGGCATTGACAGTGGTGACAGGAGCCGAGGCAGTGGACTGCATGCCAAGCAAATAATAGTTCAATGGACATGTCTATCTTTCTGCCCGACTGGCTGAGTGTTTGACTGCGGCTGTCTGCCGATATTTCTCTTCATTTAGTGCGATAAGATTTGCCGCGACAGATAAAGATGTCGTTGCCAGGCAAGGAATGGCTTTTTATTTGGCTACTCGATTGAGACACCGACGGCGACGGCGACGGTGTGTTGTGACCCACATTTCAAATGAAATTTAAAGCGAAACAACAACATTTAACAGGGGATGTGTGTTCATCTTCTTTTTTTAGCAATAAAAAAGCTAATCATGCTTAAGAGCAGTTAGTCCTGAATATTGGGAACGCTGCACCCGGTATCTATAGCAATAGCCTTAAACATTTGCATTTATGCAGACAGCATAAGCCCTATAAATGAACTGGTAACCATGGGTATCAGCACGCACCACTACTGAAAGGGCTGCTGCTGCTGAATACGCACCATCGATCCTGGCCCTTGTGCCTGGAAAACATTATTCAAAGGCGCTACTCTCTTCCAAAGGGTTGGCTCCGCGCATCATACACAAATCCGAGCGCATCCCTCTCCGGCTGCACAATAGTAATTCTCATCTGGTTGTAGTAATCATCAAAAGGACGACGACGACGAGTCGTCAGTCAGGCAATAACTACAAGAGACAGACAGAGAGAGAGAGAGAGAGAGAGAGAGCAACAGCCTAAAAGCCGTAACCACTGGCAACCAAAAAAATGTCACGAAAATTAAGCCGATTTGAAGCCCTAAATACAATGTCAGCATCATTTGTGCTGGGGACAACACAATACAAAAGCTGTCTTCTTCTCTGCTGCTGCTAGCAAAGATGTGGTATAAAAGTATAGCACAAAAATGTTATTAATACAATAAATAGTGCATTGGAGGACTGTTTAATTTTAGTTGAGTAAGATGTATTATTAAATGTCGGGACGGCGCGAACGCCATTCCCGGCTACCAAAAATTACACGCACGAGTTATTCACATTAGGAATAATCGCAGAGGTCAACTCAGCCGAATGTGCAATGACCGAGCCTCACTCCGGAGGAACCGCCTTAGTGATCACGGTTAACCTCTACGCCAGGTAAGTATGCTTTTCTCAGCTCGGCAACTGAACTACCATGGCCACACTGCTAGAACCACTTGGGAATTACTTGGGATAGAAGGTATGCACAGGACCCTGAAAGTAGGCAACACTGTAACGCAGGTAGTTATTTCACAGGATATTTCAGAGAGATTTATTGCAATTAGCTCGAAGACAGGATAGGGCCGAGATAATGAGGTTATAAATGCCGCAACGGTTGCTGCTTAATATAATCGTCCGTGCTTGGTATTTATTCTATTTATTTACTCGTCGCAACATCAAAGGAACAAATGATAATTAAATTCGCACTAATCTGCCCGTAATTTATTTTATCACATGCCCATCTTCGACTTTGACGTCGTCATCAACATTATCGTCAACAGGGGTTCTGCTCTGCTTCTGTTTCTGGTTCTGGTTGTGGTTCCGCATGCACGTCGCACACACAACGCACGAAATTCCAAATCAAATTTTCATTTACTTCCCCAAATAGACTCTCGGCAAGCAGGTTGCCCTTATGCACCCCATACCCCAAATCCCACAGTCCAAATGCCTGGGAAGCCGGCGGGTTCATTGGTTGGTTGGTCGCCCAACATCATTAAAGCTCGAAAATATTCCTCCCCCAGAAATGTTGTTGTCTATGCTGTGTACTCCCTTATATCACGAGGGATGCGTGCTGTATGCTTCAATGTGTGTGTCTGTGTTGTGTGTGTTTGTGTGTTGTGTATGTGTATGGATGGCAAATCGAATAAAATTTAGCTGACTCAATAAAAATCAAAAAGCGTTAATGCTAACGATATGACTTTAACCTGAAACCGAGTAAATTGTTGCTTGTGTCAAAGCCAAACAAAAAAAAAAAAGAAAAGGGGGTCGACGATGGCATGAATTTTGGGCGGAAAGGCAGCAGGATACGGCAACTGGAAGCAATATTGCACCGTAATCTGACAGCGACAATTTTCGGACTTCTTTTCCTTTGCGTGAGGGGGCACTGGCTTTAAGACTTGCCAAAGAAGCGAAGCGACAACGCTGAAATAAATGATGATAAATAAATAGGAAAACGCGGAAAAGAAGGCTGGACTCGCGTACACAAACAAGGCAAAAGGAAAAGCGGCTAATGAATACAATCAAATGGAATCGGATGGGTTGGGTTGCGATGGGTTGGGTTGGGTTGGATTAGGGGCAGCATCTTTTCGGTGCCATTGATCGATGAATGGGGTAACTCAACTGTCGCCACGGCTGATTGTTGAAAGGCGTCTGGGCATTTATTTGAATTGCCATTTCGCTTCACTTAGAGCAACAATCATTTACAGTCGCAGAACTCTCAGATATCATTAATTATAAGTCCATAATTGTTTTAGGCGAAGACGGCTTCTTATAAACGGTTCAAGAACCTACACTTGTTATGATATTTTTAACCATTATTAGTATTATAATTCGAATTTTGCTTAGCTAAATAAATATAATTAATTATGATTAACATTATTTAGCTAAAATAAATTATTAACCTTTTATAAATTAAAACTTCTCAAACTCATGTTGTAGTTTTATAAGCTAAACAATTCCGCAGAATTAAAAGAAGGAATTCAAAAGCTTTTATTGCAGTCAAACAGATACTTTGAAGTCACATATCACCTTTTTCTAATTCAATCTGATTTGCCTCTCAAATAATTCTACAAATTGTTAATTTTTTAATTGGCATATCAATTTCATATTAATTAAGATTATTAAATATTCTTTCGCAGAAACCCTTCTGAGTGTTCCCAAAAATGAAACCGAGTTGGCATTGTGGTTTTCTGTATGAACTAGTTTTTTCCAGTTTATCATATTTATTTTCATTCATATATAAATATAGGTAAAAAGGGTTTTACAGCATTGTAAGAGGAAACTTCCCGTGTGTAAGCATTTCAATTTTAAGGACAAAATAGTTTGCCATCGACATAATATCATCATATAAAAGTCTGTAAAATCTGGATTGGTTCATATGGCTGCCATAGCATCATCATCTTATAAAAGTCAGTAAAATCTGGATTGGTTCATATGGCTGCCATAATATGTAAATCAATAGAACGCATTCGTTTTGTCAATACCAAAATGTACTGCTGTAAGGATCCGTCCGTTCGCATAATTGTATCTTTCCGTTCGTAAACGATGAAGATATTGAAAATCCAATATTCAAACTGTAAGATCAGATTTCTAAACTGTGCAACAGTATTTAATCTTTGACACCCCAAAGAAAATAATTTTTTCCCTTCGGGTGTTTTGTCTTCAATTGCTGCCCGGTAAGCCAACAATCGTGGGAGATTTGTAAGCGACACGATACTCTATCGCTCCCACCGCCCCCACTTGTGCCAGAGAAGGGGGCGTTACCGCTCAGTGGGAAGTGAGCCCAGCTCGCTGTTCGCCTTTATATTTATTTCAATTTTATGACTTCATGTTGCCCAAAAAAACAAAAACAAAAACAAGAACAAAAACACCAAACCACAAACGAAATGAAACTCAAATATGTACACAAAGTTCCAATGTGGTCGACGGGGAGTCGCTGCTCGGGTTCGCTGCAGCAGCAGCAGCAGTTGGCTGGGTAGCTGGTTAGCTGGAAAGCTATACACAATTCGTATATCGTACAGTGTACGGAGTGTACAGATTAGAAATTTAGCGTGGCAACATCACAGAGGGGGGCAGGACAACAGCTGAGCCGGGCACTAGTGAGACTGAGGGCAGGGGCGTGGCGCATTGACACCCACACAGAATGTTGCGCAGACATCGCCGTCTCAGTTCCGCATGCTGCCGCAGCAGCTTCGTTTGGTGGTGGTTTCTCTGTATGCAACCACAGCTACCGGCATGGAGCCTTTACGGCCAGCAACAATCGTAACAACAACAGTAACAACAACCGAATGAGGAACAACAATAACAACGCGAATAAAACGGCAGGGATTGCTTCTTGCTTGGCAGCGCACGCTTCAGCTAATTTAATCTCTGCAAATTGCTCGACAATCTGCGCGGCATTAGAACTACACACGTGAAAAGTGATATACTCACTCTCTCTCTCTCTCTCTCACTTCTCTCTCTCTCTCTGTCTGTCTCTTACCCCTCCTCGCTTTGACTCCTGCTGTGTGTTGCTGGTGCGAATTAGATTAAATTGCAAACTGCTTGGCAACTTGTGCGCTTAGTTTAACGACCATCGTTTGCTAAACTCTGTTGACTGCAAATACGCGATAAGCTTGTCAGCACACTTGTCGCCAATTCACAATCAAGGCTTGGCCATATCCCAAAATCATGTTAGCCACATGATATAAACATCACACATCAGTCTGCACTTCAACAACGTGACTCGTTCCCTGCCCATAACAACGACCACTGCAACCAATTGAATGGCAATCAATCTTACAACACATCTGCATGTAATACATATATAGATATTTATTATGGTATATGGTACAGCTCGAAAATAATAAGCAAACCAGTTCCATTGTCTGGCCAACTTATGTGCTATTCGAACCAGCCAATTAGCATTAAACACTGATTTGCTGAAAAATGATTCGTTTTTTTTTATATGATATGAATTGAATGCAATTATGTAACTATAGTTACAGCGAATTCATAAGCTGTAAATGTTGTGCAAGTAGTCTTTCTTTTAGATGCAGGCAGTGCAAGTAGTCCAACAGAGCAAACACATTTTTGGTCCCAGCCTAAAGATATGCTGTCTATTCGAAAATGCTTTGAGACACTTTAAGAACGGCTCAAATTTCTTGCTAGCTTCATATTCTTGATTCCTTCGAGGCTTATCACATAACGTCAATTAACAAATTAACAACAATCATCAATTTTTTATCTGGGATTGAAGTACTCAAGTAAAATCATTATAATACATAATATCATACCGAATGTACATACGCAAATAAACTTTAATTTATATATAGATGGACTTTATTAAAATTGATATAAGATACGCAGATTTGAAGCAGAGGGTCAACATTTTTAATTAAAATTTAAAGTTAGATTTTGTCACAGTTATCTAACACACAGATTTCCCAATAGTTGCAGCTTGCTGACGCAACTTAGATTTGAAAGTTTTGCTCAATTAAACAATTCAAGGATGACAACAATATTTCTAAAATTCAAAATAATCAATTTATAACAGTCACACTCTGTCGGCCACCACATGACACATCAATTGACAGGCCTGCTCAATATTGTCATTCAATAAACACAGCTCGCATTGTGCGGTTTTGGCTCTGAAATCAATTGCAAGCGCATTTGTAATGCTTTGCACGCACTTTTGTGCCTGGCCAGACACACTTTCATTTTGATACCCTTGCAAAGAGTACCTCACTTTTGTCGTTCCACAAACTAAATGAGTTGCTCTAAGTAAGTTTGTCTGTGCTTCTGCTTCTATGCAATCAAGTCTCTCAGTTTGGAGACATCCTACTTGACGCAAAGTGTCAAAATCAATCGGATATGACCACGATAACGTATATTTATTTATTCATCTAGTCTAAAACCTTAAGCTAATTTAAAGAGTTTGCTTTAAGTAAGAAGACTCCAATTTAAGATGGTAAACGTATTTCACATTTAATATTCTATATTTTGTCTTAGTTGAAGTTGGAGAAGAATGAGGGCATATCGTATAGAAGTCTAAGAGACTATTAAACAAGAGACTTTAAATTTCGAATGTGATTTCTCGCAATTCAAGTTTCTTTCATTTTATCGATAACTTTCCTCATTCCACGAATATCGATATCGACTGCACATCTTAAACATGTTCGACTACTGATAGATAATGACTTGCGTTCAGGGTATCTTCTAACCGAGCACTCTCGACTAGAGCATTCTTACTTGCTTTTGTTGTCGATATTTGCCACTCATATTTGTGGCATGTTAATTAGCCGCCAAGACGAGCGGCTGCTTGCCAATGGAATTGAGTTCAACGACGACAACAACTACAAAACCAACAACAACAACAACAACACCAGTTACCGCAACAGCGACTGCGACTGCGACTGCGCTTGTGCATTTCGTTTTTAATAGTTTGAGTTTTTTATGTAGTTGGCCTTTTTTCGTTTCTTTTTTTTTTCTCTCAAAAGTCTTGTGTTACGTAACCGGCATGTGGGCTGCCGAGTCATTTATGTTTTCTGTTTGCTCCACTCGCAGCCAGCTCTTGATGTGTAACTTTTAGGCCAAGTCTGCAGAAGGTGTCTGTGTGTGTGTATGGGAACTGTTGGCCAAGTATGAGAAGTCAGCGTCAACCGGTTTTCACATTACACCATTCGTTGTTTTTTTTTATTTTGGCAGTACGCTTAATAATGCCAGGCATTTACACTCCCAGCACGTCAGAGGCGGCGATATGAATGATTTAGTTTGCTGCGGTTCAGTGGCCTTTCTAATGTCTTATCCCAGTGTTTAGCATAATGCGAACGCGAAGAGTAATTCCTGGCCATAATTATTATTTGCAACGCAAATATATTGCCAAAAACTTCAAGACTGGCTAACAAATCGAAATATTTCGCGATCAAATGCGGCTCATTATGTTGACATATTAATTGGTGTGGCAACCGAGGCACAATGAAGAATTTAAAGAAAGATCTCGTTTCCCTCGTGAAACTTTAGAGCCAATCAAAAGCAACCCAAAAGTTGAATTTTTAAGCCAAGCTTCTTATAATAATTAGTAAATGCAGCTGCAAGCCAGTTAACTATATGTAAAAAGGCTTAAACATGCTATATTGACAGAGAAATCAAAGTTGTTATAATAATTTCAGTGAGTTAATTATAATCTTAAAAATGCTTTTGAAAGTTTTATACATTTACAAAGATTGGATTTTTTTTTAACAAATCTTTAATATTTATTTAAACAGCTTTGTGAAATTTTCCAGTTGAATTCAATATGAGCTGACCATTTGCATAATTGTGTATGCAAATTCAAGCAGATAGCTGGAAATGCATTTATGCCTCATGCAATCGTAAATCTCTAATTCAATGCGTGACTAAATGGATGAGAAAGTTAAAATGCTTGCTGTGTAAAAAAGTGTGGCTTTTATTATCATTTTTGTATTTTCCGTCGTTTGCTGCTGACCAATTGCGTGACCGAAGCGTCGGTGTCAACGGTTCAATGAACCAAAAGCCATTCTCTGCCGTCCGCCTCTGTTGGCCGGGCTAATTATGATAATTAAGCGGCCAAAGCCATGTATTTTGTGTAATATGCAAAACAATGGCTATTCTTTGATTTAAAAACTCGCATTTTTAAATTGTACTCATAAATGCTAAATGCGCATAAGGCCAAAACACCAATCAGCCAACTAACGTTGGCAGTAAGAGGTAAGAGGCTTATATACACAATAAATTATATTTTGGATGATTGTCGAACGTTGATTGTTGCGTTAATTAAGTGACTGATGACTGTTGGGAGAGATCAGCAAGCATGCAATGTGTCTTTCTTTCCCCAGATGTGTCTTTGTTTCGCTCATTAAGCCAAGTTACAAGCAATTTCAAACGGTTGGTAAATTGCTTAACTACAACTAGCGGCATATTTTAGCGCATTTGGCTAAACTTATTGCCAGACAATTACTTATGTATGTTTGTACTTCTGTATATATATGTATGTACGAATGTGTATATGTATATGTATGTATGCACACATATGTAAGTAAAATTGAATAAAGCCATTTTAATCACATGATCATTAGTCATTAGTCTTATACCCTGCAGAGAGTATAATAATTTTGTGCTGTTTGTTTGTAACGCATGCTCAAAAATTATATATATTCCTGATCAGCATCAGTGCCAAGTCGATATAGCCATGTCCGTCTGTTCGCCTATCCTATCATTTAATCATCCTGATGAAATTTGGAACAGATTCGCCTGTAACTGCCATACGAACAATCAATCTAGGATAAAAATCTTTTTGGTTTAAGAAAGATTGTCTAATCTTTTTCTATATTCATCTTTTATATTAATCGAATGACAATAAATATACTTTTTACTCTCTTTTAGCCGCAAAAATGTATATTACATAATTGCATTATAAAAAATGTGTTTTCTATATTTAATCTATGAAAATGTATGTAATTAATATTATTGATTAAATTAACTTTGCCTTGCTCTGTACTTGAGTGAGTTCCCATTTGTATGTAACAAAAATATCCGAATAAATTAAATATATAATTGAAGTGACAACAAAATGCATTCACAAATAAATTTACAATAACGTCATATTGACAGCCGAGGCAATTGACAATAACATCGAAGCTGTTAGCACGATCAAAGTTTTGTCGGTTTTTAAATAAATAATTTTGTTGTAAGATGTATAGTATCTAAATGTGCAACATTGATAAGATCAAAACAAACAACTCACAATTGCAACAAATTAAACGCATAAAATGAAATAGTTGAGTCACTTAACATTTAGTTCTTAGTCAAATAACTAACTAATACTAATGGATAGAGTATATCGTTCTCGAATAGTCTGATAAGGCAAACCCTGTGCTAATCGTTTAGTTGTTAGCACACTAACCAAATGAGTTGTGCTTCGTTGTTAATGATTGGGAGCTGGAATATAAGGAATAGTTGATGATGGGAAGTGATGCTTGTTTTTTCTTTTGTTTGAATAACAAAAACCGAACACTATTAAATCGAAATTTTATAGCTATGGAAATGACGCATCAGTTTTGCGAAGTGCAAATAATTACTTTTATTAAGACTACAGCCAAGTTGAGATACATTTTGTAGAGGCTCGCACTTGTTGAGATTCAATTGTGCTTCGGCCACAATTGAAGTCGTAGCTAAGACCTTGTCCAAAAGCGACTGCCAAATAAGCCGACTTGAGTTTTACGATTTATTGGTAATGATTTTTTGAGTACATTTGCTTGGTACTTCAAGTGCTGAAGTCATATCTAAATTATAAACTGAGCGACAAATTTGCCGACTCACTTTTATTGAAAGAGAGTAAAAGTGTTCATTCACACCCACACACACACACACACACACATATATAAGTTTTTATTGGTGTGCTACACTCACCTTGACAGACGAGGCAATTGACCAGAATTGCAACAGCAACAACAACAAGTAAGTGTGACCATGAGCTGATTAATCCTTTTGCTGCTGATGCTGCTGCTCCTGATGTTGTTATGGTTATCCTCGCTCTTCGCATGCTAGCAGTTGCCATTGTTGCTGCGGCTGCTGTTGTTGCAGTTGCTGATGCTGTTACAGTTGATGCTTCAGTTTGTCCCTGACGACGCGTTTTTCTCCACACTGACGGCGTTTCCATGGCCAAAAATATTTTGCGTTTCACGCAACGACCAAAAATCCACACGAACTTATTTCTGGGAACTCTACTGATGCTATTGTTCTTGTTGTTCTTGTTGTTGTTGTTGTTTTTGTTTGGCTTGGACATGCGCTTGCGTGGGTGTTCCTTGGACAACAACAAAATAGTCGATTAGCAGGTGTTTTTGGGGGAATGTGGGGCTTGTGGGGAGTCTGAATTTCAGGTGGGCTGCTGCTGTCTCTGCCTTAGACTTTAAATCAGTTGCTGCGAACTGATTTCTTTCTTTTTTCTTCTTCTTTTATTGTTGGTGGGTGTCTTCTAGTTGTTGTTGTCAAGTTGGCGGCAAACTGTTGTTGTTGTTGTTGTTGCTGCTCTTATTGTTGATGTATTTTGCTTGTTTTCCGTTCTAATTCAAGGTCTCACATCGTATTATGCAGGCTCCATTATACACACACACACACACACACAGACGCTCCCACACGCAGGCACGGCGTGGTATTGGTGTTTGCTGGTGTGTTGCCTTTGTGTGTTGGTGTCGTCAGCTCTCTGCTTTTATTGTAGTATTGGTATTTGTAAGTTGGTCTACAAAATGGCGAAGGTTTCTATTATGTTTTTCTTTTTATTTTACTCTTGCGTTTTACTGCGGCTGTATAATTGTTTTTTTTTTTTTGGTTTTTTATATTTTAATAATTTTCTTTACTATCTACATAATTATTAATTGAAATTTTTTTTATATTTTTAGCTTATTAATTTCTTATAGAAATTATCTAAGTTATTGCACAAATTTCACTTTGTCGTTATTGTAGTTGGCTTAGTTGTAAATTTATGTTGAAATTATTGTCGATTTCACGTACGATATTTAAGTATTTAAATTAAATTTATAAAATTGAAATAAAAGGTTTTTATTTTGGGCTTTGCCCATTGCTATAGATGCGTTTTCAACGTATTCCACTTTTATTCAGTTATTATCATTGCACACTTTATTATAAACTTCTTAGTAAATAAATCAAAGTTCGTTAAAACTTGTAAATAAGTGTCGTTTTGATTTTTTTATTTTTTTATTTCGATTAATATTGCATATATGTATATATATTTGTCACCGCCAAATGTGTGTGTGGAGCAGAATGAAACGGAAAAAGGCGTTTTAAACGCCGCGGCTCGCAAAACGCGCGTCAGGAACAAGCTTCGGCCTCAGACTGAGTGCCGCGAAAATTCCAATAGGAAGCGTCCGTCGTGGTATGTTTGGCTTCAGCGTGCGGTATTTTTATGGCCCTGTTGTGGACTTAGTATTTTTATACACTCTACAAAATTGAAGTACATTTACTACATCCTTCGTGTTCCAGCGTGTTCTTTACGTTCAATTATGTAGTTCACTCTCTGTTGACGACAATTTTGTGATGATTTTTCTAAATTAAAAAAGTAAAAAGCAGTTACAAATATGATAGTTAATCAGCTAAATGCGAACTTGGTCACACTTATATTTAATGCATTGCACACCATTTTGTATAGATGGCGCCACAAAACAGCGGTTACATTCAAAAAATATACACGATTCACAATTTGACTTTGCTACTTGAATTGTTAAAGAAGTGTTATAAAACATGCAAAGGCTTACAGTAAATTACCCACAAAGTTTGCATGGATGTTTGCTTGTGTATGTGTGTGTGTGGATGCGGTTTTTGTGTTGGTTACTTTCTCAACTTGAAACATTTTCATTTGCATTTGCATTTGCGGTCAGAGTCCCTTTGTCCTGCCATTGGTCTAAAAATAAGCTTTTTACCTGACATATATTGTTGTTGTTGTTGTTATTTTGTGCATTTTTGTTGATTGTTAAGACCCAAAGTCAAACGTGCAACAAAATATCTATTTATTTATACATGAGACATGCGGACGAAAAAGAGAAGTCAATAGGACAAAACTCTAGAATCTTTCAAATATAAATGAACTCAATGAAAAAGAATTACAAGTGTTCATGTTTTTGACTTTAGTTTTTCGGGTATTGATTTGAAATTTTTATTCTGATTTTTTAAATAATAAAATTAACTTAGTTTATCATTCAAATGAGGAAACATAACGTTGACAGATTAAAATAAAAATAAAACTGAGAAAAATTATCTACAACGAGACGAGAAGGCCAGAAATGCAAAGAAACAGACTAAAGTACGTAAATATGTCTTCCTGCATGTTTGTGTATATATGCATGCATGTATGTGTGTGTGTGTGTGTATGTATACACATTGTACATTCAACATACATACTCACACACATATACAAAATGGGGGTTAGAGCAAAGCAGAGCAATGGCGCTTCTGACAGCAGCCGCATATCCGGCAAAAATGGGGAGAAAAACAACTTTTTACTACAACTTTCCCAAGATTTGGGCGCGTAAACAGTGCAAGCTTTCCAGCATCAAGGCCATACAGGGTGCTCATCAAATGCTTGGCAAATGGAAGCAATAACTGCAGAGCGCATGTGCGCTCAATGCAAATAATAAACTAAACCATAAACCATAAACATATCTACAAACTGCATTTTGTATGTTGTAAATGTCTGTAATTTTATATACCAGCTTAACTCATGGCGAACAAATATTTGAAGTACATGCCCCTTTTTAATACTGTTAATGCTTAAATTCAAATTAAAATAAAATGTCTGTAATTGCTCGATTTGCAACAAATAGCATTAAAGAATTTTTGGCGCCACCTATCGAACGACATGCAAGCTAAAGGTGTTTGGCGTGCTACAGCAGTTAGCTTTCATCGTGCACTTAGGACCTGCGCAAAGTCCGCATTTAACAAAACTATGTGACCGTGTGCTAAATAACAGCAGGTATATTGTGAAAATATCGATTTGTTTGCATGTACTTATAAGGACATTAGATTCTGTTAGTGAACTAACAAATTACTCTCAAATTTATTTATAGAAAATAAATATATAAGAGAATATATTTATTAAATAAATAGATACCAATCATTCCTGTATATTAACCAATTTTTTCGATTACAACTCTGCTCTGTTACGGACCTGTAAACCACTCTGAGCCAACTGTCAGTTTTTAAATGTGAGCTATATTTGTTGACTTATACGAATTTGGCTTTAGAAAAAAACTTATTATAATTAAACTATTATTTAAAGGTTTTTTATTACATTTTTTAAACATGCAACGGCATTTAATGTGTGGTGAATAAACTGTTCACTGTTAACAACAGATTGACAAAGTGTTAGCTTTTGGGTGACAGAAACATATGTTAGACGAACGTTAATCGACTTAGTCGATAACATTCTGTTAGTGAAGTTGTCAAGAGCGGACGTGTTTCTGCAGCGTTTATACATTTACAAAATTTTTTGTAATAGGAATATATACAGATTAAACAAAACTGTAAACAAACGCGAAAAACAAACAATGAACTAATGTAAAGACACACCGCGAGTACTCAATAAGCGTGTTCCCACGTGGAACCCCATTTTTTTCGTTTCCTCATTTTATGATGTGTGCCAGTGTGTAAGCAGCTTTTGCTTTGGGCGGCGAGTAAGTACCACAAACACAGACCAACCAACCGACCGACAGACAGACGACAGCCGCCGAGTAGCAGCGGCAACAAACACACACAAAAAAAGAAACAAGAAGCAACGCCTCGGCGACGGCAGAGAGAGAGAGAAGAAAACAAAAAAAATATATATATAAAAAAAAGGAAACAGACAAAATTCAGTCGAGAACAATATAGCAAGCTTTGCCCAGCCATTCCTGGAATTGACCAAATTCGTAAATGCAAAATTAAAGCAAACGTTATTTTGTTTCTTTTAATTATAGAGAAAATTACCGTGAAATTTTAGCAGTACTTAAATATACCCAATATTTTGAACGTATATATGTGCGTTTTCGTCTTTCGTCTAATTTAATGTCGATGTGCGTTAACATTTGCATTCGTTAATTATACATGCGAGAAATTTACAATTTACCAAAACCAAAATACGCGGCTGCAAAAGAAGAAGAAATCGAAAAGGAAAATAGGAAAAGAAAAGAGAACAACCGCATCGCAATCATTATTTTTTGCCAATTGACCAATTGCATTTCGGCAACTTGCAAATTTATTATAAACAAAAGAGCTGCGAAGAAATCATCAATCAGTAAGATTATTCTGTTATCAATTTGAGTTTGCGTGTTACGACAAGTTCAAGCTCAGCTATTATTGTATTCAGTCAAGTTGAGAGGAGGAAAGAGACGCGCGTCGCTTTGTTTTGTGCCCTCGTCGTGGGGCAACAACAACAGCAACAACAAAATCAGCAGCAGCAACAACAATAGCAAAAGCAACAGCAACAACGACGAAAAAAATATAAAAAAGAGTACACATCAGATACAACAACAACAACAACATCATCAACTTAAACGCAAGCGGGAGTGCGGAACAAAAAAAGCGCAGGCAGCGGTAAGTTTATCCTCCTCCCCCCACATTCTTTCCCTTTGTATAAACACCAGTTCAAATAGAATATTGTGCTTTTAATAATACTTTTCACATGCGCTATCGCTTTTCCAACTGCTGCCTGCATTTTTTATTTCTTTTTTGTTTTTATTATTGTGAAATCTACAAGCGGCCATTTGACAACAACAGCAAAAAACCATCTCGATTTTTGAACAGAACCCACACACAAAGACAGGCAAGGCGAGAGAAGAGACCACAACTGGTTTTGTTTACAAACAAGCAAGTGCGAAAATTTTCTCAAACGTGTTTTCGTTTCGCTTTTTTCTTTTTGCTCAGCCGTCTGCTGGCATGCAGTGAAAATGTTTTAATCAAAAAAAAAAAAACAGAAAAGAAAAGAAATATTGAAAACTGGTTTTTCCCCTACATTCCACAAAAACGAAAAAAGAAGCCACTTGTGCCAGTTGCTGGGCCCCCAAACTCTCTGTGAAGAAGAAGATGAGCCTACACTGTGAATGTGGGCCGAGAGAATGTGGCAGCTTCTTCTTTTCTCGACTCTCTGCTTCTCTACTTGTTCCGCCCACACACAGAAAGCGGCTCTTGCTGACTAAGAGCGCCACCTGTTGTTGTGTGTCATCCGAGCAGTTTTTATATTCTTTTGTACTCGCGACAAGTATTCGTATTTATTATTTTTTTTTTTTTCACTTGTATGGTGTGTGCTATTTTTGATAAAAACTGGCGATAAGTAAGTGAGCCATCCTCAACAGTTGTGTCTCGGTGTACGTATTCACACGCCCCATACGTGACATCATTCCAATTCATGAGCTCAATTAAATGCAAAAGCGAGAGAGAGAGTCGAAAACCCACTGCTCACTTTCCTCTCGGAAAGCTTAGAGCATAGAGATTATACAAATGCATATTGCATTGTTTCTAATTTCGATTTCATTGGAAATTCACTAAAGTGGAATTGATTGCTGCTACTCGTTTTCTTTTTCAAATATTCACAGACATCTGATTCGCCTGTGCTTAAATAAATAAAAGTAATTTATAAATTGAGCTGCAATATTTTTTGATATATGTAGTTGTGTCACTTGGTCTTTGTTTAACCTATACAAATGAGTGTAGCAGTGATCTCTCGATAGTTGGAACGCTTACTTAAATATTTGCAAATATGCATATATTTATAATATTAATTATTTTTCTGAAAATGAAGAATGAATCCTTCATTTTAATAACGGGAATATAATTTTTGAAAACACCTTCAAATTGGTCAATAAATATGAATAAATTATTAATTTCGAATTCCCTAAAGCAGCTGCGTTCCAATTTTCGAGTAATTTCTGAAGTTCTTAGTTAAGTGAGTTGGTCAATTGGCAAGTGTTGAAATGTATTTAGCTGCTTAGAGTTTTAAGTTATTAACGCCTTAATAATTTGCATGCGCTACTTTGCTAATTCTCGCACGATCATTCACCGCATTCAATGACCCATGGCTTCTACTTTAATGCGTTTCATTTTCCCCATTTTCATCTTACTAACAATGAAATTTTTGTACATTTCGTTCTGTTCCACCACGACGCCAACGATATTTGTGGCCCCGCCTCCACAAAATGCTCTCTGTCTCTCTCCCACTTTTTTTTATTCCTTACTTACGGTATGTGCGTGTGTGTGTGTGGGTGTGTGTGCGCGCTCGCGTATTTAGATCCTACGAAGGTCCTCCTATGTTCATGTCAACGGGAGGGGGTGGGAAGGGAAAAAAGCCACAGTCAACACACCAGCAGAACCACAACCGCCAGTCCCAGCACCATCAGACGCCACACGCGCACCCACATCCGCACCACCATCATCAAGCAACAAGCCAGCAACAGCAGCCGCCCCAACAGCAGCAGCAGCAACAGCCGCAACAGCAACAGCCGCCGCACATCTCTCATCTGCTTCAGCAGCAGCAGGATCAGCAGCAACAGCAGCAGCCGCCGCCACCGCACGCGGTATTTGTGCCGCAGCCGAGCAGCATCTCCAATCTCGGCAGTCTCCATCACAATCCGCACCAGCACCACCCCCTACCCCAACAGCAACAGTTGCAATTGCAACTGCAGCAACAGCACCAGCAGCATCAGCAACAGCTGCAACAGCAGCACCACCAGCAACAGCTGCAACAGCAACATCATCTGCAACAGCAACAGCAGCAACATCATCTGCAACAGCAGCCAATCATCTTCTATCAGCCGCCGCCGCAATTGGCATACGCTAATCACGGCCAACACTCGTCCAGCAGTAGCAGCAATGGTAGCACAGGTGGTGCCGCTCTTCAATTGAGCGGCGCCGCCAGCAACAGCTCGCTGGGACATGCTGGACATGGCCATAAGCAGCATCATCACAGTCACAGTCATGGTCATGGACATGGTCATGCTAATGGCAGCAGCAGCAGCAGTGCCAGTTTGGTTCATGCCATGGGCAGCTCGACGCTGCCGCATTTCTCGCAATCAGCTGGCCTGATCGCGCCGCCCACCGGCAATGCTGGTGGGCCCGGCACCGCCTACATTTCGGCCACGTATTTGCCCTTCAATCATCCCGGACAGCTAATTAACGCGCAGCCAGTGGCATTTGCACCGAATGCCGCTGTGGCAACACCAGCTGCCGCCGGCTTCTATGCAACGGCGCAGCAGCACCAAAAACAGCAGCAACAACAGATGGCATCTGCCCAGCAGCAGCATGGAATTGGCGTCAGTCCCGCACCAAGTCCGGCACTAGCACAGCCCATTGCCTACTATCACACGCCGCCGCCACTAAATAACAGCAGCAACAACAACAATAGCAATGCCAACAAAAGCAAATCGACGCCAGGCGGCGGCACTGGCAATGGCGGCCATCGTGGCAGCATGCGCGGAGCCGGGCAGCGTTCAACGCCGCCCCAACAGCAGCCGAGCTACTTTCCCGCCTATGCGGTGCCGACAGCAACGGCCCCCCAGCGACCTGCGTCGCGCAACTCGCCCCTGAATGGAACACCAGCGTATCACATGCCCCCGGCATATTGTCCCAGCATACCCATTGTGCCGCCGCAGAGCCTGACGACGGCGCCCTTGATAGCGGCCGCCAGTATGACTGCAGCGCCGCCGACTGCGCCGACGGGTTTGCACACGTATGCGTCGCACTTGCAGAGCACCAGTGCCACAGCCGTGGGAGCGACGGTGCCAGGTGGCGTTGCTGGCGCCTATTCGAGCACGTCGTTGACTGCACTGCAGCAGCTGGCTGGTGGCTGTGAGAAGTTGAAGGAGCGTCGTCGTCCTACCCATGCCATACCCATTATACATCCGGACACCAAAGAGAATGTCCTCGATCCCAATTCTTCGGTGTTCATTAACAAGGACTCGAACTGCACGCTCACGTCGAGCACGGGCAGCGAGTGCAGCCTGCCGCGCTACCAATTGGCTGCCGATCCGGATGCAAGCTCACTCACTGCTCTAATACTAGCCGGCAACATGGTCGATCATCAAATGCAAACGGAGAAAGCTTCGCAGGCGGTGGACGACAGTCAAGCAGTCGATGCATCTGCAGCTGCATTTGCGACTCCATTAACCGACGAGGACAAAGTCAGTGTCATTGTCAAGGACATACTCGCCAACTCGGGCAATCCAGATGAGCATCTCAGCTTTTGGCAGTGCAATGACGGTAAGTTTAACATGATGAATAGGCTTATCTTTTGATCTGTTTTGCTAGGGCATACATATTTTAAATTTACTATAAATATGAGTCATTAGTTATGTGATTTACTTATGGATAATCCCATTTAAACCAAGGGCTGTTTCCCCCAAATCTATATTTTAAAGATTTGCCTTAATTGTATATTCATTTCGTTAGATTAAGGTAAATTGCAATTATAAAAAGTTATCTTCTTATCTCAATAAATTGTAGTGGACAATTCCTCGGAGAATACAGCCGAGTTACCTTGTGTTGTTGACAAGGAGGCCAATAACGATGAGTTGCCGCCCACAAGTTGCAGCAACACAGATGGGCCAGTGCTGTTCACTGAGTCGCCGACGAGCAAGAAACAGCGTCCCAAGTCGGCCAACAAGCAAAGTTAGTGTTGTGCACATTTATTTCCTTTCAACTATTGTTGTATTTAATCATGATAACTTTATTATAGGCACCGCCACGCCCATTTCGATAGCAAATGCTGTTGCCGAGGCAGCCACTAGTTGCAGCAGCAAGACTCGTTGCATTCTAGCTGGCATCAAACAGGCGACGATATCAGCGCCACAGCAACAACAGAAACCGCTTCTGCCTACGCCAACAACAACAACAGCGATAAGCGCTCGCTTGGCAACTGATGCGGGCCCAGCGAGTCCCCTAAAGGTGCCAAAGCCAAAAATCACGGTACAACAGAGTCAGGTAGCCCAGCGTCAGCAGCAACAACAGTCGCAGCCTCAGCAGCAACAGCTGTCACAACCTCAGCAAGTAAAATATGAGCTGGGTTCGAGTTCGTCGTCGGCTGCATCGACGCCAACGCATCAGCAAAATTTGCCACAGATTCAATCGACAAAGCAGCAAACTGGACGCGTCAAACCCACAGCAGCAAGTCCAGGCTCAGGCTCAGGTACAGGCCCGGGTACAGGATCTGGCACGAGCACACCTCAGCAAGTGGCTGTTGCAAGTGCAGTTATGCCTGCAGCGGCTGTGCCGCCCAGCAGGAAGAATCAACGCAAGACGCAGAAGCGCAAGGAGCAAGAAAAGAAGAAACAGAAAGCGGCTGGCAACACCGCTACAACCACGACAGCAACTACAGCAGCAGCTGTCAGTAATGTGACCAACAATAACAATAATAATAGTAGCAACAGCAGCGCCACAACCAGCTCAAAGAGCAACAGCAACAACAACAATAACAATAGTGCAAGTGGCGCTGAGACCATCATCACGTATGTGACCACAACTAAAACGACAGCCGCTGTCGCATCCGCAACGCTGGCGGACAAAGCGGCGCCCACGACGACTGATATGCTTAGTGCAACTAGTAATAATTCTAGCTTAAGTTTTAGCCTAAGAGACAAGCAACCCAAAGAATTGCAGAAGCCGCTGGCAAGCAGCAACGAACCCGATGCGATCGATGCGACGGCTGCCAGTGACCAACTCAGATGTAAGTGTACAACATACACAGTTCTGCTGCATGCGTTATGTGACTAAATCCTTTTTGAATTTACATCGTTTTTCAGATGGCCAGCAAAGGGATAAAGATTCGTGTGATATAGATATGGTCGCCCAGGCGGTGGATGTCGACAAGCATGTGGCCAACAAGGATATTGTGGCCAAGTTTCTGCAAAAGGATGTGACGAACGCCAATGCACCTAGCCAAGCGGCGGAGCCACAGCTTGAATTCCTCAATAGCAGCAGCTCCATATGTGAGGATGAGGACTTGATGAGTATCGCTGACGTTGCCGAAAAGTCCACGAAAAGCAAAACGGACGCCGCCGAACTTAACGTTCATCAAATTCAAATCAACAAACTCCCCAATGAGGCCAATTTGAGCGAACTGAAATTTGGTGACTTCATTGAGGAAGCGACGCCAGATAATTCCAGTTTTATATGCAGCTCCACCTGGTCGAGCTCACAGCCAGCATCTGATCTGGTGAAAATCTCACAGACCACATTATCCGAGGACAATGTGGACTGTTGTGCCCCAGGAGATAGTACACACAAGATTGAGCTGGCGAACAAGAAGGTCTCTGGATCTGCTGGGCATCAGTCGGTTAAATCAGCCGTATCCAATACAAACGTGATGGGAGGCAGCAAAGCGATAACTGGCACATTGACTAGAAGCCGTAGTGCCAGCAAATTCATAAGGTACAACCTGGAGGAGCTGCGCGAGCTATCGAAGCTGAGCATTTCCAGGAAGCCGCCGTTGGTCCCCTGCCAGAAGGGAGATTGCATCTCGCAACTGTTCGTCTCGCGACAGTCGCAACAGGTGCAGCAGCAGCAACAGCAGCACCATCATGGCCACAACCAGTATGGTCAGCAATTTCAGCACACGCACGAATCAATGGACTATGGTTCGGGGAAGCGTGGACGCGGCCATGGCCATAACCAGAACAAGAAACATCATGATGGTCACCAGGCGTCGATGAGCGGCGGCATAACGAGTGCCAACAATTCCGGGCCCGGCGGCGGCGGCATGGGTAGCTCCAATCGGCGCCACATGGACATCATACGTGTGCAGCTATCGCTCAAGGAGGAGATTAAGCTGTCAGAATGCAAGAATGCCTGGCAGCCGGAGGCGATGCGCCGCATGTCCTCGTTCAGCACAACGGAAATCGATCCCGACGATGACATGGAAGTGGTGCTAAAGAAAGTCCGTGGCATACTCAACAAGCTGACGCCGGACAACTTTGAGGTGCTGCTCAAAGAGATGTCCAGCATCAAGATGGACACCCAGGCCAAAATGACAAATGTAAGTACAATCAACAGGTAAATGAAAAACCCGGCCTTTTATGAGGATGCGTGTACAGGTACGCACACTTTCTAGTAGACTAATGGGTTATGAATGTGTGCAAAAAAAGCACGCGGATCACACAGACCCTTGAATGTGTGCGAAGATAGCAGCAACTCTCTATCCTTGTCTTTTTGCTAATTCCGTTTTTTTTGTTATGCTAAACAGGTTATGCTGCTCATATTTGAGAAGACCATCAGTGAGCCAAACTTTGCGCCGACTTATGCGCGCTTCTGCAAGGTGCTATTCCACGAGATCAAGGCAGAGAACAAATCGCTGTTCACCAGCTCGCTGATAACTCGGATTCAGCACGAGTTCGAATCGAATGTGAATGATGCGAATGCCAAGGCGAAGAAACTGCAGCCTACCCAGGAGCGGATCAATGCGTGCACCGATCCGGCCAAGAAGGCCGAACTGCGCGCTGAAATGGAGGACCTGGAATATCAGTTCAGACGTCGCGCCTGGGGCACTGTGCGCTTCATTGGTGAGCTATTCAAACTGCAATCGCTGACCAGCGATCGAGTGCTGCATTGCGTCGAGTCGTTGCTGGAGCATGGCTGCGAGGAGAAACTGGAGTATATGTGTAAATTGCTGACCACTGTCGGTCATCTGCTGGAGGCGGGCCAACCGGAGCAGTACCAAAGCGGGGTGCGCATCGAAAAGATCTTTCGCCGCATCCAGGATATTGTGCAACGCTCACGTTTCAATGCAAGCCATACATCGCATCGCCAGCATCAGCATAACATCAAGATTAGCAGCCGTGTGCGATTCATGATGCAGGATGTACTCGATTTGCGCTCACGGAACTGGGATCAGCCGGTGACGGCGCAGTCAGCCGCTGCCAATCGTCAGCAACGTCACAAACAGCTGGATGAGCCCAAGGCACAGCAGCAATCGCAGCAGCAGCAACAGCACAGTAGCGGCAGCGGCGGCGTCCGCAGTGGGCAACTGCCACAGCAACAGGCCCAGCAGCAGCAGCAACAGTCATCGATTTCGCAGTATCAACAGCAGAAGCAACATCATCTTGGCCACGAGAGCAGCGGAAATTACTTTATGCAAAAGTCGAATAAGTCGCAGCATCAGGAGAACCAATCCTTGAGCATAGATGTGAATAAACTACGCTTCAGTAGCGGCGGCGCCGAGGACACAACGACCGCCAAGCTGGGCAACTCGTCACTGTATCAGTGGCCGAGCAATCGTCCGGTGAGTGCTGCACTGCCAGCAGCGACACAAATCACCTTGGCCAAGCGTACGGTGCCAACGACGACGAACTCCTTTACAAATCCGCCGTATCAGCAGCAGCAGCAACAACAAGCATCGTCAACAGCGCCAACAGCAGCAGCAGTTGCATCAGCAGCGTCTTCCGTTGCCAACAGAAATAATAACGTAGAGGCGACGGCGAACAAAGTGGTAGAAATCAACGACTTCGATGGCAAACGGTGTCAGACACTGCTCACGAAGCTCGTCGAGGAGGTGTTGAGTACACGAGACTGGCAAAATGAAGTGCTGACCATTTGGCGCAACTCCAATACCAATAGACCCCAGACTGTGGAATCAATTATATATTACGTTCTCATGGAGTATGTGCATAGGGCGGAAGTCAAGCGACAACAGCGTTTGGCATGCGCCAATGTATTTTCGTTTTTGATGCGTCATCAGGCTTTTGGCCGGGTCATCTTTGCCCAGGCATACGGACGCTTTGGCGAGGATTTTCCCGATCTGCTGGTCGATGTGCCCAACGGTTGGACATATGTCTTTGAGTTTCTCGGTCCCATACTGCATGAGGGCTGTCTGGACTTCAATGATGTGTGGCAAAGTCGCTGGTTGGAGGATGCCCAGTTCACCGAGCGTTTCGTTCGCGCCTTTGTCAACTATTTTGTGCAAGAGTTTGGCGCCAGCTTCACACACAAGCTGTGGCACATAGACAACAAGCTGGATCGAGGCCAGCTGTTCTGGAGCGATGCTCGCAAGTATCGCGACTTTTTACAGTCGAATAGCTTTCAATTTTTGGAGCCAAACAGCACACCGACAACTTCGGGTGTGCAGCGACCGAAGGTCACTCGCACCCCGGCGGAGCATGTGGAGCGCATCAGCTATCTGCTGCGGCTGTCCAGCGATACCGCAATTGACTACATCAATACCAATGTGCACATAAATGTGCCATTTGTGCGCCAACTTACCAAATTCCTTTGCTGTGATTTCGCACTGACTGTGATCACCAATAAACCATCGACTAAGACTAAAAACAACCATAAGACTAACAAGAACAACAACAACAAGAAGCAGCTGCAGCTAAACGTCGAGAACTTCAAGAGCCAGTGCACCCCACTGCTCCGCCTGTGCATCGATATGCTGGAGGCGCACGAGATCGCTTGCATCGAGGAGTCACTCGACTCGATACACAGACAGTATACGCTAGAGTGCGACAGCGGTGAGTTGGCCATGGCGGAGACCATCTGCAGCATTTGGAGTGTGCTGTACGACAGCGAGGTCATTTCGCGGGACTCATTTCAAAAGTGGCTGAAGCAGGAGATCGGGCCATCTGGCCCCGTCTATCCCCGACTGCTGAAGGATAAATTGCGTGCGTTTATCGAGAAAATCTGAGTTCGGCGCACACCAAACCAAAATATAAAGGATCAACAGCAACAGCCAAAAACAACAACAACGAAGAAAATCACCGGCAAACAAAAAATGAAATAAAAATCAAACAAAATCACATATATTATGTATACGACAATTGTAACAGCGGCATTCGGCATTTTATTCACACACCAAGCGCGGTCGTGTATACCCTCTACACACGATACCACATACATCCTACAAACAGAATTCGTTTTCAAATATCAATTGATTTGTCCATTTAACATGAGAGTGTAAAAACACCAGATAAGCAAACGACAAACAACAAATAAACTTCTGCAATAAACAAAATACAAAGGCAACAATTAATAAGTTGAAAATGAAAAAAAGAAAAACAGAATCTCGGCGTCAAAAAGTATTCTCGAAAATCAAACACAAACATAACTTAAAATATAAGTCAGGGTACATATATACACATATATATATAATATATATATATATATAACACACATATATATATAGAGAAGCTATTAATTTTATTTTTATTCACAACCTCCAGTATTTCATTTAATTAATTGTTCTTCAAAGTATAATACAAGTCAATAAACCCGCTAGTCTATCGGCATAGTTTAGCATTCTCTTTGTTTATTCTTAACAATTAACTATATTCTTTACCTTTAAGTACAAAGATTTCTTAATTTCCATTATTTGACTTTTTCTCATATTATATTTACTCAATATAAAATCAACTTATTACGATATTTGGTTTATGTGATTTCCATGCAAAAGGCTCAAACCGAAAGCATACGTTTATTTCCTTATAAAGAATCTATGACTATTTGAAATTGTCGTGAGGCTTAGACTCAAATTAATACTACGTGAATACAAAATTATATATTTACTTCAATATATATGTTATACTTTAAACAATGTAAATTATAGCAAGAAAAGACATGTAAAGTATGTATGTATTTAGTACACAGTGCATGACAAAAATAATCCAAAGATACAAGTTTAAAAACAAAGCAAAACAAAACAAAATTAGCTGTAAAATGAAAGGAAAAAATACATCAACTTTAATTTAAAACAAAACATTATAGCAATTTAAACCAAATTGAAAACTATATTTATAAATTTACAGCAACCATAAACCTAAAAAAAAAAAACAAAACAAAAACAACAAAAAAAAAAGGAAACAAAAAAGAAAAACAATGAAAAGCAAAACCAAGAGCTCTAAGCCGCCTTGAATTAGTTATTTTTATAAGAGTACACAAGGAAAAGAAATTAATTTCAAAAATTAATATTTCAATAGTAAAAGATTTTCACATTTTTAATTTTATTAGCTATAATTTTCGTTTTTTATTTTTACACTGAAAGTGGAAACGAAGAAAAAATAATGAAAATGGTTTGCGGCAAAATGCAAAAAAAAAAAAAAACAAAAAATAAATAAAAATAAGAATAAATTATTTAGCAAAAAAATAAAAATGTAAACAACAAAATATTAGTTTAGGAATTGTGAAAGCGCTTCTGCACTGAAAAGCATATAGTATAAAGCCAAGCTAAGGATATTCTGAAAACTTCTAGCATTCTTTGAGAGCATTTCAAATGTGTAGTCAAATTCTGGAATAAATTAAAACAAATCGATAAACAACAAACCAATCAAATCTGTGAGCATTTTTAGCATGGAAACAAAACATTAACGAAAAACCCAATTAATATCTAACAACTTAAAAATATTGAATGAAATTTCAAATCACAATTAAACCACATTTAAACAAAGGCAAAACACATTTAAAAAAAAGGCGCATAAGACTAGAAGAAGCTGATTAGAGGGGCGGTCTAACAAATGAATGAAATTATAAACAGCAAATAATAATAAAATTCAAATAATAAAAAAGAAAAAAGAACAAGAAAAAATACAACTGCAAGACGTTGTTTCACTGTGGGCAGCAGCCAAAAGGACAACACTCAACTAATACACACATACAGCACACACATTCACACACACAACATTCCAATGCATCCACATTTAATCTCACATACACGCACACACAGCTAAGCAATTCATGGTGATGGCAGTACTTAAGATTCATATCGCATATAGCATAAGAGGTTTAGGATAATGCTTTAAGGCTTAAGGCACGCACAAACGTAAGCTGCTCAGTTTGGAATAATTTGCCTAGAAACTGATCTTATCCATAATCTTCTCTTTCCACTTCATTTAGAGCGATAGGACGACAACAACATGGAGCGACGTGGACGCATTCCGGTGGCCAAGTTTCGGACGCAAGAGGCCAAAACACGCAGTCGGAGTCGAGTGAGTGAGCCGGACTACAATGAACAGGATCCGGAACATGATATGTTTACGCTGCTAGAGGACAATATTGCTCTTAAAGAGGAGAACAAAGCGCTCAAGCTGGAGATTGAATCGCGTAAGTTACGATGTAATAGACTATAATTTACATGGCCTAAAACCACTTTTGCCACATGTAGATAAGACGACGCAGGAGGAGCAACAGGCGCAGCACGAGAAGCTGTGCGCTCAGCAGGAATTACTGCAACAGCAGCAGAGCAAATTTGAGTCAGACATCAAGGATCTCACTGTCAAGTTCAATAAAACACTTAACGAACGCAATGCGCTCGACAAGCTTCACAAAATGAAGGTCGATCAAATACACAAGTATGTTGTAAGTTGTTTAATCTTATCGAAACGAACTGAAGTATTCGCTCCCTTTTGCAGTCTCACCAGCGAACTGGAACACATGCGCGAAAAGCAGCTGGAGAACTCAAGTGGTGGCAGCGCTGTCGCAACCACACTAATTGACTCCGTTGAGCTGAAACGCAATCTGCTCAAGATCTTACAACATGACAGCACAGACAGCGGCGATATCGCCACTGGCGGCAACGATCTTGACAGCCTCATTGATGTCGGCGGCAATCTGGATGTGCCCATTACCAACGCCCTAGTGGAACGTCTGGTCACTGAGTTTCTAGCGCTGAAGCATGCCACCAATGCCGTCGAACTACAGCTGTATGAAGCCAACGAGAAAATAGCCGAACTAGTGGAGCATGTAAGTAGAGCTTAGTATCCAGAAGGCAATTTAAGCTTACGCTTCATTTGTTCCACATAGCAACATCTGCTTGAGGAGGAGAACGAAACACTGCGCACCGAGAATGGCAACTTGACCAAAGTGGCCAAACTGTTGACCGACAACATGAAGGAGAGCGTGGAGACCAGTCAGAAGTAAGACCATTTTCTATATATGCTATTATATAGGAGTATGCTCATTTTAAATGGGCTGTTTTGGAGCAAAGTTCCTATGGATGTATATAAAATAATAATACAATATATTTCCTGGCAATGTTTCTTTGAATTCGAATCGTAGTTGTAATTTTGCTTTTGCTTATTTCATTTTGTTTTACAAATAAAATTAAAGCACATTAACAATAACTCATATAAATTGTATACATTGCAGAATGGAGGCCGCCCTAATTAGATTGAAGCAGCGCAATGATGAACTCACTGCGAAGACACGCGACCTACCCGATGGACAGCCCCAAGCATCGCCTTCGCCCACAGCACTGCAGACGCAGGCCGAGTTCGAGGAGATCAAGGAGCAGGTGCAGCATCAGACTCGCGAGCACAACGAGCGCATTGTGGAAATGGTGAGCGGAGAGCTATGCAATTTTAGCTACATTGTATTTGGTGAAGGTTTATCTATCTACTATGTATCTCTCTGTTTATCTATCCTACCTTATATCTGCCTATTTCAAAGCAAACACGAAGCGTGTTTGATATATTCAAGCCGTTCTCGAGTATCTTTAAAAGCAACTGAGTACATCAACGAATGGTACAACAAAAAGGCAGTTTCTTTCCACGCACGCACTTTTCTTATACTTATATATGCACCTAACAATAAATGATTACAAAAGTTATCTTATGACACATGCATGGAATGTGTCCAGCTGGGTTTTGGGCTATTCCCTACCAACATTTTGGTGCTGGACTCCAATCAAAACAAACAAAACAAATCAAAAACGTAAGCGCAACTCGCTTGCCTTATGCTTTTAGCTATCTTCTAACTCTCTCTGTATTAACACGCATCGAACGCGTTTTGACTAATTTTTGCTCGACTAATTTTCGATACACCCGCTCCGCTCCCCCCGCCCCGTTTACCCTGCTCTTGTTTCCGTAGCAAAGTCTAATGGATGCGGCTATTGCAAAAACTACTAACGATGAACTAAAAAAATTACAACTTAAGTTGGAAATACTCGAGGAGCAGCTGCGTCTGGCGCAAACACGCGCCGATTTCGCCGAGGAGCAGTTGGTGCGCTATCAGCAAGCGGAAGAGCATCAGCATGTAACAGCGACCACAACAGCAGCATTGCTGCCACCACCCCCGCCACCACCACCGCCACCCATGCCGGCCAAAATGCTTTATACAGCTGCAACGGCTTTGGGTGCAGCTGATGGTGAGAGCGGTGGAGCTGGCAGCTTTAGTCAGCATATAGCTGGGCATAATTTGCACAAAGGCGTCGGCGATAAGATTATCGATAATGTCAAGCAACAGGTACAGGCGCAGGCGGCAACAGGTATGTCTGTCATTCAGTTATCAGCAATCCCCCATAATCCACTGGCCTACTTTATCGACTCGGATATATGGGTCTAAGGAGTGTGTGTGTGTGTGTGTGTGTGTTTGGGTGTCATATTCCACTCAATGTCAATGGCTCAACAATGGACAGGACATGCACCGTGGAGCACTTTCACCTCAGCCATTTTGTGCTCGGAATTTTAAGTGTCGATTTTTATGCTGCTCCCTTTCGCTATTCATTTTGAATACTGTCTGCTTGTGTATATTTTAGTATGAATTCTGTGTGTGTGTGTGTGTCCATACCGGACGTATGCGCAATTTGCCCTTTGTTGTGTATACACATAATATATACCAACTATGTTTATATACTGACTAAGAATTTTGGCGAATTTCGCAACAAGATAGAAATTTTATTAAGTTTTTATTTTTTATGTTCGCTGCATAGTTCCTTTAATTTCAGCCAAATTTGAGCAAAGACTGCAATCTGAATAAGATACAGCAAACGAAAATCAATATTCAACCTTGTCCTGCCAAGTACTATTTATTTGAAGAGTCAATCACACATTTAAACAACTTTTATTGTTAGTTAATTTGACAATCAAGCAGCTTAAGCTAACCAGAATAGATAGTTGTAGTTAAATTGACAAAGACACAATTTAATTTCTTATTAATATGCTAGATTTTTTTGTTTTTTGTGTTTACCAACTATAGTTTTGAACAACTATTCTTTAGGAGCCATAATTAGTGACTTAGACATATCTAGTAAAGAAAATGCAATTAAGTTTAGCGAAGTAGAAAACTCTTTTTTGCTAGCATGTTCAGGTTGTCTTAGAACAAAAACGCAAACTTTCCGTTGTCTTTGCAAAAACTGAGAAGTGGCAACTATGCAAATGTCATAAGCGTTATCTGCCTCTGGAGGCGACTGCGTTAAGTCCTTAGACAGGGGCGATGTCTGGCACCATTGTGGTTGTTATTGTTGTTGTTATTGTTTTCCTAGCGTTTGTTTTAACAGCCTTCTACGTGTTGCTGTCAATTGTCAATTGTGAATTGTTAGTTTTTGCCTCACGCAATCCACCTGCCTCACCGATTATAATTGATTTTGTGCGTTGCTTTGTCTTTTTTTTGTTGCTGTTGCTTGTGGATGCTGTTGTTGTTGTTTACCTAAGCGTTGCCACTCTGGCACGGCTACGGTGCACGTTACCATGCCATGCCTGTCTTGGCTGGTGCTTGCTGCTGCAACGGCGGCAACTTCTTAATTAAGTTTGCCACGAGCTTTTTGACGCAGCCCAGCCTGGCTGTTGTTCCACTAGGTACACACACACACACCTGTGTGTGTGTGTATCTGTGTGCAATGAGATGTAGTACAGCAGTAAAAATCTAATTAGCGTCGGCTTTAGACTCAGCAGCAGAAAGGGAAAGGGAAAGGCAGCTTGCGAGGCTGGAAGCTGGTAGCTGAATTTCTTTTTCGCCTTAATACATTTTGCAATCAATGTGAAACCGCCATACTTGATTATGTGTATGTATATTATAGGTGTGTCCCTATGTGTGTGTCTGTGTGTGTATAGGTGTAGACTGGTGTTGTTGTTCATATTGCTATTGCACTTGTAGGACATCGCCGACGTTTAATTTCCGCTTTTATTGCGTTGAAACAATTGTATGATATTGATTTGGATTTGAGTTTGAGCTCAGTGCTCCACACTCGATGCTCGACGCTCTCTGATTGCCTCATGGCAGCTGTCAAACAGCCCCTAACTTCAGTTAAAGATTAGCCCCATTTACATTAAGTGGATGCTTTAGATAACTGAAATATTTGGCAATGCTTACTTACAGCAATGTGGCATGACACACAAATTGAGCAGCAGCTACACATTTATTTACTAATAAATGTTACTAAGGAAACGATTAAGTTTGAAAATCCCGAATTGAAAAAAACAAAAAGCAGTGATATTATTGCCAGTTTACAAAGCAGATTTTCTTGGTTTTGGTTTTACATATTAAGAAAATATATATTTATTGGATAAGAGAAGAAATAAAATTGACAAATTTAGACTTCAATTACTATGTCAAATTTTGTAGGAGACTGTGCATTGGCACCTGTATATTGATGTAGGAAATATATATATATATATATATATATATATATAGTTATTGCTATTGTGTAGAGATATGTTATTGTATTGTGCTATGCAAAAAATCGTGTATTGCATTATGACGCGCTTCAACCACAACATCAACATAACAAGTCACATGTGTACATATATATATATATATATATATATATATATATATATATACATATATACATACATACATACTATGTAACTAACATGTAAAGGAAATCAACTGGTTTGTACTAGCAGGGGCTTTACTACACACACACACACACACACTCAAACTCAAGCATATTCCTTATGTAAAATATAATGCAGCCATGCAGCAGTTTCTATCTTGATGGATATGACTGTGTGTGTGTGTGTGTGTGTGTTTGTGTATTTGTGTGTGTTTTGGCAGACATAAAATGGTTGAAAACACTTTTAGTATTCTTATAAATACAAACTATCGATCCATAAAATATGATTAAATTATAGTTACAGCTACCCTTGTGGCTGCAACACAAAACTGAATACAAAAATATATTTTAGCTAGATATCTGGCGTGTTGAGTTCAGAATATAGTTGTATATTTAAATGTAGACTCATTCAGCAATTAAAATCGCCATTTACAATTCAGTTAATGCCTTCAACTCGGAATATTCGATTTTGTGCAGTCTTCTAAGGATTTGTCTAGAGAAATCTTTCTATTTAAAAATAGTTACATATGTCATAATTAAAATCTTCTCTTTAAACTGGCGACCACTGTACTTTAAAGTTGAAGCTAATCAAATTACAAATTTTGCAATTGCTTTGTAGAAAGTAAAATAGCAATGAATCTGCTTTTAACTAGGTTACTGTTGCTTGTTTTAATTTAATTTAGTCTGTTGTCTGTGCACCAAAAATCTGGGCCAGTTAGTAGAAAAGAAAGTGGAAATCGGAGAAGGTGGATTAAAAGCCAGATAAGACTCCTTAAGTGGCTGCCACGCGGGAGCGATGCAATCAGAGCTTAAGCCACATGCAACAACGCCTGTCAGCTGCAACACACTCGCACACAAACACACACACACACAGAGACACACACGCATAGCAATATGTATGTACAGCTACTGACTGACTGACTTACGCGCTGACTCAATTACTAGAGCCTCTCGCACTAGCACTCACACTCACACTGTCACTCTCACTGTCACTCTCACTGTCACTCTCACTGTCACTGTCACTGTCGCACTAAGCACATCCGCTTCCGGTTTTGTCGTGTCGTTGTCGTTGTCGTTGTCCATCTTTCTACTTTTTTTCTTTTTTGGCGCGTATGCGTAACGAGCGCACATTCAAATCAATCAAGGCGGGTATTGTGTGTGAGGCGCGAGTTATTAAAAAGACGAGGCTTCAGCTATTGCTGTTGCTACCAATTTACATGGAGATATATAAGTATATGTGTATGTATAAGTATTTGTATCTGTATATTTATTATGTATGGTATATAAGCTGTGCGATAAATGACCCGGCACTGAGAACTGAGAACGAAGCGCGCGCGCGTCACTTGAAGCACATGAAGCGTTTGAGCTGGCAGCAAAGCGAGCAGCAAGTCAACAGCTAGCCAGCGTTGTGGCATTCGTGTCCTGGCGCTCGTCCTCGTCAACAGCAACCAGCCAAGCAGCAGCCATGCAGGCAGCCAAGCAGCCAGCGACGCGTCGTCGCACTCGGCCCAAAAACAAATGAAGCGAACTGAGCGAATAAATTTCTGACATTATTGTTGTCGCTTGCCGGGCGAAGCCAACCTGTAGTTGTGTATATTTATGTGTGTGCGTGTGTGTGTGTGTGTGTGTGTGTGTGTGGGTTTACAGCATCTATCCACAGATTGCCATGGCAATGTTTATATGCTTGAGGCACCGTCAATCGGCGTTTGGCTTTTGTCAGCCACTTGTCTTTTGTTCTGACCATTATTGACCAGAGAGCCGAGCCTACTCAGACACCACCACCGCCACCCCTCCCCCGTTTAGCAACAAGCTGTCACATTTAGACCAATTTCCGCTAGTGTAAATTAATTGACTTTGAAGTAGGCACAGACCGAGCAGTGCTGGATATCATTTCCGCAGCATTTCCGGTTGTGCACGATACAAAAATAACAGTAGAAGCAAGCAGCAAGCATAACTCGCATACTTCATTCATATGTGTTATGCCACCGAGGAGAACTTGAATTGATTTAAGTTTGTCCTGCTGTGTAAAGCCAAGAGCCAAGAGTGCCAGAAGCTAGAAGCTAGCTGCACGCCATTAGCTGGCTTCCTGGGCCGAGGCAACTGCCCTGGCAACACAGCGTCCCGAGAGACGGCAGACGAGGGGCGGGCGGACCGTTGGGCGGGTGCTATTGTGGCTGTCGTCTATGCGACAGCTTCGGCTTTAAACACAGCCATCAGCAGACGTTTACATGTTTCACTCGCAGCTTACGGAGCTTTATGTTACCCAACGCCCAACGCCCGACGACGTAACGTATCAAATTCGATGAAGGCAAGGCATACGCCATTTATTATTTTTACGAGTAAACCGAACAACAGACCAAATGGCGATGCCGCCACAGCATTCCACAGACCCAACCAAGACTAGAACCGGGACAAGGCATCACCTTCAATCCACATTGTTTTTGTTGTTTTTGTAGTCATGCTATGGCTTATTATTATTATTTGTGCGTTTTATATTTCCGTGTTTTATTGCGCCGCTTTTCTTATAAACAGACACACACACACAGACACACACGGTCACACAAATACACCCGCACACTTTACCTAGAGAGACCGTATATTTCCATTGACTTCGTTTTTGGGGCACAACAAGTCGCATACGCAGCATCAGCAACTTCATTTGTCGTTCATCTGACAGTTGTTGAATGCGTGAGCTTATTTCACACCCCTTCTGTTGTTGTTTGTTGTTGTTGTTTTTGTTATCTGTTGTGATTTATATACATTTGCCATATACCCAAAAATTCGTAATTTAAAATCCTTAGCTCCCTTGATTATGTCGCGTGCTTGCTGTTGCCATTTAAAGGTAGGTGCTGTCTTATCATTTTTTGGCAATGGTTTAAAAAAAAACTAACCGCATTTTAGTTGAATTCTTTTAAATGCTTAGCTTAACATTGTAATCTTAATCCATAATACAATTGACTGATTTGAATGTACAACGGTTCCTTTCAGGTCTTGACGCTATAGTGCGCGAATTTAAATCTGGACGCGTAACGTTACGTCGCAACCATCGCCGCAAGACCGGCACCAGCGAGGCTCTCAAGGAGATGTTCCAAGTACTCGAGATAAGTCAGAAGCAGAATCGCAACTCGAAAATATGTGTCGATCTGAACACAAATTTATAAATGACAATACTCTCTGCTCTTACTTCGGTCTCAAAAAAGTAAAGCCTTCGCTGCGCTTCGACAAGCAACATTCCATGCATTTTACTATTTATATATAAATATATATATATATATGTATCACTAATTATGCCTTTTCGTGTGTGCCTTTCCTTTTGGAAGAAAAAACAAAACAACTTCATTTTATAAGCTGACCAAACTACTACTCTTATTTTCTTGTATTCGTATTACCTAACATGTATTTGATGATTGTCTTTTTGAAATGTGTTCATGTACTAATTATTATTATTTATACATTATTTACATTTAAACCCCAACGAAATATTATGAATAAAAATTCACATAACATATGAAATAACATTATAATAAATGGAAAGAACTAAATTGAAACTGCGTTTAATTTGTGGCTTTAGCCAATCTGAAATGGCGCAGCAATATTTTTCATAGCATACTCTTATGCTCAAAAATAAAAACCGGGTTCAATCAATCAAAAATATTATAGCATACTTTTAGGGGAAATTACTCATTGGGGTCATCTAAGTAACAAAAATTATGAAAATTTCACTCGGAGGGGAAAAAGAAAAAAGAACGCATCTGGAGAATATTGGTTTTGTCCAATGTCCGTCTGTCCGTCCGTATTAACAAAACTTTTTTCGACACTCTTAAAGCTGAATCCTTGAAACTTGAAACATTTACTTTTCTGTAGCTGCGTCAAAGGAGGCTAAGAAATCGACAAAATCAATAATCGCTAATTGGTTGAAAGATCGATTAAAACAATGGGATGGGCACGCCCACTGCGTCTCCCAAAACCAATATAACGCGCAATTCAAAAGCTAGAGACACCAAATTAGAAAGGTATATTGATAGTAACACACTTCAATTTATATATATGTCCATATCTCCCACAATTCCAATCAATGCGTTAAGCTGGCTTAAATGAAATTTATTATTGCTTAATCTTTGGCCAATGCATAGATCGCAAATTACATTATATTACACATAGCTGCTTAAATTTAGGTATACATTTATATATATGTATATCGGATAACAAAATTTAAAAAGTTATTTGTTCATATGTAAAGTACATAAGTATATGTTACGTATTAAAAGTTGATATTATGGCTACTTAGCGTACAATAAAGATATATGTGTAAATAGTTTTGCACATTACTTTGTTGTAAATTTGTCTAATCGATAACGAATTGAATAAAAGATTTTATTTTGCATCATGCAGCGTAATTGACTTCTAGTTGAATTTGTGCTTCAAATTGGACAAATTTGATTCCATTCTTAATTTCGTTTTGTTCTACATTGTGGCACTTGTTTGCATAAGAAACGTACGTAGAGTTGTTTAAACAGTATTAGAACTTAAACTTAGTATAGATACGTTTCAGTTTGGTCACATATATATTGTATAGGGAATTCCAAGACTTGTGGAAGACAAGTAGCAGGTGTGCGTATTGTATTTTGTTCGAAAACAAATAAAAATAGAGGATATCGATATACAATCATACGAATATATGATTGATATAAATAAACTATAAACTTAGACAAAAATGATGACATGTTCAACATAATATCATTTCAATATAATTAAACATTAAACATAGATCTTCCTAAATATATTTGTTATAAGCCTTTATCTTAAATCTACTGCGATCGTTTGTTAAGACACTGATGCCGGTTGCTATTTGGTAGTCGGTCATGTGAGGCAAATGTTGTTGCTTTTTGTGTATTGTTTAACTTGTTGCTCGTTTTTCTCGCGATTGGTGCTATATAGGTTTATATATGTATGTAGTAATAGGAATATTTGGCACTTGATGCTTCCTCGTTGACGTTTTGTTTTTTTTTTTTTATGGCGCAACAGTACAATTGCTTTTCGTTTCTTTCATGGAATGTGTTTGCTGTGACGCGATGGCTTTGGCGGCGGCGTTGGAGGACGTGGCTTGCTGGGATCAATGCTGAAATTAGTGGCCTCCACATACTCGTACGATGTGTTTGTAATACTGGTCTTTGTCATGGTTGTGGTCATGCTACTGATGATGTTGGACGTGTTGATGCTCACGTTGCTTAGCATGCTATAACCATTCGGATTCCAGTCCAGACTATGCGTCAGACTGCTAAAATCGGTGGAGTCGCGCGTCTTGGCCGGCAAAGGCGGTGGTCGCAAGTCCTCCTCCGAAGTTGAATCGGTCGTTTCTATACGCAAGTATTAATTGAATAATTGGATATAATTCAGGTAGTAGTTGATGCCACATGCTGCTTACCAACTGAGTTGCGATTGCTGCCCTCGGACAAGGAGCGTGTGTCCGCAAAGTTTTTAATGCTCGCCGTTGGCGTCGCAATGCTAGCTGGACGCGAGAGGCGCCTCTCTTTTTCCTTCTCCGAACGCAGTGGCCGCTTGGGCGTTAACTATGCGAAATACAAATAACATTAGTTGTTATTAGCAATATGAGACGGTATATGCTTGACTAACCTCTTCAGTGAGCACGCGTGGATCAGGCGTTTTTTGTCCACCAAAGGAGCTATTGGAGGCACTGGCCAGCGAGTTGACAGATGTGTTGATCTCCTTCTCGGGCGTCGAATTAATTGTGGACAGTGGCGGCGTATACCACTGGCAGTTGGCCACTGGCAGGCTCAATGTGTCGCGATCCTGCAGATACAAGTTGGTACAATATAATATATAAAATAATAGAATAATACAATATGCAATAGAACACTTCGCTTACCTTTTTCATGGAGCGCCGCTTGGAGGGTGTTTTGTCCTTGTACTTAGAGCCTTTGGTGCTGGGCGTGTTTCCCAAACTGGGTCTAAGTGAGCGAACACAATAAGCAACAAAGTAAAGTAAAGTAAAGTAAACCAAAAAAAATAAAATCAAATCGTGCAACAAAAAAAAAAAATTGAATAAAAACTAAATTGAAAATCAAACATGTTAAAGCCTCAAACTTAAAATGGCGAGCAGCAAACAAAATGTGTTAAAAGAATTATTTGGTTTATTAGTCTTTGGGTTAATTAAATACGGAATCACAGCTCACCTGGTGTTGAAACTGAGGCTGGCCAGCGTTGACTTGATGGAATTTGTGGGCGGACGTGGCAGAAAAGTGGACTTTGACAGACCGCTGCTGCAATTGTCGGCAATTTTAGTTTAGCATTGATTTAGTTTAGAATACGATGAAAGTACGAGTAGGGGGAACTTACTCCGAGGAGCCCATGCTGGTCTCGGACAATCGATTGTTGCCGTTGTCAAAGAGTGTGGGCAAATAGGAGTTGGTGCGTCGCATCACCACAGAATCCCGATCGATTTTCAAGTCGCACGATTTACGGCCGTAACACGTTTCCACGTGATGTTTCATGTCCGCAAAGCACCCCTCTAAATGATCCTGCAGCGCCTTGAGACTGTCTGGGGCCTTCTGGCGATGCAGTCGAATGGCTAAAGGCGAAACATTATTTATAGAAAGCATTTCTTAAAATAAAAACAATCTAATTGAATTCCTACCAATATTGAGTAGTGGTATTTGCAAGGCAATCAATTCCTTAAGTTCCTCGACAAGCTCCTTATCATCCGGATGCTGTTCGAGATACTCGTCGGTTAGGAAGGCCTCTTCATACTTGGCAAAGCCGCCCATTACCGCCGGATCGACGATGCCATTGAGTTTCATGCTGAGCTGATTAATGTGCAACGATTCATCACTCTGATACAGTATGACCAGCTGTCTGATGTCCCTGTTTGTGTCCTTCATAATCTCAACGGCCCGCTCCAGTGGCGAAATCTTGAACGTGTGCGTATCGACGACGGGAAACCAACGCAATATGCCAGGCAAGCGGAATTGAGTGAATAGCTCAGTGCGCTCCAGCCAAAGATTGAGCACATCGTCCATGCCGCCGCCACCGGTGCTATCGCGGAATGGTCGCGAGAAACGAAACTTTTCAACGTTGTTAGAGGTAAAGTACTTGACAATCTCATTGGAGATGATCTTCTCATTGAACTTGGCGAATGCAGCGTCCATAATGGGCTCCACCTTATTGACCTGTATGTACTGGCCATCGCTGTTGGTTATATCCTCGCCCGGCGCCTCCAGCGTTTGCATCAGCTCCGCCTGCGGATGCTGCACTAGCATGCGCGAACAGAAGTCGCTGTGGCGCTCGTACTCCTTGCCCCGGAATATGTACACCTTGTTCTGCAGCAATCGCGGGAAACCCAATCCATAGAAGCAGACGCGAAAGTACTCGGATGTGTGACGCAGCTCCTTGAGTATCTTCTCAAAGAACTGGGCCATGCGCTTCAGCAGTTCGGACAGCTTAATGTAGTCAAAGATCTCCTCTTCGTACTGCTGTGCGAGCACCTTGCACATATCGATGGCGCACTCCCATTGCTTGCCCTTGTCGAAGTAGTCCATGATCTCATAGTAGAGCGCCTCCTTCAGCTCGCGATGGGTGCGACAGCTGCCGAAGAGATGACTGCGCAGCTGTGGCGACAATTCCGTATCGTTCCACTGCAGCAGCTCCGTGTGCAACTTCAGGGTGAACGCCGCCTCCGTATAGTTGTCGAACTCCATGTGCAGATCGCGCAGCTTGTAAACGTAACGAATGTACATCTCCTTGAGGTCCACCTCCGAATAGAATTGCAGCAGCGAAAACGTGCACGCCATGCGATTCTCCTTGCTCTCGTCCTGGATGATGCAGCGATACTCCAAGAGTTTGTCCATCAGCTTGGTCACCATGCTCACAAAACTGCTGCCGTCCACATTGAGCGTACAGTGGGCGGCACAATGCTCCAGCATGATCTTCTTGAACAGCTCCTTGTACTCCGTGTCGCCCTTGCCTGTCCAGATGAAAATCATCAATTAATTGAAATGGAATCAAGCACTTAAATACAAGACACTTACCGGCTCCAATTAGGATGTCCAGTTTCTCGATCATGGCTGTCTTAAACTCAGAGAAGTTGCCCTTATGATGGGCATTGTTGTGCTTGGTGTCGCCGTAGCTCTCCTGTTCGAGGCGAGAGCTGTAATACTCGCACTGCATCATATCGAAGAAGATGGGTATCGTTTCGCGTCGCAGCTCCGTTTCGGGTATCATGCTCATCTCCAGTATAGGCTCAACCAGTTGCGGCACAAACTTGGGCTTGTGCTTGCCCAGCTGGAACCACATCTTGCGTATCTCCTTGGCCGTATCCTTTCGTATATCTCGGTAACGAGCAAACACAATTTGTCGCTTGTTATCATTAAAATCGTTCAGCTGCAGTGGTGATTGCACCAGAAATGCAATCGAACACTGAAAGAAATTCGACCAGATCTGCTTATCGAACACCGGACAGAGGAAATAGTCCGTGACGACCATGCTCAGTTGTTGCAGGGCGCCGAGGATGACCGTATTCTGGTGCATAATCATGTCCATCCAGTCGCGAGGAAAAACTGCCTTCTGATGCGGCGAGACGAGCTCCTCGAACACAAGCAGAATCTCAATGACAAAATCCTTAAGTTCGCCCTGCTGATGCAGATCGTTGACAAAGTATTTGTAATGCTGGGCATCCATGCGCTGCAAAATGCCCAGCATAATGGCAAAGAACTGGCCGACTACATCCACATCCCGATCCAAGGAATGCGCCGCCTTCATCACCGATCGCAACAGCTTGATCATAATGTCGCGCACATCATTGTGGGTGGGTCCAACATCCGATCGATAGAGCAGCTTCAAAATGTTGTTCATGATGTTGATGCACTCGGCGATCTAGCGACAAAGGTTGACGGATTAGTTTCAATTTCCAATCAGAGATGCATTCGATTATTCTTGAAATATGCAATTTAAATAAAAATCACGCCTTCTCTGCTGGCCGCTTAGCTAAGCTTAGCTAAAATATAAATTAAATTAGTGCATATATAAACTTAATAAAAAAACACAATAAACATTGTAAATTAAGGAAAGGAAAACACTGGCTGCAAAAATAACATAGATAAAAAAACAAACGCATGGCGTACACCAAAAAAAGAAGCAAACAATGCACATTGCATTAATATTTGTGAGCTTTTTAATTTCCACTGCGGAGCTGAGTATACCTGTATGTGTGTGTGTGTCTTCGTGTGTGTAAAAGCTTTGTGCATTGCTCGCACACTCGCATAAGAGAATCTTATAAATTAAAAGCCATTGAGCGTAAAAAGTGCACAAATCACCGGCAGTGCAAAATGGCAGAAAGCTAAACATAACTTAAACAACAATAATAAAAATATAAAAAACAAATATATATATATATGGATATATAAAATATAAATACTGAATAGGTGGTAGAACGCGGTAGGCAGCTGGTTGCTCTGATTTTGGACGTGCGTTACATAGGCCTGATCTGAATCTGAGATTGTTGTGCAATTTTCGGTGTATGTATTTCTTGTTATTATCAGAGTTTTTTATTTTGTTGTTTGTTTGTTACCTTTTTATTGGCAGTCGTTTCTCGTGTGTGCAGTTGGGATTTTTTTTGTCCGAGCACTTTAGCGGCTTTGGAAAGATTCTTTTCTTGCTGCCAGATATCGGTTTTCGAGTCACCCTATTTGTATAACACAATTATGATAGTGTACAGTGTACAACAGACCAACAAAAACAGCGCACCCAGTATTGAGTGGGTCAATTTTTGTTTCGATACACGTTTAATGGTACATAGGTGGTAGGCAGATGGGTGGTGGTTGGGTACAAAAGAGAAACATTGGGAAACATTTAGTTTTGATCATGATTTGAAGGCATTTAAGGAATAAGTAAATAATATGAATACGAATACGAATACGATTATGGTGCTAATCATTAAGCCAAAACAGGTATTACACACGTATGAAGAGTGACAAGAAGACAGACAGTGAGAGAGAGAGAGAGAAAGATATATATATAAATATATATTAGGAGAAGTAGATGTTTCAGATGTGCATACATACATACATTCGCATCATATGCTGTGCGTGTGTATAAGTGTGTGTGTGTGTGTGTGCTGTGCTCGACATTTTTATTTACTTATGTATGTATGCATATTGTGTGTTAAACTAAAACCATTTGTTCAGATACGGGGGGTGTTGGGTTGGTGCTTATGTATGAGTGTGTGTGGAGGGAGGATCAATGATGAATTGCCATACGTAATTGCAGTTGAAACATTTATTACAGTTATGACGCCAGATGAGAAAGAGGATTCTTAACGAGCGCTCAACTAACAGCAAACCCAAAACAAATAAATCTACGATCTTGATTTATGTGCCGTTAAACACGAGCAATGCTTATACGAAGAAAAAGAAATAAACACAAAAGAAAGAAAGAAAACAAAACTAAACGACGATGGTGATGATGGTCTGTGGAGAGATCTTCTCACTAAACACACTGATCGAGCGCTAGCTAAACAAGATTACACAGTTATATGTGCTTGCATATATAAATGTGTGTGTGTGTGGTACATATGCATTATATAATACTTACATTCTTACAGATAAGATAAGACATATACACATAGTTCACATATGGAATATTTGCGGTTGCTGTGCGGCTACTTTACAAAGTGCTTAAGACTAGAAGGGACACGTGACAATCAATTACAGACACAGGACAAGCACATAACGACAAACAACAAACTCAATCAGATGCAATTTTAAATAAACAATATTTAAATCATTAATAAACAATAACTGTTATCTTCGGGTTACCGAAGATGAAGTACCGTTGCAGATATCTGGCAACCATATTAATACATGAACACATCGATCAATTTGCAAATAAAACAATAAATTTTGATAATAATAACATAATTTAAATTTTAAATGTTTATGCAATAACAGCCTTGCAAAAAAAAAAAGAAGCTGAACGATCAGCACTGGCACTGAACGGATCTTCCTCTTTTTGGTGCTATCCACCACGGGTAGAAACCCACCACTCTTTGACTAAGTAAAGTTAGTTGTAATTGTATATTGAAACGCGAATAAAGTGATTAATTATTATTAGTACAAATTAAAAAGCTGAACCGAGTGTTTATTTTTTTTATCGTTTTGAAATGGATAATGTTAAAAAATAGTTTTAATTTTTAAATCAGACAGACGCACTGCGAAAGAGATAATTTCATCTGCAAGGGTACACACAAAAAAAAGAAGATATAGATGCAACATGCTTAACTTTAACTAACAAATCATCTCAAATGGCTACAAATAGATATGTGTAAAAACTAATTCGTTTAGAAACTGAGCAAAATTAAGACAGCTCACATGTTCAGTTGAAAAGTGTTATGATCTGATCTATCAAATCTTATCTCGCTTCGATTTGCAGACACTTTTAAGCAATATGACAATGGCAAGTTGGTTTTGATAAGTATGTTTCGGTAAATGTTGTAATATTAATTATTTGTATATATAGCAGTATAAAGTTTGCAGTTGAGTTAAATTAGTTACTTTGGATCATTTGACTTGAACATGTGCTGGGTTATGTTTTAATTTTGCGCCTTGTTGTTGTTGCATTCACAAGACCGTATATAGAACACAAATTGAAACGATGCATTAGATTATAAACAGTATGCGAACTCCAATGTATAATTAGTGGCATAAGCAAAGTAAAATCTGGCATTAAACATACCTCCTCCTTGCTCTCAAGATGGTCTTTAATATGCTTGCAGAACACCGGCAACAAGATGGCCCGGCAATTGGGCAAGGCGAACAGTTTCGTCTCCACAAAATCCTTGATGCAACCCATTTTGGACTGGGTAAGACGACGGGGTGGAAACTTTTCCAATATCTCCACGATCAATGTGCTGCAATAACGTATATTAACATATACTTCAGAATAATTGAATAACAACAGATAACACACCTTAGATCCACGGGATCAAACACCTCCATCAAATCGGTGGCTATGATATGTAGATTCTTGAGCAGCGCCCCCTCCGACTTCAACTGATTGCTGGGGCATCCGATCATATTGATGAACATTTTGAGCAGCTCCTGCAGTCGTGTGGCAAAGTCCACATAGTCGTTATTACAGTTCATTGCCGCATACAAAACACGCGATCTAATCACAAACTTCATCACATAGTGCAGATAGCGTGTCGTCTTATAGAGGCGTCGCACTGCTGTGCTTTCCTCATGCTCAATGCCATCGGCGGATTTCTCGCTCGGTGTGATGGCATCGCTGATATTGCGCTGCAGCACATCCATCAGTTTCCTAATGCAATATACGTTACGAATATTTAAATTGCAGATTAAATACGGTTAACACTTACGTATAGGCCAAAGTGGCGGAGAAACTCTCATTGATGTACACATCGAGAACGGTGAGAAAATGTTGATACTTCAAATCGGAGACCGTTTCAATCAGATGTATGATGCTCATGAAGACTAGTTGATCGTACTTTTCATGATGATCGTTCTCGACCAGAATGTTAAACAGTGCATCGAGTATATCCTGCAGAAACTTGACCACCTCCTCACCGGGTACATTTGCCAATGCATTCAACGACTGCTCCAAGGTCTCCTTATGCGCCGACCAGTGCAGCAATCCCAACAGACTGACTGGAATTCATAGTTAAGAGTTGTGAAAAAATGCTCAATTGAAAAGAACGAGGGAGACAAATCTTACCACTCTGCGTTAGTTTTGTGCTGCATAGATTAACGTCAATGCATAACTGATCCTTGGGCAGCAGACTAAGGCCACCTGTAGGTGGTTTGGTACCCAGTAGCTCGGCCTTGGTTGCCGGCAACTCCAAATAGCTTTTGGCCACCAATTTGTCATACTTCTTGGGATCGATCTTGTAGACGGCGAGAATGTGCTGACCCTGCGTTATGGTCGTACCATTGGCCTGCATCAGACGCACATAGGACAGACCGAAGGGCTTCTCGGAGCGATCCTTCTGCTCGTTGCTGCTGCGATGCTTGAGGGTGAAGCGCAAATGACACACCTTGAACTCCTCGATGGGCAGGTGGATCTTGAATGTCTCCTGCCACTTGGGCTTGTCGTCGTGGTAATACACCACCGACTTGTAATCATCGATGGGCGGATGCCCGGCACCGATGCTCATCACGCCCGACATCTGCACGCCGTATTCGTTGACCACACAAACGGTGACCTCGACGTTCTTCTCCGATGTTTTGGCAATGCGTGCAAATTCACCGCTGCAAATGGTCAAATAGAGATCGTTGCGCACATCACCGGGCAATATGACCTCGGGGAAGCCCATTTTGCGGGCGACGGGCACATTGGTGTGCACCAACCGTGGAAAGTCCTCCTTGATCTGTTTAATGTCGCCGCGCAACACCTCAAAAGTGACAGCCATTTTGGACTCGATTTTGCCAATGTCCTTGTTGGCAATCAGTTTGCGCAGCGTGCCATCCAACGTGTCCTTCTCGCACATGATGAAAGGCAGATCGAGATTGTTGCGATGATCTTCCGGCTTGCTGATAATGGACGTCAGGTCCTTGCAGGCGACACCGAACGGACGACGCATCATGTACTCACTGGCGCTGCCCGAGGATCCGTTCGAATTGACCGACAGCTGCGAGTGCTTTCGACTGGCTGCCGTGAGGACACTGTTCGCAATGTTCATGCTGGTGCGCTTCGAGTCTGTGGAATCTTTCACCTCCATGGAACCAATGCGTATGGCAAAGCACACCAGATAGATTTTCGATATGTTCAAATCGTTGCGACTGAGATCGGTGAACAGCACTCGATTATTATCGAACTGATCGATATCCCGGGCAATGCCGGTTCGTGACCACTTCACCACATAGTTCTCACTAATCGGCTTATGCGTCTCGCCATTGAAGAGCGTAAACAGCAGGTCCGAATCCTCCTGGAACTTGCACACAAAAGCATTCACATGCAGCAATATGTTGTGCGAGTATTTGTTAAAGCCACGCGTTCTCTCCCGATCGCCAGTTAAACTCTGTATGGGGAAAGTGAGTTTAGTGGAAGCAAAATACAACGAAAATGGCCGAAGTGGCCTGAACTCAATGAAATGGTCCGACTTGGATATACCCTGTCTTGGTACTTGGTACTCTTTCAGTTCCTTTTTTAACCCACTTATGTTTAGACTATATAGATTTGTGATACCGTGAATTCCATAACACTAATGGGAGAATGAATCAAAAATTAAACCAGCCAGCTGCGCTTTTGAATTTCGTAATCGTAGTTGGTTCTAATTCTACTAATTGTGATAGATTGGTTAGAAAGCGGGCTTCCCAGAGTACTTAACCTCTCCCTAGCAAGTGCTCAGGGGATTCCTCTTCGTCTGCAGATACCATTGTAGGGGATTGGAGACTATTCGCATGAGAGCCAGCTAGCCAATGGCTGGTTAAGGCACAGGGCTCTCTACTTTGTGTTTTATTTATTCTTGTAATCCACTTACATTGGCCTTCTTTATGCGCTCCAGCGCATGCACGTGATTCTCGTAGAGCTCTGTCGTGCAGATGGCATTTGTGTCCAGGATGTCGCCGCTCTCGTCGCGCACGACCATGTCGAGACCGAGCAGCTTGTTGCCGGTGTCAATCTGTGCCGTCGCCTGCAGCTTCACCTTGCGCATCTCGTCGAGCGGCAGATTGCCGGATATCAAGGCTGCTCGATTATTGTTCAGCTCATTCATCTTTGGCCGTATCACCTGAAACTTCTCATTTGTGCTCTGCAAGCAATATAAAAATGTTATTTAGCTGCAAATTTGACTTGGATTCATTTACTTACCAAAAAGTAACTCTTCGCTATGCCGCCCCATTCCAGCAGTACCTTGGTGATCTCCTCGACAATATCGGTGCGTCGAATGCAATACTCGCCATTCACGATGTTGAACTCACACAGATGCACATAGCTTTTGGGGAAGATGCCGCGTGTTTGCTTCTCCCTGCGGCGGAGATAGACAGAATCAGAAAATATTACAATGTGGTCAACATATGCTTGCGAAATCGACAAAAAAAAAAATATATATATATATAATATATGGATATTTTTATAATGGCGTATGCATTAATAAATTTATGTGTATTTAAGAGCATGCCCCAAAGCGGGCAGCCACAAAAGTTGTTGTTGAAAGGAAAAAACTTATCTGAAATGCAGCAAAACTTATCGGAAATTCTACTAATTCTAAATGTATATATTGAAACAATTAAAATAATGGGCTTAAAAAAGATTTCAGTTCGATTCTTTAAGGATTTGCAATTAGTGCGAATGACTCTAAATTTACATATGAAACCAATTCTCAATTCGGTCTCTCGTTTTTAAAAGTTTTCCAGATAAAAAGCTGCAGCGATAAAACTGGACAGAGGGACCTGGTCCAAGACTATCCAAATGTCGTTTTGGCAGCTATAATCCGACAGCAAGAACAGACTTAGAATACTCACCAGTCGCTGGACAGGTCAGCTATCTAAACTAGGTATAATCAGTTGCGAAATTTGTTGATAACGAGACAACCCAAGATCAGGTTTCATGTAGGCAGAGGGAGAGCTGTAGGCTCAGAAGGGGTCTCAATAGATCTAAATAGATCTCAAGTCAATTTCTATCCGAAACTTTATTGCTGACTCTCGCATATTTGTACATATTTCGATAGGATGTGTATGCGTATATGTGTGAATGACTTATGCACGATATGTTTATGAGTGCAGCATGACACAATTCATTGCCGCCGCTGATGAATTACCCAACTCAAAATCCAACGCGCCAGCCGGAGCTGAGAGAGGCTCAACTGAAATTGTTTAGGGTGCACATGGGGGAGTAGAGGAAGTGCGCGCAAAGTGTGACTCTCACCAAATGAAATGGAATGCTTTAATTTGGCTTAATTCAGCATTTGACATGCGGGGTGGCCGCCTTAATTGCCAGAGGCAACAACAGAACCAAACAGTACCGAACAGAACTGAACTCAAGAACCATCAATCAGCGTACTCCCCAGCATACATATACAAATATATATATAATATACATATATAACTGATAGACGGAAATGTTGGAACTATGACAAATTGCGTTGCGTTGAACTTGATTCAGGTACCGGACATAGAAGTGACCTTCAATATATATATATATATATTGGGCACTCCCAAATTTTCAATTTTTGTATTGCTTATCGATTGGAAACCGTGAGAAAATGCACAATTAAAAATTATATTTCATTATAAACAAACAGAGGCAGTCAAACGAAAGACGAAAGACGAAAGAAAAACAAAAACAACAAATACGAATATAAATTTCGAATCGAAGAGGTTATCACAACGCATTGAATTTCTTTTTAAATGCCTCACACTCTCATCAATACAGTTTTATCGCACAATAGCAATAAATAAATAGCTACAGTGAAAACCTGGCACAACGGAAGCGAATCGAATTTTTGAATCAATACTTAAGCATTATATGACTTAATGAGCTCAGCTTAACGAATGCTCAGTTTACATGAATATTTACTTGCGACGGCTTCACTGTACTCGGCTCGTCTACTTGTGGGTCTGGGTTGTGGGTCAACTATGAAGAAAGGTCAGCCAACCAATCGTGTTGTATGCTGCACGTTGTTTTTGTTGCAACTCTTGTTGTGGCTACTGTCTCTCAGCGGTTGTTGTTCTTGTTTTCGTTTGTTGCTTTCAAAGATAAGGCAACGCACAGCAGAGCCGCCTCAAGTATGTGTCCAAGACACCATAGATAAATAAAAACAATCAAATAAAAACCCAAACTTCTTCTATCTATATGAAAAACCCAACCCTACAACACAGAAGGGTCAACAATCATATCGGACACACAAATTCGTATCTTAGTTCTTTCAATTTTCAATGGTTTTTGTTTTTTTTTTGCCACATGGCCGCATCTGTTTTTGCTACAGAAAGGGTTGAGAGAGAGCTAGTCGAGAGAATGCATTTGTTGTTGGGCAACGTGGCACAGATTCTTACATGCTGATTAAGTAAACAACACAGCCAAATGGGCAGCATTTTGGCCCACAACAGCTGGTTACCTGATTTATGCATGTGAACAACCCGGGCCCATTAGCATTTCCGTTTGTCTGCTCCAGATATAAAGCTGTTGTTGTTCTTTCCAGTTGTGTGGAGAAGAACTGCCGATTTATTTAGAGACACCCAGCCAACAAATTCAAAATTTAAGTTTTTGTTTAAATTCTTTGTATAATGGAAATCAGTGCAACTCATAAATATTAGAAGAATTCAAAACGATTTCCAAACTATCATCTGTAATCACTGGACTTTGTAGTTGCAAATGTCGAAATACAAATGTGAGAAGCAATTCAGATTCGCTGGACTCCAACGAGTTCAACGACTCGTATTACTTAAGGATCTTATATAATATGGATGTAGGTACAACCGGTTCTTATCGTTTGTGAGGGCAATCTTAAATTAAATATTTGAGTCTGGGTGTCAAAAGGAAACGAATTTTAACTCCGATTCTGATTCTGTTCCGTAAAGTATACAAATTTCGATTTCGACATTCTTAAAAACTTTTTACCGCTATTCCGGTAAGTTTGGCAACTTGATTTTTACGTTGCAGTCGGGCGTAATGGACTGTGGAATACCCTGTTATTATTTAAGCAAACAAAATAACTAATGATGAGATTCAGGTGTCAGCATGATGTCTGCAATGGCAGTAAGAGAGAAGTAATCCTAAGTCTCTGGACTCTCGCCAGTCCAACAATTCGGCACAAATACTGATCGATTTGCTTTAAGTTCTTATTTAATAAGGATTTAATTTACAACACGCACTGTACGATATGAATCTTGTAGTTGATTCAGTTACTTTTAACACTTTTACACTCCGAGTATTTCAGACACTAAAACTTTATGTAATTTTGAACAGTAAATCAAATACAAATGCAGTCAAAGTGCACATGCTAATCAGTGATTAATCAGAGTTGAGATTATTCAAATTTACATACTTTTGCTTGTAGCCGTAATACCAATGTGTGGTTGCCTTGAGAATTATGACCGCATCGCCCACATCCAGATTCAAGCGATGTGGCTTCGTATCCTGATCAAAATTGCATTTGGCTGCAAATGGGGAAAAAGACGAAATAATAATTATTAAATGTATAAAATTTATTGAAATATAGTGCAGGTATTACTTTATTATAATCCAGTCACCTGTCGCGATTCAGCTACGATGCGAAACTGAGCTGGCAAATTAAAGCTAGCCGAATGTGCTTCTCTCAATTGACATGCTTGGGTTGAGGGTTATCAATTACTTAATTCAGATCGGGATCGGAAGCTGGGGTTGTTGTTTTTTATTTTTACTGGAGCGGATGGGGGGCTATGAGTGATTTGCATTGCCACTGATAATGATGCGCGTCGTTCTACGTGAGATTTATCTAACTGCAAGCACAGCGTATAAAGCTGATAAGGTTCTAGTTAAATGACGCATTACGAAGAGACAGAGAGAGATAGAGAGAGTTGCAAAAGAAATGCAACAAGACGCAATCAGTGAGACACGCTGCGGGGGCAAGCAACAGATGACGATGAGGATCGAGACAAAGCCGCTGTTGCATTCACAGACGACTGCTGCGACATCGTCATCACTTCCTCGCCCGATAAACATAAGTATTTGTGTGTGTGTGTGGGTGTGTGTGTGTGTAGATACAAATATGCCACAGCTGCAGGCAACGCCAAAAGCAGACGCAACAACAACAGCAACAACAAAGCCGCCTTCGCGTAATACGCCACGGGTGGTGCGGTGCTTGTGATGGTGGTGGTGGTGGTGCTGATGGTGGTGGTATGGGTGTTGTTGTTGCCACCGTCCCGGTCCAATGACCGATGTGCTCTGTGGTCTCTGTGGCTGATGAACGAGCATAACCAGCCGAGAACGACCTCCACAGTACATAAACTAACAAAAGCAACAACAATAAGTGGCAACAATTTGCAAAGGTATTTTTTTTTTATTCATTTCGTTCTGTTTCTGTTCTGTTTTCATTCACTCGCATTTGTTGGAGAGTGAGAGATTTTTGTTGATCTGCCCAATTGCATGGAAAGTTAAGTCCGGAGTGGGTCAATTACGAAAACCAGTCGAGCATAGCCACTAGTTGCTATTAGTTCACTCACAGATTCATTCACAGACTATTATTTCTCTGGTTGTGTGCAAAACTTTTGTGGCGAGTGCAAATGCGCTGTTTTATTTTGCCTTTATGGAATGCAATAATAAAGCAACGCTTCGATATAATCATGAGGAAACTGGATGATCACGGTAAACATTAAACAGTAAACAGCAAAAGCAAGCACAAACCACAAGCATGTAAGTGTACTGGAGTAGCACATACCCTGTAACACGTGCCCCTAACGAAATACTTTATAAAATTTAATGTTTTTCTTTTTTGGTCCACATTAGTTGGATATATTAAATAAAAGCTGAATAAAAGCATTAAATTTTCATTTATTTATTTTTTTGTTAGTACAAAACATTTTAATATCTGTTTTTAATTTAAGACGTCTGTTTTTAATAAAAAAAATAAAATTGCGTTTATGAAAAAAATTAGTAATAACAATTTCAGAAAACGGCTTGAAAATGCAACCTTAATATCAATCATGATATTACAACAACAAGCCTTCCGATTTTTTTTATTTATCAATTCGATTAGGTATTGATCTTTTTATCTCATTAGAGTGTTATATAAAATTCTCTGATGAAGAAGATAAGCATATGCCTTTCTTTGAATTTCGCAGGGTGTATCTGTATTACTTTAGCTGTCAGTCAAAGTTTATGAGAACTGCACATTCATAACGATCTTCCTGGTTTTCCAATGCGGTTTGCGTTTTAAGTATTGCTGCTGCAGCTAAGTTTAACATTGAAGATACATATGTACAAATATGTTTTCATTATTGGAAGTTGCATTTCACTTTTTCTCACTCTCTCTCTCTTTTTTCTTGTCACAGGGTATCTACTAGCTTGTCAACTTTTTTACGTAATTTATTTTTATTAAATGTACATTTTGAAACTTATGTATATCAATTTTCATACATAAGTTTAACCTGAAGTGTTCTTATGCAAAATAATAAACTGCTAATTCACAATTTCTGGGAAATGAATGAATCATTATCATGATGATGATGACGATGACGACGCCGACGCTGCTGCCGGTCAACCAATCAGTCATCGAGCGCTGTACACACCTTGCTCAGGCCTCAGTCTCAAACAGACGCTGCTGCTTATGAAAATGTCATTAAATCGAACTCATTTCCCATAAAGCAGGAACGATGGAAACTGTAAGGCAACTTTTATCTGGAATTGCTGGACTAACGGAAACAATCGTGAATAATGAAATGCAAACGCGCCTGCGGCCATAAATAAACGAGGGGGGAGCAGGAGGCCAAGTCACGGCTGAATGGTGTGAGAAGAAAAGGGTTCAGCAGCAGTAGCAGCATAAACTGAGCGGGGACAGGTAAGCCAGGTAGACGACGTCATCGAAGCACACACTTTATGGCCAGTGGACAAATGGTGTGCCAACTGCAACAGCAACGGCTACAAAGGCGACTTTGTTAGCGGCGGATGCGCCCCCACACAACTTAAGGCAAGGTGCGGAGTCTGGCGGGGGTCAGCACGTGCATGGAGTGTGTGCCTAGACTTAAAGGTAGCCGTGCTTAAATGCAAACATAGCTGCTGCTGCTGCCTAGCAAATGAAGCAACACAATTACAATAAAAATAATAATAACAATAACAACAAATTTCCAGCAAGTAAAAAAAAAAACTACGACGCTTCGTCATCTTCCCGCTGACAAGTCATATATAAACACATACACACACACATACATAAATACACACACACACACATGCATGCATGAATACTTATGTACACAAAAACAACAACAATCGTGACTGGACGTCGTCAGCGATATCAGCAGCGGCATCGACTTGGCTCATTTTTAAATTTCAGGTTTAAATAGCACGCTTTACATAAATACAGACACACATACACATACATGCAAACATATGTACATATGTGTGGGTGTATTAACAGTAGCACACGTAAAACACGACTGATACTGTGAGACTGACTCAAAGTCATTGTAATCACAACTTTGATTGTTCGATTCAAATTCAATTGCAAAAATTCAATTCAAATGCACACCGAAAAAATATACGAAGTTTCTTTTTGAACTTTACTTGAACTTCTTTTCTCCAAATAAGTGAGAAGTTGTTGATTCAAACATTTTTCTTATAAAGGTTAAATTTGAAAAAAGGTATACAAAGTTTTTAATTATGTGTTAAGCAGCTAAATATATATTAAAATTATAAAAAGAGTTAATAACCACAAAACAATCAGTTGAAATCATATTTGATTTTAGTACTGATTTATCAAACCTTTCTTGTATAACTAGTGCAGAGACAGAAAATATGGAATAATATAAAAATATCCAAGCCTAATTTTTAATATGATTCTGCATACTAAATGAAAATAATAGTAGATTGACGCTAAATTCATACTTAAATTTTGTTTAAAGATCGTTTTTGTGTATTTAATTCGGCTCTACAAACTAATTTGCAAATTTATCAAGTATAATATACATATATAGCGTACAATTATTTTGCACAGTGGTAATTGCTTACATGATATAATATGACATACATAATTAAATATAATACCATATTACGTATATAAATGCAATGTTATATGTATTTTTTTTATTTGTTTCTTTTTTTTTCGCTTGCGTCAATTCAATTCAATTCTTTTTATTTCAACATGACTTAGTATATATATTTTTAATTCAATAATTTAAATATATCTCATTTAAAATTTAAGTTTATAACGCCTTAAGTGAATTAAAGATTTCAATAGCAATTGAATCATTTATGAATATTTTTGTATTTTGCTTAGAGCTGAAACTGCTCCCACAGATGATCAGATAGATTCAGTCACTGTGACTGCTGCTCATCTCTAATTCAGTTGTTGTTGTTTGTTTGTTTGTTTTTGTTGTTATTATGAATGATGTTTTTGTCTGTGGCGCATTAAGTCAGCGTTTTTTCTAAGCTCATTTGTTCTTGGCGCTTGACTCTCAAAGCAATGAGCTAAGCTATGGCTAAAAATATGTGATGTGTGTAAATCATATGTATATCTATATACATGTGTACACACACACAGAGACTCACACACATATGCACACAGACTCACACACACACATACACATACATGAATGCGAGTTAAGTTTTGAGGGTCAATTATAACGATTCCCAACGGTTAAGACGCACGGCTTGTCTGGCTAATAATAGCTGCTGCCTATATACGTATATGTATACACACGCACAAATAGTACATTTACGTATGTATGTATGTATGTACATACGTAGGTATATTTCAGGGAGCTGAGCCGAGTTTAGCGTAACGCTTTTTATGGGCGTGTTGAAACAAAAATTCCATTGTATTCTTTTCTGCTACTCATATATATATATTTTTTTTGTATTTTGGCAAAAAATATTTTTTAAAACCCGATTCTTATTCTGACAGGTAAACAGAGCGAGAGAGAGATAGATAGGGGGAGAAAAAGACCGAGACATATTTGTAGATAAGATTTTATGGGCAGTTGACAGTTACAGTTAATGGCGCCGCGCTCGTAAAACCCACAAGAAGAATTAACCGAAAACTTGAGACGCAAAGGAAAATGTTAATAGTAGTGGCGAGCCATAAAAATTGTGAATATAAACAAAAACTTGACCCATTTAGGCCAAGAGTACACAAGAAGCACACAAATTGTTTACAAGAAGGATAGTGATTTTATTACATGTACCACCAACTTCCTTGTACTGCCGTGATTAAGGAAAGGTTTTTTACTTTTATCTTTATATTTTTCAAAGAATTTCAAAACATAAATATGGCAATTGTTCTTCGAATAGATAAAGTGCTTTAGTTCCAAGAATACTGTTTTTTTAATCAAACATATTACAAAAAATATATGTGCAACGCATTAAACAGTATGCTTATAGCAAAAGCAACCAGATTTTCTTGCTTCAGATAAATAATGCACTGCTTTTATATATTGTATATACGACATAATATTATTCATTTTATGACGTCAAATGTTTTCAAGAGATTCTATATGAAATTGCAATGAAATATTTATAGAACTATATTTCAAGATTGCACTCCTGAGTCATTTGGCTCTTTTAACCTAGGGTTCCGAGTGGACTTTGAGTCTCTGTCTGATCGAAACAGTAGAAGTTCGATAAACCGAAACTAGTTTGAATCGCTTTCAATGATACATTTATGAGTCAATTAATGCCACCAATGCCAAAGCTGATCCACAACTGCCACCCACAAGTAAAGCGCCGTTACTTTCTATGTAGATACCATTCGCCACAGAGAGAATCGAGCAAAATGTATATGCTTAATTATAGGCAATTTCCAAGTCGAACTTTTGCTTTCGACGACGATTGGGAAAAAGGCAATTACGAATAAGAGATGCGACAATCTTTTGACATTTTCTAATCTGGGGAGCAATAAAAAGAAACCCGATGGAGGCCATTGGATGCTATTAAATTTCAATTTGGATTGCGAAATAGAAAGCGCAGATTGGCTTCCAAGTGCTTCGCACTGACTAGAAGTGAGCGAGAGAGACAGAGAGAGTTGAAGAAGTGGAATGAAACTGGAACTGGATGTAGATATCAAAATGCAAGTGGATGTTGCTTTGCACAATCGCCTAGGGAAGTGCTCATAAATAAAGATGATGGCGCAGGGGGGGGGGGGGGGATGCATCTTCTTGTTGTTGTTGATAGTTTTATGTCAAGCAAACAATCAAGCAGCTGTTGCGAGGGGGGTGTCAGACTATTTGAGCAAGTGCTAAATCTGGCAATGTACACATCCAAATACACATATACATACATATTTACATCTTTATATCTGAGCTTTTGGGTGCAATCGTAGTTGCGCTTTGTCATGGTTGAAAATTTGGAAAGCACTTTCAATTATGTAAATGAAAAGGCTTTTCATGCGCTACAAAAATTAACGAGCAAGAAAATTTTAATTAAATAGAAAAACCCAAACTGCAATTCGACTCGACTCAATTCAGCTCCAACTCGACTCGACTTCTCTCTTCACTCTCAACCTCCACTCTCGGCTCGTCTCACTTTTTCAATGCTGAGCCTCATTAAGTTTTACGTTTGCTTTGCTCTTGTTGTTGTTGTTTTTGCTATTCAAATTTAGAAGTAGAATGCATGGCTGCCTACACTATCTTTCTCCCTCGCACCGTCTCCCTCTCCCTAATTAAAACTACATATATTCATGCAAAGAAAGTAGTGCACAAAGCGGTGAGTCAAGTGTAAAGAGCAAAGGAGCATAGGCGAAATGTATGTGTGGGAGTGAGAAAGAGGTAGGGTGAGTGGAGACAGTGTCGCAGGTGCAGCAGACGTCACCCAACTAATGTCAATGAACAGTAGAGTAGCATGGCAAATGCCTGAAAGCAACAAATCAACACAAATAGACAGACGACGGAGAAGAAAAGGAAGAGAGAGAGAGAGAGAGAGAGAGAGAGCGGGTGTGATTGTGTTAGTGTGGACTCCCGCTACGCATCGCAGAAGTGAGGGGTGGGGGTAGCCACTTCCCTCACTTTGAATTCAAATGGAGCCTTTTTTTGGAAGCATCAAATGACAAAATGACAAATAAAAGAAATAAATGCAAACAAAAGCTTAAGAAATTTTCTATTATTTGCTCAAATGTGGGACAGCGAATCGCATTTTTACCGCATTTCGAAATGCGTTGCTGCATTGTTTTTGTTGTTTCTGCGGTTATTGCTGCTGTTACACACTAACACAAGCACACACACACACTCATGTATTTACTTAGTGTTTAAACTATAAGACGCAGGCGTTAAAATAAAAATAAAATAAAAACAGGCGATAAGACAACAACAAACTATTGTTGATAAGCGAAAAATAAGTGTGTACATATTTAAGCATTTCATGGCAAATGCAGCGAGGATAAGTTAACTAAAAAATACCGAAAAATAATAATAATAAAAAAAAAGTATTCGCTTTAATTGCACTGTAAATGGTACCAGAGCTGTGTGTATGAAAAGAGAGAGACAAATTATAACTATTTGATCTTCCTTCCACTTTTACGTGTGTAAGTAGTGTGTGTGTATGTGTGAATTAGTTGCTCATTACAAGAGACTAACCAAATGAAAAAACTCAGCCCAATGCCGTGTGTAATCTAACGGCATATCTTTTTAATATACGTACAAAAAATGCCGCAATTTTGCCCCTGCCACTCTGCAAATGAGAACTGATATGTACTGAAATGATTTCGACAGTGGATGAGCAGTGGTAAAGCAGAGCGAGCAGGCAGTGATAAAGAGAGATGCAACGAGCGAGGGGGGAAGGGCAAACACGTGTAAATATTGAGCGCAAACATTATGAGCATTTGAATGAACAGTTAATTCGATTACGAAACTACGAATTGCGCGAGTGATATTCACACTCATACATACATGCATGCATTCAAACATATGTACATATGTAATGTGTAAATATATATGCATCTATTATCTATTGAACACCGAAAAGGTCAACAAACAAACGAGCCGACAGACAATAATAGAAAAATGCACACATACGAAGAACAACAGAGATGAGAGCATTTCAAAAATGTTACATTTGCCATTTCATGGTCATTGCCAATGAATAGAATGGGAATTGTTGTTGCTGTTGTTGCTGTGCATGGAAAATATATGTCTGTTCTCTTGTGTGTGCGTGTAAGTGTAAGTGAATGCAGCCAGGCGATAGAAAACAGGTTACAGCCAAACAGGCAAACTCGACTGTAACGCGAAGATGCGGAGGCTGAGAAAAAAATATAGGATGCGATTGAAAGAAAAACGAAATTAAAGAAGATGATGAAGAAGCAGATGAAAGTGTGTATGCGCATGTTGACACAGCGACCACATGGCCGGCGAATGCAAGGGAGAGAGAGAGCTGGGACAGATGCAGCAGCAGCACCATCAACAACAACAACAACTACCGTAGCAAACGCAGCAGGGGAGGAGAACCAGAAACCAAGATCCAAAGTCAGCAAAGCAATTGCACTTGAGCGCAAGGTAAGACAGAAAAACTGTTAGTGTTGTTGTTGTTGCCGTCTTCTTTCACTGAGTTTTTGGAATTGAACACCCACAAAATTGCTGCCATTGTTGGTTTGTTCCAGGAAAATTTAGCATTAAATTAGGCACTTTGTTTAAACAATTTCGGCAGTAATATGTGTGAAAATAAACATTTTTTCAACATTACCAAACAATATTTTTCAGTTTCTTTTTGTTTTTGGTCTTCACTTGAGTGTTTTTCTTTTTTGTTATTTTTTTTTGTTAAATTTCGACTTACCAATGCCAAATGACTGCTTAGCGTTGCAATCGCTCCACACACTCATTGTGAATGATTGTTGTTGTTGATGATCTTGTTAACTTTTTCCAAAATAATAAACATGCATACACACTTACACACACGTACAATTACGAACATAGGTTTACGTACACTTTCGTTGGCAAATATAAAAAAAATAGAAAACGAGTCGGAAATTTGCAAAAGTAAAAACAAATTAAAAAAACAACTTGTGTATGAAAAGCAACACGTAGTTTTAGTTGAAATTCAGTGATGTTCACGAAGCCGACAACATTTGCATTTACTTGTTGCTTCGCCTCAACCGCTGGCTTAATTAAAATTATAATGTGATTTATTGCACAATTCCATTGCAGCAGTTATTCTTTATATTTTGTTTGTCGTGTCGGTCAATTTGTTCTCATTTTGGGAGTTGGCCGCATTTAATCTCTGCTTACGCTCCCGCACGCACACACACACGCACACATATACGCACACACTCGAGCGGGCATATTTCCACTTCGCTGTTTCGTTCACAATTAATTAATTAACCGGAATGAACTCCGCGCGCAGACAACACACAACACACAACGCATTTCAACTGTTGCTCGGCTTCTATTGTGCAGTGTGACCAGTCTACGCTAAACGCAAATCACTCAAGAGCTACTTAACATAAATACGAAAAAATGTAATATAATATTATGCAGCTTATTCACATTATGTTAAATATATTTTATTTAGTTTAAGTAAACTATATTGTGTTTATTTAATGCAAAGTTGAATTAAAAGTTGTTGGTATTTTTGGATACCACGGCTGCAGCATATATGCCTTTGCATGGCGCAGGTATTTCCATGGCAGCACAGAACGGTCGCACGGTTTTCCGCCAGTCATCGTGAAAAATATTCGGCGCGCCATTTCTGTGTTTGCGCTTCCAAACATCCAGCAATAAACTAAACAAAACTCGATAACAGCAAATTGTTGTGTTGAACGGGCAACCATTCGACGCCGGCGCCCACAGAAACAATATACAAATACATAGGCACACAGCAGAAAATACGCACTCGAGTTGCACACATTTGCTCAATTCGCGAGCAGAAATTTGACGATTAGCGAATATAGTTTAAACAGTCGGAGACGGATCATCATCATCAGCAAGAAGAATCGAAATGTTCGGCGGCGCTAAACCCTCATTCGGAGCGGGAGCCGGCGCTACAGGCTTTGGCGCCTTCAGCAACACCGCCGCAGCAACACCCTTCGGCCAGTCGGCCTTTGGGAAGCCAGCGACGCCAGCGTTTGGAGGGACGCCCGCCTTTGGCGCCCAGCCAGCCCAGCCCTCGATGTTTGGAAGTGCGGCAGCACCGAATCAAACCACTGGCGGACTCTTTGGCAGTGCAACAACAACAAGCGCTTTTGGCAGCACAACAGCGGCGCCCACATCATTTGGAGGTTAGAAACGAATTGCGAAAATGTCGATATTCATTTTGCAGACATTAACGTAAATTGTGAAATGCATTTCAGAGTTTCTTTGTTTGTCTGTCTGATTAACTTGTTAACTGCAGTTAGATTTTGCTTGCAGCTTAATTTCATCATCTTGTAAATAAATAGACATAATCTCGATTATTATCTGAAATCGATCAAGTGAGAGTGATAAATATGTCAAGTGAGATTTGAGTTTTGACATTTTGATTTTAAGATTGTTTAATTTTAAATAAAGCATTGCTCGAATTCTATTTTCAAACTGAATGAAAATAATTGCATTTTGCAAGTAACAAACAAGAAAAATACTTGATAATTATTTGAGAAATTTCTAGTCATGCGACGTATGTATTTAAACGGTATTTTAAACTTCGGCTTGCCGACGATTCCGCTTTTCTCAGCTGTTTTTAATGCTTTTGTTTTTTGTTTTAGCATTTTCGCAGGCACCGCAGCAGACTTCAAGTATATTTGGATCGACGCAGGCGGCGCCAAACACGTCGCTCTTTGGTCAGACCGCAACGAGCGCCTTTGGAGCCGCCAAGCCCACAACTCTGGGCATGACCAGTTTTGGACAGACGCCGGCGGCGCAGCCACTCTTTGGTCAACAGCAGACAGTGGCTTCAAGTGCCTCGGGCTTTGGTAGCTTTGGCCAAACGGCGCCGACAACAACAAATGTATTTGGCAGCGGTGCCGCCTCGGCATTTGGCCAACCCCAGGCGGTAACTGTGGGTGCGGCTGGTGGCGTCAATGCGGGCACCTCGCTGGTCAAATATCAGCCCACCATTGGCACGGACACACTGATGAAGGGCGGCCAAACAAACAATGTGAACACCAAGCAGCATTGCATCACTGCGATGAAGGAATACGAGCTGAAATCACTGGAGGAATTGCGCCTGGAGGATTACATGAGTGGCCGCAAGGGTCCACAGGCGGGCAGTGCGCCGGGTGCCTTTGGTTTTGGTAGTCCCACTGCCGGCACACAGGCCACGGCGGGTGGCGGACTCTTTGGATCGCCGTCACAGCAACAGCAGCAGCACAGCGCCGGACTCTTCGGCCAGACGGGCCAGGAGAACAAGAGCTTATTTGGCAGCTCGGCCTTTGGCCAGCAGGCACCAGGCAGCGCTTTCGGTGCACCCGCCCAACAGAATAACTTTATGCAGAAGCCTTTCGGTGCGGCTCCAACGAGCGCCTTTGGCACCACCACAACCGATGCAGCCAATCCATTTGGCGCCAAGCCTGTCGGATTTGGCCAAACGGGTAGCAATATGTTTGGTCAGGCGACGGCAACAAATGCTGCGCCTGCCTTTGGCCAGACAACAACCACTTTTGGTGGCTTTGGCAGCACGGCTGGGCCTACTGCTCAGCAGACGCCGCTGTTTGGCGCCACAAATCCAACGGATCCTAATAAGCCAGCCTTTGGACTGGGCACCGCTGCGTCCACTGCGCAGCCGGGCTTTGGTGGTTTCGGTTCGACGGCAACGAGCACCGCTGGTGGCGGTCTCTTTGGCTCAAAGCCGGCGACGAGCTTTGCGGCGCCCGCTTTTGGGGCCAGCTCCACGGCAAACACAGCCTTCGGCAACTTTACGCTGAGCAACAGCAATGCTCCGGGCGCCGGCGGTGGTCTGTTCAACACCAACTTGAATAAGCCGCCAACATCGGCGTTTGGTGGCTTTGGCACCACTTCATCGGCACCGCTCAACTTCAATGCCAGCAACACGGGCAACTCCATCTTCAGCAGTGCCGCCAAGCCGGGCGGTCTATTTGGGGGTGGCAACACCACTCTCGGTACCGGCACTGGTGCTGCACCAACGGGTGGCGGTCTTTTTGGGGCCGGTGGCGCAAATGGTGGATTTGGCAGCACTTTGGGTGGCAGTTTTGGCAGCCTCGGCGGCGGCAATACGGCTCTCTCTGGCCTCGGATTGGGTGCATCTCCCGCCCAGGGCGTTGTTGTGGTACCCATCCATCAGCAGATCCTATCGAAGGTGACATCGCCATATGGCGATACGCCAATCTTCAGGGATCTGAAGCGCAACGAAGAGGTGGACGCCACGCGTGCCACAAATCCCGTGGCACAGCAGGCAATGATCGATATGAACAGTCATCATTACAAGATCACCGAGAAGGAGGGTCCGGCCGGCATTCGGGTGAAGGCGCTGGTCAGCGCCCGCAACACCAAGTCCATGTTCGATGGTCTCGAGGAGTTTGATGCCAGTGTCGAGGGCTTCAGTCTCAAGCCGAATGCTAAGCGGCTGGTCATCAAACCCAGACCGAAGACAACCACCACGAGCGAGCCGAGTAGCATCCAACATCAAGGCAATAGCGGCAGCGGCAGTCCTGCTCCTGCAGCAGTGCGTCCTCCGACCAAGTCATACAACGGCATCACACCAAACGAACCGGTGCCAATCAGTGTCACCAACAGCTCCCCGGTGGCCAATCGAGCTGATGCGGATAGCAGTCGTCGCGAATCCTGGTTGCATCCCAACAACTTGGCCAAGGTGCGTCAGCACAATCTGCAATCGGGCATGGATCAGTCGCCCCTAAATAGCACCGTGACGGATCTGGTGCCACGCAAGCCACTGGAAACGTATAAGAATGCGGCGCCGGCCGCACGCCTCTCAGTGTCCACCATACCGGAGAATCCGTTCGAGGATCAGGCCAGCAGCATTGCGCGTCGCGACACATTCATTTCGGAGCACGGCAACGAGAGCAGTCTCTCGATACGCTCCAACGACTCGGAGCAGCAGCAGCAGCGTCTGGCCATTGAACCGGCCGCAGATGCGGATCCCAATCCGGATGCTGACACAGAGCCACATCCGACGGGCATTGTGCTGCGCCGCGTTGGCTACTACACCATACCGCAACTGGACGATCTCAAGTCCTATCTGGCCGAGGATGGCTCCTGTGTGGTCCCCGATTTCACAGTTGGTCGCGAAGGCTACGGCAACGTTTACTTTGGCAAGGAACTGGACGTAGCCGGTCTCAATCTGGATGAAATAGGTAAGCGAAAAGGATTTCTCTGTTTGGAACTCCTTTATTAAAGTTCTCCTTTTTTTTTCTTAGTACATTTTCGCAACAAGGAGGTCATCATTTATCCGGACGATGATAATAAGCCGCCCATTGGCAGCGGCTTGAATCGAGAGGCTCAGGTCACGCTGGATCAGGTGTGGCCCGTGGACAAGACGAAGCATGAGGCGATTAAGGATCCACAGCGTCTGCTCGAAATGGACTGGGAGGCGAAATTGCGTCGCGTTTGCGATAAGAATGCGACACGTTTCATTGAGTTCCGGCCGGAGACGGGCAGCTGGGTGTTTCGCGTCAAGCACTTCTCCAAATACGGACTGGCCGATAGCGATGAGGAAGACGACGAGATACCCACCGATCCCAAGAAGGCCAAAATGGGTGCCATGGAGGCCACCACTTCCACCGATAAAATGACTTTGACATCGCTGCGCAAAGCGCAAAAGATCTCCGAGGAGGCCGGTCGGACCATGGATCCAAAGTCATTGGATGTTGTCTGCGTTGCCGGCGGCTTTCGACCCATGGACACCTCCGCTGAGTTCCTCATGATGGACAAGACACGTGAGTGACTAGAATGCCGATGCCGTTAAAGATCACAATTGAACTTGATATGTTTTTTCCAACACAGAATTCTTTCAAGCCGGCGGCGGCACCGATTTCTCCATGTTTGATGCACCACGTCCCGTGGCCGCCAGTCCCCCGGCTGCGCTGTCCCACGAATTTATGGGCAGTGAGCCGCATAAGATGCAGCTGATGAAATCATCCCTGTTTGTGGAGGACAATGGCAGTGACGATGAGCTGGGTGTGTACCTTCTAAATAACTGATATCCCTAACGGAATTATCAGATAGCAAACAATCCACAAACTAAAAGTGAAGATGTCAATTTCCCACAAGATTCATGTTCTTTTCTTTTTTGTATTATATTATATATATTGTTTTTATTACGCTTGTTATACTTTTTTCTGCATAAAATTTGTGTTTCAAAAGTTTTGCCAAACTTGTATGAATATTTAAAAAGTATTAAGCCAGAAATAAGGTCATCACAAATAATAATTTAGATTACTGCTTGCAGCAATTTAATGATATATGCCTGTTCAGTTTTAGATAAAGCTCAACTTCTTTTAAATGTATTGCTCCACTGATCCATTTGATCCAGTGAAATCTTTGGCAATAGCAACTTCATTTTACACCAAAGCTTAACTCAAGTTCTTATTTTGGCCAAAACTCAATTTAGTTGCTTTATCCTCCCGTTTTTGTTTTTGCGACAGATTCGTTTCCGCTGCGTGGAAGACGGCAACAGCAGCAGCAAAAGCTGCGCACACATAACTTATTCGGGCAGGATACGCAGATGTGGAAGGATGCTGTCGCCTCGGAGAACTCCAGTGAATATGGACGTCAGTCGCCACTGTTGGCCGTATCCTCGTCGAACTCCGTGAACAGCATAATCCGCGAACTGCAATCCGAGGTGATACTTTGAGCACCATAATCAGTTTTGTTACCTGTGCCTGTTACTCATTTCTATTTGCACTTGTAGACATCATCGGTGGCAGCTGAGAGTGTTAATCCGGCCGAAAAGAATGCTCAGCCAACGCAGCTATTGGGTGCCCTAAAGGCCTTCAACGTTGTGATAAAACCACGTGTGGCACCCGAAAAAGTATTCGCCTCTGTTGTGCCACTGTCCCGTTCCATTGCCCATGGCCTCTACAACGGCTGGATAGCGGATCTGGGCTTCTACAAGGGGCGTAGTTTCAAGCTCAGCTTTGGGCCACAGAACACACTGATGGTGCCCAACACCTTCAACAATCTGTGCAGTTTGCGGGAGTGTAAGTACACAAAATACCACAATTCGATTCATCAGAGGATTGCTTCTAATGCTCTGTGTTTATGTCAACAGCCGGCAAAGCCACGCCCGCAGCGATCGCCTTTGAGGCACGCGTCGCCAATGATTACTCGCCCAATTTGATGCAGCGACTCCAATTCAATACAGTCGATAAATATGAGCATTTTGGCGATACTATTTTACCGCATCTGGAGGTGCAGCTGCAGGACTGCAGCATCCGCCAAGTGGAGGGCAGCAACTGTCCCTGGCTGCAGTCGAACAATGGGACCCAGCTGATTGCCAAGCATCTTGCCGCTGCCATTAGGCTGAGCAAAGCAAGCAGCATGGATGCTTATGGAGTCTCCGTGTGGTCGCTGATGATTTCGCTGTGGGGCGAGCACGAGGAGCTGGTCGGGCAGGACTCCAGCTCCCATTTTGTGGTCATGTGTCGGCGCAATCTGCTGTCAGAGTGGCTGGAAAATGCGCTCGTCAGCAAGGATTTGCTCTCAAAGAAGGTCGCCAACAATAGCTATCTGGCTCATATGCTGGACTTGTTGTCCTGCCACCGTGTGACCGAAGCTTGCGAATTGGCCTTTAAATACGACGATGCCAATTTGGCACTGATCCTAGCTCAGCTCAGCTCTGGCGCCGTGGTGCGCATGCTCATGGAGGAGCAACTATTTGCGTGGCAGCAGAGCAAATCGGACAAATACATTAGCCTGGAGCGCATCAAAATGTTCATGCTTGCCGCGGGAGTTCCACAGATGCAGTCGTCCCATGGTGCCATCAATCTACTAGAGGACTGCAGCTGGCTGACCGTATTGGCCCTCCAGCTGTGGTACTTGACAGCACCCACCTCGAGCATAACTGATGCACTGTTGGAGTACGACAAGTCTTTCCAGGCCGAGGAAAGCTATGCGGATCCACCCAAGCCCAACTACAAAGCCAAGCAGCCGTACAAGAGCCAGCAGTCCATCTATGATCTGCGCTACCATCTCCTCCAGCTCTACTCAAAGCGTGGCCATTCCTTGGAGCAAACCTTGAATCCAATCACACACACCTCAGATCCAATGGATTTTCGCCTAAGGTCAGAAATTGAAATCTGCCATCTGCCTTAATATAAACTAAATTTTATACCAAATGTAATTCACAGCTGGATGCTACTGCAAACGTTGGAGGCGCTTGGCTATCATCATTGCACTCCGTTGGCCGAGGCGCAACTGCACGTGGACTTTGCCAGCCAGCTGGAGAACGAAGACCTCTGGCAGTGGGCAATATTTGTGCAGCTGCACATTAAGGATCGCAATCAGCGGGAACGCGCCGTGCAGCACACACTCCAGCAACATGTCAGCGTTTCTGCTGAGACTCTGACTGCGGAGGAGGAATTCATCATCGAACAGCTGGGCGTGCCCGAGTCATGGGTGGACTACGCCAAGGCGGTTAAGGCCGGCTCCATGGGACGCCGTCACGCTCAGGCCAAGTATCTGCTGAAGGCGAAGCATTGGGTGCAAGCACACGAGATAATCTTCCAGTATATCGCACCAGATGCCATCATAAATAGTGAGTACATTAATCTTATTGATATAGTTATGACTATTGATATATATAAATTGATATATTTTAATGCAGACAACCTGGAGTATTTGAACAGTTTACTCAGTCAGTTTGAGTGCACGGACGATGGTGGTGTTAAGGTGCCAAATTGGACAAATCAGGGTCAGATATTTCTCGACTTCATCGACATCAGTGCCAAGTTCGGGCAGATACATAACGTCACAAGCAATTCGGAAATGCTGGCGCGCTGGGAGAACCTCAAGCCACAGCTCAGTGAGATCTGCTCACGCATCAGCCTTCTGCCGTGCCCCACATCCAAGCATCGTCTGTGCCAGACTGAGATATCCAAGTGCCTGACCTGTCTGGTGCATGGCATACGCATTGTGTGGGAGGAGTTCGATTCCTGTTATGTCATAGAAATGGCCTTAGACCGGCTGCCCATGCCACAGGAGTTTATTACCAAAGAGCATAGCAACCTGCTCGAAGAATTTATGCAGAATATGCTGAATCATCAGTCACAGGAATCGGAATCCAAATCAGAGCCAGCACCACGCATGATTATACAAAATTAAATTAACATGATCAATCCATAGGAAACTAAGCAAAAGTCAACGATGAGCGGTGAGCGATGAGCGATTAGCGATGTGTAGTTTAGCTGCCAATTTAATTTAGGTTTATTAATTATAGGAAATAAGCATTAGTTCATTATCTATATATTGTCTATCTATCTATCAAGTGTTTCAAATATTAAATATTACGTATTCTTTGATAAACAATAAAATTGATGTTTATTTTATAACTTAAAAGACAACAAAAAACTCACAAATCTTTAACTTTAAGCTTTTGCTATTCATCGATAAATGGTTGAATTAAGCTCTTAAAAGCTTCAATTAAAATTGGATCGAGAGTTGCCAGTGACTAGCAAGAACTTTAGTTGTTGGATCAGTCGACGGCTGCCTTTCGACAAGAGCACGAGGATCTCGCGCATATCAGTTAAGCCCAATTTGTTGTTACCTGTGTGTAATACAGACTATTCAAGTTGAAATTGCAAGCTAGTTTTGAGTTGCTCAGCTGAAAATGACAGACGCCAAGCCAAGTTCCTGGTGCGGTAAGGGTGACAAGCCCCGTGATTTCGCCAAGCATAAGCCAATTATTTGCTACGACCAGCCGGAGGCGGCGGTTATCTCCAAGGTTGACTACGATGTAAGTGCCTTATATTCTAAACGATTTAAATGCTGATAGCAATTATTTTTGTTTTTCTTTCACAGAATAAACGCTTCTTGGCTGTGACTGGCGAGCTGCTGGAGACGTTGGTGGTGCCGAAGCGTGAGGCCCGCACCTGGACGATGCAAGCGGGCGATCTGTGCCGCATTACAGTGCACGAGGGCTCCCAGGTGGGCGACATGAATTTCTGGAATTTGGAGAATCGGCAGGAGCGTTTCTATTCGGGCAAAACGCGTCAGTTGCATGCCTCCCATCTGAAGGTGTACGATAGACTTTGGAGTTGCCTGCCCCATCTGCGTCCCATGGCCACGTTCGTGTTCGACACCCTGGCCAAATATGGCATCGATGAGGATGGCGGAGCATTGCATGATGTAATCGGCACACGCTGTGATGATTACACGTACAAGCTTATCACGGGTAAGCAGCGAGTGGGCAGCTGTCACAGCTCCCTCGTCAAAGCTGTGGTGGAGGAGCGCGGCATGTGCGAGCAGGATGTGCACGATGTGTGGAATATATTCATGTGCACCGGCTTCACCAGAGACACACAACAATATTTCTGCAAGCCAAGCCCCGCACAAAAGGGCGACTTTATCGAGTTTATCGCTGAAATGAATCTACTGGTTGCTCTCAGTTGTTGTCCCCAAGGCGATGTCTCCGTACCAGTCGGCGCTGAGGTTCCAGACGACAAATGTCATCCATTAAAGGTTGAAGTGTTCCGCCAGAAGTAATTGTTCATATGTAAAGCGCAACTGTATGTATTATAAAGCTTATGCGTAATCAATTGTTAATCTACAATTCTCCTGGGGCTGTTTGGCTACGGATCCCTGCCATGTTCAATTTGTTGCCATTTACGTTGTTGCTTTACGAATTCGATTGAATTAAACATAATTGTGAATATAACAAACTTGAAATCATTAAACGATCAAAAAAGATTTTGCGATTTTGACTCATTTTTGATCGCCCTGCGACTGAAATATTGGTAAGTGTTTGGGTTCTTGAATAGAGTAGGTTCTTGCGATTGCCGAACTGGAGACTTTTTATCACCTTCCCCCCTGAATATTTGCACTGCACAGCAAATTTGACTATGTAGTCGGCTTTTAATGTACCCCTAAAAATATGCCGCGCTAGTGCTGTTCATTAAGCGCAATTTGGGCACTGCAGCAATATAATTTACACATCCCCAAAAGTATACTCCATTTTATTTGGCTTGGGGGGGATATTTAACCAATGTAGCAACCTATTGTGTGGCACTGGTGCGTGCACATGCTAACCTACACAGCAACAAGCAGAGATAAAGATGTAGACTGACCATATTTCCCACCCAGTATAAACATAAAACTGGTTTTTGGTACACAAAGTATTTGTTTATTGGTAATTTGATTCGTGGATACTTGTACAGATTTTTAATGTTATCATTATTATTGTTATAACCGTCTGAGTACATTTTTCAGCATTAAATTACCCAAACAAATAGAAGTTATATTTTGATATTAAGTATTTTCTTTCATAGCATGGTCTCACTGAAAACATGCCAAATGTATTTTGTCTCATTTATCGGTTTGTGAAAATATTAAAAACAAATAGATTTGAGGCCGATGCACAATGAATATCAATATTATCGACGAGGAGAATCATCAGAAGCTGCGCGATTACATATTAAACCCAGATATATCCATTCATGATCCACTGCCCGATGTGTTGCCGCGCAAATTCAATGAGATGCGCCTGTTGCACATTCCCAAATGTTCCGGCAGCACCAAGCTGATTCCACGTAGGGATTGGGTTACAGGGGAAATTGCAGAGTTTGTTGAAGTCGCAGTGGAGGAGGTGGGCGCCAATGCTAACAACTCCATGTCCATGCAGCGAGAACCGGGTCTGCTGGAAGAGATAACGCGCGGCTCCCACATGAACTATCCCTTCTGGCCGGGAGGCTTTGCCATGGATCAGCCCACAGAGCTAGCCCAGCTAGAGGTGGACAACTTTCAATTGGGTGACAAGCTGCTAACAGTGCCGCCTGGCTTTGCCAGCGGTCACGACTTCTCGCTGGCCAAAACGAAGCCCGAGGAGGAGAGTGTTCCCGCCACCAGCAATGTAGATCTGCTCGAGAATTTGCAGGAAGATCTCGATGTGCAGCAGTGGCTGCAGATTACGCGCAGCGACAGCCAAAACGATTCAACAAAAGCTACACAACGGGATCTGCAGTTTTCGGCCGAATTCCAAGATGTGGACGATGAGATTATGAATGCGGATCTGAAACCAGTGCTGAACATATCGACGACGGCGAAAACCTTTAGCAGCGACTGGGCAGAGATGGTGGACATTAGCCAGCCGATTACCAACTTCAAGGAGCAGATACCCAGCCCAGCCATGGAGTTTCCCTTCGAGCTCGACGAGTTCCAGAAGCAGGCCATACTCAAGCTGGAGCAGCGCCAATATGTCTTCGTCGCGGCCCACACGTCGGCGGGCAAGACTGTGGTGGCGGAGTATGCCATTGCGCTGTCAAAGCGGGATCTGACCCGCACCATTTACACGTCGCCGATCAAGGCACTGTCCAATCAAAAGTATCGCGACTTTCGCAAAACGTTCAAGGATGTGGGCTTACTCACGGGCGATCTGCAGATCGAACCGACAGCCTCGTGCCTAATCATGACCACCGAAATTCTGCGCTCCATGCTTTTCTGTGGCAGCGATATAACCCGTGATCTGGAGTACGTCATCTTCGATGAGGTGCACTATATTAACAATCCGGAGCGCGGTCATGTCTGGGAGGAGGTCATCATACTACTGCCCGATCATGTCAACATTATCATGTTGAGCGCCACCGTACCGAACACCATGGAGCTGGCCGATTGGGTGGGCAGCACCAAGAAGCGCAAGGTGTATGTGATCAGCACACTGAAGCGTCCGGTGCCACTGATGCATTACCTCTACACTGGCGCGGGGGGCAAGAGTCGAGATGACATATTTCTGCTGGTTGATGCCCAGGGTAAATATCTGCAGGGCAACTACGAGAAAGCCGTGGAGCGCAAAAAGGAGATGCAGGGCAAATCGAAGGGGGGCGGACCCAAGAACTATGTCAGCGGCAAGCAGGATCAGAGCACTTGGATTGGCATGATCGATTTTCTCAAGCGCAACAACAAGATGCCCGTGGTGGCCTTCACCCTATCCCGCAATCGTTGCGATGCCAATGTGGCTGCCTTGCAGTCCGTCGATCTCAATACGGAGAAGGAGAAGGGCGCCGTGCAGAAGTTCTTTCTGCAGTGTCTGGCGAAATTGAAGCCGCCGGATCGCACTATTCCCCAAGTGATGACGTTGAAGGACGCACTAGAGCGTGGCATCGGGGTGCATCACAGCGGCATTTTGCCCATACTCAAGGAGATTGTCGAGATGCTTTTCCAGAACGGACTCGTTAAACTGCTCTTTGCCACCGAAACCTTCGCCATGGGCGTCAACATGCCCGCCCGCACCGTCATCTTTGATTCGTACAAGAAGTTCGATGGCATCGAAATGCGCATTCTGAAGCCGGGCGAGTACATACAGATGGCGGGGCGAGCAGGAAGGCGTGGCCATGATGAGAACGGCACGGTTATACTCATGTGCAAGGCGAGCGTGCCGCCATCGATGGAACTGCGTCCCATGATCCTTGGCCTGCCCGAGAAGCTGCAATCGCAATTCATTCTACGTTACGCCGTTATCTTGATCTGCCTGCGCATCGAGAGCATTAAGGTGGAGGACATTATGAAGTTCAGCTTCAAGGAATTCAATCTGAAACTACAGCTGCCCACGCAACAGAAGCAGCTCCAACTGGCCGAGGATAAGTTCGCAATGCTTCCCACACTGGGTAAGCATCTGGAGCCGCTGATCTACTTCTGCGACAAGTCCGTGGAGTACTGGAAGGAAAAGCATCGTATTATGGTAAGTGAATAACTGAATTATAATATAATTATCAATGCCATAAAGAATACTTCTTCTTCTCCTCCACACACATCCTTACAGAAATTCATCGTAACTCAGGCGAAAATCCAAAAGGAATTGAAAGTTGGTCGCATCATTGTTATCACGCAAGGCAAGCACTACAACAAGCTGGCCATTTTGCTCAATGTGAAGTCCGTGCTGGGCAAGGACACCATCTACAAGGTGCTGGTGCTGGACCATCAGTTCAAGAGCAGCGATAGCGACATTGTGGATCGTGGCGAGTTCTATTACAAAATACTCTCTTTGACGCCACAGAATAAGTTCTTCCAGCCGGAAGGCATTGGCGGACACACGGTGCTCGATATCAAAGCAATCGATATAATCAACATTACCAAGTCGACAATTAAGCTGGATGCCGATGTCATCATACGCAACTGGGAGCAGCGACAGTTGGAGCGCTTCAAGGATAGCCCGCCCGGTGCAACCGTCGTAAAGGCCGTCACGGAGTTGCATCAACTAAATGAGGCGTACAATGCCAATCCGGATAGCATTAAGTATATCAACATGTCCAAGGAGATCAATGTTAAAGCAGATAGTGAAGTGGCCATGCTGCACTATGTGGATCATCTGAAACGACAGCTGGATGATGTCCTGCCGCACACCAATATTGCCGGCTTTGAGCAGGAGTTTGCCAAGGTCTATGAGCGACGTGTGCTCGAGATTCATATCGAGGAGCTGAAATTCAAGAACTCTGCAAAGAATTTAACACTATATCCGGATTACTGCAACAAGCTGCAAGTGTTGCGCGCTTTGAACTACATCGATGAGCTGAACGAGGTGACGCTCAAGGGGAAGGTGGCCTGTGAGATGGGCCAGAACGAGCTGCTGATCACCGAGCTGATACTCTGCAATATGTTCAACGATCTGGAGCCGGCGGAAATAGCTGCGCTGTTATCCGGTCTGGTGTTCCAGGCCAAAATTCAGGGCGAGCCCTTCATCCCAGAGCCGCTGAAGAAGTGTGTTGCCGCCTTCGAGCAAATCAATGATACCATCTTGGCCGAGGAGCAACGCTGCCAAGCATCAATTCAGGCTGAGAGTAACCTTAACTTTGGACTGCTCGAAGTCGTCTATGAGTGGGCCAAGAACAAGGCAAGTGTCAGCTAAATTCTTTCTTCAAATTCGAATTATATTGTTTTTTTTTTTATGGTTAATTTGCAGCCCTTTGCCGAGATCATGAAGCTGACCGAGGTGCAGGAAGGCATCATAGTGCGCTGCATACAACAGTTGGATGAAACACTACGCGATGTCAAAACTGCGGCCATACGCATTGGCAATCCGGGCTTGCAGTCCAAAATGGAAGAGGCCTCCGCGGCCATAAAGCGTGATATCGTCTTTACAGCCAGTTTGTACACGGAAATATGAAGCGCCGAGCTAAATGTAATGAAATGAAAGAAAAAAGCTAGTTTGGTTTTTGGCTTAAACTACAAATTATACATCGTGTCAATTACAATTCCAGGGGATACTTATAAAAATGTAAAAATATTTATGTGTGAAGTAGAACAACGCAAACGCCACATGGGCATTAGCCGATTTCATCGGGATTCCGGCTTAAACTTTGGCGGCACCATCATGCCAGTCATGTGCTTCTGTTTCTTGGTCTTCTTCGATTTGCCGGCGCCGGATTGAAAGTCGTGCCAGCTGTTAACACGACTCTGGCGAGATTCCTCAAAGTTTTGCTGCCATTCGCGGTCCGCTTTGACGCGCTCCTCTTCCTCGATTTCAGTTTCACGTTTTCGCTTGCGCTCCTCCTGGTCGCGCTGATCGAGTTTTTGTCGCCGCCGCTCCATGTCGGCAAACAGTTTCATGACCATTACATAAATGGCATGTTTATATTTCACAGGATCATCTTCTGGTATGGGCTCAAATGATCTGCCCTCCTTTTTGAGCTTTTTACGTTTCTCGGCAATCTGAAAACACCCTTATTTAGTATGCTACCAAAAAACAATTGGACTTAAGGGTAATCGGTGTGTGTTTACCATATGATCTGTGCGTCCCTTGGCTTCCTCGTACACCTCCAAACACTTTTTGCGTGTTAGGTCGTTCTCCAATATTTTCCAGGAACGTGCAACGATGTCGAATGCCATTTGGGCGCGCTCCTGATTATCATGATTCTTGTCGGGATGTACTAGTATGGATAGGGTGCGATACCGTTTTTTTATGTCAGCCACCTCGACATCTGGTTCAATTTGCAGCACCTCGAAAGGATTAAGATTGAAGTATGTGGAACCTGGACGAAGTAAACGATCAATTTGTTGAGTAGGAGTTAGTACTGAATCGCGTTTTTCAATTTCTTTCACCTGCGAAAATAGTCACAAAATCGTTTATTATATGTGTATTACAATTAAATTCTATTTCTTTATTAATTTTTTTTTGGGCTGTCTTTGGGAGAGCCTCGCCTACCCGCAGCCTTCAGCGTTGGCTGTCACCATCACTAAACTTACTTCAGTGTAGAAGTCCTCGAACGATTCTTTTGATGTGCTGGGCTGATCTCGAGACGTCGTGGAGGACATTTTGTGCTTTTTGTTTCAGTTACGTTGAGTTTCTTTTGTTATTATTATATTTTCCGAGTTTTATTTGATGAAAATGCACAAGGTACAGCCAGTATTGCTTAATAACGCACACTCAGTGTTGCACAATGCTGCAAAAAAAATTAATGTAAATATTTCTGGTTGGTCTACAAACTTATTGATTTTTATTAACTCACGGATTAAAAAGAAAAAAACGAAAGCCACAAATATTATATCAGTTAGATTTATCTGCGTTAACTGCTTTCGAGGCCAAAGAATTACGACCATATCACTCGGTATTAAACAGAACAATTCCTCACTGAACAGCTGTTGCTGTTAAAATTTCCCTGAAATGGAACACTGGAAAAACGTTGTTAATAGATAAAGTCCCTTCATTGAATTTGTTTCATTTGTTTCATCTGATTTGAGATTTTAGTTTTGTTCAATGATTTTTAAGTTAAATCGGATTGGATTTTTGTACAATTCTGTAATTCGAACACAAATTAGGCGAGCAGCAAAGTTGGGCAGTACTCAACTGAAAAACAGAATGAGCACGTGCACAGCTTTAGACGATAACAAATTGGATATTGTTTGGATGGATTTGGAAATGACTGGACTGGACATAAATACAGACCAGATACTGGAACTCTCCTGTATTATAACCGATAAGCATCTCAATATTAAATCAGAGGGTCCTTCCTTTGCTATACGACATCCGCAACATGTGTACGACAACATGAACGAATGGTGCATGAAGCATCATTACGAATCTGGACTGGTGGATAGATGCAAAGAGTCGAATGTAACTCCAGAGCTGGTGGAGAACATTGTCTTGTCGTACCTTAAGGAGAACATACCACAGGGACAATGTCCGTTAGCTGGAAATTCTATATATATGGATCGTTTGTTTATAAATAAATTTTATCCCGCGGTCGATAAATATTTATTATATCGGATCATAGACGTGTCTACCACTAAAGAGCTGGCTACCAGATGGTATCCGGACGTGTCAAAAGCCACTCCACGCAAAATGCTCGCTCATCGCAGCTTGAGCGACATTAAGGAGAGTATTGCAGAATTGAAATACTATAAGGAGCATTTATTTAAATGAATTTAATATTAAGTTCGATCCAATTTAAATGCAAATAAAACTGTTCAGTTAGTACGAATATGAAAGCAAAAGCAAAATTCTATAATTATAAACAAAAATACGACAGCAATAAAAAACTCGATTTCTCAATAGACCCCATTTATATTGTTATGAGCGGGCGAGAAATTGTTTGCCTCCTGTCGTCTCCTTGAGCCTCGGCTGGCGGCATTGCTCTCGCTACCCGCTCCCGTCACCTTCTCAGCTTCGATGCGTCCGGACAGAAAGCTTGCAACGCGCTCCTGCAAGTAGATCTCATTGAAAAATGCGAAGGCTATTTTATATCTTGCATGCTTGTATTTACCAGATAACCATTGGTGAGCAGCTGCAGATCGCCGTAGAAGGCAAGCATGCGTTTGAAGAGAGATTCAGCTTCCTCCTTGGATATATTCTTAACTTTATCCAAACGTGTAATGGTTATTATGCGATTGTTTATATAAACAATATGATGAACGACCTCGGTGGTGGTGTGTGCCAAGTTTCTATTAAGCCAATTATATGTTAAGCTATATAAGCTTATATGTTCCCTAAACATTTTTTAAGCTCACTCACTTCGGTAAATTAGCCGCAACGTTGGCGCTGTAGTTAACCAAGTGAACGACTCGTCTGGCTGATTCGCGTGTCAGCAGGACGATTAACTGTTCCAGGGTTACGGGTCGAGCTTGATTTTCCGGCTCGTCAGCACTGAGATAGCCCCACAGTTCCTTGGCCTTTAGCATGGCCTGCTTTGGGTCTGTTGCAATCTGTTTGCAAATGCAAATTCAACGACCTTCATTCAATTTCAATTAGTTGATTTCTACTTACCAGCTCGGCAACATAGAATAGCACATGTATCGCTTCTCTGCTCTGTTTTTTGAGTGCTCGAGCCTCCGCGAGAGTTCTTTGTGTCAGTCTCCGCTTCAGTTTGCGGGAGAAGCGTTGACCATGATGGATTGCCTTGATGGCGCCCTTCTCGTCCGGTGCCGTGCCTGCTGGCTCGTTATCATCGTCTTGCGGTGCTGCAGAGCGGTGAAATTAAATTGTATATGAATTTGATGACATTGGGCTTTTACTTTTATTATATGTGAATCAATCTCGATCTGTATTTTTTGTGTAACAACGTTGAATTTCTCAGTGCAGTCGAGTCTTATCTCACGACTTGCCGCTTATTAGGCAAGCGACATAAGTAAAAGCAAAAATATTCAAAAATAGCTTGATAACCTTAGCGGGTCGCCGCGTCTCTGTTTTTATTTTTCTTCTTCTTTTAATACGGATAGAGGCTGACGACGGAGTTTAAAAATAAATCATGAGACGTGCATCTCACAAAATGCGTACATGCGATTGTAGAATGTACAATGAATCTACAAAGGATCACTGATCACTGAAAAATCGTGAATAGAAATTCCCACAAAATGTTTGTGATATTAGAATAAAAGTAATTCTTAAAATTTAAAACAAATTATAATGAATAAATTGTATCAAACTTCCTAATGCACCATTATTATGTAATATATATTATGGGAGGTATTCAACAACTCAAAATAATTAAAATATACATATATGTATACCCACTCACCGTCTGTCTGATCCTGATCTGTGGGAATGGGCACCAGATATTTGTCCACGAATTTGTCGCCGGCTGTGAAGGCGCCATCGATGCGGTCCGCTGCATAAGTTGTCAGAGAACTTTCGAGCACTGCGTTCCCGATTTGTTTAACAGAATCGGCACGCTTGAGCACAGGTCGCACCAGGTGATCCGACATGTATTCCTTGGTATTCCAATACATCTTTAAGCACAAAATGATGGCCTACGTAAGCAAAATTCAAGCCATATTGGCGCATTTTGGGCCCTGGCTACACTTACCATTTCGGGTGGCAGATATACGAGCGGTATGCGCTGCTCCAATATATCAAGACTCTTGCACATCACATTGTCCAGACGCTTGATGGGCATCTCGAAGAGCTTGACTGCCGGCTGAACTGTTTCGTATGCAGCGGTAATGGTTGCCTCCGCTGTCTCAAAATACCAGCTGAAGAGGCGATTGTTGTTCTTAACTTTATCGTAGATATTTTCGACACGTTTAACACTCGATTCCACCAGTGGAATGGATGTGATCCGATCGATGGCTTCCATGTGCAGTCCCCAGCTCATTGTTGCAGTTGCTTTATGAAATTTAAATATATATTAGACCATCACTTCGTTGGGCCTTAACTCGTAGTACTAACCCATTTTAAAGCGGTGTGAAAATATTAATTCGAGTATTAAAAAATTCTTAAGTTTTGATATGTTTAATTTAATTGATAGATTTTTTTCACTGTTCGAGCACACGTCCCTTTTAAGCGGACGTTGAATTGAGACTGAGCCAAATTTGCAGTGTGCGCTTCATAGACACTGTAATCGCATCGGGGCTCGTCATGCACAGATTGACCTTTACCGCCCATTGATAAGCCCTACCTAGACTACACTTATCAGCAACATGCCATTTGTAGCACGTTAAATAAGTTCCAAAGTGCACTCAGTAGCGGATTCCAATAATCCCAATAAAAAAGAAACGTAGGGACTCCATCTGATGTGAACATGAATCATTTGCTAATGCAAATCTTCTAATATCTTAATTGCTATTCGAATAAATGACTTCACAGTTTAAAGTGCATTTCAAACACGATTGTGTTAGACTTAGGCATTATTGTCGGAACACTCAAATCGTAGAGTGCCACAATTGGTTTAGCGCAGATAGCTCTTGGAGCTGACGGTTTATATTATTAAAGGAACCAGACGGCGTTAATTTTAGAGCAAAATGTGTTGACTCTCACAAGCACAAGCTTGAGTTGGAGCTGTTGCTAAGATGTGATTTCTGTAATCAGCCAGACATTTTTATTACAGCATAAAGTCGTTAAGCAATATGTAATTATCAATCAGAGAAAATATCTGCAGCATGTCTGTAGCTGACGAAATTCTTTGTATTCTTTGCAAAGTGTTATTTGAATTTGAACCGATATTACAAATAAAAATCGATTGGAATTAGCTGAAAATGTACGGGTAGTGCTGTAAAACTCAGGGTAGCGAGTTAAGTGCTGAAAAACGCATACTTATTAGTTGGTAAATTTGTTTGTTGCGTGTTTTTAGCGTTTGCGTTGTGTCTTAAATATAAATTGTTTAATATTTATGCAGTGTTGATATTATGTTTTCATAGTAGTGTACATGTATTGCAATTATAAAATGAACATATATTTAAGATTAATCTGCCTGTTGGGCGCCTCAAGCGTCGGTAAGTAGAGCGACTCTCAGAGCCCCAGCCACACCCAAGCCTCAAAGCGAGGCTTAATGTGATTCACTGAGAATTCAGATAATACAAAATTGTTGTTTACAGCGCTTGGACAATTTAATGACTTGGATCAGCAGAATTGCATTATACCCAAAATATTGCAGGGCTCATGGTTCTCATGGGAGACTGGCCTGCCCACCCAGACGGTAATAGATGCGACCTCGATGTCGAGGCGTGGATACTGCATCAATTATGAGCGACACCATGGCGATGAGTATTCATTTGTGTTTAAGGAACGATCGGTGAATTGTTATCATTGCGTGCGTACGATAATACGCACGTTGAACATCTTTGAGAAGTTCGAAGGACCTTGTGTGGGTCTGCCAACTGGCCAGGAGCCCACAGTGGCAAACGTGTGCAAGGGCATTAAGGATGATCAGCAGCTAATCACATTGTTCAACGAGAATTTTGTGCCTATCAACTGCCGCTCATCTCTCGAGGGTGTTTGGCATTTTACGTATCAGGCAAGTGGCATAATTAACTTGAGCAATTAATCAATTGTATTCAACTCATTTCGTCTCCCATAGAATCGATTCCGCTTCACGGGCGTGTGCAACAAGCCAGATGCTCGCATTCAATCATGTCAAACGGCGGGCACACAGTTTCTGATACAGAATCAAAAGTTCAACATTACTTATCAGAAATGTGAGGGCATGGAGGGCACATTTAGTGGAACAGTGGAGTTTAGTTGCTTGGGCGATTGGTTTGTGGGCAAGAATCATTATTTTGCCGTTGCCAATACAAAGGAGTCGCGTAAGGATGAGAAATATCGTTGCTTCCTCAAGAATCGTGATGACGATCTCTATGTGGGCGTTTCCATCACTGCCGAGTGTAATACATTGAAAACACCTGAAAATTCACCCGAACGTCTCAAGCTAACACCGGTCAAAGCTGAATTTGTGGAACCCGGCTGTACGCTACCTCAGAACTTCTCCGGCGAGTGGGTGAACACGGCGAACATAGATGCCGATGTGTCCATCAGTGAGACGCACATCAATGAGACATATTATCCCGACAAGGCTCGTTACCGCAAAACGATTTATGTGTGCCGCGAGCGTCGCGGTGATCGTGTCATGATGGCGCGTCTCACAGTCGATGGTTGCCAAAAGGATTACGTCTGCTTTGACTTTATGCCTAGGCATCACAATATCATACGCTACCGTAAGGGCCTAGCTGTGATCAAGGATGATTTCAGTACAGTGTGTTCGTGGGTACAGTTTCCCAATTCCGAAGCATGGAAATACGATTTGTTTTTATCGAGAAATCCGGTTCCTGTACGTTGTCCAGTAGCTGGCAAGTTCAATTTCACACAACGAGGAGAACACCCATTTAGAACGAGGTATGCAAAGGGGAGCTTACTATTTTACATACAAAGATTGAAACTTAATTTGGCATTACTTTCAGAATCCTGGGTGGTGTTACACTGAGTCCACGTCCCGATATTCACTGCAAGCAAAACATATCCGATTTATCTGTTTGCGATACGGACCAAAAGGAGTTGGCTGTCGATGAGAACTATTGCCTGTCTGTGGATCATTTGGGTCGACCTGTTGACATTTACAGTGATCCCGATTATCGAATGAAATGCATTGGTTTCTGGAAGGAGAATCTCAAATCCTATCTAATCACCTACGATGATTTGGATCCGCTGTCCAAATACCGCTGTTGGGTCTATCAGCGTGCCGACCTCAATCGCGTCCTCATGTCCCAGGCGGTGGGCGCATTCTGCAAACTCAACCAAGACGTTACCTCGTGGAATCATTCGGAGGGTGCCGCAGTCGCCATCGATGCCGTTGAGTACGAACGTGAACGCGACGATTGTCCAATGTATTTCGACGACGGCCTCAACCCTTGGCGACCATCAGATGCCTCGAATATTGTCTTTGACTGGGACTTCTACAAAGCCGGCGCAGATCGCATGGCTTCCGTCATTAGTACGCAAATAGCCTGTAGCATTGTCGCTGTTTGCTTGCTAGCCAGGTATTTAGTCGCTTAATAAGGGATAAGATAAGTTTTACAGTTCCGTCCATATTATCCGAGCCGTAAAGTATCTTTTTAGAAATATGTAATTATGTGCCTTTCAGAATGCAACGAAGTAACGAAATTTCAATACACTAAATTTGCAACATACATATCTATAGTTTATAAGTACAAATTAACAAGAGAATTTACAACTCTTCATTATGCAATTATACAAATCTCAGTTTCAAGATTTAACATTCCGTACACAAGCGAATCTCAAATGTATTGTACAAACGAATAAAGCAGCTAAACAATTTTAAAGTAAATGTAACTTTTAATACGATAATATAGTTGTGGCCAATCTATAACATGCCAACATAGCTCTACAAATATCTTGAGAATCTATATTAGCATAGAATCAATTAAATTCTTCAGCAAAATCTTTAAAATAAAAAATATTTCCCAGCTATTTTGAGGTCTTTTTTTGGGCGGCACCGATAACAACTCAATCGATAGTTCTCCTCACCTCGATTTATAGTAGTCATCGATGATTTCAGTGCTGTGAAATTTGAGAAAATAAGCTAGTCGGATGTTCTGAGGAATAACAAGTGTTTTTATATTTTGAACGAAATTTCTGATAATACAATTCACTAAACATGCTGTCATCTATTGTATTGCGTGGCGCAGCTCGCTGCAATGGTGTGTATATTATTAAACTGCAAATATATATGAGCATTAGCTCACAATCGTTTTTATTATATAACCGCACCGATAGCCGCAAATCTTGTTAAGTCCGTGCGTCTTACGCCACTGAAGGCCTACTCCACCATTGTGGCCAACACGCAACGTCAAGCTTTGGCAAAGCCTTTGGCACTGACCAAATCATTAGTGGTATGTGTAACTAAATACACATACACCCATGTGTGTGCCTTAATAGCACATTATATTTAATCGGATAATCCCACTTTTCAGCCCATTGCAAAGCGCGAGATTTCAGTGAGTGCTCCTAGAATGGCTTCAGCTTCCAGTAACCACACAGGCTTGTGGACTATTGAGCGTATTGTGTCTGCCGGTCTCCTGGCCGTCATTCCTGCAGCCTTCATTGCACCCTCGCAGATAATGGATGCACTTCTAGCTGTGTCGGTTGTCATTCACACCCATTGGTAAGATGAACATTTGGAGGCAAACACTCAACATAGTTCATCTAATCTCTTATAATCTTGCAGGGGCGTTGAAGCTATGGTTGTCGACTATCTGCGTCCAGCAGTTGTTGGCAACATTCTGCCAAAGGTTGCTCACATTGCTCTGATCATAATATCCGTTGCTTCCCTTGGCGGCCTCTTTTACTACATTAAAAACGATGTGGGTCTAGCCAATGGCATCAAGCGCTTCTGGTCAATCAAGGGCAAGGAATCCGCTTAAATGCTAACAAGGGAAAACGAGTACGGAATCATATAAAATCCAGTTATTAATTGTCTTTTAGTAAACGAACGATATGATCTAGACGATTGCTTGTTAGTCATTAGCAGTAAATAAAAATAAATTGTAAAAAGCACATGAACAAGTATTTAAAAAAAATATATATGTATTCATAACTTTATTTCAAACGAGTCGGCACTCATGTTTTGGTAACGGCAACAAAAATAGAAACTTCCTTCCTTTCTTTGATGATGTATAATGAACATTTAACTGTTGCAATCATAGAGGTTGCGTCATGACTTGGGCTCCACGTTATTTGCATAGAATATTCTAAGCGCGTCCCATTGTTTTGTGTGCAGTAAAATATGCGGACGACACTGACGCATGTGATCTACGGCCTGATCTGGGGTCCAACCGTTTTTCTAAAAATAATTTATACAATTAGACAAAAGAATTTATGTAATGGGTGAAATTCCATAGAGTACCAGCATTAAGTAGCAACCCACTAAGGTGGCGCTCCGGGTTCGTCCCGCCTTGCAGTGGACATAAACTGAACCGTTATTCTCCGGATATTGCGTTGAGTTCAATCCAGCTATGCGTTTGGACAGTGGCAAAAAGCGATTTATGAACTCTACGCCACGGAAGAGCTTTTCTTGGTTGGGCGACTCGAAAATGTCTGTAGTAGCCAGTTGCAGGAAGTCTACGCCAAGAGCCTTCCATTTGGGTAAGTCGTTCGAAAAGGCGGTGAGCTCGTAATCCTCGTTCATTGACACAACAGCTTTCATGTTTTCCTTTTCTATTAACTGCTGAAAAATAAATTTGTTTTAATATCGTTTCACGTAAGTGAAGCAAATAAAAGGGTTTTAGCTGAGACTGCATGACTTGGTGATACCCTGCACCCAGCTTCAATTTTAGAAATTTCACACTCGAAGTTTCTCATATATGGAAGAGAGAGCCTGACAGATATACATTGAATCGAATGTTGATTAAGAATAAATCACGCAAATTGTACCAAACAGGCTGGACTTAATATTTATAAATATAAATATTCAATTTACAACTTTCAGGCCTCTTCAAAGCATTTTCTGTTAATATAATAAGCTTTACTTTTGGAAACTTTAATGGGTATGGAGTGTTAATATATCGTAATGGGTGTGTTTATGGCTTTGTGTTGCATTACTTACGTCATTCGCCTGACTCCGAAAGGGAAGCGCCCCCAATATGACATTGTCATCGATGCGATCGTACCAATTCCTTGAGGTGGCCTTTTCCATAAGCACATTGTAGAGGAGCGTCGGGTAGAAGGAGACACGTGCAAGCATAGCCGCCTTTAGGGGTTGATACACACACACACAAACACAGAGGCACACAGGTGGGCAAGGAGAGAATTAGGATTAGTAATAGCGTCACTCGACGTGTTCACGCTTAGCGTAAGGGCGACAACAGCTGTAAACTTTCACCGCCGTTAAGCATGAATTGTTTAATGCGTGACTGTCTGAGTCGTTTGGAGCGCGGCTTGGAACTGGTTTCATTGATGTTGTTGATCGCAGTGTTTGTACCTGGGTTGCAGTCGTCATCGTAACTTACACTCATTTCAATGCCTTTATTTTCTTAGGTTCTCCGGTTCAAAAGAACGATGGGTCACGCTTTAACAATGCGTTTACGTATATTAATTAGTATATTCACAAATTATCACTCTAATATTTGCGGTGCTGCTTTGGGGCATTTACATTATGAAATGGACCAACAATGCACACACTACACTTATTTTGCAAACATTTCAAACACTGGTCCTCTAAAGATGCAGTAGCGGTGGACATACCGGTACATCAGCCGATGTTGGTCGAGATAACATAGCATGGTAACAGATGTCAAATATTAAAAATAAACAAAGTAATACAGTCGAGCTTCCTTACAATGAATATTGTGAAGTATTATGAATTTAATTCAAGCATATAACGTTTTCTTTATTCAAAGCCTTGAAGCGAAGTAAAATATCTGCAAAATGAAGTTTATATATAGTTAAGTAATTTTGCTTTGTTCAAAAATTATATACAATCTTAAATATGGGAGAATAATTGAATATGTATATAATTGATAGCAGTGACTGTTCACCAATTTGAAAGTCACATTATTGCTCATATCTGACATTGCGCCGTTGGCAACACTGGACCACAATTATTATTGCAACAAATAAAAGGTTCTTTAATCTTACGTGTGAAAATTGTTAAAAAGTTGTTGGAAAGCATTGGACCCACAATTTCACCAACATACACTGGTAGAAAATGTGCTAGCGATAATACGAACCGGAAGCCCCAAACACTATCAAACGGTGAAAATACAATCAGTGTGTGCACAAAAGAAAAAGTAAATAACACAACACGTCAGACCTGGCGAGACACGAAGGGAATTTATTAAAATTGCTAGTACATTTAAGATTTATGTTTCGAACGCAGAGACACTTTCCCTACATGATGAGACTGCCCAGCATGATGTGCATTTTGATGCTCCTCGTCCTCATCCAATGCAGCCAGCTGTTGCGGGCGGAACTGCAAGGCCCACTCTCTGAAAGCGCCAGCGCGACACCAATAACTGAGCCCGAGGCCGTTGCCGCTACGGATCCACACAGTCAGGGGGGTAAAACTGATGGTGACGAGGTAACGACTGCCGAAAAAGATGCTAATGCCCCACCCGTCGATTCTTCATCGTCAGCACCAGGCAGCAATGACCGCAAAGCGGCCAAACTTAAGGAAACGGAATTTGCGCCACGCACCAAAGTAATGCCAGCTGCATTGTTCGAGCGGCTGTGGAACGACAGTTTATTGAAACAGCAGAAGTTGAAGGCCCAAATCGAAGCCATTGAGGCGAGGCAAGCACCCGCTGTAGTTGTCGAGCGGACGCCCGAGCAAGTGGAAGGTAAGTAATTGAGAACACATGAGAAAAAATCTTGCCGAGTATTGCAATGTTTGTGTTGCAGCGGAGAGTCTCTACGAGAATGCCATGGAGATGTTAACCAAGCCGCGCACTGACAAGCGTGTCGCATTCACACTGCTGCGCAAGGCGGCCGCATTTAAGCATCCCAAGGCACGAGCCGAACTGGCCATGGCTGTGCTCTTGGGTCATTGGATGTCATTCGATTTCCATCATGCTGCTGATGAATTTGAGAGCCTGGCGAACGATGGCGTGCCAGAAGCTCACTTGGGTCTTGGCTTTCTGTACTCGGTGGGCGTGGGTGGCAAGAATGTCAGTCAGCCGCTGGCACTGCTGCATTATACGCTTGCGGCATTGGGCGACAATACGCTTGCCCAAATGGCAATGGGATATCGCTATCTGTACGGCATCAATGTGCCCATCAGTTGTGAGAAGGCCTTGATCCAATACAAGCGTGTGGCCAAGAAGGTAGCCACAAAGGTCACGTTTTCTAATGGCCCGATGGTGCACAGAGTCAAGTTGCTTGATGAGCTCGAGAATCCGGGCAGTCACGAGACGGAAGTTGTCGACTACTATCAGCTGCTGGCTGACAAGGGCGATGTGCAGTCCCAGATTGGCCTGGGCCAGCTGTACTATCAGGGCGGCAAGGCTATACAGCAGGATCATCAGAAGGCCTTGGAATACTTTACACTCGCGGCCAATGCAGGCAATGCCATTGGGTTTGCCTTTCTGGGCAAGCTCTATCTGGAGGGCAGTGAGCAAATCAAGGCAGACAACGAGACGGCCTTCAAAGTGAGTGCAAATATGGCTTAATATATTGTTGAATGGATTTAGACCATATCTTCTTTGTGTCCATCAACAGTACTTCTCTAAAGCCTCCGAAATGGGTGATCCTGTGGGTCAGAGTGGACTGGGTCTGATGTACCTCAAAGGTCTTGGTGTGCCCAAGGATTCTATTAAGGCTTTGTCGTATTTCACTCAGGCTGCTGATCAGGGTTGGGTCGATGGACAACTGCAACTGGGCACAATGTACTTTAGTAAGTTATAGATTGCATCAGGACTTTCTGACGTAGTCTGACAGTAATTGCAATTTGGAATTTCTTTGATTTCATTTTAGCTGGCAATGGTGTGAAGACTGACTACAAACTGGCGTTAAAATATTTTAACTTGGCCACACAGTCAGGCCATGTCTTGGCCTACTACAATCTGGGCGTTATGCATGCCTACGGCATGGGCATGCTGCGATCCTGTCCTGCAGCTGTTGAGGTAGCTTTTATGTAGTTATTTTAGGAATTGTAGGATGTATCAATTTGCTCTTATTTTATATATATTTATTAATTAATCTGATCAACTTAATTATCCTCCCTGCTTAGGTTCGATTTTAGGTCTTCGGAATCGACTTTTACTTGTGAAATAATTGTATTATGTTATTGCAGTTCTTTAAAAATGTTGCGGAACGTGGTCGCTGGAGCAATAGATTAATGCACGCCTACAGTGACTATAAACTAAATCGCGTCGATGAGGCCTTTATGCAGTACTCTCTAATGGCCGAAGTTGGCTATGAGGTGGCCCAAAGCAATGCAGCATTTCTGCTAGATCGCGAGGAGGTGCATGTCTTCAACGATCGCCACGAAGATTTGATTCGTGCGTTTTACTACTGGAAACGGGCTGCCGGACAGGGCTATTCGGCGGCCCAAGTCAAGCTTGGCGATTACTACTACTATGGTTGGGGTACCAAAACAGATTTCGAAACTGCTGCCGCTCTTTACAGGTGCGTAACTTTTGTATTGTCCAGTACATGCTTTTAAATATATATTTCGATATCGATTCCAACTATAGGAAAGCTTCTGAGCAACAGTACAATGCCCAAGCCATGTTCAATTTGGGCTATATGCATGAGCAGGGGCTAGGCATGAAGAAGGATTGGCACCTGGCCAAGAGATTGTACGATTTGGCAGCCGAAACGAGCGTGGATGCCAAAGTACCTGTGACAATAGCGCTATTTAAGCTGCAGATGCTCGCTAAGATTGAGTCAATAAAGGAGGTAAGGCTATAGGATTATTAACGATTACTTAGAATGCGAGCACTGATATGAAATTTACGTATCTCAGTCACCATACAGATTCATCTTCTACATGGATGAAAATATTGCTGCCAATTGGGATTTATATATGATCACAATACTGACACTCCTGCTGGGCATTATAATGTACACAAGGCGTCCCTTTCAACAGCCTGAACCGGTAGCTGCGCAGCCACAAGCGCCGCCGCAGCCTCCAGTCAATGATGTAGCAGCTGCTGTGCCGGTTAATCCAGCTCTAGGCGCTGCACCATCATCCGCAGAAGCTGGAGCGTCAGCAACTTTTGTTAGTGCACCAGAAGCAACAAGTACATCAACTATACCGGAGACTCCAAAGGCGTCCAGTGGCGGCTCGTCCAGGCCAACAGTCACGACAAGCAGCTCATCCGTTGGGACGAGCAGTACCAGCACCAGCAGCAGCAATACACTCGATCCCACTGATTAGTCTTAACGAATTGGTTAATCATCCCTAGTTTAATTAGTGACCATGTAAATATTTATCATCTATTTTTTATGATTTCTAAATGGAATTTTTAGATATTTAAAATCAGAAATATCTTACTCAAAAGAAATATATATATGTGTGTTGTACTGAGAAAAAAAAAACAAAAACAAAAAAAGCCTTATCCATGCAAGATGATTCCAAACTATAAATTGAAAGAGAAATCGAATGTTTTTTATAATTGTTAGTATATTTATGTTGATTTTGTTGTTGAATCGTGTGCCAGATTTGTGAATTTCTAGCCTAGGCATAGTAGTTAAGATTAGCTTTCTTCTTGGACTGCACCTCCATGATGGCATCCATGAAGTCCTCGTGCGTCACCGATGTGGCGGAGCGGCGCAGGGCAATCATGCCAGCCTCAACACAGACCGCCTTGCACTGGGCCCCATTGAAGTCGTCAGTGGAACGCGATAGCTCCTCAAAGTTCACATCGTTGCTGACATTCATTTTACGTGAATGGATTTGCATGATGCGCGCACGAGCCTCCTCATTTGGATGTGGGAACTCGATTTTGCGATCCAGTCGACCGGAACGCAGAAGGGCGGGATCCAAAATATCGACACGATTCGTGGCTGCAATGACCTTAATATCGGCAGTCGAGCTGAAGCCGTCCAACTGATTTAGTAGCTCCAACATGGTGCGCTGCACCTCACGATCACCAGCCTTTTCTGAATCGAAACGTTTGGTGCCAATGGCGTCCAACTCATCGATGAAAATGATTGCGGGCGCCTTCTCCTTGGCCAGCGCAAAGGCATCGCGCACCAACTTGGCGCCATCGCCAATAAACATTTGCACCAGTTGAGGTCCAGCTAGCTTTAGGAAAGTGGACTTTGTTTGGGCAGCGCAAGCACGGGCGAGCAGCGTCTTGCCAGTGCCAGGCGGTCCGTACAACAATACACCTGTAAATTAAACTATTAACATCCAGCGCTTTCATTTGTGAGTGAATCGCACTAACCCTTTGGTGGATGAATGCCTAGATTCTTGAACTTTTCCTTGTGTGTCATGGGCAATACGACAGCTTCAATGAGCTCCTGGATCTGTTTGTCCAGACCACCAATATCGGAATACTGCTCTGTTGGACGCTCATCAACCTCCATGGCCTTAACACGTGCATCGTACTCAGCTGGCAGGGTTTCCAGAATTAGGTACGAGTCCTTGTTGACGCCAACCAAATCACCGGGCTTCAGCTTCTCGGCATCGACCAGACCAATGACTGGCAAGAAATATGCCTGGCGCGTAGATGTTTTAATAACGGCACATTTGCCCTTGCGCTGATTATCCAACACAGTAACGGAGCCATCATCCTCTTCCTCCTGCGGATCCACATCCAGCAGCTCAATCACATTGGACACCAGATATGGCAAAGTTTTGTTAACCTAAAACAGATTTTTTGTTAAATTTTAGTTAATAGGTAAATACACAGTCAACCCTCACCTTGATCTTCTCTGTATTGTCTTTGATTTTTTCATTTTGCGCCTGAATTTCGTGTGTAATGCGCATAACTTCGCTTTTCATGATTTTAATTTCATTGTCCATCAGGCGAGTCCTGCTCACAATCTCATCCGTGGACATACGCAGCACCTCTTCGCCCAGCGACTCCTCGCCATCCTCCCATATTGACTTGTCTTCAAGAGTTTGGGCCATTTCTAGTTAATGTGCTCTTACAACAAACTCGCTTAAACCCAACTTTTACTGCGGCTAGAATGTTTTCGATGCTTTGCTTTTTAGTCGATGACTTGTAAATTTCGTGTTTTTTCCAGCCTTTGCCGAGTTTGACAGCTAAGTTAGTGTTGTAAAATCGTCCAAACACTATCGAGCTACAGCGAGTACAATACTTCCCGTGTATCGATAATCACGTATTTCACAGCACTGTCATTGACTTGAAGAGAACGCTCTTTTTTTCTTGTAAAAAATTTTGTGTTAAACTACAAATCATAAACATAAATTACAATTGCCATGTCCGAAAATAATGGTAAGTGTTCTAATGAAACTACATAATACTGCTAGCAATGCGCACGGATCTCTGACATGCTCCAACGCCATGCAAAGCCTGAACACACAAACTGCAAACTTGAGATATGATGCTAAAGCTGAATACAATTTCTTGCTTGTTCTTGTTGTATTTTGCAGAAGCGTCGGTTGAAGCCAACTGCTTCAGAGGCGGTTTTACATTGAAAGCATCACGATTAGGCGGAGCTGTCTTGCGGCCAGCTGTGCTCGTCGACAGCTCCGTATTGGGCACAACTAACGCCAACAATAGCAACAATAGCTCCTCCACAGAAGCGGTAGCCGGCGGAATTGAGAAGACTGAGGAAGATGGCTTTGTCGGCAATCCGTTTTTGCGTGAGCAACGCGAAGAGGATGAGGATGCCTCTGCCCAAGTGGTGGAGTCCACAGAGAATACCGATAAGGATGATGACGACATCGATGAGCGGCCGGATCCGCTGTCCATGCTGCGCAACAATGGCATCGAACGCTCGAACATATTCGCTTCGGCCAAAACCACTTTACCGCGTGTACAAACAAGTGGATTCATTTTCGGCCAGAACGTACACGAGCGTGTCACAGGGGTAAATTGAGACCTTATTTATTGCATGGCTATCTAATAATCTCTATGAAAATATATGTATTTTTGTTTTTGTGGTTTGTAGGAAAATGTTAGCACAGAATCGAATGCTGAAGCTGCCACATCGGGCACAGCGGAAGCCACCTCCTCGCCGCTGCAGTTTTCCAGCGTTATTCAGAAGGCTGCCCAATCGACAGATAACAATCGTGAGGCAGCCGAGGCAAAGAGTCTCACGGATGTGGCACGGGAATATGAAGAGAGCCGTGCGCAGAAACGAAAATACGAGGAGGTGGAGACCTTTACCGGCGAGGAGAACGAATTAAATATCGCCGATGTCAGTTGCAAGCTGTTTGCGTTTGTCAACAGCAATTGGGAGGAACGTGGACGTGGCAGTCTGCGTCTCAACGATGCCAAGGATGAGCGCGATTGTTCCCGGGTCGTCTTCCGGACATCGGGCAACTTGCGCCTGCTGGTGAACACTAAAGTCTGGGCAGCAATGGTGGCCGAACGCGCAAGCCAGAAATCACTGCGTTTGACTGCAATGGACAACACTGGCACCATTAAGATATTCCTGGCCATGGGTCGACCCGCTGATATTGCTCAGGTGCACAAGGCATTGAGTGAGCGCATTGCCAAGCGGAAGATTACGCATCCCGACGAGTGCGCCGTGGGGGAAGCTAAAAATGGCATTTCATCGGAATCGTGCGCAGCCAGCGTGCAGCCTGAATCCACTACCAACGATGATGACGATGATGAAGCTGTGGCTGCTGGCGGCGTTATGGATACATTGCCGGTGGGCAGCTCAACTGCGGCTATTGCCGAGGCGGATAGCAATGAGCCCAGCCCAAAGAAGGCACTTATGCAGGCGGATAGCAGTGTGGATATCGTAGTACCGTCTACGGAGGACGGAAGTGATGCTGATGCCGGCGGCAATGCCGAGGCCGAGCCCAAGGAAGGTGCACCTAAGGAAAGGGCTTAGGATTGGCCGGCATAGTTTCGTTCTTCCTTTTTATATTATTAATTTTTTTGTTTCAAAAAAAGAAAACACAAATGAAAAGCCACATCTACTAATTAAATAAAACACATTGTGAATTATTATAAATTAATTATAATAATTTATTAATAATTATGATTATTGAAGTAAAATAAATGGAGTTCCGATTTTGTAAGCCAGGGCGCAGCGTCTACAAAAGACATTTATCAAATACGCTTTCTGTTCTTGTGTCTATTATTATTATTATAATTATTATTATTGTTGCACTCGCATTCCGCTTCGCAATCCGTATTGTTTGTTCTATTAAACTTTTTTTTTTATACTTTAATGACTACAACTAATTCGCTTAAGGAATACTTTTTACAAGATTTTGCGCTTGCACTAAAAATATGTTTTTGTAGAAAAAATAGGCTCATCATTTGTATCATACACACACATACACAGATGTGTATATATATATATATATATATCTTGTACATTTATATATATATGTATGGATATTCGTATAACCTAAATGGAAATTGCAACAATAATGAGTCCAAGACTGCGGCATACTTGATACTCGATTCAACAAAATTACAACACGCACACAAAAGGCTTTGGCTTTGAACAATTTGCTTAATGCTGCTGCTTGGCCTGGCCAATTGATTAATTACAATTACATTATTAACTCTTGAAGCATTCATTTGAACAAAAGAATTTTTGTCAACCGTAACACCCACAACGCAAGCGGCGCCCACAAAATATTTCATATTTATATACAGGAGGAGGAGAAAGTGGCGTCAGTTCTAGCTGATCGTGCTGCAACTGGAGACGGTCACGTTGAGCGGATTATTGGCGCTGCTCACGGCAACCGATGAACTAAAAGTAAAGAAAAACACAAAAATTGATGAGACATATGTAAAATGAGTGGTGTAGAAAATTGTGCTGTGGTTGCACACTTACCGATTGTGGCGCATGTGACTCTTGACTAGATCGCTGTTGACCAGGGCGGCCATTAGGCTCAGCTCGCCGGCCATTACGGTGGCGCAGACAATTTGGGCCAGCTTCTTGGCATTGTCGCCGGGCTGAGTGGCATGCGCGCCGCGCAGGCCCAACATATCGAGACAGGCACCCTGGCCGGGCAGTCCAGTGCCACCGCCAACTGTGCCCACCTCCAGGGAGGGCATCGTGCACGTCATATACAAATCCTCATTGTTATCGGTCCAGCACTCCATCGCTGTGGAGCAATTGCTCGATGTGACATTCTGTGCGGGATCTTGGCCAGTGGCCAAGAATACAGCTGTCACCATATTGGCAGCATGCGCATTATTGCCACCAATGGTGCCCGCCATGGCGCTGCCGGACATATTCTTTAGTTTGTTGCATTCAACCAGCGTCTTGGCGTCCGTTTTCAGTACGGTGCGGAGCGTGGCCGCCGGTATTGTGCATTCGGCAACGACACGCTTGCCGCGCCCCTTTATCCAGTTGATAGCGGCCGGCTTTTTGTCGCAGCAAAAGTTCCCACTCAGTGAAATGATTTGCATGTCGTGAAATTGTCGCTTGATGCAGCGCAACGCCATCTCGGCACCCTTGGACACCATGTTCATGCCCATGGCATCGCCGGTGAGTGCCACAAAGCGTATATACAGCTGTGGGCCATCCATCGCAATTTGGCACTCCTTGAGTCGACCAAAGCGTGACGTTGAATCGAACTCCGTTTTCACCTGCTGGTAGTTCGCATCCTTCTCGATCCACTTCTTGGCTTCGGACGCACGCGCCACACTGGGAAAACGGACGCAGGGCGCTCGAGTCATGCCCACATCTTCCACAACGGAACGGACGCCGCGAACGGACAGAGCCTTGCAGCCACGATTTGTGGAGGCCACTAGAGCACCCTCGGTGGTGGCCATAGGCACATAGTGCTTCTCACCATCCAGCAGTAGGGGGCCAGCAAAGCCAACTGGTATGGGCACATAGCCAAGCACGTTCTCACAGCAGGCGTTCATCACGCGCCGATAGTCAAAGTGTTGATAAGGCAGCATGTCCATGCGTTCCATGGGCATTTGGGCGCGGCTGGCGATTATTTGGCGACGTATTCGTATGCCACGCTCCGGATCTGCCAGCACCGACTCAATCTTGTAGAGCGGACAGTGCGTTCCGCCGGCATTCACAATGGCGATGACTTCCTCATCGCTCAATGCATTGGGGCCGGCAGCGCTGTCGGCTTCGTCGTCCGTACCGTTCAACAGCTCCAGGCATTCTTGCAGTGGGCGTGGCGGACGTGTGGGCGGCGCCACCAGACGTTGACGCATGCACACCAACTCGGTCTGCGTGGCTGCATTTGCGGAGCTCTGCTCCTCGATGGTGAAACGTGGCGTGCGCACAGCTACAAGCTGTTTAGATCTCGTCTCCCTCTTCTCATCCTCCAGCGGTGTGGTCTGTGAGGCTTTTGCTGTGGTGCTTTGACGCAGTTGCTCCTGCAGGGGATCGCGATTATCAAAGCAAAAGAACTTCACCACAAGCGCAATCAGCACAATGCAGATGACGATGTGATCCGCGCTCATCGTCAGCCATCTGCAAAAGTGGGAATACGGATTAGTCAAAAGATTTGGATTCGATGCTGATTTAAAATATAAAATAAGTGTTAATATTTCTTATTGTTAATTTCAATTGGCTTAAGACACTTATAAAAAAAGTATGATTCATTAAATTCGATATAATGTTAATTATTCATTAACTTACTTGATAATGATGTCAGTAATTTCGCCAGAATCCGTGCGATTGTTGCTGACATTAAGATTAAGTGTAGGTGATAGCGTTTTGTCTACGGCATCGTAATCGCTGCTGCTGAAGACGATGCGACTGTAGATATGGACAATCATCAGGCCGGTGCTCATGATTAGCTTGACACGCTGCAGCACCGGATTGGCCTTCTGCTCCTCCTCGGTGAGTGATTTGAGCAGCGACGAACCCTTTGCACGTTCCTGGACCGCAGACATATCAATGCCATTGCGGGACAGATCAAAGATGAGCGACAGGCAGGCGGGATAGAAGGTCATAAAGACCACATAGTTGACCAGCACAGAGAGCACTCCGAACATGCAAAGCAGCTCCAGACGCTGTACGCCCGAAAGCGTGCCCACGCCCACCAGCAGTGCGCCCACAATCGTGTCTAGCGATATTGTGGGACCCAGCAGCTCCAAGCCGCGTGCCAGATTCTGGGTGACCTCCGTTTGGCTGCTGCCGGATAGCGCCAACTGGGCCAGTCGACCCGAATTGGACAAATCGATGACCAGCAGCAGAAAGAAGAGCGCATCTCTGTGAATGGAAATCAATTAATATGATAAAGTGATTATTTTATGTTTGATGTACTCACTTCAAATCGGATAAATCGCTGCCGAGAAACTTCATTATGGCCGTGGTGAATATGAAGCTGGAGAAGACCGTAAAAAGCCCGGCAATGCCTGTACAAATACAAAATACAAACAAAATGAAGTGAGCGCACTTGAATTCTACGTGAGGTTCGAGTTCGAGTTTGGGTTTGAGTTCGCCATGTCCAATTAGCAACAGAGGTCATTTCACTTAGAGACCGCGTGAGAAATGCCACCGACCGGGCCAAAAGATGCCCAGCTAAAATGTTGGCCAAACACTATGCACATGGCAGCCAGCTTTTTTTTCTATTTTAACTACATAAATAGTTTTGGCTGGGCAAACAAAGCATATTCTCAGCCAGCTGCTAATCGCTTAAGTCAACACACGCGTCTTATCTTGACGGGGGCATGACGCAATCTTCACTTACCGAGCACATAGGTTGATCCCTGTCGATGTAGCTTGCAGAACTGATAGTAACAATAGAGCACGGCGGTGCAGCGGACAATGGTCATTAGGATCACATCGGCGGCATTGTATTCCGCTTCGAGGTCATCACACGACTGACTCCACCCGTGGCATGGACGATGCCGACTCGAAGACGCCGATTGCGGTCCGCTGGCAATGATGGGCGGCGGTGCGGCTGGACCATTTGGTGTGACGGTTGATGTAGCTGTGGCACCAGCAGCAGCAGCAGCAGCAGCAGCAGCCGTTGCTGTGGCACTGCTAAGACCATTGCTGGTGTCCAGTGTGCTGCTGCTCGTGTCCACAGTTAGCATGCAGGCGGTGATGGTGAGCATGGCGACAATCACCTCCCACGGATGCGAGGCACAGAATTCGCCATGGGCGCGAAACAAACGTCCAATCATCTTTGCGGCTGCTGCGTTCACTGTGTTCGTCCAGTGCTCTGTTCCTATTTTCCCCAGCACTCGGCTCACTGGTTCCAACTCTGCGGGACGCTATGGTGCACCTAACACGCGCTGGAAATACAAGTATAAAAAAAAAGAAAAAAACAAAAGAGAAAGGATTAGTTTGGGTTTGGGGGTTTGCACTATGGTCAAGGACCAGGCCTGTCAACTTGCCTGCGCCACATAATCGTTGCGCATTAAGTTGCCTTTGAGGCATCAACAGCATCCGAGCGAGTGAAACAATTTAGTATTTAACAACTAAAACAACAACAAGAACATTTATCGATTGCTGTTGACACATTTAGTCGGCTGTTTTGTTCTCGACGCGATAACGACGACCCCAAAGCCGATTGCTGCCACTAAATGAAAAAAAAAAAAACTAGTGGCAATTGCATGACTATTTGATACCCTGCATTGCCTGCGTATAAGAGTTGCCCAATTTTGACTTTGACTTTCAATTGACTTTCCAATTCGAGCTTGAGTTGTTTGACAAAGCAACAGAGGAGTTGTGTTTGAATAATATAAGTGATTAGCGTAAAAATCTTATCTAACTAAGTTGAATTTTCTGTAACTTTTCACAATTGAGCAGCAATAGCAATTTAGACTCCAAAGATTAGACCATAGTTCTAACCAATTGTGTCAACATACCTCGATCTTCATATATATCGCATTGCTATAGATCGAGTATGCTTAAAACTCGAACAACCATTTGTTTTACTCAAATTTAAAACAATTTAAAATTAAAGTTATAAAAAAGAAAAAAGAAAAGTATATAATAAATCATAATTAAAATGTTAATTGGTTCAAGGTGGAATGCAAGGATTTGGAAAATCCAAAACCAATCGGAACAATAATTCTTAATTCTTTCAACTAAACAATTTAAGGAGGGGAGCGATACTCAATCAGACCCAAAATTCCTCAGCTTTAGCAGCTTATTAAAAAGGAAAGCAAGAAGTTAAGAAGGTGAGGGACAATAAGAATGGGATAGACAGTTAAACCAATCAGACCATAAATTGTTCAACTTTAGCAGCTGCGTAATAAGGAAAGTAAAAAGCTATACAGAGAGTGAGAGATAAAGACTCAGACTACATTTTGACCTTAGGGTCGATTTTTATTTGTTTGTGTTGAGTTAATTCCAAAGGTTTTCCAGTATAAAAATATTAGTTATTTATTATAATACCATTTAAAACATTAAAAGAAAATAATTATGTTTGTGTGAAAAGTTGTATTTACCGACAACTTTGAACCTTGAATTGTCATGAGATACTTTCGAGTAATATACCCCAGCTATATACAAATAAAGGCACCGCGTGGGGAATGTGAAATAACTTGCTTCTGCGATTATTTCACTAAGCGGCTTTTGATCGCGTCCTTGAGCAGGCATTGTGCGTATGTTTTCCTTATTGGCATTTTTGTTCGCATCTGCCAATGTTGCTGCTCCGTTCACCTTTCGACTGCACAGCTTTGCGGACTCCCCACTGATTGATGACATAAGCCAGGGCGGTGCCTACACACAGTGATGTGGTCAGCACATCCGCATGCCGATTGCCTGGGGAGCTCAGACCTGGTCTATTAAATGGTCGAGCAGCAGCAGAAGCAGCAGCAGCAGCAGCAGCTGCCCGACTTAATTAAGCCACTTGGCACTTGGCACTTGGCACAAATCTCGGCGGACGATCGACGCTAGCAGCGACGTGCTTGGCATAGTAGACAAGCGAGCGAGCATCCTATCCTGCCCAGGCGCCATAAATATTCAAAGTGTGTCTACGTCTGCGTTTGCGTCTGCTTCTGCGTCTGAGTTTGAGTTTGAGTTATGCACTGCTCCAAGTGCCGTTGCTTATCGTGACAGACATAAAATATGTTTTTCAACTTGAAAACAAAAATACAACGCCCAAGGAGCGAGCCATGCTTTGGCTTGTGTAATCCGAGGCCTTTGGCCATAAAGCACGACAAGAGTAGTCGCCCAGCCTGGCACATGGTTCGATCCATTCTCGGAACGAACACACAAATGTATGCATCAACAAATATGCATTTGTAATAAATATTTTAAAGCATTGCATTTTGGGGTAGCGTGGGCGCTGCTGCACTCACATGGAGAGAACTAGAGAGAGAGAGCAGGAGGAGCAGACGGACTTTGGCAGTGTGTCTCGAGTTTAGAGCTGCAGCGATCGTTAAAAGTGCTGGGCATATAAACAATGAACACATTCTCAGGGGCACTGAAAGCATTTGGTTTTTATTATCCATTTGCAATGGTTGCAATAAAATTCGGGGTAATTGTCGGCTGCTATTTGGAACCATATATACGCTCAGAAAAAAAAGTCTACCTCTAATTTAGAAAATCCCACCTTCTTTCCAAGGTATTCGTTTAATCTTTTATATATGTAGTCAGAAAAATCTTACAATAGTCTTGTTTTAACTTAAATCATCCTTAAACAGAAGTATTTTCCATAGTCTATGTTAGCAGTCGCGATGGCAAATTTCTGAATTTGAAAAACAAATTTTTCGTAAAAATTATTATGCATTTCGTTTTTAAGAAAAATATTTCGTATACAAAGAAAAAGGACTTTCTAATTTAAGAAATGATTTATTTAGAAATGATGCATTTCGTTTTAAATTAGATAGATTTTCCCAGTGTAGATGTATACAACATTTTATGGGCAAAGGCCAAAGCAAACAAAACGCCTCAAAGGCCAGGGATGAAAGAGTAGATCAAGATCACAATACCATAAAGGGGAAAAGTTAATGCATCACGTACATTTAGAGCTATGTATATATTTATAAATTAGTATACCTTTATTTGAATCCAAAACAATTATGAAAAAAAAACTATTCTAAGCTGCAAAACTGACTCTCTCACTGAAGGCAAGTTTTGCAAGACTTTTAAGCCAGGAATTCCATGTAATCTGGCAATGGAATACAATTAACAACAAATAATAATCTATATCCATCTAAACAATATAATTATCTTAAAAGGGTCAGCGGTTAGGATAAGAATCGATAAGAATCTGCCTTACAGTCACTGATAAGTTTCCAGAAAATTCTCTACATAAAAATGTAGACACTTTGAAAAGCATTTTCCGATTTATAACAAATAACAATCTTATTCTGCAAATAACTCTTCTTTTTTTTAAATTATAATTGTGATTATCAAAGAACCTGTATCTTTGACAGAGAATAGAAATACATGATGTGCTTAAGAGTAATTAGTAGATTCGAGTTAAACACAGGTCCTACGGAACAATAATGGTTTTAAAATGAACCCAATAGAATTGTAGGCAATGCTTATATGGCCTCACCTTAAAAGCAAGCTTTACAAATACTGAATGCAATTCATTACATGAATACCTTTGGCTCGTCGAAGACACTGCCTACAAACTGATAAACTCAAGTTACTTGAAGAGTTTATTTTGCACTTGAAAAGTAAGCAGTTGGTAGCACATTAAGAAACTGATGTTTGTGGTATATCACAAGCAAGTAAATATTAAAGCTAACTTGCAAGTGGTTTTATGATCTAAGATCTTTTTCGAATGTCTAAATCATAGGTTGGTAACGCCCTTCACTCACAAATCTTTGGGGTTTTTTTTTTCGAACAATAAATATTTTCAAGAGAATTCGCAAAACTTATACAAATAGACTGGACTGGACTGGGCTGTGATGTTGTCACGTACCTCAGACAGATCAAATATTTACATACCGCTAATTAAATGGGATCGCTTGCTTTGTATTCAAAGCCATCGCCCCGATATTGATAGATAAATCAACATCGTGTAGTGCCACATTTATGTAAGTGTATTGAGCGATGTCTATCACTAAATAAGTTTTATGATCCTAAGATAAGATTTGAATATTCCAAGCTGACTCACAAAATGATATGAATGAATAGCTACGTAAGTAAAGCTCAATCGGAGCATGAATATGTAAATATTGTGGTTTAAATATTTGCTGAAATGTGTAAACCTTTAGCTTTCTGTATTATAATCCTGTCAAAGCGAGCAAAATTTATTTTTGTTCACGTTAACTGATTTGTTTGTCACAACACCAGCTAAAAATAGCTTCAGTTATTTATTTTTATTTGGCTTTTAAGCATGAACTTTAACAGTAAGATATGAGCATAAATATAACTTGAACTTATGACCTCAACTGGAAGCTTTATTTTGTACGCATATTTGACTCGTTTCTTTTCTTTCCATTACAATACGCAGTCAATAAGAGGCACAACAAAATGAGATTCTCTAACTTCAACTTCCTGCCTCGAAACTCATTGCAGATAATTGAGACTGATGATGATGATCACTGCGGGAAAATTTGCAATAGTGGAAATGAAATTAAACATTTCTAAGTTCTTGACAAGATGTGGAGTGGCCGCAATGCTAATGAGCCTTGCAAAATACGTTTTGAAAAATTAATTCTCATTTTTATCGGATGGTTTATTTTGGTATCACATACAAGCAGGCGAACAGAGCCATAATACTAACAACTAGCAACAACAAATAGAAGACACCGCTGAGCTGTGAAAAACAAAGTAAAAAAAAAGTTCTACTGAATGGCGAAATGTTTAAACTTAGCGCTATGGAAAATTGTAGGAGCTAGAACAGCAACAAGCAGCAAAGCGCGCTCGACGGGTGTAATACCCTATAAAAATGCATTTAGTTACTTATATATATATATATATACTCAGGCAATGCATTACGTTATCTATTTTGAATGATTTCTGACCTTATTTTTCGTTTGGTTTGCCTGCGCATTGTAAAGAATGTGTTTACTTTATGGGCGAGAAGTGTTTTCATCTGACTGTTTATAATACACGGTTTGGCCATTTCGTGTGGCTACAGGGTATTTATACAAAAATTGCTGACGTCCTCAACACTGCTTGTATGTATGTGTATGTGTGTGTGTGTGTGTGCTTCGCATTGTGCTGCATGCTTTTTCGTTTACATTTGAAAAGCACTCGCCAAACGGATGTTGGTCTCGACCTCAACCTTACGAAAGCAGCACGCAGCCAGCAAGTGGGAGGGAGAGAGCGAGAGGGGGCACAAAATAGATGTTAGCAAAAAGAAGAGAAACTCGCATAACAAAAGCAGAAAAAAACAAAAATGCAAACCAGAAGCAAAGCGCCGCAGGCACCCCAAAAGAGAACAGAGACCAATTGGGCCATTGTTTCTTGCACTGTAAAAACATACATACACACATACATACACGCATACATACATACATACACATATATATTATATTTGACCAAAATTTGGTAGCAGAGAAATAAACCAATTCTGAGAAAAATTCGATCGTTGTGCTTATACCATTTATAGGCTTTCCTTTTGCTCAATTGCTGGCAGTGAACTAATTAATATGCAACAAGTGTGCGGCATTAATCGTAAATTACTCTTGTCAGTCGCAGTTTACCAGGAAAGCGGCAGATTACTCAACATCTGGGTGGATCGTGGGTGCTCCACTCCATTTGAATGTTGTGATCAATTCAGTTGATTTCATGCAAAATTTTCCACGCAACACTGGTGATTGTTTTGATCGAATTTATCAAGAAGCGCCGCTGCAATTAACATTGTGCTGTTAATTTCGTCAGTAAAAATGTCGCTTCAAGTTCCTTCATCCTCATCATCATCGTCATCTTCATCTCCATTATTTTAAGCAAACAAAATGCTGTAAAATGTGTATATATAGTTTTTGATCGGTCCAAAGGTCAATGCAAACTTTGTGGCAATTAACGCCCGAGATGATTGGTTATTGTTTTGATTTGATTTTAAGTTTTGCACTTATTCGGTATTTATTTCGACCATTTTGATTTGATTGGAATTCCCAGTGCCAACTGAATTATTGCTGCTGCTAATCATTGAACATTTCTTTATTTTTCCTGGGATTGTGCCAAAAATATTGAATCCGTTTTGGGCCACAATTTCGATGATTGTTTATTGTAGTGAATTTTCCCAGGCGCCCAATTCTACTGCTATCAAAACAAGCCAATTATACATATTCGTACAAACAGCACTCGCCAAATAAAAAATGAGGGAGATAAAATACAAATGAAACGCCATTTTATTTTTGCGATTCAGAAAAAGCAGGCATTTTTTGTATTTTTATTTTGTAGACTGTCACAAAAGGGCGGTGGGGGAAAGGGACATGCATGCGCATTAATTGTACCAATCAGGCTCGGCATTTCAGCACTTTCAGGACTTTGATGGGATTAGCAGGCACTCGAAAATGTAAATTTTCATTTGAGGAAAACTTTTCAAATAAGCGACAGCAAACAAATCAAAAAAAATTGTACAGAATATTGAATATGCAACGGGAAGCACATTTAATCCTGAGAACATTAAATAAAATTAAAAAATTAGCAACAGTTTCATTAGTTGGAAGTTAATACATATAAATCATACATCGATCATTATTCTGATGGTTTAATTAATTCATTTTCACTAACTGTATTCTGATCTCATTCTATTTAATATGAAAGGTAAGTAAGTTACCCTTCCAAAGAGTATAAACTGGTTTGCGTATCCATTCCCCAGACAGAAATAAAAGCCATCATGTAGCCAGGTCGCTGCCATCCCCTAGACATAATACAAGCGCACAACATTTTTCCGAGTACGAATTAATAGTGGGTTGGGCTGTATACGATAGCTTTGTACATATCTTTTCTTACGTCACTGAAACCGCAAAACGTACTTTGGAATCTTCTTGTATTCGTTTACAATTGCAGAAGGTGTTAGAATTTTGTCGTGATGTTTACAACGCATTGAAAGAGACAATCGCGACTCCATAAAGTCTATTTATTCTGTAGTCAAGTTTATATAGTCATGTTCGTCTATATATCGTATATCTCTCATAGAAAGAATCGGCCAAAAGTTGAGTTCTTGTATGTACAACTTGACGAGGTCAGAGATGATTCCTTCCGAACACAAATGAATTATTCCCATTTGAAAGTGAAAGTATTTTTCTTAAATCAACGCAAAATCAAATTTCGTATAATTTTAGTTCCACAACCATTTCTGTTAGAGTGTCAAGAAGTTCAATAATTCTTTCTATCAATCGACTTGTTGACGACGACACAAATTAGTCATGCGAATGTTGGACTTGCGTCTTATAAATATATGTATGTATATAATTGCTACTAGCTGATAAGGCAACAGCATTTGTATGTTTAAATTCAATTCAGGGTAGGCATACACACATATCAATATACATTTATATTCCATCAGCTCTACAAACGCATTCAATATCAATTATAATTGGTGGAATTTGGCGCCTTTGAGGCAAATTGTTGGGCACCAAATGTGTTGCAATGTTGATGGAGCAGCAGGAATTTCGGAGTACTTAATGGAGAAGTAGTTATGTGAAATCAGTGAATTGTGAATTGTTTGCGATAGGAGAATGTTGTTCTATTTTCAGGTGCGTGTGCTCCACTTTCCCAGGTGAATGGATAAAAAATTGTAAGGCGAAACTGCATATTGTTAGATAATAAACAATGTCAATGCCGCAATGAGTTACTAAATTCATAGATACGTGACTAAATGTGAATTGGACAGAATGCGTTCAAGATAAGCCAAACTGTACTAACTGGATTGTCGAGCCAAGCTGCAAAACACTGTTTGCCAGCTTTCCCCTATTGCCTAGGTAGGCAGTTAAGCACTTTACCAATTGACACTCTGTAGATGGCTTATCAGCCACTTGGCCAGATAAAATATCTATTTGTATTTTATGCGAGTCGAACTGAAATGTAGCAGCGACAACTGGTTCAGTTTTCGAAGGCGCATTAAACGTGATTGAAAATGAGATTAATGCACACAATTAAACGAAACGTTTCACAAAGCACAAACTAATAATAAGCCGAAAGAAAATAAGCTGTATACCCTGTAGCCATTAACTGATCAACTTGTGCAACGATACACATCAGCAGTTTTAATATGGTCATGTTCAATTTGTTGTGAATCAAGCGTGTAGCGCATAAATTACTTATTATTCTATATAATCTATTTATTTGAATTCAACCAGCAAAAAGTGATTAGAGCGTTGAAAGCAAAAGTATAGATAACTTTTGTCTCAAGGGTTTCTAACTATTCACCTTTCAAGATCGCAGATAATCAGCTATTAAAAAAGCGTTACCTATATAAGCTACCTAAACTAAAAGAGTCTCACTTCTAATTTCACACAAGCGAATTAAATGTGCAGGGTATCGTTTGGTCGTGCCACCTCTTATAGATCAGTATTACTTGTTTCGTTTTTTTCGGGGCTTTTCTGCTTCTTCTGCCGCGTGTGCCTGTGTAATTTACAAGTTTCTGAAAAAAGTAAAAGTTGTCGCTTAATGGCAACCAGCAGCAGCAGCGGCAGCAACAGAAGTAGCAGACGGGGGCAAGCAGCAACGCAAGCAGCAACGGCAACGGCGGGCAAATAAATAAATTCAATAAAAAAAAATACAGTTTTACTTTCTACCAAAAATGCGAATAACGCTAATTTGTATGCAATCAAAGCGGCACGCCAGGAAAAACTTTGAGCGCCACAAACGCTAAAAGTCAAACACAAAGCGCTTCAAGACCAAAATCAAAGCCCACATCTAAACACATACATATACACACATTCAATAGTATGCATGTATGTGTGTGTGTGCGTATGCAAATTTTACATACAGGGTATAAAATTTGGATGCTTGAACACATCAAAAGATTTGAGTCCCACTGCCGCTGCTTGGCATAAAACTTTTACAAGGCTAACATTTCCAATTAAAACACATCAAGTTGTAAAACACAAAAAATACGGCAAAAAAAAAACAAACTCTTTCATGCTGGCTAAAACAGAACAATAAGCCAAAAGCTGCTTGTCGCGGCCACGACACGTGTACCGAACGTATATTTGTAAATACTGTAAGCCAATGTTAACGGTCGCTGGCTTGGGCCCAGATGCAGATATCGGCTATATGACCAACACCAGCAACCTCCTCATCATCGTCATTATCATGAAAATCAACATCATCATCTTAGTCATGATTCAAGCTGAAGTTTTGACATTGACCCAAATGCGTTGACCATTTTTTTTTTATTGATTTGATTTTATTTGTTCAGATTCAGATCGTGGAGACCCCAAAACAAACGCTTCAAGATGTGCCACCATTAACAAGTAACTCAAAACCGGAACCAATCGCAATGAAATAGAAAGTTTTTGATTTCAATACCCTTGCCAAAGAAAAAAAATCATAAAAATCACACACACGCACAAAAATAGGCCAAAACGTTGTTGTTGCAAAACTGTAATAAATAAAGATGCTAATACAATTTGAGAAATGCCCAAGCTAGGCGCATCTATCAGTTTCTCTTAAGCGGAAAGTGTGTTTTTTTCTTCATATTAGTCATTTTCCCCGAAATAATATATATTGTTGAATTGTCTTACGAGTTAAATAAATTCAAAATGTTTTTCATGGAAATAATAATTACTTTTTCTTTAGCTGTTTTCACTATATATTCTGCTATTTCTTGACTGCTTATGAGTTTTATAATACTTAGCTATTATTTAGGGAATGCCTCTATTTATTTCTTGTCTTTAGCTATTATTTGTGGAAATGCTTATATTTATTTATAGCCAATGAGTTTTAAAATTCCTGTTAATCCAAAAGGGAAATAATGAGCAGATACCCGAGGCATTAGACAGCTTAAGGAAATCACTCAGCTAGAGTATTATTAATGATGCTTGAAAGTTCGATTGGCCGAATGAGTTTGGGGGAAAAAATGTTGTAAAATTGTTGCATGCGAATACGTATGCATAAAATTACATGCAATAAAAAAATAGACAAAAAAAAAAGAAAAACATTTATTTAGCTTCCGACTATTTTGTCTACTTAAAATGTATATGGCCTGAACAGGTCTGCTGCTAATTGGCTGCCAACGCCGCTTAATTGGCCATTAACACGACTGCCTGGGACAGATGTAGAGGTACACAGTAGACACTTATGCACTAATATATGTAAAAATATTAAAGTCGTCTTTGTTAACACAATTTAAGCAATGTGAGGTTATAATTAATGAAGCCATAATTGAAATGCGCTGGGCCAAGGCTTATTATGCTCGTCAGTGCCACAATTGCACGCACGTGGCAAGCTGATGCGAAGCACGCCTTGGGAATTTTTATTTTGCCAGCTATTTGATGCGTTGCGTTGGGTTGCGATGCGCTTTGGTTTCTGGCGTCGATTTGCAATCACGCCTAGTAAAAAAAAAACAAACAAAAGAATAGCTAAAACTGCCTTCATGCTCGGTTAGCTCGGTTTTTAGTCGGTTAGGCTCAAATGCTCACTAAGAGCTAACAATTTGAACATCCCTTTAATCGCACATGGTTAACAACAACGCAACCCATCAACAAAACTATCTACACACAAACACACACACACACACACAGAGAGAGAATAACACACCTACAGACCCACTCGTGCAGATACTTAAACATAACACATCATCATTGCCCTATCATCGTCTTTATCATCATTATCGTCGTTGGCTTCGCTGAGTCGTAAAAAGTCAGTGAGTTGTTTTGTTTGGCCTGCTTGCTGTCAGCTTCAGCGTCAGTTTCAGTTTCGTAAATTTGAATTTTAATTCAAAGGCGCAACAAGAGACAAATACAAAACGATGTTGTTGCCGGGATACCCTTTAGTCATAGAATATTTATAAATAAATGCTTGCTATTCATTCAGTCAGCCAATCAGGCCAAAAGTCTGCAAAGCATTCCAATAATAACATCAAAAGCCAACCAACAACAACAATTTCTTGCTGTTTTCTGCTGAACAATTGGCAAGTCATGTCTATTTTAATTTGGTCTAATAAATACTAATAATTTGGGTTCAGAAAAGATTTATGTTTATTGTTTTTTATTAACGCATCTATAAAGAAAGTACAGCAAAATCTTGCAAAAAATTATTTTTCTTATTATTATTATTACTGTTTACAATCAGAATATTTATGATTGCACTTTTTAAACGATGGTGTCAAAAACTTGTGCCACATTGAGTTGCACCTGCTTTTTTTTTGTTAAGCTTCCAGAAGCCACAGGGTATTCTGTTTGCTGTTTGCCGGATGCAATTCCAATTTTCAATCACATTCATATTACACGGCTGTATGGCCACGTCTGGATTACAGGCATTGAACAGGGCTAACACCCCCTGCCCAAAACCTAACCTTGGTTCACATTCACTTCTGGCTTAACACAAATTGTTTCCTGCGTGCAAAATATTGAGAATTTGCCAGGATTCAATTATGATAGAGACTAAACATAAGCAGTATGTGCAAAAGAAATATATAGCATTAAATACGTTGCTTAAATAAGATGGCTAAAAACAATAAATGATTCATGTTTTTCCCCAAATAAAAAGAATACAAAATCGTACAATGAATTAGCAACAAGTAATTACGAAAACAAATATATATAAATAAACATATATTATATAGATCCTACCAATAGAACAATTGCTTCTTCGACAACTTGACGCGTAGCTACTTTTGAATCTGTGGCAGATGTGGCACCTGAGCACCTGCCGGAAAATGTTGCTCATTAGGAAAATTAATAAAATTGAAAGTCATGAAAATTGAATAAATTGGTAAATATTTTTGACACGCGCACGCTTTGTAACTTATTGGCAAGGCCTAACTATAATTGTTTGACTTTGAGGTTTGATTATAAAGCCTGTGTGAGGGTCAACTAAATAAAAGCAAATATTTAGATATATATATATATATTTTATACGCTATACACTATCCGCTTCCAGACCAACACCACACCACAGCACCATCGACAAGAAATCCCACATCCACATCGAGTGTAGTTCAAACATGATGCGCTTATGCAATATTTGCGAGACCTTTTGGGAAAAGGCCGCCCGCCGAGAGCTGGGCAAACAAATAGTCCAAGTAATACAATCTGAACATGCATAGAACAAGACACATTAGAATTATGCACAAGAGAGCTCAAGATAATTATATGGAGAAACAAACTCGACAGCAGCCATTTCTTCCTCCAACTTTTATGTATTTCAATATTTGTGCAGACGACACTGGTGCAAAACTAAAAATTCCAAGTGGGAACTGTTTATAATTTGATTCAACTATAATTAACATTTATTTTCTAAAATCTACTATTAATTTCAATTTTATAATTACATTTTAAGTTTAATTGAGTCTTATATTTGCATTCATATATATAAAACACAATCGCTGCCATTAAAACATTTACGAATAATTCACAAGATGAATGTATTAATATGCAATGCCCAATATTATGCACGTGTAAGATATAATATTATATTTTATGGGAAAAAATAACAATTATATGCAATTTAACCCATTAATAATTCCTACAGTAAGCATTTTACTAAAGCTTTTAATTATTTCTGGAGGATGGCTACATGACTACATATTATTTATGTCTAGGGGATGGCTGCCCAAACAAGTTTATACTTTTTGAAAGGCAAATTAATTGCCTTTCATATCATATGTAATAAGAACAGGTTTCATACAGTTAGCGAAAAAGTGCGTTTGGGTTGTATTGTGAATTAAAAGTCAGCCTTTATAAAAATATCATATCTTGGTATATGTTAATTATTTGACAAGAACTACATCTTTTTTTTAATCTTTTGTCCCAATGTGCAGCTCTGAATGATGTTTGGCCAATGCAAATAACAACTTGCAGCAATGCGACGGTGGCACAGGCAGGGGCGGGGACAGCAACAGCAACAGAAGCAGCCACAGCAAACGGCAATAAAACTTAAGGCAAACGAATTTGACAGAGACAACTTGGCAGTCTGCAGACATACAGCTAGCTGTGTGGAGGTGGGGAGGGTTGGAGGGAAGTGGGAATATACAGCAACTGCACCTCAGTGGTCCGTTTCAATTGCAACGCAACGTTGTGCGTGGCCCAGTCTATGCGTTTGGTGGCAACAGGGAGATGGGGGGCCGTGCGAGGGAGGGAGGAAGTAAGCCACTTGAGTTGAAAACTTGATTATGCCATATGTCAATACGAAAATCAAAACGCGCTCGTTTTCAGTTGCATTTAAGTAGTTGTTGTTGTTGTTGCTGCTGGTTGTTGTTGTTTTGGGGTGCGGAATGTTGCGTCGTTGTCCGTGTGGTTGTTTGGTAGCTTAGCTAAAAAAAAAACTATTAAGAGTCATCAGCATTCATGGCGGTCAACAGCAATTTGGAGTGCCAATTGCATGGCGTATAAAACGCTTTCAAGTTGAGGCAATGCCCAATGGCTAAGACAGCAACAACAACAACATTGGCAACAACTGCTTTGACTGCCATTTGGTGAACCCTGAACATGAAAACATTGATGCAACTGGTTATCTTCTTTCTTGATTTTTATATCTTAGTGCTTTCGACCTCTTTAAACAGATCGCGCGCTGAGCAGGAGCAGAAACAGCCACGACTTGTATGTGGGCTTTAATCTAAGATTTGCATAAGCCCCATGGAGGCATGGAGGAGTCGTCAACGTTGTTGTCGTTGGTGCACATCTAATAACCATAAACTTTAATATGTTTATGGCTAAAACGTGTATGTGTATCTCTGTGTGTGTGTGTGTGTGTGTGTGTACTGTTTAGGCCATGCAAACTCGTGTTTATATTTGTATTACAAAGGCAATTTGAGTGCTGCTGTCTGTTGTCTTTGGAGGCGCACTGGGTTGCCATTGAACTGATTTGATCGAACATCAATTTAATTGCAATATTTTTTATGGGATGAAGAGACTACACTCACACAAATATAAGTGCTTTAAAAATCGATCTGATAAATATATTATTAAGCAAAGCTTTAATTTGCATTCGAAGGTATGTAAAACTCAAATTTGACGTAGGTAAACTTCAACTTAAGTGCTAATTAAATTGTAAACTGAAATTTTATTGCTGCTATCTTTTGTTTTTGACTTGGTTGACATTGAACTAATTTGATTCGAACAACAATTTAATGCAATAATTTTGAATAGCCCTCTTGGATAAAGAGATTAAAGACAAGCCGTCTCCAATTTAAATAAAAAAAATATTAAACTTATCGATTTGGTTATAAAAGCCAGTCTCCACGGAATATTGACTAGCTCAAAAAGAAAATTTTGTAATATTATTCAAATGGAAAATTTCAATTTTGCTTAAACATTAGTTCTTTTTAGTTAACCTTGACTTCAAAATTAGTAAAGTAATGCAATAGTTTATGTCCAATTTAAGCATTTCCATTTTATTATAAATGCGTCTTCACAACGCAATATTGAATACCTCAAATGAAAAATTTTGTTAATTAATTTTTGAATTGGTCAAATGGGAAACTTGGTCAATGGGAAACTTAAACTGAAGATCGTAGTGGTTAACTTTAATTCAAAATTCAATTACAAATAAATTAATTTTTTTTTATTTTGAGCATTGATCAAACTTTCAATAGGTTAGAAAACATTGATCTGTCAGAGCAGGACTAAATCTGAATCTAAATATGAAAATGTCACAATATTTGGAGTTTAACAGTAAAATGTATTTTTGAAAATTACCCAAAAATTGTGAACAGTGTATAAATGGATTGGGCGTTAGGCTTGGTTCTTGCTCATTGTTTGGCCACAGATGACAGACTAGTAAGTAGATAGATATTTATGTGGCCTTCGCCTTGGTCTTAGTTAGCTGCCGCTCTCGGAAGTGCTGTTGTGTCGAAGGTGTTTATATTTCAAGGTATGGGACTGGTTCAATTAGCACATAGTGCAGCTGAAACTCAGCTGACAGCGAACATGTTGTTTCCAATGATGATGACGAAGACGATGATGATAATGATGATGATGAATGAAGATTATGAAATTGCAGCTTGGGTTTCAAATTCGCGCGCACGCGTTTTGAATGCGCGCTTTGCTAATCGCGCAATCAACTAAGCTCAGCATAGTGCGCATATCAAACACACACACACACACACACAACATTTGACAAATGACTACACACACACACACACACAGACTTTGTGCTTTTGCTGCGTGTTGCTGCTCTGCGGTTTTGGCAGGTGGCTGAGGAGAAAGTTACCAACATTGAAACAACTTTTTGTGTTGTGTGTTGCCATTGTTGTTGTTGTTGCCCAAGCAGAGACCCGAAAAAATCAAAAGCTAAACACTCACATAAAAAATGCCAAGCCATAAACGAAAAAAAAAAACAAATGTAGTGAGCTGAAGAAGCAGCCACCACAAAAAAAAAAGAAAAAAATTAAGTTAAACAGGGGGAAGCAGCGCAAGCGATTATGAAATCGCCGCCAATGGAATTCGAATCAATGTAAATACATACGCACATATACATATACATATATATGTATACGTATATGTATATGTATGTATAAGTGTAGTTATGAGGCGTGCAGCTTGACTTTGGCCAACAGTCTGACTGAAAATATAAAGCTCTTTCGCAATATGCGAGCAAGCATCGAATTGAGGCCTGGGCCGGGCACAGAGACAACTCTTCAGCAATGCGGCAGCTTGGACTGGATTGGCATGTAATTGAATCACACTTACAAAAAGCACGCATTCACATATATATATATATATATATGTATATATATTCAGTTGGTTGGCCACATAACGCACCCAAAGAGTAGGAAGCGACAAGCGCACTTGACAGAGTTGTTGCTGTTGTTGTTGGAGTAGCTGTTGCAGTTGCAATTGTCGCCAGCGGCTGTATGGCATTTTTCACTTTTGCTCTTAATAGCCAGCAAAACACAACAAAAAAAAAAAAACAAGGAAAACACGAGCAGACAACACAAAAAACAATAATGCCAGTTGCATTTTGGGTAATATTTTTAGTCCATACCCTGTATAAGATCCACAATAAGGAAGCCAATAAAATTGAAGAATTTGTAGTCAACAGGTAAGAATTCATTAGCGCATCTGCAAACCTGGGAAAGACCAATAAAAATGAATTACACTTGAAAGTGCTTAAAATTGTTTTCATTTTATAATTGCCTTATATTTACTCAACACATTTCCATTTTGTTTTTTTTTTTTCTTTACAATCGCAGAGAAAGATGAGTTTATGTTGCGAACGTAGCAGATAATCAATCTAAAAATATTTTTACCAACTTTCTACGAAATTGCGATCGCAGAGCCAGGCGAATATTATAAAAACAAACACATTTAAAGCATATACTTGCTGACAGGAATCAGTTGAAAAATATTGAAATTTGAAAGGGATTCTATTTTCGTACACTTTAAATATGGTAAGAAAACCGTTATGTTTGTAAGAAAACTGTTTCTAATTCATATGGAATTGAATTGAAAATAGTTCAAGGTAAAATAATTTATTTAATATACAAAAAGAGAGTAGGACTCCATTTTAGGGTATTTTCTAGTTGATCACTGTCTCGCTTTCCCTCTCCCGTGGATACCACTCGTGCTTGCTATAATTTGGTTGTTGTTTTTGTTGTTTTTTTTTTTATAAATTTTTCAAATTGCCGCTCTTCACATAACTGTAACTTGAATGCGGTGCAGGCAGGCACACCGCCGGGCAGGCAGTCAGGCAGTCAAGCAGTTTGTCTATTTGAAGACGCCTGTCTGCGCCAGATGTCGCTCATTTCATTTCATTTCATTTTAGTAAACGCACGGATCACAACAGAGCAGACCAGACCAGGCCAAAACAGAGCAGAGCAGAGCAGAGCTGGCCCAGCTAGGCCAAGGAAATCAAATGGCTGACATTGAATTTGAAACGTTGGCGGCAGTTCATCGACAGTTGCAGGAAATGGAAAAAAGTTAATAGCGCAACAATGGAACGAAGGAAATGGAACGAAGGATGCTGCTAGGCCTGGCGCCTAGTCGAAACAATTTCGTTGCGTTCAATGGAAATGGCAGTGGGGCACACTTTTCACGAGTGCTTCAAGCAGGAAATGCACTTATTGACGCCGCAAGAAAGTTGCGCAGAACAACATGCCCTGCACATGTTGCGTTCTTCGCAGCCGGAAACGAACAACCCGCTGATAAGGGCCAACAGCCAGCAGCTAAAAAACAATAACAACTATTGGGATTAGTATTTGTGCGTTATGCAATTTGCACGCATAATGTGAAAATGAATTAAATGATAAATGCTACGAATTCAAGCAGCAGCAGCAGCAGTTAGCAACTCATTTTATAGTATTCGATTTGATCAATTGATAAGGCGAGCAACGTGTAAAAAATGCAAATGTGATCTAGAACAAAACGTAAAAAGAACTAACCTCGCTTTTGGTTATTTTCGATGCGCGATATTCGATTTTGTTTGTTGCTGGGCGGAACGGGGTGGAGCGTGGCGGGTTGGCTGTCGGCAGCAGTAGCTGATGTTGATGTTGATGCTGATGCTAATGTTGTGTTGATGATGAGTGTCACGAACTAAATGCAAATGTGTCGTCGTTGATTCGACGACGAACTAGTTTCCAATTGGAGTGCGTTTGATTTTTCGATTTTCGATTTAGAGCACAAAATCTGTTGAAATTGGCGTCGTGTTTGTTTTGATTTTGATTTGGACACTTTGCAAACAACAAATCAACATAATTGTTCACGTGTGTGCGTGCGTTTGTGTGTTAATTGTTGCTTAATAAATGTATAACAGCATTTATATAACGATCACACAAGCATTAACTTTGGCAGCCGATATCGTTTTCGGTTCTGCTTAAACAATTGAAAGTGTTACTTTTGTCGTCGCATATGCAGGCTCTTTGTTGTTATTGATGTTGTTGCAATTACACGCACGCATTTGATTCGACTGTTTTTGTTAGTTGCACGTTTAGCACTGCGTTGGGAGAACTTGTGGTTTGGCTGCGCTTTAGCAATCTGATGGCTTATATCCTTTGCGTTCACGTTTATAAAATATTTTTGGTATTGCCAAATGCAGAGTCTCTTTTTTCCGTGCACCACGACTTTCACGCTCAGCTGTTCTCACTGAACTGAACTCCCCACGCTCTGGCGAACAGCTGTTCACGTTAACTGTGTGCAGAACAGCGGCATAACTTTAACATTAGCATTTACTCTACTGTTATTATCATACGAGCGTGCCAGATGATTTGAAAATTGATTTATACATTTAGACGAGTGGAAGTTAAAAAAAAAAATTCTCTTCAGTAATTGCTGAGTTCTACTGCTAATTGAGCACTTATTTGCTAGATAGGCTAGTGATTTATAATATTTAATCAGTGTAAAGTTAAGCACTGTCATTCAATGCCAGACAGTTGCTTTTAGAATTGCCACCTAGGTATCCGGTTGGTGTCTTTGCTGAATGTATGCGGATTTCTGGCATGACACGCTGTTTGGTTTATAAACTAATTTTTCAAATAATACATTTTTCAAGTCTAGTGTGCATGAAACTGTTCACAGAATATTCAATAAAATAACTGAATGTCGTCAAATTGCATGTTTCGATAATTCACCATCATAAAATAATGTCATTCTCGCAGTGATCGATAGTGGCATTATATCGATATTTTAGGCGTCCCTAATTGTGATTTGCAATTTCATTCTGCCTAATTTCTACGTGCATACTTTTTATACAAAAATTAAATAACTATTATTCAGAATATAGATCAGCTACAAATATAGCAAAAATGTCGAATACGCAAGCGACAGTTACTGCTTACTTGGCGGCACAAAAGAAGACCACAAACAAAGATCTCGCCGCCGAATGGACTCTGATTGAAGAGCTCCACAACGAGAAGTAAGCATTTTCTGCGTCATGTGTTTTTATTATTATTTATTCAAATATTTTGTGGTTTTCACAGGTTGTGGAATGAGCTGACTATTAAGCTGGTGACATTTGTGCGCCATGAATCGCTGCAAGACGAGAGCGCTCTACTGCAGCTATATCAAAATTTTATCTCCACCTTCGAAACAAAGTAAATCGCAGCCGGTTCAATATTTAATATAATTCTAATAATATATACGAAACTTGCAGAATTAATCCATATGGTCTGATCCAAATACTTGAGGTGGTCGTGGACAACATTGCCGACAAAAAGGAGGCCATCGATTTTCTCGAGAAGATGAAGGATAAGGTGAAAATATGCGATGAAGCCGTGTGGTATCTGCAAGTCATGCAGGGCAATCTATATCTGAGCAATCTGAACGATCTGAATGCCACCAAGAAGATCATCGAGGAGTTGCGCGATGTTCTCGAGGAGGCTGGCAATGTGACGCCAGTGCATGGCAAATATTATATGCTCGCCTCGCAGTATTATCGCCGTGTGGGCAAGCACAGTGAATATTATCGATGTGGGCTGCAGTTCCTCGGCTGCTCGCTGGATGATTATCCGCGGGATCAGTGGGCGCAACAGGCATTCTTTCTGGGACTGGCCGCATTGCTGGGCGATGGCGTCTACAACATTGGTGAGCTGTTGGCCCATCCCATTTTGGAGTCGCTGCAAAACACAGAAAACGAATGGCTCGTCGAATTACTCAAGGCATTTAACATGGGCGACATCAACAAGTGAGTGCCTCTCAAGAAATTGAACTTGGTTTATATCTAATAACTTGTTATCTTTCTTCAGATTCAATGCCATGAAGAAGATTTGGTCGAAAATACCCGATTTGGCTGCCCAGGAGGTGAAGCTGCGCCAGAAGATATCCCTGCTCTGCCTCATGGAAATGACGTTCAAGCGCTCGGCCATCGAGCGTGCCATTTCTTTCGCGGATATCGCCAGCGAGACCAAGTTGCCGGCCAAAGAGGTCGAGTATCTGATCATGAAGGCGCTGGCCCTCGATCTGGTGCGCGGTGAGATTGATCAGGTCGCTGGCGTTGTTAACATGTCCTGGGTGCAGCCACGTGTGCTGAATCGCGCACAAATTGTTGGCATGGCCAGCACCCTGGACACTTGGATGGGAGCGATCACCAATATGGAAAAGCTTATGGAGAATCGCGCTGCTGAAATTCTCACAAATTGATAATATAAGTTCCCCCTTTAATTTCCATTTTGCATATGTGCTTTTTGTATTAAATCAACACATGTGCATGATGCAAACTTTATCGAGTTGGTTTTAATTTCGTATAAGGATTGAGTCAAAAATAAAGATTCAATTTGAAGGCATCGCTGAATCTCTTCCAGAGAATAGCAAGAAAACCATTTTAAATGAAATTATTCATAGAATTCGGCTTTATTCGAACAATTAAATTGACTTATCTGACGCCAATTGTTTCCACATAACCGATGCAGGTTTCTGGATTAAATATAAATAAATTACGATGGGGTGCCTCCATTTTGGTCACCACTTTGATAATCTCTTGGGCGACGACGCCGCCAACGACAGCCACAGCTGGCGAAATCTGGGCAAAAAGCAATTCCAGTGCCTCGTTGCTCAGTGACGAATTTGGCAGCACTTCATCACGGATTTTCTTCAGGAGCGTAATATCCGATTCCCTGGTCTTGTAGCTGGGATCACGCTTATGCTCGCTGCGGAAGACTTGGAGAATGCGCAACAACAGAATGCCAGGTCCATCGCGTTTCAACTTACGCGCATACTTGGGTGCAGTAATATCAAAGTCAATCCAATTTATGTAAGTTGGATACTCGACTTCGCACTGCCTTGGCGTGGAGATAGTTTCATATTTAACTTTCTCGTTTGGCTTCGAGATGCATTTGTGCTTGAAAACGTTCCTAAAATAAAAACGAGCAAATTCTATAATCTATATATATATTTATTTCTCCATCTATACTTACTCTACGTAGCTGTGCTTTTGAAGGCTGGCATAATGAAAACCAAACATGCCCCAAACATCGGTGGCATAGAACTTGATGCCCAACTCCTGGCAAATTGAGTCGATGCGCTGCAGTTCCTTGTTGCTCTCGCCGCTGATAACCACAACATTGAACTGTTTGAAGAAATCAGACGATTTCTCCTTCAATGGTTGCGTATCCGCAGATATATCGACCATGGGATTGAGGGCACGTGCCCGCGTCAGCGATGCCTCCGCTCGATTGCTGCCCAACGATTCACGCGCCGCCAGAAACTGTGAGCAGAAATCCTCTTCGGTGATCAGTTTGTCGTCGTGCAGTTTCACCATGTTCACGCCAGACAATATAATATTTTTCGTAATTTCCGCACCCAGTCCATTCAGGCCGGAAATTAGTATATTGGCCGTGCGCAGTCTAAACAAAAAACATAAAATCTTTTTTATGTCTTTCTTCCATTTAATACCCAAAACATACAACAAAAATGGAGGCTAGCCAGTTAACCGGCAAACATACCGTTTTTGCGACTCCAAGCCCCAAAGTCGAATCTGTCTATCATATAGTTCGTTTTCGGCTTCGGTGAGCTCCACGCCACTTACGTTGGTATCTTTGTCAACGTCCATTTTTATAAATTGGTGAAAACGTTGTAAATTGTCGCAAAAAAATTGAACGCCAAAAATGCTAGAGGTGTATAAAAACTATCGATGCCTTATTGAGTAGTCTTTTCGATAGTACAGTTGCACATGATTGTTCAATTTTGATGGTTTGTTATCGATAACTTGCGGTTTCCAACATCGGCGCGCATTTCAATTTATATATTTTTAATTCAAGCATTTTATGATTTCTTTGAAAATCGATTCAGTTTTGTTAATGTTTTGACTGTGATTATATAAAAGCATAATTTTTCTACAGACATTCATCTAAAGCTAAGTTTTAATCATAAACAACTTGTTTTTTTGAATTCAATTAATATTAAAGCGATTTATTGATATATTAACAATATAATTAAGCTTGTGCTGTTGTGTTTTGTTCATTATAAATACTATATAGTGATGATCGTATAAATGCATCACTTTTTTCCAGAAAACCATCCAAATGCGTCCACAAGAACCAAAATATCAGAGTGAAGAACAGAATCTTACTGACCAAGTCAAGGATATATTGACGGCGTAGAACCTTCCTTGCATGTGGTAATGTATCATCACTTTCACCTATAATATATCTGCGAACGCCAAGTATATAATTGCTAATGTAGAGCTCCCAGTTGACTTGGCTAACCGATGTGTCGAAAATGTCTTGATCTGTCCTATTCAGCTTGTTCCACATCTCCAGAAATCGTTCGGTCCTAAAGTCCCAGTCTTTTGTTGTATAGTACTGTAACAGCTTCAATCCCATCGAGACTTTACGCTGCACATTTACCAAGCTGAAATAAGAGCAGACAAACTTAACCTTAAATCGACATAAAACCCATAAGTCGTCACTTACAAGGGCTTCTGGCCGAAGACCAGCATCCAAAAATCTATAAAATAGGCAGGTAGATAGTGATAGAATATGACGCAAAATAGATGATGGTAATAGTTTTGCTTGATCGATCCACCCGGATACCAAAGGGCAAGACTAAGCGGGGCTATGTAGATGAATCGGCGACCCATCTCAATGCTCTCGCCCCAGGACATCAGTGTCTTGCTGGGGATGCACAGGTTGCAAAACTGAACGTTACTCTGTTTGTCTGTCGTCTGTGATTCGGCAGCGACCTTGCCACATTGATAGCCGCAGAGTATCATGCCATTTATGGCCTTGTCGACGGGGATCACTGTTGATTTATAATCCGGATTGCAGTGCATGGAACGTATGACGCCGCGTGCGGCGCCAACCATCAGACCGGTTGGCCCATTAACGCCCTCGATCCATCCTGGCAGCGGCTCGCTTATGGCTGCCGTCACTGCACAAAAAAAAAACAAAAAGGGTGTTACCAACAACGTAACCACAACTGCAGCAACCAGTTTATACTGGCACAGGGGTGGGGGGACCTACATACCAATGGAAGGCCTTGTGACGATTACAGGCAGCTTTCTGGTATATCTGCAAATTAGATCTTCTGAGAGTGCCTTGCTGTAAGCATACGTGTTGGGCAAGCCATTGAGCAATCTGTAAAATACAAATACATACATTTAATCAGACACTCAAAAAAATAATAGGAATAAAAAAAAATTGTATTCTAAATACAAGAAAAATTCTAAAAATGTCTTAATTTTAGAAAAATATACTTTGAAATTTCCAAAAAAAAAGAAACCCAGTGTTTTTTTGGAAAATATTTTCTGAATAATTGAGATGAGTTACCCTTGGAGCCCAAAGTATAGAGAATTTTTTTCTGGGTGCATATATATATATATATATATATACAAATATATATATTTGCAGATGACTCTCAAATCGTACATACTTGGGAGTTATTTCCGCCAGAGCAGCATCATCCATCGTTTCGACCATTTCGATTATATCGAAGGGATTCTGTGGCGCTGGATAGGCGCGTTCCTCCACGGAACCCTCGTTGCACTGACAGAATGATGTGGACACATGGACCAGAGCCTGCAATTGGCTCATTTTCTCGGCAAGTTGAAGTACCTTTAAGGTGCCAACGACATTCATGTTGACCATCGGTCGCAGTGGCTGATCGAAGCGCACATTTGCCGCACAGTGGAACACAATCTGCACATTGTTGGCCAATGTGTTGATGTCATTGGCGCTCAGGCCAAGGTTCGGCTCGAGCACATCGCCTTTAATAACGCGCACCTTATTTACGATGTCGGGATGCTTCTCAAAGAGTTTGTTAAAAATCTGCAAGAGTTAACAGGGAAAATGAAGGCGGTCATTAATTAAGCCGACTCATGTTAAGCCAAGCCGACCGTCCAAGCGATTTAGTCAAGTTGTCAAGTACGCGTTGATGTTTGGAGTTGGAGTTGAAGTCCGAGTTGGAGTTGGAGTAGCTGCCAAGAATCGGCTAGCCTAATGCGCCATGTTGGTCTTTACTGTGCACTGTACAAATATTAATAGTCATTGTAATTTTTTGGATTTTTTCGTCACCGATAATGATTACCTTGACTTATAAATGCTGCACATATATCGTACATAGTACACACAGTGGTTTTGTCTTTATTTGTTGTGTCTTTGGGTGTGTTTTACTGTTTAATGGATTGTTGCATTCATTTTTGGCTACTTTGTGTTACGCTAATTTCGTGTAATTTACGTCAAAGTTAAATGGAGGACAACTTGAAAAAAGTTAAATTAAATAAATAACCAAGTGATTACCAGGTCTATTAAAAACAGAACTATATATTTTCAACCAGTTAGTAAGGTTATAATAATAAGCGTTCACACCAAATGTAATTCATTTTTTCATTGCTACACGGATTTTGTAATATTGTTACGGATATGTGCAAAGCAAGTTTCGAGTTTATCTTGCGTTTCACCATGATTATTTGGAATAGCCTCACAGCAAATGATAATTATTACCTATTAAACCAACTAATTAATTAGTATGTACTAACGTTTCCGCTAGAATGGCGATTAGCCGGAAAACGATTGCATTCGAAAATTACTCATTCGTGATCCAATGTTTATAGAGACACATACCAGAAGTAATTTACCATCAAGCCACCTGTATCATTTACAACTAAGGTGTATGTAAATGTATGTGGAATATCAGATGGAAGGGCAGACGGCGAGACAGTTAATGGCTCTGGTAAGTACAATTTAGTCATGTGCAAATTAATCGTTGGTAATTTTTTAAATGTTTCTACTACGTATTATATGAATTTAATTTTAATTACAAGAATAAAATGTTTTGTAATTTGAGAATGATCATTAATTGTTCAATCAATCTTGAAGCATACTTATCTAAATGCTTAAGAGACATTAAAGGTTGTGTTTTCCATTTAATTGATGCCACTGAATTATGCATGCAGAAGCGTTTTAACATTTAATTGGTATTTAAACTTACGACACATTTGAAGTACTGCTCCTTCCGCACAGTTGGCTCAACGCCCTTCTTTGTCCGAATTAATAGATAGATGGCATTTAGATCAGCACAGCTCCGTAGCAATTTCTCGACGAGCACTTTGCCCATGAATCCAGTGGCGCCCGTTATCAATATCGTTTTGCCGGCATAATAATTGGCGATTTCTGATACGCCAGCATCGGCGTCATTATTCAGTATATCCATGCTGCAATAGACACATATACAAACATATATATATATATATATAAATACTTTATTAGATCTTGCTAAAATGCACAAGTTTAGATTACAAACAAACTGACTTTATTGTTGCTGCAAATTAAGATCTAATGTGAGGCCCACTTGTAGTTTGTTTGCTCAACCCACTTACTCTACAAATATTCTATTTCAATGTCAGCTTTTACGAAATAAATATTTTAACCACAGCAACAACAACAAAGTCAGCTGTCAGTGTGGTTGTTGTTTGGTTGACTAGATGTAATTGGCGTGAAGGGATTTCTTGAGTTTGTTTACTCTTTTGTTTCCCATCATGAGCTGCAAGCGCCGCCGTACTTTAAATTTTTTTTCTTAAGTAAACAACGTCAAGTTTAAAGACCTCTGTTAACAGGCACCTCATTTGTTTGTTTTTATTTATGTGTGTCTCACATCTTAATAAGTGAGTCAGTGGTTTACCAGATGTGAGTATTTTTAATGAAAGTAAGCATAGCTTTTTTAGATATCTAATAATTGTGTGCAAAAACTGGCAATTGCTACTGTAAATGTAACATAACACGGCAATAAACCTAATTTTTTTATTTTATTGCTGCAAATAATAATTACGTATACGACGGGTTGCCACCTTACGTATACATTACGACTGCAAGTGAAAAATTATTACTTCCTCCGCTTTAAACTTTATTGTTAGTAAACAGAAAAGTAAGTAAGGCAATAATAATAAAAAAGGTTCTATAAAATTTGTTACGCCCTGTGTGAGCCAGGCCCCTTTTTATACCCTATCAGAGGCTGTTATAATTTTTTTGTTAGGTGTGTCAGGGAAAAGTCTCCTTCCAAACCCATTAAGTATATACAATGTGAAGAAAAAACCTCTAAGACAAGAGTCTACGAACAAATTGTATATGTTTGAATGTATTTCAAATTCCTTACGAAGTTAATCACCAAGCAGTCAGCACTGCAATTATTTCTTAAAAAATCTGAGCGCTCTCCAGGAATTGACTGATTAGTGATATAACTCACACACACACACACACACACATGCCACACCGTGTTGCTGATGTTGCAATGTCCAAAAATTAATGTAAATGTCAAGTATTGCAAATTGATTCATTGCAAAACAAAAGACTTGGAGCACAAACTTTATTGCCTTGCAGTCTATGCAATTTTGTATCATCTATAATATTTGCCATTTTTATTATAGCCTGTTGTTTGTCATATTGCGCCTTAAGATGTTTGTGCACAAAGCGTACACATACACAACCACACACACACACTCACACACACACACACACACACACACAGATTATGTGGCAGGCAAATGGGCTTTTGGGGCAAATGGGCAACAAAGCTTCTCACGGCAGTGGCTTTGGGTCAGATCCACACTGCAAATGGGTATTCACGTAATCTTTACAAATTCAAACAGCCGCCAGTCGGACACGCAAATTGAGACACTTACACAGTTTATTTTTAAGTGTTTTTTTTCTTCTATTTTTTTTTTTTGTTGGTTTTGTTTTGCATTGTGTGAGTGTGTTTTTTTTTATATTTTATACTTGGTTTGCAATTGTTTTTTTCTTTGTTGTGCGCTGTAAATTGTTAAGTTCAACAGCAGCGTTTTTGGTATTTAATGCATTAGACTGCCACAATGACACAGTTCACATTAGTGTTAGATACACGAAATGTGCGTAAGGACTTCAATCCGTTGCCATTTAGCGCCTAATTAGCGCATGCTTAACAACTACAGGAATTTTTTCTCGGCTTGTTTTTCTGTCTATTGTTTACTTCAGTGATTAACGCCACGCTTAAGCACATTGACTGATTTTTGTCAAACTGGACTTGAAACTAAAACTCACTTTTAAAGCTTCTCAAAAAGATGTTGTAATTGTTGTTGTTGTTGTTTTTGTTGTTTTGTTTTTTAATCTTTAACTCGGTAGTGCTAAAAAATGTGTCGAATTGAATCTGTTGAATACTCAGCAGCGACTGAATTCAAAGCTGGCAATTGGCTTGAAGTTATACTCGTCGCACACACACATGTGTGTATGCACTCACACACACTCACACACACTCACACACACTCACACACACACACACGAGCAAACATGATTTGCAGCTCATGCGCAGCACACTTAAGCAGGTGTGTGTGTGTGTGTGTATTGGTGTTTCTATGTGTGGGATTTGTATAGTTATTTTCCAGACTGGACACTGTTTTCCGGGTGGTCCCAAAACTGCATCATACGCTTTTCAAAATAAATTGATCAACTATACTTGCAATGCATTTAATAAACCCAATTAAGGCCGCTTGAGAATGCCTACATGTAAATGCATTTTGTGCCATTCAGCCACTTGGCCAACAACAACAATAATATCGACAACAAAAAAGTATCCCAGAAAAAGGACAGGCAAACAGCACATTTGCCAAGGCCAGCCAGTTGAGTCGGACTTGATGCGACTCCAAAAGTGCATGTCATCCAACCTCAAGATTAAAAACCATATACTATACGAGCCGCATACATATTTACATCTATATATGTATATTCTCACACACAACTGCAGTTTATGCATTTAGGAATATATATATTTATTTTTTTGGAACCTGCTTCGATAATAATATAGAAAAGAAAAAAGTTGTGCGACTGGTTACTGAGCCTGTCCGGGGAGAAACCGCAATCAGGCACTAGATATACACAAATACACACGTTTTGGCTTGCAGTCCAGTCCCGACCAGTCCAGTCAGGATGTTGCTCTTTAAAGGTCTTTCGCAACCGCAAAGCCAAAATCGTCCCAGCAGCACTGAGTATGTTGACGACCTTGGCAAGGGTGCATGTTTGTATTTGTATTTTCACTGGTTATTGGCCCGTAATAATAACAGACCGTCTCTTTTATGACGATGATATAATTTGAACGTGAGGCTAATAAAACTCTAAGTGGTTCTGTAAATTTATGAAATATGCCGGGCGTATCAATAAACTTTTCATCAGCTACAAAATAATTATATGTAAATATTGTGGATTTTGTTATTTTTAGTTAACTGACTGACAAGTGTGAATCACAATAGAATTTGAGTCGTGTATTATTTTGTGGTTATTCCAAAATTAATTTTGCAATAATTTATAGCTGTTAATCATTCAAAATTGCAAATTTTAGCTACACGCCTATCTCAATCTTAAGCATATAGTTGCAGTTTTTAAAGACATTAATTACACATGTGTGGAAATCTAGCAAAGTCTTTCAGTTAATAGACAAATTAATTGTTTGACCTAAAAGTCAATCAGCGTTTACATTGGACTCACTAAACAAATTTTAATAATATTGATTTGGGTAATTGACCTTTAGATTCTGTAAACAATGTCAGTTGTAATTTAAAATATGCATTCAAACGAATGTTTGAACATTTAGTTATTTATACAATAAAACTATAATTCCATTCAACAAACAAATCAGGTGACTGCTTAATGCTAACATGATCTGTACCTTTGACAAATATGTGCCTTTGAATGCTTTAAAGCTTTTCTGGTATCAAGAATCAAGTGGCATTTACATCGACTTACGCACAAGAAAACGGCTTTTTAATTAGGTGTGGAAGTCACACACCTTCCACTTATTTAATAGTTTTCCCCTAACGACAAGTCTATTTGCCTGTATTCCATCTAATTGAATATTCATTACATTGATTCAAACGGGTTCTCTCGGCTCACAATATGGATTTGTATCGGAACTGCATTTACTAGATAAGCATAATAAAAAGCTGCTTGTATTCAATTATTTTGTTGTGGCGATGTTTGATACTATTTTTATTGAGTAAAACGAGTGCTTGTCACAATATTACATTGTATATGCCAAAAAATAAATAAATAATTACCCTTAATCCATATTGAGTATATAGAAATGTAGTAATTATTTATGTATATAGTATATATTCAGAAATTTGAATCAATATGCATATGATTAAACAGAGATATTTTCTATGATTGATTGGGTGCTGGGTATCTTTAAGTCGGGAAAGCCCCTCCTCTTTCTCTCACTCAATGTTGAACAGAAATTTTCCAACAGGATGTCGCATTCTGAGTAAGAGTTTTGCTTTTATACATTTTTAATCTGCCAATTCATAAGCTTCATTGAGTACTTTTTCTACTCAGTCAGTGAATGCATTGAATTAAGTACGTCAGTTGGCAGCTGGCAAGCCCGAGAACAAGATTGTAGTTTTAACGCTGTAATTGCCGATTTAATAAAGATACAAAAAGTACTAATTCGATTTTAAATGCTTTTAAAATAGAAATAAAATGCAATAAAATATTATCGTTTTGTTTTTGATGCTTATTTTAAAAACAAATTGTTCGATACAAAGAAATGAAGTATAAATTATATTCGCATAGGTGTCATTTAAATTACTGAACTAGACTGGATTTTGATGGAAGCTTACATTTTGTCAAAATGTCACAACTGAAATTAGAATAAAATTAAAATTAAAAAAACAGGTAAGTAAAGCAGGCGTAGTAAAAACAGGTAAACCAATAAACAATCAATTGCTAAAACGCTCTACTTAACTGCAACTTGAGCTTGTATATGTAAATATGCATATAGAAAGCCAGTTCCAATTTGAAAAAATGTCAAGGTTTCGATCTTTTTGGGGGTAATAAACCCGCCAATGTGTGCAATATATATAAACACCGCATTGTAAAGATGACAAGATTTTTAATTTTATATATTTTTTAAAACCAAAACAAACAAATTCGTTTTCGATTATAATCGTGTGTCGCATCGAAATCAATTCAAGTCATATGTTTAACAACTAATTATTGAATCAAATTGCAAAAGGGTTATTCAGAATCAGGTTGTAATCGGCTTAGTAGCTGCGTCCAAACAGCGTGTAGAACTTGGGCTTTTTGCTGCACTTGGGATGGATGCACTTGTCGTTGTCAGCTATCTGCGCTGGTTGATCGAAGGGTGTGCAGAGGGATTTGGCGCCCATGGCTGGTGCACCCTCTTCGGCCTCTTCGCCACGTGAGCTGTCCGCTTTGATTTGATCCTCGCAAGCGATGTCGCCGCAGAACGGCGATAGCAGCATATTCTTCTGCTCGAGCATATCGCAGAATTCGGACCAGGTCTTGACGAGCTTCGTGTGAGTGCTTAGATCCAGTTGCGCCTTGGCCAGCATACTCTGATGAATGGTCTCGAGCAACGCTGGTATCTTCTTCTCCACATCGTCCAACGCAATGGTCATTTTCTCACCGGTATCACGACGCACCGCGACAATTTGCTTCGCTTGCATATCCTTGGGACCCAGCTCAATGCGTATTGGTACGCCCTTCAGTTCCCAGTGATTGAACTTCCAGCCCGGGGAGTAGTTGTCACGGTAATCGCCCTCACAGCGAACACCGGCTCGGCTCAAATTCTTCACGATCTCCTTGCAGGCGCCGAGCAGCTGGGCACGCTCCTCGTCCTTGGTGTTGACGGTAATGCCGCAGGGCACAACGATTGCCTGCGTGCAGGCCACATGCGGCGGCAGCACTAATCCCTGATTATCCGCATGCACCATGATCATGACACCGATGGTGCGTGTGGTAATGCCCCATGAGTTCTGGTAAACAAACTGTTTCTGCTGCGTCTCCGGGTCTTCGTACACAATATCGAACATCTTGGAGAAATTCTGGCCCAAATGATGACTGGTCGCACCCTGGATGGCCCGGCCGGACGCTGAAATGAATGCCTCCACCGTGGTCGTATAGTTGCCGCCAGCAAATTTCTCCTTCTCGGTCTTGCGGCCCTTGACCACGGGTATGGCCAGCAGATCCGTGTAGACCTGCGCATACAGTTCCAACATTTCGAGTACTTCCGCTTCGGCTTCCGATTTGTTGGCGAATGCCGAGTGACCCTCCTGCCAGAGGAACTCACGAGTGCGCAGGAACGGTTGCGGATGCTTGAATTCCCAGCGCTATAAAAAGCAAACAAACAAGGATCAATTTGGTTTTTTTTGGGTTATCATTTTCTGTACGCACCACAACATTGTTCCACTGATTCAGGCGGATGGGCAAATCTCTGTAGGATTGCACCCACTTGGCGTAGGCCGGATACATGCCCGTTTCGGAGGTGGGACGTATAGCAATTGGTTCCGCCAAATCGGATTCACCTGATTTGGTTACCCACGCGACTTCTGGCGAAAAGTCAGCAATATGGGATTTCTCACGCTCGAGCGCCGCCTTTGAAACAAAGATTGGGAAATAGCATTCCTTGACGCCACTGCGCGTAATCTCGGCATCGAACCAGTTCCTGATCGACTTCCAGATGGCATAGGACCAGGGACGCAATATATAACAGCCGGATACATCGTAGTATTCAATCAGTTCGCCTTTGGTCAACACTTGCGAATACCACTCGGGCAGATTGTCCTCCTTGCTGGCCTCCAGACCCAATCTGGTTTGTTTCTTAACGCCAGACGAGGCATCCGGTTTAGCTGCTGCTGCCGATTCCTTCTTAGCCGGCTTCGGCTGTGGCTCTTTGGGTGCCTTCTTGACAGCACCGCCGCCGCCGCCGCCGCCACGACCAGCGACGGGAAAATCTGTGCCGGTTACCTCCTTGTATTTGGCCTTGAGTGCCAACAACTTGCTGACCTCCGCATCGATGATCTCCTTCGCGGCTTTGCTGCTTTTGGCGGCACGCACCTTCTCGCCCTGAGCATTAATGTCCAGCGTCAGCTGCTCATTGCCTGCTGGCGGTGCCATCTCCTCCTTGACTTCGGCCTTGGCGTCCGGTGTCCAATCCTTGCCACTTAGCTTCTTGTACTCTGCTTTCAGGGCTAAAAGTGTTTTCACTTCAGGATCGATAGATGCCTTGGCTGCTTTTGCCGACTTTAGTTGACGTATTTTATCGCCCTGGCTTTGGATTTTGGCCAAAACGTCGTCAGTGTTAGGTTGCTCAGCGGTTAGGTCAATGGTAGCAGTTACAACCGCAGTGGGTGCCACTGTGCCCGGTTTCCACTCCTGACCAGTCAGGCTCTTGTAGTCCGTTTTTAGTGCCAAAAGCACCTTCACTTCGGCATCGACCAGCGATTTCTCCGCTTTTGTTGACTTTAGCTCGCGTATCTTGTCGCCCTGTTGCGTGATCTTGCCCAGCAAAGTGGCCACAGCACTGGCAGCTGCCGGTTCCGGTGACTTTTCCTGCTTGACTTTGAAAGCAGCAGCAGCAACAGCCGATGGCGCTGTGGTGCCTGGTTTCCAGTCAGTGCCCGTGAGCTGTTTGTAGTCGGCTTTCAGTTTGAGCAGCGTTTTGACGGCCGCATCAATGCTTGGCTTGTCCGCCTTAGCTGATTTGAGCTCACGCACTTTATCACCCTGGGCAGCTATTTGGGTTAGCAGACCGGCAACGTCTGCGGAACTAACATCAGCAGCAGCATTAGGTACAGCTGGAGCTGAAGCTGGAGCAGTACCTGGCTTCCAGTCCTGTCCAGTTAGCGTCTTGTACTGAGCCTTCAGTTGTAGCAGATGCTTAACAGCTGCATCGATGTCGGGCTTCGGTGCCTTTTTACCCTTCAACTCGCGCACTAAATCGCCCTGCTTCACAATGCTGGCGTTTATATCAGTTGCGTCGTTGGCTGTAACCGGGGCAGCTGCGGCAGTTGCAGTTGCTAGTGGCGGTTGGCCTGGCTTCCAATCCTGACCACTGGCTGCCTTGTAGTCCGCCTTGAGGCTTAGCAATTTCTTGACGGCAACGTCAATTTGATCTTTGGCTGCCTTTTTGGCTTTCAGCTCACGCACTAAATCGCCCTGTTGGCCAATTTGTTTGTCCAATTCGGCGGCTTTGCTCGTTGCTGCGTTGGCAGTTTTGTTGCTGGCGGCCTGCAAATAGTGTGAACAATTAGTTAATGGCTCAAAATCAATGCAAATAAAGAACGTTTTTAACTATTCTTTTATTAATTTATTTATATTTTTATTTTTTTGAATACGTGTCAGCAGCGAACACAAAAAGTACTTTTCACCAACAAACCAATGTTTGCTTCTTCTTCTTGCACGCTCAGCAAAGGTATGGCAGAAAGAAGAAGAAAAGTGAAGTAACAAAACCGATCGTAAGCAAAGTCTATAACTGGTTTTTGCCCTTATCTTGTACCGTTAGAGCTGCGAAGCTTTGACAAACCGGTGACTGCGTTTTTGGTGACTGGCAAATTAAAGCGTGATTTATATTATGGGTTAATAATACTGAAAAATATTTATATACCCTTTCTATGGTAAATTTAATATTGATCTTGAAATATTTACTTGGATATTTTACGCTTTAGAACTGTGCTTTCTGTACGATTCTCAGGAATTCAAGTCTGGATTATATATTTTTACATACCAAAAATCCTCTGATATTGTTCTTGAAATAAATACAAAGATAATAAATATTTTTCTTTTCTATGCAATTCTAATCAATTCAAGTCCATCCCATATATTTTGATATGAATTTTGTAGTAATTTGTAAAAATAATAGTGATATTCCTAAGACTAAATATTCTGAAAAATATTCGAATATACTTGTAAATCTGATATTTATCTTGAATTGAATAAATATTCAGATATTAAACGCTTTTGATCTGTACAAATCAAATCAAGTCTGGCTTATATGTTTTAAAAATAATTGTGATATTCACAAGATGCCTTCTTTTATTCTCCATTTGTAGGTCAACCTTACTCTCAGTCTTTCTCCGGCATATTCCTAAGCTTACTCACCCCTCTTAATCGCACTCCATTTCTCCTTATTTTTAATATACCCTTTCTATGTTTCCGAGGATTGTTTCTGATACACAAAAAGTAACGTTTTGCTTTACTTACATTTGTTTTAGCAACCGGTGCTGGGGCCGCATTGATCTTGAGGCCCGAGGAGGGCATGTCCTTGGTATGGCCATCGGGTATGGAGAAGAGTATGATGGGCGAGATGACATTTGTGTAGGGGCTGGCCGGGGCATAGGCATTGTCCACCTTGAAGAAGCCGCGACGCTGCAGCTGAATGATGTCGCCTTTCTTGCACTTCTTCAACTCGGGATCGCCGAGCATTTGGACCTCGTCGCGTGTCTTGTGGCCAATGTACTGCTTGAAGTCCTCGTCCTTGCCGAGCACCGCTTTGCTGATGATATTATCGAAGTAAACACAAAATGTGGGCGGATAGGCGCTGGCATCATCTTCGACGGCCAGCCAGGTTAGTTTCAGTGTCTTCTTGAAGTCCTTGTTCTCCAAGTTGAGTGCTGCATCTACAGATGTAATTGTGCCGCTGGCATCCTTGTTCACTTTCTTGACGAGCAGATTACCCCAGTTGATAAAGGTGGCATTTTCGCCCTCTTTGAGCGCCTCAGCATCCACGTAGTCAATGAAGATGCGCGGACCCATTGTTACCGTTTTGGTGCCCAGTTTCTCGTCCTTGGGATGGACGGGCACCTGCATCTTCTCGAGCTTCGCACCTGCCACATTCACAATCACACGCTTGTCGTGCTCCAGTGCCGTATAACGCGGGGCAATGGGATCAATCACCTTCTTATTAAACGCCCAGATCTTGTCCCAGTTCATGAACACCACCGATTTACTGCTGCCCTGCGCAATGATGAACTCCCTGAGGCCCTCGACGGTCATGCCACGCCTGATGATGCCGCGCACAGTAGGAAATCGTGGATCATCCCAGCCATCCACCAGACCCGAGTCCACAAACCATGTTAGTTTCCGTTTCGACAGCACCGTATTCGTCATATTCAGGCGACTATATTCCCAGATGTAAGGTTTGCGCAGCTTCAGTGCATCAATAAACCAATAGAACTGATCATCACGATCGTGATACTCCATGGTGCGTAGCGTGTGCGTCACATTCTCAATGGCATCCACAATGGGGCAGGCAAAGTCGTACGTGGGATACACCCTAAACATATGAAACAGTTCTCATTAGCAAGGAACACAATTTTAAATATTTCATTTATTTCTACTACTAAGAAAATATAACTTAATTTATACTCTGCTGTATTGACAGCTAATCTAAATTGTGAAAATAAGGAAGGAAAATTGAATACAAAATTAAAAAATTGTAAAATGCATCAAAATTTTATTATTGAGATCATTTAAGTTGGCATATTCTAAATGAAATGATCAAAATTAGGAAAATGGGATCAAAATTTAATAAAAAGTGAAAAATTGTATTAATCTCGCAGGAAATGAAGTCTCCACATTTAAAGCCAGCTAGGCAAAAGATAAACTGTATACAAATATCTTTTATCTAGCAATTCGTTAGAGAAAATCTAAGATTTTTCTACACGCACAGGAATACCACAGCGCCGTAGACCTTTGTAGCTAGTATGCTAATCTAATCTATTTATTTAAATACATTTAATTAATTAAACAAAATGAAAATCACTGACTTTTACTAAACTGACTGATCAAGCATCTTGATTTGTAATATATAAATATATAATATATTTTGATAACAAATTAAGAAGCTGGATCTGGTTTTTGTTTAGACTCACTTGTATTTGGTGCCTGTGCGCGGATGTGGCTCGTTTTTGCAGCGATAGATTGTTGGATCACGCATGCAGCCATTGGGCGAGGACATGTCAATCTTGGCGCGGACACAGCACTTTTGGCCAGCCGCAGATCCCTGCAGCATCTCTTGCCACAGCGACAGATTCTTCTCAACAGCTGGGAATGAGGAGACATGAGATTGACATAGGTTATATTAAGAATTTCAAGAATAAACATACAATTTGAACGATTTTCGGATGCAACGCGCTGTTCGCGTTCCAACTTCATTTGCTCGGGCGGCGTGTCGTCCACATAGGCAGTGCCCTCTTTGAGCATTTGCACGCAGTAGTCAAGCATGAGATCAAAATAGTTGGAGGTGTGTGTGAACACATCTGGTTTGATTTGCAGCATCTCCAAGTCGCCCAGGATGACATTTTCAAATTCGACCGTCTCTTTGGCCGGATTGGTGTCGTCGAAACGCATGATCAGCTTGCCCTGGAAGGCCAGCGCATAGTATTGATTGAGCAGCGCCGCCTTGGCGTGCCCAATGTGCAGATAACCAGATGCCTCGGGCGGGAAACGCACCACAACTTTGCCCATCTCAGCGCCCGGCAGCTCAACAAATTTACCCTCTTGCTTGCGCTCGCCACTTGACTTTGGCGCCGGCTCAGTGTTGATGCTGCGCTTGACACGCGCCTCCTCCGGCAGTGATTGCAACACCTTCTGGATCAAGGGCTGGGCGTTAATCAGATCGTACCAGCGCTGCACATGCTGCGGAATGCCTTTGGCGGCGAGTAGCTCGTACCGGGAGTGCATCTCATTGAACAGCGCAAAATCGGCAATAGTCAGTTTATTGGCCACCAGATATGTGACCGGCGCAATGGACTTGTCCAGGAATGACATCGCCCAGGAGATGTCATCCTCGCAGGTCAGCGAGAACGATAGCCAATGATCGATCTGTGTCCGCTCGATGGCAGTCTCGCCATACAGCTGATAATCGGGTGCAGCACGTGCCAGCGCCCGCAACACATCATTGTTCGAGTGACAAACGAGGATGCGATTGTCGGGAAACTGCAGCGAAGTCTCCTTGCTCCAAATGATTTCCACGGGCACCGTTGCCTTAATCAAATGCGCCGTTGCCAAACCGCCTGTAGAAGTGTATTTATATTATTCATTGAAAACTGATGCAATATTTAGATAAACGGTGTACATAAATAGATAAATAAAAATAAAAGGCAGGCCGCAATGATTTCGCCATAACCTCACAATATTGCAAGCATATTTATTCACTTGACAAAGACTTACTTATGGGTGGATTGTTAACGTTCGCCTTTAGCTTAATGGTCATTTTGCCTGTATGTTGATTCGTTCGCAAACTAAACGCAAATTATGAAATTGCACGCCTTAAATACAACAGCTGCGCAAACGGCAATCTGCCAACGTCGCTTTTATTTTGATCAAAGAGGAACTAAATGAACTAAAAGAACGTTTCATTTGTTTGCCACAAGAATGAACCACTAAGCAGCACTGCTGATATTCCCGCTGTTCATATGTGTTATATTATGTACTAATAACACAATAAATTATTTGTATTTTATAGTGGAAAGTCTAGCAAATAATAATTTTGTTTTGTGTTGGAGCAGGGGAACTAGCAAATTGAAATAATTTGTAACTAAATTTTTTAAACATTCTCACTTTGAAATCGATAACACACTAAATCTCTTAACCATTCTCACCTGCCTGGACCTACAGCTGATTGATGCGGCCGTGGTGAATGTGTAACTTTATAGAAGAAGCAATTTTTTATGTACTGAGTGAAAAAAGTCTAATTTTGTTAATATTTCTAATAACTGCGGCCCATTAAGAAAAGAAAATCACACAGCTGCAATAGTTATAATGGTCAGTAATGTTAAGTGGCTAGTTGTGCTTGTTTAATGTGCTTTAAAAAGGTCTATTTGAACTGCTTCGCTGGCCAGCGCAACTCACCTGAGTCACCGTTTTTTTTTTTTTTGCCAATAAGCGATGTTAATTATTTGTATTTCATTGTGTCGACAGATGCTGTTCATGCTGCTCTTCAGTCGTCAGGGCAAATTGAGGCTACAAAAATGGTACATGGCCTATCCCGATAAGACCAAAAAGAAGATTACCCGCGAGCTGGTCACAACGATATTAGCCCGCAAGCCGAAAATGTGCTCGTTCCTCGAGTGGAAAGACTGCAAGATTGTCTATAAGCGGTAAAAACATAATTTTATCTGTTCTTGGTTAATGTTTTAATTAATTGGTGTTAACTTTATTGCTATGTATGATGTAGTTATGCCAGCTTATATTTCTGCTGCGCCATCGAGCAAAATGACAACGAGCTGCTGACCCTGGAGATAATTCACCGTTATGTTGAGCTCTTGGATAAGTATTTTGGCAGCGTAAGTTTAGCATAGTTTGATTATCTGTTGAAAGTGTATTGTTTATGAGTTAATATTGTGGTGTTTATGTTTGCAGGTATGCGAATTGGATATCATATTCAATTTTGAGAAAGCTTATTTCATATTGGATGAACTGCTGATTGGTGGCGAGATCCAGGAGACATCGAAGAAAAATGTCCTCAAAGCGATTGCCTCACAGGATCTGCTACAAGAGGTCAGTACACCCGAGACATATGATCTTTAATGCATACTGTTGTGTACATCAGTACATCTATATCTTATATATATTTATATATATATATATATATGTATATATATATCTATGTCGGAAATATTGTTAATTGTTCTACATATTTATTCAACTCGCTGGTTTTTTTTTGTTTAATTTTTATGTTGTTAGTGTTTGTTTCCATATATACAATTTTATAAGTCATTTCATGCATTTCACTTAAAATACGGTTTCAAATTCTCTACTTAATTATTGTTTGACTCTCTTTACTTTCTCTAATTTGTGCAAACGAATCTAATATTACTTATGAATTTTCAACTCCAAAAAACAAAACACATAAAAAACAACAGCAAGAAGAGTTCTTTTACTCACTGCAATAGCTTTTTGTTAACTGAAATGCTGCGTGTTTTGTATATAAATATATATATATATATTCAGTGAAACTGTTTTTAATCTTAAGTTGAGTATATTTTGTAAAACGATACACACTCGATTGAAATTGTCGATTATTTTTGCCTTTTTACTTGTCATTGCTTGCCTCATGCGCATCTCAATTTATGTTCTGATTTGCCCACAAGCCAAACAACAAAAAAAAAAAAAACGAAAAAAGCTAATAATTATGAGAAGTTAATGAATGCGTTTTTTTTTTAACAAAGTATTGCGCTTGCCATAATTGTAAATCCTAAATATCCTATATAAAAGAAACCAACGTAGTTCCGTCCATCCATATAAACATCTAGAATATATATGTTAAATAGAACATTTGCCATTCAATTGTAGTCAAATGTTTAGTAAAATATTCCTGTTAAAAAAAAAAACAATCGAGGAGAGGTAACAATTGAATCGTTTTGCATGATCTTTGTAGTTGTTTTTATTGTAATTGCATAATATGTACAATATTATATTTATCATATATATTTATGTTGGTTTTGTAGCAATGTGCTGTAGTAATTACATACATACTAACTGAACTAAATTAAACTAAAACTCAATTGTTGCAAGATACATAACTACAATACTTTTATTTACATTGCATATCTAAATGTGTAACCAAAATACCCTCTCTCTATTGTTATTACTATTAACGCTTACCCTACCCGCCACTGCATATATCGATGTTAAATACAACCATCAACAGGACTTCAATGAGTATCTAAACTAAATAAAAGTTGAAAAAAAAAACAAGAAAAAAACAGTGTAAAAAGATAATACAAAAATATATATATATAAAAACACACAAAAAGAAAAAGAAAAATAATATAACATAGCTATTTGACGAATTTCAATAACAATGTAATTATTAGCACTACAGTTTTGAAAGTCTGATTCTAAGCAGTAAAAAATATTAGTTTGGGGACTGAGTATTTTGTTATTCTACTTTGCTTTTGGAAAATCCAACTCGAGGCTGTAAATATAGCAAAGCTTTGCCCGTCTTCGACAGCTGCACACATACACACGCACATCCACACAAAAGTGATTGTAGTTTGTGTTTTTGTCCCGCCCCTGCGCGCTTCTAATACATATACGCCATACATACACAAACACACACATACTTACTACAAATGTACAAATAATTGTTCACACACACACACACACACACGCATACACCAAGCCAACAATTTGTGCCGTTCTTCTTCTTTTAAGCAAATTGACACTCACACAAAAACAACAACAACACGTCTTTTATCTATGTAACTGTACACTTCTTGTTCTTATTGTTCTTATATTCTCTGTACTCCAGGACGAAGCTGTTGAGGGCACTTTAAGAGACATTGGACTACTCTAAAAGAAAGCCATTACGTAGAATGTAGTTAATATTACACACACACACACACACACGTACACACATATACGCCAACAAGCAAGCACGCCTCAATATACACACACACCACACACACACACATACACTCGGCAACAGCAGCAAATGCAACTCACAATGCACATATATGAAAAAAGTTTGTGTGTGTGTAGCTGTGTGTGTGTGTGTGCTGTTAAAACGTTAAGGCTAAAACAAAAATCACTTTATTTTCACTACTTAAGCAAATATTCAAGTGCAATTAGTATTTTCACGTAGCAAGGCTAAATAAAAACCGCTAACGAGAATTCAAACTTCAACTCAACTCGGCATTTATGGCGCGGTTTTCCACCACACTTCATCTTTTAGTCTTGAGTAAAGTTCATGCAAAACGCTAATACTCCCTCCCCCCGGCCTCCTCCTCATGAGCGTTTTTTTTCTTCAAAACATTATTTATTAAGTCAATATCATTCCGAGATCATTCAAATTAAGAAGCAATGTGAACTTTATTTGTAGTTATAAATTGGGCAATAACACTCGAAAATAGGGAAAAAATGCAATATGTAGCAAAAGTAAGCTTTAAATTTTATCGATGGAAAAAGATGAAGCAAATGATAAATGAAATGTAAAACTTTTAGTAGTTAATAATATATAAAAACCAATAGTTTATATACAAAAAAATATATATATCTATATCTATATATAGTTAACTTCGTTTATGTGTGTTGTACAATATAGCCAAATTCCTGTGTTTTGTATATTCAATAATAAAAACAAACAAAATATTTTCAAAAAAAAAAAAAAAAAAAAACACCAAAATTGTATGTATGTGTATTTGTATGTAAAATTATGTACGTAATATGCTTAGAGGTAAGGTTGAACGGTGATTACTTTATTGTTGTAATTTAATTTTGTTTAATTTATGATAATTATAGCTTATTGATTGCTGTTATTGGTAATATGATTGTTTGACACTGGCTCGATTCACTGCGCTGACATTTAATTGTGCCTCAATTTCTCTCTTCCACTCTAACTCTATCTATCTGTCTATCTCTCTTGCTTTGCTCTAAAAAAAAGAAGAAAACTATCAAAAATTTGATTTTATTTGCCCACCTGCTGATTTTGTCCTATTTTGGTGTCCTTAGCTTAGTTTCCTGTAATTTTACTTTGCAAAAAAAGAGAAAAAAGACGAAGATATGTGTAGCATAATTATTGATATAATTTCCTTTATTATTGGCATATTCAATCAAGTTAAATTCCGAGAGATACATAATGAAGAACGCATTTCCATTTTACAGGATGAAACACCGCAAAGTTTCTTCGACGATCACGGCCTTGGCTAGAATGCAACAAAAATGCGAAAACCAATTACCATAAAAGTCGCCTTAATGTATGCGTGTATTTGTATTCAACATAATCGAAAAAAAACACTATATATATATCTATATCTATATCGTATTTGTCTTATATTATTTTAATGAATATACAGTGCTCGGAGCTATAAACTTTTATATACATAAATGCTGTTAAAAATATTTATTCAAATGTACTCGTAGCTTATTCCATTCCACAAACGCTTGACAAATTTTATTTGACCCAAAAAAAGTACATATATATATAGACAAACTAATTACTTATAAAGCTAAAACTAACCCTCATTTAACAACAACAGAGGTTATTGTACCTTTGAGATGCAATGTGATGCCGTCTACAAGCCTCACGGCGCTGGATATATTTATTAGATCGTTAAACCTCCCACATATATATACATTCATATCTATATAGACGTACATAGTTTGAAGTAAACTATTTAGTACAGCTAAGCGAATTCTAAAATACCTGCGTGCTCAAGTAAATGTGGTAACATTTAAATTTCATTGCTACTCATAAAAACAAAAATATATATATATATTTATATTTATATTCACACATCATCTTTTAAAATGACGCTTAATTTTTAACTGCTGGCATTTGTTACACATATATGCTAATAAAGAATATAATAAAATAAATGCATTTCAAAAACGTTTTATTATTTAAAATGATTTAATTATTGGTCACAGTGCCAAATATCGGTTAAGCGATATAATGCGTAAATGGTTGCTGTACTGGCTAGAGTGTGTTGCTGTCTACGCTTAATGCAAGCAACTTCATACAAATTCCAATTGGATTTCCATGACCAACAAGTAGTTTTTAAAGCTACAAATAGATTTTGTAAGTTAAATTTCGTAGAAATGATTTCTTATATGGCAGGTAAGTGAATTTGAATATCAAATAAATAAAACGAGCAATATATAGTTTTTTAAGAGTGCATTTTGTAACTCATTATTTAACATAGACTTTAAAGTTTTAAACGCTTTAAGGCCTAAAGATATTTTATTTTATACATGACGATAAATTGAATGAAAAGGATAACATGCCGATTATTTGATATATCGATGCTTAAAATCGTTGTGCGATTCATAATTTCATCACTATTACGCCAAAAAAAAAGAAAGAATAAATACAAAAACATCACGGAAAACAAGAAGAGCGGGCGCCTGTCAGCTTGAGCGGGAGTATCGCGACGCGAGAGAGACAGGCAGAGAGAGAGAGCGAGAAAGAGAGCGCACTGAGTGTTGAGCGAATGTGGGCAACGCTCCCGCTATTTTCCCAGTGTTGTTGGTGGGACTTTCCGCTGCGGCCGCCAAAAAAAAAAAATATAGAAAAATTCAACACGCCAAATTTGCGGGCAGCAGTAGCCGAGCCGAGTGGCGAGTGGTGAGTTTTGGTGAATGGTGAGTGGTGAGTGGCGCCAGCGAGCAGCGTTTGAACAGTTTTTCGGGCCCAGTCAGAGCGCACCATCGTCTTCAACGAGGCACAAGCACACACAACCACTAGGTGTGTGCTCTTTGTACGTTACGACGGGGGCACTGCCACACACAGAGAAGAATTTTTCACATTCATTTTCACATACCACACACCAAAGTGGGCAAAAAATGTACAAGAAACGCAGAAAAAACTTGAAAACTTGTACACTCAATTTGTGAAAATTTTCCATAAACAATCGAATGCTTCGCAGTGCAGAAACCAAAATACACAAAAAAAATAAAATAAAATAAAAAACGCGAAACGAAAACGTAACCAAAATCAAGTGCAAAAAAGAAAAATATATATATATCTATATAAAAAAAAATACCCAACGCCTGTCAAAAGGGCGAAGAGGAAAATTTGGAATCGCAGTCGCCCAGCAGCAGTGAAAATGTTGATGTGCAAACGCAAATCAAAAAAATGAAAATGGAAAATTATTGTGCAAATTGTATTTGCAGCAGCAGCTTCAGTTTTTGCGAATTTCAGAATATTGCCGTCGTTGTCCAGCAAAAATATATGGTACATAAAATTTGTATCTGCACGAATGTGTCTGCGTGCGTATGTGTGTGTGTTTGTGTGTGTGTGTGTGTGTGTGTGTGTATGAAAATTACGTTGTCATATGTGCAAAGTTCGTCAGCGTTTGTCTGAACAATTTTCCGCAGCTATTGACAATATTTATTTGCAATGCAATCATTAAATTAATAACATTAAAGTGTTGTTTATTTTCCAAATATTTTTTTTTTTGTTTTTGGCAATAACAAAACTATGAAAATAAAAGCCACGCATTCAAGGACTTTGCTGATACACATATATATATATATATATATGTATATATGTGTGTGTGTGGGTGTGTGTTCAAGTGAATTTATATATATAATTGTGTGTGTGTGTGTGGCAAGGAACGTTTGTGGCACAGGAGTTGTCGAGGCAGAGAGCAAAAAAATTCTCTATCTATTGCGATTTGCTCATGCGGCTCGGAAAGAGCGGAGAGCAGACAGAGAGAGACAGAGAGAAAGAGAGAGAAGTGCTCTTATAAAGAGAAAGAAGGGGGAGGGCCGTGGGGGGGGGGGGGGGGGCAATGGGCGCTACTGGGGCCACTCTGGCAGTGGGTGCAAAGTGTTGCGGCTGCTGCTGCTGCTGCTCTTCATATGTGTGTATAAATACACAAATTTATGTATGTGTGTGTGTGTGTGTGTGTGTGTGTGTGTGTACGAGCAGCCGAGTGCTTTGACTGCTCGGCCTTCCACTCAACTCATCTCGAGCATCATCAATAATTTCATTTAATTTCCACAACAATTATTCGCACATTGAAACAACAGAAATTTATTAAGCGGCATCAAGTTTTTCCATGCGCCGCGTTAACCCCTAAAAAAAAAAAATCGAAATGTTTTGGTTTCTTTTTTCGCAACATTTTGTGCGCTGTTTTCTTTGGCTCGCTTTTGTGGCGCTGTTTCGTAGTGATTTATCCTTAAACTTGGCCACTTTTCGCACGCACAGCTTGCTTTTTTCTATTATTTTTTTCTTGTTGAGCTGTGGTGAGTTAGGCAGTGCGCATGCCAACTGCTCCTGACCACGACACAGGACACAGGACACATTGAGCACATATACAACGTCCCACGTCGACAGGCGACAGGAGTGACAGGCCTTTGTGGCAGACACTTGCCTCACATAGTGTTATACTTGAATACACACATACATATTTACATATGTGTGTACATTATTTATATTTGTGGCTGTTGCGGATCCTTGTTGTGCTTTTCTTTTCTTTTCTCCTATTTTTTATAGTGTCATAAATTGTTGTAAAATTCAAGTGTGTGACGCGTATTATTAGAATTTGTGTGAGTTAATGGTCAAGTTTGGACAATTGTCCTTGGCTCTCTGTGTGTGTGTTTGAGTGTGCTCTGCGTGGGCGTCATAGAACCACCTATACATATACACACACTCACACACACTTGGAAACACACACACACACATGCACAGAGCATTCCCTAACAAAAGGCAGACTCTATGCGGTCATCAGCAGCGTGGCTGCACCCCAAAAAAATGCTGCTCTATGAATTATACATTATTCGCTGCATACTTATCGGGGCTGGACAACAGCAAATGTGCCAGCAAATTCATTCAATAATTTTAACTATCAAAAAAATCTACAACTTTAAATGCAGTTTTCTATTGCGAGCATAACTCACTCATTCGCTCTCTCTTTCTCTATCTCTCTCTCGCTCTCCCTCCCTCTCTCTCTCTCGGTTGACTCTCTTGACACGCTGTTGATATCATATTTTTGCCAGTTGTATTATTATATGATGCCTGCTGCTTGTGTGTACATATGTGTGTGTGTGTGTTTGTGTGTGTGAGGGGAGTGAGCGAGTCTGTTCGCACAAATAACGGGTAATGCTGCTCTTTATAAACTCACCACGCGTAGACGCGCTCTCGCGCACGCTCGCTTTCTCTCGCTCTTTCTCTCTCGCTCGTAGAGCACGACAAACTCCCGTTCGTGTATATTATGTTATCTCGAAACTTTTATTGCCTTTCGTTTCGTTTTTTTGTTGCTCTTTGGTCGAGGGAGGGGGTGCGGCGCCCACGTAGCACACAAGGAGGCAGAGCAAAGCAGCGCAGAGCAGAGCAACGAGAGGGAAAACATGCTCCAACTGCTCGTCTCGATTCTAACGAACATTCCAATATTTTCGCTGCTGTTGCTCAGTTCTACACGCGAAGTGCAAATAAAACAAATATATCACAAAAATAATGATTATATATCCAACATAAAAAAGCGTATTGAAACTGCTGCAGCAACGCATCAACTGTGTAACTAAAATGTGCTCGTGCTCTTTACGTTTTTTTTTCGATTTTAGTGCAGAGCTTGAAGCAAGAGTCAACTGTTAATTGTAAATAAGTAATCATAAAGTATAACAAACAAACAAACAAACAAAACACTCCACCAAACTCGAAACGCATAGTAAACAAAATAATTATAAATATACAACTAAAACAAAATAATGAAAAACAAAACAAAAATGATATACATGTTTAGCAACAAGCAGTAACTATTATTATTATTATTAAATGTAAATGACAACGTAGCCTTGAAACTCAACTATAATAAAAACCAAACCCACAAATCTTATTAAAAATAATATATATAATAATATATATATAAACAAACCAAAGGAATCAATAGTAATATTAAAAATTGCTATCGCTGCTCTCAAGTTGAAAAGTGGGGCGCAGAGGCGCTGAATTCCGGCAAGCAAATGTCTGGATAAAAGCAAAAACCAGTTGACCAATGGATGAAAATGCAGCCGTCGTCGTCATTTTTGTCGTCGTCGTTGTACTCCATTTGTCATCGCTTTTGTCGTCAGCACCACCAGCAGCACCAAAAGCAGCAGCAGCAGCAGCACCAGCAGCAGAAGCAGCAGTTGAAGCCGGAGCAGGAGCCGGAGCTGCCACAAGAAGAGCAACAGCAACAGCAAAAGCAGCAACAACAGCAGCAACAACAACCTCAACAGCAACAAAAACACCAAGGGGCAACATCAGCCGCAGCAGCAGCGGCAGCAGCAGCGGCAGCAGCAGTAGCAAGAGCCGGAGTTGTAGTGTTCCAGCAGCAGTTGGCGACATTCGAACACGCCTACTTTTATACGCCCAATTTGGTGGAGACGCCACCACCGACGCTGCCGCTGTTCCACAGATCCAGCTGCACCAGCTTAAGCTCAAGCCCAAGCACTCTGCCACTGCCTCAGCTGGCTGCGGCTTAGTTCGCTCCAGTTTCTTCAGTTAGTTGGCTTGCTAAACCATTTCAAGAACAACAAATATAACAAGGAGCCCATCAAGCAACACAAAACAAAACAAAACAAGCAACAGCAACAAACACCAAATTGAATAAAGCAACATACGCTTCAGCAACAATAAAAGCAACAATAGTAGTAACAATAGCTAGCACATCAAGTCTCGTGCCAACCACAACAAATAAATAAGAATAACAACAACAACAACAACTACTACTTCAAACACTAACAACAACAACAACAAAGCCAACAACACTAAAACGGTCCCACGCGATTTTTAGAACGGCGCCATTTGCCGCCCGGAAACTGTAGCTCCAGCAGTAGCAGCCGAAACAAAATGGCGGATGGTGGGCATTCATTTGTGAAGAAGACATTTCATAAGCCAACTTACTGTCACCACTGCTCGGATTTACTGTGGGGCCTCATACAGCAAGGCTACATATGCGAGGGTAAGTAACAACAATTCGAAGCGATCCAAAAATACCTTCAGTTCCAAATGTTTTGGTATTGTTACGTTTCTTCAATTGTAGTGCCAATTCAATCAATATTTCGAGAATCACACTGTGCTAACATTATTATGAAAATATTACACATAAATATTGCAATCCCATAAGTGGCTAAAGTACCCCATTTGAAAAATGGTGGACCGTAAACAAAACTAGGAAAATATTCTGTTTTTAGAAATAATTTCTAAATAAACGAAGTAGAAAAGTTATTTTTATATTTATTTATTAAAGTCTTTTTTATTATTAAGAAATACATTTCTAATAAAGTGTAAATGAAAACTCTTAAATAAAAAAATGGTTCTCAAATTCACAGAAAATAATAATTCGAGAATTCAAAATGCCATAAAATGTTGTCTGAGTGAGGACGACATTGTTATTATACAAGAAACAACCTAAATAATGTTCTGTTTTAGAAGATGTAGCTTAATGAAAAATCGTTCGCCTAACATTAATAAAAATCACAAATAAAAAGGACTAGTTACAATTTAAGTTAAGGCTTCTGAAATATCCCATCGACATCGTCGATTACTTTTTTTTAAGGGCCAGCTCTGGCGATAAATATCTCCGTATAGTCTTTAATATATTTTCAACAATATATTCAGACGAATCGGTCGTAGAAATTTAAAATCAGTATGTTTATATAGGGGCGATCTATGATCGCCAATAAAACTTGTTGAATGTGAAAAGTCATAGGATACTCAGTGTTCAAACCATGATGAATTGTCAAGTTTTTATTAAACCAGGTTCAGATTTACACATCCCAATATGACTATTTTTACCTTAACTTTGACTAAGAATCGTGTATTCAGTTGTAAATAAAGTATTAATATAATCATGATAAAAAAGTGATGCTTCTCAAGAATGGGCTTAGTTTTGCCACGCAAAGTTGTGAACCAACCACACTATTCTTGGCATTGCATTTTAACCAAGAATAAATGCAGTTTTAATCTTCAGTCAAAGCTTTAAATGAAAAGGTATAGTTTTTAAAAATCGTCTGTGTTTTTGTTGCCAATTCAAATTTTAATACAGACTATTTCTTAGTGATGCAATCTGGAATAGAAAATGATTACCAACTTAATTGACCTATTTTTGCACTTAAATGGGTCCAACGAAATGACGTTTTCGCACTCTTAAATTAGTATTTCCTGTTCACAACCCAGATCATTGTATACAGTATGCCTGACAGTAAAAAATCGTGTCAAAATGATGTTTACTATTATAGCTGAGCACTTGTGGCATTTAATTAGTTGCGAGTGCCAAGTTCAAATTGATGGGCAATAAGCGCTCTAAAACGGGCCAAAACGCAAATCAAACGAAAAGTAACCAGCAAATGTTAAAAATACATTTGTCTAGTTTCGATAATATATATATTTGTGTGTATACACTTTTTAAATTGCCATAAATGTTATGGGCCAGCGACAGTAAAAGCAATCGTGTGATTTTTACAAGCTGCATCCGCACGTTCCCCACATGACCAAAGTGTATACTATGAAATGCATGATCATCATCATCAAGAAGCTGTTGCTATTTGCTCGTGGCAGAAAAGTGTGCGCATTTGAACTTAGCAAAAAAAAAAAAGAAATGGCAAAAAAATACAATGACGTGAGTCGGCAACGACGTCACAATGGCAGACAGTATGTGGGACCGTGTTGCCGCAATTGGCAATTGGCAATTGGCGACTGGCTACTGGGGATGCGGCTGTGGCTGTGGCAGGGGCACGAGCAGCGAGCATCTATCAAAGCAGGCAAATCGCTGCCTGCCTGCCTGCCTGCCTGGTTGGCTGCTTGGCTGCCTCTCCCAATTGGAAGCGTGTTAAGCGCCGCGCGCGCGTTTTTAATTTGTGTTTATTTGAGCTGTTTTGCTATTATTATAATTATTGCATAGAGCGTTTCTACTTATAAGCAACGCAAAATGTTTATAGAGGCGCTGCTCTTCTTCTTTCAACAAAACTCACACACACACGCACACTCACATACCTTGTGTAATATAAAAGTGGCTGCGAGCATGTGAATTTTGTTGAAAGAAGAAGAGCGCCTTTAGCCGCAAGCCATATTCCAATTTTTCTAGCGCAATTTGACAGTGTCAGCTAAAAATAAACACTCAGCTCTGGCAAATTTTAAATGCAATTATTTACGCTGACATTTTCAGCGTATTAATTGCAAGCTAAAACGAGCGAATGTGTCAACATATTAATGCTTCTTCTTCACACACACATTCACACAGGCATGCATCTGTATGCCTGTCGGTGCGAATCGTTTTGTGTTTTTTTTTATAGTGCTGATAATTGTCAAAGCATAGCTTCAGGCGCTGTTCCCATTTTAGCCAACAAGATGCGCTGGAGCATTGCCACTAATTGAGTTGCATGCCGCTTCTTATTGCGAGTGGGACTTGGGCACACTGTCCGGCGGACTGTGTGCGAAAGTTGGGAATTGTGTGTGTTGTGATAGCAGATTGCACATTGCAGATTGGAAATTGCGGGCTGCAGGCAATTGCAACAGCAGCCGGGTGAATGCTGCACAACCCATTTGCGGAGGCGTTTGAAAAGTCAAAAACCCACAATGCCACTCAAAACTCGCACAGTGAGCGAACGTGAAAAGAACGAGATAGAGCTAGAGGAGAGACTGATTGATAGAGAGGAGAGGAGGAGAGGAGGGGAGGAGAGAGAGAGCGGAAGAGAGGCAGAGAGTACGATAGAAGAAGAGAGTCGCCTACACAGTTGCCAGGCAAGGAATTTGGCTCTCTCGCTCTCGCGCACTAGCGTGAAAGTAGGTCGAGATGCACTCACACACACACATACACACACATATACACGTGCAAACAGGATGCGCACAGCTGCAGGCAACATTTCAATTGGTTTTCAAGGGTTGCGGGGGCGCTACGCAAATGCAATTGCAGCAGCGACAGCATCAGGTGAGCATAATGAATGTTTAAAAAAATTGTGTTTATGTGTGTGTGTGTGTGGGCTTGTTGCAAGCCGGCTGGCTGCCACACACTCTCAATGGGGCCTGTTCACAGTATGTACGTATGTACATTTGTACATTTTTACATACCACCTACACTTTGGTTATGGCCCATTGTAATAGCGCTGCCATCGCTGTCGTTGCCGCTGCTGCTGTTGCTGCCGCTGCTGACCTAGCCGATAGCAACGAAGGGCTAAAAGTGCGTCATCAATGGCCGCCATGAATGTGGCAGCGTTTGGTTAGCGGAACCAACCGAAAATACCCAAAGTGTTACACTTACAAAAAATGCGCTCATTTTTAATTTAATATGTTTTTATTTTTTATGTCGACTAGCATTAGTTCTCATTAGATAAATAAATTGATTTATAAATTGATTGTAAAACTAAGAAAATTGTAGGGTTTTTTATGATTTTAGAAATAACTTTAAAGTATACAAAAAAGATAGCTTAAAAAAAGTTCGTATACAATTCTTTAAATGCTAAAGTTTAATAATAATGATTTGAGATCGGAGTAGACATAGATAACTACAGACACTAGACCTAAAACCACAATAATATAAGTAACAAAAAGACAATTTGGGAATTCTGTGCGCAGACATAAAAAAAAATACAAAATCGAACCTGAAATCCAGAAATGAAAAACCTTGATTTTTAGCAAATCACAACCTTTACTTTATGAATAATAAGCTGAGCTACACTGGGCGCCAAAAGTATGTCGATGTTTTTCTGAGTGTAGCCACCAGCATTGGTGGTGGTGCTGCTAGAGAGATGCGGAGGCGTTACCGTTTAATTACCCTCTTCACATCAACGTCGACGTTGTCGCTGTCGCTGCTATTCATTCATAACGAAATGAAAGCGACGGCAGCACCACAATCCACGCCAGCTACAGCAAAAGCAACAACAACAACAGCAGCAGCACCACCAACTACAACAACAGCAGCAGCACCACCAACTACAACAACAACAACAGCAGCAACAATAATGGCCAAAAGCAAACAAATGAAAACAGGATTGTTTTTGTGTTTTTGAAAGAAGGGGGTCGTCGTCAGTTTGGCTGGCATATCTATCAGATGGTGAAGAGAGAGAGAGAGAGAGAGAGAGAGAGAGAGCCTGCGGTCCTCAAGTGTAATTGCTGACGTTGCATGTCACACCAATACATCGATCCAACACATTTGGCTTTGGGGATCGATTGGTCCATGAAGCAAACGAAATTCACTGCTCGTCGCAAATAAACACAATAATGAATAATATAAAAAGTAGTTCGATCGAAAACTTAAAAAACTTGAGGTACAAAAATGTATCGCTTAAATATTGAAATGAATTCGCAGAGAGAACAGATCTTAGTTGATAGCATCGGGTATATTAGCATTAATATTTTTAAAACATTTGCTTTGTTGCTGGGGAAAATGATTTAATAGCATCGGTTAAATTTAATTCTTAATAAATATATAGCTGAAAAAATTGTTATTTTAGTCCCAAGCTCATAAGCTCTTTATAAATATATAAATCAAATTAGTGTAAATTTAGAGGGTCGACAAGCAACTTTAGTTGTTGAATGAATGAATATATGTATGAATATGTATATATACATTTGACCCAATTTTGGTTATATCTAAAGTTTTTTTTTATAAATAATACCAGTCGATAATGAGATTTTCATGTAGTTTATAGTTTGACGATGCGGCTGCACTTAACAATTTTATATTTAGCTAATGATTGCGTTATTATTTATTTATTGTAATATATAATTCAGTCTTCTTTAGGATTGACAAATTGCCTAAGAAGTTAAAAAGACCTTTAAATATTCAAACATGACAAAACAAAATAAGGACCAAATTTAAAAAGCTGATTCAATTAAATTTGGTTTCAAGTTGTGTTTATAGAACTATATTTATTTATTTCGCTTTAAAACAACGCAAAGTAATTTAATCAGAGTTCGAGTAATATTATTATATTTAATATTTAAAAAAAAGTACTTTAAAAATATTTAAAAACATAACAATTTTAAATTAAATTTCAAATAAAAATTTAAGTTACAAATTAAAATAATTGAATTTAAAATTAAAGAAATGTGATATAATAAATCCTTTACAAACTGATATTTGCTTATATGGACTAGATATATATCCTGGGACTCTCTGATCCATTGAAAGATCTAAGACAATCCAGCCCTGGTAAACAGTGCTGCCAGGGTATGCAAATAGAATCTGTATCAAGCAGCGCATCTGGCAGCAATTTCGACGTCAAAATCGGCGTCGACATCACCCGTTGATAGCCCATCCATAATCATCGTCCGTAGTCCGTAGTCCGTAGTCCGTAGTCATCGTCCATAGTCACTACGCACGCGATATCCTTGACTGTTGCCTTGTGAATGCTTACGTATGTACTTGTGCCAGCGTGCTCCAAAATGCAGTGTATGTGTGACGCACACACACACACACACACGCATACAGTGGCACTAAAGTTTTGCAGCAATTGCGCTATGCGCAACTAAAATGATGTTATGCTCTTTGAAGGCAGAGTTTTAAAATAAACACAACACTGCAATTTTATGCACTGATAAATTTAAATTGAGTTTGCTGGCTTTGATTCAATTTATATATTTTTTGCCAAAGCAAAAGTTGGCATTTCCAATGAAATTGAATTTGCTTGTTTGAGCTGAGTTGGCCATGTTGAGCATACGTCATGTTGGCCCTGGTCAAGTTCAAGTGCGCACAAATATTGAATATATATATATATATGTATAAATATATATATTGAAATAGCGTTTTACATATTATGCATGCGTCACATTGAACCAATCACTTCTATATTTAATTATGGTTTCATCTATGAGTGAGTTTTGGCTGGCTGTCAGGAAGTTTGATTCTAAATTGATTTCCTGCTCGAAACCAAAAAAAAAAAAAAAGAAAAAATAGAAAAGGCTATAACTCACAGCTGAACATGCAAATCTCACGCGCTCCCCCACTCTCTCTCTCTCTCTCTCTCTATATGTATATATATATATTTATTATACTCGTATATATATATATATTTATATATGTGTGTGTGTGCTTGAGGAGTGGGTTCTATGCAAATATCAATTTTAATTGTTGCTATTGTACTACGCATGTCAACTTGTGCCCATTCAATTGCCACAGCGCGCACACACACACACACATAAAGATAAACACAAATACATGCCCATAAATATATTTAGTTTCGTGTATGCTACATATGTATATGTGTGTGCGTGTGAGTGTGTATGTGTGTGTGTGCTTGGCTTGGCAAACATTTTTCGCCACCTTACACTTATATTTTTCGGCTTCGGCTTTGACTTCTACTCGCTGCATACTTCTTTGAGTACTTTTAGACGATTTGGCTTTATGTTTCCTTTGTTATTGTTGTTATAAAAGCAACACATACACACACCACACACACACACACACACACATACACACACACACACGCACACAGGCACACAGCGATAACGCGCCCTTGCCAAGCCAAGGCGAAAGATGTAAAAGTAAAAGTGTGTTGAGTTTCGTGAATTTCCCCACCACTGCCAAGAAGAAAAACATTTGAAAATTCCCCATGCGTCCTCAACGCGCTTATCTTCTCTGTTGCCACACACACACACACACACAGACACATTTATACGAATGCGTACACTTAAATTATGGTATACATAATGCCAATGAGATTTTCTAAAATATACTTGAAAAATAATAAATGCTCCACGTGCTCAATTTGTCGCAATTGCATCGAATACGATTTATGCCTGCCACATTTCAAAATATAAAATTATATTTCATACACACACACACATATACGCACATACAGAGATTGAGAGGTTGCAGTTGGTTTCATGCCAACGTCACGTTTGGCCAAAAAAAAGTAAAAAAAAAAATAATGATCCACTTGGAACATGCAACATGCGCCGTAAACGCGTCGAGTACTCGTTTATTTATATACATTTCTATATATACGTTTGTATGTATGTGCGTGTGTGTGTGTATCTACATAGCTCAACAGCAACAACAAGGACAACAACAACAACAAAATTCATGAGTTCATTCATGACGTCAGAGCGTCAGCGTCAGGTCAGCGGCCTAGTTCTCTCTCCTCTACAAACAAACAAACAAACAGACATACAGCTGAATGTATGAATGTATGTATGTATGTATGTATGTATGTAGACATATGTGTATATGTATAGCAAGTTGCATAAATATACACACGCATTTATATAGACAATTATGAATTTATATATTTACTGTATGCACATAAGATATGTATATATGTATGTTTGTGTGTGTACAACTTTCACGCATTGCTAAAAATAAAATTCGAATTTCTATGTTGGGGCTCTAAGCACACTCACAACAACAACAGCTACATAAATACATAAATACACTCATGTATATGTACATGTGTATGTGTATAGCAGGCAGCGCTGCACTCAATGCTCGAGAGTTGCTTTTGTATGTGTGCCCAGAGTGGAGGACGCTGCTGCTGCTGCTGCTGCTGTTGTTTCCATTCACACACTAACACAAGCGAAGCGAGAGGGAGTGTGAGCACGAGTGCGAGCGAGAACGAAGGTCTTTGTTTGCCCTGCATTATTGCTGCGTTTGTTTTCGCTTTTGTGCGTGGCTCTCTGCAGCTTTTGTTTCTCTTTAACGGTTAGCCACTTAACGCCTGCTGCTTCTTCTGCTTGTGTATGTATGTGTGTGTGTGTGTGTGTGTTTGCTTGCATGCAACTGCTACGTGTGTGTGTGTGTGTGTGCGAACCTTCAATGAATATGTTGCCCATGAACTCAAGAACTAACTTGGCCATTGCTGTGAATGGTGCTCTATGCATGGATGGATGGCGATGACGTCGGCCTGTCCCCAGGCTCAAGCATGAAATGTCAAATTTACATGGCACACATAACTCACACATACTGCCACATACATATATATATATATATATATATATATATTTGTATATATATATATATATCTATTTGGTATATGGGCACCATTTAAGCCTGCTTCATTTAGATAAGAACCTGACATTATACTCGGTTGAGAGACAGTTTGCTGCAGTTTGCTGCTCCTGTCTGTCTCCATATATTCTAGTCTCAAATGAATGACACTCACTCATGTTGGCCATTTTTCCGTTTCTCTTTCAGTTTGCAACTTTATCATACACGAACGATGTGTCACAAGCGTGGTAACGCCCTGTTCCGGCATTGCGCCATGCATTATAAAGGTGCGTATACACAATCTATGCCACTTGCATTCACATACCACATAATCACACTCACACTCACACTCATACTCGTGCTCGCATCGTTGTCACATTGAATAACTTGGCATCTGTCATGTCTTTGGACAGAATCCCGTCGCCCATTGTTGGTCGGAGCCAACCCATCACAAGAGAAAATTCTGCACGGTTTGCCGTAAGCGATTGGATGAAACGCCAGCGGTGCATTGTTTAGGTAAGTCTACCCCCTCACCCCCTCAACATATTTATATCACCTACCACATAACCCTACCTCCCCCTACCTTCCCTTCCCATCGCTCTACTCTTCTGTTCTTCTATACTCAGTTTCATGGCTGTCAGTTAATTCGTGTTGTGTTTCATAACCAATTCCTGTAGCAGTCGATTTCTATTGTTGAGTTGAATATTTTGAATTAAATTATATATTTAAAACCCTTCTAATCATATTTGTATCACTTCACAGTTTGCGAATATTTCGCGCATACTGAGTGCCAAGATTTTGCTGTGCCCGATTGCACGGAGAATGCAACATACGTGCCCGGCAAGGAATTGCTTAATGTGAGGCATCAAGTGAGTATAAATCTTGCAACTCGCAACTCGCAACTTGTTTCCTTCCACACACACACACCCATTTCTTACTTATACTTGTTATAATTCACAGCACCATTGGCGAGAGGGTAATCTGCCATCAACGTCCAAATGCGCCTACTGCAAGAAAACCTGTTGGTCTTCGGAATGCCTCACAGGTGAGTCTCTAAATTAAATGACATTAAATTAACTTTATAAGGAATATGGGTGGCTGTTGTTATCAATACTACATAAAACTTATTAGTGCTGTGGCAACTTTTTTGAAGCCCAATTAATTACTTAATGCTAAAACTAAAGCTCTGATTTACAAGTCTAATTAAATAGTATTATCGCAAGTGAATAGCTGAAATTTGTTATACAATTTTTGTGTTCTCTTCTCGAGCCTGTCCTATATAATTGTAATATTTGCTCTTCTTTGTTAGTCAGTGATGTAATGATTTCAGTTATTTTTTGTATCTTATTTTGAGCGATTTAAAGTTTATTAGGATGACAACGAGTTCATTACTCCAAGTAGGAATCCCATTAAATTTTATAACATGAAACATTGACATAAAGTTGGACAAGCGAGAGCTTATATCAAGGAATATCAAATTCTGATATACTTATTTACTTTATCAAGATAAATTTCTTGTCTAATATAAACCCCAAATATTTCACTTTATCTTCACAATATGTTATTCAGCTGGTTGCGGGAAAATATCTTAATTATAGCAGATAGATAGATAGTAGATAGCTTGGGTTTTATCTGCGTTGATCTAAGTAAATGAATATGTTGCTAGGAGGTCTTACAGGCTGTCTTCGTGGTCTCCCTATGAGTTCTCAAATTTCCCAAAGAATTTAGCTTAACTAAGAATGTTTAATCTTGTAGCAATCTTAATATATCATTTATTTATTTTTATTTCTCAGGCTATCGGTGCGAGTGGTGTGGCATGACCACACACGCTGGATGTCGCATGTACCTGCCAACCGAATGTAATTTTGGTATACTACAACCTATCTACTTACCTCCGCATTCAGTGTCGATACCACGTACTGAGGTGCCAATCGAGGCGATTATTGGCGTCCAGGTCAAATCCAAAACGTCGCTCGTGCGCGATTATTCGTGTCGTAAGTACCAACTGTCCCCGCCATCCTCCCTTGCTGGCCATTTTTAAAATAAAACGATCACAGTCGCGATCCCATTGGAACCCACTGCCCAATGGGTTATGATCGCGTACGCAGCTCACTTATAGCTCACTCACCCAAAATAGAACAAAAACAAAACAAAGACTCACCATTCAGCTGCATCAGCTCTCGATGTTGTGCACATTTCAATGTTTCCTAAATGTATCCATGGACAATCTTAAACTTAAGCCTCATCTTAAACGCCTCACCCCAAACCCAAATCACATTCAACATTATTCGCAAACAGTTTTTCGACTTCCAAGCTGCGGTTTTACTTATTATTATTTTGGTTTTTGATTTTTGATTTTTGTTTTTTTTTTTTCATTTAGATTTCGAGTTTTAGAATTTGTTGATTAAGTTTTTCTTGTGTTTATTTTAAACGTTTCTTTTTTGGTTTTTGACGCAACGGCAGCCAGCCCGGAGCTCGGTGCCGAATCCGCGGCTGGTGACGTTGCTGCGTCCGGTATGTGTCTCAAGGAGCTGCTCGAGCTTCACCGGCAGCGACTTGAGCAATCGAAACAACATTTTTTACTTTCAACGCCGCCCACACCCAACTCCTCGCTCTGTGTCTCACCCACGCCGTCGCTGACAGTGGGCGAGACGAGCAACAACGAGCAGGATCCGCTCGATCCAGAACCGGACGAGGATGACAATGAGCAGCAAGATAGCGCCCTGCAGCTGACCACCACCTCGACCAGCCATGTACCGCTGGGACCACTGCAAAAATCGCCCTCGGCCAACTCATCGCTGCAGTTGCTCTACACGAGTCTGTTCCGCAAATTGGCCCATGGTCGGGGGCGAGGGCGTGGTAGACGGCGTGATGAGCGGCCGGATGATGGTGATGGTGGAGACGGCGATGTTGATGATGATGATGATGAAGATGATGTGGATGATGATGATGTAGATGGCGGTGTCTGTGATATAAGTGGTTACGATCTGAGCGACGATTATGATAATTGTGATGTGTCGCTGCGGAAACGTTGCACGCGTCGATCGCCGCGCAATGTCAGCGATACGGATTACCATGGCGATGTTGAGCTGGAGACGGCGCCACGGGAGAGCTGCTACGAGACATCCGATACGGGTGGCGATCTGACCAACACCGATGAGCTCGACTCGAGCATGAATTTAATTAGCAATCTTAGCTATAATAGTAGTAATAGTAACACCTCTAACACCTCCGAGCAGCGCAACACTGCAACTGCCACTGCCGCAGGCACAGCCACAGTCACGGCCACATCGACAGCCAAGGGTAATGCCCCCGCCCCTGGGCCAACCAAGGCTGCTTTGAGCGTGCTCGCTGGCCGCAATCCAAAGACTGGCGCTGGTGCTGGTGCTGGTGCTCCAGCGAAAGCCAAGCCCAAGACCATACTCAGTGCGCCCAAGCACAAGGGTGGCTCCGTCAGCTCACCTAATTCCAGTGACTGCTCCTCGGCATCGCCGGCGCCCGCATCGGCCATAACGCAACTGCAACTGTCGCCGGTGGGTCGGAGCAAATCGTTTCAAGAGCCGGGCATTGCCCGCTACAAGAAATACGGACGTGGCCTGTTCCAGCGACGACGCTCGAAACGCTCACCCAAAGGTGGCGTCAAGAGCAACTACAGCCTGGACAGACTGTCGCAGAACATCGAGATAACCATACAAGACGAGGATGGCAACTATCAGGCCTACGATGATAACTATCATACGCTATCCACGGCCCGTCGGCTGCGCCGCGATGTCTACGACGATGTTGACGATGTCGAGTACGAGGATCTCTATCTGGATGATCGACCGCGGAGCACGGGTGGCCTCAGTGGCGATGACATTGCTGGTGATATCAGCGATGATGGCAGTCGATCCCGTGCCAGCGATTGCCAGGGACAGCAGGGTCACGTCTTTGGCCGGTTGCTGAGACGCGTACGCGGTTTATCCGTCGGCTGGCGCAAGCCTCGCTACCAGAAGCGCAGAGGTGATACCCATTTATTACCCACTCGTTATGTATAATCTATCTGTCTAACAGCAAGTGCCACCGACTGACGTCTACACTCCAGTTTGGCTTCAGTTTGGTTTTTTGGTTATCGGTTCCTTGTTTCTAGTTTTTGGCGCTAACCTTTCTATCTGCTTTAGTTACTTTGGTTCTGTTCAACTAACTAACTAACTAACTCGACTAATCACACCATTTCGCACCATTATTCGCATCGCATTATACTCGCCACGCTCATAATCAGACAACTAACCCAATCCCATTGCATGACACCCCAGAGACACCCCACAACTAATACCCAGAGCCTCTAGTTAATAACTAGATAATAATGTGCGGAATTGTATCTATGTGCTCGTTTAGCACGCAGTATATCGGAGGAATTCAGCAGCGGAGATGCACCTCGCTTCAAGGATGAGGAGTCCATGGGCAAGGCCGAATCCTCGCATGGCATGAGCGCAACAGGTGGCCCCAGCAGCAGTGGTGGTGGCGGCGGCGGTGGCGGCGCCGGCGGAGGAACGGGAAGTGGAGGCACAGTTGCTGCCGGCGTTAGCGGTAGCGGTAGTGGTGGTGGTGCTGGTGCAGGTGGTTCCGGAGGTGGCTCACACTATCGCGCCGATGCCTCGAGCCACAAGTCCGACAAATCGGAGAAGGACAGGGAGAAGAAAGAGAAGGAACGCGAGGAGAAAGATATAGGTAAGTGTTCCAAACCAATCACCAACTGTCATTGTTCAGGCGCGGCGCACAACTAAGATCGATTTCCCACAGAGATGATCAAGGTCTTCGATGGCAACAACTCATTCCGACGCCAGCAGTACCGTGCCATCATCGTGCAGCGTACATACACGCTGGAGCAGCTACTGACCACCGCTTTGCGCGCTTTTCACATTACGCGCGATCCGAAGGCGTTCTTCCTGACGGATATGTATGCGCCAGCTGGGATGGAGGATGCACCGCTGCTGGATCCGACGCCCGTGTTGAATCTGACACACTTGGAGGGCAAGCGACCGGCTATGTATCTCAGGTTTCACGACAGGGACAAGGGACATGTGCGCGTCTATCCGGGCAAATTGCAATGCTCCATGGACGATCCGTATGTCAATGTGCCGGTCGATAATACGACCGTCATCAAGGACCTGATACGTGATGCACTCGATAAATTTGGACTACAAGATAACCAGATACAGGACTATAGGTAAGACCCCTTATCAGTCATCAGTTATCAGTCATCAGTTAAACTAATTCTTAATCCCTCCATCAGATGCTCGGAAGTGTTGCTCGATCGCGGCGTAACCGAACGCATTCTCTCGTGGAACGAACGTCCCTGGGATATTATGAAGCAGCTGGGCAAGGACTCTATCCGTCAAATGGAACTGATGCGATTCTACATGCAACACAAACAGGATCCCCATGGACCAAACATTGCCCTATTCGTGGGCAATCTGCCCACGGGTCTGTCGCAGCGCAACTACGAACAGATTCTGAACAAATACGTGACAGATGAGAACAAGTTCATTAGCATTGGACCCATCTACTATGAGTACGGCTCGGTTGTGCTAACCTTTGAGGATGCCCAAAAGGCGGTGAGTTGTCTTTGCTTTTGAAAATCGATTCAGTTTTATCAAAACAATGGCTGGTTTCCAAAAAGAAATTCTCTTGGCAACAACTGATTACTCGTCCACCTTCGATCAATAAATTTTATTTATATTTATGTGATCTTCGGCAGGTTCGCGCTTTCTACAACCTACGCGAGACGATCATCGAGGACAAGAAGCTGTTGGTGTTGTTGTTGCCTAACATTGAGCCCAGCATGGTACCCTCGGATGTCCGGCCGCTGCTGGTATTTGTGAATGTCAAGTCTGGCGGTTGTCAAGGCCTGGAACTTATATCGAGCTTTAGAAAACTACTGAACCCGTATCAGGTCTTCGACTTGGACAACGGAGGACCTCTGCCAGGGTAATTGTCAGCGACAAAAAACCAATCTGCCTGCATTTTAGAGAATCGCCATGAAAACTATAAAGCTTTTGCCTGTTTTTAGAAATAATTTCTAAACATTGGAAAACAAATTTTTAAGAACAAAAAAGGCTTGCCCTAAATCGGAAAATCCAAAAAATGGGGTGTTTTTTATTTATTAGAAAAGTTTTCTATTATTGAGAAATGTAATTAGAAAAAAATATTCTTTCTAAAATGTAGAAACAAGTAATGCAATTTAATGACTCGACTTTTATATTAGAATTTAGCTAACTTTAATGAGTTCTCATATTCAACTATTCAATTTCCCCTTAGACTCTATGTGTTCCGCCAAATCACCAACTACAAGATCTTGGTATGTGGCGGAGATGGCACCATTGGATGGGTGCTGCAGTGTCTGGATAATGTTGGTCAGGACTCGGAATGTTCAAGCCCACCGTGCGCGATTGTGCCATTAGGTACAGGTAAGTAGAGCGAACCTAAAAATGTCCACCCGATTTCCTGTTGCCTAAGCATAACTCTTGCCAGGCAATGATTTGGCACGCGTTTTATGCTGGGGCTCCGGCTATACGGGTGGCGAGGATCCCCTGAATATGCTGCGCGATGTCATAGAGGCGGAGGAGATACGTTTGGATCGATGGACCGTTGTTTTCCATCCGGAGGACAAACCGGAAGAGCCGGCCATGAAGGCGCCCTCACAAACAACCGGTAAGAAGAAGAAGGCTCACCAAGCACATCTATCGCAACAAACAAATCAGCATCATCAATTACCGGCTCTGACATCGAGTGATATATCAGGTCATTTGATGTTTCAAAATTCTTTATTCTTTTATACGTTTTCACTGTCTAATCAATCTAACGTCCCACCCCACAAAGCCCCCGCCCCTCCGTCAAAAATCCCAAAGCCAACAACATTCCTGTATAGACAGAACAATAGCTGTTCTCTTCTCGTTGTAATTTGCTATGTGCTCTTAAATATTGCTGTATTATTATTATTGAAGCTACTTAGAATTATTTATAATTTTTCGCTTTTTTTTTGTTCAAGTATTTTTGCAACTGATTAAAGCAGCAGTTAAGATTCAATTGCAGAAATATCAATTATGTATTTTTTTTATTTTTTGCAGAAAATCAAGACCAAAATTATAAAAATTTAGTTGAATTCTTCCAGTCCCAAAACCAAAAATTGTAGCTTATTATAGAATTGGGAGCCCCAGCTAACCCTTTAATATGGTAAAAAGAGTAGCTGATGATAAATGCTGTTGGTTTTGATGTGTATACGATGTATTTATTTACCTGCATGCATCATAATCCATAGTTGTAGTTTGTGCTGGCTCCAAACTGCTGTTGGTCAGGTAATGTACACATAGATGTTCATGGTTCAGTCAAAGTCGAGTTGACGGCCCGAAGCGGGAATCGGTAAATCTGACCCATATATATCTATCTCGATGTTTTGTATAAATTCAATGTTTGATGTCATGTGTGTGTCGATGTGTGTGCTCTAAGAGTTCCTCTACCAGAATCTCGAGAGAATCGAAAACTAAAAGTGAATACTCTGATGCTCCGTTGACAGGTGGCGCCCAAAACGAGGACAACTCACAGATCTTTGTGATGAACAACTATTTTGGCATTGGCATCGATGCGGATCTCTGTCTGGACTTTCACAATGCACGTGAGGAGAATCCCAATCAGTTCAATTCACGGCTCCGCAACAAGGGCTACTATGTGAAGATGGGACTGCGTAAGATTGTCGGACGCAAGACGGTCAAGGATTTGCAGAAGGAAGTGCATCTGGAGGTCGATGGCAAGGTGGTCGATCTGCCACCCGTCGATGGCATCATTATATTAAACATTTTAAGGTAGCTACATCTATATTTGAAAATACCTCAAATCAACTATTGAAACTTACTACGTTACTTCTTTACTTTATAGCTGGGGCAGTGGCGCCAATCCCTGGGGTCCGGATAAAGATGATCAGTTCAGCACGCCCAATCACTATGATGGCATGTTGGAGGTGGTGGGCGTCACCGGTGTCGTCCATTTGGGCCAGATACAGTCTGGCATACGCACAGCCATGCGGATTGCACAGGTGGGTAACTCATACGCCCCGTACTCCAAACTTACATACTTAACTTAACGATTGCCCTCACCAACAGGGTGGCCACATCAAAATCCACTTAAAAACCGACATGCCAGTCCAGGTGGATGGCGAGCCGTGGATTCAAAGCCCCGGCGATGTGGTGGTGCTCAAGTCGGCGCTCAAGGTAAGTGTTATTCTTGAACCATCTAAACCATCTAACTCCATCTTGTACATAAGTTAGGACTGCATGCTGAAGATGTTCAGTTGTTATTGCATGACAGCTTTCCGTTCTTATTAACCAGATTTTTCTTTTGTATATACATATACATTCCATTTGGGCCCAATCATGACAATGCCAACAAAAATATAATAATAATAATATTAATAATAATAAATAAAACATGAGCACCGTGCACAGAAGTTTTTGTTTCCATGCGCTTTTCAAACCTTATTTGTTTATTTGGTTTCTCAACAACTTCTGCATACGCTACTTACTGATTGTACACCTGAGAGAAGTCAGAACTCACAGCTACTACTACTACTACTACAAACCACAATAAATATACAAAACGACTCCAATAAGAACAACAGCATTGTTATAAATTACGCTAAACACATCTGCCTCATGGACGCTTTAGTTAAAAATGTATTGATTATACGAAGTATATGCAAAGTTTTTAGTTTCGTTTGGTAATCTGCCTTGCAGCTTCGATACGAGTAATTTTCACTTGTCACCTAAATTTGAGCACTTAAAAATTGATTCAGATCGAAAAGAGGATGAAAGAATTGTTACACAAATTTATTTTCAACTGTTCACTTATCATAGCATTGATTTTCAAACGAATTTACATTTTTGGAAGAGCTTCTGCTTGTAGAGACGAATATCTGATTTCAATATATATAGATGAGTAGCAGGTACAGTATCTGGAGTAATCGGTGGGTGGGAAAGTATTTCACATTTGAAAAATATCTAGAATGTTTCACACTGCAGTGATTAGAAAATCATACAAATAAACATTGGTTAAAAAAAATCCTTTCGAAAACTCACGAGCGATAATTTTGTTTAGGGCGTTTGTCCGTTAGACATTCTAATTTATTAATAAATAAAAAATGGTGCAGAAAAATAGCTTTCAAAAAACTCTCGGGGGATAATTTAGTTTAGATCGATTTTCTATAAGTCATAAAATAAAAAAATAAATGTTGCTCTTACAGACCTTGAAAATTTCCTCCACAATCTTCGACGAACGTGCAATCCTTAACTTATCTGCCAAACTGATATGAAAACGTGTTTTTAGCACTTTTGTTCAACGTTACGAATAATTTACATCAATATTTCGATTCAGTGAAAATCCCCGTGATAATAATACACATAACTGTCACTAAATTGGGCTTTCCAGATATATAGAAAATAAAAGTGTTCCTAATACCCCTTTAACAAAATACTATACATATAATAAAACTGATTTAAGTTAACAGTAAAATAGAATAAAATTAATTACAAAGTTCCAGTAAAATCCCATTATTTTAAAAAATGTTGTAAATTTATTAAAAGGAAAATGCTTCGTTGCATCAAAATGTATGTAATAGTTGATGGATTATTGTGAAACTTAATTTCATCATTTTAAATAAGTAAATGAAAATGTGTGTTTTGTTTTTGTTGAAACTGTGCATGCAACCAACTGCGTCCCCCGTCCCCAAATGCAAATATTACGAACTAAACTGAAAATGTTGTGCTACATGTGTTTTGTATGATTTGTTTATCCAAGTTGTTGACAATTGTTGATGGCAAACACAATTAAAGTACAAGCCAACATTGTCACTGTTAGTGCGTATGGATGTTCAATATTTCCTATGTATGTTTATACAGCACATGCTGTCCCAAAATGACCAAAAAAAAAAAAAAATCTCCAGAATCCATGTACATACCTATGTATATATATAATACAGTAATATTTTGTACCATTTTTGTGTGTATTATATTATAAGTATGCTTGCAGAGGGTATTTGCAAACTACGTAACAAAAAGATTAGAAAATAAAATATATATAATTTATATATATAAATATATATCCGTTTGTCCGCTTAATATAAAAAGTCGTAAAGTTATTGGTTACAAATTGCCTGCAAGGATATAAACTTCGGCACATCGAAGATAGAATGATTTTTAAAAAGAGAAGAAGAAAAAATGGCAATTTTCAAGTGAGATGCGAGAGCAAAGCCGTTTTTAAAGTTAGACAAACAATTTTGTTTCTAAATATGTGTATGTTATGGATGTGTACGTACATTTGATGTATAAGCGACCTTGAGATATGATGTGGCTGTTGAACATTTGTGTTTTTTATGGTACATTCAGGCCACCATGCTGAAGAAAACGAAGAGTAAACGACGTCTAACGGAGCCGCATATCTCGCCGGCTATGCTGAGCCTGGCGGGCAGCTCCTCGGCCTTGCAAAACATACAACAGCAGCAACAGTCACAACAACAACAACAGCAACAACAGCAGCAGCAACAGGGATCATCTGAGATTGGTGACAAGGATATTTCAGTGCCGCCATCACAGCCTTTTGGCAGCACATAGAGCATGGCCTCAGATTTTGCGTCCGGTGTGCGATATTGGTTCTCCTGCTTTTTTCCATAGGCCGCAAAAAAACAAAAACGAAAAAAAAACATACATAGAAGCAGTAACGGGCAACATAACGAAAAATAAAAATACATACATAGCATATAAGAACAAACTGAAAATCCCAACAAAAAGAAAAAAGAAAAAGATATCTGAATTCGAAAAGCTTTCTATAAACAATATTGTGAATAATCTGGTGATAGACCAGAAAAACTTTGTTGGAAGATCCTTCAACTTTGTATGGAGTACTTAATCCGAACCACCTATATAAAAGCAACCACCCCCTTGCCCAAGAGCAACAAACAACATTGAGAACTGTGACCACCGCTTACAAAACTTGAACTAGTTGTAAAACGTTAACACACACACACACACACACACGCACACACATACACACACGCACACCCTTAAACTGTCTATGATTTGAGTATTTATATTAAATTTAATTTGCTTTTGCTCATTTTCAAATGCGCTTAGATTGTGCAAAATGAAACCTTTAACTACTCATATCCATCACACAGACAGCAACAAATGTAATTTATATTGTTTTTAGCAAATTATTACAACCTGAAATTTAGTTGATTAAAATTCAATGCATTTTGCTTGTTTAACAAAACTTATTCTTTCGATTTAAGGCCAATATTATACAATTAATAACTTTAACTTTACTTTTGCCATATACTAAAAGCCTTAATTCTAACTAAATACAATAAACCTAATTTCATTTATGTTAACTATCTTTTTTCTTACTCTCTCTCTCTCTTTCTCTTTTTCTCTCTAAATATTAACAAATATATAATAATATACATAATATATGAAAATAAATTAATATAAAAAAAACTATGTAAATAACTCTTGTGCCACACAACAATTACAAACAACAACAACAACATACAATTAAACTGCGCCTAAACAAATTCAAACTAAATAATGCACCGGACGTTTAAATTAATTATAAATGTCCAAATCGACTTAATATCAAAAAAAAAAAAAAAAAACTTTATTAATTAAACATCACACCTACCTAGGCCACCATGCTAAAAAAGAACAAACTTAAAATGAAACGTCGCAACACGGAGCCCACAATGATGGTCGCCGGCTCGGCAACTCCGCAGTTATCGCTGGCCTTGCCGCCCAGTGTTGGTGAGGTGGGCGATGCCGCCGAGGGGGATGCGGGCCCAAATAATACGGACTTCTGAATATGGTATAGCGAGCGTTTGATTTAACGTGCTAATTACAGCGTTGCCACATACATCAAAATAGCAGATCCATAGCCAAATTGCAAATTGCCACACAGAGAGATATAGATATACAGTGTCATAGTAAATTGTTATAGCCAGGCTTCAACTCAAATCAAAAACTTTAATCAAAACAACAAAACGAAAAACCAAAAAAAAAAAAAAAAGGAAAAGAAAAAAAGCAAATACCTCTTTTTATCATAATATTTATCTGTGTAACTATTCGTATGTATGTTTGTGTAGGGATGATGTCTATGTCATTCTCATTCTCATTGTCGCATTCTCATTCATGTCATGTCTTGAAAAGGTACGTTAAATTCAAACAGCTCGAAACTAACTGTAAATCTACAGAAACTGAACAGCAGCAACAATGAAACTATATATATATATTATATATAGTATTTCACAAACTACAAGAACAACAAGATGAACAACTATTAATACTATTTAATACTACAACTACTACTACTATACTATTAGTGCAACTGTGCGCAACTGTATCACTTTAAATTTACGCATAAACTAGTATTGTATGTATGTACATGTGTCTGTGCCTCGAAATTCGAAGGAATTATACGATAGTTTGGGCTTACATATGTATATACATATTGGCATATATATGTATATATACATTTATATATATGTACTTTCGATACTGATATCCAAAGTTTTATTCCATACTCAGCAATAGTCTGGCAAATGTTGTATAAAATTCAAGTTCAATTATGTTCCTTACCGTTTTGTTCCTATGTATGTAAAAACTGCAACAGATTAGTGATACCGTTAACAAAAGAGAGAGTTCTAATGCAAAATCCAAAACAAAACCAAAAAAAAACCAGCGCAAAGGCAAAACAACACAAAATAGTACAAAATTGAATTGTTAATAATTGTTTGTTGAAATCAAAATGAAGCAAAAACAAAAAACAAAAAACCAAAAAAAAAAAACAAAACGCGACAAGAAAAAAACCCTTAAAAAATCAGCAATTAGACAATTGCCGTGCTAATGTGTCCCCTCAACGCTAGAGGACGCGTCTGTGCGGCTATGCGCTACGGCGCAAAACAAACGACACGGTCGAGTATCGAAAAGTAAACCAAAAACATACAAAATAGTACAACAGATGCGGGAAAATTTGTATGAAGCTTTTGAAAAAAAATTAGCTGTAAATTGCATAGTTTGTCTAACAGAACTAATTGGGACGCAACAACTCGCACATTCAAAAATCGTTAGTCCAAAGCAGACCTAGCGATAAGAATTAGAACTACAAATTTGGGAGAAGTACGCGGTATGCCGAGCATACTCGTACCATGAATGAGAAGTAAATACCAAAAACAAAAAAGAAAAAACAAAAAACAAAAAAAAAGGAAAAGAAACCTAGAAAGAGTCAAATCAATTTGGATTGTGCAATTGGTATGAATTTTCTCCGCTGTTGTGCTTATATTATAAAATGTAAACCAATGCATTTTCTTATGGAAGAAAACAATGTGCCTGAACGCTGTTCCTGTCCGAATGTCTGCCTCTCTCAGTCCGTCAGTCGGTCAGTCAATCAGTCAGTTTGGGGCGCGTAAGTATTTCACATGCATTTGAACATTTTTGGATGTTGAATCCACTTACAGAGAACACAAGAAAGAAAAAAACACACACACACACACACAAAAACAAAATGAAAGATAGAAGGAAAGAAAAAACAAAGGAAAGAACCCGAAAAACTACAATTTCAACTTCAAAACGCTTATAAAGAAAACAATTTTTGAAAATTTTATAACTAATTTTACATTACGTCTTTTGTTAGACACAAGACAAAGCACACACAAACACACACACACAAATACGCACACACAACTTGTTGTAATGCCATCTATGACCGTTGCCAGGGATGGGATGAATGCGCATGGTCTGCGCTAGCGGATGTTCGCATGCGCAAGCGTTCCATCCCTAATACACACGCGAGGGCGGCTGTGGATGCGAATATCCGGTTCCTAAAGTACTTGGAACTAATCGCAGATCATTCGCAGTCGCCCTCGCAAACAACACTCACACAACAATAAACACATACAAACACAAACACACACGCACACAGCCCACGAATACAGAAACAGACAGTTTAACCCGCATTTTCCAACTACTGTTATGAAAACACGGAAATCGAATAACAGTGCCTAAATATTTCACAACAAAATTGAGACACGCACACACACACACATTATGTTCAGGACAACTTTAAAAGAGAGACCTGTAGAGCTTAACACATTTTACGTTCAGCAAATCACCTCGTCCAGCTGCGATTAAGGGGCTCAGTGCCAGGGGTTAATCAGAACACAGCCGATTTCCGTGACCCTCCCAGCGATCGCGCACGTTTAGCGCCCAACCAATCGGCTATGCAATGGATACCAATCAAAAAACAAACCAAAAAAACAAAATTAAAGACAAAGACGCGTCAAAAAAAAAAAAAAAACTTCGACAAGAAGAATCGGTTAGAGTAGGGAAGAGTCCTGTTTTAAATTTGTTATATTAAGTTTATTAAGCCAATTTTTGACACTCCCATCCCATATTGTATAGCCCTCTGGATTGCGTAACGTGCGTCGTGTTGCGCACCTATTCGAATTCGAAAAATGAACTCGAATCGATTAGCCACTGGCACATAAATTCCAGCTCGCAGGTGATTTGAGTTATTGCCTCATTTGAAACAAGAATACACCGACAAAAAAAAAAAAAAAAACAAAACATCGTTTTTTCCAACATTTTTGTTATGTTTTTTAAATGTATTAAAAAAAAAAATTACAAAAAATTAGTGTAAGTAAAAAACCAAAAACTTAATATATAATATGCTATTCAAAGAAATCCAAAACATACTACCAACCAAAATGAAAGAAAAACAACAAAAAAAAAAAAACACAAAAAACAACTAAAAATACTAATTATAGTACATACATTGATGTAGTGTTAATTATAAGAAAAAACCAAAAAAAAATATAAAACCGATAACATTTGAGAGCCAACTACACATTTGTTTCACAAACGCAAGAGAACAGAAGAAAGAAAATCCATACATAAATGTACAAGTAACTATTTTTCTCTAAACCAAAGTAAAATGCCACCATTTTTTGCTCCACATTAAATTAAACCTTATGCCGGAAGAGGATGATTGAATGAAAGAAATAAGTATGTTATGTATATTGAAATGCAAAAGTTTGTCAAAGCAAAATTCAATGAAATCCTTGTGGAAATTGTTAAACAGACTACGCATGCAAATACGGAATTTATAATGTACAATGGGAGTCGCTTTAAAGTCTTTAATGAACATTTTGTTGAAATGCAAATACAATTGCGAAAATCCAAACTCAAATCCGTTTGACAAAACAAAAAATTCTTGCAAAAAAAAAAAAAAAAAAACAGATATGAAACTGCAAAAATAAATGTAACTGACATAACAGAATTTAAATCTATGCGTTTTATTTTTCAAAAGACTGATTTTGGTAAGTATATAGAAAGTATTGGTTAGTGATTGCAATTTAAAAAACTTCTTTATTGACTACCATTGCGAAAACAAAGCAATTTATATTAAATTCATACTTTCAGTTTGCATTCTTATTTTTGGAAAATTGCTAAACACATATTTTATACCATTTTTTTTTTAAGTTTCTCGGTTGGATTGTCTCATAAAATAATTGAATAATTTAATTAAATTGAAGCCACACACTAACACTAGCCGATGAAATTGATGAACATGATTTAACTAATAAATAAGTTTTAAAAGACCACGTGCCCTTATGTTATTATAAAATTTATTGAATATTGGATTAAATATTTATATCACGTAAATTATAATACAAAACGCATATTACATAACAGTACATTCTTATAATTTTCACTAAATTATGGATTTGTTCTGCAGCGTCTACATCGCAGTTATGAGAAAGATAATTAAATGGCATAATATTATTTTATTATGCACAACATGAGAAAAACACAAAGCATAACGAATTGCTGACGCAACGAACTATTTATTCTGGTCGGAGTCAGAAGTAGCTCCCGATGCAAGCGGCGGCGTTGAGCGCCCATCGAATTGTTGCTGATTGACCAAGCGTTGACGTTCCAGATACATGGATACCTTAATGTTGCGCACCTGGTGGTTGTGAATAAGTTTTAGCAGCGCGATGACTCCAATTCCCACTGAAATGGCAAATGCTCCCCATGCGCCAAACTATAAGTAAATAACAACAACCATTTCGCTGGTTTTAGGAGCAGATCTATCTAAGCATAAATATCACTTACCTGTGTTGTGCCCATTTCAATGTAGAATCCCGATGTATTAATTTTCTCCTTATCACCCAGTATAATGTTCTGTCCAGCCGCAGTCTCACACGATGGAAAACGTTCCGATATTCCGTCGCACCAGACAATGAAACCCAATGTTATAAAAATTGCGGATAGAATTGACATTGCCAGCATCCAAATCCCAAGCACAACGTCAACAAAGAGCGCAATAAAAGACTCTTCATCCTTCATACGCACATACCTGGAATTAACCAATTGATTGTAAATATGCATTGCATACTTGCATACATACATCAGTTGTAGATACGCACCGATAGATTTGCACCAGAGAGATGGTGAAGAGAAAGACGCCAGTGATCAATGGAAACGTGCAAAATCCGTCAGACGCCCAGTGCACATCGAACATGCCGTCCGACACTCGCCATTTGCCTGTCGTGAAGAGTAAGCAGTGTCCGCTAGGGTTCATAAAGTTCATTATGTTGATTATTCATTTCCGTATCCCAATACTACGTAGTTGCATACATACCAAAACTGACTGAGATTAATGGATAGCGGCAGCACAATGCATAACGATAGTATGAGTAGCAAAACGTGGCCAGAGATTTGACTCAGCAAAAGTACATTTGCCAAAGCCATTTCTGTATATTGTATATCGAGCTTGCAAAAACTTTTACTTATGTGTTACTAATTATATGTATGTTAATATGTACAATTACAAGTACAGGGTTGTCAATACGCAGTTCCTCAGTTTACCTGATTTACTAACGCAGAAATACCAAAAATAAAAATACCATCAATGAGTAGTTTTAATCTTATTTTTAGCATATTTTTATTAAATTAACTTTATTAATGAATGGCTCAAAAATACCTTAAGCGACTTAACAAAGTTTTGTTGCAAGACATTCAAGTATCTGATATTATACCAAAAGAATTCTACAAATATTTTAAATAAGCTAACAAACATATTAACATTAACTACAAGACTCTAAAAACGGCGGTTTACAAATCTTACCCAATATTTTTTTAGCCAATAAATATGTTTTTTAATCAGCTTACATTTAATTGAAATATTAAATTTAAATATTTATATTTATAGGTTCTTTTTATGATATTTGTATGTAGGCATTCAGCATTTTGACAACTCTGATTGGTTGGTATTTTTATTCTCGCTCATTTTTGGGTCATGTTCGGGAATTGGGCAACACTGCTCAAGAAATCGTAAAAAAAATTGTTAAATTTGTTTACATTAAATCGGATCTCTCTGAAAGGTATGTTAAGTTACAATTTCTAAATTGGTATTTGCGACAGACGCTAACTGCAACACAAGCCAGCTACGTGTCTTGTGTAACTAACTGTTGGCTTCAAAATTGATAGTGTGGCAAATGAAAATAATGTGGGAACAAAGAGCAATTAAATAGATAGTGAAAATGAAATTGGAAAACAAGAATTGCATTACTTTCTCTTCTCTCCTCCTACCTTTCCAACAGATAACGCAATGAGATTGCAATAAGCAATTGATCGACTGCAGGTGATGATCGCATTCTTACATTTAACATTCTAATGAACAACAAATTTCACACTCTCAGCTAACCAAAAAAAAAAAAAAAAGACGGAAAACGAAAAAGAAAAAGGAGAGAAAGACGGCGCCCACACACGACAACGTCGCCTTAATTGAAAACGGGGGGTGAAGCCCAAAGCAGCTGCAATTCGATGTTTTGTTTATGAACTGAACTATGGCTATGTAGCATTCGAAACGGCAGCCGAGCAGTGAGAGCGAATGAGAGAGAGAGCGAAAGAGCCAATGTCCGGAAGCAAACAACAGCAACAATAGCAGCAGCAGCAGCAACAGTGACGACGACGACGACAAAGGTGCTTACCTAGCTGTTAAATGCGAGCATTATTTTGTGGCAGAAATAAGAATGAGCTGCGTCCGCGTGTGAGTTGTTTGAGTGCAATCAGTTAACGGGCAGATCAACGAACGACACTGGGCCAACGGACACCGGCAAGTGACTCTACTGCGACAAGGTAAGAAGACGTGCTCCCTTCAATACATTATTGTTATGCCGAGTCCATTGCCATAAATATATATATTATATGTATACATATTGCAGTACACATACGCAGCATTCGCTGGACGAGATATGCTTGGCTTGGCTGGCGTTTGATTTACATGCTAGACAAAAGAAAAAAGAAAAAAAAACAAAAAACCCAAAATAGGAAAAGATATTTAGAACTTGGATTCTTATGTTAATTGAACCTAGATCATCAACGTGCACTGCCATTAATTAAATAATTATAGATATTTACATATATAAATATCATAATTGGTAGATTTAAACTTAACAACAAACGTAGTAGAAGCAGCAGCAGCAACAATAGCTAAAATGTCCAACTCCCACTACAACAACCACCAGCAACACCATAATAACTACCAGCAGCAGCAGCAGCAACAGTCGCAGCAGCATTCCAGCAGCAATGGCGACGGTAGACATGAGGAATACCATCAGCAGCAGCCGGTGCATTACTCCCAGCACTATGTGAACGGACATGGCGTGAGGATAAAGCCCCTGGACAATATCGCCGTGCCGGACATGTGCCTGTTCTGCTTCGAGGTGCTCGATTGCGAGCTGAACAATATTGATGGTCCTGGTGTGCCGATGTTTAGCAACGATGCCTATCCATTGTTTGTCACCTGGAAGATTGGACGCGACAAGCGATTGCGTGGCTGTATTGGCACCTTCAGCGCCATGGAGCTGCACAATGGACTGCGTGAATATGCGCTGACCAGCGCCTTCAAGGATTCACGCTTCTCACCGATCTCTCGTGACGAACTGCCCCGATTGACCGTCTCCGTATCGATATTGCAAAACTTTGAGGAGGCGCAGGGTCATCTTGATTGGCAGTTGGGCGTCCACGGCATTCGGATCGAGTTCTTGACCGAGCGCGGCCTGAAACGCACAGCCACCTATTTGCCGCAGGTGGCCACCGAACAGGGCTGGGATCAGTTGCAGACCATCGATTCGCTGTTGCGCAAGGGCGGCTATCGATCCGTAATCACTCAGGATCTGCGCAAGTCCATCAAGTTGACGCGCTATCGCTCGCAGGAGATCCAGATGCACTACAAGGAGTATCGCGAGCATTTGGAGCGTCGCGGCGATCAATTTGGCAAAGTGCAATGCTAACAATTAGACAAGCAGGCGTCTGGTCAATGATCCTGGCTAAGGGCAGGCGTGGTCTTCGTCTTGCTCCTGCTATTGCTGGCCATTCAGTTGACCCAGGGCATGGGATTTTTAACCAGCGGCTTTCCCTACTCCTGAGCCACGTTATATTCAAGTTTCAGTTTGCCCTGATGCGTGCCACATATTGACTTTTTCATAATTTTTTTCTAATATATTTTACAAATATATTTTGCCTTGATCTGAAATGACGTGTCGTCACCGAGAGTGACGCGAATTTTAACTTACTTTTTACAATTACAACAAATGCTTAATCGACTTACTGAGCTTCAAATCAATAAGCTATTTTAAGCGACAAAATAGATCATTAAAAAACAATTTAAAGATTATAATTACTTTAGTTCGTTAATTGTGTAACCCTTGACGGTTTTTTTCCTTTCGTTTTTTTACTACAAATTGAATAATAATGACAAAGAAAACTACATGCAACAAAAAAATTATATACATCTACATACATATGCATATGTGTATATTATAAATAATAATATAGACACAAATAATAATTCAATTAAATAGTTCAACAATTATATATTTCATAGTTTTAACAATTACAACAAATTACTATTACTAATTCTATGCGCAATAAATAAAATGTCGGCTTTTTTCTGCAGAGCCGCAGAAAATAATGCGAATTACTGAATTATGTATTCTCTTTGAGAATTATCATGTTTCTGGGTGACGGCAAAGTAAAAATGATTCCATTTTTATTTGTTAAATGTAATTTTCTTTTATTGTTTTTTTGTTTTTAATAGATGTGCGTTATTATATATTTTTACGATTTACTTCTAAAGCAAATTAAATTTTTATGAGCAAATTAATTTGCCGTACACAGGTTTATATGCCTATACCTAGGTGCCTCTGGGATTCTCTTTTAAGATATAGCTAATTAAAACTGAGCTACGCTAAGCATTATCAAGCCAACGGGCCAAGCTAAAGTAAATTAAGGTTTAAGCAGCGAACAGTTGCTAATAATATATATATATATATATATATATATATGGCTAGAAGTGCGTGGCTAATTGTTTAGTACGTATTTTATGTTGGCGTATACATTTGCAGCATCATCGTATATAAAACGTATGAAAATTTCAGCAGTCATTAGTATTATGTTGCATATTTGTGTGATGAATATATAAAAAAAATAACATCAAATGAAAACAATGTTGCAAGCGCAATAAACTTAACAAACTGAAGAATGTTCTCTTTTGCTTTTGTAGATGTGTGTGTTTCTTATGTGTTTGGTCATGTGTAATTGCAATAATTGTCTTAAATATCATCAGTCTCAGTGCGTGCAGAGAAACTGCTCCAAGCACGGGCACTAGGTGGCCGACAGCGCATTCCACTCGAAGCGTGGGTTTTTCGAGTGCGTTACCGGCAGACAGTCGGGTTCGACCAGCTTCCAGACGCCATCGATCTGTTCCACCGTGGCTAGACTGCAGTAGGGTATCTTGTGGATAACCTGCCGCAACTCGTTGGTGCTGCGTGCAGCGCCGCCAGTCAATTGACGCGAACAAGTGTCCAGCGTGGTGGCATGTGCCACAACCAGAATATTGCCAGCTGTGCAAGAGACAATTTGTTAGTTTACAAAATAAGTTCAACTAGTTGTTCCGTTCGATTACTCACTGGTGCGCTCAAGCATCTGCAAGAGGACCTCATGGTTGCGCATGTAAAACTGCTCTGTGGATTCCTTCAGCTTGCCTGTCAACTCAGTGGCCGGCTGCACTGGCTCATAGCTCAAATCAATATCGTACTTGGAGTCAATCAACTCGCTGTTGCTCAACCAATCGGGCACACCGTTGGGATACCAAGCCATCCATTCGAATAGGCCCGGCTCCAGTCTTATTTTGTGTTTACCACTCATTTTCAAGCCCTCCAATGCACTAGTACAGGTCTGCACGCATCGGTAGGATGGCGAGCAGTAAACGTGATCGATTTGAATGTTCGCTTCCAGCAGAGCCTCGCCAGTTAAGCGCGCCTGGTAGAGACCCACGTTTGTCAGCGGCGAATCGTTCTGCCAGCCCTCTGGGCTGTTTTTGCGATGTGGCAGTACCTTGGGCATATTTAGATCCTTGCGCATATAGTTGCCGAATTCGTCGAAACAATAGGGTATCCAAGTTCCAAAGGTAAAGTCGACACGCTCGCCGTGTCGCATAATGTACACCTTCCGATTCCTGCTTTGCATCGCATCCAGCGAGTTCGGCGCAATTGAGTGATCGTGATCCGAGTGAACGCTGAGCGTGTCATCTGGTCGTGGCGGCTGCACCAACGGTGGCTCCACCATGATCTCGTCAACGTTCTTCGATACTGAGTTGGTTGTCGAACAGGAAGACATATTGGCAGTGATCTCAATTGTGGGCGTGTGTGGATTATGCTGATGTGATAAATTATGGCTATTGAGCACTTGCACCGATGGCAACTCCAGGCAAGGCTGTAGTGTCTGGCGCAAGTACTTTTCGACACTCTGTTCGGACTCCTCAAACGAAGAGCCTTCTATGATATCGGGATGTTGTGTACCTAGACAATATTTAAAGCAATAACATTAGTAGCGACCAGATGAGCTCTCTTTAATCTTACTCTGTAGCAGCTCACGCTGACGCTCCTCGGGCTCCGTGGATATGCTGCGTCCGTCCACAATGTCCAGATCCTCGGCAGAGTTCAGCGAGGATGATACACTCTTCGAGAGCTGGACGACACGATGCAGAGTCCAGGCATCCGATTCGGCGGTGCGCTCCGTATAATTCACTGGCAGGTGGCCGGTGCTGCCAGTTAGCCACGAAATGCCCTCGGCCCAACCGTCGCTGGAGTTATCAACGCCCTCGCTATTCAAGTAGATGTAGTCGCCAATGCGCAACTCCAATTCGTCCGTTTCATGTGGATTATGCGGATACACGACTTTTTGTACCTAGAAAACAATGGGAATCGTTAAATTTCTATTGATCCAATGGGTGCAAGGAGTGCGTCAACGTGGTGCTAACTTGTTTGGTGGCGAGTCGTGGATCGCGGGAATACAAACGCAGCTCCCAATTGGATGCGCAGCTGGCATCGAGAGTTTCCACAAGTGATTTCAGTGCATTGAATTGTGTCTGCGGGAACTGATAGGCGAGCGTCAGGTGCAGGCTCTTTACGTGTGGCTCGAGTGATATAGCTATGGGCAATAGACTCTCTATTAGACCAATATCAAAGGTACAATTGATAAACACGCCTCTCTACTTCTTATCAGCTAATGAGCGACGAGTACGTGCGATTAGATCAATGTAATAAAGTCAAACAAAGAAATAACTATAAGAACTACGCATGCTATTGCCAAATTAACACTACACGTTAAATTGGGTTAATAATTATATTTAAAATGTGAGAGAGGTTTACTACTATAGACTAAAACTATAACTAATGACGCTTACATCGACTGCTGCGGGGAATGCAGCGGGTACCAGAGGATACGGCTCCACACCAGGGGAAGCAGGCCACAATGGCGTCCAGTTGCTCGTAAGTATCGCTTATAACTGTGCTCCGTAACCATTACCATTGTCGTCCGTTCGCAGTTCGCGATTAGTGTGCGTGTGTGTGTGTGTGTTTTGTGTATAGGTGTGTATGTAGGCAGAGAGATAGGAAGAGAACGGAAACCGTAAGCCAGGCCAAAAATGTACTGAATCGAACCGAAACGACAGTAAACAGATAACCAGATAAATCAAATAAAAAACAACCAATGTAAACAAAAAGAAAAAAAGAAGGCAAATACAACTGTAACCAATTTTCAATTGCAATCGCTGGCACGAGTATACTTGAATTTGACACCTCCTTGACATATTGCAGGGCCAGACGCTTCAAATAATTTGCATCATCATCGGCGACAAAGAAACCCATAAAGTTTTGGCTCATGTATGGCTCCAATTTGATGGGGCGGTCCAAGAGTGCACCAGTCATATCCACCACTTGCTTCAGTGCCTTGGAAAGCTGCAGGGAGCACTCGTCGGGTGCCTGATTATATGTAAATATGAATATAAATTGTATTCACTTCTAATTGGTATCAAGTTGAACCTTAAAGAACGACACTAGCGTTATGTGTGGCACATAGTTGTGGGCTCCGTTCCAGCCGCACGTCTGGCGCTATTTCGACCAAAACTCCTCGAGTTGCTGTAAAAACGGTCCCGTCGGACACGCGTATATAATGTACTCCCTGGGCGAGCACTCGTCCAAAGTGGCATCGTTCACGTGCGCCAATAGCCAATCGGAGGCAATTTGCACGCCTCGATTGCCGGTGGAAGCCAGCGCATTTTCTCTATTGGTATGTTTTTGGGGGTGCGTGCGATAGAAAAAGAAAATAATCAATACTTGACGCTGTGCTGGCATGTGTCTTGTATTTCTTATTGCATTGTATGGCTACTCTTTAAATGGTGCTAGCTAGCCAGCTACATATTTGGGGAGCATTGTAGCGCTGATACGTACGCTCGATGCTTTTGGAAGCCCATTTGGAGCAGCGTTTGGAGCGGGGTCAAATGCGGTTTCATGTTTTGGCAGATTCGAGTTGGTGTCTGGTTCTTGCGCGGCGGTAGCGTTGCCATTGTTAACTTAATTTATGGCTGCCCTTACGTATACAATTGGCACACAAACCCTTTTTTACGTAGTATTTATAATTTTGAGTCTTATTTACTGTCCAGCTTATAATTGTTATAAATATTTTGTTTTTCGTTTTGCCAGTGTGACCAACAGCAAATCTAATTTCATTATGTGTTAAGTAAAGCTGAAATCAATACCGATGTTTATATCGATGATAACATCGATACACCTTCCCGATATATCGCAACGACCGTAATCTAAAAAAGGGTTTCTGTTATTATTTTTGTTTTCCTTTTATTACTGAATATTTCTGAAATTAGATTTGCATATTCATCTAATTTAAGAAAATTTTAAAATTAAAAACTTACAAATAGGTGTTTGCTCATTTAATTTACAAATATATAAACAACAAAAAATAAATGCCACATTAAAAAAGAATTTACTGAAATCATTGAAAGGGCTTTTAAAAATTTGTATACTAAAAAATTTGGAGAATTTGCGGAAAGGTTTTTTTTTTTTCTTAACAGGCAATCAAACGAACCATATGACTATAAACAATTTTTCCAACAACTAGTAGACCCAACCTAGACCTAGACCTAGACTAGTATACATACATATTTATTATATATGTATATGTGCAACTATTCAATACTTTTGTTTTAGTCATAATGATAATGAGTTTTAATTTTCCAAATCTGTAAACTTGAACTTGAGTGGAATTCTAGGCTTTTTGAGAAGCACCGTGCGAAAGGCATTCTCAGTGGAATGGTTAAACTCGACTTTAAAGTTACGAATGATTCGAGCAATGCCGAGTTCGAGTTCCATTTCCACAATGCGTTTACCAACGCACATGCGGGGTCCAAAGCCAAAGGGCAAAAACACAAAGGGATTTGTGGTCTTTAAAGGATTCGCCGGGCATTTGGCATCAGAGCCCGCGTCATTTCGAATCCAGCGTTCTGGCAGATATTCCGAGGCTCGTGGAAAGTATTGCTCACTAGCCAGCGAGTTGAGGGGAATCATGGAGATAAACGTGCCCGCTGGCACCCTGTAGCCACTAAGAACACAGTCCCGACTGATTTTCCGTCCATGGCCCACAACAAGGGGTTGCAATCGTTGCGATTCCTTGAGGCAGGCCCGCAAATAAGGCACATTCTTCATGGACGCCTCTGTGAACTCAGAGTCCTTATTGGGCAGCACACGCATCACCTCCTCGCGCAGCTTCTCTTGCTTATCCGGATTAGTCGCTAGAGACAACATTAATGAGGAAAAGGTACTTGCAGTCTTCAAAAAGTTAGAAAATATTTAAATTAAAATCATTCAATTGATAATTATTATAATAGATTGTGTTTACCGTATCGACGCCAGCCATGAGCATATCCATAGCCATGACAACGGCCACTTTTTGGTCAATCCTCAACAGCTTCTCGAGCACACTCCGTTCGTTCTCGGGACGCACAGTGCCCTGTTTTTGCTCCTTGTCCAAACGCTCCAGAGCCTCATCCACGTACGCCAAGGTCACTTTCTGGATGTTGTCGAAAGCATTCATCAGCTTCTTCAGCATTGGGGTTTGAATGTAGCGCCAAGGTGATGCCTGCATCTCCAAAACGGCGGCGTACTCAAAGAACTCGTCCAAACTCTTAAAGAGTAGCTTTGCGTTTTCATCCAACCGTCTTTCCTTGAGGAGACCCAGCTGCTTGTCCAATGCAACCACAGAGATCGATTCCAAAGTCCATCTCTGGATGTAGTCAATAAAATTGTCGGGCATCTCCAGCGAGTTGGGATCCCTAATGGCTTTGATGCTGGGCAAACAAACGTGATCATTTAAAGATGTTTAACAATAGAATGTAGAATGTGCTTACCGTTCCACAAATTCGCAGTTCACTTGGGACATTTTCTTATAGTACAGCCGGACATTCTTCGGCTGCATCAGCACGGGATTTACAATACTGCGAAAGTCGCCCCAGGCCTTGCCTTGACTAGGAATCAGACCCTCGACGCCCTGAAAGAAATCCCTACGATGCTTCTCTCGATGGAATTTCATAGTATCGTTGCCCGGTCGATTCGGCCAAATGCCTTCATTGCGAAAGACAACCTCAAAATCCTTTGGATTATAGGTGCCCACAATGGGTTCGCTTCCAAAAATGCCGGAAAGCAGATGAATGTCACCATAATCCTTGCGCATTGCCAACACAAGCCCTTCCAAGTCCAGATTTTTGTACTTTCCGCCGGGAATTAACATTTTAAACGTCAGTGCTAACGGATTGACAGTGGGCATGTCCTCTAAAGGACGCGCCTGTTGCCATTCGACATCGTCTCTAGCTGCAGTTGGCTTCTGACCTGCGATGGCAGTACTCTGATAAAGCTGAATAACAATTGCTGATAAGTATTTATATTTATCAATTGTGTATATCTAACACTCACCTGTTGCACAATCGGGCATGCATATTGCAGAGATTGTGGCGTCTGAATTATGGCCAAGCAATTGCGTATTTTTAACATTTTGAACAAGTCTTCACGAGCTGAATTACAATGTTCCACTAACTACATTTAAGCAATTGTCAACAAGCGACCATTGTTCAAAAGCTTTTTTAACCATTTCGAAAAGCTTTCTGAGAGAATTTAATACACAGAAAATAATAAACTATATAAACGAAAGCAAACAAAGCAAAAAGGCAATTGAAAATTCACTCATTTGAAATTTAATGCGTTTTGCTTTATTATGATGTTTTTTTAAATCATAATTTCACTGACTTATGTTTAGCATTCCTCATTATCTGATTATATTAACAAGAAGACATCTGTAGAATTTTGAGCATTGTTTTAAAGAAAATTTTCTTCTTACATTATAATTGTAATTTCACTGACCTGATATTACTTTAGTATTTAGCATTATATATATTATATATCCCATTTGTAATGTCAAGATAATTATTTTGGAGAATGATCTAATAATTTTGAAGCGGTGTAACGATGTTTAGTGAAATACTTAAATTAAATGTTACAGTCTTATCTCAACAATCGACTGATATAACTCTATCTGTAACCACATTGTAAATTCTTTATAGCTTTGATTAATATATTACATCCACTAAACTTGGCAAATTGTGTTTGCATTAGTTCAATAATTTCTACACATTAGTTCAATAATGTTACACACAACAAAATTGCTTTTCTATCTGTTGAGCTTTTTTAAATCTCAGTGGGTAATCAACTTTCTCATTTATGTTAAAGTATAAATAGCTCAAGGTCAAGCTCGGAAATATAAATAAATAAGAATTGCTTGCCTAAATTGATTAGCATATTTAAAATATTGTGTTCTGCTCACCAGATGCTATAAGGGCAGTAAATAAAATGACATGTAGATCAAGCTTAAAAAGTTGCACATACAAATATTTATCTAGATTTGAAGATAGATACGAAAAAGTGCATCATTTTATTATAACTTTTAATAAACAACGTGTTTATATTTATATATATATATATATATATATATATATATTATATAGAACACGTTGTTTATTAAAAGTTATATCTATAAGTAAATTTAAGTAAAAATGCAAACATCACGTTAAGCTGTAAGACTATTTCAGAGAGTCCAGACAGAATCGACTGGATCTTGCTACTATATTATGTAGCTGTCATTGTAATGAGATTTGAATTATTGTATGAAATCCTTTTCAAGTGTGTAACCTCATGTTCTGATCTAAATGGCCAGAAAGCTGCGCCTGGAATCAATGTCGCAGGAGTTGCGATAGAAACCATTTTTGCGATTGCTCATTTGTCGGAAGCGTCGCATTGCTTCGTGTATTTCCTGGACACTAATGGGCTTGACCACCTCCATGCCTCGACCCTGGGTCACCTCGGGACACACATGCATCATGGCGGGGCTCCCACCGGCTGAGGTGACTCGGCTGTATGGCTCTGTGACACGGTTCTCTGAATTCAGTCGCGTCAGTATCGAGTAGTCGACAATCGCCGCAATCGTCTCGTGCGCCAGATATGCCAAAATGTTCATCGTCGGCGTCGGTATACGCAAATCAGCGGGCAGATCCAAGAAGCGTCTAAACTTGTTCTTTATCTTCTCCCCATGGCGGCAGTAGAACGAGGTCTTCCGAGCCTCGTTGAACTCCAGATACTGTTGACCGGTGAGGATTTGTGAAATGCGATCGGCGCGAAACAGGCGACGCATGCGATCCTCGTCGTGCAGCTCATGCACATCGATGGCCAGCTCCTCGTCCTCCTCCGGCTTCTCCAAATCGTCCATAAAGTCCTGCGGCCGGCCAGTGCGTATGCTGAGGAATCGTTTTAATATACGCATATCCTTGAGATGCTTCCGCATGCGTGCTATCTTTACGGGATGATTTCGCATCAAGAATTCAAAGTCAGCCTGCGAGGGGCAGGGATTCTGTTTGCGTCGCATAGCCACCAGAGAGGCTTCATTGAAAATGCCGCGTAGCTGCTGTTGCAGTATCTGCTCCACCAGCTTCACGCTCCCGGTGCGCGGCTGGTCGCTGTCTCCAAAACTTCGCATTATGTCTGCAATCTCTGTGAGCAATGAGACGGGTGCATCGTCCGCAATCTGAATCGTGGCAATATTTGCATTTTGGTTTGACGCCGCAGTTGCCTGTGCCTGCAGTGGCTGGTGCTGCGGCTGCGGCACATTGCCACCCTGCACCAGTATCACCTGACGATGGACGTGCACCGGCTTGTTGTCATCCAGATTCTGCAGCTGCGGCGTGCTGGGAGCCGAAGCTGTCGCTGCCATAATCGGCGAGGCGACACCAACGACATCACTGGCTGCTACGGATACTGAGTTTTGGCGCATTACACGCTTTGCTTGATAGTTCATTTTTGATAGTTTTGTTCTTTTGCTATTGAGGTTTGTGTGTAAACAATTTAATAAGATAACAATATGAAGCTAGTATAAGACTGATAATAATGAACCAGCAGTAATGAACCACATGAAACTAAACTGAGATGACACCACAGAGAAATGAATCCGTCAATGAATAAAGAACTAGATAAATATTGATAGATTGATTTGTTTACAAATTGTTTATCAATTAAATGTTAAATTATTCGAAAATACATGTATTTAAATTTAACTTTGTTTTTGCTTTTAGAAAAGACAATTACAATCGAATACCTGTTGTGAAATGATTACACATATTATTTGGAGAATAATAATAATATTTTTGGAAATGTCAGAAAGAATTGGGAAACGCTCTGAGCTATACAAATTGCTGAAAGTTGTGATTGTGAGTTATTTACATTTACAATAATTGTTGAACTGGTAGAAAGTGTTACTCTGTTCATTAAAATAAGGAACTAGTGAACTGTCTTATACTGAACTAGAATGCCCAACACAGTGTAAATTGTAATCAGTAATCGCCTATCGAAACATTTGACTATCGTTCGTAATAAATCAATTTGCAATAATCGATACGCTCGCACCACCATTTTTGTTTGGACAATGGAGAATAATCACTAAAAATAATATATAGAACTAGTAGTAATACAATTTAAAAAAAAATCGCCGCAAAAATGTTCAACGGCATGGTAAAGACCATACGTGAAAGCATTGTTGGCACCTATCCATCCTGTCATGTGAATTCACGTCTGGAGGAGCGTCGTGCCAAGCAGAGGGCAATGCGCCAGGAACGAAGGCGAAAGCCGGACAAACCAGACGATTTTGTTACCTATGAGGACTCTGGCAGCGACGAGGAGTCGCCCCAACAACAGGACGAGGTGCTCAACACATCCTACAATTTGTGCGACTATCTACGGAGCAGAGAAAATTCGTTACGCGACGTAAGTAGAAAGTGCGAAGATAGATGCGTAAATTATTCCACTGAACTTTGATTAACTTTCGAACTTTGCAGCGCCGCAACGTAAATGTGGAATATACAAGTCGTTATGTGCTCACCCACGATATGTTGCGTGAGACACAAATCAGTTTGGGTTACATCAACAAGGTATTCTGCTCGAAATGGCTGAGCAACCGACAAGTGGTGTTTGGCACCAAGTGCAATAAGCTGCTCGTCTACGATGTGAATATGCGTCGTGTGGACGCGATACCCACCCTATCCAACAGTCGTGCCAATCATCCAGAGATCCAAGGTGGCCTCCATGCAATCGAATTGTCTCCAAGCCGCTCATTTCTAGCCACGGGTGCACGTAACTCATCCGACATTGCCGTCTATCGGCTGCCCACACTTGATCCGGTTTGTGTGGGCGAGAACGGACATCGCGATCTGATAATGGGCATGTGCTGGCTGGACGATCAGTTTCTTGTCTCCGGCTCCAAGGACTCGCGCATGGCCCTGTGGCGCATCAACGAAGATCACATGGACTTCCCGGACGGCGGCGAGGAATCGTGCCCCACATTTGCAACCATTCATCCGCTTAGCGTTAAGGAAGTGCGCACCGCCCAGCGAGTAAGCATTTGTCCATATAATTGTAGTGCACACTCTATTTAATATTGTGATCTTGCAGATACGTTCACTGTGCTTCAACAAGGAGTTCAAGGAGATCGCCGCTCTCTCCCTAAACGGATACATACACATTTTCAACGCAGAGACATTCAAGCAGACGCTGTCACGCAAGCTGCCCAACTGTCAGGACAATGTGAGCATTGCGTACCATAGCGATGGCCTCTATGCCGTCGGCTGTCGCTCGTACACGATTCTCCTGGATGCGCGCACGCTGCAAACGATCAAGAAGATCACATCGCGTTACAGTGGCTGCGGCATTCGCGCCACATCGTTTGAGGGCAATCTGTTGACAGTGGGCACCGGACTGGGCATGTTGCTTTTCTACGATATACGGGCTGGCAAGTATTTGGAAAGTAGCGTGAATGCATCGCGAACCGTGGCTCTCAAATGTAGCAAAGGCATTGTGGTATGTACTGGAAGCCAACGAGCTGAACTTTAATTTGAATTGCACTTTCTTCTTTGTGCAGTATCCGGAGGATGAAATGGATGGCTTCCAGCAGGTGAAATATGTTCCTGCGATTTACACGCACTGCTACGACAGCACAAGAATGCGTCTGTTTGCGGCGGGCGGGCCGCTGCCTGCCACCTTGGTTGGCAACTATGCGGGGGTTTGGCAATAGCTCCACCGTCAAACGACTAGTTCGAATGTTTAGGCAATAGTTTATTATTTGTTTTTATACCTGTCGCCGTCTTGGCTGCGATGTGCGAAATGTGATTTTTGATTTCTCTGCTGATTTTGACTAATTTCCTTTAGTTTTGTATGTAAACTAAAAACATACTTTCACATATATATATATATATATATATATATATTAATTGTATAATTTTTGTGTTTGTCTTATATAATGATAATGTATGCATAAACTTCGCATAGGTTTAGCCAATTACAGCTCGTATTTATACAGTCTATATAAATTATACACAATTGATTTTTTAAGTTTATACATACACACTCGAAACAAGCAAGCATTGATTTTATAGTCTGATCTGTATTGTAATAGAATTTGAAATTAAACTATCTACAAATGCAATTTGCATAACAAAATGAGAATGTTTAATATTATTTATCGGTCACACGGGAACGCAGATATATATTATTAGTATTCTTATTGATTGATTGACTATAGAGTGCTGTATAGGGCGCTCTACGCAATGTATATATATATATTTAAAGGACAACACTACACATCAGGACTATTTTTTAAAAAGGACATAAATACAATTTTTGGGACAATAACCATATACAAGATTTACATAACGATGTAACTGGCCAATAAGGGCTGATCCATCCTCCAAACACACATAGTAAGTATAATACCAATTAAGACAAATGGCCGGAAAAACACCTAGTTTGTGTTGTTATTGTTGTTTGACGTGTTCCCAACACCGCTCCACGCGCTGAGGAAACCAGTCCAACTGCGATTGCTGCCATCAGTGGAAACTAGAAGAAAGTAACCAATGATGTATAAACCAAGTAAATAAATGTTTAACACTCGATATTTACCCTTCTGTCCCTTGGCCACACAATTGAGCATTTCCACTTCGTTGCGACTCAGACGTAGAATTGTATTTAGTACCGGAACTAGACGTTGCCGCTCATCCGAATTGGATAATGTTATGAACTGTAATCGAACACAACATATAAATATAAGATATATATAAATATAATAATAGTTTACCTTTAAGAATACGTTTTTCAGATATTCGGAGTTGTGCATGTGCTGTTCCCGTTCCTCGGACCGTTCCTGGCGACGCAGTTCCTCTTTGAGCATGTCGTTCATTTGCGTTAGCTTGGCCAAATCCTGTTCGTTCTCAGCGAGCAGGGCGGTTAGATGACGGACACGACTCTCCTGTATGTTCAAACGCTCCTTGGTTGCCAGGAGCGTTGCCTGAGCATCGCCACGAGCTTGATCCAGTTCAAAGTCATCATCCTGCATGCTGACACTGCGTCCGAAATGGGATATTGTTGTCACCGTATCGCTACTGATGGCATTAAGCGATGTATTCAGCAGCTCATCCAGCGGCATAAAATCATGCGAGCGACGCGATGCCGTCGAGATCTTACGCTGAGCTGCTAGCTGGGCTAGCGTCTCCCCGCTGCCATCGTGCTCCAAGAGGTAATCGATCTTGCTCTGCTCCGGGCTGCTGGTAGAAGCGATGCCAGCTGTTGCCGGAATGGGCACGACTTGGGCTTGAACCGGCTGCTTGGCACTGGCCACCTGCTCGAGCTGTTCGATCTGTTGCTCCAGCTGCGACACACGTAACCGATGTCCCTCATCCATTTGCTCGATTTGCTGGCGATGCTTTTGCAGTTGCTCTTGCTGCAGCTGCAGCTGCCGTTGTTTTTCCTCAGTTAGCGATTCGTTCTCGTCGCGCAAATCATCGAGCATCGCCAGCACATCCTGATTGTAACGCAGCTTATTTTGATTCATCTTGCGCATATCTTCGATTTGTGCTTCTAGTTTGACGATGCGCACTGCACTCTCCTCATTGCTGGCGCGCAATTGTTTCTCAGTGGCACGCACCATGGCCAATTCCGACTCAAGATCGCGTTCCTTGTCCGTGTCGCGATTTTGATGCTTGCGCAGCACAGCCTGTGCCTTCAGCTTGTAGTCCGAGTACTCCGCTTGCAGCTGCTCACTGGTGCGCTCGGCATTTCGCAAGGCCGTCTCCAGTTGGGTTAGCGCTGACTGTCGCACATCCAGCTCTTGGGTGCTCTTTGTGAGCAGCTCCTGGGATTGCTGCAGTTTCGTCTCGTATTGTTGTGTGTTGTCTGCCAGCTGCAAATGCATTTCCGCCGCTTCCAGCTTTAGGCGCTCAATACGCTGTTCCAGTTCCTTCCGGCCAGTGAGTGCCTCCTGTTTGCCATGCACGGCGTCCTTGAGCTGTGTCTGCATGCGATCAATTTGCTGCTTCAGTTGCTTGCTATGCGCTGCCTCGCCGTTCTGTGACTCTTCCAGAATGCTAATCTCGCGACGTAGTTGGGTAATTGTATTCTCTTTGCTGGCAAGCGTTTCTTTGAGTGCGTCCAGATCTGTGGTTTTGGCCAACAGTTTGGCACTCACCTCGTTCAGCGATTTCTCTGCCGCTTCAATTTCCAGACTTAATACATTCGAACCCTTTGACCTGTCCTTGGATTTGAGTTTTTGGTTCTCGGCACGTGCCACATTCAAGTCCTGTTGCAGTTGCGTCTGCGCCAGTTTGATGGCCTCAACTTCGGCCTCCAACTTGGCGGCACCAGCCTGCTCCATGCTCTTAATCTGATGTGTCTGTTCCTGCAATTTCTTTTTCAGTTTGGCAGCCAGCGCCCGCAACTTGTTGTACTTCTCCTCGTAGCCATCGTCGAGCTCGCGCAGCCGGCTCAATTCCTCTGCCCGTGAAATCGTCGAGGTGGACAGCACATCGCTCTGTGCATCGCCATTAACTTGCTCCTGTTGCTCCAGCTCATGAACTCGGCTCTGCAGCTGCTCCAGCTGCTGGGACTTGTCCGTTAGACTGTCAGTTAACAATTGCATCTCGTTGTGATTCTTGTCGTGCTGCTCCTGCATGCGTGAAATGACATCGCCACGTGCCTTCAATGCCTCATTCAGTTCCCGCATCTCGGCCAGCAGTTCGGCATGTTCGTGCTCCTTCAGCTGATAGCGCGCCTGCAGATCTTCATGATTCTGCCGCAACTCCACATTGTTTGCCTCCAGTTCTGCCTGCTCACGCTCATATTGCTGCCTCATCAATTGCAGGGCGCTCTCCTGTTGGCTACGCTCCTCCTGCAGCAGCTGTGCCAAGCGTTGCATTTGATTGAGTTTCACATTAAAGTGGGCGACATTGAAAGAGCTAGTGGACTTCTCAGATTGTTGTCCTTTGACGATATTTGCCAGGTGCTCTATCGTGTTTAATTTCTCCAGCACACGATCTACATTTAGAGTGCTCTTTGGAATCTGCTGCTGCTCCGGCTGCTGCTGCTGCTGCTTTTGTTGTTGCTCCTTTTCTTGCATCTTTACCAGTTTGGCCAATCGTTCCAGTTCGTAGACCTTGTGCAGCAATCGCTGATTGTGGCCTGAATCTTGATTAGTTTGCTGTGACGACTCTAGCCGCTGCTTAAGCTGCATATTCTCCTGCTGCAAGCCTGTCATCTTGGCACAGAGTAACTGGGATGCTTTAATAATCTCTTGCTGCCACTTGGACACGGAGGCGGCATACTCGTGCTGCGTTTCGAGCAACACACACTTGCATTCCTTGAGGTTCTTCAGCTTGCGATGCACATCGATGAAGCGATCCTTGAGCGCATTGAACTTCTTGCGCTGCTCCGAGTTCAGTTGCTTTACCGCATCATACTTTTGCTGCAGCTCAGCAAGCTCAGCGACACGTTGCTTTGCCTCGTCGGCTGCACTCTCCGCCTGTTGTCTTAGAATTTCATTCTGTGACTCGGCCTCCTTAATTTTGGCAATGTCCACCTCGAGCAGCTCAAGGTTCTTGCGTTGCTCGCTGCCAAGTGTGTTAACCTGATGCATGGCCTGCTCCATGCGTTCGATGTCCGCAAGCAGATCATCATTCTCGTCGCTGAGACGACCCAATTGACGTTTGAGGCTCTCGTTCTCGATTTCGAATTGTTGCAATCTATCGGCATCCTCTTTGGTGCTGCGCTGCAAGCTGCTTAGCTGCTCCGTTAGAATTAGATTCTTGTCGGTGAAGTCCTGCAGCATCTCTTGCATCGCTGGTATGCTGCTCTGTTTGGCCGCTGCCCTTGTTAATGCCTCCTTCAACTGGCGATTCTCCTCGTTGAGTTCTGGTGGCAGATGATAAGGATTACATTTATTATTGGATTATAACACAATGTAGACTCACCATCTTTTGCCAACTTTGCTTTTTTGGCGATGCCAAGCAGGCCTTTGTATTTGCTGATGAGTTCATCTTTGCTCAGAGCTTCAATTGGATTCTTCTGCACGCATACAGAAATACATAATACACACGTAAACATAGATTTGAGACGTCATTGTTTTGCTATTGCTTTCGTTGCTTGTTCTGCTGGCTCATGCCTTTTTCTACATACCTGCGTGTCCCTCGTTGATGTGTCCATCTTCAATACTGCCTGTCTGCTGTCTTAGGAATCAACAACAAAATCATTTATGTGCGAATTTTAGCCGTTCTCCCGTTCTCTTTAGCTTATTGTGTAAAATGAAAATTGAACAAGTTGTCGGATGGGTAAATTAACGATAACCGATATTTTTTGTCGAATTAAGGTTTGCCAAAACGAGCTGTTATTTCGAACGCTCGTTTCGAATTATCGCTCATGTGAAAATTGGCAATGTATTCAAATCATAATTAAAATATTCGATGTTATTTAAAATTATTTATTCAAATTAATGATTTTGCTGTAAAAATAATATAGATTTCGAATTATCGGTATCATTTTGTTTTGTTCTTAAATTCTTTGAAACAGCTGACTTGTGATCGATAAGATTTATAAAATAATCTAAATTGCTGGAAAGAAAGAATGTTGCTTCGTCAGTTTCATTTTTGCCATTACAAGAAGCACACAACTTTTATCATATTCAAAATAGTCAAATAATATACATAAGTAATTAATTTGTAGACAAAATCAAACACAAAGAGTGAATGAAAGAGTGATGCATCACACCGTTCGTTCACAGAATGTTATCGGGTTTTTGTCCCATCTCTAGATATTTGTGTTTTGGTATTTTTTGTGGATTTGTTATTTTGGGTCGTTGTTGTTGGCAGAGGAGCCACGGGCCGTAATAAATATGGATTTGAGCGATAATCAACTGGAGGACCAATCCTTCATGTACAAGCACGAGCAATTATTCAGCGAGAGCTTTCCACTGTTCAAGGAGATACGAAGACTGGGCAAACTTTGTGATGTCACCCTGAAGGTTGGTTATCTTGGCTTGGTTGTCAATTCTGTTGTCATTGCACTATCATTATCTAGTGCCAGTTTCTAAATATAAAAAACATGTATACATGCATTTTGCAATCGTATTCGTACGTACAGGTTGAAGATCAGACATTCTCCGCACATCGCGTTGTTCTGGCTGCCACTGTGCCGTATTTTCATGCAATGTTTACGAACAACATGGCAGAGAGTCGCATCAAGGAAATTACCATGAAGGAGATTGAGCCGAGCGCTCTGGAGAGCCTGATTAACTATGTGTACAGTGGCCAGGTGCGCATCGATAACCAAAATGTGCAGAGCCTCATGGTTGGCGCATCGTTTCTGCAATTGTCCAATGTGCGCGATGCGTGCGCTTCTTTCCTCATCTCTCGATTCCATCCGCACAACGTGCTGGGCATACGAACATTTGGTGACTCGATGATCTGCCGCCATTTAACCGATGCCGCCGATAAGTATATTGATCAAAACTTTGCCAAGGTATCCCAGTCGGAGGAGTTCCTCACCCTGGACTGCGAACAGTTGTTGGAGCTGATGCGACGCGATGAGCTGAACGTTCGTAACGAGGAGGTGATATTCGAGGCGTGCATGCGTTGGGTCAAATACGCCGAGGAGAAACGGTCGCCACTATTTCCCAAAGTGCTGGCCGCAGTGCGTCTGCCGCTGCTGTCGCCGCAATTTCTCGCCGATCGAGTGGCACGCGAGGAGCTGATACGCTCATCTCATCAATGCCGCGATCTGCTAGACGAGGCAAAAGACTTTCATTTGATGCCCGAGCGTCGCGGTCTACTGCAGAGTTTCCGTACGCGTCAACGTTGTGGCGAATTCTTTACGGGCCAAATTTACGCTGTTGGTGGATTAGCCAGCACAGGCGAGTCGGTCAGCACCGTGGAAATTTACGATCCAGTTGGCAAGAAATGGAAAATGGGCGAACAAATGTCCATGATGCGGTGAGCTTTGATTTATAGATCAATTATATAGTTTGACTATAAGTAATTCCCAACTGACAGTTCCCGAGTGGGCGTGGCCGTTTTGGATGGTAAACTTTATGCATTTGGCGGTTTCAATGGCACCGAGCGTCTGTCCACGGTGGAGGTCTATGATCCGCGCAAGAACAAATGGTCTCAGGGCTGTGCCATGTTGTGTAAGCGCAGTGCTGTGGGCGTGGCTGCCTTGGATGATTGCATTTATGTGTGTGGTGGATACGATGGCGTCACTTCGCTCAACACAGTCGAGGTCTACTATCCCAAGATCAATACGTGGAAAACGGTGCGTACTCAAGCAGAAACATTAATAAAGTTGGTACTGATAACTGGAATTTCGCCCTCTTAGGTGGCCCAAATGATGAAGTATCGCTCAGCTGGCGGTGTTACGCAGCTAAATGGTTATGTCTATGCGTTGGGTGGCCACGATGGCCTGTCCATCTTTGACTCTGTGGAGCGATATGATCAAAACGAGGATGTCTGGGTCAAGATGTCGCCTATGCTGAATCGGCGTTGTCGCTTGGGCGTGGCCACCTTGAATGGCAAAATCTATGTGTGTGGTGGCTATTGTGGCAACTCCTTTCTGCGCTCTGTCGAATGCTACGACCCGTTAACAGATACCTGGAAACTGGTCACGCCCATGAATTGTAAAAGATCTCGAGTAGCACTGGCTGCCAATATGGGCAAGCTGTGGGCCATCGGCGGCTATGATGGCGAAACGAATCTGTCCACCGTTGAGGTTTACGATCCCGAGACGGACAAGTGGACCTTTATGCCACCAATGTGTGCCCACAGTGGCGGTGTCGGTGCCGGCGTCATACGCATTGAATAGCCTGCCTAGCCAAAAAACCTCTCGTAGTTATTTGATTAGTTAATTTATGCAATTACATATTGTAGTCCTTATACATATATATACACACACATATATATATATATATATATGTTTCTCAGTGTGCAACTAAGCTTTAGTGGTCCTTTGGCTACGGCTATATTTTTAAAGAATAAATTGTTTATGCCTCTTTCAGGATTGTTAAGTGTATAACATTCCAGTTGTATGTATATGTTTGATAGTTTGTAACTTATCCCTAGACTCTAATACTCAATAAATTGTAAGCAATTGTATGTTACTCCAAATTCTACAATGCAATTCAATATAAATGTCTTGTGTCCACTTATTTGAGTGTTGTTGTAATCCAATTGTGCCAAATTTCAATTCATATAAATCGTATTTTTTCGCTTAGAGTATCAATCGATTTCAGTGGAGCACTGCACATATGTAAGTGCAACAAATTCGCTTTGTTTACTCAGCAATATTACATATATGTGCCTAGCAAATATGAGATACGAACAAAAACTTCACATATTTTTCGATAAACGAGGGTAACTACATTTGTTCCTGAGCCAACCAATTAAATTCCCTTCAACTGCTTGGATATTGTATAATTAGATTAAGTTTTTGTTTAAATAAGAGAGCTAATTTTCAATGTAATATACAATTGTTTTTAATTTAATCATTGTTCAACATTTTTATATTTTTCTATCCAACATAACGCATACAGTATTTGTTGTCCTTGGAATTTTTATAACAACTTAATTCAAATAGATTTCCCCAATTTGCAGAAGTTATTGAGCAACCCTCGTGCGTGTAGTTCATATGTTTTTGCTATTTGTATTTCTGAGTCGACTCTTTTTGATGTAATGCAATTTTAAATTGAATTTATGCCACCTGCTGCTGCAGTCTCAGTTGTGCCGTCTCCCCTATCGAACAACAGGTGTCGCCACTTATACATTTTGCGGCCAGCTCAGCTTATCTTGGTGCAATAAAATATCAGTTCCACAGGGTCATATTGTAATTAATAGAACATATTTTATTTGTAGATAAATGGCAGCCACAAAACAAAACTGTCGGCTTGATTTATCAATTGGGGCGGGGGCAATGTGTATACTGTACCATTCCCAGATTACAGAATACTGTCTATAACCGCGAATTTGGTGCTTTCATGGCAATGTTATCAGTTGTCACACTATATACTATATAGTATATATAGTCACTTTTTGCGGCAGCTTTATTTGATTTCAATAATCAAATCACCAATCGCTTGTCTATCAGCGAAAGCATGGCGCAATTTTATTTTAATTAAATGCTAATTATGTTTGTCATTGCCAGCGTAAATATTTGATGGGGGTGCTCACAATACCAAAGGCAGTGGGTAGTTGGAATTTTGTATAAGCAGCTGAAATTTGCTAATTGACACAACTCGCCAATCTGCAATATATATAAATTTTACAAGGCGTGCATGCCAATCTAAATGCAAATTGCAGCATTGCACAATCGAGTTTTATGGCCGCTAAAATCGTTGACTTCCAAGCGTGCCAGGATGCTGGGATGCAAGGATGCGGATGTACGATAAGCGGCCAGCTGCAGTGTCCTAACGGAAGCAGCAACATTACCGTTTCCATGTTTAATTTTGGCATTGTTATTCAGTGTCTGCATTCTTGCAACAGCAATAAGAGGCAAGACAACAACATTTAAGTATACTCAACTAAAAGATACCCAAAGTAAATTGCAGCTTTGAGAAATGCTTAATGCAAACATAAAGCATTGATCATTATAATTAAAGTAGATAAGCAAAACTGGATGTTCGCAATTCCCGAAATTAATGTTTTAAACTTCCATACAAAAAATGCTTAGATCGATATGGCAATTTAAAAATCAATACATAATGAAATAGAAACAGTTATCAAAAATGCGTAGTATTGGTTGAGCCATTGTTCTTAACTTCATTTGTAAAAATATTCGGGCAACATTTAAAATGCTCGCTTTAATGTGTTATTCTTGCATGGGGCACAGCAATAACCGCTTGCCTTTCGGCTATAAGCAAAGGATGTGCGGCGAGTGTGGGCGGTCCTGTTTGCATACACTTGGCCTTTACGAGTGTTTCGTGGCTTGTTCTATTTTGGCGTTCTGATTCGGATCGGGGCGGGGCTGGGTCTAGGTCTTGGTGCTGCTGCTCTCCAAGCTGACCTCGGCTCAAGTGCGGCTTGCGCCTAAAAGATGCTGAAATGTTGGTCTTGATTTTGAAAAACACGTCATGGCTGCATGACGTAGGCATTTAGACTTAAAACAAATGCTAGAATTATCATAAAATATATGCACATATATTATGTGCTTGTTTTAATATTTTGAACTAACAATGATTACTTAATTAATGCAAGTTACAGTTCAAAGTTGTATTTGCCAATTGCAAATAATGACATTTTATAAATGTATGCAATTATGCATTTGAATGTTTTGGCAACTTGTTAAAGAGATTTTTTTCATTAATTTCAAAAAACAAATACTGCCTCATTGCATATTACTGTGGCATGTATACATACTGGCCTGTATGCATATTATAGGCACATCCAATTTTTACTTTTTTAATGTTTTATTCACATATGCAAAAAGAATTTCCGTTCAATTCAATTTCGCGCCGCTACCAAAAAGTATGCATCCGTTATTCCGTTGTTCCGTTATTCCTTACGCCGTTGTTTTTTTTTTTTTTTTTTGTTTTCCAACAAAGTGAAGCTCACATGAAAGCGGACTAACACAAATACCAGCGCATACCCCTCCACATTCACATATACACATACTCATGCATGAGTCCCACGCAGTATCGTTGAATTTCTATTCGACCAATTGTTGATATGCACGAACGAAATGGACAACGTTGAAAGCGAGTCCCGAACAGCAGTCGAGCTGCTTCGTGTTTGTCGTTGCCATATCTTGCGTGCGCGTTAGATGTGTGTGTGTGTGTGTGCGGGTGTGTAACGAAGCGTATCAGCAATTTGTAGTTGCGCTTGTATTTGTATTCTTCGCTGGCGGCCAGCGTCGAGCATCTATAAAGTCCATGGCTGCTTTGATCTGTCGCTCAGTTGTTGCATACTTCTCGGCGTGTTCGTTCAGCGCGCGCAAAACAAAACATAAAAGCAATTGTAAAAAATACAAAAAAAAAACAAATTCAGCTTCAACAAAATCACAAGGAGTTTTTGGAAAACGTTTGAAATTTAAACAATTTACATTTGTAAGTGCATTATTCATAATTTTTATACAAGAAACGCAATTTGTGCGAGCAAGAATATTCGTATGTGAATTTGTATCCTAAAATGTGGGACTGTTCATAAAATATTTGATCAAAATTTAATATGTGTAATTTGTTTAGTGAGAGCAGGTCTTATTTTTGCCTAATCGAAAATCGTTAGGCATTAAAAAACATGTTTAAAGCTAAATGGCTAAAATCTCTTTTAATTTTCAAGTTGGACATTTTACTTTTTAATTTCCAACACAATCTTCCCTTAGACACAAGTCATCTTTTTAAATATGTGACTGTGTCTTAGACTGACTGATGTTGCGTGACTGATTGAAAGTGATTGATTGAAGAAAAACATTAAGCGTCCACTTTCAAGTGTTAACCAAATGAAACAACTCAAAAAGTTTTCTTGCTTGTGCCTAACATTAACAGCAAAAGTTTTCTTGGTCAAGAGAATAATGAATAGTGGCTAAAAATAAAATTTGGGCATGCACCATTGCTTTCCATGAGGCCAAATAGTTGTGCTGCAAACGAATTTAATTCCATAAGCTGAATAATTTTAATGCCCCTGAAATATTTAAAGTTACTCAAGTTTATGTATTAAAAAAATAATTATCATATTGATTTGGTTTTCAAATTATATACTTCAGAATAAGATTAGAATATTCTTAAGTAAAACATTGCCAAACAAAGAAATAAAAATTTGTTGTTCAATGGTAAAACGAATATAAGAAATAAAAAAAGACATATTTTATAAAAGTGTGTGTTGCCTGCATTTCTGTCTAGGATTATGCACTAATTAGTCCATAAATATATTAATGAGCTTGTAATTTTCCCCTACAACGCTTTACACAATTAGCAAGGGCAACTTTTTTAACTGGAGCTAAAACGATTAGCATAATTCTAAAGAATCCTCCGCTGGCCACTGTTGAAAATGCATTGACATTTTATAAATAGTTGGCAACATTGGTTGACATTTGAACCTGAGCCGGCGGCAGAAGCTAATAAAACGCAATATCAATGGAGAGACACAATTATGACATGGCTCGGCGAGCCGGGGCCATTTGAAAAGCACTCACATCCGGTGCTGTGATATGTCACACGCAACACTCTGTACACCCTCAGAGAGGGTCCCCAAGCATTACAAAAAAGAAAAAAAATTAAATTCACATCAAAATCCATGTAAAAACTAGAAACAGGCAGCATGAAGTGAAGCTTTAGAACAGCCCCAGGGCCTTAACTTGTTGTATGTCAACTTGGACAGCAAACAGTAGCAATTAGTACATAAATATATACATATATATACATATATGTAGCTGCAAGTAGCATAGAAATGTACAAGTATTTGCACAGCACATCTACACATGCTGTGCACGTGTGTGTGGGTGGTACTCGTGTTGCAGCTGCGCCTAAAAGATGCTTTAAAAACGAATGTCTAACGGCTCTAAATCTCGGAGCTCACTAATTAACCGGAACATCAAGCACATCAGCAACTGTTGCTGGAGGGCTCATAATGCCAGCTAGATGGTCAAGTGGGGAGCCGTTCCATGGACTGGGCAGCCACTTAGCTCTATTCGCATTAATACTATATTAAGTAGAGTAAGGCAGCATCTTTCTGTAAAATGATTATATTAATTTAAAATTACCTCGGGCTTATAAAATAAATCCTATTGTCGCCACAAGTCACAGAACTAATTTATGTTTACATCGTAAATAACCTACTTAAATATTAAAAAGTAAAAGCCGATTAATAAGCCCTTTTTTGACAGTTAGCATTTTGGATTTAGGACTAGATTGTTTATCAAGAATTGTGATAAATATTGGTATGTTATTAGTGGAGATAATGCTTTAAAATACGCCTGACTATTTGGAGGCTATCGATGTTCATAATATCATATCATATCTCATATCTTCCAGACTTAATCAGGTTTGAAACAGAGCTGTTTGTCCTGCAGATATTTTGTCGAAATTAGTAAGTGGCTTCCTTCATTAAAAACAAAAGGCATCAGATATCGGGAAACCATATTAAACCATACTAAAAATGTTGAGAATATATATAACAATTGGTTATTTTTCAATTATTTTTAAATCATATTATTTGAATCCTTTTAGAGATAGTTGACTGCTTTATTGGTTCCCATATCAATCTAACAAAAAAGACATATCTATCTAAGAAAAATGTATCGCTTGATAGAGGCCATCATTATATATCGAAACCATATCTAGCAAAACTTACAAGCAACCAACTGAAATATGTTTGTCTATGTGTGGCATATGTGTAGCCATATTTAAACTTATGTACTCACATATTTAAACTTGAGCCCTAAAAGCAACGAGCCAAGACGTTGAATTTGGACTTTGAGTGACTTTCAGTTCATCAGCTTTTCCGTTTCTGTGGACTTCAATCATTTGGGATTAATTTGGCAAGGCGACAGGCACACACACACCAACACACACACACACGCACACACAAAGGTCACATGTGTGTCTCCCGGTGATTGTGGCCGTAATGAGTCTTTGAGCGGCAAGTTTTACAAAGGGATAAAGAAGCCATCACCCGACTTTAATGCCTTAGAAAAAATAAGTTAATTCAGATAAATTTACATGATGTACGATGCACTTAATTGCTAACATTAAGCTAATCTTAAGATCTGCCATTAAGAATGGGTGTATCCCGAAACTCCAGCTCCATTGATGTGGGCGCCTGTTGATATTCCACCACGATTAAGCGGTTATTGCCCACCTTGAGCACGGGCGCGGGCACATAGAGTGTTATCTGCGGTCCCACCAGGGGCCAATATCGCCCCAAGTTCTCGCCATTCAAGAAGACGATACCCTTGCCCCAGTCGGACATATCCAGATATGTGTCCGCCAGCTGATCCGCACTATCGATGCTCAGAGATCCATGGTAGATAGCTGGTCCAGAGCGTAGCATCGTACTTGGCCATCTCAGCTCCTGGAAACCAATGCTTGCCGCCTCCGTTGACTGGGCGATGAGCTTCTCCAGGTCATCATACGACTCCAGTGGATACTTGGTCATATTCCAGTTGGTCAGTACCTGCTTGTCCAGGCGCACATCTTTCGTGAGGCCCTTGAAGTCGTTCAACTGCACCCCATAGTTGAGGCGTCCCTGATTCTCAACAAGTATCTGCAATTGGCGACCCGAGCTGGCACTCAGCGGCAACTCATAGATAGGCGTCTCACGCGCCAGTATGCCCACAAATTCATTGTCCACATAGACATAGCCGCGATCCGCCAAGCCGTTCACGTACAACACGCTCGGATCCCGTTTGAAGTGCGCCGGCAGCCAGGCTTCATACAACACCAGTCCGGAATATTGGTCCAGTGCCTCAAAGGTCTGTGGCTTGGCGGCACGCACAACGCCCGTGCTGAGTGTCTGCCGTCCATCCGCAGAGAGCAGCGTGCAACAGCTGACCAATCGCACTTTGCCGTAAGCTCGCTTCGGCACTGGCATCGGCACCGGCACATCCGGCAATGGCAAATATCTGCTTATTATTCGACGCAGTGCCATGTATTTTGGCGTTGGATCACCAGCTTCAGTCATTGGTGCATCATAGTCGTAGCTGGTGATGTCCGCTATATATTTACCGGGGTTGTTGTCATTGGCGCCCGCCGTAAAACCAAAATTGGTGCCGCCATAGAACATATAAAAATTGACACTGGCTCCACTCTCCAGCATATCACTGCAAGATTCAAGGATATCATAATAATTTGTTAGAAAATATTTTTTAAATTTCATTTACTTTCACTAATGTTTCATAAATCATTTTAAGGCCACATCAAACTGTTTAACAGGAGAATCAATGAATGCAAGTGATAGTATTAAGTTTAAGTAAAAAAAAAAGCTCAAAAAAATATTTCTCATTCGAAAATCATTTGCGTTTTCCACGAAATTCCAGCAAACCTTTCAAGAGTTTCACAGTAGAAATTTGACAAAAATATCCAAATTAAAATTAAAACAAAGCAAAAATTTGATGCTTACATAAATGTGCCCGTTATTGAGTCTGTGCTCACGTTGGCCATTGGTTCTGTCCAGTGCGTCAGCCAGCCGGGATAGTATTCGGCATTAACCAGTGGACCTTTGGGCTCGAAGCGTCGCAGCCTTGCCCAGGTGTCCTTAAGATTTGAGGTGGCGCCAAAGTCCATTGTGGCCAAAACACCCTGAATCTTGCCGCAACGCAGCACAGAGGGTCCATCGTTGGTAAACAGCACTGCCTTACCATTCACATGGCTCTGGGTCTCGTCGCGTAACCAGTTGCGATAGTTCACGTCGCAGGCGAAGTAGGAGCCATACTCGTTCTCGACCTGAACCATGATGATGGGTCCTCCATTGCCATACAAAAAGGGTGACATGCGAACCATTAGCTGGGCATACCAGATGCGCACCTCGCTGAGATAGTCTGCAAGCAGTAGAATCAGTTAACCTGGCCAATTGATTGCGGGCTAATACCCACTTATGTCGGCTGTGCGCAGTTGGATGCCTGGATACTTTTTGAGTAGCCAGTAGGGAAAACCACCCATATCGCGCTCAGCGCATATGTAAGGACCCGGACGCAGTATCACCAACAAATCCTCATCCACCGCCAGGCGGATGAAGCGCTCCAGATCCGCAATGCCCGTCCAAACGTAGACGCCATCGCGCGGATTGTGCAGTGACCATTCCACGTATCTGCATAGAAAATATGTGTGGCAATTTCAAATTCAAATGCCAAATCAATTGTCATTGACAGCCATGGCCAAGCTTATAGAACAATGGAATCATTTTTGCTCAATGCAACTATTTTTTTTATAGATTTCTTACCATTGTTCTAGGATTCTAGGAAAATACCCACTGATTTAGCTATTGGGACTAAAGTACCTGGACTTTTTAATTTTCAATATTTCTATTTTCTATTCTTTTTTGCTATTTACCTGGCCATGACTGTATGTGAACTTACGTTGTAACTGCATTGAGGCCAGCGGCACGCATTGTCCTCAGGTGTCGGGACCAGGTTTCAGGATGTGCGCGAAAGTAGTGAAACGAGCCGGATATAAAGCGAAATGGCTGTCCATCCTTCAGAAATCGATCATTCTCATAATCCACAGTAAAGTTGCGATTAGTGCTCTCAGTTCCAGCAACTAATGTGAACGTCAAGATTGCCACAAAACAACTGATGAAATGCATGCTGACCAATGTCGATGCTGCAATGGAAGAAACATTTTTGTCATTCCTTTTTACAAATATTTTTTATTTTATATTTTTATTATTTATAGTTTTTAAATATGTACAAATGCTTTCCACTTAATCGAAATTTATATATTCAGATATCGCAAAATAACAGCTCAAGAAAATTGTGATACGATAAAATTGGGTAAAAGCTTAAATCAATTTTTATTTCCGATATATGTCGCCTAAGAGTTATATTAAGTATACGCTTATACATTTTAAATCAATCTCAAAAAAATGTATTCAAGCTTCTGAGCAAATTAAACCAAGTCTTTAAAATATTCTCAAACTTAAACTGCAACCGTTCGCCGAACTTAACCGATTAAAATTCATTACCTGAACTAGAAATAAAATGAGACTATTTTTGGGGAACCAGTAACCGAAGCAGATATCATCTGAGCCGAGTGACACTGTTTTTCTTTTCGCTTCAGTTTTGAGAGCACTCAAATCAATAAGAATATGGACACGAATTATCAGGAAAGCTCCAACAAAGTACTGAATTATTAATTAAGTACTAAACAACCAGTCCATTTAAAGTTTTTGGTCCCGTTTAACTTAAGTCAGAAAAATTTGTCTGCCCGAAAACTCTTTTTTTACGATCAAAGAGACGTTAAATTAATTGTAACGTCAGAAAGAACTTGTAGAACTTGTATTCTACGTTGATTGGTAAATATATTTCTGGATGTGGCTAACACATTATTATAAGGATTGTTAATAAATCAGTTTTTAATTGGTTAATGTTGGCGAATAAGATTTCTTTATTAAAGTTATGCAAATTACTGAATGCTAATTTATATTAAATTCTTAGTACAGTCAAAAAAAAAAGAAAAAGATTTAATAACACTTAATAGTCGCTCAATTTATAGTCTTTACAATTTTTAACCGATTTATTTTTTTAAGCTATGTTGACCTTATGACCCCACTATAGTTTTTGCAGTTAGTGGTTCGTTCCCAGTGTTATTTCCTAGCCTTACTATGCTGATCGAATTGTATTTCGGGGCAAAAGAGTGCATTTATTTAATGTGGTTTTGCATTGTGTCGAGATAAAAATGAAATATTACGCTTACAGTGATATTTTATTGTGTGAATTGTTTGGTGAAATTAAAGTATTTAAATATTTGACTATTCTATTCAATTGCACAAGTAAAATGTACACAATTTGTTTGAATTTGAATATTTTACAGGAAGGAAGTCTACTTCCCCTATGGAATTTCATTGCTTTTCCTGCTCAAAGCACACAGAATGAAAATATTCCGAAATATTGCTGCCGGAAACAAAATTGTGGCGCTTCCTATAACGCATATTCACTAGTTATCCAGCGAAATCTTGTGTGGCTGCAAATATCTCAGAGCTGAGAAATGAAATGAGATGCCTCAATTCAAGTTCATGGTTCAATTACTTAGTTGACATCGTTGCCGTCGCATGTCAGTTCTTTGCAGACTGACGACTGACCGACTGATTGACAGACAGCTAAGTGAACAAAATCTGTGTTTGTTTTGCAAACAAAATCGAATAATTTAATGCAACGCCTCGGTTGACAAATCAATTATAAATTCATGTGACTTTTGTTTTAGGAAAATAGCAAAACTGTTATATTTTTATCAGCACAGTTTTGACGTGCAATAATATACTTTATGATTTTATTTATTTAATTCATGTGCAGCTATTTCGAAATTATAACGAAATGTTTTCGCAGCTCAGTTCACTCTGGCGATTTCAGACAGACAGTTCTCAAACGAGCTCTTATCGCAACATGAGAAGTGCCAATATTTGTAATTTAATGCACGATTCTATACATAATATACATATATGTATGTATGTATGTATGTATGTTTGTATGTACGTGTGTTTTGCGCATAACAGATTCTCATTTTTATGCTCAATTCAATTATTGTCAACTTTATCATACAGCTGTGATTATCGAAATTTAGTGAACAAATAATACTCCAGTCAACACATTTGAATTCACTCAAACTGTGTTTACAGAAATTCTTTGAATAAAATATGAATTGATTACAATTTGGTTTTTCTTTTAAATATATTTCTTTTCCGGATCCGTTTCAAGTGTTATTTTTATTTAATATCGAATTCTGAAACCTTCAAACTCCACGGACACAGTGAAGCTTCTGCTGAACTCGATTCGAGACTCGAAATATATCAGATAGTAAAAAAGAAATAACCAACGAAAGACATATTTGAATTCAAAAATGAACACATTGAAATTGAGTTGAGCAGAGTTGAGAAATATACTAAGATTTCTTATCTGAATGTTCTATATGGAAGTCAATAGCAAATCTCCACAGTAAATCACCAAAAGATATGTATAAATCTATCTGCCAGCTGCCCCAGATGTAATTTACCAGAAACCTATTGATCCCCATTCAATCTTATGGCATTTTGATTATGCTTCGTAAATCCCAAGCTATAATCTACTATATAATATGTAAATTTATATGTATTTTGATGCGGAATCTGCTGGACTGTGGCAAAGCTAATGAAATGCGTGTACTTAATTGAGTGTGAACTAAATGATCTGTAAAGTCCCGACCCTGAACTTGGATGAGCGCTGCAGACTTGCGCCGAAAATTAAGTCAATCACCAACAACAATAAAAACCAAAAATAATTTAACCGTAGTCCAAAACGGAACTCATCATGTTCACGTAGTACTCGGTGTAGCGGCAAGAACAACACAATCTAAGGCACATTTTTAATGGGATTCAGCGTCAGGCGAACTCACAACATGAGTCAAGCATTTTAAACATTTGACCCAATTCAATTATTTTGCATGCCCAAGCCCATACTGAGGCTCAGAGTCCCCCATGGTTCCCGGAGGGTTCACTGGCAAGAAAGCAGCTGGATGTCTTTTGTTTTTGAATAGCGGCTTGTTGTTATTGATTGCTGTGGCAATGATCGGCCGGCGAGATTTCCATTCAACAGAAGGTCAACTGATTTTGCCCTTAAGATAACAGTACTTTCTATCTTTTCTCACAATTCTCATGCTCACCTGGAAGCCCCTTAAACTGCTATCAGTCACACTTAGCCTGTTTGTGAAAATTTATATGCCATATACAATCACTCCCAGAGAAACAGTGCTCCAGATATGCTTGTTCATAAATATAAATATATATATATATATGTATATGTATATGGGATTGTATAAACACTATGCACACGTTTTATTCACTACTCGTATTACTTTCAGAGGCAGAGGCAAGCCGTGTGTTTCGCTTGAAAGCTAAACTTAAACTGAACGATCATCGGCAGCGGCTTGCTGATAAGTGAGGCTAAACACGGGCCGAGAACGATACTCAAATCATTCACACAACTTTGTCGGCTGTTGTGTTCCTATGCTCGTGTCGTGCTCACGCAGCTTAGGATCCCCTTGCTCGATCCCAGCTAATTGTGGCCAATTAAAATTGGAAGATGAGTTCGCATTTCAGTGGCTAATTAAATCATTATTGCTGCGCTTTGTTGTCAGACTTATAATTCTCAGTGTTTTGGCGTGAACAATTCTGATACTTGAAAGTTTGTAGAGATATATATTTTTAGGTGTAATGGTATATTTGAAGTTCTAAATAATTTCATAGAAATGTTTACATATTTATAAATACCCTTTATTGAATTTGAATAGAAAAAATATTTTTTAAATGAATTTATAGCTATTTAACCAGTAATTATCATTCGATGTCAATGTATACATATTTTTTTATTATTCAGTGTTTTGTTACATATTAATTTAAAAAAAAAAGTCAAGTAAAGTCAATCGGTTTGTCTTAAAATATTTTATATTTTTTTCGCTTTTCACGAAAAATGTAAATCTATTTTTTATATGTTTGAAAAGATTTGTATTTGTTGTTATCAAAAAGTTATATTAATCTTAAATATATATGAAAGGCAAGCAGCATGATAAGCGAAGGGATCAGAAAAATTTGAATGTGTATTCTGTATTGTGTTACTCCGTTGTTATTATACTCTGAATGCAAAAGGGTAAAAATGGCAGGCAGAAGGAAGTATCTGCGACCCCATATAGTATATATATTCTTAATCAGGATCAACAGTCTAGTTGATATAGCCATGTCCGTCGCGAATACGCGGATCTCAGAGACTATAGGAGCTAGAGACTTCAAATTTGGAAGATAGGCTCTCGTATACCCGGCACTGATCAAGTTTGCTTTATTTTATAGTCGAAAATATATTCGCATTTTGATCTCATTTCTATAATTTTCTGCAGATTTCATAAGAAACTTTAATAAGAAAATATGAAACAAAATGAAAGTCAATAATAAAATACTGTTTTTTGCAAAAGAAATCAGAGAATATCCATTTTTTCCTGTGTCCAAGCACTTTCTTGGATGTATATGTTCGGGTCAGATCGGGCTTGCGATAAGAAATGAGTGCACTTGCAGACCTGCTCACATTCGGAAAATTAAAGGCAAACTCGCCAATAAAACTAGAATATATTTAACAGCTGGCTTCAGGTTATATCGTAGTCGAGCTCACTCGACTACAGCGTTCTTACTTGCTTGCTACATTGTTAGCAGAGGAAATTTGCTATTTTTGAATACTTAGAATTAAAACATAACAAAATATTTGTTGTACATAATTATTATTCAAATCAATATTTCGAAATTTACAGTAGTTTTCATGTAAGCAATCAAAATGCAGTCAACATGACTGAGAGTTATTCAAATTTGTAGCTTAAGGAAAATTTGATTTGAAATATATAAATTTAATTATTTATAAAAACTCGGCTTTCACATTGTTTGTTTTCCCATTTTGGGCTGCTTGCTGATAAGTTAGCCCCCGAAGCAATTGGCGAATGTGACCCATGTATGTATTATAAATACATATGTACACATATATATTTGTATATTTATAAATATTTATATATATATATGTATATTGGCATTATCAATGTGCATGATTGCTATGCCATCGAAATTTGAAATTGGCTACAGCTGCACGCTTCATATTCTATGCATTAACTGTTGCTCGTTCTATTTTTTTTTTTTTTTTTTTTTTGTTTTTTTGGTTGACGAGTTGAAGCCGCAGGCAAATTGAAACTGAAAGCGGCCAAAAAGTGAATTTTCTATTCAGTGTTGTTTTATTATTTGTTTCGTGTGTTTGCTTTTATTGTTGGGTCGTCTGCTTGGCTAATGGACCTTTATTACCCAAACGCACACACACACTCGCGCACACACACACACGCACACACACGAATATATCCGTGTCACGTTCTGTTGGCCGTCTTGGCTAAAATGTAAATCTCGCACTGCATCTTTAATGTGGCCCGTTGGCAGTTTAAAGTGTCCGCTGGGGTTGCACAAAGCAAACACAAATCTCTTCGCATACGCGTACGCTTACGCATACATAGACAATTAGACAGCCCACACACACACACAGATACACGTTAACAGCTTTGCTTTGGGCCATACCCATGCCCATATTAACGTTGGTGACACATGCGAGGACTGTTGACTGCGTCCTGTTTCTAAGCCATTGTTCGACTACTGCCTGCTGTCAGTTTCATGTCATGCTGTGGCAGGAGGCGCCCATTAGCAGGATGGGTGCACGGCGCCTCAAAAACAGGAAGCTTCACACTTTTGCTGCCAGCTAATTTTGCGGCCAATACTTTGGGGCACAGTAGTTGAAGCTCAGAAATTGCGTTCAGTTTGGTACTTTGACATTTGCCGTCGCTCCTATTATGTTTAGTATTTGAAAACTTTTAGCTCGGCTTACTTAAGCTTAGCCAAGCACAAATTTAAGTAGATATAGCGATAAGTCAGAGGACCCATCCACCGTTCAGCTTGAGTTTGCAGGCAACCTGTTGATTGCCGCAAATGCAACATCAATTCAATTCAAATACATTTTTGCATTCAATTCAATTGGCACTTGGTGTTGCCTCTTTGTATGCACCACGATGATTGCAACTGCTTCACTTTCCTCCACCCCGCCGCCTGCGGCAATCAATTGAATTACATGTTTCCAGCTTCCTGTGCGCGCATGGTTAGTGTTAGCATACCCTCAATGAGCACAGCTCTAACAGGGTATGTTGACTTATTACTAAATTAAATTTAAAATAACAAATTATATACATAATATAAATCATTAAATAAAGCACATAATTTAAGTAAAACATTTAAAAATGATTGAAAATCAAACTAAGGAATCCAACAAATTGTTTATTAAATTGTCAATTGATTTGAAAAATCGAATTTGATTAAATGTAGTATGTTAATATAACATAATTAAGCATAGCGATTCGGAAGTTGCTGTGAAGCTATAAACTAATAAATTTGTATTTTGTGCCCATTTTTGCGGTAAACATTCTCAGCCTACAATCCCCAATTGGGGTTGGGTAAACAAATTTTTTAAGCATAATAAGTAGAACAGCCTTGAAATTTCACCTGGCTTTTGTTTTAAAACATTAAATTTAACATTTCTAAGTGGCTGATCAAAACGAAATGGGTTTCACATACAATAATCCCTAAAATCGATAAAAATAAATATTCAATTATAAATTAAAGTGTCTAACTATTTTTCTCAATTATTTTTCTATACTTTTCAAACTTTCATATTGAAGAATGCTTTTAATATAAGGTATATTAGATTCGCCACTTGAGTTGCGTCAACTTTCTTATTTGTTATTATTGTTGCTAGTGTTGTTCTTGACACCAGTTGCCTAGCTGGCTGGATGTGCAACGCCACACAGTCTTATCGAGAGTGCCTCCCAGGCGTTGCCACAGCATTTGCATGGCAATTTTGCTTAACGAGGATGATGACAACTCTTGAGCATAATCAATGGCAAGTAGCTGGCTAGAGCTGCATTGGAACACTTTTTTCAGCTCCAAGGTGGCTCCCCTTGTGTGTGTTCCACAAGCATTTGCTTGTGTGACTATAAATTGTGGCACCAACAACAGTTAGCCGTTTGCGAACTGTGGCAACTGCAATCGAGCTGCTGTTGTGAATGCTAATGGTTGCCTGCCAATATTTATATGCTCCAAGCACAGACTGATAAAAAGAATAAATAAAACAAAACAAGAGGTGGCCTTTGGATATTGTTTTGATATGTAAATTCCGCTTTTATGGAATTTTTTGTAAATGTTGCTGCAAAGGAAGAAAGCCGTCGAAAACTGTATACAAATGAATACATATAAAATAGATTTAGCCTTCCCTTAGAATGTTAGCGAGCACCTAAATGGAGTCTTAGGATAATATTGGTAGCCGATCAACAAATAGTATATATATCAAACCTAACTATTGATAATCACTAATTAATCTGAAATTGTTTATTTTGTTTCGCTTTTTATTTTGTGCGCCATCTATGTGTCGTTGTGTAGAATCGCCCGCCTAAAAGCATACTACAACAATTTAAAAGAATGCATAATCAGAAAATGTTACTGCTGCTGTTGCTGCTAACGACTGTGGCAGTCGCAAGTGGCGACATCGATGGGGTAGCAGAGGATGGCGACGTGCACGTTGATGGCATCAGTACCTTAGCACCTGGAACTGTGACGCAACCAAGGAAAATCGTAAAGCGAGCACCGACCAACAGTTTCATTGGCATGCGCGGCAAGAAGGAGCTGGAGTCATCGACAGATGAGAATTGGTTGGGGCCCGATCCGCTCGACTATGAGGGCCTCGTTGATGTCGATAACTATTATAATGAGAACGGACGACGCCTCAAGAAGGCACCGTTGGCCTTTGTTGGCATGCGCGGCAAGAAATTTAATCCCAACAGCAACAACAATCTGCTGGATTTACTGCAGCACATGGAAGAGGAACGTGTGCGTGAGTATATCCTACAGGATTTCCTCGATCATCTGGCGATAGACGGCAACGGTATGGCCAAACGGGCGCCCACCGGCTTCACGGGCATGCGGGGCAAGCGACCAACAATGACTGAAGGCGACGCCGCCGCCCAGGATGAGGACGATGCCATGGAACTGCTGCAGAAACGTGCTCCTGTCAACTCCTTTGTGGGCGTGCGGGGCAAGAAAGATGTCTCCCATCAAAATTACAAGCGGGCCGCTCTCTCCGAGGTAATCAAAATTCACATAACTGAAGATGAGCGCATTAAGGGGGAAAACATAATTTGATTAGAATCACTAAATCAGATTTAATATGGCCAATCTACTACGAATTCGGATATGCACATATTTTATATTCCCGATGAAGATTAGATTGCCTTTCAGACTTACATCTATATTTTTATTATAAACTGAAAAACGACTCTTAGCAAGAAAGCTCAGAAGTGTTTTGAGGACCATTCGTTTCTCATCTGGATAGGATGTCATTGATGACCAAAATAATATGCTGCTGTTCTTGCCAACAAATAACAGAATTACTTTATTCATAAAAACATTTTTCAGTAGAAGTTTTCGAATATACTAAAGACAATATTTTGATGTTTAGGGTAGCATTTTGTCAATATCTTGCCCAGAAACTGTGTTAATTGGTTGATTGAAAGGAAATCGTCGTACAAAGACAAACTGATATATTGTGGCTATTTTTTCATGAAGAAAATATGAAATATAATTTAATTTTTTTTAATAAAATCCTTTTCTAAATATATTGACAATATTATTCATTTTGAGTTATGCATGTGCAAATTAATGATTGAAACTAATTTGGCGCGCACCTGTCTTCAATTCTCTAACAAATTGCAATTTATAAACATTTATGGAACTAACCATGGCCAGTTGTGGCGCAAAATCTTTAAAAAGGCATACGATGTGCGTGGCAAGAAGCAACGTTACGCGGACTTCAACAGCAAATTCGTGGCTGTGCGTGGCAAGAAGAGCGAACTGGATGACGCCACTGGCCTGGAGCAGAATATATTGCAGCAGCAGCAGCCTTGGGTCTATATCATTGGTGGCAAGCGTGCGCCAAACGGGTTTGTTGGCATGCGGGGCAAACGTCCAGGTGAGGAATGCAGATGCAGTTGGACCCAATTGGACCATAGACCATGCTTATTATATGCATACCAATGTACCATTGCAGAGCTTGTGGAGTAAGCGGCACTGGTGGCAGAGATAGGCGAGCGCTTTCCTCATTTACATTTGACGAATGACAGTCGGAAGTTCCTTTTAAACTAGGCAAAGACAATGTTATAAATAATCGCTGGGCTGGAGATTATTTAAAACATACACACACACATATATACACACACACTCAGACATACAGAAATTATAGTCTCTGTTACGTAAAGCTAATCAAATTTACTGCGATTTAATGTTAATCGAATTAAAATCGCATTTGGAGAATTTATTAGCTCCAGTTGATAATTGAATTGAATTATTTGTATATCTATTTGTGAACAAAAATAATCAAAATTAAACTTTAATAAGTACTTATGTACCTAAAATAGATTTTTCAAAAATCCATTATATACACCCACACACCCACGCACACACACACACACGCACACAACATAAAGATATGTAAGTGAGAGCGAAATGTTAATTTACTTGCAATTAATTTATTACAACTACATGCAAAAATTATATATATACTGACATACATATATAGCACAAGTGTCTAATTAAATATTGTAAATATTGTATGGTATATAAATCGAAATAAAAACTATTATTAAAAATACGAAATTCGTTAGATCTTTGACAGATTCCCCTGCACGCCTTAAAAAAAGAAACTCACCGATTTACATATGTTAATGTGTGTGTATAAATAATCAAACTTTTCCATAGTATAAACCACAAAATAATAATTTCAATCTTTTCAAAGCTTTGACGTTCTTCAAATAAAAAAAACTTTGACATTCACAATTAATGATTTCAGTCCAGCTGCCGACAAGCCTCATCGAAATCTAGACAAGGGCAAAATTAAATCTTAAAATGGGAAACACAGTCTTATCAACAATGACTAACAAACAATATGATCTGTAAAGACAATTAACAAAAAACAAGTGTAAATTGCAAAGTGTACACAGTTAGACTAGAAGATACCACTCACAATTAACTGAACTACCATTAAACATGATCTAAAAATAAAATCCTCATTTTCTAATCATAGTTTTTAAAAGTATTCAAACATGAGAGATGAGATGACGATGTGACATTTGACCTGCAACACAATCTTCTCGTACTCTTTTGGTTTGCTTATCTATTGGTACAGGGTATACAAGAAACAAAAGTGAAATACCAAACAGGCATCTCATATTTCTTGGAATTGCCACAAAAACAATCTCTACTCACAGAGTACTTACACGTGTGTGTGTGTGTGCTCAATACAACACACTAGTACTGCACAATAGAACAGTTTTCAAATATAATTTCAGCGGACTTTTAATAAGGCACCGAAGATGAGTGTAAAGCAATAATGTTTGTGGAATAACCGAAGACAAATGCGCATTTGAATAGAACACCCATTAGACAAACAGGTAGTCGCACATGATGCTGCCTGTACCTGTGTACCAGAGGTACTCATAGAATTTTTGCACCTAATTGTGATTTAATAATCAGAGTTAATGAGCAGAGCAGAGGAAATACATTCGTCATGCAACACTAAAGAATTGCGTGTTGTGCAGTGTAAACAGTTATCACTGTCGCGCACTTTCACAATTATTATACGCATTTCGCATTTGACGAGCCGAAATGTTCTCTGTGGCCCAGCAGAGAGCGACAGCTGTTCGCTGCTTAGAGCCGAAGCTCAAGCCGGCAATCATACAAATGCCGCTCTCTCTCTCTCTCTCTCGCTAAGCGCTTCGCTGCGACAGCTGTGATCTCAGCTTATAAATAGCAGACGGAGTGCGTTCTAAGCCAGTTACATTTCGACTGCCGCTCTAAACGTCTACATCGTCTCAGCAACTCGAACAATCGAACAGTAAATTGTTAGTATTCGTGTGTGTGTGTGTGTACGTGTGAGTGAGTGTGAGTGTGAGTGAAGAGGATTCATAAGTGGCGACTTGCTTGGATGAAAATGTTATGTGTGTCAATTTTGCAAGACAATACGAATACAGCAGAGAGTAATTCAACGAAACGAAACGATTGACGTTGCAATTATCACATGAGGACAGTGGAAATTTTTCTTCTATTACAACAAATAACAACTGTCCAAACTCACCTACATTTTCCCTCAGACAGCTTGCCGTGGAAAACCAGTATTTTCTGTTTTATATTTTGTCCCAGTCAGTCACAGCTGGTCCATTCGCATCAGTGAAACTCTGTGCATTTCTTCATTACATTAACTTTCTGTTTATTATTGTTGTTGTTATTGTTGTTTATGTTTTTTATGTTTTCTAGCTACAAAGTGTGTATTTCGTATTTGAGACAAATACATATTGTGACAAAGATGCTGAGACTCTGGGCATGCCTGCTCCTAGTCTGTGCCGCTCGAGCGGTGCCATTCTACAGCGAGTAAGTAAAAAAAGGAAAATGAAAAAAAAAATACATTTACAAATTATTTATGTTTGTGTGTGTGTGGTTTTTGTGTGTTGGTCATTTTGCATTGCAAATTTCATGCATATTTCATATCGTTTTTGCAGCAAGCTTTTGCTTGCTTTTGATTTGTCCATTTCAATCATACCTAACGAATATTGGCAAATTATTGCCACAAAATCAGGATTTATAATATTTCTAAATGTAGGTTAATTCATTTAAAACTCTATTAACTGATGTTTAACATTGGCGTGCTAAGTGAATACAAATTTATGACTGTTATTAATTTATCACGTATCGTACCATCAAATATAATACAAATCCTCTCGCACCCTCAATTTGGTCTATGAATTCAACTTTGGCTTTATTTACTTTCCCAATCGTGGATAATGCATGCCTTTTTTACAGCGTCTTCTCCAATTCAGCTTGCTTTTACCTAGATTCTTCGTCAGGCAACTCCTTCTGCATATATGCCAAGTGAACATTCCCGGCATTTAGCAACCTCTTCGCATATTGTTCCAACCACACTCCGTGCACTTTAAATATTGACATGTCAACTCCAACGTTTGTTTTTTATGGTTTAGCAAATCATAAAAACTCACCTAATTGGCAGTTTAGTTTTTTTTATGACATTTGTTCTAGCAGCGTATTTGCTTGTTTGCTCAAATTTCACCATTTGCAACATTAACTTCGTAAACAAAAGCGCGTTAAGCGAATTCGCAAATAGCTGAGCAAAAAAAAAATTGAGTCTACCGCAAAAGAACACAAAACGTAGCAAAAATTTAAAATAAATACACATAAACACGCACATATGTATATATTTGTATATATATATATCTGAAAATGCGGAAAGAAAGCCAAATCAGTGTGATGACCTCAATTTTACATCTGCGTGCACAAAAATTCCCTCTGTTGTGAAGGGTGTTTGACCGTAAGCATACCCAGTATTGTTGGCATTTCCCAACTACTTGAAACTTCGTTTCCAGTGCAACTGCCGTTTGGTGGTTACAGTGTAACAAGGAGATTGTTCCGTAGAGGGTTACGTGGCGAGAATCTCGTCCAAATATCGCCGCCGAGCACATTTAACCCTGCAGTTAAAGTTTTTGCGAAAGCCATTGCACAAATAACAGCAGCAACCAGCAAGAGCAAGAGCAACACCAAACCAAACTAACCATTCCGATGAGAACAATGCAGTTTCAAAGTGGGTCATCGACTTTAGGGCATCCGCCAGAGATGGCGATGCAAATGCAGTCACGGGATTTGACAGCTGATTGTTGCTCGTATCTTAGGATCGTTGCTTGCTGCTTGCTGCTTGTTGTTTGTGGCATGTCTGGGCCGTTTTACACTTGGCTGACTACAGCGAGCAACCTTAAAAAACCAAAAAAAAAATAAATAAGCTGTTGGCCCCTTAACTATTTAGTTGTACTTGTTTAACAACTTGAACACCGCCCTCACTCATTTTAACATTCATTAGTAAACTCCGCCAAAAAAAGCATAAAAAACAAAAGAAAATTGCCCTTTGACAACTCATTAGCTGCAATTTTTAGAGTCACAAACACCCTAATTTAATGCGCTGTCGGCAATTTTAAAGACCCTAAACTGGGTCAAAAAGCGACTGCTGCTATCCACAGTGTAACCGGGTTGGTTCTCCAAATTGTTTATTTTATTCCATGGTAGATGGTTTTAAACCTTTGCTCATCGACTATAACCAATAACTTTCGCTGTGCTTTTTTCTTTTTTAATTTTATATTTATTTATGTGTCCCTTCTTTGAAAATGTTTACGTTTTGCATTCGACATGCATCTCATTCAAATACAAACGGAAAATTTTCAGAAGTTGTTTTGTGTTTGTTTAATTATAAGTTTTACGAGTGTTCGAATCCATTTTACACGAGTTTCAATTAACACAAATTGAGTTTCAATAAAGTAAGAAACAAAACTCGTCTCAATAGAAAACATGATTGTTTATTTGAAGCACGATCAGATTTGTAGAAAAAAATGAGTTAAGAAATTGAACACGTTTATGTGTTTTGATAATTAATCAATTGACCCCAGTATTAAATAACAATTTTATTAGAAACTTAAAACTGCAAGTAACTCATCAATTTCTAATAGCAATGTGTTAAAAATAGGAAAATAACAATTTCTTCAGCTTCACACTGTAAATCTCTGCATATTTACTTGAGAAAGTGAAAGAGTTTTTATTTGTTTATTTTTTTATTTATTTTTTTGGTAACCCGATTTGCAATTTACTTGAAAACAGTTGTTAACCATTCTGCTTGAAGTTTCTCCTCTCGTTAAGTTTATGGTTAGGTGTTGAGTCGCTGTTTGAACTACCAAATGTCAGCAAGTCCAAGCCAAGTTGAAGTCGGCTTAAACATCAGTTCGTGATATGCTCGACACACATACATTTATTTCAAATAAAGACGACTCGTCGTCTTTCAATTCCTCGTTCAAGAAGCGAGTCCGTGACTCATGCCACAAGATAAAGATGTTATAAAAAAAATAAAAAAACAGTAACAATAACCTTACCAGAACTCTCAGAAAACTCGCCGCTAACTGAGCGTGGCTACCATTAAAAATTTGTTATGTTTGCCATATTATATATATATAATATATATATATATATATCATTTTTTTATATTATGTATTTTTTTAATTGACTTCCGCGTTGGGCATTTTTAATGAACGCGATAAACATAAAAGGTCCAGAAGAGTTTACAAAGACACAAATTTATATATATTTTTTTGAATATTTATATATACACATAAATGTATGTGGGTGTATATAGCAAAAGTCAGCTAACAAAAGCATTTGTTATTGTTTTTATTTTTTTTATTATTATTTTTCTTTTGTCAATAGAAAGCTGTCTGACATTTGTTTGCACAAAGCGTGCGCGTGACTCATTCGAAGAAGTTTTGGCTGCCCAAATATTTTGTAGGTGTTTTCTTCTTTTTTTTGGTAGTATTTATTGCCAAACACTAAAAAAACGAGAGACATAAATCCAGTTTGATTAATAATATTGTTTGTTCTATTGTTGCTTTAATTTTTTGGGGGAATTTTGGCAAATTTGCCAAGTCCAAAAAAGAAGGTGATTTTCATTTGATTTTTATGGAATTAGCTGTTGAGTTAATGAAGTCAGGTAATTAGTATGCGGCTCACAGAAATGCTGCGCAAAACAATTACTAAACAATGAGCACGATCAGTCCGTATACTATATACTATATATATATATATATACTATATACGTTATACTATATATAGGGAGAATGTCGGGCCTGGCCGGAGCTTCTTTTATGTGCGAAACAATGGCTGGCATATGAATTATGGTGGGGCATGAAGGAACTTTGGGCTTAGTTAGACTCTGGTGTGGATTTTGCATGAAATGGCACAAAACACAGCACAGCTCAGCACACCACACACACATATACACACACACACACATACACACACACACACATACACACACTAACCGATACTCTGCGTCACCACCCCTGCTTCTTCCCACTGCTCATCGACAGCTTTATGCAACATTTAACACGACCATTACCGCTGCATCGCACGCTGTTTGCGCCCATACCATTTGCACCACTAGCACCGCTAGAACCACTACACGCTCAGCCGTCCGAGCGTGTGGCGAGCGTTTGGGCAGCGCCCCCGCCCGTCCCGCTAACGGCACAGCATTCACGCCACCACCAAGCCACCTTAGCTAATGCGCCCCTGTTGCCAATCTTCAGTAGCAACTTTGGCAGCGATGGCATCACCGACACGGAGTTTGTGCCCCTCGAGCAGCAGCAGCATTCGCAAGCTCGCCAGGATGTGGCAGCAGCAGCCGCAGCTGCCTCCACCCAGGGCTTGCACCCGAAGCCGTTCAGTAAGTTCTCTGAATTAATTAAATGGAAACTCCTTAATAAGATTGGTAAACTGTTTCGCACAGATGTCGATGCCATCACCACGGATGTGAATTCACCCAATCCGGCTATATTCTTCCAGCAATCATTCCCCTTCTTTGGCAATGACTTCATCAACTCTTTTGGTGGCTTCGGATTCGGCAACACCCAGGAGCCATGGTGGAAGGGGTGAGTGCAATATTATATATATCAAGTCTTTATATAAGCTACAAATATAATAAAGATTTATTCTACGACTTAAATTAAAAAATTATACAACATGTTTTAGAAAATAAAGCATAAAAATAACATCAAAATGACTTATTCAAATTTTGCCAAGTGCTTTTTCTAAGACATTTATTTGACACATAAAAATAGCTAATGATGATGATCGATCTGTATTCTAGATTCTATGACGTAAGGGTTTAGTTGAAATTCCGTTCAGGAATTAACCAACTCATTTCGATTATCTAGAATTATTTTAGACAATAAATTAACCAACATTTTAATAATAAAATGAGAATTGATGAGGATTAAAACTGAATTAAATATTGTATTTATCTGTAGCATAAAGACATCTTGTTGGCTAAGCCCAATAAAGGTGTAAGTAAAGAAAGATACATTTCAAATTGATTTAAATCCAGTGAACATGTTTCAGTTTTCAACGGAATTAGTCTTGATGGAGTGTCACAGAGCAAAGTTTGCAGCTGGCGACTTTGAAACTCCCGAATATATATCTCGACCTTGGCGAGGCTAAGCTCTAAGTTCTTAACAAATATATAAATAAATGTCAATTGTGTAATTTGCTCGCTGAGACAAATAGAATACTAATTAGGTGTTCTCTATTCTGGTAAACAGAAATAATATTGTGTATACAAATCGCTCAAGCTTTGTGTTTCAGCTTTCAGCTGCTTCAAAGTAGCCTCCTAAAGTAGTTTTTTTTTGTTAATATTCCAAATCTCTTATAAGTCGCAGAGCATTTTCGCTATGGTCAGTCGATTTGTTTTCTTTCCCAATCGCTGCACACGACTGATTTCGACGTTCTCTTGGCATTTGGCAATTAGAGACAAGCACAATGTCAAGTTCATTTGGGCCATTAAATGTGATTTTGATTTGTAATGTCTCTTGACTTATCCAAGCCAAGCCAAGCCAAGCCACAAAACATGCATAATTTTCTATTTTAATAACTTTTTTAATTTGAAATGCGATTAATTGCTGCTAACAATAATGGCGATTTGACCATACACTTGAACGCATGTGCAACAGGTGCTTGGACAAAATTGGTCGACTCGGCTTCAAGTTGCCCCGGCGATTTCTCTTTTAATTGGTCTGTCAGTAACTTGATTGGATATATATTTATTTTTATATTTTAACTGCACTATATATAATGCACTCTATATAAGTACATATATATGTATAAATATAGATGTCGTTTGCACTTTGCTAAATTGTTATTAAAGCGAAATTGTGAAATCAACTAATCGTGTACTCATTGCATGATGTGTTTTTCTTTTATTTTTGCTGAACCGAGAACGAAAGTCAGACGCAGCAATTGATAAATTAGCGCTAAACGTAAATAAATACAACATATATATATATATATATATATATGCTTATATACCCATGGATATATAGTACACATTTGCGAGCCGAGAATTTTCGAAAACTATGCCCACACAATGGGGTCTCTCTGTGGTGCACACATTCAAATAATTGAATTGAAGGCAGGCAAAGCTGTTAGGCTGTTAATTCTATGCAGCTATATAGCTACGAGTATATAGTATAATTCATACTCAACCCAACGAACAACCCATCTAACTACTATTGCTACAAAACTTATCTATATGCGAATTGGCAACGCAAACATTCATCAGTGCCCACATTGATGTGGCAGATAACAACTACTCATGGGGTGCTGACTAACTGTAATATCGCATTCATAGTGTCAGCACGGGTCTACTATAAAAGTCTATTGACTTCTGATTTGCAAGTCTGCACATTGAACAATGTATTAGCAAGTCAGAAAATGAGACTACCAAACTATAATAATTGAAAGGAATTGCCAGCAATGGAATTTAGCTATTTGCTAGAACAGAGTTGGATAAGCGTATAAATTTTCGAGAAAAAATTCGAGAATGCTTTTGTTTAACCAATGAATGAATGTTATTTTTAGTTTAGGTATATTAAATATATTGATATAATTTATTATTATAAATGACATAATAATACTAATAATTAAGCAAAACATCTGATTCCTTTAAATAGAAAGTAAAGATACAACACTTGAACTGGTGCCAGTAAAAAGCATATTTAAATTATAAAAACAGGTCATCAAACAATAAGCAATTAATTAATAGCTTTTAATTTAATAATTTAGATTTTTAAACAGTTTAAGCTCTGCTATAATCCATGAATACTTCCTAAATATAATGTTGCTGTTGTTCATGTAATTCTCGTATATCTTCTGTAAAAGAAAACTCGATGATTAGCAAAGAAAATTGATTTGAGATTTGTACATTTCTTCGCAGACCCAATGTGTGCACCGAGAAGGAGGAAAACGAAGGCGCAAACGCGGAAACCGATGGTGATGACACCGTTGACAGCTTCGGTCAGGAACGTGATGGGGCTGGAAGCGAAGTGCGTTCGCCGCTCTTTGGCCAGTTCCACTTCAGCGTGAACTCCTGCTTCGAGAAACCCAACAAGCACGTCTGCACCAAGATGTAAGTGGGGCAACAGCGATAATAATCATAGCGTTGCTTATGCCACATGATCGATTGATTCACTGATTCATTAATTCATTGACTCATTTTTCTGCGCAGCGTCAATCAAAATGGCAAGAAGAAGACGCTGACAATGACACGTCAATGCTGCCACGGCTATGGTCGTCCACGGAACGCCGACTTCACCACACCCTGCGAGAAGATCGAGATCAAGGATATCGAAGCCACCGCCGCCGATATGGGCGCCAAGCAGTTCATCGAGAGTGCCAAGAGTGCCGGCCAGCTGGGCGACATGCTCGCCAGCGGCAGCGGCAAGAAGGTAACGATCTTTGCGCCCATCGATGCCGCCTTCCAGGAGTACCGCGGCCAGCATCAGCAGGAGAACGTGAGTAGCAATTACAAGGGTTGCATCTGTTTGATTAACCTACAGTGAGATTCGCTTAGAATGTGGATGATGGCAAGGCCGATGCAACGGGAAAGTCGTCGATTTACAAGCTGCACTCGGTGCTCGGCGAGGTTCAGCTGGAGGATGTGCCCAACGAGAAGCTGCTGCAGAGTGAGCTGCCCGGCCAGAAGATACGCATCAATAGCTATCAATTGCCGCCGGCACTCGGCCTGGAGCCCTATCGCTATGCAGCCAATTGTGTGCCCATTGAGAAGCACGACAAGCTCTCGGAGCAGGCACTGATCCACACACTCGGTGGCGTGCTCAAGCCCCTGACCAAAAACGTTATGGATCTGATACGTGAGCGCGCCGATATGTCCATCATGCGCACCGTGCTGGAGAAGACGAACATCAGTGCCCTGCTGGAGGCGGACAAGCCAGTCACCATCTTTGTGCCCACGGATGCGGCCTTCGACAAGCTGGAACCCCATCTGCGACGTGCCCTGAAGGAAGGACGCGGCTGTGCCTCCAGTGAGTAGCATTTGTTTTAAAACTCCCGTCAATACCACTCTGAAAAGAAGAAAGAGCACAGTTTAATTGGAGATATATTTTTAATATTTATAAGCCTATTTATACTTCAGCAAAGTTGTTATTTATTAGCGAAATAATATATATTTTTCTTCCGACTCTCCCCGCACAGATATACTGAAGAATCACATTTTGGATCTGACCTTCTGTTCGCTGGCGACGCTGCCCGGTGCCAAGACTACCGCCTACAACCTGCTGGGTGAGCCACTGCTGCTCAATCGCACCCAAAGTGCCCAGAATCAGAGCGAGGAGGCCACGATCTACATTAACAAAGTCGCTAAGATTGTGGATGCTGATATTATGGGCACAAATGGAGTACTCCATGTGATTGACACCATTCTGCCCACCGAATCGGCGCTGCCTATGACCACTTTGATGACGCAGAAGAATCTAACAATTTTCAAGGGTCTTCTGGAGGCATCTGGCTTCGATGATCGGTTCGATGACATGGACAATGTCACAATCTTTGCGCCCACGGACAAGGCGATGCAGAAATCGGAATGGGCACGTCTGCTTGCCGAGCAACCGGGTTCACTGAGGAATAACGCAGACTTGATGGAGTTCCTCAACTATCATGTGATCAAGCCGATGATCAAGACCTGTGATCTGGCAGAGAGTTCGTTGCCGACTTTGGAGGGCGGAAATGTTCGCCTCAATCTGTACTCCACCCATGCTCTCTTCTCGGACGTAATGAACCGGGCCACCGTCAACTGTGCCCGCCTGGTCCACTTCGATGACGAGAGCTGCGGCTCCGTGCTGCATCAGGTGGATCGTCCCCTCACAGTGCCCAAGACGGTAAGATTCGACAATAACAAGTACAAGAACTAGTCGAATTAATGCTAATCTTTCTTTTGCGCCGCTTAGAATCTGCTTAAATCGCTGGAGGCCAATCCCAACTATAGCAAATTCCTGGAGCTGGTGCGCAAGGCCAACTTGACCCATCTGCTGGCCAATGAATCCGACAGCTTTACGCTGCTGGTGCCCAAGAACGATGTGTTCGAGGAGTTCAGCGAATCGAACGAATCGAAGGCGTCACAGAGCCAGTCCGATCTCGTCGCACTCGTGAAGACGCACATCGTCAACGATGTTGTGTGCTGTGCTGGCATCATACCGACCAATTGGCCATTCGTTCGCTCGATCGAGTCGATCTCGGGTCAGCATCTACGCATCACTCGCGATCGCCGGCCCAAGATCGAGAATGCTGGTGTCACCAAATGCGATGTGATCGCCACCAATGGCATTCTGCACGAGATCAACGACATCATTGTGGCCCGGCCCGTGCAGCAGAATCGTCGACCACAGCTGGTGCCCGGCAGCTATCAGCCACAAGGCCACGAGTTTGAGGGCTTCTTCTAAAGATCGATGTTCTTGAGTCGATCATCTTTCTCTCTGTTTTGTGTGTATCTCTTTCTTTGTCTGCAACATATGCATATACAAGTATATATATATACATATAAATATATTTATATTATTTTATAATTATTTGTCAATGATTGGACACTCACATGAAGCAACTAATATCTGCACTTGCAAATCTCCCTGATAAATAAAATACATAGTTTTACACAAACAAATATACACTTGGTAAATATTTAAAAATGATTGATAAGTGAACAGATTAATAATTAAAAATATAAGCGCACTTATAAATTTCTTAAACAGCTCTGGAACTTCTAGCTCACAGTTTAACGGTATATATACAAAAACTGAATTGATTGGAATCACTTTCCAATAGCCAAGAATTCACTTGATAAGAGCAAAAGAAAACCGAAAATATAAGTTTTGCTTAAAACATTTATTTTTGTTGCTTGTGGAAAGAAAGGGACTAAAATCTGAAATAGTGAAATATTTCTACACTTTTAGTATAAACGATACAGAGCAAGATGTGAAGAAACTGAACTGATTAGTAAACTTCAACAATATGTTTTCAACCTTACAACAAAAAAATAACATTCTAAAAATATCCCTTCACTAATACGTTCGAAGCGTATTAAAGAGAGAGGGAGAGAGAAAGAGAACGCGAACTTTATAAGACAATGCTTCGAAAGTATATAAGAGATAGACTTTCCATTTGGCTCGCACCAACTCGCTCAACGTTCTTATCGCTTGAGTTAAATGAAAAACAAAAATGCATCGCTTTTTATACATAAATGAGCACAGATAAGGCATAAGCAATGCATCGAATGCGAGAATGTTTTAATATATTCCAGGCTTTTCCATTGCAAGTCACACTTGAACAGAGACAGTCTAGCACACTTTCAGCTTCCACAATGACCTGCAGATACGTCGGATAGGAGCGCGCCACCGGGTTAAGAGTCAGCACTTTGGCGCTAGGTGGCGCCACCTTAAGCTCTACGATAAGAGTTTGGCGCTGGGATTGGATGATGCAGCTGCCTTCTTGGTGGGCATACCCAATCGTCGTCGACTGCTGAGCAGGAAGCACTCCAATATTTATGCGATAAGTAAGTAATCCGGTTTCGTGCTGCTAATGTTGGGATTGCATTGCATTGCATCACAAGGCACTCATCGAACTTGGCCCATGAGAAGAACCGACTTGGCTTGCAACTCCAACTATCCATTATTTCTCCATCTTTTTTTCTCACAGTGTCTTTAAACATGTTTTATATCATCGATATCGTCTGTATATATTTATATACATGTTGGAATTGCTTCGAGATCAGCTCAATTTCAGCTGCTGCACCAAGAAAAAATTATGTATATAAACATTCTTAATGCAATTAAGCAAAACCAAAAATGATCAGAAATTTCCCTTTTTGTCAAACTGGCGTACTCTTCATTAAAGTTAAGAGTACCTAAGAATATTAAATCTTTAGTAAAGAGAAATGTACCTAAGGGTATTAAAAAACAGAAGTGCTGATAAGCTGATACCGCGTGTAGTAGACTCCCTGAGAATAATCTAATTAGTGAAGTTTCAAGTTTTGCGTTTTAAAAATTATATAAAAGTATACAAAAGAAAATGAACATAATGTTTTATAAATAGTTATATGCTCTTTTCATGCTATGCATTTAACATGCTATGCGAGACATTCTCTTTTATTGCCGGCGTTTGCATTTGCAATAAATGGGCAAACACTTCGCACACACACACACAAGTGTTTGGGAGTTCTCGTCAAGTGAAACGAAAAGTCAACGTTTCTCGTTCAGTATGTTTCATGAGCTCTTGGCAACTAGAAGCGATTCGTGTCGGTTGTGAAATTAATTTTATCGACACGTAAAAATACATGAAATAAAATTGAATCTTTGTGCTTGCTAAACTGAAATTGAAAAAATAAAACACAATTTATAAATACAAATAAAATAAAAGAAGAAAAAAACAATATAATGTCTGGAAGATTGCCAGCCACCTTCGTGAAGGGCTTCCACGATGAGGAGCAAGTGAAGCGCATGGAATACCGCCTTTTCGGAAAAACGGGTCTGGAAATTTCGAAGCTCGCGTTTGGTGCAGGAGTGTTCTGTTCCAACTACAGGTGTGCTTGCAATAAATGATAAATTAAATGAAAAACAGTTTTGTATTTTTTGTGTTATGCTGATGCAGCTTTATGGAGAAGGAGGCAATTCGAACCGTGAACGAGGCGCTCAAGTCTGGCATCAACTACATCGATACGGCGCCCTGGTATGGCCAAGGTCATTCGGAGTCGGTGCTCGGCAAGGCGCTGCAGGATGTGCCCCGATCTGCGTACTATATAGCTACTAAGGTTGGACGCTATCACCAGGACTACGATAACATGTTTGACTTCAGTGCGAAAAAGGTTATCGAGAGCGTCAGCCTGAGTCTGAAGCTGCTTGGCCTGAGCTACGTGGATGTCATCCAGATCCATGACATTGAATTCGCCCCCAACTTGGACATTGTGCTTAATGAGACGCTGCCCGCGCTGGAGCAGCTGGTCAAAGAGGGCAAGGCCCGGCATATAGGCCTATCCGCTTATCCTGTTTCGGTGCTCAAGGAATGCATTTCACGTGCCAACGGCAGATTCCATGTGAGTACACTCTGTGGAAAAAAAAAAAAAATGTAAGCTCATCTCTCGCAAAACAAAAGTTCCACCTGAAAAAAACGTGCAAAAACTGTAGTCGAGTGAGTTGAACTGCACAACCAGCTGTTACATATATATATTTCAAAAGCTTTTGCACATTCAACGCCAATCAGCTGTGAAATTACTCTCAGTTCATATTACCCACACATATGCTGAAGGGCACACGTACATACATACATCTGCATATACTTAACTGAAATCAGCGGCTTGCATTTGCATACATATGTATGTATGTGTGCAGTTGTAGATTTGGTGCGCTGGAGAATACACAGAAACACACACACACATTTACGCTCGCTTCTATTATCATGCTATCCCATTCTCACACATGCACGCGCATATTCATGCGCACAAAAAGTGCTCGAGTGTAATGCGATCAATATGAGTACTATAACTTGTGTATTTCTTATCCGATCTTGATTAAGTTTTGACAGTTGATCAATAATACATCAAATAATATTATGAATAATTCGAAGATCATATGTACTTTTAAAATTGCGACATTTGTGGCTATCAGAAATCGATTTGTATCCATATACATAGATCAGAGAAACGAAGAAGCACCAACAATAATAATTTATATTGTTACATTATATTATTATTAAATTATTTTTTGTACTGTTAAGGAGGACAAACATTTTTAAAGTTACGAAAGATTTCTTCCTATTGGAATACAATTATTTTATTATTCTGAGTTTTGAAAAGAATATTTCAAAATTGAACCCTTTACACTAAATATATTTCGTAATTTAAAAAGAAATATCTGTAAAACATAAGATATTTTTCAGAACATATTTTAATCAAATATTATTTAAAATGTTTAATTTTACAGGTGGTGCTTTCGTATTCCCGTTACACGCTGACTGACAACACTCTACTCGAGTATTTGGACTTCTTGAAATCCCAGAAACTGGGCATCATTTGTGCCGCTGCCCATGGCATGGGTCTGCTCACAAACGAAGGACCACAGTCCTGGCATCCGGCCACCGAGAAGCAGAAGATATCGGCTCTTCAAGCTTCAAACTACTGCAAGGAGCGTGGCGTGGAACTAGGCAAGCTTGCAATGTGGTACACGATGCAGCTGGATGATGTGAGCACCTTTCTGGTTGGCATGCAGACGAGGCAGGTGCTCCAAATGAATTTGGATGCAATTCGCAACGGCCTCAATGAACGGGAGCAGGAAGTGTTGCAGCATCTCAAAGATAAGTGAGTGGCGGTCAAGTTGCATTCGCACTCGATCTCGGAAGTTGACCGAAATTGTGCAACTCGGATACAATGTTACTGTTGCATCATATCCGACTCCATTTCCAGACACACAGATAGAGACACACAGAGACAGAGAGTCGGAGACAGACATTCAATTCACAATCCCAGTCTCCCAATCGGAGTCCGGTTCCATTATATTGTCTTTTATGTGCATAGAGATATTGTCAAACTTGGCCATCGGTGCAGTAGGCAGCCAAACACTCTCTTTCTCTCTCTCTCCGTCTCACTCTCTGTTGCATGTTGTTCAACTTGTTTTAGCTTCACATATCTATAGATTTATGAGTTGATTACTGCAATTGTTCACTTGCGCTTTTTTATCAATTTGCATCTTTACAATGCTTTTCCAATTTCGCGGATCTAACATTTTTCCATATTTTCAGCATCTTGGTGAAGCCTTCACACTGGGAGGGTATCGAAGTGGAAAGATACAGGGCCGCCATGGAAAGAGACAGGGCCGCCGTATAGAGGCGATAGCAATCCCTGTCAATTATTCACACGAAAAGAAAAAAATCAAATATTCATAAACGCAAACTATTATGAACATTTTTAAATCAATCAATTGAAATGTGTCTTAATTAATCTACAAATCAACATTTCAAATAAAACATTTTATATGATTTAATTAAATAAACAGATACCGTTTTTTATTGACTTTTGAACAAGCTTTAAGTTTTATTATTGGGGATTTTTTCGTCGATTGCTGACTAATTTAATAATAATACAATACATTAGCAGTAATTGTTATTTATCGATAACCCTTATCAGAAGTCAGAAATAAACTTATGCTTATATACTCGTACATATATGTTTATTGTTGCATAACCGGATGATAATATAATGCCATATAAATTGTGTACAATTTATGACAAATCTCAAATGTCCAACTAAGTAATTTCCAAAGCTCTGTAAAGTGCTTTTTTTGTTGATTGGCTAAAGGAGACCAAATGTGCAACTTCCACCTTTCGCCGCCATGGTCACCAGCGTGGCACTCAGCTAATTCACTAATTAAGCCTTAATTAACGCAATTGTTTGTAATATCTATTTGTAATATACACATAAAAAATAATAATAAAACAAAAACAAAATCCAAACAAGCCGCATAAATTGCAGGGAGAATCGTCGAAGCGCACAGCGGCGGTGTGGAAAACTGGGAAGTTTAATAACATTTTGAATAATGAATACTCGCAACTGCAACTGCAACAGCGGCAACAAAAATAACAACAAGCAAAAGTGCAATGCGAAATGAATGCACAACAAAAATGCGCATGAATAGCGGAAATGCCGTGGCTGAAGCTGAAGCTGAAGCCACATTTTGTTTTCCTTAAACTGCTCTTTGCGCGTTTTTTGCCTCGCAACAATTTTGTGCCTTGTGCTTTAAACATCTTCCGTTTTGCTCGCACTCACTAGTTTAGATATGCATGTTGCTTGGTGGCTGTTAATAAATTTAATCTTATCAATGCAACGGACGAACGGTGTCTGCGCTCCAGCTGATTGACCAGATTCTCAGTTGCGCACGCGCTCTTCCATTCACTCGCTCTCTGTCTCTCTCTCTGTATTCACTCTCCCTCTCTCGACGACTGCAGCCCAAGTCGAGCTTTGGGATTTATATGCGCTGTGCCGTCGCTGTCAAAGCGTCAGTTTTGCTTTCAGCTTTGAATCGTTGGGACGTGTTTCGCGCTTCAAGTCGTTAACCAATTTTGTATTAAATAACAAAAGTTGTGGTCAAGTGCAATAATGTTCAGGCTACAGAATATGCTTTTGCTTTTGTTGGGCTGGAACATGTTGCTAGCCGTCTACGCAGCTGGTAACAAAAAGCAACAACAACAACAAGGTAGGTTATCGACACGCATCTAAAAAGAACGCTGTGAATCATGCAGGGAGTGGAGAAATTTTCAATGGCAAGTTGGGGCAGTTCTATGCGGACCAAAACATAAGAAACCGGTTTAAATGTACTCGTAGCCGGCGTAGAACACAAAAAACAGTAAATACTGATGAGCTTAAGGTCGCTAAAACTTCTGTGTTGTGGCTCGTTGGTCACAGATAAAAACTCATTTATTTATACACATCTAGGTGGCAAGACACAGAGCAATTTTCTAAAAAGAAAACTGGATGAGAAACATAAAGTTCAGTAAAAAAATACGTTCCTAAAACTCAAACTATATTTGTTACTTTAATTGAATATCCGTTAGATTAGAAGTAAAACTTTAGCTTTTATTCATTGAAAAAGGTGAAAAAATTAATTTTTAATTAAAGGTTTAAGAAGTCAATTGGATATTATTTTTATTATTCAGACAAAAATGACTGTGGCTTAAGGGAAAGACTTAATGCCATTAAAATATGCTACAAAATTTAGGAGATACTAAAAAAAATCTAAAATTATTTTTCAAAACAAAATGAATTGACTAAGTTGCATGTTTATTAAAAATATTTGCAATCAAATCATGAAATTGTTTTAGAAGCCCGTTTTCCTTGAGTAATGTTTTAAATTAATGTTTCGCCAATCGTTGCAGAAATCTGGGAACAAGACCTTTCGGACACCTTTAAAATCGAGGGCAGCGATCAAGGCATACAAAAGGTTAATCTGAAATGTGGTGCGAATTCGATGAATGTGGTGCTGGAGACGGAGAAACCATTTACGGGTGTGATGTACACCCGGGGAAGTTTCTATAAGCAATCGGCGCCATGCTTCATGAAACCGAATACGAATCAAGGACTTCGCACATTGGAGATGAACTTCCAGTTGGATCAGTGCCAAACGCTGAAGGATGGCGATCTCTATTCGAACATTGTCGTCATCCAGAACGATCCGGAGCTAATCACGCCTGGTGATTCGGCCTTCTCGCTGGAATGCGATTTCCGTCAGCCACGCAGCCTGGATGTGGAGGCCAGCATGCAGGCCAGGGACAGGTAAGATAAAAGCCGCAAGCGTAATTACTCGAAAATGAATATATATGAACAAATACATATGTATGTATATATAAATACAAAACACGGATGTGTTCTGAACATAGAAATCCACAAAAATTGCGCGGAGCACGCGGTGGAACCCGCCAGCGTCAATAGAACTTTTCCCCTATGACTACACATTAAGTTCTTCAACTATATTCACTTCCAATAGCTGTGTACTTAAGGTACAAATTCAAATTTCAACTTAAAATCTCGTTCTAAACCTAAACCCTTAAGTAGAGCCTTACTAACCACCACAAGCAAAAACCAAAAACAAGAAGCACACAGAACACTGAACTCCAACATAACCTACATGCGATCCACGCATACATTCCGCATTCCACAGAGTGGCGACCAAATCAAAAATAACCCTCACAAGTCCCGATCCCGCGGCACCAATGGATAATCTACACAACTCGGTGTTTAGCAACAGTGATACAGTAGAATACATACCAAAGTTCTCAAAACCAAATGAAACCATTCGACTGGGCACGGTTGAGGAGGTGACTCTGCCGCTGGCTCACCAAAGGGATGAGCTCTAAACTCCAAACACTTTCGACCACCACAAACAATACAAAAAAAACATAAACACACTTTAAAAAAAAGAAAAGAAAACACTACAGGTGAGACTGCACCACACGCTTTTTGTTGTATTATTTGTTGATTGTTATGAAACCCTTTTTTTACTTATCTTATTAAACTTAAATTTTATTAACCATTTGTTTCGCAGGAAAAACGCACAGAATGCAACACAGACGGTCTAAAGGCAAACGACTCGAATTCTATATTGACTTGAATGCTCTTTTTAATATCTATATCCTGTGATATTTTTTAAGTTTGCTTTTAATAAAACAGAACACCCAAAACGTATATTTAATAAATGATTTTCAATTTACAATATGGGCGCGCATTTAGAGTTGCCCCAAAATACGTTGCTGCAAAGTAAACAAAACAGCTGAGCTTATATTTGGAAATTTCTGGCAACGCCATTAAGAACCAGATGGTCTGGCAAGCTTTGGCCTGTAGAAATTTACAATTAAATTTGCAATTTTTCCTAGAAAGCTAAACTTTTCAGACTGCGATTTGTTCGATAGTCGGGATTTTTGCATTTTAAGCCGATAAATATAAAGTGTAATTTAATGTACAATTTGTCTTGTTGCCCGAATTGCACTTAAGAACGACTCTAATCGATTGCAAATCATCGGTTGGGGGTTTTTTTTTATCATTGCGCATCTAAAATTACACAAAGAACGTCAATAAAATTAAATTAAATTAAAATTAGACACTAATGCTGACGCTTAGTTAAGGCAGCAAAATGGATCATCGTGTATTTATTACACTGCTCTTCGTATTGAGTGGAACCCTGAATGTTTTAGTGATCAAGTAAGTAACTTTAAAAAGTCACAGAAACTGCGTAAATTAAAGATAAGCTAATGACAATGGCACTATATCAATGAAAGATGGATGAACATGCAGTTGGTGCAGGGCAGCGATGGAAAACTGCATCGCTTTCAGCATCCCGTCTTCTTGACGTTGCTCATGTTCCTTGGCGAATTCCTATGCTTTGCAGTTTACAAATTGATCCATGCGCTGATGTCGCGACGCGGCGTAAGTGCAAAATAAAATATGATAAATATAAGTATATATATATATATAAATATGTATGTATTATATCTTCAGCACTTTGACAGTGAGGAGGATCACATTTTGATACGCGGCAGCACTGAGTTCCAGGCGTTTAGCATGTTGCTGCCATCTCTGCTGCGCAGCGTGGCATCCATTCTGCTATTCACCGGCCTGTATTTGACGTATGCCACCAGCTTTCAAATGTTGCGAGGTTCGTTAATCATCTGCGCCCGTTGAGTGTTCAATTTGCTGAACATTCGAGCTCATTTTTTTGCAGGCGTTGCACTCATCTTTGTGGGCCTGTTTAGCACGATGTACTTGAACCAAACGCTGACCACCCGCCACTGGTTAGCCATCTTCACCATGACGTGCGGCATCGTTGACATCTTGGCATTGGATGTGCAGCGCGTGGAATATGATAATCAAACTCTGCCGCATAAGGATCACAATACCATTCTCACTGGCGATCTGTTGATCATCGTTGCCGAAGTGCTGCACGGTCTACAGTATGTGTACGAGGAGAAGCACTTGAAGGCATCGGACTTGAAGCCCATTCAGGCGGCTGGTTGGCAGGGCATCTTTGGCATTGTTATCACCATAGTGGCAGCATCTTGTCTAAACTTTGTGCCCTGCGTTACGCCCTTCAATGAGAGCTCACGCGGTGTCTTTGATGATCTGGGAGATATTATTCCGCAGCTATGCAACAACACCTGGTTAATCCTTGCACTTGTCGGCTTCACCTGCTCTTGTGCTATTTACAATTGTATCGGAATGTCCATTGCAAAGTTCTCATCCAGCGGCAATCGTCTGCTCGCCGATGGAATACGTGTCTATCTCATCTGGGCGTTTGTTCTCTTTGCCGAGTGGGAGATTTTGAATTTGGTCACACTTATGGGTCTCATAATACTGCAAATGGGCATCATGTTGTTCCGACAGGCCATCTTTCTGCAATGGTATCGCGCCGCCTTGGCTCGCTGGCAACGCATTCGATACATGGACTTGGCCGCAGATGCTGGACCCACGCCCAGCACCCAACCTGCAGACGTAGTCTAAGATAATGTTGGTAGAAAGTATAGATTTTGTATAGAATGTGATATGAGAGGCGGGCTGATATACGTAGAGCTATCCAGTTTTCGGATTGATCATTAAAATTTACTTATCAATTGACTTTAGCATACAAATAAACGTTTTAAAAACCTATTGTACTCAATAACTAAAGCTGATTTTTGTTGTTAATTAACAGAAAATTTCAACGGTCAAAAGCAAGTATTTTTGTATGTTGCTGTATATTTAAGATTATATAGTTACTGTAATCATCGGAGATGAACCATGATAAGCCTTTTGGTTCAGATAACTTATGTCAGTTTGTTTCTATTACTAACTTAGGCAACAAAGATTTCGAAATAAAAGTCAATTATATTAGCCCAAATTAAACGAATCTGGAAACTGGGGAGTTTAGGTTTCTCCCTCAAAACCAATTATTCAAACTCAGTATGCAAATTAATGATGTTTGTTTTTCAGCGATTTTTAAAAACCAAACCCAATGCAATTTTACATTTTTCAAGGTTTTTTATAAATCTAATAAAGTAGAATCCAAAAAATGTATTACTATAATTAAAAAAGGCCGACAATTTTGTACCACAAACATTAAACAGATTTCTTTTGCTCAATACCCAGAATTCGCTCACCAATGCCCAGGAAGTAGACCATCTGAGCAATTCCAAAGAGTGGAGCTATTACAATCATTCGGCATAAGCCGCCCTTGAAAAGGGCCTTGGGTCCCTCGTACTTCAATGTTTTGCTAGTGGAAGTTATTTGGCAGTTATTTCAAATATCAAATTGAAAGACAAATACAAATACAATGATGATGTTGGAAACGCACCCAATGCAATCGGCGATGCCATTGAACTCCTTCTCGCCATCCGCCTTTTTAATGGCCTGCAAACGGGTTTTAATCACATCCAAAGGCGTAACCGTAAAAGAAGCTGTCATGCCCGACAACAAACCAGAAACGAGGGACCACCAGAAGACGGCTTCGCCGGAGTTGCCCGATTTCCGGGGTCCACTGTCATTCAACGAGGCAAACAGTGGAAAGTAGATGACGGAGAAGGTGATGTCGCGAGCACCAGTCGCCCGTACACCTTTGTATAAACCAAGGATGCCATTGTCTTTAACCAGCTGTTTGGTGATAGACCATGCGGTCACCTTCCGTAAATCCTTACTGCCACTTACACGACCGGCATCCTGCAATTGAATCTTTAGCAGCTCCATGGGCGTGGTCACAATAATTTGGAATGCACCTGCCAGTCCGCCAGCCAAACACTGCCTCAGCAATGTTAACTTGCCCTCCGGCGTGGCCAGATGGTAACGGAAATAGTCGTTGGCAGCCAATTTAATGCCCTTCTCTGGGGTAATCAGTAAAATGTTTACGGCCGAGCCGCGATACATGCCAAAGTATCCCTCAGCCGCGTAGGTTTTGCGGAAGCAATCAAACCTGAATAGAGGAGTAATGAGGAGATTAAGGAGATTCGATCAGAATGAACATGATTGATTGTTGGACTCACATGCTGGTGTACATGCGTTCGCCATTGGGACCAATCTGTTGATTTTGGAGACGTGTCTTCACCAAATCCAATGGGAACACACATGTCACGCCAATAACGCCCGCAATTCCACCGTTTATCACTCGGGGTAACACACTGTTGGCAGTACTCAATTGGCCAATTAAACAATTGATGCGATTCATCTGACCAAAAACTTACGCAAAGGTGTCAGGTTTTTTTGCAGCTGCCATTTTAACACAACCGATTTCGATTTTCTCAAGATTCTATACACTTGCAATTTGAATAAAAGTCTGTGTACACATTTAACTGCTGTAAAGGTGTTTATAACCGTTTTTTAAAATTAGATATATGCTTTTTGTATGCCTACTGATGTTAAAATAAAGCTAAAGCAAGCAAAAAATCAATTTTTATATGTATGTATATATATCATATGTATATATAATATTTATTCGCGCATACTAATATCGAAAGTAAAGCTAAAACAAGCAAAAATGCAACTTTCACTAGAAATGTCTATTCATATGGGCAAAAGAACGTACAAATTGTAACAGTTGGAGATGCTCTATGCAGCTGAACAGATATGTATCGTCAAAAATAAAGACTTAATTAGTTATAATAGCATTGACATTCAGTATCTTATTGTCTTTGTGGTTGAAGTTCTTTTGCCTATAATTGTTTGTATAATCGCCCATATTGATGAATTGAAATAATAATAATAAACTGCATAATTCTATGGCGAGCTATTCACTTTTTACATGGATATTGGACATCTTTAACAGCAATAACAACAATTCATACACATTTAACATTCATAGAGGAAACGCATAAAATGCTTCTGGATAAATTTCCTAAATTTTCATTTACTTCTTCTGCACGCCCAGCAGGCCCTCGGCAACGCCCAAATAGTATACGGTTTGGGCAATACCAAACAGTGGTGCAATCACAATCATACGGCAAAGACCGCCCTTGAAGAACGCTGTGGGTCCTTCATGCTTCAGGGTTTTTCTATCGAATATAAAACAGAACATTAATCATTGCAAGTTACAATGTATGTATATATGTATACTTACGTAATGCAATCGGAAATGCCCTTAAACTCCTTTTCGCCATCAGCCTTCTTGATGGCCTGCAAGCGCGTTTTGACCACATCGAATGGATTGACCGCCAGCGCGGCCGTTGAACCAGCCGCCAAGCCGGCCAAGAAGGAGCACCTAAGGCATACAAATAAACCGGTTAGTTAGTTAAGGATTAGGGTTAAGGCTAAGTGCATACCAAAAGACCGCTTCGCCGGAGCCATCCTTGCGTCGCGGACCCAGATCATTGAGCGTGGCAAACAATGGAAAGTAAATAACTGAAAATGTAACATCACGCAGACCCGTTGCACCGATGCCCTTGTATAGGCCAAAGATGCCCTTCTCCTTGATTAGCTGCGTAGCCAACTGGGTGGCCGAAACCTTTTCCATGGTTTTGCCAGCCAGTTTGGCAGCAGCGGCCACACGTCCAGCATCCTGCATTTGAATTTTCAGCAATTCCATGGGCGTGGTCACAATAATTTGAAAAGCGCCAGCCAAACCGCCAGCCAACATTTGGCTGCTCATGGGCAGTTTACCATCTTTGGTGGTCAGCTTGTGTCGGAAGTAATCGTTCGCCGTCAATTTGATGGCCTTCTCGGGGGTGATCAAGAGGATATTGACGCCAGAGCCGCGATACATGCCAAAGTAACCCTCCGCCCGATAAGTCTTGCGGAAGCAGTCGAACCTAGAGTTAGGCATTAATGAGGACTCATAAGGAGATCGGAATGATCGTTCGGCAGTTGTACTTACATGCTGTTGTACATACGTTCGCCATTGGGTCCGATTTGCTGGTTCTGCAAACGAGTCTTTACCAAATCCAATGGAAAGACACATGTCACGCCAATAATGCCAGCAATGCCGCCATTAATGATCTTTGGGAGCAAACTATAAAAAAAGAAAGAAAAAAAATATATAAGTACTTATTCATTTAAATAGCGTGTGTCTTTCTTTGTTGGCTAATTGTCAAATATTTGCACTGCGTTAACCTTTGCATTCATTTCGTATGTCCAACAACAACAAAAACAGACAGTTCCCAGGCAGGCGACCTTGACATTGGAAAAGCAGCGCTGCCGCATATCGATAAATCGTTAATCGATAATCGGTGTGACTGCCTCACTTTCTTTTTGTACTTAAATAAACAAATAACAAAACAAAAGGTAAACGCAAGCATTTTGTACGCTTTTATATTGTAGATGAATATGAAAAAATAGTTGGTAGCTTGCCAGCATAGCATAAGATTGTCTCAGCTATATGCTGATAGTACCTATTTTTAGTTGGAAAATAAAAACAGAAAACTTGCGAATGAATAAACTAATAAGGACTGCACTATACAAGATTATGTCATTTGCTTTGGCCCAATAAATAAAAAAAAAAACAATAGAACAGCGCCAGATTAGATGGGTGCAATGACTGATCTGTTTCACAGTAATAAATTACAAATTTAATTTAATTTTATATATATATATATATACATAAATAAATATCTATATATATATATATATATCTATATATATATATATATATCTATATATATATATATATATACATATATATAGATATTTATTTATTTATTTATGTATGTAGAAAACTTGTTACTAATTGCACTCGGACCAGTGTATAAATTTTTATTATTATCATTCGTTTATTTGGTGTTTACAATGATATGTAAACAGTAATTTCAGTAATTACTTACGCAAACTGCTGCTGCTGGGGCTGTGGCAGAGGAGGTTCATAATTTTGAGGTTGACTTACTGCTGACATGTTGCTAAAATCAATAAATATGAATTAGAAAGGAAACAGAGTAAAACTGACAAAATTAATTATACTTAGTTAAAAGTTAATTGCTTAAATTTAAACTGACGAATTAAAATTTCGCTTGTCGGCACTTCAAATATAAATTCTCATACATTCAACAGATGCTAGGCGCTTTCAATATCTATCCTTTACTTAAGATAAGCGCCTGTATTTGCTTTGTGCTTTCTATAATTGATATGCGGTCTTTGGCTTTGGTCTTGTCTACACATATTAAAAGCGCGATATCAGTGGAACTGCCAAGGTTTACTGATATACAGCGAAAGCGGGTGCGAAGCATTGTCAGAGATTAGCAACCTTATCAAATTGGAACGCATGCATTATGTGTGAATGCACGCGAAGCCATATTTGCTGACTTACATTAGTATATATACTACACTGAATGAATTTTAGCAATTTAGCATTAAAGTGTTAATTGAACCAACGAAAAAAAGGCGCTTATATAGTTAAAGTATTTTATTTAATTCGATCTGAACAGTTAAGGGGAATTCAATGACGCCATTACCGCAGTGGGCGGCAGATAAGCAATATTGCCATTCACATTTATTGGAACTCATTAGTGGCATAATCAACTTTATTCGACTGATTTTTACACTAGCAGTAGAGTATTGGGCAGTCGACTCTCTCTCGACATGGTTATCTTTAACAGCCGAAATATGCTGAATATTGAAGAAGGCCAAAGTGCTGGCAAGAATAAATTGTTATAACATTATAAAGTGATTTAGATTAAAGGCCACACATCTCAAAATATGTATAAGTATACATTGTTCTTATCAAGATATTGCACATTATCGATTGCTGTTACTGCCTGAAAAAAAGACCGAGTCGAACGACTTCAGCGAGACATTTGTTGATTTATCAAGATTTTTGTTGTTGTGTGCGCTGTGTTCGGCTTATTATATCTGATCTGGTTTGGCAGGTAAGAAGCTCGATATACTGATTATCAGAATTTCAGCATTTTTGCTGTTCAAACATTGGGTACAATTTTACGTAATTTTTGATGAACGTATGTATGTATATCAGTGAGCAGCAGATGCCCCGTTATAAATTAAATTGATTGACGCACACTTAAGCCTCGTATATCGTACTATCAATGTATGCATATATCTATATATATTTTAGATGTTCATTTATTGGTCATGAAACTCACATAATTTGTTTTAATTGACTTGTTCACTTTACACTTATTCTCTTTCTGTTAATTTACAACTTTAAAATGCATATGTCGGTATGTCTGACAATATACAATGAAATCCTATGTTTTTTTTGTTTTCGTATGATTTTCGGCGCTTTGTCATCAGCGTGTGGCACTCAACGAAAGCTCAAGGAATTTATGCTTTCAGCGCAACGGGAACTCTCTCTGCGAGCGTGCCGGCGTGTACTACTGAATATTTAAGTTTATTTTTTTTTATTTTAACCAGTATAAACACGCAAACTGCTGAGCGGAAAGCTCAACGAATTCTGTATATTGTGCCAGCGTCTGGCAACGCTCGAAGTGCCGTGCTGCTCAACACTGCTCAGTCAGCATTTTCTAGCACTGGGAATTCTTTCGACTAGTGTTTTCGCTTCGTTAACTGGGCGACAATAATAATAACATTGATACGTTCACAAAACCAATTTAGAATAATTATAGTGAAAAATGAGTTCGGCCCGTTTTGACCGTTCGGGTCACATACATACTGATGAGCATGTTTGTGGTACTCCAACAACGGATCCAGGTCCAGATAGGAAATAGAAAATAGTGCATGGGATTGGCGCCAACACCGACAGGTGTCTGCTGCTGTTGCTGCATGATCAGCTCGTGGGTATATTTTCGCGTACTGCTGCTGTTGCTGCCACCGTCACCACTGCCGCCGCCAACGGCAAACACACAAGAAACATTGATAATGGGTGATTGCTTGGCACGTTCCGCAGCAGCGGCGGCTACCTCGGCAATATGGCCTATGTAGCATCCCACATCCTGTAGGGTATGAAAGCGGGTCGCAAATGCGGCGGCGGTCCATAATCGTTGGTAACTATCGTAAAAGCTAGCTGTCAAAATTTTATCTTTGTAAGACTCTTTTGCTATTGCTGTAGGTTCAGGCTCTGCGTTGAACTGACCAGGCGCACCATCGGGTATCTTGCCATATGCCTGGCGATAGTAGCTGCAAGCAAAGAAACGGATTAAATTGATGTATATCAATCGAATTTAATCATATTCATATCTTGATTGCTTTTCGTGATTAAAATTAATAAACAGAATGATTGAACAAAAAGGAATTGATACATGTTGATAAGCAAATTGATTTTGATGGAACTACTGATACACTTTGTTTGCTTGAATGGTTGAGTGATTTGGATTTATTAATAGATTGATTGATTTCAACATATTTGGTTGCATTCATAACGATTTGTAGTTTGAAAAGCTTACCAATTTTAAGTTAATTTTTGAATCGAATATAATATGGATTGATGGAAATTGATTGATTGCTAGATAGATTTAAGCTTATAAAAAAAACATTTAGATTCATTGTTTTAAATTGATTGATTGGCAGCTAGAAATTCCTATATTCCTAGATTGCATTGTATAATATAAGTGTATAACATAATTTATTCAACTTGCGCATCCCGCTCGCGATCGGATATGGTGCGTGGCGGTCCAGTTTCGGGTACTGGACTCAGTATATAAGGTGCACGGGTCCCCGATAGAATGCGTTCGACACGCTTGGCCTCCAGCTCGCCCTGGCGCTAACGCTCCCGAGCCTTAGCTGCTCGCTCCTGATCGCGTCGCTGCTGCTCCCGCTGTTGATAAAATTGATTGTTTATAATTTTAGTGCTTAAATTTTTTGAGTGCATCCCATTTTAAATTTATTGGCACTTTTCGATAAAAGATATCAATAGAGTGAAACTATCGAAAAAGCATCTCTGCGGCTTGAGTTGAGTTGAGTTATTAAAAACGCTTGCGTTCGAAATTTAAAAAAATCTAGGACGAACTGAAATGTCGAATGAGAATTTTTCGCGTGTGCACAGCTTCATAGCAAATATGTGCGCATCCAATGAAGGAGTGCGCAAAGTTTGGGCTCAATTCGAGAATGCGGTGAAAAGGAAGGAGGAGCTCAGCGTCATCAAAATTCGTATGCTAACCGTTATGCATGTTTGTGCATGCCGCATAGAAAAACAGAAAGAAGAAGAAAAAAACAATGACTAACGGTTTATATGTATGTATGTGTTTAGAGGCGCAGAAGGACAGGAACAATTTGGAACTGGATTTGATGGTGCTGTGTGAAGCGGACAAGGTTAAGCAGGAGGCACAACAACAAACAGTCGAAATTGAGAGACTGCTGATGGTGACCTTCGATCAGGTGCTGGAAATGTCCCACCTGCTGAAAGACGATAGGATGATGAATATGCTACACTATGGGGTGCTGCGCAAACAGATCGAAGTCCAGGACACACTCAAACGCATCGAGGAGAGCCAGACAGCCGATCTCGAGTACAAGGCGACAATGGAAAACCGCTCAGTTGGTAATTGAAACTAAAATTGTATGACAAAAAAAAAATCCACCATATTTAACGTAAACATGCCATACATTTTTACGCTGTGTAGTGCAAGAGTTTCGCAAATGGCAACGTGCCTTGCAAAAGTCCCAAGAGAAATATGCGGGAATCCAATTGGAATCGGAGGAATCCAATCGCCAGTGGCGCATTAAAATCGAAAGAGTGACGCAGCAGCGCAACCAAAAGATTATCGCATTGGTTCAGCTAAGCAAACAGCTCGCTGAGGTAAGCAGAACAATTGAATTTGATTTGATTTGATTCCATCGACTCTCACACACACATATTCAGTTTGAGGCGTTACCTGAGCTGCGTCAAATGAGTAGTAGCAGCAACAACAACAACAAGCCGAGCAATGTTGCACTCACTCTTCATTTGCAATCGGCCCGCGATTTTCTGGAAAACTATCCCATTGCTGAGCAGATGGTTGAAGATGCAGAAGTTATGCTTGACAGCAATCCAATTGCTGACATGATCGGTGAGGATGCGGCGCCGTTGCAATCTATAGTGGTGGTTAATAATCAACCGCTGGAGGATGTCAGCGATTCAAATCCACAAAAGCAAGTGCATTTTGCTCCACTGCCATCGCCAATTCGGGTTGACGATGACTCATCTAGTTTGGAACAAGAACAAAAATCAGAAACATCCGCTAAGAATTTTACTGAGCGTGCCATTGTTCAGTATGTGCAAATTTTACCAAAATTGGACTTGTCCATGGAATTTCAAACTGATTCAAATAGGAATCTGAACTTTAGTGATACTTTCGAATTGAATGAAAGCGTTTCAGATGAGCATTTGGGCAATGGCAAACAAATCGAAGGCGTTAAGAAAAGCATCAACGACACCGAAATTTTTATTGAAAATAATTTCTCACCAATGCAAACTGATGATTGCGCAAATGTGAATATTAATGATATAAGTAGTAGTATGGACATTCAAAATAATGAATTCTTTCTTCAATTTGATGAAAGTAGTGAAAAGCAGGGAAATAATGATCGCTCCTATGACCTCTAAAATATAATGTAATATAACTAATATACATCAACTTAAGTATATAAAGTATTCGACTCTTTTGTTTTGAAACAATATTAATTTCCTAATGCCAAAGAAGGCTGTTTAATTTCTCAGTTTCTCGATTTTACTTAATTATAATTTGGAAATTTGTTTTCTATTACATAAAACTCAATATCAAATATTCAACCAAAAAATATGTAAGACTAGTTTTTAAGCGGAACAAATAATCAAATATTTCATATTTCAAGCAGCAACGACAACAGAAACAGTTGCTATAACAGAACAACTTAATTATAGTATTTTCACTAATAAAATAATTTTTCGTTATACCCAATCTCAAGCAGTTTGTATTTTATCCGTTGCTCATCTCTGGTCACATTGAGAGTAGTTTAGCGCCCTTATCGTTATTTTTGTCAAATATGCTGTTGAATCCTGGAAATCCTTCAATGCCAATCGGAAGTAATTTTTAATGTATGCTGAAAATGTGCCCATTCGGCATCCTTAAGGAAATAGCCGAGTTATGGCTTGGCTTGGACAAATCTTTATAGATTTTCGAAGAGCATGGTGCGTTGTGATAACATGGACTTACATTATCAATCTGCCTTTAGGAATTTAGACCGTAAATATAGTGGGTCAATGCACAAAGTCAATGATAACTTAAAAATCTATCTAGCCGATTCATTGACTCCCCTGTATCCCAAGAGAAACAAAAGTTTAATTTTGTTATACATTTTTTTTTTTTTTATTGTTATTTTTCTTGTTTGTTCGTATCTGTGTTTTCTTTGCTTTTTAATATGTTTATATTATTATTTGCAAGCTCAACTTAAGGCATAATTATTATATGTATATTGAAGAAGACCAAAGTGCTGGCAAGAATAAATTATTATAACATTATAAAGCGTTCTTATTAAGATATTGCACATTATCGATTGATGTTACTGACTGAAAAAAGCGGAAAGCTCAACGAATTCTGCATATCAATTGCGCCAGCGTCTGGCAACGCTCGAAGTGCCGTGCTGCAACACTGCTCAGTCAGCATTTTCCAGCACTGAGAATTCTTTCGACTAGTTTTTTCGTTTCGTCAACTGGACGACAATAATAATAATATTGATACGTTCCCAAACCATTTTAAGAATATTTATAGAGAAAAATGAGTACGGCTCGTTTTGCCCGTTCGGGGCGCGTTCGAATCTGCATACTGATGAGCATGTTTGTGGTGCTCCTTATGATGATTGTCATTTACCACATGTCCCAACAGCAACTGGACGAGACTCGAGCTTTTCGCTTACGTTGCGAACAAACCCAGGAAGGATTAAACACACAGCTGCAATGTAAGCTACCCTCATTCTCCCAAGATTATACGATTCTATTTATTTGTACACATTTTCAGCACTCACCGTCGATAAATTGACCGCACAGAAAAAGTTGGAAGCGATGCGCACCGAAAAGCAAACCGTGCAGGACGATTACGAGAAGCAACAGGAAGCGGAACGTTCTTTGCAACAGAAATACGACGTGCAAGTGAGCAAGTACAAGCTACTCAATGACGAGCACGCCGAACTACAGGCAGAATGTGCCAAAAGCAAGACGCAATTGCAACAGCTCCGACAGGACTCGGCTGCCTTGAAGGCAAGCATTTCTCTGTAGAATCTCTAGCTGTGCATGGAGTAATTTAGATTTTGTCTACTTTTAGGCCAAGTACGAGGCACTACTAACGGAATCGGCGCACAAGAGCCGCACGCTGGAAGCGAAGATTACCGAATTAAAGGCTCAGTGCAAAGTGGAGTCACAACAACAGCAGCAGCAGCAACAGCTGATTAAGCCAGTCGAATCGTTGTCACCGGAGACGACACCAGCACGTCGCTCGAGTCCCGCGCAGCTGGCGCACAGCATCGAGAAGCCGCGCAACGAAAAGTCATTCAACGAGCAAGTGCAAGTGAGTCAAGGGCTGTACAGAATTGGCGGCATTGCCAAGCCGAGCCAACAGGCAACTAACCAACAATCAACAACTAAAACCCATGGTGTCGGTGTCGTTGCCGAGCAACGGCGGGAATTGCAACATCAGCCCATGCAGCGCTTCGAGGTGCGCAACAATCACAGCCTCATACTAAAGTCTGTTGAAAATTTTCAGATTGTGCCCAAGTTGCTTAAAACGTTAGCCGATGACATTGATAAACAGCATCAGCAAGAGCTGCCCATTTTAGCCGGCGCCGCCGTCGCTGCAGCCGTTTCGCCTCTGAGCGCGCCACGCAAGTCTAGCTCCAGTACTCCAAATGCAGAGGCATCGGCAAATGCGTCTGTGGCGCCCAAGGCCGTTGGCAGCAGCAGCAGCAGTGGACAGCCACCATTGGCCATGCCACCGGCCAAGCCATCGCATATAGTTAAAGTAGAACGCAGACTACCCGAGAATGTGGCACCCATTCCAGATAATTTCGATGGCAAGGGCGAGCCAGCAGCAGATATGGATACGGCAGCCGAAGAGCTGCCCAAGAACGATAACAACAATCGTTATTTGAATGTGGTCAAAGATCTGGAGTCGAACAAAAATCCTGGTGACTCTGGTGCACATGAGGTGAAGGATGCTCTGAATGAGCAGAACTTCAATTTGCCCGGCGCTGGGCATAATCTATTTGATGGCGATCTTGTGCCAGCACATGCGGCAGAGGCGGACAATAAGCTGATCGCTGCCGATGCAGCCGCCGTTGGTGGTGGTGTTGGCGGTGGTGATGATGATGACGACGATATGCTCGGCGATGTGGCGGTCAAGCAGCCCCAGCATTTGCTCGAAAACTTAAACTTAAACAACGAGATCGCTGGGGATCAGGGCAAGGAGTTTGCCGATGCTGTGCACTTGGAGGACGGCATGGATGAAGACCAAGATGGTAACTCTACTTCGATAGTAATTTGAATGTCTCACCTTTTTTCCTAAACGATTTATTTACTTTTCCAGAGGATGACTACAATGTGCCGGCACGCAAGCAAGGCGCCGATGCACCCGTTAGAAATTAGTAGATCAAATAATCCATTGTTCACATATGTATTTTATAAAACAACTGCATCTCTTTTTACAATAACAATAACCAGCCACCTTAGTTGTTAAGTTTAGGTCCCATTTTCATTACTATTAGTTTTCTTTCAAAGAGGCAGAAATTAAAACGTGCTTCTACAAATTCATAGAAACATTTCCACATTCGCAGCGGCCAATAGTCAACTGCAATATTCAATTCGATTTGCTACACTCTCTTAAGCGTTAAGCATTTTATTTGGTTTTCAAATTTCAATCAAATTCTTGATTTGCATAGTTATATATGTATATACATATTTAGAAAACTGAACATTTTATTTCATCATCTTTTTTGAGACATTATGAAGCATTGTATTAAGATATGTGAAATTATATTGTACACTTAAGTTGTTTTTATCATTGCTCGCAGTTGGCTGTTCAGGCATCCATTTATCCAACTTGTAGGTGTATACTTTGTTTTCTGTGATAAGAAACTTGCTGAGCTGCATTTTTTCGTTGCTTTAAACAATTGTGTCTATACTCATTCATATACAAGAATATATGTTAAGTCGATTCCCTGGAATAGTTATTTAATTAGCTCTTAAGTGAAGAATTGATCGAACAAAAACGTGTCTAAAAAATGAAACACAGAATCTTTATTTGAAGCATAATAAATTGAATTGCATAAATGTTAATCGTATATTTTATATTTTTTTGTTTTTATCTTAATGCATAGGACAAGTGCGATAATTATATTAAACGGCGCTCTGATTTAATTTAAGTAAAAATGCAAATAACTCAAACAAACTGAACAAATTAAATAAAGAATGAATATGAAATCAAACCTAAGATTAAAACTCAATATGCTTCACTGTGTGTGCGCCGTTATCCATGGATGCAACATGATCTGATCCAGTGGCAACCGATGCTGCGGATTTAACACTAATAGCTTTGATATCAAATGAGCTGCAGCTTTGGAAACGTGCTCCGGCAGCTTATAGTCGACATTAAGTATCTTCTTGTACGTTTCCTCAAAGTTCTTCGAGTAGAATGGCGCATGACCCACCAGCAGCTCGTAGCATAGCACACCCAAGCTCCAGAGATCCACGTTCTTGGTGTGTGGCTTGTTTAGCACCATTTCGGGCGGCAGATAATCAACTGTGCCGCACAGCGTCATCCGCATCGAATTCGGTTCATGCACCGACCACCCAAAATCGGCAATCTTCAGCACACCCTTGTGGCCCAACAACAAATTCTCCGGCTTGATATCCCGATGAATGATATCACGCTCATGCAAATACATTAGCGCCGAGCACAGCGCCTTGATATACGTTGCCGACTGACGATCATCGAATCGCTTCAGCGGCTGCGCCTGCAATGCACTGAAGAGCGTGCCTTGAGGCGCATACTCCAGTATCAAATAGATGCGCGCGTCGTCATGAAAATAGGCGTAGAGGCGCAGGATGTGCGGATTGCGCAGATGCGATTGGATTTCGATTTCGCGTCGCACCTGATGCTCCACATTCGATTCGCCAATCTGTCGCTTGAAGAGCACCTTCAAGGCGACAACAAATTGAGATTCCTTTTCGCGTGCCAAATACACATTGCCAAATTTGCCGCGACCCAACTGCCGACCAATGTCAAAGTTGCTTAAGGCCCAGGTCTTTTTGGGTTTGGCTGTTGCCGTTGCCGTTGCAGTCTCTTTAAGATTTATTTTTATTTTAGTAGTCACCTAAAATGCAGTGAAGCTTACCAGTCTTGTCCTTATCAGTGCTTTTGCTGCTGCCCGTTGCAGTGGCTGACGACGCCGGTTGCTTCTCAGTCTTGGCCAAATCCGTATCCCCTTTTTTGGTGGCTACAGCTGCAGCTGAAGCTGCTGGCAGCTGCTGCTGTGTCTGATATTGCGGTTCAGCTATTTGTGGCGCCTTTGTTGTTGTTAATTGGGCGGCAGTTTTGCTGGTGCTAGCCACAGGCGCCACATTCTCAATTGTTGGCTAAGCATGTTTGTAAGTAATAGATAAATGTAAAGCGCGCTTAAAGTCATCAGTTTTACAATTATACGCACCTTTTTCGCACAAATTAGTTGCTTTTTCTGCATTGCTATTGGAGCGACTCCAGAAGTGCTGGTTCCTGGCTTTAGTAATACATTTTCCTTATTTCGCAGCACATTATTAGGCTTGTGCGACATGTTTTTTTTTTTTAAACTAAATTTTTGTTGTTTTTTCAATTCGAAAGCCTGTAAAAATGCCAATCGGTTAAAACACTAGTCTAGCACTCTGTGACCTCTGTGAAAATAAAATGCCGTTCGTTTGAATTGGGAAGCGCGTGCACACGTTGCGCAGCGAATGTCGATTACACATGTGCATGTTATTGTTGACAGCTGAATGGCAACAGCTGTATGCACTTGGGTGAACAGCAACATCGTGATTTTGACACAGTACTCGATTTGTATAATTATTTATTAAAACAAAGTAATCATATTGCCAAATATGTGATTTCAATTTGGCGACTGTTAGTTTGTGTATGATTGTGTATGTTAGTTGTTAGTTAGTTAGTGGATGCACTTTGCTTTTGAATTTGTGTGATGAGTAACAGTTACCCGGGTATCGTTCGTATTTAATTCGTATGTTGCTGCTGCAATGCGACTGTGTATCTGAATAGAGCAAGAAAATGGCGTAGATGTCGAAAAATCGTTTTAGAAAAATTGTGCAAAACTCCAGTGGAAATTATTATAAAGTGCAGACGAAATGTTTCCTGGTGGCAACACCAATGCCAATTTAGGCTACAACAAACACAATCAATATATGCAGCAACCGTCACATTTTCTAGCCGCCCCAGTTCGCGGTCCGGGTCCAGTTCCCAGCCCAGCAATCGGCAATCCACTGGGTGCAGCAGCTGCAGCGACGGTCATGCCACTGAACATGCAGGGCAGCATCGACTGGGCGCAGCTGGCACAGCAATGGATACACATGCGCGACTCGTCAGCAGCGCCGCCAATGGCTAATTTTAGCATGAATATGCCAATTGCGCCTCCGCCGCCGATCATTAGCAACGCCCCAGAGTACCACCAACATCAACACCATCAGCAGCAGCAGCCGGCAGTGCGTCTGCAGCAGATGAAAACAGCATCACAATACGAGGAGCACGGCGAGGCGGAAATGGACATGGATATAGATGAAGAGGAGAATGAAAATAGTGTGCGTGCTCTGCATCATATTGAGAGTCTGCCACCGCCTCCCATTGTTACGCAATCCCAATGGATGGCCGGCAGGGCCAATGATGTGCCCATCACAGTGCCATCCAGCGATGCAAGTGAGTAAATTGCAGCACATTTAGTTGTTAGCTATACATGTAAAACATCTCTTAAAATCTTATGCTAGTCGGCTCTGGCACTCAGAAATGGAATGATTGGTCGACGCGTAACAATCCCACTTCGCATATTCCATCGCTTTTAAAACTTAACGTTTGCAATCCCAATGAACCACCACAGATGCCGCTGCAAACGCATCAGCCGCCGCACAACATCACCAGCGTTGGCGGTGGCGCCGCCGTCAGCTCAACCAGTGATATTGATGCAAACAAGCGTAAAATGTTGCCAGCATGGATTAGGTAAGTGCAACGTAATGGATAGTAATCTCATCCCAGCCAAAAGGTTTGGTCCATTGTAATATTTGTTCCCCAAATGCATTATTCAGATTATTTATTGTGGCTGTTTTTGTATTGCAGAGAGGGTTTGGAGAAAATGGAGCGTGAGAAGCAGCGTCAGCTAGAGCGACAGCAACGCACAACGCCGGAACCCGAATTGCCAGCGATCAATGTTAAGCAAGTATCAAGCAAAACACTAACAACACCTGTTAATCAATTGAACATGTCGAACGTGGTAAGTAGAGAAGTGCGTCTCTGGCTGCATTTGACTTGAATTTTGACTTGTGCAAGTGCCGAGTGCAATTGCAACATGAAACTCAATTGGTTGCCCAAATGCACACAAAACAATGCACAGCAGACCAAATAGTCAGCGTACTAAACAGAATGCCCTGCCATTTACATATGAACTTGACCACACTCAGGCAAGCGACAGCGAAGATTCAATTGCCGCCAATGAGGAGGCAACGCATGCGCCCAACATGGCTCAGCTAATAGGTAATGATGTATTGAGTAAACCCACTAACAGCGATGACGAGCACGAGCACGTCCAGGACGATGATGATGACGAGGAGGACGACAAACAGCAGCAGCACGCGCAGCAGCAGCAGCAAGATTCAGTCAGTCGAGACAATGTTGCAGCTGTTTCAGGGGCAAGCAATGCCGAAACTGCATTAAGTGGTAAAAACTACGAAGAAAGACTAGCCGATTTGGTAGGCATCACAATTTTCACACAAGGTGCGCTCAGCCAGGCAATGAAACCTAAAACCAGTTCGTGTCCCAGTTACAAGCAGCGTATTTCACTGAATAATATATTCTGATTTGAAGAATAGTTATTCCCAGTCAATCAATCAAGTGATAGTAGATTTGTATATATGTATATTAATATAATATTATATATTGACTACTACTGCGTATATTATAAATGTTTTCAGAATTCTTAAAACACAATTTCTATTTTCAAAAGTGCTTACAAGCCAGATAAGAAAAGTTGAACTCAAACATTTCGTTTCTATTTTCTATATATAAAATATATATTTCACAAGCGACTACTGTGTGCGGAGAGATAATATAGAAAATGAAATGAAAATATATTTAAAAAAAAAACGAGGAGACGCTTAATGGTTAGCGGTTTCATTGTGTGGCGCCACTTTGTTATTGAGAGGCATTTGAAATAGCGCAAACCAATCTATCCAAAAACCAATCTATAGATGCTTGTTGTGCGTCGCACACTAACCGAAATACTGCTGGAAACGACAAACGAAGAGATTGCAGCTATTGCTACTGAAACACTCCAAGCGCATCGCGCTAAAGGTACATTTATATTAAAACTATAGAACGTTAAGCTTATCGCCACAGATCTTTTACAGTGATACAATTTTAGTGTGTGTCCATTTCTGTAAGTACAAATATGCCTGGCTCTGTTTGTTTTTTTTTTGTTTTGCCACTCAATGCTTGTGTGGCAAATGCCCAAGTAAGTTGGGCGAAACGTACAAAAACACAAGAAAAAAGGCGCTGAAATCGTATGGAATTGTCAACAGGAAGTCAAGTCGGGAGGAAGTCGTCCTTAAATTGTGACGATCGAGTTTTGCGTTGATTAGTTTGAAAAATTGTAATTTTAATTTTATGTCACTGCTTTACACTACTTGAAACAAACAATCCAATCACATGCTGAATTTAACTATATAATCGTAATATATATAATATATATATATGTGTGTATGTAAATCAAAAGCGTCATCAGCCCAAGTGATTCGCAAAAGCGCCTTGTCCTCCATTACCGGCAACTTGGGTAAGTAACAAATTCCAATTTATCTCGTAAGATCTTGAACACTTTTGTTTAATAGGTAGTCTGAGTTTTTTGCTTACTCCTCCCCTCCCCCCCCCCCCCCAAACACCCTCTTGGCAACCAATACCCAACCCCAAAGAACCCCACGCCCACAACTCCCCCTTTAAAGTATTCTATCCATATGTTGTATACCGTGGACGGGATTGGCTAACTAAACACATTTGCTTCACATATGCGTAAATTTTGCTTGATTCTGTCCAAGCTAAATCGGTCTAAACACTAAAAAAAAAAAAACCGACGAAATCAAATTAAAACGTTCTTCGGTCGTTCAAGTTTGGTACCCTGTTTTTCGTCACTCTTTCTCTGTCTCTGCTAAACTATCTATTTAACTCAAAACAAAACAAAACAAAAAAAAAAGTATATATACAAAATAAAAAACAAAAATAAAGAAAAGCGCGCCTCTTTCAATGTACGCTTGGCAGCAACAATTAGCACTTGATTGATTTGAATTATAGGTTTAGCTGTCTACGGCGATTCCTCGAGCGATAGCGAAAACGATGAAGCTGCTGATGGCGCTAACGATGGCGCTCAACTCGAACGCATCGATGCATCTTCCAAAGATGACGATGATACTGCCGAGCTTAGCATAGATGAGCTTAAGGTATGTGGCTGACTTACCTATATATTTAGCAGGCATATTAATAATATATATTTTTGGTAGGCACGCATACGGAAAAGCAAACGTGCCTTTGAGAAAGTCATTGATGACATCGAGGAGCGTGTATCGCAACAGGAGCAATTGGATGAGCAAAAGCTACAGCATCACCGTAAGCTGGAACTTGAGCAAGCCGAGGCTGCCAGGCAGTCCGCTCAGAGTGATCAGCGGCACACAGATACGCCAGCCGATGAGACTGCAACAGCAACGACAGCAGCTTCTGCCAATGACAAACTACATCAATTTAGTGGTATGTTCAAAATGATCCCCATCAGGCAAAAGCATTCCAATTTATTGACTCCCTATTCGAAAACTCTCTAGTCAAACGTCTGAGTCGAAAGGAGCGTACAACGCGCTTCAGCGACAACAAGGACGGCAAGCCAGCTCCGAATTATGTGAGCCAAGTGGTGGCAGCTGCGACGGTGCCAAGCGGCAGCATTATGCCGCAGAAACCAAAGCCTGTCCCCAATCCGGCCACCAATTTGCTACAGATGCCCGAATCGATGGCTAGCATGCTGAATGCGGCAAACAAGGCGCTCGACAAGGCAAACAAAACGTCCAAAAAGTCGAAGAGCCGTCGTCGTCAGTCCACCTCATCCTCGTCTTCCAGCAGCGGTGATAGCAGCAGTCGCAGCTCAAGCAGCGACACCAATACCAGCTCCAACAGCTCCAAGTCCTCCCGCAATAGCAATGGGAGCAGCACTCGTAGCAGCGCTGCTGCCAAAAAACAAGGCAAGAGCAGCCACCGGCAGAGCAGAGGCAGCAGCGATCACCGACAGCGAAGCGACTCTAGTCGCAAGGGTCGTCGCAAGGACCACCATAGTAGCAGTCGCCATAATTATAACCGTCATCGAAGTAGTCACGAGAGTCGAGAACGCGATCGTGATCGAGATCGGGATCGGCATACAATTCACTATAGCAGCCAGCAGCAGCAGCATCGACGACGAGGTGGTCGCCATCAGCGAGATTCGAGCAACTCGGCAGAGGAGGAGGGTAGCAGCAGCTATAGACGCGGCTCGCGGCACAGCAGCAGTCGCAGCCACCAGAGCAGCAGCTACAGCAAACATCGAGAACGGACTCGATCCCGATCCAATTCGCGAAGTACACACAACTCCCAATCGTCCGTTTCCACATCGCATCCGCAGCCGCATCGCAAGCGTAAATAAATAAATATGCAATAATTGAACAGTCTTCTGTTTATGATGATACTCTTTAATGAAGCTTAAAACAATATACAAAAATTATAATAAACGTTTTAATTGATATCTCCTATCCGTGCTGTGAATTTAATTGATGGTGACGCAAATCGTAAAGATATATAAAGTAAATATATGTTTGCCTGCATTCTTCAGTCTTCTGTTATGAAATGATTAAATGCTAATCTATTTTCGAGTAAAACAGCTCCAAACTCCCAATGTGGAAAATCAATTTTAATTGTGAAAAGATTTGGTCGATGCATGTTATTTCAGTTAAATTAGACTTGGCACACATGCTTATTTATTATATATATATATATATCTTAAAGACCTTCCATACATATTTGTTCATATATTTGTATACTAGCAAGCATATTGAGATGTTTTACTTTCATATTGAATTAAACATAGAATTTTGTGTTGCATTCAAAGTATGGCTTGGTTATACAATTTAGTAAAAACGCAAATGATGATGTCGACCAGTTGTAGAAATAAATTTGTTGTTGTAGAACTAAAATGTATATAAAACAATATTGCGAATAGAAATTTTTAAAAAATTGATCACTTTGTTTAAGACAAAAACTAAAAACTACACATTAAAACTTGTCCACTACCTTTGGCAATTGGAGCCAACATTAAGCGACTGCTATGGCCTATCGTGTTAGTCGACAGTTGAGAAATAATACAAATAGCTAGTCTAGTCTAGGTTTAGCGGCGATTAGATTGACTCTTGTTGTTCCAGCGAGATTGCTGCGACCGCTGAGCGCGATGCGACGGCTGAGCTTGATGCTCGCAGGCATCTGCACGACGCAAGACCTCAGCGTAGGACAGATCCAGCCTCTTCAGTTTGTGGAACTCCTGCGACACCGTATTTGGATGGAACTCAACACCATTGACTTCGATAACGCAACCGTTGCGCTTGGCGCGATTGGCGCTCATATTACGATTATAGATAACCATTGGCGAGCCATTCCATTCGGTGCTGGAGCGTTCCGCTGGCACCCGACGGCCGACAACGCGCTCGGGCGCAAACATTTCCGGACGCATCGGCACAAAGTCTTTGCGGGTGCGCCGAGCACTGTGCGTGGAACCGGTTTGAGCCAGCGGTGAGGGTTGTGCAAGTGGTGACTCAACGCGACTGCCATTGATGTGCAGACTACGGTTCTTGCGACGATTTCTCTTCTTAATGCCAACGCCAACGGTCAAATACTCGAGTGGTTCACGCTTCAGTGGAGTCAGCACACGACCATTCTCCTCGATCGATTTAATGGCATTCGTATTCGGATTCGGTGTGCCACCAACCTGAGAGATGGACGTGCAGCTTGCCTGGGAGACGCGATTCTCCTGATTTTTGCATTCAGTAATATGCTTCTTGGCTGTCTTGCGTTCCAGCTTGGTGACGCACTCGGACATGGCAAACGACTGATCGGAAAACACCGATGAGATAATACTCTGCGTATCGTCACCAAAGTCAACAGAGAATTCCTCGTTGGCTGGTGCATCATTGGTCATTGGAGTTGGCTCATTCTTTGGCTGTGCACCTTCCTCATCGGACAATTTTGGTTTCTCGCCATCTTCTTTGTTGTCGGCGGCCTTCTTCAGCACACCAAAGATCTCCTTAAACAGTTCCCTGTACTCGGGCCGACTCTGGAAATGTGTGTCGATGGGGGTGACATCGTCGTAAATGCTTAGCTTGCATTCCTCGCCATTGCTAATTGAGCATAAAAAGTAACCGGGACGCTCCTCCGTCTGTGTGTACTTATTGCTGGTCTCCTCTGAAAACCCAGACGACGATGTCTCAGCCTCCGAGAACTCTGTGGATGCCCGACCACGAGCACTCTTGGCATTTTTCCCATCATCGGCTGCAGTTGCAGTCTGATCTGATCTGGTCTCCTGGTTGGCTACCGTGTTGAGCTTTTGAGTGGTTGATTGCACATCGTTTGGCAGCTGGACGGCGGCGTCTCCATTGATTGGATTGGTTTTGCGCACATTTGATGTGCGCTGCACCTCCAGCAGAGCTTCATATTTCTCGACCAGATCACGATATGGGTTCGGACTGCCAGCACTCTTCAACTCCAGCAATTCCGCCGAGTTTTCAGCCAACTGTGCGCTAAACTCACTGCCCAACAGGCTTCGTTCGTCATCCTCGGCCACGTCGTCGGTCTGGGCCACAGATGATTGGCCGTCATTGTTGGAGGCCTGTTCCTCCATGATGCGCAAGCAGCGGCTGCACATCTGCCCTTGCCGCACATCATCCAGCAGCGAGAACTCATCCTGCATGGACATCATCTCCTCGTTTGTGCTTGTAATTGCATTACGGCTCTGAAGCGTTTGGTTCTCTTGGATAATGGCCACCAGCTGCTCCTCCAGTTCGACATTACGCTGCCTTTCCGCCATAAAGTTACGACGCAGTAGCTCCAAATCGGTTATCAGACTCATCAGCTCCTCATTCTCCTCACCCTTGATGCCGGCGGCAGCGGCTGCTTCCATAATCTCCTCCGGGCCGCCCACATCGCTCAAGGCCATCGATCGATCATTGCCATGCGATAACTCCGTGATGCCCGTTGAGTTCGCATTTGCAGCAAATGAGTTGTTCTCAATGGGCGTGGCATTCATGTCGGGAGTGCTGCCCACTGCCCATGGTTTGGGTAAGCTAAGCAGATCGATGCGCTCCTGCGGCTGCTGCGATGGCTTTTCATTTTTACGCCGTTCCGCACTTAGGCGGCGACGTGTCTCCTCCAGCTGCTGGTTGAGCTCCTCGCAACGTGCCTCGAGAGATTCAATGTTGGCGCCCAGCGATTTGATTTGCTTCTTGTCGCGCGTCTTCTCCAATGTCAGCCGGTGATTGCCACGCTCCAAATCCTGTATGCCCACCTCCAGCTGCTCGTAGACCTTCAAACGCGTATCGTTCACCTCGGCCATGGCATTGATCTGCTTGCGCAGATGCACAATCTCGCGCTGTTGCTCCTCGTTGCGGCATTTGTGCTCCTTCAGCATTATCTCCAGATCCTTGTTTCGCTCGAGCAGCGTTTTGCCCAGCTCCGCTGCCAGCTGCAGATCATTGAGCATGAACTGCGATGATACATCCACGTCCGACTCACCGCAGGTGTCTTCCTCAAGCTTGCTGCCGTCCATTTTTATATTTTGTTGTTTTTTTTTTTTGGCTTTACTTTCTTGGTCTGTTTCTGTTGTGGTGAGTGAATTATTCAGAAATTATTATTCGCCCTGACGACCGCAAATCACACAAATCACATGTTTATTGATTTTTGCCTTACGTTTTGGTTGCTGTGAGTACTGATTCTCTGCGCATATTCTGCCCGTCAATAATTACCAGCTTAGGCACTGAGCTGGCCTTTTCTCTATCCGCTATCCGATACCTGATTTAGATTCGCTTTCGCCTTGCTATTTACATATATATATGGATAAATATTTTGCTTGTTACGTCACCGATTTTAAAGCAATCGCCAATTGCATAAGTTAACAACGACCAAAGTTTTGCTTTTATGCTCGCTTTATGCTCAAGCGCAAGTGCAAGTGCAGTGCAACCATAAAGTTAGAAACCGGCAAAAACCTACCCCTTGTAGCTGTTAAAGCCAGGGACGTAGACAGGGAGGCCTGCGAAATACACATTTGAAAACAAAATATACATATAAATGCATGTTTATTGCAGCCATTATCAATTCGAATTCGTATTCATTTAACTTACGTCGGCTTCTTGAATTTGAGCTGTGTACATCACACTTTTATATGCATGCTATAAAGATTATTAAATTGTAGAAAGATGGACTTTAGACATTATATTTTATATACATATATATTTAAATATGAATGCACACTGGGCGTAATATAGGCTTGAAATAAGTCAACAATTGAGTCTCATTCAGTTTGATAGGCGATTGTGTGCCGCAAACCTGTTTGGTAAACGCTTCAGCTCAGACTAAAAGCCATACCACCAGCCATGACAACTCTAAAAAATTGTCGTTTTTCTTTGCTCAAATACATACATATATATATATATGTATTTATACAAAGCAGAGTATTGACAAAGAACACAGGGTCAGCGGCAACAGATAATAAAAATTAGCAAGTTCACCTTTACCGCAATTTGTCTAGTGTTAAGCAAATATAAACACAAGTGGAGATTTGTGGTTAAGCCAAGCCAGTGTTGTATTCCCCCATTTAAATAAGCTGCCTACGCGCCTGACAAAAGTAAAAACAGCTGTTCTCGGCTAGGGTGAAAAGTAATCTGTAAAAAAGCTCCCATGTTCAAAGTACGGAAAATATTTGAAATATTTATTAATGTATATGAAGACTTATATCAATGTGAACGAAATTAGAAATATGTATATTTGGTACAATATGTACATATAATTATAGCTAATATTAATGTATTAATTACCTTTATCATAACGAGTATTTAGTTTAAACTTAATTTTAAATTGAAATTTTTATGGACATTGGTAAACTTGTACAATTTTGAGCAGTTTGTAAAAGCGTTTTTAATTTAAATCAAATACGTTTAATCCTCGCTTTGCGCTGTTCTTAGTTGTTGCTGCTGCTGCTTGTATCGCTGTTCGTAGGGATCACCGTAGTCCACCTTGCCGATCTCATAGTGGGCCATTTTATTGCGATGAATCGTGAGCAAGGCGCCACTCTTGAAGTTATCCCCGCAGATACCGCAGTTGTATGGACGCAGCAACATGGGTGGCAGCGATTCGCCCTCCCGCTGGAGTCGCATCCGTTCAATGTCCTCGGCACGTCGCTTGTTCACGCGACTGTTCTCATAGGGATCGAGGTAATCGACGCCCTCCCGGCCAGTCTCATGGTGTCGCTTCTGGTTGCGATGAATATTCAAGAGGGAGCCGCATACAAAACTCTTATCGCAAACACCACATGCGTAGGGTCGTTCGCCCGTGTGCCGTCGCATGTGAATCTTCAGATCGTTGGACTGCACAAATCTCTTGTCGCACTTGTCACAGGCGTAGGGACGATGGCCCGTGTGGAGGCGCATGTGGCGCGCCAGTTTGTTTTGCGAAATGAATTTCTTGGCGCAGATTTTGCATTCGCTCGGACGCTCGCCGGTATGCTGGCGCTTGTGCAGATTCAGATCCTGGCCGCGTGGAAATGCCTTGTCGCATACGTCGCACTTGTACGGATTATCGCCGGTATGCCGTCGTATGTGTATCGTTAGGCTGGAGACGGGAAAACTAATTCCACAATGGGGGCACTCACGACGCTTGGCAGCACGCTTGGGCGGCACACTCCTGGCAAGATCGTCGGCATCGCCACTGGCGGCGACCACCTCCGGATGAAATGCAATCAGATGGCGGCGCAGTGTGTCCTGACGCTTGAATAATCGCGGACAGTGTTCGCAGATGAGGGCGCCGCTGCTGCTGTGCTCCCTGGCCAGCTCCTGGGCAGCAACATTTGCCGCTTGCCTGTGTGCGGTGGCGAAATGGCGAGCCAGCGATTTATTTTTAGCAAAGATCCGTGGACAACTGGCACATTTGTACATATAGTTTTGGGAGTGCGCCAGTCGCATGCCCAGCTGTGAGGGTCGCTCTTCCAAAAGACCGGGCTCAACACTTATCTCTGCATCGGAGTCTTCTTGTACAAGTTCGCTCGGTTCGTCAGTGCTATTGTTCAGCAGGGGCTTTTCCTCACATGGTGTTTCTTCTGAGTGTACCAGCTCCGCCTCCACTTCCGCCTCATCCTCCTCTTCCTCATGTAGTTCAATGACGGATTCGCATTCATCCAACTGCACGAAATGATCTTCCTCTTGAACTAGTTCCTCATATTCCTCCACATCCACATTCACAACGGCAGCAGCTGATTGCTCCCGCTCCAGATGGCTACACAATGCCTGTAGCGTCTCATTGGACTTTTCGACGTCGCGTATAAACTCATAGGCACTAATCAGGCGACGCGTGCAGCTCTGGCACAGCTGTGTCGGTAGATTCGGTTCGTTCCAGTTGCACTGCAAGTCCATTTTTCGCTCAGGTTACAAAGTTCGGTTTGTTTTAGTTGTAGTGTTTTTATTTACAATACCTTCACATTGGATACGTTCTCCAACAGCTGCCACAGCTCTAAGTTCAGGTCGTTAAACTCAATTTCATCGCGAAGGCATAATGTGGTTTCGTGGGACTCCAGGCAAACGCGACAAGTCTGCGCATTCACGCTTATATTGACTTGGTCTGGTGCCTCAATCTCTTCCTCGATACTTTCCATTTTATCATAGCCCCGGAGTAGGCACTACTTATATCTTTTATCAATTTTACCCAACACTAACAGCTACCCAGCAAATGTGGTCACCCAAAATCTGCAAATAATCTAGCATGTTATTAACAGAATGCATGATTTTGTTCGTTGAAGCTGCGTCGTTTTTTCTCAAAGAAAAAAAAACTGTAAACATGACTTGGTAGTGCAGTTTTTTAAGAAATAGTTTTGTTACCGGCTCAATGATAGAAATCTTTTTCCAGTTGGCGTCAGCTCATTTCCAGTAATACTTGAAAAGCTGCGGTTAATATTTGAAACTGAATTTAACAGCTGCTAAACCTTTGTATATGGTAACGTGCTGTAAGGAAACACATTATATATCGATAACTAGGAAGAGACATAACAAAACCTCAATACGACTGTTTATAATCCCACTCGACAGATAAAAAAAAGTTATCGATAATGAAAAACTCCAGAAAGGTTTAGCAGCAATTTAAAATATTCGTTTAGATTCGATTGTATAATTTCGAGATTCTATAACAGAAATGTTATATTAGTAATAATAATATAATGAAATACAAAATGAATATTAAATTAATTGCAAACAGATTCATTCATTGTAGATCACAACTAAGCTCAGCACCTATTCTACATATCTGGGTGCACTAGGATTATGGGGCAGTGATAAAAGCGGCACGCCCGGCATATCCTCCGTTGGTGGTGCCGTCGGTACTGCAAAATTTGTGTACATGGGATAACGTGGTATGAAATCATCGGTGCGATTATGCTCATTTACGTCCGTATCGATAAACTTATCACCAATATGCTTGGCTTCCTCAAAGGAAGGTGGTTCTGAAATTGATGAGAAATTTGAGTTCTCTAGTATTTTGAGCAGATTTAAGTCGCTTACTGCAATTATCATAGGTAGGTGGTAGATCTGCCGCTGCGCCTGATGGCGTATCCGGCGTCTGGGGTATCCACTCCGCCACATGTGTTGGATTCTCCGCGCTTTGCGCTAACGGTATAGTGCCAATTACAATAGGCATTTCAATCTCCGAGTCCGAATGGCAATCCCCAGTCTTAATTGCCATTTTAATGTGGTAGGACACGTTTATAATGCGATTATTTCGAGATGAGGGCGGCACGGGCGGTATGTCGAGGCTGGCAGTGATTAGCCGCTTCGATAGGCGTCTCACATGTTCGGATTCCGATTTTTCGAAGAGAATATTTGAATGCTTGCGCGTTTTGTATCTTGGCGTTGTGGCCTTGAATTCATAGATTTGTATTAGGGATATTTCGACTCCGTGCAAATCGTAGCCATGCGACTGATTATCCACATGCAGGGTATAGTGTATCCTCTGACCTGGCGCATATCCACCAAAGGGTATTGTTAGCGTTGAGATGACCGGACCCGAGGAACAGGGCCAGCAGCAAAAGTACTTGATCTCCTCATTTTTTATGGGTATCTGAAAAAAAAAAAAATTATATTATTTAAAATTTAAGAGAATAGAAGAAACTAAAGGATCTACCAGCATCTCCGGATACATGTTCAGATTATAGGATTGCAAGACAGTTATTGGCTGCTTGAATTCATTATTGAAGCGCCAGGAACGATCCACCACGAGTGAGACCTCGTAGGCGATCTTGCCGTACTTCTCCACACACGACGTCGGGCAGTCCAGTGGCAGGGGTATTTGGAATACGTAAGTGTGCGTTCCCAGCGGAAATTCGCCCTCGCCGAAGACATTTGTTCGAGTGGTCAAATACGTTTCGGTGCCCCGAAAATACTCTGTATAACGCTGGGTTTTACCGTTAACGGTGCGAGAGCGTTGCTCCTCCCATCGCACTTTTCCCTCTCCGGCGAACAGAATGTACACCTCTGTTGAGATACAAATAAATACAGCATTAAGTTCTGGAATACGCTTGACCTTGGGTATTTTGCAAGCTCCTCTTTGTTCGGTGTTTCGCCGGCTCTGAGTTTTTTGAATAAAAGCACACTGCTCACGCCTAATAAACTTTGCAGCAAATCTTGCTCGCTGCACTGATGAGCTTTTTTTATTTAGATTGCGTTGCTCTGAGCACCAAATATTTCAGCTCGTTTCTTTCTGATTTGATTGTTGTATTGTTTTGCACTGTGTGCTGTATTTCTCAATTTTATAATACTAACAAATATATAATATGTAAATGGGCATATTTGTCTACAAAACATTAAAAAAAATTTTTTTTTGTTTTTGTTATGAAAGCAATTGTTGAAAGTATACAATAATAATAATTTTTAAGAAAATATGTTGTAACTTGCTCTTTCGAAAACATGTTTTTAATACGCCCTAAAATATTTGATGGCATATCTTATCAGTACGCGTAGTGCAAGCAGTAAGATTATTCTTAGCATAAGGTCAATTTCGTGATAATTAACATTGAATACAGAGTAGCGCAGCAGCATTTTAAAATTTCAAATTACCATTGACAGACTTGTTGCTTGTGGTATTTAAAACAACGCGTCCATTAATTGTTTCGCCGCTGTAGTAAATCGGATTGGGCCGATCGAATTCGAAAACACAAGTAGAGGGCATGGTAAAAGTAGATACAATCTGTCACTGCTGAAGCCCACGCAATTGTATAAGTACTGCCAACTTTAAAGTATATATGTACACAAAATTCGAAATTAATTTTTAATGGAATGCCGCACGCGACTCAAACAACTGAGACGCCAAAGGTCCCAATACAACTGAAAAGTCGAACATCTAAATGCGCTAAAGAGCAAAATGTTTGAGAGAGTTTAACTAACGTGACATCATCAGTTGAGAGCGTCAACGTTAAAGCAAAAGCTCCTCGCAAAGAGAAATGAAATATTCTAAGAGCTCCGTTATCGCTCATTTTTTAATTCTTCTGCAACCGGCTCTTATACTGCCTAGTGCCAGTACTAATTTGAAGTAGATTAAAGAGTTATGCAAATGTGTGTGTGTGTGTTAACTATGCAGAGGAGAGATTTCCTACTGCACATACAAACATATGCTACGTTGATTTCCAATTTCAAAATGTAGCGACCGAAAAACAGACACGTATGCTACGTTCTTTTTTATGTTTTTGTGTTTTGGTCTTAGTTTGAGTTCGTTCTGCGTACTGTGCGACAAGGATTAATAAGAACTCAAGTGGGTTATTAACTAAAAACATAACATTTCAATTTCAGCTCTTTATATTGTTGTCGCACTTGATTATAAGATTTTATTTTTTGAGATTACTCCGCCGTCTTTTTCCCCACCAGGAAGCTTAACAATGGCGCGGCGTCTCTAATGGTGGACAATTCGGCTATCGATCCATCCAAATTAATATCGATCCTTCGTACTATCAAAATCATAATAATCGAGTAATAGGGATGATCAATGACACTAACAAAAGCATCGATTAATATACGTTAAGAATTACAGTATGGCAATTACACAATGACCCTAACAATATATGCCATACACCATATTTTATATCTTTCTATCTGTTCAGTTGTAAAACAAAGTGTTTTGTTCTATTAAGTGCATGATTTTTGAATTTGTTAAATATTTTTTCAATTATCGACCAAAGACATGACCCTTCCCATATTCAAAATATTGGTCTGCTGAAAGCAGGGCATAAATAAATAACTCAACTTTTACTTCAAATGTTTTTATTATAAATTTCGACACTTTTATGGGCAACTACTACAAAGGAACAAAAGAAAACATTCCAAAACAGAGTCAAGAAAGTGCTCATCAAATTAAAACAAGAAACTTGACTCATTATTTTCATTGTAAATGTAGCTTTTGATTATGAGTAAGTAGATGTGTGTGGGTGTATGTGTGTATGTGTGTATGTGTATATGTGGTTGCCAAGCTGGGAACAAGTTGTGGCTGCTTCACTTCTTCAGCGTCTGCACAAAGTTGCCTAGATCGTATTCCTCCTCATACTGATGTTCGGACCATAGCTCCGGCAAGTTCTCAATGAATGTGTTCATGGACATGCTACCAGCGCTGCCAGCGGCTGCAGCTGTGCCTGCTGCTCCCTGTGACTTATTATTGTTGCCGCCATTGAACAGGTCGAAGATCTGCGAGGTGCCCATGGTCTGGAGCGAGGCATTCTCGGCACTCACCACCGTATTTGCTGTGACAATTTTAAACTTTTGCAGGCTCATGATCTTCTCCTCGAGCGAGTTGCGTGTGATCAGGCGATACACATTGACCACCTTCTTTTGGCCAATGCGATGCGCACGATCCATGGCCTGCAGATCCTTCATGGGATTCCAGTCGTGCTCCACAAAGATGACGGTATCGGCACCAGTCAAATTCAGGCCCAAGCCACCCACCTGCACATGACACAAATAAAACATTTAACTTGGTTGCCAAATGGGGATCACAAATTTTTGGCTTACCAAAGTGGTCAGGAGCAGGACATCGATGCTGGGATCGCTGTTGAAGTTGTTCACAATATCCTGTCGCATGGAAGCTGGCACGCTGCCATCCAGTCGCAGATAAGTGACCCTGGGCAAATGTTTGCGCAACAAATCGTGCTCCACAATGTCCAGCATGGCCTTCAGCTGGCAGAAGATGAGCGCCCGATGCTGGCTGACTGACTCCGTCTGCACCCCAATGCCGCAGTCCAAAAGCAGTTGTCTGCAAAAGTGAGGCGGGTTAGAGTTAATCATAAGAAGTGGATGGGGTGGACTATAAACTTACTTTAAGGCAGGCAGCTTGGCCGAGTGCTCGATGTCGTCCAGAGTGCTATTGGTGAGTGCCAGCTGGGCGGCGACACTGCTGCTGAGATCATCGCTCGGCTGGCGCAGCACCAGCTTGGGATGATTGCAGACGTTCTGCAGATAGCGTAGCGCCTGGAATATGTGCGATTTGGTGCCGAGATTCTCCGTATCATCCAACTTATCCAAACAGTCTTTCAGGTGTTTATTGCTAAAGTCTTCGTAGAGGCGCAACTGCAGCGGACTCAGTTCGCACAACAGATCCTGTGTGATTTTGGGCGGCAGATCGGTGAGCACATCCTCCTTGACGCGACGCAACAGGAATGGCAGCACCTGGCGATGCAGCGCCTCCATGGCCAACACACCGGCCTCCTGCTCCTTGGGTGAGGTTTTGCCGTCGCGCGACGCTAGAATAGGACGGGAATAGCGTTGAATGAACTGCTTCTCGGTGCCGAGGAAGCCAGGCATTAGGAAATCAAACAGTGACCACAACTCAAGCACATTGTTCTGTATGGGTGTGCCAGAGAGGATTAGCCGATGTTTGGCCTTCAACTGTTTAATGGCCTTGGAGCTCTTCGTTTTGCCGTTCTTGATGATGTGTCCCTCGTCGAGGACACAGTAATTGAAGTGTATGCTACTAAAGTAGTCAATGTCCTTGCGTACGGTGTCGTACGATGCAACCACCAGATTGCAAGTGGTGCCAATTTGGCTGCGCAACTTCTCGCGTCCAACGGGAAAGCCAAAGTAGTGCAGCGGTCGCAACACCGGCGATTGGGGTGCCAAAAATTTCTCCACCTCGTATACCCAGTGGCCGGTAAGGGTGGGTGGACAAATGACCAGGCTGGGCAGCGGTGACGCATTGGCCTCCTGCCGCTGCACATGATCGCCGGCCAATATGCAGATGGTCTGCAGCGTCTTGCCCAGACCCATATCATCGCAGAGAATGCCATGCAAATTGTACTTGTTGAGGAACCACAGCCAGTTGATGCCAGCCTGCTGATAGCCACGCAACTCCACGCTCAGCGCCACCGGCACTCGGTAATCCGGAATCGTCTTGGGTGCAAACAGATAGTCGAGGAACTCGCGATCGCGTGTCTTGCGCTCCTGCAGCGGCTCGCTCTTGATGATCTGCTGTTGCGTCGCCTTTCCACTGCTGCTACTGCTGCTGGTGCTGTCGAGCGGCATTAGCTGGATGAGTGTGGCAAAGGAGTGGGTGGCGAGCAGGCGCACAGACTCATCAGAATCGCTCATAGCGCCGAGCAGCGGCACCACGAGCAGCACAATATATGGCACAACACGGATCTGCAAACGATTCACGACCCGCTCAATCGTCTCCACGGCGCCCTGTCGTTCAATGGGTCGCTCAATTTTGAGCAGCAGCGCCAGCAGCTCATCAACGACAAATTGCATCGTGCGACATGCATCAATCTCGGCCAGGGCGGCAATGCAACGTGCCGCCATGTGACGCAAGACCTTGAGCGGATGCCGCACAACGAAGCCTAGATGGGGCAGCAGCGCAAACAGCTCGCCATGCAACGATGCGTGCAGATGCGGCGCCGCCGTTTCGATCAGTTGCATCGAGCTAATCAGCTCATTGCAGGCCGCCAGATCGGGCAACGTGCTGGCCAGCGCCTGTGCATCCGTTTTAGCCACAAACTGCTCCAGTTTGCCGAACATCAGCTGCTGAAAGATAGGCACCTTCTCCACGATGCGCTCCCCAAACGCACTGCACAGCTTGGCAATGGCGCTGGCCGAACCCAAACGCTGAATCCGACACTGACGCGCCTCCGCCTCTTTGGCCTGCTGGGTGCTAATCTCAACACTGGCCGCGGCTGCGGCAGCAGCAGCCAGAATCTCACTGGCCGGCGGTCTGCCAGGACCCCGTGGTGCTGGTGTCAGTGTTGACGTCGCTGCTCCGCCAGCTCGTGCATTGGCGCCGCAACTGTTGCCGCTGCTGCTGCTATTGTTGCGTGTCGCCTGCTGCTGCTGCTTGAGCGTCAGAATGCCGTAGTAGTCGCAGAGGTCATTGCCACTAACCGTGGCAGTGGAACGTGTCTCCAGCAGCGTGTGAGCAGGCATCAACTGAAAGGCATAGATTTAAGCACAGATTAGCCAAGGCTTTACATACAACATAATAAGTTGGGCTCGTCACAAAATCATTTCAAGTTATAATTAACATAAAAGTAAAATAAAATGAATTTTATTTTATGCCTATTGTTGAAATTGAGAGAGATCGAGAGAAAGAGGCGTCTTACCAGCTTGGGCGTGTGGTCCGTATCGCTCCGGAGCAGGGTGCACAGATTGTTTAGGATTTTGCTATTGGGACTAGGATTCCTATCACAGACTTGGTCCATGAGATGCACCAAGAAGTCGGCGGACAGCTGCTGCAGTGGCAGGCACTGTTCCCGCTTTATTGACTCCATGAGTGGCTTGACAACCGGATTCAGTTTGTCCGGCAGGCAGTGCAGGGCACAGATGGCGCCGGCCAGGGCCGCCTGGGCGCTGACATGGTAGGCGCCCTGTTCACTAGTCGTCTGTTGATACGACGCTTGCAGGCTGCGTCGGCGCTCGAGGAGCGTGTCCAGCACCTTCGGCTTTAGAGCATAGCTGCGCAGATTGTCGCTGAGCGTGGTGGCCACCGCCTCAATCTGGTCGAGCGTCAGAATCTTGGCATTGTTGAAGTCATTGATGGGTATTTTGCTCTGCTTCAGCGTCGCTATAAAGTCCTGTGCCTCCTGCAGCAGCCGGGTCAACGACATGGCCACCTCATCGTAGTAGAAATACTCGGACACACACTGATGCAGCTTCTCCTGCAGATTGGGCGGCCCGGGACGCACAGGCTCATCGTCTAGCGCCCAGAAAGCGATGATCAAGCCGCACACAATGCGCTGCACCGCCGAATGGGCGTTCAAATGGCCGAGCACCACCTTCGTATAGCAATCCGTGGGACTCTCCACCTGCGGCGTATAGAGCACACCCGGCGCCGGCTGCACCAGATAATGGGAGAGGGCGCCCAGAGCTCGCGATGCCGTGATCCGGGCACGCACAAAGTTTGCCTCTCGCTGCTCCGACGGCGTCGCCTCGCTGCCGCCCAAATACAGCTTCTGCATGGCATTGCTTTGGGCCAAGGCGGCACCGCCCAGATCATCGCCAATGCGCAGCGGACGCCGGCGCACATTTGTCGCGGATGCGTTTGTTGCTGCATCTACGCCACCGCCGGCAACGGCACGAATGAGCACGGCCGGATCGAAGGAGAGACGCGGTGGCTGCATGGCCAGGCATATCCAGGACGAAACAAAGGGGCAGGCGGCGTGCAGTAGGGCACCCAAATCGGCGTGCTCGATGAGATTGGCCCAGACACGATGCGCCAGCGTTTGAATGTCCGCCTGCGGCTCAACAAGCATACGCTGATAGATGTGACGCAGCGCCTGCTGCAATAACTGCGCGTTCCAGTCGACGACGCCAAAGTTGGATTCGCTGCTTGGCTCGTCGCCACTGCTCGTCAGGGTGAGCAACGTCTTTAGCGTGGAGCGACGCACCGAGCTGGTGCTGTGCGTTAGGAAGGGAAAGAGGCGCGGCACCAGCGTGCCCATCGGATCCATCTGTATCCAGCTGGCCGCCTTCGGCAGACAGAGTATGGCCGCCAACAAGCCCATGAAACTATTGCAGGCCGAGGTCAGCTCATCCTGATCGACGAGCAGATCCCACAGCATCTTCACAATGGACGACACCTGTGCGGTACTCAGTAGCTTGGGCAGCCACATGGCAACTGGTATTAGAGTGGCGGCAGCCACAGCACCCACATCATCGACGGGATCGAGCAGACCCAGCAGTATGTCCGGTATGGATTTGGGCAGGTAAATGGGCAGCAGTTCTTCACGCACCACGAACACATACTTCAGGCCGAGCAGTCCGCCATGGCGCACCTCCCATTCGTTTTTGTGTCGTATCAGCTGCAGCAGAATGTCCACAATGCGATGCACCTTGGGCTCATCGATGGCCTTCACCAGGGTGCCAAGCACTTGGGCGCATGTCTCGCGGACTGGCGCGACCACCTGATCGGAGACAAAGTCACCGAAACGATCCAGGCACAGTACGCAGAGCAATCGGAGTGCTGCATCCTCCAGCCAGCGACCGTGTGCCTCGTGCATTTGTTCCTGACTCTGTTGCACACACTTCCCTGCCCCCTTGCCGTGCAGATTGATTAGCTGGCGCAGTGCTGTCGCCGCACCGTGACGCACCTCCCATTTGGCGTGAAAGAGATCAATGAAGAGCCGAGCACAAAAGTTCTCCAAGGGCCAAGACACAGCATCGACCCACATCCCCGTTACATCTGGCACAGCGGCTGTTGGCAATAATAATATTGAAATTATTAATTTATGTAATTTATCATTTGTATATATAAAGCTGTTAAAAGTTCCCCACTGCTGATATAATAATGCCACTAAAATAAAACGTTTAATGGTTATAATTAACACATCAAGATTATAAACCGTAGCCGGCATCTAAATATACTTTAATTTGTAAATTAGACACAGTTAATATTACTTTAAGTTTTGCTGGCACAGCTCATTTATGTGGATCAAAATAAAAATACAACCTGCAAGTGATCGAATATGCGTATTCCATTAAAAAGTTGAAATATATTATGAAATCCTAGCCGGGTTCTATGACATCATTCTCCCTAAATACTGCTGCGCATCTGAATCAGATATATACAAAAATATATTCTTCTCAAATGAGCCTCTGTGGCATTTACAACACATTGCGTTCGGCAATGTTTAGCAACATCTGTGCGCAATTAGAAAAATCGAAATGAAAAAGAATTTACAATAAATGTGAAGACAAAGAGGCAAGATAAACGAGAACAGCGTTTAGCGTAAGATGTTAGTATCAGGAATATTATAATAATCATAGCAGGATAATCACATTAATGGAATAGAGCATAACTATAACTATATTTTACACTTCTAGGCAAATGATTTAATAGGAAATAAGACTGACCACATAATCTAAGGGATTTATTTTAGAATTTAGCTTGATGCAGCGATTCAAATGTGAAGACAAAGTGCCTTCAATGAATTGAATAAACGAGAGCAGCCTTCAGAGTAAGATGATCAGCTGCATCGTTAAAGTAATTTAACTGCGTCTATTTCAAAATGAATACTTCGGTATGCGTTCAAAAAAAGAAGAAAGAAATACACATTGCGTCACACGCTGAGTGAGTAGCTCTGGCTGTGAAGCCCACGCACCGTTTAAGCTATAGAAGACCTCTTGTCTGTCGTTTGCCTTCAGTTTCTTCTTCTCTGGCTCATCCGATGTGGTGTTGCCGTTGCTGTTGTTGTTGTTATTGCTGTTGTTGCTATTATTATTATTATTGTTGTTGATGTTATTGTTGTTGCTGCTATTGCTGCAGCTGCTGTTGCTGTTGCTGCAGCTGTTGTTGCCAGCGCCGATCCCGATGCCAGCTGTTGAGTTGCGTCGACTGCAGGTGGGCGTCACTGTGGTGCCGCCACCGCCACCGCCACCAGTGGTGGAGCTGCCTTGCCGCGCTTTGCGCTTGGCTCGATTCATTTCACGACAGCTCAGCTTGTGGCCAGCAGCAGCAGCAGCAGCTGCGCCTCCCTTTCCATTGGCCGGCTGAATGTTGAGTAGATGCTCCACCGGCAGTTTCTCGGCATTAACATTGTAGCTGGTGCCGGAACGGGCGAGAGCCACATCCTCGTCACTGATCATGTCGGTGAGATGGACGCCCAGCTTTGCGGCAGTGGTCAGTCCCAGCTTGTCGTTGAGCAGCGCTCGCTGGCGACTTAGGCGTGCGGCGACACTCTGATCCTCGGCCCCGCCGCCACTGGCGGGCTGCTCCTCTTGGACATCGAACTCATTGCCCTCAGAGCCGATGAGACGGGCGCCCTTCTGCAATATCTGCTGCAGATCGAATTCATCGAAGCTGAGCAAACGTTCGCTGCTGCTGCGGCACAGCGTGGTCGTCGTTGTGGATGAAGAAGCATTCGATTGACAGCTGTCCTCCTCGGTGGCATCGCTGGCGGTGCGTTCCTTCTTCAAATTGAGAATGATGCCCAAAGGCTGTTCCGGTTGCCAGGGCGGCACCTGTTTCAGTATCGCCTCCACCGACTGCGCCGCTGCAATCCGCGTCTCCCACGACGCACTGTGCAAATAGCCGACGAGCCGGTTAAGCAACGCGTGCAGCTCATGTGGATATAGCTTTTGAACCTCACCAATCTGCTTGGCGGCCGCTTGCCGCGTCGCCGCCGTCGAGCCCGACTCGAGCAGTATGAAAAGGCGATCAAGTCTGCAATCGAAAAACAAAAATTTCATAAATACCCAAAGAAATGCATTACTTAGTAAAGAGCCACACTTACCGGGAAGTCATATTATAGTTGAGATTTGTGATACGTTTCAATTGATTGTGCAATCGAAGTCCGGACTGCTCTAATTACTAGAAGTACCTAATCTGCAAATAAAAAGGAATTAAAAACGAACAATTATTAGCTGAATTTGAATAAATTGAATATTGCACAATGTAAGTTAAGAGTACTAAATATTCGATTGACTTTAAGTTGTGTTTCTTTCTGGTTTTTTCTATTTTGTATATATGGTAATGTAAACTAAGCTTGTTAACTTGCCTAACAACTTGCATATACCTGATCCATCAGATTATGGAAAAGATCGGATATCACAGACTTGTGTATATCGGCGAATATAAATAATTGTAATTACATTTTAATTTAATTTTTATAAGCAACTTATTTAAACAGGTTACCTTAAATACCTAGTCGTATTGCTGATAGTAGTTTGATCCATATGAAAATACATTTTGATTCACAGAATCTGTGTTTCTTATGCGATCTTTTTGCAGTTTTTTAATCTATCGGATATCGACTCATATCTCCATTCTTACATGCAGACAGATGAACATGGCTAAATCGATTTGGCCCTTGAAGCTGGTCAAAAATATATATCGTTAATGGGGTCAAACGTGGTTCTTTCTGCACTTTGCATACCTTTGCACATAACTTTACCCGTTGCCCATTTAAAATGAGTTCAGGCCATGAAAAAATGAAGAAAAAAAAACTAATTTCAATATAGAACGTAAGACACATGTGCTGTTATCTAGACAAATGTGATAGAACAACTTAAAAACTCTATGCTTCAAAATAGTACTTTGAAGAGAGACGAATCAAAATTCTAGATTTTTGTTTGCTTGTTTGTTTGACTGTAGGCTTGCCTGTCTGTTTGTTTCCCTTTTTCCCTTTTTATTTGTTTCTTTGCCTGTTTGTTGTTTATTTTATTTGCTTGTAGTATGTATTTTGCTGATATCTTTTATATGTGATTGTCATAAAAGCATCAAATGTCAAATTCAAAACGATAGCAAATCAATTTTCATATTACAAATTGGATTTATAATAATAATAATTGCAAACTGGGCCAGCAGTTAGGAACCCTAGGAACCCCGGCAAAAAAGAAGAACAAAAAACAACAATAACAATACCGCAAAAAAAAAGAAGCTTCAAACAAGATTTGAGTTCAACAAAAAATGTTTGATTCTTTGAATTTGTTTCTCTTTCGTTTCGTATAAGGAAGCTCAATCGCCGTGGCAACCTTGAATATTAATCAAGTATTTATATAACAATATAGACACAAACATACACGAATATATATATATATATATATATATATGTATGTATGTACATATACATATATTTATCAAAATGTGTGAGTGTTTGTTGTTGTTGGTTTTGTTCGGATTTATTTTTATAGCAAGCGCGTTAAAAACGAAATACATTATTACGATTTTTTGGACGCATTCACAATTTGTAGTTATTTCTTGCTTTTGTTTTTGTTTTCGGGTTGATTAAGCACGCAAACAAATAATAAAAAAATAACTTAGCGACAGCTAGAAATCGATTAGTAGAATGAACAAATAGAAGTGATTACATGTGAAATATATTTTAGGGGTGTATTCGAAACAGAGCGTTGACTAAATTGTAATGACAATATATATATAAATGGCCTACGATTACATATACATATTGATATATGTCAACAACTTTGAAGTTACGCAATAGAGCTCCACAGAGACTATTTAAATAATAAATTTAATTTAATTTCAAGCATAAATGTGTTTGCCACACAGTCTGGCACATTATTATCATATCAATTTGCATATATGTATGTATTTAGCTACTTATGTACTCTACCAGTTTAGATAAGCTAATCTAGGAAAATACAAATAGAGGACAAAAACAATATTATATATATAACATATTATGTGAATAAAACAAGATGATTAGTTGTCAGAATATATATACTCTGATTCCATTAAAAATCGAATGAAGTTTTGCTACAATTTGTAACTGGCTGACGAACGAAACTTCGAGCTTATGAAGTACATATATTCTTGATCAGCTGTCAATTTAGCTGATCTTAGAGACTAAAAGCCAGAGATTTAAAGTTTGGAATTTAAGTTCACGAACACCATAGGTAGATCGAGTTTATTCCATATTATCGATAACTGCTCACACAGTAAAATACACAATTGTAAAGATAAGGGATTCCCATTGATATACAACATACCTATACATGTAATAAACATATAAGCTCAATAAATTGCATCGGATAAGAAACGGAGAAGGTTAAGATTAAGTTAAGCTATCTCCAATCGAGTTGTTTCAACTAGAGCTTCAGAATTTTTCAAAAAACCATTCAAAGTTACACCCATCGAAATCCAAAATATTATAAAAAAAAATTTTTTGTAGACTTTGTTATTTTGCCACTTTCATACTTATATTAGAAAATTTATACTACTTGAGCACATTTCTCAATTTGACAAATTAGTTTCAGTTTTTGTTACCCAAAAGTCAACATGAATTTAAATTATAAAGTGGAACATTTCAAGCTGCGTTGCGCAATAGCAAAATAGAGAAAAATGTGCGCAATGAAGATAAGTTTAGTTTGTTGGATTTCTCATTATTGTGTACAGTTGATTAGTCATATTATTATTAAGGATGAGTGGCATTTACAAAAATGCGACGTGATTATTTACCGATTTATAGATTTATAAATGCCAACACAAATGACTGTACAAAATCAACAAAGCACCACAAAAAAAATATATTCATAAATACTTCAATGGATACAGTTTTAGTCGGGGCATATCGCGGTAAATGTATTTATAGCAATTAAAAATATATATATGTACATCTAAATCGAAGGACATTATCAAAAATAAATTTGAAGAATTCCCCCAACACTTATATATATATATATACAGCGAATGTTGCCTGAACAGTGTACACATAAGAACAATAATGATAAGAAATACAAACTACTCACATACATAAGAAACATCAGGGAGAGGGGTTCACTAACCCCAAGAAATACACTGATAATATTCATATAGCGCGAGCAACGAATAATCATAAGACGAATATAAAAATATAAATACGCCACATGTGCAAAGCAATTGATAGACAATCAACATGTGTAGAAATGTGTGTATATTCATTTATCTTAGCAATAAAAACGATAGATTACGATTATGTACAAAGATAATGAACGTTGTTAAAGTTATAATGAAGACATTTGTATGACATGCATTGTTTGATCATCAATCGATGCCAGTTATAAATAAAATATTTATCGATAAACGCAACAAGAACAACGACGTTCCACGTACAACCTTGCGTGAGGGCAGCCTACGGCCAGGGGGTGGGTGCGGATGAGGAGCTCAGCGATTAAAGTTCTGCTACGATTGACGATTGCCATTGACAATGTTTGCAGAAAGCTCGAATTAGACCAAGTCCATCGAAATAATACTGTGTGAATAGAACTTCAGAATTGCATTTTGGCTCTTATACTGGAAGCAAATAATTTCTATTGATTTTCCTCTCTCTCTCTTTTGTGCATGTGCAATCAGCTGTCATCCTTGAAACTAGACGCGAACAATAAACGAACTTAGGCGAGCGAGACGAACATAAAACGAATCAGTTGAACGATAATCATATTTAAGCGAACTATAATCGGAATTAAATGAACCAATCGAACGATAATCGTACTTAAGCGAACTATAATCGGCATTCATCGAACGATACTCGGACATAGACGAAGAACTAAACGAACTAATGCTCAACTGCAATTATATCAATTCAAATTGTGTAGGTTGTTTTTGGTGTATTTATTTCCATGTATGTGTGTAGCAGAATCGTTTCGTTGCCGCCGATAAGCAGTTCATTATCAATAATGGACAAATAATGATTAGCAGCACACATACACACATAGAGATATATATATACATGAACAAACATTCACCGGGGATTATCGCATATTCATTTGATGTACAGCAGAGTGGTGAACTTTAACTTTTCAGAATTGTGTGTAACTATTTCTAATTGCGGCCAATCGTTGAAGTCCACGTTGGCTAAGCGCACGCACAAGCGACATTTAATAGGACCCTCCCACACACACACACACACCATATCCCTCCCCCTTATTTCTAAGAATCAGCATGCTCGAATTAAGATAATTTTTTCCCAACGAGAAACACTTGCTATATATTTATAAAATCAAAACATAATTTTGTGGCCTAAAATTTCTAATGATTGAAGACTGCTATTTTTATCGGCTTTTAAGTCGTTTTTAGTTTAGTTTTGTGTGATGTTTGCCCGCGTAAAGTTCTCTAGATTCTGTCGATTATCATAATTATCAGTCATTAAATGAAACGAATTTAAGTGGCTATTTTATTGTCCAATATTGAAGCACATTCTAAGCTGATAAGAATTATATTCAAATATCGAGAGGAATTCGTTAGAATTATTCCCACAAATCTATTTTAGATACACTTCACGACTTTTATCAATTTCACACATCATCAGAGAGTTGAGGGTTACACAAAGTTCTCTCAAAACCGGCCGATTAATTTTTTTTTCGTAGACAGTCAAGTATATAAACATATGTTTTCGAGTCTGAATGTATATAGAACGAGATATTGTAAACTGACTGACTGGCTGAGTTACGTTAACGTTACCAAATGTGGCGTGCTCGATTTAACAATTTTTTTTTGGAATTTCGCACAAGTGGAAACCCAAATGTGTTTGAATGGTAAGCAGTTCAATATTTGCATACACACAATGACAGCGATATTTAGCAAATATTATAACAACTGTTGTTGCATATTTCATTGCAAACATTGTGCCTTAAAAACACGTCTACAAATTTATTGTCTCCTATTGAAAGCTACAAATTATTTGCCTATGTGTGTGTGTTTCATACATCAATATTTCATCTTGTTACACCCAATTCCAAATTGATTTTGAATCCAGATGCTTTACTATTTATTTGCTTGATAATCCAGTTCTTTCTTTTTAGAGGTTATTCCAATTATTTGATAATTTTGTTTGTCAGCCCTGGAAATCATGAAAATTAATGAACGTAAATTTTTCATGAATAGGAAACATTAGCATTTAAAGAAATTATATTTTAATTAAAAACAAAAGCAATTTATATCTTGCACGCTTCAATTTAGATAATGTTTACATAAACATTATTTCAGTCCAATCCACAAATGTAAAAGGGCATCAAAATCAATCACAGCGTATATATGTGATTTATGCATGTATTATTTATTCCAGTCAAACGGTCAATAACGTTATGTATAAAATGCCAAAAGCATATGTATACAGTATACAATATATATGTACATATGCATGTTTCGTTTATAAAACTAGTTCAAGTGCCCTACCCCACTAACATGCAATACACACATACAATCATACATATATGAATAAAAGGAGAGAGAGAGAAGTATATGGCTGGGCCAGGCAGCGACTGCTTCATTCGGTAAATGTCGATTACGGTAGCAGACCATAAATAAATATAAATGACGCCAGCTGCTGCCGCTGCTGGGTCGACGTCGTCGCCGTCGTCAACGTGGACAACAACCAAAAGCAACGCATATCGTCGGCAGAGAATTCGACAGCGGCACTTGAACGTTAGACAAGGCAAAAGCATAAACCTCGCTTTGTGCTGTTATTTCGACAATTGGTTCGTTTGGCCGACCCAAAAGTAAGCGAGTTAGTTAATGAACAGAGATAAGAGGTGAGGGAGAGGGATGACAATGGCCGACGCAAATACCGATAAAGCCGAAAAACAAATAAAAGTGCAAAAAAGTAGACAAAAACCGAAAATAAAACACACAAGCGGCAAAGTGTATTGGGAAATGGGTGACTAAAAATACGATACAGACGGGGCACATTTCAAGCGGTGCCAAGAATTAAAACGAAATAAACACAAAAACTCCACAGCACAAAAAATCAAGCCAATTGAAGAAAAAAAAAGTAAGGATTTTTCTATTTACACATACATATGCACACACACACACACACTTGAGTGTCTTATAAAATTTCATAAATGTAAGCTTATCAGCACTACAGCCCCTGCCCCACCTCCTCATGCACACTCTTGCAGAGTGTATTAGAGAAGAGACAGTGCAATCACTCTCTCTCACACACACAAACGCGCGCGTGTACATTGAAAAGTTGAACGGAAGACGCGTTGCGTCGACAGCGCGTCAAGGAGAGCAGCGCAGTCAGCGTTAAGCGATAAGCGGACGAGGGCTGCATCTCCACAGAATACTCAGTATCCAATACTAATGTAATTAGGACGCACACACACAAACATATTACATGACACTTACCTTTGGCAAATGTTACGTTTCGGCTGTCGGCTGTGCCGTCGCGGCGTGCTGAGCTAGCAACTCTGTTTGCTTTACTGCAGCATACCTATAGTGGCGTCGGCGTCGACGTCTGCTGCTGCTACCGCGGCAGCGCTGCGACTGCTCGATTCAATTCATGCGCGTTGCTTTAGCTGATGCATTTTTCTCCACTTTTCACCGCCAGCTAATGATTTGTGTAAAAAAAAAATTGCCTATTTAATGCTTTGTTTATTTGCTATCGACGTCACAGTTCACTTTTGCAAGCGCTTCTATTTGTGTGTGTGTGTTTAGCTCTGCAGCAGCGCTGCTCTGCTACGCGTTCACTTTTTTTTCCTTTTTTTTTTATTTGCAAGCGTCACAAAATTGTTCTTATTCACTCGCACGATTAGCCAATTTGTTCCATTGAATTTTCAAGCACACACACACACCGGTGTAGGCATTGTGAAACCGCAGAATTAATATTGTATCACAATTGTTGCTTGGCCGCAAAAGTCAATGTTTTAATTTAACATTTGGTTTTACACAGACACAAATGCACTCGATACGTTCGATGTTCTCAAATTTTCGGATATTAAAATTACCAGGGAAAGCCATGTTCGCGGCGTTCAAGTCACATTTATACTGTGCGGTGCTCGACTGGCGCATGAAATAAAATTCAATTAGAGTTGCCACTGATCAGTTGATGACTGCTTTTATCCGATAGTGCAATGAGAAATGTTATTACAATATCTGTAAACAAATGGTACATTTTTTGTCAAAGTATAAAATAAACTGCAAAAATGTAGAAATTAGGAAAACAATTTCTTTTACATTAGAATTGTCCATCAAGTGAGCTTAGAATAGGCGACAACACTACTTAGATTTAGAGATGGAATTTTTGCGCTTGGAGCTAGAAATATTGAACTGGTTATATGTGCTGAGAATCGTAAAATTTCCAGAATAGTATCTATTCTAAGAAAGTCTAAGTTGAATGATAATAATTATAAGTGCTTCGCAGAATTCGACAATATATGTTTTGTAAAAATACTTGTTTTTGCGAACTAAACACACCTCTAGTTAGAGTCTCGTGGAGTGCGTGTGTGTCAGTCATCGAGTATATTTATATGGATAAGAAATAAGAAAAGTACTTCGATAGTATCGATACTCCGCAACCCCAATTGTGTGCGTCTGTTGCGGCTGCAGCATTTTCAATTTTCGTTTTCGTCGTGAAACTGTGCACCAAATCAAAGAAAAGCATTAAAAAAGTGTTGCACAATGAACACACTCGGTCCTAAAAAGGACGGAAGTCCCAACATCGACTTTTTCCAATCGCCGGAGACGCTGCAAGGCTTCGAGTCCATACGACAATGGCTACAAAAGAATTGTAAAAAGGTGAGTACAACAACGCCACCGTAAGCGAAAACAAAAATGGCGCTTCGCGCAAATTAAAAACATTCACCAATTAATGTATGTTTGCAGTACTTGGCGCACAGCTCGGAGCCGATCACAAAGGAGTCACTTGCCCAACTGCTAATACTTTTTCTGCAATATGTGGAGGCGAAATTAGGTAAAACCTCTGCTGAACCGCCGGCGACGAGAATCCCGGTAAGTGTGTGTATTTGTGTGTGTGTTTGTCTGTGCAGGGAGAACAGGGTGTTTTGGGTGTTCGAAATGTTTTGTATGTACACGCGCGATAGAGATGCGCGCATTTTACAATATGTAGAGAAGCACGAGTGTGCACGTCACAAGCACGATAATTAATATTGTTTTTAATTTTATAATGTACTATAATTTCGTATACACCGAAATGAAAAATTATTTATGTAATTATGGCAAAAATAATAAAAAATTCTATTATGGAAAATTTGCAAGTTAGACTAGTTTTCTGCACGATTTAAAGGTTGATCGGTTGATAATGATCATTTATTAATTATCGTTCTCATCTTGTAGATGCGCTGTTTTCTGGATTTTAAAAACGGTGGTGGTCTCTGCATCATTTTCTCGACCATGTTTCGCTTTCGAGCCGAGCAACGTGGGAAAAAATTTGACTTTTCCATTGGCAAGAATCCAACACGCAAAGATCCCAACATACAACTGCTGATCGAGATCGAACAGGCACTTGTCGAGGCCGATCTCTATCGCATACCCTACATTTTCATCAGGCCGGAGATCGAGAAGAGCTTTGAGGCGCGTCTGCGTGAGATTCTTGACAATCGACGTGTGGAGATCGTCACCGATGAGGAGGATGCAACGCACATTGTCTATCCTGTTGTGGATCCACATCCTGATGAGTACGCTCGTCCTATTTTTAAGCGTGGCAATCATGTCATGCTTCACTGGTACTATTTTCCCGAATCCTATGACTCGTGGACTCTAAATAGCTTCGATTTGCCGGACAATATACCGGAGAATCCGGAATCACCTGCAGAACGCTGGCGAGTGGCCGCCTCTTGGATATTGGATCTGGAGCAGTATAACGAGTGGATGACCGAGGATGATTACGAGGTGGATGAGCAGGGCAAAAAGAAGATGCATAAGCAACGCATGTCCATCGATGACATCATGTCCTTTGGCGATGATAAAAAGAAGCCAACCACCACCAGCAGCAGCAGCGGTGGTGGCACCACCGGCAAGCAGAAACGACGCCGCTCGCCGTCGCCCACAACTTCCACATCGACATCGAAGCCGGGCAAGCGAAAGCGTTCCCCGGCCGTCATACACAAGAAGTTACGCAATGACGACGACGACGAGGATCTCACCCGGGATCTGGACGATCCGCCGGCTGAGCCTAATATACAGGAGGTGCACAAGGCAACGCATTCGACGTTACAATCAACAGCCAGCCCAGCGCCAGGTAATAAATCCCGTGGTGACAACGATATGATGCCCATCAAAGGTGAGTCCATCCATAAAACCAACCAACCTGTAAATAACTGTAACACAAACCATTCTTTAACCACTCAGGTGGCACCATGACCGATCTGGATGATGAAATGACTGGCGGCAGTGGCGCTCAAGCTCTGTCCACCGGTGACGGTGACAATTCGCAGACGGGCAAGACAAGCGATAATAGCAATACGCAAGAGTTCTCATCCTCGGCCAAGGAAGACATGGAGGACAATGTGACCGAGCAGACGCATCACATCATTGTGCCCTCATATTCGGCCTGGTTCGATTACAACTCAATTCATGTGATTGAGAAGCGCGCGATGCCCGAGTTCTTCAATAGCAAGAACAAGTCGAAAACGCCCGAGATTTACATGGCCTATCGTAACTTTATGATTGACACTTACAGGTGCGTCACTTCCCACTCCTGCTCCTAATTCTCTCCCGAATCAGAATTGATAATCTTGATATGTTTTGCGCAGGTTGAATCCCACAGAGTACTTGACCAGCACCGCTTGCCGTCGCAATTTGGCCGGTGATGTGTGCGCCATAATGCGTGTGCACGCCTTCCTCGAACAATGGGGTCTCATCAACTATCAGATCGATGCCGATTTGCGTCCCACGCCAATGGGGCCGCCACCCACTTCGCACTTTCACATTTTGTCGGATACACCGTCTGGCTTGCAGGCGATCAATCCGCAAAAGACACAGCAGCCGTCGGCGGCCAAGACACTGCTCGATTTGGACAAGAAGCCGCTAGGCAAGGAGGGTGGCGTCATGGAGTGTGACAAGAGCGCTGGCGCAGGCGGCGCCGGTGTTGGCGGTGGCTTGGGCATCAAGGCAGAGACGCTAGAGAATGGCGCCGCCAGCGGTTTGGCCTCTGGGGTCAGTCAATTTGGACTAAAGTTGGATCAGTATGCCAAGAAGCCGGCGGCAATGAGGAATCGCACGGCGGCGAGCATGTCGCGCGAGTGGACCGACCAGGAGACACTGCTGCTGCTCGAGGGACTCGAGATGCACAAGGATGACTGGAATAAGGTGTGCGAACATGTTGGCACACGCACCCAGGACGAGTGCATTCTGCACTTTTTGCGTCTGCCCATCGAGGACCCGTATTTGGAGGACGATGGCGGTTTCTTGGGTCCGCTTGGCTGCCAGCCAATTCCATTTAGCAAATCCGGTAATCCCATCATGTCAACAGTCGCATTTCTCGCATCTGTCGTCGATCCGCGCGTCGCAGCTGCTGCTGCCAAGGCAGCCATGGAGGAGTTTGCCGCGATTAAAGTATGCTTTTTTTTTCTTGAGATGAAAGCTTTGCTGGCATTATTATAATTAATAATCGTCGTTTGCAGGATGAGGTGCCAGCCACCATTATGGACAACCATATGAAGAACGTGGAGAAGGCCTCGGCCGGCGGCAAATTCAATCCCAATTTCGGTCTGGCCAACAGCGGTATTGCTGGCACAGGCAATGACAAGGACGATGACGAATCCAAGGATGGCAACAACAGCAGCTCTTCGGCACCTGGCCACGATGAGGAAATGAAGGATCTTAACAAGAAAGACGGTAAGCAAACAAACACAAATAGAACTCCAACTGAATATTCATACCATTGTATACAATTCAAGTTGAATTTACTCGCTTTGGTTTTTAAGTCGCGCAGCTGATAAAGAGCACAGTTTTTGATTAAATTAGGTTAACCGATTTCTGTAAATTATCGACAGTTTTAGCGGTAGAGTCTTAAAGTTCGTTTGAAAGATGAGTTCTTGTTTAAAAGACTTCAAATTTAGAACATAAGTGCACGAATACCACGGGGGCATATCGATAGATATCGATTTCCGATAGCAACAATAGGTACGTTTGTAAGAATATTGCCTTAAAATTGATTTAGAATATAATAACATAATAATATTATTAAACAGTATTATTATGAAAAAACTACCATTAGCAAGCCTGCTATATATTCCAGAGTATCTGTCAGTCGAGCTCTCTCAACTAGATTATTCCAAGTTGTTAAAATTAAGCTTGATTCCGTCCAACGTTATTCATTCACTCATTCGCATTAAATATGTTGATTTAGTGTCGAACATTTCGCTTGAAATGAACTTGCAAAGGTATGAAATATGTGATGTCGGCATGCCGAGGAATGTTTTCGTTTTGCCACTGATAGATAGATATATTTTAAGTTTTTCTTTTATTAACATTTCTTTTATTTTTACAAAATTTTGCAAACGTGATGTGAATTTGGCCTATTTTGTATTGCGTTATTGCGTTTGTTCTAACAACGATAAAACACAACAAAGCCACAGACGACGCCAAGTCCAAAGACAAAACGAAATCGGATAAGCTCAACACAAACACCACAGACTCAAGTTCCACATCAACAACAACAACAACATCAACCACATCAGCCACATCAACAACAACATCAACATCATCAACAACAGCTACAACAACAACAACAAGCAACACGCCCACCACCAATAACACTGATAAAAAATCTAAAGATTCAGGCGGCGACAAAGCCAACAAAACAAGCGACATCAAACCGAGCAACAACAACGCCTCAAACAAAACGGCTTCCAACTCCTCACCCACAGAGACTGGCACCACCAACAGCGATGCGGAGATCAAAACGGAGGACAATAGCGGCGATGGCGAGTCCAAGGATGCCAGCAACGATGCCAGCGGCGGCGGCAGTGCCTCCGCTAAGGATGGTGGAGGCGCCTTCAGCGAGAACAATATGCAAACGGCAGCGGCGGCTGCTCTGGCCTCTGCTGCCGTCAAGGCCAAACATTTGGCGGCGCTGGAGGAGCGTAAGATCAAGTCACTGGTCGCGCTGCTAGTGGAGACGCAAATGAAGAAGCTAGAGATTAAGTTGCGCCACTTTGAGGAGCTGGAGGCGACCATGGAGCGTGAACGTGAGGGACTCGAATACCAGCGACAGCAGCTCATCACTGAGCGCCAGCAGTTCCACCTGGAGCAGCTGAAGGCGGCCGAGTTCCGAGCCCGCCAACAAGCGCATCATCGCCTGCAACAGGAGCTGCAGCAGCAGGGACAGCAGGCGGCGGGCGCACCCGCTCCAGGTGCAATGATCTTGCCGCCGCAACAGCAACAGGCGGCACAGCAGCAGCAGCAGCAGTCGCTGCCACCGCCGCCACCCCATCACCACCAGCAGCAGCAGCCGCCGCCGCCGCAGCAACAACAAGCGCTGCCACAGCAATTGCAGAATCAGCCCCAATCGCTGGCAGCACCCTCGGCGCAGCATCAGCCGTTGCCACCGCACATAGCTGCTGTTGCACCGCCGAACGGTGCACCATTTGCGGCGCCGCCAGTGGCGACGCCAACCGTGGCCGCAGCGCCGCCGCCAGCTGTTGGCGAGCTGCCGCCTGCAGCTGTGGCCCAAGCTCAGGCGCCCACGCCAATGGGTGAGTACAATTCACAAGTGCTGCAACAATTGAAACTCAATCGCATCTCTCTCACATTTTAGACACTACACCGCCAGCTATTGCACCACCTGTTGCTGAAGTCTCTGGCGTGGCAGCTGCTGCAGCGAGTGCTGCGTCTGCCCCAAGCATTCCGGCGGCAAGCGTTGGCGCTGCTGTCAATCCTCCCCCTTCAACTTAAAGCTATGAGTAAAAACTTTAGATTCTAAGTTGTACGCTCTCAGTATGTACTCTATATCCGATTTCTCCTCTTCCCTTCTCTTCCGTTGCCTTACCTTATTTTGTCTGTCTCTCCCGCTTGGATCCCTTCATTAGTCTACTTTTGTATTTTGTTGTAGTTCCCACATCCACCCCCCTCTCGAGGCGCCTGCTCATTGGTCGCCCTTCTCAATATTTACACCATTTTGAACCATGTTTCAAACCCAAAACTGCATTAAAATAAAATCTATTCATATGTATGAAATTATTAAGTGTGTCTAAATATCGGTTTATGTTATACATATAGTAAAGTAAACTATACACATATACATATAGATATACTTTATAATATTTAAAAATTAATAAGAGGACAATTTAGACAACCTGCCAACACCTAAATTTCACAATAAATTATAAAAAAGGTCATAAATTAAATGACGATAGACAGAAGAACATGGGGAGATGTCTCCTTCAATTCAAGGAATAAGTTCGCGTAATAGCAATCAAGGTTGTATCGAATCCGCCACTGATGTTCATCAAGAATACTTAAGGAGTCTGGGTAGTTTTGGCCACATACAGATCCACATCTGATCTATAAAGATTACAAACACCTTATCTGAAATATAAAGCAAAACAAGCTTATTTAATTGGATGGATAATTTCCCTCATCGATTAAAATCGAATTCAGACATATCTTGAAGTTTATAATTGGATTTTCCATGAAGCATGGTTAAACGGTTGTCAACCTGTATGACATACATAGGCCTTGCTTGGCCCATGCTCTGGTCGAAAATAGTTCATTTTTGTAAACATTTATAACTATGACATCACCAAGTGTATTCGCTTTTTTCCGAGTGTATAAAGTAACTTCGATTATATTTAAGATGGAGTAGTATAGGTTAACATTTAGTCGTGCTCTGAACAGGAGCACATTTCTGCTATTTTTCATTGTTCATTTAATATTATTCATATTCCTCATTCACAATGAGAATCACTAAAGTCTAAACTTAAAATCGATAGGCTATCAAAATAAGCAAGGCAAAGATGCCCAGTCACTTGGATGGGTTGGTTTGGAGTTGGGTTCATTGACAGGATGTGCGTTGCTTGTGTATATTTGGTCGTTTGCCGCTGCCCAAAGATAAGGATTTAATCAGCTCGTCGCTGGAACGTGCACGTTTGAGGTAGAGTGGCGTCTCCGCCTTGCTCATGAACTGGCAATCGGCTGCCTTGCAGATCGTGGGCATTGGCTCGGGCGTAAGGAAGACATTCATATTAAGGCCGTTGCTCATGATGTGCTCACCATGACCATTGTTGCTGAGTTGCTCAAGCAGTGGCCGCTTGGGAGCATCCTTGGCGAACTGCTTGCAATGCAGCGATTGCGCATAGTCCAACATTCGAGGCACATAGCACCGATTGTAGAAGCTAATTATGTCCGTTGTGGGTTGCCCGGGCGACATATACACCTCGCGATAGACGGCACTTTGGGCATGCGGCTGGTATCGGTACTGGAAGATGATGTCGCTGAAGCTGCTACGGAGGCACAATTTGCGCATGCAAAGGTGGACGGCACACAGGAGCAGCTGGTCGAGATGACGCTCCAAGAGAAGCTCGGCGCCGTGTACACTAATCGAGTGCTCGACAATGTGCCAGATTTGTGGGTATTCCTCCAGCATGCAGAGACCCTTACACAACTGGACAAGCCGCTGATTGGCCAAGTAATAAAATTTACGCAGACAAATGCTGGCCGAGGAGACAGACAATTGCACGTGCTGGTATCGGGGCAGGTTGCCATAGATGAGCCACAGCGGCGAGTTTCTCTGCCAGATGAGTGAGTCCAAGCAACGCACCTCCAAGTCACCCAGATGCTTGGCGAGATTACGCGTCAGCAAGTGCCTCCCATGTGTCACAACCAGCTCAATGATCTTATGGAACTCGTATGCATTGATGGCAAATAATTGGAGCAGCCACTGCAACTGCAGCGTCGATCCAAGGATGTGCAACATCAGTTGCAAGCAGCACGCAATCAGTGTGGCATTAAATCGATTCTTTTGCATTAGAAACTGGCCAACTTTTAATGTTGGCCGACGTTGCAACTCGGCGGCAAGGATCTTGCCCAGCAGTGTGTAATAAAGACCCTTGCCCAGGTGCAGGCAACACTCCATGGCCTCCCCCTTGAAATGGACAGCACTCTCGAATTTGTTACACATGTCCAGCAGAATGGTCTCCAAGACATTGGACTCGTGTTGGTCCAGCTCGTTGCTTATGTGGACTGGCATCGATGGCAGCAGTTCACCCGTTAGCAGCTTGAGGAGATTATCCCGCTGGCTGCTGCTCAACGACAGTTGAGCATAAGGATAAAGATCAGCTCCGTTCCTCGGCAGCTGTTTTCCTGTGAGTTGTGCCTTTGACGGTGTTTCAGCAATGAAATGCGTCAATAGAATTCGCTCGTCGATCTCAGTGATGTCGGACACGTGCTGTGCATAGCTGCTGTTAAGCGAGGCCAAGTTCACCTCCAGAATGCCATCCTTGATCAGATGCCGCAAGCTTCTATCGTTGCCGAGCAGTCGCTGATCCATAAACATGCTCATGACGGCCTTGTGAAATATCTTCCTCATCATCGACACACTCTTCGATGACAGCTCAGGAATTAGTTCACAGATGGCCTCGAGAGCGCTATAATTGCGCAGCAGATCAATGTCAAAGTCACCGCAGCTCCAATTGGTGGGCAGGCCCTTAAACTCCGCATTAATTATATCCGAACTGGGAACCTCGAGTGCATTCACATATACCAATTCCAAGGCACAGACGAGCACCTGGCACCCAGTGACCAGGCAGGACGAGACCACGACGGGCAAGTCGTTGCGTGCCGCCAAAAACAGCAGCCAGCCAAATTCGTAGACCATTTGATAATGCGAACGACTCTCAGTCTCTGTTGCCGGAGGCAGCACGTAGAGCTTCCTGAAGAGGTGCTTGTAGTGCTGCAGCAGGAGTCGATTTATGCCTAAGTGTCGTTTGATATCAACGATTTCCTTCTGTGAGATCGCCGAACTCTGCGCCAGATATATCCAGTGCTCCATTCGCTTCAGAAATCGCATAATATTGATGCCCATCCTGCGCAACAGTTTTGTCAACGAAATGTTCCAACTATTCCCATTGACTTTCTTCGATGCGGGGTCATCGCCAGCTTCGGCTTCCTGCCGTGTGTTTTTAATTTTGGCCTGTTGCAGCTCGCAGTAAATGGCACAGCAGAGCCAATCCTTCGCTTCACTGGTTAAATAGCCGTCCGAGTTCAATTTGTGAAATGTTTTGATCGCATTTTGCCAAATTATCGTCTCAATTTCCAGCTTCTGACAGTTCGCCACAAAATGTTGCAGGATTATGTCCTCTTTCATCATCTACACGAATAACAAAAACGATAATTGCTTTGCTTTTCAAAACACAAATTCTGCGCTTACCTTTATATGATTTTATGTAATTTTTATTTTAATTTTCCTCCAGGCGGGAATATCAAAATGAGATGCAGCGCGGTAAACAAAGACTGGTCACACTGTGCCAGAAATTCACAAATTCACCGAAATAATCAGCGTTTGCAATGAAAGTCTACTAATTCTACTGATGCAATATAATTGTGCATTTATATGAATACTATTATAATAATTCAAATTCAAATTAAGTTCTTTAAAGTAAGTTCAATAAACAACATCGTTTTATTTTCTTTGGGGAATATTTTGACTAAGTTTTCGAGTCCGCGGGTTATATTATTGCTCTGTTAGCTACATTCTGTTAAGTTCAAATACGAAAGCTATTCACAATTGGAATCATAAATATTTGGCCGGCTTAATAACTTTTTGAGCTTTACTTAATATTTGCATTTGGATTTGATTAAAATGGCATATAATGGCGAAGCGGTTGTTTTTTTTAGTCAGGCGCGTTCTTAACAGTTAATGTTAACAGTCTATGTCTAATCTAATTGTATATAGCCTGGTAACTCTGAAACTGCTAGTCGGCAAAGTGAACTTACTAAAAATGTTGCAAACAAATAAGTTGCTGCAAAAGGAACAAGTCGAGTTGTATGCCATAGAAAAGAAGCTGCTCAAAATAATACCCAAAGTGCAAGAAGCGATGAATTCCCTGAAGGTAATAGAGAGAAATCAAATGGGATTGCAATGATAAAGTGCTATCAAACAAAGATTCCCCTTGCAGGTGGAGGAGCTACATCTAAAATCGCTGTCAGTGCAGCAGGCACTGTCCACACAAACAGTTGCATCCAGCTCAGATGTGACCATCAGTGAAATATTACCTGCCCAAAGTATGGTCACAGCCAGCGAGCAGATAAACCGGCAAGAAATCGACTTGGATATAGTTGGAAGCAAGCTGGAACTTTATGATGTTGAAAGCGATTCCGATGAAGCGCAATTTTAGTTTGCTTATTAGTTTTATTGATACAAATTTAGCTAACTTGAAGATGGTCCGAAAACAAAATATACAAATTATGACTTACAACTTAAATATGGAATTAATTAATGTCCTGAAATCATCATAGTAAGTCTAGTGACAAAAAAAGTGAACTAAACTACTAAAGCTATTTATGTATATGCATAATACGCATATTTATGTTAAAACACAATATTACACCGTATAGATTATAGTCGATTTAGGCATCGGATGACTCCGCAGAGCTATCGCGTCTTTTCTTCTTCTTGGGTGAAGAGATTTCTGGTTCGTCGGCGCTATCGCTGCTGGTAGTAGAGTTGCCATCGCTGTCACTGCTGTCGCTAGAAGAACCTGATCCACCAGCCGAGGAGCTGTCATCATCATCATCGGAGCTGGAACTATCCGAATCGCCGCTGCTGCTCGATTCTGAATTCGATGAGTCCGAACTGCTATTCGAACTATCCGACGAACTGGATGATGAGGAACTATTGCTGCGTTTCCGTTTCCGCTTAGCGCGCTTCTCTTTGTCGCCATCGTGACGTACTTCTGAGCCGGCATCCAGCGAACGCATCTCATTTGCCGCTGACATTGAGTCGGCGGCGACGGCATTGGCGCTCTTTTCGGCCAAATGTTTGCTCAGTTGCTTTGTGCGCGAACTGCGGTGCACATATTTCCGTTTCTCCTTGCACTCGTAGCTCCAGTGCCCTAAATTCAGGCACTTCTGACAGCGAATGCCATTTGGAAAAGCGGCAGCCAATTTCGCAGTGCTGCGCGTCAAAAATATTATTTGGTTAGTTTTGTTTAGCTTGTTGTTGTAGCTATTCCGCTGCTTACCGCTGCTTTTGTGCCAGCTTGCGCGCTGCCAAGCCCACCAAAGTCATCCTTAGGTAATAATCTCTGAGGCGGTGCTTCGAGCCAATTTTGACGGCTGCGTTTGCAAACACTTTTTGTTAATTAAAAAATATACAAGAAATCGGCAGATGCTAAAACGTTTTTTTTGTTGTCACAGACTGTGTTACCACAGCAGGGAAGGCTTAAAATACTGAATTTAAAGTTATTGCATTCGATTAATGCAAAACCTAGATTTACATAAATTGTTTAAAACTTTAGAAAAACAATTCTTGCTGGCGTCCTGTAAATACTATTGTTTCATTAATGGCTGCTGTACAATTCAGATTACTGCTGATATTATGTTTTGTTGGCGCAGACAGTGTGACCGCAGCTTTGAAACCTTGAAATGCTGATTATATCAAAATAAGATCGACCGTAAAGTCGACATCATAACATAAATTATTTGCGATTAATAATTATATATAGCTTTGCTAACGTGCAAGTATGCATCGTTGCAACTTAAAGTATTAGTTGGCAATTCTAACGCGTATTGCTTAGATGCGAGAGAGAGAGAGAGAGATATATTTAACCAATCGTAGGCTAAAACAATAACAAAACCTAATTGGTGACTAACAGGCGAAAGCTGAAGTCCAAAGACAATCGAAACAAGAGGCTGGACGAGGTAATCTGAGTTGCCTGCCAATTGCTAATTGCTTAACACACATATACAAAACTGTGCACTACTTTCAGCTGTTGTAAGTTATGACCGAATCGGATGTAACTCTCAAAAATGCTGGGACAGCGGTGGAGGTAGCTGGCGCCGCTGGAGCAGTTGGCACTCGCCTTATGCCGCCCGAAGAGCTGGCCATGCAATCGCTTACCAAACAGCTATACAAATCAAAGTTCTTTCGTGGCATTTACCTGGAGCGCTGCTTTGTCGAACAGCTTGGAGGCTATCGTGATGTGGTTGTCCTGCAGCGCAGCGAAAGAGAGCTGGAGAAGCTACTGCTGAGTAGCGCAAGCAAATTGCAATTGTTCTATCAACGCTTCGTGCCCAACATGTGGGTGGGCATCACTAAGGGCAGCGTGGGCAACTACAAGCACAAACCACACGCGACACAGTTGGACACCTGCGTGTGGACGGAACTACGAGATATGGCCTTTGGAGAATACTGGTTCAGCATTAAGACACTACGCTTCCGGGATCGTGAGGTGCAGCTTAAACTGAAAATGGTTCGTGCCGTTGAGGCAGAGCCATTGTCAACGCCCCGACACTCGTTAACCATCAAAAAAGTTAGCCCGAGCAGAGCGATAACCTCTAGCGACAGAGACGCTGCAGAGATTGTCACCGAGGAGCAGCAACATTTACCGCAAATTGGACTTGAGGACTTTTTGGCTGTGTTGCAGCAGTGGCGTCAGTCCGTTGTAACGACCACATATGAGTTTATGGCCAACGATGTGAACAAGCGCAATATAATGGGCACCATTCGTTTCCTCGGACTGCTCATCTTTTCCATATTGAGCGGCGCTGTTGTTGCCCTCCGTTTCATGGGCATCTTTGCGGTGCGTTTCCTTTTTGAGGTCAGCCGCTTCACACACACTGCGACACCAATAGTATTCAAATTGATAGAGTTTGTGAATAGGATTGTTGGAGCGTTCTTCATTCTGCTCACGATGATTTGGAAGGATTTGGTGGTTAATCGCGGTCGCAACGACGGTGGTCGTTCGATGCCCAGAGAGCAACTGGAAGCCAACAATCGTTTCAAGAGCATCACGTACGAGAGATCACATCCTCATCGGCGCAGTCCGCGCTACGAATCATCAAATTATCGGTAATCCCAAATGGATTTGAATTCCATTCACGTCAAAATTGTTTGGTGTTTATTGTCTGCACTGCATAGCATTTAGTCACTCACTTGGGCTTTTGGGGTTTGGGGGCTTTGTTTTCTTTCAGATTGTGTTACTAGCGTTAAATCCCTCAGATTTCAGATTTCGTTGATGTTTGTGCTGCAAACATTTTAACAAGAGATTTTTAATTTTTTAGGAATTGCAAATTTTGGCCAGATCTTTAGATATTGTTGTCATTTTAACAATCTCATGCTCATTAATTTATAATATTAATACAATGTGTATTGTTTGCTAAATTGATTATTTCAAATGTATAGTCTAGTAGAATAATAACCAATTTTCTGTGAATAAAAATGTTAGAATGAAAAGAAAAAAAATGCTTTTAATTAATGAATAAGAATTTACGAACCTGTCTGTATTTGGTCGAACCTTTGGGGGAAATTGTAAATAAATCATGTGTGCTTTTAGTTTAGTTTTAATAGTTATACACTTTCATTTTATTTACTTTACTTGATGTTATTCTCATTAAATTTTTGTCATATATATATATATATATATATATATATATATATATATATTTATGTATCTATATATGTAGACTAGTATAATTTGTCGGTTTGTCACTAAATCTTACACAAATGATCTTGTTGTTGTCGTGTTTGGTTTATTTGTTGTCTTAATATCCAAACTTTTGCATGTTGGGTTCTTGTGTACTGGTACTCCTTTAGTAAGCGCATTAAATAAGTATTATGTACTTGACTTTCAATTTCAATTTGCTATAGTATTTTGTGGGTGTTTTGCTTCTTTGTTTCTCGCGTCTAACCTTGTAGTTTGTCAAATGTCATTTAACGCCAAACTTGTCGGTCTAAATGTTAGAATTAATAATTTTCAGTTTTATTATTAGTCAACTAAATTATATATTTTTTGTGATACATATATACTTTAATTAGTACATATACATACATATATGGTATTATTTTTATTATTATTACATTGCGATGTTATATTTATGGAAATTACTGTGGTGTGTCTTTGCCTTCATTATTTTCGTATGCAAATGCTTCAACGAACTTTGCTCATAACCTTTAATTAACGTTTTGTTTAATAATAATAATAATAAGCATGTAAATTGTATGCAGACAATAAAATATGTGTTTTTCTGAATGCTTGGATCTCATTTGAGTTTGATATATACTGTAAAACATGTTGTCAACATTATTATTATTTGTCATTCCTTGTTATTATTATAAGTATGTAGTATTCAATGATTTAATTTATTTATTACTGTATTTTTTTATGCACTAGTCGCCAACTTGTTGAGAAACGAACGAAATTAAATACAAATTTAAATATTTATGTTTAGGTTAACACTTGCCTGTTATTGTAAATACTTTCCTTTTTTTAAAGTAAAATGTACAATATACAATTTCAGTTAATTGTCATAACGTGTATTTAACTTTATACCTTCAAGTATCAATATAATTTGCCATTGCTAACAAATAATTACACATTTATAGCATATTTCAATTAACATGTTTTTGCCTGCTGAAAATAAGTTGATTTTTTTTAACAATTAGTTAGACATTTAGAGCAAAAACATTGATAATATAGATTGTGATTTTTTTTTTAAATTTCTTTTTAGTTTATGCATAAAAATTTGTCTAGTGAAATATATATGTAAATATATATATTTTTAAAGGTTTTGAACTGCTTATTGTTTATAATTGCGGTTTTTATTTTTATTTGTATTCATTTTTTTTTGTTAATTGCCTTTTTCATAAAGTTTTCTTAAAATTTTTTTGCTCGGATTATTGTGATTTTTTGGCATTGTTTTTTTTAAAGGATACGTGTGTGTTTTGGTGAATAGATAGTAAAATCAGCTTAAAGTGTGAACAAAAACTATTTAATTTTTTGACCGTGTGTTTACTTGAATAACATTTTCAATTCAAAACAAATGTCAATTATAAGTTATGTGAGCATCAACTATAGTTTAAACATATTTTATTTCAACTCAAAGTTTATTTGCTTTTAAGTTAATTTTTTGTGTAATATAAAAGAAAATCAATTTTAAAACGAAAAACTGTAATTTTGTTAAATAATTTTTTATATTTTATTTGAATTTTTATTTATTTTTATATTTATATTTTTACATAGTACATATAGTGTATATATGTATATATATATTATATATCTATATATTTATAATAATAATTTTTTACACATTAAATTCAAATGCATTAATTTATCTGTATCTGTATATATATGTTTATATATATATATACATTTAGTATATATATATAATTTATTTATAAATATAAATAACAAAATGTTTCCCTTTGAAGCTTTTCTTTTTTAATGTACCATTTTTATATTGAATTTATATTTGTATTAATTATAGTTTAACCAGTTTGTTGTTTAGCTTGAAATTTGTGTGTATGTTTTGTATGCATGTATGTATGTATGTCTGTTTGTATGTATGTATGTATGTATTTATTGGTATTTATAGTTAACTGTTTGCCATTTTTCGTGTGCTGAACAATTGGCGAAAGTTCCCATTAAGCTAATCGATTTGTCTGTCATCTCGTCACCACACATGTGAGTGTGGCACAAAAACCAAAAAGAGAATATGTCGCATCGGATTGATTGAATTTTTAAATTTTGCCATAAGGTTTGAATCAATACATAAAGTACTTGGGCTTAGTGTCTTATATCATCTTTTAAGGTAACTGAATAAAATAGTTTGCTTTGCATGAAGCTTAAGCACTGCCAATGGCCAGTTCTCAACCAACTTTTCCAATAGGATCCGAGGCAAACTCTATTTACATTGACGTTAGTCTTACGCCAACACTAGAGGAGGAGCGTAAAGAATGCCTCGTCTCATAGATAGCCCAACATGGTGCGCTTTAGGCACTTCAAAGTTCTGTTGATGCATGCGGCAATTAGTTGGTTGCGGATTGGATTCGGTTTGGTTTCATAACAATAGTGAGAGTAATACAAAATGTTTGTAAGTAAGTAGTAAAAAGAAAAACAAGGAGTAGAAAGGAAAGGAAAGAAACGTTAAGTTATAAACTTAGAATCAACTTAGAAGAAACTACGATATAAGCTCTTAATTACTTTAAATCATCGGTATCCTCAATTAAATCGGCATACTCCTCCCAATCGTTGTTAGACGAACGTGTGCGCAAATTAGATATTGTCGGTTCCTCTTCCTCCTCCTCCTCCTTGTCCACGTCATCGCCATCCACATCGCCGTGTTTTCTGCGACCACTGCCCGTGCCTCCATCGTCGACAACCTCGTAATCCTTAAGTTCAGCTTCCAAGTCCTTTTCCCATTGTTCCTCTGAGAAAGATGCATCAAAACTGACGATTACTATGTGTGTGGCTTACACGAACATATAGACAATTTATCGGTTATATATGTTCTACTACTATGCATGGTAGATTCACATATAGTAGGTAGTTTAGTTTATAGCATACATTTGTGGCATATCATGTTATATTTATTATATTGAGTATGTATATATATATATATTTATATTAAAGTGTCCAGCAAGCATTGAAAAATTGTAATTTAGTGACCTCCCAAGCAAGTACATGGTTTGTTATCCATTTCGGTGTCATTCATGTTTACCTTCGTGGCTAATCGCGTGGCACATAACTAAGGCATAGGTTTTCACAGACTGTTATTCGTTTAGGTATGCGCACCGTAACTGCAAAGTAATCGTCTACAAAAGTTGGAAATTTTCTTTTAATATGGTAATTATGCCAATAAAATTATATAATGCACCCCCCAAAACCATTACTAATTAACAAATAGCGTGCAAAAACCACGCACCAAGTAAGGAAATATATAAGTATATATAGGAAGGAGTCCTTTGCCATGACTTGCTTGTTGTCCTAACACCAAATCAAGTGCCACAGATGACACCGAATATTGTATATATATTTGTATATAATAATAATATTAATAAAATTACATGTATAATATGAAATAAAAATGTTGTGTGTATTTACAGCGTATATTCAACATCGAAATAAAAAGCAAGCTAAATATTTACTATATTTCAAACGATAAATATATACTTATATAATGCTCGCCAAATATATGAAACTAACTATAAAAGCTAGTCAATAATTAGGCAAAAACTTAATAACTTAGAGTTGAAAATGTGTTTTAGTACGTTGTTAGCGAAAGGATTTGTATATTTTCTTTCTTTGGATTTTGTGTGGTGAGTTGGTTCTAGTACATATTAGAATTCGAATAGACATTTGAAATCAGATTGTTTACAATAAAAGCTGTTGTTTGTTGTGCAGTTAAAAAGCCTTTATAAATTGCTTTCCCAAGTGTCACAAATCTTAAAGAGATTTGATTATTTTTTTTTTTAAATTTAAAATTTGGAACAATATTTATGTTAAGTTTGATTCTGAACGTGTTTGGCTTGCATCTGCAACAACAAATAATGAAAAACGTTAGGTAAGTAAGAAACTAGACGGCAACTACAAAACATCAAATCTAGTTATATATTTAATTTTTGAAAAGTATACGAAAGGAACTGAACTGAATACGAATACCAACAAACACAGAGACAGACAATATTATAATACTTATATTGGACACGTTGACAACAGCGATAATAAATAAAATTTAAATATGTTGCAACTATTTTGCTGAACACAATTTGTATGCAATTGAAAATCAACAACAGAACATTGAAAAAATTTAATGGATTTTTGTTGTTTTTTTTTTTTATATAATTTATTTTGTATAAGTGAAAATTTGATTTTTTTTAACCAACAATTTCTAACTTACCACACAAAATTTTGTTTCAGTTTTTAAGTAACATTTTTGTTTTCGCTTGTTTTGTTTTTTGTATTTTTTTTTTTTCGTTTCGGTTTATATAAATAATGTGTTTTGCTTAATTTTTTTTTGTCAAGTGAATATTTTATATATGTATATAATTTGGTTTGTTGCATTTGGTTTTTGTATATCGCTTAACATTTTGTTTTTAGTTGATTTTCTGTCATGTGGGCAATTTTGCTTGCGTTTGGGTTTTCTTTTATTTTTATTTATATATTTTGTTAGTTTTTGAATTTAGCGTTTATCCATTCAATCTTCTGCAAGATGATTTGAGAATAAATTAAGAAATACATGAAGAAAATTAAATGTTTGTTAAATGTTTCAATATAATTCTTATTGTGTCTAATACTAAGAATTTTGCATGTATTTCTTTTATTATGTTTTGTTGTCTTTTTTAATGTGTTCTTTCTGTGTTGGTAGTGTTGGTGTCATAGAGGAAAACGCGATTTCTTGGGTATATAATATATATATAAAGTATTTTTTTTTTTAAATTAGGCCGAAATATTGTGTGATAGGTACATACTATGAAAGAATATGTAAAAACCATAAAGTATAATACTTGAAAATTCATAAATATTAAAAGTTTTAGTTTAGCGAATTATCGAAATTAAATGGAATTGCAATTGAATAAAAAAGCACAAGATTGCAAAGAGTAAGGTAAGTAAGTATTTCATCAATAATAAGAATTTGTATCATTTTGGTCATACTCAACTTGTTCGAAATTGATTTGTGGCTAGTTAATATTTGATCTTGTTAGTTGTTATAGTAGTTCATAGTAGATACTTAAGTGGAAATTATTGGATTTGATTTTAATATTTTGTATGCTAGTTAGAATAGAATATGGCGGCAACAACAGATTAGACATTCAAGACTTTAGTTGCCTCTTGTGTTATTGTATTTGTATTTGTATTTGTATTGATCATTATTTAATTTATATTATTACTTAATTATCCATAAGTTGCCATACGTTTTTTGTATATATATATATATAGTGTTTTTTCATGTTTTATGGGTTTGTTGTTGCTTTCATTTCAATTGATATATATATATTTTTTTTGTTGTTGTTTATTTTTAATAATTAAATGCCAGAGCTTTGGGTTGTTGTTAGTATTTCGACAATAAAGAATTAAAGATTTGATAAAAATGTAATTTACACAAAAGAAAGAAACAGAGCAGAGGAGAAAAAAGAGAATTGTTTTGATTTTACACTTTGTTTTGTACACACATTTTTCGTAAAGAGTTTTCATTCGATTTCATTTAAAATATATGCAGATAGTTACTTGTATTTTTCTTTGTTTTTTTTTTTGTTTACAATGTGAAAATTAACTTTCAACATTATGTATTAAATTTAAGATGAATGATGTTAAGAAATGAAACTAAAAAATTCATACAGCCAAACAGTTTAAATATGGCAAGGGCAAGAGGCAAAACAAAATGTGATGTGACGATTAAAAACTGTTCACAATGAGGCATGTAGTTAATGTTCTAGGAGCTAAATGCTGTGTGAGCCAAGAAACAGAACTCAGAATCATTCATTTAATTGGACATTCTGGACTCAAAGCTGTTACGGACATACAAATTCCAGGACATGTCTATACACATTCGAATTGAATACAATTTGGAAATTTCAAATACTTGTACATATCTATACGTTGGTGCCATTAGGGAATTATAATCGGTGCATTTAGCAAGCTACTGACCTACAACGATTTTCTTTTAATCTTTTAGTCTAGTTGAGTTGTTTGTTTTTCGTTTTCCATTTAAGCCCTTAGCTATTTTTGTGAACAATGGCAATGTGAATGAGACTATCACGTTGAGAAAATCAATCGATGTTCTACTTATTTTGAATTATGCATGTATGTGTTAATGTTTGTATGCGTAATGTATGTGAGTGTTCGGTTGGATGCATCCTCAATGAAATTTGTAGAGCTCTTTGAAATGAGAAAGACAAATTTCAAGGGCAGTGCACATAACCAAAAATGTATGTACAAAATGTTGAACTTAATATGCAAAAGAATTTTATAAAGCAAAATATCTCATTTATGACCTTTACATAGGTATTGAGTAAGCGTTTAACTAAATATCAATAAATATATATTGTAAAGATTATGTAAAATTCTTACATTGTCTATTTTGTAAAGGCCATAACTGATTGGGTGCACATACGAAAAATTAATGTCAATTTTGTAATAATATTCCATTTAACAAAAATTCGCGTTGTTCTTTTCAGCGAAAGGCCGCAAAGTAACGGAATTTTTTTTTTGGTAACTTAATCAAATTGCAAATGTAATCAAAACATATTTGCATAATTAACTTAAGAAAATTATAATTAAATTTGCTAGCTAAGACCTCTTACCATCGGTGCTGGCGAGCGCCTGCTGGGTCATGCTATCAATGCCCAGTTTGCGCATGCCATCTTTGATTTCGGCCAAATCGGTATCATTGGATGTTTGAAATTCGTCCGAAACGAACTCGGACTCGGAGATTTTTTGGGTCAATTCTTTCTTGTTGCTGGCCTTAAGTTCTTTGGCCGCCTCAATCTCAATGGCAGGCTTCGGTTGCTCGGAGACAGCGCCATTAGCTGCTGCTCCTGCTCCAACTGCTCCTGCGCCTACCGTTGGGGAGGAGGAGTCGGAGCCTGTCGCATTTTTAGCTGGACTGGCAGTTTTATCAACATTTTCTTTAACTGGCAGCTGTTCGGCTGCTTTTATGCAAGTTGAGTTTGATTTATTTGTATAATTATTGCAATTTTGTGTATAAAATAACCACAAAAAGAAAAACATGAAACGAAAAATAATAAATTATAAAATAAAGATTAAATTCTAATAGCTAATAAGTTAGAAAAAAAAAGAATTAAATAAAAGGCCTACAAAGTGAGCGGCGCTTGAAGGGCGAATAGAGAAATTGACTTGATGAAAACGCGACGAGGTGAAAAGTGAAAATGAGCATCAGAAACTAAAATAGAAATCGAATCTTTGGCACAGGCGACAGAAGCCGGTGCAGTTGAAGGACAAACACAAATTATAATCGAAACAAATTGAATTCGAACCAAAACAGAACTGAGAACTGAAATTTAAGGTTCAGAGCATTCCATATAAGGCAGTGTGTGTGGTACAGGCGCTATCCGAAAGTTAGAAAGTTCGAACTAAAATTTTGGAGGCGTGTCTCAAAATGAGAACTATTTGAAAACTATAAGAGAACAGGCGCGTGTGTCAAAAGAAAATATTACGGAAATTAAAAATGGAATCTAATACTTATAGAGAGAGATAGAGATAGATAGAGAGAGTTTGATAGAGAGTTTAGTTAAAGAGCGCGCGAATAGCGAGTATGTGAGAGAGATAGAGGTAGAGGTAGAGAGAGAGAGAGAGATTGCGAGTAAAGTCATAGAGATACTGAAGAGGCGAGCGCAAGAAAATCATAAACTTTACTTTGGCACTTTGGCCACTTTAGCGCCGGCGCTCATTTGTGGGTACTGTTTTTTGTTCGGGTCTGCTCGGTGTGAAAGCTGATGGTGCTGTTATTTACAACAAAACTTACCATCTTCACCGCTGGAAGCCTGGCCCACGCCATCAGCGCCCAAAGTGCCCAGCTCGGCGGCCTGAATGATCAGTGAGACACGGTAGAAATAATTCCGCCAGAAGTTCTCCTCAGTAATGCTGCAAAAAGTGTGCACGAATTGAATTCAAAATTTAAAAATCGAAAGAGGAAAGTTGATTTTGTTGTTTAGTCCACTCACATCTTGGGCACCAATTCGAAGCGCATCGTCTCGAGCGCCTTATCCTCGGCCATAATGGCTATGGCAGTGGGATATGCGGTGTCATAGTTAAACTCAAAGTCCACGCCAGCTGGTGGTGCGCGCACAAAGTTGCGACGATCCTGTGACAAGCCCAATATTTCCTCCTTGATCTTTGACTCATTGGCATGAGCGACCCAGGGAGCGGCGCCATTGCCAGCACCACCTTGACCCTTGATAAACGCCTCCTGCTCCTTGTTGAACGAGTCGAGTATGGTCTGCAAAGCGAGGATAGTAAATACATCGTATGTTAAAGTATTATTTACAAATTATTTAATCGGATTACTCACATTATCCTTGACTGTTTCCTTGATCTTGCTGCCAGCCTTGCTGATGGCCGATGACAAGAATGAGCCAAAGTGTTTGGCCTGTTGTGTTACTTTTGTGGTAACTGTCGAAGCAACGAATTGTTCAATTAGTCAAAAGCATTGATTTGCAGTTTAAGTAAAACTTGGTTGCATTTAACTAGCTAGAAGTCAACCAAAATCGCTAGGCTACAAAGTAAACAGTTTGTTGAGGGGGTCAGGGGTCAGGGGTCAGGGCTACCAGCTATTTGGATGTGGGTTTAGTAAATAATTAAATGAGTGGGTAATACATAAGTAGGTAAGTACTGTGAACATAATGACTACAGGGAGTAAGTATTATTATTAGCTGCTTAGTAACCTGTCACCGCTTTCTATCATTTAATACTTTTTGTTTGTTTTTTTAATTGGCAATTGGCAATTTGCAATTGAAGTATACATTTTAGTTGACATTAATTTGACATTTGTATTGTTGTTTTTTGTGTTACCAATTAAACTGTGACACGTACTTTTCACTTCATCGCCCTTACCCTGTCCAATTTGGCCCTCATCGCCAGTGGGTGTGCCGCCGCCCGATGCTGGATGCGAATCAGCGCCCTCTGTAGCACTGTAATTACAAATTGCGTCAGCGTGCAACATAGAGAGAGATAGATATAAAGAGGTAGAAAGAGAGAGAGAGAGAGAGAGAGAGAAGAGATAAAAAGAGATAGAGAGAGAGAGAGAGAGAAGAGATAAAAAGAGATAGAGAGAGAGAGAGAGAGAGGGGGAGAGAGAACAAAATAAGCATGTGTTAGTTTTTGTTGGGGATACATTTATACATTATTTGAATACATATTGGATATCTGGTGTGGATATTGCAGTTGAACCCAACATGCAGCATGCAACATTCAAATCGATCACATTAAATTGGATAGTTATTGGCCCATGGGACTCATTCCAACAATCGATGACTCTTTCAAGTGCATGCAATTCAAGTTAGAGTCCCTAGCTTGTGTGGGTATATCAAAGGTAATCATAGACTAAATCTATAGCTTCATAGACGAGAGCAATATTTATCGCTCTAACTCGAAGGAATTTTGGCTATAGCTAACATCTCTGATTATACTAAGTTAGTTTGTAAGCGCAAAAAAATAGTATTCTCTTTTTCAAAAGATATTTTAAATTTATAAATAAATACGCTATCTACCTGCAAGGCATACTAATTAACAAATACTTTAAAATGAACTCATTTATTATTGGCCAATTATGCAGTTTGAAAAGAACCAGACATTTTAAATACTGTACAATAAAAGCACTCGACAATTCAAAAGGATTTTATTGTTCGTCAGAGCAGAAGTTGATGTTTAACAACCTAATTAATTAAGGTAACTGCCGACTGCAATGCTTTCACTTGTTTTTAGCTTGAATGTATGGTTGGCCCAAAAAGAAGTATAACTATAAAGCTCCTTTTATTTTGTTTTAGTTTTAGTTTGAATTTATGGTTAATAACTTAATTAGTCTAAAACGTAAAAAATATTACTTTTTATTTTAGTTTTAGTTTGAATTTATGGTTAACAACTTAATTAGCCTAGAAAGAAGACTATATTTTTTCCAGTTAAAGTTTGAATTTATGGTTATCAACTTAATTAGCATACAACAAAAAAGAGATAATTGTTTTTAGTTTGAATTAATGGTTAACAACTTAATTAATCTAACATTAAAGTGGCTTCTATTATTTTTTAGCTTTCGTTTTAGTTTATTCAGCATCCAAGTTTCCAAGTGTTTGCTCTAAACTTTTTGTTGTAAAGTTTTCTCTATGATATCTCAGAAAAGAGTGCCTTTGAGTTGGTCTATGATTTTGATGGGGTTTATGTAGTCACATTAACGTTTATGTATATTTACACGTTTTCATAGCATTGTTATTCATTTTAGGACAATTAATATTTAAATTCATGATGATTGCGATGCAAATGTATTGTATTAGAGATAAATTATGTGAATGTTTAATGATTGATGCTTTTAAATTGGGGTAAGGATAAAAAATGATGTATAAAATGCTTGAAACGGAAATCAAAAGGGAAGATAACAAACTAAGACATGCACTAATACTCGTTTGTTCAATGGGAAATTGTGTTTAAGTTTGTAGAGTTTTCCCCGAGCTACAAAGAGTCACAAAGAACTCAAGTACAGAGAGAGAGAGAGCAGATATTAAGAAGGAGCTGTCGAAGAGTCGAAGAAAATTATATAGTTGCTACATAGTACACAAATTAGATGAAAAGGAAATCATAAAATGAATTTCGACACAGGATGAGCTACACAACAACACAGAGAAATTATGGTGGAAGCGAAGGGGAGGTTGTGAACTAATAGCCCAAAGGAGGAAATGATAACAACTAGTAACAACAATTAGTGTTTGGTTTTATCTACTGCGTAGCCACAGAATAGTTCCAGATTTGTGTGGGTTTTTGCTTAATTCCTTGACGGTTGTTTGATGGCCCGCTCAATAATGATGGAATCTGATACTCTTGAACATATATCAAAGTCAAAAAAACATTGTTTCTGTTCTAAATGCTATATATATTATTCGATTTCTTATTTATTTTTGTAACGAAACGATAATATGAAATGAATCAAAGTGTGAAATCAACTAATGATGGCTCTTGGTAAATGTTGTATGGGGAATATGTGGAATCAAAACAAATGATTATATTTACTTGATGATGAGCTGTATGAAATGATTAATTTATGTTTCCGTTTCTTATCAATCATGTTTACAATCTGTCCAAAATTGTGTCCTCTTACAAAGTGTTGAAGTGTAGTTAAACTTACCTTTAAGTAAATATTTTTCGATTACACACTTTGCAAAGGGACAAAATTCGGTTCATAGAAACCAATTGGCAATAATTATTAAGATTCTTATTTATATACATACAAAAACGTTTTAAGAGTTATATGTGATTGGTACTTAGGTATTTGTTTGTACAGTATTTAAGTAGTTTTTTTTTTTTTTTTATTAAAAGGTCAAACTTGGGTGAGCAGAAGAATTGTGTAGAAAACTTGAGAAAAGTTTAAAATATAATCAATAGAAATATCAATCAAGTGAAAGGCGTAGCAGTATTAATTTTTTCTCAACTAAATATTAGAGGAAAATTGGTGAGTATTTAAAGCCAACTAAATGGTTATATTTAAAGTAACTTGTGTGTTAAAAATATATGTATTTATATATACGGAATTATTGGTAGTTTATTTAAGTGTAAGACATTTTAATGTGAAGGTTTAGACAGAAGTGTAAGTATAAAAGAATTTACTTTTGTTCTTTTTTCTTTGGGGTGTAACCAATAACAAAAAAGGCGAACAATAGCCGCCAAGTGAGTGAAAGTTGGAGGGCAGCCCAACATAAACCGAAGGCTGCCCCCTTTTGTTATTGAAAAGTTGAACAAAAAACTTTAAGTTCAACTCAAAAACAAAATAACAATAAACTATACGAAATAAAAGGATAAAATACAAACGCGCTTTCATGTGATAAATTTCTTTTTTTTTATGCAGTTTCACTGCCGCTGTTTGTATCGTATTTAATTCCGTCATTCTTAAGCAAGGGCCCATACCTAATATACCTCGACTTGTCGTCATCATCGCCACCACTCACAGCACCCGCAGCGCTAAGATCGGTAGCGCCTTCAGCACCCTCAGCTCCTTCGGCAGCGCCACTCTTGCGAAGTCCAGGAATCGATGGTATCGACGGCATTGCCGGCATCGATGGCATCGATGGCATTGCCATTGCCGGCATCGATGGTATCGAGGCATTGCCCAACCAGCCCTTTGCGCTGCCCAGCCAGCCACTGTAAAGGAGAGCAGAGGAGTGGAAAACAGTTAGTTGATAAACGTGAACAAAATGCTTATACGACTGCCCCTCCAACTGACAGGCTGACTCAGACTGACAATCAATCTTTGCTGTAATTTGACAATGTTCTCATTGCTTGACTGCTCACGAGCAGTCAATAATAAATGTATTATGTATGTTATCTATTATGTCAAACAATGAGCAGCCGCATCAAATTGACAAACGCACACTTCGAGAAGTCCACTTCACATAAGCACATACTTCTTTACGGGATGGTGTCGCAGCAAGTAACACTCAATAATATGGAAAATATTTGCAAATAATTTATATAGATATTAATGCTTCAAAAGCAACAGAATTATATTTATTTAACAAAAAATAAATCATGATTTTTCAGACATCAGAAGATAGGTTTAATTTTAATAAATATCGTTAGTAATATATTTAAAAACCATCAATTGTTATTTATATAGCTTTGTATATTATGTTTATGAAATAATCTTTATTTATTGTGTTGTTGAAGTCAAAGAAAACTAATTTGTAAATAGAATAGTAGCGAAAAATAAGGTTTTACTCCAAATATCTGCGCTGCAGGCAAAGTTTAAGATTCAAGGGGGCTTGAGGGAAGTGCGATAGAAAAAACTATCGGTACAATGGAAAGTGACAGCGCCTATGTACCTTTTATGACATGCTACTTATTGTGGGCTAGTGTGTGTGTGTGTGTATGTGTGGGTGGGTGTGTGTGTTTGATTGAGTGTGCAATTTTCTTGTGTTGAGGGGTCTGCGATTTATTGAGTCGGCCATTTATGCCGTCGTTTTCTTTGTTACGCGTTCGCTGTCATAAATAAATTGTCACTGACAAGCTCATCTAATACGTGGCATATGCTCAATATATTTGTATGTACGAGTATGTGCTGCGTGCATCGAGGCGGCGTTGAAATGTGATGGGGCACATCATCTAATAACTGTTCGGTGCCTTTGCAATAAACTTCACAGTTTGAATAATCGCTTCGTCATTTTTGCAGCACATTCACAGAGTATACGATTTTCGAGAAATTCATAAATATGGATGATAAAGCGGACCATTGTACGATCTGTTTGTGCCCCAAGCATCGCGTTGTTAGCATTGCCTGTAATCACACATTTTGCAAGAAATGCCTGAGGAATGTCTACAACGTCTGTTCCACCAAGGCTTGTCCATTGTGTCGGGCCCCCTTCGTATATTATGTTGTAAGTTATCGTCTGTCCATGTCATGTTGGCATCTTAAGTTAGCAGTTCTTCTAACTATCCTCTTATTCAGCGAAATCGCTCATCTGGCACTAAAATCGTATTTTTCACATAATCATCTCATCAAGTCGAAGTGAAATAACTGTCGGACTACAATGTTTCGTTAATTAAATTATGTGTTTCGTTCTGATTTTGATTTTGTTTGTTTGCTTTCGTTTGTTAAAATAAAGTTCATGTTATGGTTTAATGTTCATAAGCACCTCCAGAAAATCAACAAGTTTTCAATCTTTGCATAATACTCAAAAGAATCCTTACGACCAATATGAGAAGTTCACATGATGATCAATTTACAAACAAATTATTAGAATGGGAAGGATGCTCTACAAACTGTAAATTATAACTTTAATTTAGAAATATACATTGCTAATTGAATGAAATAAGTTTGCATGAGAGTTAAGTGGAAAGTGCTTGATAAAATGTAATCAAATGGAATCTATCAAGTTGTAATCCCTATTAATTCCACATAAGCTGTAAAACCTGACTAATTTATACCTACATCAACTGATGCATAACAACTAAGCGACAAATAAATATTCTACACAAAAACACAATCGATGCGATGCGATTTGAGCTGAATCGGGGAAACATGCAATGCCAGGCCGAGCATATTGAAATATTGAATGCTTGGCCTGTGGCAAGTACAATGCGAGCGAATCGATGAATGGCATGTTGCCACGCCCACGTGGCGCCACTTTAGACCATGCATGCAAAATGATGGTGATGATGGTGATGATGATGATGACGATGATGCAGTGAAGGGTAAAAACTGAAGGAAATGAAATAAAATTGACAAGGCAAAGCCGTTTTTTTTTTTTTTTGTTGCAGCCTAGCCTGACGCGTCCCATTTTATTATGCTCTATTTGCGCATTGACAAGGCAAGGCCAAAGACAGCTCTGTATTATTATAATGCCAGCAATAATGCCATACGGACAGGCTGACTACGTCGGCACACTTAACAAAACTTATCATTCAGAAAGTATATTTCTATAAGCAAAGGATTTCCTTTTGTTAATTCGAGGAAACATGTATCTAAAATTAAAAAAGGATTTGCTTGTTATTAGGAAATATATTTCTCAAAAATAGAAAAATATGAATTTATAATTTTTTCTAAAAGATAAGATCAGGATGATTTTCATTTGAGAACGATTTACTAAAATTCAGGTCGATTTTTTTTCTGAGTGCATACACAAATGCGACTGCCGTTCAGTGGCAAGAACGGAATTTATTTGGATGAAAAGTGGCTATAAATTGACGCAAGTGAATTTAATTTCATTGGAGTATTTATTGCATTATGTTTTTGCATGGGGCATGGCCAAATTAATTATTAAGTGCGAACGTGAAAAAGGAACAGATGCACATAGATAGCGCATACGCCGCGTTGCGCTCAATTAGTCAGCAGCCGAGTTCATATTGCAGAGCATTTCAAGGACTCGACTCGTGACTGTGCAGCGTTCATTGTTGCTTATTAGCCCTATAACTATCATTACCATTTCAGCCATCTCGGGGCTGGAGCACCCGCCTCCAGCACCCCTCTTGTTTTTTATGTGATTTATGCGTTTTTGGGGGAGCGATGCTTTTACGCAATTTTGTTCGCCTGACAGGCGGGAACAGCGTTTATTTATGGGCCGCCTAGGACTATCCAGCTTCCGTATCCCTCATACTGGCCAGAGTCTGATAAGTGGCATACTTAAAGACATATCCCCCTTGGGATGAGCTGAGCTGCACTTAAAGTTGAGCAGCGGCATCCGGAGACACCAAAATTAAAGTAAGTAAAAGCAGCTACAGACTGACAGACAGCAAAAAAAAACCATTGCTATTGCAACATAATAATTTTACTTGTTTCATTATTTCTGCAAATACTTGTAAATATCAAATTGGGAATTAGCTTATCTCGATATATTCATATTTTAAATGTTCTTGATATAACGCAATTTTCAAAATTGTTTTTATCCTTTTCGGAAATTGTATGTGTTTGGTAGCTTGGTTAGAAATTTCCCTGGAGGCAAAATGTTTCGCAATTTTCGCTTGCCATGTTGTACAATATTTTTTGGTCTGTGCGGCGAAAGTTGCTTACGCATTTTCTACGGAACAATTCATTCATGTTTTCATTTTTTTTGGCTCATTTTTTACTCGAATTGCAGACAAAAGTTTTAATTATAAAAGTTTTTTGCCGCGTCGTTCTGCGCATAGAAAACGAACGAACAAGAGGAAAAATTTAAATCGACTCCAAGACAAACACACTCTCACACACACACACACATATCCAGACTTGACATTTAGACAATGATGTCAAATGAGTTTACTTAAAGCTGTGGCAAGGAAAGTCGGAATAAAAATTAAGACAGCGAGCAGATGTTAGTTTTTTTCTGAAATGTACAGCAGCATTTTGGACTATACTCATAATTAAATCGAAAAAAGTCAAAAATTAAAGTTTTGATCATTAGTATAATGTGAATCTTTTTAATAGGTTTTTCCAATGAAGTTTTCCTATTGAAATATTTATTCGAATTCAGCATTTGGACTTGCTTCTATTTAAAAAAAAAAAAATAATAAACAAGCACTTTGCTGACTTTATTATACAAAAAGTGTTCTTCAAGCAAATATTATTTTTGTTTATTGAATAACCAGAGCTGAAGCATAGCATACTCATAAAGTAGGGCGACCTCAATTTACCACATAAGCGAAGACAAAACTAATTATATAAACTCTTTTATTTATTTTTACGAAAGACTTTATTGCAGTTGCACATTTAACGTTATACGTATCCAAGGACTCTTTTTGCAATGACACAAAATCGAAAATTCTGTTAGCGAGACTGACTGTAAAATATCCTGTATGCTTGACAGAAAACTATTCTGCCTAAATACGAGAGTAGCCATGTTTACACAAAATATGTGTAATTAATATTAATATAGACATATATTATAATTTTTAATGATTTGTGTTGTTAGAATAACTCTGGTTTCGGAAGATTTAAAAACTAATTTAAGCATGCCAAATTAAATGCAATTATGCAAATTAAAGTCAGAGGAGAGCGATGATCAAAATTAGCAGCCAGCTGCAAAATGTAATTGCAGTGGAGAGGAAGAAAAACTGGGCAGTGTCCGGGATCCCTTGCGTCCACTGATGCGCAAATTGCATTAACGGCCAACCCAGTTTATATGGTTTTTTCTTTGTCGGTGATTCGCCTGATTGCTTATCGCTATATTATGGCTTCTCTTTAAGAGAAAATCAAATAGCAATGGCCACACGAGAGGCGGAAGAGAGCGAGAGAAAAGAGAGCTGGGTGGGTTTGGAGTTGTTGTTAATGTAAGTGCTATTTTTAATTGAGTCTGTGTCGGGTGTCACGCGTGAAAACGTGCTTTAATTGGATTGCAATTGCCGCACTGAGATTTCGCTGTAAAGCTCCCATTTCAAAGACGACAAAAAAAGTCACGCAATTTTAAATTAAAGCAGAAGCTAAAGAGCAAACAAAACCAATTTCTAACAGCGCCCCCCCTTTCTCCCTCTCTCTCTTTTTTTTTTTGCCATGTTAAGCCTCTGATGGATCCACGTACCCATACTCACATACAAAAGAAAAAAACACATACACGCTCACCCAACTTATACAAGATAATGCTAAAGGAAATTTATTGCAATTGCGCAGAAAAAGAACGCTAAATGCGTATAAAAAGCTAAATAATATCACGCAGTAAGGCTGGCAGGCAGGCGGTTTAAAGCTGATGCTTTTTTCCTGAGAGCTTAGCGGGCATCGCTGCAAGACGGTGGAAAGAAAAGTAAGCGAAATGTATTTTTATTGCATTTATTATAAAAAATTACTTAGTAATATGTACCAAGCATAATTTTTGCTTAACGAAACTAGGATCGATATATCCTATCAGTTATATACTTTGTACAAGAGTACGTAATCTTCGGCCAGCCATGCTTTCTTGTTCTTAAAGGTTTTAAAATAACTCAATTTTATTTCAATGACCTTTTGGAATAAAGCCAACAATAATAACAACAATTAATAAGATTGTTACATGTTTTCTTACACACACTTGTAAATTAATTATTAACATTCAAATGACTTTCAAAGGCCAAACACTGTCCAAGTCTTATTATAAAATAGATATGTGCTTTAATTAAATACTATTTAAAAAGCTGTCCCTCGCTTACATAGCGATTAGTTCACGTATTTCTACAGTTGACAATTTGAAAACGTTTCAAGCTGCCCTCGCTTGTCATGCACACGTGGCAAAGGCGCAACAGCCAGCTAAAGAAATGAGAAAGAATGGCCAAAATCCACATTTGACAAATTACCAGCAAGCAGGTAAACACCAAGTTAATAGGCAGCTGGGCGGATGGCGATTAAATAGAAAGATGCATGTAAGGATGTCCAGATGAAATATACACACAGTCATATATCTATTATTATAACCATGTGTAGCTATTAATATAATGCGAAAGGCACACAAATGTGAAGCCTCAACTTCATAAGTTAGAATTATGCTTTTTGCTCGTCATCTGACATTTGACTTGTCGAGTTTGCTGACTTTTCCGTTTCTTTCTATTTTCTTTTTTTTTTGTGTTTTATTTGAGCATATTTCTTATAATTTTGCTTATATGCCATAATTTATTTTTGCCATTTCCATAATATTCCTCTTATATTTCGCACGCAGTCTTAAATTCAGTTTTTATGTGGACTGCGACTCTGGCTTATTTTCAATTATTTTATTTTTATGTGCATCCATCGTAAAGTATGCAATAAAATATGCATTGCAGCAACACAGAAAAGGGAAAATTGCTGATTTGAAAGGGAAAGCTGCTGCTTAGGCTTATAAGTACATATTTGTATGTGTATCAGTGAAATAAGTATTTTCTTATACGGCTGCATAACAAAACACACAATAATAATCTTGTGAAGCTGGGTTAAAAAATATTGCCCTTAAATAAGCCACTTTTAAGAGGGAGATTTAGGAAAATAAAAAATTGAAAGATTCAATGAATAATAATAATAATTATTTAATTAGTTGAAATAATAATAATAATCGGAAATTGCTTATTTAAATCAGATTTCTATATATCTCATTAAAAATTCACTTTTGTGAAACTTATATTTCGCTAGATTTTAAAGCTGGCGTTAAACTATTTGACACTGTTGTAGAACATAAAAAATAGAAACACATTTTGTGACACGACTAAACAATGAATGGCTCCCTCGCTTAACCCCCTAATGCTAACGTGCTAATGCCCATTAAGCGAAGTATTCACGACATCATTATTTTGTATGCCACGTATACAGTAGTTTGGAGTGCATCTTAACTGTGTGCCAAAATCATGTACCTGTCATTTGGTTGTAACCCAAGGCGCTCATCTACTCATCGTTCAGCAACTGTTAAGCTTTTTATGGCTGAAAATCCACAACATAACTGTTAACGACACTGCCACCTGGCCAGGGATATATATAATTGAGGTATTCACCCCACCTCACTTCACCTCACCTCAACTGGCTTGTCTCATTCTGCTGTTTTGCTCATCTTAATGTCGCTCAACTTAATGTGATTGCTTTACATCTGTCGCGGCTGCGGCCGAGTTGCCACATGAAAATACACTATGAGTTTGAAGCTGACTTTGTATGTTGCGCAAAAAAACAACAACAACAACAACAATAGCGGAAACAAACACAAAATATAATTATCAAACACAGGGGGGGGGGGGGGCTCCTTCATGGCATGAACAACTAAAATTTGCACAAATGTCTAAAAATATCAGGAAGCAAACTGCAAATGTTGCGTGCCGGTGACAGGCGAGAGGAAGGCCACGAGAGGTCCTTTGCCAGTGCTTAACTAATGTCCCAGTGTGTGTAGTATAATGCCTTAAAACTTTTGACATTTGCCGTAGCACGCACACACTAATACATACACACACACGCACACACACACACAGAGAGACACACACACGAGTTGTGAACGTAACGAGGCCTCGTATGGTGTATTTAATTTTATTTTGATCTCTCTACAAAGTAATGATGTGCCATGGACTAAGCAGATATTTACACACACACCAACACACACACACACACACACACACACATAAGCAGATACGCAGCAACAAATAAATCGCATTAACGACAGTTGATACCTTTTGTGAAGTGTGCGTGTATTTGTGTAATATGTCAATAAGGGTGCCGAAAGCAAGTTCATTGCCTGCCCATTCAAATGCGCATGAATAAATCATATAAAGATATACATATATATATATATATATAAACACATAACTATTATTGAACCAGCTGACTAATACACTAACCAAATAAATAATTGGATCTTATCATTCTCTTAAATACATCACATAGTTAAGCTATACTTTCTTAATGTCGTTTGCTATTTTGAATTATATTGTATACAAATAAAGTGTTTTCTTTTTCAATTGTTTCATCAACTTCGTCTAACATTACAACTTATCTAACAATACTAATTCCTGCACAAATGCATGCATTTTGATTGTGTTGAGTCTCATGTCTCATGAGCATAAAAATCCAAATCTGTTTCTGGCTACGAGGATTCCTTAAGTTTACTTTGAAATAGTATTTGTTATTTGTTATCTTTGTTAATTAATAAAATACTCAAAATGCACACATAATTCGAAAAATATGATGTAGAAAATGCAATAGTAAATAAGTAAATAAATATTGTTTTTCCTAAACATAATCGCATACAATCTGTCAACCATAATAAAGGTATACAAGGGTAACGCTCTATCATTGTGAAAAATAATGATGTTGGTTGTAAATATTAGGACATGTCCTTGCTGTTATGAACATGCATGTATATATATATATATATATAAATATAAATATACTTGTGTGAGAGTATGTGAGGCGATGACAAATCTTTGCATGATAAACAATCAGGACTAAGGCTACGTTTGTTGCCATGGCAGCACACTCAATCAACTGCAGGGCGGGACGTCGTAAAGGATGTGTCTGGAGGAGGCAATGTCTACCCGCACGCAAGGCACAAAAAAGGTGCAAAATGTCGAGGATTTTATGCGCATTAATTAACGGCAAGGCAGGACAAAAGACGAGCGTGCCCCAAAAAGGTGGCAACCAACCCAGCCCCAAATGCAAATGAAATATTTAGCATGATATTTAAGCTGATTGAGATGAATTATCTTGAAATGAATAGCCGATGAATGAGCAGAACACCCTTCCCCCCACCCAATAAAAAAACAGTGGGCAATGCTCAACACGTGGGCGTGTCGTGCGTACCGAAGAAGAAGAACAAGTTTGCTTCGACGATTCTTGCTGCCGCACCTGAACCTGTGCAAAAGGGCTGCCGGCATATAATTACAGCAAGTCCTTGACAGTGCTGTCTGTGCAAATGACACAACGCCCCAAGGGATATACCACACCGCGCCAAAGTGTCATTACAAAATCCTTTTGCATACAGGTCGCCGGCAGGTGAGCCAGCGATTAAGTTGCGCAACTTTCCACATGTGTGTACACTCTAAAAAAAAAAACGGCCTGCAACTTACTTCTTCCAATGAAAAAATTCCTTTCTGATATTCAGAATTTAATAAAGAAATTTGCTCTCTTCATCATGCTAGAGTGCTGTGTAGATATGTAAAGAATGCCTTGAAAATAAGATATATTTTTCTACATTTAAGAATAATCTACCCTGGAAATTGGAAAAGAAAAAGTCTGGTTTTTAGATAGACACAACCTGCAGTTTTAGAAATATACTTTCTGTTCTAATTAGGTGAGTTATCCTTGGCACCAAAAGTATGGCGATTTTTCTAACATGTACGTTGATATTTTTTCTGACTGCATGTGCCTGAAGGCGGAAATGGAGGTTGCGCGACGGAAGTTACACTTACGTGCACTTTGGCGCAATTAAAGTTTCAAAATGCCCTCGGGACGCGAGTCCCACAGCGACAGCAGCAGCAACTTTTTTATTTGATTTTTTCTACAATTATAGAGTTGAGGGTTTTTTTTGTTGCTGCCTTTGCCATTTCACGGCTGAAGCGTCTGACTGTGGTTTTTATGAGTAATTCAGTGTTCTGATGGCTTTACGATTTTAGCCACTTAAGTGCAAAGTTCTGATGGAAATTAACAGTCTAAAATGTTCATGTGCATAAAATCAGACCTTAAATGAATATAAATGTGAGATGTTCTCAAAGAACAAACAACTTTATAAGGTAAGACCAATGTGTCGCCTTTTGAGCATTTAAGTATTTACAAATAACTAGTTAAATTCGAGTAAAATAATAATGTAAGACTTACGTGGCTTCGTTGACTAATGAATCTACCATGGAAACTGATTTGGGAATGCTAAATAAAATAATAAAAAATTATACAAAGAATTAAATCAATAAATACAAAAGAATCAAATAAATTTAACAAATAAGTAAATTGTAGTTAAAAATGAATAAATATAATCTAAAAATAAAGTAAATCTGGCTCTAAATATACAAATATTAGTTATACATTTCTAAACAAGAAGCTTAAGAAAGCATTATAATATTTAATAAGATTGATTAATCATAACAAAATCCTTTCTCATGTTTAAATAAAAATATTGCAAATTAAAAAAATGAATTTACATTGAGTATACAAAAAATATATATCTGATATTCCTGAACGTTTCTTTGTAAATTCTACAATTTCAATTAAATTTTCAACACAAATTTAACATACTTGAATAGCTAAAACAATGTGAATTTTATGAACTAGCCTTTGCATATTGGCAAACATTTAAATATTAATTAAATAAATTAAGTCAAATTCCTTTTAATCTCTAAGCTCAATCAAGGATTAAATTGTTATTTAAAAAAAGCAACTATGTAAATTTAAATTGAATTTTACATACAACAATGTCAAACGGCCATTGTACATACTTGAATACCTAATCCTTCCTCCAAGGATATTTCATGTTGACCTTCAAGTCATGCCTATCAACGTTTTAAGTTTTACCATCATATTTACCTGAAAAGAGGGAAAGTTTTGAATTAATAAAGATTAATATCGTTGCCGATGGAAATGTTAAGAAATTAATTACAGATTTTACGCTGAGAAGGCTGTCCAAGAAATGCAAAGGATTACTTAATGACCGGACTTGGCCTGACCAGCGAAATGAATGCCTTTTAATAAAGCCCAAAGATATGATTACAAAAGCGAAAAAAGCGATGTGAAACGGTGCCCCAACATGAAAGCAAGTGTGCGGAACTTGATTGTTTCCTTATTGGTATTTTTGCAAAACCCGTAAAGTTCAAAGTTCACACGCAACCCAAAGGGCAATCGATGAGGGTGCTGCAAACGTCTTCGACTCCGTTGCCAAGTGCCAATAAGCCCACGTAATGCCAACGTGGCTGAGACATAAATCTTTTCAAACACATAAATCAAAATTAATGCGAAACTGAAAGGATACTTTATTATTATGCTCTTAAAGAGTGTTTTGTCAGGTAATTTACGAACCTTGGCAGCAAGGACAACCACATTGCAACTTTTTTCTATTTTTACAATCAATTGGCTGGACTAACAGAATCAAATCAAAGTAAAACACACACACACACACAATGGAGGATAAAGTTGTGTTGGCGTCGTGCTGCAAATTGAAATGTAAATCGTGCTGACCTTGGCCCGATGCATGCGCCATGCTGCTGCCTGGTGCCTGCAGCCCGAGTCCTTAGTCCTGTGATAAAGCGCTGTAACACAACACGAACGGCAGCCATCAAAGGGTAGGCAACAACAGCAACAAGGCAAATGAAATTCTATGTTGACACACAGATCGTACGTAGCAAAAAATGCAAGGACTTTTACAATTTATGCAAAATGTTGCCCCACACTGTAACAAAACACTAGACATTTTTTTATATAATTAAACTCAAGCCCAATAACAACACCAACTTCAACTTCAACCCCAAACCCAAACGCAATTCCAAACCAAACCTCAAACGCTAATGAGGCACGCGGTATTTCAACTTGTTGAAGCCGCAGCCATTTTCACAACGAGCCCGAACATAAAATGGTCTTCTTTATAACGCTAATTACGTATACGCCATGAGCACAGCTAGCGTTGCTTGGATTATATGTGTACAGTTTAGGGCCAGTAATTTGTTGTTTGTTGACGAGCTGCCTTTTCATCAGCATTTACTTAAGCATACTGCGAAACATATGGCAGGAACAGCGATGTGATGTGATAATGATGATTGAATTAGTTTGATATCAAAATAAGTAAGAGGATTAAAAGGCATACATCACCATAATACTAATCAGCCAAATAAACAGACAGACCTAATGAATATACTACCTAAAATACTAAAAGCTATATAAGGCTAGTATTTTAAGCAATAAAATTGGGTTGAATTACAACTCAAACCAGTAACCATCTTGAAATGCTTAACATTTAAAAATGAAATCGAGTGAATTGTAATATACGTCTATATATATATATATAAATTCTAGTTGAGATGTGTCTAGAAATACTCGTTAAGTTAAATTAATTAAACAAATATTCTGGCATAGTCTACTTCTTGTGCATGACGTAGCCAGGACAACATTATAGCTCAAGTAGCGCTACCAGGAAGTTGCTAGCTTTGAAGTTTATGGCAAACAGCCTCCTGGACCTCTGAGCGTTGTGTATAAGTCATTATTATCGTTGTTGATATGCAAGTGGCGACTAGAGGCTGAATGGTTAATATTGCTCAAGTTTGTGTGCACATATTTCATTACTCGATTACAAAGCAACCAGTTGGCTAAAAGCAGCTGGCGCTTACAATTTTCAATTAACGATTGAGTGGCAGGCATCAGAGCTCATGCAACATTCGCATTCAGCTAAGGTTGCAATGCAAACTCATGTCAGTCAAAGCACAAAGAGCACTATGGATAATCAATAGAGGTGTGCGACCCACACACCCATCCACACACACACGCACACACAAACAGCTGATGGCATCAGAGAAACATTCTAATGAAAGATGCAATTCCAGAAATAATGCAAGCAGTTTGACGTGGCTCTAAGCATCAAGTATTTAATTAAGAACGAGATAGAAAAGTGTAAATGAAAATTGAGTTCTTTATTTATTTTTCATATTAAGTTTGTATCCAAGTAATTAAAACATAAAAAAATAGTTCGTAATTGCAGTCCGTATGTTTTAATTGAAATAAATACAACAAAATTAGGCACCAACAACCTTTATATCAAATTAACTATTTCTCAATTGAAATTGAATGAGAACCCAACTTTATGCTCTTGAATAACTTTGATGTTTGCGAAAATTGTTGTTGAATAGAAGTGGCGATTTAAACCAAGGTCTCTCAAGTGCCCTTTAACTGAGCGACTCTGTAATTAAATGTGGTGGAGATGTAGAGAGATGCAGTCAAAATTACAGCTTAATGTTAATTAAATATCAAAAGAAAAATTGTTGGGAAAAGTTCAAGTTGTGTTACTACTTTAAGGCCAATGGGAATAAACAACAATATTGTTTCAGATTAAATTAAATTGAACTCGACAACTTTATTTAATTGCCTACTCATATCAAACTTTTCTAAAACTTCTTTGAAATACAAATTGTTTTGAATATTTGCAAATAATATTGTTGAAAACAATTTTGCATTTATAATTAGAGCTTGCTTAAAGTTAAATAAATATCAAAAGGATTTATAATTCTGAGGAAATTGAAGTCCACAAATTTTATACTCATATCGAACTTCTGTAAAACTTCTCTGATATACAAAATTGTTCTTAACATGTTCTATTTATTTATAACTAAAAGGCTTCGCACAATTGAAGATTTATAAAGTGCTTGGCAAACATTTTGTATATGATTTGAACATCTTGGCACTTTCTTTATGAGTCAACATTTTGGCCGCTCCCCGAGCACACATAAAGCGACGAAGATGCCAAAAATAAAAAGGAGACGCCACGCAAATGGCACCCACGTCCCTCGTAGGCTGGTCGAAAGTAGCCCGGGGCGGATATTGTATTGCCCATAAAATGTTTGCGGCTCAGACAACGTGTGTAGAGTAGTGTACTTTGTGTGTGACCCACTCCCGCAGAGCTGAGACATCTATTTTTAGATAAAGTCAAAGGTCGTGTCAGATCTCGTTAGTGTCTGGCGCACGAAGATGCCCGCAAGCACTTTTTTGGTCAGCATGAAAATTTTAAAAGTTTGTTGAAAATTGCGACAAAGGTTTGCAGTTTTCTTGACTTGATTGCCTGTCAAGTGCACTAAACTTAGCAGCTCGTCGAACATTTTGCCACAAATAATTCAAGAGCTTTCCGAGCTAAGCATTTGCAGTAGTTGCTGCTGGTAACTTAGACCCAGGTGATTCCACGTTGCGTGTACTTTATATAAACTTGGATGCAAGTTATTAAATAATCTTAGTGTGTACTAGAATATATATAACCATACCAAGTGAGAAAGCAAAGGATTAAACTTTAAAAAAGTTTGCTTTCAAAGTTAATACAATTTTAATATAGTCACATTTTTGCTTTAATTCTATTAACCGAAATGTTACACTTGTATTTGGGTGAACGGGTTGATTATCATCAAAAAGGATATACGTCGTAGCTGGGCGGTCCTTAAAAGTTATGCGAACCACATTCGAAAAGGTCGCCAACAAATATTGAGAGCATAACAATTAGATTAGACGAGCGGCAAGAAAGGACCAAAGCAAAATAAATGTAAAATAAAATAAGTAAGAATGCTGTAATGGAGTGAGTTCGACTACGATATACCCTCAACCCAGTTGTTAAATATATTCTGGTTTTATTGCCAAATGTCACTTTGAAAAAATGTTGGCTCTCTTAGATGAAAGCATGCGTGGACGTGCTCTCATTTCTTATGGTCGACCCAGGTAATGAAGGGTAAATAAAACTAAGAGAGCTGATAGTAATGAGATCAAGTTTAAAGGCTTTTGCTATTAGAAATCGATATGTATCGATGGCAACTTGGGTCAGTTATCGATAAAAATGATCAGCGTATGGTATACCAGAACCTATATTCAAAAAAAGAACCCCTTAGCTCTTATAGTCTCTGAGATTGGTTTACGGACATGGCTATATCGACTCGGCTGTTGTTGCAATTGCTTCGCTCTGCTTGATACATACTTTTGCAAAAAAAAAAACATTATACCCTTTTTAGCCATTTGTAATGAGTTCAGGGTATAAAGAGTTACGATCTTGGGCAAGAGAAGTGCAGGGGAAAGGTGTAGGCATCTCACATAGCCTCAAGGTGATTTGGTCGTGGCACTTTTGGCTGCTGGCTGCCTGTTGTTGACAGAATTAATTGCGCACGTTAGCGTCGAAGCGCGCAGCAGGAAATTAAATTGCAAAACGACGTGCCGACAGCAGAAGCACAAGCAGAAGCAGAAACAGGAGCAAGAACAGTAACGGTAGCCATAGCTAGAGGGCCTGTTAGGGAGACTTGGGTGCTTTGCGCCTTATAGCCACCTTAAAAGCGGGAAAATTGAGTTAGCCGCTGTTTTTGTCATGACCAGCCATAAACACATTTGCAATGCCAACACAGACGCTGCGCAGTTGTCGCCACGGAATTGCATTAGGACTGTAAACAATAGAGAAGAGTATGTACAAAAATTACGTATACGCAGCGACAGCCGCATACAAAATATAATATTTGTAGGTTTCACAATTTTTTAGATTTACACTGGTAAAACTGGGCTGGCTTTGTTATGATTTAAATCCACGTCGTGTTTATCGTTGTGTGAAATGCATTTGCTTTTCACTGTTTGCAGCAAAAAATGACCAACGTTTACACAGCCTGAAGCATGAATGAGCTTTTTGTGCCACACAGAGACTCATACATGGGCATCAACTGAGGCAGTCAGCAGTCATTAACATTATGCAAATAGAACGAAGAGCAGACCCAAAAACCCAAACATGAATCCCAACCAACCCTCGAAAGCAGCCCGACGGGGGGGTCTCTGTGAATAATAATTTGAAAATTTTTAGTGAGTGCGCGCTTATCAAACACATTTTGGCATTTTATACAGCGTGCGAGTTTTATGTTAATTTTTAAGTATTCCGTTTGGCTGCCTCCTAATAGATGAGTTGACTGTGGGCTTGGGAGGAGCGACTGCTGGCACTTGATTGGGACGTGGTTTACTCGAGTATTGGCCAAAGTCATGTTTTAAGCCAAAGTCTAGCATTTATCGCTCTGCCTTGTTGGTTTATTATGCCAAGTGGAACAGTGTAGTTGACTAAACAAAGTAGATATGCCAAATTAGACACAATTTGCCCGATAGCCAGATTTACATATCTGTCGCCTGCCATCAATATCAAATATTATGCATTCTAATCCTATGACACATAAAATCCATAACAATTTATGAAGTATATGTTTTAGAGCGAGACGAGTCTAGTCAGGCTAACATGTTTAGAGTAAATAAAAAGATAGAAAGATATACAGGAAAGGGCTTATTACATCGATTTCAGAACAAAATATTTTTGAAAAATATCTGAGAAACAAGTTGGACTTACTACAGAATAATTAGGACTGTGAATCACATTTTCGACATTCGACTAACTTAGTCAGTTAATTTCATTAGGCATAAAACATGTAAATGTTTATTTTTTTAAAATTTATTATATTAAATTGGCTTGAAATGCATTCGTTTGTCTTTAAGCCACATTCGGGATTTATTCTTACATTTGCTTGCTTACAAGGTTCTAAATGTCAAGTCAAGTTCTGAAACATTCAGATTAGATTTCAATTAAATTGGCAAGTTCATCCAGTCTCCTTTTCTATAAACTTCTGCAAAATATCTTAACTTGTAACCTATAAAAAATGTCGAGCTCTAGTCGCTATCTCTCTCTCCCTCTCTGGTGACAAAGCAAAAGCAGAACAAAATAAAAGCCGCAAGTGTCGCACTTTTACGATACGGCGTAATTTGCTACATTGTATCATTTTGGCAGCCGGAGATATAACACTTTTTATGTGTGTGCATGCATTGTCTTAATACCTACCCACACCCACACACACCCACATACACACCTACACACACTGTAAATGCTTGTTGGAGTCGCCTCCTTTTTTCACTTTCACATCATTTGTTGGCATTACTTTGGCTGCCACTTCCGCCGTGCGTTAATATTTATGTCTTGATATGCTCTGCTCTTAGACTCAGACTCAGACTCAGTTTTGTTTTGTATCGTTCCTTCAGTGCTGTCAACTAGCACAAATGTATACATAGGATATATATATATATATATATATATATATATATATATATGGACGGTTGATATATATGTATACATGAAAAGAGCAACTTTTGCCAGTTTTTTCCGTTTCCTGTGCTCGTCCTCGCTACTTCCGTGCACTTTGTCCTCTTTGCCTTTTGTACATTTATCTTTATTTCTGCCCGGCTCAAAGACAACGGTATATGTTAGCATATGTTTCTGTAGTATCGACCATATGCTTGGCTCTATCTAATTTCATTTGGCTTTGGCTAGCAAATCACTTAAAACTGCCTATAAATAGCACTAAGATATTCAAATTCTAGCCAGAAAATGTTAAAAAGATTCCCATTTCGAAAACTATGCTTTTTATTTATTTTGGTGAGAGGAAACAAAATTGGTTTCGATTTGTTAAGAATATATCCAACACAGTAGCTGGACTTTAAGAAACGTATAATAAATTTTCGTAACAATAAATAAAATTTAAAAAAAAAAAACGGAATACAAAAAAATACTCTTTAAAAATCTAGTTAAGTGACAGGAAAATAAAAAAGGAAATATAAAAATGTATAAAATACGAATTAAACAAAAAAATAATTTGTTTCTGTTCAGATATAAAAATATTTAAAATGCGGTAATAAAAGAAAAAGTATGCATAAAAATGATGAAAAATTGACATTTTCCGACTTTGCTAAAATATTCACAATACTATTCACAATTCAACTTGAAATAAGTTTGAGAAATAACTTTAGCAGATTGGATTAGAGCACCATTGCTGAATAATTTAGCAGAAAACTATTATCCTAGTTAAGTGACAGGAAAATAATAAAAACAACTCAAACGAGTTTTTTATAATGTTGAAAAAGTTTCGCTAAAACTTTGAAATAATTTTGCCTGAATATCTATTAGTGAAGTAAATTCGGCCATAAAGGTAAATGGCCAATGTAGGAAACAGCTGCCAAAAGCTGGCTGAAAAACGTATTTTGGGCTTGTTGCTGGATTTTACTGTTGCGGCATATTTGAAAGGCAATAGCTTACCAATAAAAAGTAGGCTAAAATCATATTGAATTTTACTTGTGTCCATAAAAACGAGCAAGTTTAAATTGATTGAACATTTTGTGGTTTGACCAATATAGAACAGAGAACATCGGTGCCAAGGCTGCTGCAATAATTGCATTGCAGATCTCACAAATTGACTGAGTTTTTAGTTGAACAACTTTTAATTCGATTATTTTGGATTATGCATGTCAATATTTCAATTAATAATAATAATAGTCAATTAAATACTGTTTTAAAGTGAACTTAACTTAAAGCTCAGAATATTTGAGAGAGTTAATTTAAATTAAAAAATATAAATTGTAAACCCATTCGAGCAAAGGAGACAACCTTTTCATACCTTGCACCCGTTTCGCGAATATCGGTAAATATAGATATCAATGAAAGATACAATTGTGAAGATATAGCCTTATAATTGATATACAACACACTGAGAAATATTATTGATAACCTGTACGAATTTCATTAGGATCGGATAAGGAACACAGATTCTGTTAACCGAAACGTATTTTCATATTGAACAAACTAAAATCATCAAGGGTTAACTAGATAGTTCTAGTCTACTCTATATCTAACTTGTTTTCATTGAACAAGTACGCAAGATAAAGCCAAACTACTACCAAAATTGATGGCCAGTAAATGGTGAATGAATGAAGTAAAGCCAACAAGTAATAAGAAGTCCAAGAAGCCAATTACAAAACTGTATTCGTATATGGGAAGTTATGAATAATATAGTAAGATGGTCGAATTTGCATTCATTACTTATGCAGCATAAGGGCATTTAAGGGCAAGAGGGGGCGGGAGGTGGGGTCTGCACTGGCAATTAAGAGTGAATTATGGATAGGGTGACAACGAAATGAAATAAAAACCCAAATTGCGCACACATTTCCCGCACTCCACATTTGACACATACACAGAAATATTGCCTGCTGCAGGAGCGGGTCTCCGGGTTTGGCTGCGGCTACGGCTCCGGCAACGGCTCCGTCTCTGGCTCCATTGTCGTTTGTCGTCACCACGTTAATTTGCCTGAAATGCCAAATGGCGAAGCCGTCGTTAGCACCCACGCCGATAGCGGTTACGATGGTGGCAAGTTCTGTCCTGTGTCCAGTTTTCTGGCGTTCTGTCGTTTGGCGTGGCATAAAATTTTAATGCCGTCCTTAAATTTAAATAGCTTCAAGTTGTCGGTGGTCGGTCTGTTTTTGATTTCCCACCATTTCAATTCGGCCCAAAACATTTTTTTGTATTTTTTTTTATTTTTATTTCATTGGCAACCGTCTTTCGGGGCCAACGATAAATTCTCAGCCTTGCCGCCGCTCTATTTATTTATTTATATATTTATTTTGAGGCCATCGCTTTGATTTGATTGTACTCGTCCTGCGGACAGACACCTCCGCTGTCTGCGGACACAGCGCAACCCCAGGTAGCCAAGCCACAAATAAAAGCAGCCGCACTCCCACGCTCCACTCCGACTGCCGCAGAAATGTGGCCGGTGCAAAAATGCTCGTGCAGCCTTGAAGTCGTTGACGGATTAAAATATGTAGATATATAAAAACGTATAGCTTATTACCAGACACCAGTGAAATGTGCGGGTGCCATTTCATTTTATATGCTGAGCAGCTCATTCCTAGGCAGTCCAATTCTATTTCGTTAGAAGTAAGATTGCGCAAGATTGCGTTGAGACAGCTCGACTAGGAAATAACCTTTAAGTCTTTGCTTTTTTTTGATAAACAAAATCTGTGTTTTCTATTCGATCCAAGTCTGAAATTTCTACAGTTAACTAAAGTTATGTATTGGCATGTTATTTATCGATTGGAATGCTTTATCTTTACTATCGACAAATGCTAAATCGACTCGATTTTTAATGCTGATCAAGAATATATATACTGTATTGTCTTCTGCCTGCTACATAATTTGGCGCACCTTTTGTACACTCTTTTATCCGTTTTAAAGTATATGAAAATCAACTTGATAATAAAGTTAATTGTAAATTAAATTTAATTTAATAAATCTCCCAACTGAGTTGACCAGATTGCCTGCAAAGGGCCAATTATAAAAACATATTAAACTGAATTTGCTTTAAAGTACAAAGCAAAAATGTATACATAAATGATTGTTTGACATTCGTTTTCAGACAAAGAGTTAATAAAAATTTCCATTCAGAAATATTTATCAATAAACTTTTCAATTTCAATTGGCAATTGGATATTGGTAAGCAATCCGAATCAATTTCATATCGAATCAAATGCAAATATTTGCGAGTCTTACTTTCATGACAACCCCAAAACAAAAAAAAGAAAAGAGCTCGCATTCTTTTTTGTGAGGCAATCAAAAGTTTTCATGACTTCACGTATATGTATATGTATATATATATATATATATATTTATATATTAGCTGCTGGTGTAAAGTTTAAAAAATGCTGTGACAAAGGGAATTTAAAATGCATATAGAGCACTTATAAGGCTAGCTCTGTGTCCTGCTTATTTGCGGAGCAATTTGAGCGCTAGTTTTGTTTTTAGGTTGTTTGGCATAATTTACAAATACGCAGTGGAAATAACAACAAATGCAAGGGCACACACACATACACGCACATATACATATAAATATAAATATATGTAGAGACAGACAGAGAGATACGCAGTCACACAGAGAGCAACTGCAAATAGTGAAAATGTCCTTGAAAGCGCGCAAATGGCAAAGCCAACAATGTTGGCCCTGGCAACGCACATGTGCACAGGTGAAGGCTTTGCAGGACGCGAATCGGGGCCAACAATGCCTTCATTAACAAATTCATCTACATTTCGCACAAACAAGTTGCATTTGGAAAATTATAAATAGTATACCTTATAAGCTTATAATTTATATAACGTATACGACTTGTGAACTTCATTTTAAGTTGCAATCTCAATTTAAGTTCTCATTGTTTTTCTGCTCTTCATGTTTAAAGTACAAACATAATATCTTACTGAATACAAAATACCTAAATATAGCTGTTCTATCTCGACATTTTATTAAATGTTTTTTTAATAGACGAAAGCATCATGGAAATAAATTTATTAATCTCGGAAATTTCAACAACCAGATTTGCATTCATTAAATGTTTTTCTTTAAGAAAATCATCACAGAAATATATATTTAATAATGCCCGACATCTAAATTATTTGGCTTAATTGACTTTCTTAACACTTTCTGGAAAAGTTCGAAAGCGAAATCAAAATAAAATAGCAATATTCTTAATTATAATGTGAAATGTAATATGTATGTATGTGAGTATGTCTAATTTGACAACAATGCCACAATAAGGCATATTATGTTCATGGAGGGGATGCTTACAATTGTCAGCTTAATGAGCAACATTTATGCATAGCAGCCAAAATTAAATAAATTAATTCAACGAAAATTATAGAGATTTAACGTTGATTGCTGTTTAGGGGGCGTCTGATTTTGTAATGCCTGGCCACGTTTACTGAATGCACAATTATTAAATAGGCTGGCAAAAGGACAACAACAACAACCACAACCACAAAAGCAACAACAACTCGAACAGCAGAAGGCGTCGTTGGCGTCCTCGGTTTTATTTTACAGTTGGTGTGGGCAAATCACATGTGCACATTTTGTTGTTTTGCAGACGCAACAGAGCCAAAAAATGAGAGAACAAATCAAGCTCTTGGTCTTTCCACTCCCATTGCGCTCTCTCTTTCTCTCTCGCTCTCTTTATCGTTCGTTGTCTCTCACGTTGTCTCTCTATTCTATCGATCTGTACAACAAGCAAAAGTCAACTGGAAACTGGAAAGCAACCACCAGAATCTTGCCCTGCTGCTGAGCCAATGTCTCTGACATTGGGTGACAGCTTTTCTTTCTTTTTGCTATTATTCTTCTTTTTTTTTTTGTCATCTTTGTGCAAAGTGCAAAGTGGCCAAAAAGTTGAATGGAAGCGGCGCGCGAGTGGATGGAAGCATGACTCAACATTTTGTGGTTATGCACGTGCAGTTTGTGAAGAGCGCAAAACAGAGAAAAAAATAAGAAGGATAAGGCGGAAAAGGAAACGATGCTCGCCACGACGACATCTCTCATTCTCCATTTTATCTTGTCAATGTCAGTTGATAGTGAAAGCCAACAGTGGGTGCAAAATTCTACACACTCATCGACTACACAAAACACAAAAAAAAGGTATAAAGGCGAAAGAGACGCACTTCAAAGTCTGGCAGCAGCTGTTGGCAGCTGGCGAGGACTGCTCAAATTACGTGCTCAGAATTGCCAGCCCAGCAGCTATCTTCCCCGTGCCATGCTCCTCCATGCTGCATGCTCCAACTTGATCTCCCACACACAATTAAATATTAATGTGTCAAATTAAGTGAAAAATGGCATTTGACTTTGTGAGGGGGGTCGGCGTCGAGGGGTAAGCTGTTTTATTGGCTAGTTGAACAAAAGTTGATACGACTAGGCTTCTTTTGATTGTCTAAAGGATTAGGTAGCAACTTGTGGCATTAACACAGACCGATTCTTTGGCTTAACTTGTCTTTCATTGTGTCCGATAAGAAAATATATATATTCGCATTTAGAGCTGCTGTTCAAGATTTGTTTGCTTGCTAAATTAAACAAATGCAAACACTAACTATCTTAATAGAAGACATAATCGCTACTTTGATTTGTTCTTTGTAGGAATTGTTAAGTGAAAAACTTAAATTTTGAAGTACTGAAGAATCATTGATGAATTCAAGTTATTTACTATTTCTATCAATTTTAAAGTTTAAACAAGCATTGAAAACATTTCACAAAACACATAATAAGCCAAATTCAATAATCGGAAATCTTTAAATTAAATTTTAAATTAAGTTTCTCGCAAAAAAAGAGCTAATATAATCACCTTAAAATCTTTATTTAAAATCGAAGCTTTTTGCTTTTCTATAAATATAATACATAAATTCAAACCCATCATTCAGTACCAGCAGCAAAATAATGTAATTTTCGTAAGTTTTCACAACTGACAATAAATTCCTCTTTCAATATTAAAAAAATAAATATTCGGAATAAACCAAAAGATACGGATAATAATAACGTAAGTAACAATTTTCAAGAAAGGTAAACACTTTAAAGATGGCTGGAGGAGAAAGCTCCGACAATAAATTTGATTTAGCCGATATGCCTTCAAATAACATTAATGGTGCCACAACACATAAATAAAATATTTCTATAAATGCACAAAAAATTAAAGTGGTAACACTATTTATGGGGGACGAAGGCAGGCAATAAATCAACATTTTTGCACTACGAGAATTGGATTACAAATTTATCAGCTATTTTTGCTTGCAGTTAAGGCAATTATGTTCGGTCACGAAAAGCGACTTGCAATGAAATATGCACGAGCAGAACGAGCTGTCTAAACCAGACCAGAAGCAGCAGAGGGATGGGTTGGTTGCCTGAAAAATATGGCTAAAAGGTACAAATTGCAAGGTCAAATTGGCACGCTATCAAAATGAGTTTAAGTCGCGAGTTGAATTGAATTGACAAATTGGTTGGAACAAAGCATATACAAAACAAATACAGTAGTGATAATGGGAGTTGGCCTTCGGCTGATAACGCTTATCAGTCAGATTTAGGAATTGAAAGAAAAAAAGAAATCAAATTGTTGAAAGTTGACTCACCTTTTGGCAGCCTCTTCGCCCTCGAGCGCTTGCTCGCCGCCGGCAGCGGCAGCGGCAGCAGCTGCAGCAGCAGCATCCTGTTCCGCTGTTGTGGCCACCGCATCGGCTGTTGATGTCGCTGCGGCGGCAGCAGCAGCAGCATCGCCTGTGGGCGCTGGCACATCCTCGTCGCCAGCGCCGCCCTTGACGGCGCCCACAAGCGACGTGAATTGATTTGTTAGACCCGAAAACATGTTTGCCTTATTTTATTGTTGTTGTTTCTGTTGCTCTTGTTGTTTCTCTTGCTCTTGTTCTTCTGGTGCGCAACGCTTGAAAGGATTAGCCTGGCGTCGTTCTCGTTGTCGTCGTCGTCGTGTATACACAAAACGAATGCGACGAACACGAACACAAAACACACGACGCAGAGACGAAAGCCGAAACGTGTGCAGATGTGCGCAAAAGGGGAGGCTGGGTGCGGGTGGGGGGCGGTGTGCGCGTTTGTTTTGTGGGGTGTTGTTACTTTTGTAGTTGCGCTCTCTTGCTCCCACTCTTTGTGCTCTCACTCTCGCTCTCGTTCGCTCTTTCGTTGACTCTCTCTCTCTCTCTCTGGTCTCTGGTCGTGTTCTGCAAACGTCGCTGCTACTGCTGTCTCCTTCCTCTGCTTAACTTTTATTACACTTGGCAGGAATTTTGTAATAGGTTTTTCTTTTCTTTTCGTTACGTTTTTTTCTTTTGCACCAATGTAGTTTCACTTTCAACGGTGTTAGTTATGTAAATTCTTTGCGTTTTTACAGTTAATTATGTTAGCACGCTGTAAAATGATTAGACGGAGGGGGCGAAAAAAAAACAATATATATTAATGGCAAGTCCAATTGAAAATCAATAAATGGGCAAATAAATAAATTTAAACTATCGCAAAATTATTCGCATTGTTAAAAATGTCGCGTCCAATTGATATTTATTTCACGAGTTATACTATCTAAATTGTTATAGAGCGTAACTTTCAAAATTACCACTTTAAATGGAGTTTATATTTCTTTTTTTCTTTATTTTTTCTTGTCTTGTCTGGTAAAACTAGCAAAACTTGAATTTTCGGCTGCCTGTGTCGAAGGTCCTCTGAAAACTGACGGAACAACGGAATTTTCTTTGCTCAAATACCGTTGTGGGCTGAGTTCTCTTTCTCGCACACACACACATACGCAGAAGTGGACAGTGCTCCAGAACGGTGATGCTCCGAGTGGAAAATCTTCGTTGGTGTCGACGTTGCTTTAATAGGTGGTTGATTTCAGCGTTTTGCTCTTTACTGGAATTTCTGTGTATTTTCGCGCATGTGCCAGCTGTTTTGCGTCGTTGGGCTCTGTCGCAACCTAATCAAACAATTGACACGTCTGTTGATTGTACACAAAACGCGAAATAACAAACAACAATATCTGCTGCGTAGCGATTATTGTTTCCGTCTTGTCGACTTTTTCCAGTATTTGTGTGCCTTCCAGTGGCAGCCCAGCACCAGCTGTTTTGGCGCAGCCAACTTTGTGCTGCAGTTAAAACAGGGCTGTTCTACACCAAACAGCTGATAATAAGTGTCGAAATTGCGTTGAATGTTGATTTATCTATTTATAAGTAAACGACAAAAAAGCGCAGCATTTCCACTTAACATCTATTTAAATCGATTAAAATCTAAAGCTATTTTCGTTCAACGGTAGTCTCCTCAGCGCCGCTGCCTCGCCCGACTTTGGGGCGCCTCCTCCGCTGGTGGCTCATCTTTGTGTTTTTGTTGCGCCTCCAATTCGTGATCGAGCCGCTCCTTAGCACGGAACACCTTCGACTGCAGATAAAATGAACCGCCCTTGGCACGTTCATTCACATTGAATAGATGCTCGTAGTTCTTGATAATCGTCTCCTTGTTCTTCAGATCCTCAATATTCAGGATTTGCTTCGCCTCTTCCAGAGTCATCCCTGCAAAAGGAATATGTATAATGCTGTATGTTGGCAGTTAATTAAAGACTAAACACACCCGTTCGCATGTTGGATTCGGCGCTTTGATCGCCTTGCCTGCCGCCGCCTGCTCGCTTGGCGGCCTCCTGCGAAGCGTTAATCTCTTGTCTCAGGGCCTTGGCGAAGGCGCGGCCGATTGCCTGGCCGCCCAGCACAATAATCTGTGCGATGTACTTAGCCATAACTGCTGCGGTCAGACAACAACTGGTTTGTTGTCAATTTTGTTCAAAGTCAAGTTTAAACAAATTTACGATCTCATTATACAACGTTTCTAACCTACAAAATAAAACATTCGTCACACATAGCAAGCGGCATCAGCTGTCTGCATAGCGTCGGGCAGCACTTTGCGTTAATGTGACCGTTGCGTTTTTGGAAAAACAAAACTATTGTATGTGGCGGTAAGTCGATTGACGAAAGTCACTTTGTGTTAGTGACCGTTTTGTCAACAAGTTTAAATTGAATACGATTTATTTTTCCGGAATTAGGGAAATACATGCGGCACAAATGGCAAGCGATGACAGCAGTCTGCAAAGTGATTGGCTGCACTAAATTGTGGACAGTGTGACCGTTTGTCTACTTAAAATATTTGCAGTATATTTTGGCCGATAGAAAAATAATCGATAAGAAAATTGAATACCAAATTTAAAATAGGTACATCAGTTGAGATTTAAAAAAAAAAATGACCGAAACGAATAATGAATAATGCGAGATTGATTGATCAGTGATCAGTGATTATTCAATTTGCGAAGACTAAAAAAACAAAATGGCATTCTCATTTACCGAAAGTGATGTTCATTTACCCGGAATAAGAGATTAGAGCTATGGGGGGGTTATATGAAATAATTTATTATGCAAGAATTAGTCTAGAAGGCGCGCTACTTAAATGCAAATTCTAACTAAACTCGAATCCTCTCCAGCTAAACTATTTACAAGCTGCCTAGGTAAATATTTACAATACACTCGTCGCTCAACAATTACAATTCTCAGATAATAACTTTATAAATTTCCCTATTTAGTTTCGAATTTAGTACAGTGAAAACTCTCTTGAAAAGACTTTTCTTCATTCACAAACAATTTGTTAATTTGAAATTGCGTATATAAAAATATAATTAATTTGGAGAGATGAAAATTATATGCCAATTATTATAAATAAGAAAACCAAAAGGGTTTCAATTAGGGAGCGACTACTGTAACAGCTTAAACTAAGGGCATTTTGTGTTTATTTGTTTTTGTTTTGTTTTTTTCCTTTTTTGTTTAGAACAACTTTGCTCATATGGCCTGCCTCTTTGCTTGAACTCTGTCGAACTCCGTTTGCGTCGTGTCAACAGAAGCCCGGATTTGTGTGCTCGATGATGCATCGCTTGCAGTATTTCTTGACTGCCCGATAGCCCTCGATGGATATCTGGCAATCCTGAATGTTTAGCTGCTGCAGGCCGCGACAATAGTAGGCAATGCATTGAACGCCGCGATCCGTAATCATATCACAATTGCGCAGACTCAGCTTCTTCAGATTGGGGCAACTCTCGGCCAGGGCACGCAGCCCAGCATCGCTCACATCACACTTGCCGATGTCCAGGGCACGCAGACGGGGACAGGAGCGGGCGAGCACTGTGATTGAGTCATCGCTGACCGCCTCACAGCCGCGGGCATTCAAATAGCGCAACTTGTAGCAGCGACGTGCTATCACCTTCAGTCCCGCATCGGAGACCCGTTCGCATTTCGCCACGGACAGGTAGCGCAGGGCGGCGCCCAATTTGGCCAGCTCATAGAGGCCAAAGTCAGTGATGTTGACGCAATCCGAGACGCTCAGCTCCTTCAGCGACACACAAAAACTGGGCACGAACTTCAGACCCGCATCTGCAACAGATTTGATGTTGGCTTTAATAACAAAGTATTCAACATTTTTAACGAGCGGATTCTACTCCGCTTTTAACTATAGTATAACTTCTCTATAGTGAACTTCTATTTAATGAAGTTGTCGCTATTATGAATTGATTTCAATTTAACAGCTTTTAGTTTCCGTTTAGTTTCTGACTGATTTTAGTCGGCATTAAATAAATAAATAAAAAATAAATTGTACATATTTTATTCTACAACAATATATGCAATGCAAAATTCAATTTGCTAACTCCAAGATTGTCATCACACATCAATAAGTTAGTCAATCAATCAATCAATCAATCAATCAGCACAGATTGTCTTTAATGTTTAGTTTAAGATTGTATTTGTCGGATTCTCACCTGTAATTTGTATGCAGCGTCGCAGATACAAATACACCAGCTGTGGACAGTTCTTGACGACAATCTTCAAGCCCATGTCATCGATGGCCATGCAATCGGTGAGGTCCAGATACTGGAGCAGCAAGCGACGCGGTGGCTCCATGTGTGGATTTGGACTAATGCTGCTCACCTCGCTGCAGCCTATAAATGACATATATATATACATATATTTATATATAATATATATACGAAAATCAGATAATAATTGTGACTTACCCGTCACATCCAGATGCTGTAGATTGCTGCACTTGGTTAGGGCCTCGATGAGCGCCTGATTGGAGACACCCACACACGTCTGCAGCTGCAGATGCGTCAGCTCCGGACACCGACGGGTGAGCAACTGCAGACCCTTGTCCGAGATGCGACAGCCATCGGCGAGCATCACGCGTTCCACCTCGGGGCAGGCACCATTGCAACTCTGGCCGCACAACTGCCGAAAGATCATCTTCAACGTTTTGTCCCCGTTGAGGTGCTCGCCCCGCAACGTGATGCACTTCCAGAGGACGGGTCGCCAGGCCAGCTGCTCGAAGCGTCGACACACCCTGGCCACGTTGCACAGCTCACAGCTGTCCAGCCAGCTGAAGATGCGCACCACAGCCTCATCGGGCAGCCGATCAAAGTAGGGACCACACCGATACGGACCCTTGCGATTCCAGGGAGGCGGACCAATCGCCGTGCCCGTCACATTGCTGCTCCGACGCGGCGTTGTTGCCGGCGTGCTGCTGGCAATGACACCACCAACACCACCACCACCAGCAGAGGTCACCACACTGGAGCTGGTGTTCTTGTTGTTGTTGCAGCTGCTGCTGCTGCTGTTGCTGATGACCACAGTGCTGCTGCTGTTCGGATGATGGCCAGTGGGCGATGGAGACACCAGTGTCGCATATCCCTGGTCCAAACTGGGCGAGAAGCGGCCCAGATTGCACAGGCCGTCGGAAAGGCTTTGCACTTTGGTGTGATGATGGTCCAGCTGGAAGGCGTTGGCGGGCGAGTTGGTGCTGCGATTCAGCAGATAGCGATCCGAGCCACTCGTCTCGCTGGGACTGGAGTTGTGCGGATGATGCAGTCGCTCTATCAACCAAGAGAAATCTTAAAAGTTAGATCTCTCTGTGGGCTATTTTAAATTTTCATTCAAATTACGACTGTAGCTCGACTAGGAGATACCCTTCAGTCTGACAATAGAAAAATTCGTTTGGGTTGACAAAATCTTTGTTTCTTATCCAATCTCAATTTTGCAGATGATCAATAATAATCGATCAAATAAAATAGTCTTGATATGCGTGTAGTAAACGAGAAATTAAATTCCAAACTTTAAAGTCTCTGGCTCTGATATCTGTAGATCGCCTGCTGATCAAGAATATATATGCCTTTTGGGGTCGTAGTTGGTTTCCTCTGCATTCTAGATACATTTGCACAACCTCAGAGAGCTGGCAGAGCTGAAGTCACTTGTAACTTTACTTGTATTTTTAAGTGTGTTCAGAAAACATAATTCATGGGCAATAAATTAACAAAATTTAGTGTTTGGAAAAGAAAGGAAACTAAAAAACACGATAAGAATAAATAAGATCTTAATATAGGCATATTAGGTATGGGAATATTATTTCAGAGAAGACCAACACAATACACCTGCCTTGTGAAAACTTGAAATATAAATATTAATAGGTCTTCCAAATTTTATGTATTCACTTAAAAATTTAACTAAGCATTGAAGAATTTCTTGCAAAGATGACTTCAAAATCGTGACACGCCTTAAAATAGCTCAAGGCAGAGCTAGAATTACCAAATTTGGAAGAAGACTGGTAAAAAAAAACAATAAAATAGGGCCACGCCCAATTCTGAGCGAACATTTTTTGAGGAAGAGGTAATTTGATGAATATTGAATGGATTCAATTGAGGATTGATTTTGGATAATATAGACTCTCACCTGGTAATCGCTCATTGCCACTGCCACTGCTGTAGTCCTCCAGATAGTAGCGTTCGTTTTGGTACTGGCTCGCCTCGGCGCCCAGTGGGAGAGCACGCAGGGCATTGCCCAGGTAGAGGGACTCCATCTTCTTGTCGAGCAGATACTGGGCACTGCTGCCATTGCTGCACGGCACCAGCACGGTGGGTACACTGCAGCGTCCGCCCTGCGCTTGGCCGCGTCGCCTACCATTGGCGCCACCCGCATTGTTGTCGCTGGAATCTTCGGTGTCGGCACTGTTGCCATGCAACCAGTCTAACGTTAGAAAATTGCGGGGCTGTGGTACTGGCGCTGTCGTCCGGGTCACCGGCGCCGGCAGCGTTTGCAGCTCGGGCGATTTTTTGGCCTGCGCATGCCGACCCACCGAGGCGGTGGAATGAGCACCAAACGTGGACGGATCGTGACGTGTGTGCCTGCCACGCAGCTCGAATGTGGCTGCCTTCTGTTGCACCATGTGCAGCATAGCTGCTGCTGTCGTCACTGCCGCTGCCGCCGCCGCCGCTGTCGCTGGCGTCTGCTGCTCGCCGTGTTGCGGCGTGGAGCTGCGCGATCCCAGGGGATACAGCTCCACGCTGCTGGCAACGGTGTCGTTCACATTGTGGCCAAGATTCGGCGACTTTCGTGACATTTTGTACGCCTGCGGATCTAGCGGACTGGAGCTCAATGGATGCGGGTGATGATAGTGCGCCGCCGCCAGTTGATCCCGCACCGCATTGCTCGTCCGTCCCAGCGATGCCAGTGGACACTCCAAGTCCGGTGCACGTCGCGTGCTCGTCTTGTGCGACATATTTTTGTTTGTTTTGTTCTCTTTTTGTGTTTTATACAGCGGCCGCCGCTTTTAAGCCAGAAGTCTGCAAAGACAAACATAAATACTTAGTAATTATTAAATTGAACTATTTTGTGATAATTATTTACTTGAAATAGCAAATTTCTATTTTATTATTAATTCTTATTCATGATAAAATTAATAATGAGAAATGTTGGAAGACAGACAAGATAAATTCAAATGAATATAAAACATATAAGAAATTGGGTATCTTAAGGCATTTATGTTATAATATTAATATTAATATTAAATAAATTTGTTTATTTGCATTTTGAGTTGAAAATACTACAAAAATGATTTTTTACATAATTCTTGCCTCATTCCGTTGAGCGAAGAGTTGTGCAAAAATATGTAAAATGCAGAAGGAAGCTTGTCCGTCTCTCATTCTGTATGAACAAGCTTTTGTCAGAGACCATAAGAGCTAGAGACTTCAAATTTATAATACTCGTTCTCAATCAAGTTTAAGATCAAGAAATCTGCCCATGTTTGGTGAATATCGAATGGCAAATCAATTTCCAATAACAATGAAAGACACAATTGTAAACAAATAGCCTGACATATTTCATTAAGATTGGTTAGGAAGCACTGATTTTGTTCCCCTTACCACTCAACTTAGCATAGACACATGGTGGCTCAGATTACGATTTCTGAGAAAATCATAGTTCGGCTGGATTCTTTATAAAGTGCGCTTTTGACTAGAGCAATCTTACTTGTTTCTTGCTCAAAATTAGTCAGAACATTCAAAGCAAAAAAAAAAGGCAAACAATTCCGGTTCGGGATATCTTCCAGTCTTGACTAGAGCCCTTGTTTCCTCAGTAAAATGAGTAAATTAGAAAGTGCATAATATAATTATAATAATTAATAAAAAAGAAAGTTGCATTTAAGCAACTATTAAATGTTGAGTAGAGCCTAACTCATTATAAATTGATATTTTCAATTGTAATACTGTTAACTTAATATAAGATGTACCTGGATATTCTCAGGGGGCAATCGCCGAATGGAATTTGGGTCATGCACAGTCGCAAGGCAAAAGTAAAATAAATAATAATAAATATATGTATGTAAATAAATTGTCTCTGGTATGGGCCCAGCCACGCTTTTGGCCATGGGAATGAGTGGATGGTGTGAGCTGTTGTGGGTTGCCAACGACTTCAATTTGCCAATTATTATTAAAGAGATATTTTTGTATGCGTACAAATATGTTTGTGTTGGGCGCGCCACGCCTTGAATGCAGTGTATTTGACCTTTTAGTGAATACATAGTTAAATTCTAGCCAATTTAAAGAGATTTTCTTAAAGCCCACGCCGGAGAGCAAATGATTTGCCGAACATGATTAGCTATTAAAATACGGCGCCAGTTATTTTAATAGCTGACAACCAAAAAAACTTTGTCTGGCATTTTTCACGATTTAACAATTAATAAGCAGAACGCCCACGCTTCTACCAATTATTAAGTTGCTTTATTTATTTTTTCTATGTTTGTATATTTTTTATTTATTTTTTATTTTTGTAGACACACGTATGCTGTCATATTTCTATTGGCATCAACGATTATTGAGCCCCAGCCTCAGCTTCGGCTCCATCTCCATCTCCATTCATTGGACACGGTTTACATTTATGTATATACAAATATATATATCTATATATATATTTATTTTGATTTTTTATTCATTTTTGGCAGGAAACCAGTTTGGAGTGTCGCTTGAAACATTGGAAACTCTAATCATAAGCCAGGCGTGGGCTGTTCTAATGTTAGTCTCTGGCCATCTGCAGCTTGGCCTGGCCCAAAAAAATCGACGCTTGCTGCTGGCATTGTTTGTATTGCTGCTGCTGCTGCTGCTGTTGTTGTAGCTGTTGTTGCTGTTGTTGTTAGTGTAACCTAAGACCTTAAGCAAAAAATGATGTTGAAAGTAACCCAATTCGGCAAATAGAACAAGGAAACACATATTGCCATGAGAATAAAGGCATGTGCCTCTTTAGTTTAGCCCGCCTTTAATATTTGTTTTGAGGCAGCTTTGCATAATTTGCTATCTAGCATACCACCACCATCACCAACTATCTAAATAGAAAACAATAAATTTATTTGAAATTTGAATTGTTGGCGTTGTTAAATCTTCTTTAGCATTGTTGGCATTTTGGGTTGGGCCGTCACGGTACACACACCTACCAGACTCAGACTCCGACTCAGACTCCGACTCAGATGCGGGAATTTGTGATGCGTCTTTCATTCCGTTTGCCTACCTAGATGCTGTGTGTGTGTATGTTTTTCTTGTGGCGCGTAAATCAAATGCTGCTTACAAGTGGCTCGATTTCGGTTTCGGTATTGCGTTGTGCGTGTGTGTGGCTCTATTTTTATTGTAATCAAATTTGAAATTAATTTTTTTCCTAGCTTTGCCATAAATAAACATAATAACAATAATAACACCACTCCGCATTCGAAAGGCAACAAGTCAAAAAAAAAAAAAAAAATCAAAAATACGACAAAAAAGAAAACAACTACAAAAAATATGTCTTGTCATTTGGCTTATGGCAGCTGATTAATCTTAGCATCTCCGAAATGGACGCCGCCTGTCGCGCCTCAAATGGAATGTCGCTCAACTGGTTCGCAGCAAATGTATCCGAAAAAAAAGAAACACCAAAACCAAAAGCAAACCAAAGGAAAATGGCCCAGAGGCCTCCACAGTCTCCACAGTCTACACAGTCTACACAGCCTCCTCAGTTAGCTTGATTCGAGAGCTTTTTTGGTATTTGCTTGCCATAATTCACAATACTTAGACAATAAATAATTAATAATCAAATCAGCCGCGTGTGGACAAAAGTGTCAAATGGCTCATTGGGCAACACAGCATGCAATTTGCATAAATTTACATTTGAAATTTGTCACTTACAGCAACCCATATTTATTATTCAGAATTCCAATATTAGCCTTTAAAGTTGCTATCGCTTAGACATCTTTGACTTTTACTCACTTTTCGCCGCAATATTTGTTAAAATTGACAGCATGTAAATCAAAGAAATCTCCAAATATCTTCGTACGAACACAGATCTTTGACACTCAATTTGTTTTTACCATCAAAAATTGTGTAAATTTGTGGGGATCAAGATAAATTTAAATTTTCAATTAATCAATTGGGCTAGCTGAGAAGCCGGGCTGCTGATGGATATTATTGAAAGTTGTTTCGTTTAAATCTAAATATGAGTATATTTATCATAATTAAGCTTTATTTTGAATGTGAAAGTTTACTTAATAATAAAGTAGATCTAAACTTTTGAAACTTTGTAAAATTAAAGTCAAAATTTGAGGGATTAAAGTTTATTTTTGTTAATAGTTGTGTTGAATTTAATTAGGAGTACCTAACAAAAAAAAACTATATTTCTATCATTAAAAATATAAATCATAAAAACAAATCCATAGATCTGCTGTTTCTTGAATTTAAATAATATAACTTTCGCAACTTTATACATAATAAAAATACAAAATCATAATAGGAACAATTAAGCTTTAATTCATGTTTGAGGCCCCAAAAATTAATCACTCTTAATGGAATTTCATTATAATCCCACAAAAAAAAAAAGAAGATAAATGACATATATATTGTTTTAAAATCCAATACAAAATATAATTAATAGCAAAAAGTTTGTAATTGATTTATGATTTATTTGTTTATTTATTTATAATTTGTTGTTAGGCTATTCAAGGCTTCTTTTTAATTGGTTTTTTTCGTTGTATCATAAGTATTATTTTAGGTCTTCGACAGGGCAGGTCAATGGCTATTCAATTAAATCGCATACGTTTTCAACGAAGCCAAAAGGCAAACACTTGAGTTTGTGGCTATAATGTTGCAAACTGGTCCTTCGCTATGTTAAAGCTGTTAATAGACCAGGCCAAGCCTCTCAGCGTGCTCAACAAGCAACGATCTCATAAAATATGACAACAACAAGTACTAATTATTTAATATGCTTAATGAACAAATGTCACCACGGTGGTGCTCGCAGCGGTGCAGCCAGCTAAGTGATTCACATATATGCAAACAGCACAGTGGTTGGCAAGTCAAGTATCGGCTTAGGACAAAATGTGGTTAAAAAACGGATTTTAATATCAACTGAGTTGGTCGCAAATTGGATATTATATATTGCCAGCAGTTCAGTTAATATTAAAATCCTATTAATAACATTTCTATAAACTAATATTCATTTTGTCGTCTTTGATAATGCAGTAAAATCATATTAATTATGGATCGATAAGCACTGCTTCGTTAAATTTTATTTGATTGTTTCACTTAATATTTATAAATTCAATTATTAGTATAAGCAATATTCTTGAGATGCTTTTCAAATGGAAAGTTATATTTATATATATATATATATTTTAAAATTTATATTTATCTCATTATTGTTATTTTTTTACACCAAAGATCCATTTATTATGAGTTTACTCACTCATTTTATAGCTTTAACATTATTTAATTCCTAAAATAGTTAGAGGAGTTAAAATTATAAATTTTATTGTCAAATACCACAAATACCTCGAATAACATATTGAAATATGTAGTATTTATATTTAAAGCTCTTTATAATATTGTATCTATTATAATAAACATTGTATTTACAATATTAAATAAGTGAAACATATTTATAATTTCATATTAAATGAGCCCAATCATCTCAGGGGTCCCCAGAATAAGACTGAATAATAATTATACTTAATACCTGTGTTCAACATTTTCCGAGTGGTAATTAATATGGAATTAGCATTAAAAATCTCATTTAATTAATTTAAACTTCATCATTTGCCCCACTGTACGGCTTATACAACTAATAACTGCTGTGCTTGCTATTTGCGTGGTGTTTGCTGTCTGCACATGGCTGAAATCTAACGCTAGCACAGAAATTACTTGGCGCCACAAAACTACAATAACAACAACAAGAACAACAAGAGAAACAACAACGGCAACACACATGCCAATGGAGTCGGGCAATGGGCACCTTTTGGCCTCTGTGGCATGGCACGCTGAGCGCCTGGCCCCAGTCTGGCCCGACAATCAACGAGAGAGTGTGTGTGTGTATGTGTGTGTGTGTGTGTGTGTGCAGCTACCGTGTTGCAATTCTGTGGTCCGTGGGTTGGCTTTTTGCATAGTGTCAATTTTGATTTAGCAAAATGCTGCAATTGCCTCTCTTGCGGTTGCAGCGCCCCGCCCCATGTTTCTCAGTCAAATAAACTCCCACACACACAAACACACACACACACACAAATACATGCAGCTACACTCTCACAAAACTACTCACACAACCAGCTGAAGTGGACAGAAAGTGGGTGGCGCTGACAACTTTGAGCAACAAGAAATATTTCTTGCAGCAAAACATAAAATGGGTGCAGCTGCTGAAGTTATGGTTGATTTTTTTCTTTTTATTATTTTTCCTTCATATCTATCATAAAATACAATTTGTTTTATTTTGCACTTAGCTGTTTGTCATTTTAGTTTATTATATTTGCTTAAGGCTCTAATATTTGAATTTATTACGCCTTATTTTATTTATTTTATCCATTATTTATTTATTTTAAATGTTTATTTTATTGTACACGTTACATATAATTTATTATATTCATTAATATTTTAATTCTTTTTAATTTTTTTATAAAGATTTTGTATAGTATTACTTTTATTTGTGATGTAGATTTATTTAATTCTTATTATTTAGATCAAAGATCAATTTCTATTTGCTACTATTTATTAATATATATTTATTGTTTTAATGTTGTGTTTTTTTAATATTAAACATCAATTTTCATCCCAGAAACATAGATCAACCGCATATTTTATTAGCTTTTAACATTATTTGAATACCTGAGATATTTATTTATTATTTTTAGTCCACATTCAATAAAGGCAAACAATAAAAATAAATAAAAAAATTAATAATTTAAGAAATCAGTTCCAGTTCCAAATATTCAAAGTTCGTACTCAAAATATATTTCTATATATTATATTATTTAATTATTTATAGATATAAAACGATTGAGAAATTGAGGATGGATATAAAACACATTAAAATGCAAATCAATATATATTTAAATTTATTTTCTGTTCAATTTGGTTGACTGAGCTCTGAGTTTAGGCTTTGTGTCAAATATAATATAGCCATATAAAGAATTGAAAGTTGTCGTTCATCTGACACAGTTAATGGCCAGAAAGAGTGCAAAAATAAGCTCAAAGCGAAATTTGAAATGTATAAAATGAGCTTATGAAATATGCATATGCTCAAATTGGAAATTGTGTATGCAGATTGATTGGTAGACGTGACAACATTTTGCGGATGATTGCCTATGAATGGCTCATTAGAAGACGATCTGAGGTATTGTTGATAAGTGTGTGAACTTCAAAGGAAGAGAAAGCATATGGATAATAGTTCTGGTATTACAATCAACACCGTCCCGCATAGATTAGTTATGTGTCAATTCATATTAAATATAAAGACATAATATGCTTAATTAATAGATAATCAACTTTCTCTCACTATTATTATTAAATTGTGCACTGCTGTTCATTAAAATTAGTAATACCCTACATTTGAAGATCCAGTGCTAAATTTTTCACTAATGATTCTGCACCTTTTGGTCATTATCTAAACTCAAATTTCACTCTGTGCCAGCAGATTCATTATAAAATGCAAAATTATTTTTTTAGCTAAACTAATTAAACCGAAGCTTATATAATGAAGCCCGAAGTCGAGGCGAATGCCCTTTGCAGGTATCTTATGTATATGTATATGTTTACGCATATATTGGATGAAAATTACCAGTCATTAATCAAATAGGAAAATAGTAACGATTCCATCTCTCTCTCTCTCTCTCTTTATGTCTGCCTCTTTACAGTAGGAATAATTCAAATTCCGATGCGAAGTCAAAGCAGACGAACCAGTTCGTTGCTTAAGTCTTTTGTTTTATGACCCAAATATCCGACAAAGCGACAGGCGAAACAGTCAACTGTGCATAAACGCCACTTAACCTAAAATGTAATGTCCAACCAAACAAAATAAATCACAACAAGCCCAAAAGCAGCAAAAGAAGCAGACTTACCGCAAATTACATGCTGTGCGACAGCTATAACAACAACAACAACAACAACTGTGGACGTGAATGATGGCGCATCTAATCCAAGACAGCGCGTAAATCCAGGCCAAACTTAATCCAATAAAAATGTCGACTAAATGCAAACAGCGACAAATGCTTGACGAACAGAACGACGGCGCTAATTTATTTAAAAGATTTGCCCGACTTTTGCCAAGCATGAAGCAGAAGTTAGTCAAGCAAAGAGACACAGTGCTTGGCAGCAAAATTTTAATTAAGACAAAATATTTGAAATTCTAACGATGATGATGATGATGATGATGATGTTAAAGATGATGATGATGACGACAACGAGCTGCAGCAAACAAGTCAACAATTTGCCGCGCGCAATTTTTCAAATTACATTTCATTAAAGCACGACAGCAAGAAAGAAAGCAAAAAAATATAGAAAGAATGAAGAAGCCTGCCTCATGGGCAACTGAAGAGATAACTTTGAGAGAGAAAGAGAGAGGAGATAAAAAAAACGAATGTAAAGCACCGTTTTGCCTGATTTCTGCTGCTCAGTACACAGCGCACTGAGATTTACTAGATGCCAGCAAACAACAACAACAACCACAACAGGTTATCTGTATCTATGTATCTTTGTATCTGCGGGCTGTTAGCTGTTAGCCCGCATGCAACAACAACGCCCGCATACGTTGACGTATTCTGCTTGCTTAAAACGCAACTCTTTCTTCTTCTAATATGCCACACATAAATTGTGTTCTATTCTGTTCTGTGCTGTTCTGTTCAGTTCAGTTCAACAAATTAAATTTTAAAGTTCAGGCCACAGTTGCCCTGCACAAAGCAGAATAAGAACAAGAACAAACCAGCAATAGCAACAACAGCAGCAGCAGCAGCAGCAGCAGCAACAACTATGTCAGTCACTTGGCAACATTGCCAACTAGCAGCGACAACATTCCAGCTAACTTCGCCTGCCTGCCCGCAAGCCACCCCTCGACCATTCAATGTGTTGTTCGGTAGTCATCAAGCCCGTAACTAGCTGCAGCTACAAGTTGCCGTTTCTAATACAAAACTGTCGCTTGTGGCCGTGAGAGAGCTGCGCACAACTGCAGTGCAACTCTTTGTGGTTCGGACTCTGGCTACGAATCTGGCCGACAACAACAGCAAAAGACTGCAAAAGCAAAAAATAATAAAAATTGCATTGCAATGCATTTTAGTATTGCTTATTGCGTTGTAGCCTGCTATATGAAATCATATATTGTATGCCTGCACACATATATCTATATATATCTATATATATAAATATATTTTTATAAAAAAAAGTAAAGGTAAATCAAGAGTTGGCTTACAACGAATTAAGCATTCTCTGTAAGCCATTGCATATACCAATTTTAGTTTTTAGATTTTCATAAAATGGCATTGCAAATGTTATTTCGAAAATATTGCGGCCTTCAAATTTTGTTCTGCGATAAATTAAAGATAATTTTATTCAGATTTAGTTGCAAAAGACAAATCCCAAACAACAAAATTAAATTCCACGTAATGCCAATTGTATGTGATACAGCCAGAATATTAATCATTCTATTTTAATTTACAAATTTTAATCAATCCTTTGATTTTTATATTGTATGGAGGCAACTGGAAGGTTTATGTCTTTATGTGTTCAATAATCTCTGCTAATCTTATTATTTACATTTATTCAGAAGACAGATATTTTTTTGTGCAAAAAACAAGTGTCATTAGTTTATAGTCCAAATCTTATAAATGTTTAAAAATCAATTGCTGTGTTTAATTAATTAATAATTTCAAGAACTATACTTACTTATTAATAACAGTAAGCTACAAACAATTTCTCTTGATTGAGAATTTATTAAATATTATTGGGCAAGAATAGGTAAGGCAAATTCAAAACCATTTATGATAATAGTCATAGGTTATTGGCCAGATTCTTGAAGATTTTTGTCTAAGACATTGTTGAATGGTTGATAGTAGTTGATTTTTTTTATCTTTTAGTGAACGATTTACATTTCTTTAGATTATAATCCTTTTTTTATTAACTGTGATTAATTGTAAGTATATTTATTTGTCAGTTTGTCAGCCAGATGGCATAGTTATTATACCCGTCTAAATTTTCTAAAAGTTTTGCTGCAAATCTCATGAAATCGACGCGCGGCTTTTTCATGTCTGTGGCGGCGTCGTTGACGATGTCGTCGGCTGCTTTTGGCTTGAAAGCTTTTTGGCTTTGATTGGGGTGAGTGGAGTGGATTGGGGATTGTGCAGCGGCGGGGGTATGACTATGATTGAGGCTGCGGGCCATAGCTGACTGGACTGGAATGGACTGGGCCTGAGTTGGGCTGCTGCTGTTGGCCGGCTGCTGGTTAGCTTAGCTAGCTAGCTGGCTTGTCATTGCAATGCGCATATGATGACATTTTTGTTATGTTTTTCTTATTTTTTTTTTTTTTATAAAAATACTTTAAATTGTTGGTAAATGCATAAAACGGCTGTGTGGCAGGCGGCGGGCAAATCTTTGGCCCATGATATTTTTGTGCAGCAATCAAGTTTGTCGCCGAAGTCTTTTGTTTTGCCACGGACTTTTAGAAAGCGATTAAATGGCAAGCAGCAGTTGTCGCTGCAATAAGGAAAGTGCTTTGCTCAAATGTCATAATGTTATGCCGAAATCGTTGACAGATATCAAATTAACAATTTATTAACATTTAACCTTTTGTAGCAAAAACGAAAAGCCACATGTTGCTGGCTAGCAAAACACAACGGATACCCCCCAGGCACTCAAATAATGGTAAATACATACACAGCAAAAAAAAAAGAAAAACATTCGGCACACACATGTGCCACACACACACACACACACATACACATACTCAAACACACATGTGGATGCTCTATAAATATGAGAATAGGCGTTTTGCAAGAAAGCGAAAAGGCTTACAATTAACATGTAATTTATGTTTTTTTTTTAATTATTCTGCAAATTAGTATTTATATAATTAAATGCAATGGCTATGATCATATCCGTTCTACACAATCTGTTCTTGTAATGACCCATAATGAGATACTAACTAGCATTGGTGGCTGCGTTAATGTTTATAACTTTTTCGCTCATATCACAGACTGGTATGTGTGTGTGTGTGTGTGTGTGTAAGAGTTATGAAAGGAAAAACGACAAAATCAGCATGCTGCAAGCAGCATGATACTTATAATGGGCGTCTATGCAGATCAACTAGTTGCTGCAACAGCAGCAGCAACAACAAAAACAGCATCAGCCACTGGGGCTGACTGACTTCCTTTACGTATAATTTGCATGCAACCCAAAGCTGTTGTATCTGTGTGTGTGTGCGTGTGTGTGTGCGTTTGTGTGTGCGTGTGTGTGTGCGTATGTGTGTGTGCGTGTGTGTCTGTGTGTGTGAGAGAGCGAACGAGTTATGGGCAATGTGGTGCAGATATAGAAACCACAGCAGCAACTGCAGCAAAAAACAGAGTTAAAAAAAAACAACAACAATAAATATTTCTTCGAAGGTGTGATTTTAATGTGACAACTTTGCAACTGGTTTGGAACTGTGCCCAGCCACTGGCAAAGCGCTGAAAATGTACCAATTAAAGAACACTCTAGGATATACACATACAAATATTATTTCCTGGTAATTTTACGAGCATGCACCAATAATAAAAAATAAAATATATATACATATGGAAATTGCCTGGGCATAATTTTGCATTGGCTGAAGCCACACAAATGCATGGCAAGCCAATACACAAAGACAGAGAGAGAGAGAGAGAGAGAGCGAGAGAGAGAGAGAGAGAGAGAAAGAGAGGGAGAGGGGAGAGGGGGAGAGGGAGAGAGTGAGAGAAAACCTGAATTTGAATTGCAATTTAATAAATAGCAGTTGCTACCTTTTTTATACACGTCACTCGTTTAGTTTTCATTTATGCATCGCACATCTTTTCATTATTTGGCAGTTTTTGCGGCTTCATTAAATTCCGTTTTATTAAATATGTATATGTATGTGTGTGTGCATATATATATATATATATATATATATGTATTTTAATTTCCTTTTGCTATTCCATTTCACACAACTTTTCTCTACTTTATATTTATTGCAAGCTGGGCTTGTATGTATGCATACATACATATATATATATATGTATATATGTATGTGTGTGTATGTGTGTGCGCGCTGATCTTTCACTGTGGCTCTTTTACTTTGCTTTATGTTATCTTTTTTTTTGCTGCCTTTGCTTTGAGCACACACAGCAGCAGCCCACTACCACGAACGCAAGCTACACTCTACACACACTGACACTGACACTCACACTAACACAAACACTCTCACACACACACAGAGACGCGCAGGCACGCAACGTAATGCGGCGCCTCAAGATTCAGTTTCATCCGCCACGACACTGGACGAATTACAGCGCACGGCAACAGGTAAATGGCAACTGAGGCCACTGAGCTGTGCCCGACCCTCTTTGAGCTGCAACTATGCTCATCGCATCATTGTGTGTGTGAGTTGCTCTGCTGCGCTGCTCTCTCTCTCTGTGTGTGTATGCGTATGCTCATGGATGGTCGAGAGTGTTCTCTTCAAAACGACGGCTGCGTCTCTTTACTGGGCAGCATTGCCAGTAAAAATATAAGACTTAAGCAAAGAACTTGCGGTATTTGAAAAATAATAATTCAATAATTAATGTGATGCGTCAAATAAATAATAAAATAGATAACTAATTATAGATAACAACAACTATATTAATAAAAATAAATGAAAATATTAATTATTTATTAGTTTGACTTTTTATATCCTAGTTATATGCGAATGATCTGATAAATAAATGCAAAGTTTTGAATTATTTTGTGAGTCAAGGTTTTCACCTAGCTCTGTATTAATTGTTATAAGCAGATTAAATATTTTTCATAACACCGATTATTAGGATTCTTAGTTTTGCTTGAACTTTGATTTAATTGAGAACGAATATTTTATAAATTGTCCGAAATGTTTTTCCACACATATCCTACAGCTTTCCTAATTGAGTTTGATCTTTAGCCAAATCGGACAAGCTACAAAATATCGGTTGTTAAAAGAATAATTTTTGTATTACATAAAATTATAATTTTAATTAATTGATTATACTTTAATTCATTAAAACTGTTTAATATTTAAAATGGGCAAAACTAATATAGTAATTATTATAAATAATAAAAAATCACTTTTAGAAATATTTGAAATGAAGGAAACATAAGTTATTTAATTTAATTTAAGTTGCCTTTTTCATTACCAGATATCTGGTCTGATTGCTGTATTTTTTTTACGCGAGTGCTTAATAAATATATACATATCTTTTTTTTATTGATTTGAAATGTTCATGTTTACAAGTATTTCAGATTATTTATGTGCAATATTTTTTTTTATAGCCAGTACTCTTAACGTTGAGAAACTTCCCACAAGCGCGGCTCCTTTAGATGGGACTGGGACTGGGACAGGGACTGGGACGGTTTGCTGCCTGGTGAAAATGCTGTGCTACTTTTTGCAATGGTCACACGTTTGTGCTGGCCACTCCGATGGCCAAGACATTTCACCATAGCATAAATAAATATGCCCACAGGCCAGGCAGCCATGCTCAAAGAGAGTTACTTACGAGTGGGAGAGGCACCGACATCGAGAGAGAGAGAGGGAGAGAGAGAGAGAGCAAAAGAGAATGATTGAGCTGATCAAATGCGCGTGTAAACAGATACTCAAAAGAAGTTGTTATTGTATTCTTCGATACAATGGCACACAGCAATAGTCGAAAAAGAGGCTAAAGAGCACACATCAATATGTAAATGTTAGCTGTGTGTGCGTGTGTCTGTCTGTGTGCGTCTGTGTGTGTGTGTGAGAGAGGTGGATTACATGCGAGCATGCGCGCAGCGTAAGCCTCTCCTCTTTCCTCTCGCACCGATCAGTTGGTCGCCTGTGTTTGCCTCTTGCCTCTTTTGTTTGCAATGGAATTTCTTTCTTTTCATAAACATGTTTCGAGCGCACATTCAATGTTGCTGCTGCTGTTGTTGTTGTTGTTGCTGTTGTTGCTGTTGTGGGCTTATTACAGCATTTATGAGGCAGGCGGGCAGCTTGGCCAGCATTTGTTGTCGTTGTTGAAGGAGCGCGCGCTCAACCACACACACACACACACACAAATACGCTCACTTACACTTAAGCCGAAGTGGCATGAAACAAGTTCAGCGCTGGCTTGAACGGCAAACCGCAGCTTTTGGCTCTGCCTATCTGTCTCTGTCTCTGTTGCTGGCTTTGGCTTTGGCTTCTTGAATGACTGCGGCGCAGGAATGCAGTGTTGTAAATAGTTGCAGTAACGTCGGCGACGTTCGGCATTGTTGGCTTGGCTTGGCTTGGCTTGGACGAAACAGAATCAGAGCAAGTCACAGCCAAGGCAGCAACAGCAACAGCAACAGCAGCAGCAGCAGCAGCAGAGCAGCAGCAGATCGCGACAACGATCAGAGGCACTGAATACAGAGCCACAGACACAGCCATAGCCATAGCCACAGCAAGAGTCAGAGCCAGGGCCAAGACAACGACAACGACAGCAGCAGCGGCGGCGGCATCAGCAGCAGCAGCAGCAGCAGCAGCAGCTACAGCAATGAAAATTGCTGAGAGCACCCCGAGGGCTTCCACTTGGACTTGGACTGGACCTGGATCTGACCAGGTCTTGAGTCCGGGCCGTTTGCTTGCCAACTCTGTTGGCAACAACATTGGCCACGATCGATAACACTTACACATATTCAAACACACACACACACACTCTCGTACATACACATACACAGATACACACACACACACACCTACACACACATGAGTGCTTTAAATTGCTAGTCACTGTTTATGTTTATGAATTGTATTGCAAGATATTGGACATCGGGTATGGGATGTACGGAATTATGCGTTTATCTTAGAGGGTTTTTGTACTTGATTTGTATTTGTAGACCCCAGTGTCTTGTGGTCTCTGGTAATTAAATCGCAAGAAGCCGATAATGTTGCAAAACACAAGCGGACAACAGCAAAAGGGTTTTCTTCACTTCTCCACACTCACTCACAATTACCGCACCAAATATGCCCCCTAGGAAATTATTCATGATAACAGAGATTGCATTGATTGATTGCATACGCACAGCGATGTGCTCGCTTGCTGGGCTTGCCGACTCCGACTCCGACTTGGAGTTGGAGTTGGTCTTGGAGTTGGTCTTTGACTTGTAGTTGGACTCGGTTCGGCTGCATTTGTCCTCTTGGTAGCTGCCACTGAGCCTGAGTTATTTGAGCTATTAAATGTCTGTGATTTGCTCATAAGTTACTGTTCCGATCTCTAGATCAATTGTTGTCAGCCCGCCAGGCTTCCACATGTGTCTGTTGCCTCCGTGGTTATTGTGTTTTCACCGCGCAACATATCAACTACATAGTTATTGGCAACTACATTTTTTAAACTTAATCTTACTCGTTGCTCTCTTTGAACAATTCCAATTTGACTTAATAATTCATTTTTCTTATTATTATTGCTATTAAATAAATAATTATTGACAAGTGAAAAATCGATTTTATGAAAAATAAATAATTTTATTCTGAATAAAAAGAAAAAAGTGTGTTCAATATCTATTTTGATTGATAACCATTATGGTTTATAGTATATTGTAATTGGAATATGTGAAAATTTATTAAGTACTTTTATTAATTTTTATTTGTTTCATTTATATCTTTATTCAATGAATGCTGGATACAATCAACACTCAGTTTGCAGTTTCAAAATATACAAATAAATGCAATAAACTTAATTTGTTTAATATTTTTTTTACCTGTTCACCATTCTTTCTAATACTTCTTAATGTTTATAATATATTTTTAATGTGGTTTCTTTTAATAAAGTTACATTTGCATATATCAAATTTAATTATCTCCTTTGGCCCAATTACTAGTTCAGCCACAAGAGGCTCCTCAAAAAGTTTGTTTGAGCTGTTAAATACAAAATATTCGCATATATTAAATTTGACCTTGTTAAATGTTATATAAAGCCTTGATTTCGCTTGCCATTTTCGCTATCATTTATTAAGCTTCACAATGCCAGTCATAAACAGAAACATAAACATAAATATTGTTGAAGGCACTAATTTGTTAGCGGTTAGCAACGGATTCCTTTCGGGCTTGTCAATATTTTGATTATACAAAATAAAGCAGTCAGTGGCAAGTGTAACTGTCAATGGCAACTCACGAGTATTTATAAACCACTCGCATAAACCCTAAAAATATGCATTGCTCTTCTTTACATAAACGGTTTTGGCCCCGTTTAGAGCGAGTTGAACAACCGAAAGAGGGGCGGTGAGGCTGAAGTAAACAGAGACAGAGACAGAGATAGGGAGAGACAGAGAGAGAGAAATAGGAATTACAACCCAATATTGGCACAAATATGTCGGAGCGTGCTTTCAATACATTGGTGGCGACAAACGTCGACCATTTCAACTATCGATCAAACAGACGCACCGCCAAATTGCCAAACAGCGGCGTCTGCCTCAAGGGGGCTCTTGGCTTGTACACTCAGAAAAAAATCAAACTAAAATGTAAATTTTGCTTTTAGAAATAGTTTTTAAATATGCGCAAAAATTTACTCAAAATTAGAGAGGCTATTTTTCGATTGTTGAAAAATATATTTCTTGATAATAGAATTTATAGATTGATAATATAATTAATATTATAAAAAGTTTAAAATACAAACGATTATTCTTCTATCGACTTCAATTTTAAAGGTTAGCTGTTATCTCGAACCCATAAAATTGTAATTTTTCTCGAATTATATGATGTAAGTTGTTAAACTATTTAAAATGTTTGTTTATATGAAATTTTAAAATACTAATGTCTAAAAAGCTAATGTTTGAGTGCGGCTTACACAAAACAACCTTGAATTTAGTATAATGTAATGTGAAATTAAGAAAAAAAAATCCTGTTTTCTTAAAGATACTTTTTGAATAATAAGATGAGTAAAGTGAGTGCTTTGTCTCTGAGTGTATGCATTGGCCCCCATCACAAAGAGTCGAGGGACGCCGCTGGGCACACTTGCATACGAATTTTGTTGGCCGCACAAAAGAAGTTAACATTATGCTGTGGAATTTCGCTGGCTGGGCACGTCATGGCACCAAACACATTAAAAGCACACTAAACTATATACATAAGCACATCCCCTGCACCCGTGGAAGGGAGGGGGTGGAGGGATGTGTGTGCTGTTGTAAGTTTCTGCTGCCTTTTGGGGTTGCAGTCGACGGATGGTGTTTGTAAAGCCGAGTCTATAAAAGCTTTGACTTGCGAAAGCAGACGTTTCAGTTAAACTTCAACGCGTTTCAGTGTCCTGTCGTCCTATCGTCCTGTCGTCCTGTCGTCCTGTCGTCCCGTTCGCGTTCGCTTCTTAACCGCATCCTGACGGTTGCTCAAAGAAACAATTAAAGCATAACCGCTAAACGGAAGGAAGTGCATACCACAAGTGCTTTCCCCACTTATCCTTGCATGCTGAACACAAATCGCAACGAAAGTTTTTCAAGACTCGCCCCACTTAAAAACTAGTTTTTGCTATTGTTATTGCTGCTGTTGCTGTTGTTGCTGTTATTACTGTGTTGCTGTGTTGCTGGTGTTTCCTTTGTAACCCTATGTTGGCCACGCCGTTTTGTGTAAAATGAAAACTGAAAATTTCCACAAGTACAGCGCTCCTTTGTACAACTTGAAAAGTACTCGCGCTCATTCACAGGCCCAACCGCAGAGTGTCGGCAACAGCAATCCACATAACTTGACATCGCTGCTGACAAGCGAGAACTTGCGTAATCTTGCGCAGAGTCGTCCATCCGGATACTCCGACAGGGAGAGCATCTGTAGCCTCAGCAGCGCAGGCGGACGGATTAAGAGGCGATCGAGGTAGGTTATCTCGATCAGTTGGCAATATCAAATTGATCTAAATATTATTCTGTTTAGTCTCTATATATGTCAAACCCTCTAAAAGTATGCAACACAATGAAATAAATTATTATTAGAATCGTAGGGAAATCAAAATAACAGTTTGTTGTTGGCAAATTCCAGAAAATTGTAAATGTTGTGTTTTAATTAACAGACTTTCCTATCCCTTCCTTTTATCGCTCACACTCTTTATCTCTGTATCTTTCTAACTTATTACCTTCCATCTTACATAGTTACTAATGCTTAACAATTTCTGATCTGCTTTCGTTTTATGGGTTTTGCTATAACTTTAAATAAATGTTGGAGCATCACAACATTTTAATATTCCTAAATATATTATTTAGTCTTCTTACACCTATTTTAAATAAAGCTAACTTATAGACTAAGACCATAAGTTAACTTATCTTAAAAGCATTCCGAAAAAACATTTTTAAATTTATGGACTGTTTTTAGTCTATATTATAAATATAAATAGACAAATTAAATTAAGAATAAATAAATACTCTTTCAATGAACAGCCGGAATTTATTTTGAACATGCATTCAATAGATTAATTTACTTGAATGAATTTAAATATGACTTCTTGTATACATATTTAATAGAAGGCTGCATTGTAGAATTTAAACCTGTTCATTATTGTATTATTGATTGCTATTTTTATTTTCGATATTTCATAAAGTATTAAATAGTAATATTTATCAACATATTCGCAAAAATACGATTTTTTTCACTATTTATTAAGCCTCCAATCTAGAGGCATTAAACTTGGCATGCCCATGTTTGTTTAGTTGTGAATCAAAAATTGCGAAATATTTTTGCAACATCACTCTGGCATGTTATCAAAAGTATTAAAACTATTTATTTTAAAGCAGTATCAACTAAAGGTCAATTGTGAGCCGCTAAGACTGATTATATCGTCAATAAATAAAGCATAAAATTTGAGCCCTCGTTACAAAAATCAAACTAACCAACCTGTTTTGGGTATTAAAATGCAGTTATTAATTAAATACCAAAGTCTTATATATATTTAATATTAATACCTACCTGACAAAGCATAGATTAAACAACAACCCCATAAATAATGCAGTACAGCTCCTGCTTATCGAATTTTAAACACCCTACACGTAATAGTATTAAAAATGGTTGCTCTACTTTTCGTTAAATTTTTTGAAGTAATACATTTTTCTTATTGTTGCGATTAACAATAATCTTTTATACAAATTGTGGACTGCTTTTAGCCACATTAAATAAACAAATATGAAGCTAAAAATGTATTGGTTTAAATATTTGTTAAACATTAAAATGAATAACAAATAAAATAAAGTTTATATGAAAAATGTGCTTTGAATCAAAATCGAAATAACTATATTAAAAGCGTCACAAAATTGGTGACAAAATAGATATACTCCACTAAACTGCAGATATATCACAAGAGAAGTAGGCACGTTGAAAATTGCATACCCTTACAGATATATTAATAGAATTGTAGTATTAAAACATCATAATCAGGTTAAATCGACTTGCCTTTTGATGCTCATCAAGAATATATGGATATCCCTTATGGGCTCAAAGATGCTTCCTTCTGCCTGTTACATACTCATGCCCAACTTTGTGTGACCATTTTATGGTTTAAGGGTATAAAAAAGAAAAACTCTGCGAGTCCACTGAACCATGACGCTTGTACACATGGTCAAAAGTACTGTTAGAGTGTGTGTGTGTGTGTATTCCCAGCAGGGTTAAGGGACTGAGCACATTTGTATTTTGGCCAAATCGTTGTCCCGGCAACCAGTTCACAGTCCGTGGCACAAGTGCAGCAATTGTCACCCCAATGAAAAAAGAAAGGCAGCCTCAGTTTCTGGCCAACTCGCGCTCAGTGCGCTTTTCTAGGGATACACTTTTTATTTTCTATTTACTACTTTCATAGCAGAGTAAAAACTATTGTAGGATGTGATCGATTATAGATGTAAAGTGCTCAACTCTCGCGTTTTTCATTGCTCGGTGACTTTAGAAATTTCTCGATGAAGTCCTCGAAGGGCATCAGTAAGAAGAGCAAGACCATGGATTATACTAACTATGCCTACAACGAGGCAGTTGGCCGTTTGAAAGTAATGCTGGCCGACAACTCCTACACGGCCACGCCCAAATTGGTTGGCAATCCGTCGGCTTATTTGCGCAACTTCAACGAGGACTCTGGCGATAATTTCTCGGATAATTTGTCGGTGGGTTAAGCTCACTTTTCTTTCTTTCTTTTTTTTTTGTTTGTTGTATTGCTTATGTATTTGCTTTGTAGGTCATTGAACGACCTGTTTTCTCGGACATTTCCAAGTATTTGTCGCCCAGCCAGAAGTCGCGCATTAGCTCCTATCGCCCCAAGAAGAGTTACAATTCCGGTTATCTCTCCGTTTCCAAGGAGAACCTGGCCACGAATCCTTCGGTCTATGCGAGCAGCAGTGTGCCAGTTCCCCCTTTGCCCACGGACAGCGTTCAGGCACCTGTCGAGATCTTCAGTTTCATTGAGAAGCAGGAGGATTACATTGAGCAGCTCGAGAAGGAGTCCAAGTACTGTCGCAACGAGCTGACCAACTTGCTCGGCAAGGTCAAGGACGTGATCAATGAGAACGAGCATCTAACGGAGAATGCTCGCACTGAGCTTGCTGCCCTTGGTGGTGCCAATGGCACTGGAACTGGTACTGGCTCTGGCACTATTAAGCCGATGGTGCAGACCACCACTAGTCCCTCCTCGGACAGCGATGAGCATCTGCTCTATGCCGGCCGTAAGACGCCAACTACGCCACGTAAGAGCAACATTAAGGTGCAATCTCCGCGGTACGCCAGTGCCCCCAACATTGTCTACGAGGCACGCATCAGTGAACTGGAGGCGGAGCTGATGCAGGCCAACATCGATCTGAAGCGTGTTCGCACCGAGAATGAGGAGCTCAAACGGAAGCAGGCCCACACCGATCCTCGTAGCGCCGTGGCCCTTTTGGGCAGCGTCAACTGCGAGACTCATCGCAAACAGCTGGAACTGCTGCAACAGGAGAAAACCAGTCTCGAGGAATCGGTGCGCCAACTGCAACGCATGCTCGACGAGGCGAAGTCTCTGAATCATAATAGCGCCAACTGCTCCAAGCGCTACATCAGTGACCTGGTTCAGATGGAACGCTCCCAGGCGGAGGTAAGTTCCGCTGCAACTTTTAGCTAACTAAAAGTATGATATAAGCTCAGCACAATGTGCCATGTACACTGGAAAAAGTCAGATATTCGTACTTGGATTCTTGCCAAGCTCTTGTCATGACTTTATACCTATATTTTTGACTTATGACTCACTTGATTAACTCAATCCATAAAAATTTTGACCTCATTTCAGTTGGAGGTGCGTCACCTGCGGGATGAGCTTGACCGGCAGCACGAGCGGGTCCGGGAACTGCAGCATGAGATGGCGCGCCGCTTGGCCGATGAGCGAGCAAGTGCGGAACGGCGGTATAATAGCCAAGTGGATCAGCTGGGCGGCGATCTGAGTAGTCAGTGGGAGCAGGTGGCCAAGCTGCAGCTGGAATTGGAGCGCCAGAAGCGCTATGAGACCGATCTGAAACGCGATGTGGCTAACCGAAATTCCCAAATCGAGGAGCTCAAGATGGAGTTGCGCGGAAATCGCGCCACATTCCTCGCAGACATGGCGCAGGCGAACGCCGAGAAGCAGTCTCTGGAGCAAGAGATTACCGCGCTGCGACTGCAGCTGGATCGGGCGGCACGCGAAACCAAAACGGAGGCAGCTCGCTTAACGGCAGAGATTAACTCTCTGCGCCAGCGTCTGGATCGTGGTGATGCCGATATACTCCACTCGAAGCGAGAGGTTTTGCGTTTGAACGATGAGATTGCCAATCTGGAGAAGGAGGTAATCTCAGTTCGGCAGAGATGCAAATAGAAATTGAATTCTTATTTGCGAATCATTCTATAAAGTATAATTCTTTTCCAATTTTCCTAATTCTTTTTTAAATTTATTTCATATTTTTCAAGTGATTCTTAGCTTAAAGTAATGAAACTAAAGTTGTACAGAAATGTAATTATTTAACTAATATTTCCAGTTGGCTTACGGTGAGCTGAAGAACGAAATTCGACCCACCAAAAAAGATTTGGACAAACGCATTTCCGAGATGCAGGATAAGCATGGTATGTGGTTGTAGTTGTATCTTTTATTTAGTCAATCAATCACTTTGACACACTTATTTAGAAAGTTCGTCAACTTAAACGACTATTTTTTCTGAGCACTCTCATTATTTGTTATCTTATCAATTTCTCTGAACTCTGGTTAAGCTATTGATTTTCATATTGTGTGTGCGTGTTTGTGTGTGTGAGTGGAATCTGTTTTGAAAATTGAATATACCGAAAATTTGAGTGGTCTTGAATATCCGATATACTACATTCGATAAGAAAGCAAACGTCAATAGTTTATCCATGAGTTTGTTGTCTTGCCATAAAGATACAATATATTATATATGCATATCGCACCTGCAATCCACTCTAATAACCCACAACAATTTGTCTGTCTGTCTACTCTTTGTAGCGGAAACGGTAAATGAGCTCGAAGAAATGATAACGTCTCAGAAGCAACTCATGGATAAACTGACGAATGAGTGCAAAACGTTAACCGGCAAATTAGAGGATACAACCTATAAGCACAAGTAATTATTACCAGCATCTTTCAACTACAAACATTCTCTATTTTGTATTCAATAATTCTGCAATCCTGCACAAATTGCAATCTAGTTTTGTGCAACTGTTCGAGTTCGAGTTTGGTTAGTTTAATCAATATGAAATATGATCACCCATTTTTTAGAGAGCAACTCAAATCACATCATATGAAAATTGAAACACAACGCAATATGAAATTCAAGGCCAGCCTCAATCAATTGATTTTACATAATACATTTTGCCAACACGCAGTGCAATTTATTTTTATATTTTAAACCGTAAACCACAAAAAAAAAAAAATAAGTACGACAACAACAAGAACAACAAACAACTAAACGTGCTTTTGACACTGGATTAACACGCTGTACTTCTTCAAACCTCCCCTCCTCCCTCCCCCTTGTGCTGCTCGCCTGCCTGCCTGAAAAATTTATTAAATGTAGAACCAGTGTGCGACTTTCCGATGCCAACAATAACAACAACAACAGCATTAAACGAGCCTATGGCCATACAAACGATGCCAATAACAACAACAACAACAGCTGCACCACCAACAACAACAGCAGCAGCAGCAGCAGCAGCGGCGGCGACTGCAGCAACAAACGAAAGCGCAAACGCGTTCACTTTGCTGCCTGAATTGGGTATTCTAGATAATGTTGCTGATGTTGGCAATGTTGATTATGTTGCTGCTGATGTTGTCGACAATGGTGATGAGATACTGCAGAACATAATTAAAAGCAATGCGCGTTTGGCTGAGGAGTTGGCTAAAATGCCACCCTTGCCAAAATTCACAAGCTACAAAAAGCACAGAGCAAACAACCACAATACAGAGACAACAACTGCAACAACAACGACAGCAACACCAACAACAACAGGAACAACAACAACAACAACATCATCAATGGGTGCCAAGCCGAAATGTTTTTGCCCCAGTTTTATGAGACACAAGCACGAGCATGAACACGTTTATACGAGGCCAGCAATGCGACAGCGCACTGCATGTTGCAGCAACAGCAGCAGTAACGGCGGCAGCCACAGCAGCAACGGCAGCAATCAACGCCATCGCAGCAGCGGAAAACAAACAACAACAACAGCATTAGCGCGTACACAAACCACGCACAGCAAGAGCATGCATTGTCACGCGCATGAATTCACCCTAGACACACACCACGAACAACACCAACAGCAACAATATCGCACTGCACCAACATCTACATCAACATCAACAGCAGCAGCAACAACTAGTTGCTGTCATCCATGCAAAACGGAGCTGTTGCCTTGGCTGCAACAGCATCTGGTTTTGAATCAGACCATCAGTAGCAGTGCCAATAGCTGTCAGCCCCCATGTCAAACAACGCATTTGACGGTGGACGCTGAGACAACAGCAACAGCCACAGCAACAGGAGCAGCAACAACAGCAGCAACAACAACATGCAAAGGTCGCCAGAGCAATGCACTGACTGCCAGCATTAAGCCGCAACTCTACTTTGAGCAACTGTTGCAGCGAGATGGCTGCCACAAGAAGCCACGCCCCCCTGTCAAAGTGGATGTCAATGTGCGTCTGGTGCCCAAACAGTCAAAGCCAAAAGTTAATGCACTCAATGAGACATTCGTGAAAGAACTGGACGAAGTGGCTCATGCTCTGAACGAGACTTTTGTGAAGGACACAACGCCAGAATTGGCTCAAATCGATGAGCAACTGGCCCGGCTCGAGGATGTGGCTGATGATGACGATGACGACCAGGAGGAGCAGGCCACCAAACTTTGATAACGTTATTATACCAAAAATAATAATAATTATAATAATACACAATCACGAACGAACATTTTAGCAAACAGCATCCCAATTAGATTTCAATTTTCATAGATGAAGAAGTACACAAATTATTTTTATTTTAACTATGGTAAATTATGGTGTAGCTAATTGAATTGAATTGAATAATCGTACAGATTAATTGACGTTATTTCTATATGGTATATTTTATTTATATGTTTACATTTGCAACTTGTCTTTTTAAGGGAAAAAGGCATAGTATATTTTTTTGGTTTTGATCGAAAGCTGGGCCTTGAAGTTGAATCTGATCTGAAGTTACAAACTTTTTAGATTTTTAATAACTTATTTATCAGATCATTTCTACAACTAAGGTGTTCTATAAAACTATATGATTTTACCGTAAAAGAATAGTTAAATACGACTATCAACCAAGAAGGAGATCTGTGAACAAGAGTTAGTTGAAAATATGATTTAATGTTTAAAAAATATTCAATCCATCGATACACTATAAAGAATATCAAAGTTACATAATATATAGAAATAATTAGTCGAGTATATTTAATTATCTCTCCAAGAACGAGAACTGTGAACTTCTGACTAAAAAGGTTGAACTCATTTTACGATTAATTTTTAACAAAATATTCAATAATATGATATTTGAGGCTTAGAATTTTAAACTTGAATAAGACTCTCATTAAAGAAAAGAATATTTATAAGTATTTGACTACAGAATATCCGAAGCATCGATTGTTAAAACTTAAAGTTGTAATTGCTGATCGAAATATTGTTATTTATAATTTAATTAGAATTTTTATTTATATTTCAATTTGTTAACTGAATTTTCGCAGTCACGACAAACAGCAACTTCGTGCTACGAATGAACAGCTTATGGCACGTTTGAGGCAAATTTGGTCAAAATACAAGTCACAATTAGTTCATAATGGCAATAGCGCTAATGAGATTAGCTCCGAGGAGGCAACAGCAAACGATGATTGCATTTTCTCACCAAAAATGCACAAATTGCAACCCTCACAGGTAAATGTGATTGAAGAATTTGTATTTGACTAACCAACTTTTTTTCTCTTTGTCTTTCTCTTCCTCTCTCTCTCTCTCTCTCTTTCTCTCTCTCTCTCTGTCTCTTTCTAACTGTCTTTCGCATTCTACTGCTATCGGCTGTCGCATTAGAGAGGAAATATCTGCTTTACAATCGAATCTAGAGTATTTGTCTAATCGCATGTTGAGCAATGAAGAGCATATGAGTAAATTAGATACCACCCCACATGATTATACTAGCTTAGGCGCCGGCAAAGGTAAATCTTGAACTTGCAACTCAATAGAGTCCATCAGCAGCATGTATACATATTTACATACATAAATACACATATGTAGATCAACTAAACATAATTCTCTCTCTCTCAATAATATATTGTGCTTTCACTTAATTTCTTAAATTTTTGTGCAATTCAAAGTTAGTTTTTCAGTTATTTATAAGAATTATTAATTTGTTTCAATAAAAATTACAAACAGAAAAATGAAAATAAGAAAAATGAAAATGAATTATTAAATGTTTAAATTTTTAAGCCCCTATGTTTAATTACCAAGCCAATTATAAAAATACTCAGAGTTTCATAAACAAAAGACTTGGCTTTGATTACCATTTTCATTTAGCCAACATTCAACAATTTTTGACATTTGAAAATTGGAGTTGGCTTTTTACAACTATTAATCTTTAGCTTATTTTTTTTTGTTAATAATTGTGAATGCCATTATGCATTTTAAGTGATTTACATTCTGTGTATTGCACCATGAAAAGGTTTTGAATTTAAGCCAAAAGGTTGTACTGTGTATCTAATTGCCTTCATTGATACTCATAGCGGTTGAGCCTGGTCCGGCGACAGTGCGTGCAACAGCGTCTTGCGACTTGGAAGCTGCATCAATAGCTTAGCTAAACAGTTACATATATAGATAAACATATATATATATAATACAAAATATCTACATACCTACACAATAAACAACAACAGCAACAACAAGAAACTTGCACTGAATTGGCTCGCAAACACTAATCAAAATTTCTGTGACTACTACAGCCGCATACGATTACCAGCCGTCCACATATGGCACAACAATTGAACCCATACAAAGCACCCCACAACAACTACACAACAACGCTGACGACGACTACGGCTACGATGCAACAGCAGCAGCAGCAACAACAGCAGCAACAGCAGCAGCAGGAGCAGCCATCGACAGCAGCAACAGCAACACAATTGCTGGCGCAGCTGCAGCAGCGCGCAAGAGCAGCATCAGCAATGACAACGGCTACGGACTCAACGATAACGATGACGAAAATCTCAAGGACAACCTTGGCATGGGCGAAAAGCAACAGCAACAGCAGCAGCAGCAACAACAAGAGCTGGAGCAACAACAACAACAGCAACGGGAGCGACAACGCGAACGTGAACGCGAGGAGCGAGATCGGGAACTGCAACAGTTGCGGGAGCAGCGGGAGAAACGTGATCGTGAACGTGAACAAACCGAACAGCAGCAACAGCAACAGCAACAGCGACGCTACAGCAATGCAGAGCCCGAACAACAACAACAGCAGCAGCAGCAACAACCCCTTGGCGATGGCAGCATCTCGAATGCCGACAGCGCAAACCTGGCCGCCTACAACACCGATTACAGCGCCTACGATCAGCAGCAGTACGATGCCAGTGCCTACGATCCGAGCGCCTATGCCCAGCAGCCGTATGGCGATGGCCAGCAGTATGGCTATGATGCCAATGCCGGCTACGATTACAGCGGGGCGGACTATGCACAGTCCGGATATCAGTATGATGCCGCGCCAGACGCAGCCACAGCCAACAGCCAGCAGCCATATCAGTCCACAGCGGACTACAATCGATCGCCACCACCGACGACAGCAGCCACACCGACGACGACGACAACGCCAGCAGGTGCAGCAGCAGCAGCAGCAGCAGCAACAACAGCCCCAACAGCAGCAGCAGCAGCAACAGCAGCGAGCCGACCACAATCGCGCCCGAGCAGCGGAGCTGTGGGGCCAGCAGCTGCAGGTGGCAACATCGCCGGCAGCCGATCCGCTCTGCCACAACAGTCTGCCACGGCAGTTGCCGGCAAGAAGTAGCTGGAGTCCTGAGTCCACGGAGCTCACGCCCCTCGATCCGCTGCAGTTGGAGTTTGGCATTAGCAGTCCCAGCCTGATGCGCTCCAGCGATGCCTCCAATCTCGACGATGATGCCACCTGTGATGGCTTGAGTGAAACGTATATCCTGCAGGTGGACGACTCGGATGCCAGTCTATCGCCAGCACACACCACCATTGTCACAGTGCGGCGAGCAAGTGCGCCAGCTGTGGTGCACCAGGACCTCAACGAGACGATCATATTACAAGCTGAACAGAAGCAGGAACAGCAGCAGCGGGTTGATCATTGAGTGTGACCAACGTGACGGACTAGTTGTAGTTAAGCACAAGTTTTCCAGTTGCTAGTCCAACTTACTCCATTAGGGAGACTTCCATCATAAATATTATACTCATATGTTTCGGATTGGCATTTTTTCTACAAATAACCAATATTTGATATTATCGTTTTTGTAATTTAATAAAATTTGAGATGCAATATAAACTCAAAAATAACTCATTCAACAAACTGTGTGTTTTTTTTTTTAAATGAAATTGCGACTTATATGAATGAAATATATCTGTGAATATAATGTTAAAGTTATAGAATTTATTCAACATATTTATGAACATACTGTTAAAGTTGTAGTTTCTTAAACATACAGATTAAATTAAAATATTTATTTCTTATATTTATGACAATTCTATATATTTTTAAGTTTTAACAAACACTTTTTATTTGACTAACCAAACCTGAGACAATGCAGAAAATTAAAAAAAAATAATTTGGAAATTATTTAGATATTTCAGATATTAATTTTTGACCCAATCAAAATTGACCGATTTTGGAGATTGAACATAACTGGATTCTAGTAAAGACTTTAGAGATATAGATAGGTGTGTCTATAGTCTTTGATTCCACTCATTTTAGCTGGCAAGCGAAAATAAAAAGTCGTAAACAATTTCAATTATAATTCAATTAATCAATGTTGAAAAGTGCCTGACAATGTTTGGCGTTATAAATAATGCTTAATTATTTAATAGCAAATTGCTTTTGTTCGTTGTAGATAAAAAAAGGTATTAAGTTTCAATGACAAGTAAAACCTTAGAGGTCACAAGACTCTTCTGCAGGCAATCGATAAACATAAACGTTAAAACTAATAAGCAAGTGGATGATATAACGGCAAACGTCTTAATACCATGCAAAGCTGTCAAAAACGCTCAACTCGAGCTGAACTTGGCCGAAAGCGAGCAAAATGACTGACAGCCACAGAAATTGAAGTTGGCACGCACTTAAGCCGACAACAACAGCCCATTTAATATTCACAAAATATTACTTTAACACTTTAACAATGTGCTTCAGATCTATGAAGGTCTAACAAAATGTGCAATTTAAAAATACAAGTATGGATCGTTGTAATTACTTCTAGGCAAGCTAGAGTTGAGTTACAGCGCTGTGATTGGAATATTGATTGAAATACTGGTTTCTTTTTTACTTTCAACATTCAGCAGAATTGTCTCAATTATTGGGGGACTTCGGTGAGTAATTAATCATTGTGCAATTCAATATAACTGGATGCTATCAGTCGCTTGCCCTTCCATTGCCAGACATGCGATATAATGGAGAGTCTGGCCTCGCCCAGCTGTATTTCGCATGGCTCCTTCTCGGCGTTGACCAGAAAGCATACCGTGTATAGGCTCATCTCCAGCTCCGGTGAGGTGCCCACTAGGAAGCCATTGAAGGGTTTCGATATGCCATAGAAACTCATGCGAAAAGCCAGTGCAAATTGCAGATGCTGCAAGTGTATAAAATATTAAAATTTTGCAGGCAGAATATTTTTCTCATCTTTAATTTTTTTTACCCGGCCCGTGTCCACGCGATTCATCCAGCCCTTGTAGTCCACATGGCCCTGCTGCTCCTGCTCGGCAAAGTACAGCCAATTGTGCATGCCGAGCACCTTTTGATCCCGCAGCTCAGCCATAAACACATGCTCGAAGCTGGAACTGCCCACAATACCTCTTCCCCGTGAATACGGTGTGAACCAGAGCTCCTGCAGCAACTTGAGCTGTGCATCATAGTCGCCAGTCACGATGCCTTTCAGCAGAAGGAGAGCATTTAGTGAGCACAAGTGTAAAACACATGTTTGAATAATTTTGAGCAATATCTAGATATGTTATTAAAAGATATAATAATACTACTGGATTCATTCTTATTATTTTCAAAATGCTAAAATGCATCTTAAGATAAAATATCCAAATTTACTCAACGAATATCTGCGATAAACTAGACAAAAAATCACAATTGAATATTACTAGATTCATTTTTAATATTCTTAAAGTGGTAATTTTATCACAATGCTATTAAACAAAACCAATCAGGTGCTTTTTAGTAAGCAAACTTTTCCAATTTTGTCTTAAAAAAAAACTGAAAAAATCATTGAGAAACTAGACAAAAAAGTTAAAATGGTTGAAAATTATCAATAAGTGATTATGTGGATCATTCTAGAAAATGTTATATAAATGTTCTTTGTTGAATTGCTATGAGAGAGATACACATTCATAAATATGTTGAAAGATGCTTAGATAGACATGGTTGATTCGTTTGAGAATCTAAATACTACACTCCTCATCTCATTGATAGGCTTAGCTAATTCAGAGCTAAGAATTTCTATTAAAATTCATATCATCTGTGAATTATGTAGAGTGTATAAAACCTGTTTCAAACTTATTTCAATGCTTGGCTGCTCAGCTCACCTCTTTTGACCAGGAATAGCATTGAAAGTTTCATGACACGTGTATTCATCACGGCACGCAGAAACTCGAGTTGCTCCTGTTCGTGCTCCGGTGTAATGTGATCTGGGACGGCGACATCCAGCTCATAGTTGTTGAAGAGGCGCTGCAAGAGAGCCGTTGTCGAGTTGCTGTGTTGCACGAGCAGATCGTTGTGCAGCTCAAACAGACTGACAAATATAAATGTGAATACAAATAGCTGAAGAGGGCATATGCTAATCCAGCTACTTACGGCTGGGATGCCCGATCATCGTGAGCTCCAGATTTAGTCTTGCCTTGGAGATTCACTTTGTAGAGATACGGATTGGTGATCGCTTCCTCATCGAAGAGCGCCTGTGACAAATTCAGCACATCGTCTGGCGTTTTGGGCAGTGGCTTGCTATGGAAATACTCTGTGAATGTGTGTAAGTTTCTATTAGTGATTATTTGTGTGTGTGTGTCGCTTGATACGCACCATAGAAATGCCAACTCAAAATGCCAATGGTGATCAGTAATCCGATGATAACAAATCTCTTTATTTTCTGGCATTTGTCGCTGTCACATTTGTTGCTTGTTCGATCTGGTTGCTGTTCTGCGTCCATTATTATCTAATAACATTTGCCTATTGTTTTTTCCACACACTATTTGTGCTCTTATCTTTGTTTTGGATTGCTCTCCGCAGCTTCGCATTTATCTTGCCATTCCAACGGGCCAATATCAACTGGCTAAAACTGCCCGCTGAGAGCATGTGTTACGCTCCGCTTCAGCTGCCTGTGATCTGTGTGACTCTCGCGCTGAATATGACTGAAAATTTGGTTAGACAAAACGCTATCCAAACTCTCTGCTCCATTCAGCGCTCTCGGGCTCCCACTCTCTTTCTCTCTCTCTCTCTCACACTCTCTGGGGAGACATCTGTCAGTTTTTGTGTTTTTTTTTTGGTGTAGTATTTTGCTCATTTCATTTGCATTTTGGCTGCTGCTGCTTGTGCTCCTCTGCAAAGAGAGTTTATTTCAACAAAGGTAATTACGAACAGCAAATAACAAATAACAAATAACATGCGCGATGCTAGCATCTGCCAAAGCGATAAAGATACATAAAGCAAATTTCGTATTAGATTTTGTGAGGTGTTTTTTGTTACATTTTGGTTTTATTTATATGCGTTTATACATATTTGCCATGTGCTTTGAAATTCCGGCTAGTCAACGGCATGTCCAGTGAAACAACAATAAATAATAGAATGTTTACATTTACCTCGAGTGTTTATATACAGGCATATATACAGACTATATACAAATCGATTTATATATATACATAATTCCTTAATGGCGACGTGACTTGCATCGTGTATTTAGTTACTGGATATTGAAAGTGAAATAAAGTCTGTTTAGAATAAATAAAATTAAAATATTATAAAACAAAACTGAAAAAATAATCCACATAGAACTATTTGCCTGTTTTGGAGAAATTTCATTAGTATTTAGGTCTCGAATGGCTTTTAATGACCGCCAATTTCGGCATAAACAATTGTCTCCATAAACCATAATCCATTAACCAGAGGAAATGGTGACGACACAAAAGATTTCATAACATTTTTTTTTTTTTTTTTTTTTTTAATACTAAAAATTGCTATTCAGGCGATCGCATAATATATTCTCTGCATGTTAATTGAATTAGACGAATAATTAGCAAACAATGGTTGTCAAAAATATAAATTTTGTTTTTATTGTCACCAATTGTTAAGCAACATTGCTTTTTTTTATTATGTGCAATATGTGGGCGTAGTTTAAATATAAAAGAACTGACCCAAGGCAATAAGTTTTTCTCAATTCTAATTATAACTATAACTTGTGAATACACTTTTCTACTTCTACCTGAAAATCATCGAGTGGAACTATTAATATGTTTTTGTTCTCAACAATATTCACTAATTATATATGTTTCTAATTTGAAGAGACTCAAAAACAATGGAAGAATTCACGTTGCTTTAGTTTAATTTGTTAGCTCATCAAAAGAAGACAAAGTTGTAAAGTAAGGCAATAAATGGCGCGATATTAAGTCATCAATTTTGTTCAAGAAATTGTCATATTTTATGTGTGAGAACCAGAAAAAAATAAATAAAAAAAATGATAGAAAGAAAACACAACAAAGAAACATGCAAAAAATACATTAGAACATCTTGTGAAATTCAAAGAATATAATCTATCACTTGGACGAAGGTCAAGTAAATGTGAAATGGCAAGTTCCAGGGTAATATTGAAGCCATTGATTATTTAAAATTTACACTTCTAAAAAAAAAAAAACACAGACATTAGAATAGGAAGTACAAACTTGTTTGGCAGTCATTCAGCATTAAATTAAAAGAATTTTTTAATTAACGTACAATTTCGGCCAGTTGGCCTTTGCCATCGAAACTATTGAGAGACTGTGAATAATAAAAAATATACAAACACACAAATTTACATATGTGTATGTGTAAATATGCAAATGATTATTAGACGCGATCATTGCAGAGAGACAGAAAAGAATTTCAGTTTCCATTGTAACACGCAATAGGAATAAAATATATATTTCAATGTATTTCGATTACCTAATTTCGATAACCCCCTGCACACCAATAATTAATGATTAGATTGTTGCCGACGCCGACGACGACGTCGGCTATCGCTGTTTGTTGTTCTCGACTCGTCTTCGCTTAAGTCGTTCTTTTTACTTTTGTTTTTGTTTGTTTTGTGTGCGTTTGCTTCGGCGAATCGCTTAAATAGCCGCGCGGATCCACAATTCTGTTCAGTTTGAATTTTAACGTTGAGTGTGGTTCTTGCTACGGCGTAAAAAGAAACAGTGAGTTGTGCTAACAATAAAAATAAATAATAAATGGAATAATATCAAAATTCAGTACAGTACAGTGTGCAGATGACTTATTTTATATAACTGCATATATGTGTATGAAAAGTGTTAAGTGCTGTGATTATATTCGACTTACTTTATTTTGAATGCCACTTGAGTTTGCTGCTTCCAGCTGATTTTTTTGTTGCTACCCATCGATAAACTATTGGCGTCACTTTCTAAAACATTCGTCAATAGCCTGATAACAGCTACAAAATGAAAAAAAAAAAACATTAAAAAATAACTTGCGATTTGTGAGATAAGTTAGCATTCAATAATGCGGAAACAAAACTGCACAAGTTGTTAGATTGTAAATTATGAAATTCGATTTGCATTGAAATGTGTTGTGTAAAATGTATGTGTGCATTTGTCAACTGATCCTTATCAGCTATAACCAGCTATATACATTTTCTTTCAAAATTATTCGAAATTTCACCTAATAAATGCAACTTTGAATATAAAACGGTAAAAGGTTGTGTTACCAGCACCAAAGCTGGACTCTAAGCTTTCTGAGAATGGTACAACAACAAAAGCCAGCTGTCACGCACGAAAGCTCATTTGTTTCCACATTAGATGGTCTACAGGTGGCCGCGTGCTGCTCGTGCAGCTGCAGCTGAATATTAGCATTTTCTTAAGGGGCGTCCCTGCATGACATGCATACGCAATCGGAGCCGAGCCGAATGAATGTGCGTTTAATACGCAGTTAGCAAACGTAGACCCCCGTTCGCGACGGCTCTGTGCGCTCACTCCCGCTCTCTCTCTCTTCTCTCTCTCTCTCTCTATACGTTGTGTGTACGTTTTTGGCGCGCACACAACAACAACAACAGCAGCACACAGCGTGTGCCAAGTGTATTTGCCGGCAGAGAGCGCTGTTTGAACGAATGATTTGGTTTGGTCGACGCCGCGCTCAGGTCTCATTCAGTCTCAGTGTCTCATTCGAACGCAACGCGCGCGGTTCACAGTGAAGTCGACAATAGCGAATAACGACGCCGACGGCAGGCAGCGAAACTCACAATAAATATAAAAAATAAACAATTTGAGCAAAAGAAAAAAAAGGAAGAGAAAGCGCTTAGTAGAACTCGCTTGCGGAATTATGAAAGAATTGGGTGCGATTATAAAATAGTAAATGTAACTGTAAATACAACTGCAAACTTTGAGCAGAACTGAACGCATTTCGCATTTGTTTTCTTTTTGTTCGCGATTTTTGATTCTTTAAATGTGCCGCGCTTGCTCAACAGGCTACAGCTGATTTAAAGTTGTCTGTTTCTGCTTCTGCTTCTGTTTCTGTTTTTTTTTCCTTTTTTTTTCTTTGCTTCTGTTGTTGTTTGCCGTTTGCGCTCTGGCGCACAAAAGCATGCTTTAAATTTATGGATTTCTCGGGTGTCCTTGCGAACAAGTGTCGTTTCGCTGTTGTTGTTGTTGTCATTATCGTTAATGCTTCCGATGCGCATATGTCTGCAGCTGTCTCTCTGCATCTGTGTGCGTCTGCGAGTGTGTGTGTGTGTGTGTGTGTGTGTGTGTGTGTTTGACTTGGCCTATGCGAATTTAAATTTAAATGCCTCTGGGCACATTTAAGGTGCTTCCCAAATCACATTTGACTCGATTTAGCTAAACAGGTGATAGATTTTAGGGCACTAACCGATTTATTTGATTTATTTGTATTAAATTCAATTCAATTTTTTACTCAAATTATTTATTTGATTTATTTGAATATAATTCAATTGGAAAGGTTTGTTCTTTGTCGTTCTTGGTATTTATTTGATTTGAACTAAATTGAAGAGGTTGTTTTTTATTGTTCCCGCTATTTTTTTTGCCTATTTTTTTTGCTTAAAGATCAAAAAAATCTCAATGCTGATGGATTTTAAGAAAGCTGAAAATTCATTTTAAATTACTTTTATTTAAGTCAAAGCTTAAAGATCTTATTTATTATGTGTACTAGTATTATTATTATGCTTATAATAAAATATTTATAGAGACTGACTGTTGTTTTAGTGTTGTTTGAGTTTTTAAATTAACAAAGTTGTTTTCATTTAAATAAACCAGTTTTTGATTAAATTGTTTAGTTTTTGAAAAGCATATTATTATTTTTTATTATTTCATTTAAAAACGTCAAATTTAATGTTTATTAAATTTTACTATATTTTAATTTTCTTTTAATTTAAAATTGTAAACATAAAGGATTTATGTTTTTTTTTTTTCTGACTACTATATAAAATTATAAATTACGATTTTGTTGTCCGAAGCTGGCCAATTAAGGCTTACAGCGAATTATTTAGAGTCAGTTGAAAGCTGAAACCGTTTGCCAATAATCGTTGCTTGAATGCAATGAAGTATATAATGTACTTATATGTTTTTTATAGAGAATTGCAGCACTTGATGACATTTGACTGACAGCACACCGACGCACACTCACTCAGACACACACAAACACACACACACACACAGACACACACTCACACACAGACACACACTCACACACACACACAGGACGAAATGCTGGCAAGGCTAAAGTGGCACTTTAGCAACACCTGAATGATTGGTTAGTTTTAATGTGAGCAGTATCGAGAGGGTGTGTGGGAGGTATGGGAGGGGACTGTTGGCCATGTTAGCCATGTTGGCCTGGTTGGCTGTCAGACTTGGTGGCAGTTGCCTGCGTCTCGTTGTCTAGTAGCTGTCCATCAAGCTGCCTTAATTTAATTAAGCGCTCAATGTCCTTACAGACGACTCACAAATACACGCAAGGCAGAAGCGAGGCAACGCTTGATTTGTTGCTGCTTTTTTACTCTTGACTGCATCACGCACACACACACACACAGACACACACACACACACACACACACACACGCACACATATATATATCTATCTATATATATGTATGTATAGTGGGGCACAGGCCTGTAACGACATCAACCACAAAAGCCACAGGACATTTTGGCATGAAGGATATTATGTATGTTTGTAGCCTGCTGCTGCTGCTGTTGTTGTTGTTGTTGTTGTTGTTGCCGTTGACGATGATGATGATGATGGTTTTTCCAACGTTTTGTGCCTGAAGGGGCTTCAAGACAAGGTTACACAGAGATGGCACATTTCCTACACCCTGCACACTAATCGATTGTGGCGAGTTTTTTGAATTTGTGTGAATGACCAACAAAACCATAAATTAATCACTTGTTTTACCTTTGAAAGCTACTAACTCATCTTAAAAAAAAACTAAATCTTGATTGAGTGTTAAAATTGCAACGACACCTGTTCAAAGCAATTTAAGTTTTACAATTATATTATTAATTATTATTATTATTATTTTTAAATTATTATGTAATGGTTTTTATAAGAAATGGAAACACGCTCAGCAAAATGCTTTTTTTTCAATTATAAAAAGAGTTCTTTAAAAAATAAACAATATAGCTTTTATTAATATTAATTGAAGCTGTCGTTGCCATCAATTTTACTTCATTTTTTTTTATTTTTTAAATTAATTTTTAGCTATACTTTTTTACAACGCGCAATTAGTTTTTGAAAAGCAATATTAGTATGCTAGTTACCAAATTTTGAATTTTATATATATATTTAGCTGATCAAGTATTTTTATTTTACTGTGATATATTTCAAATCCGGTCAGGATACGTGTTCAGGGAGAGATTGCCAGCGACCATCCAGCTTAAAATTCTTTGAATTATTCTTAAAGGTTCACAAAGATCACTGTTTACGATTATTCCAATTATTAAGTTTGTTAATAAATATATTTTCTAGTTATTAAAATCTTCTCAGCACCTTAAGTTTGATTTTGAAAAGTTATTGATTTATGACGTGAACATTCTACAAGGTGTCTGGTAAATATTAATTTGCTCTTTCTACAGGGTGTCTGTAAGTCGAGTTGCATGGTGAGCTGCATAGTTGAGCGGAGTGTAATATTCCGCTCCCTCCTTCCCCCGATTCCACCACATTGTGGCAACAATAACATGATGGCCACCTGCTGCGGCTGCACTTGAGTCCATTTCACTGTTATGCTATCTGTTTGTTATTTTTCCCCATGATGTCTTTCTGTCTGTGTGTGGATGTGTGTGTGTGTGTGTGTGTGTGTGTTTGTGTGTGTTGCCTGCGGCTGGTCTGTCAGCTTGTAAATTTTTAATAAACTTTCAGTTTACTTTTGCTGTTGCCGTTTTGAATTGTTCTTATATTTTACATTTGCTATTGCGGTTGCTCTTGATGTCTTTGTTGTTGGTGTTTGTTTGTTGTTGTTTGTTGCTTAAGTGGTTTTGTCATTAAATCAAAAATATTGCAGATGCAAAATAGCTTATGCTACGACTTTCTCTCTGGCTGCCACTTATTATTCATAAATGCTCATTAAATATGAATTTGTGCGACTTTTTATTTGTCCACAAATTGCTTCATAAATATTTATTATGTAGGAATTGAATTCCAATTGCTATTTGCATTGTAATGAGCCACAATTGAAGCATAGTCAGCCAATTTATATTTTAATTTTAAATCCAACATGTATTAAGTTAAAAGTTCTTTAACAAGTTTAAGCTACATTTATTTGCCATAGTTTGCAAGCTCATTTCCGATTTAATTTCTTTTGCTCTCTCGCATATGATATGTGTGTGCGTGTGTGTGTGTGAGTGTGTGCCTGCATTTTTGCTCTTGCTGTTTACATTTCCGTTTTCCGCATTTGATCCCATTGCCCGTTCTGCTCTCCTCATTGTTGTCAATCTCTATTCTCGCCGGGAACAAGCGTTGAGTGAGTGGCTCACAATGCGAAAATCAACTGCCAGCAGCATTTATGTAAACGAAAGCTCAGCGCTCACTTATTGAGACGAGCGACCGAGCACAGAGAGAGGCGTGGCAAAGGGCGAAGGGCAGGGGCCCTGTCATTCCATTAGAGCTGCACACTTTTTAGCTGTCAATGCAAAACATCTGCTTACAGATTTCACATGTGATACTTATTGTTGTACAATTGGGCATTGTACTGTGCTTTCTCATAAGCATTTTACTAAGTAACTCCAACTTAGAATAGTTCTAGTTCTAGTTCACTTTGTGCCACTTTGTATTATAGTAAAAAAAAACTACTCTTGATTATATTATTTCTTTATTAGTTTAATTGCTGAAATTAAACTTGAACCAAATAGTCAAATTAATGAAAATTGTGTATTTTTATGGGCACTATAAAATTGTTGTTATTTAATAGTCCTCGTGATTATATTGTTTATTTATTAGTTCAATTGCTTGGGCCAATAAAATATAAATTGTGTAGACAACTATTATTGTTATAATTCGATTAACGCCGAATTTTGTAAACATTTCATTTAAAGGGCAGGTATTTTTGTTTAACAATAATTTGTATATGCCACAAAAATAAATTCTATTCGATTAGTATACCTAACAAAGTAATGAATAATTAGATAAATAATCATTTCCGTTTCATCTCATTATTTTGTAATTCAGTCACGCGCTCATCTCTATAGTGGATTATTATGTTATATTATTGCTGTGCATGAATGAATACCAACGAAGGGGCTGGTGGGGGTTTGGGGGTGCGGTTTGTGGTTGGTTGCCACCTGGTCGCTCAGTCGATTGACATATGAACGTTAATTGATTCAAGAATATTATTGTTATTGTGGTTGTTGTTGCTGTTCTTATTTGGTTACTGTCAGGGCGAAGGCATTGACTTTTTGCCTGTGGTGTGCGCATATTTATATAAGCCACTGTGTGCTTGCGTTGAGCATTATTGTGGTTTTGATTTTCGATTGTTGTCAGCTCAGCGCTCGAGCGCTCATTGTTTGCCCGGCAACTGACAATTCCCATGTAAAGCTGTCAATCTCAATTGTCTGAGACAGAGACAGAGAGCGAGAACAAAAAGAGACTAAGAGTGGGAGAGATTAACGAAAAAGAAGAAGAGCGCACAAACTTACATCTAACGATACATAAATGTTTATCTTTTGCAGCTTAAAACCCAAAAAAAAAAAAAACAAAAAATCGAGGCTACATTTTGAAGAGCAGCAGCAGCAGCAAATATGAACAACGATGAGGTGCAAATGATCAAGAAGACCTGGGAAATACCCGTGGCGACACCAACAGATTCGGGAGCTGCTATCTTGACAGCATTCTTCAATCGTCATCCGTCCTCTCTGGAGAAATTTCCATTTCGTGATGTGCCCCTGGCCGAGTTGCCCGTAAGTGAAACGTGAAACTGACAACTACTAAACTCCAAAGAAATATGAAACTAAACTAAAATCAATTTGCAGACCAATTCACGCTTCCGGGCGCATGCCAGTCGCATAATTCGTGTGTTCGACGATTCCATTCGAGTGCTCGGCCAGGATGATGCCGAGGAGAAGCTGGAAGAGATCTGGACCAAGGTGGCCGTTAACCACATACCACGCCAAATATCTAAGGAGTCTTACAACGTAAGCATATCTACTATATTTATGTATATATTCAAATACTTAAAATATTTTATTTTCCTAATAGAATCTCAAGGAAGTTGTTTTGGAAGTGCTCACTGCTGCCTGCAATCTAAACGAGAGTCAAGTGCAATCGTGGACGAAGCTTGTCAATCACGTCTATGATATTTTGTTCAAGTCCATCAATGATGACGGCGATGCCATCTAGACAGCGCTAGCTACAGCAACAGATACCAGAGACAGGCGGAAAGAGCGGAATAGCTGCACAAGGGGAGAGAGCGTAGCATGCACCTTGAAATGCTAGGCACGGCTTATGTAGCTTTAATAAATGTTTAAATGATAAATGTTTAGCTACTTTCATTTTTTATTTATGAGTACAAGTCCAATACACACAAATACACAGACACATCTCGAAACATACACACACACACTTGCACACACACACACTCGCACATTGCTCTGTAAAGCTTTAACCCATTGTCAGCCTTAAGCACTTAATAATAATACGAATAAAGTGAAAAGGTCGCTTGTAGCCGTAAAACTGCATCTTGCAAATGGTATCAATGTATGTCCCGAACCCTTTTGTTGAGCGAAAATGGAATAGCTTTAACTGGGCAATGTTGGCCAGATATCTGCTATCCTTTGAGAAGTTTGTGTTCGTCATCAGTAACCATTAACTTTTTATTTTAGTTCTGGGACCAAGGATTTGACTTTGGTGTTGTCAATATTACAGAAACAGCGAATTTTGCTTGCCTGCTTGGTTTTCAAAATAATGAATAAATATTTTATTTTTAATTTGGGTTTTACTTTTAATTTAAATAAAAAACATTTCAATAAAAAACATTCTAAATGCTAACACTAAATGCAGTATCGATGAGCAGAATTAAAAGTGAGTACTAATCTTTTTTACGACTTGATATTTTGTATTAGATAGAGTACCTAAATACTAAAAAGAATAATAAATTTAGTGTATTATTATATGATTATTTGACTCTTTATATAGTAGCGGATTGTTGATTCGAATCGTTGATTTCTTAGAAAATGCAATCCGTTTGAAGATTATTATATTTAATATACACCCAACACTTTTCCTTCCAAAATGAATGTGGCAGTCTAAGTTTAAAATATACTTCAATTCTCAGTTGCAATAGAATAAAATGCATACATACGAGGAATGGGAATGAGTGCACAGATTTCTACAAAAGAATATAAATGCAAACAACTATACTCGTATATGCAATGGATGCATGAGCATTTAAATACACATTACGAATAAGTGCTAGCCACACTTGAAATCCATTTCCTATCGCACTACATCACAGACACAGTGCAGCAAGCTTCCACACTCTGCATATTAAAAAAAAAAAAATAATAAGAATGCTCTAGTTGAGGGAGCTTGACTAGGAGATACCCTGCAGCTAATTGTTAAATATATTTAATTTATTAAAATTCGGTTTCTAGTTTTACAAATATGGATTCAGGTATGCATCATCTGTCAACTATTTCACTGCTCTTTTATATACTTTTACAGTTTTTTTCTGTGTGTCAAATATATAAAATATTCAACCCAGCTAAAATATGAGGATTATATAAAAAATATGAAATGAAATTTTGTTTTTAAATTTCTACCGATTTCTTGATTTTAACTATCTCGTCAACTGTGTAAGTCTGTTGACCAATCTGCAATCATCATTTTCTTAGCCGTTAGTTGCCAGTCTCCAGTGAGGCTTACGGATAACATAAGCTGGTACAGGATTTCTGGACTCTTACGAATTATTTTTAGACGATTACTGGAATCGGATTTCGATAATAGCACTTGTAGATACGCGAAAAACTTTGCAATTCGAAGAATGAAGGTAGACTAGATCGACTCGACTGTTGATCAATGATTTGGAAATGCTTCTTGCTGTTTGTTACATAATTAAAGCGGTCTTCAGTATACCCATTTTGCATATTTTCCATGGGTTCAGGGTATGACAACCAAGTAAAACAACAAGGACAATAGACTCATGCGTGTTTTATGCGGCACTCAGTGGCTGCTGCAGAATTATGAAAAGTGCCGCAGAAGTGCGTTTACATGCTATTAATTGTGTGTACTTAAAACAAGAGCAAGTGCACCATATTCTCAGGTGGAAGTACTTACGATATGAATATTTTTTCCAAAAGCCAACAGCTAACACAAAAATATAAATAAATAAATATAATATTTCGCTTTTTATTTAGTGTGCAGATCTGTTTTTATGTTCTGACCTAGAATAGTTTAATGTAAGCCAATAAATACAACAAGCCAGAGTAAAATATTATATATTCTATCTAAGCAAGTTTGGTCGAGGGAGAGCTCGATTAGAAAATACCCTGTTGAATACATAGTATGCTTACTGATAGTAGTTTGTTCAGTATGAACCTGTGTATTTTTGTTTGATATTTAATTATATCATGGTACATTCACGTATTTTTAGGCTATAATTCTCAAATCGTGTCTTTTGTTGCTATCAGAGATCGATTTGAATCGATATTCGCGAAGCGGATGCAGTTATCGATAAGTAGATATCAACCGTAACCGCTAAAAGTGAACGAGAACTTATATGTTGAGTCTATAGCATTTATAGTCACTGAGATCGGTAGGTTCACGTAGAGGGATGACTGCTGATAGATAACATAGATATACTTCTGCCAGTTACAACTTTTTCACAACTGTATTATACCCTATTTCAAGTTTTTAATGAGCTTAGGGAATCAGAATTACACTTTCTACATCATAAATTTGCGTCAATTCATTTATAGTGTTTACTAATCGCCAAGCTTTTAACATAATACCGATTCTTATCTATATAATGGTAACTATCTACACAACCGAGCAATTACACCAAATGCTTATTAGAAAATCAACCAAAACGCCAATTTGGGGGCGTGGCTGCTGGGGCTGTTGCAGAACCTATCAGCACTAAGCAAAAGATAACAGCATTATTAACAGTTCGCTAACAGTCGCTCTGTTAACTCCACTGTAATCAACAGAGTGGAATATTACATCAGTACCAGAATGTTAGCTGTTATCGGGCGCTTCTTATCATTGTTGTGTTATGGTTTGGGCATTGGTGAAGTGTGGACAAGTGTCGCCAAGCTTTTCAATATCTTTTCAATAATAGTCGAAAAATAACAGTTTAGCGGGAAGTGCGCGCTTCGGTTAACTTTAGCGGCGTAACGTGAATAGAAGTTGTCAACAAAAACGAAAAAATAACAAACAAAAAAACCCAGTGTAAATTATTTTGGGATCGCGAGATTGTGAGTGGTATTGTGATATACTGATATCAGTATTTTATATTTGTTCCGTAAACTCTTGAGGTGTCACAAGAAGTTCTTTAACAATAAAAGGCAAATTGCTGAATCATCAATAAAAATAGCTAAATTGCTTATCGAATAAATCAAATAATGTTTGCAGTTCATAAAAGTGCTATAAATTCAAATGCTTGAAAAATAAAAAAGGTGGCTTATCAATCTACAAAGTTGTTTACCTCAAACGCATATACGCAAAGCAATCAAACTAAAATCCACCCACAAACAGCAGCCGTTTTGTGACAAAGTGGTAAGTAGAAAAAAAAAGACAAGAAACAAATAGTTAACAAAAGGACAGACAAACTCTTCAATGATAGGATACCGAGAGAAATGCCATGAAGTGGTCAATGAATTCCCCACTTGTGCCTTTGCATTGAAAACAACTTGAAAATCATTTGAAGGCGCTGCAAATAATTGCGCAACAAGCAAGTCGACTGGCTGACAGCTTTATAAGCCACAACTGTTAAAGACAGATGAACACTTCGCTTTGGAGCAAATATTGCACTCTGATGGCGCAACGTTCTTCACAGGAAAAAAATTGATTCGACATTAATATCCTGTCTAGACAAAAATTCAGCTTATGTCCTTGTGCTGTGACTCGGGCAAAAAATGGACAAGTCATATTGTATTTTTACAAGTATTGCATTTCATTCAATCTTCCATGCTTGACAATCTAGACAGCTCTTGACACCGATATTGATATTATTTCCAACGACTCCTTTATCTATATTATCTATATTCAGTTTTTTGCTAAATTGGACGCCAATTGGTGGACTTTTAAAATAAAGTAGCCATTCAATACCAATTGCATATTTATGCTTCTTCATTTGACTTACTAGTTAATTTTTATAAATGGAAATTCATGACTCAAAGACTCAAGAGTTAGTTTATAATAAAGAAATATACAATGAATGACTTTAAGTTTTATGATTTAATTGTACAAATTACGCATTAGTATAATATATTTTTTCTTAATTAATGCTGCCACAGCATTTTTATATTTAAATCACAAATATATTTAATAAGGATTTTCTCTATTAAGCTAAAAGCACAAAATATTTGTCGCTTAACATTTTGTAACATAAAATAATATTATTTTATAACAAAATAAAACTCCCTATTCTCTTATATATCAAAAACGCCCGTTTGTAATTATGGACCTGCATCCCAGCTAACTTGACTTGGATGGGAAATACTTTCTGTGACCTATTTGCGCATTCTAGTGTAAATATTCAATTTTTTGACTTAAATGCGCAGCGATAAAATTGAATTTACAATGCAAAAATGAGCTGTTTTACAAACATAAACTATTTACCCTTGTAGAAAGAATTATAATATTGTCATAATATTTTTGGCACATTGTAGGATGCGTCTCTGACCCCATTTATTCTTGATCAGCATTCACTAATAATTTAATAATAATAATAATTTATTTTGCCCAAAACTTTTGAACAAAAATATTTATCAACATCATTCGGTTTATTAAATTTATAGTAAAATCTTAAATTGCTTGGACACCGAACTTTGGCGTGCCTAAGAATTTTGCTTTAATTTCTTTTTTGACTATATACAATCCACCTAGTCTCCATTCTGCACTTACAAAATAGTATTAATAAGCTGATTTATTTTCTAAAGTGTGTTCGCTAGCTTCGCACGTATCCAATCAATTTTAAAAGTTACTTTCACATCGCAATGGCTTGTGACATCTGGTAAACCGTTCCAGTGTTCAGCACTTCAGCTCACACACTGCGCGTATACGTAATGCTATTATGCATTTGGATGTATGCAAGCCAACTCGTATGTCAAACGGGACGAAACGACCTGCTGTTACTGCTGTTACGACCAGCTACATTTACTATTATAGTTTTTTTTTCAGCAACTGCCAAATCCACTTAAGCACAGCCACAAGCGAAACGTGGCCAGAGACGTAATACAAATACAAATATTTGCCAAACACACACAAGACAATAAACATTTTTGGGATTTTAGTTATACTGTATTTCACTACATGTGTGTAAACATGTGCAGCATATGGAATAGAAATCAGATACCTCAATATTTACTGTGTTTTATTTACATAAGTACTTGGTTCGCCTTAAATGATTTTGACTCCATATGGCAAAAATGGTTTCACACATTAAATACACGCATTGCTTTAACATCGATGTCAAAGTGCTTCTTTACTCACATGTCCTATTGATATAACCAGCTTTAAGTTGAGATTGAAGCTGCAGAAAGTAAAGAAGCAATATTGCCAAACTTATGTCCACTTATGTCCTGCAGTTGTATGTTGTTATGTTTGTATTTTATATAAGTCTTAAATAAAAATAATTGCGAATAAGTGTCGGACACTGTTTGCATGTCTTAAGTTTCTATTGCATAAGTTTTCAAACTTTGCTAAGTGCTTCGCACCATTAGTTGCATCACGCAGTCAAATATTCTTAAAGAAAATGTACATATTAAAAAATATCCTGACTGTTGGCTTGCTTTTAATTTATACCTGAAGCAAGTTATATTAATTTGCCAACGGCCATAAATCTTAGTACATTTACCACAAATCTTAACTACATTTTACATTTAAAAGCCATTCAATAACGAATTTCTGTTGTGGACGCCAGTGATTAATATTTTAAGCTTTTCATTAAAATTGCAACATGCTGCAGGTAATGAAAAATTAATTTAAAATTAAATTTAAAAATATATATTTGTTTTAATACTGTTTCAATTTATACTCTGATATATCAAAGAAGTGATAAATGGAGGCAATATTATTTGCAAACTTAATTATTATTGCACAATATAACATAATAATAACTATAACTCCAATTATATGTCTTTAACATATATCAATCTTAAACAGTGAAAGATATATTTACTAACATATCTCCAAGAAATCATGTGGTAATCAATTTACAATAAAATCGTCTAATTTGTTGATAAAATATTGATATTAAAATCTTAGATGGGTGTTGAATCTATGCAAATGAGTAGTTGTACTGTGTATAATGAAACTATTCAAGTAAAGATTTATTAATTTCATTTACTAGAAACAGCTTTCTCCCATGTTCAAATGCAAATGATTATGTCCAAAAGAGAGATTAAAAAAACAACTAGTAACTCAACTTAGGCAAAAACCGCCCTCGCATTTATTTTCCTTTCGTTTCTCGGTTTCCTGAACTTGCCTGCGACAGCAACAAATTGAATGTGACAAACTGGAATTGTCATTTTGCCAGCTAGCGGATATTACTAGGGTGATAGGATAGGGTTGGGACTGAAAAATAAATGCGTGCACATTCCTGTCTGGTTGGTTTCGGCAAAGGGTGTTTGGCACTTGGCTTGGTTACGCATCTATATCTAAAATTAAGTTATGCATGCATTAAAAATTCATAAATAACATAAAATTAGGTGTGGCAAAGCTGGTCCTAATTAGTTACGTGAATGATGAATGGACATTTAAGTTGCATGCAAATTATTAGATTTAAAACCGATTTATTAAAACGAAATCATTAAAAACGGAAAACAGCTGGCTCGTTATATAAATTGCTAAATTGCTAAGTGCTTCCCACCTATGTCGCATCAATGAGGCTTGATATCTTATAAATTTCCTCAAATACAATTGAACGTTTTGTAATCTTATCAGACTACGTAGCTCACTGATTGCCAACTATAAATATATAAACACCTATAAATAGTCTAAACTGAACTGTAGACAGAGCGTCTTGACAATTGCTACACGGATTTTTAGTTTCAAAACAATTGCTATCGTACCGAATAGAAGAGTCTTGGGGAAGGCTTTGTCCACATTACTCCATGTCAACTTGAGCACTTTACTTAAGTGTCACACTCAATAAATGGCAATGAAGCAAGTGGGCTTATAAATAGCAAATAAGTATAAATACTTTGTTATTAAAGCGATCGAAGGCAGCATGGAAATATATATGAAACCGTGACCTAAGCGAGACTATCTGTGTCGATACAATTTTGGATTTATTTATAGAAGAAAAAAAAAACATAGTTAAAGTGTAACCTTTAAGCAAAATTATTAAAGACAAACAGAAAGAAGCGCAAATATTCTGTTTTTACTCTCAGAAATCTAGGCAAAATCAATTCACATTTGTCGCATGTTTTTTCTTTTTTCGTTGTTTGCTTTAAAAGTTGAGTGCTCGAGACAAACGAATAATTCGAGTAAGCCCAACACGAGCCAGAAATACGAGAACAGCACGACGCTAAATGCACAATGTTTGCTGTTGTTGCTTTTCTTTTTTTTTTATAAATTGTGAACATGTGTTGAGTTGTCTGAGTACTAGCTTTGGGCTATATATACATGTGAATATCTACAAGTATATATTTGTACATTTGCCGTAGCCGCAGAGCCGTGAGTAAATATGATTGATTCGCTCGGGGTGCAGTTGGTAGTTGTTACTCGAAAACAAAGTGGCCCGATTGCGAACTGTCATTTTTACCGATCTTAATCAATCAGCAGTTGTTTTATTTTGCTAACGGACTATAAATAAACTGACGTTCACCAACTGATTAGCTTTCGATGTTCCAGCCAAATTAGTCAATGTTTTATTTGATTATCATTTTTAACTTTTTTTTATTAAATGAGACCACCTCAACTGCTATTTATAAGTGCTAGTCGGCTTGCTCGTTGGGTGCAACTTGTGTAAAAATTTAGATATGATTTAGATATGGGTCTGCAGTTAATATGTAAAATCATCTGAGCCTACCTTTGTATATCGAACTATGAACTATAAACTAGTGTGAAGAATATGTTTCCGCAATTTTATGAGGTCAGTTATAGATAATAAATAATAATAAATTCAGATGACCTATATAACTTGATAGTCACGGGAGTCACTACATATTTAAGGCTGATAAGCCATAGAAAAATGAGTCATATATTTAATAGTTACCAGTTAATCTCAATTTGAATTATAACATTCATCATATTAATGAATTATAGAGTTGAAAATAACTGAATTAGTTTCATATTAATAGTAGAGGTCTCCAAGATTTTGGATCCTCAACCATATAGTATAAGTGTCATAAAAACAATCGGTCTGTTATATATATACTCATATATAAATATATATATTTTACAGGGTGTCTCCCAGCAGCTAATGCCAAAATGTTACATTATGTGATTGATGTGGGCTTTTCCGTATTCATATAGCAAATAGTTGTCGTTCGCCATATCATAATGAGAGGCTTGCATGCGTTCACTGTGCTGTTGATATCAAGCACATGACCCAAACGATTTGATATTTGGTATCGTTGGCATTTCATTTTCTAGATTGCAATTGCCATCTATTTGCACTGTCAAATGCTTGTGATGAATTCTTATTAATTACTACAAGCCCATGACGCTACTATCAGCTATAGCCCTTCCCCCAACCCGCCTAGGGCACCTATGGCGCCTCGGCACATCCGATTCTGATAAGCACACTTTCCGTTCCCCTATAAATAGTTGTGTGTTCATTTGGCTTATTGCCGGTATTTGGTTTGCATAAAGAAACTCCAAGCCCCACAAGACAACAAGACATCAGATATCGGACGCGTGGCTTTCTGTCCGTTTGACTTGCGTTGATTTCCACTACGCTGCTTAAACGTAATCTAACATTTTTTCCAATGCCACCGATAACTTGAATACAGCTTAAAACGGAAATAATAATTGCAAATACAAGCAAGAAAAAAACGAACTTAGACAAGCCATAAATGATATGTTCTTGCAGATATGATACATCCTTAAAATCAAATGGGGCCAAAGAGCAAAATTCTTTTCTGATAAGCCTTAAAAACTTGAAGTTCAAGTTATCCTTGAAGAGTTTATGTAAGAGAAGCATTTTGCAAATAAAATTATTCCAGGCTTATAGAGTATTTTTATTAATATGTCCTCTAATGATTTTTAATGAGATATATGAAATTATTTATTTTGCATGCTGCAAAAGCATATGAATTGACTGATCGTCCAACCTATTGTATATATATATAATATATAGATATATATAAATATTTTTATTTATTTGTGTATTTGGGCAAGCCAAAAACGTTTTGTTTTCAAATTAGTGTTTATTAATCAATATTTATAAATGATTGTTATTACTTTCACGATTGAGTCGTGGCTTGCATAATAAGGCAAACAGTTCATTTGCAGGCCTTTCAAGACCGAACCATCAAGATTTCTCATTGTTTTGAAAACTATTGGCGTACAGGAAATCAAAGGTCTTTCTGGTATTCTGATAAGATTAGAAATCAATGTTGACAAATAAAAGTTTACGTCCAGAAATGTTTGTGTACCTTAATTAATACTTAGGTAGTTATTTACAGAGGTATATATGTAAGAATGTTTTGGACCTTTATGGATTTGCTGAGTGCATGTGCAAATTGCATTTCCATTGAAAATTTTCCACAACAATGCAGTGTACGTTTACTTTATGTAATAGGTGAGTCATTCATAAAATTTTGAAGGGTCCATAAAGTGGAATACGTCAGCCCAACAACGAATATGTGTACAAATATGATAGCCGGAATGAACTCTTTACGACCATCGTAAATGATAATTGAAGTAGCAGAGTAGCAATTTCCAACTTTTGGTTATGGGAGCGTATATTGATCTATATCATGTACGAATATTTAATAACTGCCGAAAGGGGGTTACATTTATTAGCTATTCATTGCTGCGAGTTCCGCTCAACAGAACCAACTTTTAATTTTGTTTCGTTGTTTTTGGAGTTCAACAGACGATAAGTTCAAGTCGATTGATTGATTGCACAATATCTTATAATGATAAACAAATGCAAGCGGAAATTGAAATTTTTTTTTTTTTTTTAGTTCTAGAGTCTTTGATTTTTATTATACTGGATTTGTTTGTGCTCAATTTAGATTCGAAGAAATAGTGTTATAATTAGTTTAAAATTACTGCAAGAGCTTTTACTGGAGAATCAATAAAGTTAATGAAAAATTAAAATAAAAAACAAGTGGGGTCATAAAGATAAGGACAGTCCACAAGCTTAAGTAATATGGAAACTTAGAGATAGTGAACTTATTAATAAATTAGTAATTGAACAACTTGAATGTGAAGTGTGGCCAACAAACTATAGTTGCCTATAGAAATATAAAATATGCTGGGTTCATGGAAATCCCATATAAGCCCATATAGTTAGGAACTGTACATGAAATCACGGGAATGCCTTTTATATGACTTTTTTAAATTACTCTTTCAGCGGCAACATGCAGTTTAAGCTGCCAACATTTCTGGTCAAAGGCGAGCGAATCAATGAAAACTTAATTAGCGATTGAGTGCTGTGTATAAACAAAATTTGAAGTGGAAGAAGGAAAAGCAAATGTATAGGAAAATTGAGGGCAGGCCACAAAGTAATCGAACCAATAACAAGCTGACGCCAATGCCGTGGCAATCAATGCTACAGGATGCCAGCGCAAAGAGTTGCAAATCACTTGAAACTATTACGGAGCGTGCAGCGTGGCACCTCAGGGCCCGGCAGTGGCAACGTCCATGCATAAATTGTGCAGGCATGCGGCATGAACTCCTCCTTTTGATGTGCCTACTTTGCTGGGGCAGCTGTCTGGCCAGGTGCCGGGACGAGCCGGCTCGTGAGTGCGAGGCCATCTGCAATGCAAATGGTGGCAACTGCTCCATCCGTGCGCTCGTCCTGCTCCCAAATGATGAGGGCTACGAGGCATCGCTGCATCGCGTGCTGCCCATCCTTAAGGTGGCCGAGCAACAGATCCGTGCCACTGCGCTGATACCGCCATATATTGATTTCGAGTGGCTGGCCAGTGACATCAAGTGCGATGCCTCCTTGGGCGTCATCAGAGCCATGGATGGCATCATTAAGCAATGTGCACAGGTCATTTTTGGACCCGTCTGTGACTATTCACTGGGTAAGTGGACAAACAAAGAACATGTGTATTGTAATTCGATTAAGGGTATAGTTTTTAATCAGTGAATGAATCGTTTACTCATTCCCAAACATTTTAAGCATGTCTCGATACAAAATGCGTCGCAAAATGGATTTTTTCAATTACGATAATTGGATCAGAAAGGACGAGAATTGAACTCTGAGGAAATTACTCAGAAAGACTTAAACATATTTTCTATTCTTTATCAACTCGTGAATGACGAGTGAAAATTAAATTATTTAGAAAGTTGTCTTTCGTCTTGGGAAGTTAAAAATAATAAAAGCGTTATCCACAAATTGTAGCAATTTTTCTTAGAAACCAATTGAATTAAATGAATTTAACAGGTATAATATCACCATTAAGTGAAACTAAATGAGTTTAAAATAAGTATTTATGTTATTAAATATTAATTACAACTATATTCATTTCAAAATAGTTAATGGGCATGTGAGAGTTGATTCAAGATTTTTGTTTCTATTTATGTACAATTTTTCGAACAAATATATTGAATTTATAAATGTAAATAAATAATTGAATTTAGAATAGTAATTGAAGCGAGTGTAGATTGACGATATATTGAGGGAATTATGTCGTTAGCACAAAGCACTCGTTATAATCGCAATCAATAACAATTTCAGCTGCTGTCAGTCGCATTACAAAATACTTCAACAGCGAGGGCACGCCCCTTATCACCGTGGGCGGCTCCACCTATGACTTTGAGCAGAAAAAAACCGATTGCGGCGATGAGTTTTATATGCTGCTCCGGACGGGCATGCTGAGCTTCGAGTCCATCTCCGAGCTGACCATAAATGTGATGAAACAGTAAGTCACCAATTGTATATTTTGAAATACATATATTTCAACCATCGTTGAAAATGTCTGCCGCCGCAGGCACAATTGGTCGCATTCCATTTTCTACTACGAACGCGACGGTCAGCGAAATGTGGCAGGTTTGCACACTTGTTTTCTCATGATGAAGTCCCTTGGCAGGCAGATGCGCAACGAAAATATGACTTTTTCGCAATATCCGCTCGAGCCAAATAACACGAATCGCACGGAGGAAATGCGTCGCGAAATTGGCAACAAACACTCAAGTAAGTGGACACTTTTATTTAAATACATATACATAATATTAGTTTCTATTGAAATTCGGTGGGTTAACAGACTAAAAGACGGTGAAGCTGCTAGGCTATCCGCTAACAGTGCCAGCTAACAGCATACTGCTAATAACAGTTTCAACAACACTGTGCTTAGCAAAGACAATAACCACATACAATCTGTGCTTTTAAAGCCCATCTGTTAATAACATTGCGCCTTTTTAATATGTGAATGGTTTGTGGTTTTTTGTTCGAAGTTAAATCGAAAATTAATTATAGATAAAACTAATAAGTGGGCTCTTAGAACTTAAAAAAAATAAAATTGTAAGAAATGTTGTATCATTACATTATGATAATATAAATGTACTGCTTTATAAACACAATCTTAAAATAGTACTTTTCTTTGTATAATATTCTGTGAAATTCTCTGGCCAGCCTCTCCTTAAAACATAAACAATGACCACCCAAGTGCTGCCCACACAAAGCTCTGAAATGTACGCTTTTTTCCAAAAGGGCATCGAACAGCTGATAACGCACACACATACTAATGCAATTGGCCAAAAGCCGGCTGTACTAATGCATATGAGCTTACTCATACACCCCCGCACACGCACACAGCATTAGTTTCGATATCGAAAAGCAACTGTATTCGGAGCTGTTTGTAGTTGGTGCCGCCAGAAGCCGGTAATAAACTGTTAAGTGCGGACATCTTCAACCGGACGAGAAAGATTCTCATTTCTCATCAAATTGAAAAGTTGAAAATTTTACGAAAATTGTAAAAATTAAATTGGCAAGGCAAAGAAGTTAAAGTGGCGAACAAGAAAAATAAATAAATTACAATTTTAATATATTAAGTCCAGTGATTGGCAAAGTCAAATGATGCTTGCCAATTTAACTTTAATAGGTGAAAGTTGTGCTCTGATATAGTGGACATATTGAATTTTCTTGTTGGAATGCTTTATTCTGCTTATGCATTTTGCATTTGTCTAAATTGTGAAACGCATTTTTCCCATTTCCCACTTCCGGCTTACAGAATCTCCAGCAGAGGGTTGTGTTGCTCAATGAGTTTTCATTGTTATGCAGTTGCATTGTTATGAGTGTTACAATCTTCATGGTAATATCTTGATATATGGCTGTATCAATTTAGTGGACAGTCTTATACGAGCTACTGGCAACTGCCAACAGCAGAGGTAGACAAAATAATCCATGTTCTATTAACGTTTTCTACACAATTTAAATTCCTCTTTGCACTTTCTTAAGCTAAAAATATAGCACAATTAAATCATGCTCCAAGTTACGCAAATCTTTTTCACTTTTAACGAAAATCTTCCGTTTTCTATTTTCGGCGTTCTAATTTACTCTAAAATTCATTTGTGATTTGAGTTTCAATTCCACTAAAATAGCTGTTTTCATTGTTGTTTTTTGAAAATGAAAACGGAAAGCTTATCCGTTTTCTGTAAACTATAGCATTTCTTTTGCCTTGTATATAAATTAGACTAAAATGTGTAAAACATATATAAATAGTAATTCTTGAAGTAATTTCTTATTGCAACTCTCCACTTAGTTTCACAAGATTAAATTTTCGACTTTGACTTTAGTAATAAATTTCTAACTCAAGGAGGTATATGGAGTTGACGCGCTTTTAGATACAAAACTCCTCAAGTTATCAAGTGCATTGCTAAGTTTCTAATTATTTGCTACACAAATGTTTACCACTTTCTTTGAGTATCTGCCTGCATATACAGTTAAATGTCTAACTGAAGTAGCAGATATGTAAGCGAGACTAAAGGACAGAGACAGAGGTATCCCAATTGAAATAAACATTTTGTGGCTTAGGTGCTTAAGGCAATATTTATCAGTAAATAAAAATAAAATGTAAGCAATTGAAAATATCTTTGAAAGTTTTACAATATCACTCAAGCAAAGTAAATTGTATATTCTGTAACCAACTGTAATTAATGTAGTCAAAACAAAACTTCACAGTTGAGAAAATATCTAGCAAACGATGTAATCCCAATTGGATTATTATTGTTTGGGCTTAAATTGTGTTGTGAATAAATATAAGCTCAACAAAATATTTGGTATAGTAAGTCTTGCCCCAATTTCATTTGTTTCTACAAATTATTTGTATTACCCAGGACCGCGCGCAAAAGTTGCATTGTGCATGTGGTAAACTATGGAAAAGCAAACACAAAGGTGTTGAAAGTATTTCATAGCTATCCTGAAATTCATATGGCTTATAGAAAATTGTTTAGTTGTTGCGTCTGAATCTGAAGTGAATTTAATAAGACACAAAGGTAAGGAAAGGTGTTGAATGCGTTGCATAAGCGAACAGCTATTCAATTTAAAGTATCTTAGAGCCATAGATAATCCAATAAGCAACTGCAAATGACGACAAAAAATCCATAGAAAATAAGCTACAAGTTGAATAAGATGGTTTCTATTAAGCAGTTGACCCCTCTAAATTTATAACCGTTTAAATGTGTTAAAGTCTTGATCTCGCCTTAATTCCAAAATATTTATATTCCATGCATGCATTTTAATTTTTTGAGCCCAACTAAGTTTTTTTTCTTACTTTATAAGCTAAAGCTGAGTAAAAAAATCAACAAGCTACTCACATTGTGCACGCTAATTGGGAACACAACAATTTTATTTATATTTTTATTCTATTCGCACATCTTTGCATAGATCTTAGAATGCAGCAGATGGAAGCACGTTGTTGAGCAGCGAATTTCAACAAGAAAGTACTTAAGAACACAACCCAATTTGGACTAAAAACACGAAATAAAATTTCGCTCTTGAAATATTGACATAGCTGAGTGCAAAGTGTGCACAACGAAGACTCTTTCAATGGCCTTTACCTGACTGAATGCGAATCCGACTCAATTTTTGGACTGTGAAGCTAAACACAGTTTGTTGCCTACTTATCAGCACAAGTGTTAATGTGGAATCCATAAGAATGTTGTGCATTGATAAAGTTGCTGTACTTCTATTCAATTGCACACTTTTACTTTGGCATTGACACTCAGTTCTATACAAGAAAGCCAGTTACATTTTTAACTAATATGGAATGAACTATATACGATAAATATGTCATGGTTAAAAGTTTAGTTGTTGACTGAAAAGCAGTACTTGATACATATCTAAATTGATTCACAATATTATAGATAGATATAGATATATTCATCTTTGTATATGTAACTTGGCATACTGAAGATATTTGTCCGATATCATTTTTTAGTTTGAAATTTATTCCTATTCGATATTAATATTCAAATGTAATTGATTCTTTTGAGCTTAAGCTTCTCGTTAAACTTGGTAAATTTTGCCATTCACTTGCTGGAAGCGCTTAGAAATTCGCTCCTTTGTGTTAAGCTGACGAAAAGAAAAATGAAGCTTTTTTGTCAAAATTTGCACATAAAAGATGTGAAAGGAAAATCGTTTGACAAAGCATCGGACAAATTACAATTGACAAACGGCGCAAAAATATGCGCACTTGGGGTGCAGCTGACATTCAAAAGGATTGTGATCCAGATGTAAATTCAGATGTATATATTTCATACACATAGCATGAACTGTAACACTGTAAAATATGAACGTTAACTGAACTTTAACTTTGTTTGTGTATACACCAAAAAACATATCACAAAAGTGTTGGCGATATCAATATAATTTTTTGATTTTACAAGTTATAGTTTTTAATGCAGTATCTTTATTGAATATTAACAATAATTAAATGATCTCCTGCTGGGATTTGTTTTTATTTGACAACTAAAGCATACTAATTGTGGTCAAGAAAAAATTCAACAAGCTAAATAACAAAAATAAATATTGAAATACTTTCAAAACAGCTTGCAATATTCCAATTTCAAAGGTAATCGTTTATTTATTGCGGTTTTATTTTCCGTAAATTGCTCGATTGCTTCAAGAGAGATTTTACATATAGGCAAATTTCTTGAAATCAGAAGCGGAGACAAAACAAATTGCATTCCGTCCGTCAGTTTGTTATACATATATATATATATATACATCTATTTTATTGAATGTCATGTGCTGTGTTGGCCTTCTTTCTGCCCATGAACTCAAATCTTGGCCGTTGGCCAGCCACAAAGAGAGTAAGGCAAGCGGATGCAAAGTGGAGATAATAATTGTGTTACATGAATGGAGAATTTTGAAAATTTTTATTAAGCTGCTGTTTGGTTTTTTGTCGCTGGTGCTTGCAGAAAAGTTTAAGAGTGAAGGATTCTTCAAAGGCAGCATCAACTCAAAAAGTGCAACGCAACGAGCAAAGTTTTAATTTGATTAACTCATTAAACAGAACAAGTGACACAACACATTTTAAAATGGAAACCATGTACCAATTAATTTATTGCACATTTCTCGCGTTCAAAAGTGGTAAACAAAAATAAAAATAAAAAAATATATATTTGTTGCTGCTACATAGATAAGAGCTCAGTGTCACTTCCCAGTTCCATTTATGTTGTTTTTGTACTATGACAATTTCGTTGTTAACATCAGCGTCGACCCCATGTGGCCAACACTGATGATAGTAATAACGTTTTTTCTATGCAAATTTTGTCTAATGGGAGCTCAGTGTGGATGTAACTTGGCTGATGCATTAAAATAAACTCACCCAGGAAAAGTGGCGAACCACACGACAACTGACAATTTTGAAAACATGTTTTGTAAATGTAAATTTATTAAAGCTTTAGCAATAAAATCAAATCAGCCCGTTCGTTAGAAAGTTGATACTAATTTTGCACCTAATTTATATTTATCCATTCGATCATATTCGTAGCAATTTAATGTAAAATGAATGATAATTTTATTAATAATTTATTGAATTCATTTTTAAACTATACATTTTTATTTAAACTCAACGCAAACTCAGCTCGAGTTTAAGCCACATTTAATCACTGTTATTCATGACAATTAAAAATGCCAGCAGCATTAAGGTATAAATCAACTGTGTAAAAAAAACACTTACATGACGTACACGTATGTAAATGTTGCAAATGTCAGGAAATGTCTGCAATGGGTAAAAGCATATTTCGCTTTTGCATGACAAATACAATTTGCCACCAACTATAAATCAAAAATAAATAAATATTTATATGAAAACAAATTGTGGGAAATTGTGCGCGAGTTACGCGTATCTCAAAAATTGCCACATTGTTTGTTGATGCGAAAATGTTTTCAGACATTTATCTCATAATTAGTAAAGTGAGTTAAACTGTCTGATTTATGCCGCATTACATTTCTGTTAATAATGTGAATTTGATTTTGTTTACTATATCTTTATGTCCTTGAAGGGGTGACATAGAGCTTAAAATGGACTCCAACAAATTTTAATTTGACTACGACTTTAGTGTGCTTTAAAATACATATATAAAAATAAATGAATAAAATGAAACTATAAACTACAAAACGATATTTTTCTGAGAATCTAAAATAATAGCTTGAATTTTCCATTCTGATTATAAGTGTGCGGTAAATATAAAGTTTTACCACGACTGACTGGTTAGTAAACTTTCTTTTGTCAATTCAACTAGATAACTTTTTTTTTGAAAATCTTCACACGTACTTTGATAATAATTTAGTAACTATTTATAATGAATAAGACTTGTTGCAAACGAACTCCTTTTTGTACATATTTGCACAAAAACACTTCCAAATTACTCGATTACGTGACTCATAACTCGATTTATTCACTTAACTACTATTTGAAAAGCGTTCAACTATTCAACGACCATTTCGTTTTAAATGATAAACTTACATTTTGTAATTTTCCGCTAAATAAATATGAAAATTACAATTCCCAACCATGCTAAAGGGCAATAAAACAGACCTGCTGTTTGCCTAGTATTGTGTACCAACGGCCAACCCCATTCAGCTTTCATTCTCAGCATTTGTGCCTGCTCCGCCTTTTCGCTGACTGCTCTGCGCATTGTTTATGATTGTCCCATGCATTATGCATCCTAAGTTGCTTGTCCAGTGTGTGACCTGCATTCCGCCAGTGACTCGACTTGGACGAGTTCTATTTCCGGGCCATCTGTCTGCACTATCTCGGATATTAAATATTCCCAAGATACGACAATTCACTTATTTATTAATGTGCATTTTACGGAAAAATATAAACTTCTTTTTCAGCTATAAGCAGAAGCAGTAAAAACTGAAAATTCAAAAGACTTCTGGTGAATTGATAAATTATTTTATTTGATCGTTTGAATGAATGAAAGAATATTCAATAGGAATCGAGTGTTTTTTCAAAACCAATTGATTGCATCCAAAATATATTTTGCATAAATTGCAATTAAGCAGAGAAATTGTTAGTCCGCTGAAGCCAAGTTTTCCACATGGCCACACAATAATAATGACGAACACAAGTTATTTTAATATTTGCATTTCGAGCAGCCACTTTACTTTAAGCATAATTATATATTTTTTCATTATCCATTATTATATTTCACGACCTTCCTTTGGATGGCCGAACAAACTTAATTAACATGGAGGACATGTTCAGTGCCTGGTTGCGTTCGTCTCTTTTTTATATAGCTATAAAAATTATTGCTCTATAAACAATTTGCTGCAGCAGGGGAACTGGGAACTGTATATGCCACTTAAATACATTTTTCAGTCCAGGCCTGCTTTTGTTCCAGTGCCATTTCTGCTGCAAGTGCCGCTTCTGTTATTGTTTTATTATTTTTGTTCTTGTTTTTTTTTTTTATTGTGCCGCCTTATTCGCTGAGGGTTTAACTTGGCATCAGTTTACCAGCTCTGTGCACATTCCCACCCCAACCATCACCCCATTCCCTGGCCCCCCACGTACACATACACTTATAGTCAAACAATGCAACGCGAAATAACCAGAAAAATGTATTAAACATAATTTATTATCTTCTGACTTGTGTTGAAAAAACTTTTGCAACCGGCACTTTTTCTTTTATTTAATTTTTATTGATTCAATATATTAACTGAAAGAATTTCAATAATTTGATTAAATGCAGGGGGTTATTGAACTTATTTTAAAGTAATTAAATAACTCTTTATAATATTAGAATGTTATAGTCGAGACAGCTCGACTCAATCCAGTTTTAAAAATTGGAATATTTTATCCGATCTTAAATTTAACAGTTGTACAGTTCATCAATAATGTGTTAAGGTTATTTTATATATTAATTGGAAGGCTGTCTTTAAATTTGTGGCTTTAATTGCTTTGATATTTGATAAAATTCAATTCCGAATTTCAGATCTCTAGCACGTATAATCTCTGCTATCGGTCTTCATATGTGGACAGACCCATGTCTATTGACTTGGCTTTTAGTCCTGATCAAAAATATCTGTACATAATTGGGTCGAGTATGCTTCTCACTGCCTTTTACATAACTTGCCGCAACTTCATTGAACTTAAAGTAATACACAACAATAGTAACAAATTCTTTAACCCAAAACTATATTTATATACTATATAAGAAAAATGTAAATGCAGATTTCCACTATTGATACATTTTGATGAGCACATATATCTGCAGTTTTCAATAGGTTTTCTCTCGAGATTTCCTTTCAGCTAGCGTTAACAGAACTCAGAGAAAATCAATAAATAAATTAGTTTTCAGTTGGCTCACAGACCGTAGAGTTACGGCGAAGCTTTCTCGAGCGAACTCTTGACAGAAACTTGGCGACAACTGAAAATTTGTGGCGCTCAACTAATTCAGTTTATGTTGTACATTTTTCAGCCCTGCGGTTAGGCAAATCAAATATTCTGATTGACAGCCAACTTAAAGTTTCGTTATAAATGAAAATAAAATTCAAGCTAGAAGAAATTTGCATTTACTAACGCTTCTTTCCCTACTTTTTTAATTGAAACTAATTAAAAAGAAATATTTCAACTGATAACAATAAATTCAACTGAAGGTACAAAAGTTTTTTTTAGGGCCTTTTGCAATTGCAGATAAATGCATAAAGTTTGAAATTGAATGCAAATAATATCGTTATGTGAAAATCATTGTTTGTTTTCCATTAGCTAGATTGGCAAAAAATAACAAGGTAAAATAGATTGGATCAGAGTAAATGAATATTAGTAAGAAATATGTGATGTTGAATACATATTATATCATTATAATTATTAACTAAAACTAGTCAAAATAGGTGAGAAGGGATGTAGAATATGAATTCTAACTCTAACCTACTTTTAACTAATTTACAAAAACTAATTTAAGCGATTAAAAAATACTGCTATTAATTTAAAACTTGTAGGTTTCTGACGTTGACTTTTAATCTTTAATAATCGCATCATGAAAATATTCATAACTGACAACACAATAAGAATTTCCCAGTTAATACGTAAATCCGCCCGAGGCACAGTTGCTTCTGTGTGCAGTGGTATTTTAATTTTGAGCTAATCATTTTTGATTAGGCAGCATTAAAATGAAATGAGGCGACGGAGCGACTCATTACCTGACACAACCACACATTGTATTTTCACAGCCATGTGGCTGAATAAATATGCACATCAATTTAAATTAGAGCTAAATGGCAATATGCAAAAAAATATTTTGTGAATATTCGGTGAAAAGAAAACACCCTAAAAATATGTTTTATTTTATTGAAATTATATACTTTAGAAAACACTATTCTTAAAAATATGAAGAACATTATACATTATAAAATCCTGGTCATATTTATTGAACTTGTTTACTTTAGGTGAAACCAAATTTGGAAAATTATTAAATACCTTATTGAGTGGTCTTTTTTTAGTTGACATTTCCGGAATTATGGTTAAGTGTTGCATAAGTTGAGCAGTTTTTTGGTTATACTATATTTTTGAATGATAATGACTCAAAAATTGTAACTAAACTGCGACTTTTTGTGTCAAACCAATTACAAGTAGAGCTGTCTGACTTGATAATCAAATCCACACTAATTATCCACATGCCAATTTTAATTGCTCCTGTTAGATAGGCAACGAAATTTGCAATACACATGTTCTATGTGCATGTGGGTGTGTGGTTAAATGCGATAAATGGCCTCAATTAAGCTTGGTTGTAGAAATCAATGATATCAATATCTGAAACAGTTAGCACACGTGCCCAGCACCTTTGACCTATCTTGCCATCTTCGCCTTAGCATTTGCATACCTTTGAACATAGTTTTCTCATCGGGCAAATTTCTGGGGAAAAATCTAATAATTTGCATTTGCATAATTGTGATAAGGCAACTTTCAAAAATACACTTCAAACAACTACATTTATTTTTAATGACTTTTATCTAATAGACAATTAATATAATTACGTATTTTCAATATACTTTTTTTTTATAAAGGACCCAATTTGTTTGCAAAGTTTTTAATATCAATTAATTGTGTTTAATTTAACACCTGTTAATTTGATTATGGCCACCGATAATTATTTAAAATGAATCTAGTTAAAATTGCATGCTGCCTGCCAGTTTTGTTTGTTTGATTAACTGCCTGTCAGCGCGGCCAGTTTGCGAATTAAAAATAAATCCGGCAAAATAGTTGTTATTAATTGTTATTTACACCAACAACAATAACAGAACAACTGAGCTATACACTTTTTTACGTAAAAAGCTGACGAAAAATGGATATAAATTGAAAGACTATCTTTTATATTTCATTATTGATTTTAGTTGTTTTTATTTCGTTATTAATAGTTATAGACTGCAGAAACGACTAATTGCGCCGCCACATGCAGTCCAGTGTAAATGGCTCTCTATGACAGACAGTCAACCAAAATGCGAGTGCTTCATTAGCATAGTCCGGGTATAATTTCGTAGAACATGACTGGGACCCAGTTTCCTTGATGTAAAATCGATGTTAAAGTTCAACGTCAAAGTAGAGTTTAACAGTGGCAAAGAGCAACATCTGTTATTGGTCGAGCATCTGCTTAAGGTTACGTAAAAAGTTATTCAACGTAATTTAAGCACTTTATCCTTACGAGTACACAAGTTTGAACTCATTGTGCTGTCAAACAATAAATTTTGCTTTTAGAGGCAAGTTAATGAGTTATTCCACCATGTATACAAGAGAAAAGAAAACACAGCTTAGTGGCAACATTAAACATATCGATTGTTTTTAGTTTCAAGCTTTATAAAAAATGGCTACTACGTGATATTGGAACACATCTAGCCGTAGTACACATCTCAGTATTGACTATCTTTATACTCTAATAAATGGTGACATATATTCTTTTATATTAATTCAATTAAATGATTAAAGAAACTAATCAAATTAAAAAACTTCGTAAATAAAAGAAAGATCCTTGCATATGTTATAGGGACGTAAAAAAGATCAATAAATATTTGGAACTAATATTTTATCTAGAATAAAATAGAAGCAAAAAATGAATGCATGAATATTATGCTATTCGAAATATATATACGTATTTTGAAATTAAATTAGTCTAATGAACTAGTTTATTTTGCTTATATACATTAGTTAAATAATGTCTACGTTTAATATAAACATGTGAATTAAATAGACAGATTTCTGAAGGCAAGTTTTATTCGTTGTATAAAATTAAAGTTGTGGCAAGGACACACTGTAACCTAAAGCTGCACAAAACCATGTTGGTATGAGGTTTTTGTTCAATTCGGTTTTGCACATGCCACAGACTCTCCTTGCCACATGTACTCAGTTGCACGCACTCACACACTAACAGTTGTTGGCTAGTTTCACTAACTGACACCTGCAGAACGGTTAAGAGACTTTTGACCTTAGAAAGAAGACATTTTGATGGCAGAGAAGCGTTTCCACTAACTCGTACAATTTATAAAGTTTAAGCTGCAGTTAGTCATAGTTTTTTAACTGAATTTGTAGATTTTAGATAAGATTGAGCTTCGAAAAGATTGCTGTCAACCAATTAAAACTTTTAAGAATCAGTGTTCCTTTGAAGCTTCACATCAAAATACATTTCTTTGTGTAGAAAATTTAAGGCGGATTTCAGCTTAAATTAAATTGAAAAGTTTAAGAGTTGTACTATTTCAAAGAGAGTGCCAACTAGGCATTGAACATGCAAATCTCATTTGGCATATAATAAAAGTTTTAACATGCTGTTAGACATGCAATTTCAGACTTTTGTAGCTCAAGCCAAGTATGTAAACCTCAAAACGAAAAAAAAAAATTTAGGTTAGACATGTTTTTGGTTAATTTAATCATTGAGTTTAAAATTGTTTTATATTTGATGCAAAAAGAAATTCTTCAATTTAATATTTAAAATTAAGTAAGTTTGGTCCCTAAAATTTTCAAGCGCTGTTTATAGAGAACACAAAAGACTTTATACAGCAGATGTGAGAAAATAGTTCATTTATTTCAATCGATGAATGCATTTTAAAATAGTTGGGGTCACTATAAGGTAAACGCGTAAATTGTTTAACAGCGTGAAGCAAGTCATTGTCCTTATCCACTAGTGCTCCAAATGCACTTAGCACTTTTCCCTTTTGGAACTTTCCCGTCATTCAGGACATTTTCGTATTGTCAGCTAGCAGGAGGCGGAGACAATTACTCGAATGAGGACGGAAACAGGACAAGAAAGTAATTTAAATGAATATTTAACAGGCACACATTCAATTTCTTTTGGCCAAGCATTTAACTCATTTAAAGTCTTATTGACAATTTGTATGAATTGCTGAAACTTAATTTGAGGAGAAAATGTGCGAAACAACATGAAAACATGCAAATATGACAGAGATCATAAATGTGTATTATTGAGAATAAGGATCTGCACATTAGTCCAAGGGTAGGGTTATAAAATAAAGAAATGTAAAAGAATTTAATAATGCAATAATGTGCGGGTGTTATATTAAATATCATTAAATCCAGCTAAACCATCTTAAAAAATGACAATATACGAGAGAAAATAAAACGTAATTAAACCCTTAGCAAGGATATTAAATATTGTTATATCAGGAAATGTGTAATGCATTTCATGGAAATATTTCCATTCCCATAATTGAATAATTTTCAACATAATAAAGATTTTCCATATTTAATTTCCTGTACAATATAATGTCAATCACACATTGTAAATCCGGTATGAATGGTAAAAATTGAATTGTAAAGATTACGTTTATGATATCATTTATATCTATCATTGAATATGTCATTTTTCTATATGTGAGTGAGCACAACTAATTTCTTGTGAATAGAGCGGAAGGACACGTCGCAAAGATGACAGCTTGCATCGCATTTGCATCTTTCACAAGTCAGACACAGTCGATTATCCTTGAAGCATAGAATCCCAATGCTGCAAACGATGCTTATCTCTTATCCACATCAGTCACACATTTTGGCGATTTCGCCTCAGGAGAACAAACGGCTTCCATTGAACTTGTGCAAGCAAGGCAACACTAATTTATTATGCTTTCCCATGTGGCAAATGCACACACAACAGTGGATGTGTTGTGTTCTAACTTAAAGTACAACACACACTCACGATTTTCACGCTTTCACACACTGTACAAATAAATTTGATAAGCTTGCAACACTGCGTTAATTGATGACAAACAATTACCGCAAAACCAATGCAGAAAACAACACTTCCAAAAATTGACAACGAGACGATGCAGGAGAGAGAGAGAGAGAGAGAGAGGGAGATAGAGAGAGAGAGATGAGTTAGTGAAATGTGATGGACATGTGTAGCTTAATACACCAACACACACACACATATGTGCAGAGATGCCATGCATGCACCAGCTGGAACTCAATCGCAATCCACTCTTCCATTCAACTCTCGTTCTATCTGTCTCTGTCACTCCCTCGTTCAAATGATTTATTGAGTTTAACTGCAGTGCAAAATTACACACTAGAAGCAAGCAAGTCACAGAATTAAATCCTACGCAAACACGCACACAGAAGCAAACTCATATTATGTCACATTATACAAACCGCAATATCTGCATGTGTGCGTGTATGTGTGCGTCTGTGTGTGTTTCGACTAATAAGAGGAAACGAGCAAGAGAGTCTTGTTATAGTTTGCAGCTCCAATTCAAAGTGTATCCCAAACAAAATGCAAATATGGCAATAAACATGACAACTACAGCTAAGCCCAAATGATCGTCCAAATTATGAACTTAATGAATTGTTATGAAGGAGTTGGACTCATGTACTTATTATTGACAGCAACTGGAAATTTGACCAAGTCCTAAAGTAAAAGTAATTAATATGAATTATTATAAGGTATATTTAATTTTAAATTTAAAACATATTTATGTGTTTATAAATTTTTTAAAAATATTTGTCCTTAAGCTTTACAGATGTATTTCAGTTTATATTTAGACATTACGTACGGTATCTGAGCATAAAAATACTTTAGCTTATATTTTTCAAATATATAGTTTATATTTATATTTATTATGATCGTAATGTTAACGTAAGTTAAAATTGTAAACTAAAGTAAATGATTCTGTAAGTGTGTGTGTGTGTGGGTGTGCGTGTATGTGTTGCGCGTTTGTTTTTATATTTCGCTCTGTTTACATTTGCATCTTGCGTTTACGTTTTACGATTTACGTTTTGCGCTCCATTTAACATGGATCATGCTGCGCTTGCGACGCTTACGCTGACGCTAACGTTGGCGCTGACGTTCGTACTCACATTCTCATTTGCGTCCAGCTTCGGCGTTGTTGGCGCGTCGGTGCGTCTGGCCGGTGAGTCTGGGAGACGATTCGTGCGTTCAGTTCGGTTTTCGACTCGAGACTCGACGCATCGGCAAGTAAGGTGCGCGTTTTTCAACTCTTCGGAAAAATAGTTATTTTAAAAACGCGACGGCTTTGGGATGCCCCAAAACATTGTGAATGTACTCGCAACTGAAACTCATGGAAACCACAAATTCAGTTTATGAAGTGTCGCTTACAAAAGTGCTAAGATATTGACGCAAACGTAAAAGTAAAGTGCAGAAATAGCGAGTAAACACAAAAAAAAAAAAAACACAAAACAAAACAAAACATCTAATCGGAAACTATATAAATTTGTATTTATAAATAGCCATCGACTTGTGCCAACTAGAGAACAAAATCGAAAATAATTCAGATACATATATAGATATTGTGAAGTGCGTTCGAGTTCTTATCTGCCACACAACGTACTTGACATTAATGCTGACTACATACATATATATGCATATTTTTATCTTGTTCAATTAAGCACTTCTGTACATTTGCACATTTGGATGTATATCTTGTTTTATCTTACAAAGCATATTTCAAACACTTTAGTTTAATGTCGGCAGATTTCTAATTGCAATTAACACTTGCCACCTGTAGCCGCTGACAATCATAAATTGATGATAATTCTGATGGTGTGATAAAGATTAACCAGCTTCCTACGTCTTTATTATGTTGTTATTGTTATGCTGAAACATTATCTCGTTAAAAAGGCAGAGTTCCCCAAATATCTTATTTTGCTGTATTGTTGCCATAGTTTGCCTTATATCTGTAGCATGTGTGAACAATAAGTGTGATTTGTGGCCCTATTTGGCTTTATCATTTATGCATATCTGGTATTAATCTAGATCAAGTTCGGCATCTTTCATAAATTAGTTTATGAATCACGTTTGCTTGTTCATTCACAATTTATTGAGGCACAAATTGAATACGGATAAATTTGTATAAGATTTATAATGTTTGGATCTTTTTATTGAATTTTGAATTCCCCTTAGTCAGAACCATTTTTACCGTCCGTGATTCAATGCATTTTAATTTAATTTCAGCACAGCTTATTTAAAAACAAATTTCTGCCGCAAACTTGTTTGCAAACAAAAATTGGGTCTTATCATGCATTCTTTTTAATTGGACTTTTGTATCGTTTTTGTTTATATATAGACATATATTATAAGCAGTCTTGCTAATTGGCTTTTTTTCGTTTTTTCAAAATGGATTTTTTCCTTGCCAATTTGGAGATGTGGGGAAAGCGGAAAGTGATCAATTCTGTGTGGTTGATGATTTCAAAATTGAATTTAATTATTATTCATGAATTGCAAATAACTCAGATAATCTTGGTATTATAGAGCAAAAAATAATCCAGAAATTATCATTCATTCCATTTGTGGCCATTTAAATATCATCGATAAAATACATCCGAAAACGAGTCTGCTCAATTACCATAAAAAAGCAGTAGCATTGTGATGTTTTCATCTCTGTTCCACCAATAGCTCCACAAAACCAAATAAAACAAATTTCAAACAAAGCATTTAAAATTCGCTTTCCCATAAGACATTTTACATATTTATTATTTAGCAATTAATAAAAAAATGTCGTATATTGTATATTGTCGTTAGTAATTGAAAATTTTTGCGATACTGTTTGCTTTTCATGAAAATAAATTCACAGCTCTGAATGAATTAGAATCGCCATCAATTTATAAATAAATTCAATATCCAAATGTGGTAATTAAAATTAGGCGATTTTATTAATGAAGCAAAGCTTAAATTTTGCTTATTTATGAGTTCTCATCATAAATAATATTTATAATAGAGGACTGCTATAAAATCTAAAGGATATTCTTTGAGAAGATAACTCTTAAGCAAATTAAGATTGTATTTTGATGATTAGAATTTGCTCCCATTTTTCAGTCACAAATCAATCGAGATTGTCAAGCAACTTATTTTCAAAAACTTTAACATTTTTGAGCGTTGGTGAGTTAAACAAATAACAAGCTCATAAGTATTCCATTTAAGGTTCTACTTCAAATGTCTATTTGGTTAAGTTAGATAAGAATTTACTTAAAAAGAATTGTTGAAGCTTCAATAATGGAAAGCATTTTAAATTATTTTCTTATGTGTCAGTCACAAAATTCCATCGAACTTTTGTCATTACCAATTTGATTACCTAACTGCAAGAATTGCGGTACTCGACAATATTGTTCAACTACAGCTAAAAATAACACAAAGTATTCAGCTCATATTTCGCTCAAAAGGCCAGACAGCAGCGAAAGCAATTTGCTTAAGCAGCAAACCCAACCAAAACAAAAATATTAGCCAACAAATAATGACAATAGTAATGAGTGAGGAATGCTTAAGAGACAGAGAGTCTAAGCGGCTTTTGAATACCCATTAAACAGCAATACCTAAATTTAGAATATTAGCTAGCTCTATTGAAATACGCATAAAAAAGTGAATTTTGTATATAGTAAAAGGAGTACATTTTCAACTGCCGTCAAATCAAATTTGAATTTTTAGAAGTGCGATATTTATTTTGGCTCTAATTGTTTATTTTATTAATTTATTTTTGATGACCTATTTTTCTATTTTAAAAATATATTTTTCACTAGCTAGAAGTGATGTGTTTTTTCTTTTTTTTACTCTTTGCTCTGCATATGAAATAACCTAAGCTGCGAAAGATATATTTATATTTATGTTCTATTTTTGAGCTCCGGGGAGGTGCACAACTCTAGCTCGGAGCCTGCTTACTTAGAAGAAAACAGAGTGTATACGCTTATAAATCATATATGAACAATTAATAAGCCAGCCATTAGCTGATTAGAGCAATAACTTGGCCAACTTCTGTTGCCTTTTTTGTGTTAAAAAGGGGCTGGTCAAAATTCAGGGCATAGCTAGCAGCTCATGCTGCTCAAGCAAAAACGATTAATACTTCGTGAACTTCATTAGTGAGGCGTTGAAGAAACAAATAGTCTAAAAATACACATGTGAATGGATGAGAATGTGAATACGGTTATGAATATGAATACGAATATGAATATGAATGCGAATATGATGGATCGCACGGTGGGAATTATGTATTAAAACTCCATAATTCATAATCATTGTGCGAACAACAATTATATCGTGGCTCAGCTGTCAATAACTGTCTGCAGCTCTAACGGCACACAAACAAGCCAACGCTAATGACAGCTGCCTGTTTTCTGTTGGATCTTGGCTTTTAGCTTGTCCGCCCCCTGTGAGGCTGCCCCGGCAATCGATCTGTTAATCCACGGCACGTGTAAGCTCTTAAGATCGGCTGCGGCCTAAAATAAGACTCGACCGTAAGATCGTAACAAAAATTAAACACGCAAATAATACAAATACCACAACAATAAATAAAAAATAATAAAAAATTAGCAACAAACATTCAAGCCGCAAATTAACTGTACTTTGGCTTTGTCCACATTGCACGGGCCCAGACCAAGTTTGTTGGGCGACTCAAGTGATTTGACCCATATTGTGTGTCTGGCTCTTTCTATAAATATACAAATGTGGCCTACAAAATGGTAGCTAGTCAACTGACGCTGAGTAATGAACAAATCAAGTTTAACAATGCTTTAAGATTGAGTCTACAAAATGTATGCAGCCTTCAATCACTGTTGACTATCTTTTGGTACACTCGAAACGTATAAAAAGAATGTAATTTACTTGAAAACAAATGAGTTGAGAGTTTGTGGTCTACCGAGAGTTTTGAACTGCATTGGGTCTGAAGTAGCTTAAGACTTATTTAGATGGGAGAACATGATTATAAATTGTAAGTCTCTAGTTGTAGCTAGAACTAGCTATACTCAATACTGTAATCCTTCTGCCTTTTACAAGCTTTTGCACAACAAAATGATAACCTTTTAATCCATTTTGAATAGACAAATTTAAAACAAAATACATATTGTTTAATTTAATAAGGTATCTAACTTCTGGGACTAACAGATTACAAAAGTTGAATAATAATTGAGAGAGCAGCAATAAAAGAAAAAACAGGCTTCAAATGTGGTTTCCCTAAATTTGTAGTTAGGAGTGAAAATACTTACAAACTTTTATACCGCAGGGCATCATTGAATATCTGTTTGGCTTTCTGCTGTTGCAATGCTTTGTGTTTATTTATTGTATTAATTCTTTTGTTTATTGTGGCCAGTTTTGAATGCCTTTAGGTCATTTTGCGATGAAGCTATTTTTGGGTAACAGCTTTTGGTGACTTAGCTAAAGATTATCATTGTGTGAAAGGAGAGAGATAGTTTGCCATCGCAAATAAATAATATTGTATATGTATTTAATTTGTCAGTTAACCTGAAATCTTTTCTACACCTTTCCACTCATTCATTTGTGGTTTGATAAACCGCTTTTGGGCAGCAAGAAGCTTTCTGTCAATTCATTCTCTTCCTTTTGTTACCCCTGGCAACATTTTACTTTGGTAATTGCCGTTAAATTTATAACAGATTTTCAATTTGTAACAGATTTCGATTAGATGCGTTTGTTAAGGTTCCACTGTATTTCACACATACATATATAATATTGTTGCTGGCACTTTCGAAGAGATTTATTCGTTTTATAAATTTGCCATACTCCTACCCGTGCTTATTATAATATTGTAAGCCACTTATAAAATACGTGCCAGCTTTTAAAATAATATTCCCCAAATAACAAAATAAAAGTGAAGGTCAAAAGTATTGTAAACGCCGTAACTGGTTTATTTATAGCCCCCTTTGTTTTTGAGTTTGTCCAACCGATAAAAAATATATGTATATATATGAAAAAAAAAAAACATAACACAGTCTTTGTGCTTTCCTTTTAATATATTTCTGTTGTCTTCGTCTTAGCAACCAATTTATTGGTCTAAAATGGATTAGTTGATTTATGCCCAATTTATATGCAAATTTTCTAAAATGTTGACGTTTAATTTTAAACCACCTTTAAATTGTTGCCGTGCTAAAAATAGCAAAATGTTTGTGTTATTTACGAAAGACAAGTGTTTTTTATATGCAAATTTCAATACATTGTTGCGTCTCTCTCCTTTGCATTTGAGAACAGCGTATAAATATTTGTGAAATGCCAAAAATAAAAAGCATATCGATATAAAGAACAAATACAAGTGCAATAATATGTGCAGCCAAAGTCAACAAATTCGACAAACAAAAGTTGTTAATAATTAAAAGTACAATTATGTTTGATCAACCGAATAATAACATGAAACTCGTGTTGAGGCTTAACAGCCAAACAATTAAATATAATTTAAACAATTTTATCAAATGAACAGATGTGCAATAAATTAATGCGCCTTATTGTTTTGCAGGCAGCGTCTGAAATAAAAAAAAAAACAAAAAAAAAGGTAAAACAAAAATGAAGCAGCTGAAATAAAAGTGCAAGAAACCAAAAAAAAAATAAAAATAATAAAATAATAATAATAATATTAATACGAAAATCAAAAATTTTCATAAATAATGAGATCGAGTTCAATACTAAAGTGTTACGTTTTGACCAAGCACGAAATCAAATGAAATCAACTCGGAAATACGACATCAGAACAGGATTAACAGGAAGAGCAGCAACTGCAATTGCCTCAGCAACTGCAACACATCGCAGACAATTCGAGGCGACGAGCTGTCGCAGAATGTCCAGCAACATTGTGCGGCAGCCACAGAGTCAACCACAACAACAACAAGTGCACGAGGTGCTTCTGCTGTTGCTGCTGCTGCTGTTCCTGGTGCCCATTCAGAGAGCAGGACCTGCGCCCGCCTACGCCTGGTTCTATGATGTGGACAGCGATGCAGGCGTGGCTAGCATCCGTACCATTACGGATGTGCACAGTTTCACGGTGCCCGAGACGAGAAATGCCCATAAATCGCAGCGTACACAGCTGGTGCAACAATTTCCCAGCACCAGCAATGACCACAATCATCCTCAACTCCATCGAGATGCACTTAGGGTGCGTCGTCGGCAGCTGGTCTTTGTGGCACTGCTACCCTCGGTGGAATCGGACAACAAGAACGACTGCATCATGCCCAAAGTGCTGCCAGTGCTGGAGCTGGGTATTGCCCATGTGCAGCGCATGGGCTTTGTGGGTGGCGTTCAGATTGATATTACGCTGATCGCGCGGGATACGTTCTGCTCCTCCACATACGGGCCACTTGGCTTCTTTGAGATCTACACCCAGTGGCCGGAGATGAACGCCATCTTTGGCCTACCCTGCGAGTATGTTTTGGCGCCCATCTCCCGCTATGCCGATGTCTGGCAGATTCCATTGCTCACGACTGGCGGCAATGCCGGTGAGTTCAGCAAGAAGGCGGAGAGCTATTCAACGCTGACACGCCTCAAGGGCGCTCAGGTCAACAATCTGGGCAACATGGTTCGCGCCCTGCTGAACACCTACAATTGGACGCGCACCGCCTTGATCTATCAGAATGAGAATGCCAAGATCAAGGGCAACTCTGTCTGCTTTCTATGTCTGGCTGCCATACACGCCACCATCGAAAGGGAATCGGTTTACCAGCTGGGCTTCGATACGGCACACTGGACCAAGGCGTATACCATACGACTGCTCCGGAATGTGGCCATGCGAACAAGAAGTAAGTGGATGAGAACAGCCTTTGGGTTGTGGTTCAATTTTTAATAAAATTTATGATATATTTTATTATTTAGCAGGAGTTCACAGTGCAATCATAAAAGACTTGTGTTCTATCTGGGTTTTTTGTGTTATTGGAAACTCTCAACTCTTTCTAGAATTAATACTTATGATATTTAAAAGAAAGAAAGAACTTCACAAAATAATTATCTAATAATTGATCTTGTTGTTGTTTCTATTGAACATTTTCAAATTGTCATGGTTTGTCGTATATGTTTTTTGAATGAGAGCAAGATTTTACCCACACAAGCATTGTCTAAAATTTAACTACATGTTATATACAAAATTCATAATATACGAAAAAATGTCACTTTAATCTTCTTGTTCGCATCTGCATTTAGTCATACTACTTATTGGCCTTCGTTCACTGTCGTGGATTCTATGCGAAAAGAGCCTTGTGCGGCTGATAAAATTGCGCTTTCATGTCGAATCGGGAATACCCTGAACCGTATTGCCCCCATTTATTTAAATTGAATGCAATTGCGTTAATTAGTTGCATTTGTGTAACCAAGAGCCAACTATAGAAACCGCATAGTGCGTTAGTCAGAATGCCTCACTAAAAAATGCCCTTTACCAAAGACTAAAGAGATATAGTGACAGAGATGTAGGCATTTCTCTTCACTTCCTTTTCAATAAATATTGTTTATTTAGTACATTTTCAAATAATATTTTCAAATTTGTATTTTATAGTTGTAGTAATAATTCGGGAGTATTTTTATTTAATTGTTTTGCTTGTATTTTCTGTTCATTTTTATTACACTTTGCTTTCCCTTATGTTATTATTAATACGAAACATAATGAAATTTCAATGAAATTTGTATGCTGCCTGACAGATAACCAATTTATCCGATCTCGCAAGCAAAATTTTATTAATAACGAATATCAATTAATTGCAATTAAGCATCAAACAGTTGAAGACAATTAAAGGAACTTAATGAGCTGTCTTTTGAAATTATTTGAATATGCAATTGCATAACACAATTTTTGAATTACAATTGAATTTAAATTATTTGCAATTAGCAAAGTAAACAATGCAAATTGATATCCAGACTTGTTGACATGGGTCTATGCATATTGATTATTAATAGGCGCTATAAATATATAACTATAAATAGAAAAGGGTATAAAAACAATAGCTGCAATGAGAATGGCTTTTTAATTACGCTTCCAAAAATTACAAAACCTATTAATGGGTGCCAAACTGAACCATTAAACATCCAAAAATATCAAAAGCTGCGTAAATGGATTATTGTTCCCTCGTACGAGTAATCAAGCGATTACAAAAGCCTAACTAACGTCCAAATTCGAAGCTTAAAATTAAGATTCACCAGGCAAACTGAATGTGTCACATTTTGATTATTCTCCCTATTAATGTGCGCATTTAAATACCATTAGAAATGTATAATTGCGATCTCCCAGTTGGGAAGATTATTACATTTTAATGTATTCACTTAATCATATTTATGGCTTAATGGGCAATCAGAAGAAATATACCCGAAACCAACAAAAGAATATATTGTACTGTGGAGAAAAGCTAAATATATCTTTTGAGTTCAAGGACAGTCCAGGTAAAGAAATTTAATCTTTTTAAGATTACTTATTGATTCAATTTGAAAATTATTACCCATATTTCAACTTATGTTTATAATTGCATTGAAATCATTTAATAACATTTGTATCACTTATTGTTTGGTGACCATTTTAATAACTAAAATATATATATAAAAGTTATTGTATTATTATTATATTTAAAGCATTCAATATTTAAATGAAGATCCCCTTCTTGATTTGACCCACGTTATGAACTTTTAATTTACAGCAAGCTAAAAAAAAATTGATTTATATTCAAAATGATAAAGTATGTTATATATATACAAATGCAGTTGATTAAAAATTATGATGTGCTAATTACTCGAATATTAATATTAACAATGCAATCTGAAAATACAAAGTCTGAATATACATAAGCTAAGTGTATGCCATAAATAAATAAAAATTGACAAATTAATGAGCACCGCAATGAGTCCAATATTTACGATATAATTTATTGTTAGCTGACTCATGCGATTATCAGAACATGTTTGACCTTTCAACTTTACACAAATATTGTAAGCAGACTTGCAAAAAACTAATTTATGACTCAATTTAGACATAGTATATACATAAAATGTACACCAGCCAAAACAATATACAGTTTGTGTAATACTTTCTTATGTATAATCAACACACATGCTTCTCACATTTACATATTTTACTACTACTGTGCTACATGTTTTTGCATAATTTGCTTTTGGCAGCTCTGTACAATCAAATTAAATCAGACTTTTGCTCTAAACTTGACATTGATAGCTTGAAGCATTGGCAAATATTCGACCGTATGATTCCCTGTAGCTTAAAGACAGAGGATACTCGAAAACACAGGTAGAATTTAATCACAAGGACCATATTTTTCGGCTCAAATGTATTTCTAAAATACATACTTACTTTAGTTGTTCTACATTATGTATTATATTACCACGTTTCTTTGCTGTCGTTTTTTTCAGGGTATACAAAAAGGCTTGGGTTTGTCGTAGGTTTGCCAAATTGACTGGCTTTTAAATAATTAAAACAATTGTCAGTCAACAAAAGGCAACTGAAAAAGGTGCCATTGCTCATTGCAAGGCACTGACAAAATTGCAAAAGCCAATTATCACAGATTGTTTTGTTTCTTATGCTTTTTCAATTGCACATAACAATGAACAGCACAAGTCAGTCATAACTGATATAATATTTGTGAAGTAACAAATTCAAATCTGCATTTTGCATTGCAACAATGTTAAACAAATAGTTTAGCAAAAGAGTAAACACGATTGTGTCAATTCTCAAATTGAAAATGTCAATATTTAAATATGTTGTCCACATTAGCATTTTGATAAATTTGTGGCACGCTGTGGGATATACCTTCAATAATAGATTCTGCAAACTGTCTGCCAGGTATAATTTATATTTGTGCACATTGCTGTAAATTCAAAAAAAAAAAAAAATGGAAATATAAATTTATGCTATTTGAAAATGTATAAATTAATTAATTTCAATTACAAAATAAATGATAAGAGGCACATTTGTCAATTGCTTAGAGCATTGCAATACATCAAGTGGAAAAGCCAATAAAAATCACAATTTTTACTATCATAATTTAACCAGTGGAAAGGAGTTTTTTATTCATTTGATTTAATTTATTTGTTAGAAATTTAATTTGCTTAAAATTACGAAGAATTTTTAAGTTTAAAATGTAAATGTGAATATCTGAGGGTATTGAGATGTAAAGTGGTTCACCAATCCTTGCTAAAGATTGGGGAAAATCAGAAAGCCAAATCAGAAAAACCCCAGAGTATTAATAGGCTTATTCGATTTTTAGATGATTATTCCTTTACCATTGAGTGTCGCACTTTTATATTTTCTATACTAGGATAATATCCACAAGTGCTACTGTCAAGTCAAGACTCACCATTTTCTATAAACTACTTCAGAATGTACTTCATGCCCATTGAGTCAGATCAACTACAAACATACAACAAACGCTACCAAATTATTTGCTGACGTCAAAGCAACTGACAAAAAACAAAAATCAAATCGAACAAAAAAGAACCTAACTACATTAATAACAAAGTGTGCACATTTAAAATAAATTAATACATTTTTAATGACAAGAGTCCAGCGGCTTGATGCTGGAGGGCTGCTTCTATTTTTAATTGTAAGCCAAACCAGACAATGTGGACAAAGAGTAACTCCGCAAATGGTGTATTGAAGCTCTTTAACTGAAATTCGCAATTTGTTGTGCTCATTTTTTGTGTGTTTTTATATTTTTTCTTATTTATTTCTTTCATTTTTTTTTTTGTTGTTTATTTTGCAGTTGTCATTATGTGCGCCGATCCGCAGTCCATACGTCAAATTATGCTGACAGCCGAGGAGTTGAATATGATCGATAGCGGTGAATATGTTTTCATCAATATTGAATTATTTTCGCGGTGAGTACTCTAACTACACAAGTACAAAATCAATATATAAATTACTCAGCCAAACCAAGTGGGGAGCAACACTAACACAAACTATAACAATAATAGCAACAACGACAACAATCATACACAAAGTGATCATTTATAGCAATCGCTACAGTTTGTGGCCTTTCACTTTGGCAAACACGCGCACTTTGAATATTCTTTTCAAAGTGCGCAAAATACATATTAACCAAGGTTATAAAAAAATATTATCAAATTTACCAACAAAAATAGCTTTGAGCGACTCCAAAATGCTGACCACTGAGCAATTAATATCTATTTTTAAAACGAGGAAATTCCAATTTTTGGAAACATGTCTGACTTCAGCATTATTAACTCTAATGCCAAACAAAACAAAAAAAAAAAAACAAAATACAAATATCAGAGCTGCAAATTCTATGCTGTCTCCCCGCCCTTCCTCACTCTTATTGATAGCTGCTGTGTAATTACGATGATGTCTTCAATTCGCCGAGTCATTGCTTCCTCGCACCCACATACTATTAGTTCTGCTTTTGGATACATTTGTGCCCAGATGTTAAGTTACTAACTTAGCGATTTGAGATTAATTAATCAAAATTAGTAAGCATACACACATATATTTGTATATATATTGATTTAATAATTATTGAAATATTCGTTGACAGTGCTATAAGCTTAAGTTCTAGTCTGGTTCGTTAAATAGATTATATTAATGATATGTAGACATTAAATGTTGATGATTAGAATTTCAAGATTAGTTTTAATCATTTTTCTATTATAATTCATATTAGATAAATTAAATTAGATATTCATTTAGTTTGCAAAAGTTAAAAGCATTTAGTTTAATTTTAAATTGTCTGCCAGTAGCAATTGTTTTTTTTTTAAGTTTGAGTAGATTGGTTCTAGATTTGAATAACAATTGTGCATAAGTGGCATATGTCTGAAGCCGGTAAAGTTGCTGGATAGTTCTTGTGATTGCATCAAAACTTAATTTATTCTAGCGACACTTTGATTCATTGTTTTTATAAGGAAGTAAATATATTTCCCTTAGATCAATTATTCATGTCAATACATATAATCTGTTCAAAAGAGTGCATCTTTTTAAAGTATCACCAAAGACTGTAGACAAAAAATGATCAAATATTTTTGATATCATAATAATAATATTAACCATAGATTAAATTAAAAAGACCATTAAATAATCCAAGTATATCAGTATCAGAGAGCCATTTTATTGAATCACATCATAACTATGTATATTATGATATAGGCACCTACGAAACAAAGAAAGGGCAGCGACACCAAGTTTCACACAATACAAATATCTCCGAAGCAGCTGTTATAAAAACCGACTGAAGTAAACAACAATAACAATACTTAAGTAACAATGGAGAAGAATAGACTTCGAATACTCACCGGTCAATGAGAAGAAAGCCTCAAAGCATAGCTAAAATAATATGTATTATTCTTCAGAAATATGTTAGGAGTGAAGGAGAGCTATCAGCTAGACTCAGTTGAAGACACACTATATCAATTAAAAAATTAACTTCATGTTAGAAAAACCCGGGCCTTCAAAAAACAAGATCACTAAACAAAATAATACTAAATAGTCAATAAATGTATTACACCTTTTTTCTGGAATTACTTTCCTGAATAGTTTTGCAGTTTTGTAGCCCAATGCAATCAGTGCAATTATGGGGCCAATGAGGCGTACTACATTTAACTAAATATCAGTTGTAAATCATTGAAATAATGTGCTATACGTAAATAGTTTTCGAAATGGGTTACACAAATAGCAAATAATTATTTTCAAATAATGGACTGAGAGAGAGAGAGAGAGAGAGAGTGAAAAATAACGAACTAGAAGGGCTGATGATTGGTGTTGGCTCTCGCTGAGAGCGAATAAGTATTATTGCACTTGCATGTCAATGCAGTCTAATCTGTAACCTCTGTGAACTTGTAATCAATGTAAAATAATTCGTATGAATATATAAATCTATGTGTATTTGTGCATTCACTAATGCATTTCCTGATATCAATTCAAAGTTATATGTAATCCTCCTGAGCAGCGAGAAAATAGATTTAATTAATGGTTAGCCGAAGACGATAAACAGTTGTTGTACTTTGAACGGAAATAAATTCATTCAGAAGCAATCAATTAAAAAGTATAATTAGAAAAATCGATTAGTGTGTTTTCGATTTGTATTTATATAATTATTCAATATTTATTTAAAGTAAATTTAGCTAATTTTATATTACAAACTAGCTGTTAACTTAAAGGCAACACCTGAGGTCGGTTAATAATAGATGATATACGTTAAGCAATTGCATAAGTGAATTAATAAATGCAGTATTATTGCTATAGAAGCAATTTACTTTTATATACAAGTATTTTCTCTATATATATATTTATCTATATGAGTATTAAGATCCACATCGTCAAGGGTAATCAGTAAGGTATCAAGGCTAATCACCATTCAAATATACAACATCTTAGCCATTTTAGTGTTCAATCTCACAATTCAGAAACATATCCATGTTAAATCTTGCACAGACTACAATATGCATTCTTGAGCAGAGTATAAACTGTTTACTATCCATAATCGATTTGCTCAAAGCTTCACTTGCTGAGTTGGCAGCAAACACAGAAAATCTGACATTGAGTTGGCATCACAAACAAACTGCAACTGATAACATCAAGTACATGCACTTACACTGTGTACTAGTGTACTATGCACATCCAACTAGCTCACTTCGACGTCAATAGCAGCATCTACACTTAAAACAATTGAGAATGTAATAGTTTTAAGAGATTTCTTATGCAGTTTTCCTATATGTGATCACAAAAGAATATTTTTTTAAATAGTATGCGATGCAAGAAAGGATTAGAAGAGAAGCTAATTAAAATGCAAGTTTGTTTTGCTATAAAATATGAATGTATATATTTGCTTATTTATTTTCTAACATTTGTATATTAATTTACAAAATTATAACTTTTAACTTGCAAATAAGTGTCTTATTGGTGAGTACTAACGTAGGCCTTAGACTCCATGATTTTATATATACATATATAAACGCTATTAAACAAGATCCGATTAAAGTGGCCTCCACGTCCTAAGAATTTTTCATCCAGTATCTATTATGTTATTAAAACTACTTTGGTTTTATAAAGAAATGACATAATGCCATTTGCTCAGTGTACGCTATCGTTTATTGACACAATTTAGCTGAGAGGTGTAATCGCATAGACAAAGACGGAGACATATGCCAGCTACAACTATGAATCGATTTGCATTTTGCAATTTGCATTTCTATTTATAAACAATTTATGACGCATATCAGACGAAAAAGCTAGGATTAAACACAAATTCAATTGATAAGCCAAGAGTATAAGCTGATAACTGATGCGAAGCTCGAATTAAGTACATTCACACACACACACACACACACACACATACACATGCATCTTTAAATGTGCATCACCCTTTTTTTTGCAGTGTGCCGTATATGACATCTCTGCCTTGGTATGATAAGAACGATACTGATTTCAACAACGAACGCGCAAAGAAGGCCTACACAGCGATGCTAACCGTGACACCCAAGCAGCCAAATGACGATGCCTACACGAAGGTTTCCAACGAGGTGAGTTCCGACAACGGAAGCTGCACGCCCCCACTTTGCATCGCAATGAAATTGAAGTGCCCGGAAAAAGCGTATTTTGCGACAGTTCTTTTCGGTCATTTTCTGTTGGAGGTTTCTCTTTATTTTTTATAGACATGCTAGAGATATTTTGATATCTGTCATGAAGTTTATGACGTATTAAAGAATCCTTACTAAAATATATATTCTTTATTAGCTAGTTATGCTAGTTAAGATATCCCAATTTCCTCTAAATTTGGTCCAGTACTATTTATATATACCATATATCACAATCTGTCGAAAGATGAGTTTCTGAATGAGAAACTTTTTTATTTGTATTTTTTTAATGACATTATTGAAAAGCATGATAAAATATTCGTAATAAACTTACCAGCTACGACTTTTATTATGCTTCGAATATTAGCACTACTGTATTCATTGGGACTGAGCCAAATTTAGATCCAACTCTCTAGTGAAGAATTTGATATCCATATTTGAATAAACTCAGCAGTTACGAGTTTTATTAAGCCCCCAAAATTGGGACTACTACATCAATAGAAACAATCGGTCAGTTTTTTTAAAGCTGATGGACTCCGATCTGCAAGGGTATTTAATCTTTGACTTACCTTTGATAGCCATTGCTTCTTGTTTTCTTTCACTTCTCTTGTGATTTTGTGTTGGTCGACTTATGCATTCTCAATGCCCGGGCACGTGCCTGATGCAAGTTTATTTTGCATACGTGTCCATATATGTATATATATGCTTATGCACAGACACACCAGCCTGCAAGATACTTTTGCCTCTGCCAGCCGGTAATGATATTTTTGTAATCACGCTTGCAAATTATAATGATGCCAACGCAAACAAACAAGCAGAAGTTCTGTAGCCAAGAGTGCTCCACTGCTACTACTGTGTTACATGTCCCAAATGCATATATGCAAATAGGGATACACATCGGGTTCAATTGAAGCACCCTATAAATAATGATGTTATTGAGTGAGGAGTTGGTAAACCAATTTGCAAGCGAGTAGGTTTCTCAGTATTGTTTTTTCCATAAAAAGTCGAAATAAACCTTTTAAGATTGAGTTTATTTTTTCCCCCGTTATATTTAATTGACATCTTTTATAATCCCATTCATTTCTTGGGCCCAGGGTATGGCAAGAAGACAACCCCAACACCTAAAAGTGTTTGCTTTGGCCAACTTTTGAGTGGCACTTGAAGTAAACCAAACAAACTAATGGAACAAGTGATTTATGTTATCCATTTTGCAGTTGTCCACATTTTGTTTGAACTATTGTCAGACTGATAAGAAACAAATTTAAGTCCAAACTTGTATTTCTAAAAAGTTGCGCTTGAAAGCTATTCTAAAGGCGACTCATTAGTCAAAACACATTGCGTTCTATGCTTAGTGCCAAAAGCCTACAACAGTGTATATCTTTCAATCCAGCGAATTGTTGAACAATTTTCAGAAAACTAGCAATTTGGTCAAGTAAAGATCTAAGATGTCCAAGACGTCACTTGTTCATTCCACAATTACGAATTTAGTTTTACATAATTTATATATTTATATTTATTTATTGTTATACGTAAAACCAAATTCTCTTAATTTGAATCATGAATATTGTAAAGAAAAATAATGCTAGGCCTCACAAAAATTTGATCGATTCTATTTTATTTTGCATTATTTATTAATTGAACCGAAATGTTTTTTAAGTAAATCCACTTTAATTCAGTCCTGAAAGTGTTAAAAGTCCTAAATCCTATTTGATTATATCGACTTAAGACTCGTGTTAATATTATTATTTTTATTTTATTTAATACAGTCGCTGTAAGCCAAGTATTTAAATTCTATAAATTCTTAAATTTGTCAGTGATCTGGCTTTAACTAAAAAAAAAACATAAAATATTCGAGCACTTGGCCAAGAGGCTTGTCGTTTGTCATGTCCTTGATATGGATGACTTACTCTGCTTGAGAATACATTTTCAAAGACTGTCGCTGTCGCAACTCAAAATTCACTGTGCAACAGCAACTGCAATAGCAAATATGCGCTATCCGCTGGCAATGGAAATGTCCTTGGTTAAAGCCGCCCAGTTGTCTCGTTGGGATGTTGGGTTAGAAGTGGTGGATATGCCACACGCACAACTTGGAAATGTGCGGCAGACAATAATTTCCGAAGGGTTGTTGCCACAAACCTGTCGTTGCTGTTGTCATTGATGTTGACGTTTGACTGTGCCTCAGCGATTTGCCAGTAGCGTCAATGTAATTGAATTTCACGGCTGCAAACAAGCAATTAAAGCTGGCACATAGTAGTTAAGAGAAAAAGAAACATCTGACTGCTGGCTGTAATTAATGTACTCTGAAATCTACTTGCAGATCAAAGATATCGCTTCGGCCAAATATAATTATACGTTTAGCGAGAATGAACCAATTTCTGCATTCGTGACGTCCTTTTTTGATGGTGTCCTGCTCTATGCCAATGCGCTTAATGAGAGCATCCGAGAGGATCCGAGCATGCTGACCAGACCCATCAATGGCACCGATATGGTCCGTCGCATGTGGAATCGCAGCTTTACTGGGATTACTGGGAATGTGACTATCGATTCGAATGGGGATCGCATCTCGGCATATTCGCTGCTGGACATGAATCCCAACACTGGCCGATTTGAGATTGTCGCCCACTTTCTGCACAATCGATTGGAGTTTGAGTCCGAGAAGGAAATACATTGGGCTGGGGGACGTGAAATTGCGCCACCCGATCGTCCCATCTGTGGATACGATGGATCACTGTGCCCGGACAATTGTAAGCAATCGCAAGTAGAGAAATCAAATTGAGAGATCTATAATTGAATGATAGAGTTAAATTGAAATGAAGGTCCTAATTACCCCTAATAAAAATGACAACTATTCCCTCAGGAATAAAATCAGTGGAGATAGTTAAGCGATTCTTCCGATTCCAAAAGAAAAATGGTTAACAAATTGATTGAGTCAAATATGAAATTATTGAGTTTTGCAAGACTTAAGAAAAACCACAGTAGTTTTCAGAATAAAGCTGAGTGTTTCCAAATACAAGGATAGTAATTAGGATTTTCATAGATTTCAAAGTGTACTCTGAAGCTAATAATGTAATTTTTCAATATAGCACTGCCTGGCTATGCCATACTGTCGATAGTTCTTGGCACAATGGTGATCGTGATGGCCGTGTGCTTCTTCTTCGGATATCGCCATTATATTGCCGAGGCGGAGATCAATTCGATGAGCTGGAAGGTATCGCTGGAGGATGTTATGTTCCGCGATGGCACCGATCATTTAATGCGTGGCTCGTTTCATTCGCTGGTCAAACAGAGCTCCCAGCTGACCCTCATGTCCGAGGACATGGTATCCATCAATGGCGATCGCCAGATCTTCATACCCGTGGGCATGTACAAGAAGAGCAAGGTGGCCATCAAGCCCATCGAGCTGGACAATGTGCAGGGCGTGCTGTCGCGCAATCTGATGTTGGAGCTGAAGCGCATGAAGGATTTGCAGCATGATCACTTGGTTAAGTTCTATGGCGCCTGTCTGGATCAGCGTCGCAGTTTCCTACTCACCGAGTACTGTCCCAAGGGCTCGCTGCAGGACATACTGGAGAACGAACAGTTCCAGCTGGACTGGATGTTCAAGCTGTCGCTGATGCATGACATTGTCCGTGGCATGCAGTTTATTCACAGTTCTGACATTCGCTCCCACGGTAATCTCAAGTCCTCCAACTGTGTGGTCGACTCACGCTTCGTTCTCAAAATCACCGACTTTGGACTACACAGTTTGCGACGCACTCATCATGACATCGAGAGCGATATTGAGAACTTCAATAGTCATGCCTACTGGAAGAGTAAGTTTAAAATATTACACTTACAAAAGAGTATATGCCTCAGAATTCACAAAATCACCAAGAACAGAAAATGAATTTCTTTTAAAAATGTTTTTTCTTAAATTTGGGAAATTTCTGAAAAGCCATGAAATTATTTTCACTAAACTCTTGGCCATATTTTATTAGACTCCTCATAATTTGTAACCCTGTCTGCTTTCAGAACGCCTGTGGACAGCGCCAGAGTTATTGCGGCTGGAGCATCAGCGTGCACCCGAAGGCACCCAGAAGGGCGATGTGTATTCATTTGGCATTATTGTGCACGAGATAACCACACGACAAGGACCCTTTTATTTGGGCAGATGTGCGCTCGAGAAAACGCCTCAAGGTAAGAAATAAAATAAGTAAGATTTGTAGCCATTTAAAATGTGTAAACATGAATTAAAAACAAAAACACAAAAAATTATCGCCTGAATTCGTAAATATATATTATTTTTCATTACAAACGTGTGTCAGGGAAATTTACAATCTTATCACAGAGAGTTGAAAGCGAAACGAGTTGACGAAAACTGTAAATTACACACGAATAGATCTTTGAGTAAAGGGCACATCCAAACTCTCCGTATCGGAGGCACAGCCACAGCTGCGAAGCAGCCAGCTCCAACATCCATTTCTGGCATTCTGTCGCACCTTAGTCGCCCTATTCAATTCAATAGCTGGTGGAGCTGATGATCTGCTGCGTCTACTTGGCTGCTCCCAGGGCTGATGTTCCAATTTCCATAGCCACTGAATGCGTGAATTATCCCAGTGACTTCTGCAAGACCCATGCTTGCAGAACAACTTTTCGCAATCACAGTTCCCAAATATAATCTGAGCATCTGTGGGTTCTAAGACATCATTCAAGGTTAATCCTGATAATCGAACTGACCTCCACTAACCTTTCGGACAAAATCTGTCGGTGTGAATATTACTAGCGCTCTTTGCATTGTGCTTCAATAAGTTTAATATCTTGATTTCGGCCTGGTTTTGACGATGCTCGCTGCAAAAACTGAGGAGCATACAATTTCTGGCATTAGACTGCCACAGTCCAACGTTTCCATTATTAGACTTCAACTGCCGCTTGAACGAATCCCTGCTCATCATAAACTGCTCACATGAGAGTATGAAATGTTTCGAATTTGAGTAAATCATGTGAGTTTGTTAGGCTGTTCGCTAATGTATCAGTGTGGTGTAGTTATGGGGCCCATAACTTAAGGCTGAATATTTTGTGCTTCTCATTGCTGCTGGGAAGCAACTTAAAATCAATAAATGACAATTTTCCTAAAAGTTCGATTGAAATATAAAGCACAGTGCTCTATTTGCATTTCCCTTGCAGAGATCGTCGAGCTGGTTAAGAGCCACAAGCCGAGCCAGAACAAACCCTTCCGCCCAGAACTGGAGCCGGGCGGTGATATCAAGGCGGATGTCATTGGCATCATAAGGCGCTGCTGGGCTGAAGATCCTTTGGAGCGACCCGACTTTAATACGCTCAAGTGCATGATACGCAAATTCAACAAGTAAGTTCTTAGTTAACCAGCTACACTCAGAAAAAAAACATTCAGCAATTTAGATAAATAAATGTTGAATATCTTTGTTAATCCCAAATCCCATATATTCCAATCTTTTGCGCCTACAGAGACAACGAGACTGGAAATATTGTGGACAACCTGCTGAAGCGCATGGAAATGTATGCGAATAATTTGGAGGAGCTTGTCGAGGAGCGCACCCAGGACTATCTCGAGGAGAAGAAAAAGTGCGAGAAGCTGCTCTACCAGTTGCTGCCACAGAGCGTTGCCGCTCAATTGATCAGCGGGCAGCCAGTTGTGGCCGAAACCTTTGACCAGGTGACCATATATTTCAGTGACATCGTTGGTTTCACTGCCATCTCAGCGGAGAGTACTCCGATGCAAGTGGTGCAGTTCCTCAACGATCTCTATACCTGCTTTGACGCGATTGTGGAGAACTTCGATGTTTACAAAGTGGAAACGATTGGCGATGCCTACATGGTCGTCTCCGGCCTGCCCATACGCAATGGCAACAATCATGCTCGGGAGATTGCACGCCTCTCCCTAGCCCTACTGGAGGCTGTGCATAATTTTAGGATCCATCATCGACCCGATGATCGCCTGAAGCTAAGGATTGGCCTGCATACGGGTGCCTGTGTCGCCGGCGTTGTGGGCCAAAAGATGCCACGCTATTGTCTCTTTGGTGACACCGTAAACACAGCCTCGCGCATGGAGTCCAACGGCGAGGCGCTCAAGATTCACATCAGTGAGACGACCAAGAAGGCGCTAGATGAGTTTGGCATCTTTCTAACGACCCGACGAGGTCTGGTGCCCATGAAGGGCAAGGGTGAAATGCTGACATATTGGCTGGAGGGTGAGGTGCCCAAGCCAGATGCCCTAATCTCGCCCAGCAAGCTGATGTTGACGCGACGCTCATCGTTGAAGCAACCCCATCGGCAGGGTCCTCAGCCACATCCCTTGTACAAACAATACTCGGAGCTGGGCAGCATTGTGGCCAATGTGATGCCACCGCCAGTGCCAGCGATAGCGTTACCTGTAGTGGACAAGGAGAAGTCACCCAATCTACGCGTTAAGCGCAAGATTAGCTCCAGCTCACCCAAGCTGAATGGTAACTGCTTCGAGCATAATGAAAAGACTGAAACCAATTACTATTTGGATGCCGGACAACAACAGCAGCAGCAGAATGTTCCATCTGATATCTACAGCAGTCGATCGCTGAGAGGCGTTGAAGTTGGTGGGGATTCAGCAGATGCTGACGGCGACTGCTGGGAGCTGGCCAACTTTCGTTTGCCGTTGAGCGGCATGCTCCGCAATCACAACAGTTGCCTGGCCCCGAGCAATACCCACTCCAATTCTAATTCCAATTTGAGCGGCATACTCCAGCCACAGCCCCAAGTCAGGAGCCGCCAGAGGGCATCGCCCACGATCTCAACGTTGCTGAAGAGCAACACAGACACGGTTAGCGCCAATATTGGGCAGCGTATTAAGTTCGCCGTCTGTGATGAGACTCCATTGCTAAGCAAGCAAGTGCCTGGATTGGCAACGATGGCCAACCCCAATTTGGAGCGGAGTGGGAGCAGCTGCAGCAATCAGAACATTCCAAACCCAAGCAGCGACAATCCATATGGCTATCTAGTCAAGAACTACAAACAGCTGCTCTGCAAGCCCGCAAACGTCTCGAATAGTCATGGACATGGACATGGACATGATCTCTCCTTGGTCGAGGAGTGTCCACGTCTGCCGGTAACTGCACGTGGAGCCGGCTCCAGCAGCACCGTAACGCAGCCGCTATTGGCCAAAATCAACTCGTAGCTGTAAGCATTGAGACTCATATTTGACCCAGGACCCGATCAGGACTGAGGTACCCTTCTCTAGTACCTAGTACTCGGAATGATGCATATTAAATGTACTTGTTTGTGATAATTAGTTTAAATCCAAGTTGAACAATATAGGAGTTAATCATTTGAAATAAATATTTATATTTATGTATTGTCTCAATGCATTCAAATTAATATTTTAAACTGTCTCACATAATTTATATAAAATGTATACGCAAGCTTAAGCAAAAATTCCTTAGAATCAATTTGAAATATGGCAGAGGAAAATAATGAGATTTGCAACAGATAACTGATAGGAATAATTTAGATCACAATTTAAATTTGCATGTGAAATTTGTGCCGTTATTAATTAAGTAGCGAATTTGGCAATGGACTTTTAAAACTCCAACAAATGTAAATATATAATTTAAAGACATCAAATGTAGTTTCTACTTCTGATAGATTCGTCACTGGCGCCTTGAATATTCGTCAGCAAACTCAATGTGAATAAGTTTTAAAATTACGTATACTGTTTTCATATAAATGTAATTCTAAAGTATTAAAAAGAATGGAAAACAAAAAAAAAAAACAGTTTCGTTGAAGAATAAATATTTATTTATTTACATACAATACTTTTGTCGTCGCTTTGTTTTATTACTATTCTAGGATATTTTTATTGCTATATACTTTCTTCCGATCTTATTCGTAATTACTCTTGTAATTCTCACACCAGATAAAATATAAAGTTATACAATACCAACAATTCCAGTTATAAAAATGTTGTCAAGGTGAAAGCTGGAATTCACTTGAATTATCAGCTACCAAATTTAAATTCAGTAAATTTTCGATTGGTTTACTTAACAGTACCATTTCGAGTATAACGTACCATATGGATTCCATCTTAAGCCCAGTTTACTGATCGACGAAAGAGATACAAAAATGTAATGAATTAATTTTCTCGTATTTACAGTGTTTACAAGAATACTTTTTTCTTGAAGATAACAATCATTTTTCATTCATAATTTACTATTTCCATTTAATACACTTGCCGTTTCTATGGTGGTTTGCCGATAACTGCCGTTAAAATATATCAAATATTATTTGACACCGTCGAACAGCTGTTCACAGAATCCACACAGGTCAACTGTAAGTTAAAATATATAATAATATCTTGCGACCTGTTTGACATCTTTCTTTTTGTTATGGAGTGTTTTCATTGTCGATAACTTTTTTTATTTGTAAGCTGTGCTCAAGTGGAAAACCAGCTGATCATGTTAAGGTTTAATACGCAGACCGAAAAACACTCTGGGCGAGCGAAAATTAAGTAGTTCAACCAATTATTCCCACCAAAGCTCATAATTTTTTTCATTTTCACGGGGGCCGTTAAAATGTATTACAGCTGTTTATTTCGCGTGCATGAGCAAAAGCCGAACAGCTGTTCATACAATCCACACAGGTTAACAGTGAGCCAACAGAGTGGACTTCAGTGTTTTTTTCTCAACACACTGACCGCTGTTAAACATTTAGCGAGCTGTTTTACGACGTATTTTTATATGGAGTTTTTCGTGCGCTCAAATTGCTCATCGAGTACCTGAGTACTGGGCTTAATAAACAATTGCTTAAATCGTTTTTTTTGTACAATAGTCAAAAGAAAAAAGAAAAAACGTAGCAGCGAGTGAAAGTAAAGGTAAATGAGCGCTGATTTGTTGTATTATATTAAATATATGAATAAATTTAAATCGAAAAACATTCGAAAGTAAATTGCATAATAAACAATGCAAATTAGCAATAGTGTGGATGAGTTGCAAGTTTTGTTTTGATGTGTTTGGATATCAGTCTAGACAGTACATTTTGTCAAATTGTTGCCGATAATTTCGGTCGGTTTTTTCAATGACACAATATTGTGAAATAGCAACTAGCCGGAAAATAACCACCCATTAAATAAAGTTCTGCGACCAATTATCAAAAAATATATAAAGCATATCTATTCGCTGTTGACAATTTATAAATTGCACTTTATCTAACAAATAGCAGACTTCTTTTAAATTCTGTCACCAGACTGTGCACCCGGCGCTTCTTATCGCATTATAGTTTATACATACAATTATCACAATTTGCACACGCCTTTCCTGTATGCGTGAGTGTGTTTGTGAGTAATTGTCACAAATAGTTTAAGGTCTCAAGCGAACTTTACGTGCATGCACTTAACACATACATTTAAAAATTGAATCAATCGCAGGTCCCGCAATATGTTGTACTGTCCGCCGAACGTGACATTCGATGAGATTTGGACACAGCATGGCATCTCGCACTGTTTTATGGACACCGTGGGACCGGCTGTCTGTGGCGGCTTCCTGCTGCTCTTTGGCAGCATTCAGCTGTTAATGTACCGGAAATATGCCACGCCCACGGATCCAACACAGATCTCCAAGTCGCGATTGTATGCACTGCAAATGTTTCTGCTGCTCCTTGTTCCGGTGTTGGCTCTATTGCGTTTCTTTTTGAACGCTCGCATCTATCCCGATGGGGTCGTCTATGGCTATATGGTGAGTATATTGCCAAAGTATGGACTCTAACCTTCCGGTGACTCATTTCATTTTGTCTATTGCAGATATTCTACACAAGCGTTGTGTGCTTCTCGTATCCATTTTGCATCTGCCTCATAATCAAGGAACGGCATTATCAGTTGCCTTCCGTGCCCACACGTGGGCATGGACTTATTCTATTGCTTTTCTGGACCTTGGCATTGATTAATGAAGCTCTCGCCATTGTTAATATGGATCATGAGGACTGGTGGTTCCGCTTGAAGAAGTATGTCGACATTCTCACTCATTTATTTTGCATAACAAATTAATTTCATCTATTGATGTGCTCCACAGCAACAAGGATGAAATTGAGATGGGCATGTTTGTTTCACGCGCCCTGTGCTCGCTGCTCATCTTTACGCTGGGCTTGAAGGCGCCCGGCATTATGGCGCCATATAATCCGCATCAGCGTCTGGAAAATGAGTCGTCTAACGATTCGACAGGCGGTGTGCCGACGGGCTCTGCTTTCCGCAACGGTTGGCGCAAATTGCGCAAACTATTCCCTTATCTGTGGCCTAAAAAGGATGTCATGCTGCAATTAGCTGTTGTTGTTTGCGTCATGTTGCTTGCCGCCGGTCGCGTTATCAAACTGTTTCTGCCCATTTATCGCAAACTGTTGGGTAGGTCATATTCTAGCAATTGTCATGAGTGCCCTCAATATACTAATCACTCTCTCGCTCCCTTCAGTCGACAGCCTGACCATTGAGCCCATCGAGTTTCGCTGGGACTTTGTGCTGATGTATGTGCTGCTATCGTTTCTACAAGGTGGCGGCACTGGCGGCATGGGCCTCTTCAACAATCTTCGCACTTTCCTCTGGATTCGTGTGCAGCAGTACACGACGCGCGAGATTGAGATTGATCTATTCCGTCATCTGCATCAGCTCTCGCTGCGTTGGCATCTGCAGCGCAAGACGGGCGAGGTGCTGCGCATCATGGATCGCGGCACGGACTCAATTAACAATTTGCTCAACTACATTGTATTCTCCATAACTCCTACCATACTGGATCTGCTTGTGGCTGTCATCTTCTTCATATATGCCTTCAACTGGTGGTTTGGTCTCATTGTGTTCTTAACCATGTTCCTGTATATAGGTAAGTCAACTGGGCACTCAAAAAGAGTTCTCATGCATTGATTATACATATTGTTTTTAATTGTGCTCGAGCAAAAATTACTCAAACACAATGCTGAAATTTCTATAGTCGGCTGAAAATTAGAAGAAGAAAGCAGAAATTAGAAGTATCTGCAATATGAAAATTTAAGAAAATGGTTAAAACTTAAAAACAAATATTTTAAACATGAATTTGTGGGATGACTTAGATAGATTTAGATTTAATAGATTTATCATAAATTAAATTCATTTGATTGTTAGTCAAATGCAAAACTTATTAAATATAATAATAATAACATTGAATCATAATTAAATTAAATATTCTTCCACAGCCTCCACAATCGCCATCACGGAATGGCGTACGCAATACCAAAGACGCATGAATCTGGCGGACAATGAGCAGCGCGCTAGAAGTGTGGACTCGCTGCTGAACTTTGAGACAGTCAAGTACTATGGAGCCGAGGGCTATGAGGTGGACTGTTACCGGGAGGCAATACTCAAGTACCAAAAGGAGGAATTTCTATCGATGGTGACGCTGAATTTGCTCAACACTGCCCAGAATATTATATTGTGTCTGGGATTGTTGGCTGGCTCGATGCTCTGCGTCTATTTGGTGGTACACCATCAGACCTTGACAGTGGGCGACTTTGTGCTCTTCTCCACGTATCTCATGGACTTGTATATGCCACTGAATTGGTTTGGCACCTATTATCGTGCTATACAGAAGAATTTTGTGGACATGGAGAACATGTTTGATCTGCTGCGCGAGGATGAAGAAATTGTTGATGCGCCGGGCTGTGCACCACTGCTTACGGCTGGCGGCAGCATAGAATTCTCGAATGTATCATTTGGCTACTCGCCGGAGAAGTGTGTGCTGCGCAATGTCAACTTTACTGTACCCGCCGGCAAAACAGTGGCCATTGTTGGACCCTCGGGCGCTGGTAAAAGTACTATCATGCGATTACTCTTCCGTTTCTACGATGTACAAACGGGTGCGATATCAATAGATGGCCAGAACATCAAGCTGGTGCAGCAGCAAAGTCTGCGAAAGGCAATTGGTAAGCAAAGAGCATACTAGATAGATATAAATTTAAATTAAAAGAAAAATATTTTATTTTATTTAATATATTTTTCTGAACTGGTTGATTCTCTTATTCTAATCTGCCTATTTTTTGCAGGTGTTGTTCCTCAGGATACGGTGCTGTTCAACAATACCATTTACTACAACATTGAATATGCCAAAATTGGTGCAACGCCTGATTCGGTTTATGAGGCTGCACGCTCAGCGGACATACACGACCGAATTTTGGAATTCCCCGACAGATATGAGACCAAAGTGGGCGAGCGGGGCTTGCGACTGAGTGGCGGCGAGAAGCAGCGTGTGGCCATAGCGCGAACACTGCTCAAGTCACCGATTATAGTGCTGCTGGACGAGGCCACATCGGCGCTGGACACGCACACAGAGCGTAACATTCAAGCGGCATTGGCACGCGTCTGTGCGAATCGTACGACAATTATTGTCGCCCATCGCCTGTCCACAATAATACATGCCGATGAGATTATTGTGCTGCAGGAGGGCAGCATTGTGGAGCGTGGCAGGCACGAGCAGCTGTTGGAGCGTGACGACGGCATCTATGCGGAAATGTGGCAGCAGCAGCTCAAAAATCTAAATGCCGAGCAAAGCTCAACGGAGGACGAAACGGAAGAGCGACCAAAGATGCTTTAGAACGGATCACGGATATAAGGCATAGATCTTAGAAGTAATTTTGATTTCTTTGTTGTTACATGTGATTTGTGGCACTTGTTGTGTATGATGGGTTGCTTTCTTGATTCCTAGTTCTTGTCTACATTATATTGTAATAATAAACGAATAATTCTAATTTTTATAAAATAACGTAAATATGTCGCACTCTCTCTCTCTCTCTCTCTCTCTCGCTGTCTCTTACTTGTAATTGTTACCGTTTGGATTTAAAGAGCGTCCACGACATCTGGCGGCGAAGAGAGCCGCCGCTCTTAGCAATTGCCAGAGATTGTCGCCGCTTATCAGTAAGAACCTCCAGCAAGGCCAGAGCATCGGCTTCGATGCGGAGCCAGCTTCAGTTCGAGTGCGGAACGCGAACTAAGCAGACGTGGAATTCGAAAGGCGTTCTGCGATACGTTGGTGATAAAGAACAAATCGGCGGCTTCTTTGAAAACATTTCTAATTACACTTATAGTTGATATATACTATACATATATTATATAAATATATTATATATACTTATATATTTATATATATATACGTGGGAGATAAGTGTGTCGTGTAAATCGTTATTAGATCGGCATCTTCACGAGAATTTTTTGCAAGTTGATCATGCGGCGACTGAAGTGTTCCGTGTTTGTGTGTATGTAGAAAATAGCAAATAACCTAATTGATAAACCCCAGGGACATATCAAAAATGTATATACTTATTCAGGAGCATGACGTAATGTTTCATTGAATAACAATTCAAACAAAACAAAAACAATAAAAATAAAAATAAAAAAAACACTAGCAATATGTATATATTTAATAATAATATTGATTAAACCGTTTTGCGCTTGATGACCACATAAATAATCTCATACATACATAAATATATATATATACTTGCATATGTACATACATACAAACATACATGCAGACAAGTATATAGACAAAATTCAATTGATAAAGTGTATTGGATGCTGTTGCCCCCGGCACGGGATGTCACAAAGTTTATTGCCACACACAACAATTTCTTGTTGAATGCAAATGCTCAACACCATTTTCAATTTTCAGTTCTATTTTTGGTAATCGATGTCGGTCGTTCATTCAACATAATTGGAATCAATAAGCAAATGCTCTACGAATATGTGGGCAATGTTCTCGTTGGCTCCAAGCCCCAGGACGAAGGACTCCCAGCACCACCAACCACAGGTTGGATTGTTCGCGGCAAACTAACCCTCCAGCGTCAGAGTGAACTTGTCATGGCCGCTGCGGTAAGTCAACCCAAAAAGGATTTACATAAGTTATCTGTGTTTTGGATATCTCTTCAAATATCTACCAAAACGGCATTAGAATAAATATATAGAAACTTTTGCCTAGATAGAAACTTGCTATTGAAAACAAAATAGGGTCTCAGGTAATTTGATAATTATAGTCACTTCATGTTTGTAGGTAGAACAAGTTAATGTGCATTAGATAAAATATATAAATGTATAAAAATGCTTATCAAGAGATAACTATAAATATTGAATTTTTGGATTAATTTCTGTATTGAATATAATTATATACTATCAATCTATAGTTTAAAAAGAGCTGTCTACTAAGAATATATTATATATATATATATATATATATATTTAATATACATAATATACATGAATTATTATTGGCTTTGAACAGAGATTCGCAAATTGAAATGTTTTTTTTTTTTCTAAAGTAGAAAAATTTGGTTTATTTTTTGTGATTCCCTTCTACACAAACACATATATGCCAATACTAGAACAGAATTTTAATCATAATTTCATTTTTGCAAAATATTTGTTTGTGTTTACAAAATAAGAATAGGGTATTTGTTCCAAATATAAATGTGTATTTCTATATGTATATGTAATCAATTGAATAAAACTAGAGAATAAAATAGAAAATTGATTGATTTCATGATCAATTTGTATTCAATTCAATCAAGTGCGAATACATTGCATGATTGGCCGGCGAGTCCCCTTTTTCCTGACCAGCAGTCTCAAGCTCAAGTTTTTGCAGACACTTTGCAAAAGAATTCGCAGATGAATTAAAAACAATTTAACCTTTCGCCAGTCTCCCAGTGCACAATGAACTCAACTCGACTGTGAACTTCTTTCATTGAAAGCGCAACAGATAATATATATACATATATATATATATATACGATGCTACCAGTATATACATATATATAATGTAGTACATTATATACGCGAAGCAATCAGCTTAGATTGTTTTGACTGTGGAAGTAGTGGTGGTGCTGGTGGTGCTACAGCTAGTGGTGCTGTCGTTGATGGGGATCATAAAGCGGCGCTATGCTTATCAATGGACCTAACACTTAGACATCTGTTTGCCATATGTAACATGGCTCATGATTCGCCTCGCTCTTCCCGCGCCGAGGCTGACTAATATTTTGTATTAAGATAAACGCAGCCCAGACAGCTGAGCGGCTACAGATTACAGTGTCTCCGGGATTTCCCGACACGCACAGATACATGCAAATAAACAGAGACAAAAATCAAACAACTACGAAGTATTTTCTAATCAATACTTACGATGTCAATCTTGATAGTCTACTTAGATTGATTTTTATAAGGTCAAGTATATTGATCTTACATAAAATACGATTAATAAATTAAATATTTGCGTACTTAAAAAGGGAGTATCTTAATATTTAGTACTTATAAAAATATATAAATAATAGAATAGCTGAACTCTTTTTATAATTTAAAGGTGGTTTTTTTATTTTATAACAAAATAAAATACATTTAAATAACAAATATTTGTATAAAATACAAGTTTATGAACTATTCAACCAATAAATAGAAAATAGATTATTTTGAATCATTGCATTTGACTTTAAATTAAGTAAAAACGTTTTTATGTAGATGACTTTCTCTGGCACTGACCAGTCCTCAGCAGCAGAAATATCTCAAATATATCAGAGCTCTCGGATATTCATTGCACCTATGTAAATAATTGGGATTTCAATTGAAATTCGATTTTTGCTGCAATTTGCATTACATTTTGCTGTTTCAATCTCAAATATTTAAAATTAATTAAATTAATGAATGAATATATAATGATCTTTAGTTAAATACTTGTCGTCTCTTTCATCGTCATTTAGCTGGTCATAGACGATGTAACGCTCAATAATTCGGGTGACAAGTATACGCAGAACAAGGAAATGTATCCGCCGTACAAACCCTTTAAGATTATACTCACGAGAAATGGCTTAATATCGCATGTGGTGTTCAAGGAGGGTGATCCCATTTGGTCGATGAACTTCAAGCGTGCCATTGCCGGCACACTGCAATTTCAAATCAAGTCCAGCGGCGCCTTTGTCGTCAATGAGGTGAGTGATCCACAAAATCCAAAAACAAAAGTGCAATATTGCAGCAGCTACATATTGATTTAGACGGGCATCCACGGCGAATGCCAGACGGAGTACTTTGTGTCCAACAAGACCAACTATATATCCATACGGAAGACGCCTGAACTGAAGACCTGTAAGCCGTACTCGGAGGCGGTGCACGTGACCCGCAGCAATGTGCACCCGAACACGTGTGAGTTTGATCACCAGAAGAGTGTCATCATTGGCAATGAGGCCATCTACGGCATATTGCCGCACAATGAAACCGGCTACTTTCTGAGCATGGCGCATGCCAAGGGCACCACACTGATTCACACCTTCGAGTCGACGGGTGAGGCGCAATACATTAACTCGGAGTAAGTTGAACTACTGTGCGTATTAGCCAAGAAAATCCCCTTAAGTATCGCAAATCTTTTTGCAGACTGCTGCTGAATTTTCAAAAGGAAACACGAATTGATAACCCCATTGATATTGAGACCTCGATGTCGCCAGAGGTGTCGAATTTGCTGTTGCAACCGTTGGAAATGAATGATCCCACCGGCGGACGCAATCCACAGCAGCAGGAGACTCTGATCTCTGCCGCAGCTGGACTGCTGGACAGCTTGGCCGAGGCACTGGAGAGCACAGACTTTAAATTCAATGAGCCCTACGACTCGAGGCTGTCCGATGCGATAAGGCTGCTGAGTGAAATGGATTTTGAGTCGCTGAAGAAACTCTACACAGATGTGGACATCGGCACTTCGTACAGACAGGAGACGATACGCAAAATCTTTCATGAGATCATTCCACGTATTGGCACCAAAGCCTCAGTATTCTTAACTCGCCACCTGGTCGTGGAGAAGTCCATCAAATCACAAATTGCTGTCCAGCTGCTCATTCCAATGCCATTTCACATATTCGAGCTGTCTGCGGAGCTGGTGAAGGAGTGCGAGGATTTCCTCAGCATCGGACCCGATCGTCCCGATGTGCGGCAGGCAGCGATCCTAAGCTTTGCCACCCTCGTCTACAACGTCTATGTGGCAAATGGCATTGACAAGGATCAGTTTGAGGAATACGTGCAAAAGTATTTCAATATGTATTTGAGTAAGTGCTGACAAATCTACAGAAATTGCCGAGCATCTTGCTCTATTCCAAGGAATTCGTTCGTCTAAAAGGGAATTCTAACTTTATGACATATTTTCAACTCTTTTGCAGACGATCGTGACTACGAGCAGAAAATGTTGTTCCTGCAGGGACTCAGCAATTTGCAGATGGGCAATGTGGCCAATTATCTGGAGCCCATTGTGCAGGAGGGCGACAATGAGGATCTCAGATTTATGGCTGCCTGGACAACGCTGGCATTGGCCCACAAGCGGCCCGAGCGCATCTACGAGATCTACTGGCCCATCTTTGAGTCCCGCAATGCCAGTCTGGAGCTACGCGTTGCCGCCGTCACCTTGCTTCTAATCTCGAATCCGACTGCGGCGCGTCTGATCAGCATTCATCGGATTATACAGAGCGAGACAGATCCTCACTTGATCAACTATTATCGCACAACAGTCACAAGCATATCGGAGACGACATATCCATGCTACCAGCAGCTGTAAGTGATCAATAATGATTATTGGATTATCATTGCCACTTTCTGATTACATAAACATATTCATTGTTTAGTCGTCGCCTGCTTTCCTATATGCATCGCCATCTGCCCCAGAAGCCAGAGCCGCGCTATTGGGTCACCGGCAATTACATATTCGATTATCGTGACTCCAAGTTCGGCATTGGGGCCATGCTGCAGACCTTCCTTGTCGGTGATCCCAAGTCCGACATGCCCGTGGTGGCATTTTTCAAATTTGACTCAGAGGCCCTCGGCAAATTTACGGGTCAGCTTGCGGTGCGTTTGCCAACAAACTTATCCTAGTCATTTTGATTTTAATTTGTTTATTGGATAATTGGCCTCTTGCAGCTGTACATCAAGGCACGCGGTCTGCCCGATGCCATTTGGCAGACGCTGCAGTCCAAGGTCAATGGCAACGAGCCCTTCACATTGAAGAGCATTAAGACCCTGCTGTCCATGCTCCAGGCTCCCATTCTCAACTCAAAGAACCTGCACTTTGAGTTCATACTGCAAATGGAGGGCAAAACGGTGCTTTCCTACTACCTAAATCAACGCATGTTCCAGCAGCTGACCTATGATAATAGTGAGTATGACTGATTGATGAATAGATGATTAAGTCCCAAAGTTGGACTTAAAAACTAGAAAATGCCTTGCTATTTATATATTATATTTTATTATAAACGGCATTAAATTAAGCAATTAATCTGTAGTAAAGACAATCTCAAAATGTATTTAAAACTAATAGATGATTTATTGTGATTTGAGCTATAAGATGAAAGTAAGAAATTTATCTGGGACCTATTTAAAAACAGATAGTTTGAAATTGTATTTGTCTGCCAATTCCAGTTATCTATCTTTATATATCTAGTCAAATTACTAGTTGCTAATTCCTTCTAATATACCATATATATCTTTATACATATCTAATCAAATTTCGTTCTATTGCCTGAATAGTTTTGGGTCGTATACAACTGCTGATCCGCACTGATAGCCACATTAATATGCAGACAGTGCGCTGGCCCTTCATGAACAAATACTCGGTGCCCACGGTGCTGGGCACCTCCTCCGATGTGCTGCTGCAGACAACGGTGCTGACATCGCTGCGTGGCAACATAACGGAACATCGAACGCCGCCGAGCACGAAGCACACACTGGAGATCGATGCACGCTACTCGTCGTATGCCTCGGTGCGCAGTCGCAGCTACAACCCGTTCCTCAATCTGGACCATGAGATCAATCGGGAGCAGGGCTTCCTCATCTACATACCGTTCAGCAGTGAGCTGACCCTAAATGAGAGTGGCTGGTGTCCTCGCTTCACCTTCACTCGTCCCCAGAATCTGACAAGTGGCTTGTCATTCAAGTCACGAGCGGTGACCACAACCCGTGGTCTGATGACAAAAACACCAGCGGCACCCTATGAGGAGATAATGTACCCAGATCCTGGCAACGAAGTGGTATAAATTGAATTCAAGCGAGCCATTCGAAATGCTTTAAGTATTCCCCTTTTCCTCATGCAGTTCCAGCCGTTTAGCTATGCCATTCCAGACTTGGGCGTCAAACTGAAGCTCAACATCAATCTGAATGAGATAATCAAATTTCGGGGCATGCTGCTCAAGTCCGAGTTCATAGAGAAGTAAACCCCAACCACAAAACAATGCTTTGTAATTCGCATATCTAACTCACATTCCAATCTTTTGCAGTGGCTTCTCTCGCAGCATGGTCGTCAGTCTGATGATGTACATCTTTGGCTTCACTCAACTGAGCTCCATTCACTTGGGTCATGATCGAAACTTTACCTTGCTGATCTACAATGAGAATGCTACACGGGTAAGCCTAACATAAATCTTAGTTTGCTTCAAATGCAATCGAATTGAAGACGAGCAAATCAGTGGTTGATAACATAAAGTATATTTTCATTGAGAAACAATTTTGTCATAGATATACAAATGAGTACATGAGTATATTTTGAGCATGATATTTCCATTTTATTTGGAAAATTCACAATTCACAGATGTTATCTAGATATATAATATTCCATCATAAATTCGGCTTAAGATTAACATGTTTGAGCAAAAAGAAAACTTTGACCAGATGTTTATCGCCTTAGCGAAAACTAGTTTTGCTTTCTTTTACGTTGGGTATCCCTATTCGATTGATTAATCTGTCGTACATCGCCAAGAGAATACCCCTATTGAAAGCATGATCAATTGTTTTCAGATTGATGGCAACATATTCGTTGAGGACGTACTTAAGACATCGGAATTGAAGGGCAAGAAGATCGGCTTTACAATGGAGCATGCGGATGAGACACAGAATTTGGAAGCGATGCACAAATGGAATGTCCTATTGGATGTGCAGACGTCAACCAAGTCCAACTGGTTCAAGGTTACCGGCAAGGTGCAGCGCAACTCCAAAGATGACCAGGATGATTGGAAGGTGAGCGTTTCTTTGAGACAGTTAGCAGCTGAGGGAAGTGATTTATTTCAAAAGGGGGCTAAACTATATTAAGCCCAGATTTTATTTAATTTTTATTTAACATTAATCCGTTTTTGGGGGGTTGGACATGACTTGGAAATTCACTTGTGTACATCATGCACATACATTTATGCCCCGGATTTGGTCTATATAGGTTTTTGATATTTTGTCTTTAGCCCTCCTGTCCAGCTATCTCTAGTTCCTCCTCGGCATTGATAAGCGCTACAATGCCATCCTGCAGCGATTTGACCAGCTCGAATTCGGTGAAGCCTAAGCGGCGCCTGTTCGATATATCCATGATGCCATCCTCGATGACGGTGTGCTCGCCGCCAGTGCCGCGTATCTGCAGGGACAGCTCATCGGCCATTGTCTTCAGTCGGTCCTCGCTCTTGCTGAGCAGGGGCAGACGGATGTGGACCGAGGCGCGCAGTGTGGTGCCCAGATTGGTGGGACAGGCGCTCAGATTGCCATAGCTGGCATGGCGCGCAAACGTTAGATTCTTCTCGAGCTCCTGAATGCCGGTGACGAGACGCTGATAGACATCACCCAAATCGCCGCACTGTGCCATCGATATGATCCGCAAATGGTCCTCTTCGTTAACCCAAATCAAAAATGTCTCTGCGGGATTATGGTAGACACCGCGTCCGGTGGGCCAAAAGCGATAGCAACCAGCTGTCTGCAGATATGGATCCCCACGCTGGAACAGTATATGTCGCTTGACCATCTCCTGTTGGGTTTCGGTATCGATTTCGGCCAGGGTTAGATAGGTGCCAATGAGCTCCCCATCCATTGTTTCCGTTGCGGCGCGCACCTTCTCCTCCACCTCGATGAGCTGCTTCTCCGTCAGCTTGGGAAAGAAGGGCAATCCTTCGATGTTGCGTGCAATCCGTATACGTGCCGACAATATATATTTGCGTTCCGCATCCAGATTCTCGATCTCGTCGACATTGCCCCAATCGATGTCCTTTTGCAGCACATCGCTGTCGTTCTCCTCCTGGCCATGGTACTCCTTGATGATCGGATCGAATAGCTTGCCGAACACATCGTACGACTCTGGATCTGCCGCATAGATGCCCACATGCGAGTCATGGTGCTCGAAACCAGATACGGCACAATCATACAGATAGGCATCCACTGGCGATGCAGTGGTCACCAGCATATACTCCTCGAGCAGCTCGGGTGTTAGATATTTACGCAACAGAGAACCGACATTCTCCTCGTCGTCCATGAGTGATTTGTAGCCAGCCATGGTGAGCTCCTGGTATTCCTCCGGTGATTTCTTGCTGTAAAAAGGAGAAGCCAGAAATGAGTATTCCCTCGTTCCGTTCTCAGTACTTACATTTGTCCACGCAAGCGCTCCAATTCCTGTTCCAATCGAACTATGGTTGTCTTGGCCTCCTCCAGATCATTCTTCATCAGATCATATTGAGCATCGTCCGGGCAGCTTTCGCACATGAATTTGCGCACAAACCGAATGGCATCTTCGGGCTTGTTCTGCTCCTCGTATAGCTTGATGAGCGCCTTGCTGAGTGCATCAATGACACCGGCACGCTCCAGGTACTTGCGATATTGCACACGTTTTGATTCAATCTGGCAGGTGGTGGAGTAGAGTCAAATCAATTACAGACCTTTCCCCTTTTATTTGGCGATATTCCCCTCCCATACAAGCCTTACCGATGTCATTTTTAATCTGTCGAACCGAATTCAAGTAAACCAAAATTTATAAACGCAAAATTAGTTGAATGCTTGAAATCAAAATGTCCACAAGCTGACAAACGGCTGGCAGGAACAGACACGGGAGCCTTCAGATTTTTTAAATGTTTTTTTTTTATTCACAAAAAAAAAGAAAGAAACAAAATTGAATTTTATGCTGAATTTACGATTTGAGAAATGCGTCTGAAACGTATTGTAGCTGACTGCTTTCTAAATAAACCGCCTGCCCGCTACATATTGATCAAACTGACTACGTTTAACGCAAAGCCTGCCTGCGTCCCCTGCCTGCCCCCGAAATATGAATGTGGGACAGCAATTGTGGCAGGCAGACTGAGCTCGTATTCCCCTGCCGTATTGTATTGTTGTATAATAAAGTGGCACGGAGACAGACAACGCATACAGACAGACAGCCTGAAGTACACATGCAGTGTGTGGCAGAGCCGTCGACAGACAGCCAGGATATGTGCAGGCTAATCGTTGCCGCAGTTGTTGTGGTTGTCGCATGCCCCACTGTTTTGTCATGGTAATCGGAGCCGCCACCCTCGCCTCGCATAACTGAAAGCAACCAAAACAAGTGCCTCCAACAACGTTACTTAACACACAAACACACAACAATACAATACATATAGGAATATGAATAGTTGCAACAAGGTAAAAAAAATTTTTTCCTTATTGTTAACAGCTTTGTTCTTGAACAAAAAATAGGAAATAACTTTAAACATAGGAATAACAAAACAAAACAAGATCTTAAGTCGAGTTCAATATTTTAGAATTTGTGTACAAAATAGAAATATACATTGACATCATAGCAAATATACTTGAATTGAATCCCAGTCTAGCTTTAAGTTTTCCAAAGAAGAATTTTTAAAATTTCAGAAAGAGTTTTCTAATTCTTATTTTACTAAATAAAAGCTTTGAAAACTGTTAAACATTGAAGCAAAAACACCTGAATTCTTCTATATATATCGAATTAATTACTGTTTACTACTTGACAAATCGCTGGTGCTATTTATGTGACCAGCAGTGTATTCGTATAAAGTGTATATGTATACAGGGTGCAGGTGCTGTCTAAGGAGAACACTTGGCGCGCGTCACTGACAGCCACTTGGAACCGACTTTGCCAACTTTTGAGCTCACTTTCTGTTGTGCTGTCTATTGCAGGCCTGCTCCAAGTTAACCTACGAACCGCTTGTCTTCACCAAACGCCCACACACCCTCAATGGCTATGTGGTCTTTGGCCTGGCTGCCGAAGACGGCGAATGCCCGGACACCGGCTCCAAGGTGCAGTTTGCGGCACGCGCAGGCGTAAGTACTACATAAGTTGCAACAATCTGTATATAGGTTAAAGCTATATATGCCATACATATAAATTACAGCCGTCGGAACATGCAAGGGCCTTCCTTCGCTCGGATAAGACATCGCTCACTGACACCGACTTCTGTCCAAAGGAGGTGCTCAAGTTTTCGCCCATTCCCACATCGAAGTATTGCAAGCGCAGCAACTTTGAGAATTTCACATCTATAACGCAATATGACATGGATCTGAAGTTTACCAATGTAAGTTAATTATTTAAATAAAAGGTTAAGTTGTTTTTTGTGTTCTTTAATATTTGATACACTATTTATATGATTGGTGATTGAATGAATGACATTTCTTTTTAGTATTGCAGTTCGGGAATTGAAAATCTCTTTATATAGTTACATGAATTAAATTTAGAACCGATTCTTGCCATGAAATTTAATATTTAAGATACAGTAGTCGAATGCAAGTAGTCCTCAAACAAACCTTGCCGAATTCTTATCAATAGAATTAATTAAAGTCCCACATCTTCTTCCATATTTGCACATTCTAAAATAATTTATTTATTTTAGATGCCCGCCTGGTTTGAGCTGTGGTCCACGCGTCTTGATCACTTGGTATCTGCTCTGTCCACCGATAAGGTGGATAGCCTGCACATGAATGAGCAGATTAATATTTCGATACACACGCCGCATGATCAATTCTGGCGGACTGTCGAGGTGAATGGAGTCCTCTGGCGTTTCTATCACATACCCTTTTTGTATAAGCTGGACTCCAAGTTTGATGCATCACACGAATTGAGTTACGATTCGGGCTTTCGGCGTTCATGTTCGGTGATCAATGGCATGATCAATTCGTTCGATGATTATCTAATTAATCTGGGCGAGATTGCCGCCCAGCCGGATTGTCTGACGCTGCTGGTGGCCGATTGTTCGCCACAGCCTCAAATGGCTGTGTTCCTAACACCCTCGCCGAGTGGCCAGAGTCTGGCCAGCAATTACGGACTACGCGTTCACATTGGCCAAAACTATTTCAATTTCCGATCGCGTGCCGGCAACAGCAATCAGCTGGACGAGGAGCCCGTCTTCATCTATGTGAATCAAGCGCAGACGCCGCATGATGTGCGCCTCAAGCCGTATCAATGGCCCATCGACGCCACTGACTATGCCTTCCGGTAAGTATCGATGCGCTGAAAGCTATTTTACAGATTAATTAATAATCATGCCGGTTGCAGCGTGGAGCTCAACGAGCAAAATCTCCTGATCATCGAGTGCACCAAATTGGGCGCCACCATTCAGTTTGACATGTACAACATCTTCAATTTCGAGATCTATGGCGTCTACAAGCATCAGATGTGCGGCCTGTGCAGCAAGCCCCTCAATCGCATGCACAACTACACGCTCTGCGAACTGGATGCGAGCGCGACGCCGACACCGACGCCTGCTGAGAATGTATCTGAAGTAGTTGTATCTTAGGGATGATGATGTTTATACAAGTATGCAAGTGACGAACTCGAAAATGTAGCTCAAATAAATGTACAGCTCAGCGCTCTGAACAAAACTAATTTAATAATACTCTTAACAGAAGCCAAAAAATAACTAAAAAGTGATTGGTTTAAAATTTGAAATCAATTTCATAAACATTGCCACTTCAAAAATTAAGCATTAGGCTACTTATTAAAACAATTTGCAAAACGACTTATTGTTATGTTCATTTATTTAAAGCAATGTGTTGAATTTGAAAAACATATAATCATAATGCTCAGTAGAAACGACAAAAAAAAAACGATGGTAAATTTCATGTGAAACGTTTTCGCGATAGTCAAACAAAAAATGCCTCATTATTGAGGATAATTCAAGTTAAACTTATAACTAGGAACTTATATAGATAATATACTATATATTTAATGTCAGTCTGTGTGACAAAAGGCACAAACTGCTTGTCAGGTGCTCTACACGAGAACTGGCTAAAATTATTACTGTTGTTTCCAGCCCACTTGCTTTTCACGGTCGCGATGCAGTTGGGTTAGCAAATGCAAACGTAACTGGGTCACAGACTCCAGCGTTTCGTTGCACAATCTGCAATTGCGGGGCTGCATGACACCATCGCTGCAAGCGAATCAGGAATTTAGAAATTGTAAAATCATATTGAGACAATGGAATACTTACAAATTTTGCCAATCGTACAGTTCACTGCAATTCTCTTGTAAGGCCAGTAAATTGCCCATGTCCTCGCTTTCCAGATCATAGGAGCCATGCATTGGAAATATAGCACGTTTGCCATACGGCTCGGATGGCGGCTCCAAGTCAGACATGTCCTCCCAAACGTATTTCGAATTCCATACGTGTCGTTCAATGAAGCTGCGATCCTTGCCAAGCAGTCTGAGAAAACAGAGTTCATTAAAATACAATTTAAAGTTGGACTTTCTTCTGTGTACAAACCGAGTAAGCAAATTACGCAATTGATTAAATATAACAAGGCGACCCTCTACGCCAACCGCAGGCAATTCATTAGCATCGAAATTGAAGAACATACTATCGATATTATAGCGCATTTGATTTATCTGAAATGTACGAAAAATATAAGAGATAAACTAAATACTATTTGTGATTCTTAATTACAATACGAATATCATCCTTGAGTATGCCGACATCCAAATTGATGACCATGTCGTGCTCTTGAAAATACGGCTCCAAGGTGTCCGGATTGAAGCCTAGGCCGGCCAACAGGCACACATATTTCGTGCGCTCCGGGTTGCATTTGATCTGCATTGTGGGGCAAAAGAGCATGGCCATAAGTGCACCAAATCCATGTATATTCGGCATCAATGTTGTGCCGCGAGCCACCAATTTGTCATTACCATCCGACTCGGTCACCGAGGCGGCGACAATCATTTGATCGTGTCGATCCTGCGGATCTGCATCCAAAAGCACAGCGTTCACCGACTCCTTCTCAATGGCCACCGACTTGTACATGCCAATGCGCAGCATTGAGTTCATGCTGTTTTCGAGCGGACTATATGGTCCCTTCAACCGTATGCTCGTATGGCATTTATCCAGCGGCGGTGGCTCCAAATCGGCATCCTGCGGCAGCTGGTTAAAGCGCAGATACTCCTCATTGACCTGCTGTTGTTCCGCGGCGGGCACATAACGCTTCATCTTCTGTTTGCGTATGCGGAAGTCGTGATCCTTGCGTGACATGTAATCCTCGTCGGCACGTCGCGCCAATTGGTGCTCCACCAGTTTGTCGTTGAGTACGCCGTCGCGCATGTGGATGAGAACAGCGGCCACATTGTTCACCAGGGAGTACACCTCCAGTTCGAGAGGACCGCAACTGGCCAGCTTGCTCAACATTTCGTTGGCCTTTTGGGGCCAGCGATTGCTGTAGCTGGTCACCGACGATGGCTGCACCAGCGCCAAGCGGCACTCGAACATGCGCGGTGGCAATTCCTCTAAATCGCGCCTCAGTTCGTGCCGCATCAGACGCAACTGATCCATGGCCAGCAATGCCCAATCGCCGTAATCAATGAAACGCACCAAAAACTGGGGAATCGCATTCGATTGCGGCTCCACCTTTAGCACCACAGCACGCTGAAACTTGGATCCACGTCTCGCCAGCAACTGCAGACCCTTCGTTATGGCGCTCGCATTCCGCACATGGTAGCTCAGCTGCTCCGGTGCATTGAATATCTCCGTCATGCTGGCAATGCGCTCGGCCAGCGATCGTGGCTGGAAGTAGAACTTGCCGCAGTTGACTATCTGTGGAATGGAAAATGAGAATGATTAATTGTTTATTGTTTAAATAATTAGTATTATTTAAAAGTAGAAAAAACAATAGCAAAACTGCTGTGACAATCAACCAATTTCAAAATTTCAAAATCCTGGCTTAATATTAAATCATGTCCGTTTAAGAGATCATTATCTCTAAAGATTGTTAACTGTATTACTTATAAATAATAAAAAAAAAATAACTGCTATAATAATTAACCACAAGAATTGATAACTCCTGTCTCATATCTGTTTGTTCTTATAAAATATGACTAGCTTTGAGAACTAATCTCACATAAGTAATGAGGCCTGTGATCTTCTTGTCAAAGACCGATGGCAAGGTGAGCAACTCCACATTCCATTGCTTGGATGGCGGCACCCATTTGCTGTCCTGGACCACACCGATGTTACGCTGTTGCACATACTTCAAAGCGCTGTTTTGACTGCAAAATACGAGAGTATTAGGTGCATTTGCTGAATGTGCTTAGATTATGTTGTTGGAACTTACTCCATGACGCGCAGAGAACGGTTTGGATTATTCATACGCATCCGAATGGCTTTGTAGACTTCGGTGGTGACGCGACCCGGAACCTGTACCACATCCGTGGAGTTCATATAGTCATCGTCATCGCCCTTGAACGTAACAAATATCTTCTCCGAGCCCTGCTGAAAGGTTACATCGATTTTCTCTGGTGGAATTCTCGCTTCGAGAAAAAGTTCCTTGACACGCCGCGTATACAATTCGCCCATGTAGCGCGGCACAAACTGCGTGAAGTAGACGGTGCGGCAAGGATCGTTGCCACAAATGGAGTGATACACGTCACGATCATAATCTGGTATCGTTTTGTTGTTGCGCGTAAAATAATTGGGATAGAAGGCGCCAGCAATGATCACTTTCAAAATAATCGATTTCTCACGATCATGCCACATGTGGCTGGCCCCAACGGGTAGCGACACCAGATTAAGGGCCGCGCAACGCTTCTGTAACTCCTGGACCAACAAATACATCTCCTTCAGCGAACGCAGGCTGACATTATAGCGACGTGCCCACTGCACCTCCGAATCCTTCATCGGAAGATTCTGGCACATGTTCACATAGATCTGCAAAAGAAATAAAATAGTTAATGTCTCGTTTTTTTCTACTGCTCAACTACTACTGCTGCTACTTACTTTATACACACGCCAAAAGCCAACCAAATCGGAGCCGGAACCATCGGCAAAGATGTAGTGCATCCAAAAAGCATCGCTTGTGCGCTGACGCTGTCCCGAGAGATACAAGGAGCGAACAGACATGCCAGCAGCTAAAAATTCAACATTTCTAAATTTATCGCAATATATTTTAAAGCTAGTCACTAACCAATAATAATCGCCTCGTCCAAACAATTGAAGATGTATCCCAGTATGATAAGGCGACTGAGGCGCACGTCGAGCGGGAATCGTGACATGATTGTGCCCCAATAGGTGAGATCGCCGTCCAACTGCTCGTAGACGCCATCGACCGTTGTGTAAAGGGCGCCCACCTCCTTCAGCAGCAACACCGTGTTATGGATATCCGTGAGATTTGGCGGCGACATAGCAAGTGCTAAAATTTCACTTGGTCCGCCCATGTCGAGTTCCTTGGCCTTAAGCACCGAGCTTTGCAGTGGCGAGCGCAACATTTCGGGTATGCCAAACTCTTGCATCTCCTCCATATAGAAGGCCTTGGTGACCATGCGATAAACTCGACCGCTGCGTGTGCGACCAACGCGCCCTGCACGTTGACGGCAATTCACCTTGGATGCCCATTCCAGGCACAGGCAGCTGAAATTGGAGGCCGTGTCGATGTGCATCACCTTGGCGAGGCAAAAGTCAATCACATAGGATACATCTGTCACAGTTATGGAGCTCTCCGCAATGTTGGTGGTCAGTATGACCTTGCGATGGCCAGACAGCGGCGGCTGAAACACATCCTCCTGCGAATCGGACGACATCAGCGAATGGCAGCGCACAATCGTAATCTTAATGTTAGGACTGATTGAAAAAAATCTATTAATCTGATTATGTATTAAAGGAAGATCTGAGAATCACTTACCTCTCATTCATGACGTGCTCGATGTGCTCGGCCATCGTATCGATCTCATTGACGCCCGGCAGAAAGATGAGCACGGAGCCCGTGCGCTTTGCCTCCTCGTAGGACTGCTCGGATTGACCCTCCGCTTTGCGTTCCATATTATCGATGACCAGGAGGATTTTGACGGCATCTCTGTAGCCCTCATGGGTTATGCCCGGCTCCCGTTGCTGCGGCTCAGTCTTCCAGTTAATGTTCTTCAGTTGATCGCGATAGTACTTGACCAGCGGATACTTCCGGCCATGACTGGCGGCCACAACCGGTGGCATCGATTTACAGCTGGCAAAATACTTGCAAAACTCGCGTGTATCGATTGTCGCCGACATTAGAATGACTTTGACATGTCGTGAATTGAGTGCCAGCAGTCGTCGCACCACAATCAACAGGAAATCCATATCCTGATCTCGATCGTGCACCTCATCCAGCACAATGTGCGTGTAGTGGGTCAACGTCTTCAGCCGAATCAGATTGTTCAACAGAACTCCGGTGGTGCAGTACAAGAGACGCGTGTCCGCCGAATTGGACTGCTTGTGCAGGCCCACCTGGTAGCTGCACACGGTACCCGGTTGCCATCGTCGCTCCTGGCAAACGCGATTCGCAATCGAAATGGCAGCAATGCGACGTGGCTGCGTCACAACAATATTACAAAATTCGCGCTTTTTAAAAGCCTCGTCCAGAATGTACTGCGGCACCTGGTGGTTAAAAAGTGAATCACAAATCAGTACAACTGGTCACACTGCATAATGCGCTGCAAAGGCAGATTATTGCAACAATTAATTTGCAATATATATAAAAAATCAAAAATGCAATTTAATGCTGATAATTTAAATAAAATAAGTTATTACAATCGCACCAAGGCGTTACCGGCAAATGGAAATGTGAAAATATCGCACGCAAATATCGATACTAAATGGTGCAATTCAAACGTTATCGATTTATCGATATGCATTTAATCGCAGGCGGCATAGAAATGAGCAAACCAAAGAGAAGTCACATAGCATGGAGAGAATTGTTTACGGCGACTGCTGGAAACTGTTGCAGCGATTTAGCAGCGCTGTCGCCGCGACCGCCGGCCAGGATGCCAAATTTGAGCTGTTCTGCGAAATGTGGCATACATTGCGAATGCAGCACATCTACTCGGCGCAAACGAACCACATCGAAGTGATCGAAACGACAATGGCCGCACTGCATGTAGCCAAGCGAGTTGCATGCGGCCGTCGCACCAACGGTGATGCATTTGCAGCGACGCGCGCCGAACGCATTGGCGCCATATATCTGCTGTATGCGATTTACAACAAGCAGCCGACCATGCGCTTTATCAAAATCGAGGTTTCCCCAAGCACCTGGCAATGCCTGACCGGCTATGTGGAGCAGCTGCGTCGAGTGGAAGCGGAACGAAGGGATACGCAGCAGGTGAGCTATGTATTCTGGCGACTGGTTCAAGATCAAGCGTTTCGCTATACAGCATTGGACTACTGTCAGGCATTGGATGCCCTGGCCGCATACGACAGCTTGGAGAGTTTTGCGGAATCTAAGAAAACCAAGAATAAAACGGCGCTCTTAAAGCACCAACTGACGCAGAGCGAAGCCAACATCAGAGAGGAGCTGCACAGCCTGGCGCAACTGGCGCATGCAGCGCAGTCCGCTTGCCAGTTGGAGACGGAATACAACAAACAAATGGAACCGCATCGTGCTTCGTTCCCGGCCACAAACATTTTCAGCCAGCTGTGCGACGCGTTTGTCGAGCTAAACGATCTGCTTGCGGACAAGGAAAAGCCGACAACCTCCTCCGTCTGCAGCTCGGATCAACAGAATGTGCGAAAGCGCATCCGCCAGAAAGCAATGTGGAATAATTCCGAAGAAACGCAACCCACAGTTGATGCGGAGCAAGAGGAAGAGGAGGAAAAGTCATCAACTGATCTATACGATCGACGCATGTCCGCGGCGACAGTCTTCAAGCGCAAATTGCCGGAGGATGTGATTAGAGACTTGGAATGCTGACTCTGATAATGGTGCGAAGGGTGACCTGATATTTAAAATTGTACAACAAAATAAACATAATATACGATAAAATAAAATAAATACGAAAGAAAAGACCTGATATTTAAAGATTACTATTTAAATAATAAAAAAAAAAATAATTTTATAATGAAATAAACATTATACAAAAAAAAATTGAAAGGTGATCTAATTTTCTACGCACAGATGTAATTTTATCAGTAAAACTTACCTGTGTCGTTTTCCCGCAGCCCGTTTCGCCTTTCAATATGACCACCGGATTTTCTTTGATGGCTTTCATAATCTGTTCGCGCTGCGCATAAATTGGCAGGGATCGATTGCGGTTTAAATCGAAATGATATTTCTCATAGAAAGCTTCGTCAGAGCGCACAGTGGGCGCTTCATTCAATTCCATTTTGTCATCATCATCGCTCTCCAGTTCATCGAGCGTTTTGGTCCTTTTGGTATTACTTGGCCCACCGACGAGCTATTTTTATATAATCAAAACACAGCTCGGATTACGAACAAACCCTCTATCTCACTCACACAAACACACACACACCAGTGCAAATGTGCCGTTACAGCAGAATTCATTTGTGTGGCTTACTTGGTTCATGAGCTGCTGCTCTTTTTGCACAATTTCATTGACATCTTTTGTGCCAATTATCTCTCGTTTGATCGGCTTTGAGTCGCTAGATTCTGACGTGTACGCATTGGGGTCACCACTTATACAGCCTCTTGGCAAAGTGCCACGCTTGAAATTCTTTGAAGAATCGAAAAAGTCCATTAAATCGTCCATGTTGAGCGAAATCCGCGCAAAACGCTAAGAATGAAATTTCCGTCTACTCGTTTCTTAGAAACGGTTTCAGCGCGCAACTGGTTAAACGATAAATGACTTTGTTTTATGCTGGCAACGCTTTTGTTTAATTGCGCATCTCTCAAGACTCCGGGTTTTAATTATAAGTACAGCGATTTGAGGAATTTCAGTAATATTATAACCACTAAATGCGATTTCAATTATAGTTTTTTTTAATGTATGCACACTATTAACTGCTTGATAAATTTAAGAACATCGATAGGTGGACGATAGGCGATCAATAACGATATTTTATTGATATATTCCAGAAAAATGAACTCAGTATCGAAACTGCTTCACACTGCTGCTGACGTTTAACAGTAAGACAGCGAGATATAAAACAACAAATTTTAATTCTAAGGGACAAAAAATATTCAACACTTGGGTCAAAATTATATAAACAAAGAAGCTGCCCAACAAGGAGCACACAAAATGACACGTAAGTGAACATAACTCGAACTGTGCGATTTACGATTTCTTTGTTGTTCGTTTGTTCATTGGGCATTTGGTGAGAGATGAGATATAAATCAGCTCCATCAAATCTATAAAATCCAAGGTAAAGGAAAACACTTAAATTAATTAAAAGCACAGTAAAAATAATATTTTGGGATGTGGCCTCATAAATAGATAGTGGAGCCAAGTTTTTATATACGTGCACCTGCAGCTGAGTAAATAGACGACATGTTTACTTCTAACCTACATTTCGCATGCTGATTTGGCCCAGTCTAGGGGCATGTGTAACTAGACTGGCGCAAGTTCAGATGCAGAGAAATATTACTTTATTATTATTATTAATTATTAATGGCATGCATGAAATATTTAATACGACGACAGGCGGCAATCAACGAGACCTGGCCCGCGCCAAGAACCAAAAGAAGCTGGCCGATCAGACCAAAGGCAAGCGAACCGATGACCTCACCGTGGAGCAACGTAAAGCCAGGTAAATATAAAATTGAAAACTAATATTAAAAACAACGCAAAAAATAACCATTTTCTCAATTGCACACTCAATTTGCAGGGACGCTGAACTGATGCGGGAGAAGCAAAAGAAAAAGGAACAAGATGCTGCAGCTGCTGCTGCTGCCAAAAGTAAATAGAGAAGTGGAAAAAGAGGTTTATTCCAGTTTACAGACATCCATCAGCTAGAAGAGCCAGCGTACACACAAATCCGTGCAGTCGTCGTAGGGTCACTCAAACAGTTTCGTTAGGCATAGGCAGATATATATATATATAAAGCAAACAAGATCACAGCACAAGCAACAGTCGCAATCCGGCGATCTACAAATCGATCGACTCCTGGATTAGTCAATGTAAATCAATTGGTTAAATTGCGCTACAAAAAAAAAAGTGAACGATTATCAATAGTTAGGCATCCCAACAGAAAAAGGCTCGTTTTCGTTAATGTTATGCAACACTGGTAAACAGTTTTCAATATGATTTCTCTATATTTACCTGACTAAATTATTTTCTGTGTGAAATATATAAATTTTCAAATAAAACATATGTAAAACAATATACAGCCAAAAACTACCAAAATATATGTCGCTAAATAATTGTGTATTGTAATTTTGTAATTTTGTACCTAAGTAAAACAATAGCTCTTAAATTGATATTAAGTGGTCGAGAGAGAAAATCGGATTGAAATTGCATACAAAAAAATAAACAAAGCAGATCTTATGTGTACCTTCGTATACCTTTTAAATACCTACCTTCTTATATTGTTGGGCTACACTTTTCGTCAGATAAGATATTCAAATATTTAGTCAGACTTTAAAGTTACTAATTAGATTGATTAATTTCCTACTGGGATTTATAAGCTTGTATTTTATATATAAGGTTTACTGGGTATCAGTTTGCTGAAGACCAGTCGATTTAGCTTGTCGATATGCATGCTTTAGGTATTTATACAATTATTTAATATTGAAATCATATGTTTTTTAAAATGTTCCCTTTCATACTCATACAAAATGCCTCCATGTTAAAAAGTAAGGCTCATTTTTAGCTAAACATTTTAAGAGCAAAGGAAACCTTTTACCTACATGACTTCAATAATAAATATAAAAAATATGCCTTTTTGCATTGCAATTCTCAAACAGAAAACAGCGTAGATTCGATAAAATTTTATGAGAAAATGATATAATTTATTTATTTATATTGATCAATTGTATACTAATTTTATGGAATGCAACATTTTATACCCGTTTTACGAGTACAGGGTATAAATAGAAAGACATTCACCATCAATGCACCTCGTTGAACTTTCCAGGCGATTTTCTTTTTCGACCTGATGCTAGCACAAATTTGCATACAATGGATAATTTGTAGGTCAGAGTAGAAAAAATAAAACAAGAAAAACGGTTGGCTTTGAGTTGACTTCACAAATACATTGATTGGGTATATTTGTATGTTGTTTATCGAGGAATGCAAACCAACTAATTTGTCAATATTAAAAAAGTAGTTATGAGAAATGGGAAACAACAGCGACATAAATAATTCAATAAATGTATTTATGAAAGTGGCAGCAAACTGGCCACAAACAGAAACTAGCCAGAGCCAAAAGGAATCCAACTGCCAATAAATTGAATCTAGCATTTACCATTTCTACGTACATAGGTGAAATGCCCAAAAGCAAAAAAAAAGATATATATATATATGCAGCTAACTGGCAAAGAGGCCAAGCTAACCAAAAATGGGCGACAGGCGAGCGTGTTGTGGCATCATATCTGTGGCGCGTATCTTAAATGACTACTCGCAGCCGCATGGATTCATGGGATGGATACGGATGCCAATGCCAATTCGGAGACTGGTAGTGGAACTGCAGCTAGCATTGACTCTGCTGTGGAGTGGAGAACATTTCTTGGAAATGACAACAACAACAGCAGCGATGATGACCAACTGCTGCTGCCCAAGTAATGAGCAACTTTTAATGATTTGTTCGGTTTGCTAGTGCAAAACGTTGTAACTGATATCGAGCAAAGCTAACAAGGGTCCCCCAATGTTAGTTTACTTCATTTGTTTGATAAGTTTGTGTAGCGCAAAAAAAAGAAAACAAACACAAAAACAATAACAGGTTTGTTAAATTAACAAGCTTGCAAAGCAGAGAAAGCTTCTCAGTGCCGAAAGCTTGAGCAACAACAAATAACCTTTTAGGTCTTAGAACTTTAGAAAACTTAATCAACGCAGTCGCTGTCCCCGTCGCTGTCGCCGTCGCTGTCGTCGTCGTCGTCAGCGTCGCAGCAGCCCAGCAGCAGCTAGCGGAGAGCGTTCACTGCTGCCTGCTGCCTGCTGCCAACGATCGCGACTCTCAAGTGTGACGCGCGTTTTCAGTCGCTACGTGAAACTCGCCGCAAACACAACGCAAAACGCGCGCCTCGAAACCGAGCCAAAAGTCGCGAGCAATCGAATTCTTTAAGAAACATTTAATTAATTTGCATTGAGAAAAAACAACAGCAAAAAAAATAAATAAATAAATACGAAAAAAATAGTTGTACTGTGCGTCAAAGTAGAAAGTGTAAGTGAAATTGGCAAACTGCCGACATATTGATGGAAAGAAATGTTAATGCAAATGCCAAGTGTCTGCTGACATTATCAACAAATCAAATTGGCAAACAAACGAATGCAACTGCAATTTGAATTTTGTGTCGGGGCAGCATGTCGATCGACTGATTGAGATTGAACGCAAAATGCAAATCGAGTGATAAACGATCGCCGCGAAATTGAAATAACAGGCGTGCAGCTTTTTAGCTGGCAGAGGAGCAGCTAGCCGACTTCCCAGTTCCCCAAAAGCTCACCCCTCCCCCCACAAGTCTGAGGCGATCTGCCGTTAGCAGTCACAATTCGCAGTCGCAGCCGCAGTCGTGTGTTGCTTTATTATTATTATTTTTTTATATACAAAATATATTCAATTTCATTCAGCTGTCGTTGGCGTTGTTGTCGCTGTTGTTGTTGTTGTTGTTGCTTTCAATATTCAAATGATGATCATCACCACTTGACTACGACGACTGCGTCTCAAAGCTCAGCAAATTTCTGACACCCCAACACCCCAAAGCCAATTATGATTAATATGCTAAACAAAACAAAGGAGGAGCCAACAATTAAACATAACAGCTACTGTTTGTTTTGACTATCCGTTTTTGGGATATGATCGCATAGCCTTCTTACTTACATATTGAGCACATATCCAACGGCTGCTGACCCAATTTGTTGACGGCATTGATGAAAAATTACGAGCAAAACAAAACGCTTGTTTGTTTTTTTTTTTACATTTTTTGCAATTGCGTTGTATACAGACATGTCTACTCCATACATATACTTATATATATGTATATAAGTCATTCCTTAGCTGGTTGCTCCGTTGCACATTCACCGGCATGATGTCAGCTTCATCATCTGTTGACATTGAATTTGCAAAGTTGAATTTGTATTTTCACTTTTTGGGCAGACGAAGTGCAAATAAAACAATTGCTTAAACCACATTTTCGAATCTACAAAATAATAAACCCAATCAATTCACTCGAGTAGAACATTTTGACACACTTGACTGCGTGGCCATTACGTATACGTAATATGCGCATAAATCATAATTTTTTTTGGGCCAAAACGAACAGAACAAAAGAGCAACAAACGATCGACGGTCTACTTTTTAGCCATGTCAGTCAGCGATGCCCAATAAAAATCACATTCAAGCCCAATTTGAGGTGACGAGCTCAGAATAAAGTTGAGCCAATTATTAAACATGCTTTTCAAGCACCTGTTTCGTATGTGCTGAATATTTCATATGTATGATTGCTGCTAAGGATACAAGCTTAATATTTATTTATATATAATTGTGATCAGCATTCGTACAGCCGATTTTGGTCACTAGAAACGCCTCATTGAGTTCCCTATGGAGTTCAATGACGCATTGACATTAAGACTAATTAACAATGAATAAAACTCAAGAGCACAGTTTTCTGCTAAGAACAGAACATGTACATATGTATATATATACTCAGAAAAAAATCGTAACGAAAGTGGATAAGTTGATTCAGCTTATTATTCAGAAGTTATATTTCTAAAAGGAGAAAATTGTACCTTTCTAACCTTTCTCATAGATATGCCTAATTTCTATGCTGTTATTTTTATATTTGTATAAGGAACTCAAATATTACCTTTTTTAATTTTATTATAAAATATAAATTCAAAGACAACGCAGAAAACTTTTCTAGATTTTAAGGCAATATTTTTTGAAAGTGTATATACTCCAAAAGTGCCCAAGAATTTTGCAGTGCTCTTATCAAGTAAATGTTTCTTTGGAATTTGTGCGAAACAAATTTAACACAAAAATATATGCATATATTTTAAATGATAAATGTTTTAAGAATGTTATCAAAAAGACTAAATATATTTAATTAGAACTTTTAATCTTATAGCGTGTGAATATACCCGAATCGAACTTTAAATTTAAAGAGTATGTCGTCAAAATGCCAAAAAGAAAGAGCAACAAAACGTGAAGGTTAAAATTTACAAGGCAATCAGGCAGTCGGCAATAAGATAAAATAGCAGAATACTAAATGGAATACATTTCTAGAAAAATGTTCTAGTGCCATAAATGAGGCAGTCACACACACCTACGTACGCCACAGTGGGCGTTAAATGTGGCACAGTGGGATGCAAACATCTTGTAAGGGATATACATAGATAGATACATATTAGGGTTAAAGGGGCGATCAAATATTTAAGTGTTTGCATTGATTTTGGTTTTGCTGTTTGTTTATCGACACAGTAAAAATAGTTGTTAACAACATTTAAGAATTTTTATATCACCTTGCATAAAATAATTCCATTTAATTACACCTCTCAGTTAGCTGACCGTCCGAGTCAAACAAAGTCCGGCAAAAAGCATATTTAGATTTCTAGATATGAGAGCACAACTCTCGCGACCTTGTTGTCTATTTATAAACAATTTTGTATTTGTGCGTTTTGTTTGTTACTCAAATGAATCATTTTGATGGCAAATTTTGTTTTTTTTTATGATTTTCTCACTTTCGCTTTGCCGAAAGGAAAATCCAAGCGAACTAAATGCGATTTAGTTGTTGAACGCGTTCAATGTCTGTTCCATGACCATGAGGCTGTTGACAGTGGACTCTGACGATATGCATCACATAAACTAGATTAGAATTGAATGTAGAATAGAGCAAAAGATAGTATCTCAAAGATAAATGGCGCCATGTGCGTGAGCTAAAAGTTGAAAATTGCGAAAGCATTCAATGAGAAAAAAGCGTCCATTCACCCAGCAACTTCAAAGGCGGCAATTGAGCGTTGCAGCTGCAACAACATTAATTGATTTATACTTGTGGCATTTACCAACTCAAGTGATTGAAAGCCGTGGCAAAACCAACAGCAACAACAAGCGGAAAGACTAACAAACAATAAACGTATATAGCAAATTTTATCATTCCCAAAAGCCAAACGCAAAAAACAAGTATGAATGCTGCAGGCGAGGTAGCCCGACTATGAGATACCTAAAGCACACCTGTTAAATATATACATATAAATATAGATAAATATATTTTTTATTATTTAATTAAATACTTGAGTACTTCAGCTACAAAGGTCTGCGATTCCTTATTGTGTTTGTTTCGAAGGCATCAATAAGCTTCTACAGCTTCTGGTCAATAAAATTAATAAACACAATCTTGATGAAAATCACTAATATGTCAAGGTAAATCGGAAATCGATATATATCAATTTCTGCGAAACGGGGGCATCTACCTATAAAATTAAATAAACGTGATCTGCTAATGGTAAACGAGAATTTCAACTCCACATTTGAAGTCAGACGGACATGGCTATATCATTTCGCCTCTTGACTTGCATAAAGAATCGGAGTTGCTTCCTTATGCCTGTTATATACTTTTGCACAAAGCTATTATACCCTTTTTAAACGTTTTGAATGGGTTCAGTGAATAAAACAAACAGTCTCAATTCAAGTTTTTGTAAAAGCAGCGTGCTTTAAACTCGTCAAATTTGGTAGAACGATTTTTGACCGGTTTGTCCGAGCTCAGCGTATGGAGACATGTGCTCCCACTAGCCAGATCAGATCACAGCTCGCACTGATCACAGATTGAGTAATTTTCAGCTACAACAAAAGAGACAATAAGCTTTTGTAAAACTACTTTTTGTTGTTGTTTTTTTCTGCCGCGCCAAAAGTAGCACAAAAAATGTCAAATTTAATTACGCGTCGATGCGCAAACAAATTGTATGAAACAAGAGTTTAGCAAAGATTCAATTCACTCAACAAAGAGAGCTGTAAACAATTGGCGCCCGGCACACGATAAGTGCTCAAAGCCTGAATGATAAATGTGAGATATAATAATGCAGGTATCTGAAAGATACAAAACCTGAACACGTGCTCGCTGCACAAACAAATTGCCTTTGCCTCTGGCCTGTTGAAGTGGGCAACTTTTGACGCCCTCGCAATTGGATTTTGGGTTTTTTGTTTTCGGTTTTCTTGTCTTTGCCCGCTTAATTTCAAAAATCAGATTAGTTGGCATGATTTATATTGACAATATTTCCAATATGACTGCGGTTAGTCTTTGTTTATTCGTTAGGCAAATAGGTCATGATTTGATTCATATACGTATTATTATAAGAAATGCCTTTGTTTTGTTACAATTTTTAAAGTGTCAACATGTTGGTTGGTTTTTGAATTATGGCTCAACATACGCGTATAACTTAACTTTGAGTCACAAATGAACATACTTAATAAAAATTGTTTTTTTTTTTTATAATTTAGCTGATTTATTGCTATTTAGTATGCTGGAAATTTGATTGAATCATCCTTTCAAGCTTTATTTTTAAACAGTCATTATTACTGCAAAGATATGCGTCATGTGAAAAATCATGTCATTAAACCCTAAACACATTAAAACTGGGAAATGTATATTGAAGTTGTGCAAAAGTATGTAACAAGCAGAAGGAAGAATCTCAGACTCAATAAAAAAAAAACATATTTTCTTGATCAGCATCAAAAGCCAAGTTGATAAGCCATGTTCTTATAAGTAAAAGATAAATTTGGAATATAAGTTCTCGTATACCATAGACAGATCAGTCTTATTTCATTTGCTCGATAATTGTGCACGTTTCAAAAATATCGATATAAATCGATTTTTGATAACAACAAATGATACTTATATATTCCAATTAATATATAATATACCTTATTATATTATTGATCAACTGTAACAGATTCATTAAGATCGCATTAGAAACACAGATTAATACATAATTTCATCTTGTAAATGTTGATGTCAGCAAGCTTGCTATATATTAATAGCTCAGTTAGGGTTCAAGGTATCTTCTAATCGGGTTGTCTTGTCAAAAACAGCTTGTTGAGTATATGGTAATCTTATTAGTCATTGTAGGTGAGGTCGTTTAATCAAAATAAAAGTTTTTTCTTTGAAATCACTCAACTACAAGATCCGATTGAAAAATACATAATTAGAGTTGACAATTAAAAATAATTTATTTGGGAAATCGTTGTTGTCATTTTAAACTTTAGTTCTCCCGTATAAAATTAAGAAATGAAATTCACAACTCAATTGTTGAATATGTTAATTTATTAATGTGTACCCTGAGTTGTTGGCGATAAAAAGTGAAAATTAACGACAGCTGCCTTCATAAAGGTATCTTTCCATCAGTTCACACAAAAGCTTAATTATTTCGGTAGCTGCATAATCTGAAAAGTCTCAAATATTTCCCTTTGCACTCACGTCCAAATTCAAGTTAACTTGGGATTTTTTTCAGTATTTTTATCTGGCGAACCTTTCACAAATTTCAACATTTAACGGTGTTTTCGCTGCGGCTGCTCAAAACGGCGCCCACACACATGCATGCAACACGCTGCAATGACAATCGCAACCAGTTGCACTTGACAAACACAAACACTTTCCAACTGGAGCCCACACATAATGATCGCATCGACTGACCGCCAGACGGAAATTCTTCAGAGAAGTCGCTAGCGAGACGCGTTCATATCGCGCGCGCTTTTGTCCGCCCACGAATTCGCTTGAACTTGACTCAGAGCTTTTTTTCTCACTTTTATTTGTGAGCTGTTTATGACCAAAGCACATGGCAATTGTATGCAAGCGGAAGTTAACGTCATCATTAGATATTAATGTGGTTATTACATGGCCCATTGGCTATTGGTTTTCAGCTGGCACTGGCCAAGAGAACAGCTTTAAACGTTGTGTGCGTGTCACATTCGAGGGCACTTAGTCGAGCAGACACCCACACAGATACATACGTATACGTGGCATAGTTGGCATTCCACTATTGCATTGAATGTGGGTTGCCTCACAGTGCCAAGCTAATTGGCCGCATCGAGGGCTTCAAGTGTTGTACAGACTTTGTTGCCACACTCAGAGCAATCTCTTGCCACACAGGCGGCCGGCCTATCATATGACAATAGATATGAACAACTTATGCGTTTTTTTTTTGTGTAACTGGAGAGGGAAGACCTAGATGTTCTGCGGCTAAACTGCGCAGCTAGTTTTCAATTTATTCACGATATTACACACAACTTCTGAAAGACGCGAGCGAAACGCGTCCAAAACGCGCCATATGTTTGCTTAAATTCAAAGCCCGCTCACCGATCTCACTTCAAAAAATGTACATGTTTCTGTGTGTGTGTGTGTGTGTGTGTTTGCCAAGCTAAAGCACAACGTGCTTGAGTAGTACTCATTAAAACGTTTACTCTCCTATTCTATTCTATTCCATTCTATTCTACTATACTGCTGCCCCTGTGCTCAGCTCCCCCTCCCCGCTACCCACATTAATTGCGTAATTTGTTTAGTGTGTTTGTTGCCTTTGTTCCAAGATTCAAGATTCTTTTTCACATCTTTGCTAAGCGCTTTTTTGCTTTGTGCAATTTTTATTTGTATAACGGTTTCAAATAGAAGGAAATAACTTGCAACAATTCTAATTGAGCTATGTACACTTCAAAGTCAACAATGCTTGTATACTATTTTTTATGTTTCTATAGAATTAAAAAAGTTGATGCCTATGCAAAATCACATTTTAGTTTTCTTTCACAAATTTCCCTTGGCAGCGTATTAAATAGTCCAGAAACAACTTCCTCTTTTGTTAGTTGAGTTTTTGTTTATACAGTTTAAGCTTTGTTTTGATATTTTTTTTTGTATTGTTTTTTTGTGAGGTGCGAACAAATTTAGACGCAACGGAAATTTGCTTTGTTTAACGACCGGCCATAAAAAGCGATTTTTACAGATATTCAACTGCAAAAGAAGCGAAGTTAAATTTCTTGAATGTGATTTTTGGGATTTGGCGACTGTTGTAAAGTGTTTCCCATGTTTGACAAGACATTTTGGCGTGTGATTATCTCATCAGCGTCGCATTGCCCCAGGCCCAAACTTGTTAGCCAGCACGATCGAGCTGTATATGCATCCGATAGATAGATAGATACAAACCGGCTGAATTTGCATGTGCCAACATTAAATTGGAGCTGCGCCGTTGTCGGCGTTGCATGTTAAGCGATTGATTAATTTAATGACAATGCCCGTAGGCAGCATGCGATGGGGCATAGCTTACATGTGTGTGTAACTGTGTATGTGTATTAGTGTGTGTGTATGTGTGTGTGTGTGTTCCTCGTGTGGATGATATCAGCTTTCGAAACTGCTGCAAGGAAATTGGCGCTGTTCAATTGATTAAACTAAGTAATTTCGAACATGTTTCCTCGAAAAACAAAAAAAAAACAACAACAATAAACATTGTAAGCGCTGCTCAGCTGATGTTGATGATTCGATTCGCTGATTTATTTCATAGCTATATTTAACAATCTGATGTACAAACTCACCTATCCATATGCATAAATGTATATTTATTTAGTGTGTGTGTGGCAAAATCAAATTTGAATATTTCGCTTTTGCGATTGTGTTTTTTCTTCTTCTAATTTTAAACGAAATTTGTTTTATAAACAATTTGACGCTGACCAAATGTTCGAACGCTGGTTGACGTCACAGAAATCAGTTTTTCTTTACCTTTAGCCACAGCCAACGGAGTCAAGGTGGGCAAAACACACGTATAGACATCTAAGCAGTAGTTGCTCCACTGGCATCACAGATTACATAATCTCAGTGCCACAACAAATAGTGAACTGTTAATCCATCTAAAAATTGCAACACTACCTCATTGTCTTATAAGATGCCAGCAGGCAGGATAACGATAATGTCAGCCACAGAATGTATAAATAATGTGTCTTAAAGTAACTAAGATTTGCTGAACAAAGTGAAATGAAATGTAGAAAATAAGTCTTACATACGCTCAGAAAAAATTTGCTTTGCTTTTGGTGCCAATAATAACTCATCTTATTATTCAGAAATCATGTTTCTAAAGAGTCTTTCTAAAAATGCTTAATTCCAGGGCACCATTTTCTAATATATCTAATTTCCAAGATGTTTTTTAATAAGTGTATCATTAGCTTTTTTGTTAGTTTTATTATTATTAAATATTATAATTAAAAATTTAAGATTGCGTTTTTTATTCAATTATATAAATGTATAGGAATTGTTAAGTGTTTACATATATATTTCTCAAAATCTCTTTCTTCTAAAAATAATCTCTTGAATGCTATTTTGAAAATCTTCTTTATTTTGCTACTACACTTTATATATTATATTAATAAATTTTCTTAATTTATTTCCAGCTATAAATCTCATACAAAATGCCGAAACCACTAGTTGGCTCCTGCTGCCTGTGCCAGTCGACAAGGAATGGATCTGTTATATCCGGCGTTTTGGCCATTATACTATCCATAGTCACGATAATTGTGATATTCACGACGCGTGTGCATTTCAAGACAATTATCTTTGACTTTATACCAAATGATATTGTTAAAATCATACTCGTGATAAATCTATGCATGACGATATTAATTTCATTGCTCATGATTGTTGGTGTGCTCAAGGTATAGTAGCATAAGTCTGCTATAATCGCCAACTGCAGTTAAACATATATATTTAAATTGATATTTATAGCGTAATCATTATCTGATGGTTCCTTGGGTGGTGCTGGGCATTATGATTGCCATTGGCCTGTTGATTTCTGTAATCTACACTGGAGTCGTCTTCTTCATCGATGGCTTCGTGCTAACGGGCGTTCTCTGGCTGATCTTCGGGCTGATCTGTTGTGGTAAGTGCACATTCAGCACTCATGCCGCAAATGGTGGCTTCTACTTGTGTGGTTTTTAGCACCGGATGGCGTTTTATGCCACTGGTGAATAGTTTATTGACGCATTTATCATGCGTCGATTACCTGCATGCTGAAAGCAAAGGGGGCAGCTGGGGCTCAATTCAGTCTGCGGATAAATGAGGCGCGAAGTGCTTGCCACGCAATTAGTTTGGCTGCCAAATGGCAAAAATAATAAATGGCCACATGAGGCACAACAGTTGTCATTCGTATATGAAGAACACGCTTTTACCGGTCATTTTAAAGTTATTGCAAATACATTTGTGAAATCTTTTTATAATAATACTCAGAATTATTATTATTTTGTATAGGATATAAGATTAAGTTGAACACCTTTCTCTTTTGTGCCAAGTTTAGCAATATAATTTTAACAATTCATTTTACTTCCGTAGATTGTTTTTTATGAATTTGAACTTTTTGAATAATTTTAAGCTACTGTTTCGAGGAACAGATGAATTTTTTAAATATTTGTTAATGAATTTGATCTTATTAATGGAGTTCACACAAATATATATTTTTTATAGTTTATTGTTTGGCGAGCTATCTTTATAATTTAAATATAATAAATTATTTTTTTTTAAGCAAAGAATTTTTTTAGTGCATGTGACCAATGCTCTGCATTATATGCAATTATTTGAAAACTCAGTTTCTTGTTTACTGTGCATGCCTAAAAGTATGCTATACTTTTGTGTAATCCATAGCAAATCTTGGTACGTTTCTCAGCCAATAACAAATGAGTAATTTTGTAGGCAATTAAGTGAAAAATTTAACATTCATACATATATATATATTATAATGGCCTGGGGCTTAAGCCCCTACATTTTAAATTATAAACATATGTTTTTAAATATTTTAAAAATTGTGTCATATCAGTTGAAAGGCATTTTATTTGACTATTAACGCACTTGTAGAGTGAACGAATTATGAGTCAGCAACGCCCACAAATCCTAAAACAAGCTGTTGCCAATCTCTTCTCATAGCTTAGTTATATTTATCGTATTAATATTTCTGTTTATCTTTTCACAGCTGTACTCACATATTGCTGGTGTGTCGTCTACAGCGAGTACGCAAATCTAGCCGAGGAGAGCGAACGTGGACGTTACAACAAGCAACCCTATCGTCGTTGATCAATTGCCAGTACAAGTATATATATATATATATATATTTATATTTATATATATGTATATGGCCGGTTTTACTCACATCATCGATTCACGGCTTAGATAGCATACACTTATATGTACATCTTATCTGTTAGTTGATAATACTAAAACTGCTTATGTTCGTAATTAGCTCATATATTTAACTAATAATTGTAATTTAATTATTTAAAAAAGATACGAATACTAAAGGTTAAGTAAATTAATTTGATGGGGCCCCGTCGCAAGTGCAATCGAATTACTTAACAATTCAATTTCTATCACTGTCCAATTATGTTTTTTGTAATTTGTTTGTAACTTCTGTATCGAAAGAATAATATTTTTAACACGTACAAAAATAAAACAAATATGAAAAACTTAGTGTGTTCGAGGTCATTGTGGGTTTATTGTGCTACTTCTCTCACAAATATGTTTTTTATTTCAAAATATATATATATTTATTTCTCTCAAAGTCTATCAAAATTGTAAATTAACTAAAATATATATATATATGTTTATATATATATACATATATATGTGTATGTGGGTGTGATTTATTATTGAGTGGGCGTGTGGTTTGTCTTGTAAAGAGCTAGGTGTTTGTTTGTTTGTTTACAGTTCACTGCGTGTATATTTGGGCTTCAGCTCCTCGATGCGCTTAATAAAGTCGGATTTCTCCAGACAACCCTCGCAGTTCTCATCCCAGTCGTTAAGGATCTTTTTCAGATCGCGTACTTTCAGTTTCTTAAGATCCACATTATTCAAATCAATTTGTTTATCTACAAAACGAAAGTCAGTTTAATAAAATTAATTAAAATATTAATGACCTTAAATTAATTATTTAAACAAGGACATACCATAACGCAAATCGCAAATTTGGGCATCCATCTTCTTCAGTTTCTCGCACACTTTCTCCGCTGGCATCGACCAGCTCAGGGGCTTGCTCAGCTCATTCAATATGCCAGTGGCCGACTCCTCAAGACCGCCCAGGTAATAGCACTACGTGGTAGGAACAAACACACACACACATATATAAATGTACATACGTGTTTTTTTTGTTGTAGTTTGATTTGATTAGACACAACCTGTTTGCCGGCAATTTGGCCTTGGGCTACTTACGAATCTTTGCTCCTTGTTTTTCTGTGTCTTGCAGAATTTCTTAAAGTCTGCTTCGATTAATTTGTAATCCTTTTTCGTGGCATCGTCCAGTGTGTCAGCAAAGCGTCTCACAGTCTTTACACAAACTGCAATTGCATTGAGTGAAAATCTATTCGACAAACATTTTATACTTACGTGGCCATTGTCGGCACACAAATTATAGCTAGCTCAATGCTCACCTTCGCAATCGTCTTCCTTGAGCGCCAGTGCCGTCTGTGCGACGCCCACAACTAAGCAGAACATGAGGACAATTTGTGACGTGTTCATTTTGCAGCCGTTGCCGAATGGTTTGATTTAATATTATATATAATTTAGTTGTTGGTTGATGCCCACGTTAGCCTGCCTGACAGCCAACTTGTTAGCTTGACTTGTGTTCTAACAGTGTGACCAGTTTGTCAAACCGCAAAAACACCACACGTTTTCACAAAAAATACTAAGTCAATTTAAAAGAAATCGACATGCAAAGTATACATATTTGAAAACAAACTATTTGAAAAATAATTATTAAGCTAATTTATGAATCGGATTTGTGTAATACTTAAGCCGAAATAAAAATAAATGTATGACGAAATATTATTATTATTATATTAATTTTAAATATTGTTATATGTTACTGACCGACCAACAATGTTGGCGACCAACAATGTTTCTTATGTTTATTTTTTTAAGAATTTTCGTATTTCTGTTGTTTTTTTTAATTATTTATAAATAAAATTAGTAATAAGTTGTTGAAATCATATTGAGTATAAAGGAAATTTTTTAATTCAAACCCACCCAAAAGTATGCTACAAGAATTACAAGCTCGTTTCGGTCTGTAAATGTATGAAACAAATTGTTTTTTTTTTGATGATTTTTTCTGGATGTCATTTAGTTGGAAGTACAGCACACATTGTTAATGGCCTTATAAACGTAGGTGTTGTATGCAATTACAAGACGCTCAACCAAAGCGCTGACTTCCAATTAAATGTAATCGATTAATCATCTAACAGTCTACATATTTAAATTGAAGTATTCGATTAATTTTTTTAAATTTATGATTGATAACATTTTGTAAATAAGTGTAAGGAACATGTTAAAAATTACTTAAACTTTAACTTAAGCAAATTATATTATATTAATGAACGTAATTAAAGAACGTAATGTTATTTAAAAAAATTGTTCAATTAATTTTATTATTCTTTTTAGGGAAGAGAAAGGTTTAACAGATTTCAGGAAATATATTCCCTCTGCATATATCAGCAGTTTTACATATTTTCACTGCAGTTTTATAACTGACTCTACACGCTCTGTATTGGAATTTTATTTCCAATAAAATCATTATTATATGTAAAAACAAATTTTTCAATTTAGTTCAATATTTATATTAAATTTGTGTGAACTTAGCTGCTTAAGTGGACCATCCCCGTAAGTGGTTTAATTTGGCGAACATTAACTGTTTGAACTTGAATTTAAAAAAAACCTTGAAACGTGAACTTCTCGTTTTTTTTTTTTCAGCCCGACATATTTTGACGTCGGTTGAAGTGTTATAAGTTAAGTGGTATGTCCTTGCTGCGTATTTTTATTATATTTGGGTTATTTCTTTACAATTTATGCTTTAAAACTAAAACTGACAGTAAGGTCAGGCAAAGTAAAGACGGCAAACATGCATATTTATAAGTGTTGTCCATTAATGAGACCAGTCAGGCTTAAGGAACAACGCGTCTGACAGCAAGTTGACTGTATTTGTCAGCCATTTAATTGGCTGAGATTTAATTATGCGCTCACTCGCCAAAAGTATCAACTGACGCCTTGAATATGCAAATGAATTCGCGGTAAACGTTTATTGCTTGATATAAATTTAAGCAGCTGCCCGACAATGGCCATGACTTTATCTTGGCCTTATCATTATCAGCGCAGCCACAGCTAACGAATTGTATGCCAGTAGCTCTCAGAATCTGTGCAGATGAGAATGAGTTTCTGCTCATTTTATTAATATGCAGCCGAGCGTTGATTTTAATTAGTCAATGGATTTATGCTTAAAATAAACCAACACAACAACAGCAAAAATAACACGCAAAATTTAATAATAAAGAAAACTACTCACTTGTATATAGGCGTTATAAAAAAATTGGAGAGTGTCGTTTTAGTAAATATCCATTAAAAATGTACACAACATGGCATCAACGGCATCGCACTGAAGGTGCTACTTACGCTGTTAGTACGCCTGGAGTAGCCCTTTAAGTTCATAATTACGACAAGGACAAGGCGACAAAAGTGGCATGCCAAAGAAAAGTCCCTGAAGCCTTGCCAGACAGATGAAAGTCACTCTCAATTTCCCCCCAAGTGCTCTCTTCATCCATCAGCGTTAAAAATTAAGCAAACAAAAAAAAAAATATATATAAAAAATAACAACATTCCTGTCAAGGCACTCAACGCATTAATTTTTGTGAGGGCTAAATATTACTGCATCGGACACAGAGTAGCAAATTGCAATCTGTTCCTTTTATTTATTTTTTATTACTTGGTAGTGAGTGGAAAAATATAGTGCAGGCTTGCACTTTGTGGAAAGTCTGTCAGTGTTGTGTTTTGGCATCGTTTTTTATTATTACTGTCTAGCATTGAACTTAATTATTATAGTATGTGCGATTCTCCTTAATGAAACTTTTATAAATGTATAATCAATAATTTGTAAGTGTACTCACAGTTTCGCTGTTGATCATATATTGCTTGCATTACCGCGCCTCATTAATCAAAAGTAATTTGCCGGCTCTTCACAAGGCCGGTCAGTTACCTGCCAACTAAGATGGGGAAAATGTCAGCGGTAGTAAAAATGTCCGCCATTTTGCGTCGCGAACGGAAATGAGAAGTCTCTTCGTCGTTCGCTCCATGTAAATGCGTATACGTTTGTGTGTGTGTGTGTGTGTGTGGGTGTGTGTGTGTGTTGCTAATTAACTGTTTTACATTAAGTGACCATAAAGGCAGAGGCTGCTGAGCATTTTAGTCTATTTTAATGTGGCCACACAAATGGCAGGCGTGATCGGTTTGGACAATGAGCAGCAGCAGCAGCAGTAGCATTAACAATTGCCCATTAGTTGGTTGTCGTTTTGGGTCTGTTCTGGAACTTAAATGATTTACGAACGCTTTAAAGACCGACCATGAAAGTGCTGAAACTGTTGGCCTGTCTTTCTCCTCATATCTCTCTCTCTCTCTCTCTCTCTCTCTATCCATTTCTCTTTTGTATTTTATTTAATTAAATACTTTACTTTGGTCTTTGGCAGGGCTGGATGGAATGGTTAATGCGGTCTTCGTTCTGCATAAATTGTGGCAAACTCATTTGCTTTAAATTATTTGTGGCTAGTATTTCTTGCTACTAGGTCAAATGACTGAAGCATACGCTAAACCTGGAAATTGGTCAAGTAGTTAAGCCTGCAGCTGACCGAGTACTATTGGCCCTTAGATTTATATACTTGTGCCTGGTCCTTTTGTGCTCTAAAGTAAATCAAAATCTACAGCAAATTACTAGTTGGCAGCTTGTGTGGCAATTGGCCAGAAACTTTCAGCACAATTTTCAGCAGGTGTTCTATGCGGCACGCCCACAAATCACAAACCAATGACGGCTAATTAGAGTGAAAAATAACAGCAATGCCTCAAAAGTGTAACAATGACTTTTCCACAAAGAATTCTGAACTATTTCAAGCTCTCCGCTCATACTGCTTCTGGCTGAATCCAGTTCGTCTTTGTTCTAACTTATCAAGCGTAAGTGGCGGAAAACTTTTGGTCCACACAGTAACAAAATGTTTGTTTAAAAATCATTTTCTAATGGTCTTTTTATGTAACAACTCAAATCAAAAATTGGGTTTATAAATGTTTGAGTGAATTTAAACTGCAAAATAATTCAAAAAATAATAAATAAACATAGAAAACAATGATTTTTTTCAACTTACAAATAAAAAGAGTATAAAATTAATTCAGAGATTTAAAAATGTTAGTTTAAAAAATTGGTTAGGATTTTTTTGACTTGAAATTGAATGATAATAAATTTTTTTTTAAAGTGCATTCTGTTGTAGAGCTTCCTTCGGGTGGCACAATTTAAAAGAAGATTACACCGCAAACTGCTTTGGTCGCCATGTGCACTACTGTGCCGCTTCCCCTTGGCAATATCAAAAGACGCCAGAGTTAAAAACTTTGCAGCCGCCCAAGGGACACGTAGCACCCACTAACACTGGCGGGACGATGGCGATTTCTCTGGCGACACTTGTCGAAAGTTGCGCGTAATTACGACTATGTGCGGCAAATAGCAGTGAGCAAGTGTTGGTGGAGCTACAGTTTTGCGGGGGGTCTTGGGTGCGTGGTAGTCAGTCAAAGAGACACCATGCTGCGGGCTTTGCTTTAGTTTATGGGCCCTCGATGCCCTGCAATAAAGTTGCTGTTTGGGTTCTCCGCTAGTGTTTGTGTTCATATAAAAACAGAATCCATCAACGCTTGCATTTAATAAAGTATAGAAAATGCCAGCTCAATAGTTTAAGCATAGTAGAGCATTATGTCTAATTACTGAGTTAGTTTAGATATCAACTTTAGCAGTGAAATACAAAAATAATATTAAAAATAAGATAATTATGTAAAATAAAAAAAAAAGATCTCAGATAGTTAATAATATCGAATTGCAGTTAGTTAGTCAAAATTCCATGGTAGAGCATATGAGCATAGTAAGGATATCTGGAGAAGTTCTTGGATGCAGACTATCTTTAGGGTGAGCTTGAATGTGAGTTAGGCAGATAAATATTCAAATTAACATTAATCATCATTAAAAAAGAATACAAAAAGATCTCAAATATCAAGTTTCTGTAACATTTCCTCTGTCAGCCTGTATAATTTGTACATTTTTCGTAGCTAACTTTTGATTTGTGTGCATCTGAAGCGCATTCAGCTGTCATCGCAGCCTGCTTCCTTTCGAATAAGTCGAGACAATCGCAAAGTGTCGCCACAGAAAACTTTTGCTTGGGCTGCGTTGATTTTGAGTCTCAAATTGTTTGGCCGTTGTTTGACGTTGCGGCTTTTGGTCTATGGCCATTGTTAGACATACACATCTAGCGAGAGGCACTTTATTACAAATTTAAAGAATTTCCATATATTAGGCAGCAGGAGCAATGACACTGGACAGCATTAATGTGGTTTTAATATAATGAAGCAACACTTAAATGACGACTCACTCGAACAGACAATGAATGAACGACTGAACGAATGAGACAATGAGCCGTGCTATGAATCCGCAGACCATCAATCAATGTGTTTGGTATGAAAACTATAATAAAATCATTAGTCTGGTAATCCCCGAACGTTTTGCAACCGAAATCAAAATAAAATCATCAGGCCAGAAATGATGATGAATGGTCCTGAACGGGGATCTCTGTTTGGTCATGACAAAATATTTTTTGCCCACGCCAATCTGTTTTTAATAAACAAAATACACATACACACTCATCATGGCAACTATATGATGGGGAGCAAATGATTGTGTTGGCCACGGTCTAGTGGCCAACACTCAACAGCCACTGGGATCAGTAGCGACAACAACAATAAGAGCAACACAAGTTGGAGTTGGCCCCACGGCATCATTATCAGACACAACAACTTGCAATGCGAGGCTGAAATGGTTTTTCTTTCTTTTTTGGCAAGCAAGAAAAATGAAAATGTTTAACGGGAAAAAATAAAATACTCACGTTTCTCTCCCAAGCGAACGTGATTCAATTTGTTTTGTTGGTTAGAAAACTAAAATAGCAAAAAGAATATATAACTAAAGGCAGCAACGCAAAGCGAAGCGGACCAAAGCGGAGTAAAGCACAATAAGCCAAAGCGTAAGCATGGCGAAAAGCAAAATTATAGCAATGAAATAGCAGCATTAAATGTGGGCGGTCTTCAATGTGAGAAAGTCGACCAACCGACCAGCCAACCAGCCAACCAACCAACCAACCTAGACCACTCCCGACCCCCTATCAAAAAGCAGGCAATGCGGTCAGCAGAGCAATCCCTGGAATTAAGATCAAGGCGCTTCGCTGGACGACCTAACTTAGGTGTTCATACGGGTTGTCGGTGGTTGTCTAAACTATGAATATACAACAAAAGTAGGCAATGAAAGTGCACGTCGTGGGAAGTGGGTGGAATGATAAGTTTTGAAATTCTTGAGAACACAGCGAAATTATGCAAATAATAATGTACAAATAACAATATTAATAATATAAAATATAGATATATATATAAATATTGAAGAAAAGTGTTTTGAACTACTTTTTTTTACTAAACAGAGTTCTCAAATAATATTTTCATTCAAGAAGAACAGAGATATGAAATACATTAAAACTATTAATCACAATCTTCGAATAATTAAAAATGCATTGTATAATATTAAATGGGGTTTGGATTTGTTTTAATAAGTATGAAGCAAAAAAAGTGAAAAATATGCAAATAGGATTAGTGATTAATTCTTTCGGAGTGAAAAAATATTCCTCATATTCATAATATAGTTATTTATTTATTTAATTTATCCTAAATACCATCTACAATTTGAATTAAAGTTACGAATTAAACCATATAAAAATAGTGCATAAATTAAAATTCACATAAAAAATGAGAGAAAAATAATTTAAATATGGATGTAATAAATCTGGGGGTATTAAAATATAAAGTGGTCTAACATTTATTTCAAGCGATGGGGACACCCAGGAAAAAACCCCAATCAGGCCAGAATGGTTGCATATTAATGAGGAATTTATTATATATGTATGTATCTGATTCACCGACATTTCATAATTTCTCGCGTCCCACTCGTATTTACAAATGAAGTTAAGTTTGTCTGGGCAGCGAACAAGCCCACAAGCGCACATGTTATGCGGCATGTCTATTGTGCCGACTATAAGGTCATTTTAAATTAGTTTTTGGTTGTGTTTTTTGTTTCTTGACAATTTTGCCCGTTTTCTTTTTCGATTTTTTTTACATTTTTTTTTGTATTTTATTTTGGGTTGTCTTTTGACGGTTGAAGCTTTGGGTTTTGGGGCTTTGGTCAGTCGTTTGTTGGATGTTTGTTCGGAGAATTGCGAGTGAATATACGACGAGTGTTGCCGTTATGACAATTACGTAACACATTTGCAAGGCGCAAGAGAAAGGAGCGTAGCAAAAGGAAATTCAACTCATGCAGCCCTCAACTGGCCATACTTGAGCCCAGAGCGCTTACTCATGCCACAGTTTCAATTTGGCCTCGAAAACACACTCGATGACATGCCAATATACAAGTCTATTTGTTTGTGGGTGGGCCGCTGGGGCAAAGGGGCCACGTGTTCAAGTGTACGACAATATCAACAGCTTCATTTTTGGCGAAAAAGCAAAGTCAATGCCAGAATTAATGGTAGACGAGCTGAGTCTCAACCAATTGTTGACAATTGTTGTGCCATGTCACAAAAAGTAATAATAAAATAACATTAGCCAAGTGCGCCACACACTTTCGCCACCTGCCACTCCATTCTTAAGTGCAGTATGACCAGCTTCAATATTTTCTTAAGAATTTGTTCTTTATTTTAATTATTATACATTTTTATATAATATTTTATATTTTTATTATTATTGTGTATTTTTGTGTATTTTATATACATGTTATTTCACGAGTCGGTATATCTATACTATTTGGAGACCTCCGTCAATAAATTAGTTCTATGCCTGTCAAAGTGTCCATGCTGCTTGGTGGAAAGACATGACAGCCCATATCCATTTTAAGATTTCTTTAATGGAAATTGATTACCAAGACATGGTGACGTTGCTTAAAAATATATATTCAATTTCTGTATATATTGAAAATGGAAAAGTAGATTTATATATTTGTGAAGAAGAATTTTTTAAGGAATAAATGACATCGCTTGCTGAATGATATAAAATTATAAATATGCTTAAAATTTTAGCGTTGTGGTTCGTACCAAATCTAATACTACTTATAGAAGTACCAAGCTACTTTTTAGAAAGAGCTGAAGACCATTATGAATATAGTGCATTATGGACACAAAATATAAAAGCAAAAATATTTCTTTTGATTAATTCATAATAATATTATATTGTATAAAAATAATTCGAAATAGGTTTTATTCCTTTTTTTATACGTAATTTAAGTATTTTATTGAATTTAGCTAGCTGTCTCACTACATCAACTTACAACTTGCAACAATAGAGAAATCTTTCAATAATTTGCACAAAAGCCGTTTTGTCATTTTCAGGGCACGCTCTGCCTCCATGCTTCCACCTCTTGCCGCCTTGGGATGTCAGTGGCAGACGTGTATATCGTCTGAGCTGTTACTTTATTGGAATTGTCGTAAAAGTCGATAACATCAGGAGCAGCAGCTGAAGCAAAATCGCTGTTGGGCTCAGGTCACAAGCAATTTAATGTCAATTTTGGTATTAAATGTGCTGTCCAGGCAATTCACCTGCTGTTCCGCCACTCACCCACATGTCACACAAAGAGCCGACTGTCCATCTGCCACACACACACACAGACAGCTAGAGACTAATACACACACACATAAATATACACTCAGCATTATTGCTGTAGTTTCAGACTTGCCCCAAATAACTTTTGCAAACGAATGTTGACGCTCACCGCTGGCACTTGATTAAATGTAATTAATTTCTATCTCAGTTCTTCTCCTTTGAAATACATGTGTTGATTAACATGCGAGTTATGTGTATTTATTTGCTTTGTTGTACAGCAATGGCATTTAATTAGTTTTCAGTGCATTTTGTATGCCCCTCGAGGTACACAATATTATTTTATCAACTGCCTGCAAATGGCACAAAGCAACATAATGTTGTTGCTCTTGTTGCTCGACTTAGCTACTGTAAATCGTGTCACGCACCCTTGTTAATATGTTAACAAAATGGTGACGCACACACTCAGAAACATCCAGACACCCAAAGCCACACACACACACAAACATACATACACCCGCACAGCAGGCACAACTGCAAGCTGCTGCCAAACGCAGTAAACTTTTTGACTAGTTGTTTTTATTTTCAGAGCCAAGAACTGGATACAAAAAGCATATTCACCCGCTGCGTTTTGATTCTCCGTCTGGCGTTGGCGTTTCAAGTTGAAAATTTGTAAACAACCTAAAGACGCACCGGAATTATATATGTACATATATGTGGTTGTGAGGCTAACTTGGCACCAGCAAAGGACAACTGAAAACAAAAATGCTTAGGCAATTGCACAACGCAACGTGGATACTCTCTTAAATACAACTTTTATGCCTTGATCAGAAATTATGTTAAGATTCATGTAGACAGCAAATTTTCTCATCAGAAACATACCATAACTTTTCTACAAAGATTTTCATCAATCCTCGTTTACTATAATCAGAATATTTATTATTTGTATTTTTAATCAGCACAAAAAATCCAAAAATATTTGTTCTTACTAGTTTAACAATTCTGCACAAATCTTTAACAATATACTCAATATTATAAAAGGATTTTAAAACTGTCTAAAATGTATTAGTCATCGTCATTGAATTTTAACAGAGCTGCTTTTACTGCAGAATATATATTTCTTACTGTAGAAAAATCACATCGTTGCTATGTGATATATCTATGCAACAGTATACCATAATTTCGTATTGCATGCTTATGTAAAAGCTGCCAAGCTAATAAAATATTTATGGTCGCCTTGAGCAGAGTATAAAAAATTGCAAACTTTTTAACACAACATGTAAAAAGTGGAATTTAAGTCACATACGCACAGCTATAGAGAAAGTAAGGTGAGGGGTGGTTGGATGTTGGTGTGAGGGGTGAGGGGTGTGGGGTGTGGGGTGAACGGTGAGGGATGGAATAAGAGAAATCGCGAAAGACGGGCCACAGTTTGCATGAAGGCCAAGAAGCAGCGTGTGTCCAACACACACACACACACACACACACACACGCACACACACAGAGACACATAAAGTCGACTGCATGTTTGTTTGTTGAGTCAGCTGCCGCCATTTTGTAACCATTTTTCCATGTCATACCATATACTCGGCACAAAAAGTGCTCACCAAACTCCCAACGTTTTGCTTTTAGTCCCCACTTCCTGCTCGGTGTCCTCCACTCAGTTGACTTGATTCAGTTGCCTTTGGGTTGATGAATTTTCCGCACGCTCTGCTTTGCTGTCTGCAAAGTTATTTTATACTGTGTCAAAATGAAGAAAAACTCGTCGCTTGATTAGAAAATTTCCATGTAGCTATCTCTCTGCATCTTCTGTCCCACATTCGCTCTCCCGCAATGGGGGAGGCTTGAACAGCAATTAGGCAAATTGCCAACTACTACCAAACCAAACTCTCCAATGGCTCCCTAAATTCATTTTAAACTCACACACACTCTGCCACCTATAAGCGCTTACCGACTTGGCTTGACTTGATTAACCTGGTTAGTCCGGTAAGTTGACGGCGTTCAGTTAGTACATTTTGTTTCTGGAGGCTCTCAGGCGTAATTACATTAACAATTCCGAAAACATTTCAAGCATGCGGGTGCAGTCCAAAACTCGTATAATGTCACTCCACTCAGCTAGGGCATTCAATGTTCCCCCGATACATATCCATTATTCAGAACGTGGTGCAAACAACTCGTCCAGCAAGAACAACAACAGTAACAACAGCAACAACAACAACGTGTGCCACGTGTAAGAAGCAGCGGCCTGTGCAAAATCTCTTTGTTCACATAGTTGGCCATCATCTGGTCTCAGTACATTTAGTGTATGAACCTGCTGTCTAACCTTGAGTGTGTGCGCGTATGCATGTGGCATTCAACTAGCTTCGGGGGTTTCAACGACAACAACAACTCGCCACACCCACATACACATAAGCGCATTCAAAGGTTGCACAAACATGTTGCTGCATGAAACAGCATGGGGCATTTGGGTAGCTCACAATCAGATGCTTCGATAGCTTGCTGCAGTTGTTTCGGGAATGGCGGGGGCATTCTGTAATTAAGATTCGCCGCAACCATTCCAGACAAAAGTGGCGATAACAATGCACAAAATGTACGATGGAAATCATTTGAAAGACTTCAAACGAAAATCATTTCGCAATGTTGTTGGTTAAGTTGATTATACTTATTCTCCTCGTACACAAAGTGTAATCAATTAGAAAAACGAATATTCAAAATGAAAATAGATAATCACATTAGTTTTTTTTTTATTACATTTATTTGATATACGACAACGTTTTCCTTTACAACTAGCTAAGCTTATGTTCTACTGCCAATCTCTGTCACTTGATAAAATGCTATGGAACCCGACTCGTTTTGCGACATTCAGTCAACTTGTTATCGTTGACTGCCCATCAGCACACAGTGTGTGCTACAGTTGCCCCCGGTGGCACTTGTATTGCTTGCACCATAAGTCACACAGAGTTATATGGATGCAACACAAAAAGCTCGACCATGCTTGCCACTTTGTCACATTCTTTGCCACAGTCAGAGTCACAGCAGCAGATGTTGCGCCTCATTGGATTTCGTGAGGGGGGCAACTGTAAAAGGGGTGGCTCTGTGTGTTTTGCCTTAGCAATCGCTGTTGTGCAGCGCTGGTGGCGAGAAAACGACCAACATCTATGCGGTTCCGGCTGAATTGGAGACTTAACCAGCGCACGTTTTCCTCTTATATATCACAGCGATTTAGCAGCGGTTGCACGCTCCATATCGCCTAACACAGTCATACACCTTCCGCAACTAAGCAGCCTAGGAAATTATCACAGCTCAAACCGGGGTATGCCCACCAAATCGATATAATTGCATTACGCATTTGCTATAAGCGGCTTACTATTACGCATGTTCGATGACAGGCGCTTGTCGCTCGGCAAACAATAAACAAAAATAATGTTGCCCGCTTTCAGGCGCCGCACATAAATTATAACTATAAAGACGCAAAAAGGCACCAAAAAAATAAGGATAAAACAGTTTAATAGGCGTATTGGATCGACGCGTAGATAACCTGTAAGCAGTCAGTGCTCTTTTTCTAGAATGTATTTATTAACCGAGCATTTGGACATTTTTTAATATTTTTAAGCCAATGAGATAACTTTAATATACTGTTAATATTAGCTTTGTACTTCTTCTGTATTGAGAAAGTATTTTCGTTTTCTCTTTCCTTCTATTAATTTAAAAAGTAAGCGGACAAAAAAGTTAATAATCTTCTCCAAGAGTGTTATATGAGTTCTTTATAATTTCGTTTCTACATCTATAATTTTGTATATTTTAATAAGATGGAATAAATAAATTTCAGAGTGCTACATTGCCTCTATACAGTTATGTATACCCATATTAAGCAATTTGATTGTGCAGAGGGTGTGGAGCAAAAATCGCATTTATATAGCATTTGCGCACAAAATCGCTGCGTTTGACTTTGGCCCCAAGGTTCGCTGATAATTTGCGCACATAAATTAACCAAAGTTGCTGGCCTGCCCCCAGTTCCCGCACACATACATAAGGGATGAGGTCAAATATAGGCATCCTGTTGGGTTCCGATTGGTTGGCTGTTTGGGTCACACGGGTAAAATTAAAAATACTGCTGAATGGTTTTCGGCATATCCAAAATTGCTTTGTGTGTGTCTGTGTTATGCCCATTAGTCCGTGCGGGTTTCAGTTTTAACTTGCATGGTATGCAATCTGTTAATTTTGGCCAACTTTGCTTTGGCTATTGATATGTAGCTGTTACTGACTGCCTCATTGCGCCCCCTGCCCAATGACGTCCGTCTTCATTGTGTATTGATGCGCCCTCATGTGAAATAATTGGCGCTGTTGTCCATCGGCGTTTAATAATTCATTTGTGTGTGTGAGCCAAAGGCAAAGACGTGCTGCTACTGCTGCACAGGCTATTAAGTTGTGAACTCAATTGCCAGATAACTTAGCTTGCTGGCAATTGCCAGAATCACAGCTAAAGCGACAACGCCTTAATATATATCCCTTGACTATTCTATACTCTAGAGGGAGTTTAGCGTAGTCAGCTCGACAGTGTATATAATTATATTAATATGCGCCTTTCCGATAAGGTCAAATAAATTATATGTTTGTTAAATGTGGTTTTTCTTTTTAATAATATTGGATCACGTAATGTCTAATAAAATTGTGATTTGATACATTCCCTTTATACGTTCTTATCGGCCTCTTAAATTGTTGTATGTAAGTTACTAAATAAATATTTAAACACATTGAGTTATTATTTTAGAATTCACTTTATTTTTGAATAAACATTATTTTACAATATTTTTTTATTTATTTATTTTTGACATGTACCATTTTTATTTTAATTGTTAGCTAATGATTTTAAAAGCCATTACACATTAATATTTTAAATTATTTAATAATATTTCTCAATTACCAAATTCAGTTCCATATGTTTTTTTTTAGGAACCAAACAAATTTTTATTTTTTTGTTAAATAAATAAATTGATGATTTTAAAATATATTACATACTAAATAAATGAGAAGCGTTTTCCAAGATTTAAATAATTAAAAGTAAATTGCGAAATAGTATTTTAATATGTTAAAACTGATCACAGCAAATTGTTCTGAATACCCAAAGATAACGAGCGAAATATAGGCAACAACAATCGTGTTGTGAAATTTTAAAATATTACTTTATATGTATATGTGTAGAGATTTAGTGTATTTTCTTTATTATTTCCCAAAAATGTATTTACATAAAAAATTTATTTAAAAATTTTGCTAAATATGAACCAACTTCTATGTTAAATAATTTTTTTTTTTAATTCAATTTCTTATATTTCTTATAACAAAAAATATTTATCTAAATTTTACAATATTCATTAATAGTGCTGCAAATACCTTAATTATTATGATTTCTTTTCAAAGTTTAATTTTGTATTTTATTTTTTATTTTTTGTAACTTCAGAAACCAAAAATTTACTAATTCTTAACTTTATACAATTTATTTCAAGACTTAAAGAATTAAATGTTGAGTTTCGGGCTGTGTGTGACTTGAGGCTCGCTCCTGTGCGTGTGTGTTAGTGTGTGGGTATGAATGTACATACAAATGTTGTGTGTGTGTGTGTGAGTGTGTGTGTCTATGTGTCTCTTGACGCTGTTAGTTGATGTCAAAACGTTGCGCCTAGAAATAGTTGTGTATTAGTTATGGGAGTGTGAACGTGGGCGTGTCTGTTATGTGGCTTATGCTAATTTTACATTTTAAGTTACATTTTAAATTAAGCAACAAATTGAATTTGTTGAGTATTTTTTTCTTTTCCCCATGATAATATTTAGTTGTTCTTGTTCTTCTTCTTCTACTTCTTGTAGTTTTTGTAATTGAAATATTCTGAGCAGTTGTGCGTTCGCTTTACGTTGTTGTTGTCTTTTTTGGCATGCTTCTTTTTACTTACTGAACAAAAGTTTTCCTCTTTGTTTCTTTGAGTAAGTTGCCTTAAACTTAAAGGACTTGATAATAGGAGTTTTCATGTTGTTGTTGTTTATGTTGTAGCTGCTGCTCTTGATAAACGCAGTTAGGATATGTCTCATTATATATATGATCTGCTTATGGTGTCTTTCAGACGCATTCTATGCCCTGATCTCGTAACGGTGCCTGAGGCGGAAAAAAAGGATAGTGAAAATTGTTAGAAATATTTTTCTAGTGTTTACAAGTGAGAAGTTATCCAAATAAATATAATTCTAAGCATAAACTTTATTATAAAGTAAAATATGACAAAATAACTCCGAAAACGTAGATTATATTACCAAGAGGCCAAACATATAAATATTATCAGTAATTTTAAGGTCTTCACTATATGAAAACTAATAAACTATTGTATTAAACTCAAAGAGAAATATACATTTAATAAAAATAAAAAAAGTTATTTTCAAACTAGGCTTAATAACATAATATAATATAATATATGCATAGATAGATTAACATTTATAAAAAACTAAACATGGAAAAACATTATATGATATTAATATTAAGTAATTTAAATGAAAAATATACAAAAGCAAAATACGTAATTGAGAATGATGTTATGTATTAAACATTTAAAATATACAAAAAAAAAAGGAACGGATTTTACATTAATTTGCATTGATTTCAATGAAAATTTCTGTGGTAATCAAGCGCAATGGAAAATCACGCTTAATGACATTTTGCTTAATTTGGCATAATTATTTTGTTGTTTTTCGCCGCTAACAGCAAAATTTGGCGTGCTAATTAAAAAGGGTAAAAGGCGAGACGAAAAATGCAAATACAATTTAATTTAAATATTTTAGTAAATTATCTGAAAATTCAGCACAATGCATTTTTGACGCTCCATTGGCACATTTAAACGGCACTCTTTTGGCAAATTGGCCAATTGATATGCGAACCTTGATTGTATTGCAATATAGCCGCCATTCAATTATATGGCATGGCCTATAGGAGGCGGTGAATTGCTGTGTCAGTTAGTTTTCAACAAATAATTGGCCCCTCCGGTGTTATGTGGCTTTTGCCGATTTATTAATTCGCCATAAATTAAATCATTCAGCAATAAAATCGCAATTATAAGCAACAAACGTTATAAAAATAATACCAATTGAAATTATTGTGCATATTTATTTACTTTGCATGCCGCAACTTACCTTTCGCTATGGGCTATGTTTATAATTTTTTGTTTTGTTCGCTCGCAGCGTGCAGAATGCATAAATAAATATGGATAAATATACGGGGAAGTCATGTATGTCAACGGGATTATGCACATACAATTTATGCATAATTGTCGTAATTAAATGTGAATAGCTGGTATTGGCTTGAGAGGAAAGCTGGAAAGGCATCTCCGGGCTGCCGAAGTTTAAATACCATTGCAGATACAGCATTTATTTAGCCGCATATTAATTGTACAGCAATCTATTATTTAGTAAAATATTTTGGTCCGCAGTGGTGATCATTTTTAGTATAATTTTCTTTAAACAATTGCTTTTACACTATTTTGAATATGAATACATATTTAATCAGACTACATAACGTTTCGACAACTTCGCTTTAGCATTAATTGTGTTTGGATGGTTGAAATAGCTTGACATGGTCAGAAAAGTGAGGAGTAATTGTTAATTAAATACACATCTATGGTTTTATCTGCTATGCTGAAAGCATATCTGGAGAGCACCAACCTCAGTTAACTTATTCAAGTAAAATAGCTAAAAGTGTCAAACTTGGTTTCAAATAATTTTAATATTAACTTAATTTTGGCTGACAAAATTAAAAGTGAAAGAAGTTATAAAAAGATAGCTAAATATGTCAGCTTTGGAACAGCTTAAGAAGGTCACTACCATAGTCGCCGATACGGGTGACTTTGAGGCGATTAATTTGTTCAAGCCCACGCATGCAACTACTAATCCAACGCTTATATTAAATGCTGCCATTATGGAGCGCTATCAATATCTAGTAAACGATGCAGTTAACTATGGTAAAACTAAGGGCGGCTCGATGACCAATCAAGTAGAGGAAGCAATGGATTATTTATGCGTGTTATTCGGAGCTGAAATTTTGAAAATCATACCCGGCAGGGTATCAACTGAAATAGATGCACGCCTTTCATTCGACACGTCACGAAGCGTGGAGAAGGCCTTAAAATTGGTAAGCTTATATAAAGCGTTTGGCATAAGAAGAGATCGTATTCTTCTCAAGCTAGCGTCAACCTGGGAGGGCATAAGAGCCGCCGAAATACTGGAAAAAGAGTATTACATACACTGTAATCTGACGCTTCTGTTCTCATTAGTTCAGGCTGTGGCCTGTGCGGAGGCTGGAGTAACATTAATCTCGCCATTTGTGGGTCGTATTTTGGATTGGCATGTGGAAAATACAAGTATCAAAACGTTTCAGCCACAGAATGATCCGGGCGTCATATCTGTTACAAAAATCTATCATTACTTTAAGAAGTATGACTACAAGACGTCGATTATGGCCGCTTCATTTCGAAATACGGGCGAGATTAAAGCATTGGCTGGCTGTGATCTGCTTACGATTAGTCCAGCTTTATTAAGTGAATTGAAGGCTGATCGAAATGATGTTCAAATCCACTTATCCGTATCAAATGCCAAACAGCAGAATATTAGGAAAATGTGCATTTATGAAAACAAATTCAGATGGCTAATGAATGAGGATATCATGGCCAGTGATAAGCTAGCCGAGGGCATCAGGAAATTTACAATGGATACTGTGAAATTGGAGAATTTACTAAGGTCATTATTTTAAGACTTATTCGATAAAGACTCCTAAAGCGCCTGCTGTACTCTCCAAGAGCCCATATTATTAGCTTTTGGGATATTATATTTCTATAGCTACTTTTGTTGTGATCAATACACTTCTTCTTTTAAACTGCAATCTATTGAGATATTTTCTTTTTCAACAATAGAACTTCCCCATTAATTTCGCTACAACCCATAAGTACATAAGCGCGCATCCATATTTTTGTTAGACACACTTATGAGATAATATTTAGAATTATGATAAATTTATGATACAACATATTATTATTAACTGTTAGGTATAAATACTCAGATATTGGCTAGTTGCCGGAACAACGATCAGCAAGAATGGCATATCTCTCAACTTGTACTTCAATTACTTATGCATAGTTTATACTTAGCCCGATACAATAAAACTTAAATAGTTGCCAGTCTCTCTGGTTGAATGCAGATGTGGCTTAAACCCTATTGACTACTTATCCATCTATGTACAACATTTAGTTCTAGCTTAAGTTTAAAACTCTGTTTGCTGTCGGCCAGCTTAAAATCTCACATAGCTAAAGTCATTTGGATTTGGATTTGTCGCTGATGTCACTATTGACCCGCTTACCTCTTCCTCGGTGGCCGGGACGTATCGATTAATCGACGTATTCTTCTCCAAACTGAACGTATCCTCAGTGGTCTTATTGTACGCGGGATTCTCAAAGTTAATCGTATTGCCGCGCTTCGGATATCTCTTGATAAGGCAGTAGAAGATCTGTCGAGTAAGGAAATACAAATTAGTTGCTTAGCTGCTACCTGCTAGCTTTCGCTACTACGAAACAAATAGCTGCTACTTACGCATATAATAGCAGTTCCGAAAAGGAGCCCGCCTATGACTATTAGGGCTATTTTGCCGGAGTCGCTGCCCGTTGTTTGCGTCGCCTCAGTGTTGTTGCTGCTGCTGCTGCTGTCCGGGTGAGTCGCGTTCTTAGCGATGCCAGTGTCTACAGGGTCAAAAGAGAAGGAAAATAACAGTGAGTTTTATTCATTTCAAACTATAAATATATTTCACATCATGTTTAATACCAAAACCAAAATAAGTACACAAAAGTAAAGGAATTATTAGAATAAAAGAAGACCATATCCAATAAAAAAAATACATTTCCAAGATTCGACACATCTTGCTTAAGCCTATTTCATTAAAAGTAATCAAATTACTTATTACATCCGTCGATTATTTAACGTAAATTGTCTTAAGCACTCTCTCTTCTTTAAAACCCACTATACTTCACTTAATTAAATTATTACCATTCTAATAAGTCATAGCTAAATAAAAAAATAAAAAACCTATTTAAAATATACTTCACATGTTTCTTTAACATATCAAGTTAAATAAATAATCCAATTACTTTTGGATAAGTCGATTAATTTGAGCAAAATGTTTTAAGCACGTTCTTCTAGAAATTGTCCTTAATATCTCTTAATAAGCATTAGCCGAAGTAAAAATTCCAGGGGTTCACACTTGACGTGTCTTGACTTCTGTTGTTTTTCTTTTTTGGTTATCCTGTCCAACCCAAATATAATTAAAATATCGCGTTTTTTTTTTTGAGCTGCACCGGGGAAAAAGTCGACGTCCCGTGGTGAATATTTTCACCGTGTTCCTAGCTGTACCAATACTCCTCCCCACATCCGTTTTGTGCTCGGTTTTTTCAGTAGTCAACTTTTTGTGTCACGCTTTTTGCCTTTTGTAAGGTTGTTGTCTGTGCGACAGGAAGTTGTAGGATTTTTCCGCTGTCAACATAATTCGTTTTCATATTTTCCGTTTAGAATTTGTTCAAAAGCTAAGAACAGGACACAGAACACAGGACACAGGACGCGGGGCGCAGAACGCGTTCGCCTGGCAAAGGATGTGCCGCATTTAAGGGCATTGCACGAACTGTCGCCTCTTCATCTGCGACTTATGATTGTTCATCTTTGCTGCTTTTTGTTCTCCTTGTTGATTTTATTAATTTTTTTTCGCTATAGCTTGTCGGAATTTCCATGAACTGAAAACTGGCCGCCTGTCGAGCCGGATTAGTACGAGAATGTGACGCATATGGCAAGGCAAGCAGCAGGAATTATCATTAGAAGTTGGCCGTGGCAACAGCTGCACAGCATCAATTGTCAGTGGCAATTGGGAAGGGAAAAGCCAAAGACAGACGATGGATATTTGTAGGTTGCGTTCTGCGTAGGTGCTAGCAATTTATTTGAGGCAATAACAGACAGTCAAGTGGCTAAAGAAAAGCAGTTGGAAAGCTCTACGCATATTTGCCACATTAATTGCACGTTGTGTGTGTCTATTTGTATATGTATATGTGTGCGTGTGTGTGGGTGTCTAATATAATACTATAAGCTTCCTTCAAATGAATTCGTGGCAGGGGCCAGTCAACTTTTCTATAATTTATATTCTGTTTCCGACACAGCTAAAAAGGTTACACAGCTGTGAAATATGCCAAATTTAATATGCAAAGATGTTCGGAAAACAAATTTTTGATGCGATTCAACAGAATTTCATTAAATTTTTGTCAAATAATATATGCGATGATATTGGCCAAGTACTACTGATTAAAGCGATAAGTTCTACTTGTATTAATTTAACTAAATTTCTTGAATTTTTCTTAACATTTTATTTATGTAAATACTTTAATACTTGTAGCCAGTTTTGGGAACACATTGCTACTGACAGTCGGCCATCTGCCCTCTCTGTTTGCCATATTTTATGTACTCCCATAAATGTCATATATTATTGTCCCTCCCTAATCTATAGAAAATGCAATTTGCCTGCTCCGCAGCACAAAACAAAGTAATGCTCCCCATATTTATTTCTGCGCTCTTTTTTTTTATTTTTTGTTTTTTGTTATAATCCTGCACATATGTTTTATATGATTTTTTTAAAGTGCTTGAGAGGCTCTCAGACGCAGAATGTGTCTGCTACCAGGTGTGTGTGTGTGTGTTTTTTTCGAGCTCGTTTCCGAACGAAATTCACATAAAAATGCGCGATAAAAATTGCGCCTAAGTTCCCAGCTAAGCAAATGAAATAAAAAGGCATAAAATGCTGCCGTTGGGGATGTCACCTTATACTTTTTGTTCTTTCGTGTGTGGCCAGATTAGATAAACAAAGTTGAAAACTTTTGTCGGATATATGTATGTAGATAGGGCAATCGTGTGGCATTTGTTGCCCATTTAAAGCATCCCCGTCTACAAAGTTCCGTTGGCCAGTTGGGCAAACTGGCTGCTGCTGACCAAGTGCAGCCAACGGAAAGTCATCAAATTTGCAAACAGCTGCTGACCCACACAGCAACCACAAAGCTACCCCACACCGCACCCACTTTATGTGTTGGCTATTAAAAATGCAGTCGTTACTTTCGACGTCTGCCAAGAGTTTATGACGTTTCGTGGCACTGTCTATCTGTCATTTCGCCTGCCTTATTTGCAGAGCTTGCCTGCGCTTAATTAAGCAATATCAAATGGGGCGGTGGCTGGGTGGCTATGGAAGATGGGCGAGATTGTTACTTTACAGTTACAGTTATTATTTTCCAATGTCAGTCGCTGTTAATAAGCCCCTATTATGTATATTAATTTCTGGCCTACAAGTTAAATCATTGTATTTTTTGTGTCAGTCTGAAAGGGTACTTGGGTTTATTTTTTTCAGGGAACTGAAACTGGAATATGTATATCTATATATATATATATATTTCATATATTACATATATAATCGAACTGTGCATTTTAATATATGGGGACATACTTTAGAAAAGCAGTCACAGTCTGTCACGATATTTGTCAATCACAGCGTGGCAGTCACAGTTGCGCGAATATTGCTCAACACTGCTGGCCATGGGAAAAGTAGCGCAAACCGCTAATTGAAATTGTAGTTATGGCCAGCTTGCCTTGGCTGGGCCATCTAATTGAAATAGTCCTTAACTAGTTTATAGTTATTTACTTGATCCCTCGCCACATCTCCCATCTTTGGGCTCGGCAAACTTTTGTCTAAGCACTCCAACGCTAAGTCCTGGAGTCCTTAACTGCTCTCATCATTATTTTCCTTGGAATTGTATTGCACTCGAGCAGGTTTGCGGAAACGTAACGGTATTTACTTGAGCCGCTTAGCGTTTTCTTCTGCTTTATTCATTTGAGTTTTTTTTTCATTTCTTTTTTTTTCTTTTTCCTTTAAATTGGCGTAATTAGGGGCATTTCTATGGGAAGCCAAGTGCTCAGCTCGAGAAGAAGCCGATTTCGGTAGGCATAGCAACCAACAAAGTGGGGTCTGCCACCAGCATATTTTCTGGTCAGATTAATACATGTGACGTGGTGAAAAGGTATTTCCATGGGGATAGCAGCAAACAAATATTAAATTTAAAGCACTGCTCAAATTATACTGCTGTCAAAAATGCCAAAAGTGTTATTCAAATGAACATGAGCATGTGAAATGTGGTTAAGCATGTGAAGCGCATCATTTTATCAAGGGTATTCTGGTCAAAAAAGAGAATCATAAAGGAATTAATTAAACATGTGAGCTAAATGAAGTGAAAGCTTTATCGCTTGAGTAACTAAAAAGTGTTGAAAACAGCAATTTAAATTATAAAACTGACTTGATTTGTTTGTTTGGTGACCTCTTTTAATAATTACAGTATGTTTCCAGGTTGGCCGGAAGCCAGCTTGTATGAAAAGTTTTCTCTAATTGGGCAATTTGTTAATCACTATTTTCTTCTTAATTTAAGCTTAAGTTAAATGTAAAATTTTAAAATAAAGTTAAATAATTTTGGGAATCCACTGTCTATGCTGAAAGCATTAAATTGTTGTGTTGTGAAAATTGTGAAAATGTCAAGTTGCTAAGGCAGCTGCAAAGAACTCTAGCTGATTGGCGAGAAATCAATTTTCTTTTAAGTTTAGCATGCAGAAAAAGACAATGTAATTGCGATTGTCTGAGAATCTTGTTGTTTGATTTCAACGTTATTTGCAACATTTTATATTTTTTTTTATAGATTTCTTTTGTATCTCTGTGCTTATTGTATTCACTTCTCAGAACTGTTGTGCAGGACCTCTTATCTTTTATCGTTTTGAATGGATCAAAAGTAATGGCTAAAGAAATTGGTTTTCCCAATTGGCATCATTAACTGGTGGCGCGACAATCAAATGTAAATGAACCATAGATAGAAGCAATGCTTGCATATTTTGTCTGCGTGTGTTGCATATTTTCGGCGGACACTGTGGTAATTTATTCTTAACTTTGCGCCACGTTTTTCACATGGCAATAATGTACAGCTCTAGCTGTTGACAGAGCCAATTTTCATCCTGATGAATGCGACCGAATGTGTGACTGATGTGGATGATGAATATCTGGTTAAACTATTTGCTACCCCTATAAACCCCATCCCCCATCCCCATCCACCCTTAGGCTGGTAACCCTTGCTCCTATTGCTATTGGCCATGTCGTTGCTGTGTACAATTTAATTTCATGGCGATTTGTTGAGCGACGATGACAACGCTTGCCAGTCAGCAAGTCAGCCAGTCAGCTGCCACTGTGGCTGTCAGCCGTTCATCATCGGCATCCACATCCACATCCACATCCGCATCCTTGTTCGCATCCGCATTGTCATCGCTTTTGGCAGAGTTGCGCACAAATTGCATGCAGAAATGCTTGGGTGTAAGTGTCATAGGGTTGTCGCTTAAGCGGGCACTGCCTTTGAGCTTGTGGCATGGGTTGCGGACGATGCTTGGGTATTTGGGTGGCAACCATTGTTGCCATTAAACATGTCACTAGCGCATCCTTTTCGTTGGTTTTACCCCTACCAGATATTTATGTATGTTTTACGTGGCACAACATTGTTGTGGCTGCCTTTGTAAGTGTGTGTGTGTGTGTGTGTGTATTTTGAGTGATTATGTCGATATCATTGATGTTGATTTATGATGATGACATGTGAGCGTTGGCGTCGCTGGATGCATGTGTAAGAAATTGCCGTGACAAATGGCATACAAAATTAAAAGAGGGAACGTGAACCATTTACATACATTGAAGAGTATGTCTGCCTGTGTGTGAAGTATTTGTTGCTATCACAATAAGACATTAAGTTATGAGTGGATAAAAGAAGAAAGCAGAGGCAATCAGGTATAAACACACACAAATAATGAGACACATATATATTGGGAAAAACAATCAGTGAACAGAGCAAAAATAATGTGTTACAATTAATATGGTATACGGGGACGTTAGAATAGCTACCAACAACCAATACCTGAATAAATGTGAGTGGACGAGATTATAATTATGTAAAAACCTTTACCAAAAATATTTAAAAATTCTTTTCTTAATTTCTTATAAATAATAATTTAAAGCCAAATTATAGAATACGTATAAGCAGTTTTGATTTATTCTAGGCTTTTAAAGTAAACACAAAAAGGAAATTCTAGAAATGAATAAAAGAAAAACTACAATTTGTATTTGCACATACAAATTACCAACACCAGCACAGGCATAAAAGAAATGGAAAATAAAATTCATACCCGGCGCTAAACTGGCCGCTTCTTGCGGTAATTTCGCGTATTTTGGCGTTGGCGATGTTATTGCAGGCGTAGTTGGTTTTGCTGTTGTATTAATACGCCTCGTGGGTTGCACGGGGCGTATGTGTTCTATCAACCGGAAACAATAGGGGAAAACATTAAATTTGAACAAAATAAATAATAAAAGAAAAAACATAAAACGAAATGCAATTACAATGGAAATAACATCAGAGCACATGTTAATGGCCTTAATAAGGCTCAACTGCCGCGTCGTGGTTGCAGCAACCACAACAAGCACACGTTGCCATTCAACCGCGAACGCAGAGGGCCGTGCTGAAAATTACAGCTGCCACTACTCCGGCTGTGTGCATCGAATACTTCGAATGCGTTCACAAAGTGCATTTTACGCCGAGACTATCCCCCAACCCCACCCACAAAAACAGTAAACGGCAAAGCTACTTACGATCTTCGATGCACATGAGACCATCGGCCATGAGCTTGAGGCCCGTGGGACAGGCGCAGGAGATGCGAGGACTGCGCTCATTGATGCGCGGCGCCGGCAGGCAAAGATGTGAGCAGTGACCATTAACCGATTGGCAGTGATTAATGCCATCGGGCTGGCGATACGGATGATACACATGAATGACCATGGGATGTTGGAGCTGTGAGCGAGTAGAAAATGTAATAAGCATATATATATAAGGATCATCCTCTTTATGTTTAAGTTTACCCACCATATGCACAGCTGTGATGGGCTCCACATCCTCCCCTGTGAACTTGTTGGCCTTGAAGACTGTCTGCTTGTCCCAGTCGGTCCAGTAGATGTAGTCCTCGAAGGTGCTTATCGAGAAGGGATGTCGCAAGTACTCCGTGGAGTACAATATTTGTCTGCGCTGTGAGCCATCGTAGTTGGCCGAGGAGATGACATTCAGCTTGCCATCCACCCAGTAGATGCGCTTCCTCACCAGATCTAGAGTGATGCCATTGGGCCACTTCACATCATAGTTGATAATTGTGGTGCGATGGGAGCCATCCATGCCGGCGCGTTCGATGCGTGGGGACGCTCCCCAGTCCGACCAGTACATCCACCCCTCAATGGGATCCAGGGCAATGGAGCGTGGTATGTCCAGTGAATCCTCGATCAGCACTTTGCCCATATTGCCATCGAAGTTGGTCAGCTCGATGGTGCACTTGTGCGTGTCCGTGTAATAGACATGGTTGTAGATCCAGTCCACTGCGAGGCCATCCGACGTAACAGAGGATTGCTTCAGCACCACGGTCTTCTCGTTGCCCTCATCGATGGGCGCCTTGTAGATGCTCTGCGTGGTCACATCGCTCCAGAAGATCATGCCCGTGCGGAACACAAAGTCCAGCGCCGTCGCAGACTTTGTGTTATTCACAATCGATGTCATCTCCATGTGATCCAGCGCAATCTTGCGTATATCATGACGACGTGCCAGGAGCAACGAGGCGTGTCCTTCGGTTGCCTTGCAGCGTGTGTGATTCCGAGGATCTCGCATGTAGCCCGCCTCACACTCGCACTTGAAGCCGCCCACTTCATTCACACAGATCTGGGAGCAGACACCTGGTTGTTCGCACTCATTGACATCCAGACAGGTGCGATTGTCTCCTGATAGTTTGTATCCCTGGTGACAATCGCAGCTGTAACCCACCAGGTGGTCCACACAACGATGCATGCAGCCACCATTTCTCGAGGCGCATTCATTGACTTCACATTTGCCAGCCGGCTCATCCTCGCCATCGGGGCAATCCTTGCGCTTGTCGCATACCTTGGATAGGGGAATACATTGTCCGCCTCCACAATCAAATTGGCTAGTGGCGTTGCAGCCCTTAGTCTGAGCCTTCAGTCTGCACTCCCGTTCATCGCTGCCATCGGCACAATCCGCCTGCCCATTGCAAGCGAGATGGCCGGCAATACAGCTACGATCGCCGCATTGGAACTGATCCGGTCTGCAGGTGATGTTCTTGCAGTTCGAGGCATGCTCATCGTCGCCGTCGGGGCAGTCGCGATCTCCGTCGCAGAGCCAGCTTTGGTGCAGGCAGGTAATGCGATCCCTGCACTGATACTCATGTGCCAGGCAGGGCGTCACAATCACCTGCGACTTGGCGCAGTCCTGTAAAGATGAAATTAAGAGATAGACAGTGTAAGAATTAGCAAAGTAAAAATGCAAGGACAAGTTGAAAAAATATGTATATATTAGTAATACTATTAGTATAATTTCGAGAGAGTATTATTTAGTTTATAACACCTGTGGTCTGTGTGTGGACAATGCAATTGGTGGACTGCTGTGCATAGTTGACCTTAAAAATGCATCCTGACCATTGCCTGTCAAAGCGAACTTTACTTGAAATATGCACAGCAGCTACTACGCAATCGGCCAAGTTCAGCACACACAGATGTTTATATATCTATATATATGTATATAGAAATATTTACAGTTGTGTGTAAATATGCAGTACAGCGTTTGCTTGTTGCTGGGATGGCTTCGTCCATTGCTGGCATACTATCTCAAGTTGCATACTTTTCGGGGGCTGCTTGCAAAAATGTTCACATTTTTTTTTTGCGCATAGTTTTTCTCTTTCAACAAGCAATTTTAGACAGTGCCTCGTTGCTTGCTGCTTGGTGCTTGCTGCGACCTGCTTGCCACTGCCACTGGAGCTGCTTGCCGGGCTGACAACAAAAGCTGCGCATCGCTCACATAACTGCTCTTTTGCAATCAGTTGCCAGCGTCAAACGCTGACGTCGACGTTGCCGGCTTTGAGTAATGCGTCAGCGCTGCATAATTTATGCTTCCCAGTAAGCATATAAAAATATATATTTGCACGCGGGTTGCTTGAGAGATTTCGACTTAGATTTCGTTGATATATAATTATTATTAAATACTTTTTTTTTAAATAATTCACCCTAAATAAATAATAATGAATAATAAAGCAATAACTGCTTAAAGTTTATAATCATTCTGTGCTCATTATGAATTGCAACAATTTCCAGCTCAAATATTTATTTCAATAACTTGTCATTTTCGTTTCTTCAATTTCTGGATCAATTCTCGCATTTGTGGTTATTTAGTGCAGCTGAGCTTATTTTCAGCTAGTATGATTAACAATGAAAACTTACGCGCTCGTCGTCGGCACCCGGGCAATCGGGTTCGCCATCGCAAACCCAACCCTTGGGAATGCAGGCGCCATTGCTGCAGGTGAAGGTGTTGTTCCTGTTGCACTCGATTTTGGGACAGTTGCGCTCATCGCTTCCATCGCCGCAGTCATCATCGTGATCGCAGACCCATCGCTTCTGAATGCAACGCCCATTGCTGCAGGTGAACTCATCGGAGCGGCAGGTGGTATCTGTGGAAATCATCATCTTCATGTAAGACGAATTTCTTGAATGTGTATGTGTGTGTGTGTGTGTGTGAAGGAGAATTTCATAGTGGTACTTATGGCAATGAGTTTGTATGCTAGTATGAGTTGTGGTTAACAATTGTGGAGAGTTAGGTAAACAAGAAGCATGGAAACCAAAGCCAAAAACTTAAAAGCACCAAGAACAGAGACTGAAATATGTGAGACATAACTCAACAAAACCAACACCATTATAAAAATTGCCAACGCAACGCGCCAGGGGATAAAAACCAAAGAGATTTGTTGCCACAACAACGACAACTACAACAACAAATACAATGAATATGTAACAAAAGCATTGCAAACTAAAGTGTGTGCTGTGTGTTGCTGCTTGACAGTGTGTGTGTGTGTGTGTGTGTGTGTGCGAGTGTGTGTAAATATTTGTGCTTTATTGCATGAGTATTGTTTAGGTAAGTAATACACAATTCTTGCAGCAATGTGTAGCACACTTATGGCCAGCAAAATTAAGTGTGTCGCACACTAACTGCCACACACACACACACACACACACACACAAATACACAGAGAGCAGCTAAACTAAATACATAAGAGAATTACGATACTACTGCCGACAGGGCTTTAGTTACAGTTAAAATAGAGATTAAAATTTGATGGCTTACTGCACGTGGCCTCATCGGAGCCATCGCTGCAATCTTTGCTCTGATCACACATCCAGGCCAACGGTATACAGCCCACATCGCCGCCCTTGCAGGCGAACTCATCCTGTGAGCAGGGTTTGCTCTCTGCAATATACAAATAGATGATGGAAACAAATGTGTTAGTTTTACATGCTGATGCCAAATGATGGGACGTAGACTTTTAATTTGACTTTGTGTCCTGGAAGCTGTAAAAGGATTTCCCCTTGTTGTGTTGGATAAAAATTATTATTGTTGTATATGTTCAAGAAAACTCCTGCATAAGTGAAACAATTTTAGTCTTAATTATCCCAAATGTTTTCTGATTGATTTGAGTATGTTAAAGATGACGAGGTCCTACAATTAACTCAGTTTATCCATTTTATTAAATTGATTATGAAAACATAATATTTTAAAACATTTTAAATGTTAATTGCATTTTAAAACATGTCTGCCATATTTTGTATGCACAAATTTTGACACATTCAAAGAATTCCATTTGACATGGCAAAATTGTAAGCCTGATGGAAAAAACGAAATGAAAATATTCTATAAAATACGTAAAATACATTAAAATGTTAAAAATTGATGGCATGACACAAAAAAAAAAGAAAAGAATTTCAACAAAATGAAATAAAGTGGTTTACCAACAGTAACGAGCAGCATAACTGCTGTAAAAATTGCCCAAGATAACCAGGCCTAAATTTAAAGTCGTCCCAAAAACGAGTATAAAGAGCAACTAAAAGACAAAACGAACATTTGTGTTAGAAGCATGTAAAAAATTTATGTTTGTATGTATGTCGAATGGCTTCTAACTGTCTGCCTAATGGTGCTGCTTAGTTAAATCTTTGATTACTGCATCACTAGCACATTTAGGGGTGTGTTTCTAGTTGGGGCACTGCCCTAAAGCGTGCAACAGACTTTTATCATGACGATGCCTCCTTGAGACTCTAGTGTTGCTTTGGCACTGTAATTAAGTTTATAAGAAGCAGCAGGAGTTGAAGTCAAAGTCCAATTGTGGCTGCCACATGCCAAGCAAGTAATAAACATAGTTGTCGTGCCAGCACTCACACACACACACACACACACACAATCACACAATCACACTATCACACTTGCACACACACACGCGCACTCATTTAGAAATATAGAGCAACTCGAACTGGGGCTAAGCGGGCGGCATTTTATCTAGGCAGTAATTAAGACATTATCAGCCAACACTCCATAAAGTTAAAACGCACACATGCGTACACATTAAAGCAATTATCACACACAGCCAAACACGCAGACTTCTACACACTCTCACACACACACACACCCACAGCTAGATCCACGCATTGTAATAAAAGCCGCCTTGTTGCCTGAAACTTTCATTGAAGTTTTACCAGACGGACATTTAACAAAGCTGACAAGACACACACACACACAAACACACACATGCATACTTGCATGCATACACCCACACACACACACACACGTATACGTATACACATAAAAACGCTTGTGTTTAACCCTAAATGCGTATTATTTTTTCCTACTTGCTTTTGTTTCTGTTGCCTGCCACTCGACGCGTGAACTGAATGTCCTTTGTTTTGTGCTTGCTTCGGCTTCGCTTGATTTTGCTTGATAAGATTATGTAATTCCTGATGTGTGTGCGAGTGCGCCATGGGCAATAAAGGCTCATAACACCACATGACATACACACACACACACACATACACACACACTTGAATAAATATGCTTTTTGACGCTGTTGTGTTTGTGTTGTTCACCGTTATTTGCCACGTTACCTATGCGCAAAATTTTTTTCGCATTTTTGTTTTTTTGTTTTTTCTTTTTTTTTGCTGGCAGCTTCAACATCGTTGCAAATAAATTAATTTATTATTATTTTACGCTTTGCTATTTGATATTTTGCATGCACAACATGTCGTATTCGTGATATGACTTAAATTGGAATTTATTGCAGCTATCGAGCGAACGCGTTTATTTTGGCAATGGAATTCAACAGGAATTCCACCAGTTTGAGAGTAAGAATTACTCCGTGATGCAAAAGTTAATATTACCAAAATTTAATAGACCAATTGAGATGGAAAGAAAAACAAGGATCAGATTTAAGCTTGCAAAATTGATGTTGTTGTTTATTATAAAGTTGTGTTCTACGCTTGAAATTCAAACTGAAGATTTTAGAAGGAATTTGTAAATAAGTTTCTGGCTCTGACTCTTATAATTCTTACATTTCTCAATAATTTGTCATTGATTGATTTGAAATCATATTTGGCAATCTAGGAGCAGTCTTATAAGCCGCAAATTATTATATGCTATGTATTAAAATCGGTTTTAATGTTAATCTTCCAATATTATATTTTATTGGCCACAATTTCTCCATAAGGAATTCAAGTTGATATAAAATAAGTTAATTATTGTAAGCGAAACAAGCAAACTTTGTGAAAATTTCAAAAATTTAAATAGGTTTAAGATATATTTGTAATTAGAATTAAGATTTCCAAGCGAAATTATGTCAATATAAACCAATTTGCAATATTGCGCATACGCAACGTTTTTATGATTTCATTAAATAAGCTTTATTGCTGGCTAGTTTTGTGGAAGTGCGACTAGGACTTCTACTTTCCGTACATATATATTTTACAATTTTAATGCCACTATTTTGCTGAAGTCGTAAATGTGGACAGAGGAGCAACAGCAGGACATGTCGCCTGACATCGGTGCCCGGTTCCAGTTGCTAGAACCTGCTGTGGACTTGCTTTGGTTTCATCTTGTGCCAGGCATGGAAAAATCAATTTGCTGGCTACAATGAAAGGCTCAGAACAGCTTCAATAGCGTACGTACATACACACACTCCCACACACACCCACACACACACACTGTTACACCCTTACACAAAAGCACATAACTTTTGTTTTCTATTCAATAGAATTTTCTTGTTATCTGCTGTCGCTGGCTGCAGCGCAGAGGAGCCTGACACAAGAGTAAGTATACTTGCAATTTGATTTTAATTTTATTTAAAATGCTTTTAGTTTATGTGCCTGGCGTGCAGTTGGCTAAGTATGCGCTCACACACGCCAAAGATATCAAAGCCAATGGAGTTTGATGCCTCAGTGCAGCTGTTTGAGTTTTGTGTACATTGTAGTTTACCCATTGTGGAGCATTGTGTTCGCATCAAAGTGAACTTGTGCCGAGAAGCCTTGTTCTTTTCTTTTTCATAGTTGTCAGGGGAGATAGAATTCAATAATGTAAACTTTCTTTGCGCGATAAATATCTTAAAATAGCATGATGACTGGTAAAAGAAAGTGTCCAATTATAGCAGGGAAGTAAGAGACAATATTTAGATTTGGTTTATTTAGTTGACAAATCTTCTTTGTCTTTCCGAGTAATTTAGCAAAAAAATATATAATAAATTTAATCATCTTAAGAAGATTAAAGATTATTTCTAGTCAATTTTTGATAGTTGCATTTTAATCAAAGATAAATATTTGGAAGCCATGTATAAAATGGGTGGCATCATAAGAAGATTAAGGATTATTTTTGGTTTTTGCACATTTTATTAAGATACAGATGAAAGATTCTATCATAAAATATATGTGGCTCCATATCTCTCTTGATAATTCTACATGTATTTAAGTATGCATTAAACGCCTAGTCGAATTTTGCGATTGTCTGTTAACCAACTTTTTTTTTTGTTGCGCGCGTTAAACTTCAATTAACATTCACAACGTTGCCAACGATATAAAACGTCAAAAAGTAGCGTTGAATATACTTTCTTTTTTTTTTTGCCAGGCACATAAAAGCCATAAAATGTCACACGTGTTCAATGACTGGAGTTGAGCAGGAGCAGGAAACAGGAGCAGAAGCAGGAGGTGGAAGAAGGAGCGGAGTAGGTGCAACAGAGCGAATTCGGTTCATGTTAAATTTGTTGAGCCGAGTCCTGCCAGCTCGCCGCCTGGCATCAAAAAAACCACAGACTCAATTTGCGCGCCTTTTCCTTTAATTTTTTTATTTATTTTTTTTGATTACCAGTTTTTATTTCAGCGAATCCGCTGATGAGTTACGAGTGGATTACATCATAAAAATTGCATCTTTTTTTTCAATTACAGAGCGGATAAAAAAAAACAAACAAAAATTACATAAACGTAATAAAGTTTGGATATTTTACGTGGCACATAGTTAGTTGAATGCGACACAGACTATAAATTGCTAAATAAATAGCGCCGAAAAATTGTGCGATATGTAAAAAATAATGATGCTATCCTGGGCATAAAAAATGGCTTAAGAGAAGTACTTGAGAGAACTAGAACGACTAGCAAATACCCTTTTATCACTTTAATTAATTAATGAAATGATCAAATCAAATGGATGTATATCAAAAGGTGCTTAAATATAGTCATACTTTATCTTCGATAATTTTTCGTTTAACAAAGCATTACATTTGTCCAAGTTTCTTATACACTTTGCAACAATATTTATGACCACAGAGTATAATGGAACAGGGGGGTGAGGGGCGTTTAACAGCTGTCAGGGTTAGAAGAGTCGCTTGCTAATGCATAAATACAAATTATTTCCGCTGCTAGCAGCATTTTTGATGCGCACGTCACGATGTTGCTCGGCGTCTTTTGACGGTAATTTATGGACAAGTGATGCCAAGTTTTAGGCCCACCCAAGTCATAAAGTTTGAGATACATGGTGGATAATATACATGGCGTGCATTGAAATAAATATCATGCTTTAAATGCGAGCTTTATGAGCCTTTAAGTTATGAAACCCATTTGTGTGCGAATGTATGAGGCTGCTTTTTTTTCTTTTCTTTTTCCCTTGCCATTGCTTTTCTTGCATGGATTTTTTTAGTGGGTTGCGTAAATCCTCCGGGTTAGTTTATATATGCAAATGTTGCTATAACTGTTTGCTTACAACACTTCAATTCGTCGGAGCCATCGCGACAATCGGGTTCGCCATCGCAGATCCAAGTGCGTGGCACGCACCCCTCCCCATTGTGGCACATGAAACCGAAATTGCTGCACACATTCACTGCACAATTTAAGCTGAAATATTAGCAACCAATATCGTTCATATATATGCTCGTTTGGCTAATACTTACTGCAAAGCCCTGGTGCCTCGTCGGAGCCATCGGCACAGTCATTTTCGCGATCGCAACGCCATTTCTTGGATATGCAGTAGCCATTGTTGCAACGGAACTGTTCAGCGCCACAAGTCGACTCTGTGGTAAAGAAAACATAAAAAAATACATTTAATAAGTATAACAAATCTTTACTTTCGATATGAAATTGAATTTTGCTTCGCTAGCGTTGTCTTAATGTAATTGAAACAAGTGCAAAATAAGTGGAAATGCTTAGGAGTAGCGGACATATGCATACCCTGTAAACAGTTTCGAAATATCAATTAATGCTGAGCTACTTTTGTATGCAACTCGATAAGAGCTACTGATGTAGTTATAAATAGGTATATTATTGAATAAGATATTTAATATAATAAATAATAAAAATTGAGAATGTATTTTGTGTCTTCGACCACTTAAATAACTTTACACAAGTTTAATATGCCTTCCAGCAACTCGATTTAATATTTGATGGGTATCAAAACACTGATAATGGCCACTAAAAAAAATATTAAGAATAAAAGCACTGAAAATCTACTTTTTATGCTTCAATAGCTATCTGTGTCAAAAATAAATGTGATTTTTATGTTGCGGGCCGTGTTGATGCCACTGGCAACAAAAACTTGCCACTTGCTATGCGGGTTGCTCCTTCAAGCCCTGCCATCTTTAGCTTCCATGTTTCTGGTCGGGCTTTTGTTTTATGCAACCATAGTGAAAATAGTTCAGTTATGCTCTTTTCTGGCTATTTTATTTTATTACTTTGCTCGCTGTACAAACGAGTTTTTCTAAAGAATTTTAAGCTTTTAAAATGCTAAAAGCAAAAAGAAAAAAAAAAACTGAATTTCTGCCTTTATGCAGTGACCAACTAATTGTGACTTACTGGAAAAGGGTCTGAAGGTTTTATAAGCGCAAATAAATATGAAAAAATATCGCTATAGAATCTGACTTTTAGATATGTTTAACTATGAGAATTTGTGGGGAACTGGAAAACTGTTAAAAAATGTACACAATTAGCAGAGTATTTTAAACATCTTTAGCATGATTTATTATCAGCTAGATAGGTAAATTACACGATATTTCTGATCGAAATTTAACAATTGATTACCATTTTCATGTTAGAATAGATATATTCAAAATACATTGACAATTTTGATTCTAAATTTATTTCCTTGTGCTATAAACATAACAAAATGAAGTGCAGTTTCAAGTTTGTTTTAATCGTAGAAATATTTATGATTCTTATTGATTCTTATTCTTATTGATAACCAAAATAAGTTTTGCAAATTCTACCTCACAACTTTAATTCTTTAAAATACTGTTAATTTCTGCGTAAATTAGTCAACTGCCCATTTAGAGTACTATAAACAACTTCTCTGCTCAACGACTAAATTTCTTATTTGGTTTTCTTTTTCCATTTGCCAACAACTAAATGGACATTCCCCTGGAGAGAAGGTGATGAATGGGTGGCATTTGCTTTTCATCTGCATATTGCTGGCTAAAATGTAGCACCTTTTAACTGAAACTGCACTCAATTTAATGCCGTAACTCAAATGAATGCGCCCTCCACAGACATTTGGGAATTTTGGCTGGGCTTTAAGTCCAACTGATGCCAACTACAACTGGGAGTCAGTCAACTTGCAGCGGCGACTGCCGTTGCTGCTGTGCGGCAAGTTGCTGCGTGTTACCAATTCCCCATCAGGATCCCCTACTGCCACCAGAAAAATTCCCTGTTATCGCCATAAGCTTTGGAGCAACTTTTGTGTGTGTTTCTCTAACTGCTGTCCTCAGAACAGTCGCACTGCGAAAAATGCGCATCACGTTCTGCGTTTGGGGACTCGCAACGTTCCAAACGTATTTACCTAGCAAAGGAATTTAGCGCCGACATTAAACAAGGATTTGAGTCAGATGTCAACAGCCGTTCAGCCAGTCAGCCAGTCAGCCAGTCACCCAGCCAGTGAGCCAGCCACTCCAGCCAGCAGCAGCCAGATAACAAGCTCTAAGTTTAATGACCAGACCGAAGGCGCAGTAGCTTTAGCTGATCAAAATATTTTGAAATTAATGAAATTTTCTCGATAAAGTTTTCGGTGTAAAACTTTTATTACTGTACGCAGTAAGCAGTTTTCGGCTCATAAGTGAGCTATAAACGAGTTCAGAATGCAATTAAACAATTGTTTCTTATAAAGTTTGTGAACGGCTTTTCTATTTCTTTTGATCTAATTTTTTTTTTTGTGTGTATAACTTTTAGATTTGAACACATTTATTTGTTTTTATGCTGCTGTTTTTCTTTAATTTCTTTTTGAGTCTTAGATTTGTGTAACATATCTTCTTTTTATAAAGCAAGAGTATTCAATCCTGCCCGAAGTTTAATTTGGCTTTCTCTATCTTTTTTACTATCACTCTCACTCCCTCTCTCTCTCTCTCTCTCTCTCTATCTTTCTCTCTCTCTCTCTCTCTCTCTCTCTTTGTCCTTCTACCTCTTTTTCTACTGTCAACCTGTCACTAAATTGTGCTGGCGTATGCCAAACTCTATGCTGCATAATTATTTATTGATGACTTAATAGGTTGACAGCAGAGGCCAGTGTTATATGTACATATATACATATATAATGTCATTCAGTGTGTCAAACAGTATAGAAAGGAAAAAAACAGTCAGCTGTCTACATGTCTGTTGGCAACAGCGGTTTTCCTTCCTTGCCCCATCTCTATATCTGTTGACATTTATCGCGCCACTTTTATTTGAACAGAGCTCATAAATTTGTTCGCGTTGCTTTATGCAGTATTTGTGTAACGCATATTTATATTATCTTTGCTTTACTGTGTCTAAGTGCACACTACACGTACTCGCCGCCCCTTGGCCACGCCCATCCGCAAATCACTGCCACTGCGGCGCCCAGGTGCAAACTTCATTATTTACAGTCTGACGCGTTGCGTCGACAAAAACGCGGATTATGTGGCACCTGAGGGAACGAGGGGTGTATGGGGCGCGAAAGGGCGGCAACCTTTTAATTCTAACACTGGCGAGAGAGCTTGCAACAACAGCAACAACAACAATGACAAATATACACACACAAGTGCTGTGAATGCTCATGAATTTTATGCAATTCATTTAATGCGCTCCTCGCTGCCATTTGAATGCCAGCTATTTTGCATAATAATGAATTGCACTTTGGCAGCGAGTTTAAAGGTGATTTTCGTTGCTGTCTTATCATTTGGCTGTGATATGCAGTATCCTATCAGTGCAACGGCAGCAGCTTGCTCAAGGTTGCCACAACTTGTCGACAGCAGACACAAAAAAGTTAGCCAAACCCACACACATGGCCCAAAGCCTTGACAAAAGTTTCAACAGAATGCAACTTAACTGCCTTCCACACACATCTCCTGCTCCATCCTCTTTCTCTATCCCTCTCTCTCTCTCCTCTGTCTCTCTCTTCTTTTCCTGTAAATCCTTCTCTAGGCGCTCATTTAGAGCGTTTGGTTGTTGCGAAAAAAAAGTTATTTGGTCTCACAAGTGTCCACAAGCCAACTACGAAACTTTTTTGCGGTCATTCATCGATTTAGCGCATTAAAACTTTTCCTGATGTTTGCCATTTTCCATTTTCCATTTGCTATTTGTAGCGTTTTGCGGCACCCTTACGGCTTTAAGCTGACAATTGTATTTTAGGGAATTTATATATACATATAAAATTTAATATAATACTCAATGACCGCTCAGAGGCAAGGCGCCATATACAACTTTCAAGTGTTCGACTTTGTAATACCCTGCAGTGTGTTTTGTTAAAAGTGACAGAAGTCATTTGACTTGAACGGATATCGTTGCAAATTATTTGAGAACTAAGAAAATTATTTATAGTTTATCACTAGTTATAAAAACAATAAAACAGCAATTATAGTAAAATAATCCCAGTACAGTTACGGTTCTGGTAAAACATATAAAATATTTGTGATTTTATTATTTTTAGGGTATTTAATTGAAAAATGTTTAGCAACTAAAATTGCTTTGCCGCCCATCTAATGAAGTTTGTCTGCTGTTTGGTGTTGTTGTTGTTGCTGTTGTTGTTGGGGAGTCAGATAAACATAAATTGAATTGTCTGTTTCATTTAAAAGCCGGAAAAGGGAAGCAACGTGCACAAATTTTACTTTTCCTTTTCGTACTTTATCAACTTTTGCTTTCTGGCTCGCCTTCTCGTCTCAATAAATAAATGAAAAATTTGTGCCGCATTTAGGAAGATTTTCCTTTTCATTGTTTACAATTGTTACTATTGTTGTTGGATTTTATGTGCTTTTTTCTCCTCTCTTTACTTTTATATTCTGTAGGTAGCATCTTACTCACAGCGTGGTGTCCCCTTGGCAAATACATCCATAGTACAAAGAGAAGAGAAAAAGGCTCGTTCTAACATTCCCGCTTGTTATTTATGGCACCTTTTTCACTTTATTGGAGTTGTGCGCTTCACTTTGTCTTTTGCTTCAAGTATTTCAATAAAAAAAAAATAACAAGGGATTTTTTTTTGTTTTTTTTTTGGGGTTTTTTTTTGTTAGGGTAACTGCGGGTTAAGGGACGCCACACGACGCACCATAAATCATTTGAAGAGCCGCTTGGCGTGAGCTTTGAGAGGCTGCTCCTAATGAGACAAACTTTTTACATATGCCGGACGTTTTTTATATGGACAGTAGGTGGCGTTGGGGGCATATCTGTTGAATGGACGGGACAAATGGGCAGCCATTGGCAACACAAGTCCGTTAAAATTGCATTTTAAATGTCGGGCAATTTATATGTTAAGTAAAGCTGCGTCCGGAAGTGGAAAAAGCAAAAGCAAATTGAATTGAGCTCTGGAAAATGTGAAATTAAGTCGTTTTTTTTACTGCTGCTTATCTATTTTATGCCCTGCAGAATTTGGTGTGTTTTGTGTGTTTTCAAAATCGCTTTCGCCAACGTTCCACCAAAAGTCAGTATGCTTTGCTATCTGTATATTTTTTAAAGTTGTCTTCACATGAAACCAAACCCTTTCTGCTTTCGCAAATCAAGCATTTTTCCAGTAGCTTCTTTTTAATAATTTAATATGATGACGATTTGTTAGCGAATTGAAATACTGGAATATGTCAAAATGTCAGACGTATAGTTGAATCGTTTCAAATGTGCTGATATCTTTCTTTAAGAGTAGCGAAAGGAAGCCGATTTGAAGAGAGAATGGCAAGAAATTGGCCACATGTGCTGATGTTCAACCTTTCGCACAGAAATTCGGTGGCCGACGCTGCTACTGCTCCTGCCTCCGTTTGCGGCGGCTGCTTAAAAGTGAGCCATGCATAATTTATGGCTTATAAGGCAGGAGCGTCAGACAAGGATATGTGACTGAATTTATCTAAGGTTTGCAGTCGGCGCACAGACATACGGACATGAATATTTTTTTAGATTTTCGTCTCTAGACTTTTTTTTCGCTTCTACACACATTTAGCTAGCTCTGAACATTGTTGGGCTTATCAGCTGTCGCTTATATATATTTTTTTATTTTTTTGCAAATGTGCTGCATGAATATTTATGCGCTCGATATTGGAAGCGTAACTATATATGTATATATGTATATGTTCATGTATGTGGAGAGTCTTATACATATTTTCCACTTATGGCAGATGTGTGGAAGCTGCTTAAAAGTCGAGCAGCGTCTTTTCGTCGTCGTTGTTGCCTTGTTGTTGTTTACGCGGCGTATGCGCAACGTGGCAAGCGACTTAACGCTGCTAAAAAATGGCTCCTATTGCTCACAGTGTGCTGCTCTTAATGGCCATCCCCCGTTTAGTTGTCTATATGTTATTTATTTATAAATAGACTCTAGCTTTAGCAGTTGACATTATTTCTTTTTTTGTTTGCTGCTATTGCTGCTGTTATTGGTGCCACGCCCAGCCATATAAGATAAAAGGCAAAACAAGAACAATAGCAAGACAACGCATTGAGGCAGACCATAACAGTAAATCGAACAACACTTGAAGGGCAGTTCATGTATTACTTACTTTGTGTCCGGGCATTGAGACCTTATCTAAATAGCTTTAATGTGGTTCCATTTGAATGGTAATAGAAATGAAGAAATCAGCCAAGTTTCTTTCGTTCGAGCACAACTAAACTTTTCAACATTTAGCTCTGTGTATTCTGTTGACAATGTTTGTTCACTTCAGCTCCCATTTCGTAATTGAACTTTCACATGTTCTGCCAATAACATACTTGAAACTAACATAAAAGTTTCGATGTAATTTAACACAACAAAGCTTTTGGCCTACGTAACACGAGCTCCCCCAGCAGCTATTTGGTGTTTGGGGTGTTTAACATAATATTATATGGTTAGAGAATTATAAATTCATACCCGTATCAATGGAAGTTGCATATGTCTTAAGTACTGCTTGCTGTTGAATTTCCTGTAATAATCCGCTGATGAGCAGCAGCTGGCAAACGAGAAAGCTGCGTATTACTCCCATGTTGCCAACTTGCCAGCCCACAATTTGTTTGCAGACTCCACGCTCGCTGTCTGAGTTTCAGCGTTAAATTATATTAGATTATAACGTGGCCTAAGTGCGTGTTTGAATTATTGAATTAAATTGTTGTTCTTTCTCCTCCTGTTTATGTCACACAATTATTTTTTATAATTATTTTAAATGGTTTTTTTTTGGCCGCTAAATGACTGTCAAGAGTTTACTTTTGGCCCAATTATGACGCTGAAAAGCAGGTAGCACCTTTTATTACTTTTATTATAGTTAATTGAAGCAACGTTTATGTGAAAGATCCTTTTTAAATTGACAGTTGTGGAATTTATTTAGTTGATTTGATACCTTAAATGCAAATATTTAATTATTGTATTTATAATTTATATGAACTATATTAAAGCTTGAAATATATTAGAAATATATTTGTCAGAGCTTTAATATTATAATAAGCATAGTTGTCAAATACTTAATTTTATTTTTTTTATGTTCATAACTGAATAGTTTTGAACTCAATTTTTTAAAATTGTCATTAATATGAAAAGGATTATATATTAACTCGATTACATTATGTATAGTTAATAACGCAGTCTCTATATTCATTTCATTTATTTGTTTATTGGGTTATTGGGTTTATTTGCTATAATGCATTTGCACATATGCAACTGGTAGTTTTTAAACACATTTTATTAAACATTTGCATAACTTTATTTATTTATTGCTCCTTTTGTTTGCATCAAATGAAAAGATCGCTTCATTGCATGTTTTGCTTTTAAATATATTTATGTATTTTTTGCCATTGCATAAATTATAAGTTTTAATTCAGCAACGGCTCGTTGCACGCCTTTTTATTCTGACAGGTTGTGTGTGTGTTTTTTTTATTTAATTTCATAAAATAGTAGTTATTTATATATTTCTGAGCACATAATCCGTATATTGAAATATTGCGATTGTTTTTGTTTACTTTTAATTGCCTTTGTTTTCACATCGAATTGTATTCGCCGCCATATATTGATATACTTATTTTTGTTGTTATTGTGGATAAAACTTCATTATCAAGCGTAATTGTTAAATATGAGAACTTGATGCCGCTTTATGACAATTCATAGAGTAAAGTCTGCGAACTGAGCTACAAACTGAAATACGAAACGTCAATGGCAATTGGCCAGGCTTGTGCATTTGTGTCAAGTTCATGTGCTTGTAATCAAGCCCAGAAGCAAACAACACAAATTCAAAACAAACGCCGAGAAAAAAAATAAGGCAGAAATCAAATATGGATAAAATTGATGCGCTGAGCTTGCCATTTTGTCATTTCCAACTAAGAGCAGCGGCTAAGAGAAAAAGCAAAGGAAAATCACAAAACGAGAAGCGCAGAAGCGTAAAGAGCAAACAAAGAACAACTGTGGCGAAAAGGAAAAGCAGACTCTGTAAAAGCTTCCGGTTTTTTTTTGTTCTACTTGGTTTTACTTGGCGCCAATGCGCCGCCAGGCACAACAACTACAACACAAGCACACACACACACACACATCGCAGTTAGAAATTGATATTATTTTAATTTTTTGATATTATTATTATTTTTTTTATTTTGCGGTCTTTTTTTTGCCTGCTTTATTTTACTTTTTTTTTATTTGGCCTAGTAGAAGACTTCGTCTTTTGCTGTTATTTGCCTAGTGGTTTCTAGTCCTGTTGCACACGCACACGTCCGTTTAAATTAAAAGTTCGGAGTTAACTGAGTTTTGAGCATGACGCGTCGTATCTTAAAAATACAAAATGCCAGCCAGCTAACAGCATCCAAAAGCATTTCGGGCGCATTTCGAGCTTCCGCTCAACCGTTGATAAGAGTTCTCACTCACGAGCTGCGTTCTTCTGCTCAAAGTGGAGTGATTTCTGTGCGAGTGAGTGAGTTTTCTTTTGAGCGAGAATAACTCAGTTCAGTGGAGGTTCAGGAAATGTTTAGGTTAGTTGAGCTTATCAACCGTTTGAAAAATGCACCGACGACTGTCTGTTTCTAATCAGCTGCTTTTTGTCAACACACAAAAACAAAAAAAATAATCATAATAATTAAAGTAAAGTGTTGTTATGATTGTTGTTGTCGGTATTCGTATTTGCCTGCTGCTTAATTAGCCTGAGACGCATTAAACACAATCCGTCGCATATTGATAAGGAGCCAAAGCCCGATGACCCGATGACCACCAGTGCAAACAGTACCGGGAATTCCATGGAAATATGTACGCATGATATGTGCATATCTTCCTTCAAGATTCATTGTGAAAATGTGTCAAGTTTGTAACGCTTTTTGTTTGCGACGCATTGAAATATTCAATTGCGAACTCTTAAGTCGCAATTGTTCAGTGCGAGATAAGTTGGGAATTACTCAGTTAAACTTAATATGACTTCATTTCCTTTGAAAGACCATGTATCATCTGGTAATACTTTCAACGAAATTTGAATCATTTTGAAGACTGCTGTTGATCATCAACTATGTAACACATTTCTTATTGCTTATGTATTTGCGTGTTTATACACAAGCATCTTAAATATTGAAAAATAGTATAATTTTTTCTAATTTCGGATCAGTTCTAAAGTAATAGAAATGTTATTGACATATAACTTATAGCCCGATTCCACTACGCTAAACATTTTTTGGATTCCAATTATAAAAGCTGATTATCTTTAATCCAATAAAAAATAAATACATTTAAACATTAAAATCGATTTAATTTCTATTTAAATAAGAGCACATAAAAATTGTGCGCAAAATAAATCGCGTGTAGGTGTTTAACCATTGTAACCAAGAGTCGGCGATCCGATTTACAAAATAATATATATATAATATTGAATCTCGCTTTAAATAGCAACGAGTTAAGTAATTTTTGCTTAAGTGTTTGCACAGCTAACCTTAACTTGAGGTACTTCATTGTTATTGTTTTGATGCATTTGTATTTTAAGGGCCTTAAGAAAAACAACTCACAATCGCTATTCTAAGCGTAACACTTACTTAGTATGAGCGTTTTTATTATAATTCCCGTGTTTAGCTGCACTCAAATAAAACGAGCTTTTGCTTGTTGTTCTTTTAAGAAAAAAAGTGTGTCTGCGCTTTAAGCATGATGCAATGGTTCAGTTAGATTGCACTTGACTTGTATTAAACACTCGTCAAATTAAACTCAACTCGTGTTTAGCTGTTCTTTTGCTGAGCGCTTTTTGATCTGGCTTAGTGCAACACGAGGCTCAAGGTTTTTGTTTGTGCTGCAACCACATATCAATTTGTTGAACCTGGCTAACAGTTGATTTTAAAGTGAGTGGCATTGGCTTTTAACGTAAATACACAAAAATGACATAGGTAAACAATATATATATGTCACATATCAAATACAACATTAATACAAATTGCATGTTTCTTTTTTGTTTACATTTTGTAAAAAATGTTTTAAGTTCTTTGTACAACAACTGTAAGAGTTGTTCAACTTTATCGAGGCGTGACTAACTTATTTGCCCGCACTGTGCAACTATTTAAAGTGTTGGCCCTAAAAGTAGGCAATACCAAATTTCAAAAGTTTTGCCAACCAAGCACAAATAAGCTGCCATCTAAGTTGCTACAAATTAAATGCATGGGGCTAATAAACTATACCCAGACATACGCGCACACACACACACACACACACACACACACACACACATTGAAATCCGTAGTAGGCAACTAAAAATTAAATGAAAACAAATTCGGTCGGGGCAGCTGAGGGCACCCTAACATGACACTAAATAAACAGCCGGTTGTTACTTACTCAACAACGAAGCCAAACAAATAGCTAAACACCAAAAACCAATACAAACGCAAACACACAACAGCACAACAGCACACTCAAACACAGATACACCCACATACAAACACCAAAGCACAATAAACAGGATACATGCCTGCAACTAAGTAAATGGTTAGCTCTGTGACATTTTCCAAATTGAAAAACTACAAAATGAATGACAGCAGTTTAGAACGGGAAGAATATAGTTGGGGAATGAAGGGGCAGAGCATTGGGGGGATCATTGCTCGTAGATAACCAACAGCAGCTGTATCCTATAATTCGAGCCCAAATATTAAAAAAGAAATTACTCCAATCTTCAATATTTCAGCATAAAAGGCCTCGACAAAACATGTAAATAAAATACCAATTTTAATTTTTCTAGCAGCCAATTTCATTTTAAGAATATACAAAATTATATACTGATATCTTTATATTCAAACTCTACATAAACTATGGCACTTGTTTTTGGTTTTACATTTTAAATCAAAAAACAAAACCAATTACAATGAGTTCAACTTGAACAAAATTGGTAAGAATATTTTAAAGTTGCATTTGGCAGAAAACTTCAAGAGGTGTGAAACTTTTAGAAAAGTATTGTTGAACAATTGTTTTGTACTCAAATAAACAGCATATAAAAAATATGTATATAAAAAATCTTGACTTACCTGCAAATTTGCATTGCTCCAGTCGCTCATCACTGTGATCCTTGCAATCGGATGAGCCATCGCAGACAAATCGTATGGGAATGCATTCACCACTGTTGCAGCGAAATTGTTTCTCCTCGCAGTAATGCGGTAGGCTTTGAGCTGTTGAGAAATCAAAAACAAATTAAATAATTAATTGAGTGGAAATTTTGCGGCCAAAACTATATAATTCAAGAAGAACAACAAAAGCAACACAACAGAGGCCTAATAAAATTCATAACTAACATTTAAGTTGAAAACTTTAGCTCGTTAACAGCGAACCAAACCAAACCAAACCCAACCAAACCAAACTGATCCAAAAACCAAAGCGAACCGCACAATGGCGCATTACATTTTGGGTAAAGGGGTTTTGGTTTCCCGCTGTCGCGTTGACAGGCTTTAAGACCTTTGTAAGACCAGGGCCAAAAACTGACAATAAACAAAAGCCTGTAAATAATAAAGTGTGTGTGTGTGTGTATGTGTGTATGTGTGTGGATGAAAGGGTAAGCCGCAAAATATGTCGCTATAAATAAAAGGGCACAAATTTTTGAAATTAATAAGCGCAAATACAAAAGTTGTCTTAAGGCCTATGAATGTGTGTGTGTGTGTGTGTGTGCGTGTATTGCCAACAGGGACTCATCAATCGCTTATGGCATTTGCCAGTGGGCTTAGTGACAATCTCACTTGTAAACAAAATGGCGGCAGGCGCATTTCTGCTTAGCCATAAAATGGCTGAAGTTTAAGCCGATTGTGGAGAAAGTTAAGGTGTATTTCTGTGTGTGAGCTGACTACTCAATTAGCTGTGCATGTGTGTGTATGTGTGTGCGTATTTGTGTGTTTGTTGCTTACTAAAATAACATGTGCTAATATGCTGCGATTAGACTGAAACTGTTTCGAGTGCTTCAAATCCATGTGCCATTTGACGTTTAATTGTGCGCATTTAACACAAATTGACAATTGCTTAGGCAGCTCTCAAGACACGCACGAGTTCATTATACACGCACACATACATTTAATTACAATTGCAGACATGGGAGGCATTACAATCACACACACACACACACACGCACACGCACACATACACACACACAGAGAAACACACACAAGAGCGCACTTCATTATTGTGAGAAATTCGGAGCATGCACAAAGGAATTTGTTTTATTTAAATTCTTGGCTTTTGTTGCATTTGTTTTGTATCTCTCATCTGTGTACAAAATAAACTTTTAGATTTGATTTTTTTTTTATGATGAAAATAAAATTATAGCGGTCATTTAAACATAAATCGCTTCTGGGTCGTGATGGCCTTTGGATGTGATGCGAAGTGAAATACTTACAAATTTAAGCATTTAAATTATTGTAATTTAAAATAAACGGATTAAGTGGATGAGTCAGAAGTTACTTGTCTAACAAGAGATTGTTTGGGTAATTTAGTGGTTAAGGTATGATTACGTGAAGCTGGAATGAGTTTAAATGAAAGTCTTAATTTGTATCTGGGTTGCTTCCTCATTAAGCCAACTGCTCAGAAAAAATCTAAGGAAAGAGTTGACATATTTTTGTAGAGCTACAAAACTTTAAAATCTATTTTTCTTAAGCTCGAATTAAAAATGCCAACAACAGAAACATCAAATATTACCTGTGTTCCTAATGAGAAAAATATTTTAAATTTTAGCTAAAAATTACTAAAATGCTATGACATAAAGATATATTTTTCAGCATATTGCACTGCCTAAAGTCGCATTGCGAGCTTGTCAATTATTAAAAAGATGCACATATATGCTAATAAAAGCGAAACAGTATTTTTAATTCTATTTTTGTTGCTGTTATTTTTTTATGGGTGCATAGCAAATGCGTTTAAATTTGATATGAAAAGAGTTTTGTTCGTCCTATTATGCGAATTGGAATTTATGCGCAAATGTTGCATCTATTGTGGCACACTCTTTCTCTCTGCCACCCTCCTCTCCCGCTCTCTTCCACTCTTTCTTTGTGAATGGCACGCAATTTGCATTTAAAGTGAGTCGTTTAGATGCTTAATTGAAATTGCGCTGCTATATCGAGATAAATATTATATAGGAATTTGTGTCACCGTCTAAACACAATCCGAGGATGTATTTATAGCTGAACTAAATTGGGTTAATATAGATATGTGACAAAATGGTCGAAGGGAGTTATTTATAACTTTATGCATTTTCACAAAATTTTCATCATATATTCATGAGTTTAAAATTCATTTTTGCATTTTAACTGAATAGCAGAGTGGAATTCCTGGGAGTTTTCAAGAATTTAAATATGTGAAAATTGTTTTTTGAATGAGTTTGCAATTATTTGAATTTGTTTTTATTTAATTAGGTTTAATGATAAGAGGAAGAATTTATTCTGACACTGGCTTTATTAATATTTATTTATCATTGAATTTTAAATGCTTTTGTTAAAAAGTCAGAACTTTCTATAATGCTAACAAAAGTTGATAAAAATAAATCGTGCGATAATGTTAAACTCTTTTATTTATGTACTTGTCAGTGGAAATATTTTCTGTGTTACACAATACTTTGTTTTTGTAAATTCTGGCACTGAGCAGAAAATATTATATTATATTCTGGGTAAGCCACATAGCTGAAAGTCATCAATTCAAGTATTAGTTTCGTTTATTTAAACCAATTAAGAATATACCACAAAGATAAAGCAAATGATTAAATTAAGATTGATGGTTGTGTATTGAAAATGCCATTTAATTTCCAATTTCCTGGCCTTGAAATCTGAATAGTTTTCATTTAACGTTTCAATGCGCTTGCCACACCCCACCAGAAGCTCCGCTCACAGTTGAATAAATAAAATTACTCGGGCAATAATTTAACGCAACTTACATAAAGCCACACACAAAAAAAGAGAAGAAGCTGAAGCGAAGTAGAAGTCAATGGCAAATCAATTTGATTGACAGAGTTTGTGATGCAGACCATCAGATTGAGGCGGCAATTAAATGCGTGTTGCCAGGTTCATTGAACAGTTTTGCCGCCTCACCAAGACCAGAAATCAATCATTGGAATCCCTACCTCCCACACCACCTCCTCCCGGGAAGCAGATGAGGTCACACAACAATTCTCATGAAAATTCGCACCATTAATTCGATAACATTGTCGACGATGAGATGGTAACGGGGACGGGGACGTGGACGGGGACGGGGACGGGGCCAGAGCAAAGGGTCAGGCAAATAACTTGGCAGGTTAGCGGCAGGAAAAAGGGCGTCATAATAAACAGAAATCAGCACAAAAGTCAATCAATGGTCAAATCAATATACATAAATACCATATTAATGGACATTTTGTGGCATATTCGTTTATGATTTCACAAAATATCGCAAATGTGCACAAGAATTTCAGCAATTTAGCTTTTATATTAGTTATGATATCGATAAATCGAAACTACTGCGAACTTTGCACCAATCACCAGTTCAAAACATTGATAACCTGCTAATAATTTTGCTTTTTTATAAGGCTTTTCGAATAATTCCATTGATTGTTTGTTCTATATATATATGTTGTGGGCATACAAAATATAAAATAGAAAGATAGCTGCAACTATCAGTAAAATGTCAGCTGATGAAAAGTGTCTAGTAGTAAAAGCAAGGTCAATTTGATAATTGTCATCGAATTCGCATTATTACTGATTAGTTTCTTACAGAACAACTTTATGAGGAAATTCAAATGCCTTTGTTTTCTGAATAAACATTTAAGCTGTTTAACTGTTTCTACTGCAATAACTATGCTAAAACTTAATGCGGAATACAGTTCTTAAGATGGTTTGTCCTCTAAATTGATTTTAGATTGATAATAAAAACGAATTCGAGTTCGAAATTGATTTTAAAACTTATAACTATATAAATTATATATTATACTTTATTAAAATTCGGAAGTAGCAACGTCTCACTTTTTTTTATACATATCTTTTTTATATGCCTGATGTGCACATGATATATTTCAGAATATGGACATTTTTTTTAGTGTTTTCTTTCGAATAAATGTCACATTTAAGAATTTAAAATATTTCTAATGATGTTTTAATTAAATTTACTTTCTAATTGACTGTTTTCAACTATATTAAGTGGATTCCCTGTCCAAGCCACTATGCAAAACATTTTGAAAAACAACGATTGGTAATGAATATTTCGCTGATGATAACTTAATTAATGAAAATACTAAACTAATGACATTAATGATATTAACACAATTTGCTGCGCGAAGTCCACTGCAGCATTTTTAAATATTTCAAATATATTTTTCCACGTGTTATCATTTATCAGTTAATTACTTTTAATTTTGTGTTTGCCTTTCGCGATTAGGCTGATAAAACTTTGTTCCCAATTACGATAAACTTGACGTTTTTTTCTCATTATTTTATGTAGTCGCACGAAAAGACGCGGTTTGTGAATCTGCTACACTGTAATTACAGACTAACCAATTATAAGGTGGGTTGAGTTTTTTAAGAGAGTTTCATTTTTGTTCCGTTGAGTTTTTTAAGCCGCTCTTAAGTTCTCTCGCTCTCGCGACATAATTGGATATTTTGTTGCTGTTGTTGTTGCTGTTGCTGTTATTGGGAAAAAGGTGGCGTGATGCGTGACGTCATACAAATGAACAATAATTAAAGAAATAACAGGTAAACAACTAATTCACAAATAGAAAATATCAACTATGTGTCACTTTTGGCTCGGTAAATGAATGAATCACTTTATTCATTTATCCCATTATGAATGATGGTCGCAAATGTTGATGCTTTAGTCGATTAAATCAATGGAATTGAAACACGTCACAAGCGAGTGCCGCTCTATCGCTTTCTCTCTCACTCGCGCTCTGTCACTCTCTCTATCCCCCTCATTCGTTTGTATTCTAATTAAATATACAATTAGTAAACGTACACACTTTGTATTGTGTTTTGTTTTTGTGATTTCAGCAATATAAATAATGTTGCTAAGTCATGCGCATTTTTCAAAATCACTTGCCAAAAAAGAAATCACGCCACACTTTTAAATTTTCGCTCAACCCATTTTTGTGGCAGACGTGGCGTATGCGTAATTTTTATGTGCAAGCGCATTTATAAACCAGTCGCACACGTAGTTGATTACAATTTTAAATCAATGAATACAATTTTCTTGAATTTCCTACAATTGCAACAAAATGTTCCACAGTAAAATTTGTCACAAACCTTTGGATAAGATTAGAATTATTCTCTTATTAGTTGCTTGTCGTTGTAGCATCAGCTATTCCAACAAAATATTTGATTAGTACATTTTTTTAAATCAGTTTATCTGTGATAACAGAATAGTAAATTCCACCTAAGATTATCAATTTTCAGTTTACGACACAAATAAATTATAAATGATTAATTGGTTGTTGTGAATTTTACTCCGTTTTCTAGGGATAATAGCATGTCAAACTAAGCTTAAGATTATCAATTTTTAGTTTACAATACAAACAAATTGTTAAGTAAAGTATATGCTTAAAGCTCATAAGCCTTTTTGGCACTTAATCCCTGAATTGTCTGCCCTTATCCCTAATTCATAGTTAACTCCAATAAGTCGCACTTTATTTCATTTATATCCACAAAACTTTGAAACGAGGCGTTTAACATTGAAATCTTTTAAATAAGTCGCTAATTTTGTTATTGTATTTGTTTTCCCTGTTATGAAAGACTGAGTTGTTAAGTAGCTAATGTCTGTGTGTGTATGAATAACTGTGGCTGCAATACTCAAACAATTGCAAGTTGTTGTTACACTTTTTTGGCTTCATCATCTGAAAGTTGTTTTTAGGCTGTAACCAGTTTATGTGCTCATAATAATATATGTGTGCTGTATATGTACATCAGGTAAAATGCGTTTTGTAATTAAGCCAAAACGGAAATGAATGCAACCGACGACGACGATGCTACGGGCTGTACTCATGTACTCATCCAGTTGAAATCAGTGTGCCACAGCACGTGCACATTTTTGAGCAAAATTATCCAAGTTAATTACAAAAGTCTGGACGAGGACGACGAGTTTCTACAGTTTCTGGCATCTACACATTTATCAAGTTATGCTCCTGCTTCTGGTTCTGGTCCTGCCTGTCACGACAGATTTGAGGATACCCCCGGGCCAAAACTTGTTTAATTTCGATTTTAAAATAAATTCAACAGCAGCCTCGTCGCACTGCTCACCTCCTTCTTGTGGCTACTTGTCAGCATTTTTATTTTAGTTCTGAATCTAAATCTGACATTCATTAGACTGTCATGAACGTGCCGAGAACTTCGATTGCTGTTGCGGTCGCAATCTGAGTGCAAACCAAAATAGATGTTGACAATTTTCCATTGGCAATTACAAGTTTTACGACAGTTTCAGCTGATGCTAAAAATGTTATTGCTCAAGTTATGGAGCACTAATGAAATGGCGAATATGGTAAAAATAATCAATAAACAGAAACGGAATTAATAACATTCAGAAAACTGAGAATGATTTTATACGAACATCTTTTCTAAATAGTGATTTGATTCGGTTTATCTTATTTAATACTTGAGGGAGTCAGTAAGGCCAAGTTTATTTAATTTGAATATTTTTCGCAAGGTTATTTCTAAAATTAGGCTTTGACCTATCAACTGCTTCTCACGCTGCGGTTTGGCTTAAGTGCTTTTTGACCTGGCCTTAGCCTGTTTCGCGTAGAGCCAACTATTTTTGGGAGTTAACATTTAGGTAATTGTGAAAATACATTTCGGTGTAAATTATTTATTATTGTGTAAATGTCATTGGCATTGACTTAGAGCCGACTTTTTGACCAACTATTGTTTTTTAACCTTTTGCATTGCTGCTAACTAAATATTCAAAGTTTTGAAACTGTTTTTTTTTTTGCTGCGCTTTATGCGAATCTCTTTTTGTGTTTTTTTAAAAATGTTTTTGGCAAGTCGAAGGCTTTTTTTATATTTATTTTTGTTTTGTTGTTGGGGGGTTTTGCGAAATCGCTCAAAGACAACGATAGAGTGCATTAAGGTCAAATGCTTCATTAGTTTTAACGGTTTCCAATAACATCAGTCAAATCGTTATTTGCATTTGTAGTTAATAAGCTTAAGTTGTTTTTTTTAATAGTCTTGATTTTGTGTATATAATTTGCAACATTTTATTTGTAATTTCCCTAAGGATGGACATAATTAACTTTACTTGGTTATAAATCTTTCGATCTTTACCAATGAGAATAAACCAATGGGGTCATTCAGATGAGATTGGCTGACTTTTGTTTTATAATTTATAATTTGGTCTTATAATTTATATATATATTTTATTTTTCATTTGACTTTAGTTTTTACCCCAACTTTTGTTTATAACTTGTTGCGTTTTTGATCGCATGCTATGAAAATGTTTGTCTGCCTATTGGCTTGAAATTAAATCTAAGACTCCTGCGAATATACACTTGACGTACTTCTCAGCTTACAACTGATTCACTTGACTATTTATTCAGCTGTTGGGCTGTATAAATATTTATAGTTTGAAACAGGTTCGAATTTCGTTGGCATGCATTGCTCTTGTTTCTTCTTTGGATTGCGCTCCACGTGGATCTCTACATTTTTGACGCTCACTCACACCACTGTGCATGCCAGTTTGAACACACAAAGCGTAACAACTTCACACACAAAAAAAAAGAAGAAGGCAAAGCATAAAAGAAACCGAAACACTTGTTGCTCTCCGTTCGTCTCTTCCACGCTCTCTCTTCTCTCTCTCTCTCATTCTCTGCAGCAGATGCCGGCCGGCTGAAGAAGCAGAGCAACCGAAAGAGATGCGATTGAGAGCGCGGCTTAGGAAAGGAAAAGTATGACAAAATTGTGACTTATCCGAGGTCTATGCAGAACTGATGACGTTGTTTCAGCTCAGTCGTTGAGAAATTTATTAGCTCGAAATATGATAAACACAATTATTAAGAATTGAGAATGCTGGCTTGGTGGATCGATCAGTAATTCGAGACTCTATCAGATTCAACACAAATATTGCACTACGCACAGGCGGCTTAAGTGACGTGAAGTGCAAAAATTAACACAAATAATAGCTTTTTAAATTTTCTAGTAGGATTAAACACATGATTGTTATTGAATATCATTTACTTATATATATAGATATATATTATGCAATGCGTGTGATTTACTTACTTATATCCAATGACGTATTTGCCTTGCCCGACACGTTCAGGAACATGAAATCCATACTCATTTTATTGAAGAAGATAGAACCAATGGAATTGCTACTAGCAGGATTAATGCTATTTGCTGCTGCTGACGGTGCAAAGCTTTTCAGTTTATCCAGTTGCGGTCCCAGCGTTGTCGTCTTCATGATCTTCTCCAGCAGGGCCGATCCGATGGGGGCCGCGCCCGTCACCTGAGCCGCATTTATCGCAGCAGCATTGCAAAATTTACTGATGCTCAATATGTATGTGATCGAGATCAGATGGAACGACGATGTGAAACTGAAGCTGATCAGCTGCTGCACACGACTCTGATAGTTTGAGCTGTTGCCAAAGAAGATGCTCACTTTGGGCGGCTGCGTTGAGTCCTGGGCGCAGTTGTTGTTGTTGTTGTTGTTACTGCTGTTACTGCTGTTACTGCTGTTGTCTATTGTTGTTGCTGTTGATGTGGATGATGATGAGTTTGTTGTTACTGTTGTTGCATTGGCTAGCGGCTCATCCATTTTATAGTGTTGACTCTATTGTGAATTATGATTGGACTATGAATTTATTTGAATTGACACTGTAAAAGAGAAAGTAAATTCACTTTAGCTTCAAAGCACTTTTCACGCAATTTTCTTTGCCCTGTTCCCATATTAAATAATAGTCCGATGTCAGTCCCGGGCAGCGATGTCAACGCCTGCGTCAGCTGTTTTCGCGAGAGACATATTTCAACTCTACCAACTAAATCTGAACTGTTGCCAAAAAAATTATAAGATAAAAGAGAGAGAGGAGAGAGAGAGAATGGCAGAAATATTTTTGGCCATTTGCTCGAATTGAATATAAACCGCAAAACAAAACGAAGAGTGTTTAAGAGCAAACGAAACGTGAGGAACAGCCAAAAAAAAAAAGAAAGAAAACATAAATAAATTAAAATAAAACAAGATAAAACGCAGAAGAAGAAATATCATACGATGTTGCAGAAAGCCGCCATAAAGAAAACATGCAAGAACTCTGCATCGGAGCATGATGTATCCGAACAAACCCTATAATATAATTTATCGCATTTTTTTAGTGCAATTTTGAAAACGCAACTTTCCTTGCAATTGGAGCAGTATTCGTTTGAAGATTGTATGCTAAAAACTTATGCATTTATGCAATGCAAATTCTCTACTTTCATGTGAGTTTAAAAAGAAGAAAAGGGCGTCGACTTTGTTCAAACGTCCGGCGGCGGTCAGCTTGAATGGTATGTGAATAATGTGCTTACAAGGAAAACCCTAAAAAGCAAACAGCAAAACAAAAAACACGCAACTTTAGGGCTTGTCATGCTGATAGTGTGACATGAATAGGTCGCATTCATTCGTACTCTAAAAAGTGAATCAGAATAGTTTGTGCTTAATTATTATTATCTATTTGTTATCTCAGCAATAAGCTCTTCAAATGACGAGCTGAAGCAACTTTACTATTGCCAAATGTGCCTTGCTCAATATGTCATCTATACCATGTCAAAAAATCATATGCTCAATGCTCGAAAGTTCTAATTTTATTTTCAAATAAAAAAAAAAAATAAGCAACAACTTATTTTTTTTTAAATTTAATTTTTTTTTTGATTTTTTTTTTTGGCAAACTCAGCGCGTATTGTATGCGGCCTCGAACTGCACGTGTTCCGTATGCATAAATTGAACATACATTGAGCCGTACAAATTTATGTATATGTATGTGTATATAGCATAGGTCAAAGCATATGGGTTTCACACAATTCAGCTAAACATTTTCATACGCTTGCAATTAACACTTTTCTGTGTGTGACCATTTGTTGTACTACCTCTTTCACTCTCTTTCGTTTTCGGTTACAAAAATGTATGTTATTCACGTAACGGCATGTAAATCAATGACGGTAACAAACAACACGACTGCGCACAACGCACGACGCTTCACGACTAACCGACGAATGTGCTGGCAACAGAAATACGAAGCATTCCCCAACCGATCGCCACGCGTACACGTTTTTAACGAAAAGTTTTTATCGTCTCTACATAAATCCAGAGAGAACGTTGCTCTCGAGCGTAACCGACTCCTAAATACTTTGATACTTTGACATGAGTATCCATACCATCTGATAACAGGTGCCACAAAACATTGTGAGTATTTCCAAGAAATATCGATCTTTGACGTCCAAGTTTGCATTTAAGTTGCGGTACCTATGGGCGTGACATATGCCGACTATATGTGGCCTTATCGATATGCAATTATCGATTTATTAATTTCAGTATTTCATTGTCTGACCAGGGCACAGACCAATATATGTTCCCAGTTTCAAATATCTAAACGGACATTGCACAAAACCATTATACAATGATACCTTCGCGAACAGAGTATAAAGAGAGAGCAAGAGCGTGAGCCGTCGCTTAGAGTTGCACGGTGTAAGCAGGTGGTTGTAAATATTTTTAAGCTCTTTGCATATTGCTCTTAAATGTTGAATACACGAACATCCATGGCACTAACTCACATTTGGAGGTGTGAACGTGGATTGGTCGCAAGCTGTGGTAGCTTGGCTGCGGCGCTGACCGATAGCAATGAATTTAATTGTCAAGCTGTTCGCTGAAATTGAAATTTGTTCTTGGCATAGGTCAAAGACCATGACATGCATATGCTAATTGAATTGGCGATCATAGCTAAATTGCTGAAATAAATGCATGTTTTGAAACTACCTGAGCCGACATAATATATTTAAATTAAGCATGACATTTATAATAGGAAATTAAATTTATCTAATGCCAAACTTTTTAAAATAAAGTTTTATATTTCTTGCTTAGCTAGTTCTGTTTTTACAATTGCGAAAATGTGTTAATAATTACTAAAATAAATATATATAGTGAGAAAAATTCAAACATAAATCTATTTATAGATATTTCTAGTTTTCGCATATGTTTAGCTGTGATAAACTATCTATTTCAACTGACGTAGCATCTGAATAATTCATTTTAATTTGAATGGCATTGCCTTTCAATCGAACTTGTTGGATCTTTGACATGTTTGGCAATTCTAATGGGATTTAACACCCAACGAACCCCCGAATAATTAATTCTAGACAAATTCCAGTCCAATCCCAAAGTTTAAAAAATCAAAGAAGCATCCGGTTAAGAACCTGTTAGCTTAAGAAAATGCTGAAATATGCTCAGAATGATATTTGGGTAACTAAACAATTAATACAAAACACACACACATATGTATATATATATCTGTATTTATTTAATCATCTTTACTCGGAAACATATGTACACTTAACAATAGTATGTAATAATATTGATAATCATAAACGATCTGCACTTTAAACAGAAATAAAGTTTCAACGTTTTTATTTATTTTATTTATTTTTTTTTTGTTTCTCTAATTATTAAGGATAAATTTATAATTTCTTTGCTGTTTTTAAAATTAAGTAATGCACACTTACAGCTATATACAGTTTGGAACTATGTAAATTATCTTTAGAGTTTCATTTAGTTAGTTTAGTTTACTTTAATTTAGTTTTAAGTTAGAACTCTGCGACGTATTTTGTACAACATCCTTTAAGGATTCTCTTTCTCTTCATTTATCTGTTTTTCAAAATGACCCGCTGTTAAAATAATTTTAAAATAATTTACACATACGAGTTGCTCAGTCTTTAGGCGTGTCTGCTGCGGGTTTGCTTTCTCTGCTAGAGCTCATTGATTAGATACAGAAACCCAAGAAGCTCTAATACGACGATATGCCTATGACGGGTGAGTACTACGGATAAGAAGAAAAAGGTTTTTTGTTTTTGTATTTGTTTTTGGGATAAGTTTAGTTTGGAGTTGTGATAGTTACCTCCTCATCCATGACGCTGGTGTGATCGTAGATGCGTGCGGGTAGATTCTTGCGTAGGCTAAAATGATCCTCAGTTGTGGTCTTGCGATAAATCGGATTCTCAAAGTTCATGGAATTGATGCGTCGCTTGCTACAGTAGCGATAGCCAATGAGCAGCAGCTAAAAAAAAAAATTGTTATTATTGTAAACAAAAGCAATTCTCGGAGTAGGCTACAAATTGAAAGCGATCTGGTCTACAAATATCTGTACTCATCGAATATTATCCATTTTCTATTTTTGGTTTTCTCTAAATTTCGATTAACTGTTAAGATTTTGCTTGTCTAAGAAAAATCAGTTATTTTTCAATTGTTTTTCTACTTTTAATTTCAATTACCACGAATTTTACTGATTCAAACCATTTAGATATTTTTGCGGTTCAACTATGGATTTTGTAACTCAAATTGAAATAATGGCTACGAATTTGATAACTTACCACCGATAGAAGCACCGCAAAGCCGCTGAGACTGGCAATTACGACCAGCGCTATGAAGCCAGAGTCCGGCTGAGGGCTGGGCGCTGTGGTTTGATCGATGTGCGTTTGGTTCTTCACGGGACGCCGTTCGGCAACTGTGGATTGAGGAGTGCAAGCGGAATGGCATTAAGTAGAAATCATGTAAATCACATAAGAAAACAGCAGACAAATGGACAAAAGCGCCAGATGCGACAGACATAAAAAGCACAACAATAAAAAACGCGCAAATGGAATAAGAAAACGAATGCAAAAGCTGAAAAAGAAAATATATAAAAAAAATGGTGTGTAATGTGCGGAGTTTATTTTTATTTTGGGTGGCTGTTCGGGATGGGGTGCACTTGGGACACAACCAACCAAAAATCTTCACTCGAATCCTCCATCCCACACCGCAGCAAAAGAATTTTCAATCAAATCGTTCAAAGTGCGCATTTAGGCGCAAATAAACACTTAAACGCGCTCGCGCCTTTGATGGCTAAACTTTTATGCCAAACAGGAACGAGCAACGGAGATCTGAATGGAATCACGGGAGGAAGGATGGGCGGAGGGGTTGCGGAGCACGACGTGACACAGCGGGTAACTTAAATGGCGTAGGATGCGTAATGACATCGTTAACGCGCGCCGTTTAATGGATTCGGCTTCTGATACGGATTCGGATTCAGATTCAGATTCAGATTCAAGTTGAGTTTTGCAGCGCATCTTAAATCAAGTCAAAACAGCATGCGACATCAGCTCGAATTTCGCTTTAAAGAGCGCAAAGCAACAAACCCCAGATGAATCAGTCGACACGGCGCCATATTAACCTCATACTTTGCGGTTGGCTTGGTTTAGTGTCTGGCGAGTGGGTCGGCTCGGTTCGCTTCGGTTGGGTTGGGTGGCTGAAAGGGTGTCTTGTCTTTTCTGTAGTACTCGTATCGGTTGCAACGTTAACAGCACACACCCCCACCTACACACCCCTTGTGCTGCCTACTTGCGGTTGGGCTGTGAGTGTTGCAAGTGGCTCTCGCTGGCGTTTATGAAACTGTCAAGCCTGGCTGGCGCTGAGGAGGTTGCCTTTTGATGATGATTAATGTGAGCCATGACAAAGCAAATGTTATGCCGGCATGGCAAATGAAGTGCTTGGCTAGAAAACACCAAATACCAAATACACATGCAACACAGAACCACCAACACCATCACCATGGGAATTGCGACGCAGCCGAGCTGTTGAGCTGTCGAGCTGTCGAGCTGTGGCAACATCTCAGTGCATTGGCTTAAAATTCGTGTGATTAATTTAATTCGCTTTGAGCTTTAGCTTTTGATCCTAATACTAACTAATGATAGATGCATACACATTTCACTCAAAATGCAACAATAAGAGTTAAGGCAAAATGAACTGAACGCGACTGCTGATTAATGGTGTTCAAATGGCATGAACATCGCTGGGACTCTAGTCACATTCCTCAGCAATAACTGTAATATATTCAAACTACCCATATTCATATTCAGATTTCATTTTTTAGCTACCAATTTGCGTAGAGCGTATTTTACTTTCAGCGCAATAAAGTTGGCTTTGAGTTTTTAAGGGAAACCATTTTTTGCAATTGCATTGCCAAATTGAATTTCTGCCCCGTTACTTAAGAACTAACACATACACATATGGACATACAAATAAGGACATGAACACAAAGAGGGTAAGGAACTAGTATACCCAAATCTTCATGAGTCTGTGGCAATCGGAGGGGTAAGGAAATTGCCTGATTAGTATCGGTTAGTATATGGCCAAGATTATCATTAAAGGTGACAACTCGCTGTTTCGGTTTCGGTTTTGTCTTAAATCTGTGAGCACGCGGCGGCTTGGTAACAACTCTAAAAGTGGCTGCATTCGATAACATGCCAGGTTAATAAAGGTTAAATAAAAGTGTTAATAAGGATAGCATGCAAAAGAAAGGAAAATAACTCGGAGCTACTTACGATCTTCGACGCACATGAGACCATCGGCCATGAGCTTGAGGCCCGTGGGACAGGCGCAGGAGATGCGAGGACTGCGCTCATTGATGCGCGGCGCCGGCAGGCAAAGATGTGAGCAGTGACCATTAACCGATTGGCAGTGATTAATGCCATCGGGCTGGCGATACGGATGATACACATGAATGACCATGGGATGTTGGAGCTGTGAGCGAGTAGAAAATGTAATAAGCATATATATATAAGGATCATCCTCTTTATGTTTAAGTTTACCCACCATATGCACAGCTGTGATGGGCTCCACATCCTCCCCTGTGAACTTGTTGGCCTTGAAGACTGTCTGCTTGTCCCAGTCGGTCCAGTAGATGTAGTCCTCGAAGGTGCTTATCGAGAAGGGATGTCGCAAGTACTCCGTGGAGTACAATATTTGTCTGCGCTGTGAGCCATCGTAGTTGGCCGAGGAGATGACATTCAGCTTGCCATCCACCCAGTAGATGCGCTTCCTCACCAGATCTAGAGTGATGCCATTGGGCCACTTCACATCATAGTTGATAATTGTGGTGCGATGGGAGCCATCCATGCCGGCGCGTTCGATGCGTGGGGACGCTCCCCAGTCCGACCAGTACATCCACCCCTCAATGGGATCCAGGGCAATGGAGCGTGGTATGTCCAGTGAATCCTCGATCAGCACTTTGCCCATATTGCCATCGAAGTTGGTCAGCTCGATGGTGCACTTGTGCGTGTCCGTGTAATAGACATGGTTGTAGATCCAGTCCACTGCGAGGCCATCCGACGTAACAGAGGATTGCTTCAGCACCACGGTCTTCTCGTTGCCCTCATCGATGGGCGCCTTGTAGATGCTCTGCGTGGTCACATCGCTCCAGAAGATCATGCCCGTGCGGAACACAAAGTCCAGCGCCGTCGCTGACTTTGTGTTATTCACAATCGATGTCATCTCCATGTGATCCAGCGCAATCTTGCGTATATCATGACGACGTGCCAGGAGCAACGAGGCGTGTCCTTCGGTTGCCTTGCAGCGTGTGTGATTCCGAGGATCTCGCATGTAGCCCGCCTCACACTCGCACTTGAAGCCGCCCACTTCATTCACACAGATCTGGGAGCAGACACCTGGTTGCTCGCACTCATTGACATCGAGACAGGTGCGATTGTCACCTGATAGTTTGTATCCCTGGTGACAATCGCAGCTGTAACCCACCAGGTGGTCCACACATCGATGCATGCAGTTGCCATTTTTGATAGCACACTCATTCTGGCCACATTTGCCAGCCGGCTCATCCTCGCCATCGGGGCAATCCTTGCGTTTGTCACAGACTTTCGATAGGGGAATACATTGTCCGCCTCCACAATCAAATTGGCTAGTGGCATTGCAGCCCTTGGAGTGGGCTGACAACTGACAATCCCGCTCATCGCTGCCATCGGCACAGTCCGCCTGTCCGTTGCAGGTGAGGTGTCCGGCAATGCAGCTGCGATCGCCGCATTGGAACTGATCCGGTCTGCAGGTGATGTTCTTGCAGCTGGAGGCATGCTCGTCATCGCCGTCGGGGCAGTCGCGATCTCCGTCGCAAAGCCAGCTGTGGTGCAGGCAGGTAATGCGATCCTTGCACTGATACTCATGTGCCAGGCAGGGCGTCACCAGCTTTGTGGCATTTGCGCAGGACTGCAGGAGTGGTGGTTTTGATGAGGGGGAAAGAAGTCGGATGAAAAGTTTGTCGAAGTTGCTTGTTAGAAGTTTGTGTTGAAAGTTTTCGTTGCATACTTTTAGTTGCTTACACACAAAATTATGTGCACCCAGCACCCACCGCCTCCGTAACCCACTCCTCGCTCAGGGTCCTGAAGTCCCTTTCAACCAAAATGCAATTTTATGCGTACTACGCGTTGACAACAAAAGCTGCCAAAGCTGAGTTATGTGCAACTTGGCGGTAATTTATATGTCAGCCGTATTTTTGCCTACACGCACACAAAGTGAGTGGGCATTTTCGACTAGGAGTTACCCTGCAAGCGACTATGAACTGCCCAAATATATATTTATTGCTGTGTAAATTTCAGTGCTTATAAATTGCATTTATATCAAAAATCTAGGCTGCAAATTGAATATTTTTCAAGTTTAAATTTATTTAGTTAAATAATAATAATAAATAAAAGTTAAAGTTTATTATTATCTACTAGATCAGCAATAAATATATATTTTATACCCATTTGTTATACCCACTCTTAAATTAAACGCTTGCAGGGTAAAGGAAGTTAGTGTGCTGGCAGCAGTAACTACAAACATTTTCCCACACACATACAAAATGTTAATTTATGGGACAAGCTTTTCGGTTGAAAAGCCCCGTTCCGTGCTGGCTACGTACCCGCTCGTCGGATGCATCCTGACAATCCGGATCGCCATCGCAGACCCATCGCTTGGCGATGCAGGCTCCGTTGGTGCAAGTGTGCTCGGCGACGGGGTCGCAGGGCAGGACGGGGCACTCACGCTCATCGCTGCCATCGCCACAGTCATCATCGTGATCGCAGACCCAGCGCCGCTGGATGCAGCGTCCGTTGCCGCAGGTAAACTCATCGGAGCGGCATGTCTGGTCTGTGGAACGGAGTGCAGGACAATGGATTAGCGAGTGCCAGCCCATAATAATACAAAAAAAGCTGTCAGCAATGGCCCAGCTCCAAAAGAGCGATATGAACCAATGGGAAATGAAGTATAAAGCGGAGTCAGTTGATGAATGCATGGGGCAAGTAAGTTAGCAAAGGAAAATAATGGGTACACTAATAGCGAGTCTGCGGCACAAACCAATAAAATGCAGATGCAGTGATGGCTTAACAAAAGAGAGCTAAAGATTCAAGCATCAAAGTAAGATTTTAATAAATAACTGGATTTAAATTTGTAAAAAGCGGCAGGAACTGAAAAGGAAACTTATTAAAACAATTTAAAACTCTACTCTAAAACCTATTGTTGATGTATACAAATATATATGTATTTGAGCTATTTCACTAAGTTCAACAAAAACTGAAACTAATACTGCAAGAATCCCTTTAAAAATGTTGCCATTAATTTTTATGTGGTTGCCCTCAATAATTAAAATTTCTTGGATAAATATTGTTGCTGTTGCTAAAATCAAATTACATTTTTGGATGAACAATTTTTGTAAAATCATATAAAATATTGAAAAATTGATGAAAAGCTTTCTATGGTAATTTGGTAGCTTAAAATCAAAATTTTTAACGAAAAACTTTTAATTGATGATGAAATATCGAAAGACACTCAATCCCTTGATAATCTAATAAGCAACCAGTTTTCCATGAACATATACAAAAAATATATACACAATTTAATTGGTTTCCGGATACAAATATAAAAGTATATGTATATATGAGGAAACAAGGAATATTTGTGAAAGAAATAAATATATGCATCGCCACAGAAAAATAAAAAGAATTAGGGGAAATAGTTACAACTACAAAGAAAATAAATTCTGTAAATTCATCAACTCTATTTGTTTAGAATATAATCTTGGGCAAGGCTAATTGAATTAAAATTGAACTTTCACTACAACTCAAGAGTTGCTTACTGCAATTGTGCTCATCGGAGCCATCGCTGCAATCCTTGCTCTGATCACACATCCAGGCTAAAGGGACGCACTCGCCTTCGCCACTCTTGCAGCTGTACTCATCCGGCGAACAGGTGCGTGCCTCTAAGATTTAGTTGAAGGACATTTAGACGAGACAGGACGAGACGATAGATAAGGAGAGAGAGAGAGAGAGAGAGAGAGAGAGTTTGGTGTTTCAGTGAAGGATTCCTAACTGCAGCTAATAAATTTCCAGTTGGGGCCATATTAAATACATTTATTTTCAGCTGAAGGAGCAGATGGCCCCTTTTGCTTTTCATTGTGTGTGGCCAGCAAGCTATTACATAATGCCGCAGAGAAAGCCAAGGCCAAGGATGGGTGTTAGTATGTATGTGTGTGTGTGTGTGTGTGTGTGTGAAGTGGGCGTGTGTAAGTGGGTGTGTGAATGCGCGTGTTATGGGTTAAGCACTTTATGCGCTGTTGCCAACGCGTCGTATGCGTGTTGCTCGCCTTCTTTGTTAGTGTGAGTGTGTGTGTGTGTGTGAATGTGTGCATGTGTGTGGGTGTGTGTGTGTGGGGGTGTGTGCAAGGGTCATGTGTTTATGAATATACTCGAATGCAACGATGCTCAAACGACTTGATTAAACTGCAAATGGGTGGCAAACACACACAAATTGTTTTAGAAATTATGCGCAACACTTTATTAAAATGTTAAGCGAGAGAGCGAGAGAGACAGACAGCAGTGAGTTATATGCGTAATTGTTTTTTTTTATGGTTGTTGTTGTTGTTGTCTCGTTTATTCTTACTGCATTGCGCCTCATCGGACTTGTCGCGACAGTCGTTGCTGCCATCGCAGAGCCAATTGCGGGGTATACACTGATCGACGGTCTTGCACTTGAACTCATTGTTGGGACAGGCATTCACTATATATCAATATGGCATTTTTATATATATTATATGTCTAGCTTGCATAGGCTATAGCCGTGATTATGATTTCCACTTACTGCACAAGGCACTGGCCTCATCGGAGCCATCGGAGCAGTCGTTCTCCTGATCGCAGCGCCATTTGTTCGGTATGCAGTTGCCGTTGGTGCAGCGAAAATGGTCCGTTGAGCAAGTGGCCTCTGTAAAAATAGTGAGAGAGATATTTATAGAGTCATAAAAACCACATAAATCCATAGTCAAACAAGAGTTCTTTCATCTGTGCACAATCATATTTGGCATGTTTTTTGTTTTTATGTGTCCGCCCATCATCCTGGCCTCAGAACCCGTGTCAAAAAACCAAACCAGTCAGATCTTTTTGTTATTTTTCAGTTGTATTTATAAGTGTGTGTGAGTGTGTGTGTGTGTGTATATGTGTGCGGGTGTGTGTGTTTATCTACAAGCACTTGAGCACGTGCTGTGCAAAGAAAATACTGTGCCACAACAAAAATGTGTATAAACATAAATAAATCGTTGCACACGCGGCGAGCGCTGAATTTCCAATGGCTTTTCAATGCCCCCGCGCAGGGTCAACAAATGTTTGCTTTTAACAACTTAGTTTGCTATGCTGGTTATGTGCATTAAATATTCGATTTAACCACATATTGTATGTGGCTTAAAGCACAACAAACAATAAGCTTACAAGTTTATGTGAATTCAACAAAATTTCTAAATAGTAATAAATACTTATTTATTCCATGCTCCATGTTTGTCCTAAGCATATCCTTATTTCTGAGAGCACCACCTGTTTGCTATGGTTTTGCCAAAGTGCTTGGGGCTCATTTTTAAAAATATTCCGCTAAAAACTGAAACTTTTAGCTAAGCCCATTCGATAAACGCTACATCCTCAACGCATAAATCACATTAATTTTAATCAGTTTTAATGCGATATAGAACATTTCTAAGGGGGTTGGCAGTCACAAGTTGCCATATCAATAACATTTTATATGATTACTTTTTTAAACTTTTTATGGGCGGCACAACTCTCCGGTCCGATGCTTCAGTGCCTGGCTCAGTACGCAGTCAAATGAAATGTACCATGAAAAAGCACAAAAACTTGTGTTTTACATGAGTCTTTTTTGTAGCAAATAAAGGAACAAAAAACCAATGTGCGCCAATATTTGTAGAAAACAATAATAAAAAAGAACAACAAATACAAATACGAGCTTTCGACCGTTGAACAATAAAAAATGGTCACATGTGCAACCCAGCAAACACTTTCAAATGCTCCATTTCATAATATTGCTGAGGGTATTTCAGTTCTCAAAATTATTGTGTAATGCTTTGGGTCTATTGTTGGTAAGAATTACACTTAAAGTAATAACACTCGAATGGCTACAAGCAAATATTTTGTGTTTAGAAAATTAATTTTATTAAATTCGATACGGAGGCGAATTCAGTAAATGAATATAAGTATTTAATTTAATGTTACTGCTAGGGTATTGCAACATTATCCAATTCTAAATTAGGGATTTTTTTTTACTGTTTTTGATTCATTTATTTATTTGATTTTTTTGTTGTATAAACAACGTTTGCCAATGCCCGCAGCTGGATTCGATTTCTTTTTATGTAGCTCGTATTTGACATTTTGTTGTTGCTATTTTGTGCCATAGATACATTGTATGTATGTATTTATTTGTATATATTGGTTAGATACATTGTATGTATGTATTTATTTGTATATATTGGTTTACGTACACAGCATCTATGTTAACTCAGCCCCGCGGACAAATTGCTGCGCATTTCTCTGGAGTTTTTGGGGTTTTCATTAAATTTGATTTCACATTGGGTCGCAATTAAAAATAAAATCAAAGTGTTTGTTGTTATTGGCAAAAGAGGCATTTAAAAAAAATTTAAGTGCAGTCATTGATTGCATTTACGCATGTTGCAATTGATTAAAGTGTGAGGCAAATTGCCAACTGAATTTCTGCATAATTTGAACATTTTTTCCACGTTTTTTATTTTCTTGCTTTTCATTTGTTAACTATGTTTAAACGGCTTTTCAGTTGATTAAAAAACTTTGGCCTTTAGTACCAGAGTCCTGGCAATTTGTATGCAAATGTCAGGCGACGTGTACAAAATATTCTGTTGCATGCAACGCGGCGCAGTCAAACCAGAAGACAGAGCGGTGTGAGGCGTGTGATTTATGTGTGCTGCATAAGTACATCAGGATCGGAATTTTGGGCTTGTTGAATTCGAGTTTAAAGGTGTCGCTGGTAGGTTTTACGGTTGCAAAAACAAGTTGAGCTGTAAATTGTTTCCAACTTGTTGAGAAGCAACAACTATAATGACTTAAGTGAGTGTGCTTGTTTCGTAAGCATTTGAATAGTTTGTTGAAACTGAGCTACACAAAAAATTAACGCCAAGGAGAAAATAAAAAGTTGTTGATGACAGAAGCTAAATAAGAAAGTGTTGTAGACTTAAATAAATAACATCTGAACTTATACACCATTTCTTAAGTCAAAAGGGGCTATATAAAATGATTAGCTATACATAATATGACATTGATTTTAGTCAGTTTCAAAGCTGACTAATTACTATGCTTAGTATTAGATTATAATAATTTCTGTTAAGTATTTGAAATATTCTTCAAGCATACCGTGTTGAGTAACCAAAGCGCCCAAACTGTGGCTTTGTGTGTGCAGCAAACTGGTCACAAATAATAAACACCAAATGTGCCCCATATTGAATCAAATTGTCCGAAAGCTGTGAGTGCTTTATTTGAATAAACGAATTATTAATTTAGATTATTTATTAGATTTTTTTTTGTTGATTTTTTTGTTATTTTCACTTGTCACTTAGATATGTCCTCGAAATGCGTGTGAAGTCAATTTCCATGATGTCCGCTCGATTGTAGCGGAGCAGCCAAGTTGCACAAATTGATTGCATAATTTCCGTTGCGGCCAAAAGTGCCAGGCATAATTTTCAAGTTCATTATGGTCAACAGCAATAGGAAGGTCAACAACAACAACAACAACAACCACATAATAACAAACAACTGTCAAAAGTCAACGAAATGAATATCTATGGGGGATAACCAAGGCAGGAGGCTAGGAGTTGGGAGGAGGGGAGTGAGTGGTTAGATAAATGACTGGCAGGCAAACGCCGCCGACAACATTTAGCAATTTCTGTAGGAAATTGAGGAAACACATTTAATGTGGGCAAAACTAAATGATAAATGATAAGTGCAAAACGGCCAAATCAGACGGCAAGTCTGAATTCCAAAATAGCCAGGCCCACAAAATGACACAGATGGACATTGCCGATTACTCCTGACAACGGCAACTTCACAACAAAACCTGCCACAAACCAGGCAAAAAAATAAAAATAAAAACCAAAAAAAAGGACATAAAAAAGGAAAAATTTGAAAAGAACGCACAAAACACACAAATTTCTATAGCATATCTTTGGGGTAAGCTTTTGGGGTTCCTTGTCCTTGTGCTGGCATTTTGTCAAAAACACTTTGCATAACTTCAAAGGACAGCCAGAACGCTCAACTGACATTTGTGCTCCACTACGGCATTTCGAGGACATATTAATATCTTCTTTTTTTTTTATTTCGGGCAATTTATGAATGCGAACTTTTCATTCGTCCTGTGAAAACTTTTCCATTTGGCACACTTTTTTCTTACTACACTTCCTCTTACTTTTTGCACTGTTTCTGTTTTGTTTCTAGTTCTGCTCGCCTTCAATTTTCTATATGTAAGATTCGATTTGAACACTCAACGCGTATTTTGGGTGGGATTTTCAGCTCGCACCGTCCGTTTGCTTGAAGAGTTCGCCGCCAACTGAGTGGACAGCTGCGGAGTGGCAATCCTTAAAAACAAGTGCCAAGAGTTGCTCTGCAGCATCTCTGAAGCTTTCACTCAAAATAGCCAGCAGCTGGCGGAGCGATTCGCGTGCAAAATGAGCTCAAACTCGACTGAGTTTTATCTTTGGCTCATTCATGAGCCTCTCAGCTTTTGTTGTGAGTGTCAAAGTTGAGCGACTGGTTGGTGGCTCTGTGTTTGTTGAGCGTCTATGATAATGTTGTGGAGCGTTTGTGTTTAGTTGAAGCCTAATTTGGTAATGATCCGAAAACGATTGAGCCAAAAGAGCTTAAGGACTTATGCTCATTACGAATACAAAAGCATTAACATTTCAGGCAGACTTTCAAAACATTAATAATTATTGGCTGGCATATATGGTTGAAGATGGTTTCACTGTGAATTATTAATACATGTGTGTCAAATTTAATGGTTTACTTATTATTATTTAGATAACAGCCTACCACATAAATACTGTCTTGTAATCTATCATTTTTAATTCACAAATTTTAAATGGCAAGCATCTCTTCAGAATATTAAAAATAAATTATTCATATATATATATATATATATATGTGTGTATGTATTTATATATTTAATATTTCATTGCAACTTTAAATTTGAATAATTTAATAATTATTTTTACGGTCATTGTTTTTTTTTAAATTTAATTTTACTTTATTTATTTAAAAGATAATTGCTAATACAATTTTGTTTATTTTTGATTGCATCATTCGATTGTTTGAATGCATCTTAGTAAATATAAATATGTAAGCAAGTCTGAGAAGATAAAGGATGTTAATTTCATATCATTAAGAGTTTGACCTTATACAATGTTGTATTCTTATTTCTGAAATTTCGTATTCCATTGCTGGCATCTTTTTTTGCACATTTTATATTGCTACATCAATTCCGTTTTAAGAAAAAGTTGAGCTACTGGTTTTTGTTACCTCCCGGGGCTCATTATCAATTTCACCGCTGGAAATGTGCCCTTCAGCAGAGATTGCATAAAAATTACGTTATGCTCAGCAGCAGCAGCAGCAACAATAATGTATATATATAAAAAAAATCAACTGCATTGTGCGCATTTTCATGAAGAGAGTTGCTCGCTTTTTTATTTTTTTGTAATTTTGTATTTTTTCCCGTTTTCTCGCCCGTTTTACTTTACATTGTTGTATGGGTTTTTGGTGGCTGGCACAAATATTGTGAGATAAAATAAAGCAGACGACCTCACACAGTTTCCTTTTATGTCGAACGGCGACGCAAAAGAGTCTCGTGCGACGAATTTGCGCATTGATAAATTTTAAGCTGATGCAACAAAGTTGCATGCCGCAGTCAGCAAAATTGCGTTGCAATTACTGCTAAGCGCCAATGTTGAGCGACTTGATGAGCGCCTTGGCAGAGATATGGTCAGCACCAAACCCTCCACACTCTCTCCCTCCCCCTCCCCCTCCCACTCCCCTCATCAGCGACCACCCCTCCTTTTGCGCCATACGTGCCAAATGTGGCAAACTAGTTTCGCTCTTTGATTGATATCCAACGGCGAGCTTCACTCATTCTGACGGACACCAGTGTAAGGGTCATTTTAGCGAGGCGCCGAAAAGCATGCAACATGCAATTTTGGGTCAAACTTACCGCGAAATTTGCACTCCTCGACCTGCTCATCACTGTGATCTTTACAATCGGCCTCGCCATCGCAAACGAATCGTATCGGAATACAATCTCCGTTCTGACACTGAAATTGCTTCTCATCGCACTTGGCATACAGGGATTGAGCTGAAATGAGACACAGATGGGAAAATGGAAAGTGTAAACAAATGATTAAAGCTAATTATGTTTTTTGCAGTTTAGTGAATTTTCAGCTTAAGCTGCTAAAAGTTTTCTCATTAAAAAAAAATTGAAAATTAAAATGAGAACAAACCGAACCAAAAAGAAAAAAATAAAAATAAAAATAAACAAAACAGACAAAGTGCCATTCTGGATGTGGCACAAAAGCCCAAATTGATTAGGGCTTAAAACTTCAAAACAATCAAGAGCAGACACGCGAGCTTGTTCAAATCATTTGCATACACACACAAGCCCACACACACAGACACACACACACAGAGAGACACATAGACAATGTGTGTGGCAGCTCACTCTGTCATGGGCTTTTTAATCAACAAAAATGCCAACGACAACAACGACAACAACAAAAAAGTGGCACAAAACTTTTGCAGCTTGACAATTTCCCATCTTTGGCAACAACATGTGGTTTCTTCTAGGTAGCATATAGACAGATACACCAACACACACACACACACACACACACACACAGACACACACACTCATCCATACATATTATAATAGCAGTGAAACAACAGCCCGAAACTGTCAACAGCTCTTGATACATCATAGAAAATGTGACAAGCGCAAAAAAGTTATGGATTGCCAATGTCCTATGTAAACAACCGGACAAACACATACACCCATACACCCATACACACACACACATATAAGACACACAGACACACTCTGCATTGGTGCCTCTTTGACTTTGATAAGGGTTTTCTGGTCAGCGTTGTCGCTGTACTTGACAGCTGTTTCCCATCGTTTGCAACCCGATAATAATTATTCGATTTAATCAAAACTTATGCATACATATTTAACAAGCGCAATTTGTTGTAATTTTATTTAATAACAATAACAACAACATTGTTTCAAGTTGTGGCAGACAACAAAAACATTTTAGCAAGTGCCATCAATCAATAAGGTCAAATCAATTGCTGCCTGAGAATTGTTTTCAATGATGAATGATTGTAAATAAACAAAACAGAAATCATCATTTCTTTTATACATTTACAATATTTTTTGATATTTATCATAAATGAGTTATTTGTAATGAATACTCGCAGTTGAAATTTTAATCAAATATTACTATTTTTGTGAAGAAAATTATGTGAGCTAATATAATATTATTACGAAAATTACAGCTGATAATGTTAATAAAATATCTTACTATTTCATAGATGAAAATTATATAGATGCATTAATAATTATTTTGTTCACTTTGTCGAACACAGCTAGCCAATATATCTTGTGGTCTCTTTGCTGTGGCTCTCAACATTTCCTATTAAATTTTCAATTTACGATGAGTTTACATATTTACGATGTAAATACATAGATTTTGAATAGGGCAGTAGAATAAAATCTGAAAGTCCAACAATTTTTTGTAAAACCAGACATGTCCGCAAAAATAGAATGCGAATTAATTAAGCAACTATTTGGCGGACTTCATGCTTTCTGTTGAAACTTGTTTACAGCAATCAACTGATTGACTGATTGATCGAAGTATTGATCCGATCAACTTCACAATTATTATAAAATCAGGCATGTACGTAAACATGAAGTTCGTATTAATAACACTATTTGGCGAATCGATTGACGCAAAAAATCTGATTTACTTAGTCGAAATATTGATTCGATCAACTTAATCGACGACACACGAAACAAAACAAATAACAATTGCGCATTGAACTTAGCTCGACTACGATATACCCTCAACACAGCTATTAAATATATTATCTTTTTAATTTGCAAATTTCACTTCAACTATTTACTCATCTATTTTGGACTATAACTGGAATGATTCTTATCCGAACTTGATCAAATTCAGTTGATCAATAATATGTCAACCTTTCACTTCAATTGCTATCGGAGGCACACTTATATATTAAATTAGAAGTCTCTTATAGTCTCTGAGATCTGTATACGCATACAGACGACTTGGCTGTTGACCCTGATCAAGAATATATATACATTACGGGATAGGAGCTGCTTCCTTCGCCTGACTGTCACATACTTTTGCAGAAAACCATTATACCCCTTTTCACAGATTCGTCATGGGTTCTGGGTGTAATAATTATCTTTAGTTATTGTTTTAATAATATATATTTTTTGATATGCCGCATAGGCGCAGCTAGACGCCTGTGCTTATCTGCAGTCGCACGACCAGGCCAGACGGTTCAAGATAAAAGCAGCAATAAATAATTTATACGGCTACCAATGTTAAGCAAATATATAAACGCAATGCGATTGCTTAGCATAAAATGTGATATCGATAACTTGCATGTCTGCGTGCGATTAATAGGTCGCGCGTAAGGTGCTGGGAACATTGATTGTAATCAGCTTCGGGTGCTAATTAAAATTAATTTATGCTAATGTGCTGCTTATAGCTGTCGCAAGCAACATTCCAAGTTCAGTGTCAATTAAATTAAAGCGATTTTTGGATGAATAGTTGGCAATATATATGTCAGTCAAATGAAGTGGGCTTTGATTGAAATTATCAGATGCACAGAGAGCCCAAGCAATCAGAGCAGATTAATTGAGAAATGTTGTTGTTTTTCTAATTGTTGCACACAAAAACAAAACAATTAAAGGCGGCAGCGTCATGTTCCTGAATTATACAAGTCGTCAACAACTAGCAACAACGAACACGCCCACTATTCATAAATGTTGTTGTTGACTGCAAAACTAGTTGAATATACTAGAAAATCTTCTGGCACTGTGCATAAATTAAGACCGAAATAAAATGGCATGAACAAAATAAATGAGCTAACAAATAAAAAAAATCAACTTGCACACACAACTTGTAAATCAAAAAGAGCAAAAATAAAAAAGCAAGAAATATATATACGTAGATTATATATATATATATATATATGTATATATTTGTATTCTATGGCGACCTTGCACATGTTCATTTATGTGACAGCCATCTAACAGAAGCTTTACACAAAACGAATAAGCAATAAATCAGCGTGTAAAGAGTGAAACACAAAGTATGAAACATAATTCACAAAAAGAAGGTAAAGCAAAGCGATATAAAAATACATTTTAGGGGCTCGTCTGATCATAACTCAGGTAATGCGTATACTGCGAGTCTTTGTAGTTAAATTTAAGATTGAGAATACACTGCAAGAATCGATGATTCAGTTCGAAGACATTGGCTGACCCATTTAGAGATCGCTTTATATACTTGGTATATATTCGTGCTGACGTTCAATATAAGAAGACATCTCTCAGATGCGCCATTTGGATAGCATCTTATTTGTGAGCACAAAGTCCAAAATGCAGATAGCAAAGTACAAAATTCAAATCTCCTTTTTTTTTGTTATATTTTTAAGCTAAAAATAAAATGCTGTTGTTTTTTTGCGTGTTTAAAATTGAAATTGACGTAAAGAAAATAAATTCTTTTCGAGTACGTCAACTCAACAATTCAAAAATAAAATACTTGTTTTTACAATTTTATTTGAAAAATTTTATCTACATCTGGTTATAGGTAGTCTACTTCCCGAAATCAAAGTATAACTAGGCCATTCTGACGACCTTCTACGGAACCAAATCGAACTGATTGAACGGAAATATTCAATTGGCAAATCGCTGCGAAAAAAAAAACATTATAAAAACAAATCATAAAATTGGCGACTTCGATAAGATAATCTGACTTCAATAAATTTACTGGCAGTTGGTTTGATTTAAAGAAATTTACGACCAGAATATCCCCAAGGTAATCGCCAATGTCGTAAAGACTCGACTTAATGCGACGCCAATCAATCTTATCAATCACAGACAAATACGCAGTCCGTCGACAAATCAAACGAAATGCAAATTCGGCGAAAGATTGTACAAAGAAAAGTTGTCAATGAAATTTTGAGTAACGTGTCAACTGTTGACTGAATAATCTTGATTTTGAAGTTGTGAGGCAGTTTTAAGCTTCGCATGTGTTTAGTATTTATAATGTTATACATATAATATATTAAAAATGTTAATTCGGCAAAGGTTTCGAAAGTAGTTAGCCACTTTCAAGCTATTTGCTTTAGATATGTTTTTCGGTCAAGTGTTTCTATTACTTTTGAATATACTCTCAACGAGATTTAAAATGTATCGAAGTACATAAAAAATGTATATATATAAATTATAAAAAATAAAAAGGAGGTCACTAAACAATAAAAAATAGCTTATAAATATGTATGTCTGACTATAATATATATTCATATAAATGTTATATGTTAAATGAATTATGATATGCAAAATATATTCATATTTGCAAAGATTCGGTTCAAACGAGTGGTTTTATCTGAATATTTAAAAAAAAAAAACTTTAACAGCATCAAATATGTTTTATATATAAATAGCTTAGCTAAAAGTATTAATTAATATATATAAATTTAATTTGGACTATAGCAAGTATATATATATGCTTAGTTGTGCCTGAGACAGCAAAGCCTTTCTGTTTTTTGTTAGTTTTGTTTAGATGTAAGTTAGTTCAGCTGGGCTTATTGCAACTGAATGCGATCTAAAATTAGCACAGTCTGGTTAAAAGCACACTGCACTGCCCCCTGAACCGCGTCTCCCACCCAAATAATCACCTTCTCTCCCACCCAGTTGCAAGCCGAGTGGGTTTGCTTTTAGCCTGTTTGTCTTACCTATGCCTAGCGGCGTGCCGATCTTGCCAGATACGTTGAGGAACTTGAAGCCCAGGTTTAGGATGCCTTTGCCATCGAGATGTTTGGTCAATGTGGCGCCACCTGCCGCTATCAGCTGATGTTGATTATGCGTTAAATTGGGCAGCGCTATTGTGGGCGTGGCCGTGCAACATTTACTCAGTGTCAGCATTAATGTCAGCAGCAGAAGGTTCGCATTGGCGCAAATGCAGCTGAACAGCTGTTGAGCGCGTCGCTGGCAGCTGTTGTTGTCGCTGTTGTTGTTGTTGTTGTGGCCAGTTGTTGTTGTTATTGTTGATGTTGCCTTTGTTGCACTTGTTGTTGTTGTTGTTGTTTTTATTAATGTTGTTCTTGTTGTTGTTGTGCTATCACTTAGACTGCTCGTAGAGCGTAACTCTATGGCCATGGTATGAACTTTGTCTAGTTATGCACTTTTTTTGCTATTCCGGTTGCACGTTCTCTTCCTGTCTATTTTGTATTTTTTATTGTTTTTTGTATTATGCTTGGTGCTTTAGTTTTTCCAAGCTGTCAGTTTTGTCTATTTGCTTGCACTTTCAATTTCAATGGGTTCTCGACATGCTCAAGGGCTCTATGTGAATAGAAAGCCAATCGTTTAATAAACTATCAGGAAGCAGTGGATCTGCTGACATTATCTAATCACTCAGACGGCGTCTGCGCTGCTTTTTTTTTGTCAAATTAAACGAACGGCAACATTGAAAATTGTTGCCAAAATAAATACACACACACACACATAAAACACACACATGCACACCCAGACAAAAGCGAGTCACTAAAAACGGCCGAGAAGATCCGAAAAGCCAAAACGACGACAATCGTCTGAAATGCAACAAAAACATCATACGCAAACTGGTTAAACAAATCGTATGATCCGGCACACACGCACACACACACACACCCAGGCACACACAACAGGTCGGTTCGCCGCAAAGACTGCCAAATGCCCAGGCATAACGTAAGTTGAAACAACAGAAGAGAAGGTGAAAACAAAAACACAAAATGCTATCTGTTGACGTAGCAAATTATTCAAATTGTTTTGCGGACCACAAGCGAAGATTTTACTAGCTATCTCATTTTAATTAATTAAAAAAAAAGATGTACAATTTTTTGGTGGCACACGTTGTCCGACCACCTATTGATAAAAAAAAGAACCGCATCGATTGGCTTATCAAAAAGAAAACAAAAACAAAAACAAATTTTAGCGCGCATGTCGCAGAATTTCCATTTGCACGTGAGGTATTTGTTGTTATTGTTGTTGTTGTTGCTGCTATATTTACACTTTGTAATGTATTTGTTCTATTTCGATAGATTGTTTTCAGCTTTTGGTTTTGGCCACAAAAAACGCAGCTGCCTCGTGCAATGCGCGTTTTTCAACTGATTTCGTTTTGAGAATTCGCCAGCACATTTAAGCGAATTGTCATCCAAACTGCCTTGAAGACAACCAGCGACGAGCACCCCCCGCGATCGCCCAGTCTAGCTGATTGTGAGCGCAAAGTTGCTCAAATTGAACTTATATTTATATATATATCTGTATATATGTATATATTTATTTGAGATACCTTCAGATCGGCTTATCACAGCGCCAGCAATCTCACCTCAAATGAACGAAAGGTGCTTTGGTTTTTTCTAAGCACACGATAGCTATCTCTCTCTCTCTCTCTCTCTCTCTCTCTCTCTCTCTCTCTCTCTCTCTCTCTATCTCTGCTTTTGTCTCTCTTTCTGTCTGTTTGGCGATGCTTTCGTTTGCTCTTCTCAGATCATTTTCTTCAGCACAGCTCTTAAGTGCGGTGAGTTTTGCGGCAGAGGTGAATTCGACTCAGCACCAAACTTGTTGATGAATTAAAAAAATATTGGTGAGGCTGCTTTAGAATTGGTTCACAGCTATTGCTGATAACCTCAAAAGCGAGCGTGGGAATAACTAAATGGGTGAATTACAAGAAGAAAAGAAAACATTTGACACATTTTAATCAAAAGAATTTCAATTTGGGCTCTTCCCAAAATAATCTTCTATTTCTGTAACAGAACGCGTAATTAATAAGACTTTATTTCTGAAAGCAGCTGGTCGCTTATCATCTTATGAATGAAGTGCTGATAGTAAATTGAAAGTCGATGGAATGAATCACTTAAATGCTTTCATGCCGTTAACTTAATGGAAAATTTAAAAGTAAGAATCATCTTCAAATAAAGGAAGAGAAAGGAAATATCGATATTTGCTATGAAAGAGACTTCTCTTTTGAGTTACTTGTTAAAAAATCTTGTTTAAGATTAAGATTAGACTAAGAATAATAATAGATTAGGATAAGTTTTAAGGTATTAATAAATTATACATTAAACTAACGAGAAAATAAAAAACATTTTCTGTTTTGTGAAATAACTGATTATTTTAAGGTAATTTTTATTAAGCAAGTAGCTTAAGTTGTATTCTAGGAAAGGAACGCATATTATTATATTGATTAAAATACCTGTATTGTATTTGTATTTGATTAATCTTTTAATCAATTTGAAAAACATGTTTATAGTTTGCTTAAAAAAAACTAATATATGAAATGATTCGAATTTTGAGTGGACACTTAATAAAAATTTGCAATTTTATCTATAAGTATGGGCAGATATCAATCCATTGTTTATATTGCGCAGAAGACATTTGCTTGAAGGGCTTCAAGTCAATAACCTAAACGATCGTACAATCATTTGTTTTTTTACCAACCTTGAGAGAGCCACGAGCCAAAACAAAGCACTACAAAAATTAATTTCAGCACATGAAAATCACTTAAATGCATTGTAAACGATAAGCAACCAAATATGAAAAGACCGTCGCTAACAGAATACTATAAATGGATATAAAAATTGATCAAACGCGTTTCTAATCGTCTTTTATCCAATTCGCAAAAATAATATTTTAATTAATTGGCAAAAACCGAAAGACGTCAGTCTGATAAGTTTATAGCTAAGATATAGTAGCAGCTAGTAACGTGAATTCCCGATTGAATAATTGCAGGTGCGATGCCCGACAAAGACCGACGCGAACTGAAAGCGTTACCTGGAAATTATTTGCATTTCGCCTTCCCATTGATAGACAACTTAAAACTACATACTCAAATGTGACGCAGGCTGACTGATAAGCGTTAAGTTAAGTGCCACAGTTTGAGCAGTTGAAATGCAGACAAAAGGATTACCAACGATTATTATAACGATTATCGTCATCGGTTCGGCGCATTGTCATCGTCAGCGTTGTCAGCATCGACATCGTCATCGTCATCGTCATCGTTGTCATCGTTATTGCCATCATCTGCATTTGTCAAGCACTTGAAGTGCATAATTTATGATTTACGTGTGTAAATCATTTGTGAAGCACCCGCAAGCAGAGTTTCGTGTTTGCCGTTGACAGATGCCCATCCCCATCCCCATCTTGCTCCATTCATTCCTGTCACTGTTTAGTTTTCAATTTGCTGGCGTTTCTAATTGCAGGCGTTAAAAATCGCTGGCAAATCGCGCTCAACAATATTAATGAAGCACTTAACTGCAGTTTATCGCTGCGGGCGTGTGTTCAAGTTTGTCATCCGCCTCCCCATTCAATTTACCGTTGTTCGAGTGGACCCGGCTTTTGAATGGGCTTTGTGACAGCCATTGAGGTTTATCGCTGCCTTCCATATGACATCTATCTGTGCGCAGCCAGAGAGAGAGAGAGAGATGGAGAGAGATAGAGAGAACAGGAGAGGGATAGAGATATAGAACCTGAAATTGGTAATGCACTCGTAGTGAACACTTCTGTATAGACATAAACGAAAGTTACCTCATTGGGAATTTTACTAATACACTTAGAAAAGAAATCGTTTTGAATTTTAGAAAAACGCCTTAGTTTTTGGCTACATGGCAACTCACCTAATTATTCAGAAAGTACATTTTGAAAAATAAGATTTTTACTTTTCTTAAATCCAGGGTACAGTTTTCTAAAGTGTAGAGAAAATATGCCTAATTTCCCGGGCATTGTATTTTATATGTCTACATAGAATTCTTATATTAGATTTATTTGTAATTTTACAATTCATATCGAGTTTTTTTTTAGTGTACTGTTTTCGTTAGTTGAGTGCCTGCTGATTTATAGAAATGTGTTGCTCAACTCTTAAAATATTTCAAATGCAGTTGCTTGAGCGTGAAAGTAATCTATAATGGGGTTAGTCATCAGCGAAGTTTTCAGTTCAATACCTCAATACTTATCTGACATTGACACTAAGGAACGTAAATAAAAGTGTTTTAATTGGGTTGAAGAGAATGCATTGACCTTTGCAAAATATCCATATATGAACTCTACAAGCCAGTTCCACAATTGTATTGATTATCGAAACAATATTATTTTCGGTCTCTGATAATAAATTGTCAAGCTTAAGATCGCAAAAATCTTTCGCCCAAGCAGATAAGCAACCAATCAAATATTTTATTTACTTTTTACAAATCATATCGATTATTATGCATTTTAGGCCGATTTTTTGAAAACACTTTCCGAATATTTTCATAAGTTTGCATTCATTAAAAATTGAAGTTACTGATTTAGTTTAGTTTATCTAAACATATTTTTAAGTTTAACTATCTAGCGATAGATAATAAAAAATGAATTAATAAATTAAATTATTTTAATAATACACATTAATTCAATCCATTTTGTTAATTTATATTCCGTTAACTCTCGATTGTTGGGAATAATTACACAAATTATTCAGCAATAGCAATTTTATATTACATTTTGATTATGTAATACTGATCTTCACTTGATTTATTTGTATTTATTTCATGCTTTTTGGCTTTTACTTTAATTTTATCAACAAGCTTATTTAAGAAAACACACACATGTTAATCAGTTTTATTCACAGGTTAAATTATTAATTTTATTTTATTATTTTATATTCTTTTCTTTCCGTGTTCAACAACAACAACATTAAAAATATCAACAACAGCAACCACACCAACACCCACAGAATGTGATCCAATTATAAAGTAATTCCAATTAAAAATGCAGGCGGTACATTGAAGAACCGTTAGACCCACACAAAAATGTGCACGGGCACAAAGCGGAATGTAAACAGCGAATGAATGAATGGAAGCGCCGGCCAAGAAGTAACGGTAAATTTTCACATGTGCCAAAATGACAATAGAAGGCTCCACGACAAAACGCAGCCGACGCCGCCGTCACAGTCGCAGTCGCAGTCGCAGCGCCCTAACAGTTGTGGATGCTGCCACGTTAACAGCGCTGTTAATAGCCATAACAGGGCTTTTTGCGCACCAAAGCAACAACGTAGCGACGTCAACGTCAACGTCGACGGCGCCGTCAGCGTTAACGTTAGCGATATCGCTCATAAACGTCATTCAATGGCTCTATCTGAAACTACAGCAATAAGGCGACTGCCTTGCTCTGTGCTCCTTTGTGTGTTTGTGTGTGTGAGTGTGTGTGTGTGTTTACTGAAGCGTTGCTAAATATGAAAACATAAAAATTAATGTTATATTTATAGTGTGGCAGCCAAAAAGTGTAGCATGAGGCGTTGCTGCGGTCGCTGCAGGGCAACCAAACCAGGCGTTGTATATAGTCTACACAGAGTGCCATAGGCGGGGGAGGGAAAAGGGGAGAGAGGGTTGCAAGATGTAGTTGATTCAAGTGCTGGTATTTGTTTTGCCCCGCTGCTGCTGTTTGCCATCGCTGGTGCTCTGCTTTTGGGGTGTGACACAAACCCAAAAGGGGTTGCGGCTTTGCCTTGCATGCATTTCAATAAGCAGCAAACCAAATATTTTCTACAATAAATCGCCCTAAATGTAACGCCAATTGTGCACAAAAAAGCAGGGCCAGCACCAGTACCAGCAACAGCAGCAACAACAACTGAAATAGTCCAAAGAAGTAAATTTGATGTGGTCCAGTGTGTTCAGCTAGATGATACCCTGTATACACACACACACACACACACACACACACAAGCATAGGCAGTGTGTATCACCCTTGCGAAAAGTAAACGTTTTCATTAAGTGAAATATGCTTTGCAGGTTTGCATTTCAACTCTTTGAAAATTCTTTCTATTATTAAGAAATACATTTTTTAGAAATAGAAAAGGTATTTATAGTTTTAAGAATTGTTCTTTTATAATTAATAATTATAGAGATAAACCACAAAAATAAAATTAGTATTATTTTACAAAATTTAAAGCGATTTTTTTAATTGTGCAAGTTATTCTCCAAAAAGATGAATCAATCTCGGTAATTATCAATTATGATCGAGCAAGTTAATAGTCAGCAAAAAGACTTCCTATATAATAAAACAACATTTTATAAAGACAGAGGAAGCCAATTGAAAAGTGCAAAAAATATATTAATTATATTATTTAACATAATTTTATGATACATATTTTTACCACATTTGAATTGCGTACAGAGTATTACAGCAACAAACTTTTGCAATAAACACTGTAACTCAACTGTCGTCTGTGGCAGCCACACACAGCATGCCCCCAAGTGTTCCACATACCGCAGCCACATGCCACGCATGCCGCGCCGCCAGCGGCCAGCAATGGGCAGTGCCGTCGACTGCGGCCAATGCGGCGTATGATGAATTTTTGCCAAAGGTCTGCTTTTAGTTCAACGGTTTCGTGCTGAGATTTTGCTTTAGGCTGTGTGTCTGCTTGTGTTTGTGTGTGCGTACTTGTGTGTGTGTATGTGTGTGTGTGTGTGTGTATGTGTGTGTGTGTGTGTGTATGTGTGTTGCCGAGTTAATTCAGCTGAATTGATTTGCTAAGTTTTTGCTCTAAATAAATACGTGTAAAATAAAGGATGATAAACTTGGAGTTGACGCACACAAAGTTGTGATCTAAGGCAGATTATGATTTAAATTGAAATTTACAGCATTATTTATATTAAATAAAATAACTGACTTATTTGTTTATTATTTATTTTATTTCTGGTATTTTATCTTCATCGGTGCTGCACACATTTGATTGCAAAGTGTTTGACAATTGTAAATATTTGTTTACAGTTTGCAATTGGAAAAGCAATTAGGAAAACAAATTTAAAAGCCGAATCTAAGATGGAAAATTATGCAAATTATATTCCCGCCTACACACGGAAAGGGTGTGCGCAAGTCGTGCACTTCCACTGGCTTTGCTGCTTAAGTTTGTGTCAATATTAAGTACCTTAGCAAGTGTTTTATAATAAATGGTGAATTAGCTTTTGTCAACACACAATAAACAAAATACGCCGACGGCTTAAGGACGGGCCATTAATCAACGCATTCTGAATGCGCCCCAAGGCCAAGGCATGAAATATTGAAACACGGAACAGCTGCCGCCACACGCCCACTTAAGTATCTGTCTCCGCTATTCTCTTGCCGCCCTCCCAGAAATGCGGCGTCAACACTTTTGGGCCAATGACAACAGATCGCCGATAATATTGGCAGCCACCCCCTCTACCCCTTTGCCCAGCAGCCTGTCAGTGTTTAACTTTCATAGCCGGCTTACACCTAATCCACCCACTGCTCCTAATGGACACCCGATATACCAAGCGCTGATTGCAGCGTTCTCAATTCTCAATTGTCAACTTCCGGTCGCCGTTCAATGCCGTCGCTTCCGCTTGCTCTGCTTGCTCAGCTACGTGTGCCTGGACACCATTTCTTTGCCAGCTTCTTTAAAGTGGAAACAAGCTGTTCTGACAGCAGCAGAAGGGTTTACAGGCACACAGCGAACTACTAACCACAAACCGACTGAGAACTGAGAACTGCCCTCACATTAGCAACGAAACAATCATACGCCGCATTGTTCAACACATTCCTCACACCTGGGTGAGGCGAAGAGTGACGGCATCTGTTGTATATATTCGAGTGTGTCCACGTTCAAAAATGAAAAATGTTGCATATCACAAATGAGAATAACTGGGACGAGGATTGAGGAGGCGAACTTTAAACTGCGGGCCTTTTTCTGTTGGCCCACAGTGGATCAGAGTGCGTCCCAGTGACAGTTCCCAGTTGCTGCCTGGAGCAGATAGCTGCCATGGAATGAGTTGAGGCGGGCTGAAGGCCTGGTTGGTTGGATGACTGCTTGTCTGCTTGTCTGGTTTGTTGATTGTTTGCTTCTGCTTCTGCTTCTGCCTTTGCATCAGCATCAGCTTCTGCTCTTTGGTTTCGTTTCGTTTCGTTTGCAGGGCTAAATTTACCGCTAAGCATTTGCCAACGGCAGCGACGACGACTGCACAAAGGACAAAGGACAAGAGACTGCTGTGATGCTGGCCAGGATCATGGGGGTCACTGTAATCATAACGGTAATGTTGACGTTGTGTTGTATGTTGTGTGTTGTGTGCTGTGTGTTGTGTGTTCTGTGTGTATCTTCCATCTGTGGCAGTGGCAGTGAGTGTGGAGCAACGCATTTCAAAAACCAAAAACTAAATACAAAAAAGAAATGCAGGACGCTCGCCAAATTACTGAAATCATGTTAGGGGCACATACAGGGTGCCTCTGCTGTGCCTCTGCTGTGGCTCTTCGGGTTATCTAAGGGAGTTATCCATAATTTGCCTCTTTCTTGAATTGTGCCCAGCAATTTTGGCAGTCGAATAAAAGCAATTGACTGAAGTTGCCGCCGTTTGCTGCTTTCTAGTGTTGTTGTGGCTGCTTTCTGTTTGTGCTGCTGATTTGCAGTGGTTCATCTAAGAAACTGCGGCGTCAGCTGCACTGCCAGCGTCGCTGCTGCTGCGCTGTTGGCCGCAAAGTGGACAACTAAGCATCTCTCGACAGTTTTTATGATATTTCGCTTGTGTTTTGCTGCTGTTTGCTTTGCAATTATTTCCCCTGTGGACTTTAACAGACGACAGCAGAAGCAGTTTTTCGCTGTTGTCGCTATTTTCGAGGGTTGCTGTTAACTGAGTGCTGCCACAGTCCGCCCGCTCGCCCGCACACCCCCCGCTGCCAAACAGAGACACATTGCACGCTTCGCTGAGTCGCATTAGTTGCGAGCATTATCATCCACAATGCCACAACGGCTTCCACAGCGTGTAGAGTTTGCGCATCGTTAACACTGACAATCCCCTTCACGACACCCCCTCCACCCCTCTCTCCATCTCGCTCGCTCTCTCTCTCTCTCTCCTAAGCCCACACCCTTGACTGTTAATCCCACGGCAGTTTTGACAGTCGCAAGTTAGACAAACAACTGACAGTCCCAGGCGGCAACTTATCACTTTCCACCTAATTGATATCAGTTCCAGTTTCAGTTGCAAAAACTTTCCCTTCTTCCTGCCCCCTGCTGCTGCTGCTGCTTGTGTTCCTGAAGTGCAGGTCATGTAAATCCGCTTAAAGCAAAGTGAACTCATAAATTATTGATTTGATTATGTCACCCCGTGTGACCGACCCAAGCTAGGCCATTTGCCAGACACCAGCTGCTGCTGCTGCTGCTGCTGCTGTTGGCCCGAAAAGAATTTCAGCCTTTGCCTTTCGCTCTCAAGCATTTATAAAGGATCAACAAGCGATTATGTCCTGCTGGCACTCAATTGTCCAGCTGAAGTGTGCACCAGCAGCAAAGTGCTGACGGATTAGCTGGCATATCACCAGCAATAGCTGTTTATATATATCAGTATCTGTATATCTATCCGTATCTGTATCTGGGGTATGGTTGAATGTAGCCGTAACTCGAATTGGTTTTTCTACCTGCGGCTTTTGACTGCATTATAAATGATGACTGGCATTTACATGCATAGCTGCCAGAGCTCAGCTATTTATAGCCATGACCAAAACTAACACTTGAAAAAAACATTGTATGTATTTTTCGAGTGTAATAAATTGACCTGAAAAAGTTGGTCAGAGCAAAGAGTTATGCAGCTAAATGACCATTTTCGGGCATTAAGTTGAAAATGAAAACAATGTGAATACAATTTTTAGTTTTTCAATTGATAACTCCATTTAAAATAAAAAAAAGCAATTTAAAAATATTTGAAAATAATAATTTAAGGACAAAATCTTTTTTATTTAAATAATTAAAGATACAATAAAAAAAGAAATATAATAAATATTAATTATTGTATATTATTAGGTTAAGCTAGAAATTTCCTTGATTTGAGTCTGGCATTGTCTGCACACGAATAAGATTTTTAATCGATATACTTAAGAGCAGTCAATTCTCAGATATTCCAGAGATAACCGATATCATTATGCGACAACTTCGTGTTACTCTACAGCTCCATCAAAAGGCTGGCATATCCTCTGCTAACTCCCGAGATATTAATCTATGAATCTCAACAGTTCAATTATGAAACCATTCAATATTATCATTTATTCACATCATGGCAATTTTAAATCGATACACACATGTACATATATGTGGTTGTTGCCAGGCTTTACCTTGCTCGTTGATTTTTATCTAGATTTTCTCGTATTTCGTTTCTTCATTTTGGTCTCCATTTATCTTGTTGACCCCTTTTTTTTTGTGTGCGGAATGCATCAAGCTGAGCGACCTGTCCGGCCTCAACTGGTTACCAGGTTAGCCACTTTATGTGGTAACTTGATTTGATTTCATTTATTTTTCTATTTTGTGCATTTCTCTGACAATATTGTGAGCCATTTGTGTGCCTGCCACGTCATCGCCATCGCCATCGCCATCGCCATCGTCATCGTCAGCATCAGCATCAGCAGCAGGATCGTGTGGAGCGTGCCTTCACCTGAAGATTTCTATCTGATTGACGGACTCCCCTTGGCCCGTTGAAACGATGGTAATTAAAGTGCTGCCGTCGGCTCATGCATATTTTCGAGTCACATACCTTGAGTTCGTCTAGCAAGCAAACGAACGTGTTAATCATTTGGTCGTGGCGCACGTGTCGTTCTGGTTTCTATGGGTCATTTGATGGGCAAAAACCCCTGCCACACTGCCACACACACAATGTGACATTTGTACACACGCGCATACAGCATGGAGTCAGAGAGTGTCCTCAGCCAGTGCTTTTGGCTTTTGGCTTTTATTTATTTGTTTGCCTTTTGTTGACAGCAATTTAAACGCTTCAATGGACTCGCAGCCTGACGGAGCGCAAAAGGGTTCGCAGCGCAAACAAGTTTCACCTCGTAAATTAATTTCACTCGCCCAAAAACACAACACAAGATACAAATTACAAGAAGGAGGGCGAAGACTGACTGGTTGTCTGCCCAAGACACAAGAACGGTGGGCGACACCATCCACAGTCCCACCCACAATTTCAAGGCCAAAAATCAGCTTTACAATGTGCTTTTGACTTTTGGAATTTCAACGCGGCTTTTTCATTAATTACGACAATTTCATAACGACAAATGAAATTGGTATATTAAAACCGGACTTAATTTGCAATTAAAATTGATTGTATAATTTTGTATGCGCTGCTTTACATACATTTTGGCTCACCTTCAGCTTTGCTGTGAATAAATATTATTTATTTGGCCACATCTAATTTGCATTTGTCCATCGCATAAAAGTGCAATAATGTAAAAGCTTATTTTTGTTTCGAATAGAGCATGGATTAAGCTAATCCTAAAGCAATATTTATTATAAAATATATAATAATAAATAGTCAATTTTTTGTTGTATGTAAAACAGTTGAGAACAGAAATAGCTTTAGTGGAAAATTAATTTGTATACTCAGAAATATTTCAAATTTCAGGCGCTGACTTTTAAAGGCTCCATAATTTATATTCATCAAAGTTTTTACTTTTTGTTTACAATAAATTTGTGGAAAGTCAAGTGGGAAACCTTTAACTCATATCAGACTAAACATTTGGTGAATGTACACGAATATATGTATATAGAATATTTATGTATTGTATGTCTGTTTTGGGCACGGAAATCGTTTATCTTTTCCATTTGCGCCGTTTCTTAGCCAACTTGAGTCCTTTTAGGCAGCCACTTTGCCAAAAGTTGATTTATGCCTCACTGGCTGCCTGATTTTCATATGTGGCTTTACCACGCACAACAACACAGCCTTTTCCAGACGATATCCTGCTGCCAACGCTGCTCCTGCTCCGGCTACTCCTCCTTTTGTCATTGTTTGTTGCCACCCGCTGCGACGTGCGGCGTCAAAGGGACATGTGATTCAATTTGCTTCGATTAGAAATTTCGATTGCAAGTGTGCTCGTGGGCAGAGAGGGCGATTGAGAGAGAGACAGAGAGAGAGAGAGAGAGAGAGAGAGAGAGAGAGAGAGTGGCAACTCGACTCTGTCATGCTTGACAGATTTATAGAAGTCAGCCCAAAAATTAAAATGGCTGGCGCTCATCAAGTTCCGCCACAGACTCAAACCGACAGCAGCAGCTGTTGCTGTGGCATGTGGCAAAGCTCGCGCTCGCCTCCCTCCCATTTGTATATTCACATTCGCATTCACATTCACATTCGCATTTGTATTTGTATTTGTATTTGTATATTAGGCGCTGCCTACAGCTTGATATCCGGTGTGACGCCGGTACCAAGTTTGTCGACGCGACAACGGCGACGAGACGTGCGTCCTCTGCGGCAGATTGGGAACTCGGAACCCAGTTTCAGACACGCAACTGTCACGTTCTCTTCTCCAAATGCTGTCAACTTTATTGGCCCAGCTGCTGCTCTGGCTGTTGCTGTTGATGTTGCTTCTGTGGCTCTTGCCCAGTCGCCTCTGTCAGTCTGTGCACCAAAAAGTTTCGGAACAACATCTTTTTTATACCCTAGCAACGACTATTTCTATGTCGTTGCCCAAAGTGAAAGTGGCTACACAAATTTTAGTGTTATATGTTGAAGAGTTTCAAACTGCAAAGCTAACTGCAAACGGACGCTGTGAATCTCTCCCTGGCGTCAATATCGGTGTATATAAACCATAAATAGAAAAACAATATCAACAAGAGTTCACCCAACAACAGCATATATAATATCTGTGTACATAAATATTGTTTTATCAATAAACCGACATTAAAATACATTTTATTAAAACTGGCACAAACAACAAAAGAGATACTTAAGACCGGGACCAGTTAGATATAACAAACTTTAGTTATTTATATCCTGATTTATCTTTCTTAGTTTTTGGCCTGATTGCGTTCCTTTCTGCGTTTGCCTAATTCACAGATTAATGATATCCTTTATTTCATTTTTGAGATTTAAAATTGTAATTTGATAAAATAATATACTAGAAATGAATTGATTTATTTAATTTAGCAAGTTTAAATTTAAAATTAATTAAATGATTAATAATAGGTAAGCAAGTAAGCTGTAAAGGGTATTTAATATTCACCACCGAGTTAATTGTTTTTCCCATTTTTTCCTTCTTTTTTTTTTAGTCCTACTCGCCATATGGAGTACGTGCATCCATTTCCCAATCCGCTGTCAATCAATTTGGCGAACGGCGCTAACGCGACTCTCGTTGACCATGAACACTTTTCCAACCCGCGCCGCTCCCCACAGAACAGCGCGTTGCACGCAGGGCCCTTCGGGCATGCGGCAAGGCCGTTATACGCTCAGCGGACAATTGAAAAATTAACAGTATTTATTTATGATGAACAATGGGCAGCATCCACATCATCCACGACCCAACAAGGGGTAAATGTGTGCGTGTCGCGCATGCAAAATGCCCTCAATCCGGCCAATTCCTTAATTGCCGCGGAAATTGCGAATGGAATGGACGTCAGGACAGTCAGCAGGCAAATTTTTGGGAGCGTACAACTGAAACCAGCCAGCTACGAATATCAGGAAAATTCAAAAGAAACGTAGCGAAAATCAATGTAAAAATTATAGCGCGTTAAAGGCATAAATAAAACGGGGGGCAAACCAAAGGCAAATAGGCAAAAAATACAACAAAAAGACAAGCAAGAAAAATATGTAAAAAGGCAAATCAAATGGTAAATGCTGCAAGCAGCGTAATCAAAGGCATTGAGCCGGTCATTTATTTAATTTTTTCGCACGATTTCAACATTTGCCGCAGGGACACACAAAAGCACACACACACACACACACATGCACAGGACTCGGACGGAGGACCTCGCCTTAATAGAAACATCAGTTAAATGACCGCAAAAGACAAGCAGAAAGGGGAGTTGGCTAAGTGCGGTGGAGTGCAAGGACTGCTATGCAAATAAAACTGTTGGCGCTGTCAGGCACTTTAGGGGTGTTTCACACAGACACACACACACACACACACACTGAGAAACACAACACACTTGTAAATGTAAATAAAACAAGCTGGAGAAGTGGAGTCCAACTGCTTACACAGAACTTCAATTATAAACGAGACGGACTTGGGCTTCTTATCGATCAATCAAATATATATAAATATATATATATATATATATATATGTATAAATATGTATATACTATTTGTGCTTGCAGATGTCTTCTTTAATAAGTCACACGATTTGTGACAAAGTAAGAATTCCCTCTGCAAGTGTATTATAAAAACATGAGCCAATTTACTTTGTTGCTTTTGATGCCCCTTAAAGGTGCCCAATGTAGGGGCAAATTATGCCACAACCCCAGCAGCTGCCTGCTGTGTGCAAAGAGCTAAGTTACTCAGAACACAAACATATCCCCACAAATATATGCAAATGTGCAGAAAATGTATCGAATTTCAAAGCAAAAACTGCAAAATAATTTGTACGAAAGCAATCAAAAATAAAGGCGACAACTGAGCGAATGCCAAATGTTTGTGAAGTGCTTTTGGCCTGGCTTTCACTTAACAGCACACAACAAATTGTTCCAGCTGTTACTGTTAATATTACAATCCACACAGAACACACACACACACACACACACACACACACAGCAGGGGAAATAATTGCAAAGCAAACAGCAGCAAAACACAAGCGAAATATAATAAAAACTGTCGCGAGTTGAGTTTCCCTGAGTTTTCCGATAACGCCGACAGCAGCAGAAGCAGCGACGCTGGCAGCGCAACTGGCGTCGCAGTCAACTTAGATGAAAAGACAACAGCAACAACAAACGGCGGCAACTTCAGTCAATTGCTTTTATTCGAGTGCCAAAATTGCCGGGCACAATTCAAGAAAGAGGCAAATTATGGAGAACTCCCTTAGATAACCCGAAGAGCCACAGCAGAGGCACAGCAGAGGCACCCTGTATGTGCCCCTAACATGATTTCAGTAATTTGGCGAGCGTCCTGCATTTCTTTTTTGTATTTAGTTTTTGGTTTTTGAAATGCGTTGCTCCACACTCACTGCCACTGCCACAGATGGAAGATACACACAGAACACACAACACACAGCACACAACACACAGCACACAACACACAGCACACAACATACAACACAACGTCAACATTACCGTTATGATTACAGTGACCCCCATGATCCTGGCCAGCATCACAGCAGTCTCTTGTCCTTTGTCCTTTGTGCAGTCGTCGTCGCTGCCGTTGGCAAATGCTTAGCGGTAAATTTAGCCCTGCAAACGAAACGAAACCAAACGAAAAAGTAGAAGCTGATGCTGATGCTGCTGCTGCTGCTGATGCAAAGGCAGAAGCAGAAGCAAACAATCAACAAACCAGACAAGCAGTCATCCAACCAACCAGGCCTTCATCCCGCCTCAACTCATTCCATGGCAGCTATCTGCTCCAGGCAGCAACTGGGAACTGTCACTGGGACGCACTCTGATCCACTGTGGGCCAACAGAAAAAGGCCCGCAGTTTAAAGTTCGCCTCCTCAATCCTCGTCCCAGTTATTCTCATTTGTGATATGCAACATTTTTCATTTTTGAACGTGGACACACTCGAATATATACAACAGATGCCGTCACTCTTCGCCTCACCCAGGTGTGAGGAATGTGTTGAACAATGCGGCGTATGATTGTTTCGTTGCTAATGTGAGGGCAGTTCTCAGTTCTCAGTTCTCTGTCGGTTTGTGGTTAGTAGTTCGCTGTGTGCCTGTAAACCCTTCTGCTGCTGTCAGAACAGCTTGTTTCCACTTTAAAGAAGCTGGCAAAGAAATGCTGCCCAGGCACACGTAGCTGAGCAAGCAGAGCAAGCGGAAGCGACGGCATTGAACGGCGACCGGAAGTTAACAATTGAGAATTGACAACGCTGCAATCAGCGCTCGCCATTTCAGGAGTCCATCAGACATTTGATGGAGTAATTGGAAGTTTAAGTGAAGTTTGAACCAATCCAATGATAGCTGGGCAATGGCCCCAGTCCCCGGAGCGTTCAGCTGATTGGCCGGAAAGTGTTGACGTCGCATTTTTCAGCGCACTTTGGAGTCTAGTCTGGCTGATGCTGCTGCTGCTGCTGTTGTTTTTCAAATTTTTTGCGGGCACATTTCCCGCTGGCAGTTGGCCGCACTTTTGATTAATGGTCAAGCTCAAAAGCGGCGTCGTCCACGCAGCCTGCGGCGACTTTTTTATTTGGCAATTATGTTGTTTAGAGCTGCGCACGGATTTCACACCTCGAACATTTTTCATTCAACGAGCACACGCCCCGCCCCCGCCTTAGCCACCCTTCGTAAATGGACTTCATGGTTTTGTGTTTCGAGGCTTGTCAGTGACATGCAGTATCATTAATTGTGTTCAGGCCCCCTGCTTGCCTCCCTCCGCCTCATCTTGTTGCCATTGCCGACCCTCAACTGGCGTTGTCATTTTTCAACTGTTTTTACGATTTTTTGACATTTGACAAGTGTTTCTGACTGCGCCACAGAGGTGCCAAAAGGTGCAGTCAGCTTTTTGACTGTGATGGCAGTATCTGGCAAAATGTCCTTTCCCAATCTGACTTCTTCCTTCCGAGACCATTGTAGCAAATTTTATGCAGATGGAGGTGTTTAAGACATTGAACATTTGATGACAGCAAGTCGTTCCTAATATACACTTTTCTGTGGATTTGTAAAACCATTTTTGTTGTTAAAAATATCTTATATTTTTTACATATAATAATTAACATCATCTATTAAATGCTTTTGATGGTAATCGATTTTAACTGAAACATTTAGAAGATTTAAGACTTATCTACCTAAACTAAGCCTCAATTGTATTTATTACATACATTTATTTAAATACGCCAGACTGTTTCAGCTCGCTGCAGAATTTAAAAAAGAGTTAATACCTTAAAAAAGTATAAACAATTTAAACAAACATCGCGTCTGTTATTCAATTTCATTAATTTGCTCGACTCAAAAATATGTTCGATTAATGAAATTATAAAATAATAATTTTACAATCTTTATTATATATATAAAATGTATTACATTTTTGAAGCTGCCTCCAAGAAACATAAACAGAAACAATTTTCATATTTAGTGTACAAATATATCCCTTTACGCTATATTTATATATCCCTTTACGCTATATTTATATTATATCTCTTATATAGTAATGCCAATTTCTATATATTTATTATCTATTAGACATGCAACGTAAATATTTTATATATATATACATAAGTTATTTATAATGTGTTGCATTTATCAATAAATTGTTATTGTATTCAAAAAATATTTCCATAATTTCGTAAATATCGACAGGATTTTGATCGACTTCAAAAGCATGACTAACCCACTAAGATAGAGCATAGAAAATGGAATGTTCCGTAAAGTTGCCAGATAAAGCTTTGTCACGTGGCTGCACCGCGTGCCTTATCGGGCAACTAACCCGCTACACAACCACCCAACCACCCAACCACTGTGGACGCATTGCTTGGTAATTAGCCGAGGCAATAAGCACACAAATTGCCTGATTAAATGAGGTGTTAAACACGATTTTGGTCAATGCATAAGATAAACGCATTACAAAAATACATATATTTTGCAGAGGGTGAAGGGAAATCGATTCAGGCGGGCTTCTTGGCTTCGTTGTCCAGAGGCTGTTGCCACCGGGTACCGTCCTGCGGCAGTTGACTGCGCACCATCGGAGAGAGCATAGTCCAGAGCATTCGTTTGCCCAGCACCTGGCGCATATTGAAGCTGAAGCCCAAATCGTAGCTGCGATCCCGAATGGCATGCATACAGCTCGCTCGACTAATCATAAAGAGTTGAATGATCAGAAGTGCTCCGGCCAGCATCAAGGCGATCGCATTTAACTTGAGAATACAGCAATTGAATATCAGCCAGTTTAGTTCATTATTGAACAAGGCCTCTCTGCTCATTGTCAAATGCAGTGGATGGAAGCCCAAACAAACGCCCACAAATTCATTGGGATTGCTAAGCACGGCGCCCCTCTGCTCCCACAGATAGAGGACATTGTAAATGAGGGCGATGGCACAGCCAAGAGTTAAGTGCAGCAGCAGTGCAACGAAATACCGTTGATTGACATGGCCAATACAGTTGGCCAAAAAATTGCAGTGATGATCGCGCTTGAGGATGCAACAGTTGCAGACGCGACAGTGAAATGTGCGTGGCGGCACCAGCATGTTGCAGTGGGTGCACAAGTGCCACAGATGTGCCTCAGTTGCCAGCGGTTGTTGTCGATCCTTGGGCAATGCCACAAAGCTCGTGTCTGTCCCCCAGCAATACAATATATTGCCCAGTATATTGTGCAGCAGATACAAAAGCAGAAGCCAGTTGAACTTATAGGCGCAGCCTGAGGCATCCAGGTAGTTTGGCAGTATGTAAAACACTTCGTATATGAAAAAGAATGCGATTGAGCTCAATAATAGTGCCGCGGATAGGATATGCATTATCTGAACAATCCGTGCACGATAATGACTTATGATGCGCACTAGAAACTTCTTCAATCGGATTAGAGCTGGACGCACCATTCTCTTGACTCCAACAGTAAATTTGACCATTAATTCGATGCGGAATAAAGAAAATAAAGACTTCAACTTTGAAATTAAGTTTTAAAGAATTGTACAATTAATGTGATTGGTTTGTTGTGTTTTGAATGATTTCGCTTAGGGTTGTTTGGAATCACTTGTTAATCACGTCAGTCGTCAGTTGTCAATCAATTAAATGGGGAGCTAATGCAAATGGAATTGCATTGTTCTGTCTACTGGAAATGATAAGCTGCTTACTCTTAAAATTGCTTCATCAAGTATTTTGAAAAGCAATTATATTTATATAATATTTTTTTTAACTTAATATTTTCATTTAACTTGTTATTCTTTAACGCTGGTTTATACTCTCTGAATTGCGTTCAATTTATGGAATTATAATGTCTACATTCCCTTTTCCTACAAAAAGCATATTTTAATTATAAAATGAACAGCATTGTGAGAGCTGCCTCGGAAACAAACAAAATTAAACGAAAAGATATACAAGTTTCGTATTTAGTATGCAAATTAATTCATTCATGCTGAATATATTAAAGTTTGTTATAAATGAATGACAATTTCTGTATGTAAGACTTCTAATATAATTTAAGAGTACTCCCTAATTCTGGTTAGATACAGCATTGTATGTGCCATAAACACGCAAACATTTCCAAAAATATTTCAATAAAAACAATTCTCATACAAAAAGAAAAATAGAATGAACCATAATTGTTTTATGATACTCGTATGTTGAATGGAAATGACAGCTGCATATTTCTCGTACGACTATTCAAAAAACACTATTCTTCATTTTTGCAAAATGGGCTTAGTAAAATAAATGATTTTGAATTTTCGTTTCTATGGAAATAAATACATCTTAAATTTGTTAATCCTTTAAATAGAAGTCTTTTACATTCTATAAAATTTTATGATATTTTCTACATGTTGCTGTATCAGACTTATCATACCCTTTGTTTTTGTTGTGTGTGCTGAAATATGCAGCGTGTCACTGGTTTTTAAGCAAACAGAAACAGATGCCGGGGCAGACAATGGGAATACTGGCATAAACTGGCAACGCGATGGGGACACAAGCACTGAAAGCATTAAGACCTAAAGGGAAACAGAAACTGAAACAAATTTGGTCTATTTCGCATAAATTTTTATAAATTATTAAGATGAACTACGCATTCGCAATGCGTAGCACTCGTTGAGTACGCGGTTTGGCATTTGACTATGCGGTGTATATTGCCTCCTACCCCCAACCCTCCTACCCAACTAAATCATCTTCATTTTTGTTTGTGTGTGGCTTTCACCTGCTGCCAAAAGCCAAGCGCTGCTCTTGCATAAAGTATACATTGCTAGGTGGAATGGGCGCGAATATGGCGTTAGAGAGCGGGTCTGGAGTGTGGCCCACTTGATGAGTAATGTGTTTGCGTTGTTTGCACACACCAGAAGCAAACAAACAGTCATTTTAGCTGGCGCCAGTTGCGCTCTTGCGCCATTTCCGACAGTCTAAGCAGAAGAACAGCAGCGTTAGAGCTTGTACACTGAAAAATATATGTGTCCAAGATCGATTCCCAAGACGCGCTCATTCGCTTATCTATACTTTCTCAAAATTTTCTTAGGGCTCTTCAACAGTATCAGCAATTCGACAATTATATTTACTTTAAGCAGCGATAAATTTTAACATCTCGAAAATTACACTATTTGTATAATAATTCTTCTTGTCAAACCTTCTTCAGTTTTCAACTTCACCTGAAAATTACTGCCTTTATTATGAGTTGCAAACGAAAGAAAATCAATTTTTGTGGTTGCTCGGAACTTAAGAATATTTCAATTTGGTCATATTCACTTTTTTCTGTGTAGCTGCCAGTCTAATTTGAGTTGAAAGTCGCAAGCTGTGCGCAATGTTTGTCAACCTGTGGCATTGCTTGTTAGACATTCTTTTGAGTTGACTTTGTGTGCCACTTCGAGTCATTAACATTCACTCAAACTTGAGTTTTGCCCAAAATTTCTTGCATAATTGCAGTGCTTGCTGCTGCTCCTGGAACTTTTTGTTGAATGCTGGTTTTTTTTTTATTCTTTATTTCATTATGCTATTGTAATGTGAGACGCAAGCATGCCAATGCTAAAAGTTTTTACTTTAAGAAACATTTCTGCTCTCAACTTTGCCCACAATTTGTTCCTTTAATTTTCAGGCAATTACCTGGAGCCTGTTGCCGCCAGCGGTCCTACAGCTCCCTATGTAATTGAGTTTTGGGGGGAAAAAATATTTTAAATTAGATGATGGCAAACAAAAAAAAAATATATATAGATATATATATAAATATATATAAGGAACAGGCGCCTTCGGTATGTGTGCCGCATGTAAATTAATAAGAAAACAAGCAAGGCGGTAAAGTCGATTGTGCTAAACTAGGTAATACCCTTGAGTGTGCCTTAAATAAGTCCATCGATTCTGTAGTTCAACTTATTATACAACCCTCAATGGTGCATATTACGTATACGCATAATTGTACAAAAACAATATTTTGCAGCTAACGCTGAGAAAAGTTTCGCGCTTTCCATTTGGCGGTATTGTAAGCATTAAGAAATTCACTTATGATAATAAATTATACTTAAACAAAACCAAACTTTAAAGTAGAGTTTGTGATTTTCTTATGAGAAAGTGGCGGGAAAATTAAAACTTTGAGCTAACCAAATGCGTGGGCTTTTACCAAATTAGCACAGGGCTTGTGCAGACTGCCAAAAGTATATCTGAAGAATGTTACAGTTTAAAAGTTCCCTCTTCATATTTCTGCGATTACAGGGTATAGGTAGACGATTTTCCGGCAGCTCAAAACACGTGTGTTCGACTACCTGTCCTTATTCTGTTATTACTGTTAGTATTTAAAGCCTAAGCCACACAAAATGTTTGAAATTAAAGAGCATGAAAAGCTGAAGCTTAAAGCCTCTTATATCTTAATTTATATTGCCATTTATCTAAGCCTGTGCAGCTAAGAGCAGCTACTAGACAACGGCAGCTGCCGTCAACATTTATTTCAATGCGTCGCCACCTGTGCTCGAGTTAGTGAGTTCGGTGTGGTCCGTGGTCCGTGGTCCGTGGTCCGATTGGTCGATAAAGGAGGTATTTTAATGAACCATCAAAACGGCAATTGGAGGCAGCGTCAACGTTGCGAATGAGCGATTTCCCAATTTGAGCAGCTGCTGCTGCTGTTGCTGCTGCTGCTCCACAACCATCTTCTGTTGAAACGCGTTTCAGCCAAATATGTGGGGCATTAAATATTTGCCAGTTGGCACACAAAATTGATCGTCATTTGTGCAAATGACTTGGAACTGTGCCAGCCCTCACACCTTTTCTCCTTATGCTTCGTTTTGCCTTTTCGGAGTTGAGCGTGCGACATATTTTTCTTGTTTCGCGGCATATTTCCGCTTTTACATATTTCCATTTTGTTTTTTTCGTAAATATTTTTCATTTTGTTTTTGTTTGTCAATGTTTTGCGCCTTTCGACATGTGTTTGACATTTGCACAAGTGACGGAAGTGTTTGCGCCCGAGAATTGGTCGCTGGTGTGGCGAGGAGTGGTTGGTTGGGCGAGGGGGAGGTGACTGCAATTGATTGATACCCTGAAATGTGAAATGTTTATTTACGATTTGCAGGTGGGCGTATTTGTTTTCAAATTAAGAATGAGCGATAGCTGTGAGTGGTTATTTAGATAATATATACATATATTAATTGCTATTAGAAAACCTTATAACAAATCGAAAATAATTGATGCTAATTTGATTAATGATTAATTTGCAGCAATGAAATAGCGTATCTAATAGTTTGTATATATTACAATATACCAATAACTCTTGGTTTTGTATGTTTTTTTCTCTTCAATTTTCAGTAGTTTCTCTCTTGAATTTGAATGTCGCCAATCCTATATATAATATCTATATACTTTAGACAAGCTTCTATTGAATGTCGGTGTATGCTGATTTGAAATGGTTTGGGGCGTATGAGCAGCATTGTGGGCGTGGCATAAATACACAAGCGCCATCGCTTCGTTATGGGTTTTCATTAAATGTATTCATAGATTTATTGCCAAAGTTTTCTGATTACTTTTTGTGGCAATGGTCCCCGGCATATTTAACATGCCGCTGACGTTGCATGGACCGAATTGCTGATTGACTTGGCTGACACGGCACAGATGTGGTGACCAATTTACACAGCAAAAAAGAAAAACCCAAAAACAAATTTAAATGAAAATAAATAAAATGCCAAAAAAAAGTTGATTTAGCACGTGGAAATTGGCAAGTGGAAGTACACAAAGGCATCACAACTGTTTACAGGACGCGGGTCGCATAGTTGCCAGCAGAAAAGCAATTAAAAACTAATTACACTTGCCTCCACATTAGCAGCAAAAGCAGAGCGAGAGAGAGACAGAGAGGGAGAAAGGGAGAGAAGTAGAGTTCACAAAAATGCGCCAAGCATTTAATAAAAATTTAAAACTTAATTCAGTAAGTAGACGGCCAGGACAATAGCAGTGCCAGCAGGTGTCTGACAGCGCGGATAATTAGTGCAAAGGCAAAGGCAAAGGCAAAAGCAAAAGCAAAAGCCAAGAAGACTTGACAGCTCGAAGAATACGACAGAGGACATGGCGGCTGACAGAGGGGCAAGTGGTTGGGGGTGGGAGGGCTGCGAGGCATAGTTTACCCACCCGACTTTGTTCTAGTGTCGTGCAGCCAACGTCGCGTATGAGCAATTAGTAGTTAATTGTGAAGTTGCCCGAGGCGGTGAAAGGGAAATGGAACTTGGCATTCTGCAACACTTGTGACACTGTCGAGGCGATGCGATGCGATGCGATTGAAAATGTCAATCGCTAGAGAAAGAGGGAGACAGGGAGACTGAGAGAGAGAGAGAGAGTGAGATGTTGTACAGCAAGCGGATGCGAATGTAGTGTAATTAAGAAGCAATTTTTGCTACTGCAGCAGAATTTTTAATGGCTGGCAACACGTGTGCAGTTGTGTGTGTGTGTGTGCAGATGTGTGTGTGTGTGTGCAGATGTGTGTGTGCGTGTGTGTGTGCAGGTGTGAGCGCATTGGACAAATTATCGCAACCAATTAGCGTATCAATACCGTTTGAACAAAAGGCGCACAAGTTGTGCGGTGTTTAAGATAGATGTGCTGAATTATATAGATTGCTGTACAAATATTTATAGTTGCTCATTCCGTGCACATTCATTTTATACGACTGGCGGTTGCCATTGGAATGAATGTTGGAATGTTGCAAGGAATTCGAATTAGTAAAGAGCCAACATTTGCTCCAAACACTTCATTTCATTTCATTGAATGTGCTTCTTTCAATGCCTTGCAATTCTCTTTAATGCTTCAACTGCTCGCTATAAAAAGTTGATTTGCTTCTCAAAATGGTAATAGGATTTAAGAAGCCCAGCTAAAGGAGCCTATTGAAATTTTTGACAATGGCAAGGAGTGTGCAAAAAACCACACCAATTTCTTGTAAACTTCATAAAGAGAACGAAAATGCTGCAGAGAATAATATAAATATATATTTTTTCAATAGGGATTAGTTGGAAAGTTAACAAACAAAATTAAATCTGAATAAGATGCGAGGGAATATAAAACCAATAAGAAACGCATTAAAAATTATTATGAAAAGATACAAAAAAATACGATTATCAAAGAAATCTTGTAAATCTTTCGTAGTTTATTATTTTACATTTAATATTTAAATTAATTTGTAATTTAATTTTATCTAATCTTTACTTCGTGCATTTCTGTTGTGTTAAATAAATAAAATAAATAAATGAATGCGACAGAGGAGCTAACAAGCGAAAATCTGATAAAAGTACTTCATCCAGTTAATGAGAACTAAGCACAAAATGGAATCGCATCTAATGAACAAGTGTTACAAGTTATACATTGTGGCACAAACACAGACAGAGACACAGATGCCGACAAGCATCTGGCGTCGTTGCAAAAGGAGTTGCGATTGCAAAATGTCAATTAAATGGATTTCCGATAGATCTGTGACTACAAAGGGCTTAAGTGCCACTTAAACAACGCTCAAACTAATTGAAACTGAGCGCCAAGCCAAAGCAGCAGCAGCAGCAGCATCAGTAGCAGCAGCAAGAAAGCAAAAGTCGCTTAAAAGACCAACTAACCGAAAAATGAACAATGCCAAATAAAAATCAAACACGCAAAATGGTAAAACAAATGCCAAAGCGTTTGCTCCTTTAGCACTTCTCTATCTCTCTCTGTCTCTCTCTCTCTCTCTCTCTCTGTGTCTCTCTCTCTGTCTCTCGTTGTCCTCTAAGCCACTTATGTGAGTAAAAGATGAAGCGACCAGCTAAACAAAGAACAACAAAGGGGAGAGCACTAGACACCAATAAGATGAAAAAAAAGAAAATAAATAAGTAATGAAAAGTCCCTGGGAGATGGAGCGAGATAGAAAATCGACAGAAGACGCGTTGACAAAAATCAAACAATGAAAATGCTGTTCAATAAAAAGAAAAAGAAAAGGCAAAAGGCGCAGATAAACAAAAGATAAAAACAAAGCAAGAATGGAAAGTGTGTGGGCGCAATGAAAACAAGCAAAAAAAGAGGAAAAAGAAAATGTTGCTAGCTAATATTATGGATGGTGGGGGCCTCCAACTGCACAGGATGCGGCAACAAGAGCAAGAGCAACAAAAACAATTGATGAAATATACAAGGAGCTGCTTTAAGTACTGGCAAAAGCAAAGATAACGTCAAAGGCAACGTCAAAGGCAAAGGCAACAGCAAAATCAAGTGCGAACACTTGACTCAATGGCCACTCAATGCGACAAACTTCAGGAGCAGCTGAAACTTATAAAAGCTGAGAGAGCGTTAGAGTTAGAGAGAGTTAGAGAGAGAGAGAGCGAGAACACACTCACAATACGCTCAAATCAGCACAGCATCCCTTTCATTGAGTAGCACACTCATTGGCGGCCCTTTGGAGCGCACTGAGCACGAAAGCTCGAGGCGAAAAGCTTTCTGGGCAGCTGCTCAGAGCGTAGCAGCAGGGCTGCTGCAGAGAGCGTAAGGCTTGTTTGCTCTTTTGCTTGTTTGCTCTTTTGCTCTTTAGCAGCTTTGCTAGTATTTCTCTCTTAAGCGTGGCTGCTGCCGTTGAGCCCTTTGCTTAATCGAATAAGTAATTGCTATCGAATTTGTGCAATTTGTTGCAAGTTAAGCACATGTATTGCTTTCTGCCATGGCTTGTAAGTCGCTTACACATTTATAAATATGGTCGTAGGCAGTCAATATTAGGAGAGTCCTTTTATGTCAAGAGGTTTGAATACATTCACCAAGTACAAACTTTAAATTTTCATCGAAAAAGAAAGTGCAATAATCAAATCTGCATTCATTTAAAATGTATAAAATACCCGGAATTCAACTATTCTAATGAAATATCAATATTGTAGTCCTTTGAATATATTCACGAAGTACGAACTTTAAATTTTAAAACAAATTTATTTATTAAATTCATCACTTATACCCGGAATTCAACTACTTTCATTAAAGATTATATCTATATTTAATCAGAGATGATTGCCATTTCTAAGCTGTATTTTGTGTTTTTAACAGCTCAGTTTACATTTTTAACATCAGCCGCTCACCGATTGAATAAATTGTCCACATAAATTCTATAATCATCAATAAAATTTGATATTTTCTTTTATTGCACCTCGTGCACGTCTCGTGATTGGCTTATAAGAAATATGTCAATTAAATAAGCAGACAAACAAAGCATGGCATGCACAAAGTAATTTAATCTTGCTGAATTTCAATTTGAGCTTCTCGTTAAATCAGAATCCTTTGTTTATTCCTTTCATCAATATTTGGTGTGGTTGCCTCTGCATTCGGCTGGAGAAAAGATGCCAATAATTGGTATTTTGATACTGCTCAAATGCAATTGATTTAAGTGACTAACTTGAGTACGCTTTCAATTTATTATTAAATTGATTAAAATAGCTATTGATTGACAAATACACACAATATATATATATATATATATACATGTATGTCGTTTCTGTGATAGGTTTGTAATGAATTGATTTGAACTATTGTTCACTTCATGGCAGGCTGACGACCTCAGTCAAACACACATCGAGCAATCACAGCCTACCCTTTCCCCTTTTGGGTCGTTTCTGCTCATCACTCCTCCCCCACTCCCCACCTCACTTTCCCTCCTATCTCAGCCCTGCTCTCCTTATTATCCCTAGTCTAATCTGTTTTAATCCTGTGCCGTGTTCTTTGAACTTTCCAGCTGTTGCACGTATGTTCACACACACATACATGCATATTAGAGACACTCTACGATGTCAGCAGCTTATTAGAGACACACACACACACACACACACACACACACCCCAACACACACTCAGAGAGCTGAGCAGCTGCCTAAAAGAATGCTTTGTTTGCTTTTCATTAGTTGTCAGCGCGCTGAAAACTTGACCCCACCCCACTCCTCCCAACTACCCCTCTACCAGCAGCAGCCCTCACCACCCCACCTACTTGAGACTTTGCCCGATTTCGTTTTGCTTTTGTTTTGCTTGGTCTCCTCTCTTGTTTTGTCTGTCACTGCATTTATTTACAATATATACACAAAAAACAATTGTTTTTTTTTGTACATTGAGCGGAATCTTGGGGATAATGTGACAGTCTCAAAAGTGAAAACCAACAAGGCAAGCATTAAATTAAATTGAACTCAACTGTATATTAAATGGAACGCATCAAATATTCAAAGCAAAGTTTTTTTTTACTGTGTATGTTATGCGTCAAATTATGTGCCTTTCTCAGGAGCAACTTTTTGACAGGTCAGCTGCGGCGAGTGGCATTAATTAACTTTGCGAATATCCATTTTAAATTCGTTTCTAATAAGCCCATTCGGGGTGTCAAATGCTAATTAGTGTGTGTGTGTGTGTGTGTGTGTGTGTGTGTGTGTGTGTGTGTGTGTGTGTGTGTGTGTGTGTGGTGTGTGTGGAATGTGTTTGCTGATGTGGCGTTCTTATCGATTGTTAAGCTTGTTGTACGAACGCACTAGATGAAATCATTGCACAAACTTGGGGGCAAGCACGCAACTAGCTTAGCCAACATCAAGAATGTGGCAAAACTCATTGACTTTTGGCCAGACACACATGCCACACACACATACACACACACACACTGGCACACACACAGGCGCACACGCACACACACACTTAAGCGAAATGAAAATGTTTAGTCAACTGTAGCTGACCTCGACTAGAGCCAAAGGCAGCTTCCCAGTTGCCACTCAGCTGCGCCGTTGAACAGCTAGCAAAACAGCAAAACAGCAAAAAACAACAACCAACAACCAGCAACAACAACAGGGAAAACGTAAAAATGGAAACTCTTATGACGGTTATTTTTAAAACGTATCCACTGTGCTCATGGAAATTTCATGAACGTACTGGGACCACAGGCGCTTGAGTTCAGGTTTCCAGTTGTCTAACTGCCTCAAATTACTCACACTTGACTGAGGGCTCGACTCGAATTGGCAGCGCTTGCGGGGCAGTTGAGCTTGTGGCACAATCTTTGCTGTTGCTTGGCTGCCAATCAAGCGCAGCACCGCAAGTCACTCTTCCAGCTCCCCGCACTGAGGACATGTCAAGCAAACGAGTGCTTCCTTAATTTCGGCGCCACGTTTTTAATATTCTAAGAGAATATCTAAGAAAATTATAATTATGGCTTAACCTCTTTCATACTGAACTGAAATTTGAATGCAGCATTGCCAGAAATGAAGATTATTTAAGACAAAGTAAAATACAAAGTGATCCTTATTTTGACAGAAACAGAAATATCTAAATTACGGGTATAAAATCTCGATTGAAGCTAAGAAATAAACTCCTTCTTTGGAAAACCTTTCTAAAGCCCATGTGTACTTATGGGATACAGCTCTCAATATATATAAATAATATTGTTACTATATGTATTACTCGTATGTAAAAATATATTAATATACAAATTGATTTTAAATAAATATGAAGAAAAAAATATTACCTACAAATAAATTGTAAGTTAATTAAAGTTGAAACACATTTGACAGCTGCCTTTTCCAATTATCGGTTAAACTGCAACTGTAAAATGCAATATTAAATTAAAAATAATACAATATATATATTTTTATTGGATTCTCTGGATTTCAATACAGAAATAAGTGTCAACTGTATTTATTTATTTTTTTGAGGAATAAATATTGATTTAATACATGTAACTTTTCCAGCTGCTTCGTTGTGCAGCTGGAAAAATCTTGTAAGCTGGAAAAATCTTGTAAGCTGGAAAAATCTTGCTTAGTCTGTGTAATTGTTAATTACTTTTTGTTAGTTTCCAATGGTAGATTTCAGTGAAAACCTGCCCCTAGTTACCCAAGGTAGTCTATAAATTATTTGAGGACAGTTTTACGAGCATTGATACAGTGTAAAATGTAGCTGAGAGTACGCCCAGGATTAGTTCGAACCTGGCACAGTAATCGTAATGTCATTTGCTCTCCTCGACTCTCCTCGCATCCTTCCCATCACCTTGCTCCGGCTGTTGCTGACTGCTGCCTGCTGCGGGCTGACCTATAAAGAGTACAACTTTGATACAGGTTATTAAGTAAATGTAAGTGGCACACAGCTTGCCAGCGTACACACACACACACACACACACACACACACACTCACACATGCACACATAAACAATACTTTATTTACACTGTAATGGCATCTAAAATGGCTACCGCTGCCATTTTGCTTGCCTGCTATATATATTTCTGGTTTATTTGCGTGTTTGTGTGTGTGTGTGAGTATGTGAGTCCAGTTGTTTAATTTCTTCGCTTTTATTTTGCCACATTTTTGTGCTGCATTTGCAGGCGGGGGGAGTGGCATGCGCCTTGTGCTGCTGCCCAGGCTGCTTATTTATTTTCGTAATAACAATAAATAACATTTTTCTTTGGTTTTTGCTTTGGGTGTGTGCTCATTTGCTAAGTTGTTTTATGCTGCTGTCGCTTGTTTTGTGGCTTTTTGACATTATTTGGATTAAGAAAATAAATCTTGCTCATGCGACTCGCCTCCTAAGCAGAACTTTTTTAATTTATATATATTTCTTCTTTCTTTTTTTTGACTTCACTTTTAGCCTTCACAAAATAAATTCTCATTAAACTGCATCTGGTATTTGCTGTGGGGGTTTATTAAGCTGCAGTTGTGGCAAACACACTCAAGAGTAGTTCAATATGCAGTTTTAATTGCAAACAGGCAAACAATATTTGCCAAGCAAGCAAATAAATAAAATATAGTGCAAAATAATGAAAACAGAATGGTTCTAAAAATCATCTCTTGCGTTCCTGAGTATTAACCAGATGTTTAAATCCGTCATTTTGTAATGCATTTCTATTTTCGATGCAATAATATATCACAAGAATGCTATTTGCACTCTCGGTAGTATTGAAAATTTGTGCTTATGCCCTGTAACCGTGTAAAAACGAGAATATTTATGTATATATACATGAATATTCAAGTAAAGACATCATATATATATAATATTTATATGGCCATATCTTTCATTTATAAGATTACATTTTTAGCGTCTTTAAACATGACCTGATTCCAAGGCATCGACTTGTCGTTCGCTCCCCTTAAGGTCACACCAACTTGATGTATTTGAAGTATTTATTTGACAATCAAATTGATGGAATTTCTAAAGGAAACGATATAAGGAAAAAATATGCACCTGCAAGTGAAGAGATAAAATGTGAGAAAATGTTGCACAAAATTTACAAATGTATACAAATGCACGCGTAAGTTACATATATATAAATGAATACGTGCTTATATTATATATATACTTATATTTATATATACAAGTCATGTGTGCAATAAATATATATTTTTTCGGGGCTTAAACTTTAGAGGCGTAAGCATTCATACAAAAAAAGGGATCCGAAATATTTGAAGAAATACCAAAAAGCAAGGAAATTCAGCTATGTTTTTTCTGTAACAGACATGAAATTTACGTTGCGAAGACTTATTTATGCTTATTTATTTAAATGAGCTTCTAATGGAGTAAATTTTGAGAGTTTGGCGAGGGCTTTTCCATAAGGGTTCACACACACATAATATGCATATTTCAATTAGAGGTAGCTAATAAAACATAAAAGATGCTCAGTGTCTGCCAGGCCGCTGGGCATTTACACACACACACACACAGACACACACACACACACACACACACACACACACACACACACAGACAGTCACAGAGTTAACCGCAGGAGCATCAGCATCAGCATTAGTCGCAGCCACAGCCGCAAACTCGCAGCTGAGAATTATAAAGAGCGAGCACGCAAAGAGCATGGTGCAAAAATATTCCGCAACACATTCAGCGTGGCTCCAAACAAAAGCGCAACACATTTAGCCTTTTGTGGCAGCTAACGGTGTGCGAAAGAGAATGCAATAGAGGTAGAGTGAGAGAGAGAGAGAGAGAGTGAGAGAGAGAGAGAGAGTGAGAGCAAGCGAAAGGCAGGCAATTCAAATAGTAACACATTTTTTTAATTGTGTTTGGCATTTTGAATGAATGAAAAGGCAACTTGGCAGCTCGGCATCAAGGCATGAATAGCGAAAATTGCTGACGCGTTTTCCACTGAATGTGTCTGTGTGTGTGTGTGTGTGTATGTGTGTGTGTGTGTTGTGCACACACTCTAACGGTCTTTTGGCTTTAGCTTAATTAAAACTTTGAGCGTGCGCGAAATGCGAGCAAAGCAGTCGGAAAATTAACAAAATAGCTCAGGGTGGAAATGTTGCTGCTATTTTTTCCCATCTGCCATTTCCCATTTCCCATTGAAATTGCAGCTAAAAGTCGTAACGACATTAGCCTAAGCGGCGCATACATTTGCCAATTGCCTAGCTGCAACTGCACCTGAACGGGAGCGAACAAAATTATATATATATATATATATGTATAGAGAGAGAGAGAGAGAGAGAGAGGGAAAGAGTGAGACAAGGGAGAGGGAGATAGTGTGACTGCAGTCATAATAGTTTGGAAAATTCGCAAGTAAGCCGAACGCATACCATTGGCAGCCAGTTGATGCCTGTGCCTGTCAGTGTGTGTGTGTGTGTGTGTGTGCGTGTGTGTGAATCAGCTAGCCTCGTCCCTACTCCCCTCGCAAAGCACCAATGCGGCAAAAATGTTTCGTGGCAAAGGCAACGCCACACGGCAGACACATTATATTGTCTGTCAGCTTTGTTTATGCTTTCATCTTTTGCAGTCAAAGCATTTATGTGTGTGTGTGTGTGTGTGTGTGTCTGTGTATGAGAGTGTGTGTGAATTTAGTGCTCAAATCAAGCGGGACATAGCACAACAACACACACACAGTAAAGCACTCTTCTAAGGCTGGGTTGCCTACAAAATAGTTTAGTATTTTAAGAATAGTGCCTCAGGCGCTTCTTACAAATATGCCTTTCACGTTGGATAACTCTAGCTCTAAAATGCTATATTTGTAAGGAATTTGCAAGTCAATCTTAAAAGGAGTTTTCCAGCAATCTACCTTCTGAGCTTGGTAGCTCCAGCTCTAAAATTGCCGCCCGATAATTATTATCTGCTTTTTGACGGGTGTTTTGGATCCGGGAATGCGCCTAATAATACCTTATAACTTATAGCTTTGGTATCAGAGTATAAAAACAGATTTATGAAATGATTCAATGTAATTTCAGAAAATTGTAGCAAATATCAGGATACTACTTTCAAATATGTTTGTTAATAACAAATTGCGTCAATGTTATAAACCCTTTTTTCTGTTCGATAATACTAATTTTAAATAAATACAATCAATGTAATCGGAGATATCTTTTGAACTTACTTTTAGGACTTAAATCAAATTTAAGTTATCCCAAAATGCTCATTCTGATTAGTTAAGGCCTGTTTCTTCGGTTGTATTTAAGATGAACAAACAACAAGTTTATTAAATATAAGTTCCCATAAAATATAGTTCCATAGGCAGTTGCCATTGCTTAAGTGCCCAAGCCTTGACCCCGTTTAGAACAATTGCTGACAATGTCAACTGTTGCTGTTGATTCAAGCTGCTTCAATTTGAAGCGAGGCGTCTTGCTAGGATCCAAATCATTCAATGGACTTGCCGCACGCTTGGTGGCACATTGATAGATATAATTGGCCAGGCACACGGGGTGCGTTTCAATGGCGTCGCCTGCAGCAACTTGGCTGTCAGCTGCCGGCTGCAAAATTGTTGGCTGCCAAGCAGTGACTGGCCGCGATGCCTGCCACATGTGGTGCATTGCCTCTTCTTCAATGGCTATTTCTCCGTGCTCCACTGGAGACGTCACACTGAGACACTGTTCGTTTATTTGCAAAAGGGCTGCGTGACAGAAACCACACTGAGCTGGCATTGCCATCATTGTCCTGCACTCACTAAGCACTCACCTAAAGAGCTGCTCAACTGCCAAATGCAAATCAGCAACTTCATCGTAAGCCACAGCTCCAGTTCTGCTTTCAAAATGGTTTCTAACTCAGATTTTAAGTGCTCGTAAATGTTGCCCGATTATTCCAAGGACTACTATTGTCTTAAAAAAGTTTCTGTAATTCTGTTTCAGCAAGTTTCGGCACTTTTTGCAGTTATTTTTCTTCTAGATTTTATTTGATTGTGGCTGTCACCATCCAAACTAAACGCATTTTAACTGACGCATTGACAATTGTTTTACCAATTTCATAGTACTTGTTTGCCACATTTTGTTGTTGTCCTTGCCACACAAGTGCAGCAACTTTTTCAATATAGCTTCTCAGTGAATATGCCCAGCATACTTATTTTCTTGACCAGATACGTAACATAAAGCAAAGTAATATTTCTTCAGTGAAGTATACAATATTTGAAACTTAGCACAGTCAGATTATGATTTGGATTGGCTTTTGTTTATTGGCATATTTTGTTTCTAATAATTGAATTTACTTATTCTTAATTATGAAAAATACTTGCAAAACAGAGTAATCTAAAGAAAATTCGAGGATCTTAATGAAAGACCTTTGTTAAATCTAAAACTTCAATGAAATTGATAACAGAAGCGATAATATGCCAGACACTGAAGGGTATTCAGAATTCTGCAAGAAATAGATAATATTCTTTTTCTATTTCTCGTCTTTTTTTTATTTATTGTGCTTGTTACTCAACTATTTTGACAACTGCTCGTTGCAAATGTTGCATTGTTGTTGAGCTAGTTGTAACTGACTGGCTTTTGGCTTAAAGTTCGCCTTGGGTTTACTTTCCTTTTAGTTTATTTTTGAGTTATTTTTTTACAGTATTTTCTACTTTGCATAGTCAGCAAGTCTATCAAAACATTTTCAAGTTGAAGTGCGGCTGCAAAAACAATGCGCTCAAACCATCGATTTTGTCAAGTGCACAAAGCTGTAGTTGGGGGCAAAGAGTGGTTGGCAGAATGTGGATTTCTGTGGGTGCTGTGAAAACAACTCAATGCATGGCACTTAAGCAGCTCAAACAACAAATGCAGCAAGCAACAACAACAACAACAACACAACAATCTTGCTGGCATTTGGTTAGGAAGGTGCAGAAACTTCCATGACAGCAGAATGCAATTTGCGTGAGCACCAAAGTTTATGCAGCATTTACTTGCCACCGTCTGTTGTTGCCACAAATTGTACGTGTGTGCGACTGTGCAATCAGTCAAAAACGGACGCAAGACAACGTTAACAAAAGGAACTCTGACAAGCAGTTTAAGAACTTTATATATATATATATATTTATATATATGTTCATATGTTCGTCTACAAATTATGCTTGTATCTATCCACTGTTGATTGCCATAACTAAACATATCCTGCAACACTCTGTTCTCTCTTTAATTCATTGCAATACAACGCTTCGCACACTCTAATTATGCAGCAGCAAGTGCCACTATGAATATGACTCCTTTATACCTTTGACAAACATGTTGTTTTGCAGCTTTTGCAGCGAGGGTGTTCAGAGAAGAATGGTCAGGCGAAGGGACAGCATTATATCTATACGAGTATATGACTAATTATGGATCTCAGTTACAATTTTCATCATTATAGAATATAATCTATACAAAAACTATTGCTGCTATTTGCGCTTCAGTTTCCTAACTGAAATACTAATAATAGCAAACCCGTTCCTCTGTTTCTGATCGCAAAACCATGTTTGATATAATCTTCTTACATGAAGTGTGTCACTTGAATGTATTGCTCGAAGGTACTTCAGCGCCCAAACAAAAGAATAACCTCAACTTTTTGGATCTAATGAATTGAGGCATTATGTAGCAACACGTCGTGCCACCCACGCATTACGTACTTTGTGCAGTTATGTTTGTGTATATATGTTCGTGCTGGGACCTACATAGTATCTCTTCTCCGGCTAACTTATCGGGCAGACAGGCACGGAAGCAACGCTGGCAAACGCTTGCTACGTGCAATTCATTTGATAAATGCTGTCGGTGTATTTGGCTGCGGTGGTGTCGTTGTTTGTGGTCGAGGTGGTTGTCGAGATGATGGTGGTGGTGATGGTGGTTTTGGTGTCGTTGCCATTGTCGTTGACACCTTTGCCGGCGTCCCGTCGCTGATTATGCAACACTGCTCGCTGCCTCAGCCAGTTATGCCTCTGACGCCAAAAACTTGGCTCAACTTCCCCTTTATGCCTAGGTATATCTTTTTATTGCAGTCACCCGCAAAAATAAACCACGAAATGAGCTGGACGTGAGAGGGAGCAGCGCTTTATTAGCTCTGTCTCTGTCTCTGTCCCAGTCTCTGTGCTGTCTAGAGCCGTGTCTGCTACTCAACGCTTAGTTTGTATGCAGTGTCAGGTTTCGTAGTGTGTTAAATTTACGCTGACATGCGCCAACTAGCTATGTGTGCGTGTCCATGTCTATGTGTGTGTTAGTGTGTGTTTGTGCCGCACGTTGTCATTGTAAGTTGCAACTTAAAGCCGCACGTGACGCTGCCTGCATTGCTTTATGCGTGCACTGTTGAAAATTACCAAGTCTCTGTTTTTTTCTACCTATGGGCATGCCACACATTGTTTGCTGTGGCACAGCTCGTGGCTGTCAAATATCCATTGAGATGTTTTTTAGATCAGTTGCACTTCTTACCGTGTGGCAACAGCATGCCATCACATATGTTGCAGCACTTGTCCTTTTCTACTCAAGTCTTCCACATTCCGCATTCAGTTAACTCGTGCTACGAGAAGGATGTTTTGTAGATTGTACTTTTCTCTGCTCCACGTAATATTGTCTGCTCAATTTAATTAAATTCATTCATTTCTGTTCAACATTCGTTGCTTACGTATACGCAATATTATTTGGTCAAAGTACAGCAAATTGCAGCTGCAATGCCTAATTTTTTTAGAAAGTTGTGCAAAGCAAAAGAACCCAAATCAGCTGTTTGTGTCGCCAGAAATGTTCGCTAACAGCAACAACAGGAACGTTGACGACTTTTGGAATTATAATCAGAAAACTGCTCGCAAACAGAAATTGAAAGTCAACATCGGAGCGGAGGAGAGGCGCAATGATATTGAAATCAAATCACGGCATCGTCAAATGCATTTAAAGCTATTTGCATTGCATTCCAGCTCCTGCACTTGAGCTCCAGCTGGGCTGGTCCTTCAGCTCCTGTCATGTCTCAGTCGTAGCTCTCGCCTCGCTGCACTTTGCGTGCGCTTTGGCATGTGTCTCTTAATTTTTTCAGAATCCTCCCTCATCTGGCAGCATGTCTTGACTTCTCATTGCTTCTGTTTGCCTGTGTGGATGGGGAAATTGATTTTTATCGCCTTGAGAGATGCGTTTGACTGACGTGCTCTTTTTTGCATTTGCATTTTGCATTTGGCTTATGTTGTTGTCCTCGTCAAAACTTTTGGTACCTACAGCGACAGCACAACTTGGCCAAATAATACAATAAAATAGCTCTGATGGAAAAATAAATCATTTTAGTTACGCAAACATAAATATAAAGAGGCTAAAGCTTATACATTTCTTATCTTTTAACTTTTCATTTCTTATCTTTTAACTTGAAACTTTAAGATTCTGGTAACACTTTAAAAATATGGGTTATGTTCTGCAACCAACAAAAAATGCAAGAACATAATTAAAAATAAAATCAAAGTACAAAGTGATATCTTTGCACTTGCTATACACAATATTTCCCAGATTAATTGCTCAACAATTTGATTTGCAGGGATTCGAAGAGCACATTAATTGCATTTTACGTACACAATTCTTTATTTACAAAGTAATTATTTTTTAAAGCTTTGCCTTTGGTTGTTGCGCTGCTCATTTACGACAATCTGTTAACAATTCATGAGTTGTATCACGTTGAATGGCTCGTGGCTTTTGTGACACTGGAAATTAATAAAGCGCGGGTCTTGTTCAGTTTTTCAGTTAATGCGCTTGTTAATAAATAAATAATCAATATTTATATTTCACACATTTTGCCATTTAATAAATACAAATAGCAAAGAGCAAATAAAGCAGCAACAAAAAACAGAGCACAAAATGCGAATAATAATACAATTGACAATGATTTACTGCTGCTGGCTGACACCCGCAAATTAATAATGTATTTGTTGCATAAGTATATTTCAATTGTTGCACTCAATGGCTGTTTATAAGCACTTAAAACAAAAACCAAAAAATAAATGAGTCCTCTACGAGTTGAGGATGCTCGACAAAATGATACCTTTCAGAAAAGTCTGAAGTAGTTGAGGGTCTCTTGTTCTCATATTGTCAGTATATAAATAACTAAATTAAAAGCAAGTCTCAAGCTCTAAGATTTCTTTGTGGATTTTCGAGGATTATACATTTATATAGGGTTGCAGGGTGTCAAAAACAAATCAACGCAAATCTTAACTGTTTCCGGTTTTTTTTATTTTATTCTTTTTGCATCAAGCATTGATAATAATTATTCATTAAAATGGCGGCAATGCATTAATGATGGCAAGAGCATTTGTATCTGTCATCTGTATTCATATATCACACATATGCCACATGTGTCAAGCCAGAACTACTTAATTAATTTGATTTTTCCAAAGTCCAAAGTTTAACGTATCAAAAAGCACAAATAAACAAACAAACATATCTATTGGAACAAGCTGTTTTCATTAAATTACTCATACGCCATATAAGCTATTTAAATTGTTTGTTTCCTTTTTTCTGTATTTATAGAGTTAATGTTTTCCAAGCGATGGCATATTCAATTTCCTAAATTAAAAATATATTTTGCGAAACAACACAAAAAAAGTGTTTTTCCGAACTGCCCCACGCCCAATTTCTTCATCCTTCTGTGCACAGCAACCCTTTTAATTGAACATTTTTAATTTATGCATAATAAAAACTGATTTACCGCTTGCTAAAAAAAAAACGTGCAACTCTCAACTTTGATGCTTTTTATGACTGACCCAAAAAAAAAAACAAAAATGATGAACCATAAAAGCGCATAAGGTACGAGTAAAGCTGTATGTGCGTGTGTGTGTGTGTGTATCTGTGTCTGTGTCTGTGTGTGTGTACCTCTAAAAGACAAGAGAAGCAACGAGGGCCGACTAAGGCTAGGATAAAGTTTTGTAGGATGGCGCAACTTTTTGATTTTAGTGCCGAGTGTTTGGTCTATTTTATGGTATTTAAGTGGCCATGAATTTCCCAGTCAGTGAACAGCAGCTTCAATTGAAGCTCTGGCCAAGGGCCACCGACGACCAGAAACATGTGCACGTGCTACAAAGGGCACTATGCCCCCTACCCCACAGCAGGCTTCACATTTGTTGTTGTTGCTGTTGTTGTTTTTGTTGCTATGCAACACCAACGATGGTAGCGGTGTTTGTTGCGGTCAGTTTTGTTTCTGTTCCGCAATTGGTTGGTTTTCGTTAGCACCTCCAGGTTAGATTCAAATTGGGTTTGCACACTCGGGTGCGTATAGTATGCATTACAAATTGCTCTAAAGTTTGATATGCCCAACTTTAAATTGATTCAACTGCAAGCACAAATGGAGAGATTCGATTTCATATTTTTAAGTTTATCAGAAAAAATATTGGTTTTATATATGAATATTCGTAAATATTTTGAAGGTAAAATGAACACACAGAAAATTTGTTTGATTTCATTATTTGATTTGAAAGCTTTTACGTGGAAAACGCTATAAGCTAGAAATTTATATTCAAATAAATGCCTGTTAAATGTCCATTCCACAGGACACCAAACACGTGCTGTGGCTGCCTCTTGCGCTTGCCACGCTTGTGTCTGTAACGGCATTTTTATTATGCGCAACGAAATTAAAAATTAAAATTTGCTTTTCGCCTATGGGAACGGCTGATGCTGATGCTGATCTGCTAGCACGTTTGCACGAGCCTAACGCTTAACTACAGCAAATACAAAGCAACAACAACAACAAAAACAATAGAAACATACGAGGTTGTGGCATCCCCTTGAGCTCTGCGCAATTTGCGAGCCACAAAATGCCTAAGGTAATCACTTGCCGCAAATTGTTGTAGCTGTTGTCGTTGCCCCCTGAATTCAAGTTCAACTGAAGAGCTGCCGCTTCTTTAACTTTTTCGTATTATTATTGTGCATTATACGGGAAATTGACAAAGAAACTTTTTGGCTGGAAAATGGCAAAGAAAACGAACACACAAAATAAAAGAGGCCAGCGCACAGTGGAAACTCGCCCTCGAATGCCACTTGAGAATTTAATAAAAATACAAATAAAAAGTATAAAACAAGAAACAGAAATAAGAAAGAAAAAGAAAATACAAAGTAGGCAGAGACAGACAACAACGAATCGAAACTGGAATTGTTGTGCACAAGTGCCGGTTAAATATTTTAGTCAAATGCCTCTTCCGCATCCTCCTCTCACTACTCCCACCTCAGCAGCAGTAACGAACGACTTGCCAGAGTAAAAATAAATCAGCTGGGGCGTAGGCACTTGAGTTGATTTATGGGCCAAGGGTATGGTAAGGGCAACAGCAACAGCAGCAGCAACGGCAACAGTAACAGTAACAGCAGCGATGGCAACGTCAGGTGGGTAAGGCCATTCCAGTGACAGTATTGCCTTTGCATAATACAAAACCAAATTGCTGGAGCCGAGCGATTCTCTGGAGATGCTGCTCGGGGCGACAGCAATTGACAGCAGCCACAATGGAGAAAGTGGGCAAAGGAGTGGAAAGTGGGCGGGCGGACATTTAAGTTGTTTTGAAGTTTGAAATTCGAAGAACGCAAAACGAATCCTTAGAACTTGCTCTGTCTCTATGACAGTTGCAGTTCATCAGTCAGTCCGTCAGTCACTCAGGCAGTCAGTGTGACAGTTAGTCTATTGAAGCTGGTTTGAAAAGAAAACTTCAAGCAGTATCACGAGTAAATCTTCAAAGTACTGAATTACATCGTAAAGGACACAACCTCCCGTCAAGGCTGCCACCACTTGCCTTTTCCGCTTTGGGCCATTCGCTGTCCGCATTTTAATTACAAAAGCCATTCAAAAACAAAATTAATTCTCACCGGAGCGCAATAGGTGGCCAGCTAAGCTCACAAGCTGTTGTCGGCACGTGGCTGCCAGCCGAACCTATACAAACGTAAAAAATAAAACAAACACTTTTCTTATATTGAATCGCTAATACTCTAATTAGCGCAACTAAGTCAAAATTTACAGGGTTTCTATAAAAAATAATGAAATTCCATTAAGGTGTAAATGGCCAAATAACCCATAAAAGTAGGTCTAGCAACATATATATTTACTAATATGTAAATAACTTGGAATTATTTTCTAAAATAATTAATAATAAATAATAAAGCACCTCCTTAAGCCAATCGATATTTTCTTCTTATAAATTGTATATTGCCAAGTACGCATGAAATACTAAACCCACTCTTTACTTTAGATAGGGTATTCAACATATTTATGGCCGCAATTAAAGTAGAATATTCGTTTGGGCCGCCGAAAAAGAAGGTGGCACAATTTCATGAGCCATTCGGTAAGCAAGACAAATATAATTAAAATGTGTGAGATAATGGTTAGAGCATAAAATGCCTATTAAATTGATCAAATTAGCGATGGCAGTATACTCGCCGACGACAGTACACGAGAGGATAACCGCAATGATTGGCATTCTATGGAAACACCTCGAAAGTTGTGAGGGAAATTGAAAAAAGACCAACAGAAATTTCATTAGACTAATGTGTTGCATGTCACATCAACGTCGGGTGCAGTGTAACAAGCGCATGTGCAAATCCCAAACAAGCAGCAAGGATACGAGGATGCAGATGCCACTCTGGCAGTCAGGATGAGCTGTGAAAGCGTATATGTCTTATTGTGAGTGTGTGTGTGTGTGTGGTTGTCTGAGTGTCTTTCAGCTGCATCCTTTGCCGGCTTGTTGTCACAGCAGCATGCCTCCATCTCCATTTCTTTTTCAGCCGTACAGCTGGCCATGTATCTTCGTCATTTCACAGTACTTGTCAGCCTAGCAATGCAATGTAAAATGGCTGCCCATCGCACAGCTTCCAGCTCCTAGCCAGCTCCTAGCTACAGTTAGCCAAACCCCATCTAGTCGCAGAGATGCATTGTTGTTTGTGATATTTTTGTATCATGTATAATCGAATGATATATTAGACCCTTGCGCGAATACAACATGCACTCAGCAGTTGTCAATCAAATTACATATACATATATTCATATATATATATATATTTATTCAATTATATCAGGCAACTGGGATTGAAAGTGCTTAATGGATGGAAAGGGTGGATTTGTGGCAAACATATATTTTTCATTTTGCAAATAGTATTGTCACACTATCGAATCACTCTCCATTAATTCATATTAATTTCAATACTCCAACATTTGTTTATTTTCACTTAACATGACATCCAAAAAAGAAGTTAAACAAGGAATTTTTCATTTTAATTTAATTTTTATGTTGAATTATGGATGGATGGAGAAAACAGATCTCTTTTATTTTATTTCCAATTATAGACAGATTTTTGTTAAATACTTTTTTATTACACAAATTCCATAATAATAATAATTAATTAAAGACTTATTACTCCATGGCCAATTTTGTTTACGACAAAACAGTACAAAAATAGAAACAACGACAAGAGCAAGGATCGAGTAAATGTATGTGAAATTCAATTTGGTAGCCAGCAATCGAGTCAAGGCTGTATTTCAATTGAAGTAACTGTAATTAGGGGCAAATTGCGAGTGTTTTTAGTGCTGAATGTATGTGTGTGTGTGTGTGCTGAGAGGTGGCTGTGCGAGTGGGCTTAAACAATAAGAGTACAGGTGAACTAATTACAAAAATGTGTTTCGACGCAACTGTTTGACTACCCAACCAAATGGAAAAGGACTCGACAATGACACACCCCCAAACACACACACAACAACAACTACAACAACACACATATGCAGATAATGCATGCAGCTAATGGCATTTTGATAGAAATTGTTGTGGAGTGCAACGGAGACTGATGAGGGCTTCCAATTGTTGACAGATGCATGATTAAAAGTCAATTCTTTTGACAAGCAGCGCGAGCAATATGCAACAGAGACAAAAACTGAGCGAATGGGGGAAGGGGTGGGGTGGGGTAGCAAATGAGCGAATGTGAGTCAGTTGACAAATAGCATTGATAATGGGGCCGCTACAAAGTGTCGTTGTGTTGCATGCAGACTTAGGAAGAGTGTGCTGCATACACTCAAAGCAAATAGAGGACATATCTGTAGATATTATGTTATATATTGTATTATAATGGATGGCTTAGCGATATATGTACATTTGAATGTTTGTGCTTATTGATAATGAAGTTGCACTTATGCGCCTCATCAGTCTTTCAAGTCAAGGTTGCCAGATTGCTTTGAGCGCTTCTTGTTTATTTGTCTCCTATCCAAAATCACACATAACTACAGATATATTACTTTAAACAAATTCTTGTTTGATAGTGGTACATTTTAATAAATCAGTAATTTATGAATTTGTATTGTTTGGTGGCACCCGATAATTTAAATATATTTTTCGGTATTTAAAAATAAAAATCACTTGACTTGGAGCTGGCGAAAAACTTATGTGAAATAAATTATGGCTTAGTTAAACTTATAAAATGTTATATGATTGTAAATCTAGTATATTCTATATAAGAAATGTTTTAGGTCAACATTAAGCCCAGGGCGTATTGTGCTTAAATTTTCGAATATCGCATATCAAGTTTGTCTTTGCTCAAAATAGATTTATTGTGAAGTAATTTTCTATTTCCGTTTTCCATATCGCTGACATCAATGCTAAGAACATTTGGCCAACATCTTAAATTTCGACTACATGGTTTTGTTTTTGAGTGTATTACTGACTGAAACCCAGTATTTGTCACAGGCACACATCTCAGCAGCAACATCAGCAAAGAGTTCCAAGTTAATTTGTTGTTTAGGTAAATAAACCTTGTGCATTATTTATTGTTTGCATTGTGCACGCCGCTCGGGCAAAATAAGAGATATATGTATTGCTGCCATTCCCCTCTTGCTGCCCTTTGCTTTGCACACTTTTTAGTTTCAGAAAGTTTTTCGTTGCGTTGAGCTAAGACTGCAACTAACTGACACAGTTTTGAATTATAGTTCTTGTTGGCTAAGAGGTTGCTTGAACTGCGCTCACTAAGCGTTTATCTTGGCTCAAAGCCTTGGTTGTTCCAATGCACCTATGGCGTACTCGGTCCATTGAAATAAATCTCAAGTAATTCGCTGATGCAAACTTTGCCAAGCGGCTGCAGTCCTTGTGGAATGCAACATAGGGCATGTGGCATGGGGCTGTGTCTCGCCAGCAGGTGCCAAGGCGCAAGTGACTAGTCCAAGTGTAATTTACGATTTTTCTGGATGCCAAGGCAGCACCCAGCGCCCTGAGACGTGCAGCATGAAAAGTTTAAGCTGAAGTCATCTCTAGCTTCTCTCTTTCTCTCCCACTTCCTCTGCCTCTCTCACTCTTTCTCTGTGGCTGTGTTCGATTCTCGTTATAGGGAGAATTCTCAGAGGCAACAGTTGCACAATGCTTGTGATGCATAATTAAACAATTGTCTGGAATATTTTGTAACAACTTTGACACCCCAGTGGCCGAAAGACAAACACATCCGTCAATTGGCAAAGTGATAAATGCATCCTGATTCATAATGCTTAGACAACATCTCGAGCCATGTGAGAACTTTGTCTTACATCACATGTGCAAGTGCAAATATATTAATATTCTTCATTATCGATGTCTATTATATATATATATATATTGTGAAGCAATTATTAATGCAGACGTTTTATTATTTAAATTGTATTATTTGTCAGTTTCTCTGATTGCTTTCGCCTTTGAATTATGTTTGCATAGTGTTCAATCTTTAATTAAACTAATAGCACATTGGTACTAACACAATAGCCAACCAACATCAGCATCATTAACATTTCGAACAACAATAGAAGGAACGATAACATCAGCATTAATTAATCTAGCAGTAATGTAATAACCGCCATTAAACTAAACAAACAGAATTCGGCGTTGGACATTTGGTTGTGTTGCCGCTGCGCATAAATTTCAGTGTGACGAGAAACACAAGGACATACGTAACCAGAACCCTCTCGACTTTCTCTCCTGTGTGTGAGTGTTTGTGGTTGCACTTCCAATTAAATGTTGGGCCGATAGCGAAATGTTGCAATCGACAGCAGCCGTGGGAATTGTACTTTGCAAACAGTATTGCCGGGCCGAATGTTTAATGATGTGGAATTAATGCGCAAACATCATCGAGAACGTCGAGACGTGAATCCCACACGCATTTATGCGCCAGGTGAAATGTTAATGACATAAGCCTCACACTGGGTTCATTTATGACTGTTAGCGTCCATATTTGCCGATTCTATTCATTCAGCATGTTGATTCGTACACTTAATATCAATAAATGCACTTGGTGAGTTGTACTTAATACTCTCTTCTCTTCAATGTGGGTAAAAGGGGTATAATGGTTTTGTGCAAAAGTATGTAACAGGCAGAATCAATCAATATATATATCATTGATGAACTGTACAAATGTCATCAAGATGGGCCTCATTGATATCGCCAGACGAATGCATATTTAAGAGTAATTCCAAAAATGCTTATAATTTAGTGCGTAAACCTTTTTTAATGACAAATATATTAATTAGCTGTGGTCAGGGTATCCCATAGTTCGACTACAGCCTAGCTACTTGTTTGCCTATGCTAGTGGATAGCTCGTTTCACAATTTGATTTTACAATGTGAGTCTACTTGACAATTATATTGAAATTGAAAAAGAAATCCACTCAAAAAATTAACTCCTGTGTGTTGAATTCGAGTAAATATCACCCAAAAAAAGAATACTACAAGAAAACATACAAACATTCCCAATCTTTATCAAACTTGAGTTATGCGATTTGCTTGTAAGCAGCTAAAGATGTGATTCTATTCCTCGAATTTTATGAGTCGGCTATCCCGCCCACAGCAGTCTAACAATTGGCGCCAGTTTGCTTGAATTTCTATCAAGCAACTCGTAAATAAGTATGTATTTTGCTTGTAGAGCGCTATTTGAGTCAACAGCAGCAGCCAGAACAACGACAATAATAGAGTTTCAGTTACGGTTTTGGGTTTCACTTTTGGGGCACAAAATGTTTATTGTCCAGCAAAAAGCGAGGAAATACGCATGAAATTAGATTTGCTTCATCGAATTGATTTCATTTGTTTTGATTTGTTTCCGAAAATACGCAAATTGGATACGAGACCAAACAGTCACACACACAAACACACACACACACACACTTTTTGAGTGTTGTTGTGTCTGAAATGAATACATTTCGGTCAAATGGTTGAGATTCAAGCATTGTGTTGAGCTGGGGCGTTGACAGGAAGGCGTTGCGGTTTATGTTGACGAAAACACGAAGCCAACCCAAAGAATCCAACTCCCAAAATAAAGCCCTTACCATTTTGGCTTTTAGTAGTCTTTGCTGATGTTGCTGCTGCTGCTGCTGCTGCTGCTGCTGCTGCTGCTGCTGCTGCTTCTGTTAGCGATTGAGCGATCAACACTTGGCAGCCTGGGCGGGCATTAAAGTGTCAGCAAACATACAAATACATATTTATATAAATATATATAGTTTTTGGGCCATGTGCAGAATGTGGGTGATTTAGGCCGCATGCGGCTTAATGTGCCAAGCGTTAAGATACCAACAAGAGCCCAAAACAAAACTTGCCGCTCAATCAAATGTCCAAATCTGAGCAACCCTTTTTCGCTTTAGCCATGTCTGCCGGGGATTAACAGATCAGCGGCTAGAATGAACCCAATGCCAAGCAATGGTTTGGCTTTAAGTGCTGCTGCTGCTGCTGCTGCTGCTCCAGAAGTTTTGGGACGGCAACTTATTCAAGACTTTGCACTTGATGACCCAATTAATGGCTCTGCAAAATTTATTTATTACCAACTTTTGTGTGAAACTTGTATTTTTCAAGCTTTTCAATCGTATACATATACATTATTTTGATTTATTTCCCAGTGCTCATTATAAATAAAAAATACTCAGCAGTTGGCCAAGTTGCGAACCCAAACTCATTCACAACTAATCATTATTGAAAACGTAGCCAAAAAACAAACTTTTGTGCCGCGCCCATTCGCCCAATCGCATTACCAGCCAACAAGGGTAGTAAGCTGGCAAAAAGTCAGTCAAAACTTATAACGAAATAGCTTTGGTCAAATTGTTTTATTGTCCTTTTGTGTCCCTTATCCAACACTCGGCCTCTCCTTCTCCAGCTGCCTGCTTGCGATGGCATATTGGTTGACGCTAAAATCTCTCAAAGGATTTCCATCCGGGCTTCGATTGCCACAGCAACTAAGCTTTTTTCTTCTTTGTGTTTGTACAGGATATGAGAAGGAGTGCATTTTGTATTGAATTACCATTTTGTGAGCTTAAAATATGTGTGTAAAATATATATATATTTATATATATATATATATATGTCAATATATAAGAGTATACGTCCACCATGGATGCCATCTAAGATACGGTTACTGTAAGCAAGTGCTGAGTGTTTTAAATATAAATATTAAATCATCTTTTCACACACAATAATGTTACCATGGAGTCCGATTACAGCACAACAATGTTGTGGCAATTCAAAAGGGTGTATTTAACCAGAATTGAAGTCATAATTAATGCATACTTGTCTATTATTAGAGTAAGTAGTGTTTTAAGATTTTTAAAGTATTTTATATAATTTCCTTCTTCTGTCTAAAAACGGCGATTCCAAAAACAAGCGTTTTTTAAGCTCGTGCTAGAGTGCTTAGAGTGTAATGTGGTATGTACTCCACAAATGAAGAGAGTTTCAGGTGCTCTTTAAAACATTGCGTTAAATTGTGTGGAAAAGTTATGCGTTGTGCCTCGTCGTGGCGTCTCCACGCCCTCGTCACACTCCCTTTTTGTGCGTCCGCCTACTCGTACGGAGTACGGAGTACTTTTTTTTTTGTTTTTCACTCTGAAAGTTGACTTAGCAAACTACTTGAAATGTAAATATGTTTGAACGGCAACTGGAAAGGCAAACTGACAGCAACTTTGAAAGCTCACGTAATTATGCGCATCACACAGCTGTCCGAGGCACTCCACCCACTCCTCCTGGCACTGCTGGCCCTCCAGCTCATATCAATCTCCAGTTCAACGGCAATGCCCACCCAGCTGCATCAGGAGCGTTCGAATGACGACTCGAACCGAATGGATGATATGGATGATGGGGTGGGCAGCGGTTGCACTAATTCAGGCGACAATATTAACAGTTCTAAATGTGAGGACAAGAGCGGAATGATGCCTCCATGCAATGCCAGACAGACGGCCACAAACATTGCCCAGAAGGCCGCCACCGAGGCAGAGCAGGCATATGGAACACAACAGGCTGCTGCCGCGGAGGTCGCCCGCATGGTTAAGAAGCAGCTGGCGGATCGAGCATATGCAGCTGCCAAAGCAGCGGAGGCGGCACTCTCTGGCAAGCAACAGAATGTGGAGCAGCTAGAGCAGGAGATAAGCGAGGCTGAGGCGGCTCTGCAGCAGCAGGCAGAGTCCATTACTGGCACGCAAGACAATCTTAATATCGCCAGCATGACGGTCAAGGATGCTCAGCAACTGTCCCAATCCCTGAAGAAGGCCATCAACTTAGCTCAGGAAAATCTGGCTCATGCCAAGGCTGTTGCCGCCGGTGCCCAGCATGAGCTCGAGTCGAAGTCTCAACTGCTGGAGCAGTCGCAGTGTCGCATCGATGGGCTCAAAAAGCGCCTCTGCGAGGCCCGCAGAGAGATGCAGAATATTAAAAAGTCCGCCTATAAAGCAGTCTGTGCGGCTGCAGAGGCCTGCAAGAAGGCCCGAGATCGCAGGACAGTCACTGAGAAGGGGCGGATTAAACGTCGCATACAACAGCAAATACAACAGCGGCAGCAATCACATAATTCAGGGGTATTATGGTGAAATCAGTCTATGAATATATTTCCTAATTTTCAATTTAATTTTATGATTCAACTCATGATGTATATTTTCATAATATGTTTACTACATAGAAAAATAAATTACATTATTAAGAATTAAGTTGAGTCTGTAGCTCAAGACAAACCATGAAGTACTTACTATTAATTTTATATTATTAATTTTATTATATTTTATTATCTCAACTTGCATTTATTTCCGTTTCAGCTTTATATAATTTCTAGTTCCTTGTCTTAAAATATTTATTTTTATTATTTTTATAAAAAATAAACCAGTTTTCATTATTAAACTTCTGTTTTATTTTGCATTTCGTTACATGTAAGCCTCCTTCTCTTCAATGCCCAGTGTGACCAGCTGTCAGTTGCTTACATTTCCTTATTATTTTTTCTTCATATTATAAAAACTGCTGATATTATATATTGTACACGGACGAATAAATTACTTCTACTAGATGGAACTGGAGTGTACAATTTAATCCAAAATAGTAAGTATTTACTATGCATTTTTCAGTACATAAATTTGTATCTCAATTTGCATTTCATTATATTCCGTTTTCCTCAATTCCCAGTGTGACCAGCTGTCACTGAGTCACTTTATAACACAGAAGTTTACTGTGTAGTTGCCTCAAATAGTTTGTGTTGTCTTGCTGTAAAATTAATTGGGCCATCAAAGCAACGGCGACTGTTATTGGTGTCCTTTTGCCCTGATAAGTTATCAGCCTTATCGAAATGGCCAAGTTGTTTGCTTTGCCAAATCCCCAGACGCTGCTTGCGTGTCCTTTTGTGCGTTGATCTGTTAATCCGAAAAGGGTAACCACCGTGCCGGTCGCAAACCAAGCTGTTCCATATGATTGAACGACGGCTCTTCGGTTTTTTACTGGTCATAAAAAAAGCTCAAGGTTTACGTTTATATTGGACGTTATGGTTTCACTAGAGACGACTTTAAGGACACTAGGCAGCAACAGGATTTGAGCTTAAAGGCTTTAGTGCTAGAAAATTTTACTGCCAATTAACAGGGCTTCTCGAATAGTTGGATATATATTTAAGTGGAGTTGAGTTACTGCAAATGGACACTCGACAACAACCACAACTGTCCCAATCCGCACTTATCCTTGCCCCCAAAAATCATTTGGTTGCTTCTCTTGTTGTTGCTTCTGCTGCTGCTGCTTCTTCTGTTGCTGATTCTGTGGCATTTGCACATTTATCGAGCGTTTTGGCTTGTCCTTGTGCTCGTCCTCGTCGTCGCTCATGTCACTTACATGCGCCTTTTTGCGTGGCCAAGTACATGTGCAGAAGTGCCCCAAATGACACTTCGTGTGGGCGAAGGCCTGGGTGCTCTGAGTGTGGCAAAAAAAATCGCAAAAAACGTACTTAAATCGATGCACATAAAAATTCCGGCAAATGCACCTAAAAACTACGAACAAAAATGAACTGAGTCGAATCCAAAATGCTCTGTAAAAATCAGAAAACTCATAGAATATTAAAAGCCACAAAGCATACATCTACGATGAGACAAAAAGTTACGACAATTGTATTTTACAAAAATAAAATAAAATAATTTAAGAATCGTTGTCATATTTAAGCAGTTTTTTGTTAAGCCTTGATGAGTTAGGATCAGAATGAACAACTCTATTGATTGTCGTTCAAGTTGAAATGAGTCATCATTTTAACAATTTCAACTTATTTTACTAAAACCTTATGCTTACAAGAAAATATTGAAAAAATTATTGAAAGCATTTGTGTTTTGGTTCATTCCTTTTGCACCGCATTAACTAATTTCCTGTGCATCTCATTGTGAAAATGTAATAACCCCATGCTAGAGTTGTCACCCTTTACATATCATAGCATTGCACTGCCAAAGACATCAACAGGAGCAACAACAAAGCCTCAGCTACAAACGCATACACAAAGACACACACACACACACACACACACACACACACACACACACACACACACACACACACACACACACACACACACACACATACAGACACATAGGGACACACAAATTCAATTTCCTTTCGTAGTTGCTAGACCCCCGCAAATGGCACATACCATCATGCTAAGCTCCAGAACCAATGCCTGCCCGAATATAGTCCACATGCACTGACTGCTGCCACTACAATCTACCCCACATCCCCTCCCCTGCCAGACTGTCTGTGTGTGTGTGTGTGTGTGCATATTATATTTTTACCCTTGCAGAAGTGCTTATTGATGTTGCATCTGAAATTGAAATCTGTATTTTTCTCAATGCCTGTTTTTTTTTTTGGGAGTTTGAGCCGCTTGGATCGCTTACAGTTGAACTGTATCAATTTCGTTTTCATATTTTGTAAACTATCAATTAAGCAAAGTTGGCATTTTTGTAAAATAATATCGAACAGTCGGGTAAATAAGTTGAGCTCCAACACAGAAGCTGAACTCGAGGACAGAGTGAAGTTTAATTTCAATGCATAAGTAAATTGAATTTAAGCAACAGGAAAATTGCTTGGATGCCACAAAAGGTGCCTGAGCACCTAGCTGACACGCCCACATATATCCCCCCCCCCCCTCCCCCCATCCTACACCTTGCCATGCAATAAATACGAGCAGCAGAGTTTTTGAGTCTGTGGAATGAATTTCTCAAAGCAGCTGACCACAAAAACCAACACATGAAATTTAAGCATAAACGAGACGGAAGTTGAAAGTGGGAGAGAGAGAGAGAGAGAGAAAGACGACAACGTTGATGAGCGCTGCCATAAGCCGGTGATGAGATTGTGGCTAAAACTTCGATCTTCGAAGCGTAAAGAAGCCACAAAATTGAGTAACAGTCAGTTAGTTTTTACAGCTTTAATTTGAACTATTGCAAAATTGGGTGAAAGTTTTCAGGAAAAGAAAGAAAGGAAAAGAAAAATGATTACTTTTGCGTTATCATGTAGACAAACTCCTCGTAGTCGATTTTGCCATCGCCATCAAAGTCCGCCTCGCGTATCATATCGTCGATCTCCTCATCGGTTAGCTTCTCACCGATATTGATCATAACGAAGCGCAGCTCAGCTGGCGAGATAAAGCCATCCTCGTCCTTGTCAAATATTTTGAATGCCTCGCGCAGCTCCTCCTCTGTGTCATTCTCGTGCGACTGTCTGGACATCAACTGGCAGAATTCCTGAAAGTCAATCTCGCCATCGCCACTGGTGTCGACTTCATTAATCATATCCCTGAGCTCCACCTCGGTGGGATTCTCGCCAAGCGAACGCATCAGATTGCCAAGCTCGCGGGTGCTGATCCTACCCGATTGGTTCTTATCGAACAGCATAAAGGCTTCCCTGTACTCGGCAATTTGCTCTTCACTAATATCAAGGTTGTTAGCCATTGTCGAATGTTTTTCGTAATTTCGTGTTTGTTGTTGAACTCGTTCGAACCGAATGTTTTTAAATATAAACAGACTGAATCGTGTCTAGATTTTAAAACAAGTTTTTTCGCCCGCCTACTTTCTAGCGCTCTGTCATTATCGCCACAAAATCCTTATATACAATATTACCCTCTGCATTTGAATTGGCATCTAGTACGATTTGATCGAGATCGTCATCGTTCATCGGATCACCCAGTGTGGCCATTATATTGCGAAACTCCTTCTCGCTTATCCAGCCATTGTCATCCTTGTCGAATACCCTGAATGCTTGTATTATCTCATCCTCGGGCGTTTGGTCCTTGTACCGCATGGACATTATGTGCAGAAAATCGCTCAGATACAACTCATCCAAGCCGTCGGGATCGTATTCAGCATAATAGTCCTGTAGTTCATGCTCAGGCGGCATTTGTGCGACGGCTCGCAAAATATCCTTCAGTCGCTTCATTGGTATAACTCCTGCATAGGCTGTGTCAAACAATGAAAATGCCTCAATGAGATCCCGTTCCTGTTCCACATTTAGCGTATGTGGACGTATAAGGCGCTCCTCTGGCAGCGGTGTGGCAAAATCATCATCAAAATCCATGATGACAATGTTATTCTTAAAGTATTTCAAAGATTAAATCGTATAGATTACTTTCAATTTGGTAAACAATATAATATTGGAAAAAAATGTCTGTGACAGAATAATTTGTAGGATATGAAATTTGAAATCTTTAACTTGGCCTTCTCAAATTCTTCGCTTCTTATCTGCTCTTAACCAAATATTTACGAGTATATTGTATAATGTATCTAATTAAAATTATATCTTTTATATATTTGAGTAAGGAAATTCCTTAGCTTTAAATAGATATTAATGTATGCCAAAGTATTGAATGTCGGAAACAGGTAAAATTAAATTATAATTTTCAAACAAAGTTCGCAATCTGAGCTGTGTGCTAGAATATCTACGTATGTATTTATACAGGTCCTAATAACACAAATGCAAATTAGCAAACGAATTCAATTAGAGCAATTTATTGTTGCTTTCTGATACTGATACTTGTTTGTTTATCTGGGTTGTTATGGGTTGTGTTGCCGTTTTGCCTGATTATGGTCAGATTATGGCCAAGCGAGCTTGTTGGCCCATCATTGCAATATCAGAGTGGTCACTTCTCTCTGCACCCAGACCGAAAACTCTTTTATAAGCAGTGCTGAGATTTGTTAACAAATGCTTTGGGGCAGCACCAGCTTCTATATAGGTACATATTGAGATCTTGGGAGCATTAAGAAAGTGCAGTTGCAATAGGAGTTCTCATTAGCAGTAATTTCAATTTCAATTTGGTTTGAATTGTATACCAGCCAAAGCTGAAATCCAAGTAGAATCCGATGCCAAAAGGCATTTGTGGTCAGAAATTATGAGAATTGTGCAATTTGGCTTAACAGTGCCAACAACAAAAGCTAAGAATGCTTAGCCACAAATGGTGGCACGTAAACGTTTCTACGAAACGAAAATCTGTAAGAAACTACAACTCCAAAAAGCTAACGTTTTTAATTAAACTTGTAATGACCAACACAGATGACCCTTGGCTGGTTAAAAAAAATAGAAGAATAGGAAAATTATAAATTTAATTAAAGCTAAAGCTAAAGTATGTGTGACCTAATTGGTAAATACTGACTATGAGATACACTGTGTTAAATATTTGTATACTTCATTCAATCAAAGTGAACATAAATTAACACAAAACATTTCTAAAATGCCGAAGTTCACCTGAATTGTACGTTGAAGCAATGTCCTTATATAGACTTAAATTGCTTAGACAGTTTTTTTATTGAATATATTTATCCACACTCCATTCCTTACGCATTTAACAATGGCGCCCAGAATTTCTAAGCCCATTGTATTTAAACAAAAATAAAGGAGAGATTGCCACGTTTGATAAAGAGTCAATCTGCTTAACAGCCAGAAGCAGTTTCTTAAATGGATTCTGATTACGCCAGCAATTTCGAATATTGGTAGTATCCTCATTGCGCCTTCTCTTTTGCAGCAGTGCTGGAAATCGCTGCATGATTGCATTCAGTGCCGATTTCAATTAAGCATATGAAAGCAGCGTTTGCCACACAATGCGGCACTCGGTAACAATTGAATGGGCTGTGGCAGTCCGCCCCTTATAAGTCCGGGTCACTCATTGTCAGTTGTCCAGTGGCTCTGGCTGGTCAGCTGCAATAGCAAAATAATGCCACTGGAAATGCCAAAGCAGATTCAATATGCGTTCTTCTTCATTTTGTTCATTTTGTGTATCTGTGTGCAACCGGAAATGAAATATAGAGCAGGAAGGCAAACAAGAACACTGAAAGTTGGTGCGTCGTTGAGGTTGCCTTTGATATGAAAATTTGAAGACAATCATTGTTCTGGGGCATGTGCAGTCTTTTACCCGGTAGTTGGTCCAATTTTTGGCATATTTGGTTTGTTAATCTGCCATTTACTGCACAACACAGCTGGCAGTTTTGATTAAATGTGACGCAACTTTGCAAATTTAAGCCAACAAAATTATATTACATTTTCATCAAGTAAAGTCAATAAACTCACATATTGTTTTTTATCAACATTAACAGTCAAGTCAATATAAACGCCTCTGAAAACGAGTTTTGTTAGCTTGTCATGTGAGCAGTTGGTAAAGTCTACCAGGAAATTTGTTGTTGTTGTTAAAATAAACCCATCATCAAACACGTATTTGAGAGTGTGTGGCATCGTATAGAAATAACAAGCAAATATTAAGCATGCCTTGCTGCATACTCTAAGACAAAAGTCTTGCTACACCTTTCAATGCCTTCAACGTCAAGGGCTTTTAACTCTTTGAGGACCGACGGCAGGCATTTTAAAGCAACCCACGGCCAGGATATAGGATACACAGAGTCTCAAAGTATGTTGACTGAAGTGCCAGGGCAAAGTAAGTCATCGGAGCTAAGTAAGTCAACGGCTGGGTAAGTTGAAGCCCGAAGTCGGGCTATAAATATAAATGAACTGAAAAAAGAAAAGGAAGGAATTGTGAACTGATTTTTAGTTCAAATAGTTACACACTGAACTCGCTCTTAACACTTAATCAAATCATAGGCAATTTATTATCATTTCAACGACTGTCCAAATTCAAGATATGTTTCCACTTCTGGATTTTGATTAATACCATTCGTTGCATAGGGAATCTTCCTAGAGTAAAGAATCAGAATCAGCAAAACCAAGCTGCAGCTGCTTGACTTGTCAAATTTAAAATTGAGGGGAATCCCTTCCAGGAGTACCCAAAACTATATTTGCGTGTATATTCTACATTATTTAAAAAATAAATTGAGTTAGTTACAAGTTTTTTAAATAAAATGCAGAATCATTTCATAATAATCTAATAAACATGTTTCTTTACACGAAGATTTTGAAAAAATGCAATTGAATCACAAAAATAATTATAATGAAGCAAATTCAATTTACACCATATTAATGAAAATAATAATGAACTGTCAAATGTATTTACAATTCGAATTATAATTAGTTGGCTAATTCCCTGAGGCAAACATCTTAATTAGTTTGTTCAATTTCCGCGCTGTTGAGTTATTCTTAAAACCAGATACGATGGAGGCACACACACGCATACACGCACACACGCAAACACCCATACACACACACGCACACACGCACACGGAGGATGTTCGAAGTTTTCTTGACTTTGTGAGACAGTCCTTTCGGTCATGTTAGTTTATTGTTTGCTTATGGCACAAATTGCATTTGTGGATGACAACAAAAGCTTTGGTTATGCCAACAAGATGATTAAATTACTCATACGACCCATGGGCGCGCAAAAGAGCGTTCAGTGGGCTGTAACACTGTGGACAACTTTCTGTGAAGTTATTGTTATTGTTTTAGTTTCTGTGTTGCCAGGCATTTAGTTAATTAAGTTTTACAGCAGCTCGACAAGCGCTCCGCCCAATAGACACCTCCCCTCCAGCCCTCAGCCAGCCCATTTAATTAGTTTTTAATTATTTTGCAGGATTTTTTTTATTTTTTCTTCTTCCGAACGCTTTTCAAACTGGACAACGAGCACAATCGTGGGGTATTTGTTTTGAGTTTAGTTAATTTTATTTGTATTTGCTGAAAAACGCCCACAGCTCAACGCTTCCCACATCAGAGCGTTGTTCATTCAGCACATTATACACGCTTTGTTTTACAGCGGTTCGCTTTGTTTGCCATCCAGGCCACTTCTGTTGCCCGTGGAAAGTTTTAGGTTAGCCCTATTCGCTTAATAGGCCAGTCGCAGCTTGTGTTGGGTAATTAAGTTTTGTTTAAAACTAATAAAATTTAAGCTTGCCATCTAGCAAATCACTGGCTACAGCCATTGGCCGAGAATGGATGCAGTAAAAGTTTTTAATTGATATTTTGAGCATCAACAATATCATCATCATCATCATCGTCATCATCTGCAATGGCGCTGATTGAAATAGCCAAGCAAATATTGCACTTTACTGCATATTTAAAAGCAACTGTGTAAATTTGCCTGCTGGCGTCGAAGAGGTAGCTGTGTAAATATTTACACAGTACGTTGGCTGTGCCATAAACCACCGCAAAACAATAAAATTCGCAATAAACCAAATGGAAAGCGGCAAAAGAAATGGAAATGAGAAATTGGTGCCGGCGCATGTGAAATGCATGCAATGCCAAACAATGCAACAACGCCACAAAACAACAACAAACGCAAGCAAGTCACAACAAACCAACTACAAAACCAAAATTCAAGGAAAATACCAGAATTTGATTTTGGTATACCCTTACCGAGGCCAAAATATGACGAGTTACTTCCACGACAATAATGGAAAACGTAAATGTTCAGTTACTAATTACTAATTTTTGTATACACTTCCGTAGGCCAAAATATCAGAAGTTGATTCCAAATCCGAAAATAAAATTATTAACTTTTTAATTATTTAAGCAATAGATCGTCTTCAGTTTTCTCTCCTTTCATCTACTTTTTTCCACTACTCTTTAATTATCTTATTTGATTTTTTTGTATTTATATTTTATTTCCATTATTATTTCTTTATTCTTAATCTCATATCTTTCTAAAAAAAATTATTTAATCTACTTATTTGATATTTCTTTTGAATTTGTATTTTCATTTTCGTTAAACCTTCTTTCATGGCTTTCTATAATTTTTTTATATTCAATATTACTATAAGCGTTTAATTATTCGCCTTTGCACTTCAAGTAAAGTAAACTTTATGATTTTCTTTTGGTTATTTACTCAATATCAGTCAAAGTTGCCAACCATTGCAAAGTGAGCATTAGTTTCGTTATACTCCTCATTGCAAAAGTTAAGTACTGCAAAGCTGAATGGAACGAGTCGAAACGTTTTTCATAACTTAAATTGTACAAAGCCCAGAGTGCGACTAACTGGAAAATCAACACAAAAGCCAACACAATAAAAACACAACGAACTGCAGTTAACGTTGGTTTTGTTCTGGCAAATACAATGATACTGGGCTAAGACAAAGCAATTAGCAATGCAGCATTGAGCCACTGTTAGCAGACACCAATTCACAGCTGTATCCAGTCAAAACTTAATCCTTATATACTAGCTTGTTCAAAAAACAACTCATAAACAATATTATGTTCTTTTCGAGGAGATGTGTTATAATAACAATTGCTATAATAACAATTGATCAAATATATTTACCTATTGTCTCCTTAGCAAACTTTTTCGATTCTTGCATTTGAAATCCATTGGTACATCCTTCTATAATAATGAACATATTCCGTTCTCTCTTACTTAATATATATTTATCTGATGCCAAGTGGTAACAGATAAACAGGAAACTGTATACTGCTCTTCACCAACACCTCTCACTATTATGTTAGTTGCTGCTGTTCAGAAACACTTAACAACGGTTTAGTTACTTAAGCCTATTTCTCATTAATGGGTTTCAGTTATGATAATTAGCTTAACAAGTTGTTTTCTGAAGTCAGCTTAGATATTATTTATTAGTTTATGTGTCAGTTAGTTTCTCAGCTTGCAGGATGCATTTCTTATTATTTATGCACACATTCAAAATTTTAATAATTGGCGTAAAAATATTTTTTTTGATTTTTAAGTCATTTTTTTATTTAATTATATTCTGTACAATTTTGAAGATTAACAAAAACTTTTCTTTGCATAATTTGTGTGCTAAAAATAAACTATGATTTTACAAAATTATTGATTTGTACTCTGACAATTCACAACTTTATTCTGAATGGCTCATCAGAAGTTTATCCCATTTGATGCTCTCACCTTGTGCAGCTTGTCGTTGAGTCACTTTAATATCCTGTTAAGAAAGTTCGTATCCAGAGAAGTTTGCCAGTTTGCTCTCATCATCATCGGCATCATCGCCATCATCATCATCATCATCGGCATCATCGCCATCATCATCATCATCATCATTGAGTGTGTATAAGGCGCTTTAGTTTTGGTATGGCTTTAGCTTTGATTGACCTTTTTTCTTGGTAACTGCCCTCGATAAGCTATGGCATCGTATAGTATTTAACTGATTTACTGTCTGCCAGATTCACCTTTGAAGTAAGCTTTGCCACAGTGTTCTTTTATGTATTGTGAAACATCGTGTTCCTCCCATTGTGTTCAGCCTCACTCTGGTGTTTAATTTATTGCCTGCCGAAGCCAATTGGTTTGCTAAAAGGGGCGCGGCCAGCGGTCAGTTCTATTGATAAACGGCTTTAAGTCCTTGTGTGCATTACTGTTTTGTCCTTTTCGTTCAACTTTCATTTGCCTTTGTCCGATTACTGCCACAAAATTAAAGCCATAAAATGCAATTCTTTGTCGAGAGTAGGGCAGGAAGTCGTTAGTTGGTAAAATTCACAACGGCAGCAACATTCAGTTTTCACTGAAGTGTTTCACTTGTTGTCACAGTGGTTGTTGCACTTGTTGTTGTTGTTGTGTACTCGACGCCGTGTGCAATTATCACCTAGAGCTATGGAGCTATACAGCAGCAGCAGCAGCAGCAGCAGCAGCAGCAGTGGCAGTGGCAACAAAAACAGCGTTATGTGCTCAAAATGTAAATGTCATTTGTGTGCCAAGCAGCATTAAAAACATGGCGACAACAACAGCAACATCAACAACTGCCAGCAAGTGTTGCACATTTGAAAAATGTGCTACGAGTGAAGTGCTGGCAGCAAAAACTAGAGAAACCCAAAGCAACCAGAGAACCCAGTGAAACCCAGTAGAACCAAGCTGCAGGTGCTTCTGTCCTTTGCTCTGAGTATGAATAAAGTTAAAATACAATCGAGAGCCGTAAATTCCGAGCAGTCAGCAGGTAGAATAGGTGTGAAATAAAAAGCCCAAAAAAAAAAAACACAAACGTACAAAGGTTAGAGAATGAGAACAATGCCGGGCCCAAGGCGCCGCGTCTAATTGGTATAATAAAATGTCATAAAGGAAAGAGCATTGCGACTGGCCGCCAGACAAGTTATGCGGGAAATGTGCGACAGGGGCCAGGGAGTGAGATTAGAGGCTGGCTGATTGGTTTCAGGAGTGCAGTGGAGAATGGCTGGCTAAAGTTTAGCAAGGACTAAAAGTTTTAAGTACAAATGGTTTTGGATCTGTTGTACACTTGGAATATGTGAGAGAGATACTTAAAATATATTTAAATTTTAGTCAGAATATATAATTTGTTTATATAGTCAAATATATATGAATTGCTATACATTTTAAACGCTTTCTCTACTTTTACTTAGAGTGCTAGCTGGTAAGTTTCGCTCAGTGTTTGTCCATTACTTCAGTTTGGTTTTTATTTATTTTCTTTTTTTTTATTTTCGTTATTTTTCAAGCGCCTTTAAAGGAGCAATTGTCTTGTGACATACAGAGATATAAGACCAGCATTGGATTGAGCCCATATATCAACTGTCGATGCTTGTGCAATGCTTTGCCGTCACAATCAACAGAATTAGTTTCATTTCCAGCAAATGGCATGACAGTCAAAGGACCCCACCCATTCACAGAGTCAGCCCACATAACAAACTGCTCTGAAAGCTTCAGTTATCTGTTTCCTACTCACTCTCTTTGTCTCTCCTCTTCTATTAAATTTCCCCTCTCAGTCCCGCTGGTCGGGCGTTGGTTTTGATGGCTTTCTGGCACTGCTTTTGATCTTTGTGAAGGTCTGATAAATGATAAGGTGCCTGGGTGAGGCCAACAGACAACGCAGAGAGAAGGAAAAAAAATTCGCCAAAGTGTAGGAAATTACGCCGCAGGTGTGTGGCTATCAGCCCGCATCAGCTGCCAAGAGAGAAATTGCAGCCAGTGGGGCAAGTTTCCTGATTTCCTCTTTAAAGTAATAAATGCTCGCAATGAAACAAATCTTTGGTGCAATTTGTGCTGGAATAATAATACTATAAATTTTGATAGACCTTCTATTACACGAAATGTTGCACAAACTGACAAGGGGCTGCCCTGTCCGTTGCAGCTACAAGTCTATGTCAAGGTTGTGCCATTATTATGCTTGTCGGCTGCGTTTAATTAAACTGTACAGCATATTGGATAAGTTTGTATTTTTTCCTTGCGTTTGCTTTAATGAGCCTTCAGTTGCAGTCTACCGTTAACAGCGTTTATATATGTGCAAGGCGTGCAGCTTCAATCCCGCACTCAAAATATCACCCATACGCAACGTGTGTGCGGCGGCTTCGGCAATGTTAACACAACTCTCTTTGCACCACTTGCTGTTCGTAAATATTTTATTGGCTGCGCTGGCTTTTTTACAGATACATATACATAAATAAACATATATATTCCAATATGCACACAGCTGCATACAGATTTAATACGATGAAAAGAATCCAATGGTTATCTGATGGGCCAAACACTATATATATTATATCATTTGGAGATTGGATAGGAATTGTAACTTATATTATCAAAATGTATCAATAATATGTATTTTCAAGTCTTAATTAAGAATTAGTATAGTTACAAAAATCTGGGTAATGATCAACATAAGGAAATCAGCGTTGCTCGATAAATAACAAGGAATAAGATTATATGATCAGAGTCTATTGGTTGTTATTTTAATGGACAAAATACATGATACTTTTCTACTTATCAAAATCAAAACAATTGCTTTCATATGTGTTTTAAATATTTTTAGAACAAAAAATATATTTCATAAAAGTATTACAAGTTAATTTCAGATAAGTTTGTATACCAAATTGAATCAATTTTTAAGGTATTTCTTCTTGAATCACTTAAGACTTATTATTATTTTAATTACGCCATTTTTATATATATAATATTACGTTTGTTATTCTCAGCTCATCCATATTATCATTTGCAATCCATATTCGCGTGTCAGCACGTTGGCTTCTCGTTTTTTTATGACATTATCTTCGTGGGATCCCACAACTGCATTACCACTTCGCTCAGCCAAAGCTCTTCCTTTTTGTTGCATTGTTTTATTTTTGTCGTGCAGTGAGCCAACCCCGTTCTACACTTTGGTGTTTTTCACCTTTTTCTGGTTTACCTTTTCATTTACTTATTTATTTATTCTTTTCTTAAAGCATTTTATTGTCCTTTCGCAGTGGAGCACACGAAACAGGATGATGATGATGAATTTGGTTGCAGGACTCCAGCTTCTGTTGTACATTGGTATACACTGTAGTATTTGCATTTTTTGTGTTTTCCGTTTTTTACCAACTGCAGCAACGCCCCTCGTCACCACAACATATTCAAGTGCCGTAGCTTGTTTTAATTTTTGTTTTTGTATTTTTTTGTTGGTTTGGGAAGGAGTAAAGTTGGCGCATTTTTCGTTGACAACGTTGCAAAATTGCAGCTAACCATTTTTTTCCGACTTTTGATGCATTTCAATTGAATTGTCAGCGTTTTTCACTGAAAATGTGTCATAAAATGTGGGCTCGTTTTGATGTCACGCATCAATTTAAAGCGCTCCAATTACATATTTTGAAAAATAAATATTATTTCGATTTTGCTTCTGATTTTCTGCGTTTTTTTCTTCGATTTTATGCGGTAGTACCAATAATTTCGAAGGCTGCGGGTACAAATCAAACGCATTAAATATTGTCTGCAAAAGAAAAACTCAGCGACTGCAATTTAAACGAACATATAACTTAATTGTTGAAAGGGATGAAATTTGGACCCTATCGTTTCAATATAATTGTAATTAAGTTAATTAAGTTAATACGTTTCCATCAACCTTAACAATTATTTACGTTAATTCTCAAATTCTCAACACTCGCAATTAAGTCTATTAAAGCTTGTAGGGTATCTAGTGAATGGTAATAAATATCCAATTGAATCGGAATTGCTTATTTAATTGCATTATTATAAAGTACTTATGTTATTTACAAATTAACCCGTAAAACGGATTTTCGCTTCCGAACATTTTAAGGTACATGCGAAATATTTTGATATAATTGTCTGCTGAAGCGCATTAAGTGCCAATTAAACGTTGACATTTAAAGCAAAATAATTAATGAATATTTGTACAATGCGCTGCTATCAACTGTCAATTCACATAACTATGAGCCAACTGAGCAACAGCGTAAACCTAAAAAGAAATAACTGTAGAGTGAAATTTTCTATTTCCTATAATTCCGATGTCGATGGCCAAGTGCAGTTGTCAAATGCTATATACTCAAAATTGACAAGGATGACGCTCATTTTTCTAAGAAAAGAAAAATAAATAATAGAAAAAATTTGACAAACAGAGCCAAAAAAAAGAAAAGATAAAATAAGGAGAAAGAAAGAGAGCATTGAGCTAAGATAAATTCAAGATGAGGACAGCATAAGCCAAAGTTGCACAAGTTTGCCACGCAGCTTACGACATTATTTTCCATTATAGAGATAAGGCCAACATCACATGCATGTTGGCTGAGCATTTGAGAGAATTGTTGCCGGACTTGAGACGTTGTCTGCTTTCTGTGGACTTTGGCTATAAATAACTTAGTAAGCACTGGCTAGCTACGGCTGTGACTCTGCTGGCCAACTCACAGCCCGGCTACAGTGGCAAGTGGCAGCTACAGGCGCCGCAACTAATCAGCCACAGTGCAAAGACGTCGCTTCGCTGGCAAATTGCAATTTGTGCGCAGTAAATTGGAAAGCGTATCCAGTCAAATAGCAACGAGGATTCTCCATATATGTGTGTTTGTGTGCAGTCAATTAAGTTTGTTTGAATGAAAATTGCACTGGTATCTCTTTAATCATGTTCTAGTTGCACCAGTCAACGCGACAGATAAGCAATATTTTACTTAGTTGACTGCTTCGGTTAAGTACATAATCAAATCATCAGCAATCAATCAATAGCTCATTAAAATTATTATCCAAATGTAACTAAACGTCTGGCAATCTTTTTAAATTGAATATCAAATTTATGCAATAAAATCAAATCAAAAATCAAATATATATTTAATATACAATTTATTCAGCAAAAAGTGTGTGAGAAATGGATTGCTTTCTTCAAAGTTCTCCCTGTAATAAATACCCAAATATATTCCACTATATAAAAATTAAATTGAAATTTAAGAGTATTTGCTGTGCTGCACAGTTGCGGCGCAAGAAGAAGAATCTTAATTTTGGCCAAAAACCATCTGAAAGCAACTAAAAGTAGCTAACCGAATGAAGCTAATTAGATTGCGTCAAGCAATATTCAGGCATCAGGACGTTGAATGGCAGCCTTCACAGACAGGCCGACCGACGGCAAAGAATTTGCTTGACGTGGCTAACTTTTGCGCTAGAGGGGAGGGATGAACGGCGAAGAAGAAGAATGCTTGAGGCACCACACATCAATGGTAGTCGGCAAGTTGTAGTTGCAAATTTGATTAGCTGCTAATTAATCTCATTAATTGCGACGACTCAAAGTCTAGTTTACGAAAACTGACGACAGCTGTAAGCGGAAATTGTCTGAAATTGGCTGCTTAAAGCTATAGACGGGCAGGCAACAAGAACATCCTGCCTCAACATCCTGCATGTAATTGGTATTAGTTAAACGCTCTCTTCCGTACAGTGTGCATCTATTTGTTTATCAGTTTCGGTTGTTTTTTTCTTCCTTTTTTAACTAACATAAATGCTGATACAAACAGTTTATCGAGCTGACGATGCGCTAATGTCTGCGGTTTGGTTTTTGCTACAAGCCAATTGTCCAATGACAGAAATAGCGCAATCAAACAACAACAAAATTCCATGATAAAAATTCGAGCTACATTCGAGCTAAGCCAAAATTGCTATCCAGAGAGCACACAAATTGCAGCCAAAAGACGGCGAGGTAAAAGGAAAGTGAAGAAAACATACCAACTCCAAAATTGAGCTTAAAATTCACAAAAATAGAATCCAACAACTGTTCTAGAATGTGTGCTGTTTGTATGTGTGTGTATTCAAAGAAAAGCTGCAGAATGAAATGTAACCCAATATGCAAAACCTGTGAGTTTGTATAAAATTTGGCAAAGAGCTACAAAATGTAGCCAAGTGGATGACCAGGCGACAGGTCGATTACAGCTTTCCCCACAATCCCTGCTGCTGGTACGGCTGCTAGCGTAACCAAACAGAACAACAGAGTTGCTGACCAGCCAGTGGACTGACACAGCGTATTTGAAAATTGATCACCGGAACATCCGTGCGCTGACCGGAAATGCGCAAATGCAATTGCAACTGCTTTTCATGACGCGCTCTATGCTCGTCTCTCTATTGTCATTTGTATGTCTGCCATTTGTGTGTGTGTGTATTATTGCGTTGAATATGAATAACTGTTTTGCATTTAGGGATTGTTTAAAATTGCACAGATTTCATTGCGTTTCTAAGCATTTTGCAATAGAAAGCTAAAGCCAAAGGTTAACATACTTTAAGGAATATACCTTCTCTACTTTTTTGCATGAATAATAGCATTGAAGGAATAAATAAAAGTATGGAATGAACTAACTCAACTTTTTTGGGTGCGTAGTAGCAGAAATTACAATGCACAAATATAAGTGATTGATGTGCATCATAAGGTTAGTAAGCAAATCCCAGCCAAATTTCATTCTGCATTAAAATCGATTTAATTTTGGCCAAGTTAAGTGAGTTAAAAGCCCAAGAATAGCATATATCAGGCAGATGGAAAACTTATGCGCATAGCAAATATTTGCTTTTAAAGTCATGAATTATTCCAAACATTAAAAGCAACTGATTTGTTTTAAAGTCTTAACAGCTGCTATTCATTTAAAACATACTTGTATAACATTTAACTTTGACTTTTATAACATGCTTATTTTATTTATTGTCAGTAAATGTAATTTTTAAGACTCTTTACTACGAAAGCCAAGATAGAACCTACAGCTATGCTTTTCCCAGAGCATAATTAGCTGTTCATAAATCTACATTATCTATTTCAATGTTTCAATATATACAACGTTATTGGAACCACTGTGGCTTTAGCCTCTTTTTTACTTATACTCTTGTTGTGGAACTTTGTTGAGCTAAATTGTAACTGTGTTTGGTTGTAAATTTTAATAAAATCAGCCAACATAAAATGCCAAAAGTTTGGCGCTCCAAAAGCGTCCCAGCGGCGAGTTTATAAACAAAAGGCGAAAAAAGAATTAATTTGCACCAAGCACGAAAGCTAGACACAAGAGGCGAAGGGTTGTGGCTGGTTGGTCCAAATGGTGGCAAACTATGAAAACTAATTTAAGTACTTAAAGCACGTGCGAGGTGCAGAGCGAGAGCGAAAACAAAAGAAAAACACATTGCAAAATGCAAAACTTGTGTTGACACGACTTCTACGTTCCGCAGCGGACCGCACACCACACCCCCACCCCCCTACCCCCCTTTAACATCTTGTTCACCTGGTTGCCTGTGGATTACAGGGCGAATGCATTACACAGACTCACAGTTAACATTTCTTTGACAGAGTGACAAACTTCGCACGTTGCACAAAAGACAGCGACAAAACTTGTGCAGATTGCTGCAACCCCTTCATTGGGGGCATCCATGAACTGTGGCTGCGTTTTTATGTGTTACACAAACCTGATACTTAGTGAAAAGTGAAAAACCAGTGTTACAATGTTGAGCTTTTAACGGTAAATTGTTGCGCCAGAGACAAAACTTTGTCTCTTCTACCTCTACTTCTGCTTCTACTTCTGTTTTTCGCTTTCCTTTTGTTTTTTCTTTTTCTTGTTGCAAATGAACAGCAACAATAAAGTTGACAAAGGGGGGCTGCAAGTAAAACGGTTTGTACTCAAGAGGGAGAAACTGGCATCGTCAGCCAAACAAAATGTGTCAAGCAAGTGCAATGCTTCAAGCTCGAATTTATATAAAGTGCGCCAGTTTCTGGGAGCAGAGTGACTGCAGCATCCAGTTGGGAAAACAGCCCCCTAAGCGCTCCAAGTGTATTGTAATTTGAATAGAGCTGCGCAAATTCTAGAGCACTAACTGGAATTGTACATCAAACTTTAAGCAACAAAATTAGACGAGCAACAAAACAAAATTAGAACAAAAATTACGATGCTTTAATACACTACAAGGGAAAAAACTATAAGTACAATTATTTTGAATAATTTTGAAATTATACGCGAAACAATCTATAAAAGTTTGGATTTTTTCATCCGTATTATTATATTATATTCTTTTTTTGTGTACGTTAATATAAAATATTTGGGCGCACAGTGGACTTTTTTTGGAATATAGATTAAAGTACAAATTAAAGCCTAAAGGCATATTTATATTTGAGTGATAAGTTATGAATTTTGTTTTCACATATTACATTTTTGCATAAACTTTATATTATATAAATTATGCCCCGTATTTAAGGGCATAAGCACTACAATTTACAACGCTTGCAGTTTTCCAAAGTTAATCAGAATTTTTTTGGTGCGACAAACTTTTAATGGGTTGAATGTTTGGGGGATGTAGTACGGCAGACAGGGAAAACATTCCGCTCGTCTCAAAAAAGGCAGTTACAACTTAATAAATTTATGAAAATTCTGCAAGTACGGGAATATTTTATGAACAAAACTCAAAAACATATTTGTGTAGATTATATCAAGAGATGTGATTGACAAAATCAGATTGTGGCTTACGATTATCATTTGGACACCAGCGACTTGCAAGTTTCATTCAAAATGATTCCGAATGTTGACATACAACAGGATGAATTGCAATTTATTTGGTCAGTCAATAGTTCCGATTGCAGTAAATTTTTAAATGTTTTTTTTTTCTGTTACCCCTAATCCTTTTAGATCAATGGCTAAGTGAATATAAATTGAGTGAGCCGTTCGAACGGCACACAACGGACAGTTTGACAGGCGGCTTAAGCGGTGGTTTGTGGTGCAGTTGGCAAACTGTTGGAACTGTGGCTGAAACTAGGTCCGGACCGGACCTCAACGTGGCACATCAACGAGCCGCTGGCCAAACGTGTGTTCAATGTAATCGTAGCCGAGTTGTGCAAAAGGAAAAGGAAAGAGGAAAAATGCCAAAGGTGCAGGAAAAGCACAAACCAAGCTGACAAGCAATCGCAACACCCAAGCAACATCAATTCGATGGCGACGCTGGCAGCTGCTGTGTTTGTCAAATGGTGTCGGGGCTTTGTAGCCTTGTCACTTGACAGAGGGAATGAGCAAGGGATGCAGGGGTGGATGTGTGAGCAAATAGGGTGGGCAGGGAGGTCAATTGAGTGTAAGTAGCTAGGAGTACTCGCTGCAGTCTGTTGGGCATTAGGATTAGAAGTGTTTATGCAAATGCGGACAACTTTGAGTGATTGCTTCATCGGGGCGTCTCAACAGGACAGAAAGCTGACGCGACGCAACGCGGCGACAACCTGAGCGCAACTCCTTACAACAACTTACTAAAGCATGCAGCCATTTAAATCTGAAAATTGCTGCTAAATCGTTTGCATAAACCGTTTTCGAAATGTTTAGCGATCCGCTTATAACCAGCTAACAATTTTAGCTTGATGAGAAATAAAAATAAACTTTTATAATAAGGTATTATATTGCAATGAATTTTATGGGAAAATAAATTAATAAATAAGTCAATAAATAAATATGTTAACATTTTTTTTTTTAATTTTCAATTATATTTTATTTCTTTTCATTTCTTTCCTTTTTCTTGCTGTTGATTTTAATATTGTTTTAAACGACCAAATATATATATTTTTTATTAAAGTCAATCTACTAATAAAAGCATGTCGAACATCTTTAAGTTTTAAATAACAGCCAATACTCAAATTAAATTTCCACCCCCTCTTTTTTCGGTCCTTATCCATATCTCTTTCCCCCCGTGTCTTTGGTTTATTCATTGCCTCTGTTCGATTTTTCCATCTATATACTTTCTTTTTCTCATCCTCTTCCTTATCCTTATTTCATCTTTCCGTTTCTCATTATCTCTTCGAATGCCCTTCCCCTTCCTTACCCATACTCTTACATTGGCTTTCTCCTTTCCACTCGCCACTTGTTGTGCATGTCACGTAAAGAGTACGTTTTAAATCGCCTACGTTACGCATTCGTGTTTCTTGTTTTTATGCCTCTGGCACCACTAAAATGTTGGCCATTATGCGAATTTATTTGCGGTTATCCAATTTGGTCGCAATTGCAATTAATTTCTCACACTGTTTTAAGTGACTTTTGTTGCAGTTGCAACTGCTGGCTTCCGGTTATTACCTTTTTGTTGCATTTCCATTACAACAAATACAATTATATAAATAATTACAGCTTAATTTTACAAGTTAAATTGTCTAATTAATTAAACTATGCGATTAAATTTACGACCGAAAAGGAAATAATGTTGGATCGCTTTGCATTTGAGGACCATTAAGAAACCAAATCAAAACACGAATGAAATGCTTGACACAATTCTTTTCGCTTTTTACCCTGCTGCCTTTTGCAATCTTTTGCGCAAACAACCAAGTGTGAGAGATGGGATGGCCAGGGGGGGTGGCAAGCCCGAGCCACAACAATGGAAATCCTTGGGAAAGTATTTCACTTTCACGCCACAGCTGCAGCCGCAAGAGTCGAGACTTTGCTAAGTCTCTCAGCCAAGTCGAGGCGCAGCCAACAGATTTCGAGTAAGTAATTGCTACAGTTCTCATTGCAATTCTCACTGCCACTTGCCACTTGCTATACAGGCGCCACTACTGTGGCAGCTTCAGACTCTGTGCGCTGCCTGCTACGTTTGCTTAATTGTCTGCAGTTTCCTTTTGCTTTTGCCGCTCGGCAAAAGTGAATATTTTTTTCTTTCTTTCTTTGTTGTTGGCAGTTAGGCCATTGCGTCAAGTTTGGTTGAGCCTTAAAGCAAATCAATTAAACTGAACCCACAAGTAAACGCAAGGCAGCAAAGGCCAGAAGCAGCAACTCATCCAACTGTGGCTTTTAGCCAACAATGCGACTTAAGTGCTCTTCACTCTCAGTTTGTTTGCACTTTGTGCACAGACGGAGTTCCTAGTAACTCCTTCCTACAGTATTACTTAGTTTAGAAATTAAATAAATTTAAAAAAATAAATAAAAAACATTATAAAATATATCTAATTATGAAATTATGCACCATTTATTGCTAGGGGAAAACATTAAGAACTCCGAGAGAAAGACAAAGATAAATAGTTAGTCAGAAAATAAAGAAAATATCCTTATTTTATACAAAAAACGGAAACAACTATTATGATGCAAAAACCTACGTAAATTATTAAATAATTATGTATATTAGCGATAGTATTTGTAGGTATTAAATACTTTGACAAATATTATATCACCAAGAAAAGAAAAATAAACTGATATAAGCTGCATGCATTTAAATTAGCTTTAATCAAGAGCTACCAATCAGGCATTAATTGCATTATAGACAATTAAAGTCGATTGGCAATTTCTTATATTCATAGGTAAATTGAATTGCCTCAGCAGCTCACACACACTCAGACAGAGGGAGACAGAGGTAGGCCGCCGGCGGGAATCAATTGAATAGTTGAGCCAATTGGGCCAATCAGGCTGAATGCAGCTGGTACCACAGCTAGCTGATTAATTTATGCCAATATGCAATTTTCACACCAGCGGGCAACGGCAATGACAGCTCAAGCGCATAATTGCATGGCCTCTACTTATTTATGATGCCAGCTGGCTGGCCAGCGGGTGGGTTTGCAATGGGCTATTGCGGTAAAGCTATAGCAAATGGCCTTGAGTGCAGTCGAAACTCATAATTTAAGTTGTCAGCTGGCAAAGAAATTGCATAAATTCATTAAAAGCCATACGAGAGAAAAGCCATATGCAGTCGAAATGCTTTAAGAGGATGTCCATTAATTGCACTTCTAGCAAAATGTGTTGTGAATACCATTTTCATGCAGAAAAGTGGAAAGGAAGAAAATGCGAATTGGGGAATTGGATAAACTGCAAATTTATGCAAAGTGGTAGAAAATGCTAAGCACTGTGAAGTCATCTTCATGTTGACCATGTTCGCTCTCTGTTGGCTACAATCTCTCTCTTTCTATTATTATCTGTGTTGCCGTCTCACTTGCGTTCAGTCTGTACACGTGTGCGCTTTATGGCCATCGAAAAACTTAAGCAAAGTGTATGCAACGTGTAGCAGCTGGCCTTTTGATTAAGTCGACACCTACAACAAAAGCGAAAGCAAAAGTTGTAGCATACATTTGAGGGCAGCCAGATTACACATACGACGCCTAAGCCGCAGTCCCGTCGACTGTCAAATGAAAATCACAACGATTCGGACAATGAAAGCGGCAGCCACAACAAGATGCAGACACCAAGTGTCCAACTGTCAACCGCAAAACGAATGGAAGAAGAAGAAGAAGAAGGCGAAGAAATTGCACAGCCGAACTGTGAATGCCCTTAAAAGCAGTTACTTATATCAAATGATTTGATCTTAATAAAAATCGGGTCTAAAAAATCGATTGATTAGCTGTCAAAAAAGAAATTTAGTTACATGAATATAAATTTACTGAGGAGCTCAGCTCGGGTTTCAGCTTAACTAAATATAGATATGTATTCACACTTTATAATCCTTGATGAGTTTTAATCAGGACGTTGCATATCTAATGACAATATCACAATCGTCTTTAACAAAAATAAAGTATAATAAGCTCTGGACAATTTGCCAAACACAAAACGCGTCCATTCTAGTAAGAATTGGCTTGGATTGCTCCCTCTCTCATGGAACAATCAATGTCAGTCGCCGGCAGTTGCTGTCAGTTTGCGTCAGTTGACAGCTCACTTGATGCCCGATGGATTTACCAGGGCTGCACATGTGTTAGAAATACGCTAATAAGCAAAACCACAACGTGGTCCGCATATGACAGGCGGTGGGTATAAACACTTGAGAGCAGAATTTAGGTTGATCTCGGTTTAAAGAGCCATGAAATATACGCCTTGACAAATGATGCTTGAAGGCCAAGTTAAACGGGTCGTTTGTGGTTTTTATTTCTTTCCTTTCACTTTTCCTTCTCCTTTATTTTTTTGACTACAAGCAAAATGTATAAATTTGGTTGAATTATTATCAGCGTCTGCTTGTTTACGTTTTAAACCTTTTTCTTGGCTACTGCTGGCGGCCGACAGCCTTTCAACACGAAACTCGGGACATTATAAATAATTGTGGATACTTTTTTCCCATTATTTATGCAGACTGAAAGGTAAGAAATGGGTTTCAAATTTAAGGAAAAATGCTCATAATTGAAAGTTCAGCTAGAAAAGAGCTCACAAAAAGAACTATAAACAGCTATAAAAGAGCTCAAAAAGAACTCAAAGCTCCAAAGGGCTGCTGCGTAGTTGGAGAAGAAGGAACTCAACTTCTTGCACTTGACCATGACCAAGTAATTGTCCTGTCTCATGTGCCAGCCATAAATTGTGTGAAACATCTACATAATACCCTTTAAGTATATATATAGCTAGGCATAGGGTTGTGTGTGTTTGTTGGTAGGGTTGTCGTTCATCGCCATGCATATTAGCGCAGTTTAACGCATATTTATAACACCTACCGTTGGCTAATGATCAAAACGTGCCACATACCGGCATACACGTACGCGCTGGCTCCGATTTTTGGCCCTGGGCAAGCGGTGCTGGTAACATGAATATGCGAAAACACGAAGGAAACGCATTAATTAAATTTCGGTTTCAAAAGGCAAACCAAAAATACGTAACTCTTATTTACGGCACCCCAAGAAGAAAGCGAAAAAAGGGAGGCATAAAGAAAATCATGTTTCGTGCCCGCACATTACAAGCGCTTTCAGTTACAGGATACGTATGTATGTTTATTTCTGTGTGGGTTGGTGTGTGTCTGTGACTGTGTGTGTGTGTGTGTGTATGAGTAGTCCCTATATTTGATTGAGAATTATGTATGGAGAGCGTGGGAGAGAGCAAAGAACTGAAGAACGCTCTGCCCATTAAAGACGAGCGTGAGATGAAACCAAAGGCAATGCTTGCATTATTTATCAAACCAACCCGCCTAATAAGACGAGAGTCGCAGAAAACCAAATAATAAAGCCTCATAAAAATTGCCGAGCAAACTGTAGGCAGCTTAACCATATTGCGGATATTACAAAACAAAAGATAATCATATAATGAGCAAAAAGGCGAAGAAACTGAATTCAATTATGTGCGATAAACAGCAGTCATTAAATATTAAAGTGCTAATGGAAATGGATTACACAATGCAAACGAGTCGGGTTGAATAAGCTCACGGAGAATTCACAAGCAGAAGGACTAAGCAAAATCAAAGGAAGAGAAAGTGAGAAAAAAGGGTAGAAGAAGTTGACTGTTAATAAACAATCTATTTCTGAGCTCCGCATCTAATTAAAATCATTTGCATTGCTGTGTTCTGAATTCCGTTTCTAGTTTCAATAATTCCCATATCTATACGAATTTCTTGTTAAAAACAAATTGAAGATGATTTCGATGTTGAGAACCATACAATACAAAGCCCAGCTACGACAGCATGTGCCCAGGCTCACAGACTTTTTATGCAAACCGTTTGTAGTCGATTTGTATTCGTAGTGCTAGAACTTTTGCTCACTTTTCGCGAAAGTGAAATCGAGAACACGGCTTATAAGCAAATTGCTTGCGGTGCTGTGACGGACGGACATTGAGCAGAAATACTTAAACTACAGACAAATAAATAGCTAAGACAACAACATCTGCAGCAGCAGCAACAAGAAAATAACTCAGCGAGCATCCTTGCTTGCTTATGCTTGTAGCAACATGGTTGTAAGAACGACTGGCAGCTACTCTGGCAAACATATTGGTATTAACTATTATTATTAACGGTGCAATCTAAATTTTTTTCGGAAACAGACATAAGTCACTTTATTATCGAAGTTCAAACTACATTCAAAGATATTAAAAACACTTATTTTTCATGGTTCATTAAATCATATTAATAATAAAAATACAAAAAGCAGCTGCATGGATATTGCATAAAACCAATATACTCTTCTATCTTCGTTATCAGAGTATAAGAATAAAAGCACAAAAAATAACTACTCGTCGCTTGTTTACCGTTAGCCTTAGCTTATGCCATACACATGGCTCCATATCCTTATGGCATATGTGTTTTATATGCATATCCGAGTGCGGCCAGGTGTCTCAGCGAGGATGTGTCTGACTGCGACTGGATGCTGTGTGTGTCACCACAAAAGTTGGCGCACACACACCTACACACACACATATATATTCAGAAGCAATCGCCCACATTCAAAAACTGTTTTCGGTGTTAAAGTTGCGCTCGGTTTTATCGTCTACATCGACTCGAGGGAAACTTTAAGCAATTTTCATATACATATATTTTGCGCTATTTAACTTTAATTTATTTTATTATTTGTCGCAAAGGTTAACACTGGCCTTTGGTGCATAAAATTATGACAGTTCCCGGGCTCTGCAGAGGATGAAGGGCTGGCGAAGCCAACTCTGGCCGCTGGGAGCCGTTTTGTGGCCGTTACTCGTATTTCGGCAAAGTATTTGGGGCTAATTTTACGCAATTCTAATTCAATAGTATGCCATGCGGTTAGATTATCTTTTTGTCTGGCGTGTTATTTGTGCTTATGTTTAATGTTTTGAGGTTATGTTGCCCGATGGTTTTTCAAGTTTTCGGCACGCACAGCATCCAAAATAGTTGCGTCATTTGGTTGCCAAGTGTTACGCTTTAGCTTTTCAGCAATTTTGTGGTGGAGAAGAGTGGACTTTGGATTATTGCTAACAAGTATTTGAAATTTTGAGGTCAGAATGTCAACACTTTGAAGTTGGATTTATTTTTAATTTGAGGTTAGGCTGTGAGCCCTGCATTAATTATGTGCCTAATATAGTTATGAATGTTTAATTTGACTTTGAATAGTTTGAAATATTTAGTTGAGGTTAAATTGGGGCTTAATTTATTTGTAAATCGTGTCCAAAGGCAGTGGCGAAAGTTATATTAGTTAAATGAACATGACTAAAAATAAAATGTAATAAACTAAATAAAATTTAATTTTTAAAGCAAGAGAGCTTAGAATAATCTGATTTTATTTATACTGATTTAAAATTGTTAACCTATACATATTCAACAATCACACAACGTTCATTAGCAATATATTGGTTCATAAATATATTTTAGCATTGTTATTTTGTGTATATATGTAAAACAGAGGTTTGCCCCCTCTGTCCTCCTTTGCATTTTATTTTACATTATTTCTAACCTAATTTCTGAACCCTTTTCCAAACTAAATACACTATAATTATAAATTTATTTGGTTGGTAATCAAGTATGCGTTGCGCTTATTACACATTTTATATTTTACAGTTGGGCATTGTGTGCAAGTCGAAAATATGGCCACAGAGCTAAAAACCACTCAACATTCAAATCAACTGACGCTTGACAGAAATGTGGGCCTGAAACCGCAAACAGCTGATGTTAAATGTTAAATATAACATGTATTTGCGCGAGTTTTGTGTAAACAACATTTGCGGCAGGCGTTGAACGGGTCAAATTATTTACAAATTAAATGCATTGCGCAAAACTACAAGCGCGCAACATGAGAAATGGCCAAAAGCCGCCTAAACCGCTGCAGGTTTTGCTTTCCTCTGGTTAGGGACTGTAGTTCAGCCTTTTTTTCGTTTTATTTCGTTTTTTTTTTTTTTGAGAGCCGAATTTTGTTCTATGCTTTATTTATGCCATGAATAAATGCAAATTTACCAACACCGTAGCAGATTTTGCAACAGGATAACAGCAAGAGTCGCTGGCAACGCGTGTCCTTTGCATAATAATAACCTGTAAAATGTCATGTAGTGAGCGTGTGTGTGTCTGTTTGTGTGCGCGCGTGTGTGCGCGTGTGTGTGTGCGCGTGTGTGTGTGTGTGTGTGTATGGACCCCGGCCTTCGCCTGGCATTGCTGTGACTTACTTCTGCTTGGCCACGGCCATGTGCCGTGTGCCGTATGCGAAATTAGCATTTAATACAACCGAAAGAGAAAGCGAATGAAAGAGAGAGAGAAAGAGAGAGAGAGAGAGAAAGAGAGAGAGAGAGCATGTGCCATAAGGGCAAGTGCATTAAAATTGCTAATACGTTCAGTCTTACACTCATTTATATTTGCAGCGCAGGAAATGTCTGAAATGTAAAAATATCATCAGAAAGATTTCATATGTAAGGATTTTCTAAAGCACAACATTAGCACACAAATTAAATTGCGTTGCCAGGCAAATAAATTGGTGGCAGTAGCAAGTATGTGGGTGAGAGGCGTAGGCTCACATTAAAGTGATGAGAAAATTAGAAAAAGGCAGCTAACTAAATAAGGTCTAAGATTTAAAACGTCATCGGAATATACTTTTCCATTAGATAGTAAGATATATATCTATCTCGTAAGCTAGTAGCCTAATTCTGAATCAAGTTTTGGTTATTTTCTTGCTCCTCCTATTTAACGAAATTTAATAAAAATAATTGAAAATATACAATTTAATATTCTTTCTTGCTTGCCTTATTCTATAAACAATATTGAACCACTAAATTCAGATTCTTTAACACATTTATAATACTCTTCAGTTATAAACAGAGACTAAAATCATTAAATATTCCAAGGAATTTGTTTGATTTACCTCTCGAAACGTTTTTTATCGCCCCATTTTGTCGCACTGATTAGTTGCATGTATTTTTTATGCCGCTAATTGACCGGAAACGCAAATGCAGAAGAGAAAAAAGAAATTGATTAGTTCAGTGTGAGCTGTGACATCAATTTACAGTGGTAGGGACAAGGACAGTGCCACAGTTCAGGAGTCAGTGTAATAAATCTATTTTCTTGGCTTACAACTTGATTGGCATTTGCTATAAAAAATGTGCAGAGCTTAGTATTGAACTGAAGACCAAATCTATTTAGAGGCAAATATGTCGAAACAGCCAGCACATTAATCCAAATTAAGTCCGCTTAATTTAAGCAGACGCGATAAAAGACAATACTAATGCTGGCCAATGCCAAAACTTGCCATCATCATTTCTGATTACGCATACGTCATGTTGCCGACTAAGTAATTAACATTGTATGCCATGTGTATGCATCAATTAAGTGCAATAGTCGCCACTAACTGTGCCTTAGTTGCTGAACGCATTCCTGTTCACTGGCTAGTGGCATGATTTCATCTTAGTTAAGTTTGCAGCAATTAAGTTGCGAGCATTTTACAACATTCACAAATTACTATCCACGCGGCTGCATCTAGAACTCAGCTCTCAAGTGCGTTCAACTAGACTCACCCTCTGCACTAAGCAGCAAATAACTTCAAGCTGTGAAAATCAACAAAAATATATATTTTATAAGGCTGATGATAGAATTTGAATGAATATTTAGTTTCCCGTTTTTAAATGAATTTAACAAACTTTGTAATAAATTTATAAGATACAATAAATAACATAAAGAAATAAATAAATTTAGTTACTTAGTTCAATAAATGATGTAATATAATTGTAAAATGTAAAGAACAACTTTCATGCATAAAAGATAAAAGATTTTTCGTCATCATCATCTGCAACTTTACAATGTATCTCACATCCAAGATATTAATTTTAAGTGCTTCTATTAAATTTCTTTTGATTTTAAAGCTTGTTCGATAGTGTAATTGACACCTGACTGAGTGCAGCATTGCTGCTTTTTAGCAGCTGAAACCGAAGACGCGCGAGAAATGGCGTTGAATGTATTCGGTTCTGCAAAGCATCTTCCAAAACACTTGCTCAATGCGAGATGCGCGTGTTTTCTGGTTTGTTCCACAAATTGCATATAATGACAATTTGTTGCTACCCTTGTTGAGTTGAATTTGCGGAGATAGCAGGAGGGGAGAAAGGGGAACACACTTGTGTGTGCGATACCACACACAAAACGAGAGATGCAGCTAGATAAAAGCCATTTGAAAACTATTACGCCCACGAGATTCATTCAAGTAGTGCGGCATTTATAAATAAAATGCCTTACAAAAAAAAAAAACAGTAACTGCTCGGATGCCATAGTAGGAGATCGAAAATCAGTGGTGAGCAATGCTCCAAAGCAAGACCGTATGTATCAGCGGCTAGTAATAAATGTCTGGACACGGGACCATGAAATATACTCTTTCTCCGAGTCATAAGCCATTGAATGTGTTTTCCACACACTTTGGCAATGGTTTCGCAACACTTTCGCAAGCATTTCGCATCACTGGCAGGCAGGCTTGGCAGGCAGTAGGCAGCAGAGCAAAAATGGCAACACAAAATGGCGTTCTCAATGCTTCCTTTTTATTAGAATGTGTCCGTGGAGACGTGGTGCGCCATTGCCATTGTGTGCTTCGCTTCTGGCTGCGGTTCTGACTCTGTATCTGCATCTGTTTGTGTATCTGTATTTGTATCTGTATCTTTATTCTTGCCTGTATCTCAGTGTGTGTAGTTTGTTACACATTTCTTAGCACGTAGTTATCTCTCGACCAACAACAATAACAGCATCAGCATCAGCAATAGCAGCCACTTGAAACAACAATAAAAACCCTGAGTAACTACAGCAACAACAACAACAAAATGTTGCCAGCTCCCGAAGCTGGCATAAAACTTAAAACCCTGCGGGATAAAAAGTCATTGCATGGACTGACAAAAGAGCTACGCCTACATTTGGCAAACATCTGCAAGGAGTACGCAAGGAGTCACAGATATAATCATCGTCCCTATACAAGAGTCGTATATATTAACAGGAAGCACAGCTAAGGGACTTGCACTAGCTGAAAATCTAGCCGAAAATAAATTTAATTTTTTTAAACTTAGGAGTTCATAGCACTATATTAAGAATATATATCTAAGATTGTTCTATACCATCTTTGTTGATTGGTTTTGATCATTTATTTATGCTGCTTCAATTTGTTTTGAATTTCTGCAAATTTGCTCAGGCACTTGTTAAATTAAATTCAAAACAAAAAGTTGCCTTAAAGCCCTACATTAACAAGTCGCTGGTGTAGTTGTTTTATAATTTCTGCGCCAGCTGTCCGAGCTTTACTTTTTGTGTACACAGCAAGCATAAATTAAGAACTAATTAATTTTCTTATTAAAACCGTCTGAGTTACCTCCGGCTAATTTTCATTCACAGACTGTTTAAAGTAGCGACGGCTTCGGGTACAAAATTTGAATGTTACCTTTAATTGCGCACACATTATTTTGTGTAACCGCCCCGCTATTAATTTATTCATGATTTCATATATTGTCTTTTTTTCTTTTTTTTGTTAACTGAGAAGAGCTCAACAGTACTGCGAACTAATGCAAAAATTTATTGTGACTTTTGCCATTGGCAGCAACAGCTGCCGCACGTTATGTGTCTAACTATATATGTATATAGTTCTCTGAACTATTTTCGACACGCAGAACGTAAGCCCCACCCGAAAGCCACCCTGGCAGCACCACAACTCCAGAGAGTACCGAAAAAAAGCACACACAAAAAAACAACATAAAAAATAACAGACACACATGTGTCTCCTGCTTTAGTTTTATCTGGTGCACTGCACGCGGCGCATTTGCATAGTTTGTGTAAAAACAGCAGCTACGTTTTTATTTTCTTTTCTTTTTTTTTATTTTATTTTCTTTTATTAATGTGGAAAATGTAATTTCCAGAGCTTGCAACCGGCGTGGCAACCGCTAGAGGCAGTCAAGAAGCCGGCGCCCCAAAAAATTGGCATGTGGAAAATTGCACAAGCCTCGTACAGTTTGCGAGACTGTAAAAATTATTTTGCGGCCTGGCACAAAAGTTCAATAGCTGCTTGGGCCCTATAAAGTAAGTGGGTACAGAGACCTTAACGCCAATTTAAATTAAAATGTGTCAAATTGGAAATTGTTGATAAATTCGGAGTTAACCACTTTAAAAGTGTTGCCACTTTAAATTCGTATACCTTGAAATTCGGAAATCCAGTCAAGCAGCACAGACAATTTTGTTGAAGTCTTAACTTGGATGCGTTGTTAATTAATACGGAATTTGTAGGGTTATTAAACACTTTTTACAAAAATATTAAAGTATTTAAGTTCCGCATAAGCTCATGCTTGATAAATGATGTTTTCAACTAAAGAGAAAATTTAAGAAGGTTGGGATTAAAACTCACGCCACAATTTAAAGGTTTATAAATACTTGATAAATGTCATGCGTATGCACCATTTGGGAAAGCTTTTCACAGCAAATTGATTTATAGCATATTGATTACAAATTGATGTTTATTGCATTGACGATAAGACAGCCAGCCAAATGAGACCAAGCCAGCTGCAAGCGATTGCGCTGCCAGCCAGGGCTGCCTTCATTTGCATTTGTCATGCTCGTTAGAGTTTCTTAATTCCCATTAGTCGAACGTAATGCGTAATTTGATATGTTATAGCATTCACGTGACTTCAAACTTCGTCGACTCGCTCTTATGCCACCCCCAGGGGCAACCCTCTCTCTCTCTCTCTCTCTCTCTCTATTTTTCAAGCAGTTGCAAGTTGGAGCTGAAGTTGAAAATGATGTTTTCGAGCTTGCAACGAGCAAACTTTGCCACTTATAATTTATTTATATATGTATGTTATATACGTTCTTTGAACTAATGCACACAACAGCTCAAGAACACAGGCACATTGCGCATATCTAGAATCAAAATACTAAGCAAAGAAGTGTGCCAACTTTTAGTTTTACTTGGCAGCTGACATTCATGTATGGTACATGCATATGGAGCAACTACTTTAAACCAAATCCCCTGGATCAACTACATAAGTAGTTGTAGTGTCTCGAATGAGTGAGATACGGCTTGAGACTTCCAGTATGTATTAAAAAAAAAAAGTGTCTAACAAGTGCTTTCGAACTATAATCAATATAAACTTATGCCATATGAGTCTATTGACTACAAATTGAATTAAATTCTTCGATGTAAGAATGCACTTTGAGCATTCAGAAAATTGTTATTATTTACAGAGAACTCAGGTATTTAGTAATAAAAGTAATTAAGTTGGTTTCAGTTGCTTGTTTAGTTGCATAAAATAGTTTGTCAATTAAACAACACTAATAGAAAAGGCATAAATCTTGTAAATTAGTTAACAGCAGCAGGTCTGCTTGCGACATATTTACGAAGAGGTTACTTGTAATTCCTAAAGCTTGCTAAGGCACTAGTTGTACTCGAGCTCTCTTAATTCTTTCCCAGAATGAGGTCGTTGCATTATTATTATTATTATTATTATTGTTGTTGTTGTTGGGCTGCACAACTGTATATATGAATAGGTTTTTATGTACGGATGCATGCAAGGAAGTGGCTGTGGGCTGTGGGCTGTGGCAGCCACAGCCACAGTAGCACCACTTTTCATAATCTTTTGCATTTTATGGTCGGTGCGGTGGCAAACAACACAAACGTCGGCAGCCAAAATTCAAATGAATAGTATATTGCTGTAACGCCAGCAGGCAGCGAGTGGTGTGTGTGTGTGTGTGTGTGTGTGAAGGTGGGTTAGACTACATGGAGCGGAAACAGCTGTTTCCGTTACAGCAACTTTTGACCGAAAAACCCCTCTAAAAACGCGCTGTGTGAAATTATTATTACATTTTATGCGAATTCAACGAGTTCTGTGTGTGGGCCGCCAGTTGAACAGTTGAACGGCCAGCGGAGTAAAAACAGTTAGCGGGGGGGTGACGGCAAATTTGCATGCCTTGCATATGATAGTCTCCGACTGAGTGTCTATATCTTTTTGGCCTCAGCTACCAGCTACTCGGTTAAGTAATTTCCACAACGGCGTTTGCTTAATTAAAGCCGCAAACACGTAAAAAATGCGCATATTTTTAAAGCACTAAAGTGTGCTCTACAAAAACGAAATGAGTTTCAAATACCCTGTAAATGCGAATGGTTGAGAAGTCTATCAGCGAGGGGAGATAGAAGCATAATTAATAATTATTAATTAGTTATTAACTTGTTAATACTTACTTTAACTGAGTGATCAATAAATAAATATTTTGAGCCTCGTTACGGAATTTAAACTACTCTACCAGTCTAATAATCCTTTCATTTTTCAAATATTGTTTACTTATTTTGTTTATTTAATGAGGAAAATTTGTAAGCTTTCTGATGGCTTTTAATTGTAAAATCGGTCCAACATTTTCTGCATGGATTGGGGAAAAGCCAATCAGCCCAATCAGACTAAAAATTGAAAATAGTTGAAATGAATTAGCTATGTTGGCCAAACACAAATAAATTGTTGTGTTATCATTACATAGCACTCGAAGAAGTTAGTTTTCTAAAGTTACTAATTATTAATATAGATATCTTAACATTTCCTACAGAGTATCTCTGAGAACCACACACTTCCTAAGCATTTTCCTTTGTTTTTTTTTCCAGTCAGGCTTGCGTCGGAAGTTAATATTTTTGCAATTCGCGCTTGGGCTTTAGTTAAAAAAAATGTGTGAAAGGATGAGAATGGGGCAGGCGCGTTGGTCCTGTGGAAAATTAATGAGCGTCAACAGAAGACAAAGAAAGAATATAAAATGTTACAGTCTGGCAACGCTGGACACTGGTCTACGCCTAATTTCGTATTCGACGCACACAAATCTTGTCATTATTAACCCAAAACCAGGCTACAAAGTGGAAATGGTAGTGGAATCGCAGTTGAAGCTGGAGTTGGGAGTTAGAGCTGTAACTGGGCGGCGTCTGCTTTTTGGTCGTTTGATTTGCCCCATTAATTTCGTGGGTTTTTGGAGGGTCCTGTGGCAATCGCGGAGCTGCCGCGGCCATTGGACGTTTATTTGAGCTGCTCTGACAAGCGCTTTGGCGGCGGCGAGTTGTTTGCTTGTTGATTTGTATGCCGCTTTTCTGGGTGATTAACTCATCCATCAGAACCAGCAGCAGCAGCAGCAGCAGCAGCAGTAAAAGCTCTGCGACTTTCTTTCTGCTTTTGCTTATTTTTAATGAAGCGCAGCATTGCGGGCGGCCGCTTTTGCAAAATAATTAGAGGACTGAGTCGCAAATGCCCATAGGGATTGTTCCAGCTATTTGGAACATCAGCTGCTGCCTTCTCCTGCTTCAATTCAATACCAGCCCCGTGTATCAGCTGTGACGAGTTTGCAATTAAAAACTTTTTTCTTTCTGTCTTTCAGAAATTGTCGTTGTCATCATTAAGTAATTTCGACAGCTATGCAATACGTGGCGTATGCGTAATTTGGCAACAATGATTGGACATTTTACCTGAATATAGTTTCTTACACTCAAAAAAGCTGAGCATAATAATATCTTAAGCAAAGAATATATTCTAGGCATGTGACCGTTTAAGATAAAGTTTGTTTTTTATTTCTCGCAATGTAAAATATGGATCTTTAAGCAGACAAGTCACTTAAATATTTTGAATTATTAAAACAACATATAATTTATAAATTTATATTTCATAATTAGTGCATTTCATTTATGCATACATTTTGGCATTTCTGGGCTAAGTCTCAGTAAGTATCTGTTTCTGAGAACTCTTGCTATTAATAACCATTTGCCAATGCAGTTTCTTTTGGAAGCTACACATGGCTTAAATAGCCCCTAAGCCCTGTTTATTGAAATTAATGAGCATAATGGTAAATGTTGCTCAGCAACTTGTGGTATTGCTGTGTGGGTGTGCCACAGTGGGAGCAAGGATTTGTTGCGACACACTAATAGCTTGGTTACGACCTTAATAGACACAAATGAGAATATTCAAGGCTAATGTAAATTCAAATTACCCAATTCATTTTGCCAAACAAAATATATATCAATCACTTTAGTGGCCAAATTAATAATTACCATCAGCAATCACATTGAACATTCGCCTTAACATTTGCGACAGAATTCACATTTCTAATAGATTATTTCAGTTGATATTATAAAGCAGAATTGTAGGTGGATAAATCGGGTACGACCTTCATTCAAAATATGTTTTCAACAATAACTTGAGTATTTACTATTCAATCTTCATAAGATTTGTACTATAAAGTAAGCCAAATTTGTACTATAAATATAAAATTGTGTCTTTTATTGCTATCAAAAATCGATTTATATCAATAATTGAGAAACAGGCTAACGCTTATTGACTCTGAGATTCCTTTGCTGATACACACGGACAGCCAGACGACTATTAGTAGAGCGACTCGGCTGTTGATACTGATCAAGAATATATATATAGTTGATGTGGCCTGAGATGCTTCATTCTGCCTGTTACATACTTTTGCACGAAACCTTCTTTTTAACGAGAATAGGGTATAAAAACGTTCAAACTAATTAAATGTCAACATAAGCATAAATTATGCATTTCCATTTTCAGCGGCAACTGCTCAACTGATCTTTATAAATAATTCCTTCTTACGAAATTTGCATAAATATTGCAAATAATAGCTTTTGGCTCTCGATTGAGATTGAGATTTATTTTCACGGAAACTCGGGCAATTCTCAATATTTTGTCAAATGGGGGAAATTCGTGTCTGGAGGCTTGACGCGCAGTGCCAACAAAGAGGAAAGACATGTGTTGAACAAAGCGAAAAATGTTGCACGCCAAAAGGATTATGACACGTGCACGTAGCACACATGCGGCTGACGGCGTTGCACGTAGCTGGCGGGCGTTTGTTATATATATATACATACATATATATATATATATATGTGTGTGTGTGTGTGTATGTGTTAGTATTAATTCCTAGCTGCTTGTTGATTCCTCAGCACACATTTGTTGCCTGGTTGCTGTCTTGAACGTGTTTCTGGCAGTGTTTTTATTTTTGTCTGTTTGTAAGTGCGATAGTTGCCTGCTCGTATGTGTGTGTGTGTGTGTGCGTGTGTCCTGTTTTCATTATTAATACGTTGTATGCTTTTGCTTACGACACTTTGCAACTTTTTGTTTTGTCATCTTAGTCAAGTTGTTTCGCTGCCTTTGTTTCCTTTTCGTGACACAAATTATTCTTGTTGACACATAAAAATTGTTAACCCTTTTTTTTCTCGTCGTTGTTGTTCTTGTTCTGGCATCATGAAAAATGACAATAGATGATAAAAGCGCTTAGTTTTTGAACGTATGTGTGTGTGTGTGTGTGTTTGTGTCTGTGTGGGTGGTAGACATTGATGTATTTTGGGTCAAACTGTGCAAATAAATAATAAGCAAATATTTGTCGTTCACAGCTGTCTGCGAGCCTAGTTGACTTTATTTTGTTTCTCCCACACCCAATTTGACATTGTGAATTATGTATTTTAATTGCATTTTAATTGCTGTTCTGTGTTGTCCAATAAATTGGTGTTCATTATTTAGTCGCAGCACGTTTTTCGGACGATTTTTGGGTAAAAGTTTAACGCGTTTTCCTTCTTTTTTTGTTTTTTTGGCGCGCCGCCTCATTTGGCTAATAGAGTTTTCATTAGGGCGCTAATGAAGCATAGTTTTGAGTTTGGCAGCGGGCAGTAATTAGGCCAGCGGCGCCCCCTGTGCAGCTGCCCCCGTTACAGCCCTACCCCCACCGGCTCACTCCCCTAGCGGTCATTACAACTAATGGAAGCTGGAGGGTCAAAAAATGCGCCCGGAGCCCGGATATATCATTTGACCAACAAGCCAAACTGACTAAATAACCAAAAAGCCATGTACATATATAAAAAAGAAAAAAACAAACAATACCAAAAATGGAATAAAAAATAAAACACACGATTTCGGCTCGCATGTTGGCAAAACCTGCGGTCACAAAAGAGCTGTAAATTAAAATTTACTCGACATGAAATTGAAGCTCTCCACTGGGCTCTGCCACAGCTCAGCTCTGTTTGCAGTCAGTTTTCATTTTTTTTTTATTTTTTTAGTCCATTCTTTTTGTTTTTGGTTACTTTTTGCTGCACTTGCTTTGCCATGTCCGAGGGGAGAGTGGGTGGGTGTGCGAAAGCGATCCTTTCAATGTTGCACTCAGAGGCGCTGCGCCGCGTATTGAGTTGCATATCGAGTAATAAAATATCAAATAAAATCATCCAATAAAAACATTAATATAAGATGAAATACAAGCACTTTTTATTACTTTATATCTTATTGTAGTTCGTAAAAAGAATTTATTTTAACTCACTTTATACATATTTCTTAAATATATCCATTTATTACTATTATTACTTTCTATCAACAAATTTCTATTATTTACACACATTTTTCATGAATCCATCAATCAAATGTTTACATTCAACATACATTTCTGACAAATAAATTTCAAAATTGGATCCCTTTGATTTTTAGTTTTATTTATTTATTCGTTGAACTATTTGCATTGGCAGCAACAAAAATAATAATCCATTTGATGAAACCAAATGAAAGCCCCAAAGATATGTGGAAAATACGTTAAAAACTCCACTGTATAGTCGTATAGCTCATCTGGAATTCGTAGCAGTCTGGCAACGCCGTGGCCATGACGATGGCTTTTATATGCAATTCGACTGGCGTTTGCTTTTTACTTTATTTTTGGTGGATTTTTTCTTTCGTTTTTACTTGCAGATTCTTTTTTACATTTTTGGTTGATTGTGTTGCGGCTGCTGCCCGGCGGGCTCGTATTTTACGTGGTTAAAGTTTTGCACTACGCCAGACTGACAGGCCAGGACTCGCAACGGAGGCAGGAGGAAAAAGGCAAAGCAGATTTTGCCACGCGCACAGATTAAGCGCAAAAATTAAAGGCAACCAACAAAAAAATAAAAATGAAATCAGGGCAGAAATGAAAAAAAAATGTTGCTAACCAATGCGACTGCATTTTGTTTCAATCAATTAGCGCATTTTGCTTTCACTGCTGTTTAGCCACAAAATCGCCGTTAAATGGCAATTTGCGCAGCGATTATTCAAAGTCAAATCGCAGTGAGGCAAACAAGCAAGCAACGAGAAAAAATAGAGAAATAAATATAAAAGAACTATTTCTAACGAGCGCAATTAAAAACATTCAACTGCCCCGCGCATTTCTGTTGCATCTGTTTATTTAGTGTGACTAACACTCGAATTTGTTATTTATTTTCACTACAAATATTTATGTACATCGACTCGAGCTGCAGTTGATTTGTCAAAGTGACGGGCAGCCGTCGAACTGTGCCACGCCCCCCTCCCGACGTTGCAGATCCCACAGGGGCTTAGATGGATTTACCGCGCACCGCCAAATATTTTGTGTAAACCTGATTTTATTTTTGCCAGCAACAACAGTTAAGCCGCATTAAGTGGAGAATACACAAAATATATTATAATATCAGCGGAAAATGTTTTATTTATTATGTATACATTATTCTTATTATTATTTCTATAGCCGACATATTTATGATATCTCTTTTTATTAACAAAAAATACATATATAATGAATTATGAATATAGCTATTTAATTGTATGAAAGAATTATTCCACTTATATCATTGAATATCGAATGCACTCATTAAATTCGGCATTAAAAATGGCAACAAAAAAACGCCGAGGATAAATATCCTTGGAGACCGGAGTTAATTGGCTGACTCTGACCAACTGACCTGAATTATAGACCAGAGTTCGAAATATTATTATACGTTTTGTACGATATCAACGTATTTTATTAATATTTCACATTTATGCATTTATTATTATCCTATTTCGAGCCCACAACTTAAATCAATCGACGGACATTTACCAGGTTTAAAAAAGATGGCTTTAAGGGTGACGGAGTCATGGATCTTAGAAAGATTAAGTGAAAAATAAGATAAGACCAATCGACTTGGCTAGTGTCAAGAACATATATACTTGATGGAGTCGGAGTTAGTCATGAAATCATAAATTCATAAGATGTTATTAATTAATATGATTTCCTATAATTTGATATATATATGGGTATATATCATTGGGTATATAACTGCTACTGTTAGCGTAAGCACGGCTTCAAGTTGCAATTGAAGTGTGTTGTAAACAAATTTCGCAGTTGGCTTTAACAGCAGCGGAAGCTGAGTGATTGTCGACATTGCCGACATGTTTTGAGTAATTGAATTGATGTCTTGCTTTGTTTCGGATGGCAACAGATACAACTGCACGGGTTAATGGCCTACTGATTTCCCCAGTCAATCATCCAGCATACATACATATATATATATATATATATATATATATATATATATATATATATATATATATATATATTCGTATAAGTTTCGTTTAAGTATTTTAATAAACAACAAACAAGTTTTGTACACATGAATTCATCTTTCGACAAAATTATTTCTCGATCTCGATGATATTTAATGCAAATATATAAAGCATAATAATACTCATATTATCTAAGTTCGGTTCGGATATCCTAGATCTGGTACGATCTGAGTAATCCGACCAATTGACAGCCAGCTTTTAAGCTGAAGGATTAGTGCGCATAGAAACGAACTGAACAAGGACTATTGAAGGATACATCGAGTCGGCAAGTGATGATGATGAATATATACAATTTAGAATCAATGCATTTTGAACATAGTTTGATTTTCTTTGGACAATATTAAAGGACATTGTTGAGCATCTGCTTGCTTCTAAATTGCAGTAGATTAAACTAAACAATAATAAATAAATACATATCAGTTTTTGACAACGTTCAGCAATCGAACGTCGATTTTATTTTGATTCAATGCAACTTGCAAAGTAGAACATTCATATAAAAAAATGCGATGAACGCGAAGCTGTTCATCTGGCTTCTTATTACTTAATAATATGTCAAGATAGATAGTTGACTTCATTCAATGTATATAACGATTAATATATATGGGCTTATATATGATTTGACACGATCTGGCGTTGAGTTTCAATATCTTTGAGATGCATTCATTAGACAAAATGTGTAAAATTAGAGATATGCACATGCAACAGTTTTATATGTAATCAATACATAAATTTAAAATTGCTGCACGTTGTTCGGAGGAGCAAAGTGGCTGCAGCACGGCTGCTCTTCCTGCGGCGACAGCGTCTCCTCCAGCGGCGACAGAGGCTCCTCATTGATGGCCAGCGATGCCAGCACAACGTACTGTTGCTGCTGGACAAATGGAGATGGCGATGGGAATGAGGTGGGTGTGGCCATGGGCGTGGAAGAAGAAGTCTCCTCGTAGTTGCCGCAATATTGTTCCCCAATTAGACCCAAATAATCACTCTCATCCGTATCGCTGTCGTACAAATACTCCAAGCCGCCCAGCTCGACAAGGACGCGGCGCAGAAAGCGTAGCTCGTCGTGGGCACGGGTCACCTTCCGTTCCAGCGCCTTCATCTCGTCCTGGGGTATCAGGGGGCAGCCGAGCACATGCATAATGACCATCAGTGGATCTGCGGGCAGCGGCACGAGCTCCACCAATTCCTTAAGTATATCGACCAGGCGTGGTATTATGCCATGCTCATTCAGATACTTTGTATACTCCTCCTCTTGATCCGACATTATTTCTTTCCAAGTTTCGAAGGCAATTTGTGAAACGCGTGCTGAATTTCGAGAAACCTAGAATCACATGATTCTGAAAATAACTGTAAATACACTCATTTGAGGTGGCGCTCCTAGTGTTTCGTTGTGGTACTACAACAATTGGTAGCCACATTCGCTAACAGAACAGTGTTGGAAGTGCAAAGCAGAGCTAGCTTGCTCACAACTTCTGGTTCGATAAAAATATGAATCTATGATTGATTTATTTATACAATTTATAATATTATATTAATTTTTTTAAATTATTATTTGTTATACCTAAATACTGCGACCATTCACCATATGAACATGATGAACTCGTTGTCAATACCGAACTTAAGTACAACAATATATATCGATAAAGGAACTCATGTGAACTAGTTGTCAATATTAAAAATGCAACAATATATATCGATAAATTAATGGTCTGCGTTCAGAATTGTAAAAACTTGTGAAATCTTGTAACGTGAATCCAAACAACGCGTCTGTGGCAAAAAACAAAATTACAGTTAATAGAGAGAAAGAAACAACCGATAAGCGATGTCCTTCTCGTTCGGCACACCCACAACAAACCCCGGCCTAGGCGCAGGCGGCGCTGTCCCCGCAACAGGCGGCTTCAGTTTTGGCGCGCGACCCGCAACAAGCGCCCCGCCTCCTGCCTTTGGTGCTGCAACGGCCACCTCGAGTCTGGCCGGAGCAGCGAGTGCTGCCATAGGCGTAGCGGCACCCAACTTTAGTTTTGGGTCCACCGCTGTCAGTGCGGCGCCAACGCTTGGCTTTGGCTCTCAGGCTGCAGCGGCTCCAACCGCAACGGGCATGATGCTACCCGCCTTCGGAGCGGCGACAGCGGCGCCTGCATTTGGTGCACCGGCAGCAGCACCCGCCTTTGGCGCAACTGCAGTAGCACCCAGTTTTGGTGCACCCACAGCGACGTCTGCATTTGGTGCACCCGCAGCAGCACCTGCCTTTGGCGCACCCGGATCGGCACCCGCCTTTGGTGCAACAACAGCGACGCCCGCCTTTGGCGTTGCAGCTACAGCGCCTGCATTCGGTGCACCGACAGCAGCCGCACCCGCATTTGGTGCGCCGGGATCTGCCCCAGCCTTTGGTACAGCGACTGCCACAGTGGCGCCCTCGTTCAGTTTCTCGACGCCGACGACGAGCGCACCGACAACAGCGCCGCCCGCCTTCGGCTGCACGGCAATGCCTGCAACATTGGGCGCAGGCGTTGGCGCTTTCTCCTTCATCAAGCAGCAGGCTCCGACGGCCGCCAGTCTGAACTTCAACACGACCACAACGACGGCCACCGCGCTGCCTTTCAATGCGAACCTGCGCCTGGGCGGAAACATGTACTCCGGCCCTGGCCCCAATCCCAGTGCCGGCATCTTTGGCAAGCCATTGACAATTGGCGCACCGGCAGCATCAGCACCACCGGTCTTTGTTGGCCTCGGCGGCATCGATGTGGGCGCCACGCAACCCAAGCTGGGCGACAACAAGCAGGATGGCATCAAGGTGAGTACAAACAATCCCGAAACAAAACGGCTTAAGATTAATCGATTGTTCTTTCAGATAAAGGAGACCCAGGTGCCGGAGGAGATAATCAAGACAGTTGATGCACTCAAGGCGTACATCAAGCAGCAGAAGACCATCTCCTCGGATATTGGACGCACCTCGACATCCAAGCTGAGCAATGTGAGCCATGAGATCACAAATCTACGCTGGGTACTGCAGAGCATGGCCAATTCGGTGGATGCCAACAATCGGCTCATTAAACAGCTGCGCAGCGAAACGGCCAAAGCCATTCAATCCCTGGAGATGGTGCAGCGGACACAGGACACGCCGGCCGGACTGCAATTTGAGAATACGGCACCGTTCCAGTACTTTCAGTGCCTGGTGGCTAGATACGAAGAGGATCTGATTGGGTTCCGGCAGCAAATCAAGCTCACCGAAAGCCACATGCATGCATTGGCCAATCCACAGAGCATATCGCCGAGTGACCTCAAGCGTGGCTTCCATCAGATCAACGAATCCTTCGTGTCGCTCGCCGGACGCCTGCATGAGCTGCATCAGCGTGTCGAGGAGCAAAAGGAGCAATATTTAAATCTACGTCGCTATCGTCTGCGCGATGCCACCAATGTCTTTGCCAAGCTCGACAATCCGCCCGTGCAGCTGGTGGAGCCACAGCGTATCAGCAGCGGACCGACGCCCTTCTCCAGCATTTCGGCGATAAGCACGCTGAACAAGAGCTACGCAGCCGCCTCGGCGGCCACAGCCAACACTGCTGCTGCATCCAAATGATACGCCGCCAATTGGTCATCCAGCGAGCATTATTGGATTTAGTTTTTAGTTGTTATCTTGGAATCGAACGTTCAATAAACTTATTATCAAAGACACTAAGAACTCTGTGGATGGCTACAAATATACCTTCTCCGACCACATCCAAATATACAAGCAAAAGGACGAATATTTGTTAACCATTTGTCGAACAACTTGTACTAATTTAGAGCCTTTTATAGAACAGTTTTATTTCTGAGCTAGCAAGGATCTTGGGCTCGATCGGAAATTCTCAGTGTTTCCCTTAAACTTGAATGCCTATTAATATTAATACTTGCAGGTATTTGACAGAGTTCTAAAAAAGCAATTGTCTAAGCTATTTGCTGGGCTCTAAAAGTTTGATTTAAGCCTTTTGATTTTCTGAGACTAGCTGGAACCAAACATTTAATAGTTTACTGATTAGTGCCCTTTTATTGTTCACCCAAATTGGACAAGTTTCTGTGGAACTATCTAAAACTGGGCGTAAAACATAAAACTCAACCAGAAGAAACAGTTGCCTGCTTCTATAAATGATATAATTCTTTCCTTACAATCAACACTAACAGTTTCGCACACATCCAAAGGACAAAATCCTTTCCAGATGATACATCAGAATCAATCAGTTTATATATGTAGAATAGAATATATATTTTTCAACGCAATTGATGCCAACAACAGACAACAACAAGCAGATGAACAAATGCAGTTGCGTTGCTAGCGATTCACTTCTTGACCACCTGAATAACATCCTCGTCAGCCATGACATGGGCAATGCCCACGCGCTGTGGCGAGTATTTCGTTGATGTGCCCCACACCAGTCCGTACTTGAACTGTGCGGCCAGCGTTCGATGAATCGCATGGCACACGTGCTCCACACTGACACCCTGTGGAACAAGGACACAATTACACATTCAGTGAACAAAATGCATTCATCTCTTTTTTTACTTGCCTTTCTCAGAATCAAACCATCATCGAAATCTGGCGGTGCACCGGGCTTCTTGGTGTACACCCGAATTAGCTGGAGTGCCTCCCAGAGCGCCTCCAGCATATAGTCCAGATTGAGCTTCATGTTGCAGCTGACCACGATGGAGTTGGGCTCTCGCGCCAGTCGATCCACCTCCTCAATCGAGATCTGATCAATCTTATTATACACATACAAACAGGGCAGATAGACGCGATTGGCTGTCACCACATCGATGAACTCATCCTCTGTGCAGTCCTCGCGGAACAGAACCTCCGCATTGAAGATCTTGAACGAGTGTAGAATCATTTGGACCATTTTCTCGCTGCACCGCGTCAGGGCGCAGGTGGAATTAAAGCTGAGACCGCCGCCCTTTTTCTGTTTGAAGTAAATGTTTGGCTTGCGCTTGTTCAGACGTATGCCGACCGATTCCAGCTCCCGCTCCAGCAGTTCGCGATGCACATTCGGCTTGGTGGCGTCCAGCATCATCAGCACCAAATCCGCAGTGCGCGCCACGGCAATCACCTGGCGACCACGTCCCTTGCCCTGCGCAGCTCCCTCAATGATACCCGGCAAATCAAGCAGTTGTATATTGGCACCCTGGTATTCAATCACGCCGGGTATACAGGTCAGCGTGGTGAACTCATAGTTCGCTGCGAAATGGATATTAATTACACAAATAAAGTAATATGCAACAAAACTTTGTATCCAGTTCAGTTTTAAGGATATCAATATTAGATTTACATGACCTGGTCACAAAATATTATCATTATTTGGAATGGCAGTCAGAGCAGTCACCACTAGCAACTCACCAGCCTCCGATTCGGTTTTGGTCAGTGTGGACAACATTGTGGACTTGCCCACACTGGGAAATCCAATAAGAGCGACACGCGCATCGCCGCTCTTCAGCACATCGAATCCTTCGCCCTTTTCGCCCTTCTTCGTCGGTTCGAGCAGCTGGGACCGGTACTTGGCTAGCTTGGCCTTAAGCAGGCCCAAATGGTACTCAGTGGCTGAAATTGCATTGAAATGGCAAATGTAAAATGAATTCTAACCCTAAATTCCGATACATTGGCAACGCCATTGCCAGCAATGCGAATTCGGACGCCGCGTTGTCTACGCCGGTTTTCACTGCTCACCTTTGTTCTTTTGGGTGCGCGCAATTTCGCGCTCGATCTCCGCAATCTTCTCTAGAATGCCCATGCTGATGTTGTCGTGTGTCTTGGGCGTAGCATTAAGTTAATAACAATATTTAGGCAACTGCGGCTTACTTGTTGTTTCAAAGTGCCCAGCTAGGGATGAACAAATATTTCGACTATGCTCTCCGATAGTTTGAGAATGAATAAAGTGCCAGCAAGGGCAGCTGAACTCACTAAATGGAGTGATGTACACAAAAAAATTTAATATTAAATCCACTTAAATTAGATGACTTAATGTTAGTTGATCGCAAATTGTTCTTATTAGAATCCCACGATTCTATCGACATATCGATACTTTCATACGATATTTGCCACTTGATTTGGCTCGCATTCTTCGGCGTTGCCACCTGTCATTTCTTATTTAAATCTGGCGGCTGAAGTGGGAAAGTTTACAAAATGAGTTTTCATGTTTCAGCACTCAATAAGTTTAATTAGTTAAGTTTAATGTTAAAAAGAATCATAAAATATACACAAATACACATGTAAACACTATTACAATTACAAGAAACAGCCACACACATAAATGACAATCGATTAATTACAATAGTTGGAGTAGAGAAAGATTTATAGGATAGACTTAGATATTTAATTGGCATAAAAGCCGTTGCCCTCGTTGCCCATAAACTCAGTCCAGCGCTGTGCCTCAATCGGATCTAGTTCGGAGCACACCTCGCCCGGTTGCAATGAGCGGCAGGTGCATGTTATCCCAATTCTCGTAATTATCAACTGAGATTCGTATTTGGGCAACGCGGGATCTGCGTCCACGAGCCGCTCGCTCAGGCACTGCTTGAGGAATTGCTTGCGCAACACGCGCAAGTTGTCGGCGGTGTAACCTGCAAGAGCGATAAATATTAATTAATATTAACTTGCCGATTTTAAGCTGACCCACTACCCACTTTTATAGGCGCTAATCTTCTCGTCGACGCAGTTGAGATCCTGCGGCGAGAACAACGGTGGATACGCCTCCGATTCGCGTATGTTGAGCACAAAGGCAAAGTCCACAGATGAGCTTGCATTGTTGAGCGCCTTCAGCAGCACACCCGTTGACGAAATGGATGCCAAATACCAATCCTCGGGCTGGGCATCCTCTGTCGCCGCTGGCGTCGCATCCTCGCCAGCATTATTACGATTTGTTGTGGAAACACTGCCGCTACTACTGCTGGCACTGCTGGAGTTGGCTGCCTCACGCTTGCGCCTGCGATACTGCGACTGTCTATTGGAACTGGTGACTGCTGCCGCAGCTGCTGCAGCAGCTGCATCCGCTGCCTGTTCGACCGCCTCATTGTCCAGCTCTAAGTCCCACAGACTGAGCGGCGATTGTGCGGAAAGCGGCTGACTTGTGCTGGTGGGGCTGGGTATGCTAGTCGTGCTCGACTCCAGTGTGCCGCTGCGCACATCTCGATTACTGCCACTGGGATATTTGGTGCGCATGCGAATGGGACGATCGTTCTGCTCAGGCAACTGCTGCGGCAGCTCATCATTGTACACCAGTTCGTATTCCTCCGGCTGACGCATCGTATTCGGATTCTCCGCAGGCAGAGCCAGCGGATCATAGTCCTTCTATTTGGATATGAGTTGGTTTATAATAAGAACGATCATGTTTATTCGAAATGAAACTCACAAATTCCTTGTAGGGCTCCTTGATGTAGCCGCCGCCAAAGCTGGGCAACTCGTTGTCCGTCTCCGGGTCGGGCAGCAGCTCCGCAGGCAATGGATGCTTACGATGCTTGTTGTGCTTGGCTGGACCGGTCAATTGCTCCTCAACTGCATCCACTACTGCCGCCTGTCTGAGCAGCTGCTCTCGGCTCGCCAGCAGTTTCTTGAGCAACTTTGGATGCTTCAGCGGCGACTGTTTGCCAGTTGCAGCTGGTCTCTGTGTGCGATTCAGGTGCACGTCGATGTCATCTGTACTGAAGAGCACCGCACCCGGCGGCTCAAGGTGCCGCGCAATCGCATAGAGCTTGAGAACCGTGGACTCATTGTAGCGTAGACGGCAGGTGTCGGCACGTGCCTGCAGAATGATGTCGCTGTCCGGCACAAACTCGTAGGCATCCCGGGCATTTTGCTTGTTGCGGCACTGCAGCTGCCAGTGCAGGAAGAAGTCGCCACCGAAGCTCTGCGAAACGGAAACGCCACCAAGGAGACTGCTCGCTCCGCCAGCATCCGTCATCATGGCATTGAGCAGCGGCTGCCCAGTGCGTCCGTCGAGGATCGTTGTTTGCGAATAGTAGTAGACGGGAAAGCCGGGACCAGTGTTGTACTTGACCATAAAATCGGTGACATTGTCGCGATTGAAGTGACCCGGCACAATGGCGCTGACGCACTCGCTGGCCGGAAACGAATAGTTCCACAGCATGCTATAGTTGTGGCCATCAAATGCATACACGCTGCTGTTGAATGCTGCCACGACGACATCAGAGATGCCATCGCCATTGAGATCGCTGAGCACCGCCGGCACCATCAGACCCGATCCCACCTGCTGATGCAGCGGCGTGAAATGCTTCTCGCTGGTGTGCGCCATCAGCGACAATAAACGCAGACTGTAAATGCCACCGGGCGTATTCTGGCCACCAGTCAGCATCAGCAGCAGCTCGGTGCCGTCAGCGCGTGTCAGCAGCTGTATGGGCACAAACATCTCCTCGCGATGTGGCGTTGGAATGCTGCGCAGCACCTTGCCCGTCTTGCCCGAGATCAGTTTAATGTGGCCCGCCTTGGATTCCTCGCGCTCTTCGAGATGTGCGGCTATCAGATCGGGCACCTCATCGCCATCCAAGTCGCGCAGCACATTGATCGTATAGAGATCCATCACAATGGGCGAGTTCGTCTCCACCTCGAGCTCGTGAAAGGTCCAGATGACCTGACCAGTGCGTCCATTGATGGCAAAGATCATCTGCAGAGAGTGAGTAGAAATTTATAATCAAAAAGAGAATTAACTAAATAAAGCATATAGTTTTATGATCCTAGCTGTTTGATATTCTATATCATATCCCATTTTCGTACTTTTGGGACAAAACAACAAATTTAACTCCTTTAAAAAATATAAAATAGAAGTCCGATGTCTCTAAAATATATCTTTTGTGTTCAGACTGAACCGTGATTCTTATAAGCTATTTTTAGTATTTATATATCTATATCTATATCTATATCTATATCTATATCTATATCTATATCTATATCTATATCTATATCTATATCTATATCTATATCTATATCATGTATATCATCTTTATCTAATCCTCTTGACTTACGCCCAATCTTCCCGCCGCCAAACAGTCGATGCCGCCATCGCGATCGATGTCCGCGTTGCAGTGGAGCGAGAATACATTGGCCACGCTCCACGTCTGCCACAGAATGGAACCGTCGCGACCATTGAGAGCGACGACGCCACCCTCGCAGGGCACATCGTCGCCGCCTTGGGCCGACTTGCAGCGCGGCAGTGGAATGCCCTCGTAGTGTATGTTGTCGTCGACGCCATAGCCAAAGATCACATCCTTGATGGCATCCCCATTCAGATCGGCGGCACGCAACGGACTCTCGCTGTTCATGCGCGCCATGCTGCGTGTCCACAGATGCTGCACGCGGATCTGCGTGCACGGCACAAATTCACTGCCCAGGCTGCTGCCATAGCTGGCGCTCGCAACGGATATCGCTGCCAGCTGTGCATCCTCGCTCCACCAGTGATGGATGCGTTGCATCGGCAGCGGAAACAGCGTCAGCATCAGTGCCGCCAAACTGAGCACGGCACAGAGCACAGTGAGCGCGGCCAAAATGTAGCAGAAGGGCTCACAGCAGCGGCAGCAGCGACGACGCTTGTGCTGCTTCATGATCGGTGTGGAGCTGCTCCCCGAGCCGGAACTGTGTTTCCGACGCGGCGCCATCAGCGGACGCTTCAGGCCCTGCTCTTCGCTGCGCTGTAGTTGAATATAAATTTGAAAGATATACATTAAATAGAAATCCTTTCAGAACTGTAATCAAATCTTAGCGAATACATTTTGAATCAGAAATTTAATTAAATACAGGCAACTTCTCTGTGATTTATAGGAGTAAAAAGATTCGTCTTTAATAGCGTCAAATGTAACACTTAAGAAATGCTCGAAATTGGTGATAAAAGTTAAAAATTTGTTTATAAAATCAAAATATGATTTTTTGCTGTCTTTGGGTACCGTAACGTTGTTCGAAATATATTGGAATAAAAACATATTTAAATTATAAAATGAGATCAACATATAAAAAGAAGAAAATAATTATTTATCAAATCTTTTGCGACTTATTTGTGTTCGAAAAACCAGCGAGCGAAAAGCAGCGACTATTTCAACCCCAACTTGTCGAGCACTCAACTAATTCAATTTTGTATGAATTTTGTAGTTTTTCTCAATTATTTGGATACTAACTGTTCAAATAGTTATTTAGATGAAGGCTGTGACTCACCTTGGCGGAACGGGCGTCCTTGATGAACACCTCGTCGTCGACATCATCACTGATGTCCTCATCAATTGATGACTCCCGTATGGCGATGCGCTTGGAGGGCACATATGGTCGCAGTTTGATCATTTTGGGCCAAGCTGCCACGTTTGCGGCGCCCAGCGCCTTGTCCTACAGATATTATTTTATATATTTCGTTAATGTCTTTTTCTTTTTCCCGATTTTTTTTTGTTTTTCGTCCGTTCACAGTACAATTTTTAATGCATTTTCTTTTGTGCGTGTGTGGGTGTGGGTGCGTGTGCGTGTTTTGCGAAATGAAATGCACTTTAGCGATGCGTGTCTTCTGGTCGTGTAAAAATCAATAACGACGTCACGACACAACGCAACGCTCAGCTGGCAGCTGGCAGATGGATCGACGCATGCGCCCTTGAGTGGAAAACCACCCCCCTGGAATCAACAGCAGTTAACCGCACACGTGTTGGAACAATGGCGGCTACAGGTTTGTTTATCAACAATTGCGTCAATGACGCACTCGCTTCTGTCTGTCTCCACCTGGGCAACTGTTGCGTCGCCTGCTACCCTTAACGGTGGGCCATTAGCGACAACCCCTCTCAATCCCCATGCTCAACCCTTGAACAAGTTGTGGTGGAGCAGAACTCCCTTATTAAGCATTTCGAAGGCAGTTCAATGGCCTTGCTTTCATGAATGAAAGCAAGCGTCGTCTACTTGCAACGTTTGGTGGCCCTTGGGGGTTGGGAGTTTCATTCCATTCAACAAAACTCTTCCGCATATGAGGGCTATGTGGGTCACAACAACTAAGCAAGTTGGCAGGGAAATGCATGTTTTTATTTTGCGGTATGTCTTATTCATTTTTGAATAGATCCCTTGCAGATTTCACGATTTGCCATTCAATAGCAAAATGTCTGAGAACTTACCTGAAATAGCTCCGCATAGTCCATGACTTAAAGAGCTCCTCTTTTCTCTTAACCTTCGCTTACGAGCAAGACACAACTTTTGTATAACACGAAAGTTGTTCCTTGGGCTCAGATCTTAATTTATTTTTACAAATTTTCAATGACGTATTGCTTGTCAAAAAGCCTAATAAGAGCAACAACAACAACAACAACAGCAGTAGCAGGAGCTGTACAAATTACGACTATTCAAGTTAAAAGCGCGCCAAAAATCTTTACGGTTGCCCCGCAATCCCCGACTTGGTGCGGCTCCGCCTGCTGCCATCAGCAGAAACTTAAGAGCACCACTTAGGCATTGCTCTGGTGGTGCGGGTGGTGTTCTGTTGAAAAGCGTGCATTGCATCTCGACAGGCAGCCAAGTACTTAGGTCAGGTCCAAAAGCAGCGTCAAGCTCGAATGCATTCGAATAAACTATAGAAAAATCAGCGGCTTTTTATAGCACAACTGTCGAGGAGGGATCTGGGATGGAGGGATGTGGGGCGAATCTGAGGTTCATCTACGGCAAGTAACTTAAGTGTGTTATTATCGCATCAGAGATAATTTAATAACGACGCTGATGGCGTAGCTGTTGTTGCTGTTGCTGTTGCTGTTGCGGCAAAGGAAGGCCAAAAGGATGTGTTGCTCAAGTGTCTGCGGCAAGGCGTTGAGTGCTTGGCCTGTGGGCGTGGCATAGGGCGTGTAGCATAAGAAATCGAATATATAAGTAAGTATACGTACTATGCACACACACACACACACACACAGCACACATACATGCATTCTGAGATGTGTGTATGGGGACACAAGCTGCGTCAAGGTTACGTCTCGTCTTCTTTTCAATTATGGCTTGTAATAAACACCTGACTAGATTATGATATTCGCCACAACTCATATTTATGCTAATAATATAATATGGTAACTGATATTAATTGAGATTTTTATAAATATTGGTTTTTACATCATTCATATCTTCCAGATTGTTGTAAGAATGGGCTACGAGTCATATAATATAATCAAATAATTGCAAGTTTTTCGAATTTGTAACATATTTTATTTTAATTTCATAAATAAATAAAACAATTATTAATCTATCGAATAGAACAATGATTATTATTTTCATTTAATTATTTATTTTATTCCAGACATAAATTAAATAATGATTAATTCATCGAAAATGGCAATTAAAGTGTTTACTTGGCTTAAATTGAATAGTATTTTCATTTAGACTTTGTTCGGCTTGACGTCAGTGAGTTCATTGGATTATCGGGAGATTGCATTCCATTAGCAGCCATTTGGCAACTGCGCTTAACCTTCTCTCCTCTGCAACAAAATGAAAAAACAAAAATAATCTGTCATTGTTGTTGCTGTTGCGACAAAAAAAAAAACAAAAAAGAGACACTTGGGAGCCACTTGAGAAGTTGTTGGCTTGTTTCGTGTGCGACTAACAAGCCAATTGATTGGGAAACTAAAGAAACACTTTCACATAATGCTTGGGGACAGTTTTTCACGCTTACACTTTTCTATTTACCCGCACCGAAATTCGATCACTTGGGGGTCCAAGGCAATCAATATGCGGCAGTGCAGCTAAACGCACACAAATCTGGCTAAATGTGGCCAGGGGGTTGTGATGCGAGAGGGAGAGAGGAGGAGTGAGTAGTACCAGGGCTCATCAGTACAATGACGATGACGACAGAGGCCCGAGCAGATTATGTGGAAAGGCAATGCCAAAGTACTTGACGAAATTATGTTAAGTGACTATGGCAAAGAGAAGCACACAGACGACGGCAGCACTAAACAATAACATACTATATACATATATAGTGGATGTATATATATATAAATATATATATATATATATACTTATATACTCAAATATGTACTTGCCTTAGAACAGTCTGCATTAAAGACTTTTCCCTAGTTTCTCAGGGCTTTCACTTTTCGAGCACTCAAAGGTTTTTAGCGACTCAACCACATTGTCTCAATAGCACACACACACACACAGGCACACACACAGGCACAACTATAGATGGCATCAGTCAGTGCATCTTGTATCCTGCATCCTGCGCCTTCGTTGGTGAACATTTTACTGCACTCGCCTGGCAACGTTTTAAATTCAAATTGCTCGGCTCCAACCGTCAGTTGTCAGCGACTGTTCGAACTGCGAAGACGTTCAAATCGGGAAAACATAAACCAATCCATTACAATATTCAACATAAATTTAAAGTGTTTCAAATATTTACAACAAAAATAAAGATTAAAGCTAACGAATTCCGAAATTAAATGATATAAATAAATTATTTATATTTTTGTGATATAAATAATATTTTAATGATCTGCAAAATGTGCAGCGTAGCGTCCAGCTGATGTTATATAATCGCTGTGAGGATTTCAAAATCTATAGAGTGCATTAATTGCCAATCTGTGCCAGTTTTTAACCACGCAAGAAGTAAATTAAATAGAAGCGTATTTATTTTACAAAATAAGTTTGAAAATTCATTTTCAACACATTTTTATAGAACTCTAATATGTAAATTTAAAAACTTTTTCGTTCTTTATTCAATATTTTATTTTGTAATTCCACAAACTCATTTAAACCATATTTGAAACCATATTCTACTTTGACGAATAATAACAAATTATAAAATCAGATGGAAAAAATTTTTAACCATATTTTTATCTTAAAGAGTATGATTTAATAAAAAAAAATGGAATATATAGAATGAATAAATTGCTAAATATTTTTTCAAAAGATTTTATGTATACATATATATTTTTTTTTATATATACGAGTATATCCTATATTTGAATAAGCATAAAAGGTCGCAGTAAAAATTTATTTTGTAAATTTCTCGCCAATTTTTTCCATCTTTCAATGAAAAAAAAAAAAAATTATTAATAAAAATATTTGAAAACAATTGTAGAATTTCTTAACATTATGTATTATATATTAAGCTATCATCTTTCATAATCAAACATGAACACATACATTCTCACAAAAAACGGATATTCAAATATTCGAATTATACCCAAATCTATAAATTTCTTTTGAGCGCGTTCATCAATCAGTTTAATTAAAAGTGAAATTAAATCAGGCATGTTGGCCTAATAAGGCATGAGGAATAACTGCGCCAGCCAATGACGTATTGTAGACGAGTACTACATACATACGTAACTACCTACATAGCTATGTATACATACATATATACATCCATCTACCATGCGAATTGTCCTTGTCTATTGCATCCGTTGCCTTTGCTGCCTCCACAAGCCGTCGCCGTGTCGCGCTCAATGGGGCACATTTTGTGCGGCATCGGCATTGCACAAAAGGCGCACGGACCACTTAAAGCTGCAGCGACCCTCTGCCTCCGATCCTGCTCTTGCTGCTTTCAATCCGCCCACGCGGTCGCTTCGAGTGGCTTTAATTGTGAATTAAGTCGGTATTGTGGCCTCCATGTGTAGACAGAGTGGGTCAGAGAGAACGTGCGAGAGATAGACAGAAAGAGAGAGAGAGAGAGAGAGAGAGATAGAGAGAGAGAGTGAAAGAGAAAGATAGTGAAAGGAGGGGAACGGGGCAAGTAGGGTTGCCAATGCCGAGGCTATTGTGCAGGAAGTGCGCTAACTGTCCCCGCCATTGTTCTAACCATTTACATTTTATTTACACCGTTAAGCAGCATAATTGTTGCTATTTTCGTCAATTGACACAACTCTCGATGCATTGTCAATGCCAGTGACACCGTTCGAGAGTTTTGCTGTGATCCAGCAGCAAGGCTGTGTCACGGTCGCATATCAATCAAGACATCGGTTTAAATTCTCAACGTGTATCCTTTTGCATCACCTTTGCAGAGTGAGTCCTTCTGCTAACAGTCATGGTCGCGCAAATAATACTGCTCGTCATTTGCTGCATTTGCCTCAAGCACTATGCAAAGGGAGAATTTCAGTGAGTATAGCCACAGCAGCCTATCTACAATTTACCCTTGTTATAACTCACACACCCCATAGACAAAGTCTGGCCATAACCGATATCTTGCCCGAGGATATCAAGCGCTATGATAAAATGCGTCCACCCAAGAAGGAGGGGCAACCAACAATTGTGTATTTTCATGTTACCGTCATGGGTCTGGACTCCATCGATGAGAACTCAATGACGTATGTTGCCGATGTGTTCTTTGCCCAGACCTGGAAGGATCATCGTTTGCGTCTGCCCGAGAACATGACGCAAGAGTATCGGCTGCTTGAAGTGGATTGGCTTAAGAACATGTGGCGACCCGACTCCTTCTTCAAGAATGCCAAATCGGTTACCTTCCAAACGATGACCATACCCAATCACTACATGTGGCTCTACAAGGATAAGACCATACTCTATATGGTCAAGTTAACGCTGAAGCTATCCTGCATTATGAACTTTGCCATCTATCCACACGACACACAGGAGTGCAAGCTACAAATGGAGAGCTGTAAGTCTGCAACTTAATGATTCACTCAAAAAATAATTCAAGTAGAGCAGAACATATTCAAATAATGTTTTCATACAAAAATAAATGTGATCCTGGATGGATTATCAATCCATTAGTGATTCCCTACTCAAATTGTGCCTGCACTTAAATAAAAGTCCGCTCATAATCCGCCTACTATTTTCCTAGTATCGCACACCACTGATGATCTGATCTTCCAATGGGACCCAACCACACCGCTGGTGGTGGATGAGAACATTGAGTTGCCACAAGTGGCGCTCATACGCAACGAAACCGCTGACTGCACCCAAGTCTACTCGACGGGGAATTTCACCTGCCTGGAGGTAGTTTTCACGTTGAAGCGTCGCTTGGTCTACTATGTATTCAATACATATATACCCACCTGCATGATTGTGATCATGTCGTGGGTTTCGTTCTGGATTAAACCGGAGGCGGCACCAGCGCGTGTTACTCTGGGCGTGACGTCACTGCTAACGCTATCCACACAGCACGCGAAGTCGCAGTCATCCTTGCCGCCCGTTTCCTATCTGAAGGCAGTGGACGCATTCATGTCCGTCTGCACGGTGTTTGTGTTCATGGCTCTGATGGAGTACTGCCTGATAAACATTGTGCTCAGCGATACGCCCATACCTAAGCCCATGGCTTATCCACCCAAGCCAGTGGCTGGCGATGGCGCCAAGAAAGAGGCGGAGGCAGCACCACCTGGTGGCAGCAATGCAGCGGCTAATAAACAGCCCACAATGTTGCCCCTGGCCGATGAGAAAATTGAAAAAATTGAGAAGATATTCGACGAGATGACCAAAAATAAGCGAGTAAGTTGAAATATATTGATAAATATATATAAATACATTTTAAAGTGATAGCTTGTTAATTAATTATTTGCAGTCATAATCAAATATAGATTAATTTATTTTATAATTTAATTAGACACTGAAATTTAATTAAAATTAAAAATCAATTAATAAACTTTTAAAATAACTACAAAAGTTACTTTTTTTCATTTGATTTATATTTTTATTATTTTCATTATTTAATCAAGCATGTTTGACACACTTAATTATTATTATTACTTTTAACTGTGCTTTTAAATTTGATTGTGTTTTTATTGTATGTCCAAATCTTGTTTTGTAAGTTCCTATTTACGAGCGATTACGGTATTATTCAATGTTTATGTAAAATTAAGCTCTTAAGGGTAAGCCGTAGCTTTCTCTCAGTGCACTCAGCTTTCTCTCAGTGCACTCAGCTCTGCATAAAAAAACACATCTTTGATTATATGAATCATTTATTGACTTAGATTGTGACTACTACTCGTCGCGTGGTGCGTCCGCCGCTGGACGCCGATGGGCCTTGGATTCCGCGTCAGGAATCGCACATTATACTGACACCAACCATACGGCCACCACCACCGCCACCGCCAGCACCGGAGCCGGAGATGCCCAAGCCGAAGTTAACGCCCGCCCAGGAGAGACTTAAGCGCGCCATCTACATTGATCGAGCATCTCGGGTGCTTTTTCCCGCACTCTTTGCCAGCCTCAATGGCATCTATTGGATTGTGTTCTACGAGTATCTGTAAGATATGCGAGTCTGGCGCCGGCTCGGTTGTAAATATGGCTATCCAGCTCGCCCTCACTGAACCTAAATTTCTCTGCAAGTCGTACAACTTTATTAAATGTTAATTGTTCACAAACAAGTATTTAATCTTAAGCTTTCGCGCACAAGCTTTAAGTCAACCAATTTTAAACTGAATGAGCTAAATAGCATATATATATAATACTCTCTATATATATCACTTATTGATAAAGTATATATATACATACATATATAAATGATATAGTATATGAATTCAATTCCTAAATGCTTAATGTTTAAAAAAAATTCCAATAACATTGTAGTTGTAGATTAATTCTTAAAAATGCTTTTAATTGTACATAATTCAAGTAAATAAATAAAAAAAAAATAATAATATAATAATTTGAAACTGTCCTCAAAGCACTTTGGCGTTTGAAAAATAACGACTTTTGAAATCGTTTGTGTGTAAGCAGCTGTTAGAAAGCTTTCAAAGGTTTGTAAAGTAATAAAAGCACATGCGCATTGCTAAAAGCTTAAAGTTCACTGTTAGGCGCGTAATTTAAATTAAAGCAAACGACTCATAAATTTAAATAAAATTTCTTTGTACATACCTTCCTATATTTCCATACAATTTGTACACTTGCATATATATTTTATACATTATAATTTACACATTTTCTCAGCCATTAAGGCAAGACTAGCTAGCATTTTTGTTGCTACATGTTACATGTTGTTATTAGAGTGCTGTTGTTGCTTTCCTTTTAAAGGTGTCAACAGTTGGCAAACAATAGTGGGCATAAAAAGAAAAAAGTTTTCTAACTTTTGCAGTTGTTAAACAACTTGGGGCTCAGGTTCGCATGAATACCCAATTAATTATGTTGCTCACACGCTCCACACTTTTGCTTTTCACGGTCGTTAGTGACGCGGGCAAGTTCCAACAAATGAGATGCAGAAAACTAGAGCCAGAGGCTAGGGGTTACTGTATTATATTCATTCAAGAGCTTAGCGCTTGAAACATAAATAAAATGCTGAAGTTCTTAACAAACCAGTTTGTGCCCTAAATCTTTTGATCGTAGTGATCCATATTTAATCAAAGAAGTACTTGAGAGATTATTTTTTACCATGCTAGAAAATATAGAATCATACATCATAAAAAATGTATATGCAAATGTCCAGGGAATTTGTGTCATAGTCTTATATACTATAACATTTGTATACTGTGATAGCGATGGAAAGAGTTGCTTGCGTGGTTTTTAAAAATCTGAGCCCTTTTGTCAAAATTGTGGCTGTGTCGCTACACACGTGTTTCCAACTTTAAATATAGTATTAATATAGAGGTAAAACTGTGCTGTGGAAAGTTTTGCCCTTTCCCTAAATCTCTTATTGAGAGTATAATTTTGACATGAATTTTGAGCCAGAATCGCGTTTCCACCTTGAAATGGAGACATGAGTGTAAGCCATGATCAAAATGTCATAGGTTTTGAAAATCTTATCACTTTTGACAATGTTATATCTGTGGAAACATTTGACTCATCATACAAGCACATTGTGAACTAGAGTATCCAAATAATTTGATTAATTTAATTTAAGTATCAATGGTCGAGGCATGCCAACCTACTGCGGCCTACTTCCTACCTGATACCAGCTATCAGAGTATTGCGCAGTCGGCTAGACCCGACACATGTTAAAATATTGATAAACAATTATTTGCTTGTAACCTTGAATATAATAGATTTAAACACAAATCCCTCAAGGACTTCTGTAGAAAACAATCGTAAGTTTAACATTTGGGTTTTCCACATCTTAACACGCTCGCAACTCTATTGAACTCTAGTGAATAATATTTTAAAATATATGCTTAAAACTTCGTCTTCACAAAAAAACATCTTCACAATCAATTCGCATTTTAAGTAGGCCAAAATCGGTTGTGGGGGAAACCGCATGAATCACCTAAAGCAACACTGAGAGTTCCCTCAATAGTCTATTGCAACACAGTAATTTCCAGCTACAACTACAAAAATAAACAAAAAACCAGCGAAGGTTACGCAAAAAATTTTGGCTGAAAATGCTGGGGATTACCTGAGCACGGAGCCTAAGTACGCTGATGGATAGGTGGGCGTGTGGCCATAATGTTTACACGGCCTAAACGAGGTGCGGGTTCATTGGGGTTTGCGTTGAAGGTGCACAGAATGAGAAATAGTCGAAACAGCTGGAGGCAGCTATTTGTTTTTTTTTTTGGTCGAAAACCTTTACAGATAATTACAGAATCCAAGCTCAGCATGTTCGACGAAGCAATCCATTAATGCAAAAGGCGCAAAGCTGAAAGAAAGTAAAAACCCAGTACGTATCTTTGCTACCTTCGTGGTCTTAAGTCCACACTCTTTGTACAAAAGCCAAACGAAGAAAGATCTCCGCTCACCCGACCGCAACTCAAAGCCCCTCAAAGCTGTCTTCCACTGTGAGTGAGACGCCAAGCGGTTTTATTGTGTTGCTGCTGCTGCTTTTGTTGTTGTCGTTGTTCATGTTGTTATAGTGGTTGGTGTTGCTATAGTTGTTGTAGTGTCTGCTTTATCGTTTTGTCTCTGGTCGTTTCAGTTTCAATTTTAGTCGAACTCGGGCAGCAACGGCACACGGAAGCAGCCGCGGCGCAGGCGCAACACTAAAAGCAGTAACAAACCGTTTACAATTTAAGTGAAAAATCAACAACTAAAGTGTTTTCATGGTTTTAAAGTGAAATTTAAGTTGATAATTTTTACGCAATTCTTGCGCAATTTGCAAAAGTAAATAAACATTTTGCAAAGTAAATAATTATTACAACAGTTGAGCAGTTCATATACATAATATAATCATAATATTAAAAGTATTTCTGAACAAGAAAAAAATTATTTGTATACCGCGGCATTTAACACTTTCATTTTCAATCGCTCGCTGCATGTCGTTTCGTTAAGCTCGTCCAAGTTGTCGGTTTCGTTGAGTCGTGTTAAATAACAATAAACAAACACAAACAAAAAGCAAACAAATTAACGAAATAACAAACCACGAAAGTTAAAAACCAAATTATATATACACCACAGTTTAATTTTATTGCAAATGAAATAAAAGTTTTTTCGGATTTGGTGTGATACAAAAACAAAAATGCATTTGAATGCATATTTGTTGTGCCTAGGTGGGTATTCGAAAATTCACGAAACAATATATTTTGTAATAATTATAAGTGTTTTTCTGTGCTAATGTGTTGTGGTTGCTCTCAAAAATCATTTTGTTGTTTTTATCTATGTTTAAAAACAAAAGACTTAGGCAACGAACTTGAATTTAGGAATGGGTGCGAAGTGGCCAACCAATTGAGTTCAGACAGCTCTATAAATAAACGCAGTGCGGCTTAACAACACGGTTTCAACACTTAAATTGAGCTACATTTCGTTGAGGAAAGACAAAAAAGAGATCAAGTTTTTAGTTACTTTTATTTATCTTCAATCTTATTTCATTTTATTGTAAAAGTGAAACCCTAAGCTCAAGTTCAAGCTGAAACGCTTTGTTATCTCTCTCTCCTTTTCAAATTAATGACCAAAAAAAACCATAATGCGCATCCGAATCAAACAAAAAAAAAATGAAGAAAAAAACGTGACTAAGTCTGCAACTTTCTTTGGCAGCAACCGCTGCAAAATCTTCCGCCAAGTGACGTCACATCACAAAACCAGTTGCCCGAAATGCAAATTGCGCACTCAGGCGTCCAAGGCCAATCAAATTGTCGCTAGCAGCTGTCCAGCTACTGCACAAAACTCGTAGATACAAAACCCATCTATATCGGATACTACAGCGACACGTTTTGTAGCGCCTGTAAGTGTCTATTGGTATTACCGCAACACGTCGGCCTATCCATACACATTATGCAACTACTACAAAAAATGTTGCGCTGTCATCGCTTGCTGCACAGAGCCAAACTCTGGCGAATTGTTGTTAGTGTCCGCGATATCCACAATTTAATGTTATATTTATCCATTGCTTCGGAAGTTATTGCAGCTGTTTTGTCTTTTATTGTCCGCGCCGCAGCGTGACCGTTGCTCAATTGCAAATATTTTTCCAGCAACGCTGACAATTTATTTTCCCCAGCCGGTTAGCCGGGATTTTCACTTTCGTTGGCATCAAAGCAATATAATAATAGAAACAGCTGCTTGATTGCTTACTTGCATTTGTTTGCGGGGATTTTCTTTTGGAATTCAGTTTGTTTGAATATTAACGCGCTGGAAAATCAATTTTTGATAATTTTCATAAGAAAAAGTGTAGTTTTGATTGTAAATAATAATTGACAGCACTTATTGGCTTTCATAATTTTTTTAAGTTATGACTTGGAAATTAAATGTATTTAGCTGAAGCCTGATGTATTTACTTCTGAATACGTTGAGAAATAAATTATATGTAAATTTTTAAAGAAAGTACAATTTTGTGGCTTAAATGAGCTTCTTGAATATTATAAAAATATTATAATAATTTCCTAGAAAAAAGGTGCATGCTGAAGAATATAAGATATGATTTAAGAATATATTTAAATTATGAATATAATTGTTAGTGCCATTAAATTAATAAGCCAATAAAAATTACAACCTGTCTATAAGTAACCAATGAAAAACTCAGCATTTTACTTGATTTCTTTAGAATAAGATTGAAGAGGACAAGTTTGAATATTTAATTGAATATCAGTCAAAACCCTATTTAACGTTTTCTTATTAATAAAGCAATTTAAACTACAATATTTCTATAAATATTTGTTAAAAAAAAGTCAGTGTTTTAACTTATGCATAGCTCCGTTGCGTTGAATAATGCCACAAATTGGCATTACGCATCTGTAGTACTACAACCAAAAATGAGAAAGTATGTCGCTGGTGCGTCTCTCTCTTACTGTCTCTCGCTCTATCTCGCTCTATCGCTCTGCCGATCTTCGGCAATACTGTCCATGCATATCCGCATGTAGCTCTTCAACTGAAGCGTTTAATGTTTATTTACTTTGTTGTGACATAATCGCAGTTCGCATTTGTTACGCGCCCTCTAGATGACTCGCGATATTTTGGCTTGTGGCTTTAATATCTCTCGAGTTATAGAGGAATATACAATAAAACTGATTCTTTATGCAGAGACAGAAGCTCAAGGTCGCCTTTAGATTTCTCCTCGCCACTAAAAATTGATTTTATCTTTGATCTCCACCCAGACGATTCGGGTTAAGCTGTTACAGTTTGACTTGAGATTTTGTTTTTATTATTTTTGTTTTTTTTGTTGTGCGCCACTCATTAACATTTTTCGAGGCGTGCACTGCAACTTTGTCACTTTCACTTGGGAATAAAATTGCTCATACCAATGGTAAAATGCTTTTTGTAGTGCTTATATATATCTCTTTTTTTTGTAGCTGCTGTTGTATTTTCTTGCCGCTGCGCCACACAATGAAATATTGGCCAATTATACGACAAGCCTTTTTGGCTCGCATATAGAAATGATTTCGTATGAAAAGTGAATGCCCCATTGGCAAATGGCACTGCTCAGCACATTTCGCATAGGCCAAAAAATGGATAATTGTTTGATGGAAAATAAAAAAAAAAATTACTATTTATATATTATTTAAAATTTAGGTTACCAACAGCAGAAAGCAGATAATTGATTTAAAAGGTGGCTGGTCTCATTGATCGAAGAACTTTTATTCAAGCAAATAGATAAGAATTCAATAAAGTCTGAGCAAATGAATTGATGAGAATATAATAAAAATAATATTACAAAAATGTTTATAAAAGTTGTATTTAATGATGCTTGAGCCCAATTAAATGCTAAGCAAATTATACTTCTTTCTATTTATAAATATAATCGAAATCTATTTAGGATTGTTTTATTAAAATTACATTTAATTTGATTGCAGTGCTTGGAGCTGGCATCTTGATGCAGACCCAAGGTTCCGCAGAGGAAGATGAACAGCCGATGCATTTGACCAACGATGGTAAGTGTTTGACTTTGCAATTGGCTAAACATGGGCATTCATAACTTTAACTATTAAGGCAGCGTCTTTCTTTCAGCCGCAATTGCACGACAAACGCCTCGGACGCCAGCTGGTCGAGGATTTGGAATATAACGCGAACTCAGCTAGCAGCATCAGCAGCGCCAGCAGCAGCAGCAATGCCAGCGAGGATGATGTGGAGGATGACAGCGAGTATTATGACAGCGATGAGGATCAAACTGAGAATGACAGCGATGGCAGCAATGAGTCCTTGCCCCGCCTGCTCTCATCCTCGACATTTCATCGCATCTCTGAGACGCTGGGGGCTCTAAATACAGTGGGTCACATGCTGGTGGACATGACACGAGGCGGCCAGGAGGCCAAGACGGAGAATGGTAGCAGTAGCAGTGCTAGTGGTGAAGGGAGCACAACCACCAGCAGCACCGCCACAGAATTAGGCGACCACACAACTGCAACTCCTCTGTTCAAATCACAATCGGTGCCTGGCATCTCGGGTAAGATACTGGACAGCACAACGCAGACACTGTCCGCAAACAGTTTGCTGCCAGCGGGAAAGCCGGCCAATTTGAGTGCCATTCAGGTGGCCACCAAGCGCATTGGCCAGGCGGAGGGGGTGGCGTCGGGCAATCCCATGTTCGTGGAGAACAAGGACGCAAAGCAGCAGAAGAAGAAGCGGAAGAAGAACAAAAACAAGCAGAAAGTGAAGAAACCCAATGAGGAACTAGGCCAAGCCACACCACAGTCATTGCAGAAAATTAAAATACCCACAACACCACGCACAACCACCGCTAGCAGCAGCAGCAGTAATGGCTTCACTAGCAGCACCACTGGCAGCTCCACAACATTGCGGCCACTTGATCAGCTGGCCTTGGCCAGCGAGGAAGCTGGCACCGCCAAGGATGCGGAGAACTATTGCAAGACACCTAGCGGTCGTCCGGGACGTTGCGAGGATCTCAGCAGCTGTCCTGCTCTGCTCCTGAATTTAAGCAGCCTGCGAGAGTCGCTCTGCTTTAAGAGTCTCTTTGTGCCGGGCGTGTGTTGTCCCTTGTCCGCTGGCGCCTCGGAGAGTTCCACAGTGCTGACCACCCAGCGTCCACTGAAGCTTACCGCTAGGCCACAGACCAGCAGCACCACCTTGGCCACAACAAAACGACCCGCCACACTGCGACCCACAGCCAGACCCAGCTCCAGACCCACTTCCGGTCTGGTGCTCATACCACAGAAGAAACCACCGACAACAACAACGACAACCACAACTGAGGAGCCACTGGAGCCAGAGGATCTGGATGAGATTGCCAATAACATTGTCGATCCGGATGAGTGCGGTCAGCAGGAGTATTCAACGGGTCGCATTGTCGGCGGCGTCGAGGCGCCCAACGGACAGTGGCCCTGGATGGCAGCCATCTTCCTGCACGGTCCAAAGCGTACGGAGTTCTGGTGCGGTGGCTCGCTAATTGGCACCAAGTACATTCTGACAGCGGCGCATTGCACCAGGGATTCCAGACAAAAGCCGTAAGTTAATAATGCCTCAAATTGCTGCAATATCTTTGAAACGTTATTAAAGTACTTAACGAAAGTAAAATATATTTGTCCTTTGGAAAAAATAATTAAAATTGGAAAACATAGCTTTAATTGAGTTCAAAACTATTAATTTCTGACTTGCAAGCTTGATGAATACCCAGAAATTTAACACATTCACAAAAACCCAAAAGTTTTCCGTTTTAATTGTCAAAATGCGAAAACTGAAAAGTGAGCTACTATTAAAGAAAGTAAAATGAATAACCAAGATATTTGTTAAAAACGGAAACGGAAAAGTTTAGCAGATAGTTCGTTGTTTTATCTGTCATTTTTATAGAGGGTGCTTCAGTCATGATATGTGTAATTAAATCAATATTATTATTTGCAGATTCGCTGCCCGACAGTTTACGGTGCGTCTGGGCGACATAGATCTTTCCACGGATGCTGAACCCTCCGATCCTGTCACTTTTGCCGTCAAGGAGGTGCGCACCCACGAACGGTGAGTGAGAATTCTCTGCTCGTCAACTCAACGGTTCAGTTAGCTAATTCATATATATTTCGCATGCAGGTTCTCTCGGATTGGCTTCTATAATGACATAGCGATTCTCGTGCTGGATAAGCCTGTGCGCAAGTCCAAGTATGTGATACCCGTTTGCCTGCCTCGAGGGGCACGTATGCCGCCCAAGGAGCGTTTGCCCGGCCGACGCGCCACTGTGGTTGGCTGGGGCACCACCTACTATGGCGGCAAGGAGTCCACTAGCCAGCGGCAGGCCGAGCTGCCCATCTGGCGCAACGAGGACTGCGATCGCAGCTATTTCCAACCCATCAACGAGAACTTCCTTTGTGCCGGCTACTCCGATGGCGGAGTCGATGCGTGTCAGGTGAGTGCGAATATAGTCTCATATAGATTGACAAATTTAACAGCATCATCTCTGGCTTGCAGGGCGACTCTGGTGGTCCTTTAATGATGCGCTACGACTCGCATTGGGTGCAATTGGGCGTCGTGTCCTTTGGCAACAAGTGCGGCGAGCCCGGCTATCCGGGCGTTTACACACGTGTCACGCAGTACCTCGACTGGATACGTGATCACACAAAGGATTAGGCGACTTAGTTGTAACTGTAGCTAGGCTTATGTACCCGCTAGTCTATGTACGTTTAATGCTCTCTTCCTGTTGCTACTACTACCACATATTATACAACTACTGATATTTATGAGTCCCCATAACTCAATTGCTATCCAATTGTTTACCATATTATGCGTAGTTGCGAACAGCATTTGTTATTTAAATTATTTAGACCTAAACGATAAATAAATAATATCTGAGTAAAACTGTAAATGCCTCTGTTAATTGATAGTTATCAATATTTAATCCAATTTTGCATACTTGGGTTGAAGAGTATCCAAGATTGGATATATAGTTAAATTTGGGAGGTCTTCGCATTTATTATTTTAGTATTTCAGATATAAAATAGAAAAACCTGATAATTCATATTTCGAATAAGCCTTTGCAATCCTGCTTAGATGTTTAGTTTAAATAAATAAATAGAGCAAAAATATACAAAAAATCGAGGCTAATAGAAATTAAAAGAAAATTATGGATGAGATTAGAAATGTGTATTGCTAACCTGTGAATTCCCTGATAGAAATAGACTCTCACGATGTAATATGACATGACTAAAATATTACATATATATTTTTTGCGCTCTTTCGATTTGTGTTAAGTTTCGATTGTGAGCAGTGAATCTACAAAGGGGAAGTATTTCGTATTCCTCATATAAATAAACATTCGCTGGAAATGGGTAAGCGATGGAGCGGGAGAAGGGGGAAACAGAGCAACCAGATATTCGAACCCAGTTCAACAAGCAACGCGGCAAATTGCACTTTTAGTTCTCGTTAAGTTCTCAGGGCTTTCGAACGCTTCAGTTTTGTTTTGTCGATTGCCGGCAACGCGCGCGCTTTTTTCCACTCTCTTCGTTTAACAATGAACTCAACTGTTGAACACAATCGATTAGTTTATGGGGAACTTTAATTAACATTGGCAATCAGCATTAGGATTAGCAATCATCGGAAACTAATAACATTTTATGTTTTTATAACACTGATAAGCATTTTTGTGTTGTGACTCAACAAAAGTTTGCGCTTCTTGTTTATATAAAGCTTTCAGTGCTTGAAACGCGTGGTAAGTTCAGTACTCAAATTTGGCTAAAGCTCTCTCTCATGCGTTCGTAACGGCAGAGAGACAGTGAGAGCGGGCGTAAGCGTGTGTGTGAGAGAGTGTAAAGGGTTGCGTCAACAAAAGGGCATAGGTAGGTCAAATAAATGGAAGTACAAAATTTGATTTTATTGTTGCTTAAAGCTTATAATTTACATAAAATATCCCAGACGAGAGAAGTATATGCTCATAATCGCCTGTGCTAAAATATATAATCACGACTTGTAGCTTTAAACTTTGTATGTCGTTATGCTAAATGCTATGCAACACAAAAGCTTCAAAAAGCTCTATGCTAAGCTTAATATGCTGTTTTTTGGGCGTTTTCAATGCGATTTTTGTAGCGATTTTGATTAATGAGCAGTTATTTTTGAACATTGTTTTCCTTTCTTGTATTTTAGTTAACTAAACCAAAGAACGGTAACACCGTATGTGTACTCTGAATTTGAGATGATTTTTTTTTAAATCATATCACAAAATATGAATGACATACATTAAATATGGCATAATATTTAAGTTATGCGGGATCAAATGCTTAAAATAAAAAGAAATTAAAGTAAAAACAAAAAAGAAGACCTGTTCCCGCCCGGGTTCGAACCGGGGACCTTGTGCGTGTGAAGCACACGTGATAACCGCTACACTACGGAAACTCTTGCAACGAGTGAGGCCTAAGGCTGTTTAAGAAGCACAGCTCTCTTGATTTCTCTTTTTTTTTTAAATTTCTGATCCGAGAATTGTAATAATAAACAACACATATTACATTATGTGGACGGTTGTCATACATATAAAAAAATCATTAAATTATTAAGAAATCAGAGCAAAAAGTAAAGTAAGCAAAATTTAAAGCTGTATGGTATGATTTTATAAAGACAAGGCATTTATTTATGGCTAAATAGTATATACATTCCAGGGTGTGTATTGTTTTTTTAAATTTACATTTAAATAATTGTTTTTTTTTTTATATTTTAAATACAAATTAATGAAAAAAAAGTTTGTTCCCGCCCGGGTTCGAACCGGGGACCTTGTGCGTGTGAAGCACACGTGATAACCGCTACACTACGGAAACATCTGTCATTTGCTCGGCCCAATATGACCCAATAATGCTGCCCACCACTTATTGAAAGGGGGCCTCGGGACAATTACTTTCTTGGTCCACAGCGGAACTATGAATTGCGCTAGAGTTTGACAAACTCGTGCCACGCCCAGTGTTAATTGGCGTCTTGCCAGGCCGCCCACTTTCACTGGCAGTTGAATTGGCAGAGAGGGCACACAAGGCATTCAAAGCATTTGGCTGGAGTTGAGAAATGTCTGAAACATGCACACAGATTACCAATTCATGTATCCCCCCTCAACACCTCAACCATTCAACCCCTCGGTTACCTTTAAATAAATTTGCTCACGCTGATCCTTAATTAAAATTCCCATTGTCTATGCTGGCCTGCATAGATTTTTACCTTCCCCCTTCCTTCAGCGGCAACAACATATCTCTGGCCCTGGCACACAATTAATATGCAGGCCAAGAACGCTTTCTAACTGCTCGCACTCGTTATAATTACGCATTTAAATTGGCACAAGGGCTGAGACCGGTGAAGAAGCCTGACTCCTGGCCAGGGATATGGCCAGCTTTGGTTGTGAATGTTGAGTTAGCCCTATCTGCTGGCGATTTTACTCTAGCCCAGGGCATTTTTATTTTGTCAAGAATTGTGACGGTTCATTGGATTTCATTGTCTTCTCTTTAAAGTATATTTTGGTTTTCCAACTAATAATTCTTAGACTATTAATAAACATTTTCTTGCTAGTTTTGAATTTTATTATTAAGCTCATTCATTTGCCTAAAAAATTAGTAGATCAATTTTAAATATGTTTTTCCTGTTTGAAAGAGTATATATATATAAAAAAAAGGGCTTGACTTATAACCATTGAAGACTTAAATGTTAAAAAGAGCTCACCAAACAATAAATAGTTAATAAAATTATATTTCTTGTTCGATTTTCAATAATTAACTACAAGTAAAAAACAGTTAATTTATAATGCGAATTTAAGTTGAAAAAGTTTCGACGTAGCAAATGAAAATAAAATATTTGCTATAAACGTCATTAGTTTGACATTCTATTATTAACATAAGGATATAGATTATATATATGAGAATCGTCAGAAAATCGACGTAGTCTAGCTAAGATCTGAAATATATTTAGTTTGTGACATTCAGCGTATTTAATCTTCGACCGACGAAAGATAAATCTTATTTCTAGTTGTTGTTGTTATTGTTGCTGTGTTTGCTATTGTGGTTGTCTGTGTGGCATGGCCCCATAAATTTGGGTCAATGGGAAAAACGTCAGAATTGAGTAATTACAACATAATTTTCAATTTTGCAGTTTACGTTGTAAATTAATTTGCGGTCGACATTTGCAAAGCGCGCCGCGTTCATTGTGTATTGTGTATGTGTGTGTGGCACGGCATTTCGGCAACGCCTAGCCAGCAGCAGCAGCAGCAGCAACAGCAGCAGCAGCAACAGCCGCTTGCAGCCCACAGCAGCATGCCCCCCTGCAGCAGACTCGACTCGACTCGAGTCTCGAGTCTGTGCTGATGAAGCGCACAATCGTGACTGGGCGCGGCTGTGGAGCTTGTGCGGGGTCACAACAATTATAGCAACAATTAAGGGGCAGCTGGGCAGCTCATTGTTGGATTTGTGTATGGTGGAGGCGAGGTGGTCGGGTGCCGTGGTTTGGCATACAGCGGGGTTTTTGTTGGCGACGCCGTTTGTTGTGCATAATTAATTTGCAGTTATTTTGCACGTTCGTGCTTACGATTTTGTTCCTCTCTTTTTTTTTTGCTGCTGGTGCTTAGCGGGGTTTTGGGGTGTTTGGGGTACTATTTGAGGTCGGGCAAAAAGTGTTTACGATTTTACAGTTGAGCGCATTTTAATTGAAAGAACTAAAAGACAAGCCAGTGTCAACGACACATGCGTCGAGTAAGTAAGGGGCAACATGTGGAGTGCCAAAGAAAGATGGAAAGGAGCAATGGGGTGGGGGTTGTGTGTGAAGGCATGTGGCAGGGGCAGCGGCAGTGGCAGCGACTGGGTCTGTTGTCAACAGCTGGAATCATGTGGGGTGGTTTATGTAGAATGCAATAAAAAATTGACCCGAAAATGTGTAACAAATGCTGTGACATATTTTTGCCAAACGCCCAATGCCTCACCCCGCTGCCGCAAGCCCAACGAGCCCCACAGGCCCCACAAGCCCCAACTTTCCCCAGGCCGCCCAAACCAATACGCCGTTAAGTTACCCGCTGCCAATGATCCTGAAAAGGAAACGGCACCAAAGCGAGTCGCAAAAGGGTGTTTCAAATGGGTGCTGCGTAGTTGGCCAAAAGGCGTCCTGGTTGCGAGGGGTCTGCTGGGGGTGTGGGTGGCTGGTTGTGGGCGTGTGTGTATAGTGAAAATCGGTTGCGGGCAACATTTGTTTTGGGCTACAGCACAGCAAATGTGCAAAAATGAATATGGCACAAAAATATAAACAAAAAAAAAAAAACACAAAATAACAAGCAAACAAAACACAAAAAAATAAAAGAGAGAATAAAAAAAAACAAAGTAAGGCAAATGGCAAAAATCTGTAACTGTAACTGCAACATGGCATGAACTTAATCTGCTGCCGATTGTTTTTGCTGTTGTCGTTGATGTTGATTTTGTTGTTGCTGTTGTTGCTGTTGTTGTTGCTAAGGGTTTGTTGCTCAATTTGTAGCCCATGCATGGCAGCAGCTACTTTGGCAGAGGGAGAGTCGTAGCAGAAGATGGAGCAGCAACCGAAGCAGCAGCAACGCCAATCCAAACCAAATACCGCCGCTTTTTCAATATTGCGGCAACAATTTTCATCGTTGTTTGTATTTGCCAGCGTTGTAATAATGAAAGCAACGATTGGGGCGTGTTACAATCCCTACCAGCCCCCCCGCACCCCCTCCACCCGCTCATTGTATGGGTTTCGGGTTGCGGCATTACGCCGTTGCAAATGGCGGTTAACGGCTTTTTGGGGGCAGGCGTCGGGCGTTTTGTGTGGAGGTCAGCTCTCCCGGTTCGGGGTGTTCATTTAATTGAAAACAGCGAGGCAGCACTTAAACTGAAACCGAAAACAGATGGAAACGAAAAACTTGCAATAATTGCTGAGAAGGCGCTTAAATCGACTTGGGATCCCAAAGTTCCAAGTTTGCAGCAGCTAAAGTTCAACCCGTCCTCAAGTGTGCAGCTAATGAATTCTTCATAGAGTTAAATACGAAAGTTATTGGCCAACTCTCTCAATTAACAGCACATTAAAACATGCAACCGAAATGAAGAGAATATCAGGCCGTAAACAACATTTACGCAAATCCACTCGGATCGAACATTATATTGGACGGGTAGATAAACTGAATTAATTATTAAGCAAGCATCTTTTGCTTGGTAATCATTTTTTAATAACATTTTTATAGACAAAATTGTGAGGAAGTACCCAATTTCCGGGTTATATAGATACAATAAAAACATTTTAAGCCAAATATTTAGAGGTCATCTTATTTTATATCTTTCAAGTTGAAGAATTCAATGGATGAAATATGATTCTTATTAAAAATATATAGATATAATAATATGAATATTTCAGAATCAGTTTTTTAATGTGTTAGATCCCTTTCAACATAAATCAAACACATTTGTGGGAAAATAATCGAAAATATTCCATGTCAAATATTTACCATCAAATGTATTTGATATCTTTTTAAATTTGAGTATTTTAATGGGTAAAATATATGGATATATATACAAAAATTAATATGAAATGTAGCATTGGTTTTAAATGTTTTCCAACTATTAAAGGTTTCATTTTTTATTAGATTTACAAAATATCAATGATATGTATTTCATCATTAGTTTTCTAATGTATTCCTTTTAAATATTTATTTCTCTATCAGAAATTGTGGTAAATCAACAGTTAAACTGAGAAACCAGATACCTTCACTGAAATGTTTCTATATTTATATCAATTTAAATGTGATACGAGTTGCCGAGTGCGTACTTAACAGCCATTGCTGATATTTGACAGTGTAACCTGATATTTTTGCTTGTTGCAATTGGCGGCGCCATTCCTTTGTGCAACTCACGCCTACACATCGGGCAATGCGCTGCTGTTGCACACATGTGTTATCTTTAGCCGTGTATATACATATATATATATATGTATTTGTATATGTGTAGAGCTCGCCCCTATGTGTAGAGCTCGTTTGTAAACAAGCAGCGCAAAAGGATACAATGGCAGGCCGGGCGCATGACAGCCCAGTGGGTGGCTTGGTGTGGACAAACAGTCCAACCAGCGGCGAGCGGCAAGTGCAACTGAGCTCGTTGAAACGCATGCCATCCGTTGTTGCGTTAATGGCAAAGAGTTGAGCTGGTGCTATTTGCCACCATATCTATCTGCCCTTATCCCTTGCTTTGCCCTGCGTTGGCAGCAGCAGAAAACCAATAAGTCAAACGACCAAAAAGGCTTAACGGACTATAAAAAGGAAAAGGCAACACGAAAGAAACTCAGCACAAAATTACAACGGTTGCAAAAAAGAAATAAATAAATAAAAAATAAAAAAAATTAAATAATGGCAGCGCGTTGAAGAAATAACCAGATTGGCGAAAACTTTGCTTAATCCGACGAAGAAGAAATGCTCTTAGCAAATGCTGGGCAAGTTGAATAACAAATGTGTTCTTGAATCAAATAAATGTGTATCTTATGCTTATTTAAAATATTTGAATATTGGACTTGTCTCCATTTAAGAAAAATAAAATAATATTTAAAAATTGTAGTCTGGGCACTTAAATTATTTCTTAGCTAGCTGATAAACTGTTTAACGGATTCAATTCGTTTTTTTTGGAAGCCAAAAATCCATATTAAAAGATAATTATGAAACAGTTCTGCACCTGTCCGTATTAAGTAAAGAGAGAGAGAAAAAAGATCCATTCTCAACTTGAATTAAACTTAAATTTCCTTTTCTATCAAAACCAGTTAAGTGATAAACTTAAATAACATCGGTTCGAACTATAGACTGAACAACTATTGTAGTATTTTTTAAGTCATGTTTTGTGGTAGATTTGGCACACGTTTACTTTTTATATATAGAGAGATATATATCTATCTACTTCACAACCTTTACTGGCTATATTAGAATGCCATAAAACTCGTAGAAAGAGCATCGCTGGCAATAATAACAACACGTGCTGTTGTTGACTGTTTTGTGCTGTGATTGCCGTATAGCAGTCAAGATCTATGAGCTGCCGTTGTTGTTGTTGCTGTTGTTGTTGCTGCTGGTACTGCTGCTGCTCGAGCAGCTCGTCCAGCGACCCATTTGTGCCGAGTGTGTGACAATAAAATGTTTACTGATAGGCAACAGCAGCAACAACCACACGAATGAGAAACCCGGTCGAGCAATTGAATGTGGCACAAACTGCTTGCCGGATGGCTGGCAATGTCTCACTGTGTGTGTGCTTTTGCTTATATACATATATATATATATGTGTGTGTGTGTGTGTGGGTGAGCCTGTCATCTATTAAAAAAGGTTGCCAAAGCAAACTAAATTGCAAGCAAAAAGCAAAGTCCGGCGACTATTATAAATAATAAATGCTGACTGGTCAAGCCAGCGTTGAGTCTAGAGAGTCTACAGTTGAGTCCTTATGCAACCCACACCTACACCACACTAACCCATACTGCAGCAGCACACTGCCTGCCCCTTGCTCCAAGTCAAACCCAAGGCGCAACTTTCGGCGCCGGCTGAGCAAAAACAATTTGCCATGTTTTTTTTTTTTTTTTTGGTTTTCTCTCTTTTTTTCCTGGCTAACGCGCCCTTGGCTCATAAATCTCAACCAAGAGTGAAATAAAGCTAAACGTAGCGGAGCAGATACGACAACTGTGGGCTCTGCTTGGGGTTTGGGCTGCTTTTGGGTGCTAGGCACCTGGCAAATTGATTTGTTGGTTTATTTGGCTACCTTTACGTCCCGCCCTTCCCCTCCCCCACCAATAAGTCTGCGAGGGCGAGGCCTGTTTGTGTCATAAAATACGACGACGGGATGTGTTATATGAAGTGTCCTGCCCCAAAATGACATTACGATGAAGTGTAGGCAGCTGCAGGCGTCGCTATAAAGCAATTTACAATTGTGCCCCAACCCATCCCCCATAAGATTACAACCCCCTAGCGTTGCCCTTGATCGATTCAATTAGACGGCCAGCCGCCTAATGTCTTTAATTTAAATCAATCAATCAATCAATCTAGCCAGCTAGCCAGCTATCAATCCCCCCACCTTATTGTTATTTTAGTTTGGAGGTTTTTCTACTGTTTTCCTTCCGTTTTGCTTATTTTTGTTTTGTTTTTTTTTTTTTTTTTGGGCAACAGCTTATCTAGCCTTCATTTTTATTCGGGTGCTTTTAGCTTTGGCTGGGCTTAGTTTGAATTGATTGGGCCGCCTTTAGGTTTTGGCCCTGACCCACTCTTTCCACAGATGCTTATGCTGCTGCTTAGTTTTAGGCAGCGGCTTACGCATTTTGGGCCTTTTGTCTTTTTCGGCTAAGCTACTTAATTTATTTGACCCTATTCATGTGTCTATTCTGTGCAAATTTTTAAAGCGATTCCTGAGCTGATATCAAATTGCCAGCAGCTTCCAGTTGCCACGCCCTCTCAGTAAAAGGTGAAACAGCACATGACCTGCATTTATATTGTCCACAGGACTCATGATAGTGTGCATGTGTGTGTGTTTGTGTGTGTGTGTGTGTGTGTTTGCTTAAGTGTGTTTGCTCAAGTGTATGTACTCCGATGTCGCTTTATCTGATTGCCGTTTACATTTTGTACTTTTTGGATTTAGGATGTTTGCATTAAATCGAAATTGTGAACTCTGTGAATTTCTCAACTTGTCTAAAAGTCAGTAGGGGTTTCACTACTTACTGAATTATTGTTCAACTTGAATTTGCTAAAATTGCAGCTAGATAAAATATGAAATAAATAGTTTTATCTTTCATTTATCAGAATAAATTCATTGCATGAAATTGAGTTGAGTTTTATAAATGGAACACGCTGGCAATTGCATGACTTGCGTCTTGACTTGTGTGTGCCTGTGTGTGTGTTGCAGAATGATTTTTCCTTTTAAATTCACTTACCATTATTTTCAACATTGTAGTTTATTTGATTTAAGCCCGAATTTCTTTGTATTTTCATCAGCCTTAAAGACATCTAAATCATATTATTTCTTCCTTAATTATTCTAAATATTTTTTCACTTAAGTCTATAATCTATTCGAGCCTTTAATAATTTAGTGAAGCAGAAAAATAATCATTCTGGCAGAGGGATAAACAATGTACATTTTCCTGGCCTACTATTATTTTTGGAAGTCCCAATAGTCCACGAATAAAATATTATTAATATTATTTTAACGGATTCCTGTGCTTAGAAAATGGAATCGATTACTTTATAAAATGTCAAAGCACAGATAGGCTGTCGAAATGGAGACGATTGAGATTTGGAGAACGTTGTTTTGATTGCATGACCTGCATATATGCAGCGACGCTTCGCTTGCTGGCATTTGCTTGCAATCTTTCAATAATTCATGGTGCAATCAATAACGTAAACTAACAACACGTGCCTCTAACAGCATTTGAACGGCAGGCAAGGATTGAGTTAGGAGTTGTGGATGGTTACCATTCTTAACCGTTTGCTGACTGGCATTTTGTTTGCATTTAGCTACGATTCGTTTCACTTGCATATTTTGCCAATAAATTGCCGTGTGCTTTGTGCTTTGTGCTGCTGTCCTGTCAACCTTATCCTAACTTCCATCGATGTATGCCTGTATGCCGCATCGCTATCAAAATGTCAAAGTTCAATGTGCAATTTAAATGCAGCACACTGCAATTGGCTTTGCTGTTGCTGCCTCGTTTCAGGTGCACAGGACAAAAAAATAAATGCATGCAATTTGTATTTAAATGCGCCGCAATTTGCCGCAACTGCTCGAGGGAGGCGGGACGTGGCAGATTGGCAGAGTGGCCGACCCGGGGCGAGGAGGTAAGGAATATTGCCTGCGGCTATTTTTAATTGGCAAAATAAAAATGTGCACTGAACGAAAAATGTATGCATTTGAATTGCATGAAATGCGCGCAGGCTACATGTAAATTGAAAATTTATTGCGAAAAATCAACACTGCTCCAAAAAGTATACTATGGAAATGTAAATAGACTGCAGCACACACACACACACACACTTCGGCGCACACACACACACATTGAATGAGCGCAGGAAGCATCGATTATTCAAAACATCCGCAATTGCGCTAATCGACAATAGCGCCATCTAGTGCCTGCCAGTCGCAGTTTGTCAAAATCATTTCGAGTTTGGCTTTTTTGTTGTTTCTGTTGATGTTTGTTGTTGTTGCCCCTTTTTCTACTGCACAGTGTGTTAAGGCTTAGTGTCTATTGTCACACACGCACACTTAACCAAATACACACCCGCAGAGCGCACACACACACACACACACACACACACACGCACACATGCCCTCTTCATTCATATGCATGACGATGTGTCCATTTTTGTGGCTTGTCATTAATGCATAAAAAATGCTAATGGGGCCAACGTTTATGGCGTCGCTTTTGGCCAAAAAGGAAAAAAGGTGTAAACTGTTCATGCCAGTTGTTTTTGTTGTTTTTGTTGTTGTTGTTGCTATTGGGGTAAATGTGTTGTCGTAATGCCTTTTAAATGAAGTTGTGCGCCATTTGCCATTTGAAGTTTTTTTTTTTGTATTTTGTTGTTATTTTTCTTGTGATTTTTTGCACCGTTTGCACTGATGGCCAAAACACATACAGCCAAATTGACTTGCGGAATGGAATTATCCTGAATGGCAGATTAGTAGCAAGCATCTTGCCTCCGACTCTTGAAATGCTTAAGGATTTTTATAGCGTAATTCCAAGTGAATTGGCACTTCGACACTCAGTTACGGCTATACTACTAAGTAGTATCTGGAATAATGCCAGCACATGTCCGACTCTTGAGCAAAATGTCTTTAATAATGCAACGGGCTCGGAAACTCAACTAGAGCCAGAGATCGAAATGTGTTAGAACATAAAAAAATATTTCTGGGATGTGCGTATATTCTTTTATAGGATAATCACATAATATTTTAATTTGTACTTAATAGAAAAGCTTCTGGGATAAAATTAATATAGTAGAAAATAATTTCGATTTTTCTAATGGCTTTGTATGTGTAATTAATAAATTACGAGTATCAGATAATTTGGCTATATAATTGTAAGTGTCTTGCGCGTAACACATTGTTTTATTGAAGATCTGGTGCTGCTCTTAATACACGTTTTTGGCGACACCATTTTAATGTCATGCTGCCTTGTACCCAAACAATGTCCCAATGGAATACCAAAAAAAAAAAGGTTATTTCCAAAAGGGCGATATTCAATTTACCTTTTGTGACACTTTTAGGTGGCACATTCCGAGTTACTGACCCAAGTCAGTTGCTGAAGCTGTATCTTAATCTCCATCTTTAAATGTATCTGCACCACTGTAACTGCGCTGCAAATAAACATCAAGCCGCACTACAAAAAAAAAGAAAGAAAAAAAGAAAAAGATCACCACAAACCAACAACAACAAAAACAAAAGGAAACAAAAGCTTTTGCTGCATGTGCATGCGTGTGCCTCTTCCGCCAAGGTGTATCTGTTTGTGTGTGTGTGTGTGTGCTGTTTGTGAGTGTTTGTTTTAGTGTTACCTGTGCATCAGCATCAGTGGCGCGTAACGCGAACATTTTTCAAAGCAACACAGCAATAACGAACAATAACACACAGCTCAGATACAGATAAAGGATACGGGCGATGACGATGGTGATGGCCATGGCGATGGCACTCCTGGCATCTAACCCGTGAATGGAGTCCAGCTAGTCTCCTTTTTTCTGGGCGTGACACGAACATGTATGAGTTCTTCTCGCAAAGTTTTCAATAAGTGCATTTGAATACAGATTTTGGCTCTGGTTAGTTGACTTGGCGAAAAGTTGTCTGACTCAAAACAAAAAGTGAGTAAGTTTAGTAAATTATTTAGTTTTTGAGTGTGGACTGAAAAACAAAAAGAAATTAAAATTAAGTTGTCTTTAGATTCAGGTATTTCAGGTATAGCAAAGTTTAAAGCAAATGTGCCATGAATTATTTTAATGTCTTTTAATATTCATATCTAAATGGCCGTCAATAAATAACACCTTGTCGAGAAGGAATCTTTCTTTTTTCACTTTGCATAATATTTAAATTCTGTTAAAAATAAGTGATATACACCAACCAAAGAATTATTCATAGTTTCTGATTCCTTCATATATCTCGAATATTGTGACTATATTGTGACCACTGAAAGAGGAGCAACATTCCTTAACAGGCCATAACAGGCACGAGCCCAGCACTGATGCCTAGTTGCTAGTTTACTTTTGGTCCAAACCGCGACCCAAAGCGAGTGCAGCGTTGAGTTCATTTTACATGGAAGTTTTCGATTTATTTGCCGCTGCGCTGAGCACGAGGTCATATGGCTGAACGGAGTATACAGGGATAGGTGTTAAGCGGGGCAGCAGATTGGGGCTGGAGGTGTAGTTGGTGGTGGCAACTTCAGTCAAAATGGCAATTTATCATTTTGTGCTTAGACGTGCGGCAGGTAAAGAAATAAAACGATACGAAATGAAACCAAATGAAATGAAAGGCGGCATGTGCGCCACGTATTTTTAGATACTAACAAGTGATAAAAGGCCAGCACGCAGCTGACTAAAACACACACACACATACACACACAGACGCACACACACCTGTATATTACTGACAAACTAAGGTACGACTCTGACACCTGCTGCAAGGCAGGAGAACTGTTAATGGCCAGACCACAAGCCAAGTGTGAGTGTGTGTGTGTGTGTGTGGAAGCCAAAGGCAAGGGCAAGAGCTGAGCTGCTGACGTGGCATTCCACGCTGCGTATCCATCAATGTCTGCCCCATGTCGTCCTCATTGGCTGCTCTGCTCTCCTGTCTGCTGCTGACGTGCCTGCATTAAGCAGGCCCCACAGAACATGGCTCTAAAAAAAAAAAGAAAGAAAAGAAATGAAAGCGAAAAAAAAGAAAATGTAAAGAAAGAGCGAAAAAATTGAAAGCCTTTTATATGCGTCTGGGTTTGAGTTTAGGTTTTGGTTTTTTGCGCAGCCCCAACAGAAGCTGCTAAATTTTTTGGCAATTCAATTGATGGCTGGCTTCGTTACCCAGGCACCCAGACCTCAGCTCAACCCCAAACAAAACTGTGCACGACCTCGGGGCGTTTGCTTTTAAATGTGCCGCGCCACTTAGCGCCTGTTTCCTGCTCCTGTCCTTGCCACTGCCACTGCCACCGCCACTGCCACTGCCACCGCCACTGCTTCTGCCTTTTCCTCGGTTTCTGCACCGCACCGAAACGCCCCAATAGCCCGCGTGCATTGCGTGGTTTATTAGCTGATCCTACCGGCTTGACAAGCCACTTTTGACGCCAGCAGCTCCGCCATCAGTGGCGCTCCCCTAAAAAACAGGAAGTCTTAGGCGGTAATTTACTTTTCAGTGCCCCAACTGGCAAATTATGCAAGATTTTGCCTTCATCTTCACACGGATCTTGCCCCGCGCTTCGTCCGGCCACGTTTCGCTGCCTTTGTTGAGTTATGTTGGCAGCTTACAGTTTTTGCGACAGCCTTGATGAGGAAGCACTAAAATTCTTCAAAAGATTCAGCACTCTGATTTTTGTTTATTGGGGGCCAGGCCAGAAAAACTGACTCGCTGACGCAAGTGATTACATAAAAGAAATAAACGTTTTTGGTTTAGTTTTTTGGAAGCCATTTCAAAACGGTGTCTTTATAAAATATGAAAACTGTTTTCATGATTACCGACGCATAAGAAATTATTTTGAAGTTATGATTAAGCACCTTATCAGATTTGCTAAGGCACAGTGACATCTTTATAGAATATATCTCTCTTTAACAAAAATAAAATATATTTTAAATATTGTGAAGAGAAATGCAAAAAGAAATGTGATATAAACATTTTTTTTTGTCTGTAAGCTACAAAGAACCAAAAATCGTATTATTGTGTGCTGGAATTCGCTTTTGATTTTGCAGTTGATTTCTTTGAGTAGATAATCCGTATGACATTTTATGCAATATTCACATATTTCTCAACTATTTCAACTAGAGTGTACCACTACTCAACTACTAAACTAAAGTGGCACTCACTGCATTTCTATTTGATGTAAGTATCTGCTTTTAGTTTTATTTATTTTCCTGAAATATTTCTAAAGCACTCTTGAGAGTTTCATAATAGAAATTCCTGCTATAATAGCACATTTCTGTTGCGATAAAGTTGAGCTTAAAGTATGTTCCGGCTCTCATGTTCCGCATCAGTTTCTGGCTCAGTTTTGGGTTACAGTTTCAGCCAAAGTCACAGTCACAGTCAGGCAGCCAAGATTAAGTTCTTCTTGGGTGTCAAGTTAGGGTGTCACCCTTCGACTGTCTCACCTGGCACAAACAATTTCGACACGTGCGGGCTTCATTATTTGCCAAAATTGTCAAAGTTTTTTGCCGTTTGATGCGGGGATGCGGGAAGGCGATTTGGAGCGGGGAATACTGCTTTTACTTTTATGATGCTTTTTATTTAGTCAATGACTTTGACGTCGACAACTTTAATCGAAAACAATTGGAGCTCGCAGCAAGCAATGAAAGCAGGCAGCAAGTACGATGTTTAGGCCAGGTAAGGTGTGCGCCTCTTGCGTTTTGCTTAATGCCGCGTAAATTGTTTCGCAGCAAAAGTTTTGCGCATTTCGCGTTATCCTCCATTTACATATTAACCCAATGGGCCCCTGGGAATAGGGGCTGTTTCCAAAAATAGTTTTCAATTAGTGTTGTGGCGCCTGCAAGCTCAACTCCGATTCCTCGCCACCACCCCCCTCACCTTAGGGAGTTGTACTTAAGTTTATTTGGCCAAAAACTTTTGTCGAGCTCAGCGCAAATTATGCGCATTTTTATTGTACATCAAGCAGCATAAAGACCACACATATATATATGTATATATATATATGTATATATATATATCCACCTAGCCAGCCCCTCTGGAATTGTTTGTTGTTTGCTATTTGTTATTTGTTTATCTGCGGCCAAGTTTCTAGTGAATTAAAGTACAAGTGTTTTGCCAAATGAAACTAATTCAAAAAGCAAAAACTCTCTCCGCATCCAGCCTGTAATCATTTATGGTTTTTATGTGCTGGCTGCCCTTTTGTGATTTTTACTGCTGATTCATGTGGGTTAGTTAGACTGGGGTTTGGGGTATTTGGTGTCGTAGGACAAGGATTGGTTTCTATACGAGGCATAAATCATGAGCAGAGCCCCAGCTTGGCACATTTGTTGTGCCATATTTTTATTTTATTAGACCTTCTCTTACCTATGTACGTTGGGATGTGAGGATAGCTGCTGCAGTTTGCTTCGATCTGCCGCCTGCTGCCACATATTGTGCATAAATCTTTAATATTAAGTAAACATACATATAAATTTAAATTTATCGCTCACTTCGTATTAGTTCTCATATGTCGGAACAGAGAACAGAAAAAGTAACGGCTGTTTTAGCATTACTTTAAGTTAAATGGAAATCTATGGCTTTGTGGCTTATATTCTTTCATGCTGCTGCTGCTGCCACTGCTGGTTACAGATGGGGTGATGGTGATGTTAGCTGGTGTGCGAAATGAAGGATTAGACTGCTGTGAGATTATGCTCAGTTTGAGGTGAATGCGAAGCGACATTAGTGAGCCAATGTGAATAAAACATATACGGTTGTCTTTAAACCCATGGGTTGCCTTTAAACCCATGGGCATTTGAAGCTCTGACTGAAGCATTTTTAAATTATAGATTTAATATTTAGTTACCTACCTACCTAGCCTGTCTTAAGCTTAAGAATACATTGTACTCCTCAAGCCAACTAAACGTCTTCAGTTCATGCTAGAATCCGAGTTTATTTAAGTACATTTTAAGAGCATTGAATGGTTCGTAATCCGAACTTTAGCTACGCTTTTTATTATTGTATAATATTAAGCTATTAAAATTTTTAACTTCATATGATCCACTTAACAAAATTCTGCATAATTTCTTAATAACTCTAAAAACCTTTCCCATAAACCTTATTCAAAACTTCATACTTCACTAAAGAACTGCCAGAGTTGTCTTTATGTCTTTTATACTATGTTCGATGACGAAAGTAAGTCAAGGAAAGTCTATATTTAGTTGAGTACCGTCCAAAGAAGTAGATGGCAAAGAAGTAGATGGCAATATTAGCATTGTCACTCCTTGAAGACCAATCAAAACTTGCGGGCAATATAAAGAAACAGCTGAAAGCCAGTCAACATGCCAACAATTGGCCTTGTTAGTTAGCGTCAGCTCAAGAACTTGGTCTCAACTCGACGTGGGGGGTTGGAAGGGGTATTCGAACTACATATACCCATTTAAAGGAGTAAAACCTATGCCAATAACAGACCGGGCCGAAAACTTGATGGGTGTGTGCGCAACTGTACTTTTGACGCGTTCAGAAACCGCCTTCACTCACATATCCAATGAATCAGCTCAGTTGCAATTGCAGTGGATTTGCCCGCATTTTGTTTTCAGTTTTTGTTGTTGTTTTTTGTTTTCCATTTTTGCTTTTGATTGTTAGCGAGCGAGTTTTGAAACTTTGCTGCAGCTTTTGGCATTTTGTGTGCGCCAACTGCTGCAAAGGCAGTTTGACATTTAGCCCGGCATACAAAAGCAACAACGACAACAAAGGGCATACACAATGCGCACTTTTTGATTAGGAAAATAAAATGCCGCCAGGTAATCGTCGCTGCGGGCGCAGCCACAAAAGCCGCTCTTTCGCTTCGTTGACTGCCGTGATGGGTGGGGCGTGAAATCAAATAAATAAAATAAACCACAAGATGACGTCGTATCCATGGCAATGGTGCGAGTGGTGCGGGTGGTGTGGGCGTTGCTTTGTTTATTCGATAAATCTATTGCAAGGCGACCATCGACGAATCGGGCTAGAGAAAGTGGCTCAGTAACTGGCGGGCGTTCTAGCTGAGCGGGTAAGCGTAAGCCGGGAGTGAACTCCAAAGTGGTCTCAGCATATTTTGGCAAAGGCCATGGTGACTGGTTGTGTGTGTGTGTGTGAGTGTTTGTATTACATTTTATTATTGATGGCTCCACTTTAACTTGCAGTTGGCTTCGGCTCTGGGCTTCATTAAGTGGTAGACTCGGTGGACCCGCACCCAGCGCTCCGGTTGTGTGTTGTTTGGGACACGTTGGCAACGTTGTCACAGTTATGGATTCACCAACACCGCCAATTGTCATCGACGATTCGAACGGTTCAGCAATGGACGCCTGCTTCACGGCATTCGACAAGGATGGGTGCGTATGAAAGTGACAGCAAACAGTGACAAAAATAACAGTTAATTAAACATTCCATAACAAAAATATGAAAATAATACACAGTCATTAATACGAGCTTGGACACAATAGTAATATTGTTTTTCTCTTGATTAAAAAGCTGAACTTCTGTTTAAAACATTGACAAATTACAAATTGTTAAAAAAACGCGGCTTATATTAAACGATAAAAACACATAAAATCAAATTGAATGAAACCACAAAAACAAGGTGATGTGCCTGGATTTAAAAACTTTAATTTATGTGTATATTAAATAAATCCGTATATGTTCCATTAATACACACTAATTGCATAATTAATATACATTTACAAAAAATGTATTCAAGGTTAAAAAGGTTTAGAAAGAGTACTTCGTAAGACCTATAGATAAATCCATCTACGATATATAATGCAGCGTATGTTTATTAAACAAATCAGAGGCTTATAAAAATACAGAAAATTGATTTTAATTAGTGCCGTTGGGTCCAAACCAAAGCGATTTAATTGGTAGAAAAATAACCATTTACAAATTATTAAAGTGTGAAACATGTAAAAACAAATAAATAAATTGTTTGAATAAATAAACTAAATTAAGTGAATTAGCATCATCAAAGAACAGCATATTAAATATTGCAGCAAATGCCTGCATAAATTACATCACAGAATATGTAAATATTGAAAGTTTATATTGAAAAATAATCTAAATAGAATTATTAATACAATGTGAATTAGCTAAAATAAAAGTATTAAAACGTTTCATAAATTATTTATAATTGACAATTTCAACAGTTTTACGGTGCCATCCACTTAAGCGCAAATCAATAAACGTAATCGCATTAATTTTACCTTAATTAAACGAACACGAATTGAAAGCAGCTGCTGTGTGTGGGGAAGGACAGTTGCACCCCTCCCCCTCCAGAAAGTATGCTACAAATAAGTGAAATTTCATCGAAACTTAAAGCAATTCTACCAAAATGGCAGTTGCCTACAATGAGAAACAGCCCCAAAGGGCAACTACAGCAACTTTATCCACAAACCACCACACCCCGTTACACGCAATCCACAATCCCCAATCATTTCCTATCCCTACTCAATTCACCTGCTATAAGAGCCGCTCTCATCTGATTCGGAATTAGAAACTAACTTTATTTTGCTGCCTGTCTGTCGTTTATTTTCATGCCTGATTCACCTTTGTCACCGTCACCGTTGCCGTTGCCATTGCCATTGCCTGGCTACCTGGCTGCCTGGCTTCAACATGCCACCACCGCCTCACTCTCTGCAGAGATGACCGCTTGAATCTGGATGAGTTTACGCTAATCTGCCGTGCTCTGTTCCGCAACGACAAGGGCCACATCTACGATGTGCCACACGAACGCCTCGAGCAAATATTCGGTGTCTTTGATACAAACGGGGATGGCTTCATCGATAGGGAGGAGTTTAAATTTTGTTGGAATCAATGGATAAAAACGGTAAGTAAGCCTGCTGCTCATACTTAAAATATATATGTGTATGTACGCGAAGGAGTATGTGCTTGTGTGTGTGTATGTTGTCTGGCTTAAGCTTTAGTCCATCACCCACTATTATGAAGCGGTGTGCTGCCTGCTTGTGTGTGTGTGTGTGTGTGTGTTTCTCGTCACTCAGTGATTCATATCCGGGGACTCATAAAATCATAAAATGTGATAATAAAATATTTGTCAACGTTTTGCCAACGCGGAAGCTGCATCATAAAACCCCAACATATACACAACCCACACAAACACACACACACACACACAAACACACACACACACACACACACACACATACACATGTACACAAATTCGCAGTCATTCGCAGCGTTTGCAATCAAAGTGGCCGAGTCCCGGATTGTGTGTGTAATTCAATCCAGATCAGTCCTTGTTGTACGGTAAAATGTCGCTTACAGCAAATGTCACACGTCAGAGTATGTCTGGGTCTGGGTCTGGGTCTGGGGCTGTGCCTGTGTCTGCCTCTGTATCTGGGTGCATATTGGGGATTGCTTTCATCAACGTTGCCTACCCTACACATGCTATATGGCATATAACATGCCCCCAACTCCTTCAACTCCCATATCATATCCCTATATAGCTTTCGTCATCGTCATCGCCGTCGTCATCGTCATCATCATCGCACTGGCCGCACTGTCACGAAGCGTCGGCAGCGACAGCGACAGCGACAGCGGCGTATGCAAATGTGATAATCTGATGGTGGAACTGTCGTACACACACACGCACACACACACACATTCTTATACACTTCCAATGCCCGCACGTAAAGTGATAAAAACGCGTGACAAATAAAATGCCAGAGCACAGCGAAATGGAGCTGCATTCATTTGGTTAGCTTGTCGCTTGGCCTTCGCCGTCCACATTGCCAGCATATTAAAATATAAAAAAAATTTTTTTCGAATAATTTTATTGTAGTCTATAGCTTGCCGACTTCATCTACTGTATGGATATTTTTTTTTTGTTTTTTTTTTTGCTGAGCTTGCGCCTTGAACAATTCTTTTTGCATTTTTTCGTGCCTGCGCCACAATGTTGCCCACAGTCGCTGTCATAAAATTGCGTACGTGCTGTGCAAATTTTTGCTGTTGCATGCCCCTTAAACCTATTTGAAAGTTTTCGAGTGCTCTCTGCAATTGACACAGCTCCCAAGTAAATCAAAGAATTATAAAAAAAGCCACAAATCAAAACTTGAACATTTTTAGTCAATTTTTGTTCACATACAGTTAGCATCGAGTGTACAGATTTGGAGTTTAAAGCCGCATTTATACAAAATAAAAGTTGCGTTTGCGGTGGCAGATTTTGTCGTTAATGTCGTTTAATATAAATTACAATTAATTTAAATTTAAACTGAATTGCTAAGTTGGCAAACAAGAAAAAGTTTCTGATAAAATATTCACTCTTGTGCTTTTATAAGCAACTTTATTATATATTTCTTGAAAAAAAAAAGCACTGATAAATTTTTGAATAATTCTCTCTAAACCTAGTTAGAAACTGATTTAAGCCACACAAATATTTAGGATATTTATTTTATTTGTAATAATCAAGGAAATCAGTGGAAATCCTCTAGGAAAGCAAGCGTGGCAAACTTATCTAAATATAATACACATTTGCTATGATAATGATGTGCACGCTTCGAATTTGCCTTAATTTTATAAAGAAAACTTTTAAACTTTGCAAATTTGCTTTAATTTATGCGGAAAAGTTTTCTTCGCATTCCACTGCCTCAATCTGAAGTTAAAGTTCACACAATGGCAAGCATGTATGCTTCTAAAGGCTTGATTTTCCTAAAGGTGTGACCTCCTATTTGTGAGTGCCTTCAGCATATTACGTATACGCATGGGTGGTGGGTTGTTCGTTTTGTTTGGCTGCCTGTTGAACGAGCAGTCCCCTCGTTTGTCACGTGACAAATTATTTCAGAAAAATAATTTCGTTTTTGATATGCCATTTGAGCGATGATGATTCTCGAACAACAAACCGGTTTCCCCTCCCCAATCGCACCACGTCTCCTTCCACCAAGTGCAGCACTGAGCGCCTGCCAAATTGTGTAATATTGCATAAAAATTTATTAACGTATAAAAAAATCTTCCGGCAGCTGATATCATAATAAAGGGAACACTTAAAAAATGGCAGACCTACTCCCGTCTCCATCCCCGCAGCCCTTGCACCCACAGTTATTTTTGCGTTGGCTTGCCAAAAAATAACAACAAGCGCCAAAAAAAAATTGCTTCCCATAAAATTGACTTTTGTTTGTATTTCCGCATGAATTGCATAAATGGTAATTTTGCAGTTTAATGTTTGCGTGAAGCGCGCACAGCCAAAAAAAAAGGCAGAAAAAAACAACAACAGAACCAAATAAAAATAAAAATAATAATAATAACAACAAGGCAAACGAAATTTGCATAATAAACAAATCAAATGATGGACGAACCGAGAGGGAGGCGAACTTAGAAGACCCAAACTTGCGCCACATTCAAATTAAATAAACGCATAAATAGAACATTTAACGCCCGTAAATCATTTGCACTGTGCTCTAAATGTTTTGCGTGGTTTTGCGGCATGCGACTATGTGTGTGTGTGTGTGTGTGTCCATTTGGTAGTGAAGTATGAACCGATTGAAGTGTCGGAAACGGAAATGAACGCAAATTTATGGAAGTAATGCGGCTGGCTTTCATGTCCGTACTTAAAACAATCGATTGAAAGGTAGACAATAAAAGGGTAGAACGTGGAATTCCCATTCCCCCAGTTGCGCCTAATTTAAAAGGCATAATTCAATCGAATTTTATTTACATTTTGATGATTTTATTGTGTGTTCGCATTGCAGTCACTTTGTAAAATGCGTAATTTATGTGCTCAAATGTGCAGAAAATGCGTTTTAACCAACTGCACAAAAGGTGTGTCTAGAGTGGGGCCCGTCTCTGTATGTGTAAGTGAGTGTGTGTGTGTGTGTGTGTGTGTGTGTGTGTGTGTGTGTCTATATTTGTGTACGAGTCCTGCTGTGCTTCGAAGCGTAAAATGCTGCGGTCTCCGTCGAGCAGGCCACAATCAGCAGCCAAGCAGCGCTTTTGATTAGGGGCATAGTGCACGAAAATGACCTTTTTAACTGAAAGCTTAAGTGCTGGAATTGAAGGCGCCAGCTGATGACGAAGGGTTGAAGAGTTTCAGTGGGACGGCTTTGTTGAAATACATGCTTATTAATTGACAAAGAAAACTTACAGCAAATTAATTTTCCATTTTGGGTTATGAACGACCTTTTTTGAAGGAAGATATGCGGAAGCTTAAAATAATAAAAGTTATGATAAGAACTCGGAATTTTCTGAATTATCAAATATCAATAACATATAACAGTTACAATAAACATTTGAAGAAGGGAATATGTTTCAAACTTAAATAATAATTTGTCATCCGATTAGCGAAAAGAATATAATGATGAGGATACTAAGATGACAATGTGCTACTTATTTGCTAATTGGAATTTAAATTTGATAAATATTTATCATAATTTCATTTCGTTACCTTAATTGCAAATATAATTATATTTATATGTGAGATTAATCTCCATAAAAATGTTGCTGCAAATTTAAACTCCCAGTTGACATTTATAATAGATATGGATTTAAATGAGATTATTACAAATGTATCTTCAAAATGAATCTTTTGCCAATCTCCATAAAAATGAGTAGCAAATTTTCAACTTCAAGTTGACCTATATAAAATAGCGACATTTATATGCTATTATTATAAATGTATCTTCAAAATGAATCTTTTAGCAATTTCCATAAAAATGCGCAGCAAATTTAAACTCCAAGTTGACATTCATAATAGACCTGTTGCATTTAAGTATGTATTTGCTTGCTCATTTGCGGGCCATAAATGTTTTAACAGCTCAAAACAAAAGTCGAAAAATTCTGAGAATCGCATAGAACAGCAGCTGTTGTTGGCAGTTTCTTTTTATGTTTGCTTCAGCTTGAGTTCCCATATCCTTAAACAGTTTTATCTTCATATAATACATTTATTGCCACCTGCTCTTGAGCCATCGCGTAGTCGTAAATTGCCAGCGCTTATATGTATATAATATATATATATACATATGTATATATATATATATATTTATATATTTGTAGGTTATATGGGCCCTGGAACATTTCTTGAACCGTAATATATCATAGAAGGCGCGTCATCATATAGTTCATTGAACCCCCAACCACAAAGCGACTTAAAAATCTTCAACAGCTTTAAGTGTCTTACAATGTCTACCGTTAATCTTGGGCGCACTTACTTATACCCAAACACACACACACACACACGCGAGGGTGGTTTTGTGTGTGTGTGCTTGTGTGTGGTTGAGGTGGGTCGCGCTCCGGCATCGTTTATAATGTCTTCATTTATGGCACAATGTGCCACTGTGTTTTTTTGTGCTCAGTTACGCACCGACACCGAAATACATGGCCACAGGTTCTGGAGCAGTTGGTAGGGGGGGCTTGGGGTGCGAAGAAACACCGCCACCCAGTTAGTGCCAAAAGTCGCCCTACGACTTGTCTGCTCATCGAGCGGAAAATAATATCTTGCTATAAATTTCGCTCCGTTTTTGTGTCGCGTGTCCAGAGCGCTTAATTTTTTTTTGCTTTCTCTCTGGTTATTTTCGGGATTCCCAATCCTGAATGTCAGCGTTCACCGTTCGCATCCTCAACTGATGAAAGTTTAACGACCAAAGTTGACACGCTGCGGCGATTATTTAGAAAGTTAATGACTTATAACATACAAAAAGCACCAGCAATGAGAGAGAAAGAGAGAGAGAGAGACAGAGAGAGAGAGAGAGAGAGAGAGAGAGAGAGTATAAGGAAAAGAAGTTGATTTAGAGGCGCTAGAGTGAGAAAATTGTTGGCAGCTGAGCAGTTTTTGTTTAATTGGATTGGTCAGTTGTCTGACATGAAAAATGTTTTTCCAATAGAAAAAGCTTTCCAGCTCAAGCTTCATTTAATCAAAACGAAGCAGAGAACGGTTGAAAAAGATTTGAGAGTGGGACTGTGATGATAAAAATATTGCAAACTAATGCGTTAACAATTTAAATTAACACTCAAGATACTTTGTAGACTAATAGTAGCTATTTTATATGTGTCAAATTTTATACATGTGAAGTTAAAAGAGATTTGAAATCAATTTGTCAAAATCGGTTACAAAATTTAAAACTGCTTCTTAGCGTGATATTTATCTGTACAAAAACAATCATTTGAAATAAACAAATAATTTTTAGAAGTAATTCACATTTTATTATACTCACTAACTGTTCGGTTTTTAGGATAGATTCAATAAAAATATATAAAACGGATAGTCTAAATTTGCACTAAATAAAAAATAAAAATATTGAAAAATATAAATTTGATTCTTATTCATTCAGCATTTTATTTCCCACCCTTTCCAAAATCAGTTATACATACATTGAATAAGAACATAAACTCAGCAATAAGCTACATTTTGAATGGCTTGCAGATTAAAGGAATAGTTTGTTCAAATACTTTATTGTATTTTATTTTTTTTTTAAATTTTATATTGGAAGTAGAAAACTGAAGTCTGTTTGATTTGAATCAAATTAAAATGTTCGTAAGCAATCTTAGTATTTGTTATATATCCGTTGTGATAGCTAAGATGACACATCAATAGCCACAAATGTGATTGGTCTGATGCTGATTATCGGAATAATTTGTACAAAAGTTTTCGCTTAAGCCGCTTATTGGCGCATGAGCCTCTTGGCTTGTTGGCTCGTTGGCTTGTTGGCTCGTTGGCTTGTTGGCTTGGTGAGCTCGTGCCAGTGATATGTCAAAATACATACGTATGTACATATGTACATAATGCCGGCTGAAGTGAAGTTTGGAATGCGCAAAGCTTATTTATAGTTAGTTTTCGCTAGACGCTCGTCAGGGAGTTGGCCAACAATTTCTGGTCCCAGTCAGCCGCATAAATTGTATAATGTAATTTTCTGCGCGTCCGCAAACCCACAAACTGTCAGCGACAATGTTTCGCTGCTGTCTGGCCTGTGTATGTGAGCAGTATGCCAAAAAGGATATATATAGTCGCATATAACTGTATGCAGCGCGTGTTGGGTTAGGGGAGTGGATCTGGCAAAATGGCAGGCACAGAACCGCCAACTTATGCAACAATTTCAAAACGGAAATTGCTTTAGCACCTGCCTCACACATAGGCTTAGCTGTCTGAGAGAGCACCCGTGTGTGGGTGTGCCTGGGCACGTTTCCCTCTTGGCACATACTTCAATATCACGTTGAATTTCATTCGATTCGTGAACCTTCTCCTCGGTTTTGGCTGTTTTAGACCTGGGACTTTGTCGACGTCACCATTTGCCGTACTCATTCGTTTAGCTTGCCAACTTTTTTGGCACTCACACACACACACACACACACAGTCAAGCACACCACACACATACACACACAACCACTCACCCACTCGGCGCACACTTTGACAGTTTGTCTGCAGCTCCCAGAATCGATGCGCAGTTAAAAAAAGTTTGACTTTAAATTCAATTCCATGTGATGTTTATCTTACAGAATTGTTGCTATTAAATAAAATTTCATTCAAACATTATTCACCTTTAATAGCACGATAAACTTATTTATTTGAATACCAGTATTTTTTTTAAGCTTAAAAACTTTATTCTTTTAAGAATCCAAACATTTTTAAGACAAGTTTTTAGATGTTAGTTGTTTAATTACTTGTTAATCAATCTAGCGTTGCTCTCGCAGAAACCAAATCAAGTAATTAAATTATTTTTATTATTACAACATTCTTTAATTTTAACTTCAAATTTTTTACTGTGTGCGGGATAAGCAACCCCGAATACGGCAACGCTTTTGGGTTCTACGGATTTTGAAATTTATTCAGCACTGAAATTGACTCGAAATTTCGTATGGCAACAGCAGCCAAATGACTGAAACTTTCTACTGTTCACACATGCAAGCGATAGATACATAGAGAGAAAGAGAGTCAGAGAGAGAGAGAGAGAGAGAGAGAGAGAGAGAGCGAGAGAGAAAGCGAGAAAGAGAGAAAAAAGAGGGCAGAGGAAACGTTTGGTAGGTGTACCAAAGATATTTCTATAACTTGTTCCCTTTTGTTGGTCCTGACAGAATCGGGCTGATGTGTAATTTGAATTTAAGATTTGCTGTGGTTACCAAAAGGTGCCTTGTCTTGTCTTGTCCCCGTACCCCGCACACCGTAGCCCGCACACCGCAAACCATTCCCCTGATATGGGTGTCTCATCCGCAATGTGTCTGTGGGCTCCGTTCTCGACACTCAATAATTAATTTAACCGTAACATATTTGCCAGCTAAATGAATGAACAGAAATTCGTCCGTTTCTCCTGTTGCTCCAACACACTTTAAGGTGCAGCACTTCTCGGAAATTGCCCAGCACTTTAATCAAACATTCATAGTTTTAACTTTAAATTAAACTGCGGCGCCAGTGGGTCGTCTAGAATATGGAATGGGTGGTGGTGGCCATAACAATAAGTGCTTGGGCCAAGGGTCAGTTGTTTGCATTAGCCAACAGTAAAGAGCGAGAAATCTGTGGATGAGGTGCGTGTTAATTTGCCAACTTTACTTAAGCAACGGGGAGGCTCAGCTCATCAGAAACATCAATGGCAGTGGCAGCTGCGTCAAATGGTTCATAATTGGATGCTGCTGCTGTGATTTCTTGTGGCCAGAATTTCCAGGAGCTGGACGAATTTCAAGTGCAAATTGTGGCCTAAATTGAGAGATAGAGAGTTTTGATGCCTAACTAACATGTTGAGCAACTAAACGATGAAAGTTTACTTGATTAAACTAAGGAAAGTAAGGAGGAGATTTAAAATATTAAATTGAATAATATATGATTTTTGTAGATCAATTATGTTATACAAAAGTACATTTAAAGAATTTTAAATGATTAAATGAAAGTATTATTAAGAAAAAACAGCTGCATTGTATACCCCTTCCGATAGCTCATTATTATAATCAGCATATTCTTTATTGAGTTAAATACGTTCTACATAAATATAAATAAATAAAAAAAAATAATGTTCGGTATTTTATAAAGTGCAAAGTGAATTATCAAAAATGTAATTTATGTTATTTTTATTTAAATCGAATCAATCAATTATTAGTCAAATCAATATCGAGCATTTTATATTGACATAAATTATCTTGTTAGCCGCCTTACTTTACCTACTACCTGCAGAGCAGTTCAACTTTGGGCCACTTATGGGCTGTTAAGCCATTTGGAGCACACCTAATCCCATGCGTGATAAATGTTAAGAGCAAGAGCCACTCACACACACTCATACAAGGGCACATAGAGTGCTGCAAACTCGCAAATTGATACATTAACTACCTCTATCCGGCCATTATGTCTAAGTATGCTAACCCAAAACTATGCTCAAAATGCGTCCTATGTTCAACATGCAAATGTAAATCACTTCCGCAACTATGCGGCGCCAATGCACCGCTGCACCTCTGCATTACGATGGCGCAGAGGCACTAATGCTTACCACTGCCACTGCCAACGGGCGATAAATCATCAACTGCTTAAGCGTTGTCTGCCCCATAATAGCAACAACAACTAACCTTACCCCTAAGCGCCCCTCAAGCAGCCAGCAGTTTCACTTTGCTTGCCACCTGCTTCTGCCGCTGCTGTTGCTGCTGCTGCTGCTGCTGATGCTTACTCACGTTGGCCGATTTAAAGCATTTAGCTGGGTGACATATTTTAAACGCTCTGCCAACAGTTGCAGCAGCTACACAAATCAAAGCATGCAACAACAAGCGACAAACAACTGATTTCCAGCGATGGTAAACTGTTATCCGCATCTTGATGCAATAAAATGCATATAAAAATGAGATAATTGATTTCGACATGTTTTTTTTTTATATATATTTTAGAAATATTCAAATTCAACCAAAAATATGATTAATAGTATAAGTTATGCATATTTACGTAAATTATTTGATGCATTACTCAATTAAATTTACTCTGAATATTACTAAAATAAAGAATTCGTTGGGTTCTATGTTATGTTCAAATAATTAGCAAAGGCGTGATATGTATATTGAAAAATGTAATACATTGAAATTTGCTGCGCGTTAAATATATTGCTATCTAATATAAATAAATATTAGACAAGAAAGAAAGATTATCTTTGGCACTACCCATTTAGACTGGAGTTAATCAGCTGGTATTCGAAATATTATCATCCTTCAGTGAGTAATAACTTGCAAATTTAGATGTGCTGAATTCACGTGTCACGTGTCACGAGCCCATCACTAACAGACAGCTGCGTGCAACGTGCTAGTGCTCCTGCTGCTGTTTCCATTTCTGTTCCACTTCCAGACAAATGTGAGTGTGTGTGTGTGTGTGTGTATCCTACGTCTGTGCGTCTGTGTTTGCGCATAGATCATAATCATTCATAATCAGCGTGCACATAAATAACAAATTAAAAGCGCTTCACTAATTTTAAATATGCTCGAACATAATCAGCTTAGACGACGAACGCTGTCAAGTCTGCTGTTGTTTTTGTTGTTGTAGCTGCTGCTGCTGCTGCTGCTGATGATGGGAGCCTCTTTCATAGTAGGTACTCTATACATGGTGCTCCATACAGCTCTGTGCTGCCAGTCAAGATAGCAATGGCGAAACCTAACGAGCTCTTTGCTCCCATGTGTGCGGAGGGTACTTTTTTTTCGAGAGGTTTTTTGACTGGCTTTTACTTCATTTAAAACGCATTTATAATGGGCGGCGACAAAAAATAAAAATGAATAAAATGAAGAAACTCATCAGTACACACACAAGCACACACACACACACACACACACACATACATACACACACGCACTAATGCACATGTATACAAATTTCTTTGTAGCTTTTCATGTTTGTGCTTATGTACTTTGGCCCGACGTCTTTTGTGGCGTCTGCTTCACTTACTTTGTCCATACAATTTTTCTTAAAATTTTTCGTGGCTGCTCATGTTACCAACTTAATGCCCTAGCAAAGAGGGTATTATAAATTTGGTATGCAAGTCAGTTTATTACAAAAATAATATAAAATATGTTCTGTATACTTGAATAAGCTTTTTTGAAATTTTTGTGGGTGAACGACATATTTTATTTGTAATGCACCTCGATTAAATAGCTTTCATTTGTCGGAAATTAAGTTATCAAATTAAAAATATTACCAAATGATATAACTGAATGGTAACTGATAACTACCTTAAATTGACATTCAGCTTTTACAAATATACTTAATAAAATTCATATTGATTTGATTTAAGATTCATACTCAAAATATATGTAGAGCATTTATAGTTCGAGCTTGCCGAGTTTTGGCGATACTTTCATGAATTTTGTTTGCTCTTTCTAATTCGATGTATTATTATCTCGCTCTAACGTGTTCACTTACTTGTCCTCTCTTTCTCGCTTTCTTGGCAGATTGTGCGACCGGTGAACGCGTTTCTCATTGTTGATGTACAAAATGATTTTATAAGTGGTTCCCTGGATATAAGTAATTGCAGTGCACAGCAGCAAGGACATGAGGTGAGCCCTAGAGTCGCTGAAGACGAAAAAAAAAAGAAGAGAAGTGGAGCTGGCAGCTGCGACCCGTGAGTTGTGGCCACAGACAGGGCAGCTTAGCCCTGCTCGACGATGGAGCGTGTGGGAGTGAAGGGTGGGTTGGGGCAGTGAGACGGCGCTGGCAGGTATGCGGCGACGGAAAGACATAAAACGTAACAAGAAATGAAAATGGAGGCAGCGAACCGAAGCGCGGATGCGGATGAGCCAAAGTCATTGCCGCCAACGAGAACGACGATGACGATTACGACGACGACGACGACGAGAATGAAGATGAGGCTTGCTCCGGCATGCTCTGCATGTCAGCTCAGCTCAGCTCAGCTCACCTCTGCTCGCGCCCTCTCCCTCCCCCTCCCCCTCCCAACCCTGCCAAAAAAAGAAGAAAAGCTGTAACTGTAGCTGTGCCTGTATTTTGCAACTGTGTAGCTGTGTGCGTGTGCATAGTCGGAAGCGGATATGCTTTACTTAAGTCACATCCGCGCTGCGACATACGCCGGATGTCATCGTCAGCGGCAGTTGCTCGCCGAGCCAACTAGAGAGCATCGCCATCGCCATCACCATCGCCATCGACATCGCCGTCGACATCAGTTCTTCATGGCATTGCCATCTGCCGGAATCTGCCTCTGGGTATCGTCCGTCCGCCACCCACTCCCGCCTACAGCAAGCCCACAGAGCTCCATCGCTATCTGTGGTGCACTTGTTGGCCGGCACTTCACTTGCTTCATCCGAACATGAGAATTTGTCAAAATTAATAACACACACTTCCGTCGTCGGTTTATGGACTCAAATCTCAGACGTTACACCATCCGCATTTTATACAGCGATATTCTGTCCCCCCTGTTCTTATTTCTCCTGTTCTTCCCCTGTTTATTATCTTTGGGGATTGTGTGCAATAAATGCGCGACTTTCGTTCTGTTGCAGATACTTGAGCCAATTAACAAGCTGCTGGATTCGATTGACTTTGATGCGGTCTTCTATTCGCTCGACTGGCATCCCAGTGATCATGTCTCATTTATTGACAATGTCAAAATGCGAGCCATGGATGAATCATCTGCGGTGAGTACTGACGCAGAGTGAATTAAAAATGCAAATTTAAGTGGCAGCTTACATAATTATTATATGAAGAAAAAGTAAACTGAAACCAAAAGAAAAACCCCAAAATTAAACAACAGAAAAAAACCCTCAATTTGAAAGGTGGCATTACTTAAATGGTTTAATTTCTACGCCACACAGTTGGATGCCGATTCGGCCAAGGTATTCGATACGGTCATCTTTGCTGGACCGCCGCCGATGAAGCAGCGCTTGTGGCCACGCCACTGCGTCCAAGATTCGTGGGGTGCTGAGCTCCACAAGGATCTAAAGGTGGTGGACCATGGCATCAAGGTGTATAAGGGCACCAATCCCGAGGTGGATTCATATTCTGTGTTCTGGGATAACAAGAAGCTGTCGGATACCACGCTGAATGCGCAGCTCAAGATGAAAGGCGCCACGGATATCTACGTGTGTGGATTGGCCTATGATGTATGTGTGGGCGCAACGGCTGTGGATGCTCTATCCGCTGGATATCGCACCATCTTGATAGATGACTGTTGCCGCGGCACCGATTTCCACGATATTGAGCATACCAAGGAGAAGGTGGTGACTAGCGACGGGGTTATTGTGCATACCAATGAGGTGGGTTTTGCGGATGAGCGTAAAGTCACTTCTATAGAGGGATAAATACTTGATAACTTCTTTCACAGGTTAAGGCTATGGCTGAAGGACGAGACCGTCGCCCAGAGCTGGGCTACAAGTTGGCCATGGAGCTAAAGAGTCCCGATTCGGTGCTATCGCAACGCAATGGCTTCAGACCAACTTACTAAAATTTAAAGACAACACTACAAACTATAACAAAGAGTACACAAGCTAAGCCATCACATGAGGTTAATCAACTTAGTTAAATTATAGTGCGTTCTAAGTTAAAACACCTTAAGAAAAGTGCCTTTTATTAAAGTAGTTGAGCTAGCTTTTGCTAAAGTTTTAAAAATTTATCGAAATTTGTAAGTGCTTAGAAGATTTTGGTAACGTGTTTAACAATTTTTGATCTACTTAATACAATCGAATATCAAAAGTTGACTAACATTTTTTGTCAATTGATAGTGTACTTAAATGAAAACCAGCTTAAGTATTACCGATACAAAAAACTCTTAATTCTCGCACCTCAATGACAAATGTTGTATGCGGCACCTGTTTCAAGAATTACAAAAAGAAACGTTTCCCAGTTAATATTATGTAGAAAACTATGGATTATCTTAAGCCACAAAGACATGAAAAGAGCTTCAATTGTAAAAGTACTTAAAGAAATGCCGATGAAAATAAATAAAGCAATTATTAAATGAATTTACTTAAACTTTTCTGTTGTATTTTCTTGATTGCTAAATGGGACAAAAGGAGAACACCAAATTCGTCACAATTAAGATATGTTAATCTTCAGGTTGGCTTGGTAATTTCCTATTTTGTGAACTAATTGCAGGTAAATTCATTTACATAACGTTGATATTGATTGATTTTGAAATCTAATTTGAATATTCTAGTTGCACACAGACTTTTTTCAATTGTCTTCTGTTGTGATAAATGTCAAATGCAACTGTCTACAAGCAATTTTGCATTCATCTTTCATGGATGCTCACATGAGAGGACATGTATATCGTTGCATATTTCCAATTTCAAAGCGAAAAACTCCAAAACAAAGCAAATAAATGTCTTGCCAAACGAAAATATACACAGCAGCTTACATATACTTCGTGCACAGACTGTTAAACGATTTTTTAGCGACTCGGCTTGGATGCTGGTCAGCAGCAGAATTTAAAACAACAAGGCTGATAACAAGAGAAACAATTCATGGAACGTTTAAGGAAACTTTCAACTTTCTGTTTTATATATGCACACAAACACACATACATATATTTATCTGTGTGTGTAGCTGCTACTGCCACAGTTTTCCACTACATTTTTTTGTTTTTTCCTTTTTTTTTTTTTTTTTTTTTTTTGTTAACAAAGCTTCCTTTGGCAAGCGACTACAAGCAAACTTTAAATTTATTAACAGCTGGAGAAAGTAAGCGAAGCGTCTGACCACTGGGCAAATTGTTTGTGTGGGCGTAGACTGTCTGCATCTGAATTGTGGCAAGTGTAAACTCTAAACTCTGAACTGCTGTTTTTCACATTTCAGCATATTTTCTTTCATTTTTTTTCTTCAAGAGGCATATTTGTTCGTGTTGCCTGACTTTTAAAAAAAGAGTTTTTTTTTCTGATGCCTTAAAGTAAAGTTATCAATTGCTAATTTGTTGTGCTACGTCCATAAAAATCAAACAACAACAGGCAGATAAAAAAGTGACTGACACACCCCACAAATCTCTTGAATAAGTTTATGGTTTGATCAAAACGGAACACATTGAAAATAAAGTTAAAATTTGTATTCATATTTTGTTTTAAACCATTTTAACCATTTTTGTTTTATTGACTGCTTAAATTTAAGTTAAAACGGTAATTTACTGATCATTTTGTTGGTAACATTTTGAACTGTTATTGTACTTGAAACGAAGTATCTGGCTGTCAAGTTCTTCTTGTCGATATTTAGAAATTGTGTGAGGACTGCAAGTGTGCAGCTGTAAGCCCAAAGTACTCAATGCTTGCAAACTGGTGGCACTGTTATAGTAAGCACTGCTAGCATGTCCCAAACAAAAAAAAAAAAGAACAATAAAAAAGAGAAGAAAATGCTAAGCTCGGACTATCCCTGGTTGCGGTTGCACTGGCTTTTGGTTGCTTCTGGAGCTGGTCCCAAATCATTTACCTTTTGAGGCGTAGACAATGAACTTTTCACCATGGATCCGGATGGGAAAGCGGATGCGGATGCGGACATGGACATAGTGCAGCCAAATGCTAAATGCGTTTGCCCAGAGATTTGCACAGACTTTGTTGTCCTGTCAGCCCAGAAGGGAAGAAAACGAGGCGTACGAGGTGCGGTCAGGCACTAAGTAGAATGTTCGTCAGAGCTGTCAGTGGCAGCTGTGGCAAAAACAAAAAAACAAAAAAAAAAAACGAAAAAGAAAGAAAGAAAGCCAACAAAAAATCGCTGATGAAAATTGCTTGCAAGTGGTTTCTGTTACAGTCCGCCAGCCCATGTAATTCTCACTCGTTTTGCCTGTAAAACTTTTGGATTATTGTCAGCCCCACACACATACACACTCGCCCACACACACGCACTTACTTACATACACATACATGGGCTGGCCATGTGCCAGCAGGGAAAACTTTGCTCCGGACATTTGGACATCATGGCAAAGTCGCGTTTGCTCCGGCTCTTAACGGCAAATTTTCGCATATTTTTCTCGGCTGCTGCGTAGGCGTCGCCACGTTGTCTTTGGCCTGCAACTGAATTCAACGGACTGCAGTTGGAGTTGTGAACACACACACACACACACACACTCACACATACACGACGAGCTACACAAACAATGTGTGTGTGTGTGTGTGTTGGTTGTGGCAACAGCTGCTGCTGCTGCCGCTTGCTCGTCGGCTGGTTGACTTGCAGCTTGTAAATGGGCGCTAAGCTCCATTGTTTGAGGCATGTTGCTGCCAGAGACGGGGGCAGGGATTTTCTGGATTTGGCAGGTTGCACCTTCGCCTGTGGCAGGAAGTACAAGCTGATAACCTTACAGCGAGTTTGCACTGTAAATAACATAACAATTAGGTGTTGATGCTGCAAGGATACCAAGCATTCCAAGGCATACCAAGGACACCGTTAAGATGCAAATTGCGTACTCAGGTGTATAACGAAAACTAAATAGTAAATATTTGTGTTCATGTAATTATTACTGCTTAAAAATTAAACAGACTATAAATCATTGATGTAATTTGAATATTACAATTTCTTAATTGGTGACGTGTTATTATCAAAAGGTATTAATAAATATGGCAAATATTTTACGAAAGAGTTTTATATTTCAATGTAATATAATAATATATAATATATAATATAATAATATATAATATATAATAATCTCAACATATTTATAAATGCAATAAATGCGTCTTCTTAAGAAGAATTTCGTATTATTAAGTTTGTGGATTACTTCTTAACAGACAACTACTTAAAGTGAGCTACATATTCCTTTGTTTTGTTTCGCTGCTCTGTCAGATGACAAATTTATTTATTTACTTTGGAAAATTGTTGTTGACTTTGTAACTGCAGCTGCAGATGGCACTTGGCGGCAGCAGCAACGAAAACAGCAACAGCAAAATAAATAAATAACAAATTTCAGCGAAGCGGGGCAACGAGGCGCATGCAATTAGTTTTACGTGCGGCAAGCTTATTGAAATTATAAATTGTAAATTAGCAGCTTGGCAAAAGTGTCAACGCAATTTGCGACGCGAAATTTTCGTCGCTTATTAGATCGCTGTCAGGGCCAAAAGTTTTTAATTATGTATATGGAAAATTGTTGAAATATAATTCAATTTCACAGGTAACCAAATCAGCAGACGTGTCTTCACCAAGCTGACTTTAGTTAAGTGTCCTTGTTGTTGTTGTTGTGATGAATATGACTGACTTGGCAACAAATCTGCAATTGTATGAACGCAAAAAGTTGTGCTGTTGCCGCGGCGTATGCATAATATATAAATGTTTTTTTTTGTTGCATGTTTTACGCTTAGTGTTGCGGCCGCTGCGGAAATGCAGCTGAAAGTTGTCATGCAGCTTTGCTTTCTTTTTCTCTAAACTCTAACTCTAAAACTCTGTTATTCTATCTCTCTCTCTCTCTGACTCTTTTTTATATCCTTTTCTCTCTTCTGCACTGTGTTAATTTTAATGCAGTCACAAATGAGTTTGTTCTGGTTGCACGTTAGATATGAAGTTTCTGGCTTGTGGTCTCCCTTCCCCTGCCCCACTTGAGCATTTTGTGCAGCATGTGATTATGAGGTTTCCATATCTCACATGTCTGTCATCTAACTGCTCGTTGATGAGTGCTGTGTGTGTGTGTGTGTGGTAATAAAATGCTTTACTGATTTACAAAGTTTTGTCATTAAGCACACTTGTCGCTTATCCAAGCATTCACATGACCCCAAAACTGCCCACTTTAAGTCTCTCTTCTTCTTCACATTTGCCTTGAAAATAGTTTTGAATTTCGTGAATATTTCACAAACATGCAGTTTCGCTGCTGTTATGTCGTCGCTGACAGTTCAAATTTCTCGACAGTTTGGTGCAAATATTTCACAAACATTTATGACAAATGTTTATGCATTTTGTATTAAATTTATCTCTGTGGTTGCAACTGAAATCCGTCTTGAATTGTTATTGTCGTAAAAGGTCAAAACTCCAGATGTCTGGTGAATGATTAAGCTTGTGTAGTTCTTAAACTATTAAACTGCATTTTTCGAGCTTAATAAAAATATAAATTGGTTAACCTTTGTCAAATTAAAGTGTAGCCTTAAAAAATTGTAATCCTTCTAAGACTAATAGAATATAATTGAATAGAATGTTTATAAAATAAAATAGATTTAATAAAATATCTAGTAAAATATATATATATATACATATATTATTTTTTAATATACATTTCATTTGCGTGAATAAAATACGTCTGGCAATTGTCAATAAACAGTAAAAGTTCGTGTGGAATAATAATGATGGCAATTAAGATTTTAAAAGAGAAAATAAACGTTTTTTATATGAAAACTTAACAATACAAAACTTTAATAATTATGTCTTATCATACTGCATAAATAATGAACGTAATCAAGTTGCCAAAAAGAATGCTGAGCTTTAAGGAAAACTTGACTATTGTTGGCTAAATGAAGCAACCAAATATGCTTAAGACACAGCTGCGTCCACCCCTGCCTTTCCCCCCCACCATGATATCATTATTCAATGGCTCTTTATGTTGCCATCTACAAGGACTCCTCCCACGCTTCCCACTCCCCACTGCCATCATAAGCCATAAAGAGGCGCAGAAATAGCGTGGAGAGTGCGTGTGTGCTTCAATCGTGCAAAATAAGTTGAGAGACCGCTCAAAAATGGCCCCATAAATAGGCAACAAATCGCACCCCGGGGCCACATGCGTCGTATACGTGATATTTTTTAATTACATTGCAAAATGCTTTTTGTGTGCGTTTGAAAAATGTCGCTTTAATTGCCCCTTAGCCACGCCCGGCAGATTTCAAAGACACAACTAACACGCAGAGAATTTTAACGATATCGTCGCATGAAAATGAGAATTTAATTAATGCCAGCTCCGACCAAAAGCCAAAAACCGAATTCGTACCAAAAATCCAAACTGAACCGCTCCGCAACACCAGCTACCAAAAATATGAGAAAATTCCCAATGAATATGGCAAATATTTTATAGTTGCAGCAAAAGTTTAGTCTATGTGTGGAAAGGGGGGAGGGGGGGGGGGCTTAGCAAGTGTGGGTGGGGATGGGGATGGGGCTAGCTGGTATGTGCCAGCGCTTAAGTGTCGCTTTGGAATCATTAGCTGAAGCGCCAAAAGATGTTACCAGGATTCTTTGGTGGCAAAGTTCTTGCTTTTGCAAGCAATCAAAAACAAATATGGTAAACCGGCATATGGCAAGTGGCAAATTGGGAGTTGGTTGGGGTCAAAGATCAGAGTCAACACTATTCAATTTAATGTGAAGTGAAATTTTGTGGCATTTAAGCGCAAATGGAATGAAATTAGCGACGCTGTGGCAGCTGTTCGGAGAATCAGATAGAACGAGAGACAAATGAAAAGGCATTTAAAATGTCAACATGACCGCAAAACATCGTGTGCAAAATGGTCGAAAAAGGTGTACAGCGTGTGTGTGACTACAACTTATGCGTGTGTGCGTGCGTGTGTGTGTGTGCGTGTGTGTGTGTATGTGTGTGTGTGTGTGTGAATGTGTGTATTTGCCAGTACAGAGGCAACTTTTGCGGTTGCACAAAAGCAGCACAGGCCAAGCGGGTCGAGTGAGAGAGAGAGAGAGAGAGAGGTTGAGGTTATGGGCCAGGGTTGAAGCTTAAATGCTTGACCACGAAAAGGCCATTAGAAAATGGCCAACGTGTGTGCTTATGTGTGTGTGAGTGTGTGTCTGTGTGTGTGTGTGCTTCCACGTTAAGTCGCAAAGGCAGCCACTGCGACAGTTGAAATTAAGCAAAACAAATCCAACAAAAAAGAAAAACAAAAAGCCACAAACAAAAAATGTTCAACTCAACCTTTACCGAACGTAACCGCAAAACGTTTGCCAACACGTGTAAACTTTTTGAAGTTTCTGCTGTAAGTGAGTGCAAATGTGTGCGAATCTGTCACAGGGTTGAGCAACTTCTCAGACACAGTAATTATCGTTCAGCCAAGGAGATTTAGGCACGAATTACGTTCACCAAAAATATTGTGAGCTCATCAATTTGAAAAGAGAGTGATTTTAAATAACTTTTTCAAACAAATAAAGTTGAATGTAAATAATGTCAATTGTTTTTTGTTTGTTTCGAACATAATAATTTAAGCAGTTCTGCGTATATTTTGGAAAGGAATAGAAAGTTCTGAAAAATAAACAACGTTTTCTCGATTGTTATTCTTTCGATTCCATAAATTTTATGGTAAATCGCTGAGAAACTTAGGTAAAAACATTTAGTAATTCGTTTGTATTTAGTAACAAAAACTATCGATTCATAAATAAAGACTGCCATTATTATATATGACAGTAATTATAATTAAGCCTTTAAGGAGTAGCTCATTGTTTTATGTATGAATTTGATGTGAATTTTAGTTGTAATACTTCACGCTAAAAGCAAATCACGCAACTCTGTCCAGCACTAGCTGCACACACTGATGCATTAGCTGTGTCTGTGTCTATTTGTGTGTGTGTGTGTAATCTTTGTCGCAGTGCCGTGAAATGTGCAATAGCGTAGCCTGACTTTGGGTTTTGGCTTTTACATTGCGTGTTAAAAGTTGGCCACACACCTAAAACAAACAGAACACGTGCATGACTGTGGTCAGGAAAAGCAAGCAATAAGTACAACAATGTGCGGCAATTAAATGTCAAACAGGCGCCTTTGATGGACGCTTAAAATCAGTGCAACTGTCAGCTGTTGCCGCAACTCCAGCATATTGCCAGAGCACACAAGCAGCTATCGGGAAGCTGCTAGCACACACTCACACTCACACACACACACCTAGGCATACATGCACAGATGTCACCTGGCGTTTAAAATGTACACCCATAAACAAAAGTGCAAACAAAGCCATAAACAAGCAGCGCGAACGAACGCATATCTTCCAACCCCACCCCACAGCCCATGCAACCCATGCAACCCATGCAACCACTCCCTTGTGCAGGACACGCTAATGTTGGCGCTGTCGTTTGTTAGTTTTGCCTGCTGCAACCAAACACAAAACGGTAACAACAACAACAACAACAACAACAACAAGGTCTACCATTCAATGGGGTTGACGCTTCATTCCGGTCGCCGGACGCCTCAGTTTGTTAGCTTTGCTTTGTGTCGTGGCTTTTATGGGGTAGTCAGTCGCTGTTATGTGCCTCCCGTTGGCTGTCAGCGTTTTTTTGCGCTTTGTTTTTAATACATGTACGTGGCGCATCATTTATTATTTTTAGCCACAGCATCAGCAGTAGCAATATGACGCATACGCAGTTCACAGTCACGATTACACTGACAAGAATAAATAAAAATAAGCGCAAATTTAAGAAACCTTTTTTTTGTTTTTTAATACACATTGATAAGCATATATGCTTAACTGATAGCAAAATGTTTGAGAATGTGCTTTTGCGTGGCTTAAAATCAACTTTGAATTGTTTTTATTTTTGTTTTCTCAGTGTATGGCTACGGCTTGGCCCCTGGCTCCATGTCACGCACACATTAGTAGGTAAGCACGCATCGGCTACACACACGTTCCATAAACATTTGGACATGTGTTATGTGTTAGTGTGTGTGAGTGAGTGTGAGTGTGTGTGTGTGCGTGTGTGTGTGTATATGCGTGAGGGTTTGGGAGGCGTGGTGACGCGTGTGTGCCTCGGATTAGGAACTAAATTAAATTTTTACATCAGCATTTGCGCTTCATTAGAGGTAAGGGGCCGAGGCGCCACAATGCCAAGTGTTGCTCCAATGTTGAGTGGCCACTCGACTGGTCGCCTCTGGGACACACAGAGCAGGCGATAAGCAGCCCGTCCAGATAAATGCGTTGAGTGTTATGGTGGGAAATAGCAGGCGGGTAATAGCAGTAAATTAAGCCGAGCCGAGGTGTCGGATAGAGCAAACCCCTGCCCCATAGTTGGAAATACATATAAATGTTGTATATATAATAAATTTACTCAAAGAACGAGAAAAACATACAAATAGAAAAAAAATAATTGTAGAACTGGGCAAGCAACTGTATAATTATATACAGTCGAAACAGAGTAGTAAGAGGGATGGAATGGGGAAGTGGAGCTTCTTCATTGCAAATTTAGCTAGTTAGAATGTGTATTTGATATCAGAAGGAAAAGTTAAAGGGAAAAAAAGCTGTGTTCTTCATTTAATACAAAATGCGTAAAGTATACCGAGTCTCATTTAAGCAACTAAGCAAACTGTCGCTTACGGAGATATTAAATATTTATGATTTAATAAAAGTAGTTGCAAACAAGTAAGAATGCTCTAGTCGAGAGAACTCGACCAGCAGGTACCCTAACCCCAGCTGTTATAAATATTAAATCGACTAAAATACAAATTCTAGTTTTGTTGGGGGCTGCCCATGTGAAAATACATTTTGGTCACGTGAGCGATTCTTATCCAATCCCGAAGCTTATTAATAATATGTCTATCAACAATTAATTACAATGCTATACTTTTAATATTGTGGTGAGATGTCGTTAAATAAACTTAATCTGCCAATAGTTACGAGAACTTATATTCCAAAAAAATCTATCTTTTTTATACAACTCGATTATATCCCTTTTACACATTTTTAATGGGTTCAGGGTATAAAAAGCTTGTTGAGAGTAATGTTTTAAAATGTCCACTTAAACAGTTTTAAAGTTTTAAATTTTTCCAAAATGTCTTAAGGAATAGATGATCGTTATTGAGCAGCAATTTATTTGAAGATTTTCTTAAAGCTGTTTCTTTAAATAATCTATTTCGTTGAATAAAGTTCTTATTCCATGAAACATTTTTGTTATTTAAAATAAAATAAAAGCAACCACAAATCGAGCATAAATTGAAATTGCTTTTAATTCCTTCTGTCATTTTATGAAAATCTCAACAGAAAACCAATTACAACCAAATCCACTTGGGTTGCATCCACAACAGATGCAACAGCTATATGAATTAATGTAGGACTACTTGGAACTTTTTGTTCTTAAAATAGAAAAAGTTGAGTGAATCTGAAATTGACATATTTTTTGTAGATTTTAAATTGATAAATTATTAAAATGCAATCGCTTAGAAAAAGTGACATGCATCTAAAGTGAACAGAGAAAAGTCCGTTGCCAAATGCCTTTTACTACTTACAAAATTCAGAATGAGCTGCTATCAACAATTCGAAAATATTGATTGCGACCATTTACAGGCTGTCAAATATTTAATTTGATGCAAAAGCTTAAAGCAGAACTGCGAGAAACTTTAACTGAAGCATCAAGTTGGCAGTTGGTAGACAACGGGCTAATACGAACTTTTGGCTTTTATTGGGCATGTACTATCAATAACTGATAGCCACCAATTGCAGCTGCATCCATTCAATATTCGACCAAATACAAAACCAAACTAACAAAAAGCATGAAGAAGAACAGGATAAAATAGAAGTGGGAAAAAACCATTGCAACTTTGAAGCAGCGCGCACAAGCCAACTGACAGCTGGCACCAACTTATAATTCAGACGGGTGCCCAAGAGATGGAAGGACCGAGGAGGGGAGTGGTTGCCCAACTGGAACTCTGTCTGCGCCCCAAGGGCAGCTGCTTTACCATGAAAAATACACACACGAACACAGTGGCTAAGACACAGCCCCGAAAGATACAAAAAAAACTTGCAAAAACAAGCAAAAAAGAAAAGAAGCAGAAAAAAGTTTCAGTTACGTGCTGTTGCTTTTAATTGAATTTTTTTCCCAGTGCCGCCGCTGCTATTGCTGTTGCTGCTGCTGCTGCTGCTGCTGGTAACTAGTCGCTGCGGTGAACCAATGCTCAGGCCAGCACATCCGCATCCGTCTAGCGCTTCCGCTGTGGCATCTCTCATTCAGCGCCAGCAGAGAGCAGGAGCAACAGCAGCAGCAGCAGCAGCAGCAGCAGTAACAGCAACAGCAGTCGCGGACTCGAACTCGCACTCGGACTCGTGGCCAAGTGCTACAACTGACTGGAGGCAGTTTTCTTGTTAATTTGAAAGCGCCAAGTCGCAAGTCCTTAAGCGGTTTATTTTCCTTCACACTGATTTGAAGCATGAAAGGTGTCCCACGTAATGGTTTCTTTCATACCCTGTAGCCTCTGGGCAGCAAATAGGTTGGGTCATTCAATTATAGTCCTAACTTTGCTCATTATACGAGTATATATTATATTATAAACACACTTAGCGTTTCATATAATAGATTATCTTATTCATATAACTGTAACTGATATAGCATTGACAGTTAAATACATCCGTAGTTTTGCATCTGCACTATCTGTACATTCCTGTGCGAGTCACTTCCTAGTCCATCACTTCCGGTTATAGTCTTTTTGCATGTCTGCTTTTAATGCTACAAGTTTTTAATTAAAAATCTCAATTTGACGCCGTCTAAAGACTGCACTTTCTGCTCGGCACTGCTATCATAATAATCTTATTTACTCACTCACTTAGCGGCTCTGTTTTGAGCCCAGTTAGCTCTGCAATGAGTTAACTTTCAATATTTTCATTTCTTTGGCTACATTTGTAATTCATATTTACATCTACAACGATCACAATAAGCGCATGCAAATGCCTCTAATAAGGAAGACAACATTTTTGCTGCTTTACTTGCTGATTATCGGTGAATGCTTTGGCTGTCGATCCGTCTACAAGCCACGTAAGCTACTAAACACGCCAAAATATTCCTCACAAATAGAAAATTTATAGTTCCTGTTTTGCAGCCATGAAATCGTGTTTCCGGATGGGCGGTAGATGTCGTGAGGTCTACGCCTGCAAGCGCAATCAACATGCGACTGTTAAAACGAATTGTGTTTTGAGGCGAAAAGTGTGTTGCATGAGAACTCCCCAGCAGTGATGAAACTCTAGATCTCTCCTATTCTTAGTGCACAAAAAACGGTACGTGGTATATATACCTATACCGTCTGGATTCAAACATATGCAGGTCAATGGTTGAGCTCAACGTAGCACTAATTCTACAATATATAATAAAGCCAATACAGATGTGCACAATCAATAGCTTTGTCGGATACACACAGGACTTTGAAGTGAGATCGAAAGGAGTCATATTATATTATATTGTATATTAGACCATGAACTTATTGCGTTTTTCCAAATTTTTATAAACCATTTAGAAATTGTAATGTTATTATTAAAATTGGTTTTGATATTAAACCTTTTAATTGTTATTTTGCATTATTACATTATTCAAAGATTACATTAATTTTTTAATTTGTTAAGCTTTCCTTACGCATAGCCAATTTTCTCCTTGACAACTAAAATGTAACCCATTTTCAAGGGTGTTAAAACAGGAATCAGAATCAGAATTGGAGCCGCATTTTTATCGCTTAAAATACACAATCGGAATCCAAATCAGAAGCTATTCCCAACACTTTCTTACAAGCCAATAATCAGTACCACAAAAAAAGTTAAAAAAATTACCCAAATTTATATATTTTTTTGGATACCAGAATCGAAATTGAAATCAGTTTGACACCCTGCCATTTAATCTAAGAAATACAATTTTTTGGCACGGTTAGTGCTCTTGATGGTAACATACATCTAAATTGGAACCTTTGTTGCTTTTAAAAATAACTAATGACTGACTGTCGTGGCTGATATTATTATTATTAATTAAGACGAATGCGCTGAGCTGAGAAACAGCGGGTGTTCAGTACCTAAGCACAAGTGCTTAGCATCGACCTATTTACAGCATTGCACTTGTGTATATGTGTGTCTGTAAGTGTATATTCGACCAAACGGGTATGCAGTGGCAGCAGCAGGTTGTGGGCCAGATGACGTCACTAAAATCAGGTCAACACCAGGCGCTGGCTGAGCACAGCACAACAGCACAGTCCATGTGCGTTTTGGGGCAGCAAAAACAGCAACTCACCGTGCATTTATATATATATATATATATAAATATATATACTATATTTTTTATTTTGTGTGGGCGCTGCCTTTCCCCTGGTCTGGGGCTGTCCCTCTCATCTCGCTCACTCACCTTGTCTTGGAGTCTTGGTCATTAATAGTCGAGAGTTGGTTTTATTTTATGTTTTTCTTCCTTTCATTGCTCGACCACCCGCTGCTGGCAGGCTTCATTTTCGTTTTGGGAGGCGCTTTTGACATTTTGCAATTTTTGCTGCGTTTGGGTAAATTACTTGTAAATTCAGATTATGCCGCCCAGCAATAGAGAGAGAGAGAAAGAGGGCCAGAGAGTGAGAGAGAGAAAGAGAGAGAGAGAGTGAAGGGGCGCTTGTGAGCGAATGCGGGCAAGAGCGAGCTCTTAACTAGATTGGTTTGGCGAGGAGAGGTCAAAAGTGACTGGCATTTGTTTTCCATATATTGATTGCTTTTTAATGGATTTTTCGTGGACTCCACCATAAGGTGGCCATTTATTTAGCGTGCCCATGCTCTTGCCTGCTGTTTCACTCGAATCCACAGTTCCTCTGCTCTCGCCTTCAGCTGTTCATCTGTGTTCTTTGCTCATATTAATTTTATTTACATAGTTAAATGGTTCAATTGTTTGACTGTTGATTTACTGCTGGAATTTCAGACAGCAAAACTAATTGTTTGATTTGTGGTCAAAGCTGGAGATATATACTCTATAATAGTATATCTAGGTCAGCTGCTCTAGTGATTTACGGATTTTATTTGCACACTTTATAAATAAAAAGTGACAGGCGCGTTGTGTGCGTTTTTGCCACTGGCAGCTGCCACTCTCATGGAGTTTTCACAGAGCCTCATATTTTTCTGGATTTCTATATTTTTGTTTGTCTTTTTTTTTAAGTTGTTGTGCATTACTTTATTCAGTACGTCAGTCAATCAGTTGTTGCGTGTGTCAATCAGGCAGGTAACTGGCTGCAACTAAATGTATGTTACAAAAAAAGCAACAAATGAATACAAGCAAGCATATTCATGTAAAAATACTCACCACGCTCTTGCTCTTTGGTGGCAACAACTCTTTAGCCGCCTGCTTGTTGTTGATAATGTTGTTTTTGCCTTGGTTGCTGCTGCTGCTGCTGCTGCTTCTGCCACACTCTGCCTCTCGTTTTGCTGCTGTCGGCTAGAGAGCATGCCACAGACTCTTATGCGTAGACATGGCAACAGCAGCACAGTCACGGCAACGTCAGGCTTTCATCTTTTTTTAGCACACGCGCCTGACTTGCCACTGCTGCTGTTACTGCTGCTGTTGCTGTTGCTGTTGCTGTTGCCACCCTTGCCCATCCTACACCTTCCAGCCATCCCCATTCGTTGGTCGCCTGTCGACTGTCAAATCAATTTGTCAGAAATCACTGACAGCTGCTTACAGACAAAACACACAAACATGGCCCAGGCCAACCACAGCACCGAGCCCGGCTCAGAAGTTCACACACACACACACACACACACACTGCGAAAAGTTGTCATGACAAAAAGGAAAAAAATACAAAAATATATATATATATAGCATACAAACAGCAGCAGCAGTTGTTGCCTGGAGTGTAAATTATAGCGCATATTTCCATTTCTTTTTGCTTTCTTCAAATTGCTTTGCAGATTGCCGACATTTGAAAATTGTCTACGGCATATCAAGCACTTTCGACATTTACAACTCATTTCTGTGAAATCTCTACGCACAACGCTATTTTATTTATTTTTTTCAAGTTCGAAGCTGACAGACAAGCGCCTTTGTTTGCATGCCCCCACACACACACACACACATAAACACTCACACACAAAACATACAACACACAGAAATAGGGCAAGTTGCTGTGTGCTGCCAGGCGTATACGTAATTTGGCAGACAATGACAGCCCAAGACGAAACCCCAATGTAAGATAAAAAAAAGGGGAGAAAAAATGAATAAGAAAAGGTCTTTTTACAGAGCATTTTAGATTCCCTTGCCGGGAGAGCAACCTGATATTTTTGACAATCTGTTTGTGACTCCATAGGGTTAATTATAAGCTGCATAGGAAATTTGCTGAAAGGAATTATTAAATTAGCTATAAACTTGTTTTTTTTTTATTTTTGTTAACAAACTTAAACTATCTTTGTGGCATAGGAAATGCTTCATATCCTTAGTAATTTTATCATATAAATTTAACGATTTTATAAAAGCCTTGCTGTTGCTGCTTTCAATGTGACCTTCAACCACATTCTCAATAGGTATTAGAGAGCATATCCAGAGTGTTTTACATATTTAAGCAAAAAATGTTTAGCTGCTTAGCAGAATTCAAATTATTGGATTGAAAATGCAGATAAATTTCATAAAAGTAGTTTGCTAAAATGGTCTCCGAATTTGATTTAAAGCAAATTGGGAAACGTTCGTAGAACATAAAACAAGGACGTCATACAAATATGAGTTGAATACTAATATGAAACATATACTTTTATTTAAGCATTTGATTAGATAATAAATAGACTAGAAAATATATAATATATACAGCTTAAAGGATATTTTTTTAAATATTAAATATAAATGTGTCAATTTGTTGCTAGAAGAGCATTATATTTTCGTGCATGCCCAGAATTATTTGTCAAAGTGCTTCCTTATATTTTGGACACGCCAGCAGCAACACCAACAGAAGCAGCAGCAACAAAACGCAGCAACAAAAATCAGCAGCATGTTTGCTGCTGTTGCTTTTTATTTATTTTTTCGTTAGTAATCTTTACCCCTTTTTCGTTGTATTGCTGCTGGTGGTGCTTATGCTCTTGTTGTTGCTGTTGATTGTTGTTGCTCTTGTTTGTAGCGTAGTTTTTTGTTTGACCAACAACCAACATACAAGCTCATAAATAAGTAGGTAAAGGCTTGGGCCCTGTTTTGCCAGCCTAGTCTTTTTGGCCAGAGCATGAGTACCACGCCCAGGGGCGGCCAGTCAGCCGTCTCTTTGCTTATAGCTGAAAATGAAAAATGGATTTCTGTGTCAGTTGGTTGGCATAATTTCAGCTCGATTCGTGCCTGAGTCGCCTGCTTTGATGCGCATTCATCATTTGGCATTCAGTTTACATCTTCTTCTTCTTATTTTTATTTTAATTTTTGTGTTTTTTTTCAGCTTTTTGCTTTTGTTGTTTTTGTGCTTTGCTATTTGTTTGCCATGTCGCCCCGTTTATTTAATTAATTATTTTAAAGATTTGCCGCCCTTTTCGCTTTTAATTAATTTATCAAAAGTGTAAATACAAATTGTACGCCCAAGGTCCTCGAGTGTCCCTTTGCGAGGATTTTTTCCCTTTTTTTAATGGTGTTTTCGCTTTTCATATTTTATTTTTAAATAAAACAAACTTTAAATTAGCCCCCGCGCGCATAAGTGGGGTTAAGCTGCGTGGCGGGTTAAGCCAAGGCCAAAGTTCTGACAGCTAAAAAAAAAGTTTTGCTCTTATACCGTAAGCTCGATTTGAACAGAGTATATTAGGATTGAGCTGGAGAAAGTATATGGGATACATATTTAAAGATGTCCGGTAAAGATTAAAGACTGTTAACAATATTGATGGGTAGTTTAATGAGGGATTTCTTTAAAGAATGTGCTGCAAATATTCCCTTAAATTGCAATAAAATGTACAATAAAATATACAGTGTTGAAACAAACAATTATCTCCGAATTATTATTGCACTGATACCAGAGAATTACTCAGTCGCTTACTTTAGACACTTAAAGTCTTACTTTTTTTTATAATTTATTATTTTAATATATACATATATATATATAAATATATATTTATATATATATGAATTTGTTATTGTTGTATGTTACTGGTGATAGGTCTAATAACTCCCCGGGTTGCTGTAATCCTTTGGGCCACGTCGCCGGCTCCCTCTGTTTGCCTGGCTCCGGTTGTTGCCCGGCCTAATGGACATGGCAAGTCACGTAAATGACGCTGATGATAATGTTGATGCCGCTGATGATGATGTTTATGCCGCCTACGTGTTCATTTCTGTCACAGCGGGCTATAACTTTTGCCCCCTCATCCTGCTACAATTACTCTTTTTTTGTCGGTACGTCTGCGTGTCTCCAATGTCCAGTGCTGCGTATGCGTAATATTCAATGAGTAGTTGGCAACAGCCGTCGAGAGTTGTGTGTCTGGTTGCATTAAATATTAATTTGTGCAACGTTTTCGGTCACAGCTCAATTCCCATTGGCAGGCAGCCCAGCCCAGCCGCCACCCCACCCCTTTCCGTTTCCTCACTCGCTGTCGGCCAGGCGTTTGCATACATATGTGTACATATCCGGTTGCCGAATTGCGAAAAACGGAAATTAGTTACAGAAGTTATAATTAAATTCCTTCGAGTAACGGACAATCAGAAACCTGAATGCATGTGTGTGTGTGTGTGTGTGTGTGTGTGTGTGTGTGTGCAACAAACTGTGCATGTAAACAGGCGATGTAGCTGCGTCCGGAGCAGCGTCGCCATAGACAACACTTGACTGTGCAGAAGGCGACCGTCCATTTCGAAGAGACCACACAAACATAGGCCGGTCCCCAAAGTCTTAATTAGAAACAGTTTGAGGCTGACTGATTGCCGGTGGTGAGCACATATCTGCGTGTGTTCGTGTGTGTGTGTGTGTGTCTGCCTGTGTGTGTGTGTGTGTGTGTAAGTGAGCGTGTGGCCCTCTTAATATAAGGTTGTCTCTATGTCTGCATCTACATATGTGTCTGGGCGAGTGCCTCGCACTGTTGACTTTCAGTCATTAGTAGAAACATTTTATGCTCGAGAAAACCTTCAAAGTTATACTGTCTGGCGAACTCCGCAGTTGTTGCCATTATTTGCATATGTTTTTATGGAACATTATTCCATAACCAAACAAGCAACATAAAAAATAGCTGTTGGCAACATGCTGTATTTGATTCAATTATTAGACAACCAGGCTAAGCGGTTTTTTTTCTTCTGGTAAGTGCCATTGGCAATTACTACAGAAATCTATAAGTCCCAGAAACATCCAATTTTACTTTTATTTATCTTTTCTTTTCAAATTGAATTCCATCTTTTCATTTTCTTAATTTTCTTTAATGGCAGCCATTTAATTTTTTTTTTTTTTTAATACAAAGCATATTCATTTTATTCATTTCCATTTGATTTATTTCAGGTCTGTGAAAAATGTCAATATCCTGGATGTACTTGTTTCAGTAAAGCAAAGATACTCGTGGACAACTTTTCTTTTTTCTTTTCGTTTGGCTGCGCTTCCTTCCCTTAATTGAATTCCATCAATTCATACATATTAATTTTCTGAAATAGCAGCTTTTTAATGTTATTTCTGAAATACAACACATATTCATTTTATTCACTTCCCTTTGATTTATTTTTTATCTGTGTACATGATATTATTCTGGCTCTATTTCTTTCAGTGATTCAAATATACTTCTGGAATATCTTTCTAGCCACACCCTCATTTTGTGGTGGAACACTCCCAACACCCAGCAGCATTCATATATTTGATCTGCACGGTTCAGCGCGCTATTTCAAGTTGCGTGCGTCGATTATTGTAATTGATTTGCACAATTGAATGGCAGGCGAGAACGCGCATAAATCACACACAAGCTCACGCACATAAGCAGGGAGACACGCATAGCACATGTGCATCAATTATTGAAGTCTGCCGACAAGGCTGCTGTGCATGGCGAAAAAAAAAAAAAAAAAAATGGATAAAAAACAAAAAAGACATATACATATGTACACAGAAAGAGGCCCCCGCTTGAGGCCTGACAGCTATATGAGGTCTGTCACGCACTGAAGTTTTATTGTTTAGCAAATGCTCAAATCGAATGTCTGTCAGCCGATTACGTCGTGAAATTCCCGCTGCTGCGATTCGCGCATCGTTGCCGATCAATTATGCAAATGGGCACGGCGACATATTCAATAATAAAGTGGCGTCGACGTCAACGGCGGCATTAGCGTTGATAGCGACGATGTCGCACGCATGTCACAGCATTTATTAAAAGCACTCACATTTTGAGTATTACGTATACGCATTGTGTGTGCCACCAGCACCAACACCAAAGCCAACAGCAACACCAAAGCCAACAACAACATCAGCATCAGCAGCAAACATAACAGTAAGTTAAAGACAAAAAGCAGACCACAGCAAAGCGTATGTACACACACACACACACACACACACACATAAACACACACGCGTATGTGAACAGCTGGTCGAGTGTCGAGCAATATGATATCGGTCTATATGAAGCTGTAAATGTCGCATTCGCTGCTCCAAATTAAGCTATTGAATTGACAAAATTGTCGCCCAGAACTAGATAGCTTTGTGTAGGATGGGCACTGACATATTGTGTATACGAAGTGTTGACCACGCAACGGTTTTTGGAATTTGAGCTTGCTTTTAAATTACAGTACAGCTCTGAAGTCTCTGAAATATATTTGGTACATGAGGTAAAATCATGCGTTGATGCATTTTATTTATAATTTACTAGACTAGTTTGAATTATTTTGTTTCACGTGTTCCTTGCCTTAATTAAAGTTTGTAATTTTTAAGCGGCCTTTAAAAATGTTGTGTATTGTTTTTATTCCACATGAACTAAATCAATTACAAATATGTATGCACTGTTAATTTTGCTAAATCAAAAATACATGCATATTTGGGAGCATTTAATATTTAATTAATAAGCAGAAATATTCAATAATAATTGAAAATAGTTTTCGATAAATTTAATTCAAATTTGTAAATAGACTTGGAGCTTAATCTCCTGTAGTGCAATAAATGGAGCAACACATCTATTTTCATTATTTCTGCATTTATTTATGCCCATTAGAGCATTAGAAAGCGCTTGCTCAAATGCTTTTTTCATTGTATCTTTATCGTAGATCCATTACTCACACTCCGCCTGTGCATATATAAAGTATAGTATTTATTTACCTATCTGGCAGTCATTTAGCCGCAATTACCAACGCATCCAATTGTAATCAGCGGCCCACCCAAGCCAATGTTTGAGCTACGGCGCTTCTCCCCAGAGTAAGGCGCGTCAATTACTTGAAGTTTTTGTGTTTATTACCCATGGATAGGAGAAGAAGTAGAAGATGAAGAAGAAGAATGCCTGCAGCTGCTACAAGTCAAATAAAACATATTACAAATGCTTCGCTACACAACGATCCCCTAACACCACACTCCATCTCCCGACTCTTTTCAGCATCTGGGCGCTATTACTCAGACTTAAGCGCCTCGAGATGTGCCAGCAATCTGACAAATTTCGCACAAATTATGCGGCCAACGCCACAAAATGATGACGACTATGATGACAGGACACCAGGACAGGACGGCAGGACGACGCTGCTCGATGGTCGACGCTCGATGGTCGATGGTCGAGAGATCCCCGTTTCGAGCAACAAAAGGCGACGAAATTATTATTGCATTAAGTGGAATTATTAAATTTCATCGGCCAACGAGGCAGCCGCAACGGAAACGTAACGACGGCTCAGCACAAATAAAAATAAATAAATCTAATCAAAAATAAGCACACAAATAAAATCCACAAATGATAAAAATACAAAAAAAAAAAAAAAAAAAAAACACTGAAGAGGCAGGCAAAATAAATCAATAAAAAGAGACAATTGACACAAAAATGCGCTCGAGAACTCGAACTCGAAACCCGGGGGCAAAATCAGTTTCAGTGTCCCGTTTCAGTTTCAGTCTGGGGCGCAAAGTTTGGCGGGGCCACTCAAATCAACATAAAGTTTGATATATTGTGCCGCATTGGCAGCGCCACGTCCTGCCATGCCCCGCGTTGATTTAATGGCCGACAACCCTAAGGCAGCCACCGAACGACGGAGAAGCAGTAGTCGTAGTAGTAGAAGTAGTAGTAGTAGTTGTTGCATAGACTGGGGGAGAGAGGGAGGTAGGGAGGGAGGGAGAAAGGGAGGAGCTAACACTACCACACTACTTATTACGGCCGCTGCTTGTCGCCATTGTTGTCAATTTGGTCGTGTCTTTGACAGCGGCGCTACTCTGTGGCGTCGCAAGTGGGTTGCGACAAGTGGGGTGGGGCAGGCATTCAAATTGTAGTCGCATCATCATCTTTATGGCTATTGTGATTTCGGAATTAATTGCTGCCGCTGCGACACACAATCGGCGCCCGCTAGGTGGCGCCACAGTGCTTAAAAGGATTTGTACATATTTGGGCAGACCCACAGCACCTCCACACAACCCTCCGTCTGCAACAGTTTTGACCGCTTTTGGTTGGGTATATGTGTGTGTGTGTGTGTGTGTGTGTGGGCGTCTGCTTCGGTTACTTGATTGCCCTCAAAAGTATGCAATGCTAATAAATTCAGTTTTATGTGTGGTGGGGTAGGCAGCTCAATTTTCGGCAACTGCCTTTGGGGCTGTGTGTGTGGCTTGGCTTGGTTGCTGTCTCCGCACCACTTTTATGACAGATCATTAAAATTTCTTCGCTTTTTTTTCACGTTTAAGTAGCCTGTTTTGTCTTATATTTATTGCGCCTCGATTTGGGGCAACTGGCTGTTGCTTGTGCTCTGCTCTGTGTGTCAAAGGGTGCATTAATATTGAACTTTATTGTCTCTGTGGGTCAGTTCCACTGCAAATTTGAGCAGTGCGGTTCAGTTCGCTTGACTGCCGCATCTAGAGCGTTAATAGCCCATGTGGCCCCATAGTACTCACTGAGCTCACTCAAATCTCCCTGGGTTAGCTACATTAATCTGAATACTGAAAGCGTGAGTTGGCAAATATGGTGTAGCCGATTATGGGACATTATCCAACAGAAGATGTAACATACATATATTTCTTATCAATGCTTACAACGGTGTTCGAACACGATGAATGAGCCAAACAGTTAACCAAACAGTATATTAATTTAGTTTATATCTCTACTTCTCAATTTTTAATCATTGCTTTTTTTATAATTGTAATGTGAACCGAGTTATATATAATATTTAATATATTCATTTTTATTAATTATTTTTATTATTCTTTTTTTAACTTGTATACAAAATTTACTTCGATATTTTCATTCTGAAGAATTCAATTTTAATCCACTGAGTTTTTGAATTTTTCATTAACTAGCTAAAAAATGACTAAACATTATAATTATGCTTCAGTTACTTTTAACGTGTCTCGATTTCTATTGGGAATCAATTTTAAGGATTTGATAATGTCGCTTCGAGGCCATTACCCCCAAAATGTATATACTTTTAAATGCTGGAAACGTGTTGACACACAAATTTGTAGTCAATTGATGTAATCTATTAGTTACAGATGTAAATGTCAGAAGTACTTAGGAAAGTATCTCAATTTCTTCCGCTCATGGTCGGTAAATGTGACATTTATTTTTATCTTTTTTAGCATTCCAATAGCAATTTGGCTATTTTTTTCTTATTCTGTGGCACGGCACGAAACAGCAGCGCTTAACTTTCTAGACAGACGACTACCTAACGCACCTGACAAACTTACTTTAATGTATGTCAAACCTCAGCAGCAAACAACAACAACAACAACAACAACAACAACAACAATAGGAACTCGGGCAAGGCGAAGCCGAGGAACCACAAGAAAAAGCGGCCTCTTTTCGACATTTGAGTGACATTATTTGTGTCAACAATAAAACACTCAAAAAACATGTCACCAACAAATGTGAGAGCGAGAGAGAAAGAAAGAGACAGAGAGAGCGAGAGCGAGAGAGACAGAGAGAGAAAAGTGAAGGGTGAGAGGGCGAGAGAGTGTGAAAACTTTAAGCAATAGAAACAGCAGTTTCTGTAAGACAAACGGAACCAGAAACTGAAACAGAAAACAGACGGACGGAGGACAGGGGACAGTTCAATTTAAAATTCAATAAAACTTCAATCAGCGTTTTTAAATGTGTGTGCGAGTGTGTGTGTGTGTGTGTGTGTGTGTGTGTGTGTGTGTTGCCTGGGTGTGCGTGTGTATACACAGCAACGACAGCGCCCAGCAATTTAAACAAATTGAAAGCAAGCGCAAATAAAAAACAGTTTGTTGCCACTTTTCACATCAATTACGCACTTCAGCCAAAATAGACGTCGACGACGACGACGTTGGCGTTGGCGTTGGCAACAACGACGACGGCGACGACGACGAAGACATAGCAGAAACGAAGCAGCAGGCACAGCCGCTGCCGTCGTCGCTGTTTTGGGCATAAGGACGAGACGACGAGAGATGTCCTCGTTGGCGGCTGCTTCTAGCACAAAAATAACACTTGAAACTAAACGCGCATTCAGGCGGCGACGTCGCTGCCGGCAGCGCTGTGTTGCTGGGCGTGCCATAGCCCATGCCAACGCCCCCATCCGCCCCCCACTCCCCTCTCCGCTCGCCCTTCGCCCTTCGCCCCACTCTCGCCAGTCGCCACTCGCCTCTCGCCCGCTCAAACACTCTAGAACAACAATTTTCGCCTGCGTACACGGCGTTTTTTATGCGCCAACTGGCAGCCCCTGGGCTCTACCTACCTTCTTCTTCTTCTTCTTCGACCCCTTAACCACATACCCCCAAACCTTAACAATTTGAATACGTGTACATTGGTGTATGTGTGTATGTGTGTGTTTGCCTGTGTGTGTGTGTGTGTGTCTGTGTGTGTTTGTCTATGTTTTCGTTTGCGAAAAGCGAAAGTAAATGTTTGAAAATCGTAAGGAAGGAAAAATCAAGTAAGCATCAACGCAGGCTACAAAAAAGCGAGAAAAAAAAGGATATTTATCTTTGGCGAAGATTATATGCCCTTGAAGGCAAGAGTCTATTAAAATGATTGAGCATTTACCGAATGCACGATGGATATTTATGGCTTGTTATTAACAAAAAGTTAACATTTTTGCATAAGAAAAATATTTATCATTTTCCCTTTGGGCTTTTCAAATAATTCATTGATAAGCGCATATTTTGAATACAACCAAAGGTAACTGAATTTGATTTGCTTATAAATAGGCATTTGTGAAAATTGTGAAATATTATTGCGATTAAGACGAAATTTGTTGCTGAGATTTAAGTTCAAAGGCTTTTAACATGCTGTTCATCTATCAAATACTGAAGCAATCAAAACAAAACCAAAAACCCAAACCATGATCAGTGAGGAACTTCGCATTAAACAAACGAAAATTACCAGACACAACCAATAAACTAGGTTATGAACTGTCGAAGGACTTCGCTTAATAGCCACTTCTATTGACACATGGCCAACTCCAAGTCAGATTCAGTGTATCCTTTAGAAGAGTATACAGACGGCAAGAAAGCGAAAAGAAGAGAAAAAAAACCAAAAATCCAACTTGGTTTTTATTGCGCGTGATAACAAGCGGGGAGTTGAGCGTGGAATGGGAATTGGAGTAGAAGTGGCAATGGGAATGGGAACGGGAATGAGATCCTCATACTGCTGCTGCGTCTAGTACTACAAACCCAATAGACGTGGGCACTGGGTTTGCCGGTTTGCTTGGCTGAATAGCTGACTGGCTGGCTGGCTGGCTGGCTGGCTGGCTGGCTGGCTGGCTGGGTGCTGCTCTGGACAGCGCTGTTTGATGTTATTATAGATGACGATGATGGCGATGACGACAGCGTGTGGCACTCACAGTATTTCCACGATGATTTTTGCCTTCTCTGTTGCCTCGGCTTCGACTTTGACTGCCTCGAAGAGCTGCCAATCAGAGGCGACGCGTCAAAAAGTCTTCTTCTTCTTCTGCTTCTGCTTCTGCTTCTTTCGCATGTTTCAGGTTGACAATAATGCCTCAAGCACAGCACAGCCAGCGGCATACATATGTATATGTGTATGAGTGTGTGTGTGTGTGTGTGTGTGTGTGTATGTTATTTGGCCATTACTTTGTTGCCAAGGCCCCCATTGCTATTGACAATAATTCTAGGTAAGTTAACTTGACACTGTCTGTTTCAGCTCTTAAAGCTTAACAAGGTTGCTGTCGCTCATCATTTAACTTTAAGGAAAATTCCAACGAGATGTTGGCTAGCAAAAATATCACTAATCTTAGTTTAAGTAAGTCACATTATAAAATAAATAATGAAATGATTTATTAGAGGAAAGAAAATGAAATTGTTTTCAAAAAATACAAAAATAATAATACATAATAATCGAAACAAATATTCATTTATTTATTATTTATTTATTAATTAGAACAAATATAATATTTGTACTTTTATAACGAAGACTAATTTTAAATTATGCAAAAGTCTATTAAATACCCGAAAACATAATATAAAGGATGCTTTTGTTATTCAGATAACTAACAAAATATAGGTTTGATTGCATAACTTTGACATTTTCATTTAATTAACATTAATTCTAATGTGCCTGAAATTTATTTAAATCAACCTAAACTGCGTTGCATAAACATGAATTCAAATAGTGCCAAATTCCCATAATGATGCGATATGCTTAAGTAATTATTATGAAAAGCTCGAGCACATTTCCACAGCTTCACTGCTTTCGTGAGATATTTTAGTGATTGCTGCTGAAACTTTTTACCTGCTTCTGTTCTATTCTGTTTCTGATGCTTTGTTTAGGCCACACGCCAAAACAGCTCAACGTTGGCAGTGGGTGCTGCTGTTGCGGCTGCTGTTGGTGTTGTTGCTGTTGCTGTTGCTGCTGCTGCCGCTGAACAATATGCAATAATAACAATTTACATATTCATGAGCCGCTTACGCATACAAACACAGTGAAAAACAGGCAACAACAAGGGCAACACCAACAACAACACCAACAACAACAACAACAACAATAACAAGAATACGGCGAGAGGCAGAGGCAGTTTGCATAAAGAGCAGCAGCCGCTTAAAAGAAAAAACATAACCAACTCCCTTTAGAGTACAATGCGAACGCGAAACATACCCACCAACCCCCAGCCCACAACCCCCAGGGGCTAGTCAGGCAGCCCTTTTGTTAAGCCCGAACAGCGGAGCGGTAACTGTAGCTGACCAAATATTTATATTTGGCCGCCTCATTTATTTATTTTCATATTTTTTATGATATTTATTTAAGGCTGGTCTTTTGTTGGCAATTGAAAATTATACACAATATACGTATTTGTATATTTCCAATCGTACGTATACGTGTTTATGCCTATGTGTGTGTGTTCGTGTGTGTGTCTCTGTATGTGTGTGTGTATGCTCTCAATTTTATTTGGGATTTGTACTTTTGATTTGGAGCAGAAGCTACAAGTACTGAAAATTGCGCCCTGCTACTCTGGGGCTTGTTTTATTTATAGTTGTCAACATGAGTTAGCAGGCACTGTATATCTGTGTGTGTGTGTGTGTGTGTGAGTGTGTTCCTTGGGGAGTTTCTGGGTCAGCGCCGATAGCTATGAATTGCAAATGAAAGGCAATTCTCAAAATAGCCGTAGTTATGCGAAATTTTCGAGGCTGTGGCTGCTCGATGCTCTTAGCTTTTGCTCTTTGCCAATCTCAGCAGAACCTACCACAAAAATAAATCAAAACAAAAGCAGCGACGCCAGCAGACGCCAGTGACTGAGGCGTATACCAGGCCGCAACAAATTTCAAACGAAGAGCAGACGAAGATGTTGTCGATGCTGCTGCTGCTTGTTGTTGTAGTTGTTGCTGTTATTGTTGTTGTTGTTGTTGTTGTTATTGTTGTCGTTTTGCAGCATCCACATTCCGACGGCGTCGGCGCTGGCATCGATTTTGCTCGCGTTCTCTGCTCTCTCACTGGCTTGTCATCCTCTCTCTCGCAGCAGCAGCAGTGGTAGCAGCAGCAGCAGCAGAACCAGTAGCGACCAGCAGAGACTCACTGGACTCGTTGTTCTTTGGTGCTCCGTCAGTCAGGTGCAGACAGTTGACGTGTACGGTTTGTGCAACGGCAGCGCGCAACAAAATAGCAGCGTTTCGAGAAAGACTAAATAGAAAAATTTTTAATTTTGCACCACACAAAGAACCACAGCTAGAATAAAAATAAGCAGAAGAAGAAGAAGAGAAAGAAGAAGAAGAAGCAGAGCAATGCAATCAAATACAACAACAGCAACAACAGCAGTGTGTTAAATGTTAAAAATGTGAAATGCAAACAACAGCAGCAAGCAACTAACAAGCAGAAGCACCAACAACAGCAATAACAACAACAACAACCACAGCAACAGCAACAACAGCAGCACATCAGAATCGCGCGCGTGTGAGTGTAAAGTGTGTGTGTGTGTGTGTGTGCGTTGCGAGTGTTTGCGTTGCGTTGAGCGTGTGTGTGCCTGCGTGCGTGTGTGTGTGTGTGCGTGTGTGTGTGAAAGTGCTGCCCGTCACATATCAGCCAAAAGAAGAAGAAAAAAGAAACGGTTCAGTGGAAAGCGCGCAGCGCAGCAGCAGCAGCAGCAGCAGCGCAGCAGCAGCAGGAAAATTTGTTCAACAGCAGCGAAGAGCGACAGCGACGCCGGCAGCGACGCCAGCAGCAGGTAGGGCACAGCTTTTAAGTTTACAGCCAGCTAGAGCATAAGCAAACCAAACAGCAGCAGCAGCAGCAGCAGCATACTCACCACACCCTGATCCTGCAGGAGACGTCGCAGCAGCAGCAACAGCAGCACCAGCATCAGCAGCAGCAGCAGCAGCAACAACAACAACAGGCAGCAGCTGCGCAAAGAGCAGTTTCCTCTCTCATTTCTAATACACTCACTCTACTGTCTCTGTCTCTTGCGCGCGCTCTCTCTCTCTCTCTCTCTCTCTCTCTCTTTCATACTCTCTCACTCTCTCAGCTGCTGCACGTGGAGTCTGTGCAAAGCAATTGGCATCCAAGTTGAGTCAAAGTTTTTGGTCCAGTTGCCTTTTGTAATTTTCCGTAGCATACTTTTATGCTGCTGCTGCTGGCTCAGCAATTTCTTAGCTGCTGCCAGCGCTGTTTATTGTCACTGTGAGTGTGCGTGTGTGTCTGTATGTGTGTGTGTGTGTGCGAGTGTGTGTGTGTGCTAATTGTGTTGGCCAATTTTTGAGCGCTTGACTGCTGGGGGCTGCAAGCGAAAATTGATACAATGTGTAAACAAAACTAAACAATTACGTGAAATGAAATTGAATTTCTGTTGTTGTTGTTGTTGTTGTTGTTGTTGCTTGGTCGAACGCTGGCTGACCTTGTGGGCGAGAGAGATAATGATAACAGACTGAAATCCAGGCACAATTACGGCAAGCGGGGCGGCTGCTTCAAATGAGCGCCAATAAAAATGTAGGATAGTGTGTCAGCAACACACACACACACACACACACACACACACACACACTTGTGCACACACGCAGAGATTGCCATGCCATGTGCGGCTGGTGTACGTGTAAATGACCGGAAACTGTGCTCAAGTGCCAAAGACAAGTCCCCTCCCCCCAACCCCCTGCAACGCACACACACACAGAAGACTGCTCCTAGTTGCTGAGGCTACTTGTCAGTTGTCCCGGCTCAGTTCTCAGTTCTCAGTTTGTTTCTTTCTCTTTTTTTGCACTTCAATTGTCAAATTGTTCTTGTTTATTGTTGCAATAGTTTTGTTGATGGACAGGTTTGTTGCCAGCCTCCAGTCGCTGCGCCCCGCCCCATCACGCCCCGCCCCACATCCCTCTCTCTCTTGCTCCTTTCACTTGTTTTTAAAGTGATTTTCGCAGACGTAGTCGCTTTTATGGCGTCGTCGTCGTCGTCGTCGTCGTCGTTCGCACAAGCAAGCAAAACAAAACAATCAACACGGAAGTCTTTTTTCGTTGTTTGCTTGTTGTTATTCTCATTCTCGTTCTTTCATTTCTTTCTTGCTTTTTTTGTCTTTTTTTTTTTTTTACTTTTTATTGTTGTTATTGCGCTCGACGTGTGTGTGTGTGTGTGTGTGTGTATAAATCAACGTGGCCTAGTGCGCTGCTTGAGGTTGACGTGCACGGTCTTTTGTGTTTGTGTGTTTTGCACCGCTGCGAGTTTTATGCTCAGCTTGATTGTGAAGTGTTTTAGCTTTAGCCAGTTGACATTTCAGTTTTTTATTCTTGTAACTCCAATCCCCTGCACACCCCACATCCCCATACCCCTTACATCTTTCATACCTTTATTGATTGACAAGCAAGCAGCAGCTAACCAACTGACATCCCACTAAATATATAACTCTGTGGCAACATTTTATTGCTGGCTTTGCAACGCCACTTTTTCCCCAAAGTGCTTTAAAAATACTACAAAATTTATGTGCACAACTCAAACACTACTAACAAGCTTCAGTTTGTTTCTGATTTAAGCGAAATACCTTTTTGGCCAAACTGCGAAAAATACATATTTGGTTTAGAAAATGTGGCAAAATTCTCGCTGCCGGTGTTGACGTAAATTTATTTTATGTTCACATAATGATCAGTTAAAATGGGATTCGAGTTTAGGTGAAGGTATGCATAGTAAATATTAGTCAATGATTTCAATAGCGTCATAACTTATTTAGATTCGTTTTCCGCTATAAGTTAGTTAAAGTTAGCAGAAAATAATTCAAACAGTTTGGTGTGGATTTTTCAAGTTCAGCCTATGTTTGTAAATTATCAAGTAAAATTATAAATGTTTCCTTAACAATAAATATGTTAAGTAGAAAATGTTTTTTACATTTCAAATTATGATGAGAACTTCTATTAAGCTAACGGACTCAAATAAACTAAGGCACTATTGAATTTTGTTTAAACAGCTGCTACTCATGCAACTGGTAAGTTAGTTTGTGGCATACCGCTTTGCAGATAATCACAATGTTGTTTCACTGTCAATAATTGCAATATGATTTGCTAATGAAATGTGCATTGATGTGGTGATTTTGAAGGAAGCCGTGGAATCACGGCCAATACTTCACAGGAACTGTGGGAGGGCGTTATTTACCACTTTGATTCAATATTAAAGAAACTAATAATGATGTTCATATATTGCTCATACGCCACGCGGCACGCTTTGCGAAATATATTGAATTCAATTTGAAATTCTGTCGAAATCGACGATGTGGCATCAATTGCATTTGTCAAGACGAAAGCTAATTGAAAAGGAGGTGCTGCAGAGAGCAAGAAAATGGCAACAACAAGTGAATTGAACTGAATTGGATAGAACAATCAACAATTTGATAGAGAAAAAAAACAGAAGAAACAAGAAAAAAGTTCCTTGCTAAATATGTTGCGATGCTTGAACCAGTTTCAGCTGCAGATACAGTTACAAAGACACACAGATACAGCTACAGTTACAGATACAAAGGAACAGATACTTGGAGTTGGGCGCTGGGCGCAGAGAAAGACAGAAGGCAATTATAGAAATATATACAGATAGCGAGTAGCAGCAACAAATAATAAAACCAAGTTGCCATAGACAATCACAACAACAAAAACAACTAAAACAACGATAATGTTGTCGGCGTCGACGCCGACGACAAGTAGCTGCAAAAGTTCTGCAACGTTTTTCGCATATTAAACAAACTTCAAGTTGGGCCGACTTCGCAACGTCAACGTCAACGTCAGCGTCGACTGCGACAGCGGCATCGGCAGCGACGCAGCCACACAGCCTCATTATTTATTTGATTGCCCGCACAGCCAACGTTCAAATTACCCCCAGGGACAGAGCGGGCAGCGCACACAACAACAAATAAAAAAAACCAACAAAAAAAAATGAAAGGAAAGGAAAGAAAGACAGAAAGAAATAATAGTCGGAGTCGGCAATGGGCATAAATGTAATTAATAAGGCAAATTAATGCAAACAATAATACAAATTCATTTTCATGCACAAATGAAACTAAATTACAACAACGTGCGTGCAGCAGCAGCAGCAGCAGCAACAACGACAACAACAACCATTTAAAGAAACAGCAGCAATACAGACTTATGCTCATATAGTAAATTGAGAAGACCGAATCTTAAATAGGCTTATGTTTCAAGAGCGCTTTCAGCTAAGCTCACAAATTATTAATAAGGAAACTAGTTGCCAATTATTCCACAGCTGGCAGAGGTGCTTTCTGTGCCTCGGCATAATAGCCAGGCAGTCTTTGATAATAATAGAAGAAAAGAAAAATGTTAAACTGTTTTTTTGTTTGGTTAAAGCTGTTAGCTTTAGTTGCTGCAGCAGTTGAAAATGAATGCTCCAATTACTTCGTACTGTTCGTACTTCAAAATTCAAACCTATTTGAATTCCGCGCACACGTTAAACTTGACTTAAATTGACGACCTTAATTCACAAATTGAAGAGCAGCAGTTGTATTATTCCATTTCAGGCTACATCACATTTTTTTAACTGTCAAAATAATATTTATTGTAAATATAATGCATAAATATAAACTTATTTATTTAACAAGTAGCAATATCGCTGTTAGAGCTATTTAGTTTTATGAACTTGGAAATGTAGAAAAAAAATGGCTCAATTGAGGCAAATGGAATTCATCTGCAGCTTTTGGGGTACATAACAAATGCAATTCTGGTAATTATGCAACTATCTACTAGGGTCAGCACTCTGGCATATTCATTGCGTGCTCCACGCTCAACTATCACACATAAATATTTGATTTTATAGTTACTTAATTTGTTGCAAACAAGTTGATCAAATGGACCATACCCTATGTCGAGTGAGCGCATAATAAATGTACACTAATAAGCACTGGGCAGACACACATACACATGCAAACATAATAAAACAAAAAAACAAAAAAAAAAAGAAGGAAAACAGGCACACAAACACATCGACAACTAAACAGTTCGTTGAGCATAAAAACGAGGAAATCTACTTAATCACGTTTAATTAAGGTGAGTTTATAAGTAGCTGTGTGTGCATTAGTGCGGCACATACAACTGTTTTTGTATGTGTGTGAGTGTGTGTGTGTGTGTAACTACATACATTTTTTGCGAATTGCTTTTATTGCCCTTATGCAGAGCTAAAGACACAAAAGAGCTCGCCAGGTAATCACAGAGCCAGGTCCAGGGTCTGAGCCCCTTCATAAACCAAACAGCTTCCGTGTGCACATAAATGCAAATTAGGGTTAAATGTTGATGTTGACTGTACGTGTGGGTGGGTAGGTGCTGTATGCTGCTGTATGTGTGTGGTTGTTTGCAGAGTGTGTAGTGTGTGCATCACAGCGGATTATAATAATAAGCAAGTGCTTAGCATAAATGGATTTATTGGCTGCACATTCATCAAGAGTCAAATGTTGGCACTTTGTTTACATTAGTCGCTTAGTTGGGCATTTCTCCCGTTATGGATTGTTCTTGTTACTGTTGCTATTTGCTGTTATTGTTGTTGCTGGTCAGCTACTTAGGCATGGCTCGCTGACTTTGACTCCCCCCCTTCTGATCATTTTTAATTAATCGGTATCCCTTTGTCGCTAGATACTAAATTCTAATGCATCGCCCACCCCTTAACTGGGCAGCAAGTAATATGAAAATATATTCCCATTTAGTGTTGCCTCCAATCGCCTTTTACAGGTGCAGTGTTGCATGATTTTCGATGGAGGCGGATTTTCAAGGGAGGTGGAAAGAGAAATCAATAGGAACTAATAATATTTAGAAAATAGAATGCTAAGAATAATGAAACAGAAAGGGATTTAGAAAGGTAAAGAACAGTCTTGAACTCCTTCGATTATCTAGCAAAAACCTAACGAGTAGTTTTAGAATGTTAAACATAAATATTGTGTATTAATATTGACATTTTTAAGTAGAGAGCTACGACAAAAGTGTCTCTCATCTACATTAAATTCATTAAATTTAGATAATCTTGAACTAAATTTATCCTCTTTTCACATTTGTAGCACTTTTCATAAATATTATACAAGAGAGTGTTCGCTGCAATCTAAATGATTTGCATCGTTAAGTAATAATTTTTGTGCAACGTGTTTGCTTGCTCATTTCCATATTCCATCACCTTCCATCTCTCAATCTCTCTCCCTCTGTGTCTCTTTGTCTGTCTGTCTGCCTGTCTGTCTGTCTGTCTGTCTGTCGGTTTCTCTGTTGCTCATTAATTGTGTGTCATTGCTTTGATTGTCACATATGCGCCATCTCTCAACCGAAATGAGCTTGGGAACTGAACAGAAACCCTCTCCGCATTTGGTTAATTGAAAAATCATGATGGTCCTCATCATTAGCAAAAGCTTCGTGACTTTTGTCGTTCGACAGTTCCAGTTCCATACACCCTGCCACCGCCCACCCGCTTGGCCCCGTTCCTGCCCTGCTTCCCATTTATGTAATCGATGCATGTCAAACAGCAAACACAACAACTGAATAGCGTGCATGTCTCTTCCTATGTGTGTGTGTGTGTGTGTGTGTGTGTGTGTGTGTGTGGCACAAGTGCTGAAAAACGAAACGAACAGCGTATAACGAAACGAAACGAGAGGCTGGGAAAAGGAATGGAAGGAGGCAACTAAAGCGGGACACAAAACCTATCAAGTTGGAAGCTCGTTGATTTCAATTTCTGAATTGTGAATGCAGTCACATTTGCATATTGCACATACGCCATGTGGCACTGGCCTCAGCACGTACTTAGCAAAAGAAACATCAACCAAAAAAAAAATCCGTTTTCTAATTAAGCGCCAGAATAAATTAAAAAAAAAAAAGATAAAATGGTGACACACATACATATATGGGTTGCTTTTTTATGCTACTTTTGTATTTCCTTTTCCAGCGTTTCTATTTTAGTGTTGTAGCCGACGCTTGGCTTTTTATTGCATAAACAAAATGCTTGGGTTTTAGTTTGTCGCTGGATAAAAAGTACATAAATTTCAAATAAGTCACGTTTCCGGGATTGAAGCCAACTCCTAACCCCCCAAATTAACCAACACACACACATACATGCCATGAAAATGTGCTTTGTTGTGGCGTCTGCAAACAACGAAAAAATATTTATTTGTGTATATGTATGTGCATAAAAATAGTCAACTGCTGGAAAACAAAATGCCAAAATGAATGTTAAATAAAAGCAAGCAAAACAAGAATGGACGCTGGTGAAGTTGAAGTTGGATGTACGTGTTGGGGAGGGGTGAGTCGGGCTTATTCAGAAAGTTTTTGATTTGTAAAGTTGTACGGTTCAAGTTGTTTGTGGAACTGTGATATTTTCAACGTACCTTTTAAGCTGATTTGCAGATTATTATCAACAGCAGCAGTGGTAGCAACAATGAAAGCATCACGACCGAGTCTAGTCGTTAAAAATAATGTACTACATAAATACTCTATTTCACTCTCTCTCACACACACACACAGTCTATCTACCTATCTCTATCTTTTTCACTAAAGGCAAGAGTTTAATGACGCCATCTGTTGTTGTACTTAAATTGGGCAAGAGCTCGAATTTCCATTAGTTGTAATTACATTTCCAACGTTATAATATAAAATATATTTAACAGTAGATAAATCAATTGGAGGCAATACACAAACAATTCTTTAAATGGATTTACTTTAAATAAAATGCATTTATATTCCCAACTCTATAAAAACTTATCTTATCAAGAGTTTCGCATAATGAAAGTTAATGCTGTTAATGTTAGAAGAGCCACTGAGTTAATCCTTTGTCTCTGTTAGCTTACCTCTGAACTTGCATACCCCACATACCCTAGAAAAGAAAACTTATCTCCACACCTGACCGTTCACCCACAGGCACCAACAGCAACAGCAACAGCAGCAGCAGCAGACAACAGACAGCTTATTTTTATTCACCGCATTTTTATTCTCCTATTTCGCAGAGTTTATTGTACGGCAAACAGACACTCTGCCCTCCAGTTGGCCAGCACATCCCACCTACCACCACCTCACTCCTTACCCGACATCCGGATTTATTATACACGCTTTATGCGCATATTTGTATATACTCTGCAGGAGGTCATTGTAATTTAGTCAGAAGGCGTGCAACGCATCGAATCGAGGCAGCATAAAAAGAATCCAATATATTTATTTTCCTTAAGCATTAATATTTTGTTGTCGGCCTGCTTCTCCAGCTGTGTTGCTGAAGCGCCTTTTGTAGAATACCAATTGAGACTAGTTGAATTTGATTACCATATCACATAGCTCGAGATTTAAATTGTTGTCTGATAACCTTTTATTTTTTTCTTTTTGTTAGGAAAAACTTTAATCCCTATTCCAATTACATTTAGCGAATCTGGCTACTTTAGAAACGAGCATTCTAGAATTCAATTGAAGTGTACCATTCTTTATATTATCATGGCAAGCTGATAGGGTATCTTGGATTTCGCCAACTCTTATCTGGCTCTTGTTTCTTGTTATAGTAAAAAGTAACCTCGTAGTAATAACGCATTTGCTGCTCGCCATTTGCTTTGCATTTTAACGACTCGAATTTGTCGTTCGTTTGCTGCTGGTTGCTTCGACTGAAGTTTAATTGAATAAGTTTTAAGCGGATTTCGCTGCAAGCCCGTCTGTTACCAGCTGTTGATGCCTTTACTACTGCTGCTGCTGTGCCACACGGTGTATATGGCATATTTAATTGAAATATGCAAACAGCAGGCTATGTCCAGTGATTTTTGAATAACAAATGTCCCCCAAATCCTGTGTGAGCAACAGGAGGTGATGCAATTTGATTGCATCTCTAAGCGAGATTTGCATTCATAATACGCATTCATAAAAGCATTATGAGCTGAGAACGGCGAGCTTAAGCATAATTGGCCTTTTTGCTATTGGATTAGCGCATAGTTCGCATAAATAATTTGCTTTGATTTGAATTGTGTAGCATTTGTCGAGCTAAAGTTAGAAATTGAATAAAGGGATTAACCCTATACATAAATAGAAAATTATTTAAAATACTAACAGCGATTGTGTTTCTTTTGCTTATATTTGGTGCAATTTGCTAATATTTTTTGTTAATTAAATCTTTGGTTTACCTAACTGACTATTCGAATAATTGTTGATAGAAACTTTATTTCTTTTTAAAAGAGAAAGACAATTTTAAAAAATAATAATAGCAACAACCCGGGATGTGTTTACAATTAAACAATTGGAAGATTATAAACCGCGTTTAAATGAGTATTCCTCGAAGCATAATACTTGCTAATAGTTATTTTACTTCTGCTCAAAATAAAGAGCAAACATAAGAAAAAAACACAAAAAGAAATAATTATTCGTACAAAAATAAGAAAATAATATAACTAATGATATTTTATGCAACATTTAAAACTGTATTCGGTAATTTTAAAGCCTTGTAGTATTTTCCAACTCTTCGCCAGCCATTCGCTGCTCAATGGAGTGACCATTTCCTGGGCACTTCCCGTCAATGGAGCCTCAAGTAGATCGTAATAAGTGTGCAATGTGCACAGCGCCAATTGCAATGATGTGCGCAGGAAGGCGGCCATTTCCATATCCTGTACTTGGTCGCCTTGTTTCTGCTCCTTTTGCACTTCCGCCTTATTTTTCTTGTATTATTAAAAATAAAAAATCAAGCAGCATTTGCCTTTGTGCGTGGTCTACCTTTGGGCCCTACACGTGCTGCTGCTGCTGCTGGCACATTCAAGCGCACACCCAGAGAGAGAGAGAGAGAGAGGGAGAGATAGAGAGAGAGAGAGAGAGCGAGAGAGAGAGAGAGAGAGTCACACGCACGTCGAAATGTAATTTCATGGCACACAAGTTTTTAATTAAATTTCATGGCAGACGTTGCAGCCGAAGCAGCAGTAGTGGCAGCCTTTTAACATGCAATCAAAAAACCACTCGCATGCATATAGGGCAGCTATACAAGTGTATGTGTATATCGCAGCAAGTTTATACATGTATATGCATATGTATATCATATAAATGTATATGTATACATATATATATATATATATATACAAATGGCACACAAAACTGCAGCCTTAATGCGTTTTTCAAGTGGCAGGCGAGCAACAGACGGAGTAGCAGAAGCAGTGGAAGCATCAGCGAAACCAGCTGGCAAGGCGGCCATTTCGCAGGCAGCCAACGATCCACATCCGCAACCGGACAGCCTCTGCTGCTGTTGCTCCCCATCCCTCTCTCTTTTACTAGCTTTACTCCCTTGGCATACTCTGGCAGCAATCATCGTCACATAATTTTATTAAGCTCTTAGCCAGGCAGCGGCCATAAACCGAGCAAAGTTTTCAGTTGTATCTGCTGCTGCTGCTGCTGCTGATGCCTCCTCTGCCTGCTGCAACATGTTGTTGTTGCTCAGCAACGCTGCAAGTGGTCGAAAGGCACTTCAACACTATGTTTATTTAGATTGTATATAGATTGTATATAGATTGATTATATAGCTTCTTTAACGAGCAACCTATCGGCTTACTGCCAGAACAGCAGTTTTTTATATATCAAAATAGAGACATTCAGATCGCAATTAGTAATTGCAAGCAAAACTACTGAATTTTGATTTAAATAAAAACACATGTATGTTGAGACTTTAATAATAAAAGAAAATACTCTTAGCTATTATAAATGAATTTCAGATTAGAGAATGAGAATAAACCATAAATTGCAAAGAACAAATTATTAATAGCATTTTTCAACCTTACCGCAAATAATAATTTGATTTTGCATTAGATATTGCGATCTGAATAAATTATTGCATAAGATATGAGTTATTGTTTTCATTTTATATCTTTTAGTAGAATTTATTTCAAACATAAATTTTTACTATATTTATATACCGCTTTATCTCACATTTGCTTACTGTTTCTACGAATAGACGAATCCTTACTCATAACTATTGAATTTATTAGACAGAAATTATTTACTACCTACTGGAATGCCATAAACATAAATCATATTCAACTCTCCCACAATCTGTCGACACAACTTGTACAGGGTATATGCACAGCACAGCAATTAAGAGGAAAATTTAATTTTCTCGTTTTAATTATGCACTTGGTTGACTGGCAGTTGACTTTCAGCTTTCAAGCTTACTGTCGGTCAGCTAAATTGCATTTAAAAGCAGCCACTAGATGATCTCATGGCCGGTAAGATGGTGACGGGGTTGACAAGGCAGGAAAGGTCGTGGCTTTCATCTCTGATATTTATTTCATTAGCCGTTGTTTTCGTTGTTGTCGTTGTCGCTGTCGCTGTGGCTTGTATTTGCTGGCAAATCAAACAAAAATGCTTGTCGAGCTGCCTGCCAAAGACACTTTGACTTTGTTTATGGTAAACAGACAACAAGCAATGTGGCCTTCGGCGCCTGCCCTGTGGGGCATGGGCGTGGCACACACATACACACACACACACACACACATATAGTATAGCTAATGCAATTCGCTGCTGGCCTTGTGTGTTTGTTACTGACGTTGTTGTTGGCCGTAGTTCTTAGACAGGCGACAGCCACTGTTTGTAGTTCTGTGCCACGGTCGTCTGACTGTGGCATACCCAGCACATACTCGCTCTCTCAATACACACACACACACACACACACAGACACACATGTGTTGACATTTCGGTGGGCTGTGGCGGGGCGTTAGCGGTGCGGTTTGCTGAAGCGCAACAAGTTATGCAGCCGCAATTAGTTGGCTCGTCCCTCTACAAAATTTCTTGGCACTAATGCCAAAGCCACACAGGCAACGGCAACAACAACAACAGCAACAACAACAACAGGAACAATTACACCAACAACAACAACAGCAACAACACCACCAGCAGCAGCAACAACAGCAACGCATAATATCGGCAACGCTGTTGGCAGTTTTGTGTGTGGTGTATGCGGCGCATGTGTTATGCAATTTGCTGAGCGCCCATCCAAAGTAAACATACTCGATTTATTGATATTTATGTGTAATACCCATTGAATACCTATCGAATGCCTGTAATGGGCATGTTGGAAACAAAGCTAAGCTTGACATTCTGATGTGGTTATAAAATATATGTTCAATTGGAATTAATCAACTTAAATGCTATAATGACAAGGAAAAATACTCTATTAATTAATTACTCTCACACATTAAAAAGTATATATTTCGTAACATAAACAATAAACAATTGCGCCATTTATGCGAATTTGAATAATTATAACATCAAACACTTATCATTACTATTAAATCATAACAAAACGAACCAGATCTGGTCACGTACATTTGAACATTAGTCGCATTAGTTTTAAAATGTAACAAAGTGTGTGCAATATGATTCTAATTATAATACCGAATACCGAATAGCTTTACACATCTGAACCTCTATTCTATAATGCACTGTCTCAGCCATGTTAAGTACATTGCTCATGTGCTATTAAATATTTATACCCAATAAAGATGACCTTTAAAAGTGGCCAACACAAACACGACAAGCAACAGCAGCACCAACAAACAAAAATAGCGTGTGCAAAAATTTTTGATTGCATTCATTATGCAATATAAATATTAAGCAAATTGTGTGGAAAACACTTTATAAATAAATACATATATTCTCTGTCTTTGTGTTGTTGTTGTCACAACTAGTTTTTCGTGTGCGTTGTTGTGTCCAGCAAAATTTATGTGGCAATTAACAACACGCTCTGGACTCAAAAGCTACGACCCCAAAAATATTCATTAAAGTTTCCCATTGTTTGGTCGAGCAGATTTTTGTAGATTATCGCAACTGCAATGTGTCTTCAGTTTTGTGAGGTCTCTTGTGTAAATTTAGAAATTTATAGTTATTTAAAAATTCAGACGGACACGCACACACACACGTTGGTACTTTTGTAGCCAAATATGAATAAATTATCGGCCCATTGTTTGCTGCTTGAAACGTAACCAAATTGCCAGTGCCCAGCAGAGAAGTTTGGGCCAAGACTTTGGTCATAAGCCACACGAATGCGCAAGCACAAAAACAAACAAACACACACACACATACACTTACATGACACACACACACACACACACACACATGTATAGTGCGAAAGGGCATACTAGGATATAGCAGTTATACTAGTGTTAGTAAGAAGGCAGGCAGGGCATTGTCTTAGCCTCACTACCGCCCGCAGTCTAGTGAATGTGCCAACCCTTACAGATGCTGTTGACATGGCTTTTGTCATTTTCTGGTTACGGCCAAGCGAACAAAGCCAAAACTCGAAAGGAAGTGCCCTAGAGAGAGAAGGAATGAGTGAGGAGGGTTCCGGTTGGGAGAATTGCGGCATGTGTCCACATGCGACGTGAGCAAACTTTGACTACAGTTGGCGACGTGTTGTTTATTTTGTATCAAATTTAAAAAACCAGACAAAGAGAGAAACAGATAAGCATAGAAAGAGAGAGAGAGAGAGAGAGAGAGAGAGAGAGAGAGAGAGAGGGAATAGATTGATCGTGAGAGCTTGATGTCGACCTGTGCTCTTTTGGCGCACTTAATTGCATTGACAAAAATGATTGCGCTTATTTAAAATATATAATTCATTGAGTTACCATGGTCAGCCATAATATTCAAACAGCGATTTCAATTGAATTTGTGCACCATATAATAAATTTGGGGCATGTATAAAATAAACACACAGATGCCTATAAATGAATATTTATAATTCTAATGGAATATTTGTTATTGTTGGCATGTTTAAATTTGACTATAATATAATTTGAATTTTATTGCATTTTATTTTTAATTGTAAATTAGCTGTTGCTATTTTCTGTGATTTATTATTATTACTATTATTATGATCATTGATTTTATACTGAAGCATTCATATTTTAAATATGTTTTTGCCAACTCCTGGTCAGGTTTTTTACATTTGTATTTTTTTAGTTGAATTAAACATAAACATAAACATTTTTGGTTGCACTTACTATAAAATTCATGTTTCAATTTAAGCTGAAAACTAGAATTTTATTTGCAATTATAATTGTTATCTACTTTCCACGAATCTCAAATTCTACTTAAAACTATAAATAAATCATACGCATATATAAGATAAAATTATTTCTTAGCAAACAATTTATTATTTGTTTCGTGACCTCTTTTTATAATTTAAAACGGTTTATTATTTTTTGGAATTTTTGATTGTGTCTGAAGTTTAATTGAATTATCTGTTTTATTCATAAAACGTAATTCATTAAGCTTGCTTACGATTCGTTGCACAATCAACTCAATGGCTACTTCGAATTATATATAAAACAAGTTTAAGAAGAGCTCGAGCCAAGTTCAGCACTTTGCGTTCTTGTTATTGCTCTTGTTGTAGTTGCTGTAGTTTGGAAAGTTGTCCAAAACAAATGCAGCATTTCAATTAAGTTGCCCAGGCAGCCATCTGAAGATTGAACGATCCATCGGGAGTTGTGTGTAAAGTTCTCCCAACAAAAATGCTCCAAATGGATAGAGCCAGCCGGAATAGCATAGACCACATTTCAGGTCCAAGTTGCCCAACAAAGTTGAACAGCCAGCCAAATGGGAGGGCATTGCTCATACGCCCGGAATACCCATTCCGGGCCACACACTTCTGCTGTGCACAGTGTACTGTCCACGGCAGCAAAAGGTGGCGCAGGCAAGTGCTCAAGCAAATGGGCAAATCGTTAACGTTGAGCCAACTCACTCAATGGACGGATTTTATGGCTGGCTGTTGGACTGGGCCAAGCTACCAAATGGCTGACTGCATGACTGACTGGCCTGGCTTGCCTGAGTTGCCCTGGTCATGGTCAACTGTCTGTGGGGTGCGCATCGCATTTCGGTTTCATTGTCAATTGACACTCTTGCAGCTGTAGCCGGAGCTGTAGCGTCAGCATCACCTCTTGTGGCATCCGTGGGGCGCGTTTGTTTTATGGCCCAGTGGCAGCTGCTTATTGCTATCGCTTTGCTTCAATGTGGCAACGTGTACCGTTACCGATGCGCTTACCACTTTGTTTACTGGCCAACTTTCGAGCGTTTGCTGCAAATTGAAATTGTTGCAATATCTCAGTGTGTATGTGTTTTCATGCACTGCCCCAACAACTGCTTGAACTGAGCGTATAAAGTTGGAGTTTCATAGTTTGTGAAAACCCTTGAGGTTTATATTTATTATTTAATCTGAAGAGCAAAACGATATTTAATTATACTTTTGACTCGCTGACTCGCCTTAAATTTGAAGTACTCTAAAATGATGGCTTGTTCTCTCAGTGAACGGGATACAGCTGCAACAACAACTTGAGCTAATATAGCGCTGAGTGGAGGGCTGAGGCGGGGGCGGGGGCGGAATCTATTGCTTGCACTTCCGCTAATTAATTGGCAGAGGAAATGAATATCAACTTTAATGTGTTTAGTCTTGATTAATGAATAATTGATGGACAGCTGCACTAAATGACTGACTGGCTGACTGGTTGACTGACTGACTGACTGACTGGTTGACTGACTGACTGACAGACAAAGTGGCTGACGATTGGTTGACTGGCAGGTGCGTTGGTTCAAAAACAAACTTCACTTTACTTTACGCAAAAAAGTTGACATTTTTAGCTTCATTAATCATTAAAGCGGGTCGCACAGGTCGACACGGCACAAACAAACGGGGCAACAAGCCGTGGGTGACGGAAGGTGAGTGAGGGGGCAGGGATAGGGTGGCAGAGACAAGGGCAAACGGCGCCAAAACTTTCGTGGCCAGATTATTAATTACACAAATGGCATGGAGCCCCAGCAACTGGGCAAATATGCAAGTCAGCATTAAGTAAAATAAACAGAAACAATGGGCTGAAATTAAATAAAAATACGAAAAATAAATTCCAACGAATTTACTCAAGTATCTTAAAATAAAGGCAATAAGGCATACTTATCGCAGGCAGTGCAAATAAAAATTCCACCGTGCACTTTTCTGTTTACAATAAATACGTTTTCCATTTATACATATATATAAATTTCGAATGCGCTTACAGCCAAGAAGCTTATAGCATTTTAATAACTAGGTTTTTCAGAAATGGAACGCAATATAATTCAGCTTAAAAGCGAGTGCTTTATGACTCTTTAATTGATATTCGTATTTAAAATACAAGCAGCTTAAACATGGCTCTTTAATTGATATATATACATATATATACGAATTTTCCTTTTTGTTAAAGGCGTGCAAGGTAGAAATGTATATATATGTTTGTATAAATAAATAGAAAGAATCATTTTTCTCTTTAAAGAATTCATATTCCCATATTAAGATGCCTAAATGCTATTTCATTCAAAATAAAATACTTATTACTTAGATTTTACAAAATGTGCTCTTGCCATCAGCATAAAAATCCCATAAGTGTGATGTCAACCCATAAAAAAAATATGTTAGTAAAAGTCTGACACTCACATCTCAGATATAGTCTTATGAACTTGATAAAATTGTCATAGGTATAATGTCAACATATTAAAATTCGAAATAATGCAAGCTGATATTGTACTAAGTCTGAATACAGTAAAATACTCGAAATGTCACATTCAAATCTGTAATTTAAGTTAGACAGCTATAAATATACGCTCTGTACTATTACGCAATTATTATACACATTAATTTGTATGTCATAATGAATGATTGAAGTAAATGGAAATACAAAAATGTGTAATCTGTTAAGCACAAATGGAAATAGCATAACCCTTTCCACAATTAGAGCTGTATTATCATAACAAAGTACTTACTACTTGCCTTTAACAACAAAATGCACTTTGGCAGCAGCGTTAACCCAACAAAACCGACTCTACTCAACCAATGGCCCACAATTTTGGGCAATTATTTATTTTATTCGGAGCCGAACCGAGCGCTTATCTTGACAACCATTAAATGGCCGCAGAGGGTTAGGCATGGCTGTGATATAGTGTGCGTGTGTAAGCTCCATATGTATTAATGGGTGTGTGTGTGTGTGTGTGAGTGTATGTGCACTTCTGGCACGCACTGTGTCAGCCCAATAAGGAAAGCGTGACCAGTCGCTTTAGACAGGACTAGCTGGCAACATGCAAGCTTACTTAGACTGCTTATCGCGCTTATCACGCGACTCTGTTTTGCTCTTTGCCGGCCAAATGTGTATAATTTGTATCGCCTTCTGCTGTTCTCGGGCAAGTGTAGTTTATTGACCCACACGACAACTAACTAGGTAAAGTAACAGGCTGGCAATTTGTTAGCGGCTTCGATGAGCCCATAAATTTTGTAGCCCGGCTGTATTTTTGGGGCTACACACAGTTTTCATGCGCACTAATTTTGAGTTAAGATTATGATTCGTCTGTGTTGCCATTGGCAGTTGCCTCCAAAAATAGAACGCACACACACACACGCCCACACGCCCACATGCCCACACGCACACTGACACACACACACACACACACGCCCTTTGACATGCGTCATGATAGATGACTTTGCTCTTTGGTGCTAATAATAGCGAAGGGAGCCTGCAACCGGCGCTTCAACTTCTGCTTTCTGGCGTTGGTCCCCTTTGCAACACCAGCACCATTAAAATTTGCGCCTGGACGCAAACAATGTATTGACATTTCAATTAATTAGAAGCTTGGCAACATCGTTCGCTGCATACTTTGACCTTTGCCTGGCTGATGTTTTAGCCATCGTTGACATTGGCGAGATGTGTCCAGAATGTGACCATAATCAGCAACAAAAGTATTTCCCGTATTAAATACATTGTTTTACTCATATGGGCAAAATTGTGTTTTAAGCAAAATCACGCTCGGAATATTATTGATTAGATAAAAGGGATTGTGTCTAGATTTTGGAGGGTTCTGTGATTAATGAGTGAACTTCTTTGAAACCATTTTTTTTTTTAAATTGCAATGTTCATATCTTTAAAAAAAATTATATAAATAATAAATACTTTATTTAAATTCAAATTAAAAGTGTTTAAATTTCATTTCGATTCTTAACAACTTGTGAGAATGAATATTTTCCAAAATTCCAATCTCTTATCTCACATCTGTTCCACACAACCTAAAATGTATTTTTAGTTTCAACATTTGTGTATTTAAAAATGTGTTTCTTCGTAGCTATTGAATTACATTTGGATGTCGGTTTCATTTTGAAGTGAACAGACTTTTGTCGTAATACTGTGGAAATGTTTGTCACCCAATTTTGTGGCGCATCTCGCTGACAACACGCTTTGACCTTTGCCTTTAAGCGAACTCGTTCTAGGTGGCAGCCACCGACTGCAAGATACCCGGACACCCACACATTCGCCGTTTGTGTGAAATGTCATACTCCGAAATTGTATTGTTGTTGGTTTGGTTTATTGTTAGCTGCACGGCAGCAAATACGAGTATATATCAAATGGCTTCAAGTATAAATGTTAAAGTTAAGTCGCCGGCTGAGGTGGGCTTTATGCAAATCCTTGCGCCGCAAAATGTCACACATACACATACGCACACACGCACACACAACTAAACGGCAAAATGCTACTAAGCCCACTTACTTACAATTTAGCGAGAAACAACAAAAAAAAAAACAACAAAAAAATGAGAAAATCATAATAATAAAAAAAAAACACAAACTGCGAAAACGAGAGTGTAAAAAAAATTTTGCATACATAAAACGACGAGCGAAACGGGCGAACAAAAATGAATCCAGCTTTATGGCACGCACACACACACACACACATACACACAGAGAGAAGCACAGTTGCATATATAGATACAGATACACTCACACAACACTTGACTTTATTTCGTTGCCAGCAGCGCAAGTGCCTTAATAGTGTGCGTGTGTGTTTGATTGTGTCTGTGTGTGTGTGTGTGTGCGTGTGTGTGTGTGTGGACTACTTTCTCGCCGTTATACAAGCGGGCGGCACAAAATCCAATCAACATAACGAGCTACAAGCGCCGCTGAGCGGCATAAAATGAAAAAATATATATATATAAATATACATATAAGCACATATGTATGTACGTACGTATGTATGTATGTATGTATGTACGCATGGTTGTTTGTATGTAGATACATCAACAAAGTATATGAACAGATATGCTGCGTGTGTGTTTAACTGGGTGCGTTGAGATTGCACACACAGCATGCTCAACACGCCGTTTGTCAGTGCTGGGAAACACACTGCGCGAAATCAAGTTGCTTGGGGTGACTACTGGTGACGCCTTAAGCCAAGTGGGAGCCCACCATAAGCCATAAGACACCAGAACCGGAAAAGGGGTAGGCCCAACCAGAATGCCATGGCATTTCAGCATTTGCGAAATCATTGCCGGAATGATGCCTTAAGCCATATGCACTCTCTCCATCTCTCTCTCTCTCTCTCTCTCTCTCTCTCTCTCTCTCTCTCTCTCTCACACACACACACACTGCCTCTCACTCTGCCTTGGAGTTTTTGGCAAAACAAGCAAACATTTTCGTAGCTTTAATAAAGTCATTTTTCTTATGCGACAATTACTTTCGGGCAATCAAGTGTTAGGCCCAAGAGCGCCTGAGAAACTTACGGGAAGTGCGAGCCTTATCCGGAAGTCGAATCCTGAGCCTTGCCAAATAAACTCACTGAGTCATGTGGCATTTGGCACGGCATTAATCATTTATAACATGATCTACACACTATCAGCACAGAATCAAGAATCAATCAAAAAATCCGATTTGGTCATCAAATAAGATTTTACAATTTATGGATTGTCTGAGTTATTATTGATATCGAAAGTTAAACTTAGTTCAGCGTACATGTTCTCAGCCATCCCATTCGATTCTCGATTAAGACTCTAATTAGACTAATTTCAACTTAAAACGTAATTTCCTCTTTGTGGCATATAATTATGTATGTATGTATCAATCGGCGAAAGTAGCTGGAGCCAACAACATGTAACATGGACAACAATACACTTTAATTTAGAGGCAATTTTATTTCTATAAATAGATAATGCCCCAACTGACATCCAGCTGTGCATCCACTGACTGTCCACCCTCGTAAGACCCAACTCTATATATCTTTTTGCTGCCCATTAATATTGTCCACCCGGAGCTTTTTGTACCGGGCGTTCATTCAACTTATAGCAACAACAGCACCAACAACAACAACAACAACAACCACAAGAACAACAGCAGGCCTTGTGACAAGCGACATGCAAAAAAAAAAAAAAAAAAAATTATAATAAAAAGAAAGCAAAGCAAGCGGCCTGAAACTGAGATGCAGAATGCTGGCCTCTCTTGGCTGTGGCACGGCGAGGTGGTGGGGACCGAGAGAGAGGTAGACAAAAGTGTAGTAAAAACTGTGCGCAAAAGTGTGTCGACTTGGCAACATCAACAACAACAACACGCTGCAGCAACAACAAACAAATGAAATAAAAGTAAACCCATTTACACCACAGCCAGAAGGATGAACAGCAGTCAGGGCGAAGGGTGAGTCGGTGCCCGCGCCTGTCGGGGGGCTATGGTGACGGCGGCCGCTTGGCAAGCGGCAAATGTGGGGCATTTGGCAGTTACAGTCACAGTCGCTGTTGCAGACGCAGTTGCAGTTGCAGTTGCTCCGTCGCATTGTTAACTTTCTTTGACAGCGGGCCAAAAACTTAGAACGCCCATGGATTACTTTTAGCGATGGCCACTTCTCATTTGAATTCAATGCGGACACGAGACGAACACGAGACACACATTTTTCCTATTTGTATATATATTATATATATCTTTAAACATAACTAAATGACTTTTTTCTACATTTTGTTGTGGTGAACATCGGCCCAGCATAAACAAAAAGTTCACATATTTTGCGATAATCTATTTCTTGAAACCTGTCTGTCAGGGAGAGTAAAATACAATAGTTAAACAACATATTTGAGAGATATATGTATGAATAAATCAACATATAAGAAAACAAAATATACAATATTGAAAGTTATTTATAACAAATATTAGTTGTGCAATATTGATGAAGTTTCATAAATCACTGCCATTTTATCATTTAAGTAAAATCATCCAGGGCGAATAATTATTTATTGTTTCAATAAAATATAAGCTCCCCATCGAGCTGACTAATCTCAACTTTTCAATTTTCAGTAAATAAATAGAAAGTTGTGCTCTTATTTTACTACGCCAACTTATGAAGAATATTATTTGTAAGAGTTGAACGATATTTCCGCGTGTCACGCAGGATAACGCTTCAAGAGTTCAACTCTAGCTGTGCTAAGCCTGTGTGTGTTAGTGGCTGTTGCTGTTGCTGTTGCTGTTTCAGTATCAGCTGCAAAACAGTCAACAAGAATGACATGGCCAGGCCAGGGAGTGCACAATAACACAATGCACAACAACAGCAACAAAACCTAACAACAACAATAGCAACAGCAACAGCAATAGCAACTTTGTGTATTTATGGCACGAAATTGCGGGCACAGCAGCAAATTAACACAGCTCGAATCCTGGTCTGCCTGTTGCCATTCTCATTCATATTCCCATTCCATTTGCCATTCCGTTAAATTGATTATTTGGTTGCACAGCATACACATATACAGTTACACACACACTCACACACACACTTTATCAAAAACAACACATAGAATTCAGGACGACTCGGTCATGGCCGTCAGCAATGGCCAACACCATTACAATTGTTCTGCTGCCTGCTGGTAAAACTGCAGCTGCTGCTGTTGCCGTTGCTGTTGCTGCCATGCAACTGATATGCATAAGAGGAGCATTCAGCAATGGGCGTGGCAACCACACACGCACTTATCGGCATTCACAGCACGTCAGCGCCGACTTCGTCCAGTGAAGTGTAAAAAATTGCTTATAAAAGGATTAATTCGACTACAATATTTGCATGGCCCTTGTCTCTCCATCTCCGCCCCCTTCTCGTCTGCCTCTCCTTTTCCCACTCGTTCCCATTCGGTTCCTTCAACTGCTGCTAAAATGGGTATTTTGTCTGCTTCTGGCCAGAGGCTTTACGGAAAGTCGCTTCTCATTGTCCGTCAGCGACCATTGTTTTAATTGTCCGGGTCTAATGATTTTTTATGGGTTTTACGACCAATTCTACTGCACATATAGCTTTTTAATCTACTTTACTAGGTAGCCATGCTGCGGAAACCAATAAGCACTCATATGAACTGTAAATTTTAAAAATATGAATATTAATATTCATAGTTCCTTGAAAATTGTTATTGACTTTATTCAACAGTGGTAAACTTTTCAATTGTTAATTTAAGCTATTCATGTTCTTAAATTCTTACATTAAACATATTTAAATAAAGAGATAAATAATTTTCCATTTTATTTAAGTTTAATTATTATATTACATCTAATGTCATGAATATTATTATTTTAGAAGTCACATCTAATGTCATGAATATTATTATTTTAGAAGTCAAATCGAAATACAATTTATATATATTTTTTTTACATATCATCGAAGTCCATATCAACTTCCAGATATATATTTATATACTTATATGGCCACTGGCTGGCCACTTAAAGCCGCATAATATCCATTTTTAATTGAATTTGTGTCTCCGAAGTGAGATTAACATCTGCAACGAATGAATTGCAATATATATTCCGCCCATTGGCGTGCTAATTGGCAAAATTTGATTTTGAATTAAATTTCGCTTACTTCGACATGTTTAAAGCACACTAGATATGAGTGTGTGTGTGTGTGACATTATTCTAAGCACTATATATCAAATTCGTCCAACTATTACGCTTGAAATTCAAATATCTAAGGATGTTTTTAGGATTATTTGCTCAATTCATTTCCCAAAATTGCTGCAAAAATAATTTTAATATTGAAATAAAAATAAAAACATTTTGACTTATATTTAAAGAAGTAATATAACAATTGTCCATTTCACTTGCAGCTAGTCAACCCACACTTGGAGAGCTCTGAAGACACTTGGACAAGAGCTGATCTGAAGCATCGGCCAGGGCAACAGTTGCAAGAGATATTCATATAGATTGCGCCTAGCCATGGGCACCGGACACTACTTCTGGGCGATCTTCTATTTTACGAGCCTGTGCAGCGCCTCACTGTAAGTACTCGTACTCGCTCACATCACACACAGTGGTTGCAAAAAGTATGCTACATTATTTATGTTATGCAGTCGTCGCCCATTTTGATTTTCATTTTACACACGCACTCAAGAGTGTAAGTGCCGCTTAAGTTGGCGATTTGCATACGATTGCCGTTAATTTGCCAGATGGCCACGCCCCTCCCCGAGGCATAACACATCTACGAAATGCATCTATATATATACATATATATAGAGAGTGTTGTCTGTCTGTCGCATATGATACTTAAGTCCATATATAATTCAAGTAGTGCTGTAGTCAGCTGTAGTTCGCTTTTTGCGTTTGTTGTTTTTTCAGCCACGCCCCACTCTCACCTCGCCACGCCCCGACTCGCCCGCCCCTCTCACTTGAACTTATACTCATTACCATAACATGTTTTTATGAATTTTAACAGTTTCACTTCACAACATCATTAAAATGTAATTAATTTTCATGTAATTTTTGTCGGAGCATAAATTTTGGAATTATTTACGCTCAAGCCGAGGACAGAGCCAGCAGCTGTTGTGGCTTGGCTTTGCCTGGGCTTCTGATAAGTGCGACAGTGTATAATGAAGACGCCTCCAGAGTCCACAAAAAATACACTCCACTCAATAAAAAACACACCACTCAATTTGTATATATAGCCAAATCAAAACCAATTAAATCAATCCACAAAATATTAAGAAAGAACACTTTGCTGTAAATTTTATGCAAATATTTTCGTTTTTGCAATTTTCGCTACAAAACAAAAAAAAAATTTGTTCAGCATATTTTCCAAACTACTTCAAAATTTTCTCCAAAATACGTGTACACAAAAAACCTAAACCAAAAAAAAAAAAAAAAAACAGAAAACTCCAAAATTAAAATTATACGTGCGTACCTATCCATATCCTGATTTCAGAGCAAATAATGCCAAAATAAATTTCCGAGAAAAGGAGAAAAAAGTCTTAGATCAAATTTTAGGTGCAGGCAAATACGATGCCAGAATACGACCATCGGGAATAAATGGCACAGGTGAGCATATACTTTTATCACATAGTATGTGAACATTTTATAAATAATCATAATATTCCTCTATAAAACCAGCTATGCATAGAAAACTAAACTTGAACAATTTATTTATGAGTTTTTCTCGTTTTGTTTCGTTCATTTCCAAGAACTGTTTTCTTTCTACAAATCTATTGCTACTTATAACAACAATTGGTCATACTTATATTATGCTTATATCTATATGTATATTTGTAAGTCTTTTATTAAGTACAATCAGCTAAACTAGTTTAGTGTGGAGGCAGCAGAGTTCCTTAGTTTAGTTAGATCAGAAAATAAGTTATTTAATTGCAAAAAACACGACGTTAACTCACAATTTAAAACCAAACTCTATGCCAGATGGTCCCGCCATAGTCAGAATCAATCTATTCGTACGCAGTATTATGACGATTAGTGATATTAAAATGGTAAGTTCCATATTAGAGTGAGCCCAAAAATCTAATTGAAAACCAAGCCTTGGCCCACAAATACCGAATTCGATAGACCCACTCTAGCTCTCTCTCGCTCTCTTTTTCATTCTCTCTCTCTCTCTAAATGCTACAGCTCTCTCATCTAACAGCACCCCACATGACATGCAGTACACTTAAAGACAAAAAAACAAAAAAAAAAACAATAGAAAAAACACCCAACCCAAATCCAAACCAAGCATATCACAATGTTTTTTGGTAGTGAGCAGTTATAACCATAAAATAACAACTACTAGAACTACTTAACTATTTGCTCTATGCTCACACATATATAGATACTACATACAAGCGTTCCTACACACACACACAAATATACTCCACTATACTATACTATACTATACTATGCATTAACTACCAAAAATAAAAGAAACAAATACAATTTTACACTTTGTTTGTTTTTGCGTTGAAGTTGGTTTTTCTAACTTTCTATCTTTTTCGCTCTCTCTGTCTCTCTATCTGCCTATCTCCCTCGCTCCTATTAGCCACATACACACACAATCTTTCTACCTTAACGTCCCATCTCCCACTCTCTCTGGTTAACCCCATCTATCTATCTCACCTTGTTGCTGTTCTTTGGCTATTGAAATTTGCGTTCTTTGCGTTTGTTTCGTGTTGCTCTTCGTTATTTGAAAGCAATGCCACTTTTATGGCACATGTATTTGTATACTCTTGGGTGCATACATCTATATATGTATATTATCTTTCAGTTTTGGTTTCACGCAAATTTTTAGAGACAACGTTCCTTGCATTCCCCTCTTTTTCGTTTATTTCTGTTCCTGTTTTGTTTGTTTTTGCCTTGGATACAGTGACTCCAAGCAATCATTGTTACTTATGCTACATAGAGGAAGCAGTTATACTTATATGCTTACTTACTTACATAATCATATATCTACTACTACTACTACTACTACAACTACTATTACTACTACTCACAGTTATAGCTAGCAGTATTTGTGTTTAAGTTCTCTCCTTTCTGTTGGATCTACCATACAAACGCATTAACACTTATCCCAACATACACACACAAACACACCCACAACAACATTGAATGCTAAAAATACCCCCGACTTAAGCAGCTGTTTCGACAAATCGATAAGTCATCAATTTCAACCAAATTTCACACATAAGACTGTTGCCTACTTCTAAGGGAACCACAAACTATACATTTACTACTATTTTCTGGCTTTACACGCACAACTAAACATCTATAAATAAGTGAGTACCCTGCAAACATTTTTAGGAGCCTCTTAGCTCCAAGTAGATAATATTACAGTTTAAAATACAAAAGTACATTGAAATCACTTCTCAGACTCCCACGCGAGACTTATGGAAAAGCGCAGTATTCATTGAATATAGGCGAATCGTGCGTTAGTCTCTGAAAAAATAGTTTTACACCATTGTTTAAATTAAAATATTAAAAAATAACGACAATTCTCCTCCTAAGTAAAATCTTTCCTAACTATCTGCTAAGCGCTTCCCTCTCTTGGGCACCTCTATTATTTTCGCATAATTTCTCTGGTGAAAGAATGTTGTGCAGAAAAAATCACAAGAATTTTTTGTTGAATACAAAAAAAATGTTTGCAGCGTATCAATAATTTATATAAAAAAGTAAAATAATTAATTAATGAACACAATATTTACATACGAGTACAGAACAACAACGCTCCACAAATTACATTAATAATTGTGACAACAAATAATTTCCAATAAAAAGTGAAAAATAAAGCTTCTTTTAAATATTTCATGTGAATTTCAAGTTTTACTCTCTCACACCTTTTGGTCATCAATTTAAATATGTATTTTAAATGTATTTTGGGATTTACTAAAAAAAAAAACAGTTTAATGTGTGTGTTTGAATTCCCACCCACTTAGATACGTTGAGCCAACATCATTTTATTTCTATTTTGATTAAAATAAAGTTTGAATTTAATTTACAGTTCATTTGTGTGTGTGTATGTGTGAGTGTGTGTGTGTGCTTCTGCTGCTGTCATGTTGACTTTATACGAAACAATGACATCATTAAAAATTCAGAAGTATCATCCATATGCACATACATATAAAGCAGCGGGCCACAGAATAGTCATTTGTAAAAGTCAATAATATTGGCGAAATATAAACAATAATTATGTGTCCAGCAATTAGTACAAATAACCAACATACTAACTAGCCATTATTTTAGCATACTCTACAATTATTATATATTATTTGTTGTTTTGTTTTTTGTTCAATACATTTTAAAGCCACATATTAACTCATACAAACCTCATGCATTTAAGAAATATACTCTAGATTAACATAGGACTTCTTATGTATATAAATATATCGGCAAATCCTAGCTTAGTTTTTTAAGAAATTTAAGTGGCAGCAGAGTAATGCCACAACTTAATGTAAGCAGGCCATAGACATAAAAATAAAACTTTATTACAGCAGAAGCAAAACACATAAGGCATAAGGCGAAATGACCAGCCAGATAATAAGAGTGCCAGGCGGGTATCAAAGTTCATTGGTCATTTAAAATATTTTATATGCTAAGTTTTTAGTGCAAACTCAGCAGCAGTGGCGAGCTGCCCGGTTGTTAGTGTGACCAGTTGTTAAATTTTGTTATTACCATTGTACAAAACGGTCTATCTATATGTATCATCCCTCCAGATGGTCCCGCTGTTGTGCGCGTCAACATATTCGTTAGAAGTATATCAAAAATCGATGATGTAACCATGGTAAGTGCGCGTTAGAAAAAACTAAAAACAAAAAAATCAGAAACCAAAAATATATAAAAGAAATACCATATAGATAAAAAGCACAGACTCTCAGACCTTGTCCATAAAAAATTCAAGTATATATAAATATCTATCTAGGTGTGTGTGTGAGTGTGTGTTGGCCAAGCAATTTGAGCCACATGCGTGCCAATGAACTGCCAAATAGCCGTGCCCTGCCCCTCACTCTGTCTAACTCTCTCCGTCTTTGTCTCCCTCTCTGTCTCTCTCTCTCTCTCTCTCCCTCTTTTACTATCCGTGTTGTATCTCAGGTTGTTTCACATATATATATACAGATATATATACATTTGTAGAGTGCGCGCATCTTGAGTAACTGCCGTCAGTTTTATGTCTAATCTGTGAGCAGGCGTTGACCAACAAAAAAACACATCTACCATATATGAATTATAATGATTACTATGCTATATACATATCCAACTAACTATATCGGATATTGGTATTTAATATGAACATTTAATTGTTTACCTATCGATGTTTTATTATTTCTATATCATTATTACAATCGCATAATTTGCATTTATTTCTTTAGCAAAATTAATCAAAATTAAACTATTAAAATTGGTAATTTTAAGAAGTTGTTGTTCGTTGCAACATTTGAACAATAATTTCTTAGCTTTAAAGTAATTGGCTAAGCACACTAACAATTTAGTAATCTAATTAGACTTTGCATATTTTCATATATACATATATTTTTATTTGAAATTTGAATTTGTAATTTGTAATTGTTATTTTCTTTTCATTTTTTAATGTTTACGTTTGGACAACAAAAATGTAAAATATTAAACTTGTTTTGTAGTACGAAATGAACAAAACATAAAGAAAATGTCTTTTTGGATCTCTCCTTCCCATATATATGCAACACTCTGTCTATCTTACTCACTCACTCTCTATTTCTCGCTCTGTCTAAAGCTCATTATTTTGACCAAACTAAACATATAAATCTAGTATAATTTTCAACTCGCTATCTCTCTCTCTCTCTCTCTCTCTGTCTCTCTCTATAAATATATGTAAATCTTTATCTGTAACAATCAACCTGTCTCTCTATCTCTCTATTATAATTATAATTCGCTCTAAACAATTATCAATTACGAATTTCTCTCAATGTTAATTATGCCAACATAAATTAACTTATTATCTCATATTAAATTATTACTAATTGTGATGATGACTGCCAGATGACAGTTATATTGTGCTGGCCTTACTGCTGTCGTGTGTATTTCCCGTAATATGCAAAACTCATTTGAATACATATTTTGAATATAATTATATAAGTTCCTAAACTGATTTGCTTTTACGTTTTCATTTCATAATTGCTAATCTACATATACTTAATATCTAACCCTAATTATCTACAAAAATGCAGCAATGTGAACAGAACGTGTTACTTATTTTTTTTTGTGTGCTTTGTACGTGTGTTGGTTGGTTATGTACACCCTCAACCCCCACCCACCCCTCACAAACCCAAAACCATCAACTTCTTTTGCCCAAACTTTCAAAATTTCAGTTTCAGCCCACAAATAATCATCAACTTTTATATTGTTTATTAAATATTGAGTTTCATGACATGTGGTAATATATACCATTTATTTTATACACATTAAATAAATGCAGCAAAAATATATTGCTAAATGCATTCAGGCGCTGATTGAAAATGTGTTTATGTAATATTCATTTGGCAATATATATTAATATATATTTTAATTAAGACTGTAAAAAAGAAATACTAGTAACTTCTGGCTGTGGAAGATTTAATACCCCTGCAGGAAGATTAATTTAATTGTACGCAAAAATTTTTTTATATGGCCAAACCTGTCCTCTATGGTTGTCATAAAAACTCAATATTTTTCAGTTTATTTCAACGGATATAAAGAATACAAATTACATAATAGGGATATTTTTCAAAGCTTCACTAAATGTTTAATCCCAACGCAAAAGTATAACAAAATATGCAACCAATCAGAAAAACAATTGAAGCAATAAATTGTTAAAAAAAAGCGTTTACTTCATACTTCAATGAGATCCATGCAGACATTTTTCTGTATCAATTTGAAAAAGTAATTTTATGAATTTTATTGTTTGCAATTTAGTTCGTGTTTGATTTTATTTCTGACATACATTTCGTGCACACATGAAAATTCATTAAATAACAACTGAAAGAAATACAGTTTTAAGCTAAAATTATGTATAGGGTAAGCTTTACATATGCATATGTATTATAAGTATAAATTGTTCTCCATGCCCACAAACTGAAAATGATAACTCATAGAGCAAATGCTGCTCGACTTTGATATAATCGTTTTTTAGCGAATTTGGCTACATTAGTCCAGGTCAACATGTTTCTGCGCTCCATATCGAAAATCGACGATTATAAAATGGTGAGTTCAGGCTCCAAGGCAGTAAATAAATATGAATTAAAATACGAAACTGAATATGAATATATGTAAATGAATACAACAAGTACAATCCCAAGCGCTTTAAAATTTTGCTCTCAATACTACAAAATACTCGTAAAATTAAATTAACTTTTATTTTTGTGGGTGTGTGCGTGTATATGTGATTGTATTTGTGTGTATAATATCAAACAAAATTAACACAAAAGCTTCGCTTATTCAATACTACTTAAAACTATGTGAAATTCATAAGTCAACTGTATGTATCTATATGGTATATCAAATATGTTTAAAAGTATTAAACGAATAAAATTAAAACACAATAAATTCAAATAATAATTTAAAATAATTGGCTGTAAATTTAAAAAAATTTTTTATTTTACAAAACTTTACCATGTGTCTTGCAAGTGCTAAGTAAAAATCCCAATTCATTTTCCAGCAAATAAAATGTAAATTTATTCAACACTTGCAAGACATTTATGTCAAAAGATATATATATTAATTTTTTCCACCTATGCAATATATCTATGTATATTCTCCAGTGTACCCTTATTAACTACAAATTGATTTTTATATTTTTATTCACTTTTCTCCTGTGTAATAAATGTTTCAAAAACTGATGTTATATATATTTTTATGTCACAAAGCAAAGGCAGTTTCTGCAGGCAGCGCTTTCACAACACGACAAGTGCAAATTTTACATAGCTCGTAAGCTAGTTTAATATTTTAAGTCTGTAAGTTCTTATAGTGTATATCATTTTGTAACTAGCTAATAATAACTACGTTAGTTTAGTCTAAAGAACGTAAAAGGAAAGATCACCAAACCACAAGATCATCCATTCAAGTTCACCGGCATCTGCTCATTAACAATAACCGAAAACTTCACCGATTTTTAATGTTATTCTTTTCGTATGCCTTCTGCTAAGCAAGAGTACAAACATATATTCTCAATAGGCAATAAAGAATAAAGAAAGAAGTGCTTACTACACATGCCACAGAAACACAACGGGAACAAATATTTATAAATAAAAGCAATGTATAACTGTAAGTACAAAGCAAAAAACAAGAGTTAACATCAATTTTATCCAATAGAAACGTTTGGTCAATGGCTCTAAGCTTGTTAGTCCAGTTTCCGGTGAAAATAAATTTAGAAAAACAAATAATGGCCTCTGAAAAAACCAATATCTCTGACAGCTGACACAAAAAAATATCAAGCAAAAAACTGGCAACTATTTATTAATTGGAGCCACAGACTCATTTGAAAAAAAAAAATACGTATACACGCCATAAAAAAAGAATTATTATTTGTTATAATTATTGAGATTTATTTGTTCTTGCTTAAAATGTTTACAACAGCTATTTGGAAATTACTGATTTTTATCCAATACTTAAAAGGATTAAAAAATATATAACTAAAATAAAACATTGCCGCCATAAATAAGATACAAATAGTTGCCCAGTTCATTATGGACAGCTAATAGGATTTTATAAATGAATTTAAATTTATTGCTCCCATTTAATTTTTTCCTTCCGTTGAATGGTTCATAAAAACCCCGATTATCATTTGATATATATGGTATATAGCATGAATATATATAATTGTTGTAATAGCATGCAAAATGTGGGGTATTTAGCGTATATATTTTTATAATTGGGCCCAAACTAACAATCTCGCTTAGCTTAAAAGTTTGAGGCAATCAAAACGCTTTTGTACAATTGAAGGAATCTTAAATCTCAAGCCGTCATAATATTCAATTCGCTGTAAGGAAATCTCTATCTTCATGAAAAGAGATCACTAGATCTTATAGTGAACAGTCGCTTATGGAAATACTGATATTGTTGGTAAAATGTTCAATCGGCTTATATTAATATTCAAGGAATTAATCAATAAAAATAGTATTTGTTTCATTTCGATCCAACGATAAGCCGCTTAATATTTGTTCTATTTTAGTTTTCTGTCTTTTTTTCTCCAATTAGTTATTTTTTCTCTTAATTTAAATTGCGGAGAAAATTATTTTTATTTTTAAGATATTAGGCTGCCTACTGAGCTTCGTTATTTTCAGGAACTTAATAAGAAAGATATTTTCCATTTAAAAATATGGTTTAAGGATCAGGTCAACTTTTAAGGCAAATAGATTTTAAATTCGAATATTATAGATGGATTTTTAACAGTCATACATGTATAATTTGAAAAGTTACTTAATATATGTTTTTAAAAGACTTGCATTATTAAGTATTTTTAAGAATATTTACATATATCTTAAAGAATGTCTAAGTATAATCCTAGTTACAATATAAGCCTGCTCCTTAATCAAATTACCTTGCTTTGCTTTCTCTGCTTGCTTTGTGTTGCCATTTTGCCTTTTTGCCTTTTGCTCTTGCCTGTGTCGTTTTCTCTCTACTTCATTTTGAGAATTGCCTTTTTCTTATGCATTTTTGGCACGTTTCAAACAGATTTTTTTCTGCTTTTTACCCTCATTTAGTATTTAGTATGCAACACGTTGCTATATTGGACAATGCATTGGATAATAATGGTCATGTTGAATGTGGTTATTGTTGCATGCTCAGCGTCGGAGCGCATTTTGTATTGCATTTTGGTTCGAATTTTATAAGATATACTTAGTTAACTGACATGAATACTTACATACAATTTATACCATTATAATGCCGAGAACTTGCAAATAACCTATGAAGCATAGCGCTTTAAACTATCCGCCAAATATCCAACAGTTTTAATTATATAGCCACCATATATACTTACTTACTAACTAACAAATATAAACAAACTACTCGAAAAAAAATTTATAAACGTTCGCCACGCCTCGCCACGCCTTGCTCGCTCTCTCATACAATTTACTTACAACAAAATTCAAAATACAAATTGTTTAAAAGTAAAGCTAAAGCCCCTCGCAAAATCAATTTGCAAGCCAACCAAATTGAAAAGCCCCCACCACCACCAAACACCAAAAAAAAAAATATATTACTCAAGAAATTCCCATAAAAATTTAAACACAAGAAAGAAATTTGCCTTGCAGTTCAAATTGAATTGCATTGAATTTGAAATTGAAATTGAAATTGAGCATTTACAAGTGATTCATTTCAGTGTGCTAATAAAGTTTTTCTTCATCCTAAACATTTGCTCCAAACTTCAACGCAACACAGGAGTACAGTGTACAGCTGACCTTCCGAGAACAGTGGACGGATGAGCGTCTCAAATTCGATGATATACAGGGTGAGTAATCATACGATCCACAGCAATTAATCGTTTTAACTATCCAACAATCTATTGTTAAAGGCCGCTTAAAGTATCTCACACTGACGGAGGCAAATCGTGTTTGGATGCCGGATTTGTTCTTTTCAAACGAAAAGGAGGGACATTTTCACAATATCATTATGCCCAATGTGTATATACGCATATTTCCGAATGGTTCCGTGCTCTATAGTATACGTATCTCATTAACATTGGCCTGCCCAATGAATCTCAAACTGTATCCATTGGATAGACAAATTTGCTCACTGCGCATGGCTAGCTGTAAGTTAAATTCTAATCTGGCATATTATTTCCAAATTTATATAAATACAGAACGATACTCTCGATCTGCATACATCTATGTCCCTCACTAATATTATTTCTTGCTAATAGACGGCTGGACCACAAACGATTTGGTATTCCTTTGGAAGGAAGGCGATCCAGTGCAAGTGGTAAAGAATTTACACCTACCTCGCTTCACATTGGAGAAGTTTTTGACTGATTACTGTAACAGTAAAACCAACACGGGTATGTTTTTTTGTGTGTGTTCTACAGTTGTGTTGATTGTGTTGGAGAGTTATGTATATTATTCAATAATTTTGCATTTTTTTTACATTAAATAACTATATACATAAATAATATCTTATTTACTTGTAGTTTTAGTTGTTATTTAGTTGTTAATTTCTTCCTCTGTTACCGTTGCTTGTTTTCATTTAGAACTAAGACTACATATGTGAATTTCTTCAACATTTTCCAACTGAATTAAGACGCTGCATCCAAAAACAATAAACTTTTTATAAATATTTATTGTGTTTATTTTCAATATTGTTGCTGGCTCGTATGTATATTATAAACGGCATCATAAGCGCTTCATGGCAAACGCAAACACACACACACGCACACACACACACACACACGCACACACACACACACACACACACACACGCACACACACACACACACTCACCATCAAACAAAGACATATAAACTTGTAATGATGCCGTTTACACATGAGCATCTCGTTGGGCCGTTATCAATGCCCGAATCGCATAAAACCCAAGTTTTTACGATGTAATTCACACACACTCACAACACATACCACCAGCCACGCCCACTCGCCCATTTTTAGTGCAGTTTTTCGGCAGCTCTTGTGTCGCTTACCTCAGACGAGTTTTTATGAGCACTTGGAAATCAGTTCGCGCTTTAAGCAAATGTTTACCTTGGCTAGTAAGAAAACTACTCTCGTATCTGCGACAGGCAAATGCCAAACGGAAAAATGAAAATGAAAGAAAATGGCAAAAGGCACGGCACGGAAAGTAAATTAATCGAGGAAATTGTTTGCGACGCAGTTGCTAAAACTTGCACAAAGAGCATATTCCTCCACCCACTCGCCTCCCGTCTCCCGTCTCCCCACTCCCCGCCCCCACAACCACCGTCATCTATTGATGATGATCTATGTGTGCATTCGTGTGTCTGTATCTATGAAGTTAAGCGGGCGCCCAAGCTGTGGCAAACAAATAAGAAAAAGTTTCTCACAAGCTTGGCAAATTGTCTGTCAGCATCTTTAGGTGTACAATTTATATGTGGAAGATGCAACCGATTCGCGCTTTGGCATTTAGATTTTCAGCAGAGCATTTCATGGGAGTTGCGCATGCTGCACCTCGGTACCTAAAGCAGAATAACCAAGGATACCCAACTGAAGCGCTATCAGTGTTGTGCATGCGAACAACCTTTTTGACCTTTTCAAAAACAATTTTAATAACCAAAACAGACTCGAGCGAATAATGTAGATATTTATAAAAGAAGATATAGTTTAAATTATATGCGTTAAACTTCTCAAATCTAAACTCAAATATTAATTTAAACTTTTCTAAAAAATTGATAAGCAAAATTAAATTGATGTATATTATAATTAAGCGATGCAGTTAGAAATCCGATATTAACAAATATTTCCAAAAATTTAAACAGCAATATACAAAGTCACAAACATATTTTGGATTTAGACGATTTTTATATAGTAAGAAAATTTATGGTTGGTTTTAGTGCTTAGAATATAAATATTCGTTAACAGATCCTATTACTTGCGAATTAAACTCATGGACTAACTTTTAGAGAATCCCTCACCAAGCCAATCAATTCATCAGAACCTTGCACAATGATGAGGATTACACTCTTTTAATAGATAGTTACCAAGCAGTGGTTCTCGATATCATTCATTCAACCCATTTGCTTTGCTCATACCCGCATTTAAGAGTCGCATGAGCTTCAAACTCATTTACTAGCATCCTCCGATATTCTTTAAAACCTTAATAATTCCTTTTAACTATACTGCATTATTTTAACAATCCCCTTTTAGTCGTTGCGTAGTTGTTGCATTTAGTTCGGCTTGAACTTAGTTGCTCACATAAAGTTTATTAATTTTATATCTTCTTTGAGCGTTGAAATGGATAAAACTGGTCAGAGTAAATACAGAAAACTCAGATACAAATGTGGTATGCAAACGCATCGCTTTGATTGAGTGCACACCGAGCAAATACATACATCCAAGCCATATGCCAGATGCGAATGCGATATTTGTACTACCCAGTAACCAGTAACCAGTAACCAGTAACCAGTCCCAGAGAGCCAAGCAAATAAACCACACACACGCAGCACTCGAAAATGCAAACATGAGAAAAGCGCAGAGCAATTTTTAATGAGCAAAATAAATGAATATATATATATACATATATGAAAATGAATATGAATATGAGAATGTAAAATAATAAACAGCTTTGTCTTGAAGAGTATGGAACGCACTGCCAAAAAATTAACGGAAATGAAGGGCTGCAACAAGCAGCGGTGGGCGTGGACAACCATGTGGGGCGTGCTCACAGCGGAGGCAAATAACCAGGATCAACGATAACAGCAACCACTACAACAGCCCCAAGTCTCTGCGCCCAATGAACTTCATTTCCGTTAAGAATTTTGTTGCAAATGTCAGAAAATTGAATTGATGTCGAAATACATTTTGCCTATTATGCCATATTATAATTTCCCAACTCTCTCTCTCTGTCTCTCTAACTGTCTCTCATTCTATGTGTGTCCTTTTTTTTTATTTTGTGTTTTGTAAATACATTTTGTCTGCCACACCCAAGTGTACCCCGCCCCGCCCAGTGCATAATATTATTTATTTTTCAAGCCCACCACTTTCCTGTACATAAACTCAACAAAAAAAATAACAAAAAACATGAAAAATAAATGTGGCAAAATTTTTTAAAACCAAGTCAAATTTCATTTTTATTTCTTGTTTATTGGATGACAAATTCATTTTTGATAAATATATTATAATATTGGAAATTTGTGTGTCTGTGTGTAATTTCAGTGTCTAAACTCATTTTTTTAAATCGATCAACTCTATATATATAAATGTGTGTGTGTGTGAAAAATGAAATTGAAAAAAAAAAACGCCTTTTTTCGTGTACATTTTATCCCGTACTTTTTGAGTTTGACACAGTTTATATACCTTGTATACTCATAGGTGAATACAGTTGCCTCAAAGTCGATCTACTATTCAAGCGAGAATTCTCATATTACTTAATACAAATTTATATACCATGCTGTATGTTGGTCATTGTCTCATGGGTATCATTCTGGCTGGATCAAGGCGCAGTGCCAGCGCGTGTATCGTTAGGTAAGTGTCCAACTGAAACTAACAGCTTAAGCTTAAAAAAATAAATCAAAAACAAAACCAAAAAGCAACTGTAGACTGCTGGTAAATTAACAACGTATATTGAACATATTAAATATTTCATATTTAACTTTGGTTTTTATTATATAATCAACCGATCGATTCCAAGGCTGTCAATATTTATTTGATTTATTTATTGCATTATCCACTGGTTTCTTTTAGGTGTTACCACACTGCTAACGATGGCCACCCAAACATCGGGCATTAATGCCTCACTGCCGCCCGTTTCCTATACAAAGGCAATCGATGTTTGGACCGGCGTCTGTTTGACGTTTGTCTTTGGGGCATTGCTTGAATTTGCCCTGGTGAACTATGCCTCCCGCTCAGGTTTGAATAAAGCTAGTAATTGAGATTTGATATGCTTCTTAACAAACTTATATTAATGTATTAATCGATGGTGTTTATCTATTTTTACTGTTGTTTTTTAATCATTATTTTTGTCGATAACAACGAACGTATACAAGTACTAAATGTAATGTATATAATGTGTATATACCTCAAACAACGACAAAACATCACTTGCATTTATCTAAGATACTAACTTAATTGGACTGTCGCACACACACTCACACAAACTACACACATACACCTATCTACAAACAGACACTGCTTCAGTTGAAGTTCACATCTACACGTCGGCGAGGCACACTATTTTGGGCTATAAGCAAACTGATTTTTGGTCAACAGCTACAACAACAATAACAAACTAATTTTTGTAATACAAGATAACGATAAAAGCCAACGATTTTCGCTGTAGTTACCATTTATTTTCCATTCGATATATATATATATAAATATAAAAATTAATTTTACTTTTATTTTAATTTCATTCACATGAATATTGTAATGACGAGATGATTTGTGCGTGTATATTTTTACTAATCCAATTGTTTTGATTAACTCTCTTATTTCATTGTGCGCCCATACACACACACACACACACATACACACACTCTCTCTCTCTCTCTCTCTCTCTCCCTCTCATCAATCACACACACCCACATAAACTCAAACACAATCAAACGCGTTTGAAAAAAAAAAACACTGAATTGGACTACATTTTATTTGAATATTCGACACAAACGTAATTAAAACATTTGATAAATTTGGTATATTTATTTATTTTTACATATTTTTTCTGCTGTTGTCTTTGCTTGTACATATTAAAAACCAAATTCAAACTGAAACTAAAAACTCAATTATTTTGTGCTTTTAACAATTATAATTTGTATTTTCCTCTCTTTTTTCTCAACAAACTTGCACTCGATTATACATTTTTAATTTGAATACACTTCAAATTGTTTAATGTTTCTGTATGTGTGACTATCTATCTCTATCTGTCTCTCTTTCTTTCTCTCACTCGCTGTCTCTGTCGCTATCTAACTGTATAACTGTATAAATGTGTGCTATGCATCTAAACTAAATTCCGAAACAAAAAAAATATATAAATATATGTTAAACTCAACTGTAAATTACGCAAAAAAAAAACAACAACAAAAAACAAAAATCAAAATGTCTATCAAACAATTCGAACTATCCAAAATTTGTGGAACACATAAATTCTTGTTGAACATCTTCTACCACATGCAAACAATATACGGATCGGGCCGCAGACATGCATAAGGAGAATATGAAAAAGAAACGTCGCGATTTGGAGCAGGCCAGTTTAGATGCCGCTTCAGATCTGCTTGATACAGATAGCAATGCAACATTCGCAATGGTACTTACCTCTTAATTATCTAACTCTTCCATTAACCAAAAAACTTAGGGGGGACAGAAAAGCTTAGATTTTATTTTATTCTTTTACATGTACACATATCCATATATGTGGAATGGGGGAAGCATAGATTAGGAACTTGGATAACTGGATAATTAAAACAGAAAAAATGTCAAAAATATATACAGATATTAAATTCATGCTATTTTATCCAGCTAAAAGAAAAGTTTCTAATTTCTATCGGTTGCAATTCTCTGATTTACATAGGCGTCAATTGGCTCAACAATATGTTAGTAGCTGGTCCGTACTCAATTATGACATGATTAGGTAATATTCCACTAGATATATGACTTGAGGGAACATTGAGAAACTTTCATGGTAAATATAGAACAAGTGATAGACATTATATTTGATTAATACCAGGAGAATATTTTTATTAGTTTAGCTAAAAATGTCAGTAAGTTGAAATATAAAAAAAAAACAATATAGAAAAAGTAGTTGAAAAATTCATTTGAATCATGTGCTGAACATTTAGGACCCACTGCCAAACTTAAGCCACATCAAACTATTTAGCTTAAAAACAAATGAAACTTTATCAGCTTTCTGTTTAAAAACAAGAGCATAACCAACTCAAATTGGCTATTTGCAAAATGTTGATGATAAAACTATTAAAACAACTATTTCCTTTTATATTTGCCTCTTTTTATTAAAAACCACACGCACACACACACACACACAAACAATAAATTAACACCCACCCAAAAAATAAATACCCACACACACCAAACAAAAACAAACACAAAAATTTTACAACTTTTTTTCAAACGTGCTCATGCGAATCAAATCAAACCACCACACATTCACATATAAATACAACCAACTCAATCTCAAACACATTCAACATTCAACTTAACCTCAAACTCGAAACCAAATAAAAAAAAAAAACAAAAAACAAAAACCTCATCAACCAAAATCGCTGCGTGGCATTCAATTGGCCCAAACCAACTGAAACGGATTTAAATGAAAAATTGCATCGAAAATTAAATGAAATTACGCACATCCCATTCACCATACGACATTCACCATCGTCATCGCCATCGCTATCGCCATCGCCATCGTCATCGCAATCGCAATCGCCCCCTCATTGCATTAACTACAATCAAAATTGCATGTCAAACGGCATCGCAATATTCACGTGGTGGCGGCCTGCAGAAACCGCTGGTGCGTCATCCAGGTGATCCGCTGGCGCTGGAGAAGCTCCGGCAGTGTGAGGTGCACATGCAGCCACCGAAGCGTCCCAGCTGCTGTAAGACTTGGCTGTCCAAGTTCCCCACAAGGTAACGCTCGTCAGACACATTGTTCTGCTATATAGTTCAATTTATTATATTGTAGTAGTTGATGGATTTCCTTTTTGATGTTGTGAATATGTACTATCTACATTTCTCTCTCTCTGTCTCTATATATATCAAAAGATTTTATTGACTTTTTATGCCACTAATTAACTGTAATTGAATTAAATCCTGAAATTGAATCTCGTACTTACATTAAAGAAAACCCGATTCTGCTTTGCTGCTTGCCATCGTTTTTGCTCGCTGTCTTTTGTTTCAATGCTTGCTGCCAAATGATTTCCATCTGGCCCCAGAGACCAGAGTCAAGTAAACGAGAAAATATAATTTGCTTAATGCCTTATGGTGATTACACTGTGCAAAAAATTTTGTAAAATAAATTGTTTAATATTTTTTTGTCAATTTTTTAAAACATAAAAATAATTTTTTTTTAAATGCTAAGCTTTCATCTAAATTGGTTTGTTATATTTTTCATTTCCCAATGAAAGTGTATTATAAAATTTGTTGAACAGTGTTATTTGCTAAATTTTCAAATCAAAGGTTTTTGTGTGCTTTTCTTTCTATTGATTTGTTTGTTTTAAACAACATTTTTGTTGTAGACTTTGGAAAATTCTCATTCCTCAGTACCAAGCCGCATCCCAAGTCCGTGTCATCTGGTAGTTTGCCACTCGCCTTTTATTTCTTTGGTTGTTTGTAGATTTTATCTCCTTTAATGACACAATTATGAGTTTCACGCACGTAGATCACTTTTCTTTTTCTTTATTTTTTTTTATTTGATATTTAAAACAAACAAATTATTGCTATAAAAAAGAAAATGAAAATTTTAAAAAGCCACACAGAAAAAACAAAAACTAAAGAAAAAACAATCACAAATCAAAAAGCCAATCTCTAGATGATCAATTAATGTGTTTCGTACTTGTTGAATATTTATCCAAGACAATGTTCTAGATCGAAGAGAATCGATGTTATATCGCGCATTACATTCCCACTGGTCTTTGCGCTCTTCAATCTGGTCTACTGGAGCACATATCTCTTCAGGGAGGAGGAGGATGAGTAAATGCCGTTACCAATTTACAAAATAAAAATTCTTTATATAATTACAAGTGCTGGCACAACAATACCAAAGATTGTACTAACCTATTCTCTCTCTTAATTTCTACTTTCATTTACTACCTTACGTTCCAATTTGTGTTGCGTATGGCTTGATTTTTGCATCTATGATTTCAATTTGATTCATTTGATTACAACTATAAAAAAGGACCTTCTAAAGCGCGTCCGCGACTCTGATAACCAAAGGCTATGTAGAATCCAACATGAAATTAACAAAATATATATGCATGCAGATACGTATGTATGTACGAGTATGTATGCATATGCTTTGCTTGATCATTTGGGGCGAGACAAGGCATCGCGGCATTTCCACAATAAGAAATTCGATTAAAGCAAAAGATATATACTAACTATAAGTTAAATTGATCAAGTATGACTGCATAGTAGATAAAACAAAAGAAAATTTAAGATCATATTCCAAATGCTGTATTTAAAACAAAAAAAAAGACAAAATTCACATGGCGATTTGATGGCGATATGAAAAACGCTTGCAGCTCGTTTGTTTGAATTTGTTTTTAATGCTCAAAATTGTTATTGATTAAATAAATTATTTTAGGCTTTAATCAAGATACGTTCTGTTCATACTACTTATACTAGATTAGTTCCAAACAAATTACTATTAATTTGTACTTAAAATGCGATAAGTTAGCTGTAAAAAGTCGCACGACGTTTGTAAATATTGTCATATTGTCAATAAGTTTTAAGCCAACTAGCTTATACAATTCGAATTCTAAACAAACAAAATATAAAACAAAAAATGGGTGTAGATAATTTTAAGTTTAGTCATAATTAAGGAACAAGAAAAACAACTAGCAAATCCTAGGCAAATTTAATTATTATGTTCGCAATCGATTTAAAAAAAACAGAAAATAAAACTCAATGCAGAACATAATCCAATGTTTTGTTTATTGAATTTATATTTGAAGCACACACACACACACAAACATACAGCACGCAACAAATCGAGCTATCTTTTTTACAATACCCTGCAGAAATTATTTTCAAATTATCAAAAATATTTCTGTCTTTTACTTATGCGAACTCAGCTCTTTGGGAGTTGATGTTGATGAAATTTGGTACTGTTGTCAATTCGACTATGGAATCCAAAATGAGAATTGTCGAAAATTGAACCGCGATTGGAAAAAACTTTTATTTTCATAGAAGTATTGATCAAATTCACGTAAGAACTTAAACCTCATTGATCATCTTAATCGGTAACAATCGATGTTTTTTATTGAAATAATGTCTGCAAGGGTAGTTAAACTTCGGCGCTCCGAAGCTAACAGTTCTTTATTTTTATTTTATTTACAAAATGTTCGATTGGCATACGCAATGAAAAAAAATTACATTTTTACTGGAACTGGTGGGTACTGCAAGTTTTTATTCCTAGTGATACGAGTATGCTTAAACTAATAGAATAATTCCAAATAATTTAGTTGCTTGTTTTTGAACTCGATTTCAATTAGTACCAAATCCATGTAGTTATTAGAAACATTTTTAAACGTGGATTTAGTGCACTTTGCTAAATCCTTCATAAATGCGACTAACAATAAATCCTTATCATTTTTCATCTAGTTAGAATTATAAATAGAATTAAATTTTGATTCAATTAATAATAAGGAGCAGCCCATGAGAACACAGTATAAATTAAGTTCATGAAATAAATACATTTATTAATTGTGCTTCTCATGTTAAGTTCCATTAGCTAGTTATTTTCTTTAAGTAGTTTAATATTTATAATTACGATTATCAGTAAACCATAAACCAATTAACAGACAATACAAATAGTTTATCACGTAGTGCAACAAAAAATAAATAAATAAATTGAGTCCCCAATAATAAAACCAATTAAAAAACCAAATGAATCTTAAATAGAAACCAAGACATTCAATTACTTGAAGGCGTGGCACTTACCTTCTGCTTGGTCAACAAATATTCGTTTTTGTTTTTATTAAGTGCCTTTTGAATGAGGAGTGAGTCCTGCAGTTAACAGGAATCGGCTATCTGCCCCACTTCCCCCGTGGCTAAAGTTTTACTAGCTGATTTAAACCCCAATTAAAGGCCAACTAACCTAACTAATATATATGCACAAACATTACGAAACACCAATACTAAAGATCTTAAGTTTCGGTCTAGCTCAAAACTGAATTCTACATAGCAAAACAACAACCAAAAACTATTAAAAAAAATAGTCTATATCTTACTAAACGCAACCAATATTTTGTAGTTATAAAATATTTTTATTAAGCTTGTTTATTGCCATTTTTTCTTATTACAATATTTTCTAATGTTATGCTTTAAATCATAATTTCGCTTTTGTTACTACAAAAAAAAAACTTTTTATAAAGAAGAAGGTAAGAAGAAGAATAAATAAATCAAAATCAAAGATAACACGCACCCACATATAATTATAATATTATCATTAGGCAACCCTCAAGAGGAAATAAAATAAATGTTGTAAAATTCGTGCCAAGCAAGAAACAAATAAATTCACCAACAAAAAAAAAAAAATCGAAAATTAACTAATAAATATGTGTACAAGAAATATGAGCGCAAAAAAAAAAGAAAAAGATAACTATTGTATTGTATATGAAGCTATAGCTATTGAACATACAGGGTTTTATATGTGAGCAAATAAGTAGTGGGTTCGTGCGATCAGATGAACGCCTCGTAGCTGCCAAATGTTGGGTATGTTGTTTCATATGTGTTGATTAATGTTGATGTTTACGTATCTACGTGACAAATACTGACAAACAAATTTATAACAAATAAAAGAGAACAGAAAACAAGAAAAGATTCAATGTAAAGAAAAACTCAAAGACGTAGAATAGGACATCATAACTAACCGAGTGCGCTATATCGATCGGAATAATTGGCCCAGATATCGCAGTTTTGTAACCAGTATCTTAATACTAGATCAATACGTTTCGGCTCTCGAAACTTGGTATAGGTTGTGTGCTGCCTTCAGTTGCCGTTCATCAACTTGGTCAATTATCATTTAGGCAAATCAAAGCAAAAACAAAAAAAAAAAAAAAAAAAAAGAGAACAAAAAAAAACCACAAAAATCAAGAAGCATTCTTTACCACGCGGCAGTCCAATTTGTTGATGTAAATAGTTTGGATATATATTATAATGTGTAAATGTCAGACAGTTAGTTTTAACAAAGTGCACAACTTCTAGATGCGTTCCAAACAACAAAGACTTACAAGTTTTGAAGTGACAAGAAATTTAACATTTATCGAGCAAAACGTAGTGCATAAGTTAACATATGTGTAGTTAATTTAAGCCAGAACAACAACAAAAATCCAATGTCGCATAGTATATGCACATAGACTAGTCGAAAACATTACTAATATTAACTAATACTACTAAAACGCCCAAGCCCATTTGCATTCTCTACCACAATCACACACTTACACACACACCAACTCTCACACTCAATTCGCTCACTCAATTCTCTTAACATCACTTTCGTGTTTCAGCCATAATATTGTCTCTCTCTCTCTCTAAATATATACTCAAAAGAAATTGAACTCGCACAAATTGAAAATAATAAAAGAAAAATTTATAAGATCATAACACATATCTTCAAACAAAAACGGGCGCCATAATGCCAAACCAATTTCTAACAATCAAGAAGAAAATTAAAGAGAAGTAAAACTCCAGTTATCATTTGTAAGAAGAGAACAAACGCACATAACATATAGTAAATGTAAATACGAATCATTTGAAATCGAAAATCAGAAAAGAACAGCGCAAATCCCCTTACTTTATAGAGCTAAGTGGACACAGACACACATACACACCAGCAAACAGAACTATCAAATTATGAAAGAGAACGAAATGAAATCACCCATACATTGTAGATTTAAGATCATGCGTTAAAAGTAACAATTTGCTGTAGTGCAACCGAATGAAACAAAAATGAAACATACCCAAAACAAACGCCAACTAACAACAACCCAAAAATAACAAAGGGGCAGGCAAATAATATGAAGATGAAATTTTAATACATAAGTAAAAAATTAGTCAAATAATTATACAAAATAGTTGAAATAATTGTTGTATTGCCATCACCCGAAACAAAAATCAAAAGTGTAAGTCCCCCAGAATAAAGAAATGTTTGTGAAATGTTTATAAATGAAAACAAAACCAAAAAAAAAAAAAAAACCAAAAACTAAAAAACTAAAGAAAATACACAACATGGCATGTTTAAATAAAAACCCAAATTTAAAATGTACATTTATCGACACTGTTTTCTCTTTCATTATTTAACAAAATTCCCCTTTGGCGTCTTCAGCTTAAATATTAAAGCATAATAATTGTTTATTGATCCACTTGTCTATATGCATTTTCTTTTTCTTTAGAGTTCCGTTGGCATTCGTTTAATCTACCATCTAGCAGTGGAACTTGGCTGGTTGCAGAGGTGCAGTTGTACGAAAAATCAATTGTTAGACAAAACACATCAATTTATTTCTGTACTCCCAAGAAAATTGATTACAATACATGTAGTACGAAATTTTGTTCTTTCTTTAAATGTTAAAGAGGGGAATTTGACATATGGTTCACATTAACATTTACCCAAAATGTTACTAACTGCAAGTTTCATATCCAACACCTTATAACAGTGCAGACAACATCAAAAATTGACAGAAAGGGTGGTGTACTTAATAGCTTCGAACTGCTTGCTTAAAGTCATCGCGGCATATATAACTGCTTGCTAAGCAGTATTTGCAATCAGTCATGTAGCAGACAGCTATTGACAGTAAGCGTACTGCTTACTGCTCATATCAGATGCATTTTTATGGATTAAGATATGAATTTGAATAATATTTCCAGCCGTATTTAACATAGATTACTGTGATTTTACATAGTTAACAGATAAAACTTTACGTTTTGTTTAGCCAAATACTAGGCTAAATACCAAACAGAAAGCAGTTTTAAGTCGCATTTAAACAAAAGTATTAGATTCTGAAATCAATTAAATATATTAATATAGTTGCAATATTGTACCGAGAATGCCGTGAAATGCATGTTAAAATAGTAAAAGGGGCAGAATAGCGATACGATATTACAGACACTTCAAGCGCTAAATTGCTGACTAATTTGGGGTCGATTATTGGGATAATCAGTTGAATGATCGCGTGTCTTCTTACTTGTTGCATGTTGAGCTGTTTTTGCAGTTAACCGACAACGGGAACTAATTTCTCTGAGCTTTAAATACGACTAATTTACTGGACAGTAGGAACAGTTGCATCAGAATGCTTGATCTTAACGCTAATCCAACGACAAGTTACAGTGCTGAGCAGAAAATCTGGTCGGGCGCCTATGAGCAGAACTACTACAATGACGACCTGACCATTGGTCAAATAATATTCAGGCAATTGCAGAGCGAGCCGCAGCGCATCTTTCAGATTTCGCCAGGCGAAAATACGAGACTCACCCGTTTCCAGATGCTGAAAAATGCGGCGAAAGTGAGTGTTTATCTAAGGAAGCAAGGATTCTGCGAGGACACGCATATAGTTGGCATTTTGGCCAGGAATACCACACATTTGGCAGCTTTGGCCTATGGCTGTCTGTTTAATGGAACGCCCTTTCACGCTGTCAATCACAATTTGGAGGAGCACACCATACAAAATCTCTATAGCATAACGAAGCCGATGTTCATTTGTTGCGATGCTCAGGACTATGAGAAACTGAGGAAAGTTGCTGAAAATCTGGGCGTTACAATTATAACTGTTCATGGACGCATTGTTGGTGTCTTGAGCATTCAGGAGATTCTGCAAGCGACTCTACCAGATGATTACGAACCGACTAGGTTTCAACGTGGCATCGATCGAACAATGGCAATACTATGCTCCTCTGGCACTACAGGCACGCCCAAGGCAGTTACCATTTCGAATAGCCGCAAGATTTTCGAGAATCATAGGTAAGACATGAGCTACTTCTATACAGTAGCAGATGGTTTTATAATTTTGTACATAAAATGTATAATTCATCGATGAGTATCCTATATTATATATATAAAATCTTGATCAGTATGAGGATCGATAATCTTTGTGGCTTAAGAACTGAAACTATATTTATGCACTTAAATCTAACGTATCTAGAAATTTGAATTCTAAATTGCCATAATCTTTGTTCTATTGTTATTTAACAAGGATTCTACAATATCGAAAATTATATTCAATTCCACACAATGCTTAGACAAATTTGTTCACTTCACAAACATTTTATCATTGACTTTTAAGGGTATTTCAATTTCGGCATCTATTTTCCCTCTAGCTATTTGAACCCCGATGACATTCAATATGCACCCAGTACTCTGGACTGGCTGACGGGTTTGATTACACTAATTACGGCCGGAGTGTACGGCACTGTGCGGCTCATCTCGAAAGAGATCTTCAGTCCTGCTCATTTTTTAAAATTGTGCGAGCAGCAGAGCATTAGCTGGTCGGTTTTGGCCGCCTCGCACATTGCTATGCTGGCTAATTGTCCGGACGTGAGCGTCAAGGAGCTGCGTAGTCTGAGGTATCTTCTATTTGCTGGCGGCCACACACTGGTTGCTACGCTGCATAAGATGCAATCCCATTTACGTGTTGAGGGAATCCTACGGAATGCATATGGAATGACGGAGCTAGGCACCTGTGTCTCGTGCAACTACAGCACCCACACAAAACCCACCTCGGTGGGGCGTCTCTTGGCCAATATACGCATGCGTGTGATAAACGATAATGGTGACGCAGTGGGTCCGAATGAGATGGGCGAACTCTATTGCCACAATGGGCAGCATTGGAGTGGTTACTGTGGCAACTCAACGGCGACAGCTGAGATGCAGGACTCTGATGGTTGGTTTCACACCGGTGATTTGGGCTACTTCGATGAGGATAACTATCTGCATATTGTGGAGCGCAAAAAGGATATGCTCAAGTTTCTGGGCATGATGTACTATCCGCACGAGATCGAAGAGGTCATCGCCCAAATGTCCCAAGTTGCCGAAGTTTGCGTCTTTGGCATTTGGAATGAAACCGAAGGAGATGCAGCAGCTGCTTCAGTGGTGCCCAAGCCAGGCACACATCTCCAGTCGGCACAAGTGGAGCAATTTGTAGCTGAGAAGATTGGGGTCAATTATAAGCAGCTTAATGGCGGTGCATTGATCGTGCAACAACTGGCCAAAAGTGCCAATGGCAAAGTGAACCGTAAGGCAGTTAAGGCCGCTTATCTAAAGGAAGAACAGAACGAGGCAGCGGATTCATAGTATGACTAGAAAACACCCTGTCCCCAGCTGTTGGCAAGCATATAATAATGTAAATATCAAAAAATATCCTATATTTTACTGAAAAATTGCAAATAAACTTGCTTTATGTATGTTCAATAAAAACATATATACAAAATATGCTGGGTATTTCCAATCAGAAAATTATTCAAAAACTATTCAAATTCAACAGATTAACTACGTACTGAAATATATAAATGCTATAAATAAACATAAATGAACATAAACATAAATGAATTTACAATGAATGAAACGAAACAGCTGTGTACATAATAAAATAAACTACTTGTGTAGTAAAGAAAAGTGAATTTTAATATAATCGGCTCTTCTAGTTGTGGCTTGATAAGCTTATAAATGTTTTTGAGTACATCAATTTCGAGTTTTTCTGAATAATATAACACTTTTATAATGTGTAGTCTTAATTCTACTTATGTTCAAAGTAAAGTTTACATTCATTACATCACACGGTTTTATAAAAAATACGCAATATATGTAAATCAAAATCTTTTGTTGCTTCATACCATAAAACTTACACGTTTAGCTTATAAAAAAATTAGTCATCGAGGAACATGTGTATATTGCACTGTGTATATACATATAGTCTATATAGAGTATATATACATATAGTTATCGCGCGATTTACTGATATAAAATGAAACTAGATCACAAACCATTCCTCAAAGATACCTAATTGCATTCGGATTGTGTTTTAGACCTGAGAACAGCTATGATGCGAATCGCAGAATTTGGAGTAGGCAGGAAAAAGGTGCAAGCTTTTCATCTAATCAATCGTTCGGATATTGTGGGAATTATAGCAAGAAATACTATGCATATATCAGCTGTGGCCTTGTGGATTGCTTTCCACTCCCTCAACTTCATGTACGAGCCGGAAACAATTGAAAAACTCTTGGATATAACGAATTTCCGTAATGGTGAAAAAGTCAGCTTCGGATAAATTAAATGCGAAGATCATTACAATGCGTAACCACCAGAGTGGATCGATTAGCATTGAGGAATTGTTAGCTAGGCCTATAGAAATGGACTTTCAAATGATTGAGGAAACTAAAAATATTATATCTGAAGCAATGTTCCTTTGTAACTTTGTGCTACATTGTAATTAACAGATCAAGTATCAATTGTAATATTTATGTTCCCTAATCACATTATAGCAAAACGAGTGCGATTAACTCAACAATGTATTCGCGATTGATAAAAGTAATTTAAAAGCTTAACGAGTCACACTTACATTAGTGAATATGAATGCATACTATGTCCTATAACTATACCGAGACACTAGTCCTATTAGAGGGAACGTTGATGACAGTTGTCCCTCTTCTTTACCCACCCTACCATGATGATGATATAAATTTGGATACATTATCCCTTGGACGGACTCTTAAAATCCTACCACATTCTGTAAAACTCTAGCATGGATACTCGACAGACGAATTCTACTCCTTAACTCGTCATTTTAAATTGCTTGCAAATTCATGTATTTTCTCTTAACTTAATTTGGTATGTTGTGGACATTACTCTTAATTCTATTTTCTCTTATATAATTGAGTTATAATCTATGGGTACATTTTCTCTTTTTTTCTTAATTAATTATTATCACTATTCAATTTAAATTCTATTTTTTTTTTCTTTAGCATTTCCATGTAGCTTCATGCTCAAATTCAACCTTCGAATGCTTTACTTATATTTAGGGCTTATATATATATGGAATACATTTTTTTAGATAACAAGTATCACTTGGCGTATTTGCTGCGGATCAGCCCTTTTTTTTTTTTATTTTTATATATATATGTATATGGTTTTCCTTATTTACTAAGTAGGTCATACATGTCTAATTGTTTATGTACCTACATTGTTGCTGTTTCATTACTCACTCTATGTTTTTGTTTATTTAAATTTTGAAGTCGATGCGATCGTTGGGCCCAAGTTCGTCGACGCAGAGATGAAGCTGTTTAAAGAATTATTTACAACATTAGGAAATACATATATATATATAATTTAAGTTTGACTATCCGTTTGATTTAATACCAGCCAGTGTATTGTTAAATCTTAATGTATCACCTACTATTACTCTCTTTTTTTTTTTTTTTACAATGACATATCTATAAAATTATTCAACCATATTAATAATAAAAAAAACTTCAATAATTATATTTCTTACTATTAATGATTTGGATACATTCAAAGTAATTTAGGGCATTTTGCCAATTACGAGTTGCGCTTGTTTAAATACGCTGAATTTTATTAGCAAGTGACCTTTTCAAACTTTATGGCCTGTTCATCCGCGCTTTTACGAAGCACAAAAGCTGATAAGCACTTATCTCAAAAAAAATTGCTTGTGTTTGTAAGTAGGCGTGCACCACACCGCTGACTGATCATTCACGTCTTCTTTGCTTAACTTTTAAGGTAATCTGGCACTAGCTGATATTAATTCGGAATTACTTGATTTCAATATAGCGAATATGCGCTAAGTCGGGGTCCGTGGGATGAAGTTGTCCTCTTGGATTAAACGCACTTCCTCACTTCCGTCCCGCTGCCTGCGACGCTTCTGATGTCGATGCAATGAAGTAAGGTTGACTAATTACAACCTCGTCGGGGTGAATCACTCCCGCGGTGTACCTTATGAAGGCGTGCAGCTGGCTCACTGGTGGCAGGTCTGGTCCATACTCTTTGCCCAAGAATGGCCTATAAGGTTGAAATTGGTTCGAATATTTTCTTTCACCAGTTTCAGCACATACCTTTTTATTATCCACCGCACTTTCACAGTAATATATCTATTTGTAATGCCCTGTAACTTATATTGTCGATTCGCAACATACACGACTTCTTTGTTTCAATAACCTTGGCCGTTTGACCGCATCGAGCTTATTGCTAAGCTTCTTGCTGAGCGCTTCTTGAGAGAGCGATTTCGTGCTGCGCTCTGAGTGGTTCTCTTCTCTCGGTTATCTGCCTATCTCTCCGTGTGAACGGCCGTCTAATCAACAACGACAAATTTAGGGTGGACCAAATTGTAAAAAAAAAATATTACTATTAAATGATTACTACAAATGGGAGGGGAGGGGTACATTTATTTTCTCAGACATGCAACCAGTATAAAATTCATCCAGATTAGCGATGCCTCATTCAGTTTCATTTATGAAGTAGACGAGACGCATTCATAATGCCCCATAAGCCTGAGAGCACCTACGATGCGGAGTACAGAATCTGGAGTGGACCGCAGAGCAGTAATTACTTTGCTCCTGATCTATCCATAGGCGAGATTATATTCCATGAGATGTGACGTCATCCGAAACTGATAGCTCAGGTACACTACAGGTGCCTAGTCTATATTACATAACTAACCAAATTGTATTCTTGAACAGATCTCAGACACTGAGAACACTGTATTAACCCGAGAGGAGCTCCATTTGAACTCAATGCATGTGGCAAGCTATATGAGATCCTTGGGATTAGTGCAAACGGATATTGTGGGAATTATAGGAAGAAATACTACGCACATCTTCGCCGTTGTATATGGATGTTTCTTTAATGGTATTGCGTTTCATTCGTTAAATACATCGTATGAACAATCAACTATTGAGAAGCTCTTCGACATAACGAAGCCACGTCTGATTTTCTGTGATGGTGAAGACTACGAGAAAGTAAAGTCAGCTACGGAGAAATTAAATGCGAAGATCATTACGATGCGTAACCATCAGAGTGGATCGATTAGCATTGAGGAAGTCTTAGCTACGCCTGTAGAAACGGACTTTCAACCTGCTCGGTTGGAACAGGGAAATGATCAAACCTTGGCCATTCTCTGCTCTTCTGGGACAACGGGTATTCCCAAGGCAGTGACCATATCAAACAGTCGCAAGATATTGATCGCCTGCAGGTAAATTAACAAAATGTATATGTATATTCAATTTAGTAATGTCCGATCAATGTTAGATCTCTTACCACAGACGACGTTCAGTACACACACAGTTCTCTAGAGTGGTTGACATGTCTTGCTACGACGGTATCTTCGGGAGTTTACAGCACTAAGCACATTATAGCTGATAATCCCTTTGATCCAGCGCGTTTGTTGCGTGTCATTAAGGAATACAAAGTCACGTGGTTGATGCAAGCGCCTTCTCATATGGCTATGATTTCAAACTGTCCGGAATTTGAGCAAGCTAACTTTGATAGCATACGTTTCTACAATTTCGGAGGTTGTCGGTGCTCTTTGGAGGCGCAACATCTCATACGGACCCGATTGCAGTTCGATTGTATGTACTTTATGTATGGTTTTACGGAGGCGGGCAGTATAGTGTCCGTGAACTGTGAATTTGATAAGAAACCAAATTCAGTTGGCCGTTTGGAGGAAGACTATAAGCTGAAAATACTTGATGAACAGGGCAATACACTGGGACCAAACAAAGTTGGAGAAATATGTGTCTACAGTGGACAGTATTGGGCCGGATATTATGGGAATCCGGAGGAGACGCGCAATATGCGTGACTCGGAAAAGTGGTTTCACTCTGGAGACTTGGGTTATATGGATGATGATGGCTTTCTCTATATAATGGACAGGAAAAAGGATATGCTGAAGTACCAGAGTATTATGTACTATCCACACGAAATCGAAGAAGTCATTTCTCAGATGCCAGGCGTGGCTGAGGTCTGTGTCTTTGGCATCTGGAATCCACTCGTCGGCGACAAGGCTGCCGCTGCTGTGGTAAAAAAGATTGGTTCAAAAATCCAGGCACAGGATGTGGTTGACTTTGTGAAGGGGCATTGCAGTGCCATCTACAAACATTTACATGGGGGTGCAATAATTGTGGACGATCTGATAAAAAGCCCCAATGGAAAAACGAATCGAGCTGCAACAAAAGCATATTTTGTAAAGATTAACGATGAAAACTAATAGGCTTAGCATAAGCTAACAGACCCCTTGTAGACCCTTGTAGTTAAGATGCTGACATATACATTTTTATTCTTGAATTTAATGAATAAGTTTGATATGTCAAATTAATCTTCAACATATTCAAAATTGACAAAAATTACAAATATTTGCAAGGAGTAAATGAAAGAATGATCTTTAAACAGTCAAATGATAATTAAAATTTGATTTTATTTAAATCAGAAATAGTTTTTGAAACTTAATTACAGATTTTGACTGAAATATAACTGATTTTGAAACTAAAAATAAAGAGTTAAAAGGAAGAAATCCTTTGCCATATTTCATTTGGGCCACACAAATTGTATGTGCTCCAATAAAACAAAATAAAATAAAATATTTGGTACATCAAATAATCATACCGTATATGCATGCTATGATGTACACACACCCTGTTAACTAACATACAGGGCAACCAATTACTCTATTCTGCAATTAGTTACATTGACAAGTCTACATCTGGAGTATTAAAGGCCATCCAATCTTAATCATTATTTACCATTAGGTTAGGTTTTTGGGATTTCGACTCCGTTTGCTTAGCCAGTACAATGCTTTCAAGTGTTTGTTTTCTTAGAGAACCCCATAATCATTGAATGTAGTTCGATAGAGTAGGTACTCGTAATTCTAACGCATTCCTTGAGTTAGAGCCATTTTCCTCGTCGCCCTTGAGTCCCTAAGAATCATGTAGCTGGTGCAGCAACCTAATTAGGGTCACTGGCATCGTGTACAGGAACGTCCAAAAGAACTATGTTGAATTTATATGTAGCCCAAGAGTATGCTTCAATTTTCATAGCTTCAGTCCGATTTTGCTAAAGTGATAATATTGTGTAATCAAAAAACTTTCGGTGGCAAATTCTGTTTACAATCGCTTAAATTCATTACCTAAACAAGTAAGTGTGCTATAGTCGAGTGAGCCCGACTACGATTTATCCTGAACCCAGCTGTTAAATATATTCTAGTTGTACTAGGAAAATTCCTATTAAAAGTCTTGCACCAAAATGTGAGCAGGTCTGCAATTGCACTCTGCCCACAAATACGTCAATATTCATATATATATATATATATATATATCTTACACATGTGATCGAAAATGCGTGCGGCTGCTGATAGAAATGAGATCAATATGAGAATATATTTTCGATTATAACTTGGATCATTCTTACCCGATCTTTATGAAATTTTGACAGTTGATCGACAATATACATATGCATATTTTGTATTAATTAGAAGATTCTGCCTTTAAGATTGTAGTATTTATTGATACATATTTAAAAGTATCGATAATCGAAAAACGGAGGTAGCTACTATCGACACGGCTGTTGACCCTGATCAAGAATATATATACTCTATGGGGTCGGAGATACTTCCTTCGGCCTGTTACATATATTTGCACAAAACCATTATACCCTTTTTACCCATTTTTAGTGGGTTCATGGTATAGAAATTGGAAATGGTCATATAATTTTAAAAAAGTGTATCTTATACATGGGGTTTGTTTCGACAGATTTTTATTATACATTTTGGGGCTTGAATATGCCTTCGTTAATTGATTAATACCTCGAATAAATGTTTTATATTTGATTATCAAATTACAAATTACATTTCAGTTCAAAGCGCATCGACAAGATCTCCAAGAGTGAAGACTGTATAATAACCGGAGAAGAAAGTCCACGTTAGATAAAAAATGTTACGTATCACGACTCACATTAAAAGCTGCGAAATGATGACTAGTGAATACGAGTACATTTTATATTTACATAAATATTTGCTCTAAAAAGCTTCCGCCTGCCCCAACCCAACCCTCAGCAGCCATCACATTACCCAATTAAATTATGATGTGGGTAGAGCGTTTCTTATCTGATGAGTATAAAGCGTAACCAGTTTCGGATTAATTTCATCAGTTACATTTACAAACTCGATAAGCAGTATTCGCAATGCCCTACAATACGGAAAGCAACTATAATGCCGAGGACAAAATCTGGTGTGGACCGCAGAGCAGTAATTACTTTGCTCCTGATCTATCCATAGGCGAGATTATATTCCATGAGATGCGACGTCATCCGAAACTGATAGCTCAGGTACACTACAGGTACCTAGTCTATATTACATAACTAACCAAATCGTATTCTTGAACAGATCTCAGACACTGAGAACACTGTATTAACCCGAGAGGAGCTCCATTTGAACTCAATGCATGTGGCAAGCTATATGAGATCCTTGGGATTAGTGCAAACGGATATTGTGGGAATTATAGGAAGAAATACTACGCACATCTTCGCCGTTGTATATGGATGTTTCTTTAATGGTATTGCGTTTCATTCGTTAAATACATCGTATGAACAATCAACTATTGAGAAGCTCTTCGACATAACGAAGCCACGTCTGATTTTCTGTGATGGTGAAGACTACGAGAAAGTAAAGTCAGCTACGGAGAAATTAAATGCGAAGATCATTACGATGCGTAACCATCAGAGTGGATCGATTAGCATTGAGGAAGTCTTAGCTACGCCTGTAGAAACGGACTTTCAACCTGCTCGGTTGGAACAGGGAAATGATCAAACCTTGGCCATTCTCTGCTCTTCTGGGACAACGGGTATTCCCAAGGCAGTGACCATATCAAACAGTCGCAATATATTGATCACCTGCAGGTAAATTAACAAAATGTATATGTATATTCAATTTAGTAATGTCCGATCAATGTTAGATCTCTTACCACAGACGACGTTCAGTACACACACAGTTCTCTAGAGTGGTTGACATGTCTTGCTACGACAATATCATCGGGAGTTTACAGCACTAAGCGCATTATAGCTGATAATCCCTTTGATCCAGCGCGTTTGTTGCGTGTCATTAAGGAATACAAAGTCACGTGGTTGATGCAAGCGCCTTCTCATATGGCTATGATTTCAAACTGTCCGGAATTTGAGCAAGCTAACTTTGATAGCATACGTTTCTACAATTTCGGAGGTTGTCGGTGCTCTTTGGAGGCGCAACATCTCATACGGACCCGATTGCAGTTCGATTGTATGTACTTTATGTATGGTTTTACGGAGGCGGGCAGTATAGTGTCCGTGAACTGTGAATTTGATAAGAAACCAAATTCAGTTGGCCGTTTGGAGGAAGACTATAAGCTGAAAATACTTGATGAACAGGGCAATACACTGGGACCAAACAAAGTTGGAGAAATATGTGTCTACAGTGGACAGTATTGGGCCGGATATTATGGGAATCCGGAGGAGACGCGCAATATGCGTGACTCGGAAAAGTGGTTTCACTCTGGAGACTTGGGTTATATGGATGATGATGGCTTTCTCTATATAATGGACAGGAAAAAGGATATGCTGAAGTACCAGAGTATTATGTACTATCCACACGAAATCGAAGAAGTCATTTCTCAGATGCCAGGCGTGGCTGAGGTCTGTGTCTTTGGCATCTGGAATCCACTCGTCGGCGACAAGGCTGCCGCTGCTGTGGTAAAAAAGATTGGTTCAAAAATCCAGGCACAGGATGTGGTTGACTTTGTGAAGGGCATTGCAGTGCCATCTACAAACATTTACATGGGGGTGCAATAATTGTGGACGATCTGATAAAAAGCCCCAATGGAAAAACGAATCGAGCTGCAACAAAAGCATATTTTGTAAAGATTAACGATGAAAACTAATAGGCTTAGCATAAGCTGACAGACCCCTTGTAGACCCTTGTAGTTAAGATGCTGACATATACATTTTTATTCTTGAATTTAATGAATAAGTTTGATATGTCAAATTAATCTTCAACATATTCAAAATTGACAAAAATTACAAATATTTGCAAGGAGTAAATGAAAGAATGATCTTTAAACAGTCAAATGATAATTAAAATTTGATTTTATTTAAATCAGAAATAGTTTTTGAAACTTAATTACAGATTTTGACTGTAATATAACTGATTTTGAAACTAAAAATAAAGAGTTAAAAGGAAGAAATCCTTTGCCATATTTCATTTGGGCCACACAAATTGTATGTGCTCCAACAAAACAAAATAAAATAAAATATTTGGTACATCAAATAATCATACCGTATATGCATGCTATGATGTACACACACCCTGTTAACTAACATACAGGGCAACCAATTACTCTATTCTGCAATTAGTTACATTGACAAGTCTACATCTGGAGTATTAAAGGCCATCCAATCTTAATCATTATTTACCATTAGGTTAGGTTTTTGGGATTTCGACTCCGTTTGCTTAGCCAGTAAAATGCTTTCAAGTGTTTGTTTTCTTAGAGAACCCCATAATCATTGAATGTAGTTCGATAGAGTAGGTCCTCGTAATTCTAACGCATTCCTTGAGTTAGAGCCATTTTCCTCGTCGCCCTTGAGTCCCTAAGAATCATGTAGCTGGTGCAGCAACCTAATTAGGGTCACTGGCATCGTGTACAGGAACGTCCAAAAGAACTATGTTGAATTTATATGTAGCCCAAGAGTATGCTTCAATTTTCATAGCTTCAGTCCGATTTTGCTAAAGTGATAATATTGTGTAATCAAAAAACTTTCGGTGGCAAATTCTGTTTACAATCGCTTAAATTCATTACCTAAACAAGTAAGTGTGCTATAGTCGAGTGAGCCCGACTACGATTTATCCTGAACCCAGCTGTTAAATATATTCTAGTTGTACTAGGAAAATTCCTATTAAAAGTCTTGCACCAAAATGTGAGCAGGTCTGCAATTGCACTCTGCCCACAAATACGTCAATATTCATATATATATATATATATCTTACACATGTGATCGAAAATGCGTGCGGCTGCTGATAGAAATGAGATCAATATGAGAATATATTTTCGATTATAACTTGGATCATTCTTACCCGATCTTTATGAAATTTTGACAGTTGATCGACAATATACATATGCATATTTTGTATTAATTAGAAGATTCTGCCTTTAAAATTGTAGTATTTATTGATACATATTTAAAAGTATCGATAATCGAAAAACGGAGGTAGCTACTATCGACACGGCTGTTGACCCTGATCAAGAATATATATACTCTATGGGGTCGGAGATACTTCCTTCGGCCTGTTACATATATTTGCACAAAACCATTATACCCTTTTTACCCATTTTTAGTGGGTTCATGGTATAGAAATTGGAAATGGTCATATAATTTTAAAAAAGTGTATCTTATACATGGGGTTTGTTTCGACAGATTTTTATTATACATTTTGGGGCTTGAATATGCCTTCGTTAATTGATTAATACCTCGAATAAATGTTTTATCTTTGATTATCAAATTACAAATTACATTTCAGTTCAAAGCGCATCGACAAGATCTCCAAGAATGAAGACTGTATAATAACCGGAGAAGAAAGTCAACGTTAGATAAAAAATGTTACGTATCACGACTTACATTAAAAGCTGCGAAATGATGACTAGTGAATACGAGTACATTTTATATTTACATAAATATTTGCTCTAAAAAGCTTCCGCCTACCCCAACCCAACCCTCAGCAGCCATCACATTACCCAATTAAATTATGATGTGGGTAGAGCGTTTCTTATCTGATGAGTATAAAGCGTAACCAGTTTCGGATTAATTTCATCAGTTACATTTACAAACTCGATAAGCAGTATTCGCAATGCCCTACAATACGGAAAGCAACTATAATGCCGAGGACAAAATCTGGTGTGGACCGCAGAGCAGTAATTACTTTGCTCCTGATCTATCCATAGGCGAGATTATATTCCATGAGATGCGACGTCATCCGAAACTGATAGCTCAGGTACACTACAGGTACCTAGTCTATATTACATAACTAACCAAATCGTATTCTTGAGCAGATCTCAGACACTGAGAACACTGTATTAACCCGAGAGGAGCTCCATTTGAACTCAATGCATGTGGCAAGCTATATGAGATCCTTGGGATTAGTGCAAACGGATATTGTGGGAATTATAGGAAGAAATACTACGCACATCTTCGCCGTTGTATATGGATGTTTCTTTAATGGTATTGCGTTTCATTCGTTAAATACATCGTATGAACAATCAACTATTGAGAAGCTCTTCGACATAACGAAGCCACGTCTGATTTTCTGTGATGGTGAAGACTACGAGAAAGTAAAGTCAGCTACGGAGAAATTAAATGCGAAGATCATTACGATGCGTAACCATCAGAGTGGATCGATTAGCATTGAGGAAGTCTTAGCTACGCCTGTAGAAACGGACTTTCAACCTGCTCGGTTGGAACAGGGAAATGATCAAACCTTGGCCATTCTCTGCTCTTCTGGGACAACGGGTATTCCCAAGGCAGTGACCATATCAAACAGTCGCAAGATGTTAAACTCCAGCAAGTAAGTTAAATAAAGCTTAGTAAATACAATGTTCCGTATTATAGATATTTTATTTCATTAGTAAACTAACAACCGCTGATGTGCAATTCTCTCTCAGTACATTGGACTGGGCGACAGGGCTGGTGACGACAGTTAGTTCCGGCGTGTACAGTACTAAACGCATTATAAGCGATAAGCCATTCGATGCAGTGCGTTACTTGCGTATAATTGAGGAATACAAAGTCACTTGGGTGATTGTGGTGCCCTCCCACATGGCGATGTTAGTTAACTGCCCCGAATTTGAGAAAGCGAATCTTCACAGCATTCGCCACTTCATGTACGGAGGTGGTAGTTGCTCCTTAGCTGTACAACAAAGTATAAGAGATCGCTTACGAGATGACTGTTTGCATCAGGTATACGCATTCACTGAGGCTGGTAGTGCGGTGATAAAAAACTTAAGTTTCGATCAAAAACCTAATTCAGTTGGCAGTTTACTTAATGGCATCAAGATGAAAGTACTCACAGAGCAAGGCAAGCCTCTAGGACCCAACGAAGTGGGTGAAATATGTGTCTATAATGGTGAGTATTGGGCCGGATACTTCGGTAATCCTGAAGAGTCGAGCAATGTACGTGACTCGGAGCTATGGTTTTACACTGGAGACTTGGGCTATATGGATGATGATGGCTTTCTCTATATAATGGACAGGAAAAAGGATATGCTGAAGTACCAGAATATTATGTACTATCCACACGAAATCGAAGAAGTCATTTCTCAGATGCCAGGCGTGGCTGAGGTCTGTGTCTTTGGAATCTGGAATCCACTCGTCGGCGACAAGGCTGCCGCTGCTGTGGTAAAGAAGATTGGTTCAAAAATCCAGGCACAGGATGTGGTTGACTTTGTGAAGGGGCATTGCAGTGCCATTTACAAACATTTACATGGAGGTGCAATAATTGTGGACGATCTGATAAGAAGCCCCAATGGAAAAACGAATCGAGCTGCAACAAAGGCATATTTTGTAAAGATTAACGATGAAAACTAATAGGCTTAGCATAAGCTGACAGACCCTTAGTAGACGGAAGTTAAGATGCTGACATATACATTTTTATTCTTGAATTTAATGAATAAGTTTGATATGTCAAATTAATCTTCAACATACTCAAAACTGACAAAAATTACAAATATTTGCAAGGAGTAAATGAAAGAATGATCTTTAAACAGTCAAATGATAATTAAAATTTGATTTTATTTAAATCAGAAATAGTTTTTGAAACTTAATTACAGATTTTGACTGTAAAATAACTGATTTTGAAACTAAAAATAAAGAGTTAAAAGGAAGAAATCCTTTGCCATATTTCATTTGGGCCACACAAATTGTATGTGCTCCAACAAAACAAAATAAAATAATATATTTGGTACATCAAATAATCATACCGTATATGCATACTATGATGTACACACACCATGTTAACTAACATAAAGGGCAACCAACTACTCTTTTCTGCAATTAGTTACATTGACAAGTCTACATCTGGAGTATTAAAGGTTTTCTTAGAGAACCCCATAATCATTGAATGTAGTTCGATAGAGTAGGTACTCGTAATTCTAACGCATTCCTTGAGTTAGAGCCATTTTCCTCGTCGCCCTTGAGTCCCTAAGAATCATGTAGCTGGTGCAGCAACCTAATTAGGGTCACTGGCATCGTGTACAGGAACGTCCAAAAGAACTATGTTGAATTTATATGTAGCCCAAGAGTATGCTTCAATTTTCATAGCTTCAGTCCGATTTTGCTAAAGTGATAATATTGTGTAATCAAAAAACTTTCGGTGGCAAATTCTGTTTACAATCGCTTAAATTCATTACCTAAACAAGTAAGTGTGCTATAGTCGAGTGAGCCCGACTACGATTTATCCTGAACCCAGCTGTTAAATATATTCTAGTTGTACTAGGAAAATTCCTATTAAAAGTCTTGCACCAAAATGTGAGCAGGTCTGCAATTGCACTCTGCCCACAAATACGTCAATATTCATATATATATATATATATCTTACACATGTGATCGAAAATGCGTGCGGCTGCTGATAGAAATGAGATCAATATGAGAATATATTTTCGATTATAACTTGGATCTTTCTTACCCGATCTTGATGAAATTTTGAGAGTTGATCAACAATATACATATGCATATTTTGTATTAATTAGAAGATTCTGCCTTTAAAATTGTAGTATTTATTGATACATATTTAAAAGTATCGATAATCGAAAAACGGAGGTAGCTACTATCGACACGGCTGTTGACCCTGACCAAGAATATATATACTCTATTGGGTCGGAGATACTTCCTTCGGCCTGTTACATATATTTGCACAAAACCATTATACCCTTTTTACCCATTTTTAGTGGGTTCATGGTATAGAAATTGGATATGGTCATATAATTTTAAAAAAGTGTATCTTATACATGGGGTTTGCTTCGACAGATTTTTATTATACATTTTGGGGCTTGAATATGCCTTCGTTAATTAATTAATATCTCGAATAAATGTTTTATATTTGATTATCAAATTACAAATTACATTTCAGTTCAAAGCGCATCGACAAGATCTCCAAGAGTGAAGACTGTATAATAACCGGAGAAGAAAGTCCACGTTAGATAAAAAATGTTACGTATCACGACTCACATTAAAAGCTGCGAAATGATGACTAGTGAATACGAGTACATTTTATATTTACATAAATATTTGCTCTAAAAAGCTTCCGCCTGCCCCAACCCAACCCTCAGCAGCCTTCACATTACCCGATTAAATTATGATGTGGGAAGAGCGTTTCTTATCTGATGAGTATAAAGCGTCACCAGTTTCGCATTAATTTCATCAGTTACATTTACAAACTCGATAAGCAGTATTCGCAATGCCCTACAATACGGAAAGCAACTATAATGCTGAGGACAAAATCTGGAGTGGACCGCAGTGCAGTAATTACTTTGCTCCTGATATATCCATAGGCGAGATTATATTCCATGAGATGCGACGTCATCCGAAACTGATAGCTCAGGTACACTACAGGTGCCTAGTCTATATTACATAACTAACCAAATTGTATTCTTGAACAGATCTCAGACACTGAGAACACTGTATTAACCCGAGAGGAGCTCCATTTGAACTCAATGCATGTGGCAAGCTATATGAGATCCTTGGGATTAGTGCAAACGGATATTGTGGGAATTATAGGAAGAAATACTACGCACATCTTCGCCGTTGTATATGGATGTTTCTTTAATGGTATTGCGTTTCATTCGTTAAATACATCGTATGAACAATCAACTATTGAGAAGCTCTTCGACATAACGAAGCCACGTCTGATTTTCTGTGATGGTGAAGACTACGAGAAAGTAAAGTCAGCTACGGAGAAATTAAATGCGAAGATCATTACGATGCGTAACCATCAGAGTGGATCGATTAGCATTGAGGAAGTCTTTGCTACGCCTGTAGAAACGGACTTTCAACCTGCTCGGTTGGAACAGGGAAATGATCAAACCTTGGCCATTCTCTGCTCTTCTGGGACAACGGGTATTCCCAAGGCAGTGACCATATCAAACAGTCGCAATATATTGATCACCTGCAGGTAAATTAACAAAATGTATATGTATATTCAATTTAGTAATGTCCGATCAATGTTAGATCTCTTACGACAGACGACGTTCAGTACACACACAGTACTCTAGACTGGTTGACATGTCTTGCGACGACGGTATCTTCGGGAGTTTACAGCACTAAGCGCATTATAGCTGATAATCCCTTTGATCCAGCGCGTTTTTTGCGTGTCATTAAGGAATACAAAGTCACGTGGTTGATGCAAGCGCCTTCTCATATGGCTATGATTTCAAACTGTCCGGAATTTGAGCAAGCTAACCTTGATAGCATACGATTCTACAATTTCGGAGGTGGTCGGTGCTCTTTGGAGGCGCAACAACTCATACGGAGCCGATTGCAGTTCGATTGTATGTACTTTATGTATGGTTTTACGGAGGCGGGCAGTATAGTGTCCGTGAACTGTGAATTTGATAAGAAACCAAATTCAGTTGGCCGTTTGGAGGAAGACTATAAGCTGAAAATACTTGATGAACAGGGCAATACACTGGGACCAAACAAAGTTGGAGAAATATGTGTCTACAGTGGACAGTATTGGGCCGGATATTATGGGAATCCGGAGGAGACGCGCAATGTGCGTGACTCGGAAAAGTGGTTTCACTCTGGAGACTTGGGTTATATGGATGATGATGGTTTTCTCTATATAATGGACAGGAAGAAGGATATGCTCAAGTACCAGAATATTATGTACTATCCACACGAAATCGAAGAAGTCATTTCTCAGATGCCAGGCGTGGCTGAGGTCTGTGTCTTTGGCATCTGGAATCCACTCGTCGGCGACAAGGCTGCCGCTGCTGTGGTAAAGAAGATTGGTTCAAAAATCCAGGCACAGGATGTGGTTGACTTTGTGAAGGGGCATTGCAGTGCCATTTACAAACATTTACATGGAGGTGCAATAATTGTGGACGATCTGAAAAGAAGCCCCAATGGAAAGACGAATCAACAATTAATGAAGGCCTATTTTCTCGAAGTTACAGATAAAAATAACTAAGCTCAAAATAAGCTTACAAATATTCATCAATAAAAATATATTAAAGTTTTCAATGGAAAATCTTTAAATTTTGCGTGAGCTACTCAAACAACAATTATACTGATTTTTATAACTAGCCAAGACCCAAGACCAAAAGGCTTAATGCTTGCAAAGAGAAAGTCTATAACTCATGACAACTGTATGGCAATTTTGAGTATAGTTTCTCAGAAACAAACAATTTAAAATGTGGTTGTCATTAAAGCCGGGTAATGTATACTTTATAAGTAAATAAACAAAATGACTATAATCAGTCGTATGCGCTACAGTGGCTTAAAAATGTACTTAAACCATTCAACAGCAATTGATAAGCAGCATTCAAAATAATTACGTTGTTCCGAATAGAGATTATCCATTCAAGTATAATTACTGCCCATCAGAACTCTGCAGATTTCGGTAATTTATTGGTAGTTGGCAGGAAATATCTAGCGGCAATCGTATCAATCTAAAGTAATTTATTTATAATTTATTATAATTATTCTTTTGCGATAATCTACCACTGATTGTGCGATATCCAATTGTCCAAATTCGCGACGAAGCAAAATTGTATATTTTCAAATCAGACTGATTCGAAAATAAATCATTCGACTGCAGGTCTGCCGCTCGGACAGATAACTCTGGCCAAACGAAGTCAAGGACAACCATAACTATAACTATCTGCCGGACAATCTGTAGCTTTTTGGGTAGCGCTTATCGCTAGCATAGCTTATCTATAGAGCTTGAGCTTTTACTTTTCGTGTGGGTTGCGGTTAGATAGGTGACGTCTGTTAACCGTTTGATAGGCAACCGGTTACCTGATAAGGAGATAAGCACTGTGGACTGGTTGGCCAAGCAAGGGTCGCCAGTTGCTGAACAACTTGCGTGACGCTCGGACGACCGCACACACTCGACGACTCTTATCAGTTATCAGGAAACATGGAACGCAGCCCCAGCACACAGTTCGATAAATACACAAAAATATGGAGTGGTCCGAGGCCGGCGCATTTCTTTGACGCCGACTGCTCCATTGGCAAAATACTATTTGCGTTTATGCGCAATCATCCGGCGAACTTGTGTCAGGTGCGATTAAACTAATCAAATTGTGTAATTTCATATAATTTCATATTCATAAGCAAATTGCAATTTTTTGCAGATTTCCGATACGGAAGGCACTGCTTTAACCAATGGCGAGGCCATCAGCTTTGCCATACGCATTGCTCAGCAGCTGAAGGCGATGAATTTGCGGCAGGACGATGTGGTTGGGATTGCGGGCACAAATACCACATATCTAATGCCAGTGGTGCTCGGTTGTCTGCTCAACGGAACACCCTTTCATGCAGTCAGTCCTTGGCACGACGAAGCGACCTTCAAGCATTTGTTTTGCATCACCCGACCTCGAATTATATTCTGTGATGGTTTGGTCTACGCGCGACTCAGCGCCATTGCCAAAATGCTCAAGGCGCCTGTCTATACGCTCAAGGATCATCGACTGCAGCTGCCGCGCATTGAGGATCTGCTGGAGCCCACCAAGCAGGAGTTGTACTATGTGTGAGTAACTGACTAACACGATATTCTCACAGATCTGTAATTACAATAGTTGTAATACTACGATTACTCCGATTGATCCAGATAAAGCCAGAAAATAGTTTTAGATTGATCAAATTTGAAAAATATAAATCGAAAAACAATTTGAAGACAAACATAACTGTTAAATTCTAATTTGTATGTTAAGAATCACAAAACAATTCGATAAAAGATACATTTTAATAAGAATTAGATTGCTCAAACTAACTTTTAACCCTCTGCTCACAGACCGGAATCACTGATGCTGGGCGGCGATCAGACGGTGGCCATTCTCTGCACCTCCGGCACCACTGGGCCGCCGAAAGCGGTTTGCATATCCAACTCCGCTTGTCTGTTCGATTTTGGGTACGAATCGTAAGAATTATAGAGATGTACAGCCACTAAATGATTTGCCTTTCACTTGCCCAGCTTTGTCACCGGACAGGATGTGTTGCTGTCGTTTAGCACGATTGACTGGGCGCCCGGTTTGTTCAACATGCTCTTCAGTTGCTGTCACGGCTCGACGCGCTGCATCACCGATCGCTCCTATACGCCGGAATATATGCTACAGCTGATCGAGAAGTACAAGGTCACGCTGCTGACTGTGGCGCCGCAGCAGGCGGCATCACTCCTGAAGGCACCCACTCTCAGCAAACTGAGGTTGAGCAGCGTGCGATTCATCAGCATTGGCGGCGGCAATTGCTATGTGGCCAATCTGCTCAAGCTGCAGGAATTCCTGTTGAATGGCCAAATCTCGTATGGCTATGCGCTAACCGAATGCGGTGGCGTTGCGGCCAATATGGGAGTGGCCAAGCCCTCGTCCGTGGGCCGAATTGTGCCGGGCGTCAAGGTAAAAATACTGGATGACGCCGGTCGCAGTTTGGGCCACGGCGAAACTGGTGAGATTCTCGTGCACAATAGCAAAGTGTGGAATGGCTACTATGGCAATCCGAGTGAATCGAAGCGAATGCAGGACTATCAAGGCTGGTTCCACACCGGCGACATGGGCTACTTTGATAACGAGAATTTCTTGTACATTGTGGAGCGCAAACGGGACATGTTGCGCTTCCATGGCGCTCAATATTGCCCCTTCGAACTGGAGCAGGTCATCGCTGAGCTGCCGGATGTGATAGAGGCCTGCGTCTTTGGACTGTGGAATGAGGTCGATGGCGACCCGGCTGCAGCCGCTGTGGTCAAGATACCCGGCAGTCGTCTCACCGAAATGGATATTGTCGAGTATGTGGCGAGGCGTCTGGTGGTCACCCATAAGCAGCTTCACTGTGGCGTCTTCTTTCTGAACGAACTGCCCAAGACGGGCAGTGGCAAAGTGCTCCGCCAGCAGGCTCGCGATCAGGCACTGGGCAAAGAGTGGAACGACCATCGAAATGGGCATTAATCGTTTATTGTGCTGGCAATAACTCTTAGCACTTTAAGGCATTTTATTTATTAGATTACTCACACATTCCAGTATTCAATTATTCTTATTGTTTTTGTTGTTGCTCTTCTTGATTGTGGGCCATATTCAAGTACCTGAAAAAAAGATAGGAAACCTTCGAAAATACGGCTGGGCAAAAAAAAAATTTGTTTTCTAGATAGTCGAAATAATTCATTTTGGCCTTTGTTTTTGGTATTATCAGGTGCTTATCTATCATTGATTAGCCGCCCGCTTGCGATATGTTAGCACATAAAAAACGCTTACAGCGAGGGCTGAACAAAGACAACAAAGTCAACAATTAATCAAAGGAACAGCCAGACAGAAATAGTATCGAAAAGTTACGTCGGGACTACTTTCTAGTCTTTGATAGTTGATAATATGTTATGCAATTTAAAGAGCCCAGTCTGATAAGCAGCTAAACAGACTCCGTCATAAGCACTCCGTCGAACAGGAACCGGTACTGCAACTTTACCGATTGAAATGCACAGCTTTAACCGGTAGCACAATTCATTATTTTTTATAGAGCCAGTTACTGGAATCGAAATTATTTTTTCACTTAGTAGAGTAACGAGAAAAATATATTGAATCAAATTCATAAACTTCACCTAAAATTTTATATTTTACATACAAGAACCGGAACCGGATCCGAAATTCAATATTGTTTGACACCCTGGTCACAAATGATTTTAATAGAGCTCTGTTAGTACACACTCTAAAAAGTTTTAGTAATTTTAAGTCAAATGTCAAATATCTGCTATCTTAACAGGAATTTGAGTCCGTTTTTTAACTGCCAAACTATTTCAATCATAGTAGTTAAGTTCAGACTATGTCATTTAATCAGAATAACATAAAAATAAATAAATCTTTTAAATTAATAAGTCTATCAGAATCAAGATTAGCAGAAGATTAATAATGTAACTCAACTTAACTAAACTATGAAGTTGCCATTATTTGTAAACATTATTATCAATGGAAGAAACTTAAATTAAGATTTGAATCTTGTCAAAAGTTGGCGCTTTGGGTTTCAGCTCTTTCTCTTTATTTCTATTGTAGATAGCAGGGTATTTATGCTGATAGTTTTAACTAATGAACTGGTCGTGATTGACATCCTAATTCATAGCTCCACTTATTGGTTGCATTCCAGTTCAACAACCCTTTAACCTCTGAATGGGGGCAGCAACTGATCGTGTGTACGATTTTGATTGACAGCTAAGCCGAGTTGCACTTTGTACGTGATGTTGTCAGTATTGCAATTGGATACTTTTTGCCCCTGCAAGTCTCCAGATTCATGGGCAGCACTTGGGTGCGCATACCCTAAAAATAAACTCAATGCTTGCTCCAGCAGCAGTAGCAGCAGCATCAACAACAATTAAACGGGCACTTAAGACCAAAAATTAATATCATTTGGGATCGCAGAGGATCACTGATAATGATCGGCGGCTCTTAGACTGATTGACAGACGTTGTTTTCAATGTCAAGTTCATGAAATATGATCGCCACACATCTTTTTCGGGGCATTAAGTATATGTATATGTATAATGTGTATGTATAATGTATATGTATAATTGTCATTGATCGTGCTTTCCTCTGAGTTGTTGTTGTTGCTGTTGTTATTGTTGATGATGATGATGATGATCGCGGTATGCGGCCAGGCTGCCTGCTCAGGCGTATCAAATAAGCAGGAAGTGCAAGGCGTAACCAAGTGCATTAGTCTCGGTAGGCCAGCAACATTTCAAAGCCACATGGCGCCTGGTTAACTTGGCTAAGTTGGGTAAACTTGAATGATCTTGGCCAGAGTACGACAGCGACTCGAATTGTCATGCAAATAGCAATTATCATTTGTCAGTAACGCCGCTTGGAATAAAATGTTGATGTTTAATTAAATGCCATCGAATGATTTCTGATCGGTAATTCACAACATACGATCTGCGATTGGTGATCGCACATATCAGATCTCAGTTCAGACTTCATTAGCAACTGTCTACCAGTTTGTCAGTTACACATATGCCAACAACAGCTGCTGTAAATTGTGTAGAAAATGTCAACATTACATAAATAAATGTTATGGCATATAATTTATTTATGCCTGCCGTCTTTGTGTTTTAAAGGATTGTTTAATTAGTCTTCTCATTTGCATATGTCAACACAACGAACCCCCGCAGTGCAGTAACCCCCAACCCTTCCACTCAGCCAGCCACTTTGAAGGCGACATTGCTCAGCTCTCTGACTAAAATCCTATTAAGTCTTCTAATTCAGCGTCTTACTGATGAAAATGCAGGCCAGCAATAACTGCCAGCACTCAATTGGAGAAAGAAAGGAACGAGAATGTCAGCAATTAACTTACAACAAATACCCTATAAAATTGTTAAGCCGTTGCACAGACTTTGCCCTTGCCACATTGCTATCTTGGTTGACCTCTTATTCAATTTATGAGCAACTAGAAGTTGCATACATTTTTGAAGTTTTAATAAATAAATTGAAATTAAGCATAATTCAAAAATCAGCTACATAATATGAAAAACCATATATGTTTACAGTATAAAATAAATGTTCTAAATGTTCTACAAAATATGTTAGTAAGCTGATAAAACTAAAAACTTGTTGTTACTCACGTAAAGTGTTTTCTATTTTATATATTGCAGTATTTACAATTCAATAATCCCAAAAATATAAGCCCAGCAATGTACCCCTATGTGCAATACCCTATGTGGATATATATTGAATGGCATTACAACTTTGACACATTGCCAACGACATGGGAGAACGTTGAGCTCACACAATTTATGGCGCTTAAATTGCAGTCATGCGCATGAGCGGCAACGGCTAACAAGATCAACGTCTCCACGCGAAGTGGCCTCCCTCCACGCCTGCCTCCCCTGCCTGGCAGTACACCCCTCGTCTGTCACTCTCGTGCAGCCCTTGTTTACGAAGGGAGCCAATGCGAGTGCGGCTTTAGGCGGATGTTTGGTGTCAAAACACGCAGCGCATTTTCCCTGGAATTGCAGAGCGTTAACTGCGGTCAGCGGGACCTACGCCTGCTCCATCTTCTCCTCCTCCTCCTTCTCGTGCTCCTCCTGCTTCGCCAGCCACATCTGCGACTCCGGCGAGTTGGTTAATTTATGTTAGCGACGTGTTCGCCAGTGAAAACAAACGGGGCGATCGCAAATGAAACGTTTGATCGTGCTGGGCCATAAAAATAGAGTTCGAAACTCGTTGGCTGATGTTGCTTTTATCAATTTGTGTTCATTTCTAAGCACGAATCGGCCAGCATAGATCATAAAGTGGTTACCCCCGGCCATGGTCAATCTGGTGAAACAGAAACAACAACTACGAAATTTACATAATTACCGCTCTCCCAGCGCTTTTATGCGAGCCGCCCCGAACGTGTCAAAATGAAAAGTGTTGCATGATTAGCGCGTAAATAACACGGCCGGGGCATAAATCTCAACAAGAAGTCGCCTCCAACCGCCAGCAAGGAGTTCGCTCCGGCAAGATAATCAAATAAATGTAGCGATTAATAAAGATGAAGATGCCAGCCAAGGAGACCAGCGACAAGACCAAAGAAGAAGCCAGCTTTGGTAGGACTCGACTTATAAATACCCCATTAACTGCTTTAGGTATTGGATAGTGAAAAATAAGTAATCGTTGCTGGTAGTCGACTTATAGATAAAGAGAAAGTGGGAGAAACAATCAAGAGAAAATCTAAAAATGTGTTCAAGTCTCTCTGCTTACCTCTTTCTTGCTAACGCTTCTCACAGCTAATGCATGAATAATTGAATCTTTATCTGTATTGTTTGTAAAACAAGTAGAATAAGCTATTAAAAGCTTCATGTAGGCCAACTTAAATATATACCCTTTCAATCATCTTTAAAAGGGTATACTTAAGCTGCGAGAGAGGTAATCTGAATGAAGATCGATGTGGCTGCTGATGTGGCCAACTGGCTGCCAGGGTGCCAGCTGTTTTGGTTCGCCTGGCGCCTGAAGCGGCCTCTCGCCTCCCGTTGTGGGAGGTGTGAAATCTGTGGCGAGACGGATAGAGAGAGAGAGATAGGCAGAGGCAGAGGCAGAGGCAGATGCAACAGGAACAGGCAACACATTGCCAAGTTGTAGTCGCCAGCGGGCCAACATGACACATTGCGGCAGCATAACTTGGTCAGTAATAAGCAGTGGTAACACCAACGACAAGAACAACAACAACATCAACAACAGCAGCAAATTCAACAGCAACAGCAACAACAGCAAGTGATATGACTTATGGCCGCTGGCAAAAGAAATGAAACCGGCCAACTTGTTGCTCATATCGCAGATGCTGCGATAGACACCGATTCCTTAACACGTTCCAGGCCCGTGGGCCAGCTGAAGAGTTAAAAAGAAAAAGATCTTGTTAAGAGCAAAATGTTGTTAACGTAACTGCAATCACTACGTACAATTTTTTTTAGCGGTTTCATATTACCGTTGCTCGGCATCAGTATCAGTATCTGTATCCGAATCTAAATCAGAATCAAAATCAGACCCGGTCAAGGTCTTCACAAGTGTCGCTGTAACTTTCATTAAGACACTGCCACTGCATTCCGATTCATTATATATATATATATATATATATATATATATATATATGTATATATACTTGTTGAAGAAATATTATGCTGTTTAGTAGCTGCTTGCAACTTCCTGTCGCTTGCACCACACACATAAATTAGTTTTCCATGTTCACTTGTCACTTGTATCGCAGCCAAACCCGTTTGGCTTGCGGGTGTCCAATGCCAACTTTGGAATTGTAATGCCAAATGATTGTGCTTATCAGCCCAAGTGCTTGGCCAACTGAATTTGCACGTCATTTTGGCCAGTAATTTACCAATTGTGATATACCCTGTATTGAAAGGGCTTTGTAAAAACGTACTTAAAATTTGGTTTTGCATTTAAGTATTTTAAAAAATATTAGGCAATTCGCAAGGAGTATTTTGTAGTTAAAAGAATAAAGTTTTAAATAAAACCCAGGTTATGTGCTAGATATCTACTAGTTTGGCACTCTCTATTATAGCACTCCAAACTGGTTTATTTTTAGGCCAAACAAACATTGATAGAGACTTGCCTTGCTTGGAGTTTGAAGTGCACTTGAATTTTACAGCATTGATCAAGGATATTAAATATATGCTGCCAAATAAAAGACATCAGCTCATTTTCATCATCATTCTCGCAAGCCACTTAATTGTAACTCATTTGCCAAAAAACACATGCATATTCCAAAAAAAAGGACGCATTATCATTTCCACTAAAAGTTGTTTACCTATTTGAAACCCTGCTGTGTAATTTATATATTTACAACTTTATCGACTGGCCGAAATGGTTGCGATCAGTGGAAAATAGTTGAAATGGTTAGCAACGCAATTCACCGAATTTAAATATCTTATTTCCGAATTTTTCAGCTGAATCTGTTGAGGAAATCGAGAGTGAACTTAAGAGCAAATGATGACAAAGAAATAAATAATATATGTATAAATTGTTATTGTTATTTGTAATCAATGGAAACATACTTCTGCGCTAAGTTACAGAATTTAACGAATTTTATTATTTTATGCTAATGAAAGATATATAGAAGCAAATATTTAAGTGTTTAACAAATAAAACTAAATATGTTGTTCTGCTTTTGATTTTCAATTTTATAAATATTGATATAATTATTCTTTCAATGGATTTCATGAATAAATATATATCTAAATAATTGAAATAATTCATTAATTTCGTTGAATTTACACATTAGTCAAGTGACTCATTTTTTTGGTGGCTTTATTCAGTAGTGTAGATAAAATAAATGAAAGTGAATGGGTATACATAGATATAGACTGCTATATTTATAAATAAGCCCTTCACACCACTTGTTGCGTGCGCAATGACACACAAACAATCCAACAGAAGCATTTATTCGTTCGATGTGTAGCCATTTATTGCAATGTGTGTGCTGCGTGTATTCGTTGCTGGTTCAGTTAGTGTTTCAAGTTCAAAGACCTATCAAAACAAGACCAAAAACTAATGGTATTTGCAGCTGGGCCTGCCTGTGTGTCTGCCAGGGCAGGAGACTGCAACAAGCCCAAACACTTTTACTCCGCTTATCGCAATGACCATAAATAAAGCTCACGTCTATTAGCGTTGTCATTAATTTTCCTATTTGGAAAATATGCAAATTAAACGCTGATTAATTGCTGGCAGGAAAAAGTGAATCGTTTTCCCTATCTTCCTTCTGACTGTCTGACTGACTATCTGTTTGTCTGCCTCGCGTTGGGCAAAGTTACGAGTTGAGTTTTTTTGTTCGGCCGCACGATCTTCAGGTGTTTCCGTAGTGTAGCGGTTATCACGTGTGCTTCACACGCACAAGGTCCCCGGTTCGAACCCGGGCGGGAACAAGTCTTTTATTTTTATTTCTTTTTGCACGCTATATTCGAGTTATATTTAGGTACTTACATGTGTAATGATTCAGCCAGGCTAAAAATCAAGTTCATGCGTGCGGAGGCCAGGTTTCACGCAAGTCAGCTCAATATTAACATAGGTTTAAGTATTTACATGCCTGCACCTATGTATGTAGCTAGTTTTATACGCTTTTAATGAGCCGCGTTTTTACGATCGTTTAGAAGGGTGTGTGTGTGTGTGTATGTCTGTTTGTGTTGTATTTATAAACATACAACACACGGCACGCACCAATTTGAACTGCTTAACGAGCCGCCAATGTCAGCCCCTGCATGACTTCTCCAATCCTGACACTTTTATGGTTTCCATTTATTGACCCTGCGCGTCTTTTATTGGGCCAGCTTCTCAACGCATGCCACCCATAGCGGAAGTGGAATGCTGTATTGCATTGTTGTAAACTGGCGGAAGAAAGTAGGCTTTTAAATTTTATTGTTTTTGCTGACGGACACTGCATTCAAATTAAGAACTTACAAATGTAGCTATTTTTAAAAGAGCAGTGGTCCTATATATATATTCTTGTATGTCAGTATCACTATGAAGACTTTCAACACAAGTGTTAGTTATGGCAGTCTATCAAAAGTTTGCCGATTCTTTTCAAAAATGTTCATTAAAAAAGAAAATTTCATTTAATTTTCATTTCTTTTTGCTGTACTACCAAAATGTCATTTGGCTGCCAGATTTGCGGAGGTTTCCGTAGTGTAGTGGTTATCACGTGTGCTTCACACGCACAAGGTCCCCGGTTCGAACCCGGGCGGGAACATATATTTTATTAATTTTTCCATATTATTTCGATTATGATTATCTTTTACTCGTTTTATTACCAATATTATCTGTTCATTAAACGCAGATAGATTGAGAAAAAGATAATACAATAGGCAGTGTTTTTTATGTTTATAGAATAAATTCGTTTTCAAGTAAAGTTTAAATAAAAAGCTTTTTGGGAAAAGCTTTCCACTGCGTCGATAAAGGGCTATTCTTTCAAATCGGTTGTGCGTAGTGTGAAACCATTTAAATATTAACTCGACTCACATGTGTTCACATGGGGATGTAGCTCAGATGGTAGAGCGCTCGCTTAGCATGTGAGAGGTACGGGGATCGATGCCCTGCATCTCCAAATGGTTTTTTCTACTGTTTTCTTTTTTTTTATTAATTTTTTTGACACTAAATATGCTGTCAAGTTTTAATTGTCAAGCTGCATATTTAAGAGTACTCAATCATCCACTCTGGCAGCAACTATGAATGCTGCTCAAAAGCGAATTTCACACGCTTCCCACCCAAAACCAGAACAGACATGTTATTATGCAATCGGGTTTCCAGTTCTTTTTTGTAGCTCGTTTCCCGGCTGTGCACCCATTGCTCAGCATTGCTCAGAGCAGGAAGAGTAGAAAAAATCGAACCGGGGCAGAAGTCGCCGCCGCTAATCCAATTAAGCAGATTCTCCATATTCTTCAAGCAAATGCAGGCCATGAACTAGAAATACTATAACCAAAATAGTACCTAATAAATGTTGTGAGAAATGTTGACATTTCCGTCATGTTGCGTTGATTAAAATCTATTTAATTTCATTTATTTAACAAGTGACGTGCTTATAAAGTTGAACTCAATTCTCAGCACTTTTTATAATAATAAACACACAAAGCTTGTTGATTTCTGAATAATATTCATATTTATATTATTTCTTTACAAAATTGTCAATAACAATTTCAATTATTCTTTTTCTTTTTCTTAGCTCTTTTGAATTGTCGAAAAACTATAAACATTTGTAAATAAATCAAAGATAACTATCTTAAATATGCTTTAGTAAAATCGAAAGTTATTTGCTTTATTCAATGAATGACGAATAGAAAACCGGTTAATGACATTCTTGTTTCTTGTCCCATCAAATGTGAACATTCTCTTTTTGGCAATATCATTCAAATTTCACAATGGAGCTGTTGCTGTTTGTTGGCGAAGGGTATAGGTGTGTGGGGGGGGGGGGGGTGTTTTAGCGGCGACGACACTTGTGATTCGGTCTGAAAACGGTGTATTCTCTATGCGTCACGTAGACAAGCAGCAAAGCACACACAAACATAACAATCTAAAAGTCGCAAAGCGAGCAGAATTGCCGACGTCGATGTTTGAAACGTGTGCAATTCGCAATTGCTTGTGGAAAGTCGCAACGGAAATACCCTAAATGGGGAGGTGAAGAGTCTCCGATAGATTATCGAAAAGTTAATTAATTTTGAAAATATCGATCAGCTAACAGATGAATAGCATGAGATGACTTTAAGTAATGAGCCAACCAATAAAAAAAACAATATTGTTCAACTTCAGTTCACAAAAAACAGGCAAAGTTCAAATGACCTTTAATATATATATGTTTCAACTCGATTCGTTCATTTCCAATAAGTATATTATATAATCTAATTCAAATGTTGATACAACTGCCACGCGACTTAAAACCTATGCAGCTAACTAACTATTTTAACTATTATTTAAGCCAAACACCATATCCAATGGTTCAAAAGGGAACAGCAGAGAACTGCTTCTCGGCAATATTCCAATTGGAGATTATGGCGATGGCAACGCGTCGGTCGAAACGCGCACGTCGTCGTCGATCAGCTGACGCGATTAACGCAAAAGTGAAAGGTAAATAGAAACAATAACAATGCAGGCGCCATCTGGCAATGCTTATCTGGACTTCCATTATCAAAATCAGCGCAATGCGCATGAGAGCGCAGAGCAAGGAGAGAGAGAGAGAGTAGAGAGAGAGTAGAGAGAGGCAGAGAGGAACGATGAAGGGTGAACGGCGAACCATCGCCGTGTCATAATGATCATCAGATTCGCTGGTAAGTCACGGTAAATTTTTGGAAATGCGCGTGCCTCCAAATGCGACGTCATCAAGCTTTATGATGTGCCGCTTATGCTTCTGTAGTATCTGTGATATTGTTGCTGTAAAAGCTTAGAGATGGGCTTGCGATCTGTTTCAACCGGCAAACACGAAAAATCCAAGTATTCATCAGAGAAATAATTAAAAAAGAAAATTGATTTCACAAATGAAAATGGCAATAAATTAAAAAAAGTAAATAAAGGTGCACCCTTTTGTTAAAAAATATATATATAGTTCTGATAGCCATTTTATATTAAGAATGTAAAAAAAAAGTAGTTTTGCCATTTTTAATATTATCCTATTGAAAATTCCAATAAGTGAAAAAAGAAATTGAATATTGATTGCCATTTTTATGCTTATGACTAGCAAATCGTAGCAAATCGTTTTGAGCCGTGTTTAGCGTTATTTCGTGTTTGCTATAGACACGCCCCCGTCCCATTTCTAGCGCAACAAAAATGATGTTTTTGGTTTGTTGCTAAGCGCTGAGGGGCTGTTTGTGCGGCTGCTGTGATTGCCTTGTGCTTCGTATTTCGTCAATTCAAGCAAAAATTTCCGCAGCGTTGAATGAATGAGTGAATGAATGCCAATGTGGGAACATGAGCGATCGCCAACAACAACTACAACAACAACAACGACGACGACGGGTATTCGTAAATTTGCAATTTCAAGGCCTACGTGACAAGTCTCACACATGGAAATGGGGCTGTGTCTAGGGGTGCAGAGTCTCCTCCACACTGCTGTTTGCTGTGCTTTTTGCTCTCCATATTAATTTTATTTTTGTTTTGTTTTGTTTTGTGTTGTTCTGTTGTACAAAGCAATTCGCAATATTTATTCAATTGGAGCACACGCTACGTATGCTTAACATTTGTGCGTCACATGATCGTGACAGTTGACACACGTGTTCTCTCTCTCGCTCGCCCAGCCGTAGGGTCTTTGACATTGTATTGTGGCTCCGGCTTCAGCTTTAGCTCTCTCGGCAGCTGATAACACTCAGGTAACAGTTAGGCAGCCAAATAATCTGTGTCTGTATCTGTATCTGTGCCACAATGCATACAAATCACATAAGGATGGCCCACTGAAACAACAAACAGTGCCTAAAAAACCACTGAAGAACTCGGGATCAGTTAGAATAACAAACAGAACACAGAACACAGAACATAGAATATAGAACGCCCACCGCCCACCGCCCGCTGCTTGTTTATAGAATGAATGACTGAACGTCGCTCTTGGCGGCTGTCGAGCGATTTACTAATCCCAAAAAAACCAACAAAAAACCAGCAAATCGCATAAATTTTTTAGCAAATTAAGTGGTTCTATAGATCGTTTAAAAAACCATCGAAATAGAGCAAATAAGAAACATTAATATTTTTAGAATGTTTTAAGCATAGTATAATATATTTCATGCGATTTGATTTTCTTTCTTTCTTTTTGTTTTTTCTCTTTTTTTTTTTTGTTTTTTTCTCAGTCTTAAATTATAGAAATTTGTTTAATCAACACAAAGTAGGGCTATATCTAAGTGCTATCATTAAGGCTATGTACAATTATAAATCGAAACTTATGGCTATTTGATCAGGAACTATAGCTTGCGCGGATCGGTGGTAGTACATCCATTTCAATTCGGGGCGGTGCTCAGAGGGAGGCACTCCGTTTTAGCCAAAACATGGTGATCAGTTGCAGCAACAACAATTGGAGGCTGGAAAGTGCATAGAAGAGAATTAGGCAACATTTGGGGTAGGGTATTATGAGGAGAGAGTATTTGGGCATCTGAATGAATTGCATGCCGCTGAAACCATGCAGAAAATCAGTTCAATGTTACTATGCAATTTTGTAGTTTGCATATAATTTATTTTGTGTTTTGTTATGTGCAAAATGCCAAATAAACTAATTACTTTTTTTAAGACCATGCAAATAATATAACAACCCAAATAAAAAAAATAACTCATATTCAAGTTTTTAAAGCTATTTTTCAAACTACGCCACGCTTACCATTAGAATATTACTTTTTTTTTAAATTAATCTCAATCCACTTGCAAAAACGCACGTTTTATATTAATTTTTTTTATTGTTTAGATTTTATTTGCTTTTTTTTATTTTAATATTTTTTTCATGCTGTTTTCGTCGATCTGCAGCTCTTAACTTGAATAATTTTTAATGCATAAAATTGTGTTATAAATAAAATTTGTTAGTCTACAAAACTTGGCTTACAATCTAAAAATAATCATTTAAAATATAATAAATAAATACACTAAAAAATCTATGTCTTATAAGTAAATTAAAATTATATCAAATAATTTCACGCACATTTTTCGCTTTCGTATTCAATAAATATACAATTACAGGTTAGTCTAAACATTTAGTTAAAATACAATTTTTGATTTGTGAGTTTTTGTTTTATAAATTTTCGGTTGTTGTTGGCTTTGTTGGATCGATTATGGCTTTCAAACAATATTAAATTGATCATTTCTGCCGCACTTAAGATTTGTTTACAGCTTAAACTAATCACTGAGAGGCAGCGAGGTTCGACTTCGAGAATACAACAAAAAAAATAAATTGTTATATTTATATATAATAATTAGCTGATGAATCTTAATTGTAAATCTATTTACAAAACTATTCGCATGCGAAATATTCGATTTGTCACATTTTAGACATACATTATTTAGACTCTTGCTGTTTATATTATAATATATATATATATATATATAAATACTTATATATATATATATATATATAATGTAATTGGGTATTTATTATAATATTAAGTCGTAAGGAAAACAATTTTCCTAATATTTGCAAGTTTGCATTGTTTTGTTGTAGAGTTTCTGAGTGGTCGTATTTTTGAGAATTATTCATGTTATCAGTTTTTAGTAGAGACTCAAGTATTTCAAATACACTGTAAATTCTACAAATAATTTATTTAATTAATTTGTTCGTTCAAAAACATATGTATATGTATGTATATATATATATATATATGTAGTATGTGAGTGCAATTTCATATTTTTATACATTTGCTTGATGGGTTTTGGGTGCCAATTGGAAAATTCTTAAAGAAAATACTCGAGACTCCGTGTTAATACATTGTTGTTTGATATTCATTTTCTTTATCGATTGCATTGATTTAGGCAGAACGCAAAACAGGTTGTCGATAATTATCGATATCTGTGCGCTGCTTCAAAAATACTTTTTTGAACCACAGTCGTTGGGTATACAATAAATGATATACATAAGTACAGAGTGATATCGTTTGTGTATGAATGTGATGTGCATTGTAATGCGTATGTGTGTGTGTGTATGTGTGTGTGTGTGTGTGTGTGTGTGTGTGTGTGTGTGTGTGTGTGTATGTGTGTGTGTGTGTGTGTTTGAAAACTTGCAAATTACAATATCGCATACTCAAGCCAATCTTTTACAATATCTTGCTCGATTTCTTAGTTATTGAGTGAGCTTACATATGAGCCCAATAGCAATTATAATTATTGCAATTACATTTAAATGCCTTCAAAAAATAAAATCATCAATTAAACATCTTTCCACACTTTGTACGTTTTAGAAAACCAGTTAATGAATACTACTAAAACCAAATAAAAAAAGTAAATAAAATTTGGAAAAAATCACGTAACATGAAAAAAGAAAACACAACAACCAATAATTTAATTTTTTGCAAACCGTACAAAATGTGAGAAATGAAAATGTCGAAAAAGTTAATGCCAAATAAATAAAAAAAAATATTAAGAATTTTTTTTTGGGTAAATTTTGAAAAACAAAAAAAAAACGAATTAAATTTTGCATGGTAGAGAATTATGAAGTTAGAATATTTTTGTAATGTTTTTGATTTTTTGGGCAAACTCACAAATCAAGCGGATCAAAGTAGACCGATTCGTCGCCAGCGGAGCCCCGCACATGCCCCTCCAGTGTGGCATCCTCGTAGCTGCCCTCCTCCAATGAATCAAACTCGTCCTCCTCCACCTCCTCCTCAGCCGCCTCGTCCTCATCGTGCTCGGTGGCCATCGGCGTCATTCGCACATTGCGCTCCACCCGATCGCTCGTCTCGCTGAGCGCCAAGGCGGGCATTGGGGAACTGCTCGGCCAACTATTGAAGTCTCCAGGCGTTGCCAGACTGCTGGCCATTGCTGTTGTCGTTGTTGTTATTGTTCTTCTTGTTGTTGTTGTTGTTGTTGTCGTCGTCTGAAGCAGACGCTGCTGTCGCTTGGCAGCAGTGCGTTTTGCATTGGCATTTCCAGCACGCTGCTTCTTGGCGCCTGTATTCGGCCGCTGATTGTTGCCGCCTGCTTTGGGCGGTTTCTTTTTGCTGCCACGCGGATTTGTCACTGCGCCTTTAGCTGCGGCTGCGGCTCCGGCTGCTTGACCATTCTGCAGATTGTGGGCAGCATTGGCTGCTCCAACCGCACCCGGCTTCCTGCGACAGATGGGCGGCGTTAAGCCCTTTTTTATTGCCTCCTCGCGTCGCTCCCTGCATTGCTGCATTGCCTTGGTGCCAAACTTGCGCAGAGCATTCGGTGCACCTTCGGCTCCAGCTCCGATTCGCCTATGGCAATTGTGTTGCTCCTCATTCTCATGTGGCCGACACCTGCGCATCTTCTTCCTCTTATTCTTTTGGTTGCCAATGTTGCCAATGTTACTGTTACTGTTGCTGTTGCTGTTGCTGTTGCTGTTACTGTTATTATTATTATTGTTACTGCTACTTCTACTGCTAAGGTTACTGCTAATATGGCCGCTGTCGCTTTGACTATTGTTACTAATACTAATCAGGCTGCTGGCGCTGTCTGCAGGAACGTTACTGCCACTATTACTACTACTACTGCTTCTCCTGCTGCTGCTGCTGCTGCTGGTGCTTCTGCTGCTGCTGCTGCGGCTACTGCTGCTTCTGCTATTGCTACTGCTGTTGCAATGTGGTTGTGGTGGCGACTGGAAGTGCTTAGCATGGGTCGGCAGTTTCTCCACCTCGCCATTATCACAGCGTCCGCGCATGCTATGATTGACACCAATCGGCCCAAAATACTTGACAATCAGCTCATCCACACGCTGCTCCGGCACCGCCTCGCTGAGCGCCCTCATGTATTTTGAGAGGCTTCCCAATGTTCGGTTGGGCGGGAGTTTGGTGCGACGTGGTGCCCCATGTTGATTTAGCGCCAAATACAATGTCCGCCTCGCATTCGAGTTGTATGCGGAGGAGTAGAAATTGTGGCTGGATGGATCCATGTTCTCGTAGAACACACAGTCGTCGGTGAAGGATCTCTGTAATAGTTTGAGAACTAGAATTATATTATTTGGCTATAAAATAGTTAACAACAGATTCGCTTGAACAAATAAAAGAAAGAATGATGCGAATCGAATCAACGTTTTGCTTTAAATACAATATTATCACGTCAAATTGATATTATCATTCAAAGTAACAGGCAAACAATAAGCAACAGGTACTTATAGGCATATCAAATAATTTAAATCTACATTGAGCTAATGCTACCTCAACTGACTAAATTAAAAAAAAAAAAAAAGATAGAAAAAAGAAGAAAAGTCACACGCTGCTTTTAAGTATTTTCTAAATACATTCGATGCTTATGTATCGAGAGTTTTATTGGCAACTCGTAGAGAGCATCGAGTATCTGATGACGACGTTGATTGTTTCTCATATGCATAACAAACAACTGGGCTGAGTTTAGCAGGAAACCCTCTGAAATGTTACCCACATAAGTTAACAAGAAGAGAAAAGACTAAATACTTTGGGGCTACCTACAGTTGGCAAAGTGTCGGGTGTTTGTCGGTTGCCCTTTGTATCTCAGAGAAGAGGCATATCTGTTAGATAAATGTGCCCATTATCACAGGATGCGCTCGCAATCGGCGTTTGCGATCGATATACGCCTTCAGCTCGTAACGCTGACCCTGACCCTGACCCTGACCGTGGTCATAAAGTTGCCTAACTTATGAATGCCAGATGACAGCCGCACAAAAGGACGACAAACAAGTCGCTGACATCAACAATTTTCGTTTAGGTAGAAATGTAAATCAGCTACAAAGGATTTGGCGTGACTGGCTGGCCGGATCAGGTTGGGTTGGGTTGCGTTGGGCTGGGCTGGGCTGAATGTCTGGCCTTTAGATGCACCGCAACGCTTTGTTTTCATTTATTTTATTTATTTTTTATTTATTTTTTACCCCAACAGCAGGCAGATCAAATTCAATTAACAACATTGAATTAATTCGCTTGTCAGGCAATTAAAATTGTTGTTTGCCCGAAAGCGACAAACTCGTGGAAATGTCGCCGCTTAAATTTAGAAATTAATCTGGCAAATGTCGCGCCGGCTGCCCCGGCTACACCAATTTGATATGAAATGAGCCATCAAATGGATACATTAAGGGTTGGGGAAGTTGCCTGCAAAATATGGCTTAAAATGTTGACGCCATTTCAAAGGGCAGACACGCAGAGACACACGCATTTTTGACATATGAGAGACAACCCAATGCGGAGGGGCCTCATCCGAGTGCGAGACATTGACAAGCATGTCTCGACGTCTGCAATCTTGCTTTTATGATTTTTCCTATCATTTTTCCGCGCTATTTTTAGAGCAAGTTAAGTGAAAATTACAGCACGAAAGGATGGAGAAATGGAATGAAGCTGTTCGCAGTTAGCTGTATCGGAGAGGCATTAGCTGAACTCTCAGCGCTTATCAGGCTGGCGCCAGGTGAAAAAGGTCAAGGGTTATCATCGTTGAACGCACGCCTACAAACCAAATGTCCAAAACAAATTATTATGCTCCAACAACAACAATAGCAGCAGCAACATTCTTTTGGCTGCTTTATCTGCCGAACAGGACCATAACAATGATATGCTTGCAACATATTCATTGGTCTTACAGACAGCACGATGACTGCGCATTAATTGATCGCCGCGGGCGGTCGCCTCTTTTTTTGTTTTTTTTTTTTTTTTGGTTGCCTGCCGCTGCGTACAAGTTATGCAGATTAATAGGCATATTTAAATGTGCTCTGATAGGGCCAAGACATTTTAATTGGCCAACACCGTTGTGACGCTTGACTCACAAACACGATCACGACTTTCACATTGGGCCTCGACAAATTTATGAATTGGCAAACGTTTGGGGATTTCAATTAGCTGCCCCATTAGCCGGCTAATCAAATCAGCTGCCACACGGTCACAAGATCGCGACAAGAGAGAGAGAGAGAGAGAGAGAGAGAGAGAGAGAGAGAGAGAGAGAGAGTGAAAGAGAGGGGAAGGTGAGGGGTTGGGGGCAACGCAATTCACATGTGCATGCAAATCTATTTAGAAATGACCGCGAACACGGCACAAATGGAAATGTATTTAAAAGTGCTATTTGAATCACATGCTGGGATCTATTTTTGTATTTATTTATTTATTTATTTTTTTGTTTGCTTTGAATTGCACTTTCTAAACATTACAATAATATAACAAGCAAAATACATTTTTAATATTTGTTGACATTATTCCTAGATTTTACATGCAATGTTTTTTTTTTTAACGAATAAATATCTGTAATATTTGCATGCAATCAACAATATTAAAAACTATAAAATTAGCAGATGTTTTTAGGAAAGAGCTTGCGATAAATAAAATGTTAACTAAATATTTATGTATTCCTCTCTAAAACCGAAAGGTCAAAATCGAATAAATATAAAGAAAATAAACAAAAGAAAAGGAACAAGAAAACCACCTAATTGCTAAGAGTAGAAAAGGAAATTGGATTGTCAGCCAAAAACAAATTGTTGCCACTTCCGTTGCCGTACAATAACCGAACTCAAACTATTACCATAATTCGAATGGGGCAAACCAAAACTGTGTGGAAATCTTGAATTTTAGATCAATTTGGCTCTTGTACAAAATGTGCAGTGCAGACGAAACAGATTACCAGATTCAGATTCAGATTCTTGGCGGATGGTCGCCAAAATAAACAAAAGCCGCCCAATTGGGCAACGCCCTCTTGACCAACTTATTCAAAATGCTTGCAATGCGCACTGTGGCGGCGCCTTCAAAGGGCCGTCGGCCGTCGCGAAAGACGGCAACAAAGTTGCTGCTGAAGCGCATCAATCAACACCCAAGAGGCAAACGGTTCTCTGCAGTTGCAAGTGTCAGCCTGACAGAATTGGCACAAATGCGTATATATCTGTGTCTATGCATGCGAAAAGGTCAAAGGGCGGCGCAGACACTAACAAAAATGCCCAACTCGCCACAGGCAACAAACGGCAAGTTACAGTTGCTGTGGCGCCACTCGAAAAGGCGTTGGGAAATGCGACGCGCTTGCCGCAGTGTCACATTAATTATCGACAGGACATGCCAGGACCGTTCTCATTTCCCACTTGGTGCACCACAAAAAAAAGCAACAACAAAAAACTATCGCAAAACCCAAAAATAAAGGACAAGGGTTGGTCACAGGACATCTTGTGTTTGTTGATGCTCTTTGTTGTTGTTCAACTTCACTCGGCGCACTTAATTTTGTTATTTATCGCATTGCGCTTCGGAATCTTATTTATTTGAGCCTGCAACCCGACCTTTTGTTTGTTTTTTGTTTTGCCTTTGTCACTGAGCACAATCGAAATTTGCCGCTCCAGTTTAAGATAACGCCACATAATTGTAATTGAAACAACAATATGAAATACAATGAAAACAATCGATGAACGATTTGTTTTTTTTCTCATACCCCAAGCGGATCAATATAAATTTAGATATGCCAAAGTTTGTTGGGAAAATTCACGAATTCGCATTGAAAAAACTGTTTCGAGTTGCACAAATGATTACTTTGAAATGATAAAATTAATCAAATGAGAAGCACTTTTATCTAACTAAAAGACTTTTGAGCATTATTTAAAACAAAGCATATATCTTAAGTAATAAAGATATACTTTAAATAAATCCACCTAGTCTAAAGTTTAAGCCTCGAATTGTTAAATTGTTTTGCCAAAATAGATGGGAATGGAAAGTTTGAGGATTAAAACTATATACAAATATATTATTCAAAATATATATATATTTATTGAATATTGTTTAATTGTCATATATTTAAGATGAAAGTTTTGTTTACTTACCGAGCCATAGACTGTGCCACAAGCATCCATGCAGAGATACAAGCAGGTTGCCACACTTCGTATCTTAATGTGACCCCCCGTACCCACAGAAGAGCGTAGCAGTATGACTGAAAAAGAAAAGAAAAATAAAAGAAAGCAGGGCATAAGTATTAATTAATTATCAATCAATTGCCAGCTGCGAGCTGCGAGCTGCACAAAAGCCGCTTGATTAGCCGACCCATAACCAGTGTGTCAGGATGTCAGTGGACTGCCCAAAGCCCAAAGCCCAAACCAAAAACCCAGATCCAACTAAAGCTGTTAATTAAATGTCCGACACTTTTGAATGCTGTCAGAAACGAAGAAGAATTGCAACAACAAGCAATGCAGCTTGCATTAAAAGCAAAAAAAAAATTAAATACAAACACATGAGAAATATATATGTATAAAAGCAATAAGCCAACATTTAATCAGAGAAGACAAATACGTCCGGTCAGCAGCCAGCCAGCAGGGCAATCGAGTTTTCGCACTTAATCATAGAACACAAAATTGCTGGGCGAAATTTGTCAACTGTGATTACAAATGCAATGTGGCACTGTGGCAAGGTTATAAATGGCGCATCTGGAGGTTAATTGAAATTGCCGCACTTCAGTTTCTGGATAAATTTCAAGATCAGGCCGCATTGTTAAGGTCAAACCACTTGTGTGGTCGATGGGACCGCCCGCCCGGGCCCCGACTGTCAATTCCCTGTTGGCTGTGGTTGCCTGGCCAAAGTGTGTCAGCACTTTGTTGCCGCCACAAACAAGCACACACACACACAAAGACACTCCACACACACACACACACACACACACACGTTCAATGAACCTTCTGCACTTTGTTCATAATAAACAAGATTTTTATAAATACTTTAAGCTGCACCAATTGAATTCCAATTCCTAGCAGCTGCCGCGGAGATCATCAAAGCAGTTCAAAACCACAACTCGTTCCATAAAACCAAAAAAAAAAATAAAAATGAAAAAAAATCCAAATCAGATTATTAGGAAATTGAGTTGATGCCGGAACACACTTGGAGTTTTCAAACTTTTGGCTGCTGCCAAAAACCATTGAGTGCCCACTTGAGTGATGGAAAAATTGATTTTTGACGCCAAAAAGAAAACTGAAAGTGTGTTGGTTCTTTAAAGACTTGTTTACGTTACTGTAATGATCAGCTACGAATTACACGCATAAAGGGGCAGCTGATTCGACTGCCAGCCAGCAGATGGCGCTAGCAAAAAAAATATTCATAGAAGTTTCTCAGTTTATGTCAGCATTTTATGAGCTATGGCAAATGGTAAGCGGGAGATAAACCTACATGGGAGCAAGGAAAACAGCCTCCGGGAAAGTTATTGAAAAATGAGGCACGAAAAACAGAGGCAAGGGAATATATATGCTTTTATCTTGTGAGTTGTTTCTGGAAATATGGACGCATTTTACGAGCCATGCCAAATGAATGTTGACAAACAGTTGACAAAATATGGCAAATTTCCCTATTGAAAATTTAAGTAGGCGTAAACTTTAACCATTCGTAAATGCATAAAGAATGTCGCAGAACTTTTGCAGAACTGTGTCAAAGATAAGCTGACGCCATCCCGGCGTAAAAACAAAAAACTCACATGTAAATATTATAAAAAAAAAAACAGAAGAAGATGTTGCTATCAATAGCTGTCTGCAATTTACGGCCAAGCGTATCCGTAGTTGTAACTCTTGGTGTATCTCTGTCTATATATCCGTATCTGTATCTGCAGCTAAACTAAACAAACAGCAACAATGAAGTTGAGGCATGCTTGAAGTTTTATTTAACACACGGAAATTATAAAGTTCCATTCAGATAAAAGTAAAACTTTGACTTTTGCTTGATTTATAATTTCCACCAGTGCTCCAAAAAAAAATCTGCCATTAATTATTGTTAAGGTCTGCAAGCAGATTGGTTTAGTCTCTAAAAAAAAGGAGCTAAAAATGCCATTTTCGGCACACCGAATATGAAAAACTCTTGAAGCGGGGAAAATGGCATTTACCTTACAGATAATGTGATCACAATGTGATTTTATAACTATTGCTGCAAAATGTAAATAATCCTTTCAAAATGTAAAATACTTTGTCACAAATATATATTGCCCTGTGTTAGGGTATATAAAAAAGTCAGCATGAGTAATTACTATTGTTTTTCAAGCAATTATTGAAGCCCCTTAAAAAATAGAAACACAAAAACTAAACGACAAGCTAAGCGTTTCAGATCATTTGTTAAACATTTTTAGAGCAAAGAGGGGTGTGTATATTTGTGTGTGTATGTGGAGGGGGAGAGGGGGGGGGGGGAGGGGTAAAGAGTTGTTAGTAGCATAGTGACAGCCTTTCACTTTGTGTGTGTCCAAATGGCGCTTTTGGTGTAGCATTTCACTTCGCCCCGTTTTAAACACAATTTGTTTAGCTCGGGTTAACATCGGTAATTTTTCTTTTTTTTATCTCATTTTTTTATTTTATTTTATTTTTTTTTTTTTGGATACATTGACATATTTAGTTCAATGTGTGTCTGAGAGTCGCGCAGAACGAATTGCTCAAAATTAATGTTCTTCTTCTTCTTCTGTTGTTGTTGTTGTTGTCGTTGGGCCATTGGTATTAGTTTTCTGCGTTGCTGTTGCTGTGCTAAATTTAACCCCCAATGACACAGCAACAACAAATTCACAAGCGTTTTTCATGTGACAAACAAAGAGGCAAATACTGAAAGAGAACATTGAGCGTACTAGTGCGCTCTCACGTTTGCTGATTATATTGCGACTTTGTGCACACTGCTTGCATGTGGCGCCGTGGCTTAGTTGGTTAAAGCGCCTGTCTAGTAAACAGGAGATCGTGAGTTCGAATCTCGCCGGGGCCTACGCACAAAAAGGTGCGAAAATAGATTTTTTGTATATTTTTACACTTTCTACTTCATATTTGCATTAAATTAACATTTTAATGGCTTATTATGGTTAAGGAAAATTATTTTGTTAATAATAATAAATTTTTTTTGCTAATTTTATTAACACAACTCATTAGTAATTTTTTCAGATATAGCCTATTTTAAATAAGTAAAACAATCGAAGATAATGCGTACAAATGTAATAAATTGATTATGGTCTTCATTCCATAAAGGTGTGAAATAAATAAACAATAACAATTCCCAATGATCATTTATGGAACAATAAATGAGCTGGCAAAACACAAATTGCTCGGCAGTTCATTGAACTAACAGTGAAATTATATTTGCTGGAAACAGGAAGCATACGTAGAATCAAAAAATAAAAATACGGTAAAGCGTATCCAAAATTCAAAAATGTGAGTTCCATATTCAAGGCACGCATTTGAGCTGCTTTAAATTGCTCACATTATTGGACACGTTGAAAAGGCTGAAAGGCACGCACTCTCGATAATTAAAATGTCAAAATATGACTGTCAAAATGAGGAGTTCTGGAAGGTGTTCGATTGAGTTATGTGACAAACTGAAATATTTTCCCCCTTGTGGTAAAACTTCACGGTTAATCACCGTTGAAGGCGCACAATTTATGCAAATGCGGCCTTAATTTCGGAGACTGTCGCCGACTTGACAGTCGATAATGATAAAAATTTACGATCGAGTCTTCAATATAAGTTGACAAACACAATTTTGAAAATTTTTCTTCTTCTTAAATATGGGCATAAATGTCAAGCACGCATAAAAAACTTCATGAATAAATATAAAAAAGGCATTTTTTTTTAATATACTTTTAATTATGCTTACAATGAAAATAATGTGTGGCATATAATAAAATTTATGAACAGCTTTGTGGTTATTTAACATAATATGACAGGGGATCATAGTTTTTTCATACTTCTGTTCCACGCCGTTTTTATGATTGAGTTTCCTTTTTTATGTTATAGATATATATATTTTTTAAAATTATAATTTATGTATGTGGGCAGCTTATTTTGATCATTAAATAGCGTTCACAGAGTCGGCGCCTATCAATCAAGTTAATTGTATCTTTTAGATACATCTGTCGCACAGATGAACTCAGAGACGCAACGTTGCAGCTATCAAATACTAATTAGTGGCAACTTATAGACTTGTCCGCAAAGGAGCAATAAATCTTGGCGTTAAGAGAACACGCAACTGTTGCCGTTTAGATAAGCGCCTTATACGCATTTCTACAAAGCATATTTTGAGGTAGTAAAAACGTTTATGGGGACCTTACGAAAGTGAAATGTATCTTATGTAAATGTGGTTGGATGGTTGCTGAGAAAGCTGAAAACTCTCCACTCACCCTTAGCAGTGAGATGGAAAATTAGACACGTATCTCTGCATTCGCATTGACACCCATTCAAAAAAATGGCTTGAGTGCAAAAAACACTCTTCACAGTTGGTTACCTTCATATTTTGTTGGTTATCCCCTCGTGTCTGCTTGCAATTATTATTATCATGTTTTGTTGTTTGCATCTTTTGTTGGGTCTGCCAATAATCGAATTGCATATCATATTTTTAGAGGGTTGGCAAACGGATTTCCGTGCAAATTTGCCCAATATCCGATTAGGCCAATGCGCGTAAATATAAATTACAAAGCACAGTTGACAGCTGAGGCTTAGGGGTGGCAATATATACACATACATATATGAAAATAGATTGGCATAGTTGTTTTCAAACAAGTAACGCCCATATTGCTGTGATAAAAATATGAAAATGGATGCATATGGGCTAGTTTAACAAGTTCGAAAAGTTTCAGATCTATTTTGATGATAGCACGTTAGCATTGATGGGATTTGTCAGGCCGTGCCACATTCCTAAGTGGCCCAGCTGGCCAGAGTTCTATCCGACTATCGAGCTAAGTAAAACTCTTAAGAGCTTTCACTGTTTGCCTAACTAATTTATGGGCTGTGTGGCCCGAAACGCTACCGTTCACAAAGAACAAGAAAATCTCCACTGAAATCTGGAAACAACAACCCCGACTGTAATCCAATTCATTAATGAAAAATGAACTTAGATATTGAGTGTGCCTTGATTTGATTAAATTAGACTAATAATGTGTAAAGTATGGGGCCCACCAAAGGAGCTGCTCTAAGCTGCTTTTTGGGTAAAAGTTTCCAGTGAAAGTTCCAAAAATGTCTATCTGAATAAAAAATGTATACACGATATGTGCAACAACTCGTTCTTACAAATTAATACAAGCCAACAACAAACAAACAATATGAAAATGTAAAAAAAAAGCAAAATAATTTGTAGCTGTTGTAAAAATGTGAAAAACACCGAAAAACATGTTGGAAAAATGTCAAAAGAAATGTTTAAAGAAGTTGTTAAAGCCTGTATAAAAATAAAAGAAGGAATTTGTTTGGAAACAAAAAACAAGGCACGCCTCTTTTGACGCTGCCGCCCAGCACGGCTCAATGACAAGCCAATTTGAAGGCGCCCGCTGCGAGACGGCTCTGCCGCTGCCAGCGTCGCCATCAGCGTCGCCATCAGCGTCGCCATCAGCGTTGTCAACGTTTGCGGTCAGCGGCAAGTTTTTGGTTTTCCGCATTTTCTTGTACACACATACTTAGAGAGTATATACGTGTATCGCCGCAACCAGTTGGAGTGGAAATGAAATATGTAGATGAGTCTTTAATTAATTTGAGACACGACACGGCAAGTGGCGTCGTCTGTGGCTGCGTCTGTGGCAGCAACGGCAATCGGCGACTGCCTCCTGCCGTTTTGGCCGCCAGCTTTTTAGGCCAAGAATGATGCGAGCGGCAGGTTTAGGTCTCTGGCCAACTATGCATCCCAGCACAGACCAGGGCAGGTGTTGACTCATTTGGTTGACTGGCGATTATAGACTACGATCGGTCTTAAATCTGCCCATTGATCATATCGCTTGTCTACGCAATTCATACCCAATTGCCGGCTGTACCCATTGTGTCAGCTATTAAAGTCATGTTTATTGCAATTATATTATCGCCCGATCAAATTTGAAAATGTTAAGCTGATCAACAGGTGGATCAGATCATCTGCAACTCTCAGCTGCAAGTCTTAGAGTAATCCCTTTGACCAGTATAACTTTAATACTCTCATGCTGACAGAGCGAGGGTTAATAATCTTAAAGCGTGTTATTTTTTTAAAGATTGTGCGTACAGACTTGCAGATAGTTCTAAAGAATATAGATAATATAATAGGAACAACTGATACAAATCTGGAAATAAAACCCATTGGCATCCATCAAATAGAAAAAGATTTATAAGTAAAGCTCAAGTTCTGAAAAATAAGATTCTAGAAAGTCACATTATATATTAAGTAGATAAAGTAGATAAATTGCAGTTAGTAAATTCGCAAGTATTTCCCGTATTACATGGTAATATTTGTTGGTCATAATTCTTACACAATTTGACAGTTGTGTTGAACTTATTGCGGCTACCGATCTATTACATTTCCGAGAACAACTTAAGCCTGATCATCAAACAACACAAGCCACAAGAGGCACAACTACAACAGACCATCATTGATAATAGACAAACTTCGATCAGTTGACACCAGAAGAGTGCGCAGGAGCAGAGACTTCCACCCGATGACAGTCTTCGTTGTCAGTCTGCTGCCCGCATCATACGAGAACTGTATCTGTGTTCCAGACAGACAACACACAAAAAAAATATATAAATAAATAAAAAAAAAAATAACAACAATTTTAAAAGCTGCACGTCTGCAAATGCTAAAAATGTTTTATGGATCCTAGCGACTATTTTTAAGCATCTTTTTTGTGCTCTTGCCGATTGTATTTCAGTTTTGACACAAACTGTGCAACTCATTCAAGAAGCGGACAAAATGCAAAAAATCAATAGTTTTTTTTCAAGAACTTTTTGTCAATGATTAATTTATTGAAGATGTGAACATTGCAAGGGTATATTATATTCGGTGGGACAACAATCTTTCTTTCTTGTTTTTTTTTTTTTTTTTATTTTTTGTGTGGCATAAAAATGCCGTCTAACCAGACATTGGAGCAGGCACTGGGCCCACTGGTGAGGAGGGGGTGGCCTAAGATGGGGAGGTAAGGGGCCAACGGGTCTGCCAAATGGCAATTGACAGCTTTTGGCTTTGACAGCGATGCGTGCAAAACATGCGGCTTATAACAGTTCATTTTGACCGCTGTCCACTTGTCGAACACGTAATTAAAAGTTATTTATACAATATATCATCGATGGGTTTCTTGCATAAATCAAACAAGTGACAAATTGCTAATTGATTTGTGACAATTTTGGCTTTGGCAAATTAAATTATGGCCCATAAATCCTATGGCCAGCCTTCGCTGTTAGCCAAGTCTGGGCGTTCTGGTAGTTAGACCAAACTTGTTGCAGTCAAAGACCCGCGGCAAACTGGGCAGACCAAATGTGTAGGTTATTTCTCTTCAAACGACCCCGCCCACAAATGGAACTGGTCTCGCTTATCGCGTTGTTGACTGTTTTTCATACATTGTTGTAAATTTAATGACAGCATTAATGTGTCACATAATGATAACGATGTGATAGTAAACCCATCTGCTCTCGAGTCTTCCTGTTAATGCCATAGGCAAATATTTGGCGCGATTCTAGAAAAGCTGCAACTAGAACTGCTCTGCTTTGCAGCTTCTGAAGGCAGCTAAAAACTATTGTCTGACCCTGAAAAGGTCGACGAATAGCTGTGACTATGTGTATGATATTTAGTCTGTGCACTAATCTCTAATCCAAAGTGACTTAATATTTAGTTCAAACAAAGAAGCCGTTCGTTTTGGGCAATCTCTAGTTCCGAGTGAAATAACGAACTTTTGGCAAATGTATCAACTTGGAAATAAATTGTATATTGACTTAAAATCTCTAAGATTCCCTCCAAAGATTACATTTTGGAAACTCTTTGGCTGCTTAAATTAAATCGAATATAAATATATTTATGATTTACTTTATATATATTTTGTTTAATTTTATTACTACTATTTATTATTACGCACTACTATTAAAAGTTCAACAAGTCTATTAAAAGTTCAACAAGTCTATCGACAACTTAATAAATTCAATGATCCTTAAATTCCTTTCAAAATAATCCCACAATTTTGAAATCCACAGTTCGACATGCCTAAGGAATAATGTCTCCCACTCCTAGGCAAAATCAATTGGCCGTTCAGGCCACCCCCCCAAAAAAAATTAGTTAAGACAGCTGCTAATAGCTCCCCAAGCAGCGGCATGCAGCACCCCATTGATTTGTGGGCTTTTGGACCCATATAAATTGGAGCTGCAGTGAAAGTTCAAAGCGTTTCCATTTCTATGGCATCATTTGGCGGCTCATTTGCGTCAGTGTGACATGATTTAGCCATGTCATGGGATTGAATTTGGTTTTCGAAATAGAATTGGCATTGGCGCTGCTGGAGTTACAGTGCTGACACACATATTACACGCTCCGGCCCCAAAATGCATGATGATGTAAAATTGTAGAACATTTGGAATACTTGGAATTTGGAGCGGAACAAAATGCTCTTAGTCTGGTTGCAGCCAAATTGCCGCATGTCAACGTCAAGGGGCATATATATATATATATAAATATATAAATATATTTAGCTGTCAACCCGACAGACATTTGACATGAACCCCTGACTCCCTGTACCGAAATAAAACGCATATATTTCAATTAGTTAAAGTTGAATTGCGTCGGCCAATGTTGGCAAACGTCAGCTAATGCTTCCTCAAATGTTGATGGCAAATAGACGAAAGCAAAACAAACAGCAATTGATGCAAATGCCTAACACATACAGCTACATTGACCAATTCATGCGCTCCATTTGCCGGCGCAGTGCCGACTAGCACGTGTAATCCAACATGTATCTAGATACAGATACATTTCGTAGCTGCAGAAATAGCGCAAATCGCGCTTAGTTGCATTTGCAATTAATGCAATGCAAACAGCGAATGTTGCAAATAAATTAGCAGGCTAAAAAACAACAATAACACCAACAACATTTGCTGAATTTTATGCGAGTACAAAGTAAAACGAGCTGTGCTCTGCAATCGAAGCCGAGCAAAAACTAAAAAATAAAATGAAAAGTTCGACGCTGTCGCTTATCGAGTGACCAGCAAAAACAGCAACAAAAACGACAACAAACATTGCAACGTCAGCAAATTTTAGTAGTTGCTGTTGCTGTTGCTGCTGCTGCTGCTGCTGCTGCTGCTGTTGTTGTTGCTGTTGTTGTTGTTATTGAGCGCACACGTCATAATTATCGGCGCAAATGAATGCGGCGTCGCGCCACACACACAACTACAGATACATTTACAGATACAGTCACAGATACAGGCGCAGCAACAGCTACAGCTATAGATATATTTGTGTGGGACAGCACAATGCAAAATATATTGACTTAGGTCAGTGGCTCATTGAACGCAAATGCAAATTGTTGCTGTTGGTAATTCGCACTTCACACCACAGCAAAAAACACAGGCACCGAACGTGAGCGTGTGTGTGTGTGTGTGTGTATCTGCTAGATACAAGCTGCAAGTGGCTGACACGATGTGATAAACAAATATGACGCCCGCCTTGGCGAGCAGTTAAATATTTCAACGAAAGCAGCAGCAAAACATTTTAAGTATTACCTCATAAGTTGAAGAAACAGCTGCAGATACAGATACACTCAAGTTTCTAGATTCAATTCAAGATAAATTATTAGTGGCTGAGCCACTCTCCATGTGCCCTTTATTTACATTTTATTTCTGACCATTTCATATAGGATTTCAATCGCCCCTATAAGAAAACGATCGTATTACAAATCCAAACTGCAGTTGTCTATGTTGTGTTTATTGGATAAGGCAACAATTTATATTATTATTACAAATCTTTTATTAGCTGTCCGCTGTCAGTCTTTATCAAACTGAGAAACTCATAAATATTAAACGAAATTCCAAGATTCTAATGTAATTGCTCATTGATTAAGTTGTCATAAAATGGAAATGATGATGAAGTTATTTTAAAACCATGTAAATGGAAATGTCACCAAAAAGAAAAAGACAAAAAAAAGCCGACTATAAGATATAAAATTCCGTAATAGAGCCATATCAAATCTGTCAAAGCGTGTAACGTAAAGCTCATTATAAACACACTGCGTATAATAAAGATAGATAGATAGATAGATAGATAGATAGATGTATATGTATATATGCCAATATCGATAAGCATGGCTTGATGAGTGAAAGTGTTCGCTCCAATTCCGAAAATGCACATAAAAATTTTGAAACACAAAAACGAAAAAAAATAAAATAAAACAAACAAAAACGAAAACGAAAATTTAGATAAGATCCCCCATCCCTATCCGATGGCAAGTATCTAATAAAAGTATCTATGCATTTTTTGGCTTTATTGTCGCCGACATGCCTCATAAATGATGAAAATTCGAAGCTTTCATCGCGACCATCTGTAATTCTCAAAAATTTCAAATATCTATGTTATATGCTATTGTAGGCAAAGCGATTATTTTATTGAGCTGAGAAAATCTTTACGATGTGTTAAGCTATTATGAAAATTGTATTCTATATTTTGGTTTTTGATCTTAGGGGGGAAGAACTTGCACTATATTTGGGCTTAATTATTATTTAAATGTTTGCTTTAATCGACCTCATAATGCGGCATGAAATTGTATTATACACTTGAGCACTCCATAAGCAAAACATTTTGCACGCTTGATTGACTAACTGAGTGCTTCTGATATAGAATTAGGCTGGAAAATTGTGAGAATATTGTGTTGAGTGGTTGGGCAACAGCTGGAGGATTTCCTATTTTAAACTTGGGCATAAAGATGTGGGCATAAAGATGTGTGCCTTAAATATATTTAAGATTACCAGCTTATTCAAACAACAGGGCAAAACTTGTTCATTGTTAGGTGACCTCTTTTAATAATTTAAACATAACTAAGCTCGAAACATATCCAATGACTTAGTAGCTTTCTAGCTTAATGCGACAGTTCAGTGATATTTGAAGAATAAGAAAAAAAAAAGGCAGATAAGGTTATCTACAGATAAGATTTTGAAACATTTAAAACATTTTAAGAATCTAATGGCTTAGCAGATTTCTAGTTGAATCCTCATGTGGTTCACAGTCTTCTTAAGCTGAGCGAGTTGCAACATAATTATTTTATTAAATGATGATTTGCAATAAGTTTAAAAATAGTTTATTCATCTGGCAACCGCATTGCTTGTTTGCTTGCATTGTCGAGACCACCTTGTAGCCAAATATGCAGCTAGACACGCGACACAAACAACAACAACAACAACAAGAGCAACAGTCGCAGCAGCAATAAGAACAGCAACAACAGCAACACAATCAACAACAATTTCGCCTACTGTGCAATCAGTCGCAGTTGTCGTCTTTTGTTCGGACCACCATAAAGCCACCCATTTGGAAAACGTTTAACAATGCTTTGGGTCTGGCGCAATGCCAACTAGATGCCCATTCCCCCCCTCTCCTCCTCCCTAGTTGCAGACGTTGTCCAGGCCAACATTGAACATTTGTCATGCATTGTAGCCAACAATTCAACACTTGCCATTAAGATGTAGTTGTTGTTGTTGTTGTTGTCGTTGACGTTGTCGTTGTCGTTGTTGTTATTGGCTATAACTGCACTTTTTGTGTTGGCCACGTTATTTTCACACTTGGCACACACGCGCGCCTATTTAGATCGCTTATCGATTGACAGGTAATTGTGATTTATGCAAATTGCAGCTCGACACCCATGCGAAGAGGCAAGCACGAAGAAACTAAGCGAAAAAAAACTGTGGCATGAATGAAAATCTTTTCTTGCTCTTTTTGCACTTTCTTCTTGGCTTTGGTTTTGTTTTCGGCGGTTTGTTTTGCTTGGATTTTGTTTATTGACTTGGACAGTGGAATGAAAATAATGTCGAGACAGTTGGCGTGTGTGGTTGGGATATTAACACACACACACACACACAAACACACACACAAACACACACGCACACACACACATATTCAAACTTAGCCCAACAATTCAATTGTTTTCATTTCTATTAATATTTTCATTGGAGAATTATTCTTGCACCCCATAAAATTTCGCACACTATATATTTAGATGTAGATGTGGGTTTGGATGATTGTAGGCATCCACGGACAGGCATTAATCACATGCCAAAAACCGCATTGCTTTTTGCCAGCCATTTGAAGTAGTTTCTGTTTTGTACTGCTCTGATTTCTAACAACACTTTTTGTTTCTTTTGTAGTATTGTTATTTATAGGCCTGCGAGCAGACGCCAAAATGAAAACAACAGCGAACAACAACAACAACAACAACAAGAACAACAGCCAAACACGTCGAGAGGCCAAAACATGCGTCAATAACCCCATTTCCAATTGACTATGCGAATCATCAAAATTTCCAAAAAGATTTATGATGTTCGCACTCAAAATTTAACCAGCAATGAATTAGCATTAAATACGCTCTCATCTATTAGCGAGGCTGTAACTTATGACAATTTGCAGCCTCTGCCTGTCTGTGCAATCAGTTTAGCTGTTGTGTGTTACCATGTTTATGGCTTTAGCTGTTTTCTGATAACTGCTGATAGCTGCAAAATTACATTAAAAATATAAACCTGTTTGTTCAAGTCCAGCTATCTTCTGTATCTTCTGTATTATTTAACAATTTATATGATCTTGGAATTATGAAATAAAAAATTTAAAAGACAAATAACTAAAAATAAAATATAAATTCAAAGATTATTGAAAGGAATCTCTTTAAACCTTCTTGTCTTAAATGTTAATTTCACAAATCTGGAATGTAAATCTGAATCGGCATCGGAAAGCGAGTTAAAAAAAAATATAATTGTATAACTAGGTGTAAATAAGTATAAACTGTTTCCCAGAGCTGCAGTGACAACAATCATTAGATTCGTGTTTGCACGACTTGCCCCACCCAATAAAATGAGAAAAAAGACGGAAGAGGTAAAGAGGTAAAGAAACAAGACGGGACAGCATAATTGATTTGTCTAATGCACATGGCAAGCCGAAACTCGACATGTGCATGGCAATTATAGTGGAGACCGCCGCTGTGCTGTTTGTTTTATTCGTAGATGCAGTTGCCAGATAAAGAGATACAAAGATACATTTCTGCTCGTTTAATTGCGGACTACACGCTGCGGCGCACTCCCCCGTCCTGCCCCGCTTTCATCAACTAGCTGAGTGCGCTGATTAGCTGTTGAGTTATTAGCAAACACAGACATATCTGCTAGAGAGAACTGTACGTTCTGTGAGATCTGATAGATACTGATGATGGCTTGTTGGCGGTAGCCGTCAACAATCAGTCATTTGTTCATTCATTGGCCAATGTTTGGCAATCAGCAGCAACAGCAGCAACAGCAGCAGCAGCAGCAGCAGCAACAGCAGCAGGCACTGTTGCGCAAACAAAGGTGCCACACGGAGCGTGGAAAGCCGCCCCAGGATTGACAGCAGACAGCAGACAGCGGGCAGAGCAGAGACATTCAGCCAGCCCAATGGCAAAGCTAAACAAAGCTCAAAAGGTTTCATTGCTTAATGTCAGGGGCTCCACAAGAGACTTAAACTGATTTATAATTGCGATACGATACATTCTTTTATTTTGCTCTGCACTCACCCTCCTCCCCTCTATCACTCGGTTCCCTCTCTCCGGCCGGTCTCTCTCGCTCTCATTTGCAAATAAATAAGCGCCTTAGCCAAGGCGTTGACAACGCCGGGCCATGGCCAGTCCGTTCGGACAGATCCATATGTGGGCAAACGGCGCAAGAGGAGCCGGCGACAAGTGTGTAAATTGAAACCCATTTGACTGGCTCTTTGACTCCGGTCGGTGTATGCCCGATCGCCTCGATGCCTGGGTGTTAAAAACAATCCAGGCACTAGATCCATACAACGGACCACCGACTGTGCCTGTGGCCATTTAACAGCTACTAAAAACCCAACGATGACCACTCACATGGAACAATTTGAACTTGAAGCACTTTCCTGAGCGGTTTACTATCAACACGCCGAAGTATTTTTGCTCTTGAATTAATTTAAGCTCTTTACAGACTGCTTAACTTATATTTAAAATGCTTGCTAATTTCATTTTAATAATTAATATGGATCAGTAATCAGTAATGTAAGTTTAGAACTTTTTAATTAATTCAAGCTCTTAACTAGCTGCAGATGTAAGCTGTTATTGCCCTTTCATATCTTGAGAGTTTTGACTAGAAGTTGGCTTTAAATAAAATAACTAAAATATAATTGAAATGTAGAATATATAAAGTGGTAAATATTATTTAAAAAATCATAAGAGTTTCTCAAGCCAGATTATTCTATAATACTCCAAAAGAACTCAATCGGACTTTTAGTATTAATATAATTCTTTCATTTTTTTCCTGTTAAATACACATTCAAATAAATTATAATTCTTTTACTAATACTTTCGCACCAACAATATATAATTATTTGTTCTGGTGCTGCAACAAGTGAACAATTGTACATTATTTTATGCTCGACGTGTTGGCTGACAAGTTTATAATACCCTCTGGGTGTGAGGGCATAAAAAAATTGAATAAAAATAAAGAGCGCCATCAAAACAGGCAACAAAATATGCGTAATTATCGGCTAGCCACTAGCCACTAGCCACTAGCAGCAGGCAACAGACAACAGGCAACAGGCAGCGGACAGTTCCGTTTCAGGCTGGAAAGATACACACATTCACATTCAGTCGGGCTGCTGTGCAAGCCTTGTCGGAGTCGAGTCGGAGTCTGGGCCTTTGTGTCTGAGCCGTCACGGCTAGCCGGCTGTCCGTCCAACTGTCCAACTGTCTGTCTGTCTGTCTGTCGATTTGGCATCCTGGCGCTAAATGAAACCTGCGAGCGGCAACAATGCGATAAATAACCCGGCAGCTAATTTAAATGGCGTGGCCAATGCGGGCCTGCAAAGCGGCCATAAAAACCCAATCGAAACTAGATCTGATTAACTTTGATTTATCGTAGGCGGCGGTAGCGTTGCCGCTAAATTTAGCTCAGCTGCAATATGCAGCCAACAGCCAACAGCCGAGTATCTCTCGCAGAAGATACTCCCCAAACAATCTGCAGCTTCAGCTTCAGCTTTGGCTTCGGCTTCGGCTGAATCCTCAGCTTCATTAGGCTGCGGTTAAAAGGGCAACGCAGACCTTTTGAATTGAATTGTAGATCGCGTCTGGGCGTGAGTTTGAGTAATGTGGAGGCGTCGCCTTGCGGCAAGCAGGTCACATATTTGCACTTTGACTGTCAGTGTTGCCACCCGAGTGTTTGCCTGCTTCTGGCCAAGTTTAATGCCCTTAACGGCCTTGTTAGCGCAACTTCCTCAAACTTGAAAACATTCAACAAAAACAAAATAAACTTTTCCTGCAATTTGCATGCAAATCGTTGACATTATTTTTGAGTCTCGTCAGGCGGCTCTTTCACTGTTATGAGCCACTCACGACTCTAACGTCCTACACTAGAAAAGCATTTTTCTTTTTACAGCCATTTCATTAGCATAACAAAAAGGTGGGGCCTGGATAAATGTTGTTCCCTGACTGAGATGAAGGTGAAGATATTGACGATGCCTGCTGCTGTCAGCAAACTAAACTGTTAAATTCTAAGTGGCGCCGTCGCACAGATTAGATTTCAAAAAATATATGTATACATGTTAGTCGGAATTTTGCCAAAAAAGCAGCTGCAAATGCTGAAAAGTTCAATGCCACTCTGTGGCATAATAAACGACAACAATCGAAATTCGCATGTCGCGCATAAATCGCATGCAAAACGCGCATTATTCGCCTGACATCCCGGAATGGTGTGGATGAGGAGGGGATGATGTAATTTGTCAGTAAATAATTTTAAAAACGCAATTAAGCCGCTAACAAGTCATATATGAATATGGCATAAATTAATCTTCAGTAGCACAGCAGCTACAAAACTTTTGCATTCGCCAAAGTATCTGTCAGATACACGCTCGGCAAGGCGATCGGTTCGACTTGGTTCGATTCGGTTCGGCGCCATCGACATTGATCTTGGCACATGTTCACTTTAATTAGGCTGACAGGCACAGCCGCAGTATTGTCCATTAAAAAAAATAAATAAGAAAAAATTACAAAAAAATAAATAAGCCGAAACAAAACCGTTTAATGGATTTTAAATAAAAATTCTTCGGTTTGCCGGTTTTCGCTGTTTTCCGTTTCATTTGCGTATGCATTTACAACTTGTTGCCCAACACTTTTTAATCAGTCTGACAACACACTGTTAAGGTCACCACGGATCACATTAATTACAGAAATCCGCAACACGTACCGCCCATTAAAGATCGCTTATTTGGCTGCACTGAATATGCTAATGAAAGCTACAAAACGCGACACAAAAACGCACATCCAATTAGCTGATTGTGCGATACGTGTTTTGGCAAGGATTTGCCAAGTCGAACGGGGGGGAGTGGGGCCAACTCCGTTATAGTGAATTATGCGATCGAGGCATGAGCTGCAGCTACTTATACAAATAAGTCGGTCAATGGAACAAGTGCGTAAATTTCAAATAGTACTTAAACTACATATGTGATAAGCATTGAGTGCATCACAACTGAAATCGACGAATATTCTATTCTCTTCTATAGCCTGTGCTGGCTACAGCCTATGGCTCAAGCTTGCTAGCTGACTTAGAGTAAGTTGTTGCTGCCAGTCTAAGCCAAGTCATTTTGTTGCCAACTTCACTTATATTTATCTCTCCTTGTGGACTACTTATATATATGTATAGTTACTTTACTTTATTTCTTGTCATTTCTTATTTTTGCCTTATTTATTTCACTTGATTTAAATTTCTCCTTTCAAACAGGCTCTTTGGCGCAGACCACCCACTAATGGTTTAAGCAATATTGTAATTTATAAACACGCTGCTTTTTTCACACGCTTTCTTCGGCGTTAAGCCAACTATATAAAGTGTGTCTTAAATGTCTGGAAAAGTTATAATACCCGCTGCACATAAATCGCTGTGTGAGCCACACACCAAACACAAGTATCAATCATTTTATATGTCTTGCTAACAAGCTACAAGTACTTGAGGCCAAGTAGTCTGTGTCTGTGTCTGTGTCTATGTGTGTGTTTGTGTGTTAGTGAGTGTGTGGGATTGAGATTGGGATTTAATATAAAGATGGAGACGCTTATCAACGCTACACGCACAAAGGCCGACAAATTAAAAACCATAAATTTAATGGGCGTTCATAAAAACGCACTTGACTGGGACAGAAACAGGAGCAGCAGCAGCAGCAGCGACGTTGCCAGTGGCTGCAAGCGAGAGACTACTGTAGCTGCCTGCCAGTGTATGAAGTAGACAATAAGTGCAACTTATAGATATATACGGATCTGGGTGATAATGATACAGTGGCGCACTTGGCTTACCACACATAATGCACAGAGGAACATAAAAACCAGCTACAACTGCAACGATCTCAAGTGCCACATTTATTATGCCGCCTTCCGGCTCTTTTTTTTTTTTTTGGTTTTTTTGCCTTGTGTTCTTTGCTTTTGTTTATGCCAAAATTCTATTTACGCGTGTCTGTGTGTGTGTGTGTGTGTGTGTGTGTCTGCTGCACACATGTGTCTTAACTGCATTCCTCGTAAAATTTATGCACTATTTATCTACAAAATTGTATGATAAATGTATCTGCAATTATTTGCCAGCTTAAATTAAGTGCATTGAATAATGTACAAATATACAAATATTTATGTTGATAGCCTTTAAAAATGAATATCTATATATGTTATTATAATTTTCGTATAAATCTGTCTGTAAGAATTACTTATGGGCAATTTGCATGCCACAAGAATCTCGTAATACAGCTGAAATGACGTTGCAACTTCAGAGATCAATGCAATGTTTGTTTGATGCTATTTTCTTGTCTTATTTCATTTGTGTGGCAATTGAAGAGCAATAAGCTATTGATCCTGTCGCAGACTGTGGGTCAGTTTGTCAATCTCTGGAGCAATCAACGGCGAGTTCATTACGCATTTGTGTGTTAGGAGTGTCTCCAATCAAGGCGAATTGGAGTTCGACTCCTATGCCTTACTAACTTACTGCCAATTTGATGGGCAATCAAGCGAGTCGGCGATTGAGTGAATCAGCGTCAAATGATAGGCAATTGTGTGTGGTTCGCAGTGCTCCATAAATTCAATGATCATTATGCAAAATTCCGTGGCACAGGGTCATTAACTGGCCGCAGCGCGTTGACTTCTGCGGTCAAATTCATAAATCAGCTGCCCTCCAACTATATAACCCGCACTCCTGCAATTGAGCAGGAATGCAGTCGTAGCTCTTAAGATAGATCGCAGTCGCAGGCGAAGTTGCAGTTACAGATAAATTGATGATATGAGGCGGGCGCAGCTGGTCGACTTCTAAAACAAGATCCATTGACTAATAGTGTTAGATTTGCCCACTGCCGATAAGCGTTTTGTTGCCCAGTCGAAAAAACCAGCTCGCCAATTGTCATCAATTATATTGATTAATAGTCTTTTAATCTTTGGGCCTCCATCCGTCCCCAAAATAGTCATACTACGTATTTAGAAGATTGAAAACTATAGCGCGAAGTGTTTACTTCATAATTGTCAAAAAAGTAAAAACTATAATCCTAGTCGAGCTAAATATGCCAAACCTTATCGGTTATTGGCCCGGCGATTCTGATAAGTCAGCCAAAATTTAATGATGTGCCAAATTGATAATTGTCAGCTGACTTTTTACCACATACGCTGATTACTTACGTTATCAGGAAAACAGCTACCTATAACAATATCCGGTTTAAGGGCTCAGTTCTTAGATCACACACGCGTCTTCATATAACATTTGAAAGCTGCTAGGGAAAGCTATTAACACCATTAACAACTCTTATAAAGCACTTTTTCTTAATTTTTATATTTAAAAAATATATTTTATAAGGAATTATAAACCAACTCGAATGCGATTAAATTATCATTTTGGACAACTGCGTCATTGCTTTCAAATTAAATGCTTAAAAATGCCTGCAATTTTCAAACTACGTCAAACAGGACTGATGATGTCTAATTAAAATGTTCCATTTTGCAAATTATGGCACTTAAGGTTAATTAAAGAATTAAATTAGGCATGTTAATAAAATAAAATACAAAATGAACTGAAGGTGCTCCTCGAAAACGCGTGCGTTTTAAAACGCTTTAAAATGTGTTTGAAATATGCCTGTGTGTGAATTGTTTGGCTGCGAGTTGTGCCAATTTGTCTATAGTATAACTACGCATACATTAATCTATATTTAAATCTATTATAACAAAGTGTCTTTTGCTAGCAACATAAAGTTGTTCAGCGCTGCTTTCTCGAGCGTTTCGGCGTGTTTATTCAATTAGCGTCTTTTTATTGTTGTGGTTTTGTAGATATTGTTTGCCGGTTGTGCTGCCTTTGAACTGCACAACAGCAACAAACAAAAGTACAACAACAACAACATCGATGGCCGTGTATCTAGAAGCAGCAGACATAATTGTGGGCCATTTATCATGGGGCGGTTGGCAATGCGGAGACAACGCACTGACAACTCAATGAGCAAAGCGGGCAAACGCGCTACGCAATCAGCTCGAATTAACACACCTACGGCACGTAGAGGAGCCGCCAGAATCAGTACCAGAATCGGAATCAGAATCGGAGCCAGGCTGAGAGCCAAGATCGAGAGCCACCTGCCGCTGGGCCAAGTTCAGGACTTGGCCCTGTTTTTGCCATTTAAATGCAGACAAAGTAATTTTTTGCGCAGCGCGCGCGCTGATTAAAATGGATTTTATAAATTATGCAGTCGAGACCGGCGGCGACGGCGCGATTAAAATCGCTTCGCTGCAGTCGCGTTGGCGGCGGCGCTAACAAAGCTGCTGTTGCTGCTGCTGCTGTTGCTGCTGCTGCTGCTGCTGCTATTGCTGCTGCTGCAGTTGTTGGCCAAGTCTACGTGCGCACTTTGGCTAATAGATAGATTTATCACTTGACTTGACTAGGCTGCTTGCTATTATTATTATTTTGTTGTTCTTTTTCTTATTTCTTTTTTGCCTGTTTGCTATTTCAATTTTCATTTCACTTCATTTGCACGCCGCGTCAATTTGACTAGAGTCGAGCATTATTTATGCTCCCAAATCGCGATGCCCGATTCCTGTTAACCAATTCAATTCGCGCTTTGTCTTTGCCTTTTCCATTTTAATTTATCGCTTTTAAATTGCAATTTCTTGTTTGGCCGCTGCAAGAGTTTGAGCCATCTTCTTCTACTATCCGGCACTCTTGGCTCTTTCCGTCCACTTTTTTTTCACACCTAAACTGTAACGCATTTTGAGCTCTCAAAGTGCTTTTCTATTAGCATGTGGCAAGCCACAGTTGAATGTGTGTGAGAGAGGCCAGTTTTCGGTTTGATTTGTGTTTAACTTGATCCAGAGATCACGTGAGGCTTCAAGCCGATAACGGTTAGTTCTCACAGAGCTTTCCCGCTGATTTCAGGCAAATAAAAAATAGATTATTGATGAATTGCCCAGCTGAAAATGATTTAAGTTCAACTTGAACTGGCAACAAATTTATTATATCCTTTATTTCCCTTTTTTTTTAAATTTAATTCAATTCTACACGCTCAATTTTATAACGTATGAATTGTAAACTGTTCATTTAAAATAAATCAATTTAAATGTACTTTATTTGTGTCAAAATGTCAGATTTACTTTAAAAGCATTTTTATTATAAAGCTTTTAGTGCCCTCAGACAGTGAAAAAATTCTAAATAAGATTAATAAATTTGTAATCATTAGCTTTCAAAAAACAAAACAAAACAAAAGAAAAATGAAATGATAATTAGCTGCCGCATTTTTAATGCCTCTTAAAATCTATAAAAAATATGTTTTTCTTTTAACGCACCAATTTTATAAATTCAAATTAAAAAAAAAGCACATCGTTAAGAGCATTAAGACATTGATTACTAAACTGATTTAGCAAGTCATTAGCTAGTGTATTATATTTAAATCTGTTTACTGATTCACAATGGCTTACAAGCAGATCAAATCTATGATTGTTAAGAAATTGCGCATACGCCTCATGCCTCAAAATGGGCATTACAAAAAGTAAATTAAATGCTTTTATTGACAAAGCTGTCCCCCAAAAATTGCGTACAACTGCCAAAGAAGAGATAGCAAGTAAAATAAAATAAAAATAAGTCCAGTGATCAATCGGGCCCAAGGAAAGCTTTGCACAATTGTTCAGTAATTTAACGAAATGTTCAATTAATGGAATTAATTTTGTGGCCATGCGCTCGCCTTACATATCAATTAAGCAGCGAGAGCCAAAGACCGCCCAGACGCGGCAAACATTTGTCTTCATTAGGCCGGGCCACGATACAAATCAATCTGCCAAATCAAAATGCAACAGCATCTGTGTCTGCGAGAGTATTTCGAGTTGTGGCAGGTAGACAAATGTAAATATCGACTGACCAGGCTGATGTAATGCCACAGATAGGCATTGATTTCTTTTGCCAACTGTGTGGAAAGTCAGCCCAACACAACTACAACGACAACAACAACAACAACAATAACAACAACAAAAGCGAACACAACACATAAACGACATCGGCAAGTGCTGATAGGCAAATCAACAGGTTCAACAGGCGCCGCTGGAAAAACTGGTCATCAGGCGCTCAGAGAGACTCAATCAAAGAAAAACGTAACGAAATGAATTAAATTGATAGCAGAGCTTTAGCGGGCAGGGGGAGGGTGGAGGGAGAAGTTTATCACATTGAATCGCATTGAATTTAATTTAATCAAAACACCGTTAGGCACACACACACACACACAAACACACACACACAGGTGAAGATCAGTATCTGTTATGCTTGTCAGCTTGTCGAGGAATTTCAAAGCAATTAAAACTTGCAGAGCTAAAGAACTTGGCATACATGTAAATAAAAGCACAGCCAGGCACTGATTGATGTTCTCGGCGTTTTCAGCGCCTGTTTAAGTGCAAATCCTACAGATCTTAGATGCTACAAATGCTCTCAGTCATCGATTATAACCAGTCAGCAAACAGACAGACTGACAGACTGCAGTGTCGTCTGGGAGAAACCAAAAACTGGGCAGCTGCTGCTTAGACACCCACTGTTAATACTTTAATGGCGCACAATTGAGGCGGCCCTCTAAGTACATCACTTAAGATACATAGAGATATATCCCAAAAAACGGCAGCTGGCACTTCGACAGAACACCCACGACCCACGACTGGATGAAAATAAAATGCAAGTTGTGCATGTAAATGGCTCGAGTTAAGCACTCACTGATTATCGCTTCATTGAAGACAACATTTTCCTTTCGTTTTCTTTTTATTCTAATAATAATAAGCTTAACCCTTAGGCAATCGAATGGGTTAATCTTGCTATGCGGGTGCCTGTCCTTGATGCGCCTGCGCCTGCCAGTGATGGGTGATTGCTGCTGCTGGAAACAGTGTTCAAGATTAACTTAAGCAACAGCACTTTGCTTACATATTATCTTAGACATCGTGTATACATTGGAAATAATATATTTGCTCAGACTGGAACAGAATCAATCTACGGATGGAACCAAATTAGTTCAGTATTGTCAAAGCTCAAAAGATTAAGCTAGAACATTGGCATAGGTTTAGCGAGCAACACCAATCCATTTATTGCCATTATACAATAACTAAAAGAGAAGCAACACAAAAATACAATTTATTTTGAGTTTATTTAAATTTTACACTGTAATAAACTAAATTATTTGAAGAATAAATCTGCAGAACAAACCCTAATCAAATAAATAGTTACAAACTCCTCTTGTGACCTTTTGGGAGTTGTATTCAAAATTTGCTTTATTAATGTTAATGTCGAAAACTCGCTCAACAGGTAATGGACATAATTAATTATTGCCTGTGTTATCAAATTGTTTCATTCCCGTGACAGTTGGCTTGAGCTTACAAATTTGCATTTCAGCAGTTCATAACAGAAACAATGAGTCCATGCATAAACATTTTTAGTAAACATATTTGATAAATAGCCAATGTTCAAGGTCTGAAAAACACTTTGAATATACTTTGATATACAGGAATGTGCCATTTGTGACGTATGAGCTGACAACGGGCGTAGTTATTGTTGTATTTTCTCGGAGCACCCATAGATCACGGCGTCGTCTGTCGTCTGTCGTCTGACGAGTGGTCGTGCGGTGTTTTGGTTGTGTGGGCGTACGCAGTAGTAGAACAAACTGTCAGAGCTGTCAGAGTCGTTGCAATGGTAATTAGCATAGCACCCCACGTTTGAGGACGGGACAATGCGAACTCCCGTGACATTTGTCAACAATCTGTCCGAAACGAAATGCGCAACTCTGCTCTGTGGCCTGGCCATAAATTTTGATATCTATGCGGAGCAACGCAGCACAATGCCAGTTGCAGTGTGGCTAATATTTAATGGCCATATTCAAAATGGTTTATGGAACCACCAGATCGACTAGCGATATGCGATATCAGTGTGCAAAAGCGCACCACCTTGTGGTCAATTAGTGGGGCACGATTTCAGTGGGCATTTCGTTTATATATACATGGTATAAAAATATATATATTTGTTAAAACTTTATTACTTCTTTTGTTCAGTAACAAATTGTGGTCTTTTCAGCTGGCCACAAACTGGGTCACACGCTTCAGAGGCGCACATTCAACTAAAGTCAAATGAAGTAATCGAAACAAGTTGCAAAATTACTGGCAACAAAACGGGAGGGGGAAAAAAAAAACAGAAAGAAAGGCAGCAAGTACAAGTTAACAAGTTGTACGGCCCCGGGGCTCCACTTTCAATTGTCGCACAGCGGGAAAGGAGAGCTCAGAACCGACTGCGATCCAGAGTCTGAAGTAGTCAGCAATTTTGATGCGACCAAATTGGACGGCTTTTTTCCTCTTAAATTGATTGTCCCCTGTCCACGTGGGTGGGCGACTTTTTCCTTTACTGGGGCCCAAAATGTAGCTGGGCTTCAATTTACAAGTTTGTTGACTTGTCTTATATAAATACCCTTCAAAAGACTTGGTAATTGTGTACAGCATTTAAGGCAGCATTCCTGAGTAGAGCTACACTGATTGAGTTTACCCATTTAGGTCGTAAAAAATAGTCTTATATAATTATTTAATGTCACCTAATAACAGCCGATGAATTGAACAACAAATTTTATATTTAACTTTAAACTTAGAAATACTGTCAAATGATTTTATCCCCGAGTTAAGTCATCTAATTTATCTAATAGATCAGATACTTTATATTTTCTTTCATCAAAATCGTTATATGCACATTTTTTAATAAATGCTTATCTGATTGAATGCAAAAACCATAAATAAAGTAATGAATAATTAGATTATGTAAGTAATCTTAAGGAACTTACACATAATAAAAGATTCGTTCGAAGATTTATGTGAATAAAACATTTTATTTTATATTTCCTGTTTGCGTTGCAAGTGTATCTCTCATTCGCCAATTCTCGTTTAAATGTTCTTTATGATGCCAGTTCCTTACTGGGTCAGTGGTTTTGCCTGGGTTTATCAAGCAGCTTATTATGCAATTGCCCCACTCACATTAAAGCTGGCCATTAAAATCGAACTGGTGTGCAGCTCGAGCAGTTTATCTGCTCCTCAATTAAAGATGTTTGCCCTGGCAATTGACTGGCAAGACATCCATGGCAAGATCGCCTACACACACTCGACGTGTGTGTTGTGTGTTTAGTCCATGTAAATAGTAAAAGGCCGCATTTGGTGTTTGGCAAATTAGCAAGATCATTAAAAACCATAGCATGGCCATAGCCATTGGGCAGCTCTAATCGTCAGTCGATCTGTCGACCTGTCTGTCCATTCGTCTATTAGCCCGCAATCACTAAAGGATGCCATTGAAAACAAACAAGTTGAGCTAGTTGCACGTTGCACGTTGCACGTTGCACGTTGCACGTTGCACGTTACACGCTGAACGCTGAAGATGCTGGCAACCAGCTGGTCTTCTTAGCTCATAAAATGCATTTTTTGCCACAGTCCCACGGAAGCATTTCGCCGCTGTCTGGCGAAAGTGTTTGATCTTAATGGACGAGATCATATTGAGTATTAAGCACTCGACTCATAAAGACTTTGAGTTAGAATTGTGATGAAATTAATGTGGTCATTCATTTGCTAGGCACTTAAAAGCCTCACTTTTAGTCTGCTCATAAAATATGCTAATTAATATGAGTATTTTCAATGCGTGGTTAATTCAAAAGCGCCATTTTGGTAATGCGGAAATTAGTATAATGAAAAATATCAGGAAGTTTAGATCGCTGGGAGTAAAGTAAAGTTTTAGTTCGAATATTGAAATGTAACAAATTTAATAACTTCACTTAAGCGTTTATTTATGTGTAGAGAACTTTTGGAAAATGTATTTTAATTACCTCTCATAACATATAAAATTAAATCATGTTTCATAAGGTTAGTGAAAGTGTTTAACAGTGTTTTGGCTTACAAAGCCCATTTACATTTGATGAAGATGCAATTTGCAGAGCAACTTTGAAAAACGATTACATACGCCACTTGTGCAACACGAGTAATGTTTGCAAATCACAATATTATGATTTATTGTGATCTGTGTGATAAGAACTAACCATTTTGTTTGTAAACATTTGTGCAAATTACTAATAATAATCAAGTGCTGAGCTAAACTTAACTGAAAGCAAAAAAATGTATATGTGTTTTATCATGTGTGGCAGTATGCCGCTGCAAGTTCAAGCACCCACAGTTGCCACAGCAGCTCCCTTGCGCCGCTTGACCCGTTCGGCGGCTCAATCAGCAAACCATTCAGACTTCCTCATTGAATGGCATATCACAAATGTCCATTTGGAAGAGAATTCAACGGTGCCAACTAATTGAAACTCATTGTTCATTTTGACGCGCATCAATTGCCCAGTTACGGTGCCTCCCCAGCTCGAACTATAGTTCCTGGAGAGCCCATGCAATTGACACTTTTCCAATTGCACCTCTAAATAGCAACAACTGAGAGAAAAATAGATAGACTGAGAGAGAGAGAGAGAGAGAGAGAGAGAGAGAGAGAGAGAGAGAGACAAAGAGCCCGCACACACCTTTAGTTTGGTTATGCGGCGGGCGTCAATTAGTTTAAATAAAGCGGCTACATCGGCGAGTCAATGGCCCAGCCATATGCAGACAGTACAAGTCTACACAGCAAGAAATACAGCTTAAATAAAATGCATCGATGTTTTAATTAATAGAATTAACACCAAAATGTCCACTAATTGAATATGCAAAAAGGAAGTACAAATAATGTTATGCAAATGCAAATCACAATTTGAAAGCACAAAAAAAAAAGCTGAGTGTAATTTTGAAACCATTTGAAGCTCAACAATATGCGTGCGTTGAGGTTTAACATTGAATTAAATTACAAATACAAATTAAATAAAAGGAATATATTGAAAGGTAAATTGTTTACCGTGTAATATGTGGATACCCAGTGCTGGAGAGCAGACCTGATACCAGACGCACGTCTCGTCGCGTCTCGTGGCACGCATGCCATTAGAATTTTTGTATACACTGCGAGCACACACACGCGAACGACACACTGTGTGTGTCATCACCTCAATTGGGTACACTTCCTACTTGTAAGATACAAATGTATCTGCAAGATATGCCAGCACTGGCAAGGCGCGCTCCGCCAGCACAGTGCCATTAGGCAAACGCTTAACATTTTTTTTCCCCCTTTTTGTTTTCTTTTTTTTTTTGTCGATTGCGCGACTTTTCACTTTTCCAAAGGAAGTCATTTGGCCGCTTCAGTTAATATTGTGCCCACAACCCGCACGCCCCTCGTTTTCCAAGCCGTACTCTTTATCAGCGCAAATTGCACGCACTTAACCCGCTTCCAGTTGTAGTGTTGTCGTATGTGGATCGGGTTTTCCAGCCTGTACAAAATGTGCCGCCCGACGTTGCCTCAAGCGATGTTTATTGCCATCGGCATGTGTTGCGACGCATATTAAGAGCCGCCAGTGTCCTACGCTTCATGCATCACAAATACATCAAGACTCAAAAACAAGAAGAAAAAAAAGGAAACCCAAAAAAAACAGAACTTTTTTTGCTCTTTTTCTTTTTCTGTTTTTTTTTTTTTTTTTTTGCACAGCATAGATTAGCTTGGCAATTTGTCGATTGCCGTAAACTTGAGCTATTAAGTGCGAACATATCTATGCGTAAGCTGCACTTGCCAAGAGGCGTTTTGGATGCCTAGGTGGGTATACGAGAGAGCTTGATGTGGTGTTTGATGTTTGCCTGGGTGGCTGACTACGGCTACGGCTTTCATTTTAAAACCGGATTCAGACTATGCGCTGTAATTGAAAATTTGTTATTTTGTGCGCGTGTGCGGCTTCCAACTCGCATTGTTGTTGCAGTGAAACGGTCATTAATATATCATTTACCAACCGGCAAATCGTCGCTAATAAATTGCTTCGACTTGCCAAGCAATACTACAAGAGATATGTATGCAAATATGCAATTCTTAACAGGCGGCCGCCACGCAAATAGCCCTGCCACTGGGTGGGTTGTGTTTTGGGAAATGCATGGGAAAACTCAAGGTAGGCGCAGTACATGTTGTCCTTAGTGAGGAAGCTTGTAAGTGGATAACATGTCGTTGGAAAAGTGCTTACCAATAAATAATACAAGGCTTGTAAAAGTGCCTACTCGATATTGAAATTTCGTCAAGATTGGGCGGAAGAGCATTTTCCCTGACTAAATGCACATTTTCATTCGAAAAATATTGCATAATGAAATAATAAATGCAATGGAAAATCACCTGTACAAAATCGTATAAGAAAAATAAATAAAAAAACATCAAAATTTGACGGATTTGTAACAAATTAAATGAAAAGTTTACGCAAAATCGCAGTTGACTAGATTGAATGATGGCTGTGAATTCCTTTCTGTTTTCAGATTGGTTTCGGAGTATATTGGAGTGTATGAAATATGAACCACTTGACCTGGAGTCAACGACAGACATGTTTATATATATGTATATATAAGTTTTACTAACTAAATATTATCGCATAAATTTGAACCCTATGCTCATAAGTTCACCTCTACCCGGAAGATGTACTCAATTTGAGTCTGACGTTTGCTCACGACCCACCCAAACACAAAACACGGAGTCGTATAACAGAGCTCCCTACACCTTTCTAACATCTTTCCAAAAACGGTGCACTAAGCAAAGCAAACACTTTCTATACACACTGAAAACACTGAATTGAGATACTTTACACACACCATTTACTTCATTTTTCTCTCAGTTTTCGTTTCGTTTGATTTGGTTCGCATACCAGCGCGATAATTTTTACCAAACGATATTTGTATATACACATATACGTACTCCCCATACCAGCACGTTCATGGTCATTCGAGTCGTAAATCTAGTGGCCGAGACACACGTCTCGCCCAAGCCAAAATAACAGAAAACTGAAACTGAGACTCGGGAAAATTTGGGTTAGCCGCGGAGAGCTCATGAAACTCGAGTGGAAAATCGGCCAACATCACAGAGAGCAACAAGTGGTAAAAACAGACAAAACATGGCCACCTACAAGTCTTGGCCAGCAATGCACAACTGGATCAATTCATTAAGCCAATTTGCATTGCCCAGCTAAAAGTTGTTCAAGTTGCTGTTGTTGTTGTTGTTTTGTTTGTTGTTGCTCTTTTTGTGTTTTGGTAACTGAGAGGCTGCAACGTGTTTCGAAATTCGTGCAAATTATGCGATTAGCTTACACGACGATTGGACCAGAGTGGCCGTCGCTAAAATGTCAATATTAATCAAAATGCAAGTGTTTCGGCTAATTCACTCAATTGATAAAATACCTCACTATATACCATATTACTCAGCTTTTGGGCATTCGACTAATTTATGACTCATTGCCCAATAATTTGAGCTGAAGAAATTTCACTGCGTGCACTGGCGCCGGGCATTTCCCCATGCTCAAGTGTACCTTATGTACCTGCCCAGTCATAAATATCATATCGGACAGAAAGGGGAAGCTATCTTTTGATTGTTCATATTGACACACATAGTACATTGTAGTCGAAATTGTGTCAGGCTATCGTGTGTAGTGCCGGGGATTATAAATTAATTGAACTCTAATTGGCAATCGCGTGCGCTATCGTAAATTTATAAAGAAACCAGCACGAAATGCTCTCTCTCCATGGTACAACGAACTTTGGATGCTTTTTAGATAAGGTTTTTTTTTTGCTGTATTCCTTACCAAAGTTCACCATATTGAGCAATAACGTGGCATATTTGTATTTATATTTCTGACTTCATCAGATTGATTAAGATTGGTTCTAAATATTTCATTTCTTCTGATTGTTCTAATTGGATTTTTTCTGGGTTTCCTTCAAAGTTGCGAACAATTTTGAATCATTTTACATTTGAATTATGTTTTATTTTATTTTTTATATGAATCCCTTTTAATAGTAACTTTTTTATGGCAGCTCATAGCTTAACTTTTTTATGGCAGTCAATAAATGTCGCAAAAGAGTCAGCAACGGATCAAAACATATTTATTGAAGGGTATAATTAATATTTTAAAAGAGTTAGAAGAGGATTAAAATACATTATAATCAAAGCACTGATAAGCTATCTTGTCAGCTAATCTAGAAGTTCTATTTATGCTACTGTGCATTTTACAAATAAATCTTAAAAGATATTATCCTCTTTACTAACTAACTAATTGCACTTAATAAAAATTAATAAAATCAATTCGCACTTCTAGCAGGTAAATTATCTTCGATTACAAATCGCGCATACGCCGCATTGGCCAATCCGACTTCGCTCCAATTTATGTTTAAAAAACTTATTTAGCGTGCTGTTCAGCATTTAATGTTTATACAATAAATTTTCGATTTCAGTAGTTGTGGTTGCTGTTCGATTTTCTTGTAGTTTCGGTTTCTGTGTCAATGTTTTTGCCACTGGGCAGTGGTCAAAATGTGACTGGCTGCTGGTTTTTTGGACTGGGGTGAAAATGAATTGCTCGTAAAAATGCTTGTAAAACAACGAAAACGACAACGAAACAACAACAACAACAACACAAGAGACAGCAGCCAGCAGCTTGGCAACAACTGCGTGCAAAATATCATTAATCAAGATAATTTATATAGGCTGGTCAGCTTCATAAATATTTCGATCCAGCCGGGTAGGCTTACAAATTTTATACGAACTTTGCGCATGACTTACCATTCTTTTCAATGAAGTTACTTGTTTTTTTTTTTTTTTTCTTTTTCTTCAAAGTAACCCACTCGGCCATAAAATAAGTCAGTGGTCCTCATATTGTGGGTGACTACATGACTTGTGTCTTGCCAGATCGTTTTAATGGCCTAGACCTTTTACGTAATCAAAAAGCAAAATATAAAAAAAGAAGAAAAAAAACAAAAAAACACTTGAGCAATTTCAAAGCGTTCAGTTCATTGCCACCAGTACTAAAAATAGCATTGCCGGAAAACTTTTGCAGAGCGCCAGACACGCAGAGGAACGCGAAAAACCGACCGCCAACGCCAACTATATAAATCCATTTGACATATTGCGTTGTCCGTTCTCAGTTTCAGTCACTATACACTATACATAATCTTATCTATCTAAAACAAAACACTTTCACAGCAGTCCCATGCTGTCCCTATCCTACATAAATCACACTCACACAAGATGCGACAATGTGATGAGCCGTCTAGCTGACAATGGCACATCAAGTGGTGCAGCATCAGCACCACCTACGTAAATCGTCAGTGTCAGTGGCTACCAGCTACCTCATTCGACTATCCCAAAAATTTGGAAACTATATCTAACGTAAGAGCTTCATTTTCAAGCAACTTTACTATTAATGTATCTGGATACAGCTGGTGACGCATGGACGGGAAATATTTTTGGAACAAATTTTAATTTATTATAGTTTGTACAGAAACTGATCGAATAATTCGCTGGGCTATCAACAAAATGTCTCATAAGATTTATTAACTCGAGCAAGAAGTTCATTTGTAAAAATTAATTTCGTTCATATTTGCTACTCAAAATTCGTAAATATAAATATAAATATAAATATATATATATTTATATTTATAATGATGTAACAGCTACAAATTTTCATTTAAGATGCAAATGAAGATATTTATATATCTTGTGACGTAATAGCTCAAAATGTTCACTTTGAGCAATTTCAAATCTGTTTTGTTATATCTAGATACATTTTTATGAGTATCTTGTGAAGTGGCAGCTCGCATGTAAGTTAATTTATTGTATTATATGCTGAAAATGATATAATAGCTTTTAGGCTCTGTTGAACATACTACGTTGCCTTCTTTTGTGTTGGTGATGTTGTGTTGAAATTCCCTTGAATAGCCCTTAAGCAAATGATTACAATATTAATCATGATAATACTCTGGGGAGGGATTCACACAGTTTATGCAATTTGTCTGCGCCGGAATGTGCGTGTGTATGTGTATTTGTGTGTGTATCTGTTTGATGTCCAGCAGTTTTGGAAAGTTCTTAGAGCTATAATTTACATGCTTATGCTCTGGGGCTATAAAAATAAAAATAATATTGTAATCGAACGGGAACAAAGCAAACATTTGTTGCCTGCTGCTCTTTGACACTTATGGGCCAAATATTTTGGTGGACTGCCTGAAAACAGTGTCTTTGATTTAAAAAAAAAGTAAATAAAATCAAAAATGTCAAAAAGAGTTGTACATATAGGCTTATAGTGGTATAAGCTAAAAGCAATTAACACACAAGCCAAAAGGCGAGTGACAGTGAAAGTAACTGAAGACCACAACTCAAATCGATGCAAGTGTCTGACAACAACAGCAACAACTTCATCAACTCGCTGAAGACGTGCCGTAAATTAAGTTATCAAAAAAAGTCTGTCGGAAGCTTTTAGCATCTACGTTGCTCAAAAGAAAACAGCTTCATCGTATGTATATAGTCAGAGGCCACTTCAGTTAACTTCAGTTAACTTCACACCTCGCAACATGCACCACGCACTAAATCAGTCGCATAATTGCCCCCAGACGCAGCTGCAGTCATAGCCGGGATCCGCCAAGTACAGGTACTGCCACTCTCATATATCATTATGAAAATATGCACGCCCCAGCACATTGCAAAAGGGTTACGGGAGGATCTGGTCTGCGCTCTTTGTGGCAGTGTGGCAGTCACCGTTAGTCGCATCAACTACAGCCCACAGTTGCCACTGCAACTTGAATGAAGTTGACTTTTAGAGGTCAACTGCTTGCTGAACTTGTGGAAAATTCGTGAAAATTTCGACAATTTTCTATAATTTGTTGCCAGCAAATGTGGCACTAAGCACTTGACGGGCTTTCCAAATTGTAGGTTTCTGTAGTTGACAGTCTTATCGAGGCGAGAGAACCAACAGTTGTACTAATTGCTGATAAACTCACAGCTCCACAGAAGTTAAGAGTGCGTAAAATGCGTGATTTCAGTATGAAAGCTCATAAAAAACTCACCAACTTCACGCAATAAATACAGCATTTGCTATGAGAAAGTGGTTAAGTGGTGCTGGCTGCCATCTAAATATTGGGCAATTGCAGCACCATAAAAATCATTTTCGGCCGTCTTACACAAAAAAAAAAAAATAGCTCTTTTTTTTGGCCCGAAAAACACTTTTGGGTCTAAATCTTATCGTATTATCGCGCTTGAAGCATGCGCATGAAATCAAATTAACACCCAAACTGCAGCCAAACAACAACAACATAAATTGTGTATCAGTACACAACAACAACAACAACAACAGCAACAACATGCATACACACCACATCTACACTATCAATGTGGCATCGGTGTGGCTGATGTCTCAATGACGATGCTTGCGCGCGATAATAAAACGCGCGCAAACCGGACGCAATGCTTGTTGCCACTTGTACAACAAGTTTTCGATTTTTTTGTTGCTTTTTTTTTTGGCTGCTGCTTTTGTTATCAGTCTTGCAAATTGCCGCTGTATAAAGGAAGCCAAAAAGCAACATAAGCTCAATGAAAATAAAGCTGTAAATTAATTTGGACAACAAGTGGCGATAGGCCGATTGTTGATGGCAAAAAACAAAAAACCAAAATTAAAAGACATGCCGCCCGGTTATGCAAATGGGCGGTTTTGGTCGCTGACTCATGGGTAGGCAGCTAATCAGGTCGCTCAGTACATTAAAACAAGATTTATGCCAACAATTCACTCACACTCACAAGCCTCACAGGCACCTATAGCACAGCATAAATTTATATGGCAAATAATACAATAGATTTTTCTTTTGGGCGCCCGACACAACAGCAGATTGCCAAATCAAGTGTCTGACTTAATGATGCTCAACATAAACAGCTCTGCTACAAATAGTTTTGTTAAATTTTTTTCGTAAATTTTTCAACTTTTCTCCGTATTTTTTCGTGTTTTCTTTTTTTTTTTTTGCATCACCCCTTTCAAAACTTGAGGCATCTTACGCAGCTTTTTGCGTTTGAAACACACATACAACATCATCTTTTTTATGAGAACTTTCAACTTGTGGGCGTTGCTGGGTGAGTGGGCGTGTGCGTAGCACGCATATATGTGAGAATGTGTGTACAAATGTTTGTATGTTTGCAGGTATTTCAAATATTAAGTATTACTGCGTATCCACATTATTTTATTTGCTTGTTTATGTCGAACAAAAAACCTAAACAACATTTTGGTTTAGCTGCTTGAAGGGGGGAATCTTTGAGCAACGGGGCGTCTGCTTTGAAGATCATCTAGACAGCCCGTTGCACATAAGGTCAAAGTTACACTCGTAAACATAAACTAAATTTAGCTAACGAGTTTGAACTACATTTGAAAATGTATCGACTGCATGTATACCGAATTAGCTATTTCTGTATGTTGTACATAAATATTTAAAACAACAATTTAAAAAAGTAAATATAAAAGACATTTTCATTTTAAGTAATACTCCAAAACAATTTCAAAACTTTAAAATTTATATTTATTTTTCAATTCTAAAATAGTTTTTATACTGACATAAATGTATCGTCACTATACATTCAGTAATACTTATTTTCTTTTGAAAACGATTCCACAACATTTAAATTACATGCTTATGCTATTTGATTACATTTATTTTGAAACATAAAAGAGTTTTTTTACTGATCAAAATATATCTTCAGTTTACTTTAATAAGAGAAATCTACATTTTTCAAGTCTAAAATAGTTTTTATATACTGATATAAATGTATCGTCACTATACATTCAGTAATACTTATTTGCCTTTGAAAACGATTCAACAACTTTCAAATAACATGCTTTTGCTATTTATATATATATATATTTTGAAATCTAAAACATATTTTATGGACCATCCGACTCTGTCTCTCCCTTAACCCAGTCAGCTAGCAGTATTTGTGTGATATATTATGGATATATTATGGATTATTCAAAAGTAAGTACTCACTGTAATCACTCTGCTCGTCCTGTGTGCCATTTACAGTGCCATCTGGCAGCAGTTGTAGAAAGCGATTCTTAATATATATCTGTACAATTCTCTTCTTTTCTTCCGTAACGGGGTTGGTTGAACGTTCGTTGCGATCCAAGCTGCTGGGATTATTGTTGTTCTTGTTGTTATTGTTGTTGCTGCTGCTGCTGCTGCTGCTGCTGTTTATGTTGGGATTGTTGTTGTTACTGCTATTTATGGGTAGATTATTTCTAGAGTTATTCAGTCTTTTCGATTTCGAACCAATGAAATTGCTGTTGTTATTGTTATAGTTACTGTTGCTGTTGCTGTTGCCAGCAGTAGCAGTAGCAACAGGCGATTGTTGCTGATGCCTGTGATGCAATTGCTGATGATGCAGATGCTGATTCTGATGTCTAATACTGCGCTCAGTGCGTGAAAGTATCGCTAAATGTTCACGCGGCGCCACCGAGAAGACAAAGCCCAAGGGATCTGACTGTTGAAGCTCATCTGCAATAGTTGCTGTGCTGCTGCTGTCGACGGGTGTTGGGGTTGTTGTTGTTGATGTTGATGTTGTTGTTGTTGTTGGTGTGGTTGTGGTTGTCATTGTTGATGTATTCGTGTTAATGGCAGTTGGTTGAATTATTGTGTTTAACGTTCGCATATTAAATTCAGCACTAATACTTTGATTTTGATCTATACTATGTTCACTCTTCAGCACTACGAGACGACTATTACGACTATGATCACTTTGTATATAACTATTACTATTAGTATGCAATTGATAATTGCTATTGTTGATGCTACTGTTATTGATATAACTAGTATTATTCATATTTGTATTGTTTGTCTCTTGGTTCGAAGTCGTCCTTAGCTCTGGCATGGCAAACACCACATCCGACCAGGCTATGATAATCGAAAGGAGGGCGCCCAGCAGCGCCAGGGCCCTCCAATCCAATCGCAGGTTTCTTCGCATGTAAGATCACAACTGCAGTTTCACAAGAGTCTTGGCGCTGTTGTTATTTTCAAGTACAGCTTGCTGCAGCTTTACTTTTTTTCTTTTTGTTTATAAAATTGTTATTGTTGCACTGTTGCTGTTGGGCACCGCCCCCTCAGTTTGTCAGTTGTTGCTGGGCGTGCGACACGCCCTTAAATATCGTTGAAACATATGTACGCCCCGTTACAAAACAAAAACAAATCTTTACTTTCGATTCGTTGTTTTTTTTTTGTGTATTTTCTTGTATTCGCTTTTATGAAAGAGTTCTTTGTGTTCCAGTTAAAATTCGCCGCTTTCTGGCAAGAAATTAGGTTATCATATCGTAGACTTGTTCAACACTTTTCAATTTCATAGCTTGCCCGTCCTTCTGCTGTTGCTGTTCGTATTGCTGTTGTGCATCTTCATCTTCGTCTTCCCCGCTGATAATGCATCTTATCAACTCTACTGACTTCCTTGTCATGTCAGAGCAGTAAATCAGAAGTACTTGAAGCCCTCTAATCAAGGAACGCAGCTGCTGTTTGCTGGTTGTTTAGGTTCGTGGTTGCAACAATATCATATCTCAGTATCAAGGCTGTAAAAAGAGGTAAGTAGATATTAATTTTGGATTAATGATGGATTCCCTTCGTTGCAGACATATCGGAACTTTCCGATTTACTTAACAAATTAATTGCATATATAAAAAATATATTTAAAATAATTCTTTCAGTTTTCTCACAGGTCGTAGAGCATCATCATCTCCACACATTGCTCATGTAATTTTTTTGAATTTCCAATAATGTGTCATTTACTTTTCAACTTCCATCTATTTTGTATTTATCTTTATCTTTAGCACTCATGTTCCAGCTATTTTACCACCTGCCTTATATACATATATTTATTTATATATACATATATACATATGTTGCCCCACTGTCTGTCATATGACATTTTAAATGTATGTATCTGGCAGCTCTGTTCACACTCAAAAGTTATTGCTGATTCGAATTGGCTTTGAAAATTCCAACGATAGCATTTGAGATTAGTCGAATTGTATATAAATTCTTCAGTCTAAGCACTTTTATGCGCAATTTTGACATTTAATTAGTGTTCGGCTATATTAAGCGAACGCCTGACTACGTCGGCAAAGTGGCACATTTTATTTTTGGCAGCGCCTATCAGCGAACACAGGCAGCAAGCGCTTCGAAAAGATACAATTGTATCTATGGGCTCGTCAAGTGGTGAGAGGGTTACATAAAACTCTCCCAAAAGGGAGACCGGGCTGCTTAGGCAGTTATGCAAAAAACTCGGTGAAAATATCGAAACATCGAAATTGACTTTCCCTCAATCCAACACAAAAAGAGAAAGAGATCGAGAGAGATACAGAGATAGAGAGAGAGAGAGAGAGAAAGAGAGAGTAAAATGAAAACAAATTTGAAAATGAAGCCATGCAAGGGAAAAACTGAAGAGGCAGCGCGACTGGTGAATTGTTTAAAAATAAATGTGGCAACAAAAACAATTCGCAAATAAAACTGTGTCGAATTTGAAAATAATCACACACTAACTGCAGCAGCCTCAGCGACAAGTGTATCTATGAGGTGCACGATCAGGAAGTGGCGCAGGGCGTGCAACGGGGGGGCGGCTGAGTGGCGTTGTCGTAGGCTGACTTTTTGGCACGTGTTCAGATGCCTACGCAGCCAGCAGCCAGCAGCAGCAGCAGCAGCGAGAAACGGTAGCTGCATTTTTTATGCAACGTTTAAGTGCATCTCCGTTTTAATTACAATAAACAACAAAAATGCAATTTCAGCAAGCTAAAATATATAACAGACAACTCATAAGTTCGTCTAACCATTTATTTTGTCTGTCTGGGCCAAATTTCAGGCACCAACTTGTTAATTGCTTTCCGTTGCTGCGTCGTTGCACTGCAGATAATCAGTACACTCACACGCACACATGCAAACAACTCCTCACCCACCGCTCGCACCACTCGCACCACTTATGCAATGCCAAAGTCGTCGAAATTCAAATATTTTGTCGCAGCCACGCGAGCGCGTTTAAAAACGCCCATAAAACGCATACAGTTGCAACTGCTGAAAAAGATGTCCAAAAATAAAAAACAAAAAACAAACGGCATTCGCATGCCAACGAAGTTACACACATATTTGAAGCCAGAGCTGAAAAAAACACAGATCGGCTCTTGGCTTACAAAATAACTGTTTCTACATTACAAAAACGTATAGAAACTTAACCAAATTAATTAAGTTAACGGAACGCAAATAAGAATGTAATATTATGTTTTAAGAATGATTTGCAACTTTGAGAATTTGGAGATTTTTGAGAATCTTTCTAGAACTGTTTTGTGAGTTGTAAGAAAATGCCACTTGGCTTGTAAACAAGAACCTTATGGGCATTTAATACATGCATAACCCTTTACCAAGTCGGCTTGACTTTTTTATGCCTTTCACCCAACGGAAAACAACAGATGCCAAAACGCGGGCCCAGCAGCAGGCCAAAATGTATGCCAAGCGACGCCAAAAGTTTCATTCTTGTTGTTGTTTAAGCTGCCAGTTTGGTAGAATTTATGTTAAATATTCTGTAAGGGCATCAAAAGGTCCCAGCCGCAGCGGCCGCAACTGCAACAACAACAACAACAATAAAGGTACAACATAATAAAAAACAAATAACAAAAACTCAAAAAATAAAGCCTAAAGAAAACTATTTAGGGACAAGCGACACATGTGTGCCAAGTTGTAAAAAACCAAATAACCAAAAATAGCTAAAAAAAAAATATATATATATATATATATCTGTCGAAAAAAGAAGAGAAAAAGTTGTATGTAGATTGTAAATAAGGTAACACCTAGCAGTCGCGACGCGTCAGCCACAACACACAACTGAAATGTATCTTTTAATGATCGCAGTTCCGTTTTAGCTCGCCTCACGCTCAATTCACAAGTTCACAAGGCCCGGAGGCGTATAATCAACAAATTATGAAGAGCATAAAACATAGTGCGTAAAATAATGATGGGCAGGTCATATCATTTGATGCCAAGGAGCTGTGCCACTTGTGTGGCAGCCTAATAACAGTTATTGTTCGGCCACCCAAATTACCCTCACTGAGCACCATCGCCGCCCTCCTATCCAAAGCCAACCCAAAACATTACTCGCCCAATTGAGAAAGCGAAAGTTTTTTGTTTTTTAGTTTTGATAAGCAAAGCCAAATCTTATCACATTTATTGCCAACCTCCTACTCCTCCTCCTCCTACTACTTCAAACAACAAAGACGACACTCCCCTTGGCGTATTTACATAACCCAAATTCTTGGCGCTGGCTTGCGGCAGCTTTAATCAAATTTATGTTCAAATAGTAGTTAAATAAAGGCAAAAAAAAATAATGATAATAATAATAAAATAGTATACAATTCAGCTGCTGACAAGCAAAAATTTGAGTAACAAGAAAAGTGTGACAAAAGCTTTTAATTCGCAAGCACACAAAAAAAAATCAAATCGTTTTACAATTTTTTTGTGGAATTTTTTTTCAGTAAAGTAGAAATAGTTTTGTTATCAATAATGTCCATTTATTGGGTAACTTACAACATTTCATATCATTCCAACTTTTAATATATAAATTAACCAAACTCATCTCATTTCAAATTTTAATTTATAGTTTAAGCAAATTCATCTTAATCACACGCTTAACAACAATTTGCCACAGGCCAGTGTCAAGAACACTTTACAAATCACTTATTTAAAAGATAAGGGTAAACTATAAAATCGACCGGGTTATACTCTAGAGACAATTCTTGCATATTCAAGCAAAATTCAGTTTGCAGAGGTTTAATTGATTACTGAAAGCGCGCCAAACTGTCGCGAATTGAGTGCCCCAAAATCTATACACTTCAAGTGGATGAGATATTTGTTTTTGTTGTTTGTGTTCCAGAGGGATTCGCATTGATGGATGGGTCTACTAGGTCTACTAGGTCTGACAGTATTTTTTGAGAAAGTATCGCCACGGATCGTTGAGGCAAACTGGTCGGCAATAAATCTGAAAAAAATGCGCAACTTAATTAGTCCACGTCAGAGGCGACTCGAATTGGGAAACAACAACACCGGCCATAGGCAGAGCGAGCCCCTCTTCTTCAACATTTATCACCTAAGCAAAATTTAAAATTCAAATTAGATTGTTTGGCATTTGTGTTTGTTGCGAACGCCGGTTGGTGCTATTTGTATGCAAATTATTTACATACCTACTTAGCTGTTTATATTACATTAATATGAGCAGCAGAATATAATTATTTATATATATATATATATATATATATATATATATATATATATATGTATATAAATTTATATTTATTACACTCTATTAATATAGATATATATATATATCAGAAAATAACGGAAGACTGCTTCGTTGAATATTCGAAAATTATGCCTTTGTTTTTTATTTTAATTATTGTATTGTATTTTTTATTGTATATTTTTGTTCAAATGCGTATAGTTGTTTGTTGTATTCGTTTTAATGTTGTTTTCATCTCATTTGGCGTCATTAATATAATTTATTTTGTTTTTAATGAAATTACTTTATTCAAATAATCAAATAAGAAACGAGTTTAATCTACAACAATTCCTGTCCTATAAAAAATAAAAAACGAAAAGGCTGCTATATAATATTTATGTAAAAGTCTTTTGGATTTCAGACAATATATTTTGTGAATTATTATTATAGTATAGAAATATTATTCATCCTTCAAAAATAATAAGTTTCAGCTTACATTCCATTTAAATAGTTTCCTTCAAAGTACCCCTCAAATAATACATTTTCCTACATTTTTTCACCATATTTCAAGCTATACTTTGTTATGTTTTGCATACTTAAACGATTTACTTCATTCTAAGATTTCTTAACCAAAAGTTCCATATCCATATGTATCCATTCATTGCCTTGTCTCACCACAATTTCAATTTGGTAATGCAACTCGTTGAAGCACACCAAACCGCAGAACCCAATTACTTTATGCTTTATGTGCGAATTATTCATTTTGCTTGCTCGTCTTCTTCTTTTTATTATGGTTACACTTTTTGCTCAACACTTGCTGGGTATTTGGCTAGTTGTTCGTATTTCGATTACTTTGCGAACCAATAAAAATAAATTGCCCAAACAAATCTCGCCGAACAAATAAACAAAGTCATGTTAATAGCGTGTTGTAAGAATATTTCGGGGCAATATTTATTTGACGCCCTTTCCATTTCAGCTAAAAATATTTCTGATTGGTGGCTGCATCCCCTGTAAGTTAAGAAAGTGTATACAAATAGTTGGCAGAAAATTGTGCATGTAATAAAAATTTGTTTAAAATTAAGATAAATATAAGCAAAATATTTTATGCACATATAATAAAATTGAAAATTAACAAAGCAAATTTAGCCAGTCGAGCACTTTCACTATTAAATTATCAAAACATAATAAATATATATCTCACATGGTCTTAGACTAATTTAGGCATTGCGTTCACTTGGCTTGTGATTTTGGCTCAACGTCACACAAGTCACAAGATTGAAGGTGAAATATTTAACGGCAGGCATTTATATAAGTAATAAGTGCTTAGGCTGTGATTGATGTATAGTGTATTTTGTTGACACCAGCTGACTCTAGATAAATGTCTATTTGAATGCAAACAACAAGATATTAAGATGCATTCGCCTATAGATATTGTCGCTGCCAAGTGAAAAATATCTACACAAACATAAATACATATACATTGTATGTGTATATATCTATGAGGAGCTCTGTTTCTGTTCTATCTCACGGCAATTGTCGATTTCAATGAGATGCGTTTGTCAAAAACTCGCGTGTTTACAAAACAATTAATTTTCTTTGGAAAAACAAGAAGAGAACAAAAATGAAAAAGATACCGAAACATAACTCAAACAAAAGGCAGCAGCGGCACTAATCGATGTGCACTTCATTTGTATAGAAACACACACAAAAACAACAAGTACAACAACAAGTGCATCAGATACGTACTTGAGAGCATAATGTTAGATGCTACCGAGTATTTTAGAATGTAACGGAACGGAACCAGACTGGAAACAGAGTTGAGATGAAATGAGATGAGATGAAAAAAAAAAAAAAGTGCTGCTCGCTTTTGTGTAATCGATTTGATCCGGAAGCAATTGGGCCGCCGCGCTTCTGTCGACGTCGACGGCGACGGCGACGCCGCTATGCGCTGAAAACTCAACTATTTTAAATATTTAGTGCACGAGAAAAGCGAGGGCAAAGCCACAATTGCAAACGGCAAACGAGTCACACGCGCTGCTCGCTGCTGCTAACCACAAAGCAAATATCGATGCCTAATCTATTGACAAGTGTATCTGAAAGATACTTTGTTTTTTTTGCGCGCGTGCAGTTAAGGTTTACATGTTAAAAGCTTACGTTTTGCGATACTTTCCATTTGCAGGTTTCAATGTTGAAAGAACTATATGCAGATTCTAAAAGATAGCAATCTATCTGCAGTTGTCTATGCCCTGGAAGCCAGAAAGCTCTTTTGGTTTCCAGAAATATTTTCTAAATTTACCAAAGAAATTTCTGAAAATTAAAAACGCTCACCTTAAACAGAGACATTCCCCAAAATGCGGTGTTTTGTTCTACGGTTCGGAAACATTTTCGACGAATTATATTATTTATAAGTGGAAATTTAATAGAAATATATAAAGTGTTTTAAAAATAATCTTCTACCCAAATATAATATATATATCTATAGGCCCCAAAAGTATATGTTTCTATTGCTCTTTAAAGTTTTCGAAAACAACCTCTTATGACATTGTCTATGTGCTCTGAAGCTGTCAACACAATTATCTGCATATCTATAAAACTTTAACGAACAACAATTAATGTTACACATTTTGCGACTCCCGCACAATTTCACACACTTGATGTAGTCTTATTAAAAGTCACGCACTTTACGAGAAAAATTGCAAAATAATGTGAAAAAAATCAAAGACAACACGACGTATTAGTAATGTGAAAAGAGACAGCAACAACAAACACAAATTACGTCTAGGATATTTTTAAAATGCGTCAAACAACCAAAAAATGGTGAGAAAAATGCGCGACAATTTTCTCAGCTTTCTGTTGTCTTATTTCATTTTAACTTGTCTTTTTAGTACCTAAAGTTAGGCAAATGGCTGTTTGTGTTGGTTGTGTCTCTTGCCAAATGTGTGCCGCACATAATGTGGTCTAGTGTTCACGCTTCGTTAATAAAAAACACTGCATTTTTTTGCTGCAACGTTTTGTGGCAGTTGCCCCCCCCTCCTCACACACACATACATGCACACTCTCGCCTCTATCTGTTGCTGTTGCCAAAGGGGCGACAATATTTGCGCCACTTTTAGCTAAGTACTTTACACTATTTACGCATGGCCATATAACTATGCGTGAGATAAGCATTATCACTCCGTCACTTTCCCGGGGTCCCGCTTTTTCCTTGATAGTACTGTATATATGATGGTTGTATATATTCCTATATTCCAATCGTTGTTATTGTATTTTTGCATAGCACGCCATGCCAATCAATCAAGCATTAAGCAATGACGAAATGTGTCAAAGTGCAGATGAGAATATTGCCTAACCGAATAATAAAAATTAGACTCAACTACAATTCACTATAAAGACAAGTGCGAGTGCTTTGGTCAGGAGAGCTCGACTATGAAATACCTTAACCTATGAAAAATCGTACACTTTCAAAAATACGATTACATTCATTGAATGTGTATTTCCAAAGAGTATTTCCTTAACCACTTCTGGGTCTATCTTAGTGACCATTACATATTCTTGATATATTTGAAATCTATATCTTATAAATTTTGGGTTTTTTGTTATCGGAAATCGATTTTCATCGATGTGGAGGCAACAGAAGATGAACAGACTGACAGACAGATCGACTTGGTAAATATACCTTATGTGATCGTCGATAATTCTTGTCTCTGTCTATAGTTTTGAAGAACTCCATTATACCCTCTTTTACTAAATTTAGTAGGTTATTGGTATACAAAAATTATATAGACATTTGTAGTTGCATAAAAAGTTAGCCTGATAATCGTGCCATGTAGAAAGAAAACAACTCCAACGAACTGCTCCCTGGGGTCCAAAACATTGGGTTTTTACGACTATATAAACAGCGGCTATCAAAATTCAAAGTCGAATACAATTTATTGAATTTTTCTTGCAACTACAACAAACTAGTTGTTGTTTCAGTTTTATTGTTTGCCCCCTTGACGTAACGAACCGCAGCAATAGTTGTAGATTATTATTTTATTTTTACTTTTTTTGTTTGTTTTAAATTATTCTACTTAAATTTAGCATTTAACAATGTTCGGTGCAGCCCGTATTTGCATATTTGATTGAATAAAAGATTTATGTTATTTGAAAGATATTTTCCATTTGTCGTAAAACTTAAAAACCGTCTGATTATGCGAAATATCATCAGCGTTATCGATGTCTGTTTAATGGTTGTGTGCGCGTCATGTGATTAGCAGTTGTTGAACCCAACGCACACAGTCGCAGCTCATTTGACGTAACACAAACGCAAATTCGCATGTGAACATAGATTAAGGTAGAAATGCAGAAAGAGATATAGCGCCAGTTGAGCTTAGATAAGCAGCACAATGCTGAAAATGTTATATAACAGCAGCATGGAACAGAAGACCAGCAATAAGTGGAACAAAGAATTGTTTGAAATCATTTTAGATTAGAGAATCGTTCGTTCCGCGTAATAAAAGCTACGCATGTCTTCACTCAGATACAGCTTCTGTGCGAGATGGAATGCTTTTTTTTGCAAAAAAATTAAGGAAAATAAAAAGAAAGAAAAACTATAAATAAGTAAGTGAGAGCTGCGCAACGCAAATAAAATTTAATTTTTTACGAATTTCACTTTCATGGTTGCGAATACCTTGAAGGTTGTTGAATTCACAAACCACAAAATAATAAAATATTCATTTAATTTTATATATATGTATTTATTATTGAATTAATGGAAAATTACTGCATATGCGCATTTAGCAGGTGACTTCTTTTAATGCAAAATGAAAATTGGACGAAACCAATTAGAACAATTATTAGCCACTGCATCCTGCTGTTGGATTAGAATTAGACTAACGATTCAATCTTTGGGTTTGTTGTTTTGCTTGCTTTTGCCAAATAATATTTCCTTGTGGTTGTTTTGCTCGGCAGGCGTTAAAATCTAATCAAAATATTAACTGAAATTTACGGTAATTAGCAGCTAGCTAATATGTTGTATGCCTTTGCCAATTTCGAGATGTGAATATTATTATTATTTGCTTAGCGGTAGCGAGAGTTTTCAGTGTTAATCCAAGAAGCCATTGACTTGGTTGATGTTTATTTGCCTTTGCAGTGATGAAATTTGAAATCGTAAATAATGCCCAGCAATCAACATATTCATTAGATTTTCATATTTGCATATATATTTATTAAAAATATACCCTTAACATTTTCGTCTTCTTTTTTTCTTTTTTTTTTTTTGCTTTCGGCTGACTGCCAAGTTCATAGTATTTCAATTTGTTTTAAATGCCAAGAAATGTGAACAACATATTTCATACAGAACAACATTTAAAATGCATTGCCCCACTGAACTTAATCCAGACATTTAACCACTTATTAAGATTTGAAATTTTTCAGCAACAATGGCGAAATATTTCAGAAAAATACAACAAAAATTCGAATCCAAGGAGAACTTTTTAAATAATAAAAGTTTAGACAAACAGAAACACAAAAAAATATTGTAAAAGAAAATGTAAGCAATGTTTTGTAAAAAAAAAAAAAAAAAAAAAAAAAACGAACATAAAACTTATGTAACGAAAATTTATTATGTGGTTTTTAACTTTGAACTAAGATTTACGCACCTTTTTCGTAATTTTTTTTTGTAATTTTCCTGAAGTCGTTTTAGGTTGTTTTTGTTATCTTTGTGTTGGCTGCACTTTAGCACATCTTAAAAAATTTTAGAAAATTGATTGCAGCAAGAATTCAAGATTTTATTTTTACACGTTAACACAACACTTTATTATTATTTATTATTTTTTAAATAATTATTATTTATTTTATTGGCGATTTTCAAATATTTATGGCCATTCTTTTCAATGGTTTGACACGTTTCTTGCCAATTCGATTTGTTACAACTTTTATAGAGCACACAAGAATTTGTTGGGCAAATGTGTAGAATTGTGTGAGCAACGACGTCAACGGCGCCGATTTCGAAACTAATCCCGAGCATTGACCGGCACGGCCCACTCTTAAGATGCTCTATAGATAATATTTAGTAGTTGCTTAGTGTTAGCACCATTTGCACAAATCTTTTCTTTTTTATTATTATATTTTTTTTTGCTTTTTCCGTTTTTTTTTCCACAAAGTTTTGTGGGTGAAAACTATATGAAATAAGCCGGAACAACGATTTCAAGAATCACGATCGACGCGACGCGACGACAACGTCCTAATTCAACAACCAAAGAAAAACAGTTCGATTTCGATAAAAATGAAAATGCCGACGGCGCAGTCAGCGGACCATCCGCTTAGCATGTGTTGTCAAACCGTTTGCCAGCGAGTGACTAAAATAAGATTTCATTCAAACGTGCGCGTTGCCATTCGGCCCTGTTCAGCCGATGCTTCGTGCGTGCTCGTGCCCCCGTTCGGGTTGTTAGCTTGAGATTTGATGCAGTGGCTCGACATTTACCTGTGATGCTGCATGTAGAGTGTATCCAGGCGTTAGCTTAGAATCTGATAACTTCTTCATTTGTACTGCAAAAGTTTGTTTAGCTTATATTTGAATACTGCTGTAGGCTCGACTTCAGTTAGGACCACATTGTTCTTAGAATTGTGTACATTTTTAACTTTATTATTCAAGCTGAGTAATAAGAATTTCTAGAAATTTGTTGCTGAATTTCATTAAGGTGAAAAACTTCACTGATATTAGTCTTATCGCAATGGTTTATATTCTTAATAATCATTAAAAAAAAAAATCGAATGCATGAAATTGATTAAAAAATTACTGTGGGAATTAACAAGCTTTTCTTACACCCCCAATTTTTTTTTATTTTTCAATATTACAAATAATTTAATTTTTTCGAAACAGTTTCGAAATATTTGCATATGTTTATTCAAAGCATCACTGTATTCTATTGTAAAGATATTCCAAAAACAAATTTTTATAAAATCCAATTATTTTATAATTTTATTTTTCATTTGAAAAAAATAAACTATATAATTGAAAATAAAGGAAAAATTAGTAAAGTGTGTTACTCTCTATGCAAACATATTACATTTAATGTGTTTTTTAATGATAGCGTGACGGGCGTTTCGTTCGCGTTTTTATAGCGTTTTGCGCGCGATGCCAGCGTTTGTGGCGTTTGTGCATTTTGGCGCGTAGACAACTTTGCCGATCAATTCGAATTGACATTTGACCAATATATAGTTATCGTAAAGGCAATACCGTCGATGACGCACAGAACGCTTCGGGGATACCGTGCAAAAGGGGAACATTTGGCTGTTGCTAACAGGTTAGTTAAACTGGCTAAAACAGTGCTGCATAATCAGAACTCGGATAGGCAAATGAGTGCTTTGGTCTTTCCAGTCAAGAGAGTCTAACGTTACGCCATATAATAATTTAACGATCCCATAGGCTCTACACTCGACACTAAAAGTTAAACCGTGAACAATTGTTGGTTATCACAATTTGGCCCAAATGTTATTATTTCCAATTAGCCAATTTGGCAATTTACAGACCAGCAGCTGCTTGGACGTCAGCTGGCAATGCACTTCAAACTGGATATTTATGAGAAATACCTATTTACCAGAGAAACACCTAGAAAAGATATCTAATCTTTTCAACTGCGAGCAGCTTATAAAAATCACCTGGTTCACGTAAACTACATGCACATTGAACTTGACTAATATTGTGGCCAAAAATGGCAAGCAATTTGATTTGGGGGTAGACGCCTGCGTCATAGTTACTGATAATAACTATCTGGAGATAAGAACCCCCATTTAAGGAAATGGAATTTGAAAATAAAATCGTTTGATGTCAAACTCTGATTTATCGGTATTTCATCGATATTTGCTAGAACAATACTAAAAATAACTACGGACAACTGGAGCACGCCTGATAAAGAGTGCTGATAGATTATTATCTCAGTAATATATTAAGTAACTTGTATAATAGTAAATACAACAAATATTTTACTATATATAGAATGAATGATAAATTGAACTTTATTCGAATAAAGATAGAAAACTCTTTAGCCGAAATTAACCTCAATAATATATGTCTAAGTGAATCCCTCTACAATTTTGCCCTGGGGAAACGTCTCTTAACATCTTAAGCTCTGCTCACTGTTCTAAAAACATAGTTTCTCCCAGAAACACACATTCCATTCTGTGGTATTCTAAGTGCAGGCACATTTTCAACATTTGTGCCCAGCAATTTAGCATGGTTCCAGCACATGCCAAGTGTTAAGGGCTGACCTATAAATAACTATGGACAAAATACGCTCGCCCCTCTGCAGCATTTTAGTGTGGCACGTCTATTGTCCTTGACTTTGCTGGCACTCACACAATTAAAATGATTAATTAAGGCGCAGAGCAGCAGGACATTTTAGAGCTAATGACTTAATTAAGACTCGGTGCGCCGCTGAGTATTTGTCTTGACTTAATGTGCTCGCCTCAACAGTTGCCGCCGACCTTTGACCCTTTTTCCGTATAACTGCAACCCCATTGTCTAGATGTTAGATTAATTAAAACGTAGCCTCTTCTTCTTCTGCTTCTTTTGCCTTGCCCGATCCCAATGCTACATCGGCTTCCTTGTGTCGAGGTGTTCGCACAGCGCTTTAAACTAAATGAGCTGCTGCTGCTAGGCAGCTGCTACGAGACGCCTCGATCCCGTTCCAGTTCCCCTTCTCTTCGCTGTCACATTATTAAACGCTTCGCTGGCTGATCCTGACAAAGGAGACTGCCCATTTTACACCTTGTTCTCGAGCTCATTTTAAAACGCGCCCGTTCACTGCCTTTTCAAGGTTGCGTTTCGCAGATGTAAGCTGTCGATTTGTTAACTGTTGTCAAGTTGCAAAACTGGCCAAGTACTCAGATCGTAATCCGCATCATTCTGGTTGTCCCAGATAAAATTACAAAATATATGGTCATGTACAGTGATTATATGATATCTGGTTGTCATGTGTCTGCCACAAAGTAGCTACAATTTGCTACCCTCTGCAGGTGAGTGAAAAGTGTGCCATGAAGTTGTGTCTAAATGTTTTATATATATAAGCATAACAAAACTGTTGGCAGGGTATCTGTAAGTCATGCAAACCCGTCAACTTCACTCTCAACTGTTTATTCTTTTATTTTTCTATTGATAAATTTCGATATCAATTGATAACTTTGTCGCCATTAGCAATTTCAATCAAATGCGCATTCTGGCAATTAACTGTTTTGGACGAACACATTTAGCCAGAATGCATGAGCTGACATTAATTTTTTGATCAGCTCAGTACTTCAATATATAAAAATATATATATCGCAGCTAGAACAATTTATGCTAATAAAATTGTAACTGCCGTCTGACAGCGATTGGCGACAAAGACAGCAAATATTTAAGCAGCAGACAGGCATTTCAAATCGAATCGAATCAATTACAACTTGTTAATGAACAATCTAAAGCTGTCTTTTGTTCTTAGCCAACTATCAGACTGATAAATATATACAACTTGCAATAAAAATAACTCTGCATCGAGCAGAAATAATCTTTAACCCATTGACTTTTATCGGTGCAAACGTCAGTCTTTCAATTATTCAGTTTAATTATGATAGAAATGCTGAAAGAAATTAATATTTATTGCTCTCTAAAATATATGCTGCATAACTATATAGTTCAATAGCGACGATCACACTTGCTAAATAGCTTATTAATTTTTAAGTCTTTAAAGTACACATTCAGATACAATCGCATCATTATTTCACATGGCACATCTGTTCAAAATCATTTATATCTAGGATTTTTTAAGGAAACTTATCGTAAATATAAATAAAAAATATTTCCTAGAATTCTTTAAAATGCTTAAGCATCGCGAACTCAAGGAAAATACGTCAACGGCAACTGCGGAATAAACATTAAACCGTATGCAAATTTCAATGGCAATGGCAATGCTAATCACTGTAATAATAATTGATTCGTAAATATTTTGATTTAGCTTGCAGTGCATAAATAATTGATATAGCCACTAGATCAAAGCGGTCCGTACTAGTTTCCTGAAAGTTTAAATATGCATAAATCAAAATATTTAACCAGATGAAAAGTACTCAGCATGCTGAGTATGTTATGTCTAATTCCATTCCAAATCGTATCCATCTTATGTGTGTCGAAGCGAAGAACCTCTTAACTGCCACAATGTAGATCGCGAGTCTTTACAAAATAAATAAATACATAAAAATGCGTTGTACTTTAAAGCCTTGCACTGAAGCCTGTCGACTCGTTAGATTCATTAGAAATCACAGCAAAATTTGTAGTTACAGGAGACAGACAGAGAAATTATTAGGCAAATGATGCTGATGCATGAGATACTTTGCCAGCAATTGCGACAAATCCAGAATTGGCGGTAAATACTATATATATATATCAATATCAATATCTATGCATAATCGAAGCTATAGCACAAGCGCCGAAAGTGTTTGGAGTTGTCGCCATCGCTGGCTTTCCGAACGCGAACCTGCCGGGCAGGAGTTACAGCATAGTTGCTGCTCGGAAGTGACCATCGTAGCCAAGCCGACTGTTCAGCCGAGGGACAGCACTTGCATTGTTCCACTGCTGCACCTGTGGATGCGGCTCAATGACATCTCGACCATCAGTCGACTGCGCAGCCTGCATCGGCTTCGCTTGCAGCAACGTTCGCTGTGGCACAACTTAGGTCAGGTCGTCGCATTGCACTGGAACAGTTTCCGTGGCAAGGTGTACGCAACACCCTCAACTCCATCTGCTGTCGCTGATGCTGCCACACAAACGGTTAAAAGCTTTCGGATGAAGCTCCCGAATGTGCTGCGGAAAATGTTCAAATACTTTAAGATGGTATGCAAATTATTCCTCTAGTGTCCAAATACTTTAGAAGTGAAACGTTGAAAGGTTAATCTTGTTTGAGGTTAATCTAAATTTGAACAGAAATAACAGTTCATCGATAAAGTATCGATAATAACAATCTCTCTCCCTCATAGATCTCCAAGAAACTGGAATCAGCGCTCAGCATTCATATGGGTGGCAGGCCCTGCTATATGAACACGTCGGCGGCAATGGAGGTATTGAGTATTAGTGCTATATCCCAATTGAACTCTGTTCTCATCGATTATCTGATTAATAATGATGAATACATGTCGGCCCATTCTCTAGTACTACTTGACATACTTTGAGTATCAATGAATAAACATTTTGTAACTTTATTTCTCTATTTGTAATGCCGTAAAACTAACGCAATAAATCTATGACTAAGCAGCCAACTTGTGCTTTTTATACCCTTGCTTAGCAACAAATTATATATATATTCTTACTCAACATAAATAGCAATAGTCGATATATCCAACTGTCCGTCTGTCCGTCTATAATTTATTATGAGCAGTTGCAAGGGTATTTCATCTTCGGCTTGTTCAGCACAGCGTTTCTTTCTTGCTTGTGTTGCAATCGGATCGATAGACTAATTCTAATTTAGTGGTCTTTTCACGCCCATGGGCGTTTGGACGTCCATAAACTGCACATAAAATAGTTAGTTTGGCCAGCATCAAGATGGCCAAGTTGAAGTTGTAGCCAAATTGATCGATGGAATCACCGCTCGAAAGTGGCCCAGCCAGTTGCAAATACAAAGTTGATCTTAGCCTTGGCCAAAACTTAGTGCCTACTGTGTGAATATTTATGCTGACATTAAGACCATATTTCTATGAGCGCAACAGGTGCCAGCTGGTAAACATGATACTTGATTTTGACCCATTTCATTAAGCAGTTGCAGTGTGATTCATATGATGATGTCGATGATGACGATGTGGCAAACTGCTCGGGCAGAACTGGCGCCTGTCGCCAGCTTCAATTCAGCCAATATGAATGTCATCATCGACTGATCTGAAACAAAATTATGCGTTCGACACATGCAACATGGCAAAAGCTGAATGCAAAACTGAAACCATTCGCTGCATTCCATGGCGCGGGTGTTTCGAGGATGACAACGGCGACGACGACAACGACAGTTAAATGAATCTCATTTAATTTGCCAAAATATTTATGCATTCCACATTGGCATTGATTTCTTTGCGTTTGGGCCACTGTGACTGCAACTGCCTGCGTCTGTGGCACGCCCAAAATGTGCCCTCTAATTTATGGGGCCAATGAATCAAAGAAATCTGTCAAACAACTTTATGACACTCTTTTTGTTAGCTTCTTGCTGATTGGTTTTTTTCTTTTTTTTGGATTTGTTTTTGTCAACGACGCTGACATTTTAATTTGGCAGCCATCGATGTCAATTTAATAAATTAGGCGCTGGTTTTTAATGGGATCGCCTGTGTTGAGCAATTTATAGTGTGTTGCAAATGAAGGGCACCTTCAAACACATACAATGTATCTGGAAACCTTGAACCTTGAAGTGGAAGCCTAATTAATCAATTTTAAACATTTTCAAATCATATATTTTATTCCAAAATGCTTTTTAATAACTAGTTTTATCCAGAAATTATGATTTATATTCATTGGCATTCCCAAGAGTGAAGAAATGATTCCAGCTAAAAAAAATATTGAAATTTCTAAGGCCTAAGAGCTCAAGCTTACAGAAATGTTAATATCTAAAAATATTTCTACGCTATTGAGAATAGCGCATAAACTTATAGTTTTAGTGCTTTTCAAATATAAACATTTTCTCATTTTTCTAGAAGTAATTTATCAATTATTATTTCTTTTACTTGGCACACATTTAAAAAGCTCAAATATTTAAAATTTGCCTACTATTTCAAAATTTCTTCGATTTTTACATGGTAAACATTTACATTTAAATACATTGAAAATATTAGAAATTCTTAAGTGAAATCTGTTTTGAAATATTTCAACTAATTAATAAGTCGATGCTTCGAAATTTCATTTACATTCCACAGATTTTTGAATATTTGTGACCCAAAGCGTTCTTAGGCTATCAGTTTATCTATGGCAGCTTCTTGTCTTATGGCCGATTCCCATGCAGCACCTGTCTAATGATGCATGAAGCAAGAGAGAGAGAGACAGAGACAGAGAGAGAAAGAGAGCATCTCTGAGAAACTTCTGAAGAAACTTCTGAAGCGTTTTTCTCGAAGCTTTAATGTGAGCAATTTTTATTGTGACTGGCTACGAAATCGATATCAATATCGCGGCTATTAACTAAATCAGTGGAACGGCCTATCGCCCGATAGACAACAATTTATGGAACTCGCTGGCAATAACAATTAATAAAATTAGTTGAAAACAACAACAAACAACAACAACTAGCAAAGGCAGCTCTCTGGTGGCCAATGGGGCAATTGGTCTCCGGTTACGTGCATATCAAAACTTAATCAAATGCCCAGAAATGCATTCAACAAAAGAGAGGCATTCAGCATTGAGAATAGTAGAATATTATATTCGACGATCGAGTGTATCTAGCGCCAGTAGTAGTAAAGAGAGTTGGCCACAAACCGGCCAAGACTGAACCGTTAAGACGAGCAGCCCGAAGAGTGTTGTGTCTGGGAGTCTGGAGTCTAGACCGTAATCCTTTGAAGATCTTGTTGTGCGATAAACTTGGCTCTTTGCGTCTGATTACTGTGGCCTAATGTGACAGACGAGCGACGCGTTGCAGATGTTTGGTCGCTTTTAACTGTAGTTTTGACTGATGTAATTGGAACGGCCAGCAAGCATTGTTGAACCAACCCAGTCCAGCATCAGCTGCAGCAGCAGCAGCAGCAACACTCGCATAAATCAATGTTGCAACAAACATTTTAGATACCGACTGGTACGGCAACTTGCTGTTGAACAGGGCCAACATGCAACAAAACCGGCTACACAAACAACACCTCGTCCTTAGGTAATGCGATATATAGTGTGCTTGACACCCTTTTCTTTTTCTGTCTTTTTTCTTATTAATATTTTTTTCTTTTTTTTTCGTTGTTTGTTTTTCTTTCTTTGATGATGCATCTTTCATGATGCATCCCCGCATATATTTATGCCGTTAAGATTTACGAGGCAACGCCTTGATTTAAAGGTAGCGCGTGTGGTCCTCAGTTTTAATTGCAACTCAATGAGTTCAACTGAACTCGCCCAACAGGTGGCTTGCGCTCCGGAATTCCCCAATATTATTAAAGACGAAAAAACAAATAACCAAATATAAAAGATGCATCAACTGCTGCCCAAATCACTTGACACAAAATGCTTCTTAACTGATTGAGCATTGAGCATTGACATTGAACTTTTTTCCTGCAGTTTTCTTCCCATTCAAGTGTTATCAGAAACCATCGAAATCAAATCTGATCAGCATCGCATCCAGTTCGTGAGAATGCCACAAACGTTGACATATCTCAATAATCTGTTAAGAGTAAAAAAAATTATAAGGCAGGCGCATAAATGTCAGAATTATCTTGGGCAACCAGCTCGTATATCAATCTCATAAGTTTACCGTTAGATGATGCGTTAATAGCTTGCATTTTCAGCCCAATATTACCTAATCGATGGGGTTAAGGTTGAGGGGAGGGAATTTTTTACCTTTGTGGCTCTTAAACGCCAAACTAATTAATTTTCGAACAGTCAGGGTTAACAAAACATGAAATAAATGCTCTAATCTGCAATGACCGGCTGAAAGATACCCTGCACTCAGCTTAAGATGTCACTAAATAAAAAACTGAGTTAATAAATGTTAGCTTTTGGTAGAATGTTAAGAATGTATTAAAAATATTGGAAATTATTGCAATTGAAAAATATATTTATACATAAAATGTTTATATATTTGAAAATATTGATATTAAAAAGCATTAAAACTATCAAATCTAATTTTCATGCTTGTAGAAATATGTAGAAATATTTATAGTCTCTTGAGAATATATCATAAATGTATAGTTTTAGTGCTTTTCGAATATCAACATTTTCTAATTTATCTAAAAGTCATTTATCAATCATTTTTTGTCATGTTTATTTGTTTTTCTTGGCACCCATTATGAAAACTGAAATATTCTAATTTGCCAACTCTTTCAGCAGTTCTTAGATTTTTACATATGCATACCAAAAATGCCAAAATAAAGGCTAATTTAAACAAAAAAATTCATTATAGACTTAGCTTGTCTTCTGTTGTACTGTGAATAAATGCTTATTTTATTTGTTACATGCCCTCACTCAACATGATGTTTCCCAGTTTAACCAATTAATAAGGGTACAATGAAGAAAGAGAAAAAATATACGTGAATGTTTGCCCTCAAGGCTGGCGCTAAGTTTCTGTTCAAGTCAAAACAATATGTTCATGTTTTGGTTGTTTCTTCATTTCATGCACCAAAAAGCATTGTAATAAAAACAAGAAAGAACGACTAACTTGGGCACACCAAAGATTGCATACCCTTGTTGACCGAACTTACATTGTCGACATCAAAACTATTGTATAATTTTGAAAAAACCGATCGGTTTTTGCTTTGAAAGCTATATGATAAAGTAGAATGAGAATAATTCTCTTCTATCGACCGATCGTTCCTTTGGTTAGTGATCCAATCAAGTCGGCTGCAATGTGTGTGTCTGCAAGTTAAGGGCCAAGTTTCATCAAGATAGCTTCAACACTGAAGAAGACGTCTCCGTACCCATAATAAGTATATGTATATTGCTGAGCATGGCTAGATCGGCTCTGCTATCGATGCTGATCAAGAACATAGATACCCTTTTGAGGTGTAGCAGACATCTTCCTCAGTCCGTTACAAAACTGACGACAGAATTATAATGCCCTCTACGAGGGCAAAAACATATCGGCAGCAAGTCAAAAGCTAATTGAAACAACTTTATTACTACCAAAAATTGTACGTTTATGCGGCTATATTGTACATATGGTATTAACTGTATATAGCCGCAGGATATGCATACATATCCGAAGCATCGACTGGGGCAAAGGCGAAGACGAAGGCGTCAACAGAAGTTTTTTATGTGCCAATGGGTATTGATGCGCTTGAATTCAATTTAGCCAAGTTACAGACGTAGTGGAAGACTGGCGCTTAGTCCGCTAAGTTTTACAACTTTCGCAGGAAATGCAGGCGAGCCGACAGGAAACACAAAGCTTAACTTAAATTCGAGACACACACGCAGAGCAATGAAAATAAAACCGAATTTCATAATTTACGAGCTCATAACTGGACGGAGCAAAACGAAACCGCAGCAAATGGAATTTGTGAGATTTGAAAACAATGCGCAGCGTTTCATAGAGCTCTTGATACCAGTTTTAGATGATGTGTGTTGTTTGTGTTGGTTGCATGTGGTTTAAAGTGTCAACTGATCTCTTGGTGGCATCCACCTGGCCAAAAGGGCCCATCTTAAGTTACCCCTCACGCCTCCCCGTGTAGACAAGTGAACAATTCTCTTGAAATCGATATTTTTTCTGGTTTTCTGATTTTTCTTTCATTTTTTTTTTGTTTTTTTTTTTTTGCCAGAACATTTCTATTGAATTTAATGACCTGAACCGGCTTTAATTTAAATCAGATTGCATTTGGGATACATATGTTTTCCTAAAAATTATCTCGACAGTTTTGTTGATATCTCCCCCTCTCTGTCTGTTACTAGCCGGATTCTTATCATTGCTAGCCGTGAGTCATGCCAATTAACAATTTAGCAATAGCAAAAATGCGTCAAATGTTTACCGAATATGAATGGGTGAAGAACCGCAGCGATAAACGCTGACAGGATTTGGAATTAGCTTTGTGATTTGCGTAAATGTGCAATTTGTGTGAAATTCGGCACGTAGTCCAATCAGCCAGTTTTTTTTTTTTGGTTTGCTCTGACGCCAGCGAATATATCTAAATGCATTTACTCATAAGGTTAATCAATAATTCCAAACAATTTCGGGATTTTTCAAATGCCAAATTGACTGTACTTTGAACTCTGCGATGAATATCTAATTTAACATTGCAATCACAGTCAACACACATCTTCGAAATATATTTTTTATTGCTGGATTTTAGATTCATTTTTAAGCCCATTATATATATTTTTTAAAGCAATTAACAATTTATTTTATAAATAATTGGAATCACATCTAAATTTTACTGTAATATTGGAAATATATAGATAATTTAAACATAAATAATTTCACCTATAATGTATATTTCGCATAAATTTCAAACACGCGCCATTTATCCACACGACACATACAACACTGGGCACTACTTTGCCTGGGTGGCAACGCTATGCGCATCTACGTGACAAGTGACTGCTCTTACGTTTTTCTATTTGTCACTTCGTGCAGTTTTTCTTCAGAGCATCGCGCAGAGGCCTTTATCATGGCAAATGTTGTAACGCGCTTAACGGTTAAGACGAGCGCACTTCTCACACAACAACCCAGTGTTATAAATGTGTATAAATCTGTGTGCCGAAATGCCAGCAACGGCTTTGCCAACAAATTGCCACCTAGGAACAACCGTCGACTGCTGGCGCTGGTGGGCGGCAGTGTTGTTTCCTTTGCGGCATTGGCTGCATTTATTCGATTGCGAAGTTCCGGCAACACAGCGAATGCAATGCGAAGCAAAAAGAGCCTGGTAATGACCAGTTAAATTCTGGTAACAGTGCATCTGTGTGTGTGTGTTTGTGTGTGTAAGATGGAAAAGTCAATAAATGACCGTAAAAGACTCGCGCAGTTATTTTTAGCTTGGGGCAGCTTACGTTATGCTACGCTGCCAGTTGTTGCGTTTGCTATAACGTAACGCAATCAGCTGTTCGTGCGCTTGTTATTTTCATTTTGTTTTGATCGCCGTGTTCGTTGCGCTTTTTAGTATTGGTATTTGCTGAGATGGGTCAAAAGAAGAACTGGTCAAATTACTCATTTTGGTATTGCTTCTAGTTGTAGAAGTGGATCACGGTCGTTATCGGATTTCGGGGGCGCCGTTTCTACTTTGTTGTTGCGTGCTCAAGTTCATTGAACAACAACAACAAGCTGTTGTTGTTCAAACCTGTTGACATTGTCAGCTTTGACAATTGTTGACGTGCTTTGCGTGTCGGCCGTCTGATAAGCATTTTGGTTGTTGTTGTTTTTTGCTGGGGTGTGAAGTACCAATATTTATTTTAAGAGCTTTGGGGAATTACACAGTTGTCAGAGCTCGTGCAATGTTTTTTTGATGTCGATTTGTATTTCTTGGGAAAACATTATAGAAAACCAAGTTAATTCTTAATCGCAGTTATATCCAAAGTTGGGGTGAGTCATAACTTAAGGTGGGCTAGAAACCATGCAACCGATGGAATTTTCCAATGAGATCGCCGGCCTTAATATAAAATCAAAGTATAAAAATTAATGCACTCATCGTCAGCAGCAGCAGCAGAATTAATTGCTCCAAACACTCAAAAAAAAAAAACATATTTGACTATATCTATTTAATAGCGTGTCTAGACTTAGAACTATATAAAAAGGAATTAATAATTTATTTGCTGCGTGCACTTGCGCAGAAAACACTTTAAAAACAATTACATTGCGATGCAATAATCTTTAAAAAGCTTTGCAAGCTTCGTTGAGATAAGCAACTGAAATGAGATGCCCACATTTTGACCAACTGAGTTTCACACTCACCAAAATAATAGTTGCACTTTTAATTGGAGTTCTGTTAGTTAAAGTCAAGGATCACATACTCTCTCTCTCTGTCTCTCTCTCTCTGTCTCTGTCTCTGTCTCTGTCTCTCTCTCTCTCTGTCTCTCTCTCTCTCTGTCTCTCTCTCTCTCTGTCTCTCTCTCTCTCTGTCTCTCTCTCTCTCTCTTTCTGTCTCTCTCTCTCTCTGTCTCTCTCTCTCTGTCTCTGTCTCTCTCTCTCTCTCTCTCTGTCTCTCTCTCTATCTAACTACTCTTATTAGCAGAAACAACAAAATAGGCAAGCATTTTTCTGCTTCTCTTTGCACTGCTTAGTTGTGCACTGCTTGCTTTTAGTTAGATTCTTTGATCGGCCTACACTTCTTTGCTCGCATTTTGTTACCATACTTAAAAGATACAACGATTTGTTAATCAAAACGTGGCTACCAGATTAATACTGCATTTAAGGTATTTTGCCCTTGGCTAAACACATATCAAATTCTGTACGTATGCTATCAAAATGAAAGGAATATTCAATTGGTTTTAGTACGCATCGCTCGCTAATCCTTCGACTAGAGAGTAGTCTTACTAAATACCCTAATTGACATGCCCATATCAGGCAATCTAGATACGCTTTGCATTAATTTCAACATAAATGCCAGACAGAAATTCTTTATGAATTTCAGTTGTATTTGCTGCCTGCCACACACCTTGAAAAGCGGAACAGCAGCAACAACAACAACAATAACAATGAAAAGTGCATTTGGTTAGATGATGAAGTGGCTAACGAATATGTGTAATTGGTAGTAGCTGCGAACTCCGCCCACGCACCTGACAACGTGTGTAGTTGCAATGCTGCTGACACGAGTGCCAGTTACGGCCAAGAATTTATCTATCAATCGATCTGGCTAGTGTGGAGTTGGATATTGTGATTTGATTGTGGATACACCCAGCGAATGCCCCAATGCCAGACGAAGGCGTGGTTTGTTTTGGGCCACAGCGTTGTCCCTGACATGTGCCAAGTCCCTGGGCCAAGTTATGACAACGACGACGACTGCGTCTGATGATGATGAATGAGTTTTAATTGTTGCCTATAAATACAGCGCCTGCAGCAGCAGCGCCTGTTCTCTGCTCTGTCTGCTGTTGCTGCTCTTGCCATGCTGTGCTCCTGCCTGGTCTGGATGATGTCAGCCCAGTTATGAAGAATTAAAACGCGATACAATTGCGTTGCGTGGGCGTAAAGTTGCCGTTGCCGTTGCTGCTGCTGCTGCTGCCACTGCCACTGCTGCTGCTGCTGTTGCACATGTCTAACATTCAAATTGCGCACTGGCCTTTGTCTTATTATCATGCTCTGTTTCAAATGTTTTAAGTTGGGCATATTTCCTCTTGGGATATGTCGATCCTGCATACAGTGCCCAACGAGATGTTAGATGTTAGATGTTAGATGTATTCTGCCCCCTCCTGAGCCTATAGCTCTTCCATCAACCCTAATTTCTGCAGTGTTTCTCTATGTAATTAAATCTTGTCCTGGCTATGAAATGTTCCCTCAAAATGAAAAATTTCCATTAAATCTAATCTAATCTCTAGCTAACTTCGCATGTCTCCAAAAGATGCCTCTTGCTATCAAACCCAATCTCTATCTTAAGCCACATCCTGTAATTTATAAGCTGATGTTACTGTTTCACACGAATATTTTATTATTTTATTTTAAATTTACTATTTACAATTTATTTTGCAATTGCTAATTTTTTATAAGCAAAAGGGAAATCTTCGACTTATTTTCAGTTGATAATTTACTGGTAACAGAGTATAAATAAGTCGCTAACGTCTAACTTCAAAATGATTACTTGGTTTTTCTTTTCTTATGCTTTTTTTTTGTCACATATGCCCCAGACTGAAAATTGAGTCATTCGGTTTTGGGGGCGGACGCTGTCTGCCATTTTTGTGTGTGGCATTAAATGTCAGATTTATGTAGCTTAAGCCAATTTATTATATTTGTTTGCCGCCCGCCAACAAAAAATGAAGTCTTTTGACCATATCAATTTGGCACTTTATTGGCCCCGGCTGATTAGCCATGCTTAACGTGGGAATCCTCTCCAGCGGCCCGGTTTGCTCATCAATATCACAGTTTACAGCCAGGCGGCGTATTCGAATACATATTTGCATATATACATTTTTGCATACAGTTCAAGTCGCGTTTAAACATTAATCAAAACGTCACCAGACGCTCAGTCAGTTTTGCGATATCGATCGGTTGTTGTCTTGCCAGGTTTTTGTCTTTTGCCTTTTGCCTTTGTGCGCAAGCGGCGGAAATTACTGCGATCCAATCGCCCGATGATTTATGCCAATTATTTATATTTGTATAATTTTATATGCAAGCATATCAAATTACGCCAACGATTCATGTTTTACTTTCTATCAATAAAGCATCGCGACGAGATCGATTTGGAGAATATCAAACTAACTGCACGCGAGAGACGCTTTATTAAATTCGCTTCCGTTGAGTACGACGATCAGCTCTATATGACGCCACAAGATTTCCTGGAGTCCGTGGTGGAACAGGAGCCCAGACGTGAGTACTAAAATCCAAATTCCTTATTCCCTTATGATAATCATTTTGATTTCTTGCAGCGCGCTTGAAGCGTCGCATTCTCAGCACCGATGAGGTTGATAAATACAAGGATAATACGCCAGTTGTCAAGAAGGGCTCCTCGCGCCTCTTTCGCAATCTCAGAGATAAGGGTATGCACCAAGTGAATAACTATTTGCATTCAATGTTTATAAATTAGCTGTTTTATGCATTTCCAAACAGGCATTGTTTCATACACGGAATATTTGTTTTTGCTCTCCATTCTGACGAGTAAGTAGAGAACCAAAGAAACCTTATTGATAGAAGAATATTTACTTCCTTTTATGGCAATTTATAAGGCTTTAATTTCCTTTTATTAATATATATATATATTATTACAGAACCCAAATCGGGCTTTCGCATTGCCTTCAACATGTTCGACACGGATGGCAATCAGCGTGTGGATAAGTCTGAATTTCTAGTCGTAAGTAGAATTAACTATAAATTGAGAAGGTGTCTTTATTGATGTACCCTTTATAATTTGTAATTATATATTTTATTATTATTTTTATAATTTTTAACTTCTTTGATTTAATAGATTATTTCCATTTTGGCGGGCGCTTTTAAGTCCTTGCAAGATGTGGATCCAAAAACGAAGGAAATTGTAAGCTTTGTTTGTTATTGATTTTTATTTATTTATTTGAAGATAATTACAAATTCTATTGAAACATCAATAGCCAGCGTTAGCGGCCGGAAGTAAGCCTTAGCCAATCATAGTTTAATTCTTTTTAAATAATTCATCATTTCCTTATCATATAATTTATTTAATAATGTTATGTAGCTGCTGCGTTTAGTACCCTATGAAGAGCAGACGCAGATAAAAAAACTTCCAGCTGCCCGAAACAAGGGTTTTGTAAGTCTACGAGAAATTGCAACAAGTTCAAAATGTTGGCTTTGCTTTCAGCAAAACACAAACTGCGCTCTCCGTTGTAAAATATGCGAGTGACGCATACGTAAAAGCTTAGCATCGTTACGTTTAGCTTACGTTTTCGTTTACGTTCACGTTACGTTAACTATTGTTAAATATCTGTAGCAGCTTTGCTCTGTTTATTTATATTGATATTGATTTTATTTGAGTTTTTGATTTTGTACGTATTTTGTATGCTTTTTAAATTCTGTTACGTTTTGTTATTTGTTTTTCTTTTTCTTTTTACAATACCCCTTTAATCGACACCCAAAAACAACTGGAAACCTTACTAAACCTTACCTAACTTTTCTTCTCTCCCAATCTAACGACCCTTCCCGCATACCCTACAATACCCATTCTTTGTGTTTTGTATATAACACCACAAAAATAAAATAAAATGAAAACCAAAAAAAAAAACCAGATGGAGCGCATTTTTAGTGGCGCTTGGAAAGAAAAACACGGCGATAACCTGCCAGAAGGTCTAGAAGATCCCGAACCTGAAACTCCACTCGAGGTAAGGTCGAGCATGCGCCTGTCATTTGTGATGCGACTAGTTTTGATATATAATTCGGAAAACGTATATTTATGTAACCTACATTTTTTTTTTTTGCTTACCAATATTGCAGCGTGATTATGTGAACGATGAAGAAGGATTGCAGCGTCGTCATGTGGTGGCCACCACTCTGCAACTGCATCTGTTTGGCAAACGGGGCACTGGCGTCATCAACTTCGATAACTTCTATCGCTTCATGGATAATCTGCAGACGGAGGTGCTCGAACTGGAGTTCAATGAGTTCTCGAAGGGTCAGACCTTTATAACCGAACTGGACTTTGCCAAGATTCTGTTGCGCTACACTTATCTGGCCACGGATGAGTATGATGTCTTCCTCGAGCGTCTGCTGCAGCGCGTCAAGGATGAGAAGGGCATCTCTTTCAATGACTTTCGAGACTTTTGTCACTTTCTCAACAATCTGGATGACTTTACTATTGCAATGCGCATGTATACGTTGGCCGATCGAGCTATATCCAAGGGTGAGCGAAGTTTTGATTAAAAAAAAGAAGGAAAATGTACAAATCTTAATTTACAGAACATTTTATTTATTATAATATAAAATATATATATTTATTACATTTCATATACAAAATGTATTTTCGTTGCAACAGATGAATTCGCTCGTGCTGCTAAAATCTGCACAGGATATAGTCTCAGTCAGCATATGATTGATACTGTGTTTGCCATATTCGATGCGGATGGCGATGGCCTGTTGCACTACAAGGAGTTCATTGCCATTATGAAGGATCGTTTGCATCGTGGGTTCAGAGTAAGTGGACGTTTCTTTGATTACAATGAGGCACTGGATTCATACGATGAACCCGACTATCCCATCTTCCAAGCCTGGCGCCATAGAGTCTGTCGCCATTTGGATTTCTACATTGACAGCGATGCGCTGTGGCATTAACAATCTCAGCTTTTGTTGTTGTTATCGCTTGACTGTGTGTGTTATTTTCTATGTGCCTCATTTAAGTGTACGTGTTTTGTTTATAAGCCATAATCTCTGTTTGTGCTTAAGCTTTATTATTTGATTGATTTAATATACACATACTTTAATCTGTACTGTGACCAGTTGTTTAACGACGCAATTGGTTAAAAACTCGCATTTTATAAACTTATTAATATTAACTAAGTTCTTTATTGCTCATAATCATATTAAAAACTTTATATATACAATAAATTGGCTTTTTATTTGTTTGTTACAGTTGAAAAAAATTTGTTTTGTTTTATATTAGTGGTATTCCTGCAATTAACTTGATTTTTATTAATTACAAAGCAAACATCTTTGCTACAAATTTGTATTACAATTTATAAATTACTTTTGATCATTACATAAAATCAGTTTAATCTGAAGGAATACCTCAATGAATCTTAAAGTTTGTTATTGTTTTATTTTATTGTTCATCTTCATCATTTTGCAAGTCATTGCTTTCGTCTTTTTATTGGCTTGTTGTTGTTCAGTTAATCAAATATTTTTGTTATGCCAATCGCTGTTGCCGTTCACAAGTGTGACTCACATGCCCATAACGATAAGTTGAAGTGAAAAGTGTGAATTTAGTCAATGTGGCAAATACTCGTGCTTTTTGTTATTCTCTAGCAAGATGATGGTCTCATTGAGATGCGCACCGTTGCCCAAGAAAAGGTTTGTTCGTATCAACTGCAACAATTGTTTTCGCTCTGTCTCAGCAACTTATTGTATCTCCCAATATTTCACACTATAACTATGAACAATCTTTGTCCATTCTTAGCTTTTACTAATAATCAAAACTATTGCCTTTCAGTCCATAGCCAAGTCGGAGGGCTGGGATGCCTTTAAGCACTGTCTGCATCACGAAATGGTAGCGCTGAAGAAGCCATCCTATTAGACAAAGGACATAGCCAAGAGACACTCTGTTGATATGAAAACTACGCCAAAGTGAAACAAACAAAAATATATAAATCAAATTCTGGTTGCAATCGATTTTCTTCTAAAGAAACGAAATCTCTTGTTAGCTAAAAGTACTTAGAAACACTATTTATGATTGTTAAATGATATACTAAAAAATATTTATGAATCTGTTACACAAAGCTCAAATTTGTTATCTTATTTCACAATCTTATAAGCATTTGAAACAAAAAAAATGCAGTTGTTAATTTTGTTAAGAGAAATAAATAGAAACATTTTGTATTTATAATTTGATTTATTATTATTTTTTTCATTTAATTTATCAAATAGAAATGTGGCTTTTGAATGGGATAGTCTCAAGCATAGCTCAAAATTCTTGTTTGCTGTTACGAAATCTTAATTACTAAGTGCGTTAATATTTGAATATCAAGTAAAACTAAACTTTAAAGTTACGCTCCAGACGATAATCTTCGTCGCTTTCTTCTGTTTCCACATTTCCACATCGGGTCACTTAACTAATGCATAAATATACATATACAATATATAGATATATAAAACTTGAACTATTTCCTATATAAATTTGCACTTGGGCATTAAACAGAATTACATCAAATTATCACAGTTAAATTGCGTGCATTCGATAGACATTTTCTTATTTTTTTCACATGCCTCGACTTTTTATACATATACATTTCATATGAAAATAGGTTTAGCTTTCCTTTTTGAATTTCGATCAGTACGATTTTTTTCTTTTTCGTTTTTGATAGAATTAGCTAAGAAACATGAAAATTGAATGGGAATTGTTTGGAATAGTTGCATTAAAATATTGCACAGTTAAAACTAAATAATTATACTAATTACAGTTAAAAGAAAATAAAATAAATTCTTATAATGAAAGATTTACAACTATTAAAGTTCTGTTGTTGGGTTTTACTATTAATCCGCCGTGGCCGTCGGCAGCGTCCAGCTGACAAATTTCTCCTTCTCCTGCTCCTTGGCTCCACCAGCTGCGTAATTGCGATTACTCGCTTTGGAGCGTCTAAATTTGAAATTGGCGAACACATCGCGTTTGCCTGCGTCAGCATCTACAGCCTGCGCATCCAGCTCCAGATTGCGTTGCAGCCCCACACCGGGTGTTACATCCTCGACGATGGGCTTGCGAAAGTTGTAGGCTCCCTTGCGCTGCTTCAGCTGCTGCTGGGCCAGCGACAATGACGACTGTGTCGGCAGAGGATTCCGTTTGGGACTGCCCGTCTTGGGCAACGGCTTGGGATCACGCATCAGCATGGGAAATAGCGCATCGTCGGCATCAAAGTACCAGGGACGCGAATAATGATAGTCGGCGCTGTAGTAAGGCTTGAAGACGGGCTCATTTGAGCAAATACTGAACGCGTGATACGCATGTGAGATGAGTTGCGGAAAACGATCAACCCAGTAGTTGGTGAACTCGTGCGGTATGCAGCCAAGCAGCTCCTGTGCCTCCGGAGTGAGCTCGTGATAGTGATGCTTTTTGTTGCGCAGTGCACGTAATAGATCCCGCACACTGGCGCCCATATAGCCGCGATATTTTCTTAAATCATCCGTAATCATCGGATCCAAATGCAAGTTCCAATCGTCCAGGACAACGATGCGTCCATTCTTCTCCAGCGATTTGAGTGGCTCGGCATGAAATTGTAGCTTTTCCACACGATCGCTGACATCCTGCAAAAATCCGAGCATTTTTGGCTCCTCCCAAAACAGCGGATGATTGCCAATGCAACGCGCCGGTGGACGAGACGGCGGATCTCTGTGTATCATATCCGATATGAGCTGTTCCGCTAGTATCTATGGGTTTATAAATAGTTATAATCATATTCAATAGCATGTTCAAATCTATGGTTACAATTTTGCTATGCTCCATGTCATCCTCGGCGCGCAGTTTAGACAGATTGTATTCATGCGAAAGTATATTCGCCTGACGCTTGAGCGTGTCACCAAAGGCATGATGACCACCGCTCAACACATAGTAGTAGACACAGCCAAGCGAGAATATATCGACAGCTGTGGTCTGCAACCCAAAGAAAGAATTAAATACCAATTGAAAATCTCTTTAAATTCAATAGAACTCACAGTTCTTTGGGCACGCATCATTTCGGGCGCTATCCAGCCATCGGTGCCGGTGACACCAGAACGACGCGAGAAACTGGTGCGTCCAAAATTAAGTTTCTTGCACAGGCCAAAGTCCGAGATCATTACGCGCACCTTACCCTTCGGATCGGGCAGGGAAAGCAGAACATTCTGTGGCTTGATGTCGCGATGAACTGCAGCCAAAAAAGTAAGAAAAGAGATTAGATTTTGCTTATTCCAGAGAAAATATATATTCCCTTATTCAACAACTCACCAATATCCAGTGAATGCAAATGACTGAGTCCAGCCGCTGACTGAATGAGCACTTGCCACATATCAATATTCTGGCGTAGCTCCAAAGAATGATCGCCCTCTGTGTAATCCTGGAGCGTGGCGGCGCACAGTTCCACAGCTATATAGCGAAACTGTCGATCCTGTTCGGTGCAGAAATATCGAACGACATTCTCATGTGCATCGGATTCGCGCAGCAGAGCCACCTCGCGATCGGCAAATGTGAAACATTCGGGCAGCAGTCGCTTGACGGCCACAAAGCGCTCCTCAAAGTTACCCTTGAAGACGAAGGTGCCCTCGCAGCCTTTGCCAAGCACTTCGTTCGAGTTGAAGCTAATCTTGCCCACACGCACATGTCCATTCCCCAGATCAAGCAATTCTTGTGCGTTCACGTTGCTTCCGTTGCTGCCATTGCTGCCAGTGCTGCCGTTGCTCCCCGTCGCCGTCTGCTGGGCCATTGTCTTGGAGCCGTTCTCGCTCTGCTTCTGCAGCTCACGCATGGTGCTGCACGTGTACCAAAAGAGGGCAATCATGCCCATAACGATAACAATCAGTATTTGATGCACCTTGCCACTGGGATGATCCCTGAACCACTCATTGATAAATGCCTGCACCTTGTTGCTATTGGCCAGAATGATGGTCTTGGTGCGATTGATGGTGTTCGAGCGTGCCGGCTCAATGGTGATCTCTCCCATATCGGGGTCCGTTTGCACACCAATATCGGCGGCATTCTTTTCATTATTAGCCAGCAGGCCGTAGCCATCGTTATAGTTGTGTATTGTGGCCAAACTGTGCACATCTTTGCTAGTTGACGGCGTTGGCGACAAATGTAAATTTCCCTGCTGGGCATCATTGGGCATATTGTAGTGGCCCAACATAATGCCGGGATTCTCCTGTAGTACATCATTGATGTAAATGGTGCGTGGATCGTTATCTTTGCCATTTTTGTTCAACTCGACAACGGGCCCATCGATCAACTTGATGGGCGGCGTTGTGGAAATGCGGGGCGTATTCTTATCCACCAGCGAAGGCAGCGCATAGAGACCACGCTGATGCTCGCCCACATAAAGCGATTGACTATGCCAGCGAGAGAGAGAGAGAGAGTAATTATTATATTTAATCTGTGTATAGAGATGAGACTAAATGTATTTACAATAGTTTCACAGTGTTCACATTGCCAATCTTGGACTCCTCGAGTATGGCCTGATAGGCCTCATCCGAGACTGTGGTGAAGGGCACACTGAGTAGCCCGTCCGGACCCAGGAGAAAGGCAGCTACCACAGGACTGTTTAAATCACGTTGCCATAAAAATGTGCCCTCTTTGCGATCGAGTGTGACTATCTGGCCATTGCTGGTTGTAGTCAAATGAATATATTCTGTGAAAACAAGGAGATTAGAACATCATTGCAATTGTTAGTTGCCATTTTCACTTACCATATTCTTTGGCCAACTCTGGTGGTGCGCTGAGCGCATTGTAATCATAAAACGTGATATTCCAGGGCTTAGCATTCTTATCCTTGGAATGACTGTCATACATCATGACCGTGTATTGGGTGCGACCCAAGTAGATGGCACGTGAGGTGGCCCAGCCAATTTGCTCGCCATCCTTGCCATCCATGTGGGTATCGCCAAAGCCCATGACCTTCTCACGTCGACCCGTCTTCGGATCGACCATGTACCAGGTGTCGCTCTTCTTGCCCGAGTACAGAATCCCATCGGAGGAGCGACAGGGCGCATTGGCCACCAGCTGGGGTATGGTGTACGGAAGCTTCTTTAGGCTGCCCATTTGACCGAGCTGATAAATGCTGCCATCCCTGGGATCGGGTAGATAATGCGGTACCTGCACATTTTGCTGTGGCTCAGCAACAATCGGTGGATCTGAAAGACCAGTAATATGATATAATTTCAATACCAATAAAATAAATAAAACTGCAAAGATAAGACACACGAGTACATTGTTGATATAAGAAGTCTCGAAACACCTGAGCATATATTTGCTATAGCCAGTGCATGTTGGCTTAACAAGTATGCAATCATCATTTTCTACAAGAGTTATTGTATAATACATTGTATGATAAAAAGTTTCCAGTTTTCAATTTAAAATTTTTAAAGCCTTGGAAGAGTATCTACGACTAGTTAATGAAAGCTAGAGAAAGATACGTAAATATTTAGAAATAGTAATTATCAGGTACTCAAATGACAAAATGTCAAGCCATGAATAATTACTCGTGATAAAACATTATTTTTTCTAGCTTCAAAATGGCCAAATATTAAGCTATTAGTATGTGTTATGTTGTGTGTTTCTGTATGTGTGTGTGTGGTGTATTAAACAGAATTCTGTGAATTGTGGGCAGACAGCAACAAGAACGACACTTATCAACACTTGGCTGCGCGCACATTTTCTGTTGAGAACTGAGCCTTATCACATAATTAACCCACAACAGCCCAATTTTAGTTAGAGTTAGACAGAGACAGATAGAGAAATAGAAAAAGAGGAGAAAACGCTAAAGTTGGAGGCAGATGCAATGGTAGAAAGAGGTGCATATATGCGGAGTGTTTTGTGGCAAAGTAATTTGCCCAAGCCGGGTCATTTAACTCGCTTCGCCGGCCACTCTAATTAGCATCTGGATTCTAAATGAATAGCGGCAATGGGCGCTCTAGTCGAACATGTGATGAGGTAATAACTAGTAGTATCTCGACCGATAAATCAATAACAAATTATAATTTATATACATATTGACATCGATTTGTTGTGGTTGGCTTAGCAAAATACAGCAAAACTAATAACATTTAAGCGCTTATAATGTCTAGCAAAATTATTGCAACTCATTTATATATATATCCATATGTATTTAGCTTGTTTTTAATGCATACAGTTTCAACCATTAAAAAAATTAAAATGCTTTGAATTGCCCAGCAAATCGCGCTCAGATGTTCTACACATGTGTTTTTCCATTGAAATTGGGAATATATTTCAGAAAACATGAGACAAAATTTAGAAAAACAGCGTACAATTTTCAATTTGTGGTACATAGTCTAAATACATATATATATAATACATATATATATATATATATCGAAATAAACCATTTTTTTGGGGGTGGCGTAGCTTCTACTATTGTACCGGATGATGATTATAGAGCAATAATAAATTGTTTTGGATTTTCAAGATAGTAAGCACGACACTGGGACTGGGACTGGCACTAGCTACATAAAGTTGATAATGCAAATTCTCGCACACAATCAATATAAAAAATTAAAACAAATAAAACACTACTATTAATAGCAACAGTTTAGCGAACACAAACATAAAAAAATATATAAAACTCAACTACAAAGATATGTATGTTTCCTATGACAATATTAAGCAATAAATTAACAATGGACCATGAAAATACCCTGTAGTTATTGTTAAAAATGTTTACAAGCTGCAATAATAAACGCATTCAAGTAGCTGAAACGTGTAAAACATGACCTTTGTTAGCCATTTAATAAATACGGACATATTTATATCAAGTTGGTTTACGCAGTTAACAACAGCTTAACAATTAATTAAAAAGTTAAATCCCTTAAGAATATTATTTTATCTGTCTATACCTATAAGAATATTATTTTATCTGTCTATACCTATAAGAATATTATTTGATCTGTCTATACCTATTTTACTGTACAACATTATTTATTTTAGTTTATGGCTAATGACAGTCTGTAAAAATTATAATTTACACTGCATATGGATGACTTATAAAAATGTATTATTTTGAAAAATATCTTAATATAAAACAGATATATGTGGAATCTAATGTCATACTGTTTATAAGCATCAATCCAACAGATTATATGCATATGGGTGTAATTTGAATTTAATGACTTCTTATAGACATCTGGTTAGAGTTTACCACCTGGCGACAAGCCATACGAACAAAAATCACAAAATCAATTACGCTCAAATAAAGCAAAACAACATTAATAGCAACAATAACAATAAAAGTCAGACACAAAAATATCGCGTTGCGTTGGCAGTTTATATCAAGGAATTTTACTTCTATGCTGCGACTGTTGCTCGTCAAGATTACGCATGGATACAAATACACACTAACATACATATACATGTATGTATGCATGTGTGTACTCTGTTATCAGTAGAAAACAATAACACACAAATTACAGTGGAAGTGCCGAGAGTTAAGCAATAGCATCTCCCCGCCGGTCGCTGCTAGTAACACACTCAATGTATTGCTTAAATACGTAATATGTATGCGTATATGTATACGTATATGTATATGTATATATACGCACACTTTATGCATTTTTTTTTTGTTTATTGTGATGAGCTCATCGAAGTGCGATTCGCTTTATTTATGCTGCACTTTTCAGCAATTATGGCGAAATGATATGTCGATGCAACAGTTTTCGTTTTGGTTTTGCTTGTGCCGGTCAGAGGGAGAGTGAGAGTGGGTGAATGTAAGAATTTCCATATGCTCAGTAACATTCCCACATTCTTTCAGTGAGAGCGAGCGAGAGGCAATGAGTAACACAAGCGGTTTAAAATGGGGTTATACCTTACAACACTACAAACTGATGTATGCATGTGTGTGTGTGTGTGTGTGAGTAATTACCATCTGCTATTGTCCAGCGTATTTCGCTTGTTATCGGATCGATTGCCGTTAGCCCGCCGCCCAGCGTTGAGAATACCATCAGGGCCTCCTCGTCGCGGGCAAGGTCCGTACAATCCTATATATAAACCAAAAAACAAAAAAAAAAAAACAATTTTATTAATTGCCATCACTTATTCATGTGAATGCAGACGCGCATTGCGCGTTTTCCATGTATTCCATTCCATGCCACACTTGCTTTCCACCTACCGTTTTCTCGTCGTCAGTGCTGACAACTTCTGCTGAGTCGGCGGCATTTGCACCCGATGTTTGTGTTTGGTTTGCTGCTGATGCAATCACGCCGCTCAACAGCAAAATAAACGCGCAACAACGAACGATGTATTTCATTTTGCGAATTCTCATTGATGTTGTTTTTGTTTTCGATGTTATTGTTGTTGCTGACATTATTATTGCGCGAAGGCAATGTCGAAAAACTTGATTTGCGTTTGTTTGTTGCTGCACTTGCAAATTACTTGCTCTTGCTCGAATCTATCATATTTTCACCGTTTGGGTTTTTTTTCTATTAACTTTGGGCTTTCATTTGTCACCGTAGGCACTTTTGCATTGGTTTACATTTAATGCGTATTTCTTTCACACAGTCATTGTTGCGTAGTGTTGTACTGTTGGCGAGCATATGAACATCAATGAAATCGGTTAGCTGAACTTGTTCATGCAGCAAAATCAGAGAAACGTTCACACTGAAAAAATGAACCATTGAACAAATTCACACATAACATTTGTTGTGATTTTCAAATATTGCTTCTTAGGAACATAAATATCCAAATTGTTATAGCAAAGTGAATTAAGAATTAAATCTTTTGTCAAAGGTTTCAGTGTTTGTTTACACTTTAATACATCGATCATAGAACTAGTTGGGCTAGTTAAAAATACCAAAATATTGAAAAGAATCAAAAATGGCCAAAAACGTAGTGTGCCCAGCTCTCCGCAACAGCTGTTTTGGTTTGTGTTGCACAATGCGGCAACCGGTCGGCAATTTAAGTTCATCGTTAATTAAACGCTTTCTGCATGTACAAAATGCTGTGCAACACGCCAAACAGCAACCGAACAACCTCAAGGGCAGAAGCAAAAGTTCCCAGGACTGGCTGACCCGGCAGCTGGCCGATCCGTATGTGGAGAAGGCTCGCATGCTAAATTATCGATGTCGCAGCGCCTTCAAGCTGCTCGAAATGGATGATAAATACAAAATATTGAAACCAGGCGATCTGGTTCTGGATTGCGGTGCAGCGCCAGGCAGTTGGACCCAAGTGGCTGTTGAGCGCACCAATGCCAATGGCAAAATAGAGCGTGCGCCGCGTGGCGCAGTCTACAGCATAGATCTCTTGCATTTTCATGCAGTTCCCGGTGCGACAATCTTTGGCGGCATGGATTTCACAGCGCCGCTTGCGCAGCAGCGTCTGCGCGAATCACTGGCCGATCGCAAAGTGAACTGTGTGCTCTCCGACATGGCGCCGAATGCGACGGGTGTCCGTATGCTCGACCAGGAGAGCATTACGAATCTGTGCTACGAGGTCTTGAGGTTCGCCTTGGCCATGTCTGCGCCGCATGCCAATTTGGTGGTCAAGATCTGGGACAATGGAGATGTGCCCAAATTGGAGCGTGACATTTTGTCCTACTATGAGAAAGTTAAGCGAGTGAAACCACGCGCCAGTCGTGGCGATTCAGCGGAACATTTCTTGTTGGCGCGTGGTTTTAAGGGCTCCTAGTTATAAGTAAGATTTAAAGCAATAATGTAATAAATATAATTTGATATAGAACTATTGTCCATCATTTGTTGTCCCTTTTAAATATATAATTAATACATATATTATAATGAAATACATATTTTATAGTTAGGTTTCCATTATTTATTGCAATAATAAACGTAAATTTATTCAAAACTATTGTGAATTAATTGTTACAATCCCATTTAAATCCATATATAATTATATATATATTTATTTAAATATATTATTATATTAAAATTATGTTTTTCTAATTGAATGCAATCATCAACATAAATTGATATACAATTATTATAAATCATTTGTTACAATCCCATTTAAATTTAATATTCAAGCGACGTTAGCAAATAATGTCAAAATAGCTAGAAATTGCAGCGAAATTAATGTTCATTATAGAGTACTTACAGTTTTCCACTCCATTTAAAATTCCTGAATATAATTTTAACTAGAAATACATCTAAGTAAATATATTTTTTTATATCAAAATAACACTGGAATTTCCATTCAAACTCACAAAGGAATATCGATAACAAGTAATGCGTGGACTACACCACTCTGGCAACGCCGTATCGCATTTCGCAAATCTGAGTATCAAAATTATACGGCAGCTAGTTACAGCGTCAATATATTACACACTTTAACGCACATCCTAGCCGCATATACAGAAAGATGTCGGTCTCCGATACGCTCCAATATTTAACCTTAGGGAATCCCATCAGTCGGGCGCTAATCAGCTCGTCCTCGTCGATATTCCGTTCGTTAGTAAGTGCATATTGTCTAACTGTATTCGTTTTTTTCCGCTTGTCATTTTAGAATTTTTGTTATGTTGCAGGGACTTCGACCCAAGAAACTTCCCGTGGATGATATGTCGATGCAACCGCAAATTCAACCCGTATCCATATCGATGCGTAGCATTATTGGCAATAACTACAATTTTGTGCGCATTGCCGGCTTGGCTGGTGCATCGGCCATTTTCATGGGCGCATATTGCAAGTATTTTCTAAAGGACGTTCTCGATCCCAAAGAACAGTTGGAATCGCAGGCATTCGCCGAGGTTGCCAATCGCATACACTTTCTGCACTCATTTGCACTAATGTGTATGCCGCTAGCACATTACCCCGTCTTTGTAAGTATTCCAATAATAATAATAAGAAATATGGAAATAAATCCGGTGGTTAAGCATAAAATGAAAGCGATTAAATTCTGTTTATCGTTTATTGAGCATCATAAAGCTTTTCTGTTATTTCTCATTTTGTAAAGTTAAATCTCTGAACGGAATTTACAACAACTCGCGTTACTTTTTGAATGATTTGGCTTATGCACAATTCGCATTCGATATTCAACATTAATATATAGATGTATATATAAATATTTTATAGTTATGTATGTAATTGACACACTCGCTTAGTGAATCTTCTTTTAAAAGAAAATGAAAAAAATAATTAAATGAGTGTACGATTTGATATTTTGCTAAGCGTTTCTCAATTTACGTTCTATAAGGATGCGTAGATTGTATATGAAGTTTTTGTTTTGTCCAAAGCTAAAGCTAAAAGTTCAACAACCACTAATTGCAGCTTAAAAGTAATTTCAATACCACATTACGAAACTTGTATACGATAATTGCTAACATGTAACATCATTTGTTTGAGAATGATATGAGAGGTTCATAGCTGATATGGTATAGGAATTGTTTGGATATAGGATATATGTGTTTCTGTCTTGCTTAATACTAAATTCATATTTCTTGTTTTCTTCTTTTCTTGTTTAAAAAATGTACCAAAAGTCAGCTTCAATAACGCTGCTTAAATTTGTTTTCATTTTGTTTGTTTCTTTTTTTTAAGTTTTTCTTTCAATAATTTGTTTTTCAGCCTTATTCGATAAGTAAATCGTAGAGCTTTCTATCGGGATTTTCTTTTGTTTTTTTTTTCAAAGCCATCAACTAAAGCTAACATCAAAATACGCAGGCCACACATTATTGTCTAACACTTAAATGCAGCGCATGAAATATATATAAATATATTTGTTCAGATGCCTAATAATATCTTATATTTTTCTCCAGACTGGCGTTCTGATGACCATGGGCACCATTCTCTTCTCAGGCTGCATGTATTATCGTGCCCTGACCGGCAAGAGGGAACTGCAGCATTATGCCACAATTGGTGGCTTCTGTTTAATCGGCGCCTGGCTGTCGCTGGTGGTGTAGACTAATGTTCACACTTGATATATATATATATATATATATATATATATATATATATATATATATATAGTACATCAAATACAAATAGCACATAATTAGCTATATATATATATATAAACAACTAAAGCTAACGCCTAATTGAAGTTACGTGTGTGTACAGCAGCTGCTCTATATATATATGCGCTTTTAAAAAGCGATCTCTTAGATTTAAATATGAGCTGTCTAGCACTTGAATTTTAAAATTCATTCTTATATCAGTTTACGTTTCGCAGCAAATGGAAGATACATTTTGTTGTTAAATGCATTGAATATCTTTTTTTTTTTTTTTTTCTTGGTAGATAATTTAAATGCACTTCTACTAGTTAGGATTACGAGCTAAATCTGTTTAACCAAAATGTGAAAAATTTGAAAATATGTAGAAACGTAAAACGTAAAATCAAATAAAAAGTTAATAAAAACGTTACATTTATTATGTGTACCTGTACATTAATAAATTACTATAAAAAAGAACACACATACATTAATATTAGACGTAACAGTTTATAGTATTTCTATAATCGTTATTGTCGTTACGGAACACATTTTTTATACATTTGCAATGCAACCTTCTAAAGGTGTTTCATTTGCGCCTGTTTAGCAAGAATTTTTATCATTTTTGTTTTACGCGCTCAAAACTGAGCTTATTGTCATCCATATCGTAGTCTAGTTCTACTATTCATCAATTTAACTAACATTTAGTTATGCGCTTATATAATGATTTGTACATGTCTCTTGTAAAAATTCTTTGCTGTTGTTTCTGGTGTTTTAGCTGCTGCTGTTTAGTGTTTATGCTATCCTAATAATTTCTGCTTGGATGCCTCCGCAAATAGAAAGGTCTTTTGGATACGCGCATTGGCAGCCGGGTGGTTCGTAATTGGTTCCAGTATCTTAAGTATGTAGTCTTTAAAAGCCTTCGGCACAGCGAAATGTCAAGAATCCTTCTTCAACCGTAAGTGGTCCTCATGCGCCTGTCGACACAAGATTCACATTAGGCATAATATTGCACGTTAGTAATGCATTTACTCACCTTTTGTGCCACTTTGAGTAGTGCATCGAATGTGGCGTCGCCCGTCTGCTTGACCATGGCGTGGAACACCTTCTTCTCGCTGACCGTGAGCAGCTCAAAGGGTGACCCGAATTCAACAGCACGGCCGGCATCCATAACCAACACCTTATCCGAATCCATAACTGTGTGCAGTCGATGGGCAATGGTGAGCACGGTGCAATCCTTGAATTTATTCCTAATCGTTGTCTGAATGAGCGCATCCGTTTGCGGATCCACATTCGCTGTCGCCTCATCCATCACCAGTATGCGATTCTCGCGGAGAATGGCGCGTGCCAGGCAAACCAGTTGTCTTTGGCCCACACTGAAATTGGTGCCGCCCTCGGAGATTTTGCTCGACAGGCCGCTGGGCAGCTCGGCTACAACCTCCTTCAGCTTAACTTCTTCCAGCGACTCCCATAGCTTGGCGTCGCTGTACTCATCGAACGGATCCAGATTGTAACGCATGGTGCCCGAGAAAAGCACCGGCTCCTGTGGTATAATTGAAATCTGACTACGTAAATCGTGCAGTCCCAAATCGTTGGTATCACGGCGATCGATGATGATGGCGCCCTCGTTGTAGGACAGACGGAACAGTGCGTTGATCAGCGACGATTTACCAGCGCCAGTGCGTCCAACAATGCCAATCTTTTCGTACGCCTTGATATCAATATTGAGATTACGCAGCACATAGTCTGCTGTCTTTTCGGGGAAGTAACGCAAGCTCAGATCATCAAACACAATCTTGCCCTCATCGGGCCAGTCCTTGGGTGGCTTCTTATTCGGCTTCGACTCAAATTCACCCTCAGGCTCCAGATCTTCATACTCAACGACACGTTCCACCGAAGTCATGGTATTCTCCAGCTCCGCTGATTGACGCATGCCCCACTGAACCATACCCGTCATGCCCATGGCCTAAAAAAAAGAGGAGTTAGTTTTCGAAAGTTTAAAGTTTCATGGTAGTCAGACACACCTGTGTTATGGCCAGGCCAACCTCGCCGCCATTCTCTGGTGAGAACAGGAAAAAGCTGAGCGTTACGATGGCAATATAAATTACGCAGACAAAATCCAGCCAGTAGCCGAAAGCTCGACTGGTCGCTAAGAACATGTAGAAGCCAGAGCTGTGCATATCCTGGAAATTATCAAACTCCGTAATGAGATCCTTCTGCGCTCCAAAAGCGCGTATCGTAGCCAAGCCATTCAGCGAGGCGCTCAAATGCGAATAGATCGGCGAGCGAGCTGAAGTGAGGCAGTAGATTACGTTAATTAATTAATTAATCTAATTTTGTAGTGATTCTTGAACTATACTTACTTACAGCCTCCAATCTCTTAACATCACGGGAGGTCGTCAAATAGAAGTTGCGCAACACATAGAAAATAATGACCAGTATAAAGGTGACCAGCAGATTCCAGATGTTCACAATGCACAGCACAACAACGATGCCCACAATTGAGAGAAAGATTTGCATGACATCCATCATGACGGAGGGCAGAATCTCATCGACCTGACCCAGATCCTTGGAGAAGCGATTCAGAATTCGTCCCGACGGATTTGTGTTGAAGAAATGCATTGCCGCCCGGGTAACACCATGGAACATGCGATTATGCAGCGTCGTCGAACTCTTGGCCGCAACATAGAAGAAGAGCACACTGCGCACCAGGGAGAAGACAATCACCAATACATTGATGGCCGTAAAGTAGTAAATATCGATGGGATCCGTGTCGCTGTTAACTCTAGGCATAAACGAGCGACGCAGTCGCGACATAAATGAATCCGTAGCTGTTTCACCGTTTTTGTTGACCCTGAAAATTGATATAAGCGAAAATACTTTTATAAATATTTGAAGAGTAACCCATTAATTTAAACGCACTAATAACGGAAAAGAACATGTCAATTCCAAGTCTGTTCAAGCTGAATTATTAACATTCGCACAGAAAACAGCTCTGTTAAAAGTTTGTTGTTAGCTTTACATTAACATAATTTGACTTTTAAATAGTTTTAGTTAGTTTTTGTACTTGATGAAGTGATTGAAATTGATTCCAGATGAACCCAGAACTCCATAAAGTACCCTTTTGCTACTCACCAGTATGACAAGAACATATCGCCGCCGGAGCCCAGCACCTGGGCGCCAATGCAGAAGAAGGCAAAGACAACAAACAGGAAGTAACCGTTGGCGGCAAAGTATTTCTTGTACAGTCCCATGCCGATGTTTCCCTCGGTGCGCGTCTCCTGCACCTGGATTGGCGACTCCATGACCACTGAATCGGCTGCCGATCCCATGGATGAAACACTGTTCTGTCGGCTGCGCAGTTTGCTGACCTGGGACAGTTTACGCTTCTCTGCCGCATCCCCAGCACCCTCATCCTTCTTGCTGGGATCCGTTAACATTTGGGCAAAGTCCAAGCCGCTCTTGCACATGGACTCATAGGTGCCCTTGGCACTCACCTTGCCCTTGTCCAGTATCACAATCATATCGGCCTGCTCCAGGAACTGCAGCTGATGCGTGACCAGGACAACAATATCTTCTCGCAGAAAGCCGCGCATGCACTGATCGAACAGATGCCGGCCCACATGTGTGTCCACGGCGCTGAGCGGATCATCGAGCAGATAGATATCCGCCTTGCGGTACACAGCACGGGCCAGACTGATGCGCGCCTTCTGGCCACCCGATAAGGAGGCGCCACGCTCTCCCACAATTGTCTTATCGCCGTAGGGCAGCAGCTCAAAATCACGTTCCAAAGCGCACTTCTTCACCACCTGGCGATAGCGACTCCTGTCCAACGGCAACCCGAACAGAATATTCTGGCGCACTGTGCCGGTAAAGAGCCATGGTTCTTGGGAGGCATAGGACAGGCTGCCATTCACACGCACCGTGCCCGATTCTGGCGGCAGCTCGCCGAGAATGGTTTGAATCAGACTGGACTTGCCGGCACCGACGGGTCCAATAACAGCGACCAGTTGTCGCGGCTTGAACTTCAGGCTCACATTGTCCAGCGTATATTCGCTGAGCTTCGAATCCCACTTGCACTTCAGCTTACTGATGGTTACCCCGATTTCAGTCTCGCTAGAACGGCGACTGTTCGGCTTGAGCACACCCGTAGCGGAGGCGGCAGTCTCCTGCACCAGGCTGAGACCGGGCTTTTTGTTCTGCTTCTGATCATCCATATTTTCGGACTTGTCACGCACTTTTGTTTCCTCATGCATCATAAACTTTTGTATGCGCTTTATGGAAACGAGCAGCTCAGCAAACTGAAAATGTTATTGGAAATTTTCTAGATTAATGCATATAAAATAACAAAGTAAAGATAATACCTAATTTATAACATTAATTCCTATTAAACTTAAGATTTTTGTTAAAAACGTGCACGACTCTTAGCGCGATTAAAATAAGAATAATAAATTTCACTTATAATCAATTTTTGAAAATGGTATTCTGCCGCGCTATTACTTACATTTCTATGTTATGTTAGGTTAACAGCAAACGCTGTTAAAAATACTGGTTTGATCATCAACATTTATGTATGTTAACATTAAAAGAATATTTTAACAACAGCACCTTAACATTTAAGGGTTAAGCAATATATAAAATTTAAACTAAACTTAAAATAAGTAAATAAAACCAATTTACCTGCGCGATACCCATGGGAAAGTAAATAGTCATTGTGTTGCGCAGAATGTTGTAGAAGGCCGTAATTACAAAGGCCTTCTCGGCCGTGAGCAGCTTGCCCAGCAGCACAAAGCCCACCAGACTGACAAACACCGAAATTCGCGTCACATACATGATGAAACTTTGTAGTGTGCCGCGAATGTAGTTCACCTTTCGTATGGCATTCATCTCCTTGCCACGCACACTGTTGATCATCTTGCTGAACGGTATCTCCCAGGCGTACATTTTGATCACCTGTATGCCCGATATGATCTCGTTCATCATACGCACTCGCTCGTCCGTTCGCAAAGCGGTCTTCAGACGCAGCACCGATGTCCGCTTGCCAAGATATGCTTGCAACGGAATAAACAGCAACATCACAGCGACTCCGAAGAAGGCCGAAACGCCAATCTGTGTGTCAATATTGAAATATATTTTAGAAATAGTTCAAATTTAATTTTAAAATTTCTGCAAATATTTTCTATTATTATTTGAGTCATTTTTAATTTGAAAACATGACAATATTGATTATATTCAATAGCTTTGCAGTAATTAAAAATCGCAAAACGGATCAAAGAACAATAAAGACTTACCTCTCTGTACATAAGCCAGGTGACCACACCGATCTCGACGGGTCCGAGCCATAAATAATGCATGTGAATAACCGAAACGTCGAGGCGACCCACATCATTCGATATGAGATTAACCACCTGACCAATTGTTGTGTCGCCCAGCGCTGTGCGACTGAGGCGCAACGCCTTGCGATAAATCATGCTGCACATTGCAATGCGCACCTTCATGCCCGTGTGGAACATGCCGAGCATGTAGGGGTGCATGAACATAACATTGAATGCGCTGCACAAGATCACGCCGGCGGCATACAGATATGCCTTGGTCTGGTCATCGGTGTCCTGATTGTTCGCATAGAAGGCCACCAAGCCGCCCAAGCACAGCGGCTGTGTAACTCTGTCGTTGAATAAATATTATTATTTACAAATAATTGTTCATAAATTGTGTGTTGTGTGTGAGGCTGGGCGTGTTTCGAGCATACCGGAAGCCCATTTCCAATATGAGCAATACGAAGCCGAGCCAGCCAAAGTTCCAGCCAAAGACGTTCATCGATGCCTTAAGCAAGCTGGGCTCCTTCTTCTTCTTGCGCTTCTCCTCTACCTCCTTTTCCCAGGCATCGCTCAGCTTCTTGCCAAGTTTATCTGCAAGAAGACAACAGCATCATTTCATTAAGATGTTAATGAAAGATTGTCAAACTTAGAATGAATCCAGATCATTAGAGTCATTCTACATCGCATTGAATAATATAATACATTGTCTGCTTAGTGATAATACTCTACTGTGATTTTGTCATAAATAAATCAAAAATATATTTGTGTTCAAGAATGATTATATTATAATAATAATTACAATTTTAATGTTTAAACATGATTTATTACTTTACTGCGATTTTTATCACTCATAAAAAAATGGAAGCCGGAAATCTGATCAACCACTCGATAAGATTGGTGCAATCAATTCTATTTAATCATGTTTGTTCGAATTAATTACTGAAATGGCGAATAAATCGCTTTACAATTTTTGCAAGTATTTTAATGATGATTATGATTTTTATCGGTCTTAACTAAGAATGTGAAACTTTTATTTGTCATTGTCTCCGCTTTGGTTGAGAATTGTGCCCCTGCTTTGGACCGTCAAAAAACCCAAGGCTTAGCCAGCTGTGCATTGCACAACCTTATCAGTTATCAGTTGCAGGGCTAATCGCACCTGGACAGGCAGGCCAGTTGCATGTGCAGCACTAACTTTGACTGGTCGATCAAAGTATAGATATAGTCAGGGCCACTTCCGCAACGTTTGCCCAGAGAAGTTAGTCAATCAAAAGTGGCTTTAAAATTGATTTGCAATTATTACCTTAAGTAAATATTTACTTAAGTCGTCTGCCAGATAAGAATGTCCACTGACCACTTCATGTCAGCTCTATGTACTCAATTATTTTAAGTAAATAAGCGGTCGTCATTTAATTGTATACCTCACATTTCACTAGCGGTCCCCAAAAAATGAAAAACTCATTAATTGCGGCAATGGCAATTGTCAAAGTTATCAAAGATATCAGACAAATTTTGGCAGTAACGCAACTGATTTTTATTTTTATTAATACTTCTCTATAAAACTCAAAGTTCAGATATATTATTTTATTTGTTGGTTGTTAACTAAATCCAGCTGATAAACGCTTGAAGGCTTCAGCAATCTTTCAGCTTATTGGATACAATATATAAGGTAGATATTGGAAGACATTGAAGTGTTTTAAACTTAAATGATTGCCTCAAGTCGTATCTGCATATGATTTATGCGGAGGAAATGTAGGAGATAATATGAAAATAGATAAGATAGCCACAATGTGCGTTGGTGATACTATTTATTGCAACTTCTCTAGAAAATAAAAATGTAAATTAATTTGTAAGTTTCTTCGAAAAAAATAGGAAAAATAGAAAAAAAAAATTAAAATAAACCTGTGCACATGTTCTATTCTATCTAATCGTTGAAAACCCCGTAAATTGAAGCGCTTTCCGATTTTCACATAAGCCACTTCAAAGTACATCAAAAAAATGTCTGAAGAGTGAACATTTTCATAGATAATACATTATGTGCATTGTATTCCTTTTACTTAAAACAAGACAATTGTTGAATGGGGAAGTTCTGCTTTATCACAGATAACTAACTGAATGGGTTGAGCCCCAGAAGGCTTGAAGGTGCACACAGCTTATTGAAACCCATGAAACCCATTGAACATTGTACTCGACTCCATAGACAATCATAGCTAAATGCACAGCTGCATGAGCTGTCTTTTATTCTTAGTCATTCTTAACAAAATTCGTCCTTTCACTTTATAATTCAAATTAATTCAATTATTTAAGACTGCATTTTTACTTTTTCAAATATGCTTTACACAAGTAAAGTTCACAGTTCACAATTGACAATAATTTGTTGTACTCAATCACTTACCGGATTTGTGTTCGTTTAAAGCCTTATAGAGATCACTTTCGTCTAGAGTTTTTTTGCGTCCCTTGAAAAATGTGGGCATAGTATAGCTGCGGAAAATAAATAAAATAATCAAAGATATAACAATTCGGATTTGTTTTGAATACCCTTGAAGACTCACCAAAACATAAGCGTTGACAACGGATTCGAAGTCTCGCGCGGATTCGTCGGCAGCTCATCTGCGTTCGTGGTCTGCATTTTGGCCTGTTTGTGTCAATCCGGTTCGTTTCAATATCTCAATTACTTTTCATTTGTTGAGTTTATTCGTTTTTTATCTGACCAATAACAAGCGTCACTATAAAAATCAATGAGAAACAAATAAATACAAATACAGATATTAATGTGACATGCCGTTTAGATTGTCAAATTCAAACGCGTAATTATTCGCATAGCTAACATAGTCTTGGATTGCTGATAAGATTGAATGTTTATTTACTATGTAGACACATTTTGACTCAAGGGGTGTTCCACAGCTGTCAACGTCACCGAATCACGATTATTTCCTTTCAGGAGGCCTTTTCAGAGCCAATATAGAACTAAATGTGCAATAATAAACTTGGTCTATAGGCAATTATCAAAATCATGATGACTTACTAAAATCGTTTCGTTTATTACTCGTTTCTTTTTTCGCTTGTCATTTGGTTATTAAATTCTTAATTCTTTTATGTTGTTCGTAATAATCTTTTTCACATTGGCAGAGCAGAGATATATATATACATATATATAGAGAGATATTACTTTCTTTGACCACTTTTATCCCTTTTAATCACTTTCAATAAAACACTTGAAATTATATTAATTTGATCAGTTTGAATTACTTGACACTTGAGGCAAGGATGAATCGCGTAGAACTCACAATAAACCGGCTAACAGCAGCGCGTCGCGTCCAGATCAGCTAACAAAAACTAACTTGGCTCTTGACCACATCCGACACGCCATTTATAGCCATCGAGAGAATTGTGTTATCTGGCGTCAACTTCGTATTCGCGTTGCGATCGAGAGAGTGGCGATTGATAAGACGTCGGATTAATTCGGAATCATCAATTCGAAACCATAGCCAAACCGATGGCTTATTTACACGAGTTGCCCCAAAAGGCTGCACCAGCTGCAGCTACATACTGTTCGCAAAGGCTGCCCCCTGCGGCGTTCGCGTTCTCGTTTCTGTTTTTTGTAATTTTGTTTATTTAATTTTCGAAATAATCCGCATTTGTAGCTAAACAAATGCAGTTTTTGTGAACATGCGGAACATGTTTAAGCTCATTACCTGAGAGTTCACCAGTTGTCCGCCGTATATAGCAATTAACCGTTGCGCAAATAAATCAGCAGAACATAAATATGAGAAATCAAGAAGACAGAGAATGGAAAGAAAAAAAAACAAACTCGACTGCAAATCAATAAACAATTAATGTGCCAATTGAAACACGTGCAATACACTTAAAAAACACTAGTTCTTATTGTCGCTTCAAATGAAATGGTGCCGTATGTGCGTGATTTTATGGAATTAAATGTAATTGTGCAATAAAAAAAACGTTAAACAAGTTCGTGCGAGCTCAAGTCCTGGTCTTCTTCCTCTTCTGTTCAGGCAGCGCAAGCGCATTTCTTTCGATAACAGTCCGATGTGTGCCTCTGGGAAGCTGCGAAGTTAAAATATATATATTTTATTTTAAAAGTTATTACAATCTCTAAGCTTGTACTTTAAAATGTTTGAAGTGATAAAAAGAAAACGTTTGCAGTGTATAATTTGATAATTCCACATTTCGCGCGCTTTATTTTGAATTACCATTTAACAGTATGTTAACGCTATGTTTAAACATAGTTGCTGTACATTAAATATCGATAGCAAAACAACTATCGAATATACTGCCTTAGCCAGCGGTTCCAGTTGCACAGTTAAAAATTTATAAGCGGTAGTAATAATTACTACGTAATAATAAAATACACCGAAAACATTTGTGTGCTCAGCCCTTAATAGCTTAAACAAACAAGAATGCAGTCCGTTATTGGAAGGAGCCTCCAAATTGGTAAGTTAACATTTCTTTATGGACTTTGACTTGTTGATATATGTAAATAACTGAGCATATCTGTATCTGCACACCGGTTGGAATCACCTGTTGCAGTCCGGCAATCGGTGCATCTACGGCAGATAGCATCGATTGCAGCGCTGCCGGATACACACCAGATGCTGCAGAAGACGTGCCGTGATTTTGCCAACTCAGAGCTGGTCGGTGCGAATGCAGCCAGATTCGATCGGGAACATCTTTATCCGGCGCAACAGATTAAGCAAATGGGCGAATTGGGCTTGATGGCAGTGTCCGTGCCTGAAGAGCTGGGCGGAACTGGACTGGACTATCTGGCGTATGCGATAGCCATGGAGGAAATCTCGCGTGGTTGCGCCTCAGCTGGTGTCATCATGTCCGTCAATAATTCCCTGTATTTGGGCCCATTGCAGAGCTTTGCCAATGATGCCCAAAAGGCGGAATATATTACGCCGTTTGTGAGTGGCGAGCGGGTGGGCTGCTTTGCACTGTCCGAGCCGGGAAATGGCTCTGATGCGGGCGCCGCTTCCACGGTGGCAACGGAGAAGGGCGATCACTATGTGCTGAACGGGACCAAGGCGTGGATAACAAACGCCTTCGAGGCGGAGGCAAGCATTGTGTTTGCCACCACCAACAAGCAACTGAAACACAAGGGTATCTCTGCCTTTATAGTGCCCAAGGGCATTAAGGGCTTCTCGCTTGGCAAGAAGGAGGACAAGCTGGGCATACGAGGCTCCTCCACGTGCCAGCTCATATTCGAAGACTGTGAAATACCCAAGGAAAGTTTGCTGGGTACGGCAGGCCTTGGCTTTAAGATTGCGATGAAAACGCTGGACGCGGGACGCATTGGCATTGCTGGACAAGCGCTGGGCATTGCCCAGGCCTCACTGGAAGTCGCCGTTGACTATGCCCAGAAGCGTCAGTCATTCGGCAAACCCATCTCAAAGCTGCAGGCCATTCAACAGAAGATTGCCGACATGTCGTTGGCTGTGGAATCAGCTCGATTGCTGACCTGGCGTGCCGCCTGGCTGAAGGATCAGAAGATGTCATATACCAAAGAGGCGGCAATGGCCAAACTGGCTGCCTCTGAGGCGGCTACACTGTGCGCCCATCAGTGCATCCAAATCTTGGGCGGCATGGGCTATGTCACCGATATGTCCGCCGAGCGACATTATCGAGATGCACGCATCACGGAAATCTATGAAGGCACCTCAGAGATTCAGCGCCTGGTCATAGCGGGCTCCATACTGAAGGAATACGCCAGTTAATCCCACTACCAACCCAATTTTTTCAATTTTAATTTTAAGCACAAAGTCTAAATGCAAAATCAATTATGATTCTCTATTTTTAGATTTTCAATTTAGTAGAATTGAGCGATCAGCAATTAAAATTGTTCATATCTTTATATATATATATATATATATATATATATATATATAGATGTATATATCTGTTATTGAGATTTATATTTTTATACCTTTTCCAAAATAGAGCATTTTAAAAGATGAAGAAGTTTTGCATTTTATTTGTTTAATTACAATTTCTAGAATGAGTATTTATTCCAGATGAGAATATATTCTTGGTTTGCCGATTTCTTAATTTTTAATGTACATTTTTATATGTAAATATTTATTTCAATTGATTGTTTTCTTTTTCGCACCTTTGGCGCCCTTTGTCTTCTTGCCATCTCGACCATCCTTGGAGCTAACAGAGCCGGCACGCTTCTTTCGCATCTCCTCGAGCCTCACCTGCTCGGCCAGGTTGTCCCGGTGGAGTTGCTCGAAATCGGTGATCTCCATGACCTTCTTTTGGGCGGCACGCTCGCGATCTACTGCCGCGAGCGTCTCGTGGAAATCGCGTAGAGCACTGCGAAACTCTTCATCGGACTCGATCATCAGGATGAACTGTTCGGGATTATCGGGATCGAGCTCCAGATCGGGCATTGCATTCGCTTTCACCAAGGACGCCTTCGAAATGCGCTCCGCCTCCTCCTCCTGTTCCAAAAGAGCGGTGCGCTTCTTCAGCTTGATCTCATCGACGCGCGCCTCCAACAGCTTGCTGCGCGTAATCTCACGCTCAAACATCTAGGATCAGGACCCGAAATGGAGTTTTACAAATGGGTATATAAAATGGGCGATGTGTGTGTGTGTGCTATGCTTACGTCAGCCATGAGTGCCTTCTCCTTGCTGGTTGTCCGCTTCATGGCCTCATCGAGATTCATGATGTGCGTGTCGCCATTGGCCATCGATATGGCCAAAAGATGTCCACTCGGCTGAAACACAACGCCGGTTATGGTCGAACGGAAATTGATACTATAGATGGGCAGTTGCTGATCCAAGAGTAGATCCCAAAAGTCAACAACGCCATCGATGTCACCGGTGACAAAGAGGGAGGCGCGCCCATTGCTCCAGGCGCCGCACATCAACTGATTTCGCTTCGACACGTAAAAGGTGCTGGGCGAATTCTTCATCTCCTCGCACCAGATGCGCGCCTGCCAATCGCCAACGAGCAGAAAGCTCTTCACAAAGAACGGATTCCGATGAATGGTGCGTATGGGGCCGGCAAACAGTTTATAGTTGGCAATTAACATTTCCATGGGAGTGGTACCCTTGCGATAGCCCACAAAAATGCTTCCCATATCGGTGCCGGCAACGAAACGCACGGGGATTGTATATTCAAAATCTAGCGCTGTGCATCCATGCGCATTCTGACGCTTCTGTCGTAGAATTGGATTCGGATCCAAAAGTATCTCGTTCGATGGCATTTTAAGATCACGTATATCCCAGAATTTAATTGAACCATCCAGAGATGCACTGTAGAATTCAGTGTTCGATTTCGAATGCACCCAGCTAATGCACGAGGTTTGCTCCCGATGGGCCGCCTCCATGGGGCAAATGCTGGTGGGCATGCCGCTCTCAAAGGTGTCCCAGATGCACACCTTGCCCGACAATGTGCCACCCGCTATGTGGTTCTCCTCTTTGGGACAGATCTTGGCAGTACGAACCACCTCTTTGCTGTCATAAAAGTAAGCGGGCTTAACCGGATCCCTAATACCCCACACATAGAAGGCTTGGGTGGATCCGTTTGTGTCATCTTGTGTCAACATGCGTTGACTTTCATTGTTCCGCGTATAGAGATTTGTGTATTGGGTCATGATCTGTTTGTCATTGTTGGGCATCCAGTTGATGGTGGACATATAGCGCTGTGGCCTCCACATATCGTGGATGATCGTTATCGTGCGACTCTTGAACGGCATGCAAATTGTGCGTCCCAAATCAGAGGGCAGATCATCAAAGTAATGATTATAGATATTGATAGCATTATTCTCACGAGCCGTATTCATTGTTGAGCGTATCAGTTGCTTCACCTCCACGCCCCAGGTATCGTCACGCTCAACCTTCTTGCGGTGGCGCACCGTCTGCTCTTCGTCGTTCATATTCACCTCCTTGGGCCAACCGCCCTCGTGGTGCAGCATTCCGCGATCTTCGAATGTGGCATTCTCTGTGTTCGCTTCACTGGCCGCCATCACGTCGCTCAGTTGAGTCTTGCAGTTCTGCGGATTGCCCATGATATACTTCTGACGGAGGCGACTGCTCGGATGGATGCTGACCATCACCTCGTTACGATCCTCGAACAGGCACTGGCGACCAAAACGGCGTCGTTCGCGCGTCAACACCACTTTATTCTGATACATGATAATGGCTATTGCTTAATCCTGGCTAATATTTGTATTTGTGTTTCGTTTCGCTTAACGTTTAGTAATTGGTTTAAATTTTCAAAAATGTACATGTATTACGAATATGTCAAATAAATATTAACGACTGTTGTCGACTTTGGCGCTCTGATCAAATGTTACGTTACGTTGCGTTATCTGTGTTAACATATTAGCCGTTATTGTTAACACAATATGACAGTTTTGTGTGAGAAACATATGAGAAGAAGTATCAGCTAACATGTCTATCAATAAAACTTAACGCGTAAGAACTTTTCTTTCTTAAAATGTTGCAGGAATTAGTTAATAACTTAATATAAAATTCAAATGCAAAAGAAAACGGCGCGCAAAGAACACTGTTAAAATAACAGGGCTTGCATAGACTAAAAATAAACGTAAGTTATTTGCAGGCTTGCTGCAGTTGGTCACACTCGTGCCTATTTTACATCGGCGTCGACATCTACTTTGCGCACATTTCGACAAAGTTCCGTATTTATTATTATTTGTACGTTATAAAACATTTAGCGCGTTACAATTATAACAAGTGAGTGGTAATGAAGCTGTTTAAAATACAACCAAACGCGCACAACAAGCCAAACGCACGCTAGCAGCACACAAACACAACACACTCCGCCTCGTCTCCGTCCCCAGGCGTTGTACACTGCTAGGAACATAGCCCCAACATTAGGAGAGAGGTAATCTCAATCTCAACACGAGCAATGGATGTTGTTTGTGTAATTGATACCGTTGTGGGCGATCATTTGGAGGATCGTCTATGCGCGCTCGAGGAAATCAAACAGGCCGTCCAATCGGCAGGTGCCAATTTTCAGCGTGTCCAGGTGAATTAAAAAACAAAAAAAAAATTGTTATACAATTTTATATGTTTGAAAAAAATTGTGCAGTTCGAAAGATTGGATTTTGGTGAGACGAATGTGCTGGAAACATTCTATAATGCCGATGTTGCCGTCATAGATTTAAGCATATTAACACAACAGCGTCCGCTCTCCTATCATTATGGTGTGCGCGAAAGCTTCGGCATGAAGGAGAACATTTTAATCTACAATGATCTGGAGTCCAAACAGACGCTCAGCCTTAAGGTGCGTATGACAAAAAATACTCTATCTAAATCCTAAGCAAAAAAACAGGTGTGATTAGCCAAAGATTTTGGCAACGAAAAAGAGGGGAAAAAAAGAAGGAAAATCAACAGCAATTGCAGGGCAACAAAAACAACACGCACAACAAAAACAAAGCATAATCGACACTGTCTTGCCGATAAGATAAATTCCACAGCAAAAAAAGCATTTGTTTTAAGCGTTTTTCTCTTATTTTTTTGTTAATACAGCAGCCAGTTCTGTTTGTTGTTTTTGTTAGTTTTTATTGTGCTTCCGTTCTGTGAAACCAACAAAAAAAAAGTCGGTATTTTTGTTTTAACCGTCGCAGCACGAAAAACCAAAAAAAAAAAGAAAATAATAAAAACAACATCAAGTGCACGGACGCCAACGCAAAACACAAAACAACACGCACGCTGCGCACACACACTGACACACACACACACATGCACAGCGCACATAAACAAGCGCCTGCAATTACAGCGGCGTCCATAAAACTTCATGCACTCTAGCGTCACGTTCAAGTTGTCTTGCTTGAATTATGTGGGCTTACAAGGGCCACTTGTGTGTAGGTGTTTACAGTGGCGTCCATCAAAACTTAAATTAGTTTTCCATAGTTTCAAACACAGTGGCGTCTGTTGAAAATTGTCTAACTTAAATTATTTGGGTTTGACAAGGGCCACTTACGTGTAGGCGCTTACAGTGGGGTTCATAAAAACATATCCAGCTTAAATTAGTTTTCCATAGCTAGACTAACGTCTCGTTTAATTAGTCTAGCTGAAATAAAAACCTCTTGTTTTCCATTGCCTTGCAGCTCTCTTGTGCCAACTATTTGTTTCTTAGCTATAAGCGCAACGCGGAGACAAGTACCTGCAATCTAACAAACCAGGCAAGCAACAAGGAAACACCCGCCGAAGGACGCGTGACAGCCACATTACAGTCGCGTCTCAAGCGCAAGTTACAAGATGTTGAAATACAATCAAAGTGAGTACTTGTTACACACACTCACACACACAATCATAATTCTGTGTAAATCGCAATTGTTATTTACATGGTAAATGATCCCTCTCGCTTTTCCACCCGCAGGGCGCATATGCGCGAAAAGTTTCTCAGTGATATGCGAGCGGCGCGCGACGCCTACGCGCCCAGCGATGATAAGTTGAAGAGCATTCTACATGGGGTAAGATTAGCCTAGTCATTTATCACATGTCTTATGTTTGTAATTGTGCATGTAAATATGCACAAGTATCTTGCTCGTATTATTATTGTAAGCCCTAACCACACATAAAAGATTATTTATGTTTGTGCAATTGTCATACAAAAAGCAAATACGCAACGCGGATTTAATTTAATAATATTCCGATCTTTTATTTAAGTGCGGACACGGTGTACATGTTTCAGTTTCAAATACAAATACGATAATTGACTTATACTATATAGTTTCTAAATAGTTACAGTGAATGCTTCAACATTAAAACGCGTCGGTTCCAAAGCTAATTGATTAGAGTCGTAATGAGTGTATTTTATATATTATTTAGCGAATTTCATTATTTCTAATGACTAATATCGCAAACTTTAATGATTATTATATATATCTATGTAGATCCATTATTACTCTTTAATTTGAAGTCTTCTAGTACTAATTAAATGATTTCCTGTAATTTTAGATGCGCAAACGGCTGGATGATCCACATGTGCTCTCCGGCGAGGTGTTGCACAGTTTTATGTGCTCGCTGCGGGATGTGCAGGACTATGATGCAATGGTGCGACTGGTCAATGATTTGAAGAATATACCAAATACGCGCAAATATGTGGAAACGGGAAACATGAGTTTCCTGTATGCCTTCGCGCTGAATCGACGCAATCGGCCGGGTGATCGTGAGAAGGCCTTAGAATCCTCGCTCAAGGCGCTCGATAAGAAGGAGAATCACTTCCCGGACATGTTGTGCCTGTGCGGACGCATCTACAAGGATATGTTCGTGGAGTCGGACTGTACGGACACGAAGAGCCTGGAGAATGCCATTAAATGGTATCGTCAGAGTTTCGAGGTGCAGCCAAATGAATATGCGGGCATCAATTTGGCCACACTGCTCGTGATCGAGGGCAAGGAGTTCAGCAACACAGTGGAGCTGCAGCATATTGGCATGACGCTGAACAATCTGATTGGAAAGAAGGGCAGCCTATCGACGCTCAGCGGCTACTGGGATGTGGCCACGTTCTTTGAGATTTCCGTTCTGGCCGAGGACTATGCGAAGGCCATTCAGGCAGCCGAGTGTATGTTTAAATTGAAGCCACCGATTTGGTCGCTCAAATCGACCATTGGTAATATATCGCTGATACATCGCTTTCGTCGCAAGCCAGAGGATCGCCAGCTGCCCATCGAGGAACAGGCCTTTCAATTCTGGATGGACTTCTTTCTGGAGGCAATCAATATTAAAGAGATTAATAGCATACGTTTTCCCATATTGGTAAGCAACTATTCAAAATTTATCACACTGCATCTATAAATGAATCTATAAATGTTGTTTGTTGTTTTGCAGATACTCGAACCCACGAAGATTTATATGCCCAGCTATGTAACAATGAATATGGATGCCGATGAGAAATCCATACAAATCGTAAACATCTGTTTGGCCCACTCAAAGAATGATTGCAAGAAGCTGCATGATTTTCTATTTGTAGCATCCAAAATAAAATCCGTGAGCCTGTACAAACGCGACGATCTCTGTGCGTATCTTTATGTGCATCACAATTCGGATGATTTTCAAATCTATTTTCCGTCCACGGAGTGCCGGCAAAATTTTTACGAACGCATACTTGAAATGACCGCGGATCAGGAGGTCTTTGTCAATCTGGAGACTGACCAGGCGCAAATTGAGGTACGTATTTTTGTCTATTTGGCTTAGTTCAATTGTAAAACGATTCATAACAAATGTTCTGTCTGTCTGCAGTACGAGTACGACTACAATGATCAGAACCGCAAGATTACGCTGGGCAAGGGCACATATGGCACTGTGTATGCGGCGCGGGATAAACAGACGCAGGTGCGCATTGCCATCAAGGAGGTGCCGGAGAAGAACTCGCAGGATGTGCAGCCGCTGCACGAGGAGATCAAGCTGCACTCCCAGCTACGTCATCGCAATATTGTACAGTATTTGGGCTCACGTTCCGAGGATGGCTTCTTTAAGATCTTCATGGAGCAGGTGCCCGGTGGCTCGTTATCCGATCTGCTAAAGACCAAATGGGGTCCACTCAAGGATAGCGAGTCCACCATGGCCTTCTACTCCAAGCAGATACTACAGGGCCTCAAGTACCTACACGAACAGGACATCGTTCATCGCGACATCAAAGGCGACAACGTTCTTGTCAACACGTACAGCGGCGTCGTCAAAATCTCAGATTTTGGCACCTCAAAGCGTCTGGCTCGCATCAATCCAATGACAGACACCTTCGCGGGCACACTACAATACATGGCGCCGGAGGTGATAGATCAGGGCGTGCGTGGCTATGGACCGCCAGCTGATATCTGGTCCTTTGGCTGTACAAATGTCGAAATGGCCACTGGAAGTCCGCCGTTTAGTGAATTGGGCAATCCGCAGGCAGCTATGTTTAAGGTCGGTTTCTACAAGAAGCATCCAACCATACCCGAAGAGATGTCCTCCTTTGCCAGGAATTTTATTCTGCGCTGCTTTGCCATCAGCGTGCAGGACAGACCCTCTGCACTGCAGCTGCTCGACGATCCTTTTCTCACAGAGTGAGTGAGATTTGCTATTCAACATTGACTTTGAGTCCTTATCGCTTATCTCTTGTCTCTTATCATTTTCTTCAGCAGCAAACCACGAAAGCTGCGACCCGCTTTGCCGATAAACACTTCGGAATTTGGACGTAGCATATCCGTGCCCGCCGATCGCTTAGTGCACAAAACAACGCCGCCATTGACCTACAATACTACATCGAATACACCCACCACACCAGAACTAGAGTATGTTCTACAAATATATATATGTATATATATTTATTGATTATACACAAATCTCGACTTTACTTAATTGAATTTCAATTGCCCCTTTGTAGCGTCTCACTCGGCACCTCATCGGTGGACATGAATGAGATGACTGCCACGCAGAGTTTCATAATCGAACGGCGCAATTCGTCCGGGTTTCTGCTATCACCAGAGATCGAGCCACAGACGCCGTCGCTGCGAACCAGCATTTGCGATACGAGCGAATCGGATGGATTTTATCGCTTGAAGAAGGACTCACAGAGACGCACAACTCTGTCCAAGGTGCTGGCACTGGACGAATCGAAGATCTGTGAGATTTGGGAGAAGAAGATCAATGCGGATCAGAACTCCATTGCCATACGCAAGAGCGATCTGGAGATGCTGATACGCGGCCTGCGCGACTACATTATAAACGAGAACGAGAAGCATCTGGAGGCGACCATCAATGAACTGAAACAGAAACTCGATAACGATGCCGTCGCGCTGGATCATTTGCATTTGGCATTATACTCATTTCAGGATGCAGTTGTCTGTGCCCTGAGACTGCACTGCATCAAGCCACACTGGATGTTTGCGCTCGATAATCTGGTGAAGCGAGCCGTGCAGGCAGCTGTTACCATATTCTCACCCGAACTGGGCGCTAATCTGGCGGATAAGGACTTGTCCGGCAACGATGATGAGAGCGTTCACAATGCTGGTGGTGCCCCGCACACATCGATTGATAGCCAGGAGAAACAGCTGCAGCAGCAGCAGCACTCACTGGACAAGCTGCTGCCCGGCAGCGCAGTCAGCCCCGATCAAATCGATGGCGTCGGCAGTTCCGTGGAGTGTGTCCGCATCCTGCGCGACATTCGCGACAATCAGAAGCAGCTGCAGTTGCAGATCATGGAGCAGAATCGACAGAGTCTGCGCGCATTGCACAACATCAGTCAGGAACTGGCCCATATTTATATGGGCGGTCGCAAGCGTTTGAGGTGAGCAGTAGTAAAGAAATGGAAGCCACTGTTGTCAAGGATGGAATAGTTTTGAAGACAAATGCCAGATTATAAATAACTTGTAGACATTTCACTCATCTCGTTCAGTTTCCATTGCAGACGCACCTTTAACAACAACTTCAACAAGAAGTGCCATAGAATGAGCCCGAGCGGTGCCGGCAACACTGGCGCACGCCAAACCCAGAATGCCAACACCCGCCGCCAATTAATCAAGCACAATTTTGGTCTGCACGAGATAGACGAGCAATTGGAGCAGTGGCTAGCCCAGCATGATATCGATGAGTTCTCTAAGACGCTCATACTGAATGAAGGTTTTACATTTGAGGATTTCATCTACAATATGGAGAAGTTGGATCTAATGCGCCTGGGCTTACGGTAAGCTAAAATATAAATTAATTCCAGTTTTTAACTTAACTGAATTTATCTTTTCGATCGTGTAGCGTTGGCATTGAAGTGCGCTTGTGGAAGCTGATCATACAGGAACGTGTCTGCACCTCGGTCAGTGTGGACAGTACGGCGGAGGACACGTACCACAAGCCGGTCAACAATAACAACATCACAACAAATGCAACGGATGCAAACATTATTAGCCTGGCCAAAGGCAAAGTGAAGAAGAGCGAAAGCGAATACGCCTCGTGCAGCGAATGACTAAAATGCCCCGTGAATGAAGTGGATTTAGCGTAGAGATTGTTGTTGTTTTAACTGATTTTGTTTAATTGTAAATTTTGTCATTTTTTGTGCTACTACTAACCGAGTTGCAGTACCCTAGATTTAAGCAGAAAGTTTTTTGAAATGAACGCATTGAAATGAATTTTACACAGGCGCATAATTAATATGTGTGCTACTGTGTGCATTGTTTTTAGCTTTCATCTGCATGTTAATTTATAAAATGGAATTTAAGTGCCTTTAAATCAAAACCTGAATACAATTGTGAAACGTTTTGCATACATTGATAAAGTGTTTGATGCATAATGAAGTGAGCTAACTAATTGAATTGTTTTCTTTCGAAAAGGGGGGCTGTTAATATATTACGTTAACTGTTAGCTAACAGCTTAGTTGAAGAGTGGTGTTACGTAGTGTTAGCAGTGCATGTAAATGATGTAAGTTAACATTGTTTGATCTACATATGTAAATATTTTGTTATACTGTTATGTACATGATTAATCCATTTGCGATAAGAGGAAATAATTTTGTAACTTTTCTAGTTCGTTTGCATTTATTTTTTTTTTTTTTAGATTTTTTTAGTCTTTATTGACATTGCAGAAGTTTGATTTTGATAAATGTTAGTTAACATTATTATGTTATGTAACAAATTACTGTTATTATTCGAAAGCGTTTCGTTCTGTTGCTGCAGTTGTTCTTGCTGTTGTTGTTGTTGTTTTGTTGTTATTGATGTTGTTCTATTTGTTGCTGTTGCTGTTGTATTAAGTTGGTGGTATTGTTGTTGTTGTTGTTGTTCTTGTTGTGGTCCCTTATGCCTTGGACTCAGCCTCGCTAGCTGTCGCTGTGGACTGAGCATCGCTGGACTTGCCATCATCGACCTTGCCAAAGACACAGCATGGGCATTTCTCTTTCAAAGCCAGGCGGTATTTGGGATGGCTATTGAAATGCGAAAATTCATATATAAATATATATCAAGTTCAGTTATACTGTTAGTATTGTGGCAGATCTCACCTGATGCCATATACAATTGGATTGTAGCAGGCAGCCGACTTGGCGAAGCAAGCGCCCCAAATGGTGTTCAATGGTGTCAGGCCCTCGAACTTGAACAGGCCCATGCAGTTGATGATCAGATAGGGTGTCCACGCCATGAACCACAGCGAGATGGTGACCAGAGCGACCTTGGCCAGTTTGCCCTCAGCACTCTTCTCGGCATCCTCGGACGAGCGCAGAGATTTGACATTCATCTTCTTGGCCTGCTCGCGCATGGCTTTCTCGTGGGCAGAGACGGCCTGTGTGTGAGTGGTGACAAATTCAATTTCAAGCTATCTACACCAGCTAGCCTGAAGAACTTACAGCAATGATGAACCAGTAGGAGTAGCAGATCAAGAACAGCGGAATATAGTAGACAAAGATCGAGTAGAAGATCAGATATGAGCGTGGATTCCAGTCGCGCTCCAAGTAGTCAATGCCGCACGATGTCAGGTTGCCCTCAGGTACATATCTAAGCAGCAGGATATATATATTATCGGATAAATAATTTTACATTTCGGATACCCATTTTCCATTCTGAATTAAGTTATTTTTTAAATTGCTGAACTCTTTTTTAAATACATTTTCGCAAAGCTCTTTAAAAGTGCAATTGAAAACATTACAAAGGTTTATCAATTTTCCACCGTTTAAGGACACATTTTAATAGTTTTGATTCAGTTAAGTAAGTCAGCAAAGTCTTGTTTTTGTATATATTTTCATAATATTAGCTTACCTGCTCCAGCCGAAGACGGGCGCCAGGCACCAAATGCTGGACATGAACCATATGTAGGCAATCTTGCCCAATGCCAATGGAATTGTCATCGGACGGCCGGCCATACCCTTGACAATGACTTGGTAGCGATCCAATGAGATCATGCACATGGACCAAATCGAGCTGCAGCCGAAGGCGGAGCCCAGACCGGCATAAATGTCACACATCATTGGGCCGAGTACCCAGGTCTCAAAGTACAGATTGATGCCCATCATGGGCGTATTGGTGATCATGATGCCAAAGTCGGATATGGCCAAATTAATGACCAAAAGGTTAGCAGGTGTCCTCAACGACTTGGTAGTGGCGAATATGTAAATCACCACGCCGTTTCCGCACCAAGAAATGCTGCCAATCATGATCATGTAGGCGGTTAGAATTTTCGCCCAAATGGGATCCATGGCGGGGAACTGATTCCAATATGGGCTAATTAAGTGCGCCATATCGGGTGTGACCTGTAATCAAAAATTGCAATTCAAGCTCAAGCTCCTTTCCGGTGCTCTCATGCTCCTCTCTGCCTCTGTCTCACCTTGTCGACTACTGATCCATTGGACAGTGGGGCAAAGTGTGGCCCCAGTTGTGTTGCTACTGCTGCAAAGCTGCACAAAAAGGATATATGTATGAGACAAGGATCATCCTCTACAATTGATCAATCTCATAGCCTACCTCTCCATTTCGAATCTCGTATTGGTATTAGCACTATATCCCGGCTTTTGCTTTCACTAACTTCTGCGTTTTACATAAAAAGCAGCAAATAAACGTTTTATTTTTTATTTTTTTAAATTTCAACACTTTTTACATAAAATTAGTTATTCCCTGAATATTTCACTGAAGCGGACTATTCGCGGCGATTGGTCGTTGGAAACCTGCGTCTGTGCCTGGCTCAGACGTCGCTTTTATAGTTTTCCCAACGTTTAAAGTACAAATTGAATTAGTTGCTGCACTCAAAGGCCTAAAAATATATATGCGTTAACAGCTAAGGGCTTATAACATAAACGTTAAACCAAACAAAATGCACAAGAAAATATAAAATACAATTTGACGAACAACGCTGTCCAATGTCAATAGTTATAGTTCTTGTACTTTACAGGTTTCCACGCTGCACCGGCAGGCGTGGCAACAACATATGCGCTGACATTGTGCCACAAAAGATGGCGTGGAAAGTCAGTGATTTAATGTGTCAATGCAATGTGCAAATATGAAGACCATAAGCAATCAATAAATAAACTTAGCACACAATAAACACACAGAAGATTAACAGTTCAAAGGCACATTGACTTTACGCTGCGTATGCGTAATGAGTTGGCATACAATTGCGCATACGCACTGTGGCGGAGCTCTTGCTTTAAATTGCGCTTAATAAGATTTAATTTATTATTATATAGTTATAATTTAACTCAAATATTTATTTTTATTTTTAATTTGTAAATTTTACACATACAATTTATATACTAAAGTTAAGCCTTACTGTGGAAAATAAATTAGATATAAATATAATATGTTTACTATGTAAACAATATTCAAAATTCAATTCAATTATGTAAAAATAATAATTAAAATATTAAATTTGAATAAGTTTTTATAATATTGTCTAATGACATATTTATTTAACTAGCTCACTTAAAATATGTTAAAGAAAAGTTTCGTATTTTGTATTATTTTAAGTTACTTAACTTTTATATCTGAATTGGTTCAATGATCAATCATTAAAAAAAGTACGATTTTGAGATGAAATCCAATCAGAAAGTTTTATCTATATATAGATTTAGATAAGTTGCATGCAACAAAACATTTTTGTTCTTGCTTAATTTTCATTTGTGAATTGGGATTTTAATTGAAGTTTTATTTGTGATTTGCGATTCTTTGTTAGTGTCACCGAGTCAGATCAATCATTGGCACAACCACAATATGCACATATTTAAATAACAAATCCGCTGAATTAAATTTAAGCTGCTTATTCAGACAGTGTGCCATCAAAAGATCTATTCACACTTCGATTGTGACGCTCGTGTTGCATTGTTTACACGCTGTCTCTCATGTCAGATAGCGTCTAAACAAATATTGTGTATGGGTGTGTGTGTGTGTATGTGTTTGGCTTACTAGGGGGTGTGGGTGTTCCTTTTCTGTATTGTCAAGTCTGCTGTGTGGCATAATGATCTTTGTTTGTTTTATGTGCGCACAGTAAAACTCAACACATTCGCATAAATTGGGTCAGAGCTCTAAAGCTAATCCGAATACCGAGACGCTTCTCAGCTGGAGGGAAGCGGCGGGGGTCAGGGTAGTCAACCCTTATATGGCTATTGAACGTTGGCTGGTTATCTGGCAGCTAAACTAAATAACTGTCAATTTATGAGACAATCGACATGTTCAAAGGTGAAGATCTTTTGGTTGAAATCAATTACCGCAAAACAGCAACAGAAATAGAAACAGAAATAGAAACAACATGCAATAAAGATAGAAATGATCAAACAAAACGCAAACCGGAAGCTGAGCTGTGCGGCGCCGCGCTGCGCTGCGCTGTGCTGCTCTGCCTGAAGCTCATCATGATCACGATCGTGAACATCATCTCAGTAGCTACAGCGGCTTATTTGCGGTTAGCCCACCCACCCTTCCACCCACCTGTCGCCCTGTCGCTGTGTATGTGTGTGTGTGTGTGTGTGCTTGTTTGTTGTTCTGTGTATGCATGTGTAAAATTTAACAGCAAACGTGTAAATAACAAAGATGCCTCATACGATCTTTTTATATGACAGACTATTCGCGCTATTCGCTCGAACATCGTTTCGAGTTGCTTTAAACAAACAAAAACGATCGCCCACCTTCGAAATTAATATAAACAAAATCACCAAAAAATGCGCAAAAGAAAAAACTAACGAAAAAATACTGACTGCAACAAACATCGTTAAAAAAAAAGGCACGACAGATATAAGTTATTTAGCATTAGCAGAGCGAAATAAATGTTTCAGGTTTTATTCTTCTTCGTGTGTCTGACACATAAAAAATTAATTGTACACCCCAATTGCAATCGTTGACTTTTGCATACCCTATGAAAATATTGAACACTTTCAAAACTCAACTTATATGCAAATTGTAAATTAAGCATGCAAATTTTGGTTTATTATATTGCTTATGGTATCGATAAGCTGCCTTGGCATTATTATTATTATTATACATTATTTGTGTTTAGTTAAAGTATTTATTTTGCTTCAACAGCGAAGAAGATAACAATTTCCATATATCCCATGCGGTTGCACAGCGTATAAATAACAAACACCTTTGCTTTGATTTCTGCTGTTTGCTTTTTTTTTCTTTTTTTTTTCGTTTTGTGCTGTGTCGTGTGTGGGTACGGCAAGTGTTCTGCGTCTGCGTCTGCGTTTACGTCTGCGTCTGAGTGTGCGTGTTGTGTGGGGGTAAGTGAGAGAGCCATGAGAGAGAGAGAGAGTGTGGCTGCTGCTGCTACTGCTCAAAGAACGCCAAAGTAATTGCGATGTTGGCGCTCTCATTCGTAGCGAACGAGTCAGCGAGAGCGTGTGTGTGTGTGTGTCTCTCTCTCTGTGTGTGGGAGCGCCCTAATCGTGTGTTCTCAGTGTCATTAGCTGCTGCAACAGCTGAGATCACTTCCACTTCGCACTCGCCAACTGCGACGACGACAACGACGACGACGACGCCAACGGCGACAGCGACTGAGACTGTGACTGAGGCTGATGTTATTTTGAGCTGCGAGCAGAGCGGACAAAGATTTACAGTAACAACACGAAGCTAATCAGCAACGCTCGCGTCCGCGTGCACAGTGCGCTCGGTAAAAATTTTGTGTGTTGAACACGGCAATAGTTTGTTAAATTTAGCGCCCGGTCAAACGATTCCAAAACGGAAAGATTTTTCCGCCAACTTGCCAGATGCGTTTTTCTGTGTAAATACTGTTACATATTGTATATATATATATATATATACATACATATGTATGTGGAATGGTTTGTGTGTTTTTGTTTTTGTATTTTTATTGGCGTGATCTTTGATCGTTGTTTTTGTTGTTAACGTGTTAACTTGTTTTCATTGTGTGTGGTGTGGCCCAAATGAAATGTCAATTCGCAAATTTCATTTAACCTTTCGTTTGGTTTATTAATTAATGACGAAATCCAACCAACGCGTCATCGTGACTGTCGTCAGCGTCAGCGCACGCCTTTGGGGCATAAATGCAATTAAATCATTAATAGAGCCAGACAAGCATCACAAATATACTCGATAGCGCCGACTTATAGGCATCCACACACACATACACACACACACACATGCACTATTTATTCACGTATGTTAAGTGCAATAGAAGAGTGTGTGGCAAGCAGCACGGAAGCAACAACACCAGCAGCGGCAGCGGCAACTACTTCGAAATTTATTTTCGAATAAATAGTACAAAGTTGAAGAAGCAGCAGCAGCAGCAGCAGCAGCAGTCGCTGCTAAACGTAAAAACAAGGCAAAAATGCCGCGCAGAACGGGCAAAGGGGCTGTTTTTTCTCCTCCTCCTCTTCTTCTTCTTCTCTTCTCTTACGGTTGCACAGTGTCACTGCATTTGCATGTGCAGAATATGATAAATAATTTGATTGACTAATTGATCTCAGTGGCAGCCACATTTTGCGTTACGATATGCGTTAAGTGATTTTGTGCCAAATATCTCACACGCATGTGTGAAATAGAAATTTACTGCTTAGCTTGAGCGATTTGTTAAGTGATTAACGCATCACATTCACTTTGAATAACTACAAAGTATGTAAACAATCAAATGCCAGAGCATTAACTGTAGCCGGTCCAAAGATAAAGGAATTCCATTTAAAATTTTGCACGCAAAGCAGATTATGCCTTCCAAAACATATTTAAATGAAAGATTTACCAGTTTTATATCTACATTTCATTTGGATATCTAGCAATTCTTCATAATACTTCATATTTTTAGAAGAATAACAAATGGAAAATACTTTAGAAACGCCATGCGGCCACTGTGCACAGTGTGTGCGCCTTACGTATTGAGATGATGCCCCGATCCCGATGCTAATGCCGACGTTATATTTTTGTGTGTGCGTCGCCGTCGACGCAGAGTGCGGGCTGTGTGTGTGTGTGTGTGTGTGTGTGTGTGTGTTTCGGCGGCGTCTGAAATCAACGAAATAGGAAATTTTGGTATTTGTTTTTATTAATAGATTTCGCCATACGGAGAAAAGTTAAAACGAGGAAAATGTGAAAATGTGAAAAGTGAATGAAACGCACATGAAATTTGTAAAAATCAACCAGAATTACAAGCCACACAGCGGCCAATGAATTGTGTGAAATGCGACTAAACCAAACTAAACATTTAACTCGATGAAATAACCGTCTCAATTCGTTTAAATAATGCCACATTTTGTTCAAGTGTATAGACAAATACACTGACCAAATTGAAAATGTGAATACATATTGTGTGAAAACTACAGCAAATTGTGCGAATTACAAATCAAAAGAGGAAAATTCAGTGAAGAGCAAAAGGCAAAAAGAAAAAAGATAAAAATTTAATTTAACTCAAACAATTTGTCAAAATGCAGGCGTCTTCGACGACAACAACAACAACGACAAAAACAAAAAAGCTCAGCAACAGCGCCGGCAGCTCAACGGCAATGAGTAGCAGCAAAACAACGACAACAACAACAACGACACGCAAACCGGCAACAGCTGCTGCTGCTGCTGCTGCTGCTACCTCAGCGGCTGCAGCGAGTCCCAAGTCCCCAAAAGCAGCGCCGGTGATCAGCAGCGATGCGCACGACGAGATTGCGGAGCTTTCAAAGAAGATCAACGAGCATGCCGATGCCATCTATCACACGTGGAAGAGCCGCGGCCTGCCGCCCGCCCAGCTGCTCGAGATGTACACAAATGCGGCGGCCACCGGTGATTTTGCGGATGTTGCTGTTGCCGCGGCAACAACAACAACCGATCTGAGCAACGCCGAGGGCCTGCAAAAGATGGTCACCAGCTTTGTGAACAAAGACAAAGAACAAAGGGGCAAGAGTGGCATCAAAAAGTCGGAAATGGGCGCGGCAACACAGCCAAATGGCAGCACAAAGCTAAAGAAAACAGCAACAGCAACTGCAACAGCAACGGCAACAACAACAGCAACAGCAACGGGAGCAACAATTGCAACACCAACGCCAACAGCAACAGCAACAAGCAAGGCGGGCAAAACAAGTCAAGTGGAGACGCTGCAGTCGCCAAAAAAGGTTGCTGCTGTTTCGGCCAAAACGCTGCCCGATGTGAATCTAAATTATGACATCAATTTGCAGTTGGACGTGAATAATTTGTCGCAGCAGCAAACGCAGTATTTGGTCAAAATCAGCGAGCTGCTGCAAAAGGAATCAGCAACAGCAACAACAACACCTGCCAAAAAGCGTCAGAGCAGCAACAACAGCAGCAGCAAAACTGGCAACAGCAGCAACAGTTTAAGCAACAACAGCAACAAGTTAGCAGCAACAGGAACAGCAGCAGCAGCAGCAGCAGCAAAAGAGCAGCAGCCCACAAAGAAACTGAGCAAAGCAATCAGCAGCAACGATGTTGTCGATGCGCCGCATGTGGGCGTGGCAGTAATGAATGCGACAGCTAAAGGCGCCTCTGAGACGTCAATAGCCACACGCAAAGTCAGCAAAACCAAAGAGAACAACAGCGAACAACAGAAGCCGGCAACAACAACAGTAGCAACAGCAGCAACAGCAGCAACCATAACCAAAGAAAAGCCAACAATCACGCGCAAATTAATCAACAGCAGCAGCAGCAGCAGCGGCAACAGCAATCGCAGCAACACTGATAACAACAATGCCAGCAACATTGTGACCAATGCAACGGCAACGGCAACAGCAACAGCAACAGCCGCTGAGTCGCCAGCAACATTGGCGGACACAACGATGCCAACGTTGAATAAAATCAAACCGACTAGCGGCAGCCGGGCACCGCTCACCAATGGCCAGGATAAGAATTGTAATAAGTCAATCACAGATTGCCAAATGGCAAATTACAGCATTATTCATATTGCTCATCTTATTCAATTGCAGTGGGCAGACCGATCCTGACACGTGGCTCCGTTGCCGAGCGCGTGATGCTATTTGAGAAACGACCGGATGGACGCAACTCATTTCTCGATATCAAACGGCCAGCGGAAGCGCCGCCCAAAACTCTGCTCAAGGTATGAGAAGAAATACCCAGTGCCCAGTGCCCAGCACCAACCCCAAACCCCCTTTCCAAATTTATGCAAATTACCTCAGCGATAGTGCTCTTAGTGTGTAGATTTCAGTTGTTATCTAACAACTGCAAATAGCAAGTGAAAAATCACCACAGCCGCACACCAGCAATAATAGCAACAATAGCAACATATTATGCCCATCCCCATCCCCATCCGCTGCGACACCTCCGCCCCCTCGCCGACAATTGAAAACAAATAAAATATCGTTGTTGCTGTGTTGCTCTTATCGGGCCGCTTTAGCATCATTGATTGATTTAAGGTTAACCCAAGACGCCATAGACATGTTGCTGCTGCTATCGCTTGCCAACAGAGATGAGGCGAGACGGGACAACAGATTTGTATATAGACATAGAGCATTGCAATTGCCAATAAGCCATTAGGGTTACCCATTTGGAAAGATATGCTTCGAAAAGCATTTTATGCATGAGCTTAGCTAGGCACAAATATTCAAGCGTAGCAGCAAATTATATACTTTGGAAACTATATATATGCTTATCATATTACATATCACAAATCACTTTAATTATTGTGATACACACAAATAACACAATCAATACTTAAATTCAATTAATCAGAGCTTAAGCTGAAGTCACTATTTAGATAGTAATAATTTTGTTGTAGTCTTACTGTATATATTCTAAGTTTACTATAGGTTTTTTATATGTATACTCAGACATTTTATTCAGTTTTAGATAGAGTTATAGTAAAGAGTAATAATTCGTTTCGTTTTTCGTTGAACGATCTTTACGAAAATGATGTAACTTATTTGCAACTCTCGCAACTTTTTTTTTATATTAAACTCAACTAAAAGAAAACTGAAATTAAAAGTATAATATTGCTAGGTTGGCACAATAATAAATATATTCTTTATGTTGTTCAGCTTAGGTGATCCATGTATCCAGCTATTTAATATTTCACTGATACATTCAAAACTATCTAAGAAATTTTAGATCTAAAATTATTTCATTAGACTACAGAATATTAATTCAATCATCATAATCAGAGCCGAAATCATGTTATTAAATTTGCTATTTGAAAGCTAACAAATATTATTAAGGAATTCCAAATAAGCTGAATAATTTGCGGTAATATTATTATTGAATTAAGCAAAAGAAAAAAAGAATATGTATTTATAATTAAGAAGAATAATCAATTTATTTACGAGAAAGATCGTTTCGTTAGGTGTAAAGTTTTTTTGTTCGTGTTCAAGCAAATATTGAGTACCCCTATTCAGCATGCATATTCTCGTATACAAACAATCAAATCAAGTATTTACGATCAGCACAAATGTGCATAGGCAAAAAAAATAAAAAAAATAAGAGATTAGAAAAAGTTTCTACATATATAAACAGCGAAGAGACGAGTTGAATACAAGCAAAAATACAAAATACAAAATACAATACATGCGCATGATTATTTAAGCAACACGAATTGCGTTCATTTTTTATACTCCGCCCATTGACAATGTTCGAAAAGGGTATAATGAAGTTCGGAAAAAGCTATGCAATTTAACCGGCCACCTCAAATGGCATATATATGTTTGATCAGACTCAATCTGGGCATGTCCGTCTGTATGTAAAAGTCGATTTCAAATAATGTAAATTCGTTGTTTACCCAACACATATCGAACTTATTCCATGTTATCGATAGCAGCCCATATCGAAATCGATTTCCGATTGTAGTAAAAGATAATAATTTTAAATACATAGACTTCCAATTGAGTATAATTTCAAATGAATCGATTCAATATTTGTAATAACTATGCTCAGGGTATATCCAAGTCGAGCTCTCTTTCATTGCTTTTTTGGGGAATTTTTTGTTGAAGATATTTGTATTTATATATTTTATTGTTTAATTATTTAATTACGATGTGTGCCGAGTGTGCGGGATATGAGCATATGAATGAATGAGGTATGGTGTCTGACTTCATAATATTTAATTTACTCACTCCCCACCCTTTGCCACGTTTCATTTTTGTTTTTGTTGTTATTGTTGTTGCTGCTGATGCTAAGTAAATAATTGCTATAAATAATTCACAACTCTGTCGGCAATTATTTTGTGCTATTTGCTCTTTGCAGACGCAATTGAAGGCTTGCTCCTCGATATTTATTCGACTTATTTGTTTAACAACTATGCGTATGCGTAATATTTTGCCTAGCAATCGAGCGTATCCGTGCGTATACGTAATATAGCGTCAGTAGCTGCCAGCTTGTCTATTTGTGTGTATGTGTGTTGTTTTCTTTTCTTTTCTTTTCACTGTTGCGTGTAGAGTTAAGATTAATGTTAATGCTGCCGTTGACAGTTTTAAAATCATGAATGACCAGTGCGTGGTTTCTGCCAGTCCACTTGGAGCTTTCCATGCGGAATAGAACGTAAAAAAATGATGGCTAAAAGCAAATGATGCTGCTTATATGGGGTGGCATTGGTACAAGACGCATACAAAGGCACACAACAAAGGCGATTGTTTTAGTATAAGGAATAAGTTGATTTCGTGTGGGGGCAACGCAATCTAATTGAACATTTAACACGTGGGCCGTTCGATAGGTAAACCATGACTATTTATACCACAACAACTCATTTTTGATAAATTACTATTATCGATCTTTTGTTTAATGATACTACTCAATACACAGCTTAGTTTTTGGAAATACAAAAACTCTCACGAGAAATATCTCAATTTTCGGCATCAGTCTGAATATGGAAAATGAAAAATTGTTGGGAATTAGAAAAATACGTATGCATAATATATTTACAATATATTATTATTGAAAATTAAAATGAATCTACATTTATTAAGATACGATCCCCAGTCAACATTTTATTAGCTAAATACTTTCTGTTCATAATTTGGGAATAACATCAAACAATATTTTGAAGCAGAACTTTTGACAATCGAATTATAAAACTATTTTTTATAATTTAAATAAAATACCCACAAATTTTTAATAAATAAGCATATAATAATCTTAAACAAAATAATTATACATCGTCATTTACAAAATTTAAATGCAATAACACATTTGAACTGCTTGAGAATAAGATAATTGATTTATAATTATTCGCAGCGAACCTTTAAACTTGACTGTTCCAATCCCGCCTCATTTAATTAAATTAAGCACTTTTTAAGAGCCCCAAAGGCAGACACGCACACCAGCAAAGCACACAGAGAGAAAAATCGACTAAGCACAGCGTATCTCAATTCTATAGATTTCTTTCAATAGATTATTTTCATTGGCGCCAATTAAGATATTGTAAATTTAGCTTCTATTTGCTGCTGTATTTAGCACAACCACAACAACAACAACAACAAAAATAAAAACAACCACAAAATTGGGTGTGTGTTTGAATTTATTTCTTGCTCATTACTTTTCTGATTTTCTCTGAGCTTAGTGTAATTTCCACGAAGTATTTAAGTATTTGCTGAGTTATGCTCGACACCGACACGAACATAAAACACATACATATATTAATATAATTTTTAGCCAAAAACAAAAACAAAAATAATTTGTTTATTTAAATACACTAACATATTTCATACTAAATTAAAAGGGCCAAATCTTGGGGCGTGGCAGTTGAAAATTTCTTTTTTTTTTTTTGGTTTGTTTCCCCATCTGCGAAAAATGCGAGCAAATATAAACAAAATAAAAAATGTTTGCAAGAATTTGGAAATTTTATGTACTGCCTCAAAAAGTCAAATAAATTAACTGTGTGGTGTCCATGAAACTTATGTTAAGCAACTATAATATATGGTAACTATATCTGGTACACGTTTAAGGTGAAGCTGCATGCAACACCGCCGGCGCCACAGACACAGGACCTATTGCAAAAGGAGATACGCAGCACAAAGAGCGTCTATATACCCAGGTGAGCAAATGCTGTGCTCCAATCGAATCCAGTTCGCATATACATGTATATCATTTTGATTTGGTCAGATTCTACTTTCCACATGGCAAGCCACAGCCAACGATCGCCATGGAGCGTGTTATACGCGGCATATTGTCCGCCTTCGATAGCTTTCCCAACAACCAGGTGACGAAGGATGAGCTGCCGCGCATCCTGAAACTGTGCGGCCTGCCCTTCTACTGGCGCATGCCGGTCATGACCTTCTGCCAGGCGACCAGCAACGGTCTGGTCGAGCGACAGCGTTTCGTCGAGTTCTGGAAGCAGTAAGCTGAGCCCAGCACTCCATCCTCGAGGGTCATTAAAGTTATACGCTTTCCGTTTTTCCAGGATGAATGTTTATTGCCATGAGGCGGCCTCGCGATTCGTTTATATAATGTCGCGCGGACAGCGCTTTCGTTCCTATATTGTGCCGGAGGATTTGGTGCCGATGGTGCAGGACGTGGTCGATACGCATCCGGGTCTGGCGTTTCTCAAAGAAGCCACCGAGTTCCATTCCAGATACGTGCACACAGTCATCGCGCGCATCTTCTATTCGGTGAATCGCAGTTGGAGCGGCAAAATAACCATATCGGAGCTAAAGCGTTCCGATCTGCTGGAGGTGAGTCAACTGTTATATATATATACATATATCCAAAATGGATAGGTTATGGCCACAACTGTAGCGTTTGTTGTGCAGATGATTAGCCTGCTGGAGGAGGAGGAGGATATCAATCAGATAATGGCCTTCTTTAGCTACGAGCACTTCTATGTGATCTACTGTAAGTTCTGGGAATTGGACAAAGATCACGATCTGCTCATCAACCAGGATGATCTGGCCAAGCACAGCGACAATGCCCTCTCCACCCGCATCGTTGAACGCATCTTCTCCGGCTGTGTGACGCGCAGCGACAACAAAAAATCATCTGAAGATGAGCCAAAAATGTCCTATACAGATTTTGTATGGTTCATACTGTCCGAGGAGGATAAACGCACGCCGACAGCGATCGAGTACTGGTTCCGTTGCATGGACATCGATGGTGATGGTGCTCTGTCCATGTACGAGCTGGAATACTTCTATGAGGAGCAGCAGCAGCGCATGGAGGGCATTGGCATTGAGTGTCTGCCCTTCGAGGACTGTCTGTGTCAGGTGTGCAATCCCAGTGAATCCTAGTTAGTTCAACTGTCGAAATTCAACATATATCTTTCACACCCTTACAGATGCTAGACATGATTAAGCCTGCGAACCGTGATTCCATTACATTGGGTGACTTGAAGCGCTGCAAAATGACGCACGTCTTCTTCGATACCTTCTTCAATCTGGAGAAATATCTGGATCACGAGCAGCGCGATCCATTTGCCGCACAGCGGGATGAGTCTGTAAGTAATCTGTCCTACTTATGTCCATATTCAAAACTACTTCTTCAATTAAATTCACTTCACATAATCATACTAATATCATTTTGCAGAACACCGATTGGGATCGCTTTGCGGCACAGGAATACGAGCTGCTTATATCTGAGGAGAATGATTAAAACTCGTTACCAAATTCGGGATTTAACTACTTATTTATATATACACAAACACTCACACAAACAAACAAAAATACACAACCAACAAACACACACACACGCAACAAAGATATTTATTTACTTACAAATTTTTATACAAATTTTACACTACGTGAAACAAAAAAACTATTACAAAAAACCCAAAAAAAATAAACAAAAGAAAATATTTAAGTGCTGATGTGCAATAAATTTAAAAACTATTTATTAATGCGACAATTTCGTTATTCAGTTTAATTCATTAATTAAAATAAAACCAAACAAAATACAAATAAATCAAATTAAACGCAAAACTAAATAGCGAATAACGCACGAAAGAGTTTCGAATATGAAAGTTGCATGAGTCAATTTTTTGAGTAGTTTATTTTAGTCAATTTAATTTGTGCAAATTTTGTTTAGTTGAATATGATAATTAAATAAAAATAATCATAAATTGGTTCAATGCTGTTTTCTATGGCTCGAATGTGGGTGATCTCTTAAGTATAATTGATATAATTTCCTGGCTGCTTTGCCTTTGTACCTGACTACATCAACATGGACCGGAATTGAAGCATCATAATTCGCATATTTTCCATGTATTTTTTAAAATCTTTTCTATTTGTTCTATTTTTTTTTAATTTTTGTGGAGCACTTACATGATATTACTTCTTCCAAGCAACCTTAAAAACTCTTTCTTGATGTACTTAAAATAAGTCTATTAGTTTTGTCTCTCAAAATATTGTTATTTTTATTTTATTAAAAGAAATATTTTTGATTGTTTTTATTTATTTTTTATTATTAAATTACTTATGCATTTTTTTTCGTTTTGTTGTACAACTTAAATTAGCTAAAAATATTATTTTTGCTTCTCTTCATTAATTAGGCTATTCAAAAATTTGTAACTCACTTCAACTATGCAAGTTGTTATTGCCTAGTTTTAAATATATATATTTTTACAGGTATAATTGAAATAGATATATCGTAGTGTGGGTATGCAGAAAGGAAGGAAAACTAACGCAGCGCCAACTGGCAAAAATTAAGGTTCTTGTTGGTGTTGTTATTTTTTCTCCAATTAGTCGAGCTTAATTATTTTTTTATAATTTTTCTTTTTTTAATTAATATTTTTGTTGCTTTACAATTCTATCTGTTGTTTTATTGTGTGATAATGTTTTTATTTTTCTTACAATATCCATTCATTATGCAAACGATTGGTAAAAATCTTCTACGCTGCTTGCCAGTTTCTGAATCACAGGTGCATATTGAGGGGGATATTTGCGATTATATGTAAATAAATTGAGCAAGAGCCATTCAAAATAAAAAGGAGGCCGTGGTTTTGCAGGTGGGGCTATGTGCCACTCAAAGTATCATTAAAACGTGACTAAAAATAATATAACACATTAACGTATATGCATATAGTAGATATGGGAACTAAGTTTAAATAGAGTTTGCTTTGAAGTCAGTAGTTAAAGCATTGTAAGCAAACAAATGTATATAAGACAAAAATTTAAAACTCTAAAAGTAAATGAAAAGCACTGGCGACATTTTTGGTGAAGTTGGAAAGACCAAATGGAAAAGCGATGCAGTGTTGTTGTTGTTGTTGCTACTGTTTCCTGCGATTAACTATTGTTGCAACTGCTGTGTTTGCGATTGCTTTTTGTGTTGGCGGCGCCTTAGCTTGTTATTTGTTTAGTGTGTTTGGTTTACTGTTTGAGCCGTACTTTTTCACTATCCTCAAAGTTCTTATCATTATCGTTGGTTCGCTCCGTGTTGTCTGTGGACTCAGCTGTGGCATCGATGCTCTCCTCATCGTCGGTTCTGCGACTGTAAACGGGCTGATCAGTGCCGCGCACATAGTCTCCGGTAATGTGCACGCTTCTGATGTCCGAGCCCGGCACTATGAACATGGGATCCAGCAGCAATTGCTCCTGCAAGCATTGAATATTAATTAAAGAGCTCAACAATTTATGGATCCTTAATTTACCATTATGGAGCGTAGACCGCGTGCACCTGTATGCCTTTCCATGGCTAATGCTGCAATTGATTCAACTGCATCCTCGGTGAATGACAACTCCACCTCGTCCAGGCCCAATAGAGCCTTGTATTGTGGCACTAGCGCATTGCGCGGCTCGGTTAGAATGCGCACCAGCATGCTGACATTCAAACTGTGGAACGGCACAATCACCGGAAAGCGACCAACGAACTCCTGCATTCGAAACACCAACAACAAAGTTATTTATCAACTAGTAAGAATATATAATAAATATATATATATATACTGACCGGTATCATGCCAAATTCAACGAGATCACGCGCCTGTACCTTGGTCAGGCATTTATCACGCTCCTCCTGATCGTTCTCCATTGGAGCTGCAGCCGATTGGGCGGCTCTACGACCCGAACCGCTTGTCGAAGGCATGCCAAAGCCCAAATACTATAATAAAAAAAAGGGGATGCAATTCAGATATGTTTTTATACATGGGCTATTTAGCATAGTCACCTTTTCGTTGAGGCGCCGGCCAATAAGGCGATCGAGACCCGTATAGGCGCCAGAGGCAACAAACAGTATGTTGGTGGTATCCACCTGGACAGTTTCGCCGCGCAGCTTGCGTGGTGAATTGCGTTCGGGCACGTTGACAACGGTGCCCTCGAGCATCTTCAGCATGCCCTGTTGAACACCCTCGCCGCCCACGTCACGCAACTGATGTATGCCGGGCACAGCGCCAATTTTGTCCACCTCATCCAGAAAGACTATGCCAGTTTGAGCGCGTTCCACACTGCAGCGGAAAAAAAACAAGAGAGAAAAAGTGTGTTTATAAATAATGGTTCTATATTTATATATACGATATATATATATTGGTTTGTAACGCTTTGCCTCTGGAGTATATTTTGAATTTTATGATTTCACGCAGCAATTTCAATAGAGTAAAACAACAGGTGATCAAAATTTTGACCTCAAAATTGGAAGGTGTGTGTAAAGCTCATTTGAGCTCAATTTAAAATATAGTAAATAATAATGGGATAGTAAAATAGGTGCAAAGACATTAACTTGTGATTTTTCAAAACGAATCAATGCAAATATGTAAATCATATGTCGACGTTGTTTCTTAATAAATTGAAACTGTTTGGCACATGAAGGATGATTTGAATGTATTCATTATTATAAGGGCTTAACTGAGCTATCAAATTATTATATTATACTAAATAGGTCAAAAAGATAGAATTTAATCTCAAAGAAAAATTATCAATTGGAAAGCCTCAGAATTTCTTTGCCAATTTCAGAAAAATATAAATATTAAAGGGCGCTTAGGAATCTTCAAAACTTCATCCGCAACCGATAATGGTATGGTGCTTTTGAGTCACCAAAAGCGAAAAAATGACACAACATTCTCTCATGTAAAGAATTGTGTATTAAATTAACTAAAAAAGCAGTAACCAAGCTTGTAGCCAAGTTATTGTCTGCACACCTATTTTTGCTGTCCAGATGTGTATATGGATTAGGACGCGACTCACTTGTAGTTGGCATCCTGGAGTAGCTTGGAGATGACGCTCTCGATGTCCTCGCCGACGTAGCCGGCCTGGGTTAGTGTCGTGCAATCACAGATGGCAAACGGTACATCCAGACAGCGTGCTATTGTCTGGGCTATCAGTGTCTTGCCGGAGCCCGTCGGTCCCAGCATGATGATGTTGCTCTTCTCCAATTTGACGTCGGTGCTCTGGTTGTCGAGAATCTCGGAGCCGGGACGGTGATCACCGCGTGAGGTCGAGCCCATGCCAATGCTGCTGCCGGCTGTATGTAGACCGCTGCTAAGACCGGAACCCGTCAGTCCGCCACCCATGCCCATTTGCGCTGGCTTCGGCGGCAACTCGCTGCCCGGCGTGCTATTCAGTGTGTGACCAATGCCGGTGATATGGAGGAGATCTGTGCGCGGTATGCCTTCCAATCCGCCCGATCCAGAGCCCTGGCCGGACGACTGCTGCAGTTGTGGCAGATTGTGATGGATGCGCTTGTAATGATTGTAGACGGCAACGGCGAGCACTTTCTTGGCGAACTCCTGACCCACCACATGCTTGTCCAGATACTCCATGATCTTTTGCGGCGGCGGCGGCGGTTTGCGTTGATTCTTTGGCTCCTCCTTGATGCGCTGCTTCGTCTCGACGTCGGAGAGCACCACAAAGAAATAGTTGCACTTGGCGCACTTCACAAATCGCGTGGAGCTAACGAACGTCTCCACTTGGGTGCAGGCACTGCCGCATTTCGGACACGATAGAAATTTATCACCAGGACCACTGCCGCCGGTTGTGTTTGCACCACTGCCACCAGCACTGGAATTGGGTGTCTTCGCACCACCACCACCACTGCCAACTGCACCGTTGCCCGCACCAGTGCCACTGCTGCTGCTGTTGCTCCCATCGGACATGCTAGTGACACCATTGGTTATGTCAATGTAGGTGGGTATGACCACCAGAGGCTCCAGCACAAGATGCCCATTGGCGGTACAGTATTGTGTGGCTACATGGAACTGTCTGGTGAGAATCGCTCGGCTGCTCCCTTCTGTTCCGCCTGTGCTCAGTAATATGCATCTTGGTGTGTGCTGCACCTGGTTGCCTACAAAATGGAAAGTGTAATTAATACATACTAATTAAACTCTGTTTTAAGTGTTGTTAACTGATTTGTTTTTCTACAGTTCTTTGAACTTTTTAATATGGCATTGGGAATTATACATTATATATATACACATATACGTTATATATATATATGAAATAATATACAAACTCGAAGATTATCTATAAAAGATTTGGTGGAGAACTTGTAAATTTGTCCTATAATCTTGCGGAGAAGGAAGAAAGTAATAAATATATACAGTTACCATAGGAATAATCAGTGGAAAAATAAGTATTCAATTGTTTACAGTTTTGGCTTCTAGAAATCATTTTTAATGTTCTTATACTTTTTTTCCCCTTTATTGTTTTTGCAGTTGTTTGATGAAATCGGATGCCAATTAGCAAGTTGTCAAGCAATAAAAGTTGACTGAATTCAATTAGACCTTAACAAACTGATACTATTATTGTATTATATTAACTGATCTCTTGGGAAAGCGAAAATATGAAACCTAATCAAGTTCAGTTAAAATAGCGCTTATCTAATTTCCCTTCGTACATATGAATAATAAAAAAGAAACACTTCCTCATAAAAGTTACGTAAACGTTTTTCCTTATGGGCTTTTAAAAAGATGTTATTACTAGCCAGTTTTTATTACCAGCAAGAAAAAATATGTTTTTGCTATTTGTACACAAGAAAAAAAATTTATTCGACCGGCTGATCATTGCGTCAAAGCGGCAACCGCAATAACTAAGCCTCGACCACAATTTGAGACAATTCAAGTTCAGTTCAAAAACGCGCTCGCCGCGCTGTAAGCAAGCCATCAAAATGGCAACAACAAACAATCACGGCTAATACGATATATGTTACGTTGTCTGATTGGTATAACGTAACGAGTAGGCGACTAAGCGGTACAACGTTGACCTTCGCCACAAGCTGTTTGACATGAATTTAAATCATATTACGAATTCAAATGTTGTCGATGCATTAACCTTCACGTGAGAGATAGAGAGAGAGAGAGAGAGAGAGAGAGAGAGAGAGAGAGAGAGAGAGAGAGAGAGAGAGAGAGAGAGAGAGAGAGAGAGAGAGAGAGAGAGAGAGAGAGAGAGAGAGAGAGAGATAGGGGCAGCGAGGCAGTGTATAAATAAAGTTTATGTGCAGTCAGAGAAATTCTGATAAGCGAACTGGACAATATACTAATTAGACTCTCTGCTCTTGTTGTTATTGCTTTTGCTTACGGCTGCTGTTGATCGGTCTGATCGTGCTACGTGACGCGATCACTCTCTGCAAATGACGCAGTTACGTATACAATTTTGCACAACAAGCATACAGTTTGAGGCTTTTCGCATGCTTGCATGTGTGTGAATTGCAACTTCTTGCTATGTTACTTGTTATGTTACTTGTTATGTTACTTGTTATTGTTATTTCCGCTTACCCTTTGTCCAAATTTTGTATTTTGGAGCCAGTAGAAAGATGCGTCGTACCATGCTCATTATGATGCACTGCTGCTATTACGGGAATCTCAGCTGGCGACTCCGCTCACACGCACACACACTCACGCACACACACTCACGCACACACTCTCGTATTTCTTCTTCTTCTATGCTGTGCGGAGGGAGGGAGGGCTGGTAATAATGCTGTTGTTGTTGGTGTTGCTGCTGACAGCTTGTTCTCGACTATTTTGACAGGCAAATACTGCTGGTCATTCGATTTTAGATTTTCGCACAATTGTTTGATTTTCACTTGAAACTGAATTTTCAGAAATCTCGTGTGTGCTTGTTTTTGTTATACGACGCAATTGTGCCTTTTTCTGTTGCTGTCGCTACTGCTGCTGCTATGCTGCGGCCTTTTTTGTGTGGAAAATGTGAATAAAATAGAATGCGCTCGGCGCTTTGCTATATCTCTTCACTTGTTTGTCCCTCTCCGTGTGTGTGTGTGTGTGTTTTATGTCGGTGTGTTTTCAGATTTCTTCTCACACGATGTTTCGTGCGCGCTGGCCAGTTTCCTGCTTCTTCTTGCTCTGTTTGCTATTCACTGGCAGTTCTGTTTTTGTAGCTGTATTTGCTGTAGACCCATCAGACGGCTTTTATTGAATGGCTGCAAAGTCTGTAATAATTTGAAGAGACCAAATCAATTAAAGTGTCCGGGTTGTGGTTGCAATTGTTGCACTCCTTATTCTTATGGTAATTGACAAAATACAGAAATGCGACAATCCTCACGGATCAGCTGTTTCGTGATGATGATATTAACAGCTGTTATGCGTGGCTCTTCTTCTTGCCCGTGCTAAGCACCGTGGTACACAAACTAAACACATAAAACAACCAAATGAATTTTAGATATACACAAAGAATTTTGACTGTATCACGGCCAGAAAATGGGAAATTTTCAATAAAAGTGAATTTAAACAACAGTTTTCACTTCGTTGTGTCAATTTTTTTATTTGAGTAGTTAAACAAGTGAATTTGCCAAACAGACACCTAGTAGCCAGCTATAATTCGGCCCTTTTTGCTTGCCTTCTTCAATTTGGTTTTCTTCTTATCCTTGCTGCGCTTATCAAGATTATCCTGTCGTTTCTTTTGACGCTTCGTCTTATCGTATTCCACCTTCTCCTTGCGGTCCGCCCACTTCTTTTTCGCAGCGCGTTTCTCCACCTTCTTCTTTTTGATCGCCTTCTGCAGCAGTTTGGTGTCATCCTTTACCTTTTTCCCCTCAACCTTGTCGAACGCCTTTTTCCAGGCAATATCATTTTGTAATTCGGCTGCTTTGCCCGCTTCGCCTTGTTCCTTTAGTTCGTTTATATGTTGACGAGTGTCTTTCAGCTTTTTAAGTATTTCCTTTGGGTTCTGATGGGATTTCTTGGCTTTGGAGCCGGGATTGGCGGCAAAATCGATTTTGGAATAGACAATTTTCGATTCCTCATTGAAGACGGGTTGCATTTTGACCGGTTGAATAAGCGATTTGCTGTCAGTTTGCTCTCCATTTGCATTTTGCTCTGTTTTGACGAGACCATTCCTAAGTTTCTGTTGCTTAATATTCTCGTTTTTCAACGTTTTCGCCGAGGATTGCAGTAACTTTTGCACCCCTTTGCTGTGCTTCAGTTTCTTGGCCTCCCTTCGCTTCTGTTGACGTTCCGTTGTTGGTTTTTTCTTTTGGCGCAGCTTGTTCTTTATGGACGCAATTCGCTCGTCGACGTCGTCTTCGTCGCCAGCTGCATTTGCTGGTTTGCTTGGTTTTTTCAGTTTTTTGCCTTTTGTTTTGGTCGCATTTTCATCATCGGATAGCAAGTAATCCTCGTAGGTGTCTTCGTCTACAATGAGAATATTTAAAGTTATCGAGTAATAGCATTGATTAGTTTTCTGTTTACCCTCTTTCGCGGAATATGGCACCTTGTGTATTGTGAGCAGATGGAGCACTTGTTGCCGGAAGCTTTCCATCTGTTCAAAGGGGCTCTCCTTCTTCTTGGACTTTGATTGCACCCCATCTTTACGGTTGACGCTTTTGGTAGCGACATTATGTTTCATTTTGGTGGTTTTGTGTTAATAAAACAATGTTTTATAAAGAAAATATGTTTAGCTCGCACACGTGCAGCTAATGCTCATTAGAGATGATAAGCTATCGTGAGCTACAATTCTCAATAGTTTTATAAACGATATATATAATCGTATACTCAATTATAATGGTACTTTTCCCGCATTGCGCTGTTATGCGATAGGTTATCGGCCAACTAAAGACAAATCTGATTTTTGCTGCAATAATCGATAAATGCATTTGTCGTGCATGCCGAATGCCAACTATCGATATTTGATCGATATCATTGTACCTCTGTTTTACATCATTTTTCCGTAATTCGTCGTTCGAGAATGACTAATTTTTGCCAGTGTTTAGAAATATTTTTAATGCCGAGCTAATTTCTCACAACCAAAAAAACCACAACAAAGTGCATTTTTAAAACGTAAATCGGCGAACGGAAGTGTGTGCGTGTGCCTGCGTGTTTGTAAAGCTGCAACAAAATGAAGAAACAAATTGCAAAAATAAGAATTGCTGCAGAAAACTTGAGGTAAGTTCAAAGGCCAGGCAAAGAGGCAGGCAGGCAGCAGAAATAAAGACGCGACTACGTCAAATAGCTAAACTCCAGACAATGACAAAAGCGCGAGCAGTGAGCAGTAAGCAGGTGTTGCCTCATCACAACGAAAACAACAACATCAGCGGCAACAACATCAACAAATCAATGTCAAATTAAAGCGCAGCGTTTACGTTTTTATACGTGTTTTCTTACGTCGTCGCTTCGTCAGCTGCGCTGTGCTACGCTGATGACCTAACGGCATTTGTGTAATGGCATTTACATACATATATAAATATAACACTGATATACATGCATATTTTTGCTGATATTTTTTTGCTTCGTCTTCGTGACAGATCAACGAAATCGGATTGCAAAGATTCTGAGCTCGAGACGATTGAGAAACAGGTGGACCGATATCGTGATACCATCGAGAAAATTGTCCGCAAATTGCCAGCGTTGAGCAGCAGCGGAAGCAGCAACAATGGCATCATCACCACCGAGGAACACGACAAGCGCATCAAAAAGAACAGCCATTTCAAGATCGCCCAGGCGCTCGATGAATCCGCCAAGGAGCTGCCTAGGGATATGCCGCTTCAAAAGGTTCTTGCCAATTGCGGTAAGTTTTTTTTTTTGCTTACAGCCCATGTGGGCTGAATGTGAAAGTAGTGTGCGAAAGTGTGCGTTGATAGGCGTCTCGCAGACTGTGTGTGATAAGGGTGCCAGCATAAAAAAACTGAAATATATAAAAAAAAATTTTATTTCCACTATAGTCAATGGATTTATCATCGAATGTGTTGTGCTAAAAGTGTGCAAATGATTTGCAAAAAATAAATAAAAGGTCCATAAAATAAGTACAGATTCATTAAAAGAGTGACCACTGTGCTGAGTTTTTTTATTCACTTTCTGAAAAGTGTAGGAAAACAACAAAATAAAATACGAAACCGCATGAAAAGCGCAAGGTGTGCACAGTTATGTGATTGTGTGTGTGTGTGTGGTTGTGTCTGTGAATAGGGGCATAAATACTTTTGCATATGCTATGTGTCACCGGCTTGCGTGCGCTTTATGTGTGTCTGTATGTGTATTCATATATATATATATATATATATGTATGTGTGTGTGTGTGCGGCCTCGCCTTGTCTGTCTGTCTGTGCGCTTGGCCTTGTGGCATTTACATTTCTCAACATCGACGTCGATTTGTTGCTGTTGTTGTTTTGGCGTTTTTTAATCATTATAATAATTTTTATGATGTATATTTCTTTTTAACGTCGCTTTCTTTTCAACAGTCATTCGCTGTTGTTGTTGCTGTTGCGGTTTGCCGCTCTTATTTTTATTTGTCTATCTATTTTTACAGTTCTTTTTTTTGTTTTGATCATTATTGTGTTTATGTGTATTTATTATACAAACCCCCCCACCGCTCCAACAGCACCGGCTCGTTAATGTTGCGCTTCATAATGCTCCTCCGCTTCAAACCCATTGTGCATTTCGTTTACAGTTCGTTAAGAAAAAAACCCAAGTAAAAGTGAACTGCAATAATTATGAAAAAAAAAAGTAAAAGTTGCGCCAAAATTGAAAAACTCATTCACACATTATTCATTTAAACTCCTACATATTTATGGATATATTTAACGCAACCCCCACACCTTATTTTATTTCTTTAGTTACTTATTTTTTTTTGCTCTCCCCACTCTTTTTTGTATTACTCATTATTGGCTCCACTTACACTTTTAGCACACACACACACACACACATGCAACCACACGCGCGCACACACACACGCGCGCACACACACACGCGCACACACATACAACTACACATCAGATGCGTGTACCAATTGCAATTTAGTTGCTGCGCTGCCAGCGTCGACAGCATCAGCTGCAGCAGAGGCAGAGCACTGGAATAGCATTTGCAGCTATAGCTTTACCTTGGTTCAAGTTTTATTTGCTTACGACATAACGTAAAACTTATGTCTTTGTTTCGTATTAACCCAAAAAGTAGGTGAACTATTCATGCATTATGCTATCTGCGGCTGTTTATTTGTGTACGTGTATTGTATATATGTTTTAAGCTATCAGCTCTTTATGTTAATTCATACGAAATGCACGTACACAAAGCTTAGCAGCACCTCTCTGAATACAAATAAATATTATTATTTACATAACTTAGTTACTCAACTACTTAACATCTATTCAGTTTACTTTCGTTTTGGGCATTTGTATTTAACAAGCTTTTCAAAACATTTCAAGTGTTCGCTAACTCGAATTTCAGCTTAGAACCGCAGAGTACTTTTTGCTGCTTACATATTAATGTAATAAAATTGTAAATAGCTTAAAAATGCCGTGAACTTATTGAATCATTTCCCATTTTTTTAGTTTCATTTATTTTCCGTACAACTTTGCACCACTATGTGTCTGCTAGTTTGCCCTTTGCAACTTATTTCTTAGCCACGTTGCGCTTCAATTCAACGACTCCCTATCGTCTCGCCTTCATCTCTTGCCACAATGAACAAAAAACAACGAGCATATCTTCAATTTTACACTCTAGCGGCGTTGTCGCCTTCTTCTCTCCCCTCCGCCTCCCCTTGGCTGCGCTGGGGTACCCATTTTATTATAGGCTCAGCTGCTGCTGCTGCTGCTGCTCGGGCTGCTTTTGCTGCAACTTGCTGGCAGCGTTGCACTCAACACAATTATCACAATTTTGCTTACTCAGCGTTGTCAGTAAAAGGAGGATTGTGACGCCCCCGCGCCGCGCGTTGCACCCCCTGGCAATCGGCAGCCCACAGCTTTGAACCGGCACAACAACGGTGGCTACAGTCTCCGCTCGCTTGTGATAAGGTCTTAAATAAGCATTGACTTCCTCACTTTAGAAACTCGGGAATACACACAGACACACTCGCACACACACTTGCACACTTTGCATCATCAACTAAATGCTTTGTTATTTATGTATTTAAAAAACTGTTTCGCAATTTGCAGGCGAACTGGAGAAGACAATCGCCGAGTGCAGCATCGAGAGCGAACTGGAAACGGAGACCAAAGTTGTGCGGCGCTTAAAAAACATCTTAGATAAAGAAATACAAGAGATCTCAACGCTTAAGCGTAATGTGTCGCGCACACTTCAGGAATACACCTCACTAAAAAAGAGCTACGAGGTAAGAGAAACCCCCTCCAGCCCCTCTCCCAACCCCAACACACAAAACCCCCGAGAACACCCAAAAAAAAAAAACACATCACATTAATCTCTGTCTGAATTTAATGTTGAGCAAATCTATTGCTTCACTCGTGTGTTTTTTGTCATGGCTAGTTAATTATGAAATATTCGCAGCGACTTAGATTATGAGGAGCAGCTGGTCAATTAGTACTTTGTGATAACAACCAAGCACTTATCCAAACTGAGGAATTCGCTTTGATTATGATGAGAGCGGAGATCCGACGGCCAACTGCGAGAATAACAAACAAAGCAAAAAAAGAAAAGAAAAAATACAACAACAATAACAATAACAATGTCAATAATATTATATTTATACAACGTCGCAGTTGTTGTCGTGTTTGTGTGCCTTTTACTTACTGGCAGGCAACCACAATGCACAGTGGTTTGATAGCATAATCAGTTTATATACCAAATATATTTACTTGGCATATCCGTAGCTCACAACCTTGGTATGTCTATGAGTCGTTATAAAAATGTATTTAATCTCAACTGCGATTAACTATGCTTAAATGTCGAGTATCGCAAAGAGATCTCCCCACTTCCGACTTAATTGACACCTTTTAGGTTGAAAAGTCTAGCATTTCCTTATCAGAATCTAATAGTACTTCCGTTAAACATATTTAAAAATAATTTAGGATTATTAAAGTTGTGTCAAAAGCGTAATTGTTTTATTTATTTGTCCGCAGACTACGATTTTTAAAAGGTTTTCATTAATAAAAATGTTTCAAAGTTCTCGCTTAGATTGGTCTGCATTTATTATCTTTATTACATACCAATATCGTTGGTTTTCTCGTTTACTTAATTGCCGATGAAAGATAATCATCTCCTACACATTTTACATACGTTTCCAATTGCGTTTTAAGCAGTGTTCCTGTTGTTTTTTGCGGCAATCGGTTGACAAGCGCCAGTCAAGAAAGCAATCAAAACGATTTTTTTTGTATTGTGTATTTTATGGTTTTTTTCATTCATTTTTTGTTGTTTTTGGTTTGTTGTTATTGCTATTGTGTATTGTTTGGCGAAGCTGTTCGATTTATTTGTCGCTTGGCGTAGCTTGGGTTAGTGAAATGGACACAGGACTGGATGACTTTTGCTCTGGTTGTGCTGCTCCAATTTTTCACTCAGAGTGACTAGATTTTTGACGATGTATTTATGTGTGTTTTGCCCGTTAACTTTTGGACGATTACTCGACAAATTTTGTGACTAAGCCAGTCAAGTTTTCTAATTTTTTTTTTATTACCTTCTATTTTTGTGTTGTATTTTGGCAGTGCTTTCCGTTTTACAAGCCAAGACAACTCGACGACACGCTTTATGCCTTATATGTTGACTCGACCAAATCAAGCGCAACTTGAGCATTGTTGTTGTGGCTGTTTAAGGTGTCGGAAGACGTTCATTGACTCGCCGGACCCCCAGTGACATCATAATCGAGCAACTGAACAACATCAACTTATTAATTGTCCCCAACTCGTATGTCATGTCAAATTTAGTAGAATTTCCGACTCCACTCTGTATATATATATATGCATCTATATATGTATAGCACTCACTCCATAATCTTATCGCCCGTTTCTGAGTTGTGGACTCTATAAAAGAATAATGCGAACGCTGTGCTGCTAATAATCGTCTAACTTTTCGTATTGGGAGCGCTATAATTGAGCTATATATGCGATATATATGACATACTTACATTTATTACGTCTATGTACCTTGCACTTTGCTATCTTTGGCTCTGGCTCTGGAATGCTTGCTTACGTCTCAAATACCCACTTGCAACTCTAATGTAGGTCATTAGAGGTTACAAACAAGTACATGTATATGTATATGTATATCTATATGAGGTGATGTGATGTGAGTCACTGGGCGACTGCCATTGAAAGATGTTGGTGCTGTTAATTGCCTTCGTACAGGGGTTTAGTTTATAATTAGATGGATGGCGTTGTTTGCCCATTCACAGTTGCACACTGATAGACGACAGCCACACAATGAGTCGGAACCAGAATGTGAGAGTGCTGCGGGGGCAGGTTCTTCAATTTGTCACGATTTCATTTATTTTTAGCATACGACGCTTACGACAGTTGCAGTTGCCTTTTTATGAAGATAAGAAATTCAGTATAGACAGTATTGATTCATTCAATTGATTAAATGCTAAAACTAATCATACAATGGATGCTTTCAATCACAATGTGAATATTTTTGTATAAATTTTCTTGTGTTATTTTTGCCATCTTCGAAATAATTTTTATTGCATTTGAGCAAAGTAATTTTCAAGATGACATTTCATGTTAGTATAGCGGATTTTTATGAAACATTTAAATATCTTTTTGTTGCTCTGTGTCCCAATAAAGAGACAAAGTATGCCTCAGAACGGACAGTGGAAGTGAGAAAAGTGGAATTCTCCGCCTTTTCTTAATTGTTTTGTGGTTAAACGAGCATTTTGAATTTCTCCAAATGTTTGGTTGTTTCTTGAGGCTTATTTCAATGGTTTCGTCATAATTCCGATTTATCTAGCTCAAGGTATCTCGGATTATTTGTGTGTAATATAAGAGTTTTCGGCGCGATATAGATTTTAAATTTATTTTCCTTATTAATTGTACAATTTACAATTAAACACTTTCTTATCAAGTTGTCGTTTATTTAAGAGTATTTAATTTATTTGGCTAGATACTCTGAGTTAACGTCACAATTACCTTTGAATCGAACAATTTAATATTAATATTGCAACTGCTCGTTTGTAAAAATTAGCTTAGAAATGTCATTGCACGATATTGATTTCAATTGTATTTTCTTTATTTATTGTGTTACAATTCGAAATTGTCTTATCAATATGTCGTACACTTAAGACACTTCAAATGGGTTGACAAAGGTGTGACTTAAAGCTGAAATCCGAGCAACGCGCAACATTTCAATTACCCCGCAAAAATATATATTAGTCAGACTAAGCACTACACCCGTAAGAGTTTCATGTTTGTTTACCCTGTAAATTGATTCCATTTACCGGGGAAACAATGAAGTTGATTGGCATAGCTGGTCAGGGTATCTATTTATATATATATATAGGTATAGTTGAGAGTGCAAACAACAAACACAGTCTCTTTTAAAGCTGCTCTTCACTCGCAAAACTGATTCCACTTGGAGGCGTGTTGTGGCCATAAGGGGCAAGGTGGGAATGTGGATGCTGGTGTGTGGAACCGTCAACGCGGCGTGTGAAAATGACGGCAGTAGCGATGCGGGTGCAAACAAAAGAATGCAAAGTGAGAAATTTCTTATCTTTAATGTTTGACTAAACTGGTAAACGCCTCTTCCATCTTTAATGGTTAGGTATTATTATTTTATTTTGGGGCGGGTTACGTTTGTATAAAGCTAAAGTTTAAGGTATATTTTCACTTTAGGCACGGAACTCATGCGATATATCTAGGTCGGTATTTCCAGAGATGAACTAAACTAAACTCAACTCATGCCATCTAATCTCACTTTTCAATTATGATTTACTGTTTTAGAGTATTTTACATCTGTTCTTAGCTTGCAGAAATAATTATTCACTATTTTTAACTTATATTCTTCAGGCCTCTAAACGGAATGAAGAACCAGCGTCAAAGTTGAACCACATCAAGAGCCAGCAGGAGGAGTGTGAAGTGAAGCTGGAGAAGGAGCGGGATGCGTGGGCGGCACAAATGCTCGAGCTAATAGCCAAAGAGGACGAAATCGTCAACTGCATTCGGGACTATGTGCTCAACCAAAGAAACTATCATGAGCGAGCGCTGCAGCACGTGAATGAATCGCTGGCTCGCATCCAGGACACCATACAGAGCACAGAGAAGACGCGATTTGGCACCTCGCTCAAGGATCATCTGACGTCGACGCATCGCGACATTTCATACATTGTAGAGCTCTGCTGCTGTTGTCTGCTGGAGCATGGCCTCGAGGAGGAGGGTCTGCTCCGTGTAGGCTGTGCCAGCACCAAACTGCGGCGCATGAAGCACGCACTTGAGGCGCAACACGTGAAGACCCCCTTGCCGTTGGAGTACCAGGATCCGCATGTCATTGGTTCCATATTGAAGCTGTATCTGCGCGAGTTGCCCGAACCGCTCCTCACGTACGCCCTGTACAAGGACTTCGTACGCATCGCGGAGCTGCACACTGAGGCTGAACGCAAGACGGCAATAAAAGCTGTAATGGGCAAACTGCCCAAAGAGAATTATGCAAATCTGCGCTACCTCACCCGCTTCTTGGCCCTGATGCAACAGAGTGCCGTGCACAACAAGATGAGCTCCCAAAACTTGGCCATTGTAATGTCACCCAACATGCTTTGGCCGCGCATCGACAAGAGCAGCAACGCACCGGCCGATTACATGGGCCAGGTGAATAGCTCCTCGGCTGCCAACATCATTGTGGAGCTACTGATTAGCCAGTGGGATTACTTCTTCGATGGTGAAGTCGAGTTCTATCAGACGCTGCAGCGGCACAAACTCTTTGTCGAAGGCAAAGCCAAATCGAATTCCTCGAATGAGAATTTGAATAAGCATGATAGTGGTGAGTATCACTAGAATATAGTGGTATGTGGTATGGCAGCAATAACTTACACAAATAATAATTTAGCACAAATAAAATATTGAGTACTCAACTTCAACTCTTTTCTTTAAGACCAGACTTGGCATACTTTCCGGTCTCTTGTTAGCAAAGTGTACACTAGGAGCTCACCTGGCCAAGCTAGGCATCATCAGTAGCATCTTAACGAATAGCGAGTTGCTTTAGCCAGAAGACAATGTTGCCTAAAGAAGACATAGAAACCTGATCAGAAGCAAGGTTGCTGGAAAGGGGGCACAGTAGATCTAGCAGTGGCAGTGCATGAAGCACTCCAATAATAATAATATCAAGTAATATAAATATGTGTATATATCCTAGGGGCGCATGTTTTGAATTGCAAAGACATAGAAGACCTCAACCCAACAAAGATCCTCACATTCGTGCGGGAGTTGGAGCTGATGGAAGAGCTATAAGCTCAGAAGGGGGCACAATAAATCAAATAGGTCGCGGTGCAGCTTCCCCCCTAATAATAATAATAATATAAATATGTAAACATATTCTTGATCAATACAAGTTCAGTCAATGTAGCACGACGATCTCAGCGAGTATTTTTATTGTTTTTTCGATAGCAGGCATATCAAAATCAATAATTATTAGTTCTTATTTACCTTACTTTGTGGGCACAACTCGAAGATCAAAACTGGGTCAGATTAGAAACACAATTGTTGCAATCAACGTGTTCTCATCTTCGAATGATCAAAGAACTCTCCTTCTTTCTTTTTTTCTTTTAGAAGTCATAGAGAGTCCGCGCTATGGCACGCTGCGTCGCCAGAAGCCCAATGCGCCCTCTCCGCCCACTAAACTGGAAGCCACCACCAATGGCGGTGGATCGAATCATTCGATTTCGCATCGCCCGCATGCCAAGGAGCTGTTCCCGCAGCAACAGCCTACGCAACAGCCAGAGGATAAACATGACAAGCATGAGAAGCAAGAAAAGCCGGCAAAACCGCCTCTACCGGCTTTGGTGCAATTACAGCAGCCTGCCACATACACGCAGCTGGAGGCGTTGTCGCCGCCACCAGTGACGCCCGCTAAGCCGGTGCCCATGACGCGAACACAGTTCTTTGGTCTGGATAACCTGCCCTCGCCGACAGCGGATCGTAAGAGCATCGACAGCATTGGTAGCTTTCGATTGAAGCCAGATGTGCCGCAAAAGCCGCAACTGCCCAAGCGTCCCATAGTGCTGGCCATAACCAGCGGAGGTGGCCCTGGTTCTGGTTCTGGACCCAAGGGTGAGAGTAAAAGCGATGATGAGGCCACCAGACTACCGCAGGCGCACATCGACAATGGCAATGGCAGTGTGCGCTACACAACCGAAAAGTTTCTAGATAAGATCCGGCAGGAACATTGTGATACAAATGGCACCCGGGAAGAAGCGGCAATGGCCACGGCAGGGATAACAGCAACAGCAACCACCGCAACCACAACAGCAGCTGGGAGCAGGGAGGAGAATCACAATAACACTGAACAGCAGCCGCAACAGTGTTTGGTGATAGCGGAACAGATCACGCCCACAACGCCCATATCGCCGAATTCGTTTCAAACGCCCAAAAGGCCAACGGTGCCAGCGCCGCCGCCGCCCACAATACGCAAGCAGGCAGATTAGTAGATTAGTTTAGTGGGGGCGAATCCTTAGTCCGGTGGCGCTTTCTTTATATATATATACATATATAGATATATATATATATATATATGTTACTTGTAAGACTTGAACGCACAGTAATTTATTTATTGAAACGAAGCCTTTCAATAAGTTGCAGCATTAGTGCAACTTAATTCTGTATTCAGCATTTGTATTGTTTGCAATTAAACTGTATGTGTTTTTTAGCCATATACGATATACACATATATACATATAAATATATTATATACATACATATACATATACATATATATATATAGTCTGTAGTAGGCATTCATGAATTAACTCAATTCGTCGAAATTTCATTTCGTTTTTTGAATATTGTTATCCTTATTTAAAAGGTTGTGATACACAGAAAAAAAATAATAGGTTTGTGTTTCCTTAATTTTGCGTTGCTCTGTTTCAATTTCTCAAAGACAATTTCTAGTGTGATTTTTTTAGTGAAAACGAATCGTTAAAATAATCTTGAAATAAATTGTTTTTTTTTCTTTTTAATTTGTTGCGCTTTGTACTTCCCTTTGGGTTATAAACAAAAACTATATCCAATCTATTATATTAAATTTGATTTTTGTAATTTCAAGAAGAAAATGCAACGCTCGAGCGGTTTTTGTGTACATATTTGATTTTAATTGATGTACTTTGTATTTTTGCTTTATTAATTTGTAATGCAACTATTATTATTTTTATTTTATATATAATAAAATGATGTATGAAGATTTGTTGTGTATATAAAATATACATTAAAAAGTCATTTATGATTTTCTAAACTAATTTATGAAATATTTTTTTGATATTTGTATTTGAAATGATAATTCTTAAAAAGAGAAAATCAGTTTGTTGTGTATGGCAAAAGAGTTGAGCGTCAAATCAGCTCGGTTACAAAATGTATATATCTGATTATCTACTTGTAATGACGATTTATATATCTCAATCCGGATGGCAACAACTAATTCCAACTGCATACTAAAATCTTTTATAAAAATATTTAAAAATAAAAACAGTGATTGGAAAATGTACATTTTTTTCTACAAATTTTGTAAACTTGATGAAGTTAAAAAGGTTCGAAAACAGGTTTTCTGATTGCTCTGCAAAGTCAAAAATGATTTTCTTCCAATCACTGTTTTTATTGTTATAAATGTTTTTATGCGCAAGTCTTTAGTCGTCATTTCTGAGATCTAAAAACAACCTAAAGGGATTTGGCGGGATCGATTTTCGCCGGATTAAAAATATTGGTGGAGTCATATTTTACTTTTGTCTTGCTTTTTTCTTAGATTTATCCCAAACTTTCGTTATAAACTGCATTTCTAGCTGAACTAGTTAAGAACAAGGCACATCTACTATAAGCTATTATCTGATATATTATAAAAACATTTTCCAACTTCCAAATAACCTCAAAAGATCAAGCGTAAAATCTGAAAATGTGTGCCATAATTGAATTGAATACCTGAGCAAACAGTTCTAAGAAGAAGTATAAGCTTATCTATCACATAAAGATTTTGCAACGTACACCTTACACTATCTATCATATCTAATTAAATTATATTTTCCCACTTGAATCGAAACCAAGTATAGAGAAGCTATCTTTAAAAATGAAGTGAGCAATAACTATAAAATGTTTATAGAAAGTGCAATTAACTACGATTTATGAAAACAGACCAAGCAAATTAAGCAATATAAATATCGTAGAAGGATTAATTAAACACGTTTAGAGTATTTATAGTAAAGCTGGAACGAACAGAAAATGTTAACAAATTTCAAATATATATTCTGCTACAATTTAAATAAAAACGCCCGTCACATTTGGAGCATACTTGCTTGATGTATTTTATGAATGTCAGAAAAATATGTAAGTATAATAATTTTATATAATAATTTATGTATATTATAAACATACTATTGCTATAGTTATAAACTAGCTTATGGAGCTGTCTGCAGCGCTGGGACGTAAGCCACAAAAATCAAGCGATTTGTAGGCGCCTGTGATTTGCAGGAAATACAGCAACATATGGGAGGGTCCTGTCAAAGGTTTATTAGTGTTGTCTGAAGTGGTTTGCAGTTCTTCCAGACTTGGCTGCTCTTTTGTGTCCAGCTCACGCACATAATCCATAAAGTTGTCCATACTTAGAGGTGACTCCGCTGCAGGCTGTGAGTCGCCTGCTGATTGCAGCTGACGTTGAAATTCGTTGCGATAATAATCATTAATCATGGATATCATGCTCTTGGAATACCTGTCAAGTTGCACACTCATTAGACATACATTTACCAATATTTGTAATAGATTTGCTTTACCAGTAGATGATGCCTATCAGCAACAAGCCCTGCATAAATGGACCAACCATGTTTTTAGTGTAAAGTTATTACTCAAGAACTGCTATAGATATATTATTGTTGTTCGCGATAGCTACTCCACCATTGACTAAGCATATAGAACTGTTCCTTAAGGTGCGGCCAGGCCATGGTCACAATCAACATTATGGTATTGGCAAAGACAAACAGTTTCATCATCTCAAATGCTGCGGGAGGAGAATAGATTATGATTTAAATATTTTAGTTTTATTTTTTGGTCAATTTTTGAGGCATTTACAGACCCTCCGGCGTGCGCAGGTAATCACCAAAGCCGGAGTTCAAATCCTTCTCCTGCTCTTCCTTATGCTCATGCTGCTGCTGATCCTTGCCGTCCTTGTTCCCCTTGCTCTTGCCTCCTTCTGTCTTGTCCTTGTGCCCGCCGTGGGCGTGACCCTTGCCGTGCCCGCTATGCTTGTGCCTGCCGTAGCCAGTTGAAGTATTGGCAAAGGCAGATTTCTTTGGTTTCATGGCATCCAAATGGAGCACAGCCAGCTACTGTTCTCCTTGTCCTTAACTTGTCACCTGGCCACGTCCCATCGACGCCAGTGCTAAGCCAACAATGACAAAACAACACATTTGGTGCCTCAATCAATTGGGACACTTGCTGCAATTTTATGGTTTCGTTCTTATTGATTTGCGATTCTGGTTCGCTCGGGGCTGGGACAGCAGGTGAAAGAGCAGGCCAGCACAAATCAGCAGTCAGTACAGCGATGTACTTAAAATATCTATACCTATTATATTATTGTGTCAGCCTGAGCGAAAACTTGGAAACCAACTGCAGGTGGCACATACTAAATACGATCTGGTGTCGAGTGATTTCTGCCCCGGTGTGCCAATAAAGTTCTGAATAGCAGAGCAGTCCAAATATATATTTTTGAGAAAATGAATTATAATAATTTAATTGCAATTTGTATTATAATTTGTTTTGTAAACTGTTGGAAAAAAATGAATATATTATTTTATTTAATTTATATTGATAATACTACCCAATAATAATTCAGCATTGCTGAAGTTTATATTTTTTGGAAAGGTCATTTAATGATCTATAAAATCACACAAAAGTAAAATGTATATTATAAGAAATATGCTCGATATACGTATTAATACCGGGTTGGGTTGTAAAAGATAATAAACTAGAATATTTCAAAACAGTTTTATTAGTTTAAAGCACAGCTTTAATTTTTGTATACCTAAAGTGATTCAACTATGTGCATATATACATACGTCAGAAATGCACAGATTGATAACTTAAAAGATAATTTCACTATTAGCTAAGATATCACATATTACAAATGCGTACTGAACCTGTCAGCTTCCTTTTCCCGCTGTTGGTGCCTCTCCTCCGGCTGCTTTCCTTGTGGCGTACGCAAGCAGCAGGTACAAATGCCGCCCAAAATGACCAAAACATAAAATGTGGACAAGGATAACGCAATGTTAATCTGCTTGAGCACCGTAAGAAACGACGCAGAGAGCAACCAGACACGCGCCCAGGTGATCACAGAGAAGGCAAACGGGCCACGTTTCTCGGCCGGCAGAGATTCAGACATGCAAGCAATAAGCAAAGCTTGGCCACAGGACACAGCTGCCTTGGGCAGAGCAGCAAAGAACATCCACAGGACATTCTCATAGACTGGTGGCACTGGTGATATGAACAGAGAACAGATTAGCTTGGTAATAGATGGTGTAGTTAGTTTACCTACTTTCAGCATCTTGGCATAGCCAGCAGACGCAGCCAATAGCTCCAGCCACAATGCAGAATCCACCCGCCCACTGCCACTTCCATGAATCATGTTTCTGGCTCAAGTATAGGGCTAACAGGCAGCCCACAATTTCGGCCAGGCCCATACAAATGGTATTGGGTGCCAGATAGTCGCGGCCAAAGGAGCGTGTGTTCAGCAGCAATCCAATGTGGCTAATAAGAAATGTGGCCAAGGCCATATGTGTGGCCAGCATGAGCAGCTTGGCATGGCTATGGCCACGCCAGAGTTCCAACCAGCGTGCTGGAGGCGACTCTTCGCGTAGTCGCTCGCCAAGCAGTTCCAGCTGCGTGTACAGGTCGATGGGCACTCTCGAGCAGTGCTCATTGAGGCGGGCTGCCCTCAGCACCAGATCCATGACATGCTCCACTGCAGCAGTGGGCTCGGCATGTTGCAGCAGCCAGCGAGGCGAGTCCGGTAACCAGGGCAGCAGCAGGACTATGATAAATGGTAGTGATGTTATGCCTCCATACACCTGACGCCAGCTCTGAGCAAATGTAGCAATGGCGGGCAGTAGCATAAGACCCACTGACCAGAAGGTCTCATAGAGCAACAGCACCCCTTTGCGATATTTGCCCGCCGTAATGTCACTGACTGTAAATGAAAATATCTATCAATATTTATAATATGGACGCACGCAAAGTATGAAAAGTGTGTGAATACATTTTCTCATATGAATACCTATTATTTCTTAGAATACTCACATATAACCTGTCCGGAAGTCATCATGAAGCAGCAGCAGACGGCAGACAGGCAGCGAAAGGAGCAATGCAAACTGAAATCGTTGACGAGACCCGTAGCTGTGCCACAGGCGAGCAGACCCCATATGCCAACGATATACACTCGGCGTGGACTGAGGAGACGCATCAGCCGACTGGCAACCACACCGCCCAGGAACATGCCAAAGAGATGCCAGTACTGAGACCAGGCCACAAATATGTCACACAGACAGACCAGATCGAACTCCATGATCAGCGATCGAAAGTTGTGCTCATAGTGGAACTTCTGGCACTGGCGTATCGCATAGTTGGCATCGCCATAGGGGACTAGCACATAGCACTGATCCTCCGACACGCTGCAGTTCTCGGCATCCCCAAAAGCACTCGTATCACACCAGTACTCCTCATTCGGATTCAGTTCCGTCGCCGTGAAGATGAGGAGTGACATGAACCAAGCGGCGGGTATTTTGCACAGAAAGATGATCAGCACAGATCGCAGCTGCCAGATGCCAAAGTTGCCCAGCACCTGGCTAATGATGTCATCGGTTTCATTTTGTGTTTGCAGCTCATCCTCATCTCCATCCGCATTCTGACAGCTGTCGTGCGCCAAATAGGATATCTGAGGCACTGTTTCGGGCGTTGGCGTTGGACGACGATCCTTGGTATTGTAGCCCGCATTGGGGCTGTAACTGGCGACCATCTTTCAGCAGCTTACATATGTATAAGTTAGTAGCCACGTCTTGTGGGTTGACTGCCTTCAACATAACTGCCACTGATCATTGCCAGGAGAATTGAGGTGCTGCTCAACGAAATCGTTGCTAATTAAATTGTCACTAAATTAAATCAGATGATTTCAATTGTTAAAGCAGCCGAATATCGAATGTTCCTAAATGATTATGTCAATAATAGGAGGAGTGGTTTTTTCTCCCTTTTTTCCGCAACGAACAAATTTTTCAATTGGGCTATGGTTCATATTGTCGTGAATGTTTACTTTTTGCAGCCACTGTGAAAGACCAAAATGTGAAATGACGTTGTATTTAATGGAATTGATGAGATATTTTTGATTATTATATACAAACTATTTGTATTGTATTTGTAAATAATCTGTGAAGATCGATTTTGATCAATTCTCTTTTTGTATTCTCTTATTATTTTATTTTAATAAATTTTTAAGCAATTCGAACTCTTACATATTTATATATTACTTATGTATTGATTTTATGTATTTATAGATATATTTTAAGCATATAAACATAGAAGAATACTCGTAAATCAATTTCTGTCTGATAATCAGTATAATAAAAATGAATATAAAAACACACAGAAATCGGAGTCTTAGCTAGACTTAGTGGAGACACCAACCCGCATTGCAACTCAGCGCGCCATCTAGCGGCAAGCTGTTAATCTTGTTATTGGCAACAACCATGGCTGTCAAATATTGGTACAAATGTACCGTTAACCATTATTGTACTTTATAATATTATATTCTGATGCATTGGCTGGAAAAGTTGTTGAATCACATTTTTTCAAGCTCACAAGAGAAAGTGCTATCGATGAGCATTCAAAGATTTCCAGGATTCAGCAAACACTTACAATTACAGGCATGAGAAAAATACATAAATATAAAAATCGCGCCTAACTCGGTCATTTTAAGGAATATTAGGCCTACATTGAGACAAATACTACTTTGTCTGTCAATTTGAATAAAACTACTAAATACTAAAATTAAATAAAAAAGAAAGGTGTTCATACTTAGGACATATCCTGCCAGAACCTGGCGTGACATTTCTCAACAATTTTGTGTTTACCAGGCCTACGAATTGGCCAAAGATCATCCAAATCGTCCTTGTACTTTCAGAGAAAACCAGAATTCTCGGATTTCCGATCATTTTCCTTCGCGCTTAAGTTAATGTTTATTTTCACAATTAGTAGTTTTTTTATAACAAAACAAAAAAGCGCAAAATTTAGATAAAGTTCTGGCAGATTAGATTAAGTTCAGGATCGAGGTCTTTTCACCCACAATTTGCTTTGGTTGTGTAAGATTCGGCGAAATTGTTGCGCAATTGTTGTTTACGTTGCGAAAAAAACTTGTTATTGGAGGCAACTCCAGTGGAGTTGGCTCAAGCGCAGTGTAAAGTGCATTGGCAAGCTGAGAGAAATGCAATTGCAAACAGTTGCATTCATGCCACCAAAGTGGCAACAACGTGAGATGGAGCCACCGTTGGATATCTATAAAGATGCAGTCGTTTTCATAACGGGTAAGTCTCCAATATTCACTTACTCTTTATTTTTATACCTTTTTTTTGACTTGACTTTTACACGATAGGCGCCACAGGTTTTGTGGGCAAAGCCCTGCTGGAGAAGCTGCTCTGGAGTTTTCCACAGATCAAGCGCATCTACATGCTCATTAGATCCAAAGCTGGGATTGTACCTGAAGAGCGTTTCCAGAATTTTTTAAAAAATGGCATCTTTCTGCGTTTGCGCAGCTCCCATCCGGAACGCCTGAAGAAAATCGCATATTTTGCGGGCAACATTGAGGCTGATAACTTTGGTAAGAGTGAAAATATTGAAAAACAACTTTGACGCTATTTTGTTTTGTGTTTGTTTTCCTTTCAATTGTCAACAGGTTTGAATGAACGAGACAGATCCGAGCTTTGTGCACAGGTTAATATTATTTTTCACAGCGCCGCAACGGTGAGTGCGAGTTTGAATTGCGGATAGACTCTGTGGCTAACTAATTGTTTACAGGTGCGCTTCAATGAGTGCCTCAGTGTGGCAGCACGCGTCAATTCGGTGGCCACATACAATCTGCTCGAAATGTGCAGCGATATGAGGCAGCTTAAGGTATTTACTACTGACTAACAACTTGAGTTCAATTTTAAAAACAGATTATAAGAAATAAATAAGTAATATTAAGTTAAGTTTAGCTTTGAGACTGGAATATATCTAAAAGGATAATTCCTAGTTATAAAATGCTGCATTTCTCATTTTTCTAAATAAGCTTTGATTATTTCACAGAGATTTCTGTACGTTTCCACCGCCTACTGTAATCCGGGTCGTAAATATGTGGATGAGTGCATCTATCCAACACTGCCGCCCGTGGATTGGCAGCATTTTCTCAGATGTACCAAGAAAATACCGGAAGAGTATCTGAATCGGTTGGCAGACTATATAAAGGGTCCACATGTGAATACGTACACGTTCACCAAGTCGATAGCCGAACAGATTGTCAGCTCGTACAAGGACATAATACCCATTGTCATAGTGCGTCCCTCGATTGTGACGGCTGCCTATCGCGAACCGTATCCGGGCTGGATCGATAACATACAGGCGATCAGTGGGATTATGATGGAAATCGGCAAGGGTGGTATTAGCAGCATATTGGGCGATAAGAATCTCATCTGTGACATTATCCCAGTGGATTTTGTGGTCAATGCAATGATCATGATGGTGCACAAGGCGCAGCTGGGCAGGTGAAACTAATAAAAAATAATCAATTTGTATAAGTTGCTTCTAAACACTATTTTCTCGCTGTCTGCTGTCTGTTGCAGCATCAGCATTTGCAATGCCACATCGGGCGTAACGAATCCCATTAGCTGGCAGAGACTGGGTGAGCTGACCATGAAGTGGTCCCGCATATATCCCACAAAGCGCATGATTATGTTTCCCAACTTCAAATATCGCCGTGGCGCCATGATGCATGAGCTGGCTGTGTGGATGCTACATTTTGTGCCTGCTCTTTTTATTGATCTGCGCACTTTGCTGCTGGGCCCCAAGAAACGCTTTGTCACGCCCATTGCCAAAAAGTTTCGACAGGCCTGCCTGGCAGGTGGGTAATTTCAAATTCAAATTCACATTAAAGTTTAGTTGAGACATCATTTCTTATTTGTAGGCAGCTTCTTCTCGCTCAATGAGTGGATCTTTAAGAATCGCAGTCGCTTCTACTTCAAGCATTTAATTGAGAACGACACATTTCCGATGCTCTATTGGAATCTGGATGAGCTGAACTATGATGACTATGTCAGGTGTCATATGATAGGCATTAATAAATATTTACATCGTGAACAATTTACGGTGGATGCGAACAAAATGCAGGTGACCAGGTAAGATCTATCCAGGTACATCTATTAGACCAAGTAAACTATTTCTGACAATCTCTCACGGCATGCTTACAGAATCTATTGGATGTGGATATTTGGGCATTTGTGCTTCCTTCTGTTGTTGGTATATGTATTGTTGTAATTAAACTAAAGCTCAAGTCAAATTTATCGACCCGTTTTTGGCTTTAACTAATCACAGTGAATTGAGTTTTTATTAGCTAAATATAATATATATGGAATTTTAGTAAGACAACAGTACAGCCTACAAGCGTGTATTATGCACATCCGATTCGATTGTCCAAATCGCAGTACTTAAGGGCGATTGCTCCTTCTTATCCTGCAGCGGCTCTGGTTGGGGCACCACAGGAGCACTACTGGTGCGCGGCGTCAGGAGCAGGCAGGTGCAGATGCCGCCAAGTATGCTGAAGACACAGTACGAGGTCAGAGAGAGAGCAGTATCGATACGCTTAAGTACATTGAAGAACGGTGCCGAGAGGAGCCAGATGCGTGCCCACGTCACCACTGAGAAGACAAACAGTTGCTTCTTGTTCGCCGGCACCAGCTCATTCATGCAGGCCAGGAGCATCGACTGAGCACAGGACACACCAGCCTTGGGTATCGTCGCAATGATCATCCACAGCGAGACCTTTAAGTCAGCATCCACTGTGAGTGAAAATGTAAGTGAAATGATTTTTCTTTAGCAATACAAGGAGGGAAAAGTTTACTGCCCGGCATAGAAAGGGACAAATGTTCTTCTTTAAGTTCTTTGTTATCTTTGTATAATAGTTCTAGAGAACAATCGAATGGAAAGAAACTAGAAAAAAAAATAATAATAATAATTCTATAAGAAATAGAAAATTAAAGAAATATCGCTTTGCAATAGCTTTCAGTTAAATTAGCTACTAGTAATGAGAGTTAATAAAAAAGGTAAAACAGGGTTTCAGAGCCGGTAGTGAAAATTCTGATTGATTGCCATACTATCAATTTCTCATAAATGAGAATATGACTTGGGTGTTTCCTATCCGATATTGATACATTCTAACTGTCGATTAGTATCGATATGTATCGATTTTTGCGTAACGGGCATAGTCATTGACAGACATGATTATATTAATTCAATTATTGATCCGTATCAAGAATATTTGTACTTTATGGGATTGGAGATGCTTCCGTCTGCTTTGTTACATACTTTTGCAAAACTCTTTTTACCAATTTTGTAGTGGCTTAAGATAATTGTGTCACTTACTGGAGTCGGCGCCGGTGAATAACCAGCCCATACAGCCCAGCATTCCAGCCAGAATGTTGAAGGTGCCGGCACATTGCCACTTCCATTTGTTGTGCTTCATAGTAAAATGAAGCGCCAGAAAACAGCCAATTATCTCAGAGAAACCTGAAATAATGAAATACATAGAATCAACTATAGAATCAACTAAACACAACTTCAAACTCACCCATTGCTATGGTATTCGGCACCAGATAGTTACGACCAAAGGATCTAATATTCAGCAACATGCCCATGAAATTGATGACAAAGAAGGCCAATGCCAAATGGGCTGCGACCATGTGAGTCTTGGCCCGCTTGCCCTGCCACAGCTGCGTCCAGGGTGCTGGTGCTGGCGCCGCCTTAAGTCTCTCACTGAGCAGCTCCAGCTGCTGTCGAAAGTCCGGTGGTATTTTGAAGGAGCGATCATTGATCTCAGCGCCTTCGCGAACTATTTGCTCCACATTGGCAATGGAGTGACGATCGACGGCATGCCGAAGCAGCCAGCGTGGTGAGTCTGGAGTCCAGTAGAGCAGCACGAGGAGCATCACAGTGGGGAACGTTATGCCCACATAGATGAGGGACCAGCTGTTAAAGAAGGATGACAAGGTCGGCAAGATGATGACACCAATGGACCAGAATGTATCGTAGAGTATAATGGCCCCAATCCGATGCATGCCAGCCGTTATGTCAGTAACTGCAAACAGATTAAAGCAATGAATACATTTGCAGTTTATAACTATTTTGACAAAAGTCTTAAGCTTGCTGGTTGAGGGTTCGTTTTTTATTAATGACCAGTAAACAAAAAGCGAGCAGGTTATTTGCATTGTTACTTCTATCAATCCTCTGGAGGTTAATAAATAAATAAATAACCGACATTTACCCTCTGCCAGTCAGCTAAAGAAGGTCACTGAAAGGGCTTGCTATTGGTGAGTGGAAAAAATAAAGGAAATAGTTGAAAATATACAAGACTTGACTTACAAATAGCCTGTCCAGCGGTGAACATAATGGCGCAGCACACGGCCGATATGCAGCGGAAGGCACAGTGTAGACTGAAGTCCCGCGCATAGCCAGTGACAACCCCGCAAAAGATCTGCGCCACTGCACCCACACAGTAGGTGATGCGTGGACTGATGCCTAGCATCATTTTGGTGCCCAATACTCCGCCAACGAGGACGCCAAACAGATGCCAGTACTGTGTCCAGGCAATGAAGATGTCCCGCAGGCACACCAAATTGAACTGCATGATCAGCGAATCGAAGCTGGAGACATACGTGAACTGTTCGCACTCACTCCGACTATCGGATTCCACGTCCTGCACGTAGCACTGGTTGTCCGTGACGCTGTAGTTGGAGCTGCTGTTCAGGTAGCTCGTGTCGCACGTGAACTCTGTGCGTGGATAGAGCTCGGGGGCGGTGAAGATGATGCAGGCCATGAACCAGGCGGCCGGTATCTTGCACAGAAAGATGATGAGAATGGTGCGCAGCTGCCAGATGCCAAAGTTGCCGACGACATCGCCAATGATGTCGTTGCCAGGTGCAGCAGGAGCTGCTGGCGTCGCCACCACCACGTCTAGGCTCGAGCACTTGGGGCTAGCACGCAAGATATTCCTCTGTGATAGTTGGGGACTGGGCACGGGTGAGTGCCTGCCACCTCCACCTTGAATTGTTGACGCTTGATTGACCATTTCCAATGTCTTCCTAGTGGCACATTTTGCGGCAATGGATACACTCTGTGAATGACAACAATTTCCATCAGTTGATGTGCGTGTCATTTTATTCTATTTGTGGATAAATATTAACACACGATACACTATACAAAAACCAAAAAAAAAGAAAACATTTGTCCTCACCGCCCCGCCGCCCCGTTGCTAAACGTGCAGCTCAATTGAAATCAATTGAAACGGTTACAGCTAAAAATCAGTTAACTTTCCACGACTGCGACTCGACAGTCGCCAATCGAACGGCGGCATTGAATGTCATGCAAAATTCATCAAATGCCTGTGGTTCGAAATTTGATCCAATTTCGTTGCGAGGGATTTGTCGAGTGAACAATTTTGTGAATGGCTGACTTTGACAAAAAGTCTGTGATATACGAGTATTGTATGTAAAGGCTATTTCAGAAGCCAACATTGATTGAGGTGACATAATATATATAAAAAGATTTATGTACATCTTCAATTCTGCAAGTTTCTAATAAATAAATTAACACAATTAGTTGAACTATTTCACACTATGGAAACTAGTTTTTATACTGTTAAAAAGGTTGTTCAAATTTCAAACTAAGTTCAGTTAATAAACTAATTTTTAGTATAACTGATTTGTGAAATGGTCAAAATTTATTTGAAAAACTAGACAACTTTATTCAGCTCTAATGGGCCAAAACTATTTTTACATTCATTGATAGCACTGCAATTTTTTTTATAAGAGTATTTTATATTCGGTACCACCGAGCTAGCTTCTCTTCTACATTTATGTGTTCTGGATCTACCACAATGGAAAAAACATTTACAAAGCATTTATAATTTTTATCAATTTGCAATTAATACAGCAAATTGAAGATACGGTAGACCGTAAAGAGCCTTTGCGTTCTTTAATTGATTATCGGGCAGTTACATTGTTATTATCTGGGTTATAACTATATTTGTCAAAGACAAGTGAGATATCTTAACACAGTATGATATGATAGCTCTCAATTTAGATGTGTACTGGGTAACTTGAAATCATATTTGCATTAGTTATTCATCAGATAAAATTCAGCTTAGTCGTAGTTTAGCAACTTTGCAACTTAATTTCACAGACATCTCCCCAGATGCTAATTTCAATTGAGCCAGCAGCATGAGCTGCCAATTTTCATGTGGAGCATAATAGTATCGAACAATGCCCCAATGCGGACATCTGTCACCTTTTGCAATGGGCGGCAAATATTTTAATTTCAAATTTAAGTGGCAGTGTTAATTGCAGTGCGCGCCAGACTATTGTACGAAACTGGTTCCCCAATATTTCATGTTTGATTTTTCCATAAGAATTCCAATTGACACTTGTCGGTTTTTATAATTAGTTGAATTACTCGTCATGCAAATGCAAAATTACTAATACCTTGTCCCATATAAGGGGGGCGTCACTTACTAATGGCTTATTCTAGATTGCTAATCATTAAATTTCCATAACTAGAGTATTGTCTAGTGATATTAACATAGTTGCTGAATTGCGTTTTTGTAATCATATAATGTACAATATAAGGTCATTTACAATATCAGCTCTTAGCTGATGTTAATGCATCTCATTACAAGGTTATGAAAAACATGATAAACTAGTAGAAAATTAATTTCGACATGGCAAACAAAACAATGTATGGAACTGATCTGTTTCAATACTGGATTATTCAAGTTAAGATTTACGACAGAGTGTTCAATTTGTCACATGAAAAATATATAGAACCCCTTCGATATCCTCCAGAAATTAGTGAAATATAAGTTCTTAATTGTGAAATTGAATTACAATTTTATTAGCGTTGTTCACATATAGTCTAATTCATCAAATAATCCCGTTCCGGTTATTTATTGTCAATGGAAAACTACTTTCTGTCTATGGGCATTTTGAGCCTGACTTTTAAATTAGTTGCTGATTTGATTTCGTCGGATATATACGAATACAATTTATATATTTAACAAACAAAGCTCACTTTTTATACACGTTTTTTTTTTTGGTGGCAATTAACACCCGATATTTGGAAATTTGAATCGCTTTATTTCTGTTGGTTAGTTGCGCATTCTCTGGATTTTCAGCACCTTCTGCGTATGGCAAAGTCTCTTTTGTTTATTTATTTGACAGCCTACAAATGAATATCAACTTATTTAGCGGCAATAAACATTATTGGATATCGTACATATTATGTTCGCTTCTGGTTTGATACAACACGCGGGTTTTTCTCAACTCTCTTGTCTGTCTTTTTCCGAGACGCGGTCCCAGAACAGCGCGCTAGCGTCTCAATCGGCCGAGAAACGGAATCCAACTGAAGCCAGTGGCACACGAGCCGCTATATCGAAGACGCAGACGAAGTCCGGCCAAACTCGTCAATCGACGCGATAATTTTCTTAATGAATTTGAGCAAATAATTAAAACACATTGCGGAGAATATGTGCGAAGTGCTTCCGTTGAAACTGGTCGATTTCACAATTTCCTTGTCAGCCTTTCAAGGCTCAGCCTTTTTACCAGGATATTATTACAAGTAGTCTCTTTTTATTTCCATCTGCGCACTTAATCAATAAATTACATTGTTTTATTAATGCATCTGATAGGTGCAGAGTACTTGTATCTTGTCCACATTGCCCGAGCAGATAACCCCACTTGTTAATGCAACAGACAAGTGCCATTAATACAATTGACATTAAGAAAAGACCACTTGATACATCTCAGGAGTATTCTGACTGATAAGAACACTTTTTTATTTGCTGTGTCTGCTGTTTGATTTCTATTTTAATCTATATCATTGTACCTGTCGCATTTGTTCTCGATTTTGCCAAGTGACGCATCGGCATTTATTTTCGATTTGCTGACAGAATTACAGTTTTACAAACAAGACCCACTTTTATATCTGAAAAATGCAATGTGGAATTACCCAAAAATCCCAAACTAAGCAGAAAAATTGTTAAATTCGTATCAATTTTAGCTGCTTCTGAGAGTACTGTGCAAAGTTCATTCGCCATAAATTATTTATACAAAGCAAAAAAACAAGTGTATGTAATAAAATGTAGCCAATAAATAAGGTACTCATAAATATGATACTAATTCGTATAGAATGAGTACGAGTTGGCTGCAGGGTGGTTCCTGGCACAATTAAATTAAATAAATATTATAAAATATGGAAAAGTGCCTAAACCTGTTGAGGCAGGTCAAAGCAAGACAAATCCCATTATTACAAATACTAATAAATGTGCTTGCAATTATACACATGTACACACACACACACACACTTCCGCAGTGCTGGGCAAAGTTTAAAGAAATAACAAATCAAAAATAGGCATAAGCAGAAGCAGCGGAATGAGCATCGGCTCCTGGCCTCGTTCACGGTGATCAGAAGAATTAGCGTGAATTAGCTTTGGGATCACAATGATCTCTAATGCAGTAAATTCTTAATCTCTGTTTGTTGCCTGCTTAATGCTCCCAGTCGAGCTTTGATTACTTGATAATAATCGCGTTATAAAATGATATTTAACTTTAGATGAGTTGTCCAAGAGCCTTACAAATCCTTTTAATTACTTGGTTACAATGAAACGTAGTTTAGAAAAGTTTGGTACGCACTTATTTACTATTGTCAGTTGTTATTACATTTGTTGTGTTATTCATCTGTTTATATTTGTTTACATTTATATACAAATATAACATTAATATGAATATATTGCAATACCCGAATTGGTGCTAAAAATAAATAAAATAAAAATAATTTGAGCTCCACGTGTCTTGACACTTTTTCATACATATATCCACACATTAATTTATTAACTTAATTTAATTAGCAAGGGTTTAATTGCCAAAAAAAGTCCGGAATTACTTCACTGACTGATCTCAATAAAAATGATGGGCGCGACTTTTTATATTATTATTATTATTATTAGAATGTATCTAGTTATGTATTTTGTATATCTTATGTGTATATTATATATATTTTAAAACTTAAATGATCATAAGTTTTATGGCTGCTTCACTGATCACATTAGGTCTAAGATTCTGTTCGTCCGAAAAGTGCTGCATACTTTTTGGCAGCTGACCAAAATTCAAATGCTATGCATACTCTGCGATTTTATGACGCCTTCGGTGGCTTCCTTAATGCTATCACATTCGGGGATCGTATGAAAATTGATGTGCCACAAATCAGAAATGCTGACGGTTACATTCGGCTCAAAGTTCCGCTGCATATCATTACTATATCCGCTCACATCGGAGCTGGCGGTGCTGCAACGTCGCAATATAACGGCCGAATTGCGGCGATATGTATTGGGTGTCGGCACTTGAACCATATGCTGCTGTTCGGTGTTCCAGTAGTAGCGATTGAGGAAACGCATGATCAAGCCATATATCCAACCCACAGTGGCAATTATGGTTATGGGCAACAGGCGATGCACCACAGTCAAAGTGCTCAGCAATGGTGAGAAGACCAAGCACAGGCGTCCAAAACTAACCACTGAGAGCATGAGCAGGACACGCTTCTCTGGGGAAACCATTTCACCTGTGCAGGTGGTGAGCACAGCTATCGAAGCAGCATTGGCAAACTTCAATAGCATCCAAAATATGAGCTCCAAGCCAACACGTCTCGGGTTGCGATCTGTGTGGATGCAAAATGACGTTAATTCACAATTAATATATATAAATATCCAACTAGAAAAAATCCAAATGAAGAACGCATCTCAAAACTTACCAGTTTCCGGCAACAGCCAGACCAAGTAAGTGCACAGTCCCGCAATGATCATCAGATTGCCAGCCCATCGCCAATAGCGACGTGTGTAGAGTATAAAATAGAGTCCAACAAAAACGCCAATCATTTCGGCAAAGCCCAGAGCAGCGGTGTTCACATGCACCTGTGATTCGCTCAGGCTGCGTATCATGAGCAATATAATGTTGTACAGGACCTGAGCACAGCCCCAGATCACATGTATATAAACGAGCTGACGGCGCTTTGTCTCCTTATCCCAAATCTGGCAATAGCGCTGACGCTTCTGGGCATTCAACTCGCTAGCATAGATTGTCAACTGGACGTCCAGAGTGAGGGGCACCATGCGATTGTTGTGCGTGGCAGATTCGAGTAGCAAACGCAAAGCGGGCTCTATTCGCTGATGTCGCAGCAGCCAACGTGGCGCGTCCGATATCCAACGATGCAGCCAGACGAGCACAATCAGGGATGAGGATATGGCCACATAGAGATAACTCCAGTCATCAAAGTATATCGAAATAGCAGGCAGCAGTACCAGGCCAATCGACCAGAACAGCTCCGACAGAGTGACCACTAAAATTCGCGCCTTACCCGCCGTAATGTCCATTACTAGTGGGGAGCGTAACCAGAGCTGAGCAAGTTTGTGTCATAAGTCTTTTGTTTTACTCACATATGATGTGTCCTGCGGAATACATGAGAGTGCAGCAGACGGAGGTGAGGCAACGGAAATATACGTGCAACTGATAGGTGTCCACCAGTCCAGTGAGATTTCCACAAAATATTTGACCCAACATGCCCAGCAGCATCAAACGACGCGGACTAAAGCTGTGTGTGAATGAATAGCAAAGATAAATAAAGTATTGCGCATTCATGATTATATAAGAGGCAGGCTTACTGTCGCAGCAGCTGATATGCCAATAGACCTCCCAGTAATGCGCCCAGAGCATGAAAGGATTGTGTGACGGCGACCAGGACTCGTCGCGAACATATCAAATCGAACTGCGTGATGAGTGATTTGTAGTCCGAATTGTGCTCCACTCGCTCGCAGGGCAGCGACGCGTGTGTCGCATTCCAGCTGTGCCCATAGCGCTGCACAAAACTCTCCGACAAGCTCTGGGCATAGGCATTGCACACCTGCACGCTGAACAATCGATCCGTATTGCGGTTCTCGCCATGCTCACTGGCCGGCGCACTGCCATTCCAGGTGGCCGGACGACAAATCAACTCGCCACGCTGCGGATACGGTGCCGTATAGATGATGACGGCCATGAACCAGGCCGTGGGTATCTTGCAAAGAAAGATCAGCAGTATGATGCGCAGTTGCCAGCGTCCAAAATTCCCGTTAATATGCTGCACAATATCAACGCCGGGCGGCAGAGCCGTTGACATGCGACGCTTATAGTCCGAATCGGTTGCCGCCATGATCTCCGGCTGAAACTTACACGCGTACTGAGCTGCTTTGGCGAAAATTTTCATCGACGATATTATTCGATATGATATTATTTTAAGTTTGTTTTTGCTGTTAGCTCAAGAGGCCACAAATTGGGTGCGAATTAGTTTTTTTTTTGCTTTCATTGTTTTCTTTTGTTATTACGGAAACAACGTAAAGCAATGCGCTAATAATATAAGCTGAAAAAAGATTTTATACAAATAACATAAGTATTTTTCCTATTTACAGGATGGAAAGTTCAAATGAAATAATCAAACACATTTTTAGTGCGAAAATAAAGACAGGACTTGAATGAAGCAGTCTATTAATTGGAAATGTAACAAAGATTACGTCCCCTCGACCCTCAAGAAAGGTGTGATAATCAGATAATAATTGGTAAATAATATAAATATATATATATATTTATATATATATATATACTTACTATTGTAAGCCGAGAGCGTTCTCAGAAAAGAAAAATCACATTTCTATATTATAATTTATTGAGTTTATTCATTTTGACCTGCATTTAATGTTGTTTATATCGTTTTTCTCATTCCCAAGTTCTGTTATCTGTTCTCTCACTATTTGTTTGTCTTGTTTAGAAAATCGTGAAATCATAATGAATTTGTTGAAATTTTTTGTTAGTTATATTTTGGTGTTTTGCTATAAAATGACAAAATTCAGTTTCCACCTTAGTTTATATGCAATTCATCGCTAAGCTGACTTCTGTATTTATTTATACTCATATAACTTTGGGAGATTTTGGTTTTAAATTTAATTTTGTTTATTCATAATTCGTTGGTTTTTGTTAAACAAAGTTTATTAAATTTTTCGCATATTCACTCAATACTAATTTATTTTGTGTTCTCGTTTGTTTTCAATTTATTATTGTCTTAAATAATTATGCCAGCTAACAATATAACGCTTTAAACTTCTACAGTTGCAAATGAAATATTCATGTAAAAATTGATCAAAAATCTAAAATTGTGTAAAAAAACAAGTGTATGTAATAAAATGTAGCCAATAACTAAGGTATACATAAATATGATACTAATTTGTACAGTATGAGTACGAGTTGGCTGCAGGGTGGTTCCTGGCACAATTAAATTAAATAAATATTATAAAATATGGAAAAGTGCCCAAACCTGTTGAGGCAGGTCAAAGCAAGACAAATCCCATTATTACAAATACTAATAAATGTGGCTGCAATTGTACACATGTACACACACTTCCGCAGTGCTGGGCAAAGTTTAAAGAAATAACAAATCAAAAATCCTTTTAATTACTTGGTTACAATGAAACGTAGTTTAGATTTAACTTGATGAGAAAAATACAATTTGGACATCCCATTCAGAAAAGTTTGGTACACACTTATTTACTATTGTCAGTTGTTATTACATTTGTTGTGTTATTCATCTGTTTATATTTGTTTACATTTATATACAAATAAAACATTAATATGAATATATTGCAATACTCGAATTGGTGCTAAAAATAAATAAAATAAAAATAATTTGAGCTCCAAAAAGTCCGGAATTACTTCACAGACTGATCTCAATAAAAATGCAGGGCGCGACTTTTTATATTATTATTATTATTATTAGAATGTATCTAGTTATGTATTTTGTATATCTTATGTGTATATTATATATATTTTAAAACTTAAATGATCATAAGTTTTATGGCTGCTTCACTGATCACATTAGGTCTAAGATTCTGTTCGTCCGAAAAGTGCTGCATACTTTTTGGCAGCTGACCAAAATTCAAATGCTATGCATACTCTGCGATTTTATGACGCCTTCGGTGGCTTTCTTAATGCTATCACATTCGGGGATCGTATGAAAATTGATGTGCCACAAATCAGAAATGCTGACGGTTACATTCGGCACAAAGTTCCGCTGCATATCATTACTATATCCGCTCACATCGGAGCTGGAGGTGCTGCAATATCGCAATATAACAGCTGAATTGCGGCCATATGTATTGGGTGTCGGAACTTGAACCACGTGCTGCTGTTCGGTGTTCCAGTAGTAGCGATTGAGGAAACACATGATCAAGCCATATATCCAACCCACAGTGGCAATTATGGTTATGGGCAACAGGCGATGCACCACAATCAAAGTGCTCACCATTGGTGAGAAGACCAAGCACAGGCGTGCAAAACTAACCACTGAGAACATGAGCAGGACACGCTTCTCTGGGGAAACCATTTCACCTGTGCAGGTGGTGAGCACAGCTATCGAAGCAGCGTGGGCACACTTCAATAGCATCCAAAGTATGAGCTCCAAGCCAACACGTCTCGGGTTGCGATCTGTGTGGATGGAAAATGACGTTAATTCACAATTAATATATATAAATATCCAACTAGAAAAAATCCAAATGAAGAACGCATCTCAAAACTTACCAGGTTCCGGCAACAGCCAGACCAAGTAAGTGCACAGTCCCGCAATGATCATCAGATTGCCAGCCCATCGCCAATAGCGACGTGTGTAGAGTATAAAATAGAGTCCAACAAAAACGCCAATCATTTCGGCAAAGCCCAGAGCAGCGGTATTCACATGCACGTGTGCCTCGCTCAGGCTGCGTATCATGAGCAATATAATGTTGTACAGGATCTGAGAACAGCCCCAGATCACATGTATGTAAACGAGCTGACGGCGCTTTGTCTCCTTATCCCAAATCTGGCAATAGCGCTGACGCTTCTGGGCATTCAACTCGCTAGCATAGATTTTCAACTGGACGTCCAGAGTGAGGGGCACCATGCGATTGTTGTGCGTGGCAGATTCGAGTAGCAAACGCAAAGCGGGCTCTATTTGCTGATGTCGCAGCAGCCAACGTGGCGCGTCCGATATCCAACGATGCAGCCAGACGAGCACAATCAGGGATGAGGATATGGCCACATAGAGATAACTCCAGTCATCAAAGTATATCGAAATAGCAGGCAGCAGTACCAGGCCAATCGACCAGAACAGCTCCGACAGAGTGACCACTAAAATTCGCGCCTTACCCGCCGTAATGTCCATTACTAGTGGGGAGCGTAACCAGAGCTGAGCAAGTTTGTGTCATAAGTCTTTTGTTTTACTCACATATGATGTGTCCTGCGGAATACATGAGAGTGCAGCAGACGGAGGTGAGGCAACGGAAATATACGTGCAACTGATAGGTGTCCACCAGTCCAGTGAGATTTCCACAAAATATCTGACCCAGCATGCCCAGCAGCATCAAACGACGCGGACTAAAGCTGTGTGTGAATGAATAGCAAAGATAAATAAAGTATTGCGTATTCATGATTATATAAGAGGCAGGCTTACTGTCGCAGCAGCTGATATGCCAATAGACCTCCCATTAATGTGCCCAGAGCATGAAAGGATTGTGTGACGGCGACCAGGACTCGTCGCGAACATATCAAATCGAACTGCGTGATGAGTGATTTGTAGTCCGAATTGTGCTCCACTCGCTCGCAGGGCAGCGACGCGTGTGTCGCATTCCAGCTGTGCCCATAGCGCTGCACAAAACTCTCCGACAAGCTCTGGGCATAGGCATTGCACACCTGCACGCTGAACAATCGATCCGTATTGCGGTTCTCGCCATGCTCACTGGCCGGCGCACTGCCATTCCAGGTGGCCGGACGACAAATCAACTCGCCACGCTGCGGATTCGGTGCCGTATAGATGATGACGGCCATGAACCAGGCCGTGGGTATCTTGCAAAGAAAGATCAGCAGTATGATGCGCAGTTGCCAGCGTCCAAAATTCCCGTTAATATGCTGCACAATATCAACGCCGGGCGGCAGAGCCGTTGACATGCGACGCTTATAGTCCGAATCGGTTGCCGCCATGATCTCCGGCTGAAACTTACACGTTTACTGAGCTGCTTTGCAATGCGCTAATAATATAAGCTGAAAAAAGATTTTATACAAATAACATAAGTATTTTTCCTATTTACAGGATGGAAAGTTCAAATGAAATAATCAAACACATTTTTAGTGCGAAAATAAAGACAGGACTTGAATGAAGCAGTCTATTAATTGGAAATGTAACAAAGATTACGTCCACTCGACCCTCAAGAAAAGTGTGATAATCAGATAATAATTGGTAAATAATATAAATATATATATATATATTTATATATATATATACTTACTATTGTAAGCCGAGAGCGTTCTCAGAAAAGAAAAATCACATTTCTATATTATAATTTATTGAGTTTATTCATTTTGACCTGCATTTAATGTTGTTTATATCGTTTTTCTCATTCCCAAGTTCTGTTATCTGTTCTCTCACTATTTGTTTGTCTTGTTTAGAAAATCGTGAAATCATAATGAATTTGTTGAAATTTTTTGTTAGTTATATTTTGGTGTTTTGCTATAAAATGACAAAATTCAGTTTCCACCTTAGTTTATATGCAATTCATCGCTAAGCTGACTTCTGTATTTGTTTATACTCATATAACTTTGGGAGATTTTGGTTTTAAATTTAATTTTGTTTATTCATAATTCGTTGGTTTTTGTTAAACAAAGTTTATTAAATTTTTCGCATATTCACTCAATTCTAATTTATTTTGTGTTTTCGTTTGTTTTCAATTTATTATTGTCTTAAATAATTATGCCAGCTAACAATATAACGCTTTAAACTTCTACAGTTGCAAATGAAATATTCATGTAAAAATTTATTATAAATCTAAAATAGTGTAATTGAACTTTATTTGATTGCTGCATTTCTAAATTACGTTAAGGGTGTGAGAGTGTGTTTTTTTTATGGTATTTACATGTTTGTGCTACATAACTAAATAAAATAAATGCGATTTTGGATATAAAAAAATATTTTTTTTTCAGAGCTATGCACTAAATATAGATTTGGCTTTTGCAAAGACTTTACATAACAAATATTAAACTAATAATATTATAAAAAAATATACACTAATGTTAAAACTAAATTATGGCGTGAAGTATATGCGCTGGGTGTATTTAAATAATAATATTATACATAATTTATAATTTATAATTTATAATTTATAATGTACGTAGCATATATACTGAATTTTATTTACAATACGAGAGTTGTCTGGAGTGCGACTTAGGAGCAAGGTGAGTAGTTGTTTATAAGTAGGATATTATCTATCAGCGTTATTCCTACAATCTTATACCTTTTTTATGCGCACAGAGATTTTTGTTACATTTATGAGAGCAGATTGTTTCATATTTTTGCTGAATTATGCATTATCGCGTTGCTGCTTTGTTATTTGATTGAGTTATATGTGGTTATTCAATTTTTTTTTTAGTTTTATTATAAGTGTTAACCTTATGCTTAGACCCTAGATTAAAGTCCTTTGTTTTGTTTTCCTAATGCATCATTTATGCTTTTCTTTCACGTTTCGCTGCATCGTTTCTTTTGTTACGAGTGTTTATGAGGGGCTCTTCTTAAAAGCTAAATGCTACAAACTAATTTTTGGTTTCCAAGATCCGTTCAATGATCCGTGCTTAGGGCATCTTCAATGTTGCTATCCCAATTGAATTCCGTAACGCCCTGCTTATAGAAGATGTTGCCCAGATTCGCAAAGCGCTGCGCGAAATTTGCATCTTTCGCTTTCAAATGCTCAAAACTGTAAGATAGAGAAAGAAATTGAAAAAAATGTTGATTGAGTTGTCGTTTTTCCTCAATAAATTAAACATATATTTATATATATAGAAGTATTTGAAAATTCTTTGTAGAATATTGTGATAGCTACACAATTAACTTTTAAGAAAACAAATATTTTTGCTTAATCTGCAAGGATTTTTCATAAGAAGACCGCCCGAAGAAGCAGGACTATTTAATGAATACCTGCTTTATGCCTGCTCGCAGGCGATTTACTTCCCTTGAACATTTTTCCCAGTAATCTCCATTCCTCTTAAGCATTAATGGAACTCAACTGTGTGGACCGTGGCTCTATTTTGTGGAAAGCAGAAGAATCTTTAGGGACAGTGCACATTGAATGTGAAGGTAGGTAAATTGAAAAAAAAAACAACAAAACTGGGAGCTTTTCTATTTAGAAGATAGTGGCTACCTTTTACACAGCTGCTCCTGCACATACTGTACTTCAATTTGAAAGCTGATTATTTTATACTTGTAAACATTTCTCTGCACTTACAGAAATAACAAAGCCAAAAAAGGGAGGAATTTGAGGACTGAAAACTTTCTTAGCCCAAGCAACCCTCTTTGCACAAAGCTGGCAAGCAAATCCAAATACCTTTGCACCAAATCAAAATTCAATTGTTGCTGCAGCTGCGCTCAGCTCAGTGCAGCTGTAAGAAGACGCTGTACCTCAGCACCGGCCCCGGGGCATTGTTAGCGCAAAATGTCAAAGGTCATAAGCAGAGTGATTGTACAACGCAGAACCTGAACGAAAACCAAAGAAGAAAAAGAAAGAAAAAACCCAACACAAAAGGCCCCGACAGGCAGCAGATTTAAAAACAGTACCTTCAGGAAAAACCCCTCAAATTTCAACAACGGACTTAAGACTCATTGCAGTTTGGAGAAAAGAAAAAAAAAACACTTTTTTTCAGAGCTTGTTGTTGTCACCGTCGTTGTGGTTGTTGCTGCTGCTGTTGTTGTTGGTGTTCTGGGCCCACCCTTAAGCAGCGCATGCGCAGCTGCACTTCCGTTACGCCTGAGGAAGTGGGCAAGAAGGAAGTCGCAAGCCTGAAAAGTTCCCATTGACTGCGTCTCAGCAATCAACTTTGTTTTTCGTCGTTTTTTTTTGTTTTTTGTTTTTTTTTTCTTCTGGAAAAAGCAGGGCAGGAAATCAAAACGAGTTTTGTATGCAACAAAGCACATCATGTATTTCACATATGTTTTTGGATGGGTTCTTAACTAGTTTATAATAATTTAAATTAGGTGTTGGGAAAAATATAGCCTAAAATGCAATAGTATTTTGTATTTCGCGCGTGTAACTCTCTAGCGAGACGCTCTACATATTTCGCGCCTTGAGCACCTGCTTTTGCGGCGGACTGGGCACATTCTCCTTGCCGGCAAAGATCAGCGATTTCTTGGGTGTGTTGGCCGCAGATTTGGGGGTGCGCGGTGTGCGCGGTGTGCGCGGGCTGTGAGGGGTGCGTGGAGTGCGGGCTTTGGGGGATTTGCAAGAGAGCAGTTCGCTAAGCTCTGCATTGTTATCCTGACGCACGCTCTTCTCCGACGAGTTGAGCAGCCAGGACGTAATTTTGTCACACTCCGCACGCAGTTCGGAATCGATGAGCAGATCCTCAATCTTCTCCAGATCAGTGGTATTCGGTTTGTTCGCCTTGCTGGGCGTTTGAAGTGCCACCGATGGCTGTTGCTTCGATTTGAGCGCAATATTCTCCAGCTTGAGCTGTTCGCACTCCTCGCGCACCTTGAGCAACAGCTGCTCCTTGTTGTCCAGCTCCAGCTGAGCGAACTGGAGGACATTGGCGAACTCGTCGAGCGCCTTCTTCATGTCGGCCATGTAGAGTTCGCGGGTCTCGTCCTTTCGTTTCAGATCGCTGTACATGTCACAGTAGTGGGCCAGCTGGGCATCGCCATCGATGCGCTCCTGGAACGAGTTAGCAATCTTATTGAATTTGGCCATTGTGTCAGATTCGCTAGCAAGCAACTCATGCAGCATGGACTCTTTCAACGATACCTCCTGCTGCAGGGTCTGCGATGAGCTGCGCAACGTTCCAAGCGCCGTCTGGGATTCGTTGAGCTGCTGACGCAATTGTTCCGCATCCGATTGAAGCGTCAAATAGCTCTGCTCCAGTGCACCCTTTGCCAGCTGCACGGACTCCAGTTCGGCCTTGAACTGCTCCACATCGGCATCGGATTTCTTGAGCCGTTCCATCAGTATGTTGACGGTGGCGCGTGTATTGTTTAGAGTCAACTGATAGTTGTATTTCTCAGTTATGATCTTGGCCATGTCCTGCTTGAGCTGCACCAGCTGCTGTTGCAGAGTATCGCTCAGTTGTATGTAGTAATCGATGCCGTTGCGCAGCTGCTCTTCGCATTTCTGTAGCTTCTCGTCGCGCTGGCGCAGCATATCGTTGGTTGTCTCCAGCAGCACCATAACATCCTGTTTCTCCAGCTCGATCTTGATAAGCTCATTCTCGGCCAGCTTCTGGCGCTTGTCCAGCTCGGTGCGCCAGTATGATTTCTCTCGTTCGATCGCACTCTCCAGATCGTTCTCGACCTGCTGCTGCACTTGCTGTTGTTCGGTGTGCTTCGCCTGCTCCTGGCACAGCTGACGAATCGTATCGCAATGTGCATCGATCTCACAGCTCTTGTCGAGCAGCTCATCCTGCAGCGATCGTATCAGCGTGCACTTGTTGGCCAAGTCATTCTTCAGGGTGTTACGCTCCACACGCAGGCATTCCAGCTCCGTCTGACTGAACTTTGCCTCCTGGGCATACGACAACGCGTCCTGTTCGATCTGCCGCTGCAGTTGCAACACATCTGTCAGCAACGTCGTATTCTTCAGCTGCAAGTTCTCGAGGAGCTCCACCTGCTGCGAGGCCTTTTGCTCGGACTGCTCTCGTGCCTGCTGCAGCTCCAGTTGCAGTGCATCCAGTTGTTGTTGTAGCTGCTGCTCCGCTGATTGCTGCCGCTCGCAGGCCTGCTGCAGCTGCTCATTGGCCAGCTTGTAGGCCTCATTCTCGGCGAGCAGTTGGTCCACTTGCTGCTCATGCTGTTCACGCTGCTGCTGCAGCTGCTGCTCCAAGCTGGCATAGCGTTCGAGGAGCTGCGTCTGCTCCACGTTCAACTGCTCGTTGCGCTCCTTGTGCTGCAGATTCTCGCTGCTGAGTGCCTGCAGCAGCTGATCTGTCTTGGCCGTTGTCTGCTCGTGCTCCTCGCGCATCTTGAGCTCTGCATCCTTGAGCTGCTCCACATGACGACGCACCACATCCAGCTGGCTGAGATAGCTCTCAATGATCTCGTTCTTGTTGCGTATCTCTTGCTGCAGTGCCTCTTTCCCCTTGAGCCGATTCGCCGACTTGGACTCCTTCACGGGCGTCGTTGTGGCCGAGTGCAGCGGCGTTGAGGCTGCTGTTGAGGCGCCACTGCCGACTGTGCTATCCGCTGTATGGCTGGACGCCGGACGAAAACGCAAGCGTTGCGGCAGCGATGGTGTGCGAAACAGACGCAATCCCTTCGACTTTTTATCCTCCTTGGGTATGGCAAACTCTTTGGCCTCCTTCGAGCTGGAGGCAAAACGCACCGCATCCTTGAAAAACTTTTCGATCTGCTCCTTGCGCTCGGGTGGCGGCGCTACGATGGTAGCTGCTGTGGGCGTGGCACTGCCTGCCGAGCCCGCCGAGCTGTTGGAGTTCGAAATGGAAGCGGAGCCAGCTGGTGAGCCGCAAACCACATCCACATCGTTGAACCGCTTCAATTTGGCTTTGGAAAAGGACATGTTGCTTTTGTTTTTCTTGGTTGCTTTTTGCTTTATGATATTTATTTATTTGTTTTTTGTTGCTTTTTTCACTTGCTGTTGCTTTAACTTGACTTTTTAATAACAATTTGTTGTGCAATAACAAAAACTCAATAAAACAATTTTTTAGTTACCAAACACAACAATTAATCATTTTTTAGTTTATTAAACTTGTTTAACAAATATGTCCGTTGAATTTTGTGGCTGTACTGTTAAGTCCGTTGTTGTTGTTGTTATTTTTATAAAATTGTTCCCGTAACCCGCTTGCCCCTGCTTGCTGTAGCTGCAATAGCACTGTGTTCCTATGCGTTCCGTTGTCAAAACCTAACTGAAGCGTCATCGAGCTGCGCCGGCGCAAATGCAGGCAGCGAAACGATCCCAAATCGAAAAGAAAAAAAAAGAAATTGAAAACAACCCTCGTTTCAGTCAGGGACAGCTAAAAGGTGAGCAGCGGTTGCCGGTTGCCTTATGTTGTGTCTTGCTGCTTGCCGCTTTCGGTGGTGGTTCGTGCCACATATATAAATACACACACACACACACACACTTCCTTATCGCTATCTTATGTGCACTGTAGAAACTCTACTTTTGGCGCGCGCAAATGTTGCAATTGTCAAAGACAACATCGGAATCCCTTAAAGGAATAATTAAAACTGCGACTGAGTATGTGTTAAGTGTACTTGTGTGTGTGTGTGTGCCTAGACAGCTGTCTAAGAATCACAAAGAACTCGCCTGCACTCAAATAACCGTTAGTGCCCGCCCCAGTGCAATGCATATAGGGAAAATAGGCAGTCACAGCTGGCAGCCAGCATAAAGTTGACACACGACCCGCATAATTAAAGGAAAACTCGTGGAAAACTGCGCCTCAAATTTAATTGATTTGCTTGGCAAATGGTTTTTAGTTAAGTTGACTTACGCTTGCGGCAAATACAAATCGCTTAATGCTTCACCATATCCATTTAGTTATAGGTCAAACACCCAGCGGGAAATGCCACAAAACTGACAAAACTACCGAGTTGTGCGGCAAAAAAGGAAGTGCGTCTTAGGGTAGCACAGAAGAATCCCGAAGGTTTCTATATACAAATAGTAATGCTTGAATGTGTGTACATAGCATATATGCATATATGTCATTATGTATTATATATATTACCCTATCTGACTGTTTGACGTGATAAGGAGGTGACAGCCAGTTTGGCCTGTTCAAAGTAAATTGTTTACCTTTGCCTTTGAAGCAGCAGACCCAAGCAATCTCAGACACACCACATTCCTTTAGCTGGCAGCTGGTTTCTCAACAGTTTGTAAAACGTCCCCTCAAATGGTAACAAGGCATAAACTAAAGTTATATGTACATCATATCTAAGATCACTTGGTGGATCGATTAATATTTGTGAAACAATTTGTATATAATTAGGTTAACCTTAGTTGAAGACAGGAGACTCTTTCCTATAAAGTATGCTGATATAGGTTTCAAGATTAACTCCTGGTGAAAATTTCAAGTGGGATCAATAAGAAAATGACTCGATAAACTAATTAACTAATAATTTAAAATTCAAAAACATATACTTTGCATTATCTTTAATGTGTTGACTTTTAACTGCTGGCATTTTCACAAATTTAAGATCATTAATTAACTGCCAGCACCTCGAACCCATGAGAAAATTCAACAGCACCGACAATTTCCCATGCCTGATCAGGCATAACCAAATTTAATTAGCATTCAATGCGCCAAAAGTAGCGCAAAGACAGAAGAGATGGCAACACGGGATCCATTAAATAAGAAAATGCCATTATGCGATCATGTTTCTCTCAGTCTACTCTTTTGGTCTGTCTGTGTATGGAAAGAATAACCTTTGAGCCAGCCCGGTGTCAATACAAACTGATCGCTACAAAAAGAAAAGGGTTTCGCACCCTCTACGCGTAGTAAGACCATAAGATAATAAGACACACAATGAGTCATCGACCCCAGCTCAGGAGTGGCAAACAAAATGTACAAAAGGATCAGGTTTCTCCGTCCGGACAAACTTGTTGTAAGGAGCAGGAATAGGGAATAGTGGCAAACAACTAGCAAATTATATTGAGTATTTATGCGCAAGACAAATTATTCTATTTGCACTGTATCCAATTACTAACATATATATATATAAGCCTTAAATCTGGCATTACTATGCATTCAAAAGGAAAGAATTTGTGGCAAATTCGAGAAAGTGAATTGACAATTTGAAATATATGCCAATTGTTCAAATTTAATTGCTGAATAAGTATGCCAACTCTCCCTTAAATTTAAATGCTGCCTTTGAACAGTTCTTACAATTAATAATCTATTATTAATCCATTTCTCTGTCTTTCAAGTTAACTTTTGTAAATGTTTATATAACACTGGAGTGCCCTGAGTAGCTGAGTAAAACTATTGTTTAGATATCTTAAGGAGTGCTCACCGTTGGAATAACAAGTTCTTGGCAAATGCATAGAGCTCAATGTCGAGGCCATTAAGTCTCTCGATGCGTCGCCGCTGATCGGAACGCAGATTCGTGACAGCAGCTGCCGAAATGGTTGCGTTGTGCTGCTCGAAGGGTATGGCGAAGCGCAGGTTGAAGGTCTCCTCGAAGATATATTGGGACATCTGCAGCAAAGGTATATACGTTTCTTTAGTTGAACTTGACCAAAAAAGATGATTTGTCATTTTACGACATACCTTTTGATATTCCGTCAGTCCAAAGTACGCCATGGCGGCAAGATTGCGCTTAGCGCTGGCCAACATGACACGATCGCGTTCGTGCGCCGGCATCGAGGATTTGTTGTAGCAGCCAACGAGTGCGAGATCGGCGAGCATCCGAGTTTGCCTGTTGGCGGCAAGGTTCGACTCACAGCCGGCAAACTGATCGAGATCGACATTGAGCCAATCCTTGCCCTTGTAGCAGGGCGGTAACTCGCTGGCGGTGGCCTGACGACCCAGGCACCAATGCCGCGATCCCTTCCAGGTGGCGCCGCGCCGCACGTGTCGATACTCGGACATGTAGCGTGAGATCGGTTCGCGCAGCAGTGAGATGTAGAAGTAGCGACGCTTCGCCGTCTCGCCCTCGTTCTTGTCCAGCTCGACGTCCACGCAGCTGGTCAGCTCGGTCCAGTCGGCGTGCAAGCCGCACTTCCAACCCGTTGAGTATCTGGAGAAGAGCCAGTTCTCGTTGCGATGCGGACGGAAGCAGTAGCAACGTTTGCGCTGCCTTTGGCACTCGCAAGGACGCTGAAATAGATTCATTCGATAGCAAGAATATTGATAAAGATATCCACAAAAAACAAAACAAATTTAATGAGAAATTGAATTTTAATACATAATAATTTATGTGGCTCACCTTCAGGTCCAAGTCACGCACCAGATGCCTGCCGAAGGATGTGCCGCCCGTTTTTTGTATGTGCAAAAATACCATTACATCGTGTCCATCCATATCGAACTGGAAGTCATCGTTGAGCACATCCTCATAGCTGAGTCCAGCATTGGCTATAATATTCTGTGGTGCCGAGGCTTTCGACGCAACTGCGGTATTGCCGCCCACCGGCTGTAGTTCATTGTAGGCCATCATCTCCGAGGATTGGAGCATTACGGCCCGTTTGGACAGTGCGCATACCTGTGGTTCGTGGCCAGAGAGCAAAAGTGCAAATATTAAAAATGCGAACATCGAATGTTCATATATGTAATTTCATTACTTAATTGCTACTTGTGGAATATATTTGAAATGTACTATAGATATTTGCTGGTGATGTCTCTGACATAAATCAGTTTGGAATCTTAGAGACTATAAGAGCCATAGAATTAATTCCCAGATATAGATTATTATATTTGTAGAATTTGAAGAATGCAAAAGACGAGACAATTGTCCATAGGGTATCTATCTGTCATTTATTCTGTTCATAACATTTTGATTTAATGTTATTGCCATCATGGGGCTTAAAATTCAATTTATTGCCAGAGAAAATATAATAAAGTGCCTCCATGTGTGTGTGGGCATTGTTGAGTGTTTATTTGTATTCAACATTAATTAAATGAACAGCGGGATTAAATGTATATTTTCTGGTGCAATGAGCTGCTCTTCTGCCTGTGATATCTTCAGGCGTGTCAGCGCTGAACATTGCTCGAATGTCCTGCCAGCCCGGTAAGTAACTCTATCACTTTTGATGTTTGTTTTATTATTATTTGCTGTGTGAAATGGTGCACATTTTTATTTATTGCACTCAGTCAACAGATATTAAGTTTACAATTGCCGATATTTCAACACAGCATTAAAAGCAATTGGCAATCAAATTTCCATTGCATACTTTTGAGCGGCGCATTTTAAATTAATAGAGGATCTCTGATGGCTTCTTCTATGAATCCAATTGGCATTGTAAATTGGAAACATGTGTTAAGTTCCTTTATTTCCCATTATTAAGAAATATATCTCATTTAAGGAATTTGCCCCTTAATAGTCGAATTGCTTATGATGTTCATTTGGGTCAATTTACATACTTTTTTTTCCACATTTATAGCTTCTTAGAATATTTTATCAATATCTCAAAATCAAGTATATATATTAAATTTTACAACAAATCCTCAACTTCTTATTTACAAGTAGTTTCAACGGAATAAGGATTAAACTATTCTCCTTCTGATCAATATAGCTTTCATAAACATATATTTCTATAAAGTACAATATTTTAATCACTTTTAACAATAATTCCATTACTTCGATGAAAATGGCAAATATTAAGCTTTTACTCTCAGAAACTAGTTTGAAGCTATCTATTTTGTGTGTTGTACAAATTCATTACTTCTGAATTGAAGAACTAAAATAAGAAAACCAATTAAAAACAACAAGTGTGAAGTGGAAACAAGTTTAGCAAATGAGTAAATGCTACTTGATTTTGTTGAAGCTGTTGTTGTTTTGCTATCATTGTTTTTGTCATTGCTACAAAGCAAATGGCCGCCAAAGATAAAATAAGACAAGACTCAGAGGCGATGCATTTGCGTCATCAAAAACTGAAGAAAAGTTTCTCGATTAAAATGAGCAACTTTTTGTGAAATTCCCTCTCTTATCTAACCATTTCCGCTTCTTATGGCCAAAAGCCGTGCGAGAACAGCACACACAACAAGCCAAAACGAAAGCCGGAACAACTAACAAGCACCAACAACAACAACAACAACAACAACAACAATAACAGCAATAGCAACGATTGAGGCAACTGAGCAGCTCATTAAACAATTGGCAGTTGGTTTTGGTTGCTGGTTCGACTGGGTGGTGCTGGCTGATTTCCCAAGAAAATAAAGAAGTATTATGGGGTTTTGTGTGCTCTCTGTGTGTGTGTGTGTGTGTGTGTGTGTGTGTGTGTGTGGGTATGTGGCTATAGGCCTTATCTTAAAGTTCCGCACGCAGCTCGTTATAGGCGCATGAATGCGTGTTAACTTTGTCAGAGAGAAGAAGGCGTCGAAACGGGTAGAAATAAACAAGAGCTTTACGTTTGCAGCTGCATGTGGCAAAGGTTTACCGTCTGGGCAGGTGCAAAACTTTTGAATTTATTTGGGAAACAAAAAGAACAACAACAACAATGACAGCAACAACTAGAGAATTCGATTATCTGGTAGACAACTGCTAGAAAAATGCTACAACTTTGCAAACTGAAGCCCTTTGGGATTTTTGGTTTCTGTGCAACTGTTCTGTGCTTTGTTCGTATACAACTCCCAAGGTCCTGACCCTGCCGCATTCAGGCTACAATTTATTAGTGACTGTGGAGTGGTTTAGGATTTTAAATGTCTACGATTTTCGCCTGGCAACAGTGGCACTTTATGCCAATGCATTTATCAAGTGTGCCCCAAGCATGTACATAAAAATTCAAATAATTGAGGGTATCCTAAGGAAACAATTTAAAGCCCTTGCTGTCTCTGACAAACAGATGCATTAGGACATACTCTTCAACAACTTCATGATGCAGGATATGAATATATATGAATACAATTTATATACAACATATTAAATGTAATTTGATCGTAAATGAACGAAATCTAACACAAATGAGCAATATAATTTTATTTCCGCGCTACGCAACTAAAGTGGCGTCAACAGCAACAACATTATATATAGTAAAAATAATAACATTTACGCATGTGCATGCCTCTCACTCACTGTGTGTGTGTGTGTGTGTTTTCGTTAGAGGCAGCACTTTGCTGGCAATTTAATTGCTTTTTATAGGCAGACATAAAAAAAATAACGTAGAATATAGCCACTGAGCAAAACCACGAACAATCAACATCCAAAAAATCCACCAAAATGTCGGAGCCGAGCCGAGCCAAGCCACATGGTTGGTAATGGTCGCAGCGGTCCGTAATATTAATATAGTAGTAATCATTTAGTGCGCAAATTTGCTGGATGTTCACGCGACCAAAAATTCCCATGCACACTAACATTCACAGACACACACACACATACAGATACCAACAATGGCATTTTGTGGACTTATTAAATGTGTGAAAGCTTTTGCAATGTTCTTTACTGTTTAGGCCACAACAATAAATGCACGCAATAACAAGTGGCTAGGTTAGAGATGGGACTATCGTTAACTTGCTAATGCTTGAGTTTGCAGGAGGTAATTATAAATAATAAAAAAATTATGTTTTATAATTTTTTGCATTGATGATTTTGTTTACAATTTTGATTTCCTTTCCCAGTAAAATTCTATTCTTACGCAAAAAAAAAATGCTTGTTATATATTGTGACTTTAATCAGCTTATATAATTATAGCTTAATCGATTGCATAGTACAATTATTTATTTAAATTAAGGCATCACGTTTATTTATGATTTAAAAGAGCTTTATTCTATTAAAAACCTATTTTCATTTAATCAGTATGCAATACTTTTTTGCTGAAGTGTGAAAATTACCATTATCTCAATTAATGTCAAATATTATGTTGTCCGTTTTATTAGTAATTCAAGCAAATGCAAAATAATCATTAATAATTTAAGTGAATTTAAATAATTGCTTCTCTTTGTTTCACGCCTAATATTTTAAGAGATTTCTCGGAACTCTTGCATAAATTTTATAACCTTCTTCAAATTACATATTTATCTATTTTTATATTTCTATATTCAGGAGACAAATCAGATTTGTTGGATGAAGAGCGCATATATCTGTAAGTATTCGGAATATCATATATACTTCGCCTCCCATATAAGAACCAAATTAATTTATTGTTTTTGTGCTAAATTATTGTTATTCTCCAAGTTATAAGTTTTGCCTACTATCAAAACATCAACCTCAGTCTTGTAATCTCTCCAAATTTTCACATTGCCAATTAATTTAAGTGTCAAATTTGCAAGCAATCCAAGTAAACGAAAGCTATTATAGCCATCAAATCAGTTAAGTTATGGAAAACAGGTGGAAAATGAGATACTCCACTTGGTTTACGATTGTGACGGTCATAATTTTGTTATCTATGTACATAAAATCACAAAAAGCTGCCAAGAAACAAAAGACAAATAAAATAAGAGACAAAAGAGCAGCAAGTTTCGGGAAAGTAAATTAATATTTACGAGTGTGTGCGGCAGAGATTTAAGATTTAAGATTGTACGCTTTACGAAGCAGGAACACAATCATATATATATACATGTCTATATATATATATCGTCTTAAAACTGTGCTAGTATGCGCAACATACACATGTTCTACGAGACTCGTAAATTTCAAGCACTCCGAAAGTAAACAATAAAACTTTTTGTGCTGAAAAGAAGAGAATTTCATTTCTCAGATATCATGGTGAGCGGCCATAAAAAATGTTGCGAAATAGAACCGTAAATGGAAACTGTAGAAATACGTACTACCAGAGCCATAAAATTGTACGCAAATGTAAATTGAAGAATCTACAAAATTGTAGACGCATTCACAATTTGGTTTATTACGTATTCACGACAAGAAATGTAATGTGTATTATTTGTTGTAACACGCAGTCACTTGTCCAAATATGTCATGAGGAGAAACTGTTAAAAACACTGTTAAAAAACAACACAAAAACAAACTTAACTTATTTGTTTTTTTTTTTAGAAACTCACGAATTTTTAGCTTCACTTCGCCAATTTCGACATTGACTTTATTCTACGCCTTCGACCAATGCCAAATGCATAGAATGAGCAGCAAATTAATTGTACCTGACCGGCATACATTGCAAAAAAAGTACGATTGAAAACACAAGTAACTACCAAAATATTCAAAATATTTATAGTTTCAAAAGAGTCACGCCTAATACTTAAATGGCTTTATCGAATTTGATCATATTTCAAACGCCTCAAATTTTCGTTACATTTCTAGAAGGAAACACAATTCAAGGAATGCCGTACACATAGTCAGTTTGGCAGCCACATCCCAGTTGGCATTTCGTGGCACAGCCGTTAAAAGTATAGGGCTTCAAAGAAGTCGGCTCAAGGCAGGGCAAACTCGCCGCAAGCTGTGAAGAGAGTTGCCACAGACAAGAGGGTAACAAAAAGTTGACTTTGGATTTTCCGCTTACATACGTTGGCGGAATGACACAGCAGTGCCAGCTGCCAACAAGCTGATCAGAAACGTTAAGGCTCGACGCGTTCCAAATGCAAATAACAAAATCGCACAGCAACAAGCGAAAACAACCTGCCCAAAGCACTACAAAGACGTGCCTGACGGTCCGACTCTTTACGCTCTTTAAGCAATTCGAATTGTTTGTTATGGCAATTAGCCAAGTTTGCAAGTCAATAGCCTATGCCAAAGTTGCAGCTTAAAATGTGTGAATGCACCTTGGGCATCAACACTGTGAAAATATCTTGAATACATATTCGATAAAGACAACAATTCTATATAAGCACATGAGAGGATATTAAAGAAATTGTACGAAATATGATTTTGATATTCGTCTTTATGGTTATGAGAAGTGAGAAAAACTTTAAAATATTCAAATCTCAATAACAAGAGATGTGCACCTTTGTGCACTTCAATGTCAATGCGATTACGTATACGAACTGAAGTACAGACAATTGTTGGTCTAAGGCACATATGTGTTTGTAGTATTTGAAGCTACCATCAGTCAAGTTAAGAGCAGCCGATTTGATGCTGTTCTATGCCATTTTAGTGGCCAACAATTCAATGGACAACTTGAAAGCACACAAATTCCATATACAATACAGCGCACAAAATGGCCAGCCAAAAGGGACGACAGGACTATACAAATGCCATGCCCACACACTCACTCACACATACGCCCTCGCACATATACACACACAATCTGGCAGGTGAACAATAAGTTTTGGGCATTTCGAACAATCGCATAAAACTCAATGCTCCGTTTGGCTGGCATGAAAATGGAAATATTAAATTTATATAACACTGGCTATATGGAAACTCCCACACAGATACAGATACACCTACAGACACACACACACACACACACACACATGCACACACGCATTGTCAGAGTGATAAATTACATTACAGTGCTGCATTTTATTATCATTTAAACAAATACATGAAAATGCAGAAAAACACACAAACGAATCGAGCTACGTATGGGTCAAGAAGTGGACGGAAACGGGAGACGGAGATGGGACGGGGATTGAGCTCTGTAATTTACATTGAAAACTGTATAAATTTTGTGCATAAAAAGGTCGCTTATGTGATTTTAACATGCCAACGCGATTATTACGCGGCAAATGTGAATTGTTTTCTTTTTTTGACGCTTGCCCCAAAGTCACGCCATTAGCTGGAGGTATATAAATATTTTATAGCATGCTTTTGGCCATTTTGCTGAAAATAATCGTGAGATTCGTGGAAATTTGTATTATTACTGTTGCTCTTAAGTAGATATGCTTAGTTATTCATAAGCTTTGGCCACAGTTAGACGGAGTTACACGAAGTTTATTAAATATTCATATGAATAATATGAATGAATCTTGTGCTTATTATGGCCAACCACCAGCATCAAACAGATGAATTAAATATTTAAAAAATTCAATAAATAAATGTTTTAAACACAAGTAGATTTTAGTTTGCTTTTAATATTACTGTTAGACAGGGTAATGGTTAAAGAATTAGAAAATTATATAAATGAAAAACAATCAAGAAAATTAAGTTATGTTGGTTGTCAATCTTTTGTGTCATGTGCAAACCATCAATTTTGGGCATATTAAGCACTACCGATTGATGTATTCATTTTATTATGGCTGTGTATGTGTATGTGTGGGGTGTTTGTCATATCATTCATCAAAAGGAACTTGGGGTCCTGTGGATTGTGATTTGGGGCATTAAATCATTGACAGTTGTTTATGCTTTCAATGGATATTATATTATTTGCAGCAGAAGAAACTGAAACTGAAATAGTAACAAAGCAAATAAAAGAGAAAACATAAAAGAACAACAACGAATTATGGGATAGCAATTTATTATTTTTTAAAGCACAACGTTGAAAGCTAATCTATTTGAAGTGGCTGTTAAACATTCTAGGCAAGCTCGCCGCCAAGGACCATGTGTGTGTTACAATGAGGGTGTGTGTTAGTGTGATAGTGAGTCCTAACGAAATGTAGCATAATATTTTTAGTTTAGACATTGGCTGAAATTCACGACTAGTCTCCGAGTAAGTGGATGTGTGTGTGTGTGTGTGCTTGTGATAAGCGTCGTGTAAATCCCAAAAATAAGCAAAGAGACAACGTGCAACATCCACCCATACTCAACCAACACACACGCACACACCTACGTAGATAAATCCCTTGGCCATAAGAGCTGAATAGCTTTGGATAGTCCTCCGCTGTCCGTTTGCTTTTGGTCACTGACCATAAATTCAACTAAAATATATTTTGACATTTTGCACGCAAAGCGGTTGATGAGCTTGGCCCAAGAGAGAAGGAGGCTAACTAAGCGTATTGGCCCCAGAGATCTCGGGGTGTAAATGGGCCAAAACTGAGCTCACGCAGTTATATAAAGGTCATTGCAAGGACCATGCCACATTTCCTATGAAGTGTTAACATGCGATAACAGCAGCAACAGCAGCAACAGCAGCAGCAGCAGCATCCCACAAACAACAAATACATACAATAAATGATACCAAATGCTGATGATGAGCCAAAAGACTTTGTGCTTTAATCGCACCATTAGAGATGGACACGTGCTCAATTTTTATGAAGATACTATGAGAAATAATATTTTGGAGAGAATACCCGAGGTACACAACTGAATATAAATATTCAGACCATTTCTTATACAAATATTTATTTCTAACAAAATCCCAGCACTGAAAAACACATCAGATTATCTGAATAGCAACTAAATTATTATATATTATCGACGTTAGATAGGTAATCTTTAGGCTTTCGGCGACACAAAAAAGGAGATATTTTGCTTAAGTCGTCTATTTGATTGTTCTTTATCCGATATTTAAATATCAACAAAAATGCACGTCGTCGTGTCACGCTAGGAAACACGAGGCGAGCTCAACTGGATAACTGGACCCTAGACACCCAATCTCCCGAACTTTTGAGCTTTATATGTATTTATCATTTATTGCATTGTCATTTGGCATTGTTTCGATTTTGCAGTGAGTTGACATCGCAGTAAATGAAGTGAAATGGCTTGAAACATGATGATAAACCAAATCAATGGATCCAGCATTTTTATCTTCATCTTTCACATCTACAGTTTTTTTTCTCTACATGGTTGCAAAATTACATTTAAGTAAATGTTGCATCGCTCAAGGACTTTACGTAGTTTCTGCGGCATTCTTATGCATCTATATTTTTTTTTTTGTAATGTGTTTTTTTAAGTGCTCTCCAAAGCATTTTAATTGCCCTTTTTAACAGCACAAAATTCATTTCCATGCTCGTAAACTGGTGTAAGAAATTGTTGTGGCGGCCTGCTTTTGGGGGATGGGGGATGTGGGGTGTGTGTGACATAATTGTCGACCGCTGTGCCGAGCTGTTGCCTGTTGGTTTTTGCTGTCAGGACCATAAAAATGTGTAAAGTATTCTGTACTATATGTGTATATGTATAGAAGACCAACCACAACTTAAAGTCACCTCACAGGCGGCGACATTGCGTTTGTTTTTAAAGAATTTTAATTCCGCGCAAAAATGTCGACAACTTTTTTGACATTTTATGTTGGTTATTATTTCTTCAAGTTTTCATATTTTCCTTTATTGCACTCAACTCGGCGCGTAAATTTGAATAAAATGTGATTTCGTTTTCGCTTTCGTCCTTGGGCAACTAAAAGTTGTTAAAATGACTTTCTTTTTGGTTTTGTTACTTGAGAAGTAAATCATAGTAAGGTAATCTACAGGATTTGGCTGAGTCACTTAGTTTAAAAAGGTATTTGTTTACCGTCAACTGTCATAGCACACAATGACAAGGGTATTCTTTTATAAAGCCAGAATACAGTGTATTCGACTAAGCATACCCCTTACTAACATATAAATTGATATTATCAATTGAGATAAGGTTTTTCAAAATGTCTAAATGAGAATACGGTTACGTATTAAGTCAGCTTTTGATTTCCAAAAATCCTGTCAAAATAATCCAGTAGGCTATAAATTCAACATTTTTTTCAGTTGCTACAACTGCTACGTAAGCATAATCCTTTAAAATAGGCAAACAATTTGGTGCTTTAAATTTGACTTTTTGTCGTCTTGTTTCCTTGGATACAATTCAATTTAGTGTGACATGGCCAGGAAAAATGGTCAAATGTTTTTTAACAATGTCATTTCCTTGATGTTTTTTTTATGTTTCTTTTTTGGTGCCTTGAAAAATGCTGATTGAAATGAAGGAAGAAAAAAATGCTGCTAGGCTGTGGCTTGGCGACGCGCCTTGGCGACGCGCCTGCTTTTTAGCTTTGCCTTTGTTTGCTTTGGTGTATTTATCTTTCTGTTTTGCTTCTTTTTTTCTTGGCCGATTTGATTTGATTTCATGGGCCAGCCATTGTCCTTGGCTGGTTTTTGTTGTTGTAAATGTTCGCACTTTAATCAAATGCTAGCTAATCTTTTGGGCAGCAGCGCAACGGTGTTGTTGGTCCCCTAAGGATTTGTTTTCTTAGTGTTTGAGGGAACAAAGTCGCTTAACGCGTTACGTATACGCCATGTGTTTGTTGCTGTTGTGCTTTGTGGCCTGACAGAATGCTGGAACACTCGAAACAAATGCCAAAAATGTTTTTCCATTATCTTCACCGACAAAGGGGTATAAATAACTGTCCTGTTAGGGTTGACTTAATTGAGCTTTTATACTATGCAAAGTTGCGTGCGGAATCTGTGAACTACAGTTTCTCTGGCTGCACAATGTGGTCAGCATCAAGTGTGCAAAGTACTCAAATTATAATTTAATTAAACTGTGAAACACTATGCATATTTACTATGTCCAGAAACAGAGACAGGAGTCTTTAACCCAAGACACACACACACTCGAAATTCTGCAGCAATTTTAGTTACATACCAGAACTCTCAATATTCAGTTTGCAACTATTCTTGTTACTGCTGCTTTACATGTGCAACAAAATGCCACAACACAATGGGGCTAGTCGTGCAGCCAGTCCGTGCAACGAGCCGTATGAGTGTTTACTGCAGCTACTCTACAGACAAAGGAAGGCCGAGAGGGGCAAGCTTCTGTGTCAATGTGCTCGCTTGGCTTATTATGCCATTGCATGCAAGGCCGCTGCAAATCATGACAAATGACAGCTTAAAGAAAGTTACAATATGTTAAAATATAAATATATATATATATATATATGTATTTGTGGTATTATATAAACACGTAAGTGTACACAGTAAGATTAATTAAAGTCCAATACGATTTACAATTATTACTTCAAGAAAATAAGGCAAATAAATAATAAATAAGGAAAGTAATAATTCTAATTCGTTTCAGTCGCACATTTCTTGTAGCTGTTACTCCAACTTTTAAGTATTTTATTGTATTTAATAAAATAATAAAATTTGATAAAATAAAATAAGCTTAAAATCTTTTCAATCAGAATTTTGAATCGCTTTAGCATTAAAGTTATTTTATTATCATTTCAAGGCTTGGTTTAAACAGAATTTCATTATTATAAATAGAGTTTTAGATAAATATAGTTATTAAATTAAAATGCATATTTTGTACAGTGTTATTTATAGCACACAAAAGAAAAAAGTTGAAAACAGCCATATTATATTGTCCATAGACGTCTTTTGTTGATGTTCTTGTTGGTGTGCAAACAATTGTTATACACACACTCTCGCACACACACACTCTGGCACACTCTTGCACACTCTGTCACACTCACACAGTCACACTCGTACGCACGTGCTCTTTGTTTGACTTGCCTCGTTTTGTGTTTATTTATTTACACAACTATATGGCGCCTTTCTGTGTTAGTTCATAATGTGTTTATGGCAAGTGTTTAACCAATAACTTTTTTCCTCTTTGTCCACAGTTGTGTTTTGCTCACAGACTCGCATCAGAAATGCTACTTGACAAATTACATATACGAAGTGGGGTCTGCGACGCATTGAAGTAAAATACCATTACATAAATAAATGCACCCGCATCTGGGAAGCCTAAAGGGGAATTTATCTGACTAACTATTGCTAAATGTTTTTTTGTGTAGCTTTTATCGACACAACTGATGATATTGGCGGAACGGCCCTGCATGGGCCTGAAATCAAAAACAACAAACAGTTCAAATAAAATAACAACTAGATTCACGTGAATATATAATATATAGGTTTTAAGTAAGTATTCAATAAATTTGCACATTATATCTATTTATTATTTGTTTTCTACAATGTGATTGTCAACCACATACATATTGCCACATTTCGGACGTGCGCTAACAAAATCTACAAATTGCTATTGAAAAACAAATAATATAGAATATCCGTGCTAATCATGTTTATTATGAAAAGCACTCAAATAGCTGTTCAACAATATTCAAAATTAAAAGCAGCAAATCTGAATTATAATTATGAATACAAACTAATAATCAAGTTAAAAACCCGTCAGCTGATACACAAAGTCTCTATCAAATGATGATAAGCTTTATAATTTAACTGTGAAGGCAAATTGTAGTTTTTAATAGTTATTTTTAAAAGCTGACTGACATATTTGGAAATCATGGGCTATATATATTTAAATAATTATTGGACAAGGGCTTGGCAAAAACCACAGCTTCATAAGCCACAAAAAAGACAAGTGCTTAGGGTAAAGTGTAATTAACCCAGCAATTACAAGATTGTTGTTGCGGCAGATATAAATAGCAATTTGCAATTAAAATTTTAATTACTTTGGTCAGTTGTATGATAAACTTGGAAGAAACTGCAAATTCACTTAAAAATACATCGAATTATTTGTCAAATTTTTCACTTAAATTTAAATCATTATAAGTATTCAGTAATAAGGGTATTGCATTTCCGATATCCCAAATAAAAGAATTTTCGCTAATTTATGCCGGAAAATGTAAGACAGCAAGCAAGCTGTGCGAATCAAAACACAAAAGTTGAACACATTTTGAACGCTTATTATTTACGCTGCGGGCTCTAGGCGAGCATATATATATCAGAGAGCAGCTCCATAAATTGGCAGTTGGAATACGTGAGGCATACAGGTAACAAGTAGCAGCTAACAGCCAACAGCCAACAGTTGTCATGAAACGTATAATTATCGCAATTAGCCTGCTGGTTCTGTTGACAACAGTCAATGCTAAGCAAGAGTGAGTGGCAAATTAAGAAAATAAAGTGTGAATTGAATTACGAGTGTCAAAATACATTTTTAGTACAACTTCGAACGAAGTGGTTAAGCTGGGCTACAATCCCACATATGATATTTGGTACTTTCTACCAACCGGGCGACCAGATGACGTGCCCGACTACGTCAAGGATGCCTACGAAGAGAGAAAGGTTGGCGGTGTTTGCTTTAAATCACCAGATAATTGGTTTTTCTGCGCAACAGGAAAGAAAATAACACCCAAATAATATTTGATGCATTTCAAATTGGCCCGAAATTGTCACAACGTGCGAAAAAAATAAAAATTAATTTGTATTACTAAAAATATACGTATATAATAATATTAGGTCCACGATCCCATCGTATGTAACTTGTAATTTTGTACATTCCCTGTGCGATCACGGCAAGTTTGTTGTAAACGTAATTAGATAGAATTACTGATAATGGAGATAACGTTTTACAACTTTGAAACATTGTGAAATTACTGCAAATAGAATTTCCAACAAAGAAACATTTTGCCGAGAAAACAATTGCTATTTAATAATAAAGATAATGTAAGCGTAATAAAGATAATTTAAGCAAGTTATGATCAAATTGATCAAGCAGAGGCTATAAAATGCGAACCGGGAACTGGTTGTAATCTATTAATTAATGGTTGTTAGTAATATGAGTGAAAATAATATACTTAGGTAGTCACCAACTTTCCGCATAACTTTTTGTGCCTCATTTCACATGACTGCCTGTGTTGTGTAAGTGTGTTAAAGTTAAAGCAGACAGAAAGAAATTGAAGTTGCCACTGGTAATATTGTATTTACTTTGGCAAAAAAGGCACAATAAAGTGGACAATGTTATTGCAACGCTTCGGGTCTACCAGACAGATCGCATACATTTGACTGCTACCCCGACACATTTCTCGCAATGTTTATATAGTGTATATACATCTTCTTTATTTGTATTTTTTTTTGTGGCACTGCAGCACGCAAAGGAAATGAAATATGAAATAATTTATGAAATAAGGCGACTACAGCTGCAATTTTAGGGTTGTGCAGTCAAAATGTATGATTGCTATACCAGATACATGGAGTACATCAGACAGCAGTGAAAGCGACTTTTTGATGGCTCACTTATTGTTATTGTTATTGCAAGCGTTAAGTTTTCTGACTTTATTAAAGTCAGACCAAAAGTTGCGCGCTGACAGGCAACCAACCAACCAACAGCAAGAAAACAACAATATATCTAAAAAAAAGCCACAAGTAGGAATAGAGACGAGAAGATAGCCTGTAATCAGCAATTCATTATTGTGGTATAAAATTATGCTTTATTTGTAATTAATTGATTTTGATTTGTATTTAATATTTATGTAAATTTGTAGAATATATGATTACTATAAGTTTTTAATTGGTATATATTTGTATTCGTTAGACAACCTTTTTCATGGGTATTCTACGAGTACAGGGTATGGAAGGTCTAAGACTCCTATCAAAATGTTCAACAAAAACTGTAACAGACAGCAGCTGCAAAATGAAGTGCGTGAAAAAGAGTCGATTTGTTACTGTTGTTGCTGCTTGTTGTGCACATTCAAAAAAAAATAGGAGGAAGACTTGCCAAGTTTCCGACAACTGTTGTCATTCGTGCCGAATTCTCGGAAGCACTGCCAGAAAAGCAAACCAACCAAAAAGGGAAAAGTGGAGAATACTGTAAAATTAAAGAGCAACCGGTACCAGGCCACATGTGTTGCTTGCTATTTCAAAGAGCATTCACGCCCCAAATGTATGCAACAAATCGAGATTGTGGACACATAGAGCATACGCAATGTTGTCTGTTGTCTGTAAAAGTAACTAAAAATTTGAAAAAGTGCTGAAACTTTAACTAAAGCTTTATCTTCTTTTAAAATTTGTGTTTGAAAAACTTTAGCCAAAGCTATGATAAAGTTCTTAACTAATATTGAACTAAATAATTGGATTCTATTTTAGTTTATCATTTTATTGAAATTTTACCAAAGTCAATAAGTATTGAATGTTGCAGTTTCTGATAGTTCTGAGTTAACAGGTCGGGCATTCAAAGTATTTTTAATATGTTGAATTGAAAATTTTGACAAACACAAAAAGTTTTCGTGGCAGACCACAAAAAACTCTTTGCAACTAATCAAATTGGCATTCGAACTGTGGAACTTTTGGGTGTGGTATAAAGGCTAACACAAGCCAACATACACAGATGCAGAGTCACACACACTCTCACAAACGGGCACTGTAGATAGATGCAAATATTTATGATTCATCCAACATAAAAAAATAACAATTTTCGGGTATTGCCCTATGTATATTTCATTCACACATCTTCAACTATAACACATCCACAGTATCATGGAAGGTAATTGCATATTTTTGAGAGCTGCAATTTCAATCAGACAATTTTGGGCCTTTACAATTTTTGTATGTTTGTTTTAAAGTTTCGAGATGAGCTTGTAGGATTTTTTAAACTATCGTGATACGCACGCAATAAACTCACGCTAAAACTGTAATTTATAGCACTATTTAAGTTGGTAATTGCAATTCAACTTATTGCCTTCTAAAATTAACTTTTGCTTGAATACATTTAGATAATCAAGTATTTACTTTATATCAGCTTAGCTCACGCAGCCATATCTAATTTAAAATGATTTTTAGCACTGGCATTTTATTGCGTTTTTAAAGAATTTTCCTGCCCATGAATTTTGTACTTGCCTAAGCGGTTTTAATTGTTTTTCCAAGTCGATTGGTTCATATGCACTTTACCAGATTACATTTGCCACTGGGCACGTTTGGGGTTGTGATTTTGAAAATGTTGAAGCTGTTGCCAGCTATACAGCAATAGATCAGAAGTACCTCTTTGTTTTGGGCAGCTAGCTGCTTCATAAATATTTATGCATTCTCAGAACATGAAGCAGAAATGCAGCTTCATAATAAAAGAAATCCCAGCAAAAAAAAAAAAAATATATATATATATATATGAAAGAAATGCCAGCCAACGCGCAGAGCAATCAAATCAGCCAGAAGAGAAGCAGATGCAAATGGATAAGTAAAAAGATGCGAGAGGAAACGGAAAGCAAAAATCGCTGAAGGCCAACTCAAGCTGCAGCAGTGTGAAAATTATACACGTGGAGAAAAGGCAGCCACAGCATCATCTGCGGAGCCAGACATAAAAGATTCCAGTTCGCTTTCTCTATAGAGTACAAGCGATGGATGTGAAATGTGTATGTGACATGTTTGGATTGCATATTTTCTCATTTTTACCTGGTCAACCAGCACATGACAAATATGCAAATGCCATATAATGACGCTGCTGATGGGTTTTTAGCAAGCTGCTGATAATGGGATTTGTGAGAAGTACGTTTTATTACCGTTGCAGTTAACTTCAGTACTGCAAATATTGACTGAGAGTGACATTGAGCTAGGAGTTAGGAGGTCTAAAACTGAAGAAATGTTATGGAGCTTTTAACTTTAGCACATCATATTTTAAAGGGACAGCTTCATTAATGGAGGCCTAAGACTTAACGCCTAAAGATTTCCAGTGCTTTTTAAATGCTCTGCTTAAGTACTGAATAATTGGTTTTCTAAACGCCAATTCACAAGTGCAGTTTGCTGAATCACAGGTGTGTGCCTTGCCTCGCCTTCATGCGGTAGCATTTATGTTTAAGTGAATCCGTTACCGTTCGCAATTGTCGCATACAATTTGCATTTCTTCTGTTGACACAATTGCGTATGCGCCATAAAGTTTGCCCCACAATGATATGGCCACATATATATGGCCCAACCCATATGTATGCAGAGGTGCCGCACACCCAAGTGGCGTCACTCTTTTGTTATTGCCGCACTGAGGCCCGGTTTATGCGAGTGTTGCTTGCCCCAGCCACACAACTTTCAGATCGTTTTGTGCCGGATATTTACGATTTACACGTATGCGAAATGCAGCGGCGCAACAACAGACAACAACAAACAACAAACAACAGAAACTGGCATTCTACTGCGCCAATCGGCCCCTGCCACTGACTTGGGTGCTGCTGGCGGGCGTTAATGGCTTCGTGTTGTTGCGTGACAACAGTAACAATAACACAGCAAGACAAAACTGTTGAGTCTGTGAAGGGTTGTCAAACGTGGATTCCCTGTATATCGCCATGGTCTCATACTTTTTCTAATTGCTATTCAGAATATTATGAATGTAAAATGAGAAAAATATATTTTGAATCATTAAAGATTGAAATTTTTCAAATGAAAATTTAATTTTAGCATTTGTATTTTAGGATTTAAATTTGAAATAGTAATGCTTTTTGAATGTGAAGAACTTTATGGGCACAAAAAAAAACCTCTGTAAATATATAAATGATATTCAAGCACGTTAACTCACCCCACAACAGGAGCACAGGTAAAGGGTATAAGAACAACAATGGTGCACCAAAAAGTGTCTATACAGAAGAACTACGGCAAATGGTGTGCAATGCGCTGGATTGCGCCCTTAAGCATGCAACACAAGTTGCCTTGACAACTATTCTGACGATGTCATTGAAAATCAGTTTTGTATGCTGCGTGCGGAGTGGCACGGCTCTCAGTTTTAAGTTCCCAAAGAAAAGGTGAGCACCATTTTTTGTGTGTGTTTTGCAGAGAGAGAGAGAGATAGAGATAGAGAGAGAGAGAGAGATAGAGAGAGAGATAGAGAGAGAGAGAGAGAGAGAGAGAGAGAGAGAGAGAGAGATGATAGGTTGGGTTGCCGTATCGCATCTTTACTGTTTCTCACTTTTGTTTACGGCATGCGCAATTTTATGCACAACACACACAATGCGTTTCGCACAGCGCGTGTTTCTGTGCACATTTTTCGAGGCAGGCAATTGCAGTCAATTTTTAATTTATGGTACCACACGTTACCGTTGAATGTGGCATGGCATACACTTTTACTTGAACGGAGCCAGTCTTCAAAGTGCAATTAGCTGTTGGCTCGGCAGCCAGTCAAGTGGAAAAAGCATTGCAACTCGCTAAATACTTGACGATTGCCCCGATTCCGAAAGGTAACTGAATGTTATTTGTGAGCACAGAAATCGAATATGATTCGAATGCTATTTTGGGCTTTGCTGATGTCTTAAAGCCATAAACAGATTTATTGTGCGCTATCTATAGTTGTGATATGATATCCAGTTTCAAAATTGTGCAATTATTATTATTAGTATTGATTTTATTCTTTTAATTTTTGTTTTTAACAAACGGCTGTTAAACGGCTAATCGCATAAGTCTCATCATTATTGGCTGTTAAACGGCTAATCGCATAAGTCTCATCATTATTGTTAGCTTTATATTTACCTGAATTCAAAAGAGTAGATCTGAGACAAGGGAAATACTGTTAAACCTACTGAGGTCTGCAAATTTCCTGTGCGGTAAACATAAATCTTGAAAATGTTCAGGATACCAAAGCTGAATAATGATATATGGAACAATGCTCGGACTACTGTTTTGCCACTTTTCATTTCTGGCCTAGTCTTGTGCGGCGTAGATAAAATGTATTTGTAAGTCATTAACCAAAGCCAAAAGGTCCCTTTCAGCATTATTCACTTGAGCATTAGGAGGCCAACGAATGCCAGAAAAAATCACGAGCCAAGTGAAAAACTCGTGCGAAACACACAACAAAAAAAATGCAAATTTTTTCTGGTACTTTTGTTTGCTTTTTGGCTTGGATTTGCTTTTAAAAAAAAAGACACACATTCACATTCACACATACACACATGCTCTTTAGTGGAAATGGTTGCCCTGCGGATGTGGCTATTGCTGTCCCTATTGCTAAGTGAACTACTTGGGATTGGAAAACGTGGCTGGTATTTGCCTGCTGATGCTTATCGTGATTCCGACACTTGCAAACAGACTGATAGACAGGCAGACTGACACACACACACACGCATGCTATTTGCTAAAATGGACCACAGAATCAATATGCATTTGAATATGTTGAACTGTTGAAGGACATTGTCTGAGCACTTTTTCTTCGCACGTTTCTCGAGCGCAGCTGTTGGGCCGAGTGAGCAGCCATTTGCATAAATAGGCATTGACAGGTGTCGTAACAATCCTGATTAGCATTTACTTATTATATTTGTCACATACTTATATACACATACATAGACTTATACTTATATGTGTGTATATATATATTAAGTGGCACACACCTAATTATGTACACTGTGCTGTTGTTGAACTGAAATTGAGAGGGATACCAAATAAATCCCAGTGCTGCATCAGCGCAAAGTCCCAAATCCAATAAGTAAATCCGTATGCCAAACCAAAGGCACAACACACACAAAAAGAACACAAAACGAAAATAAGAGAAACAAGACAGAAATGCTATTTTAGGCACGTCGAAGATTAAATACCCTTTTTTTAAAACACAAAAGTTGTATTTCAAAGAACTCATCTTTCGACCGATTGGTCCCTTAAAAGAATAAATATATATACTTTATATATATTACATCAAAATTATAATACTTTCGGCAAGTGTATTAAAATAGAGTAGTAAGAAACAGGCTACCATGGCTTCAATTTCCAGCAGAACCCACACAAAAACACACTTTTTGTGCCACAGCCAGTTCCCACATAACCTCATAATAATAAGCCTTGGGAATACACATAAAGTGTGAAAAATATGTATTAATGTAGCTGGCCAAGTTATGCGATGTCCTGTTAAAGCTGGCAAAAGTTGTCAAATTTAACATTTCTTTCAATTTTCAATACTTAATTCCTTTAAATGTCTAGTGAGATTAAGACAACTATTGTGCATTATTTAAGTAAGTTCATGTGATCAAATTAAGTCTGAGTTTGCTTGTTATGCAACTTTGCTACAGGGTATTCGGAGACAATTTGTGCTACGCAGTATGGAACGGCAAAAAAAGAAGCACTTGGCGCCTGATGTTATTAAAAGTAATTAAAGTACTGCGTGTTTTTGATGAATTACTGTAAGCCGATGACAAAGTCGACACCATATCAAATGTGATTAATTAATGATGATAATGATTAATGATGTGTGTGTGTGCGCTGATGAGTGAGCATTTCTTTTGTTCTGATATTAAGTGCGAATTTACGTATTCGCAATGCAATAAAACTTGCTTTCGCTGATAAGCTGGCTTATCGGCATTTTGCAATTTCCCAAATTATTTCAATTGGTATCACAAGAATAGGCCTGTAATTATGTTTGTATATACATGTATATATAGTATCAATGTAAGTGTACATAAATTTATCTGTGCATTGTTTGCCCTACAGCACACAATGTTGCAGAACATGTAATTAATAATACTCATTGTTGCAATGTACGGTAGTATTACGGAAATATAATTACTTTTGAGTGACTTTAATATCACAGAGTGCTTTGTAGCTGTAAGAGTCTGGCATGGTGATACACTGTAAACATTTGTGAAGCATGAAAAACTCGTTCATTCTAATTAACACTTTAGTGCTAAGAACTGTTCCATGGGTAATCTGTTCTAGTATAGAAAATTATAAAACGAAAGGGAATAACTGAATATATATTAAAACAAATACAGTAAATGTTTACGTATCTACCATTCACTTATTTTAATTGAGAAAATTGCCGTCTGTCTGTAATAAACAATTCTGTAGCTTTATTATGCTGACAGCAAACAAATATTCCAAGTAACTATAAATATTTCACTTAAGGCCTAGTGAATATGCCAAGCAGCTTTCATGCAGCTTAGAGAAACCAAAAAGAAAATATTAATTACTCAATTTGTTCTGCCATGAAATAACTCAATTGGTGACGTCGTTTTGCCATTATTTCAATACCTTAAGCAGCTTATATATTAAGGACTAGCTTACTAATAAGATGCTTTTCAACCCATTGAAATTAAAGTCAATATGCGTCAAAAGCACTGTTACACAAAAACAGCAACAGCAAAAACAACAAATTTGCATAGATGTTGCGCAAAGTTCTGCACAAGTCTCATTTATTTTTTGCTGCTATTGTTCTAAAAGAGTTCGGGGTAAAAACTCTCGTCGAGTGTTTCTGCATTTGACGAACTTCGAAATTTGATAGCGACGAACTGTTCTGCAGTCGACTTCATCTCAGTCAGAAAAACAAAATAAATGAAGACCGAAACAGCGTTAATATTCAAAAGCGCACAAAACTTTTCGGCCTCAACTGATGCCCGAGTGCATAACGGAAATGTGAAGTATCCGGAGTTGAGAAAACTTTTGCGCACTTCACTTTCCAAAAATTTGCATGGAACATAAATAATATTTCAAACTCTTGCAATTTAAAAAAAAAAAATCTTTTTTGTTGGATTTTTAGACAAGTGGTAAATTTGGCCAGTCCTTGTGCATCAGTTTGGAAGTTTTTTTTTTTGTGGTTTTTTGCGACTTGGGTCTAAATTAAAAAAAAAAATTTAATACACTACGCTCCACTAAATGCCATAGAGCCAGGGCGACAGAGCATAAAACGATTTGCGGCTGGCAAAACGTTACGCATACGTCGAGTATGCCGGCAGCATATTTTAATTGGTTTGCTTCGCGTTTTTTTTGTTTTTTTTTTATAAATTTCTGAACGTTAAGCTTTTTTTTTGCTAGCGCTAGTCAATTTGGCGAAGTTCGCGACAGAGTTGCATGTGTGGAGAGAAAAGTTTGAAGGATTTTGATTTGCCAACGGTTTGATTAAAAACTTTAGACGCTTTCAGTTTTTTGGGGGTATTTTGGTGCTTTTTGTTTGTATTTAGTTTTGGGGTTAGTTGTTGACTCGGATTATTGTACAAGTTTGTTGTACAAATTTCAACGCTCAAAATTGCCCTGCCAACAATTACAATGTCTGTAAAATTGGCCCTGGAGTGGGGCGCCAATTTGAGACGAAGCTGAATTTTGTTCACGCACATTTTCGACTATAATAGTGTTTGCTGTTTTTCTGCGGTCCCAAAGGTAAAAGTTTAGGTTTTAATTAGTTTTAGTTGCTTAGCGGCAGGGCAATTTGTTATATGCGGTTTCAGTTTAATGCATAAATCTTTACAAGTCTGTTGACTACGCTGCGGTTCATGAGGGAGTTTGCATATTGTTGTTTCACTTTGCCTTTTCTTTTCTTATATTATTTCCGTGGTGCGACTAATTGGATGAAACTTGTGCAAATCGCTTTGTGGCAATTTGTAAAGAAGTGGAAAAATGTATTTAACTATAATTTTACGATTGAAATGTGGGCAACAAACTGGGTCTACAAATTATGAAAACCGTATTGAAACTCTTTGACGCTGATAAACTTTTTCAAAGGGTGTTTTGAAAATATTTGAATCAGTTTTTTGATTTATAATTGACATGACTACAAACACGCTTTGTTAATTAAGAGGTTCCACTTGATTAGACTGAATTTTCTTCCTTTTTTTGACAGAGAAAATCAAAATGTAGTTAAATATATGCATGCTTGACGTAGTTTCTTTTGTAATAGAATAACTAGCATATAACTTTTAGATGCAGTTACTATGCATTTAAAAATGAACTCAAGCTTATATTTGTCGAAAGCGGTAACTTGAGCTGACAAATGTTAGAGTGAAACTCCATCTGGAATATCTATTGAAGGCTTGACAAGATACTTACTTCACAGCGAGCACATTTAACGAGCGAGTGTGAGAATGTTTGTTTACAGGCAAACAGAGAATATTATCAAATAATGCACATTTCCGCATCCGCTGTTCGAGCCCAAGCTCCATATACAACAAATATTTACTTTTGCTTCCGACATCGCATTTGTCTCTGACTGGCTGGCTGGCTGGCTGGCTGACTATTTGACTGTTTGACTACCTGCGCCTTTTGTCGTTTGCCACGCGATGTCCTGGCAAGTGTTTCGAAATAAACAGTTACCAGTGTAAATTGCCATGGGCAAGTTTGGTGCCAATGCTCGCGGGTCTATCCTCTCTGCATTTGAGTGTAAGTTTGAGACTTGACTTTGCACACATGTGAAATGAACTGAAATATATATACATATATGTTCATGTATGTATCTTGTATGTGGGTGTGTTTTTGTGTGTGTGCCCGCTGCTGTTGCTGCTATTATGTTGCGACAAGACAAACAGCAGCAGTTGCTAGCTAAACATTAAGAAATCAACTTAAGACGCGCGCGTCTTTTGTTAGGCAACAAAGATGTGTGTGTGTGTGTGTGTGTGGCTGTGTGTGTGCACCACTCATCGGATGATGCTGTTGCTTGGTGCTTGCCCCACGGTCTGTTTTGCCAACAACTGGCACAAGTTCTGTTGTTCATCGCATATCGTTGTTGTTCTTAGTGCAAAATGTTCAAAAAGCTACAACGTAAACATAAAGTTATTATATAAATATGAAGTAGCTGCTCATCGTTCGGAATGCGAGTGGGTGTACGCCAATTCAAAGTGGCCGTAACGCCTTGCCTGTTTTTGGCACAAAAGCCCCTAAAAGTATTGCAGCGTTCATAGCAGGCGCCTTATGCCAAAGGAGTAACTGAGCAAAAGTTTTTTGCCAGCGAAAACATAGCCCTGGGGCTTTTTGGGTGTGGTTCGCTTTGGTTTTCGGCTTTACTAACTTTGATTTTCTTCATTTTTTTTTTTTTGGTTTTGCTTGTTTGTTGTTGTTTGCGATGCCTTTTGTCATGCAGCGGATTTGAATTATGCGGCAGATTGAGTTACTGCGCATGCCGTTGGCTTATTTACAGCTCAGTTTTTTTTTTTTTTGCTCAAAGAACTGATGAAAGCAAGATTTATGACTAGATGAAAAAATGCTCTTGAGGCATGCTATAAGTAAGTGGACAAAGTTAAGCAGTCAAAGCCATTTACAAGTAATATAGTTGAGCCCTTATAGAATTTCAGATTTCAATAGTTTATTAGATCGTACAGCTTATATGTAATAATAGTTACAATGCTACGTTAAGCTGGCCCTGTGATGTATTTTCAATTTATAGTAAATCAAATTTTCACTTCCAATAAGCTGCACACATGTTACTTTAAAGCTTGTATTAACCAGTGTTATCCGCTATAAAATCTTCAATGTATTCAATCTAAAGTGCATTCGAATAATGCAATTTTACACATTTTTTGCCACCAAATTGATACTTCGCATATTCAATTTAAACAAACCAATTTGGCATAACAAAAACTCTTAAAATCCTCAATACAGCTCGCCCACACACACTTGAACACTCGCATTGTTGAAAGCAATGCAACCGCAAAATAAATAACAACAAAAAACCGAGCGCCAGGACCAAAGCCATTACTCATACGTCATGTGGCACAGCCAAAGGGAATATAAATATAAAATGCATGTTGAAAAATACAACAACAAAAAAACACACAACAACCAAACAACTCAATCGCAAAAACGAAAAAAAGGAAATAAAAATAAAATAACCAAGGACAACTACACGCGTGGATTCGGATTGGGTTTTGGTTTGCCAAGTGGATCAAATGCTTCGCTGGCTGCAGTTTTGTATTTAAGTGGTGGTCGGTGGCAGGTTCAGAGGTTGCAGCTTTTGAAGCTTTGGTGCTGTGTTTTCCTCATATACACGCGCACACACACACACATCCACAATCGACTTGCTTTTCTATTTTTAGTTCGGTTTAGTTTTCTTTGGAAACTTGCGTTTATTTCTCTGCCACAATTACACACGTTGCCAGGACGACTTGACTGCTACCACATAACGCTCTTCCCATACAACTCATTTCCCACTCAACTTCAGCCCAACTCCATTCACCGATTATTCAAACCGTGCGCGCAACCAACTGGTGGTACTCATTGTTGTTGCTGTAGCTGTTGCTACTTGCTAACGACTAACTTGCGTTTAACCACAAATTGAATTACCCAACAGTTTACCAGCTGCGTGATGCGCGCCACTAACTATTTGCCCTTAGCTCTCAATTCGTCCTGATGCTGTTCCTTGGCGCTGCCTGCACATTATTATCAACTGCTGCTGTTGTTATTGCTGTTGCTGCTATTGCGGCACGCGCTTGGGAGCATTCAAATCTAGAATTGCACAGGAGCCACAGAACGGGGCACGTGAGGCGTTGCTCCCATTAGCAAGAACAACCTCCCAGAACAACCCACTTTGGGAAGTCAATCCTTTAGTTAGTGGCAAATATATGAGTTGTGGGCTCTTTTGAATGCTTACAGTCGCATTCAAATGCACAGATGTGGAAGTTAAGCGCTTCAGTAGTTTGTACATACCTGCAAGTAAACGAATAAATTGGCAAATTAATATGATTGTCAATTTCAATTACTTTTATTAACAGTAGTTCATTATATGATTGAATTTTGTCTTGCTATCATTTCTTCAGACAACGTTTTCTTTTTTTAATTTTGGTGAATGAATCCCATTCATGATTTGTATTTTCATACGAAAGGAATGTTTTTCGTTTGACAACCTCTTAAATAAGCAACGCCCGCATTCATCAACGGCTATTCACATAGCATGGCATATTCAATCAATGATGTTCTCCATATGTCAGCTAATTTTGCGCAAAATTAAACAAATTTCATGGCATTTACAGCTCTTTTGCCGTTTCTGTCAACTAAAAACTGTTCGATCAATCGAGTATTTTGCGCACGTAGCAGTTAGAAAGGAAAAAAAAAAAAAACACACAGAGGAATTACCAAAATCAGCAAAGCAAATAAATAAAATATTTATGCGAGCAAAAGGACCGTTTGTGCTCTGTCTATCTTTTTTGCTCTTCTATTTTTCTCGCTTATGGCCCATCGCTATTAGAATGTGTAATCTACGAATAGCCGGAATTGACGACAACGTTGTCCTAACTGATTTCATCCTGTTGGCCGTTCTGTCAACATTAAATAAACGACAGCCAACCAACCAACCAACCAACAACCGAGCAAAGAGCCAGCCTCTAATTGCCGAGTATTCATCACACGCGCTCCCATGCGAGAAACGTGACAGATGCCACTCGTGTCAGTTGACTATATGCGGGTATATGTGCATACATGTATATATATATATAAATATATTTTCATACATACATATGTATTATAGTTAATTAAAATGCGCTGTACGCTGCAAGCTGCCAAAAATAAGCAAGTAGAAATTATCAATAGCCGAATTGCAAATACACTGAATTTATTGTGCCATTCTTATTAAAGTAACATTAATTCTGGCCTCAAAATATTCAAAATATCTTTTATAGAAAATAGTAATATCCTTCTTCAGTATTTCCATTACTTATTTAACATCAATTTTAAAATTCCACGTAAAAGCTAAAGCAAGGCGATATTTTTTTTCTTTAGCACACATAAATTCGGTTAAAGCTTAAGGTTGGCCAAAAACAGACTTTAAATTGGCTGACAGTGATAATGGCGACCCAATGGAGCGCATTCAGCTAATCTAATACGTTTTCGCTGTTCAATGTTAAATGTGGCAAGTAAAGTAGGAAAATCTTGGCAAGCACAAAATGTGAAAATGTGCGAGAAGAAAAAAAAAAAAATGTTGCCCAGTCCCTGATATCATTCACATAACTTAGCTGACTCTGTCAGTGGGGAGCAGTCAAATGTTGAATTATAGTCTTGACCTAACTTAAAGGGATTGTACATTGCCAAAGGTAAAAGTGCTTGGAGTAGTTTTGTTGATGGCAAAACTCGGAAAATTAAAAATAAGAAGGAACGAATGTAAAGAATCTATAATAGTCAGTCTTCCTTGAAACTTCAGCAAACTTATTTAATTATCTACCAATAAAATGCAAGCTTGTTTGGCACTAAAGAGGATAAAAACTTTTTAAATATTAAAGTGATATATAATTTAAAAACCTTTAAGTATTTCTATGCTTTTAATTATCACACAAGCATACTAAAGCTAATAAAAATGGCACTTCAGTGGCATAAGAAGCTACAATCAGTGGCACTTGAGTGTCCAATGACAACCAAAAGTCATTTTGTGTGACGAATTCCAATTCAAGTTCTGCAGCTCAACAAATTTCAGGCTAATGCCATTGCAATGCAGTCAATTTGAGGTGGAAAGCGCTCTTAAGTCAGACTAGGTAAAATCAGGATGTTGCACACACACAGACACATTTACACAGGCAAATACAAAAACAGATTTGCAACGTTGTTTACGTGGCGTATGAGCAACAAATCAAATGCTGTGCACGATGGCCGACCACAAGCTAAATGTCTGATTGGCAACATAAATCACACAGTCGACAGTAACTCCAATCACACACACACTCGAGCATATGTACATATACACACTCACACACACACATACACACAGAGGAACATACACGCACACGTAACTGAAATGCAGTTGCAGTACACCAGAGCAAACATAATGAAATCGCAGCTTCGTGAAGAGCTCACTGTTGCAGTTGCATGTGAAATGTGGCTGGCTGGCTGTCTGGCTGGTTGCAACTTTGAGTCTGTCACGTTTGCAGCTGAAACGCTGAGCGACTTCGTTAGTACCCATGACGGCATACCGACAGCTTACAAACATGCCTCACACACTGCAGCGCACAACTAAAAACTGTCAAAACTTATGCAAAGCAGGCAGACAGACACACAAACAGACAGATGGATGCCGAGCAGCTGGCAATTTCGTGTGCATTTGTTGGCGCAGAGTTCAATTGAGCGGCAAATTGCCGGGGCACAAAAAAAAAAAATAAAAAAAATTGTGGAGGTAAAAAGGGTTGGAATTGGGCGTGGCGCGCTCAAATTGTTAGAGCAAATAAGAATGGCAAAAAGTCACCTGCAACGTGCAAACATTTCAAATTTATTACCCCCATTTGCATACCTTTTTGTTACCCACCCCACACCTCAACCACCTCCACAAAATATATGCATTTTTGCCAACAAACCGTAAAGGCAGCAAAAGCTAAATGAAATACAGCAGTTTTGCCAATTTGTGTCCAAGCCCAGCTTACTGTGGTGCAGTCCACTTGATGTGTTCTTAACGGCATTTCATTTACGTGGCGAGCCTTAAGCTGAGATTTGAGGCAGCACATCAATCATAAAGTATGCGTCTTAAAAAGTAACAAAAAGACTGGCTGATAAAAACCAAAAAGATAACGCAATAATCTCTTCAAAATCTATGAAAACTTTCTAAATAGTGATTTATTAGAACACGCACATTTTAGAAAAAGTTTTTAAAGTGATATTGTTATGGAATAACTTTTACATAGCAGTTTAAAATTATTTGAACATTAATTCAGCTAGGAGATAAAAGCAACACAAATAAAATGCCTGCATTCATTTAAAATTGATCGGGACAGTGAAAAAATAAGCCGCATTGCAAATGTGCATTTGACAAATGTTTTTACCTAAAATTTCCAATTACCCATTTAACTCCCTATAGAATGTGCACGGCGCACAGCTGTGTTGCATAAAAACAGGACCTGGCAAAAAAAAAAAAAACAAAAGCCCGAAACAATAGAAAACAATTGACGTTGCACAATGCGACAGCAGGACAAGCATAGATTTCGTGCAGATTCACACGTACCCCAGGGGTAAATACCGGCAAACACACACACACACACACCCAGACAACGCCACACAGCGTGGCATAACTGGAACACACAGAAGAGGAGATGGGGAACGATTCCCCAAATGCTTCGTTTTAATTGTTGAACCACAAAAGTGCTTACATTTAGCTGGAGGGCGCCAGCTGCATGAGGAACCTTGCCATGTTGCATGAAAATAGAAATTCAAGATAGACGAAGAGAGAGAGAGAGAGAGAGAGAGAGAGAGAGAGAGAGAGAGAGAGAGTGGTGTGTAGAGATAGAGAGAGTAGATAACATAGAAAGCGCACATATTTCTATTCTGACTGCAGTTTGTTTGCCTAACCCACATACAAGTCCTGCAGTCGAATACAACTTGAGCTGCATTCTAATTTGGGCACCAAATTTTCCATTTCCAAACGGCCAAAAGACATAAATAAATAAAGTCAAAATTAAAAACGAAAGCAAATACTAAATCCACACTGACAGTTAGCCAGCATAGTCCCATCCCAGCCCGAGTTCAGCTTCAGCTTCAGCTTATTTTGTACTTGCCAGGCAGAGCAGGCAGCTCCTTCTTTATAGTAGCTGCATCTCCGGTTCGAGAAACGCTGTTAAATCACCGGAAAAAACAACATATCGCACACGGCCAGCATTTAAATTAGTTTCGAGGCACCAAGCTCCAAAATGTAATTCGCAAAAGGTGTGCAACCGGCAGCAAAGTGAAATTCCCAATCGAATTTTGGGTTAGCTCACCTCACAAAAGGCGTTGCAGATAAATACATTTTTCACCTGGTTTATATCGAAAGTGCAGTGCAAGACGCTCCACCAGATAACAAGTTAAGCTAAGCATAAATTTCGACTATCGATTAAGCACATCTATCTTATTTCATGAAAGTTTTTGCAATTTTAGAGTGTCATTTTTGTTATAGCTCTTAACAATCTTGTGATTTATTGCATGCAACTTTAACTTTGCAATTGCTAAAAACTATTTGAAATATCAGCGAAAAACTTTTATTTATTGCTTTTAATTTCCAATTGAGTTTTAATTGCAAAACATAATCACATTTAAAACCTTTCCAAAAACTTAAAAACAAAAAAAAAACAATTTAATAATTTTAAAGGAACTCTAATTGTCCTAAACCTCTATTATCTGTTCTATATTCTGGTTGATGCTGAGACCATCAACGAACATTTTTAAATTAATTATTAAAAGAGATAAAATGAATAATAACACAATTAGTCACATATAACATGCAACACATTACGTATCTGATAAGTTGATAATTTTTTGCTATCTCTACCAAATTAAATTTCTGGTCTTATCCTAACCCACTTTTCGATTTTCTGGAATGCCGAAACTCAATTACATTTAAGACCCATTTATGAAGTAGCCCACCCCAGCGCAACTAAATATACTAGAAAGAAAAAACGTCTCAATGCGAGAAAGGATGATAATGGAATACTATAAAATTTGCCTGATAATCCAATAAAGTCAACGACAGACAAACACACACATACGCATACAAGAGATGTGGGGAAGGAGGCAGGAAGTGGCACTCGACTAACAACTTCATTGATACACAGCCAGCAAGCAAGAAAACCTCGAACCGCACCACACAAGTTGAGCATTTGGCACCACATGCGTTCAACAAGCCCTTGGAAGTTAAACCGCATTTATAAGTCGAGCCTGGCATACATATGCAATACCATGTCATGCCCTCTCCACCGACCCCCCTCTCCTTGCCACGCCCTCATTCTTGGCTGCTCTATCAGGCTTGTTGACATTAGATTGCGTTTAAAGGACACACTTTCACACAGAGACGCTCAAACATGTGCGAGTGGTGGCTTGGCATATATTATGCCTCTAAAATTGTCTACTTATATATTTATGCCAGTGGCTGAGCCTGTCGGGATCATATGCCACATTGTGGCACCTCCGACTCCAGTGACATATGTACATATATATTTGTGTGAATATGTGCGTGCTTGACAATTGTTTGCTAATGCTTTCGCGCTAAGCATCAGCGGAAACGGAAGTCGCAATGACATTCACTCAATTTGCGCAAAATTGATTTTTCCTTTTACTTTTATTTACTTTTATTTTTTGCGAATGAGTGGCAAAAACGTATAAAACAAAATAATATAAATACGTGACTTTTTACTAAAAACACACAAAATATATATACCCATATGCTTGCTTTGAGCAACAGCTATCAACAACACCCTGCAGCTTAGCGAATTCCTAAAGGATGGGTTGAATACTTGAAATATTCAGTATAATATATTTTTATAGGACACATTCATGAGAACTTTGAAACTCACAGAAGTTTTAGATAACTAACCCTTCTTGGAGCTCTACCTAGGGTATTTTAATAAAATAAAAAGGCTGTGCCGCACTTTGTGTCCCATTCGCCCCCATAAGGGCGTCCACAAGAGGCATATGCTTTTTATTAACTTCAAAAACAGTTTTCACACTTGCCCTGCCCCATTCCAACAAAAGGCCGCAAAGTGTGCGTATGTATGAGTGTGTGTTTATGGGGGGGTCAGGTTGATGGTGATGGGTATAATCGCACATTATTGATACATTATTCTAGTGGCACTTTGAGCATTTGCTAAAGAAATCTTTAGCATCAGCATTTGCAGTTTTCCCTCACACATTATCCGAAGTAATCATTTATGGTAATTTATCTAGCACATTCAACTGTTGTATTTTTGCGTTAAATGATAATTTATGGGGCAATTTTAAGCATATGTATTATTCATTTGCTCATTAATTATTATTACGCACAATGCATATGTTATATATTTTTTGTTCACAGTTATAATTAATTACATTAATTGCGATTTTTATCATCATCTCTGAATGTCATCTCTGAATGTGCAATTTCAAAATGTTGTTGTATAATTAAAGCGACATTACTCAGTTCTGCAAAGTGGCCTTATTTCATACACTCCACACACATTGAATAAATACTACATTAGCATTCTGTATTGAAGGCAATGTGTTAATTAATGTGTCACATTTCAATTTACATAAGTTTCGTAACATGTTTAATTATATTATTAAATGGTTTTCACAATTGATGTAGCTTTAATTGTGCCGATTGAGATTCACTTTTTAGCCATGATGAGTTCAATGAACTGAGAACTTTGCCTGCATGCCGCCCAGTTATTTAAAAATTATAGAACTTTTCACGAAAAAGCCTATAAATAATAGTTTGAAGTCTTATTTTTATAGTAAAAGCTCTCACCGGAACAGTCTAAGATTTGCAGAAGTAACTTTATAACACTTCAATTTTTTTTACGATTTAATCCTTATCAAGTTTTACCTTGAGATCAACTATTCAATACAATGGTTAATGATGCTAAGATCAGAATGGTGTAGCTGGTCTTTGAATCAGATAGATATTAGTTTATTTGCCTGCCAGGGCACACCCAAAGAGATGGCTATAGTGGAGTAGATACAGTAACTATAAATCAGATGTGCTTTGGTGGCAATCAGACCAATTGGTGCGGCAGCTCGTGAGACTAATGTGTGACATAAACGACAAGAAACATTCAATTGCATTCATCAGTGTTGCGTATTTGCTTATAAACAAAATTGAATTTTTATCGGGACAACATCGCAGGCAAAGCAAAATCACCCAATAGAAATGAAGGAAAAAATGTCAGATGTAAACATGCTCAGGCAAAGTGCATGAGAAACGTTCGAATCAATGAACAAGAAAAACGAAGGCACACACATACACACACATATATACACATACGTACACACACACACACACACCTTCAAACTCAGACACACACACGAGGCAGCCAAAAAGTATGCAATAAAGAGCTTTATGGAGAAAAGCTGGAAGGGACCTGGGTAGCTTATACGTGACCCAGTTGACGGGCATTGCCATAGAAACAGACACTTAGAGCTCTGGCAGAAGAATTGATATCAAGTGCAAGTGGATACTATTTTGGAATGGGGTTATTGCTTGGCAGGATGCCGACTTATAGAGTACTCGTATTTCTATTTATGTATGCAAACTAGCATTAAATGCATAAATGCTGCAAACGAGACTGCAGCGGAGAGAGGCCAGCAAATCAAGGGATAATTATATGTACACAAGCAGCAAATAAAATAGAAAATGAAAAGAAATTGCTTTATATCTAAAAGCTGACCCAATGAACGAGCTACAATATTTGTTATGCAGGACACGGGGCCTTTCCCCCTTATGTGTATTAATCCGATCACTGGAGCCATAAAAACTTTATGTGTCAAATGTCATAATCCAAAATCACTTTGCAGCTGGCAGCGCTCAAAGCACATAAATTGCTGACCTCTGAACCATTGCTTATTTGGGGCCTTGCGCTTCCGCTTAATGGTATTTGGCATTTTTATTATTATTTATGTTTCACTTTAGTTTTGTTAAACGAAGCACGCACATGATATGCTGATAAAAGTTCAATTCCCAAGAACAATAAAATAAGGCTCCAGCGAATACTCAATATTTTATATGCACTTACACTCCATTGCCCATTTTATGACGCACGCACTAAACGCCCAATAATTCTAGAACATTTCCAGCGCCGAGAAATAAGTATTGCTTACACAATATGCAAATCTCAGTCGCCTTACAGCCTCTCACTCCCATTGCAAATATGAATATTTAAATAATTTTGACTGTATGTGCACTAAATGCTTTCAGTTTAATTGCTTTTGTGCCTTGGGCTAGTCATTTAGAAGGGATTACTTTCATCTGAGTTCTACACCGAATTATGAAGGCTTGCTGAATATGTGAGCGTATTTTTGGCTTAAACAGTAGTTAAAATAATAATACAATTAAAAAGTGTAATCGCTATTTAAAATGGCAGAAGTTAATTTAAACACAGTCTCTCTCCAAGCAAATTGAATCTATACTCGAATTGTTGGCATTTAATATCGAATAATATTTTGTGTGCCAATTCCCAATTTCTGTGCCCAAGCCAAAGACAATTTCAAGCTCCGCATGTTTCATTACTAACTCCCAAGTAAACCAAGTAAAATCCTCAAATATTCAACCAAAATCCGCCACTTTTTTGCCCATATAAAAAGCCTTTTTTCGAGCAGCAAAGTCGCCATAAATCAAGCAAAACATTAAATTATGCACATAAAATGGCAGGCAAATCCGGTGCCATGAGACAAGAAGCAGCAACTCTGTCTGGAGGAAGCAACAACGTCAACAGAAAAGGTATAGCGGTAGCCGAAAAACAAAAGAAATCTGTTACAATTATGTGTTTAATGCATAAATCAAAAACTCATTTAAAATTAAATCACAGCATTCAACAAATCACAAAACAAAGTTGCAGAAAAAAAACAGTACGATATGAAAGCAATTATTATATACAAAGGTTTGTTTGGTACGCGTGTGTGGGTGTGTCTGGATGTGTATGTGTGCGTCAGTGTTGAGCATGAATTATTCTCGCATTATACATGTATATAAAAAATTCAAAAGGCAGCCAGTAATAATAAAAACAACAACAGTAACAAAACAGTCGCCTTCAACGAGTGTATAAAATGTTTATGCAGGAATGAATTGAATGCCGCGGAAGGAGACGATCGCTATGAAGCTACCAGGCGGCGGCTATTAAAATCAGAAAGAAAAAATTACTCAACTAGATATGACGAATACCGAATACCCTAATGGATGAGCAAGTTCAAACAGCAAATTGTATCTTTAGAAATAATTTTAAATAAGTGTTTCATAGAAGAACTACATCCTTCTCTTATTGACCTAAACATTTCGATTTGTCATTCAAGAATCAAAATTCTTCAAGGATTATCAGTGATCTGATATATTTGAGTAAATTAATAAATTTCCTTGATATTGTTTTTTTTTTTTATCACAATCCTGTTAATATCAGCAACATATCCAAAGGTGAGGGTATCATAAATACAACTGAATTTTATGCCAGGATACCTACGCACATGGCGCAATAATTTAAAGAAGCCAACGGCATTAGAGACTGTGGCAGGGGGAATAGGGGAAATTGTGGGTACGGTTATGGGGCATGAATAAGTACAATTGGGTTTGCTGCAGGACGATGTTTGAGCGTCGCATGTCAACTGTCGGCAGCTGCGCACATGCAACTCAGACACTTCATGACACTCGTACTCGTACACACACAGACGCACACACCTAGGCACACACACACACACACACACTTGCGAGCAGGAAGTGAATGAAACACTCGACAATGTTGGGCCAGGCCAGGCCGGGTAACAACTTCAGCGACGACTTGAGTACGTGTCGCGCTGAAGTTGCACAGTAGTTGTTGGGGCCAGCGTTTGGCAAAGAAGGTACACTCGAAAAAATATGCCATTGTTATCAGATTTGTTAAGGGAAAACAGCTATTAAACTTTGATCCTTTGGAGAGACAAGAACTACTGCATAAATGAATAAAAGCAGCTACAATTATAGATAAAATATGCTGCAGATTAGAAATTAAATTTCTTGACTCTAAAGCTATAGAAATAAAAATCTTGGTTTATTGAAGAAAAGGTGTGCTTCAAGTTTTAACTTCATGGAATAATAATTTTCTAAACTCTAGCACGTATTTTTTTCGAGTGTATGAATGGTTACATTCGATATGACAAGAAGGACAATTCCTGCAGTAAAATGCACTCAACTATGCAGGCAGTTAGGTGCCTGCCCCCTTTCCCCTCTTTGATATGCACTGATCTATGCACGCAAATGTACTTTGCATGCTGTCAGAGCTGTCAGCTCAAATGGCACAGCGGCAGCTGCGTCATCAGCGTATTGCCACGTCAGTTTAATGCGAATATCTACTTTAGCCTCTGCCCCACATATCATTTACAGGGTCGACCTTCCTTTTGGCGCACAATTGTACTGTGGTTATGCCAGAGACTAGACATCCATTATGTTGAGCCAATGAGGCTGGCGACAGGCGACAACGCAGCGTGCGACCATGTCAAGTCTCTAAGAGAAGGGTTCACAGCATCAAATGGCAACTGGCAGCAGCAATTGCTGTACTCTTTGGTGAAAGGGAAGTCCTTTTGGCAAAGCGCCCTATTGCTGCTCATGTCTCATGTCTAGTGGCGGTGCTGCAACTGCTGCTTCAAAGCTGTTGGCTTCATTTCACAGATGTTGAACTAAAAACGGCTAAGAGAGCCAACTGAGAGAGCCCTTGCGACGGCAACAAAAGGAGATCAAGTGGATGTAGCGTCTAACAAATTCATTGTTTGCTTGAAAATGAAGAGTACAGCATAAATAACAACATATACCAATGAAAATTGTCTTGGCGCACAGACTGTGGGCTTATAAAGGCTCATCCGACTATTAAACATATTGATAACAAAGGATATACTTACCAAATAATAGTTGATATTTAAGAAGAACAGCAAGGGGCATGTAATAGCCATATGTCTACAAACTAATAGATTCAATCAAAAATAACAGCCAACATTAAACACTGCCTCACTGTTGAAATAAACATATATTTATTATCTAACAAGTAAGTTAGTCATTTGAAATGTTTAACTACTCTCAGTTATCCGAGTGACTAAGCAGAAAATAATGTAGTATTTTTAAAAAAGTTGATAAAAGTCACTCTGCTTATCAACTTATATGCTTTCATCTAACAAAACAATACATCCATATTTATGCAACATTTCTCTCCCAAAAACAAATGGTTAAAATCAAAAATATGTATTTAATCCAAGAGCTTACCGATCAAAATGTACATACAATAAGCATGCCCATTTATAAGTCACGAGCAATTTTTTTGACAGCTTGTTAAAAGTTTACTTCAATAAATGCGCTTTGCAATATATTTGCACACATTTATCCAAACGATGCATCGACATTTTCAAATAAGTTTCGATTTCCAAATGCAATTTAAAAGCATAATAGAACCTCATATTTCGACAAAATGAATGTGTTGCAACTGTATTCATTTGCGAATGAGAATCCATTCTAAAGCATTTTTGGCATGCAACCGTATTATTTGAATGGTATTCCGATAGTCTCCAGTGTAAAGCAATTTCTCGCTGCATTTAAAAAAAAAAAGAAGGCTTTCAACAATTTCAAAGTTTTTTTCACACATCGCAGATAAAGTTTCGGTTTATTGTGAAAGCTCTCGTTAGCTTCAAATAAGAGAGCTTGCCACATATGCCATATTTTCTATTCGCATTGCTCTTGCGAAATTGACTTGGATATTTTTTATTTTTTGGCTCAAAATCCTTTTTTATCCAGCACTTTTATGTAAGATAATCGCTGGCAATAATTCATAACCATAAAATATCAATTTTTGTGTACAGTTTCGGGGCGGGTGTCTGTTATCAACGCGCATAAATTTCAATCTACGGAACACCCTAAATGTGTGTGTGTGTTTGTATTTGCAGTAGGAACAGCAGCAGTTGCCATAACCAACAACAGGAACAACAGGAACTATGCACAAAAACATGGAACGCTGGCTGAAAAGAGAGAAGGCAACAGGAGAGGAGAGGAGTCAAGTCGAGTGACATGGCAGACAGACATGTGTATCGAAAATAGCAGCAGCAGCAGCAGCAGCAGCAGCGGCAGGAGCAATGACAACGACAACGACAACAACAAGGACAGGCACTAGGACTATATCATAAGGAGTCAACGGGCATATCATAAATACATGTGGTTGTGGGCAAAATGGTGTTGCTGCCAGCATATGTTTTAATGCCTGGCAATAAAAATGTATGCATGATTGAAGTTATTGAAGATTGGCGCAGCCTTGTAACAAATTGTTAAAATATTTGATGTCTGCCAGTTGAGCGATTTGAGTTATGCTTTGAATGATGCATAAAATAAACGACGTTTAAGATTTTCTTTTTATTTGCCAAAACCGGTGTCAAGGAGTCTAAATTGAGGAAATGTTATTCGCAGTGATATAAATTTTAAATTGCTCTAAAAATTGTTAAAAACGTAAAATGTGTAGCCAAAACGAGATGCTACCGTAAGACGGCAAATACAGACACCAAGAAGAATCGAAGTAACTTCAATATATATAATATACAATACTTGAAAAAGTAGCGTAATCGAGTCGATAGATTCTCAGCGAAGAACGCGATAGCTTGACTTTAATTGCCATCACTTCATATTAGTAAATCCAATTCAAATGCCTTGCATAAATTCTAGACTCCGACAAACATAAATTCTATATGGCAAATGAAGCAATTACCCACACTGTCGCGTATTCCGTGACTCTTGTCCGTACCTAATGTATATAGATGGTAGTAAGCTTACAAATTACAAATCCCTTAAGTGGCACATAAAACAGAGGCGATAAATAAATAAATGCGGCACTCAATGAAATTTATGCGCCAAATTAAAATCTTAGCTTTAAGCTGAGCTGATGCGCATTAGGCCAAACATTTCAGTGGTGCCAATGAAAACCACAACATAGCATTTTATTTTTATAAAAAAAAAAAGAAGAAAACAGAAGAAAACGCCAACAGCCAAAGTGCCATTAAAACGGACATCAGCAACAGTAAACAAGAGGCCAAAGCATAAGCTAATTGGCCCGAGCCGGAAAAGCAAACAGAGAAAATAAGTCACAATTTGTTGTTGACTTCTTGTTGTAGACCATTTTAATTGTATTAAACCAACTTTGTTTGCTTTTATGTATAAGAATAACTTTTGAGTTGCGTTTCCCTTGTTTACTCAATTGCCTTGGCGTATACGTAATTTGACTGGTTTACTAGGCGTATGCTGATGGCTGCCTCGTTTTGTTGTTTATAATTCAATTGAAACAAGTCATTTATCATGTTTCACTTTTCGATTTCATTTTGTTACGGATAAAAAATTTCCGGCAATTTTCTCTATATTTGTTTGAGTGTGTGTGTGATGTGGAAAATATAATTTATCACATTGACGCTGATGAATTGTTTGTTTCACACTATGACAACTTTATCGCACTGTCGAAGAACAAGTCACTACCAGCTCCAGCTCCAGCTCCAGCTTCAGCTTCAGCTGCTACGGGCTTCATCACGTCCTGCTATCGCCTTATTTGCTTCCTTCCCTCCATTTTGCTGCATCATTTGCTGTGCTGCTTGTCTCTGGTGTTGAATTGCTTGTAAAATGTTTGCAGCTGTCATACAAACTGTTTGTTGTTTGCTGTGGCTTTTGTTGATGTGACTGTAGCTGATAATGACTTAATATTGGTGCGTTTGCTGCATATTTTATAAAAATGTTATCCACGTCTTCGTCGCATTGCAGCAAAGCAGTAACAGAAACCGGAACACATAAATCCGATTCCGCTTGGCTATAGGCAAATTGTTTGCTTTTTGTCTGCGATTTATACAAATTATGTCGCATTGTGTTGATTTTTGGCATATTGTGGTCTCGCTTTTAAAATGTGGACTACGTTTATTATGCTGGCGTAATTATATTACATAATTTTTGGAATATTACATTACAAATGAGAAAATATAATCATTTTAGCTTACAGTAAAGAATTTTTACTAAAACACATGAAACATAATCTAATATTTATTATGAAAATTAAAATTAATTGGATGCTTACGATATTTTTGGTAAAATTTAACTATACCATTCGTAAAGAATTTGTGTAAACAATTTGTGTTATCTAATAGATAATTGTGTTATAGAAATTCATAAAATTTTAAACACTTGTGCACATTTTCACTATAGATATTATTCAGTCAATTTAAACCCACTTTGCTAACTTTGCACTGTATATAATACGATTTTTAATTAATTTCAAAACTGTAAAATTAACGAAAGGCGTCAGGTGATGTGAGTTTCCTCTAAGCCCGAGCCGTGCAACATTCACATTAATTTTAACTGCGTTTTTTGGAATTTTCTTTAAGCAGATTGTTTTCCATGTCTGTGCGCTTTGGGCCATTTCTGCAACGTTTGGCCAATGACTTTGTGGCCAAGTCCAACTAACTAACTAAGCAGCTGCCACTCAACCAGCATGGTTGCCTGCCTAAAACTGTCTGCCTCGTTGCTGCCACCTCGACTGACTGACAGTTTGACGCACAGCCACAACCACAGCTACAGCAGAGGCACAGAGGCTAGAGCCAAACGTGCCTACTTTGACTGACAGCTGTTGACTGCGTCCATCATAGCTGCCAGTGTGCGCCGTTGCATCGGTGGAGCAGTTGTCCCCCCTCATGCAAATGTTAGGTGGCGATTGCTGAAGGTTTTTCCAACGACGCTTTTGACATATTGAATTAAAAAGCTGCTGTCCAGACGACAAACACTTGTAGCTAAAAGCAAATTACTGTCAGTCAATTAATTAACCAACACGATTAAGAGCATTAGGCACACCACCACGTTCAATACCAGACAGTATCCAGACACTGAGTAAAGTATGAAAGACATTTTTTAAGGCAAAATAACCTTTAATAATGAATTTAGTACACAAGCTTCATGAAACTACACTTTCTAGCATCGTATGTTATTTAGTTAGTTTCTTAATATAAGCTACTAAAAGATAACAGAAATAAATAGAATAAAAACATAAAATCCGCAGTGGTTAGTTGACAATTTAGAGTAAACTTAAACCAAATGTGAGAAACCATGTCAGGTAGATACAAAAAATGTACTAAATAAAATCCATCAATATATTCTACTAACTGTTCCAGTACCATTAGCAATTCCTACTTATCTAGCTGTTCATTTGGCTGACTGCCCAATTTTTCCACGTCAATTTAATGCATTTAGTTGTGGCACTAAATACGGATGCATTGCATTGCCCTCTGGCCAGTTTATTAGCTTAAATGAGTATCAAATGAAGTGGCAGCAGAATTTATAATCAACTTTTTTTAATGGCAACAATGCACAATTTTAAATGAACTTCAAAATGTCAGGCTGCAGTGCGGAACGGTCTCTCGTTTATAATTAAAACAAAATATTTTAGTTTGCAGCAGACTCAACAACATTTAATTGCAATTTCAAACATAAGCCTCAGAGACAATATACGAAACTGGCGAAACACACACACACACACACGTTCAGACCAGACACACACACACACGCACACACATACACATGGACATGCAGAGAATGAGGGAGGCGAAGGGTTGACAGCAGCCGAAGGGCAGACGCGAGTCCGCCTCCGCCGCAGACACCTTTGGGTCCGGCATTTTTTATGCGTCTTCCGTGAGCAGGTGGCTAAGTGCCATCCCACTCACCCCACATCGCTTGGCATCCATTCTGCGAATGTGTCGGCGGTGCAATTTCGTTTTTAAATTTATTACTTGCCAAGCGATGGTGGGGGTGGGGTGGGGGGTGAGCTCAACCTGCAATTGCTTAGCCACAAATAAAAAAAACAAAGATAAGAAAAAATGTAGCATTATTATGGTCCAGACTAGTAGATACCTTGCAGTGTTAATCATATTTATGTTTTCATAAAAAAATAACTCAATCTTTGTGATAAATAATATTTTATTGTTAAACTACTGCACAGCTAAAGATAAAGCGAATGTTAATTGAACAATTTTTGTGATGGCTTTTAAAGTTGATGTAGCTCCTTGGGTCTTGTGTCTGCCTTCGACAGCGCATTATTCGATAGAGTATTTTTGCATTTTAATGGCATCATTTGCGTTATCTATGAGCGCCTGATTGTGACTGATTTTTATTTATGTCCTATACACATACATATTTGTAATATTTCATTTGCATTTAAATTTGTTTGGTTTTTTATGCATGCAGTTCTCATTTGGCTGTGCCCTTGACATGTTTATGATCTAAGCAGCGATAAATACAAATCAAATTTGAATAAAATCCTCTCTATGTGCAAATACTAAGTGTTGTGCAAAATAAAAGCCCATTTAAGGGGATATCTTAGTAGGTGCGAGAAGTCAAGAGCAGACCGATTGTGAGCAGGATAAATACAGGATTAGAAAACGGATGTCAGAGTGACATGTCCAAAGAGGCAAACTTAAAAGCACAGACTTGTACATTTTAAGTGCTGAAAACCGGCAAAAGAAGAAAAACAAAACATAACAGTAAACTTACTCAAAATAAAAAAGGCTTACACTTAAGGTTAACATGAAAACATTTTAACAGAAATTTCTTCTGGCCACCCAAAATGCATTTCGCATGTTTTGTTGAAGCAGAATTAAAATACCACCAAATATTAAACTTGTTTGCTCATCATTTTATTTAAATACACTTTGCAGCGTAAGAAAAAATAACGCAGAAGTCAAATAACGAGAAAAATCCGTTCTGCAATTTACATTTTGCAGGCAACTTATTCAGCATACAAAATTTATGAGCAACTCAAAGCCAAAGCAAAGATGACAAAAAAGTTGCCCCGAGGATAAACCAAAAAAAGAGAGATGACTATAAACCAGTAAAGGACACACACACACAGCACTTGTGACCCGATGCCACAAAGCGATCCAATTTATTATTTTGGCAAAATAAGTGTGGCGATTTATGCGAATGTGTGTGTGTGTGTGTGTGTGTGGTGAAAACTATAATACAAACAACCACACAAAAGGCCATAAAAATAAAGCAACGCGTTAATTGCTATTCCCAATTGACCACAAACAGAAAATTTGAAAACATAAACTGAGGCTCGTGTAAAAGTCTACAGGCTGCCACAGCGAGTGTGTTTGATAGTGTCTGTGTGTGTGTGCGTGTGGGTGTGCACGTGTATGTGTTACTGTCACATAAAGTAGCTAATTACTGTTAGTTATGTTCTTACCCACAAAATGCCGCAATTTATGCGTCTCTGGGTGGTGCGTTGTATGTGGTGTATCCCTGTTTAAGTGTGTGTGTGTGTGTGTGTGTGTGTGAGTGAGTGTGAGTGCTGCGGTTACAACACCATAAAACGTCTGCTGTGTACATACACTTCATGTGTGTATGTGTGTGTGTGTGTGTGTGCGATTCGGTCCTTACGGTTAAGTGCTGTCAAACGAGCATTTTGCATGTGCCTCGCAGCAGCAAAAACAAAATAAAAAAAATTACCAAAAAACCTCAGCGGAAATTTGTCAAAAGTGGTGAGTGCCAAAAACAGACCAGAGACGGTTTTGTGTGCCTTTTCATTAACCCGCTCGGCAATAAATGGCTAAAACTGGCAGCGCTATCAAAATCGTAAGCTGCTCCATAACCTCAAAATGTCGCTGTTGAAACGAATGCCATTAAATTGGCATTTGAAATGAGTGCCCCAAGCCTGGCAAGAATTAGAGACATCAATTACTGAACGGCCCTGGGACAACATTTCGGTAGCTTGCTTACTTCTCTAACAAAGATAACAATATAACAGCCTGAATAGCTGACTGCTTAATTCTCTGACTTGTATAAATATTTGAAATAGATATCTAAAAATATTAGAAGCCTGAAATTGCGAGATTAGAATCTTTGAAGCTGAATACAGTCATGGTTGCAACACTAAGCGTAAAACTATTTAATTAGGCTAATCTATTTGCACTGGCAGCAGCTGGCTGTCGGCCACGCCAGGCAGCACCCATCTAATATTTGTCACAAACAAGCAATGGAAAGCACTTTCACACACACACACACACTCGTACACATAGAATCCTATCTCTTACGGTGTATAAAACTATGCAGTGCATTGCAACACAATAAAAACTTGGCCCAATGCGTGCCACAGCGTTACTCGAGTAACATTAAACACTACTATCGTATTTACACAGCGCCTCTGTCAGCTCGTATTCCGGGGCAGTGCTATCCGAATTAGATTGGGAGCAGTGTCGAAATGGGGTTAGGGTAATGGCTGCCTTGTATTTCGGGCTGTTATTGAATTTGCTGAAAGTGCTTGTTTGCCTGGCGTCTAAGTGGCTTAGCGATTGACTCTCTTTCTGTCCGTGTGTGTGTGTATAAGTGTTGGCAATTGCTCTCATTGTCATGTTTTATTGTCGTTGCATACTTAAAAAGTCTCTATTGCCTGCTAATTGGTGTGCACTTAACAGCCATAGCAACTAAGGAGATTTTCATAGAACCTTGGCATCTTTAAGTGCTTTAAAGGAGCCCTACAACTTATAATATATAATATATAATATATAAAAAGAATTGTTATATGGAACAAGTTACTTAACAATAAAAGAGAAGTCATATTATTCTATATTAATGCTTCTCAGTATCTTTCCAGCATAAGAATATTTTCCCCAAAATCTGAATATGCAATTTATTTATCTCTTATAATTGCCTTTTAAATGTAATAGGTAAGCAAATTAGTTTCCTACACGAGTTAAATACATTTTAGAGGCGTTAAGTCATTTTAATTACCCCACTAATTGTAATTTAATTGGTTTTGGCTCACACTTCTCGTGTCGCTTGTGTTGTTAGCGAAACGCATAAAATTAATGAGGTGTGTTAAATGTGCTAATAATTGATTTAAATGCCAGTGCTCGATAAGTAAATAAAATGTTACTGGATTCTGCACCAAAAAACGAGCAACTAATGCAATTGGCGATGCAAATGCAATGTTGCCACAATTATTGCAACAAACTATTTGATTGGCATTTGACCAGGTATTGCGCATTTGCCAAGCTACATTTTGTGTGGCAAGTGTTGTTGCTGCACTTCGCTCATGATTGCTATTTCATATTTTATTTGATTAGCTGACTCTGGTAGGCCAACTGGTGGTTAGTTGCCAGCGGTCACGTTTGTGGTTAGCCACACGGCATTCTAACCCGGAATACTAAAATACTGAGTGGGGTGTGTATGTGTATGGGCTAATGTGTCTCTTGGTCAAGTGTGTGTGTGTGTTTTTGTATTGACCTGGCCGAATTGCTGACTTTAATTGTTGCCTCTTCATTGTAGTGGTTATTGCCTTTTGCTTAGTGCTAGCCAATTATGCTCATATTTGGATTTGGTTGAATGATTGGCTATATTGGAATAGAAAGAGATGGCAGGAATGTTGAATTGTTCTATTTTCAATGGAAAACTTGTTATATATGTAAATATAGAATTAGTATGCCATTGTAAATATATATGTATATATATACAGACACGGCTTCAACATTCTTTCTTGTTTTAAATTTTAGACTATTTGTTGTACACATTAAATAGAAAAATAAATAAATAAGCACTGATAGGCTTTCAGCTGTCAAACGGTTACCATGTAGTTGTTATTCCGTAACATCTTACTCATAACTTGGAAAACTTATTTTAATTAATGTTTCCATAATAGCCAAGCTCATTATTAATAAATTCTTTCGCCAATCACCACATCGTGGCTTTTACCGGGGCTTTGTATTTTTGCTTTAGTCAAATATGTGTGTAATTAATCATGATGCGGTATGTTTGTTAACTTAGGGTTGGGTTTGAGTTCAATCAATATTTTTGCCAACATTATATGTGAATATGTGTTTGTGCTTATGTGGAGAAGGTTCATAACAAAGCTGCGGCATATCGAGGTAATTAATTAAATTATCCAAATATATAATAGACTGTGTAATCAGATTGCAATACAAAAATATGTATTTTGGTAGGCTATGCAAAAAAATTCAAAATTCTATTATTATATTTTACAGACATTTTACTAATTTAATTAAACATTACTAAATAAATATTTGCAAAATTATAAAATAATTCGAGGTGATTAAATAAGAAGGAATAATTCAAATTATCATATCATTAATAGACAACTAAAAATATAATCAAATTAAACTATTTAATAAAATAAATTGTTACTATTCTATTACTAATAATAGTAAACTTTGATAAAGTTTATGATTTATCTTAAACTAGTTTAAACAACTTTCTGACCTGTGCAGCAAATTAAAAGTTTAATATTTATTAATCGATAATGGCCTTAATTTGCCATACATTTTATAAAATACCATTTCTCACATTTCGCGATTTGCCAGTAGTGTTTCCTTGAAGTCCATAAATAAATCCACGCCAACAGCATTTACAAGACTCACATCTCTCGACTGGCAGAAGATGTGTGCATGTCCGAAGCAATGAAGAGTGCTCATATTTTGTGTCGGCGCTAGTCAAGCTGTGACCGAGTTGGCAAAGTTGGCAAGTAAACGAAGTTAAGAATACAGCCTCCGCCGCTAGTGTCGTTGTTGGGCCACAAAAAGTGCACTGACAAATGTCAAGTGTCAGGCCGCAAATGTCACCAAGTGACAAGTCAAGCAGCAAGCGGGCATCCAGCCAAAAACCTGTCACATGTCGCCACGTGATTTATATGCAGGGATCCGTGTTCCAGCAAGGACTAACAGGAGCACAGGACTAACTGACGCAGCAGCATCGTTGATAGTGGCCATAACGACTGCGGCATTTAACGTTGAGTGAGGAACATTGCTAAGCCGAAAACACGTAAGAATATCAAAGGTATTCTATTGAAAAATACCCTTTTATTCCAATATAACACCATTATCATACACTGTACAGCATGTATATACATATTGAACGGTTTTACTACTTACAAATATTTAAATATCTGTTATAGATTGCTACACACATTTTTTAAATTTATTAATAGTGAAGAAATCATTAAACACTGAATAGATTGATAGGTGTCTATCTCGGCTGATTACCTCTGAAGTCCTCAGAGCATATAAAATAGAAAGTGTGACATTTTTCCAAATAGGACACTGCTCATTTTTCTCATTTTAAAACTACAGGGTAAGTCCACATTTTGTATAGTTATGCCTGAGACCTTTTTTTTTGTAGGTAATGCTGTCGCTGCTGGCTTATGTGGTTGCTAGCGTACGTTAACGATATTACGTATACGTGTAGAGCGAGATAGTTTGAAAGTGCTGCATACACACAGGCTGTGCGTTTTGATGTGCTTTTAATTAGCGCACATTGCTTTTAATGCTCGAACAATAACTGTCAGTTATCTGCTTCGAGCAGCCGTTGCACCAAATTAGCGCTGCTAAATGACAGAAATGTGGAATGCGATTTGCACATGAATCCTATTTATAGATTTCAGACATTTTCTAGCGCAGAGCACATCACAAGTTTTTGTGTCACATGAAAGCAAAATCAATAATAAAAACAAATTATGAAAATATTTGAAATAAGCACTAAAACCAATAAGTTATCGTCGTTCCTGGCCTTGACTCAATGAGAATGTCACTTTCATGGCCAATTCACTTGAAATGTGTATCGTGTTACTCGGAATGCTTTTAGTTGGGCTTATGGACACATTTACAATACGTACTCGACAATGGCAGTGTCAGCACTTAAGTTCGATGACTTGGCCATAGCCAAAGTCATTGGCCAAAGCCAAAACGGCCAAGGACAGCGATAAACTGCATTTGAGGCAAATGAAAAATGGATGTAGCACAAATTTATTGGACAAACTTTTTGCATTTCATTAGCTGTTTGCAGAAATGTTCATTGAATTTATTAGAGTCTACAGTCATTAAACGCTACTTGAATATGCACTTTGAATATTCATTTAACGTTCGTGTTTGAGAAATCGTTGAAGCAACAATTTCCTTTGAAGTTACCAACTAAGTACTTTAAGTAATTAGTTTGAAGTGCTTAAATTTAAAAACATTTCAAAGTGGCAGCCAGATAGCGTAGACATCGTGGTATGGAGTGGAGCTCCCGATCTTATAAGTGAGCATTTAGCTATAGTTAAAAGCAGATTATATGGTAATCAGAGCTCTTACAATGCAATATGAGTATTGTTACTGACCAAGTGTCAGGTAGATAAAGCATCTAAGCTTGGAAATGTTCAACGCTTGGCAGCCTCTCAGAGATACAATTTATATGTTAAACAATAAAATTGCATTAGGAATTCCCATAAAATGAAATGCAACGGCAACGGCAACGGCGTAAACTCTAAATTTCAACGTTGACCGCATCGAATTGTCGGAGCACTACGGAAAGAAGCGCAATCCCCGCTACTCGAGCACGGCGTATCTGTCGTCTTTCTGTGCCCTCCCCAGTTTCGCTTCCTCACCCCCAGTTTCGTGCCACCAAGCGCATTTGTATTCATTAAGGAATTTCCGCAAGTTTTTCAAGTTTTTTTTTCCTGTTGCCTGTCGCGCCTCCTCTTCTGCTCTTCTGCTCTTCTGCTCTTCTTCTCTTCTGTATCTTGGTGTCGTCTCTGGACGGCTGGTTAAGCAATTTGCCTCTTGCACTTTTGCTTAACATTTGTTGCTTTGCGCCTGGCCTTTGCTTTGGTTCCGTTTCCAACGCCCTCCCTCCCGAAAACTCGGCCCCGTCAGCAGGCATGGTTGATTAAAATGTCAAATGCCGTGCATATTTTAAATGCCGTCGCGTACCAGCGAGCATAAAGCACAGAATATAAAGACAAGGCCCAAAGAAATAAAAATTGTGTAAAATGACCAAAAGCAAACGTGGAAACGGGACAATTAAGACAAACAAAAGCAACAAAAAAAAAAGAGAGAAGTAATAAATGCTGCACGGGGCTGGTGGGATGCGGCATTCCCAGCATGTGTGCCTAGCCGCATTGGTGGCAATATAAATAAAATATCATACATTTTTGCTGAATGTTACTGAATTTTATTTTGAGGTTTTCATTCAAATATTCATGCGACCAATTTGCACTTGAATCAATATTGTTACTGTGTGCGTTTTTTTTGTTAAGAATTTTGGTTCTTTTTTTTCTTTTTTTGATAATTTATGCAGGACAACAAAAAAGGATTTAATTAATTGCAAACCACACAACGTTGAGGCTGACGACATTGAGGGCTCGCGGTAGCGTCCCCCGGGACATGTCTACAGAAACCAAACAAAAGTGCCGCTGACAGCACTCAAAAACACACACACTCACACAGCCTGTCATCGGTTTCATCAACAGCATTATGTTGCGCCTCCCCCCCACCACTCGCTCACTGTTCGTGTAGTCAAACAAATATTTACTTGGAGTTTATTTCTTTGTTTTACGAGCGCTGCAAATTCTAAAAATGGATTTGATTTGATTATTTTGTAATTTTCATTTATTCCCGCTTTAAACAGAGTTTTAACAAAAAATTCGCAAACTTTTAATTACAGCAGTCTATTTTGTTTGCCCTTATTGTTTGTAGAACTTTTAACTTGAGCATTTGCAATTGCATACAATTAGTTGAGCATTGTTTTTTTCTTACTCAAGAGCATCGTATCGGGCTAACGAATTTCAATGGCAGCGCGTAACTTTAGCACTAAAATTCTCTGGATTTCAATAAAAATTCTTTAACATTCGATTTCAGCTCTTTCACCAGCCGGGAAAATCAGCAAACAGAAGGGAAAAGCCAAAAGCAACTATGCTGCCGAACCAAAGAGTTAAACAATGCAGTAGAAAACTGCAGCGGGCAAAGTAGTCCTTTGCTGTTGCGATTCGCAACTGTCAACATAATTGCGGCAACTTGATTCATTAATGATCTACAACAAGTTAAAAGTTAACTGTCGGAGTAGACGAATTAAAGTCATATTTATTTCTAGCCAACATCACAGTTCTTCAGCTGGTTAAACCTCCAAATATCGTTCGTTATTGTAAGTAATCTGAAAAATCAACTTCAAGTTAATTAAAATATCCCCCAGCTATGTGTAAGTGTGTCTAATTCAAAATCAAGAAGTGCGATCTAAGAAAACCAACTCTGTATCTTACCATTTAATGTTTAAGTTTTGTTGAAACATTAAAGAAAATTGGATATCTAACAATAAATTACTATTAAAATTCTCAACTGCTTTTCGAAAAGTTTCGGCATCATCTGGCTTAAATTGCATACCTGAAAAGATATAGAAAATTACATGAAAATTAGTAACAGCACAAGTTGAGAGCATAATATAATTAACGTAAATATTTTTGCTGCGTATAAAAGTAAAACTAAAAAACAAACTGAAATTAAACTAAAAACTTTTACCAACGACTTTGGCCAAAGAGACATTGAAATATGGCATCCAATGGGAAAGTTTTCTTATCAAGTGTAAACCGTTGCCAAGGCGAGAAAACAAATTGTTGTTGGCATTTGCCGCCCGAAGCTGAGCAGCGAATGGAGTTGCAGATAAACCAAGCAATGTGGCAACCCAGGACGACAAATACTAATTTCACGAGAATACAAAAAAAAAAAACTTGTCCAAAAACTTTGGGCTTCGAAAAAAGAAAGGAGCAGTAGCCGCAAAAAGAAACAGCCAAAGCGAAAGTTTAAATTACTCAAGCGGAAAATCAAGGCGCTGACTTTGGCCTGTGGGCGTTCGGTTGATATATTAAGTTGTTGCGTATCGCTCAAATTAATTGCCCACCGAAATAATTACGAAGCACAATGAAAATTAAGCCACAACAACAAGAGCATCAGCCGTGGCAAATATCCAGTTGAAGATTAGCTTTGTCGCACTCATAACTCATACGCCACGACGACAGGCAAAAGTTTGTGCTTTTAGCCAATTTAATGCAAGAATGCGTCACGAAACATTTTTTTATGTGCAACAAGCAAAAAGGAAAAGCGTCTGAAACAATTTGAATAAAAAGCAAGAACATTTCGACGCCAGTGCTGTCGGGGTTTGTTGTTATATATTAACCTTGAATTGCCCACGAATTCAAAATTTCCGCTTCGCCGAATTTTTTCTAGCTTGAAGAACCCCAAATATTGATTTTATGGTTTTTGCAATACATGCTGATGATTATTTTTGCGATCATTTTCAAGTCAAGTTGACAATTGGTGATTTTAGCCAAACATAATTAATTTGCAAAAAAAAAAAAAGTGAACATTTCCAAATAATAAAAAAAATATCGAAACTTATCGCAGTTGGAATAAATTATCATACAAAATGTTCTTGTTGTGGGTAGTCAAAATTGTTGTACGCAAAAGCAGCGAATAAGCGCGAAAAGGCGGCCTTGGGAACTATGGGGTTAATAATAATATTCCAACCTACTACTTAGAAGTCAAATTATGAGACTTTAACTTTAAAATTACTTAAGATATACAGCTTTGCATAAAATAAAATATTTTAATTATATTTTCTCAATCGACAAAACTTTACTTTCATATTAATCATCATCATCATCATCAAACGTAGCAATTAAAAACAATCATAAATACTTCTGCTAATATGCCACATTTGTACAGTAACAGTGTATAGGAAAAAGGTAAAGCGTGCTAGATCATAAATCACTTAGAATATATGCGAACGCTGCTGTTGCATGTGACGGAAACACGTCAGCATGTTATGCACCGGAAGCAGATATACGTCAAGAGCTGTGGAGCAGCTGCCAAGGCAACTAGTTGGCCAACTCGCGCAACTGAAGAAGGCAACTACTGTGTACGTGTGCATATGTTTGTGTGTGTGTGTGTGTGCTGCATGTAATGAGGCACTGATTGGTACATGAGAAATTGACTCGTGGCGCTCTCGTTAGGTTGCAAGTTTTTTATACTGATTATTTTGAGGGAGACTAAGTAAATCAAACAAGTTGACACTTTGCAGGCCACTTGGACTACATTTTGGCTGCATGCAACATGTAGCATACGCTCATAACTTTTGCCACTTTATGGGGCACTAGAGTCAAGAACTTAACCTGCTTCCCGTTGCAACTGCCATTACACCATGCCACTTCGCCTTCTTGCCGCTGCTTAACCCATTACAATGTGCGACATTTCTCATACCACCCCTTAACCCATCAGCACCCCCCCCCCCTCCCACCTTATGCCCATCTGCCGTTTAAGAATTTGCTGAATTTTTCAAGAGGCAAGCGTTTTAGTTTCTGCTTGTCTGCTCTGCTGTTCTTGCACTTTGCATAACTTTGTTGCATACTTTAGTGCGATGTGTACACTCTTCTACCCCGTTTATCCCACTTCCTCGCACTCAGCCACATTATGCATTATAAATGCATATATATTGTGCCTGGCGTTTACATAATGCTGCCATAACTTGAACAACGTTGAGATGGAAAATAGAAAAATAATATAAATAAAATGTCTTTAAAATAATCAACTTTTCAATCATTTTTTAGGAAACTTTTGTTAAGTAGTTTTTGTTTGCGTTCGAGTATTTTGCTGCAGGCTATGCAAATCCCTATTGTGCTCTTTAACTCAAAAGCTTTTTTATATATTTATGGAAAATTGTATAACTTTTTATTATTAACAATATTACGAATGGGACCAAGTGCTACAAACTATGCGTAAGATACTTTTTAAACTGTTTCTATGATTCCAACTTTTCCATGATTTCAATAAAACACAATCATGAAATATCCATTTATATCTTGATATTTAAGTATGCTTACAGAAGTGGAAGAATATGTATACTTCTAATTGTACCTTCATATCTGTTTATATTCTCGACATTTACGTTTACACCAGCACTTGTATCTATCTACATAGATATATTTAATTTACTTTCGGCTTACTCCATCAAAGAGCTGAAAATGTGAAAATAACTTGCCCAAATTGATCGCACCTTAAGAGCGCACACTTTATGACAATAATATAATAAAAGCACGTAGCTCTAAAGCATCTAACACAATTAACAATTACTGGACACCCTTGCGTCAGGTGCAGGCCGACTGACGGCCAAAGTAGCCGCCTAATAGCAGTCAAGATGAGGCATAAAAACAGCTCATACTCGAAAACAAAAAGAAAAATGTTCTTGTCTGAGGAAACTTTTAAAGGTATTATATATATACAAAAAAAGAGAGAAATAAATTGGGAAATTTGCCAAGAAACTTACGTTTGACAGGCATGCACAAAGCTAGGAAATTAAATTTTCATCAAGTTGTGTAATCTGACAGTTAATAAATATCTCTCATAAATGATTGAAATTAAAATCAATATTTGTTGCTTGCGTACACGCAACTTGGGAAATTGCGGAAAATGCAATTTCATGCATCGATTGATTGCCTAAGCTGCAAACAACAAAAGAAAAAAACATTGCATACTTTTGTAAACCAAGTATTTAAGCCCGCTGACGCGACCGCCCGCATCCATATAAGTTGATAAGCCACCGAAACCTAGACCCAGCCAGCATTTGCTGTTTGCACTAATTGTTGAGTTTAGTTTAGTTCAGGTTGGCGTCGACTACATTTGACAGGTAGCTCAATCTAGGTCGCCAATTGGATTTCCAAGCAATTAAAAGCGGATTAAGGCTGCTGCGCTTTGCGTAACTTGCATTTTTTTTCCTTTTACACTTTCCCAACGCGTAATCTGATTGTGTTGCATCGGTAGTTGGCTGGACTTAAGGAAGAGCGGATTTGTTTACGAGTATTACTTAACTCACTTGTCTCACTTGTTACACCATTTTATACGCATTAACTGGGGTAATTGTAGTAGCTTTGTAGGGCTTATAGCGCAGCTAGTTGATTATTAAAAGAAGAAGAAAATAATGCTGGCTCTATGGCTCTGTTGCCTTGGCTAAGAAAATTCTTAGTCCCCTTCAGTGTGCTTTCATTTCAATGCCATTGAGAATTTAATAATTAGATTCCGTTGCATTAATATATGTTTTTTTTAGAACACTAAATGGAAATTGGACACTAAATTTAAAAAAATCATAAATGATGATTAAATTATATTAAATATTAAAATCACATTAACGAATAACACATGTTATACAAAGCATTACTCAAATCAACTTCCTCAATCAAATCAAAAGACAGAACATTTTACGCACGAACCGTAAGTTGCATCAATTATAGAACATATGCTTGTGCAACGAGATGTGCAACGCGAGATGACATAGGTCAGACCTTAGTCAGTTGTCATTAAAACCTTAAGCGACGTGACTTGAACAATTTGCTAACATGTGGGCCAAAAGCGCATAATCGCATGTAAAACATAGCTATAAGAACACACTGAGAATGAGGCGTGAGTATATATATATATATTTATTTATATATATATATGTATGTGTGCGTGTGTGTGTGCCACAAGTGTAATTAATTAGAAAATACGTGTTTGCAATGCAGACGCACAGACACAGCTACATTTATACAAAACAGTGAACCGGCTAAACTATGCGTCAACTAACATTCGCACTTCAGAGAGCAAATCCTTAGAGAACCGCCAAGTAGTTCCCAGACGCTGTCTCAAGTGCGACAAGCTGTGTGTGAGTGGGTGTGTGAATGAGTGTGTTTGTGTGCCTGTGTGCGACTTTCAATGCTGATGTTGCAAGGCTGCTGCCACGCCCACTGCACATTGACTTTTCCACTTCTAGCTAAAACAAAAAAAAAAACAAATAAAATGTGTTAAATAACCAGTTTAAGTCAAGTAGGAAAAAATCCTTGAAGCCGCCGGACTTATAAATGACTGCTTCTTAGTTATGATACACGCCCTTGCACTCTCTCTCTATCTCTCTCTCTCTCTCTCTCTCTATCTCTCTCTCTCTCTCTCTCTCACAACCACACACTTACATTCATCTCTCTCGCCCCCTTTTTCTGCTATGACTCAAGATAAATGTCATAAGACATTCGAAATATGCTGGTAATTATTTTGTTGAATGTCTCCGAAGTTTTGTCGAGCGCCAAAATTTATTATATGGCTTCCGGCTGTCTGGACAGTTATTAATGTGCAGGTTAGTTGGCAACGCGAGGACGTTTAATATAAATGACTTTAATTCCCTGGTAGTTCAAAGCGGGCACACCCCCATATAAAAGGCTAAAGCAAATGCCACCACAATAAAAAGCTCTTAAATTGACATAAGTGATGTGCAACAATTTGAATAAATTTCTGCCCTAAAAGAAGTCAAATTTAAATTAAATTGCTGGAGAAATGCTAATGCTAAATTTGATATTTTCTAATCATTTAAACTTTAAACTTTCAATTTTACTTATTGTATATTTAACATATGTATAGAGTTTCATACATTTCTAAAAGCATTTCTTTGCCACTTGGGTAAGCAAAGGAATATGCCCATTAGTACAACAATTTGTATTCACTTCAAACTGAAAAACTTATTTAATATCACTGAAACATGTGTGGGCAGTTGTCAGTTATTTCTTTTACATTATTATTTTTAGCTTTGTTATATGTTATGCAAATCTTTAAATCGCTGTCATTTGCTGTTCGCACAAAAAGTATGCAATAATTCGTGAAAGTCAGCAGAAACTTTGACTTGTCCAATAGTCCCCAAAAAAAACTTTTTCTAGTTCGCACAAACTTTGAAAGCGCAAAATATATCTAACATGCCGCGCTCTTGCATTCTCTTACTTCCCTACTGGCCAATTCTCGCTGGCCCTATCTCTCTCCATTTAGCTGTTTTTCGACACTGCCTGTGGCAGACGCAAGCTTGCTGGCCATTTTTTCTTCAGCCTGTTCCCACAAAATACATTGCCAAAAAAAAAAATAGAAGTTAGCAATTTTTGCTCAAAGCATTTGCACATGATTTTACACGTTATGTATACCCTGTACATATTGATTATATGAGTAATATAAGGTTGACTAGAAGATACATGGATAATTAGGAAAATATAGTTAATTTGTTATGGTTATGATGACCATATGCTCTTATCTTCCAGATGTACTCAAGCCTCATAGCCCTTCACTTAAACATATTTTATATTATTGTTATATTAACTTAACGGTCTATTGCCTATCACTCACTTATTACCAATCGGAGGCTAATTTAGAAATTAGTTGGGAGTTCATTTCTGGTCAACTACTTTACTCAACTACCCTTTTTTGTGATTCATTCGTGTAGTGTTTTGCAATATTTGTCTGCTGTTGTTGTTATTTTGAACTTTTGTACAGCTGTCAGCCACCAGCCACCTTTTGTGTGTGTGACTGTTTGTTATTATTTTTTGGCTCAAAGTACGTTTGATATATGAAATTAATATTGTTGTATTTCAGCTTATCGTTTGCAAATAACTGCTTTATATTCCAATCTGCAGGAAAAAAATAATTAAAATATTTTATGCGTTATTCTGTACCGATTATATAAATTTAAATGATTATTTTAAGCTCTTTTTAACAAGTGCAATTGAAAAGCAAAAATAAACATTTAACTCATCGAAATTGTTCAATAAATCAACACTCGTCTATGCGTAATTTGTTTTGGTTTTCCACGAAAAGCGCAAAAGTTGTTGCCACTTATCCCCTTTTGAAAAATGTGTTGAGTTGAAAAGTTGTTTAATTAATTTGATTGAAAATGATGGGCAATTAACATAAAAGTTGTTTCGGACTCGCTGCTTTGTTGTGTTATCACAAAGTGTTTTATTGCCGCTTTAGGGTTTATTAGAATGGACAAGCTGACGATTATTATTTTGATGACACAACATTATGTCAGTCACAATTGGGCTCTCAGAAACCTCTCAAGATGCCAACAGCTAACACAGCTAAGAATGATGCTTTCAACAATGGAAACTGCTTTGGATAAGTATTATTCAAATTTCACCTGTCTTAGTTCGTTAACGATGTAGCTTAACATTACCTGCTGTTAGAGCCAATCTGATTACGTTAGGCTTGTACACTAAAATAACGTGACATTAAATAAAAATGTGTCAATCGGTAAATATTCCGAATTTAACCAACACTCATTCATTCTTAGTAACTGAATAATGTATTGTGTATTGCTGACAATAAACAGTTTTGTAATATAAAAGTTTAAGGTATGAAATTTAAAACACAATATTGTTGCATTTCTTAGACATATCCGTATATGCAAGTAGCACAAAAACCCTTTTCAATATGGACTTTAGTTAATATTCGTGTAACACGTTGCAGATGTCACTAGGGCGAAACTTGCAGACTAAGTGAAAAAGGGAAAGGAACAAATGAGAATGAGGTAGTTGAGTGAGTTCGACTACGATATACCCCAAAGCTGTTGAGCATATTCTATATTCTCACGAAATGTATGGTGCAGTTATCAACAAAATGAAATAAACTTAAACTGCGCGAAGCAGACGAGAACTTATATTCTAAATTTAAATTCTCTTATTGTTATTTCTGATATCCGCGGACAATCGACTCGGCTTTTGAGCCTGATCCAGAATACATTTACTTTAAGGTGTCGGAGATGCTTCCTTCTTCCATTATACCCTTTTCCCCAATTTTAAATGGGTTCGAATATAGAAAACAATAGAAAAAATTTCCAACATACTTGCTAAGTACGAGACGTGCGAGCATTTCACATTGTTATCGACAAGTCGAAGCTTCTCACATCCTGGACACTGTGGCTGTGTTGTGCTGTCAAATCCCTCGACATTTGCTACAAAGCGATGTGCTCTGCTGTGTGTCTCTGATTGGGGCAGTTTTAGTCGTGGGTGGCGTACAAAGAGTAAAGGTCTCTCAAATAGGATGGCGCGTGTGCCCATAAATGCGTCATTGACTCATTAGTAAATGAACTGTAAATGGATTTGAAAGCCTGTCAAAAGATATGAACCCTTGCTACACACATACAAACACATACAGACTGTTTGGCAGCTGAATGGCAGCCAACTTTCCACTGCGATATCATACACCCATTCAATTATCCAAGAAGAAAATTCAATGAATTTTGAGCTTTGCATTTGAAAATTAATCTCTTGAAATGATGGTCTGGAATTACTCAAATGTGAGAGATTGCTAAAAAGGAATGTCAGCGAGCGACAGGATGTTATTCAGTGATTTGCAGGATGTTGGTTTTCAGAAAACACAATTAATCAGAATGCTTATTCATATTACATTGTAAATGGTAAATATCTTGACAGATCTATGAAATTTACAATTTAATGACGTGTGAATTTATTTAATGAAAAATATCATCTCATTAATAATGTCATGAATTTCTGGTATTTTAATGATTTCAAAGTTTAACAACATTTTCCCAATTCTGATTTAATGTTGTAAATGCCAAACATTTCATTAGCCATGAACTAATTATATATGGAATTTACAATCGCTGCTGGCGGGTTAACAATCCTTCACACTCATGCCCAAGAACATTTTTGAACAAACATAACTCGGATACGTTTCGTGCCAGCACTGAAATTAAATACATTACTATTATATGACATGCAGCACACAATAGCTGAGTAAGCAAGCAACCCACCCATCAAACACTTAGCGTACATGCCACCAGACCACCCCGTCCTGTCAAGTCTTGCCACGCCACGTCCTACTCTTGAGTACTTGACAAATTTACGTCATTGAAACTCGGAAATCGCACACATAAACTATTATTAATGTTAATCACAGTAATCGTATTAAGAGCAAAACTGACCCCGCTGCCCAATTACGCACGATTGTAGGCGTGGCCGGGGTTCTTTTGCAAGAGTATGTAGTTAGCTGTTAGGTAAGTGGATACAATGTGTATTAATTAACAGAGCACACACACATACGCACACACAAAACCACGAGCGCACAACTACACCAAGTAAAATCAATTAAACCAACAGGATTTGCTTTAATCGAACATGGCACACAACTAAATAATATTCCGAAAAAAAATAAGATTAGTTACAAATAAAAAAGGTTATTCCATAATTAAATATATATTGTCTTTTATTATCCTTCTTATGTAACTTGGCTATCGGCAGGTATTGCTTTCAGTATGCTGTAGAAATATATTCACAGTCGTGCTGCAATTTATGCAAAACTTTCATTACAAGAATTCGAATTTTAGTCACACTGTCAACTATATTTTTATTTAATCACCGACATATCCGTTCTTTTGGAACTATGACTGATTTAAATGGGAAACATCACACAACCTGAATGCAATAAGGTCTGTTAACAAACACTCCCTTATCTCCAACGAACCTATGCATACATGGATACCCACTTATTTAATTACCTTTAATGGCAAAAATTGACTGTGAACTTCGTGTGGCCCCACACAATTTCGTGGCAGGAATTGCACAAATGGGTGGTGGTTGGCAGAAGGTCGCCATTAAACAATCAAAATACATTGCAAACAACGTATCTTTTTTTTTTTTTTTGCCTGGCATTTTAGATAAGGAGCGAGAAAATAAAAGAGCGCCATAAAACGTGGCTTATTTTAAGTGCAGTACGTTGTCGTGGTCTGGTTTTTTTTTTTTGGGTCTGTTCCAAAGCACGAAACCTAACCTGATGCCATGTGCCGTTATTAATGCGGTGTGTGTGTGTGTGTATGTGCAAGAGTGTGTGTGTCTCGCTGACTATGTGTTTGGCCATTGGCGGGCTTCATATTTGCCGCCACGTGTTGAACATGGAATTTAATTTCTTTGGTAATTAATTGCAATCGTGTTGGCATTAGATTTAATGTTCTAATTGTGCAAATTAGTTGGGTGTGTACGGGAATATATATATATATATATATGTGTATCTGTGTGTATTGTGTGTGTGGGGGCATTTCTATAAAATTGTTTAAGTTGGACTTAGCGTTTTGTTTGACAAGTCAACGATAATAAAATTGAATGCATTGCCCGCTCAATTGATTTTATGATTTGCCTAATTGCCACAGGAGTATGTTGCCGTGGTTGTGTTTTCGTGTGTGTGTGTGTGTGTGTGTTTAATGGGGTGTGTCTGTGTGTTCCTTGTCATCAATTCATTGTGTTAATGATGGGCATATCAAATTGGTTGGGGAAATTCGATTAATTAAGTGTCCCGTTAAGCTGTCATTTAATTAAAATGAATTCACAGGAATAAGCTACCTACAAACAAATTTAATTGATTGCCAAAATGACTCTGGACAAAAAAATAATAATACGGAGTACAATTAACTTCATATATATAATCAATTAAAATAATCATCAAACCGTATTATTTGTAACAGTGAAAGTTTCGGGTCTCTGAAAGTATATTTTATAAGCTCTCTCGATGCTTATGCCACTCACGTACCAGCAAATTGTTTGAACGTAAAGCAAAAGGAATACAAGGAAAAGACCACTTCAATTTTTACAAACACTTGAGCTTACCTGCAACGAGAACGAAATAGAGATAAAAGAACTTTGTTAAAAAAAACTTTTTGTTTGTACAAGCAAAAAATATGATACTTAAAAAGTAAAATGGGAGGAAAAAACAAAACAGAAACTGCCAACAGACCAACTGTACTGTCCTGGGAGACAAGTGAAATGGGAACCCCACAAAAGCCCATTAAAAAACACAAGAGGATAAAACAGGGCGCACGACCCTCAAAATCCGGTCGCAGCACGGCATTCGATATTTGTGTAGGCGCTAAACCGCTTGGCACGTTTATAGCACACACAAACACAAGGAGGCGCCACTCATTATGTTGCCGCAAAGTAAATTTACGTATTAGACGTTAAAGGTCCCCGGATAAAATTAAAATGTAATTTTTGAAACTGTCAAATGAAAAATACGACGTCAAAAATTTGTATAAAAGATTAAGTGTCGAACAAAGCACGGCTTGAACGTTGTCACTTTTAGTTCGAGCCATATGACAAGTCAATGCATTTGATTGAATATTTTAAATATTACTAAGGTATAATAGTTTTGTCACCAATGCCGAAACGATGAAACTGATGTGATAAAACTTGTCAGATTCATTTTTATGTTAGTAGCAGCAATCGCTAGTTGTTGTAGTTCTTATTTATTTACTTTAAACTTATTTAATTAAAACTTAAACAGTTTTAATCTATGGCATTTTAAATGTGAATATTTTCTCTTTTCTTTTTATATTAAATGTTATTGTATTTTGGACTGGCTGGACACAAAATTAGCTACCTCGGAAAGCGCTTATAAACGTGGCTGGGAAAGGTGGAAAATGTGTAGAAGTGGCAACGAGAGCAGCTACTTTATGTATCCTGACTGTGCCATGTTGGTTGACCGCAAATTAAATTAAATGAAAAGCGAAACGTAAAATGTAACAAAAATAACGAGTTGTATACTTAACAGCAACAATAACAACAACGCCAACAAGAGAGACAAGTGGAACAACAGGATCAAGCGGAAAAAACCACAGGACCCAACCCAAATGCCTGGCATTACGGAAACAGAGCGACAACAGTCGAGTTCCTAAAGTGGAGCAGGCCAGGCGACCCGAGTCGAGTATTAAAACAATGACCAAAAGACACAGAGAGAACTGGTTGATGAAAACAAGTTGGCAAGTCTGCCACCCTTGAGCTTAACAGGATAATTACGTAGCTGTAGCTACGTAAGCCGCTCTTACGTCGAACAGACTCTCATTAGACCTATACCAGGTAGCCCTTTTTGGGTCCAAACTTTCTAATGCACGATTAGCAATTAGTTTTATATTCAATGTTGTTTATTTTGAGTGCCCAGCCAGCTGACCCGGCCAACCACTTTTCCAAGTACTTATAAACTTAAGGTAAGAAACTTTTTTCTTTTCACTTTTGGGTATTTTCTTTTCTTTTATTTTTTTTTTCAAGTCTGGACCGTTCGTTGTTTTTATCTAATGTCCTGAAAGTTTTGTGCGCCAAGGCATGAAAAGGGTTTACGCAACATTTTTTTTTGTTTAAGTTCCTAAAAGGCATGCACGAAAACCAGACACCATTTTATGCTTATAATACATTTCATAAAAAGTATAGAATTTGAAATTTAAGGGTTGAACTTTTGAGAACTAATGACCTCATTAAACTAATTACAATTAGCAGCCATATGAACAATAAAAGATAGAAGATGGACAGAATTTTACGGTTAAATAATTTGTCAACTTTCTACAGAACTTCGCATAATTTATAATTGGGTTATTTTTGCCTCCAATTGAAGCATTATAAATTTGTATGAATTTCATTTCGCAGGCAAGACTATCAATATTGTAACTTTTCTACAACATTTTTTTATTTAAATTAAATTTTTCTTAATTTTGTTCAGAAAAAATAAAACGTGAAAGCTTTCTTAAATGTCAAAAAAAAAGTGTAATTTAAAAAAAATTATTTGAAATATTTATAACGAAAGCTCAAATAAAATGGGGACAAGCCTATAATTTATCTAGCAACAGTGATGCCTAAAAAAAAAAAAAAACATAATTGTCGTTGGCAGTGTGCCGCTGTTATATAATAAATGTACAAATATTTAATGCTTCAAACAAACAAAAAACAATACACTCTCACTCACACACACCCATCAGCTGCCAAAAACAATGACAGACAAAAACTAAACACTGGAATAATTTATGCTGGCGCCAAATCTGCGTCTCCATCTGTGTTTGTCGCAGCTTCGTTTCGTTTTGCGGGGGGAATTCATTAAAATCAAATAACAAGCGGCTAGAAAATGTGACAACATCAGCCAACACAACAGCAACAACGCGCCATAATCAGCCAATTGTGAAAAATGTGTTAAGCATATGCAAAAAAAAAGAGAAATAATTCAAACAAAATAAATAATACAAAAAGATACTAACAATAAAAATGTCACAAAATCTCTGTCTGATGTTTTCAATCACAACAAAGCACAAACACCGAGACTAAAATCTGCCTCAGATTGTTGGGACAATGCCATTTATATTATTGCCATGATTTATTATATATTTTTGTGATGTTGTATTCAAACTTTTCTTGATGACAGTGCGAAACTGTTTGCAGCGCTAATAACTAAAACTGAATGCAAATAATAATTTATCCCACGATATATGCATTGATATCGCCCCGTCCATCCAGCCATATGTGTGAAATGATAAAAAGAATTACGTGTAGGGTTAAACCAGGCGGTTTATCGTGTGGTCGGATCGGATCGTATCGGTTTTGCCTTTTCAGTTTGTCGGGCTCCTAATAAATCATTTCATTTATGGCATCCACATACTCACACACAGTCGCTGAATTATTATTGGCGACAATGTGGCAGCATTTTTGCCGCCACTGCCACTGCTGCCACAACCAACGACGACTCTGCGCCTGAGCCAACAAATGCAAAACGAACAAAATAAATAATAAAAATGTGGGAATATATGATCATGGAATTGCAACATCTGCCTCGTTGGTTAGCTTGATAAGAGTGTGCAAATAGCTCTGGATTTATTTCAAAATTGGAATCACTTTTACCAAATCAATACCAAATGTTTATTTATTAAATAATAGTTTGATTCATACTCGCAGAAATCGGTAGCTATGCATTATATATAGGGAAATATCTTTTCCTATTAGTTGTCGTACTTTTATTTGTTGTTCACAGTAATTGAACGCTCATATTTATTTTCAAATTTCCTCCTCTCACTGATAATTAAAACCATTTATATAGATTGAGCGATTGCAATAAATTCTAGTTTGAGTTGGTTGAATATGCGACTTTGCAATAAATATCAACTACATTATTTATGACTACATAATTAACTCGGTCGCCTATCAAGTTGTGGAAAGAAATACAGCAATTACAAAAGCGGCAATTAGCAGCCATAACTGCTGCAACAACATCACGTGCTCTGTGCGCTCTGTTTGTCGAGCAATTAAAATATGGCAAGAAATTGCAACTTTTATTTTGCCCACTAAAAGGCAAAAGCCAACACATATGCATGCACAAAAACGGAATCTACTTGTTACATATGAATGTATGCATAGATATACATATGTATATGTGGGCCCTGGTCATTATTACAATTTCAGCACTTGCTCTCAACTTTGCACCACAAATAATCCCCATCAACATAATGCGAAAAAAGGAGGTGACCCCTGAAAGCACATACTAAAAAAAAAGCAAGTCAGAATGTTATAGTCGAATGAGATCGACTACGGAATACCCTGAAACCAGCTATTAAATATAACAAAACATACATTAAATATTTATCTTTAAAGGGATTAATATGAGAATGCATTTCAGAGTTTAAGTTAAGTGTTTCTTAACCGATCTTGATCAAATTTGTCCAGTTGATCGATAGTATGGCGAAATTGAAATTGAAATCTACAACAGAACGAAGGTCATGGTGAGATCGTCTTGGCTGTTGTTCCTGAACAGGAATATATTTTGCTGAAATATCTGAAATGATTGCTTCAGCCGATCACATTACATTACTCTTGCACAACTGCACTATACCCCTTTTGCCCATTTTCAATGGGTTTGGGATGTACAAATTTACCGAAAAAAGTAAGAACTGAATAAACTAAACCAAAATTCATGCAAATGTATGCATGTGTGTCTTCGAAAGAGCGCGTTTCTGTGCGTGTGTGTGAGTGTGTGTGTGTGTGTGCTGGCAAGGCGTTAACAACAAACCACATTTTCTGTAATGGGCTTTGGTTGGGGCTAAAGTAAAGTATATTCGGGTACATGCGACGTATGTGTAATATTGTGTTGACTTTGCTAGCAAGCACCCACATGCCTCCATCTTCCTTTTTGCTTGTTTTTTTGTTTTTTTTTTTGGTTTTGTTTTACCGAGCACTGGCATGCAAGTGAATATGTGCATTGTTTGTTCACACACACATACGCTTATATGGTGACCTACATGTCAGCACATGTACGCACTCCGTCTAGTTGGCAGGCTTGATTTTCATTTGAGCCTCAATTTCTTTTTACAGCCCAAAACGAACAATTTCTTTTTCAGTTCAACAATATGGAGGTCATGGCTTCCGGTTATTACATTCGTATATATTATTTTCATTCGTTTTCCACTAGTGTTTTCTTTTAAATTTTGTGCGCAAAAAAAATGATGCGAACGCTGTGCAACGACTCAGCGCGTATTTAGTTAATGGAAATTATTCAAAAATATGAAACATTGTGGTACAACAAGCACTGTAGAACGGCAGGGCGGCAGAAAAATGCACTGGCTTGGAAAAAAAAAACAGTTTCATGTACGCCTTTCGGCTATGCACAAATAACACAATAATAATAAAAGAAAAACATTGAATTTCAGAAGCAAAAATATTTGCGTTCTTTTTGGCAGTGCAAACTGCGAAATAAGAAATGTATATACTAAATGAATTTAAACGTATTTTCTGGCACATTGTACGTAAACTTAGTTGAGTTGCACATACTTAAAAAAAAAAAAACAAAAACCATTCAAATAAAATTTTAAAATATAAAAATTGAATTTCTTCTTCAATATATTTATTTGACTTCAAATATTTGCTTCTGTGCGATTATTTTAAAGGTGATGAATTTTGAGTGCTAGTTAAGTTTGTTAGCAGCAGACTCTGCTAACCGGTGCAGCCTCACAGCGCTGACACTTAACAAGTTTCAGGCTAGGCAGCTCTTTATTTATAGCGGTCGTAGCGAGTTTTATATGCGTTGTGTGGATATTGTATAAAATTAAATTCACAAAGTAATCAAAACATTTTTGAGCTTAATGCAGCTATAAAGCAATCTTAGCAGCTAACCCAATTGTCGCTCATGAGAGCCGCTTAATTCAGTTGTGTTTAAAACTCGAAAATGTTGCAATTTTAACACCTCACCTTTCTTATCAACGTCACGTGGCAGGTAATACAATTAACCCATACGGTGCCATAATTTGCCAGGACACGACCCTTGGCTGATGCTGATAAGGTTGCTACGGAGCCTTAACCTTTTGCCAGCCTCTGACTGAGCATTAAACTAATTTTCTACGACTGCACATTAAACAGCACTTGTGGATGGGGTAGTAAACCACCACTCCCAAGCGCCCTTGTTGAGGTGATTGCGTCAGAGCAAAGGCAATTATGTATGTAGTTGTACATGAAGGAGTGGGTATATGTATGAATATGCCAAAATGGGGGGCGAATGTAATCCCCAACTGACGCCAAACTCAATCTTTGTGTTGCTCTTTATTAGAAATTCGACACATAAGCATCGCAAGTTATGCAACAGCCCTATCAATATTCATAACTTTATTAAGGCCAAATGTGTAAGAAGCCCGCGGCTAAATATGGCCCAAAAGATTAATGCTTTAACTTGTGGCGGCCGAGTTAAAGTTTCGAATCGAAACTTCTCTAGAATATTGATAAGAAAATTGAGACAGAGCTCAGCACACATTACGCACATTTAATCACCACTTGTAATGGGCCCAGTGGGATAGGGGCGGAGCGGAGGGAGAATATAAGGGTGTTGTTAATTTAACGCGCCGCTTCAACTTCAATCTGCGGCAGCATCGGGCAGCACATGAAACATTGAATCAGCATAAAATCCACATTATGAAAAGCCAGGCCAAAGTACTACGTACAATTTTATTAAAATCACCCACCTTGGCTGGGCGCCAATATAGTGTTTACCTGCCCCCGGCCCCCTCTGCAAACTCTATTTGGTCTTTGTGTCAGTCTGCCCATTTCATAGCCTCGTAAAATTAATAGCCTACGCCTGGTTTACTACCAAGCCATAGAGAGAGAGAGAGAGATCGAAAAAAAAAATTACGCCAAACAATTTGCCTACACATTTTTTTTGTTCTCGTAAGGCTAGGGATAATTTTATAGTCCCTGGCTCTGATCAGCATCATAGAAAGTTTCGTCTCAGCAAAATTCCATTTGATCAGCATCATAGAAAGTTTCGTCTCAGCAAAATTCCATTTGATAGGCATCATAGAAAGTTTCGTCTCAGCAAAATTCCATTTGATAGGCTGGCGCACAAATTTTCAACGTGATTTCAGCTGAAATATGGCTCAACACAATGCGAAATTTGGCTAATTTAGTCAGTTGCCTAGTCAGATTCTAAATGTGCCTGAATGTCAGACAGATTTTATCAGGTTATTTTTGCCAAGGACACAAAATATAAAGCTGTCGAAACGTAAAAGGACCATTTTGATATGACAAGAATGGGAATAAAATAATTCTAGTTCTTTAAAGCAAAAATAGGCTTAAGTATACCAGATGAAAATTAAAGCCATATTTAGATTTTAAAGCTGGGATATTTTTAAGATTGCCATATGAAAATGGAAACCATTTTCAGAAGACAAAAATGGGACTAACCTAATCTGAATTCTCCGCTTGTTTTTCTTATTTTTATACATTATATTTATTTTAAGCTCCACTAGCAATACTATAAAAAATATGAAGCGTAGCCACACTTAAAAGCAAGTTGGTTTGAAAAAATAACCCTTAAGTATCTTGCTAAGATTGCACAAACAATAACGATTCAGTAATGCTCGACAGGGGCTACTCTGAACTCATTTCTGTGCAGCACTTAAGCAGCTGAACCACTTTAACACTTCTTGGGCATTTAGCAAAAAAAATAATCAGAAAAGTAAATAAGTAGGGGAACAATTACAATGCGTATTGGCAATTAAAGGCATGTTCGCTAAACGGAAGTGCTTAACCCGTTACCCCTAGCCGCTAGACCCCCAGAGCAGAATGCAAAAATTCACTAATGCCATCACTTCAAGACTTGATGGTAATAAAGAACAAATTTAATGCGCGACACTCGCCAAGCCATAGTTCTAACCGGCCACTGAATAGCGCAACATGCAACAGCAGAAAATCATAAATAAATAAATAAAAGAAAACTAGGAAACAAACTTGTTAATTGCAATACAAAATGCTGCAAAGGGCGCACATTACAATTGCCTGCCTGTAATTGTTGCATTTTATGCAGTTTAACGCACAGCCAACTTTTCAATTGTTGCGACATTTTTATTGCGTAATTTATGCAGCACCATAGCAAGAAATAAGAGTAATAAATGTGCTCGACTTTTAAATATCCTGTTCTAAAATGCAAAAGACTAGCAAACAAAAGCTAGGAATTGTACAGCAAATAATTCTATATTTTTAGGTATTTCTGTAGCTTATTATTTTATTTAATTTATTCAGTAATTATACAGCTGAACTGAATAATTTAATTCGTACTTTATTTATGTCTAAATACGAGTTTATACTTTTTGAAAAGGTAATTTAATTAGCTTCAATATTGTATGAAAGAAGCACAGGTTTCAACAACAAAAACCGAAAATAATGAATTTCTGATCAGAACACACAAACCAAATTTACTTGTTGTAGCTCCCATCAGCTCTCAAAAAGGTCACACACAAAAAATGGATAGTTCAAATAGGTCAACAACTCGCCTTTCGCCCTCTCCATAATTAAGTACATATATATATATATATATATATATATATAACTATTGACGGGCTGACAAACAAGGCCAAATAAACGCGACTTTTGTTTACAGCATGTCATGTAATTGAAATAAATGTTAATTGATTTTCAAAAATTGCGTCAGCTTAATTCAATTACTTAATTAAATTTGTTCCTCACATGATATTGATAACTTAAATACCAAATTTACTTGCTCAAGCTCTTATATTTCTTGAGTTCAATGAGGTCATACAATAGATAAGCACGACTAGATTAATTCGACCAACGGAACAAACATAATTATACCCATCTTTGGGTATTTTCCTGACTACAGGGTATCTAAAAACAGGAAGGGAGAACGTGTGACCGACGATCGCTCCGCATGTCCAGTACATGCACTGAGCCCACGACAAAAAAGTTTTGCAACTGGGAATAATGTACAGAACGCACACACACACGCACACACACTCGCACACACACACACGCACACAACACTTATACACATACACTAAATCACACATAAGAAGCAGCTACAATTTAGGAGTGAGCCTGTGTGCGCCTGTGTCTTTGTGTGCTGACATTTTGAATTAAGTGTAGTTAATGTTGACAAACGTCAACATTATGAGACTTGCCTGCCACAACAAAAAGTAGGAGCTAAAAAAACAATGCTCCACCGCACTGCCTGGTAACCCACTCGGATGCCAGACAATCTGTGGCTGTCTCCCTTGGTCTCTTGGGGCCGCATTGAAGTGGCATTAGGCGCTTGATTGATGAATGTTTAAGTGTTAGATTAAGATAATCGACATTTCAATAATACAATATTCGAAATGGAAACGACGCTCGTTTAATACGACTGGGGCGACATAAATTTACGTTGAGTGACGTGTGAAGTTGATTTAATGCATTAAGGCACCGCTTAAATTGAATTCGTTGATGTGCACAAATATGATATGACGTTCATCACATTTAAACTGAATTATAATCAATTTAAGCCTGAGCTTAAAATCGGAAATATAAAAGAATCTTAATGACCAATATACCAAATTTCAAGGATGCAACACTGGTCGACTTTTGGAATGTAGCATAAACCTTAACTTCAACTTCAACCTCGGGCAACATTTTATATGTCAGCCGATCAACTCCGTTCCATAAGAGTATATAATTTTCGATGTGCCCCAGATAGCCGTTTTTTCTTGTTTCAATTAGCATAGGTGCAGTATTTTGCCAACTGTGACTGCTACTAAATTAAATGCAACCAGGTCAACGACTTGGCTTATTTGACACTTTAGTTCCTGGTTGCTTTGTAATGTTTTGTAAGCTCGCATAAATTAGAAGAAAGTACACAAACGACCAACTGAAATTTAGAATCATTATGAAGCTATTGTGAAGCATATACTTAAATTGTATGCAATAACAAAGCAATTGTCACATTAAAATTACTCTGGTTGTTGTTGTGGTGGTTGTTGTGGTTGTTGTTGTGTAGATTATGCGTTTCGTTTTGAATGCGAGTCGGTGCTGAAGCCGGAGCTGGCAGCCAGCAGCGAACTGGACAAATGTGCGACCAACGAGGCGTCAAAACCCCATAGGAGACATTGTGAGTATACTGTGTACATACATATGTATTTAAATATAAAAAAAAAAGTGTATAAAATTGAAGCATTTCTATGCGTCACGCCGCATTTGAGGCAGTTAGTGGAACGCTGGCCCGACCGTGGCCCTGCTTGCCTTTGCCTGAGTTTTACATTTAACATACAGAAATTGGTCGTCACCAAGCAAATGCGGGTGATTATAATGATTATGTTATTTTTTTGTATCAAGAAACTACAATTGATAATAAAAATATCAACTTCTGTTTTGTTTGTCGAGTGTTGTTTGAATCAAAATAGAAATCGCTATTATTATTAGCAGAGCTCAAAGTTTAGTTGCCAGTGCTCTTACTTGTATTATTAATTGTGCAATTATTTGTATTTAAATGTATTATAGTTAATAATACTAAAAACACATGATAATAATACTTTATTTATTCAAATTAACTTTTGTTAGTTACTTTTATTCAAATACCATATTGAATAATAAGTTGTATTTTTGCTAACAGTTGTAATTCTTAAAAAATAAATACACCCTGCTAATTTTTGGCTACAGGGCATTAAGCACAGAAGAAAACAACAAAATAAAAAAAAAAACGAATTAAAATTGGCATCGGCTGCCAATGAATTTCGCAATGGGGCAATGTCAATGCACTTTCCTCACATACAGAAATAGACGGTGGCAAGGGGATAGGAGAGCAGCCGGTAGATGTATTCAATCTGCCGTCTAATTCCAAGTGGGCGCACTTAAAAACTGAATGGCCACATTGTGTGGAAATGCTTGTTCAGCGACGGCAACTCAATTAGCTAGAAACGAAACGTTTTCCATCTGTGAAAAAGGAAACGACAAGTAGATTCAATTCGGAAAATGCAACTCAGCTGGCGCCAATAAAATTAACTGATTTATCTGAACCTCACGTAACTTACCAGTTACAATGGCATACGACAGTTGTTTACATCACAGGTGCTGTTTTCGTATGCTGAAGATCGCTGCACAATTAGATGGATTCGATGAAATTAACAATTTTGATTTACATGCAGAAGAAGAACAATGAATTCTACAGAGGCGTAAGTCTTAATTGAAAATGTTGCGGCTGTGCATTTGTAAAGAGCGTTTATAAATTTCAGTCACGGTTTGATTTCCTGTTTTCAAGGTATTGAGCTGCCAATAACAACAAACGACAACAACTACAACAATGTCAATTTCTATTAACACATTTTGGTTTGAGGGGCTGTCAAAACATTTACACCTTCGCAGCGCTGAACACTGCCAGGCAACGGGAATTGTGGCCGGGTTTTGATGGTATGCTGATAAGAGAGTTTGCGAGCCTGCTGCTTTTGCTCCTTATGCTTCCCTTAACCTTCGCCTGGTACGTGGCCATTGTTTGGGCCTTTGTCGCATCTGGGCCTGGTTTATAATCCGCACGTATCCTGGCGCGGCTTAGCCAGCTTTGTTTCATTGATTTTTGTTCACCTCGCCGTGCTTCAGCGTCTTCGTTTTCTGTGTGTGTGTTTGCGTGTATTTTTAGCGGCACAACCACTCAGCGACACTTTTATTTCAGATTTACATGCGCATGGAAGGCGTCAAGGTAGAAAGTATCGATTTTACCTTTTGTTCTTTGTTAAATCTTAAGTACGCATTTTTTACGACTTTCATATTAATATTCTAGTCATTGTGCAATATTTTTATGCTTTTGTTGCCGCTGTCTTCTGTATATATAATTTATGTAGAATATTCGTATCTTTAGTCAAACATTTCATTTGAAAAGAACTCAATGCATTTGTTGCAATGTAATGTTAAAATATTGAATCATTTCAGTATGCAATCACTATAGAGTTGTAGACAAGCACACATCTATAATAATAGTTAAGCTAGCAAATAAGGGCAGTAAAGGTTAATTTACCGTAAACTATTATCTTAAGCAAGTCATATAAATAACAAATTGTATTTTGGCAGCCAAGCAATAGATAAGCACTGCATAATTAAAGACTTCGTATATTCAAACTTCAGCCCCAGACCAAGTCAATGATTAAGTCGTTTGCTATTTTAACTACAAGCAACAGCTAACAGTGACGACCCCTCAGACACCGCAGACTCCGTCGACCATCCCAGCCGGGTGCAGTGCTCTTGCTCATTAAGAATCTTGTTTGCTGGCCTTCAAGGGAAACCACTGATAATAATAATAATAAAGTAGTAGCAGCTATAGAAAAACATAATGTACACTGAATGAAATGCCTTTGTGTTGTGAAGGGCGGTTGTTGTTCTGAATCTGATTGTTGATTTTGTGGTTTGCTTTCTGTGTACTTCTCAAATGCTGGAAAATGCATTTGCATTAATTATAAATAGTCATTTCCATTAATTTTCATATGCTAGATATAGTGAGTTCATAACTTACTGAACTTTTATTTTGATGTTGCAAGTCTAAATTACTTTATGTTTTTATTTAAATAGAATACAATCCGTTTAAAATGTTTTCAGTAGGCTTAAGTCCAACATAATTCTCCTCATTTTTAATCCTCATAATTTAAATGTAATTTTCTGTAGAACTTGTCTCTTAACGCAACTATAATCTCAAGATTCTTTCGAAGTAAAGTACAAGAACAGAAGAAATAAGAATCGCTTCCGTTTGGTTTCAGTTGCACTTGGGATACGACTGCCGAGGATGATGTGGCTCTGGCAGCTACTGACAGACCGGGTAGCAGCTCTGTACTCACACTTTGTCAACATGTGTTCAACATGATCACAAATACAGGCCGGCTACGACTAGACATCAACATCAACATAAACAGTAGCAATCCCAAAAAGCCAAGCCAAGAACAAAACATAGAATCGAGCAGCAAATGCAACAACATAAATCGTTGGGTTATAGGGGAACTGTGAAGAACCGCATTTGTTGTTGGTTGGACTTTTGGGCTTGGCCACTTGAGAGAGGCATGCTAAATATGCAAACACATTTTTGTAGCATATTCCACAGATTGTTCTTTGAGAACTGTTTCTGCCTAATGTGTGGCATTTCTCGGCACTCTAAGTGATATATAATAGGGCGTTGAAATGCATTTTGAGTAGTTTCTAAACCATTTCGACTGGCTGTTCTATTGTTCTAATGATGAATTGCCGGGCACTGAGGCTGTCAGTTTGATGCCTGCCACTTGGCAGCTGCATGCGGCACGTCGGTCAAGATGAAAGACGAGCAGCTATTGAACCATAACAGAAGCCCTCACAGCACCCATCCCCATCCCCATCTCCATATTTCAACCTCACTCTCACTCTCTGTCCTATTCTCTCGCTCGCGCAATCTGCAATGGGTTAATGCTATAAATACGCATGCACATATATGTGCATAGTCCGTACTTGCATCGGTTCACACTATGACATTTGCTTGGCTCGTCTGCACGTCTGTCCCGTTGTCGATTTAATATGTCTGGGAGCATTATTTACGACTTCCGTGATGCATTTTCAGTGGCCACTTCTGCAACTGGCCCCTTGGCCCCTTGCCCCCTTACTCCCTTGCTCCTCCCTATAAACGGCATACGCATGCAATCGGCATTCATAAAATGCCTCGATTTTGAATATATATGTATAAAAAACTCAGAGCACATATTTCCGATGCAGTTCACGACTTCGTTGTCTGCGCTGCTGCTGATGGACTCTACTGGGAATGTGAGGTTAAAGGGAAAAACATAATAATAATAAAAATATAAAAAAACAGCAGGCGACATCAGTGCGGGCGGTCTATGAAATACATTGGTAAAAGGTAGAATTGCAGAACAGGATTAGAGCGGGAAATGCCTCAAGGATGTGCCTGAGGTAAGCAATCGAAAACAACTAAGAATTATGTAGTCTAGAGGACTCGACAACGAGATACCCTGGGGTTTTCTTATCCAATCTTGATGAAATTTGTTCAGTTAATCTATAATATGTATATATTATATTGTTTATATATTGTTTATTCATTGGAAGGCTCTAAATATAAAATTGACATTAGCAAAACGGGGCGTTATCAACAATATAAAATAAACTTGATCTGCGTGAGGTATACGGGGTTTTGCTATCATAGTCTCTGACAGACGAACCAGGATATATCGATTCGACTGTTGATCCTGATGGAGAGTTTATGGACTCTTTGTGTCGCAGATGCTTCCTTCTGCCTGCTACACACTTTTGCACAAAACCATTATACCCATTTTACACATTTTTAATGGGTACTGAAAGTACCGGAAAAGATATACAGGTAAGATGAAAGTTGTTGGCAGGATGATTGAGTGCAATAAGAACACATAATTAAATAATATATATAAATATTAAGTAATATGATAAATATCCATTTTGTATACTAATTTAATTTATTACAAGCAGGAATTTATAATGTAAAATTGTATTATATGAATTATAGTTTTAGGAAGTTAAAAAGGAAACGCATACAACATTTTATAGGCAGCCTTTTCATAATTTGTTCTCGTATATCAAAAGCACAGAATCAAATTGATTTGCAACGCCTTAGAAAATTTGAAATCAATCAAATTATACAAAAATATAATTCTTGAGCCGCACACGAAACCAAACCAAAAAAAAAAACCGGAATCATAAATCAACAATTAATCCGAAAATACAAAAATCCATTAAGGACAATGTAATGCAAGTGACGGCCAAAGTGTTTTGTTAATATTTTCAGCATTTTTAGCCGACTGACCAAAACAGAGAAAGCAAAGAAATATAGATGGGGAAAAAGAAAGAAAACATCAAAAAACATCAGCAAAACATGTTTCGGTCGATAGCTTTACTGTTTTATTCTCTTTTCCTTTCCTCAACGTTTTTTTTTTTTTTTTTTTTTTGTATTTGGCTGCTGCTGCTGCTGTCGTCGTTTCCACTCGAGCAATTAATACGTGAGCAAACTGGAAAATACTTCAAGCAGCGAGCTGTCAGCCAAGTGCAAAACAATGTTAGGCCCTGATGTATTGTACAGCTAAAGGGGCCAGGCAGGCTGATAGCCCCTGTGGGGGTGGCAGGGGTATGTTTTGGGTCGGTTGAGATTTTAAGCGCAGACATGAGCCATAAGCCATAAGACATTCATTCAATGTCGCGACGGGCCGACTGGCGCGACGCCTCGACGTAAGTTGATATCCCGAAAAATAAAAAAAAAAAAAACATTTGACAACTTCTGCTGCTGCTGCTGCTTCTTCTTCCTGTTATTTCACCACTTAAGAGTAGCAAGAGCAAAAACCATAACCATAAAATCGTATTATATGTAGTTAGCAGTCGTATTGCAATTGCGAAATCCAAGCACGCCTCTCACATTGTCACATCGACTTTGGCTTTGGCTATATTTAGAAGAGAGTTCCACGCCACGCCCCGCCCCGGTCCGCCCTACCCCTCACCGACACTCACTCACTCATTGTAATTATGATGCGTACCGTCTGATGATAATGTCTGTTGATTATCATCATAATAATAAGAAGAAATATAACACATTTTCCACTGCATCATAAATTGTGAGACGGTTTTTCCTCAACATCATTGTCGAAATCTGCTCATATTTCAAGCAACCAAGCGGAAATCCTTTATCCGCCAAAGCCAACCCCCCGACACACCCTCATACTTATATATATATATATATACATACGCATGTATATACCCTATAATATGCCTCACATTTTCGCAGCTCGTTAGATAGGCGACAGTATAAAGTTATTCATAGAATTGCTGCCGTTGTCATTGTTGTTGCATTGTTGTTGGCCTCTTTGCTCTATTCGACCACAGAACTATATCATTGTTAGACCGACTTTTCGTCTGGCTGGTTTGTCTAGTGTTGTTGTTGTTGTTGCTGTTGTTGGCCTGGCTGACTTTCTGACTGGCTAACTGGCTGTCAGGCTGGCAATTGTGTGAAAAACTTTTAATTGGATGCTTATTGCACAATTTGTACAATTTTTAAATAGCGCGATGGAGCAATTTTAAAGTTTTGCATGTTATTTGAGTTCATTAGTCGTGTAAATGTAACAGTAATGTGCTGCTAAATCATGGTAAGCATATTTCAATTACGATTCAAACAACAAAACAAAATTTTAGTTCTAAATGCTAAAAAAAAAATAGGAATTTAATAATGGCTGCAAAGGTTCTTTAATCTATACAGTAATTCATATTCTTTTCTTTATTTCATTAATATAAATCTAATAATATTTTCTTTTCCTCATTCGATGTCTTGTATATTTCTTTACTCTATTTCGTTTCTCTATAACTTCACTCATTTTGCAATCATTGGAATATTGAAATTATTTCTTACAATTATGACGAAAATATTTAATAAATTTCCCACACACTTTCAACACACAGCCATTACCCATAAGGCGCCAATGCTTTAAAGAATTTTTGTAAGCTGCCAAATAAATGAAATTACCCGTGGCTTAAATGCAGATGATGCAGCGGCAGCAGCAGAAACACAAAAACCTGAACCAAATGCTACCAATTAGAAATTAGAATTACAAAACGCTAATTGCATTTTATAAAACATTTCGAATTGAATTTGTAATTGCCAATTGTAGTAAAATGCAACGCAGATTGTGGAAAACGGGCGCAGCTGCCGCATAAATTGCACACATTAGATTATTATTTATGCAGAAGGACAAATTGCAAAATTACAAATTGATGGCAAACAAATTAAACACGAAAGACAAAATAAGAATATTGAAAAAACCTCTTTTTTTATGACAAAAATAAGATATCAAATGGCAAATTGTTTAATTTGGATATATAATACCACCCAATTAGTCATATCCATTAACCTGTGAAGCATGCTTTTAACTTTTCGCGTACCCGGCCCAGGTATCATTTGACCCGGCCATTTGCCATTTAGTCAACCTAAACTGTTATGTAGATGATGCCGCTGCCAAACGTTTGATCCTCTTTGATGAACTACCCCTAAAGGCATAAAAGATAAAGGCATCTTCTTCTACCTGCATTGCCATTAAAGCTCATAAACGACTATCGGCTTACAATGCTTTCAAAACATGAGACCGCCAGACATTCAATAATAAAAAACAATAAAACAATACGAAACTGGTGGCCACTGAATGCTCTTATTAGGTGAAAATAAATTTGTTGGCTAAATAAAAAGAAATATATAAACAGTTACTCTTTGAGTATGAAAATTAACTCTCTGAGTACTTAAAAAAAAAGTGAAGTAAAAAATATAATAATAATAAATCAATTTGAAATTGGTGTCGAACGAATGCTCTAACTTAAGAAGATCAAATTGCTATTTTAGGTGTAAGGAAATTTGTTGGCTAAAAAAATAAACAAATAAATAATTAGTTGCTTTTAAGTGCTGAGTATTTGTTAATGGCTCAAATAGGCATACATTTTTAATGTAAGAACTATCAAGTCGCATAGCATAGTGATTGAAGTCACATTGTACAGTGTATGCGAGACACACTTGCACACTCACACACACACACACACACACACACACATAATTATAACCTGATAGATAAACGAAAACCAGTTTTTATACATGCACCAGACGTTGGCCCAGCCTTAAAAGCAACAACAACAATCAAACTGTCCGAAAGCTATCAGAAAAGTTTTATCAAACAAAAAAAAAAACGCGTTAAAAAAAAACTAAAGCGGAATTCTGAGGTCTGAGGACAGGGTCGGCTAACCGGGACGCTTTGGCCTGTTGGCTAATTTGTGGCAGACGAATATTATGAATTAACATCAAAGTCTGAACGAAATAGCGCATCGCTCTACATCTCACTCTCACTCGTGCCGTTCCATATCAATGATTTCTTGTGCACGAATTAACTTTAAATAGGCGTGAATAATGTTCGCTGATCTCTTTCAAAAATCATTTGTACCCCCCATTGTCTTTGGGATTTGGATCTTAAAAAAAAAAGACGAAGGAAAAAAGAGAAAAAGCCGGAGCGCTAATCTGAAATTCATGTGGTCCATTGTTAGAGGAGCGGATGGTACCACATTAAAGTGCCGCTGACACGCGTCTGCTGGCTAATGACATGTGCGGTTTTTGCTGCTCGACCATCCCCTGCTCACCCTCCCGCTATATACGACCTTTTTGCCAACTTGTTTCGCTTCTGCACATTTGCTTTGCTCATATATATATACATATTTGAGATTTGCTGATAGTTTAATTGGTTTTGATTTGATGCAGGTTTCTTTGTTGTTGTTCCTGCTTTTGAGCCACTGGTTTTACGTTACAGGTCGTTAGGATGATAATAAAGATATCACATGAATAGTATATTGCTTGATAATTGCTTGATCACTTGAGTTTTATATTGACACAGTGTTAACTACTGCAAATTACTGGAATGCCGAGCAATTATTCAACAACACGCAACAATTAATCTTAATAGAATGTCAGCGGTTTCAACCAATTGCGAATTACAAGGCCAGCCACACAGTCAGCGTTACACGTGTATAAATTAAGCTGAGAAACATGAGAACTCACTTTTAAGTATCATTTACAAATTATTAACGTAAACCAAATGATAAATCACAGTCGTTATTTCATTTGAATCGCAGTTGAAATCGATGCATTAACAATCTTCACTATGTGGTTTGGCGGCAATTAAGGCGGGGCTTTCAAATTCTCTAGAAACAGTGAGGTAAAATTATGGTTTAAATTTGAAAGCAAATAAATCAAGTGTGAAATATTGCATTGTTGTAAGCAGCTAAGGTTAAGTTGTGCGCAGTGCACTTAACATTTAAAATACTAATTTTTTGAGTCAACTTTTTAGTTAATTTAAGTAACACTTATTATATTAATTCTTTATATTTCATATACAAAAGCAAAATTAATTCGGTCCTGAATGTGTTAACATAATATTTTCTATATTATATTGTTGGAAACAATACTTTTAACACATTGGAATAGAAGGAACACTCTTTGTTTGATTTCGTATAGTTGCTCATCGTTCTAGTGACAGATTTTTGAATTAACGATTCTGTTTACATTGTTGGGAACGTTATCTGGCTTAAGTGTTAGTCCAGCACACCATTAAATTGATTAAAGTGCGGATCACCTTTGTAAAAACGTTGACAAAAAATCAAAACAACAAATAGCTATTAAAAGCAAATCCAACATGGCCATAAAATGGCACGATCATAAACCAAATCCATGCTAATAAAATACTTGAAGAGAGAGATAAAGAAACCCAAATATTATGTTCATTGGCTGCCGTGGTTGTAAGAAGTTCTTTTAATGATCAAACTAAATCCAGTTGCGTGTTTTTAGGACCATATAGGACAAGTGTTTGTTACGCTCTAATAGACCAATAAATTCGTAATAAATATCGGAAACTAGCGCCCTTTAAAACACACACAAATACACATAGAAAGTTCGACATCTCTATGAGTGTACTTTAAAAAGAAAAACTTTGTTTTGTAACCGGATGGTTGTTAAAAAAAAGGGCAGCGAACAAAACAAACCATTTAAATTATGAACACGCATATATCACAGAATGGAGAGAAACACACCCAACATTTTATTAAAGGCAAAAAGCAGTACTAAAAACAACAAAGTCATAAATACTTACAGTTTCACATTTGCTTGCCGGAAATTTGGTCAAAAAATTACAAAACTGTTGCCATTATTTATATGGAGGAGCCGACGCCCAACTTATACATCAATAAACCAACCACAAGCAATAAATAAATAAATAAATAAACTATGCTCGAATTAAGTGAATAGATAAAAGCGAAAGGAAACTTAATTATACAGTTTAGAGATACATTTGCATTGTTGAAATTTGGGCTGTGAAGCTTTACTTCAACATTTGTATTATTGTACACCTCTCTTCCAGCTACAATTTATAATGAAAACAACTCAAAACAACACAACACAAAAATTAATAATAACAACAACAAAAGACGCATTAACACCAAAATAAATACAAATATTCAACGTGCCGAATTCTGTTTTTCTCTGTCATTTTTATTTGGCTCGCTTGACGTTTACTACGTAGATATTTGAATATATGGAAATATGGGAATAAAAGATCAGCCCAAGTTGTGACATCGAACTAATGAATATTCCGACTAAATGCGTTCAATTTTGTTTGTTGGTTTATTGTCTGATAAGTTTTTAACACATTTTTGCTGCCCTACAAAGAGTGAGCTTAAGTTGGGCACTTCGATTTCTATAGAAATGCTAACTAATTATGCATAACTCAAAAAGAAACTGTATTCAAGAATGAAACCAACAAACTGCATTCCATTTATAACTGGATGGCAGTTAAATATCATTAATTATTAAATTGAATATATTTCAATGAGAAATAAAACGAACTTAAAGAAAAAACTTCAAATTGCCATCAGCTGATGAACAACAACCCCCTCAAAGTATATTCCAATAATAATCATCGCAGAAGTCAACAAATAACTATCAACAGAAACTGCATGGGAAATTCTAATTTAATAAACGCTGACTGCCTAGATAAAAGCCTCAGCAACATTTGTCCATTGAAACTATTATAAAATACGCAAAGCTTTCTACTCCATCATGAACATCAATCCCATAATCCTTCTTGCACCAACCACCAACCACAGCCTTAATCTTATATTTGAAATGCTTTTTCGAAAATGTATAAATAATATAATAAACTTAAACAAAAGCAGACAAGCATCGAACTGATGGCCTTAACTTATACTGCTCGTTAATCTAAAGTGTTCACCAAAATAAACAAATATAAGAGTCAAAAAGTAAAGATGACTACTTTTAAACACTCAACACAATATGAATATAGCACTAAACCGCAATTAAAATAAAATTAAATATTTTTATACTTTGTGTTAATCATAGCTTATCCAATGGCAATCTCTAAATATAAATATTATCACAAAATGGACAATGCGACGCATCCAAATAGTCGAAAAGAGTAATTTGTGTCGCTATTGTTTGTTTTTTGTTGGACACGCAACGTGCCCACGCAATGCATGATTTTCATTTTCATTTCATTTATTTAGCTACACTTTTCATTTGTCGTAACGCGTCACTAATTAAGCTATTTTTGAAAGTATATATCTCTTTCCAAGTGCTGGGCGTGGCCAGTGTCTGCCATGTTGTCTCGCTGGTTACACAAACAGCACACAAACAACACACAAAAACAACAATGACAAAAAACTATAGCGGGAGTGTTCGTTCTCAAGATCGCATGTTTTACCCCAACTGGCAGCTGTGCCCAATTAATGTCACTTTGCTCACCATTTCAATTTTGCTATGAGTCCTACAAGAACTGCCTGCACTCGGAAAAAAAGTCGCCCTGCACTTTAGAAAACCACCCTGAAAACTAGAAATTTATTCTTGCTTTTAGGAAGAAAATTTCTAGATATACGAAGGAGTTTTCCTTTCTGAAATTTAGAATTTAGTTATTCTGATTTTGATAAAGAAACCAACTTTTGTTTAAGAAATATAATATATTCAAAATAAACGATATATTCAACATAATAAGCTGAGTTAAGCTTTGTGCCGAAAGTATGTCGATTTTCTAAAATTCAGAGTGATATTTTTGTTGAGTGTATGAGTATCCACATCCAATGTGGGCTTGTTGAGAACATGATTGCAAATTAGCTAAATGAAAATTGCTACACAACCTACAAATATATTTCGCAAAATAGAATACGAAAATAGAATTGCGTTGATAAGCATTGAGTGGTGGCCAAATGATATGGAATCAATTTTTGAAATAAATTTACCATATAATTTGGCATTGAACTCATTTTCCAAAAGGAAACACACACGTGCCCACCGATCTCAATTTTACACACATGGCACATATATTTAGATATACTAGACATATGAGTTCAGGAATTTTTTTTTATTTTTATTTGAGTATATTTGGTATTTTGGGGCATATACAGTTTGTTTGGGTGCGGTTTTGTTTTACAGTTCAGTTCAGTTTTTTCGAAAATGGGCATTTGATAATTATTTCAGAGCATTGAAATGTTATTCAAGTTTGTGTGTCTTTATATTTAACAACATATCCGCGCTTTTAAATATTTTCCATAGGATACGGGTGTATCTTAGTCGGGGCAGACTCTCAAGTAAGTACAGATACCATTCTACAGTTTAGAAAAGAAATAAAGACGTGCGTCAACTTAATGAAATTGCATCGCATTAAACAGGCGCGCATTTCAAAATTTATGAGCTCGTCTAATGAATTTATGGACTCTAATATTAGAGATGACCTGGCACGACGAATAATTGGTAATTTAGACGCGCCCCTGTCTGCCTCTAACTACATAGATACATTTATGTAGCCGTAAACTGATGGATAGCCAGATATGAGCTCAGAATGTATGCGTCCCGGGGGCTCTGTTAAATGCATTATTTTTTTGTTTTGGATGCTCGGGATATGATTTCGATGAAATATGAACAGTCAACTACGCGCCTCACTCATGAAAGCCGTCAAATTTTTGAATGACTTCGACATATTGGACGTTTATCAATTAGATCTCGGTGTTAACAGTTCATTACAAGATATTTTATTTTACGAGCATTTTAGGGATATTCAAATCAAAGCTATTCAATAAATATTAACAACAAATTTTAGCAGCAAATATTTTAGAAATATTAAAGCAGCTAAAAACTATGAATATACAGGGCGCAAAACATAATAAATATCGCTGGCGGTGAGTTCAAGTTTTTTAATATTTGGGTCAATTTTGGACTTATGGGTATATCCAATAGAATTGAAAGTTTACTGTGGCAATATATTCTAAAAGAAATACACCAAGGCAAATACAATGTAAACAACAAAATATTTTTTGTTTTTTTTTTGCTTAATACAAAAACAAATACGAAAAAGCGCTTCAAACTGAGAGAATGGTTTCCATGATTTGTGTAATCCGCTAGCGAAACCGAGAATAATAAATTGATGGTTTTTTGCCAGAACGTGTTTTTTTTTTATTTTGGCGACACAATAAAAAATGCCAAGATTCGATTTTGTGACAAAAAAAATTGTTAATTAAATGCAAAGAGCAAAATAAATTATGAAATTTAACCGTTGTTGTCTGATTTGCATTGGCGCCAGACGAAAAACAAAAAAAAACACAAACGAATCGAAGTAATTTATGGGATGTGTTTCGAAGGAATTTCGATAAGATGCTTATCGATAATCTATAGATAAAGCACTCACCTGATCTTGACAGAAGTAGCCGAATCCGATGATGCCCGCAATGGCTAAAAATAGGCAAAACACAATAATTGTTCGTATTTTGGAGCGTGGTTCCATTTTCTTGATCTCATAAACACCGCCGGGTAGTAATAAAGCAAAATCACTATCAACTTGTACGGAGACGTTCTTATGCATATCCACGGGCATGTTCCATAGAGCCACAATTGTTTTTTTTTTTTTTTTTTTTAATTTACATGTATTTCCTGCCCACTAAAAAACGACATCGAACGGCGTTTCGTCGCCAGCAAATGTCGCCCAGTCATTGTCCGATAATACGAAAAGGCGCCATCTATAGCTCATTTGCGGCAGCCCATTACAGCGTCAAATAATTTACCGCTTATCAAAAGTTTAGCTGCAAAGAAAAACGAGAATGAAAAAACTGAAAATGTGTAATAAGTTTTTTGAAATAATTTATTTAATAAGTGCTTTAATATTCTATATGCATATACTTTGATTGTCTGCTGTAAAATTTATGAGCGACTAGGAGATAAGAATAGAATATAATATAATGCCACATGCTTTAAGAGGCAGGCAACAATTAGTCAACTCTTATCTCCAACTGTCAAATTAGCAGCAACTAAAAGTTAATCAATTAAGCAACAAGTCTTCAGTTATGAGCGGGCATAAACTAACTTCATTGGGAATTGTGAGTTACATTTTGAACTGTTATCGATTAAGGCTTAAGCAAAGCTAGGTTTAAATAGATACTGTATAGCTATATCATCTGGTTATAATACGATTTAATTATCATAGCATTTCACTCTCATAAACAAACACAAAACTACATAGACAGTAGCTGATAAGATATCAATAAAATCAAATGACACCAATTAAGAAGAAGCATTTATTTTTCGTGTGACTGATAAGACTAATTGTATAAAAAAAGAAAACTAAAAGCAATGAAGAAAACTGAATAATGTAAATAAATAATATAAACACAAGTCTGTTAAGTAAGAGTAAACAAAGCAGCTAAATAATTTAGCAACTGGCAAGCAATAAACAAGTGTCAAAAGCAAAAAGTGAAAAAATTAAAAAAGAAATGCCGGCAAAAGTAAAATTTGTTAACATAACAAACTCAATATAGAAAATCGAATAATAAACATGTTGTTGGCCAGTTAAGCAAAGCAAGAAATCAAATACACACAAGCATAAATAAATACATGTATGTGTAGGCACAATCTGAGCAAAGATAATGTACATAAATCACAAAAATTGACACAATACAAATACGATAGAAAAACATTAAACAGTAGCCGCAAAAAAAGAGGCTGCTGCTGCTGCTCCGTTTGCAGTCGCAGTCTGTTTGACGCCCAGACGACGTCAGCGTCAGCTTGCTTCTTGTGGGCTGCTCTCAATTTCCGCACAAATGTAAAATGTGTGTGCGTTTGCATATGTTTACGAGCTGTGGTTGTTGTTGTTGCGGCTGTTGTGCCAATAAACAGCAAGTAAATAAAATGAGTTGGCAGTTTCGCCAACCCGCGCTGTAAAAACTGTAAAAATAAAACGCCGCAGCATGTTGCCAACATTTACATTTGAATTTGACAAACATTCTTATTCGAATTCAACAATTTTCTAATTGGGAGTATTAACTGTGTAAATCAAGTTGACAACATTTAATATTTGTAGTTAATATGTTAACGATAATACTACACTCAATATATCAAGCTATTTCTCAAATTCGATTCCCAAATTTATCTTAACATTATTGTTTACTTATTTAACTGATTATCTGGGCAACTTGTAAGCGACTTTCTCTGCCGGCGCCGCAGTCGCAGCGGCATCTGTCGGTTGACGTCAAAAGTGGCGCACGCTGTGCCCAAAAACACAAAACAAAACCTAATGTAAAAACATTCTACTGGGAAAAATAGGGTACTATTTAAGAAATTATAAACAAACACGCAGCGATAAACTTAAAACACAACACAACAAAAACAAACGAGTAGAAGAAGCAGAGCGAGAGAGAGAGTGAAAACGAGAGCGAGAGAGACAGGCAAAAACAGCTGTTCGCCTTTCATGTTGCAACATCGTTTTTTGGCCAATTTGCCACCTTGCTGGCCAATTGCCTTGGCTAATTCACTAAATACACTTATTTCTGGCCATTCTAAACGTACTTTAATATTATAAACAATTAGCGGGTAGCTTATATTTATTTATTTACATTTTTTGCATATTCTCAGCGTTTGCACGCTCATTCAGCGTGTCTTCTGCTTTGTGCCACACATTCGCACTAAGTGCAAAAAGGCGCGCGTAAGTTTTGCACACACAATTCATAACCTAATCACAATCACAATACGCATAACACTTAACGCATTCAATTGTTGTGCAATTTGTTTAAATTGTTAAGCAACTTGCGTGTAAATGTTTTAATATTTAATGACAGCAACATGCGTGATGCCATCTAGCACATCCGTTTTCAGCAGCAGCGGCGGATAAACTGACTAAAAGGAAAACAAATAAGCGCGTACTTGGACTGCCAACCTGCTGGCATTTAACACAGCTGTTAATGTTAGTTAACAGTGCCCGTAGCTCGACACCGATTATCGATGACACCTAACAGCTGGTACGTCGCTGTTGCTGTAACATTACAATAAGATTAACAGTCTGTACTTAATTCAGAAATATGGCAACGCTCTGCTGTGAGTTTTAAATCGAAAAAAAAATACGTTGAGCGCCAGACTTGAAATGCGCTGTTTTCTGCTGTTCAGCGTTCTCCTTGCAACATTCTGCAACGCCAGCTACGATTATTATCGCTTGCCAAGCGCCGTCAGACCGCAACACTATAACCTGCGCATCATGACACATCTGGAAGAAGCCAGCCGCCAGTTCTTCACGGGCGACGTCGAAATACAAATTCACGTTTTGCAATCCACCGGAAATATCACTTTACATGCCGGAGCCCATTTGAATATTGTCAAGAATGGGACACGCTTGAAGCGCATAAAGCCGGATTGCCACGAACTGATTGACATTCGAGACATCGAACGCAATTTTAGAAATGATTTCTATATACTTCATTTGGATGCAGATCTGCAGCGAGGACAGCGTTTTCTATTGCGCCTACAATTCTGGGGAAGATTGGGCCGCTCCATGACCGGTTACTATGCCAGTTCGTATGAAGATAACTGCTCCAAAAAGTGAACAACAATTACACATCTCTATTTATATATCTGTTTATATATATGCGTATTTCTCTTCAGATTCATGTCGGTTACTCAATTTGAGCCTGCGGATGCTCGTTCGGCTTTTCCCTGTTTCGATGAGCCCGCCTTGAAGGCGACCTTTAACATAACCCTGGGCCATCACTCCAAATACAATGCACTCAGCAATATGCCCATCAATCAGAAGATTCCAATGTAAGTACAGTAGAGATTGACTAAAAGTGGCATTCCTTATAAAATATCATGGGGGTATTAGACAATTGAGGCAAACATAATGGAAGATTCTGACCAAATTTGAGTTTTGGTATGAAAAACATTTTAGTTTTCATAGCATATTTTGAAGAGGCCCATTAATATATAATTCGACATTTCTATGACTATTTTGAATAAGTCCACTTAAAAAGAGTTTTGAATTTGCGAGTGTTTTCGAAATAAATTTGCTTAAGATTTACAGATGTGAACGCAAGAACTGGGTGTGGAGCATATTCAAGCAGACGGAGCTGATGTCCACCTATCTGGTGGCGTACAGCATCAACGACTTCAAGGGCTATGCCTCGCGGACCAAGAAGTACCAATTGAGTTTCACCACCTGGTCGCGTTCATCTGCCATTAAACAGTGCAGATATGCGGCCGAGATTGGGCCAAGGATACTGTCGTACTTTGAGGATATGTTTGACATTGAGTATCCGTTGCCCAAAATGGATCTGCTGGCTGTGCCCGATTTCAATGCGGGCGCCATGGAGAACTGGGGATTGATCACGTTTCGGGAAGCGTCTTTGTTTTATGACGAGACTGACTCATCCGACTTGGACAGACAGCACGTGGCGAATATAATTGCACACGAAGTGGCTCATCAGTGGTTTGGCAATCTGGTCACAATGGAATGGTGGAATGATCTCTGGCTGAATGAGGGATTCGCCACCTATATGGCAACGTTGGTCATGGAGAAGATATGCCGCAAGTGGCATGCCTACGAGGAGGAGTCATTGGACAATGTCCTCGCGGTGCTCAACACGGATGGCTATTGCAATACTCGCCCGATCCATCAGGCGGTGAACCGGGCCAGTCAAATAACGGAACTCTTCGATGCCATCACGTATCGGAAGGGTGCAGTCATCATACGAATGATGCACATGCTCATTGGCGATGTGGCATTTCGACGCGGTCTCAATTGTTATCTGGTCAAGCATGCCTTTGGCAATGCCAGGCAGGAGGATTTGTGGCATGCCCTGACGGAGGCAGCGCATCAGTGTGGCAGCATTGTCGAGGATGTCGATGTGCAGACCATGATGGACACGTGGACCCTGCAGAAGGGCATACCCCTAATTAATGTGCAGCGTCAGTATGATATGAGAACGGCAACGATAACCCAGCGACGATATCTCATTCAAATTGCCAATCTAGATCAACCAGCGACAGATGAGTCCTGTTGGCTGGTGCCCATCAGCTATGCCACCGATTGTCTATCCAATTTCGTTGCAACCGAGTCGCGTGCCTTTCTGCGTTGCACCGAGCAGCACGAGGCATTGCCACTGAAACTCCAGGATCTACCCGGCGAGAACGAGTGGCTGATCCTCAATGTGCAGGTGGCAACACCATATCGCGTCAACTACGACATCACCAATTGGGAGCTGATCATCAAGTCGCTGCTGAGCAAAGATTTCAAGCGCATTCACGTCATGAATCGAGCTCAACTGATAGATGACTCCATGGCGTTCGCCTGGAGTGGCCTGCTGCCCTATGAAATGGCCGTGGAGCTGCTCTCTTACCTGAGGCACGAGCCGGATTATATGCCATGGCGTGCCGCATTAGATCAACTAAATGCGATTTATCGCATTGTCCGACAAACAAAACAATTTCCGGAATTTCAGGTGAGAGGAGTCCTTAAAATTAAGCAGAGCTCTGAAAAGGTTATAATGAATTTATGTAAATGTATGTAACAGGCAGAAGGCAGCATCTCCGATCCCATAAAGTATATACATTATTCATGACCAGCATCAAACGCCCGTCTGTCCTCTGTTTGTCCATCTGTCTGTTTGAATAAACTTATCTCAGAGAGTATAGGATTATTTTGTTAAGGGATATTTTTCAGATAATGATTTGCATTTCAACTGTTAGAAATATTTTCTATTAGTAAAAAGTATATTTCTGAAAAATAGAAAAAAATACTTTCTAAGTTTAAGAATTTTTTGGAAACAAAAAACATTCTAGTTTTACGGCGAATTAACTGCGTAGTCAAATCTTTTTTATTTATTTTTACTTGTATCATTTTAAATCACATTTTAATTTTCTATCTTTTTAAAAAAAATCTAATTCAACCCAGCAATTTATGCAGTATCTACTGGAGCCCATATATGGCCAGCTGGGGGGCATGCATAAGGATACGGAAGGCCATCACCATGTGGCCCACAAGGCGTTGATCACCAAGTGGGCGTGTCGCTTAAAGCAGGAGGATTGCGTGGAGCATGCGTTAAGATACTATCATCGCTGGCTTATCTGCGACGAGCCGGATGAGACAAATCCAGTGCCGCAGAATCTGAGATCAGTTGTCTACTGCACAGCCATACGGCATGGCGATGACGAGGATTGGAACTTTCTGTGGCAACGATATCGCAACACTGGGGTGGCCAGTGAGCAGCGGCAGATACTCCTGGCACTCGGTTGCAGCCACAAGGTGTCCCTGCTCGAGCGCTATCTGAATATAATCTACCATGAGAAGTCCTTTATACGCAAACAGGATGCCTCCCAGATCTTTGGCGCCATTGTGCGCAACCATGTGGGCTTTCACATAACAAAGGATTTCTTTTTGCACAAATTCAAGTTACTCAACGCCTAGTAAGTAATTGTGCCTATTTTAATTGATGGCTCGAAAATTAGAAAGTTGTAAAAAAAGAATTTTAAAAACTCTTATTGTTGAAAAAATGGAACAAAGCAATTTTAGTGTATACAATTAAGCCTTAGTTCCAAGTGTGATAGTAGCTGAAGAAAAAAACATTTCCACAAAGAGAATTTTGACTTTTATTTAATGACTCCGGCTCTTAATTCGCATTGGAATAGTGACTGTAGAGTCAAGACTGTAAGTCTAAATTGCTGCTTTAAGATTATTATTTTAATACTGACACAAGAAAATAATAGCTGGAAAAAAGCCGATTTCTACTATGGAAATAGTAAACTGTGACTCTAATTGAGGACTCTAGCACAGAATCAAATTGTTAGTTTGAAATTTTTATTTTAAAAAAATACTTGAGCCTATCCATAACAATATATAAATATATGAAAATATAATTTATATGTCCTTTACTTTTTTATCAACTGTAGCAACTCCAAATGCTTTAATGACAATTCTAAAATGAACAATTCTAATTTTTAAGCTTACCAATTAACTTAACTTTAACCAATAATCACAACTTATCGTTTTGCTTGAAGCTACCATTCGAACACAAGGGAACTGGTCGGCATGTTCATCCAAATAGCTCAGCAGACAAGCTGCGCGATGGGCTATCGCCAGTTGATGGTGTTCATCAACACGCACCAGGAGCTGCAGCAGAGATCGGGCCGCAGCCTGCGACGTGCCTTGGAGCAGGTGAAACTGAATATGCGCTGGCGCCAAAAGCAGATGGAAGAATTCGTCTGCATTCTGGGAAAGCGCAATTGAAGTTTGTAATTAAAAATATTGTAAATGGTTTTATTTTTTTTTTATTTTCGTATATTTCAAATTAGTAATTATATAAAATAAAGCATTGAAAGCCCAGAGCTAAGCGCTAATATTAATCACAGAACACAAGACCACACCCAGTCCCAGCAGCAGCTTCATGAAATTCACCCGCGGCCTGCACCACCGCCACCGGCTCCACCGCCACCGCCGCCACCCGAGAAAGCTGTGCTCGCATTTCCCGCACTGGCCGCAAACAATCTGCGCAGATTCTGTAGCATGCCCCATAGAACGGTGCCCGCTGAGCCCAGAGTTTCGAGTAGATCGAAGCCGGTGCTATCGATGGCCTCTTCGCGATCCTCCTCCGTTTCAATGGCCGGCGACGTATTGTTGCTATGCGGTGCATGATGCACACCCATGTGGCCAATCAAACGATGCGAGTTTGTCCGGACATGCGTATCATTCACATCGCCACCTCCCACAGCATTTATGAGATGCTTGACTGGCTCCAGTACGGGTATGGCCAACTTGATGCGATGCCAGGCATCTGGGTATTCCGTGGAGCTCTCATGCTGCTCATCACTGACCATCGCATCCAGGCTGAGCTCATCGTCCAGCGTATTGCGCTCACTCACGGGCGCATCGTCCGTGTCAAGGGTTTTGTTGTTGTCGGCTGCAGCCTGCAACTGCAACAGACTGCCGAAGAGCTGTTGCACATGCACCGAGTTGATGGACTCCGCCTCGTTGCGCTCAAAGTCGAACTCATCGTGTGGACGCAATCCACGCTTTCCATTCACAAAGCTCACAATGTGCGTATTCGATGAGCCGGGCTGAATTGTGGACACCGCTGGCTTTGCTGTGCTTCCTGGCAATGTCGTCAGCCACACGAACTGCATAAGAATGAGTGAATGAAATGAAAATGGCAATTATTACTTCCAGATTAATGACTGACCATAAAGCATATCCACAAATCTCTATAATTAGCCAATCCATATGCCAGAGCAATCGCTCTCCAAAAAAATAAAACTAAAAAACAACACGCGACGAGCCTTAATGAGATTGCTTTCTGCCCCTAGAGACATTCAAATGATTCTATAATGCCCAGCAAACAACATTCAAGGTCTTTCAAAGTGATTGCTCAATGTTCGCCCAATAAGGCTAAGTATTGAAAATATTAAGTATACGCAAATGTTGACCAAAAAAACGGAAGTGTGAAAGCAAAAGTGAAAAAATTGCTGGAAATTACAAAGAAGTTTAAAATTCCAATATAACTTCTAGAAAGCATATGTAGTTGAATGCATATAGTTAAAACCGAAGATGTGAACATTTAAAAGCAATTATATTATTTATACCCATTAAGTCTGCTCGAAGTTCCATTATAATATACCCTGTAGAGAGTATTAATATTTAATATTTTCGTATATTTAGAAGACTTCTTCGACGCCATAAATTGCATATATTCTTAGTGAACATCAAAAGTCAAATTAATAGAGTCTACCTGTCCATTTGGATATATGCCAAGTTCCATCAAGATGATTATAACTTAGGAAGTCCAACTTATTTAAAAATCGGTATAGAAAATATGGTTAGACGAGCTCTAAAATGAAGATATCAGCAGATTAACTGCGAACTCTTTGACATGTCAAAGATTACCGTTCCCTTCTGTTTTTTATTTTTATAATAAAATGTGTAAAATCTTTAAGGATTAATTATATTTTCAATGTAACTATCACAGTCAAAATTTCATTGACAAAACAATCAATGTTCCCAATTTGCATTTGGTGCGCTGATTGTCAAGACAATCATTGAGCAAACTCGCTTATTAATTCATTCAGTTACTTGGATCACAACCCAATAATGATTTTCTCTATGAAGTTATGGTTGGCCTATTTATTTGTAATATTATACAAATTTTATTTCCATTTTAGTATGTCAATACTTTAACCAATGCCAAAACACGCTTACATGCAGTAACAGCAAAATACTTATTGATTTATGTGTGGAACGAGATAATCGCGACATTGTCAATGTTATACACTATATATATAAATAGATATATAAATAAATAACTCGGATTCAAATTGAAAACGCTGTCCGAAGCGTTTACAACGACAACTGAGCACTAACTGACTGACTGAGTGGCCAATGGGCAGCCCAAAAAAAATAATACAATGTGGAATTTGAAGGTAGCCAATAAAAAATTAATTAATATGCGGCAAGTGTGCAGACAATTGTTTCTCGAATTCATTTAATTTGCTGCAAAAATCAAATCCATTGAATTCGAGAATCGATATTATGCTGCCAATAATTTATATCTTTGGCTTATCAATTGCAATATGAAAATCAAAACGAAATTCTTTTTTGGGTTTGATGTTCAAAGCGGGTTATCGTAGTAGGCCTTGGGAGCTTTTGTAAAAGCAAAATCTTTGATGGCAATCCGAAAATACATCTCTCCGAAAACACATAGTGAAAAAAATAAAATAATATTCCAGATTTTTAGTGTAATGATTAAATAAAGTAAATAAACATTTCCAAATTTTTTACACACACAAGAACTAAAATTTGCAGTTTTGGAAAATCACAAATTGTTCATCATTTTAAAGCACAACGCGTTAAGCTGGCCTAAATATTATATATTGATGTAAATTATGACGGGATTTACTAAATTTTCACAGGTGAGTACTAAATAATTACTGCTACTCTTTTATGGGATACGCGTTTCTTGACTGACAGTGAAATTCCCATAAATTCATTTCGAAAGCATTTTCGCATAGTTTTTAATATTTTCAAATATCTGTACCTGAGTATATTAATATGAATCGGCTTTCTATTTGTGGTATTTGTTTTTCATGAGCTTAAATATATAAGAGTTCAAACACAATCAGTAGTACTTAAAATTGAAGTAAGTTATTTATCAGTTAGCCGGTGCTTTACTTTACCCTAAACTCATTGAAAATGTATAAAAGGATATAATAGTATTGTACAAATGCGTGTGACGGACAAATGGAAGAATCTCCGATTCCATAAGCTATATAGATTCTTGATCAGGATCAACTACCTAACCGATATAGTCACGTCCGATTGTCCGTCCGGATTACAGCCATCTTATATGTGATTTGCTGATAGCGCTCTCAACTTCCTCGGCGTTTCCAGATAGAATATGCATAGTTCCGTCCTAGCAATATTTTTAAATAGTACAAGCTCCTAAAAGAACTCATCTACTGTCAATTGTCAATTCATTGTATGCATGAATAATACGCGATGTATAAAAAACCATCAAAATGTTTGCGTCTACTGCATACACCAAAAATACACAATATAAATAAAAACAGTTTCATAAAAATCAGAAAATTCTATCAAAGAGTGCTTTGAAATACAGTTCAATGGTTTTTGGCCAAGGCTTTGTCAAATGGAGAATATTTCATTCAGATTCTACACGCCAACCGGCACACACCGTTTTTTTTTTTCATTTCTTAAGTTTGTGGCGTTTTTGTGTAAACAAAATTTTTCTAAATCAAAATTAAGCGGATCAAAATTTGTATATCTTTCTAAAAATTCTAAATTTGTCAGTGAAAAAATAATAGAATTGATCAACACGAATGGCGCCATATTTATCACAGATATCCCGATGTCTAAGATATCGTTCGCCAATCTGTCGACCTCATCGCCTGTTCCATGGGAGCTGCAGGCACTGGAAGAAGCTCTGCACGGGTAGCGTCTGTGGACGACCGACGCAAATGCTGGAACTGCTGCCAGCTATGCCAACGATGATCCACGTCCAGCTCTATGCGCAGCGAGCAACGAGCGTCTTCAATTCAAAGAACAATGTGGATATGCTGCGCAAGCGGATCAGTTTCAGTGGAACTCCGAATAAGGACACTGCTCTAGCTCCAAATGTTGTGCCCGTTGGCATTATAATGCCAGAGAGCAATGATGGCAAGCAACTGAAGATTGTCATTGTGCCGCTGGACTTGGCCAATCAGGATGTGGAGAGTCTGCAACATACGCTTGAGGCGCTCAATCAGCTCCGCATGCACGCCAACGAGATTGATGCCTTCACCAACGGCATGCTCGAGGATTTTAATCAGTCGGACCCCAAACTAAAAGCACCAGCTGTCAACAAGCAGGGAATGCAGAAAGTCAATTTCATGGAGGGCTATGTACAAGAAGTCGATGCTGTCGGCACTCCAGCATCCACAACCGATGTAGGATCTGGACAACCTCAGTTGCAGCAGCAGCAAAAACAGTCACAGCAGAGGCCGGCATTTGCACCACTTTCTAATGCTGCTGCTGCTGTTGCACCAATTCCTAAGCATGCGTCAAGCACACAACCCAAACCAATGCCCAAACCAAAAACAGAACCAATGCCAAAAACACTGCCCATGGGTGATCCCAAGGAAAATGAAATCAGAGCCACTACCGAGCCGAAAGAAGCAGATAATATTACGGCTGTGGACTCGGAGATCAGTCAAATTAGCATTGAGGTGCCAAATGGTCTGAGTCGGCGACTGAGCGATATGTCCATCGCCTCAATGCATCTGTCCTTCGAGATGGACATGTCAAATGTGCGCGAAGCGATGAAAGGCGATCAGCAAGCTGCGGCCACAGAAGAATTGTCCTTGGGCAGGAATCCGATGATCTCACTGGAGACACGCGTGGAGTCTGATCCGGATAATGCACCCAAGAACACAGTGCCACTGATGTTCAATGCTCTATTGAAGGGCACCGTGCAGATCGATGCCGACAAGATCAGTCTAGCGAATCTGAGCGAGGAGCAGCTACCAGCCTATAATGATAAGGTTACGTCCATTGCCGCCAGTATTTGCAGCTCGGCATTGGAGAGTGGATTTCCATCCGAGCAGCAACAGCCCGAAAGCAACTTGGCCAGCCCCAAATTACCGTCACACTTACGCATGGCACTGATGCGCCACAAGACTGCGAAGCATATGAATATTAGTCCCATGCTGAAGGACGGTTGCAAGTATCCAGTTATCAAGAAGAAGAAGAAGTGCCCTAAAAAGTGCCCCCTGCTCGATGATCCCTGCAAGAAAGATCCCTGCAAGCCGCCCAAGCGACCACAAAAGAAAGCTGTAAAAACCACTGAGATAATGGCTTCTGGCAAAAAGAGTGATTCTTGTGGCGAGAAAAAGAAGAAGGATCCTTGTGCTAAGAAAGGTGGCGAGAAAAAGAAGAAGGATCCTTGCGCCAAGTTCAAGAAGGGTGGCGACAAAAAGAAGAAGGATCCTTGCGCCAAGAAGAAGAAGGATCCTTGCGCCAAGAAGAAGAAGGATCCTTGCGCCAAGAAGAAGAAGGACCCTTGCGCCAAGAAGAAGAAGGACCCTTGCGCTAAGAAGGGCGGCGACAAAAAGAAGAAGGATCCTTGCGCCAAGTTCAAGAAGGGTGGCGACAAGAAGAAGAAGGATCCTTGCGCCAAGTTCAAGAAGGGCGGCGACAAAAAGAAAAAGGATCCTTGCGACAAAAAGAAGAAGGACCCTTGCGACAAGAAGAAGAAGGATCCTTGCGACAAGAAGAAGAAGGACCCTTGCGCCAAGTTCAAGAAGGCCGACAAGAAGGATCCCTGCAAGAAAAAGTATTCGACATCCGCCACTTCCATTTCAAACTCCCGTCATCTGTCGACATCGACTCAAGTGGAAGAGATGAGACCGCGCTTTACGATTTACTCGACACTTGTGCGGCGACATTACGGCGGCATGCCCTCGAGCACTCAGATGGACGCATGGGGCATCAAGTCGCTGGCTGCCCGCAGGCAAGTGCAACGAAGCTACGGCAAGAAGAAGAAAAGCAAGAAGGTAAATAGCAAATGCGCTGCGATCCAACCCAAAGGCAGCAAAAGAAAGCGTAGACACATAAAAGCGCGCAAAGGTCTTCGCACCGATTGCTATAGCAATTCTGAGGAGGAATGCCCAAAGGCCGTGAAACGTCGATGTGGCGTGGTGCCATTTCCGCGCAAGAAATGCGATAAAAGTAAGCGACCCAAGCTCAGGAAGTTCAAGAAACCCAAGAGGAAGCTGCCCGCCATCTGTATGCTGGGTCAAAAGAGTAGAAAGGCCAGAAAACCTAAAGGTATATAGGATTTAAAATCATTTTAATTATTTTTCCATTAACTGGGCTCTGCCCACTTGTATCCCAAGGTAGAAAGAATTGAGCTTCTAGCCACGGGCCCATTGATGCTCATCCAAACGCGCCAACTTTGTGACACGGCAACTAGCAGAAAGCGCTTTGATTCCATCTTTTCTGAGTTGCAGCCAGAGGAGCAGGAAAGCGAATGTTCCAAAACTGAAATCATACGCATACCGTCATCCTATCACATATTGAAAGAGGAACATACGCTGCCAGCGCTCGGACCATTCGGTGTGTACAAAATTTAAATTCAGAATTAATAATTCTAGTCGTGTAGATGATGCTATATAATAGCTCTGGATCAGATATGCATCCACAATATATATATGTGAGCAGTTGGACTCTGGTTTCTTCTCTTTATCTATTTTTATTTTTCTGTTTTTGTAGATGTGCTAATTAGAACAGCATCTGTTGCACTCACTGGCTCCGATTTACATGTGTTTGAGAATGCCAATAGTGATATTGCGGGCATGACTCTGGGCCATGATGCCACCGGGTATGTGGATCGCGTTGGGAGCAGTGTCCATCATTTGCATGTGGGTGATCGTGTTGTCATGGAGTCGGCGCTATCCTGTGGCATTTGTGATTATTGCAAACGGGGCCTCTATAATATCTGCGCCGATTTGATCTATAACGGTTTCTTGGCCAGCTATCAAACGCATCCGGCTGATCTGTGTCATCGCCTGCCCGACTCCATTGGCATGGATGAGGGCACACTCGCCCAAACGCTTGCGATGGGCTGTCAGGCCTGCTTCAAGGCGGACATCTCGCCCACGAGCAATGTGCTAATTATTGGCACCACTCCAACGGCCGTTTCGGCCGCGATGTGCGCGATGGCAATCGGTGCTAAAAAGGTGACCATCGCTGGCACCATGGACAGCGCGCTGGAGATGATCGACAGAGAATTGGGCTATCATACCATACATTATGATGCAAATGCACTGTTTGGTGAAGTCCTCGAGGCGGTCTACTGCAAGTTCCAAGAATGGCCTAATTGTGCCATCAACTGTGCAATCACACCGATGACCATGAATCTCGCCGTCATGGCACTGCAGCCATGTAGTGTCTGTGTCCTGGCCGAGTGCGAGTCGGAGTGTGCCAGCTTCAATGCACTCGATATACTCATGAAAAATATTCGTCTCGTGCCAAGTTTTCGTTCAGCCAATATGTAAGTGGCCTTGAAGTGTGTATTTCATAGTTAATAGTAATACACGCCCTTGTTGCAGGTATCCAACGGCATTACAACTTATGAAATCTGGTCGAGCGCCGATGCACAAATTTATTGGCCAAGTATTCGCATGGGGCAATGTGGAGGAAGCCTTCCAGTGTGCGCTGCACGAGTCCAATGTTGGCTTGCGCAAGGTTATCGTTAATGGCAAATCAAGTAACATTGGTCTTCAAGCCAGAAAAAGATCTCATCGATTTCAAGACTAACATTTACCGAATAATCAAAATATTTGTTGTTCACTTGAGTAGCTTTATGCCAAATATGAGAAAAAACACATTGGCAGTGTTCTTAATAAACCAAAAACTTTAAAAAAAAAATTATTAAATCCAATCGCTTTGCATTTCACTAGGTTTTGCAATTGCCCATAAACATTTTTAATTGAAAAGTTTGGTTTTTTTAAATTATGCAAGTTTAAAAAATACATAAAATGTAACATCTTTTTTACTCAGCATCTATGAATCTCTCTTAATATAGACTATTTAACGACCTGTTCATAAGTTATACATATATAAAAATTATTATTGTACTTCGCTGCTTACAACAAACTATTTTACAAAATTTACATACGCAAAAACTAAGCTGAGAGTCGTGCATTTAATTGTATGCTAAGGAAGGAATCGAATGTACACACGAAAAACATATATAAATTAATCATAAGAATCCAAACATAACATAACATAATCGTAAACAATTAGCATCATAATGCAGAAGTTAGTATAAATCTTACACAATTGGACTGCAAGCTTTGTTGGAACATTGCTCTCTCTTTTTGAATATTGTGTATAAATCAAAGATTTAGAGCTAACTAATCAATATCCGAAGATATGTATGTAGGTATGTACGAGTGCATGTGTGTGTGTGTGTGTATCTGTGACTAATTACTGGACTGCTTTCGGTTTATATGTGTGTGTTAAAATATGTAGTACTTGTTCCCTGGTTAGTTTTTGATTGCATTTCATGTTCAACTACTTTTTGCGTGTGCACCAAAAAGCAGTTGAATTTGGCTAGATCAAAGCTCTTACTATATAAAGTAAGTTATGATAACATTTATAGTGTATAATTATAGTAGAATCGTCAGTGTCAAAAAAATAATAAATAAAATAGGCTAGACGCTCAGTTCAAGCGCTCATTTAAAAAGGTAGTTTGTCTTTTGGTGTTTTCTTCACAATTCATTAATTTCACTTTTTTTTATAAAAAAAAAAATAAATAAACAAAACAAAACAGTTTCGTAATAATCGCTGCCCATTTCTAATTATCATGTATTTGCATTTCCAGTTCGACATCCGAAAGGTTTATTTCGCGCATCGAATTGATATACATATAGCGCGATGTGTAAATATACAGCCAACGGAACCATTTCATTTGTGATTGATGCTCCATCATGGCGCCTCTGACAACAGTCGCCTCCTTCCAGCTAAGTATGCACCTGGATTGAACAAACCATAACATTAACTACTATCGACAAATATCATATTCTAGTTACATACCAATGCGTGGACATGAGGCACGTGCACAGCAGATCGAAGATTGACAAATATTTGCGGGCCAAATTGATCGAGTCTAGCGTGAAAAACTTACAGCCTGCAATGGATCACATAAAAAACGTATGAAAAAACATATTAAAAATTATTGTGGCTATAATTAGAAAACGTAACGTTAGCAAGAACAATAATAACAACAGTGAGAGCAACAAAAGCAGATACATTTAACATGACAATTAGCATGTGCAATGCGCTTTATAAACGCGTCTGTGCTTCTTGTTGCTGTTGTTGTTTCAGCAGTTGTTGTTGGTTTTGCTGCCAAAGCATGTGACTCACCCTTAGGCAATAAATTGGCTAAACACAAAGAAGCGGCCGCATAATACACAGCACAATGATTGGGATGCGAGCTGACCCCATCGCGATCGAAGGTGAATATCGCCTGTATATCAAGACTCTCAACTGTATGCAATATAAAGCTGGCAACCGCATCCGGCCGCCACTCAACATTGGGATCATCTGGCAAATTGGTGGCATTCACCAATATAACATTCGATTCGTCAATGCCCAAACGTTTGCACGCCCGAAACAGCTCTTCCCGACGTAATTGCGATTGTTGCTCATAGTTGCCTACGATTATAGATGTTAATTAAAATGAATGTTTATTCATTTCATATGCAAAGATGGGGCATATAATCAGTGCTCACCATTTGACAGGCAGAGCACGTAAACCTGACAGCCGTCACGCTGCGTCAGCGAGTAGATCAGTGGCCCAAAGAACATGCACTCGTCATCCGGATGTGCGATAACCAAAAGCATGCGACCCATTAAAGCCGCTTTGGGCAGATGAACGCTACGCAAACGCAGACCGTTCTGGAGTGCATTCCGCAGGCCTCCGTTGTTGCTGACATTTGTGTCACCGCCATTCCCATTCTCCTTCTTCAGCTGGGCGCCAGGGGCTGACGGTGCCGATGTCGAAGAAGTGGATAGCCAAAAGGTGAGTTTGTATAGGCCCAGGCATACTAGCAAGTATACCGCACATGCAATCACTATATGCTCCAGCGCTTCAGCCGATGTTGACCTAATCCGGCAATAGATGGCTTGCGGGCTCAGATTTTCCAGGCGTAACTCGGCGAATGGACGTGTGACAGCGTCGTATATTGCAGTAACGTTGAGTGTTTCGGCCAAGTATTCGCTTAGCCAGTTAAATTTCATTTCATTGCGTTTGCTGCGTGTGTGCTGATTTTCGATATTGGCACAATTCGAAATTCACCAAAAATGGACATAAAAATTAACAAATTTGTTGTGTGTGTTGTTTTAGTTGCTGGGTGATTAAGACCAATAATTTATATACTAAACTAAATATGAACACTAAAACAAATCAACTTATTGTGTAATTTAATACTTTAAACGGCTTCGTAATCTACGCGGCGGCACTTAAAAAAATTGCATTTTATTTTTGCGCTGTGTTCTTTTAGATGGGGGCAACAACTAGGGATGAGTGCGTGAAGTGCCAGTGCGCCAATATCGTGTCCAATAGTAAATGCACGACAGCTACGACAGCCAATCGCTCTGTGCACTATCCCTGCACAAATGTATATATTTATTTATTTACCTGTATGTTGTTGGCGAGCTAAAATCAGTACTGTTTGGCCATGAAAGTGCAGACGTGTATATGCATGTCGTGAGTGGGAATGCCGTCACCAGCAGCAGGCATGTAACAGCTGACTGCGTCGAATACTATCGATTGTGCGATAGTAATCAAATGGCAATCGATGTATCGCAACTTTTGCTGCTTTAGTGCCCAATTCATAAAGGAGCCGTAAATTTATTTTTGATTTAAAAAATTGCTAGTTAACAATTGTGAAATAGTGCTCGTGTGTGTTTTGTATGCCTTCCACTTCCCCCAAATTCCCAAAAAGAGCAATACGCCTATTTCTCAATACAACACACAGCAAAACGTGACGGAATTAATTGAAGCGGCATTTAGGGGACACCAAAAAAGAAAAAAAAATACAAAAAGCGTGCGCGTTGCTTGTGGCTAGCTGTAATTAGGTTAAAAGAAACCACAGTCGGGCGGGCAACAGCAGGCATAACAGCAACAGAAGCAGCAGCAACTGAGGCGGCAGTGTGTGGCAAGTTTGATTGGTTAGAGTGAGCCTGCTTATCAATCAAAACCCATCTATGGCACATCAGCAGCAGGGCATGGATTCGGCGTTGTTCGAGCGACGACTGCGGCCGGTCTACGGTGAGTTAGAATTATTTACATATTATATTATTGGATAAATAATTGTTAACTTATTGCTTGGCCAGACAATCTGGAAGTGGGCAACAATCGCAAGGCGCTGCAGGAATCGGAAAAGCTGCTACGCAAGCATCCAAATTTGCTATGCGCACGTGCTCTAAAGGTAACATAATTATCATAAATGAGCTGGTTGTTAATATTTGTATATATTTTAGGGCCTATCGCTGCTGCGCCTGGGCCGCTACGAGGAGAGCCATGGCTGCCTGCAGACTGTCGCCGAAGAGAAGCCCGTCGATGATTCGACGCTGCAGGTGCTCTCCTTCTGCTATCGAGAAATGGAGCAACGTAAGATCTCTGCGTAGTTTTTCGAGCATTTTTCTCATATTTATACATAAGTATATTTCTTGGCACGCGCCCACAAACGCTGGGCAATTAAAACTGCCTCCTCACTCGCTTTCATTTGCGCATAAATTGACTAAGACACTGAGCACTACAGGCGGGGCGGGCAAAAAGTGCGGCACATAGCGTGTGCCAAGAAAATAAACTGATCGGTAAAAAAGTGTGCATGTGCGCGTTGCCTTGAGGCAACAGTAAATATATGTTAGCCAGTCGAATCACTTGTCTCTCAGCGCCTTGGTTTTCCTGTATTTATTAATTTGACAAATAATTTATTACATTATTCTCTATCATAGTGGACAAAATTGTTGAGCTTTATCAGCACGCAGTCAAACAGACACCTGGCAACGAGGAGCTTCTGGCGCACCTATTCGTTTCGCATGTGCGCGTCGAGGATTACAAGGCGCAGCAAGCGGTTGCACTACAGCTGTACAAGGCGCAGCCAAAGAATGCCTATTACTTTTGGGCCGTTATCAGTGTAGTTTTCCAGGGCATTCGCGGACCCGAGTCCGCAATACCCGAGAAGCGTAAACTTTATCTGGCGCTGGCACAGCGCATGGTCGACAAGCACATTAAGGAGGGCAAACTGGAGACGGAACAAGAGGCATTCCTCTATTTGCACATTTTAAAGCTGCAGAGCAAGTACCAAGAGGCCTGGGAATTCCTTACTGGCGAACTGTGCGCCAAATTATATCCGGGTGCGCCTGTTAGCATGAAATTCGAGCTTCTCAAGGTGCTGGGCAATTGGCAGGAGCTCAACGAGCTCTTGCAAAAGCTGCTAGAGGCCGAGTGAGTACAATGTAAAATACATTTGTAATATATCTACAAACACATTTTTCCGCATTTTCTCAGTCGCGATCGTTGGGACTATTACAAGGAGTATATTCAGAGCTGCTTTGAGCTGCTGGATGGACAGGCCGCGGAGGGCGCAGATAAGCCTGCTTACATGCTGAACACTTGCCACGATTTTCTACTGCACATCATTGATTCTTCAGAGAGAAAAACACGTGGTCCCTACTTGGCACGCTTGGAGCTGCATCAACGCATGCGCGCCAAACAGCTACCGGCCGAGGAACTCATTGGTGATTTTGACGAGCTAATCATTGAGTACTTCTGCCTGTTTGGAGACAAATCCTGCTGCACCCACGACATAGCACTGTTTCTGCCCTCCATCAGCATAGAGCAACGTCAGTCACTAGCCAGCAAGTTGCTCCAAGAAAGTGGAATTACTTCGACCTCTTTGCCGCAGAATGTTAGTATTATTATAAACAAATGCAAAAATATGGTTAAACTACTGAAGGAGACATATCCGAGCCCATTTTGTTTATATGTTGTGTTCCGCTTAGCCTAAAAGCAATCTATGAATTAGTCTCATATATTTTAAAATAGTTCATAGATAAGAGATCTGCAAGCCGAAGATAATTATTATTATACACTTTCTAACTTTGTTCACGTTTTATTGCAGAAGGAGCACATGCAGAAGCATATTTGTGCCCTGCAAATCTCGCGCATGTGTGGAGCTCACATTGAGCTGCCCGTTGATCATCTTCTGGCCTTTTATACGGCATTGAAGCTGCACTATGAGCATGGGCACAGTTCGTTTGGCAAACAGCTGCTGGCAACGGAAATGGGACCCTCGGATCCGTATGCACTGCTAGCGGCGAATGTTATGTATGATATATCCGTGCGAGAACAGAAGTCGGATCAACTATTCGAGGCGCTGTGCCTACTGCAATATGTGCTGCGGAATAGCACCAGCAATTTTCACGTTAAACTGCTCAGCCTGAAGATCTATCACATGTTTGGCTGCATGCTCGGCGCCCAGGAGATGTACGACTATTTGGACATTAAGCAAATCCAGCTGGACTCGATGGGCTATGTGCACTGCAATCTATTGCCGCTCTCCGGACGCTTCTCAGGTGTGCGCAACTGCTTCGACACCACATTGAAGTTCTTCACGAACAGCTACAAGGAGCGGTTGGAGTATATAGCGCTTACCTATCGCTTCTGCACATTCTCCAAAATGGGGGAGTTTATGAACTTCAAGGAGCGCTTGACGAATAGTTTACTCTATGTGGCCGTCTCGGTAGAGGCGCAGCTGTGCGATCTGGTCAGTTGCTATGGCAATATACAACAGAACCTGTCCGCCTATGTGGCCATGAGCATTGAGCCCGCTGACGATCGCATTGCCTGGCACGAGCTGAGCGACAATCGGGATTTGCAGGCGATCATTCGATGGGATCCACTGCATCTGGACAATACGGATGCGGAGCGCAAGGAGTCATACGATCAGGAGATTGAGGTGCTGCAGCTACGATCGCTGCTGCTTCGATTGTTTGCTACGTTCATTGATTTGTATCATGCGCCTCCCAGCGCCAAGCTGGCCATGTCGAATGCGAAGACGCCGCCGCCAGCGCCGGGCGAGGATACAGCGACACTGGAACTGTTGCGCGAATCGTGGACGGGTCTCCATCAGCGTCTGCGTCTTATGAACTATAAGCCGCTCTCTCAACGTTTTCTAGTCAATTTGCTGCCCACACGCCTTCACCTGCTGCTTGAACTGCCCTACGAAAGGTTCTTTGATGATCTGGCCCAGATGGTACTGGACATGCACAGTGGTGCGTCGCAGCTGACGCTGCAGTGCAAGCGAGTCAGCGAAAATGTCGCCTCCGTCATGGACGTGTGCGTCCAGACAATTACTGAAAACAATGAATGTAATGCCGTCGACGGTCTTTGGAAGCGGCGCGAGCACCAACAAAAGATTGCCGCCTGCTTGGAGGTCAGTTCGAATTGCCCAATGCATTCAGAAATTGAAATAATTATATTTAATTTTGATGATTTTTTATAGATACTCTCACTTTATGCCTTCCTCCTATCGGTGCTGAATGACAAGTTGCAGTTCAACGCGAAGACAAAAACAAAAAAAAAGCCATCGGGTGATAATAAAGCACAAGATACCCCGCTGCCCATTAGCGAGAAGGAGCGCAGCCAAATGCTGCGCGAGCTGATGCGTCAGTTGAAACATAAACTAGAGGCCTGCGATGCAGCAATACGTGAGTAGTGGCAAATTAACTGAACCTGTTATTAAATCTAACTCATTTATTCTGCAGGCACTTGGAAAGCGCCCACATTGCCGCGTGACCTGAGTTCGTTTATGGCCGACATGTCTCTCAAGCCGGAGGTTGAGGCGACGCTTATTGGCGACGTATCCGCCACATTTAAAGAGTCTCATGAGCTGATGGTCACCGAGCTGCGCAATCTGATAAAGGACAAAATTCGCATGATCGGAAAATAGATTTGCCCTGATTTTGCTGTGCAAAGTCTCGCTTGCTTGCCCGACTCCAACGCAACATCTTTCAATCACCCACACAGTTTGTTATTTAATATTTTAAACATGAGAAAGGGCTGCTCTGGAAACGCCAAAGATAACATATCCTTGCAGACTATACATTACAAAAAATGGGCCGGTTGTTCCTATGAAATCTATGATGCAGCAGTCCAAATGTATATTTAATGTTTATGCTGCGGATTTCTAGGTAAATATCAAAGATTCCGATATTTGAAGAATCAGCAATCTAGCTTTCAAATTGAGATACTAGTTCGCATAGAAAAAGGCAGACACAAAACGGTATTAACCTCTGCAAGGATAAGAAGGCGATTTTCATGCCCCATCTGAAGTCCATTTACTTCCTCTCCATCTACTTATAATCACCAATCAAATTATATTCTTGTGCACTTTTCCAATTACATTTTTTCGGCATTTTTTATACAACAGGTAAAAAGTTGTAAACTTGTAACTTGCTTGATACAAAAAAAAAAAAAAGAAGAAAAATTTAAAACAGCTCGACACATAAGATGAAATAAAAACTGATCAAATCGTATAAATTATTTCAATCGTATTTAAATATAGTTGCTTGATTGCAAATAGACCATCGTTATGCGGAATAAATTTAGCTTAATATTAAGCGGTTTAGTTATTGAGCTACCACTAAACATATTGTATTCAACACAAACATATTTAACAGTTACTTATTTTACTTGCCACACCACTGCCTGCGCTGACTGCTTTGAGCGTATGTAGATAGGCAGCTGTGCGGGGATCGTTGATATGCTGTTGAGTCTGCAGATGTGCAATCAGATTGTGATTGCGAGCAAAGCTTTTGTTGCACAGTCTGCACGTGTGCGGCTTCTCACCGGTGTGCGTCTTATAGTGCACCTTGAGCACATTGGCATACGTAAACGACTTGCCACAGGTGCCACATGCATAGGGACGTTCATTGCGATGTGTACTACAAGTGAAATAAAGATTACATCACGGCAAGTGGCAGATGAGACATCCACTCACCGTTCATGCTTCACAAGAGATGTGCGATCAGTGAAACTGCGCTGGCAGTTCTCGCAACTGTAGGGCCGGGCTCCAGTGTGCTGTCGAATGTGCCGCATTAGCTGATAGTTGACATGGAAAGACTTGTGGCAGATTCTAAAAGCAACATAATTTAAAGAAAATCAGATTTGTCTTTGCTGATACAGTCAAAAAATAAATTATTTAAAACTAAATCATTTCTATGATTAGCTGATATTCAAAGCACCTTATGCATTACTTATTATTATATAATTATAATTATTATTATTACTTAGTGAATTTGATTCCAACTCACTCGCACTCATATGGTCGCTCATTGTTGTGCCGCCGCATGTGCGTGTCCAGCGTACTCTTGCGTGGATAGCTATTGCCACAGATGTTGCAGACATGTGGCTTGCCACCAACAATGGGTGTGGCAATAGCGTCGTCGGCTGGCACCGCCATGAGACTTGTGGTCACTTCAGTTACATCGACAGCTGGCACTTGTTCAATTAGTTCGTCATAGCTCCAAATGCCGTCCTCCAGCACCTCCACCTCCGGTTTCTCGTATTTACGTGCTGGTTGCGCTTCCTTCAACAGCTGCTGCTGCTCCTCCTCCTCCTCATCATCATCATCGTCGGCCAGTTCCTTGCAAATGTATTCGCGCAAGAAATCGTCGGAGTGCCGACAGATCTGTCGGAATTTGTGGGCCAGCGTTAAAAAGGCACGACATTTCAGGCAGATGCGGGTGGGCAGCTCTGTGGTACGAACTATCTGAAAAGGTCAGTTACTCAAATCGTTGAAAAACTCCAATGGATTAAAAATGAAAATGAATAAAAACCACCTTGATGCCGCTACAGTTTTCAATTTTCTCGCAAATGGAGACACCGCGTTGCTCCTCGTCGCGCTCGTAGATGGAGACCATGTGCGTATCGCTGTCCTGCAGGCAAATCCGACACACGGTTGCTATATCCATTACCAGCTCCGTTGTAGCCATTCTTAACGAATTCAATTTCACTTGCTACCTTTAAGCTGTTGATGCGATGTTTATGTTTTGAAAAATATCATATTGAAAATTAATATCGCGAGACATACTTACGATGTTTGTGCCAACCAAATATCGGTGCAAAATGAATTTCGTATTTTTCGAATTTAAAAACTCAAATGTAAATAAATAATATTGAAATAACATACTTAGATGCTTGACTGGCAATATTTAAATTTAATAAATTATTGTTATGACAATTGATAGCATATTAAATTATAAATTGTTATCGAAATACATCGAAATGTATGATTTTATTTATCGATATACGGCAAATTTCTAATTAATATAAGCATTGAAGTTAGCAATAATGGAGAAAGCAGATCCCGTTTGCAGGATTTGTCTGCTACAACCAAAGACTGAGACACTAATGCCAACCGAGTCGGATTTCTTTGCACAAATCGAACAATGCACCGGAGTTTTGGTAAGCAGTTTGGCACAAATGTAATTTACACTTTATGAATTTTGCTCTTGCAGTTGACACAAGATGAACGCTTGCCCAATAAAATATGCACCAGCTGCGCGTTGTTGCTGCGTGCTGCACTCAAGCTGCGAACGATGTGCCAGCAGACGGAGGAGCAGCTAAAAAATACCAAATCCGCAGAGGAGCAGCAACAGTTGCAATTAGACAGTGGCAGTGAGATGCTAACGGAGTTCATAGACTCCTATGAGGTGACACTGGAAACGGATAGCATCACAGGCAGCACAGACGGCATCACAATAAAACCCTCAAATCCTGCACGCACAACTGTACCCGCCCATAAGTCCCAGCGCCGGAGACGCACCGTTGCTGCTGGAACGGCAACCAACACAGGCAGCGAATCTGAATGTAGCAAGCCTCTGGCCATATCGTATGTGTGCAACATCTGCAACAATGTCTATGCGGAGAAGGTCAAACTAACGATGCATCTTAAGCTACACAGCATGCATAAGCCGCACGAATGCGAGTAGGTTGCCGGACGCTAATCTCTTAATTGATAAACTAAACTTTTACTTATTTAATTTGTTGTAGAATTTGTCACAAGCGTTTCCGTCAAACGCCGCAGCTGGCGCGGCACATGAACTCACACACTGGATTACGGCCATACAAGTGTCATTATTGTTACGCCTCCTTCGCAGATCCCTCCACGCGCATCAAGCATCAACGGTAAGACGATCTGCTTAAAACCATAGACAGCATTAATAAAACAACACTCTTCGTGTAGGATTCATACAAATGAACGGCCATATAAATGCAAGTATTGCAACAAATCGTTTGCCTACTCCAATGTGCTGAATGTCCATCTTAAGACCCATACGGGCGAACGACCCTTCAGCTGTCAATACTGCGGGCGGCCCTTCTCCCAGGCGCATCACAAAAACACACACGAGCGCACGCACATGGTAAAAGAGGAGCTGGAAATTGCAATGACAGAGGAGTAGGAAAAGCATTAAGTGTAGCATATAAGCAAGTCACTCTCTAGTACAATTAAATATTAAAATTGTTTCTAAGACAGAATTGCAGAAAAGATGTGAAAATTATATATAGAAGAGATGAAAAATAAATTATTTTAATAAATGGAATGAAATAAATTTAAATGTGTTTAATATTGGATTAAATATGCGGTTAATCTAGGCAAGGCATCCTATTTCAATATTCATGCAGCATACTTTTAGGATGCCAATATTCACGCAGCATACTTTTAAGATGTCATTGAAAATAAAAATAATTTCCTTGAATTCCGAAACTCAAAATTTATAAAGCATATTTTTAGGCAGAACGGAAATAGACAAAAATATTTAGAGGACATAGCGCAAGGACCAACTCTATCAACCTGCATTCAAGGATTATGGGGTCATCTAGCAACCCAAAGACTTGCCAAAATATATCTTCACAAAATCATTGATTACTCGGAAATTACAAGCAATGGTCAACACAAATTGTTTAACCCAGGAGTCATCAAGATCCATAAGGATATGACCGACTTACGAAAAATGTTGTTTTTAGAAAAGAAGAAATAAAACAACATGAATTTAGTTTTATTCAACTAACATTTATTATTCTGAAATTTAAATAATATTGATTTGCAATAATTTGGTTATATTTTCTGTTTTACTAATGGAAACAATTTCCTTGCACAGTTCTTTTGAGAAATTAAAAAACAAATAGCACACAACTTACTTAATAATATCGAATAAAAGCTAAGACTATAATTATAATTATAATTATTTGTACAAGGTCTAGACCGATGGAAACATGCTAATTGGGATTTCAGCCATGTTATCTTTAATACGATCCCTATCCAGTTCGACGGGCTTCCAGTTGCCACGTTTCTCGTGCGTCACACGATGCAATCGCATTTTGTAGGCCTTCACGAAACCCTTGCCGCACAGATCGCAGCTGTAAAGAGAACATATATATGATATATATGATTAAATCACAGATCAAATCACTTACACGTGCGGCTTTTCACCCGTGTGTATCATTTTGTGAAATTTCAAATTGTCCGAATATGTAAACGTCTTCAGGCATACATCGCACTCGTACGGACGCTCCTTGGTATGTATTCTGTGGATTTATGTTGAAATGAGTTTGTATGAGAGTAAAGTGGATTGCTGGAAGACATACCGATGATGCTTGGTCTTCGTGGAGCGATCGGCAAAGGCGGCTGGGCAGAAATTACATTTGTACGGTCGATTTCCAGTATGCGTATTCATGTGCCGCACCAGCTGCTGGTTCTGCACGAAGCCACGACCACAGATTCTGGAAGACAAGTATTTTAAGATGCCAAAGCTATCAGTAGATGTTGGCCCGGCTTACAGATCGATGAGAGACTTACTCGCACTCATGCGGCTTGACGCCACTGTGAAATTTCATGTGCTCGGTGAGGCGTGCCTGGGATGCATAAATGTTGCCACAAACATCGCAGATGTAATTCGAATGCTTGTCGCGGGGCTTGCGACCCATTTTCTTCTCCTCATGCACGCCGCCGCCCGTTGCGGTTGCCGTTGCCTTGACTCGCTGCTGCACCTTGCGCGGCTGCCCGATGCGATTGAGGAGGCGCGGCTGCTGCGGTTTAGCCTCTGGCAAATAGTTGTCGTCATCGGAGCTTAAGATATCAATATCGTCGTCAGGCACATGGCTCCAAGCAACTTGCTGCTGTGTGGCTCCTTTGGCTGGCGCTGATGTGCTGCTTGGGGCTTGGGTTTCGGATGCCAAAATCTCCAGTTCCTCGTAATCTGCAAAGTTTTCGGCATCTGTTTCCGTTTCCACCTCAGCCTCGCCAGCCACCTCGACAACTGTGGCATCTTCGAAAACAACAGTATCCACAGCGTTCGTGGCATCATAGACAATGGTATCCACTTCCGTTTCTGCATCCACATCCTCGGCAGCAACCACATATCTAAGAAACTCCTCATGAGCAACTTCAACATCGCGTTCCAATTTGATTTGATTATTATTAGCCTGCTGCGTTTTCGCCTCATGCTCCTCCCATGCGCGCGCAATAGCCTCAGCCTCCGCCTGCGCCTCGTCATCATCGCCAGCGCCCAGTGCAGTGTTCAACTCAGCGGATAACATATCTGCGATATGCTGATGCGATCGCTGGCAAGTCATTCGGAATTTGTAGGCGACACGCAGCACACGCACACACTTTGCACACATCTTGTCCGGAAAATTATCATCTATGCTCACCTGCAAACATAATTTGTCGAGTTATTTGTTTTAATGCGTATTTGATTTGTTATTACTTACGGGAATCCCAGCACAGATGTGGAGCATCTGATCAAGGCGGGTGCTCGCATTTTGGCTGAATATGTCCTGTAGCAGTTCCTCACCCTCGTTTGGATTGCTCAGGCAAACGCGGCACACAATCCATTTCTGGTTCAATTCGGTTTTCATTACTATTGTCGCAAATCATACACATACAAGCAAAACCTTATTTTTGACAATATTACAACAATGTTGCAAGCGTCCCTTGCCGTCTTTCTGGCTCTCGTTCACAGTATTTTAATTTTTGGTATTTTGGTAGTTCATTTTTAGCCATTCAGCAATTATATGCAGACACAATAATAATAAGAATGATCTGATTTATTAAATTATTAATAAGTTATTAATTGCTACATATAAATAAAAACATGAATTAAATTAGGTTTGATTTATAAATAAACTAAAATAGTATTATTTAAGCGTCTAAGAAAATGAATACTGCACAAATCAGAATATGGTCACCTTAATATATTGCCATTCACACAAAAGCGCGAACAGCTTGTATTTTTACCATACTTATTTTTTAACATTTTTGGCGTCGTCCAGCTAAATTTCTGCAATCCGTGCATTCGTTGCAATATTTCATAAACAAGGAGATGCCGACTACAACGACAGCAACAACGGAGAAGTGGATAGTCTGTCGAGTGTGCTTGCAGCAGCCCAAGGAAGCAATGGGCAGCATTTTCAATGACGACGCATCCAAAGATATGACCAACATGATATTAGAATGCGGCGGTGTGCCTGTAAATACAAATAGAAAAAACAAAAAAAAATTTTAAAAAATAAATAAATAATTTATATATATGAACTTGCAGATTAAGAAATTCGATCATTATCCAGACAAGATATGCGAAAAGTGCTCGAAGAGTTTACACATAGCATACAAGTTTCGCCGCACTTGTCAACGCTCCTACAAGCATCTGCGGCAGTTTATAGCGCCCGTTGTTGTGGAGCAACCGTCGGCGGGGGAGGATGGCCAGGTGATGCTGAGTCCCAATGAGCCAGTGGGCGCAGAAATTGCCGAAACAATTGGTGCGACCGGAAATGAAGAGCACACAGAGGAGGAGGACGTCAAGGAACGCCTAGTGCACATGAAGAGCGAACAGGTTGAAGAGGATGGCATTATTGAGGAGCTGTATGATGTATATGAGGCGTACGATGGTGAAATTGTCACCGAACAGCCAGCCAATTATGAGGAGGGCAACCCAGACGAGGGCAACGAGGAAATGGGAGCACATTCCATCTCAGGTCTATCCGCGGACATTGAGTATCTGGAGCAACTCGATCATGATCAGTTAACGGAGAGCGCACACGAGGACGATGTCGAAGTGCAAAACTCATCGGACGAGGAAGAATTTGTGCCCGTCAAAACACGCAACACACGCTCCGCCGGCGCCGGTGTCAAGAGGCGTATGAATACACGAAAGGCGACAACCAGTAAAACGGTAATGGGGAATGTTAAGCGGGACAAGTGTAGCGTGACCAACATCATTGTGAATCCCGACGAGAGCATCAGTTTCGGTGAAACAATTGTGTGCAAGACGAAGGGCATCAAAACCAAAGGTGGCCACAAAATTCTCGTCGGCGACAAAAAGGAATTCAAATATATATGCGACATTTGTGGCAACATGTATCCATCGCAGAGTCGCCTCACCGAGCACATCAAAGTACACTCCGGCGTCAAGCCCCACGAATGCGAGTAAGCAGCTCATTTTCATTCATATATTATATTACCTATATATATATATTGTATATTTATATATTTCTTATAGAATCTGCGGTCATTGCTTTGCCCAGGCACAGCAGCTAGCCCGGCACATGAACACACACACGGGCAATCGACCTTTTAAGTGCAGCTACTGCCCGGCAGCATTTGCGGACTTGTCCACCCGCAACAAGCATCATCGGTAAGCAGCTGCAGCTGCAGAAGCAGCAATTTGGTGGATTATGTTCATCTGGATATTTATAGTAGTCTTTTCTTTCTTGCAGAATTCACACCAATGAGCGTCCATACAAGTGCGACGTGTGCAATAAGACCTTTACCTACACCAACACACTGAAATTCCATAAGATGATTCATACGGGCGAGAAGCCGCATGTGTAAGTTGAACCATTTGAATACCATTAACAAATCTCAGTGGAGATTCGAATTTCGTCAACGCCTCCATTAGACTTTAAGCTATTGATCAGCATTAAAATCAGATTAGATATTGACTTGTTTTTAAGTCTGTCTGTTTCCATAAAAACCTTAGATCTTAAACTATCCAGTTATATGCGTTTGTCTATATCATATATTGTGTATTAATGTTGTACGTTGTAATGCTCTTTTTCTCCAATTTCGAAAGTTGCGAAATCTGCGGCAAGGGTTTTCCGCAGGCGTACAAGCTGCGCAATCATCGAGTCACCCACGATCGCCGCGTGGTCGCCGTCAATCCCCATGTGGACGATCTTTATCCAGTTTATACAGAGGCCAAGGCCGGACTGGAGCTGTAAATGCAGATCTACAAATATACAAAAAATATACACTAATAGATATATATAAATATACAAGTAAATTTATATACATATATATATTAATAATTATCGGACCTTTAAAATTGTAACAAAAATTTAAATAATTTACGGACGCATCTTGCGTCTAGCCTAAGTTTTAGTCTAATTATGCGGAAATAAATTAAGTATAGCTGCACAAATGGTCTTTGCATCTGTCTCATCCGGATACAGCTGGAGCACCGCATGCACCTGATGCTGCGGGAACAGGCTGCTCAAATGATAGCGCATCAGACGCCGTTGCTCCTCCCGCGATGCCTGCGCCGTGTGCAGCTCCTCGTTGATCCGTGAATCCGACGCGGACAAATGGGCTAAATTGTGGGCGGGCATGGATAGCGATAACTTGGCCGCCTGCTGATGCTGATCCGTCAACGGTGCGGATGGTGTGCGTGTCAGATACTGATGTTGATAGTTGTTGCTGCTGTTGTTGTTGTTGCCCGGTGGCACCAGCAGGCGAAAGGCGGGAGGTGGCGCCTGACGTTGCAGTTTCTTGTGGCGATTCAGCTGCTGCGACGCATCTGCATCCAGGTCCAGTTGATTGTTAAACGAATGGCAGAGTTGTTGTTGTTGCTGCTGTTGCTGCTGCGAGATTTTCTCAATGGTATTCGATTTGGTGCGCGCAAGCGCTGCCATCTTTGCATTGTTGGTGCTGCTGCTATTGGAGAGCAACTGCTGCCCCCCATTGCTGTGCAGTGGAGCACTGTGCGAGACCTGAAGCGGTAGGCGTTGCAGTTGCAGCTGTGCCGTCTGATGGCGAAACTTGCACTTCTGGCCGTAGGTGCATTTCTTGCCATAGGGACACAACTGCTGCTGTGCATCGGACATCTTCTGCTGCGTCTGCTGGCCGCGCAGCAGCATGTCCAGCGTGGGTCCCGAACGACCCAGCGGATCATCGGGCGGCATAAATATATCGTCCACAAAGGAGTACATCAGCAGACGTTCCTGCACCACCTTGCGATACTCGTTGCTCTCCAGCAACAGGTCTCGATAGTTATCATTGGACACCACAATTCCATCCGTTTCCACGGCCAGTTTCAGTATGAAACGGTCATCGTAGCACGAGACGCGTTTCCCATCCAAGTGACGCGATGGCGTAAAGACCAACACTCGTTCATGCTCCAGCTCATAGAGTAGCTCCTGCTCGGTGATATTATTGTTGGCCAGCTCCTTGCGCCAATTGGGCACAAAGGCGGTGATGTGACGATGTCCACGCTGCCGGAACCAATCCACACAGATACGTATGCCGCGGCAGCTGAAGATCGTGTTATTGCCATGCGACAATGCTACATTGCTGCCATCAATCACGATGTGACGCAGCGAACCATTGCTGCTGCTGGATGGTGGCACATGATTGTTATTGTTGCAATTGCTGTTGTTATTGTTACTGCTGTTGCTATTGCTATTGCAATTGTTGCTGACTGTTGGCCGGGGCGAATCTGCCGTTAATTTAATAAGCTCGGCGAGCAGCTCATTCTGTTTAGCCTCGGAGCCAAGGCGCGTTAGCGCCGTGTGTATCGACTGCTCGCTGTACCCCAATTTCTGTGCAAATTCCAAATTTTTGCGCTCTGTTTTGCTCAAATCATCATCGTCGCTGCTTTCCTGCTGCTGTTGCTGCTGCTGTTGTTGCTGCTGTTGTTGCTGCTGTGGCTTTCTCGCATACAACTTGTTGTTGCTTTGTTGTTGTTGCTGCTGTTGTTGTTGTAGCTGCTGTTTTTGTTGCTCGGGCACTTCACAATCCATTTTAATGCGCATTTAGTTTGTCAATCATTTATTAAGCACTACCTCTTCGTATTTTGCTTGCTGTGGCGTGCCTTTTCTAAGTTTTAAGCAATTTTTAGCAATTTTTGCAACAAGTTCCGTCTTTTTACATTTTGTTGTTGTTGCCAAACAGAGATGTTATTAACATGGCAGCCACACAAAATTTGCAGCAATGTTATGAACGCGACCATTTATTAAATGCTGTTATAACCGACGATGAGACCGATTTTTTGTCACAAAATTGAAAAGTCCTCCAATAAAATTATTATTTGTAAATATTAAAGCTTTTCTAGTTGGCCGTTTAATTAAAAACGTAACTTTTTAGAATCCAATCAGTTTCGTTCAGTTGTATGGTGGAGTTTACGAGTGATCGATAACAATGACGCTCTTCAACACTGAAACACTGACTAATTGGCGCGCTATTGCACTTCAATTTTAAAATAGCAAGCATAACTGACTTTTCCATTAAAACAAAAAACACACACACAACTTATTAACCTTGCAATAACGGATTTTTAATGTGTTGCACAGTATAATATATCGTATATTACGTTTAACAAATTCGCTACATTTTATATAGTTAATATATAACATTTAAGAGTAATCGTTTTTAACATTTATAGATCTCACTTTTCAAAATAAAGTACATATTTTTCTCTTTGTATGTTGTATGGTTGGTCCCTCTTTTCATGAAAAAAGAGTGCGCTGCATTCTAATTAAACTACTCATACAATAAATATATATATATATATATATGTATATGTATATATAATACTTTTAAATGGTCACATCTAAATAGATTTTCAGTAGATTAAATGCAAAGAATACACACGTACTTCAAAGACAATAAAGTAATGCATTTTTTTCCTCGTTTAATTATCGTTCATGTCTTGCATGGCGAAATTATTTTGACACCAGCACTAAACACAAACGAAAAAAACGATTAAATTGGACGTAAAGTGTAGTTTACTACTTGCATATAAAAAGGAGTTTCTACATGTGAGCGTGTGTAAATACGTGAGTGTGCCTGTGTGCTTATTGCTGTGCTTGTCTCTATGTGTGTGTGTGTGTGTCCATTTCGAATTCAACGAGTCATTCATTTTGCAGGATGCTTTAATAAAAAATATCCTTCAAGCGAAAGTATTAAGGATGCATTCCCCTGACACGTCGTATGCTATAATTTCTACTCTTGCGTGTTCCACCAATCTGTTTTACTCTGCACTGCGCTGTTCGCCATACGCGTTTGATGACCAACATTAAATTTATTGTTACATCTTACGTATGTGTAAGTGTGTGTGTGTGTCAGTGTCTGTGTGTGTGTGTGTGTGTGCGTGTATTTGGGTTTGTGCACCGAGCTTTATGGGAGATTTTCTTCTTTAACGGGTAATTAGTGAAGTTTTCCGCCGTTAACTTTTTACAGAAAATTTTCTACAGAATCATTATGTGAGCACTATGCAAAGTTTATTGCGCTTTTGATATTTAAGTTAAAAGCCACATTGAAAAGTTGTATTCTTAATGCAAAGTTCTATTCTTAATGCACACAAACTTGCTGCAGTTGCAAATCGAGTATGCATAAATGTATTTTAAGTGGATTATGAAAAGATCTGAACTGGAAAAGTTAACCGACCATAGCATTTAAAGTTGTTAAAGTGAAGTCAGAAATGACAATAAATAAACTTTTCATAAATCATAAAATTTATATGAAATTTTAATGTCTTCATTTGTCTTTTGTTTCAGTAAATAGAGTGAAATGGAAATTGGCATCGTAATTTTCCAATTGTTTTAACGAGCAAGTCGCATCGTTATAGATTGATAATAAAATTGTTATATGTAAATTGAGACATGAATTGATGATTAGGATGGAAAATTTCAGGTTTCAACATAACATTTACAATCGAAAAATTTGCCTACTTATGCGAGCGCTTGACCTTTGCTTTTCAAATAAAGAGATATTTGGACAAAAATTGTAAAAATTCTTCTACATATGTGACACTAATCCCAATGACAGCGAAGATGCGTGCTTGAGAAATTGATGAGTTCTCATCTGGGTGCACCAATTTGTTATACCGATAATTTGTGCTTGAGCAAACTTTGTCATTAATCAGTTGTTTAATTTTTAGAAAGCATGCGAAGGATAACGCCCACTGGCCTACAGCACGTATGTGTGTGTGTGTGTGTGTGTGGAGGAAATGTTTTTTTTATTCTCACAATCTACTTTTTGCCTACTTTTGGATACACAAACCTGTTTATCGGACCTAAAAATATATCCACGTTGCATGTTAGGCTCCTAACCTGATTAACATTTAGTTCCGTCTGCCAGCGTGTGTGCGTGTGACTCTACTTTGGTATGTGAGCTGTTTGTGGTATGGAATACATTTATTTTCAATAAGTTGGGCCCACAAGCTTAGTGTTTGTGTGTTTTTTTTTTTTGTCGAATAAACAACTTTTAATGCGGGCCATTTCTCTCGCACTAATTTGATGTCAAGTTGATTTGGCCATTGGACCATGCCCTTAACTACGCACACCTCTCGCTCTATTTTCAAACAATTGTTATGTGAGTCTTTTTTGATTGTTTGCTTGCGCTTTGTTCGTGTGCATTGCATTCAGTTTACGCTACTGTTTTTATTATTTTAGCCTCAGGCTTCCGAAAAACGGAATATGAAAGGGAATGAAAAAAGAAGAAAGCTTACGCTTTGGGTTTGTTCATTTTAAGCTTTTTGTGTTGCTCTTTGTGTGTGTGAGTATATCTCTGTGTGTGTGTACGTGTCCTTAGGTTGGTTAAATGCTCCCACGCTGTCAATACTTGAAATTGGCAACTGCATCTGCAACGGCATCAGCAATATCGACAGCAGACAGCAGACAGCAGTGGGTCGCATTGTGAGTTTTGGAATTGAAGGTCTATGCTGGATACAAAAATAAAATCGATTGGTTTGGCATTTACATTTCAGTTAATTAAGGCTAAAAGCCGAAAAGCTGCATCAACATTGTCGTCTTGTGTGGACTATAAATATATGTTCTCATTCTATAGACAATAATACATAATCTGACATAAAGCTCAATTGCATTACAATTAATTTACATATTTAATAAACTTCGTTTCTTGATTTTGCACAAATTGTAAGTAATTGTGTGGCACTGTGCACACTAAATAAGTTATACAGTTATTTCGAATTGGGCAAAGCGCTCCAGTTTTTTGTTATTCACTTGAAATTGAAAGAAATCAAATGAAAACCGAAAAAGCTGGTCACAATGCACAAGGGATAAGAATGGAAATCGTTTTAAAAGCGCACAGTTTCAGTATTTTTCAGTGCAGTTACTTATATGTAGGTGAAACTGTGTGTGTGGTATGTTGGTCTGTGGTGTTGGTCTGGCAAAGCGGCTTGAAAACAAACCGCCAAGCCCTCCCCCCAACGCCCACTCTGCTACCCAACTAAATCGTAAGCGTCAACATTGTTGCAGTTGCTGCTCGGTTGACATTCGACCTTGCCACGCAACGGATTTTTTCTTTTTGTTTTTTTTAGTTGTTTTTTTTGGTTGTGTTATTTTTTATGTAGACAGCAGCTATTAGGCGTTGATAAAATATTCACGCTTCTTGTGACATTTCTCATACGCAATGTAGCACAGGGCGATTGTAATGAGTACCAGGATCGTTATGCCCATTATAATGCTGACCAGTATAATTTCATCGTTGATGCTTTTGTAGGAGTGACCTGCAAGACAAGATAGAGAAAATAAACACATTAAGATTTCGAAAAGCCTCTGACAAATAACAAACCATTATTTTATATTTTTTAAGGGTTTGGTGTTTTTTCCTTTTTTTGGGGGAGTAAAAACAGTTGGAGGCATTTCTGTTACGGTTGCTCTGTTGTCTATCAAACATTTCAGATTGTTAGCGACTCATGCATATTCAAACGATTCGCTTGTAGCGGCGACATCAAATTATGTCCGTACATATCTGAACAAATGCATTGTTATAAATAAAAATAAGAGCTGAGAGCTCTTTAATATTTACTCCCTCACCCACACAGAAATACATGACATTACATAACATATATACATATGTTTGGCATAACAATCCAAGATAAATAACACACGACACAAACATAAAAAAGAACATAAAAAATTAAATTAAATTTGGATTCACAATTCGCTTTTATTGTAACAGATGAAACCAGTATATGTTGTGCGTGTGCACATACGGTTAAAATTGTTCTCCCAAACAAATTGAACGCAAAATTGAATCCAAAATTGAACCCATTTCCATGTAGATTAATAATTTTGTTTTAGTTTTGACTAAATAACAATTTTGCACGAAAATTTCATTGAATAAAGTTGGTTTTAATTTAGCATGTCAAAAGATTTTCCATATGTGATGCTTCATCCAATGTTCCGCAGCGTTATTAGCTTAATAAACATAATACAATACACATATATGTAATGTGTATATAAATATATATATATATAGATATACATATACATATATTCGTATGTACATAATTCTTGCCCGTATCTTTGCCGTTGCCTTTGGATAATGGAGGGCCCTTTTATGCGTGCCATTTGGCCAGATGTTTGCTCTCTGCGTAATTTAACACATAATCGATGAAGACTTAGTCTTTGAACAAAAACTCCGACAAATTAAAAGCGTGTTTACAGCAGCCAACTCGTCGCCACATTATTATTGGGCAGGAGACGCCAAGGGATTTGTTAATTAGATGGTTTTAATAACGTCGCTAAGTTGAACCCGATTCAGCTTTTAAAGGTCTCTTGACTATAAGACCATATAAATTGAATCAAATGTGTGCGATTAATGTCTTGTACAAATATTGCGGCCCCGAAATGTAGGCTACACTTTTGGCCCAAGAGAGATGGTGCATTAGAGATTAAAAACAAAATAAATGTAAATAAAAACCGCTCAATTAACATACAATAATTTCCAATTTAAGTTAATGCTTATCTTTATTTATAAGCCACAGATAAAAATGATAAAATTAAACAAAGTCTAAATGGAAACAAAGTCAGGAGAACAATTATTAATTAAAATTTAAATGTACGCTTTTGAAGTCTGCGGTCTTAAGGAAGTTAAATTGGACAATGTTGGCGTCGGTTTCCGAACAAAACAGAAATATGCTAATCAGAATACCTGTGGTTTCTTGAATTTAATGCGCTGCTCAGAATTGCATGAGCTTATTAAAGCGAATAGAAATTTTAAAGCATTTTCTTGTCTTAGTTTTATTTTTGCAAGCCAAGCGAAATCACCCAAAAGCATTTTAGAAAATGGTAAACTATGGTAACTAAAATGACTTGCTGCTCTGCATACAAAGTGATATAATTTATGTGATTGTCAAGAAAAAGTTCAGCTGTCAAAACGCAAAGTGCTACACAAAAAATATCAAATGCAAGGCAGCTATATGCAAAAAAGAACTCTAAATTTAAGTCTAAATGAGAATTGGCATTCGAATACCCGAAAACCCGAAGCGTAAATTATTGAGATTTATGAGAGTACAAGAATGGGGGCAACGTGCTGCATCGACATTTTATATACATGTATGCCTCGGGGCACGTGGCAGCGATTTGTGTATTAAATTTCGTTTATTGTTTTTTAGATAAGGCCAATAAAGCTATTTGTATTATTATTATTATTATTATTATTATTATGGATGAGGAGTATCTAACGTAATATAATAACTTTATTTCGGACCGCGTATGTGTGGGTGTGTGTATTTTACTTTGGAGAACATCTTGAGTGCTTTGCGAGCAGCAATAAAGAATTTCGTGAGATTCGCTTCTGTGATTTTCTGCGATTGAAGTTAAATACAAACAAGCAAACCATTTCATATATGTATCGTATATATATATTTATATATATATATATATATATATAAGAAAAGTCAATTTGGATTGCGAGCAAGTGAGTTGCTTGGCTGCTGCTCCCCATCATCAGCCAGACAGCCACCAGCTTCATTTTGCTTTAATGTCAGTGAGCCAAGGCAATGCTTTAATTTCCATACCTCTGGAATACACATTGAGTGTTTGCTTTCCTTGACTTTGTCATGAAGTGGAAGTGTGAAAGGAAATTGTCAATTATGTAACTTCAAAGCGTGTCCGGGCTTAGCATTTGACATGCATCTGCCCGAGGACAATGTCGGGCACTATTGTAAATTTGTATATACACATAACAATAGAAACGAGAACTAAATTAATAGTGACCAAACAGAAGGACCGAGGGCATTGAGCAGTAGAAGATCAAACACAATTGAAATTGCTTATAAAACTGATAGTAAAGTGTGCGTTGGCTTATTTGCACAATTACATTACATTAACAAATATTATCAAACAACTTATAGAAACTTCACACTTTAAGTACTAAATTGAGCAGAGTTAGAAATGGACGAGTATGTAAAGAGTACAATTAAATATGCAAATTATATCGCTAAAATGTATCTAATTTCTAATCAGCAAAGAGAAATTGTCAACGGGCAAAAGCCTTAAAACATGTTGTGGCTTTCATTGGAGGGGAAAGGCAAGCTGCCTCATACCGTTAATCACGTTGCCGATTTTAATATATGGCCTAAGCAAGAACTTACCAGTGAGTATACGAATAAATTATGTTCAGATACAGATACAAGAATAAAATACACAATATATAGGAGTACAAGTGCATGTATCTGGTTGTGAATATGGCTTTGTTTTGGATAACAGAATGCATTCCACTTTATCTGACATCAATATTTCCAATTGTATTCTTACCACTTTTTGGCATTATGGTGAGCGGAACAGATATAAAAGTGTATATATATATAATGAATCTATTAACTAATGATGCCACATATATATAATCAAGAGCTCCGAAGCCGTTTGCCATCTGTATTTCGCAGACACTTTGGTTATGTTTCTGGGTGGTCTTTTTATTGCACTGGCCGTCGAATACAGCAATTTGCATCTGCGCATCGCCCTGGGCACAATTCTAATAGTTGGATGCAGTCCACGACGGTGTGAACTGTTCCGACAATACTATCTTGATGCTCTGAGTACTTAATTCACATATTTATTTTATAGCTTGCTTTTGGGTATGGTTTTCGTCACCTGCTTTATATCACTGTGGATATCCAATTCGGCTGCTACGGCTATGATGTGTCCCATTGTTAAGGCCGTTCTGCTTGAAATGAGTTCTGTAAGCCAAATACTTTTAATTTCAGTTATCCTTCCAATCAGTTGTAAGTCCCACGCAGCAAAATATATTTGATGTATATATGACGCAAGAGCAGGAACCAGTTGAGGAGGGCGAGTAAGTATATATATATATATGTAAAAGTATATATAAAGCTATCTCTTTTTCAGTTCACCGCATCTGTCGATGATATCGCTGTCATTTTATTTTGGTATTGCTTATGCTGCCACAATCGGTGGTTGCGGCACACTCATCGGCACCGGCACAAATCTAACATTTAAAGGGCTTTACGAAACGTAACCAATTTCTATTAGTCTATAAAACTACACGTTTTTATATAGCACCTGATATTGTCATGCAGCCGCTTTCCCAACTCCAAGGAGACGTTGGACTTTCCCATATTTATGTTGTATTCGATGCCCCTGGTTGTGATCGTTAATATTGTACTGTTGTACTTATCGTTGCTAGTCACCCACATGGGCATGTTTCGTGCCAATAGCGAGATCGCCCGACAAGTTAAGCGTGGCGCCGACAATAGCGATCTGGTCAAGAAGGTGGTCAAGGAACGCTATCAGGATCTGGGCCCCTGGACCTGCCACGAGATTCAGGTGATCGTGGTCTTTGTATTCATGATTGTCTTACTCTTCACCCGTGAGCCAGGCTTCTTTACAGGATGGGGTAATTTCTTGAATGCCAAGTGAGCGCTACATTTGATTCAGTGTATTTCAATATTTTTGAATCATTTTCCATTTCCAGACATATAGGTTGCTCGGCGGCTGTCATGCTGCCAGTGGCCCTATTGTTTGCCCTACCCACACAGTACTCATTTTGTAAGTACTGTTGTGGTGGACGTAAGTTAATGAATCACAACCCCAAAGGATTTTACCTGATACTCCAATCTACACTGTAGCGCCCTTTACTGGACGCAGCATGGACGCTTGCCTCTCCTGGGTGTATGTACATAGGAACACACCATGGGGCCTGTGCTTTCTGCTGGGTAAGTATTAATTAAAGTTGAAGTTTATAATCACTACCGTTGTCCCTGTTTAGGTGGCGGCTTTGCACTGGCGGAGGGCAGCAAGGTCAGCGGCATGGCCGGAATGCTGGGCAAGGCAATGGCTTTTGTTTCATCGCTGCCAACATTTGCTACTATCGCTATTACCATTTTAATTAGTCTATTCTGCACGGCTTTCAGCTCGAATGTGGCAATTTGCAACATACTTACTCCCATCTTCTGTGAGATGGTAGCTACAGCTAGTTCCAAACAATAAGCCCAATTCTGATGTTTTTTTTCCAAATCTCTACGCAGGCTCTCGCCGTTAAAATACATCCATTGCTGTTGACATTGCCCTCAGCGCTGGCGATTAGCACCGCCTATCATTTGCCGGTCAGCACACCCCCAAATGCTATTATTTGCGGCTATGCTGGCATCAAGACAAAGTACCTCGTAAGTCTGCGAGGTGTTTCTTACCAGATGAGTACTACTTTTAACTTGACCATATTTGTAGGCCGTTGCTGGGATAGTGCCAACAATTTGGTCTTTTCTGTTGCTCTGGCTCAACGCAATGACTTGGGGCCTGGTTGTGTATCCGGACTGCAAATCATTTCCAGACTGGGCTGAGGAGTAAAGTTTTTTTCTTCTGACTCCGAAAATACTACTTAAATTATATGATGTATATCAACTTATAAATGTACGCTGCTTAACATAAAATAGTTATTTCTTAATTGGGAATCAAAACTGAAACTAAGTTTTGTCACTTTTCTCAAGCAGCTTATAGCTTTATACAAAAAATCACATGATACTTAAGCTATATAAAACGCGTAGAACATTCATGTTATATTTTATGGTGGTAACCATTTAACGAGTTAAAACATAAGAGCCCACCAGACAATAGCATTCGTACTTGTATTCTTCCACAGCTTGTCATTGGATAAAAATAGTCAAATTGTCAACGAGCTGCCTAAATAAACAAAATACAACAATTATCCTAATGAACAAACTCTTGCGTGAATTTTTGTAAGGAATAAGTCTGCATCTTATATTTATTTATACAGCTTGAAAATAAGACAAAAAAGTTTGCTTTGTCCCTGTTACAAAATACAAATTTATAATTATCAAACATATTTATATTTATTTATTGCGGGCCTTTTCTTTTTTGTGAATTTTAAAATAGAAGAGTAAGTAAAAAGTAAAATTAAAAAAATAATTTAGAATCAAAAGTTTTGCTTCTGTTCGTTTTCTTAGCAAAGCTAAAAAACCAGTTATCGAAAGTCTTCAGTCATGCTGCAAGTTTCATTGGAAGGGAAAGGTGTCCATTCTCGTCCCTGTTAGCGTCGCCGATATTAATTCATGGCATTAGGAATAATGCACCAGCGAGTAAAGCAACTAAGTCAGTTAATTGGACTGGTTTATAATATACATGTATCTGGTTGTGGTCATGGCCTTCTTCTGGATAGCTGAATGTATATCACTTTATGTGACATCGATGCTTCCGGTTGTATTTCTGCATTATTGTGAGTAACCGTAATTTATGATGTTTGGCTTTATTCTGGGATTCCTTTCGCCAGAGTTCGGCAAGGGCTACCCAATTATTTTTCACAGATACTCTGGTCTTGTTTGTGGGGGGTCTCATAATGGCGATGGCTATTGAATTCAGCAGTCTGCACAAGCGTATTGCCCTGGGCACAATTCTGTTGATTGGCTGCAGCCCGCGACGGTAGGAATGAAGTTTAAGAAACCATACAAATAGTATGTTAGCATCATTATTTTAGGTTGCAATTTGGACTAATATTGTTAACCAGCTTCTTATTGATGTGTATGTCAAATACAGGTGCTGCAGCCATGATGTGCCCCATTGTTAAGGCTGTGCTCCTGTAAGTCAACTGCACACAATTTCAACTATTGTCCTACTTAAGCTGAGTTACAGGAAAACATTTTACACACATATATGACACAAGGGGAGGAACCATTTGAGGGGGGCAAGTGAGTACCATTCGTATCCTATCTAAATGTGAGTTTATAAATAATACTGTTTTATTTACCAGTCCACCTCATCCATCGAAAATATCTATGGTATTCTATTTTGGTGTTGCTTATGCTGCCACAATCGGTGGTTGTGCCACACTGATTGGCACTGGCACGAATCTAGTATTTAAGGGTATTTACGAAACGTAAACAATTATTTGGTTCTATTTAAATAATCTTCTTATTTGACCTTTTGACAGTCGCTTTCCAAATGCCAAGGAAAGTGGGGACTTTCCAATTTTTATGGCATATACGCTTCCAATAGTAACTTGGCGTTGCTGTTCCTAAGTTTACAGATTACACACATGGGGCTATTGCGAGATAAAAGTAAGACCGGCTTTGAGGTAAGACGGGGCAACGAAAATAAGGTGGTGGCGAAGAACATAATCTCGGAACGTTACAGACAATTGGGTCGCATAACATGCCATGAAATTCAGGTTTTAATAGTATTCTCATTTATGATTGTCGGACTTGTTAGTCGTCATAAAGGGCTGGGCAGATATCATCAGTGCCAAGCAAGCGCACTTTTTGTTTTTTCTTTTGATTGCATCTGCATTTAAGATTCTTTGCATATAATTATTAAATATTATATTCTTTGAAAAATAAGCTCTTCAGTGCCTGTAATTTTGTCATGCTTCGTTTTGTTTTCCCTGCCCACACAGTACACGTGTTTTAAGTATTGCTGTGGTGGTCGTAAGTTAACGTATTTTTGCCAATATCTTGTTACTAACGAGCTGCAATAGTGTTAATTGCTTTCAGCGCCATTTAATGGCAGAACCTTAGACGCTTGCCTATCCGGGTGTATATACACAATAATATTCCTTGGGGTCTCTTGTTTCTAATTGGTAAGTTTCCATTAAGTTTCCATTTACTTTTATATTGAATGAATAATGTACTTGCTGCTAAGGTGGTGGCTTTACACTAGCAGAAGGCAGCATTGTCAGCGCCATGGCCAAAATGATTGGCCAATCAATGGGTTTTATTGCATCGTGTCCACAATTTCTAGTTGTGGGCATATTTAGCGCCATCAGTATATGTGCCAGCTCCAATGTGGCCACAAGCAACATCGCGCCATCTGTGAGATGGTAATAAAATGTCTTAATATTTCTATTATGATTAATAATATACCTCGCAATATCTAAGCCGTTCTTTTTCCACAGGCAATCGCTGTTAAATTTCATCCACTCCTGCTAACGCTGCCCTCAGCTCTGGCGATGAGCAGCTATTGTATGCGGGCATCAAGACAAAGTACCTGGTATGGTGTTTTTTACCAGATGCGTATTGCTTTTATATTCACCATAATTTTAGGCCTTTGCTGGTATATTGCCAACATTTTGGGCTTTTATCCTGCTGTGGCTGTATCCGGGCTGCAGAGAATTTCCTCACTGGGCTCTGGATTCCGATTCGAAAGCTCTGACAAGCATAATTCACTAACATTCAGCTAACAAATACAACGACAAAAGGAGCTCAACATTCCAAATTTTTAGCATCATAAATTCATATGTTGTCTATTTGTCAAAATATATTTCTTATGCGCATCAATCCATTAAAATGTTTTCAAATAAAATTCAAAGTAAATCAACATCATCTCAGCACTCTTTCTAAAGTAACCAATCAAAACAAATTCAATTTGGTAGCTTGTTTGTGGGTGAGTAAATATAAATATAAACAATATACGTTCAGCACAAGAATCTTAAGAATATAGATATTTACTTTCAATTAATATGGACAAATTCAAGACGAGCCAATGATACACACACCATAGAAAGCTGTAAACTTGTTTTATTGGCACTTCTCTGCTGTATACTGGCACTGCTCGGCAAGGAGCAATGGACAAGGCAGGCAGGCAGGAGTTTACTTTAACAAGGATATTTCGCCGCACAATCTACTTGGCAATTACTTGGCTTGGCAGGTGGTCTTTGCGGGTGAGTTTCGTCGCAGTTTGGCAAATGTTATATATACTTTCTTATATATCACAATACATAATTTACGCACAATTTGTGGCAATCAAAAACTATGCTAAAGTTATTCAAAAGCACAAAGCTTCGGCCAACAAAAGTGTCTCAGAATAACTTTCGTATTTTGTCAGCGTATTGGCTGTGTTGGGCGGTGGGTGCTACGCCAGAGGCGTTCATAAGGGCATAAACTCACTTAAGGGCATTTTGGTCGAAGGAAAACAGAACTTTATGCAAACACAGCAAAAAGTCGCATACTAGAAGCCTCTTGACGTTTAGCTCTCGTCTTGTCTTGCGCTCATTCACAGAAACTGCCTCTGTAATATTTTGCTCTGAGGTTTCATTCAATGCGTATGAAAGGCTCTAGGCCGCAAGTCCTAGTTTGAATTGTGAGATTTCATTTCTGGCCCAATGGTGAATGATATCAAGTGCACAAAGGCGCATAAAGCGTACAAAAATCTCAAATACAAACACAAACACAGACACAGTGAAGACTCCTTGTAATATTCATGCATACAATGTATGTCCCCATGTACATGTATGTATATCCCAAAACGCACACATACAAGCGAGTTTGCTTACATGAATGCGAAAAGCAGCGAAGCAGAAATGTGATAAAAACACGTCTGGGGAAGTGGCCGAAAATACCAAACAAAATAAGAGCAAAAGGCATACGTAGAAAAAAACACGCTTCCTACACTGATTACCGTGAAGGATGCGACGCGACAGTAGTTCATCAACAACAGCAAGGACGAAGACGACAGGACGACGCCGCCGCCGCCGTCGGTGGCAGTTCTCCCAAAGCCGCCAAATGTGGTTGTTGATGGTCTCAATAAGGACAATGGCCACAGTCGCAAGTCTCAATACTTGTGAGCCAGTTTGTCTAGAATGATCTGAGCATGGAACGCATGACAGACAAGTGACGGCAAGCAACATCAAAATAATAAAAAATAAAATGAAAATAAAAAAGGGCATAAAGCCAAAGAAAGGTTTTAAAAAGTTGTTTGAGTGAGAAATAAGAAAAGAATAGATATAATTATAATAACAATATAATACAAATAATATATAATGTATAATCTTAACCTTAACCTTAAGGACTTTAGAGAGATAAGATGGGAATAAAGTACAGATAAATAAAAAAAAATGAAAAGGGACAGCGTTGTTAATAGGAATAGTTGATACACGCATTTCGTATATGGGGGAAAGTAATTTAATTTAAAAATAAATGAAAAGAAAAGTGAGCATGAAACACTCGAGCAACAAGCGAACAACATGAAAGCCTTGATACGAAGATTAATATTGAACTGAAAGGGGATAAACATATGAAATGTAATTAAACGAAGTAGCGCAAAAGATTTCGGTCGCCTTGAGAAATTTGAAATGTTTTCTTAACTCATTTTGTATCACTGTAGGCCGTAGGCCTTGGCGCAACTAATGATGTTGCCAACGTATTTGTGCACTCGCCTGAAACTGTTAATGGTTGTGTAAGTGTGCGTGAAGCTACTTACTGCTGTAATAATTGTTGTCGGAATAACCGTATTTGCCGGCTGTCCTGCCGCCGCCAGCCATCTTATTGTATTGCTTTGTTCCGTTGGCGCGTGTTGTTAATGCAACTTCCGGTCAATCAAACTGTGGCCCACAAAAGGATCAAGTATTCAAAGGAACGCAACTCAAATCTGCTTATGTTTATATTTATGTTTATGTTTACGTTTATGTTATGCGCTGTGGAATAGAAAGAAGAAACAACAAATATCAGCATTAAATGAATGTTACAAGCACATACATAAGCTACTCGAGTCTGCTTGTGTATGTATGTAGATGTTTGTGTGAGTTCAATTACAGCACATAAAATCACAGCATGAAACGCCAGCAGGCGGGCTCGCGGAAATTGCAAAAGTCACGTTACGTATACGCAGCGTCAGCCGCGTTTTAATATTGCCACTCATCGACACACACACAGTCACATATTTGACGACCTTGCTGTGTAATTATGCATGTAATTAATATGCATGTACCTATATAATATTAACAAAATTGCTACCACACACAGAGCGTTGCAGGAGCAGCAAGCTTCACGCAAATGGTGCAGGAGAGAGCAACAATAAATTTCGTTCAATTTGCGTAATTAGGGTAAGTAGCTTTGGCTGTTTAGTGCCTGAGCGTGCTTGACAAACCTCCAACCTCATACCCAAAGTCTTTGTGGCTTATACAAGTTTTGAGTACTGCATTTGTACACAACAGCATTGCCAGTGCCTTCAGGCGTTGCAATTTTAATGAGTGACAGCTTTGCATGTGCAATAGAACCACATTCAAATTGCATTCTGTCACACGTGTTTTTTCAACTAAAGTGTAGGCTTAAATATGTTTACCTGCACTTTTTCGAATTGTCTAGCAAATTACTCAACAAGTTTTTTCAGCGCAATCATTGTGTGGAAGAAACTATTTAGCTTAATATTTTGAGAAATCAATTCACAATTCAAATCGAATATATTATCACGGAATTAAATATAAAATAATATCTCACTTTAGACTAGCTACACATTTTGCATATTATCACAATTTATTATTATGTGAATGTATTTTATTGCTCTTTGACATTTAAATTGAGCTACAATTCAAATCATATTGCCTAGTTTTCTATGCTCAATTAACTATTAACTAATTAATTAAAAGCGTTTCCCAAGTTTTACCAAAAATTAACTATGCGGCCAAAATCTGTATCAACAGATTATTTATAACTGCCAAGTATTTAAATATTTTCCTCTTCAATGTTGGGAGGTGACAGTGACAAAGTTTCCAAGTTCTTGCATAAATCACTTGGAAAGTTTTGCTATGAACATTAATTGCTCATATTAAACAGATTTATTACCGTTTGGGTATACCAACAAAAGTTGTTCAAAACTTTAATTTAAAATAGTATTATAAACCAGCTAGCTGATTGAGCATACTTATCAAAGTAACCAATTTGATTGCAGCTCACAGTATATAAATATTGGTAATTTGTAAATTTTGCACGTATTCGAAGAAACTCAATTACACGCACAAGACGTAAATACTTCTTGCACCTTGAAATTTATACATACATATATAATGTATATACATATATTTGCCGGCATACCAGCAAATTCTAATAAAAGTTTATCCTTCCATATGTGTGGGGATTTTCACACACTTGACAGCTTGACTCTTGGCAAAAAAAAAGGATAAGAAAGCAATAAGAAATTCCTTGCGAATTGGAAAGTATAGAAAATGTTTAATAAATCTTCAACTACCTATCGAAACTTGAGAGATAAAATAATGTTGTAATAACGTGAAAATATTTTTGCTTTCATATATTGAACAACAATTTTATTTATTTTTTTTGTCGGCTGTCATTTGGGAACATCAGTAAGTAAAATTAATCTGTGCTATTTATCCAATCATTACCTTGCATATTTTCCAAAAATAAGAAAAAAAAAAGAATGTAAGTGACAAAGTGGAATTGTTTGATTAAGGCACAAGTAAAAATCGCTGCCCAAAACTTCTTAAAAACATTATGAGAACTTTTTGCCACGCGCCTCGCATGCCAATGTCAAACTGGGAATGCAGGCAGCTGTACTGTGGTTGGACTCGTGGGCAGGTCCCATGCTCGGGGGCTGTGCTCGTATGATGCCTACCAGTGGGTTCAATCTGCTCCACTTAGTTGTCAACGCTGACGGGTCCTTGAGGCCAGTTAAAGCAACGCAGAACAGCGCACACACGCCCGACTGCCCACACTTCAAGTTTTCTCGAGCTCTCTGCTGTTTTCGGCCTTTTGGCCATAACATATTTTTGTGTGTGTGTTTTTTCTCTTTTTGTTCTGGGCACATGTCAGATGTGCTCAACCTGAATGCGGTTGAGGTGTGTGTGATCGATGCAAAGTGTCGACATGTGTTGAACACAGCACAGCATTATATACTCAACAGACACACAAGTGCTCGGTGTGCTTGGCAGTGTGGGTCGAGAGTTACAGAGATGATTTTATTGTCGAATGGCTGGTCTACCACTTACATTCCCATATAACGCCCAAGTGGTGTATGATAAAAACAAAAAGAGAAAATAACACTAAACTTGTCGCCACTATGTTTTGTCTATTTCAGCTCGGATTGGCTATGAAGTGTGTGAGTGTCTGCGTGTGTGTGTGTATCTGCATGGCGACAACATCCTCATCCTCATTTCGATTCACATTTATTTCCTTGGGCCTGGCATTTGCGCACGAGTGGCCCATTGCCGAAATTATTTCAATGGCATAAATTTTCCATTTGACTTTAAATTTGCGTGCTTGGCCCGCAACTCGGTACCCGGTTACGGTGACAGCATTTCCACAGAAGCTCAACCTGCCATCAGCGCAAAAACATGCAAAAACAATGCATCAATTTAAAGTCTCACGTTTCCACTCAAGTTTGTCATCTGCAGCGATTCCCTGTGATTGCCCTAATTGTTAGTCAAGTCAGTCGCGCAAACGCTACAAAAAATGGTCCACACACACACACACACACACACACACACTAGATACACACACACACTAGATACACATTTAGACCTACAAATATACACTTAAAATATAGAAGGATGTTAGTCGATGTGCTAATGGTTTCTGAAGCTATAAATTGATTTTATTGGCTATAAGCAATTAATCAAAATATATTGGTAGGCATATTAATCATGTCCTTTTCATTTGCACGATTATTTGATCTTAATGAAATCTTTTTTTTACTTAAAGAACCAGTTAAAACTAATTTTTTTAAATAATTTTTTGTTTATCTGTTGAAAATTGTGTGGCCGGATGTCTATTAAACAGTTTCCGCACTCTAGTTACATATTTAAGCATAATTACTCTCTGAGCTGGCCAAAATGCTCAAAGAGTTCACCATCAACTTGGTGCTCAGACTGAGCCCAGTTGAGTTGGTTATAAGTAGCAATGATAAACGCCAGTTTTAATACTTTCATACATCTATTTGCTTGACATATTTGTAGCTCATCCCATTAAAAATAATCCTTTATATACACAGGGGATTTTAAGCTTTTCCAGCTGTCAGTTTGGATTAATGTCCGACTTAAGAGTACGGGAACTTATTAATTGCTCATGTGTGAAATCGCTGTGAGGCAAAGTGGCATTTTGTTGTTTGTGCTTGTGAAAAGCACTAAATCAACTATAAACTCTAGGTGGACTAGCTTTTTACTATCGTATAAAGATGAAAGTAATGTCGGAAACTTAATGCATTAAGTGCAGTCCACACTGCTCATAAAAGCGTGGAGTATACGCAGAGTATAATTTTGTACCGCATTTAAGGAATAAAGCTTGCAAAAGCTGACAAAATATAAAGTACCATTTATAAAATAGGAAGTATTGAATTTTGTCCACATAGGAAACATTCAATTCCGCAGTCATATCAAAGTAATATTTGGATAATATATCTGATTTATTACTATAGATCAACTGATCTCAAGAGTGTCAATCTTTTATGTTGGGGTGGGATTTCCCCCATTTTTAAGGTGAATCATAAAAAACAGAAACATTTCATCGCATATTATGCAAATGCGACGTCATAAAATAACGCTAAATGTTTTAAAATATTCCTCAAGTCTGGCGTTGATGGTATTATGTAAAATTTTTTAAGGGGAGTCCGCGACCTCACCAAAATGTGAAAATAAGAATACAAAACGTTATTTAAAGTCCTCAACCTGAACCTAAACGTGCATCGAAAAGCAAAAAGTATATTTGGAGAGGGAGATTGATGTGGCCGTAATGAAAACTCAACAAATGCGTTAGGGTGACTGATTGACTTAAAAATAAGGCTGCAATCCACACCGAACATGTACATATGTTTTAAGCCCGAGGGCAGCTAAAAGGGTTGATATCTCATTACTTTATATGTGTATCCTATTTATTTACATATACAAAACCAAATATTTACATAATGCAATAAGTATTTGCCATTTCTTTGAAAAGAAATCATAGCAACTCTTCAGAATTATTTGATGAGCCTGCCTTAATTTGGGATCTTTTTCGCCCGAAGCTCGCGAGACCTTCATAAGAACAAACCGAATTGGCTTTGGCTGTTTATTAATACTGATTTCAAATAAAAATCATATAATGTTGGACTGAATGACTGATTTATGGTAAATGTGTGCATACTATGGAACGATAAGCATGATGTGGAAAGTGCCACCCTTTGTTATTTGTAAACAGCTTTTTACAATCCTTTTCAGCCTACGGCGTGACAACATCATACAATAAAAACAACGTTAATGAGGAAAAAAAAGAGAATGAAAATAATATAATGAAAAAATGGCACTTTGATATCTGTAAAGGACAGGTTGTAGGTCGTTTTAGCATAGGCGCATTTATTTATGTGCTGGCAGCTGGCAGGCTTAGAGCAGCGACATAATTGATTTATACGCCATTTGTGCATATGGACCTGATAACCGATGTCGGCCTAAGGCCAACACTTACCCCGTTCCGTTGTGGGTTTAAATCTTGATGAGCTTTTGTCGTCTGGTCGGCATTAAATGCTTAATTAATGCTACAATTGAAATAAACTGCCAACAGTTGATCAATATGGCCACAAATCTGCACGCAGTCTTATCAGGATGATGGTGGTGGGCTTCCTTTGTGTGGCTGCCTTTGTTCGCCTCTAGCGTTGGGCCAGGGCTAAGGCAGTGGCCAAGATAAACACAAAAATCAGGCGACACAAAAGCGCGCGAAATCACACAGCCAATTCACGCATACACACGCTCACTAATACAGTAATACACACACACGCACACGCACACACACACACACACACACAGGGATAGGACCACGAATTGAACCCGGTCGAAGCACTTTAATGTGGCGCCAAATGATGCCGCGTCCACGTCGTTGTCGTCGTCTGGCTTGTTGTCAGGATCTGTTCGATGCGCGACCGTCGCAGCTTCGTCTGTGCCATCTAACGCTATTTGTTGTACTGATTGCCCAGTGCTGGCTGCCAGATGAATGAACCAAAAAATTGCCAAACAACTTCGCATTGTCGGTGAAAGATGTGAAAAGTTTTTGCGCGCTCCCCCCGTGGACCATATACAGAAAACAACATGAACGCACAACGCTTGAAGCTTTTACTATACTCCGAGCTTTTGGGGTGTTCTTCTGACAACCCCCATCCGCAAAAGCTTTGCGCTTAGTGGTGTGCTAAAAGTCCAAGTGCTGTGGCAGTTGGTATTCGTTTTAAAATCTATATATGAATCTGAAATATATATATACTATAATTATAATATTAATGAAGTATTAAAGTATTAATATCTGAAAGCAATTAGCTTAATAGCTGCAAGAAAAAAAAAAAACAAAGTTTTTGATTGCTTTTATTTGCAGTTAAGTCTGTTATTAAGTTACTGCATTTTATTTAAAGCACTTAATCTAAAACTTGATATTTTTTATTATAAAGATTATTTTTTGTTTCCAATTTAAGTGGTTACTATGAACCTATTTAATAAAAAAATATATACGATGAATAAAATCAAATCAAAGAAGGGCTTGCTTATTACCAAACGTAAAGCTTCTATTCATTGGCATAGCTAATTAATTAATATGAAAAGTTATTCTTATATGTATATAAAAGAACTAATTAGACGAATAATTCGCTTATTGATTGCGTCTTTGGGGTTCAATAGAAAACTCTGACGTCGATTTCATTCAGTTATTCTCAACACTTGATGCGCAGGAACATAATGTATACATATGTTGGGGATTATCAGTAACTGATTTGCTAAACAAGGCAGATGTTTTAATTGAATTTTCAGTGCTATAGTTCAAAATAGTTGGCACAGCGCACAGCAGAGATTAGAATAATGCTGATGTGTTGGGGTGAAAAAAGAGATGAAGTCATCATTTTATATAGATCAGAGGCGTTGTAAGCGAATCCTATATATATACTCATTTAGATGACTGGACACATTATCTGTGTGAGTCGAAGTGAAATTCTAAAGCTAACCAAATAAATAGATTGTATAAGTTTTACTGTATGTATGTATATTACTTTATTAAATATTTAAAATTAATAATTACAAAATATATTATCATTATGTATTACATATTTTTGTGGATTTGCAAGGGGGATAGGGTTTTTGGGTGGGGTTTTGGGGGGTTTGGGGCGTGTTTTGTATTCTGCAGAAGCACAACTTAAAAATATCACACACAAATACCACGCAAGAAAAGAATCCAACAAACTTAGCGACGTCTTTGCCCAAATCTTCTCCAAGCTTAAGTTTCCCATCGTTCTCCAGATTTGCGCACTGTCAAGAAAATGGATTCGAGTCTAGCATCTATGGACACTCCTTATCGCTGATCTTTTGAAAGTCTAAGCAAGGTATGAATATAATTATATGGTGAATATAAATATATATGTATATATATATATACATATCTGTATATTCGATTTAAACTCACTTGCATTCTGCAGGCAATTCTCCGTCTTCATTATGCAAACATTGCGATAGGTTTTAGTGGTGCCTTTGTCATCCGCAGCGCATATGTATTTGTTCTCCTGCGTATCACACTCCATGGCACACTTCACATTGGGATCGGGCAGGCTGAGGCACTGCACCAGAGTCAGCGCATACAACGTTACTATAAATAGAAACAACAATATGTATGTGGTGAGTTAGTTATTTAAGCGGGAGGCGTGCAAAATAATTCTGTGCCTGGCAACATGCCCTGCATATTAACTAAATGGCGACCGATGATCAATCCAACCCAATATGATATCACCAATTGCAACAACAACCAGCAACTGAACACTCTCAATCTGTATAGTCCATCGTTCAAATCGTACGCCCATCGTTTCTAGACGCCAGCGTGTCTGGCATGTCATTGGCCGGCCGGAAAGTTTTATTATAATACTTGAACCAGGCACAGCCGTCACTCGTTCGTTGCTGGTGGGCATTAAACTGGTGGACTGGTGGACTGGGTATTGACAACGTAGGCAATTACCATATAATTAATACAATGAAAACAAAACTACAATACAAAACTTTCCTAAAACATATACATTAGTAAATGCAGTTCATTGAGAAATATTATTGGGGGGAAATATTGAAAATTATTTCTTTTCTTTTAGCACGCGAAGCAAATTAATTTTCTTTTTTGTTTTGGAAATTTATGTATTTTGTTTATATACTACTGCATATATTCAGTGTCAATAATTAAATAGGTCAGTTCTGTTGTTTGTTGATTTGCAAATTAAAATCTCATCTATATAGTATTTATTGAGTGCAAAAAATTGTTATTGTACACAAATATGTGAATCACAGCACTAAGCAATCAACATTTATGGGACAGAAAACAAAATACTTTAATTTGGTTTTTTTGATTGATTTTTCTGACTAAACATTTTGTACTTTAAATTTAAATTAAATATATTCCATATTTTGCAAATTAATGTAGCACCAAAAACAGGCGCGAACTGCCAATTCTGGGAATTCATAAATAAAATCTGTTGGTGAGATACATTTTACCAGGAAATTTATAGAAAACAAGTTCTGATAAATATAAAGAAAGCTTATTCAATTTTGTATAATATAATGTGTACGTACATGCCAAGAATACTGCAAACAGCTTCATTTCGTTGTAATGTAAATTCAATATGTGGGTTTTTTTGCGTTGTGTCTATAAAAATTTGTTCGCTGTGATCTATCACACCAACAACTAAAAACTCGGTCGCACAATTATTTATTTATATTTATTGAAAATGCGATGCGTGAACTTTGCGGGTCAGAATCGTGTAGTAATTATTTCGTTGATCAAATTTTTACACGATTACTATGCACATTTGTTGTGTGTATACATATGTTTGTACTGTATAAGCATTTATGTTGTGCTATATATTATTTGTGTAAGATTGCGGCTTGTCACTGAACTTCAGACACGTGTATAGCTATATGTATACGAACATATATGTATATATATATATATAGAGTATATATGTATATATATATATATGAGTTTTGATTTAAAATTGATTGTTGTTGTACACGCGACACATTCGCTCGCTGCTACAAGTATTCGCGCACTGGATTCCGATTCCGATTACACTCTCGGCGTGGCCGCAACAGCACGCGTCCAAATGCGAACTGAAACTAAAGCGCCAAGCGCAAAGATATCCTCCAGCGAGCGGGTAGAGTGAGCTCTGACTATCGACTCTTGGATTGACTGATGAGACTGAGACTGGACGCTGGATGCGATGCTGTTGTGCTGGGATTGTCTCGCCGATTGCTGCTGCTGCTGCTGCTGTCTGCCGGCCGCTGTTAGATACAGATACAGATAACTCAAATAAGTATGTGTACATACACACACACACACACACACGCACATGCACAAACACACACAACAACAACAAGAACAAGAAGAGCACGTTTGAATTTTCAGTTTCGAGTTTGGGGTTCAATAATCAATCAAAATCAGTGGACTGCCCAACTGACTGACTGACTAACTGACTAAATGACTGGTTGAATGGTTGACTGACTAACTGATTGGCTGGCTGGATGGCTGGCTGGCTGGCTGGATATCTGGCTGGCTATCTTGGCTTTGCCTTTGGCTTTGGGCTGCCTCGTCGTAGCGCACACGAATGATGTGCGACCACACAGTGTCTGTTAGTTTTATAGAATTTTTTCCATGCTAAAATTGATTTACGCTCGTGTCGTCGTCTTCAGTTTTCTTTTCGTTTGCTTTGTACATTTTGCCTTTATTTTATTTTACTTTATTTATTGTTGTTGCTGCTGCTGTTGTTTTTTCATCTCTTTTGTGTGTGTGTGTGTGTGAGTGTGTGTGAGTGTATGTACTGTGTGCTGTTAGCTTGGCTGGTACATCGGCTCCGTCGGCTGGTCGTTTGGTCTGTCGATCGATCGGTCGTTTGATCGCTTGATCGATAGCTCTGTAGGCGGGTCACGCGTCACGTTGTCCAGCCCCTTGGTTCTCTTATATATATATATATGTATATATATGTATGAATTATTTATGTATTTTATGCAGTCAGTCGTCACATCTGAAATTTTTGAGATTTTTTTCTCGTCGCTTTTTTTTTTTGCTAAAAATTATGCTCCGCTTTTTCGTTAATTGGTTCACGTTCACGTTTCGCTTGATACTGTTCGGGCAGACTGCTGCTGCGGTCGCCGCTCGACATCTTTCAAATTTCGTCAGAAAAGAAATATTTAAAATTGTTTTATTTTCAAATTTTTGTTGTTCGGCTTTTGGCGACGGCCACGAGTTCACTCCACTCAACATCAGCGTCGTCTATGAATTTCCTTTGATGATCAAATATTTCTTCCATTAAATGTATGTGCAGATCGTTATTTATGGCAGAACGACGCATTTGAATTTTGATTTAGATTCACGTTAATGGTGTGTCTGCTCATGCCTTTTTTTCCATTTTGCTTATCAGCTTACTTATACTTATGGACCATACATATATAATGATTATCTCATAATTCATTTAACGAACTGAATTGTTTTACGTATTATCAAAATACTCTGACTAATCGTGGTTTTTCCAGGGATTACACGGCTTATGCAAAATGTAAACAATCAACACATTTGTTTAAATGCTCAAGAATGGGTTTGTGATAGATCCATTATTTTTGGCAGGGTAAGTTATTAAATAATATATATAGCTGAAAGTCCAAATCCTCAGAGACCCAATAAAATAAAGGAGCAGCGTACTTTTTCGGTTTTACGCTAGTGCGCCTAAGGCAAGTCTACCAAGAAGGTGATTTTTATTGGAAAAACATGTGCGTAGAGTAGGAAAAAATTCGTGTAATATAATCAAGTTAATAAATATTAATTTTAAAATTTTCTACTTAGGAGGTTGTTGAATAGTATAAACATCAATTTATCAATCTAGTGTAATTGATAAGTGGAGAATACAAAATTTTTGACTATGTGGAAGAAGAAAATACCACATTAAAATATTCTATAACATTAATAATCGATATAAAAAAAAAACTATCAATAGTTGAAAAGATTTCTAAAATTGTCTAGGTCTGTAAGAGGAGCGCCACGCCCGCCAGCGTCCATTTGCCTGGCTTATCTTTGGTCTTCAAATTGAAGGTCCACACGTAGGTCGGACCACGGGTGCGTGTCTTATAAACGGGGCATTCGTACATGTTTCTCAAGTCCTGCTTGTCTTGGGTAATGGCCTGCAAAATAAATAATCAAACAAGAATGGCAACAAGATAGAAACGTGCGAGTTTTAAAATAGTAGATTTATGCAAACATGCGCCGCACTTTAGACGCCACAGATTCGTACCAAATTCAAAGTTATTCATCAGAATTCGCTTTGGCATTATTTGCATTACAAACAACAAAAAAAAGAAACTCACTCGAATATTGATCACTGGCATTGATGGATAAAGTTCTTTGAGACGTGATTCCATAATAATACCCTGCTGTATATCCCATCTGGCGCCCTCCATATAGATGCCATGCACACAGCAGCCGTCCCGCGGTGCCGTACTGTAATTAAACATATACATTTATATATATACATATATCTATATATATATATATATTTATGCAATTTATATCAATAATCTTCGATTGTTGTCTAAGCTGGCTAGCTGGTTAGTGAGGCGTCTGAGTCTCGGCTATTGTTTGCTTTAAAGTGACGCCAAATCGAATCGTGCGACGATTTGTCGTCCATCGCGAGAAACTGGGCGCCACTTAATAAGCAATAAGCAATCAGGAATTAAGAATCAATGATCAAGCATCAACGAATAGACAATTGTTAATTGTATGCCATTAATAATTGCTATTTATAGACACACTTGTATACATATGTATGTATTTATGAGTTGTTTTAAATTTAGCTTCCATGAAATAGCATTGCGGCTATTATTAGACGCAGCTTGAAGCCGTTGGCCGTTGAGCCGCTGCTTACACTATCTTTCAGTGTGTAAGCATTGACGCAAGTCATGCGGATTTACATAGCTATTACTACTAGTTGATATGACAAAAAGTGCTGGTCGCGTGTCATGTTTGGTTTGGCGTGACACGAGCACGAACACGAACCCGAACACGCACGACTTGAGCTACTAAAAAATAGGACTAAGGATGACCTAACAACATAAGTTGAATGCTACACACAATATGAATATAATGGCAGTGTTTTTTTTTAAACCTGTTCTTTTTTTGCTGTTAACAAATGATTAATCCCAATTGGCTTTGAGTCAGACAGCTTAAAAAATAAATATAATAGTCGATATTTTTCGAATCCGGTCTCGGTCAGATATTTAAGCAATAAGTGAATTTCATACAAGTGCTAATTATTATTTATATTAAACAAATATAAATAAATATTTCGTATTTATAGTTAGCTATTAATCATTTTCCGCACACTTCTGTGTCTGAAATGATTATGTGTATGCGTGTGTGTGTGTGCACATATGCCACATAATTGGGTTGTCTGTGCTGCGCAGCTAGCTGTTTTCGAGTCAGATAAGCTACGGGAATATAGACTAATATAATATAATATAATATAATAAAATAATGCATGCCTTCGTTTGCTTTGCTCAATATTAAATACTGACAAATAGCTGACAATATTAAAGCGGCACAATTTAAAACAACGGGTTGAAAATCACTATTCGCAAGTGTATAGATATTTTTTTTGTGTGTAGTTTGGGGTCAACGCCAAAAGTGAATTAAAATTGCGTTTTAAATTCGTTTGCAGTCGGCTCACTTACGTAAATTCCTCCTTCTGCTTCTTAGTCACGTCACACTGCAGGCACATCTTGTCCAGCGGCAGCTCGTTGCGTCGCGCCGTGCTCTGCATGATGGCTGTTAGCAGCGATTGGGGGTTAAAGAAGCCCGCCAGCCAGACGCAGGAGGGTAGCTGCACCGGCGACAACACAAAAATAAACAAAAAAGAAACGAAACGAAACATAAATGTTTGCACAAACTGGTTGGTCTGGTTGGTTGCAGCATACCACAAAATCGGTGGACCAAGTTTCCAACTCTCGCAGTCGCAGACACAAATCGATGAACCAATTGTTGAGACCCAGCAGCGAGGGATAGGCACGTTGTGCCCATATCGGCGGCACTTGATCCAGAAACAATGAATTCTCAAGCACCTCCATATCCGATGTGATGGTCAATTCACCCTTCAAGCCCAGGTCGAGCTCCTTCAGGCTGCGTTTCATTTCGCTGGTTAGGTAATTCATGCGTTCGCATTCCTGAAACGCCACAATCACATATGGCGTACGCTCCTCGACTTTGTTCATAATCTCTACCATGTTAAACTCCTCCGGCAGCTTCTCAATGATCTCATCCACAATTTGCTTAACTTTGTCCTCGCGTGTAACTGTGGCACCACCTCCTGCACCCGCATCTCTTGGCTGCATTTCGAAAACGGTGCGGAAGATGATTTCCGCTCGTGTGGTGAGGAAACCGACCTCCGCATTGGGATGCAGTCCATATAGATAGGGAGACTCGGCTGGCATCATATCATCCACATACGTGTGATAGCCCACATAGTCGGTGTTGGGCGGAGCGGGAAACGAGGGTGCCAAATACAGCTCGCCATCGACCAGATCCGGTTGCATATACTCCTCCAAATATGTAATGCACAAGCGTCTGTCCCAGTCATCGGTTATATGACCGCCATACATGATCTCACCAAACAGATAACGCAAGTCCTCCCAAGGCACTTTGGCATTCGCCTCCAAATAGTTATAAAGCACCGAAACGCTTATATTCAAGTCGCCCACGTTGAAGGGATAGATTTTGTTCCAACCTTGTGGACCAAATTTGCGTCGCTCAGCGACTACAGCGTGAAAGTAGCACAAGGAGAAGAGTATGGCTTTAAATTCAGCTTCCTTGCCAGACATTTCCAGAGTTTCCTGTGTAAAATTATCCAATGCCTTGTGCAGGTTGGCCAACATGCCTGTTGGCGGCTCATTCGTGATTTTTATTGATGACTCCAAGATGCCCTAAAAATAAAAATCAAGTGAAAGAACTGTAATGCTTCACACCAGAGAAGATTCTTCGTTTACTAAATTAAGTAATGATTTGTTGACAACTCTTAATTCTGGTTAACCAATCAATTTGATTGCTACAATCACCTGTGGTATGATATGTGCCGATGGCGTTGAGGCCGGCTCCGCGCTCAGGAACATACGATAATCCGAATGTGAGCCATCTGCGTAGTGCTCCAACTTCTTCTCCAGTACTGGCAGCCATTTGCGCACCAAATGGATGTTCTGTAGGACGACCCAGTGTCCATTTTTAGCCGCCGTATCCATAGCTGTTTCCGCAATTGATTCCTGGCCTTGACCCAAGGACACATTGTGAAAGTTGCCCAGATCCAAGGAGAAACCCAACTGTTTGCCCAGGGCTTCAACATCCTTTAGGGGATTCACGCCAGGCGAGAGTATAAAGAAAATGGGCGTCGAAGGGCTAGCTTCCTCGTAGGACTTGGCGAATTCCATGGCACGATTCTCAACATATTTCGAGCCCAGTTTCTCCTCAATAAAGTCACTGCAAAGCGACATTTTTAATCTTAACTATTGAAGATCACTATTTTTGAAACTCACGCAAGGGCATAGGTCATGCGATCGGGTCTCAGGGCTCTGATCATGCAGAGGCGCTGCAATGCGGTTTTATTCTTCCATTCCTGTGGAAATTTCTCCTTCTCCGGCAGCTCCGACTCCACGAGCTTTTTCCAGCGTTTCGATGATGTCTCAATGTCCCGGTCCAAGTTCCGAAACTCATCTTTGGACGCTAGACTGCAAATTCCGCCCCACGATTGGTTACTCAAAAAATCCACAGGACTTGTGACATGTGGCTTGATCGGGAAGCGGAGTAGGAAGTCCAGTTCCGCAGATGAGACCTCCTCGTTCATCAACAGTATCTATACCAATGAATTCCAATGAAAATTAAGAACAATTCTTAAAGTTTTTTAGGTTCTACTATTGGGCTTACCTGAAAAGTCATTTGCGAGGCAAAGATGAGCTTGTCGCATTCGAAAAGACCACGCGAAGTATACTGAAAGACCGAATACGTAATGCAATCGATCAGATTTGAAACACGCAAATCCAAAGTTTCGCCCGGTTCAGCCTTGGCTATGGCCTTTTGGAACACTACGCTAAACGCCTGTAAGAATAAACCATTAGACCATTTATGGGATACCTTTTGAGGGTTACGGAGCTCACCTTCAGTGAAAACTGATAGATTGGATTTATTGTGTTCAATTCGTTGAGTATAAAATACAAGAGACTTGCTCGGGCCGCAGCTGGTCTGTAATATTCTCTAGCCTTATCGATTTCCTTGGATGTGATCTTTGCCTCTGCCACTTTCTCCTCAATATCGGAGGCAGTGCTCTTCGTTGTCTCCAGATTCTCCACCAATGCGGTATCACCTAAAATATTCTCACCCGCCGACGAAAGACGCGAGAGTAGATCATCCTCCAGCTTCTTTAGCATGATTTTAAAGTCATTCTGTTGTTTGGTTAATTCGGCCTTGAGATCCTCCAGATCGGGTCGTTCCGCCTTGACTACTTCAGCGAGTAGCTGATCCTCCAGGCCATCGCGTGTAACGGTAAAATTAATAAGCGTTGTCTGTGCTTGCATCTCTGGCTTATAGTGCGGATTAGCTAGTTTAGTGTGCAGGATCAAACGGAAAGTGGAATTGTACTCGATCTCCTTGTCACCTATTTTAATGGCTCTGCAAAGGAAAAGATCGTGAGAGAACCAATCGATTTATATGATATGTGAGCAACTTACTTGCCCTTCTTAATTAGATTACGTCCGAGCAATGAGTCTAGAACAGGGTCCAGATTTTCATCAATGTTCTCGATCAGGACTGTGATGCCGGTATTAATGGACTTTTCAATGATATCCAAATAGTTGCGTTGGCCCAGTCGTATGACCTTTAGCTCCTCGCCATATTTCTGCTTAATCCACTTGACGCCCTGCAACTGAGGATCAATCATCAGTGGCCAACGATCCGAATTGGATAGAATTGTAGCATTCTCAATGGACATGCGATCGCTAGGCAGTCCCTCATTTGTCCAAACGGCGATGGTCGTGTCATCCGTAAGCAGCGTCAGCGGATCGAGATTTTCGGTTGTGGGTATGGGCGGATCAATGCTCTTCAGAAAGGGTGTCCACATCTTTAGCAATAGATCAATGCGAAAGCCTTTCGTGAAACAGCCGACATAGGAAATGAAGGCGGTTATGAGTAGTATATCGCCGGGTAACGTAATTCCCTGCTTGACGAAGCTGCAAGGTGAGCACAATTTTCATTACTAAATGCTAATCCCAGTCGTGTTGATGATGACTACTCACTTATTGACTGCTTCAGCCCAGCGCACGTTTTCACTGGCCAAACCGCCCACCAGACGATTGGCCAGCGCGATGGTCGCTTGTGTGGCATCCGCTTCCTGTTGACAACGCAATTTATCGGCAATGGCCGTCTCAAAGTCCGCTGTAAGCTTGGCCAGCTGTTCCTCAAGGCTCTATTTTGAGAGAGAACAGAAATATATATCACCTGGGGTTACCCGACTTAACTAACCAAACATCTGTTAACAGTCAGGGATGTTCTTTGGCTTGTTACAAATTAATTATCATATTAATCTTTATGTTTCATAAGTTCGCCATTTTCATAAGTTCGCCATTTACCACCTACCATCACTTTGCGTTTGATGCCCGACAGTTTATCCTGGGCGGCTGCCAGCTCCGCGTTGGCTGCGGCAAGTGCCTTGCGCTTCGGCTCCACATCGCAGTACACCTCATAGAACTTGATTATGTTGATGACCCAGGCGCAGAGTCCAGCTGCGGCGCCGGATTTGGAGCGCACAAACTCTGGCTCGAATTCGGGATCCTTGAGATAGGGTTGGATGGCTTTGATGATTTCGGGATGTATGTTTTCCTTGTCGTAGGTGATCAGACCATCCAGAAAGGCATCTACCTTGGCCATGGAGATTTTGGCTGCCTTCCAGGAGCGATCTTTGGGCAGCTTGCCGCCAGGTGCCAGGAGCACCATAACAGCAGCCGTTACATTAGTAACCGCGCCCGGCGGAGAACCAAAGCTTTTAAGTTCAGTTAAGTTAGCTTTGTTGAGGGTATTCAGAGCCTCTTGAGCGGCTAATAAAGCTGGCTCGGCTTTGAGGAGATCCTCCTCGCAATCTCGCTGCTTTTTGCTCACTTCGTCGGCTATCAAGGCAACCTTCATTTCCTCCTCATCGGCCACGGCTTTTTCCGTTTGCACCTTTTCCGTTTCAATGCCCACAATTTCGATCAAGGCATCGGCTGCATCGTTCTTCTCCTTCAGCTCCACCTCCTGTACGGCCAGTTTGACCTTGAGATCTGCCACCTGGACAGCGGTGGAGCGTAGCTTCTCCAGCCCATTCTCTAATCGTTCGATTTTGCTCTGCAAATCGTCGTGCTTGTGATTGAGTAGCTTCAGATATAGATTGATCTGTTCGAGATAGCTCTTGGGTGTGGTGTAGTTGTAGCGGCGTTCGTTCTGTAAATAAACCTTGGACGTCGTATTGACCGACGTGTGTACATAGGCCATGAACTTGGCCACAGAATCGCGATGATTCTCTGGCAGCACTTTGTTCTGTGCGAGGAAATTCATGGCAACCGATATGAGTGCCTCCTGAGGCCATTCGTGGAACCAATTGATGGATGTTGCATTGATGATGGCAGGGAATTTTCTCGACCGAACACGCAATGTTGAACCCACTGGTGAAAAACACAGAACTATCTTCAGTTGTTTGCGCACACGATCGATGAAGAATTTCCAGCAGTTTTCACGCGTATCAACCAGTCCCGCACCTTTGACCTCATTACGCACGCCAGCGATTATATTCTCGATTTCGTCATCCGGAAATAGATCTGGAATCTCGCCAGTGGCTAACAAATCGTTGATTAAGACAAGAAAATCCTCGCTCGGTATTTGCGCATCCGTCATTAAAAACATGATGCTAACGTTTTTCAATCCAGCTTTCAAATACAAGCCGGAAAACTCGCACTGCGTCATGTTGTGTTAAAGCCAAAATAAGAACGGTTTAAGTAATGATCGATTTGAACGGATTAAACAGACCTTTAAATCGTTGACACCGTAACCCTTTTTGAGCTGTATCTGCACAACCTCCAAGCTGGATATGAATGCTGCCAAGCGCGCTAGAGATTGTTTTCCACTGCCACCAACACCAACCAATAACGCGCTGCCACGCGGCGATTCTAATATGCGATTGATTCTGCAAAATGTATATAGTAATGTTAAATATATTTGCAATTGTCTTTGGATTTGTTCAAAGTTCAAAGGTCAACTGTTACCTGCACACGTGCATCATCGCATCCTCGAATAACACCAGATTCATGGCAGCGACTAGATCATTATACGATGACATTGCTTCCTGAAGGAGTTTGTGAAGCTCAGGCCAGGCCTTGATTGGCATGTACTTAGGATCACCAATTCCTCCAGCGAAATGACAGTAAATATTCGGCTTGTCGAATATCACGGATTCGTCAATTTCTTCGAACGACTTCTTGACAATGTCATGCTGCATTTTAGTAAAGCTATCAATATCCTTATCATCGATCAGCTTATCCGAGTACACACGCTGTGTCTCATGTTGCCACAAACGTATAAGATCTGTTGGGCCCGTCAAACAATCCGTCGAACTAAAAAGCAGACCCTACAATTCAAGTAACATTTAGTTTGATATATTATATATATCTATATTTACACTCACTTGAAATACATTGCTGATATCGCGCAGATTGAAGATATAATGCGATTTAACAGCCGTGGGTAAAAACACCTGTAGACATTTGTTATGCAGCGCAATTGTGGCTGCCACAATGTTGGGTGTCATCCGCATGACAATCGGCATAAACTTCTGCTCGGCATTGGCAAAGTGCTGTGCCAAAATGGCCGAATACATGAGCGTGATAGAGTCCGCGGCGGGGAAGCTGACGGCCAGGACGCAGAAGTGTCGCTGCAGACGTGGATTGATGGTGAAGCTGCCTGAGGTGGGATTCATGCAGGCCACATACTGACAGTTATGTATATCCTTGAGGGTCAGCTTGTTGCGATCATACCAATGGCCATAGTCCAGATGCTGTCGCATTAGGGTGTGCGGCTGGACGGTGCCGTAGCAGTCCACCTCGGGCATGTTTATGTCGTCAATAAAGTAGATCAAGGTCTTGTTGCCGGGCGGTCCGTAGTTGCGACCCGCCTTCTTCTCCAGCGGCTTCTCAAGGATCTTTTGCAACATTTCGGACGTTGTATAGAAATTGAATGGTATTGTGGTGACAGCGTAATTCTCAGAAAGCGATTGAAGCTTCTCATTGACCAGTACGGTCTTGCCGCAACCGGCATTGCCCACTAGCATCACCGGGTGCTTCTTATCCATCAGTAGATCCAGGAAAAAGCGCAGTCGTATTGACTCGGAGGTGTGCACAAGCACAGCTTGCAATGGTAGATCCGAATCCAGCTCAAACTTCGGTATCTTCTCCGACCACAGCATAAAAGTCTTTGTATCGCAATCCAAAAAATAATCGAAAACTGTTCCACCTATTTTTTTTTTTTTGTTTAGCGAATTATTGGAGTGAAGTAAAGTATATTTGTTAAAAATGTGTCTTTTTGTAAAAAAACCACATCGATTTTACCACTCACCCGATGGAAACTTAACAGTTTTGAACTCATTTACCCACCATTTGCTGAATTCCACGCGATAGTCAATGGCTTGATCCTGGAACATGGCCGAACCGAATGCCCAAATACAGGCAAAAACAAAGTACAATTCGTGCCATTCTTTTGGGCAATCGGCCGGCGTATTCGCTGGTATTAGAAAACAGTTTAGCAGATGGCACAGCATTTGTATGTGGGCCATTTCAGCGACAGGCGTGATCTTTTTGAAGCGCACGCGTATCGTCTCCAATGAGGGCGGTATGTACTTATCGAATAACATGACCAAATTGGACTTTTCGGCTGGAATTTTGCGCGTTTCAACCCAACTGGTCACATAGCTGCAACAAAGTTAACTAAATTAATATGCAATTTACATATGTATATTGGCTGCTAATCGGCATTGCCCGATTAAGTTTTATGCGATTTACAAAATTAGTTCGAATTTGTTAAGTTAGTCACACAATGAAAGAAAAAAATATTGCGACAAATTTTTGCTTGCTATGCATAATATATATATATATGTACTCACGGATTCCAACCCAAGTCCTGGGGATTTATGTACAGTATGCCAGCTCTGGATACGGTTGCCGGTGTCGCTGTTCTCAGGTTGGAGATCTCAAAGAGCAAACGCATCGAAGGTGTTAACGCAATGCGCTCATTGCTGGCCAAAGTTAAGACTTTGTTGTCATCCATAACGGTATTTAAGCTCTCGATCCACATGGGATCGATGTCGCCATCGAGCACAATCCACTTGGGTTGATCACCCGTTATGTTTGCTTGGTCCCGCATTAGCACTGAGAACAGGCCATCCTTCCATTCGCGTGTCGCCGGGTTGATAATGCCGAAAAGTTCATCATTGGTCACCGCTTTTGGATTCAAGTCATTGAATATGGGCTTCCGTTTAATGTTCTGATAGGTGCGCAGCAGCGTCTTCCACACTTGGGTTTTACCGGTGCCAGCATTGCCAACAATGAATACAGAATGACGTACCTCCAACAGTTCCTCCAGTTGCACTACTTTCAATATAAAATTATCTTCCGGTTGTAGTAGCAAATCGGAGGCAGCTTGTTTTACGGTGCGTTCAAAGTCCTGATCACGTTTGCGAGGCACATCCAAAGCGGGAAATAAATCGCTGATGAGCCCCATGAACACGGGCATATCATCTGTGACAATTTTCGGTATATTGAAGTCGCGCAATGCGCGCATCAGCACCTCCTCCTCCGGTCGACCAGGATCGCCGCGCTGCAAGCACCAGTTGAACATCCGTTTAACAAGGATCACAAAAACAACTCAAAAACAATGTGAATAAAGTCGATAATAAAATAGATCCAAAATTACTTAATTCTTACACTTCTATCCACATCAAATTGTACAACCAAATATAAAAATATATTTCGAATTATTTGTATTTATGACACGCACCTTAAGTGAGCCGGCGACCACGAGCACCGACTTGATGGCACGCAAGCCCCAGTCGTAGTGATCCTGTTTGGATAGCAGCTCCTTGCACAGCGTGTACAGTGTGATGAATTTGCGAGCGAGGACGCGTGCATCCTGGAATCCCTCGGCGACCAACATAATTTCGCATATGAGCTCAAAGTCGGGTACCACCATGGCGCAGGGACGAAACAGTGCCTTTAGATTCTCTGGCAGCTCTGTGCGTCCGGCATATCCGGGATTCATGGTTATGAATATGCCCACGGTGGGCACACACGTAATGAACTCGCCCATAAAATTGAATTTGTCCTTTTTGTCGCGTATGGCGTCCTGTACGGACTTAACCTGCACGGCCACAACGGACAGCACCTCGACCGTAATCCGATTAAATTCATCGAAGCAGCCCCAGGCGCCCGTTTGAGCCAAACCCTTGTAAATGTTACCACATGATTGATAATCCATTTGTTCGGAGCAATTAAACACGTAGACCATGATGCCCAAGGCACGTCCCAGATCTTTAGTTGTCTCCGTTTTACCGGTGCCCGCCGGACCAGCTGGTCCGCCGCCCATTACCAAGTGTAAGCTCTGTGTGAGTGTTATGTAACAGCGATCTGTGAGCGGCGTGATGACCAGGCGTGGTGTATTGCCTAAGTATTCGTGACAATACTGGAACTCAGCGTCGCAAATATTGGCAAAGCAATCTTTCTCGACATCGTCAAAGCGATGCCGCAACTGCGATTGCCACATAAAAGCCGAACCTGAATCCAATTTGGCCTGAATCATCTTAGCGACCACATCTCTCGAATGCACATCAATTGTGCATATCGTCATAATTTTCTGACGATCCCCCTTGGTCAGCTCGCCGAGCAGCAGTGTAATGAGTAAACTGAGCTGTGAGATTTGTTTTTTGTAATAATCCTTGATGGCATTATCGTAGCCCTCCTCCAAACGACTGAACGCAATGTTCACCTCGGTGGACCACCAGATTTGTGAGCCGCATAGCGAGACCTGTGCAGGATAATCGAATAACCATTGTTCACGTTGCTTTTCCTCATAAGCGACGACAGCTTCGGTGACATAATGACGCAGTGAGGCACGCATCGCCGCTTGTATGCGATTTAGCCACACTTCAACCGGGCCGCGTATACTGGCCAGTTCATTAAATTCAACGTATTCGCCATCTTTGGCATACATGCCGGAAGCTGTCTCTATCTCATTAGCCGCATCGCGATTGAATTTGAGCCGTGCAATTGAATCGAATAGTTTGGTCAGATGTTTGGTAACCATTTCGGGTTGGATGCCATTGCTGAGTACATCGAGCAGATCGGCCGATGATACAAAATAGAAACGAGGAAAAGCCAAACGTTTTGTTTCCAAATACTCTGCCAGTGCCTTCTCGCACAGCGTCAGCTCCTTTTGCAAATGCTCCAGACGTTCGATCAGGCCAGCTCGATTCGTTGATGCCACCACATTCGATGAGAGGGACATCTCATCCATGAGTATACGGAACTCGGCATCGATATTATCGAAACGTTCCGAATCGACGGGGAGCTGTTTGCGTATGTCTTCCGAACTCATGAAGATACTCTCAAGATGGGTCCAAGTGCGTTGCACCTCAAACCAAACGGTAATCACTTGATCAGCAACCATTAATTTATTTTGCCAAGTTGAAACTTCCTCGAGGAAATGGGCGATGTACTTGGATGTTATTAAATTTTGTAGGCACACCTGATTCTCTTCAAGCGTCTCTATGAGTTCTTCCGATGTCTTAAGGAGTTTACAGCCAGTGCGCGGGTGCAGCTCATTGTCGAACTCCATGGCCGACCATGTGGAATTCAAGTCACGCAATATCTTCTCCATTGACATCTCCTTAACGGCTTTATCCACAATATTTTTCACTTCCTCCTCGCATTCGTGCAGATTTAAGCCTAATAGTTCCGCAAGCGTTGTCTCATGATCCATTATGAATTTCACCTGAAATATTAGATTAACAATTGTAAATATTTATGTTATATATATGGAAATGGGATTTCTTCTAGATTACTACACTTTCTACTTGAGTTCAGTTACAACATGCATTGCACTTACGGTCACTTCCTTGGGCAAGGCGGCCAGACTCTGGAATGAAATGGTATTTACAAGAACTGTACAGTCGAGGCACAACTATATTAATATATATACACATACATCGGCCTCTTTCAACATAAAGTTTGGAATAATCAAAAGGAAAATAGAGATTTAAACGGCATTGCTATACAATTGAGCATCTTTCAGCTTTGGTGCTAGGAAAGGAGTTAAACAGATTGGTTCCATGGGTATTATTTACAATATGCCAAATTGTCCGCATTAGAAAAATGTAAAGGAAAAGCACAAAAAATAGACCTTGGTGGAGTTCATCAGCTGATTCCAGTGACGCTCGCGAATCGCCGGATTCTGTAGCTCGCCGACGGCACGAAGGGAGGTCAACATATTCTTCACCGTCGACTCGAGATTGATGAACGTGTCCCAGGCGCGCATCTCCTTATCCAATAGTCGTATATCCTTGGCAAATTTCTTGCACTCAATATCCATATTCTCCACATCGACTTTGCGCCAAGGCGTCGTCTTCCAATCCTCAATGCAGGTCTGAACTATATTCACATAATCCCAGAGTTGCTGTGATTAATTAATTACATGTCATTGATTTAGTAAAAGTTACAAAAAGGCAATTATTTTTGGGATTAGTAAAAAGTTTAGGTAAAGCTAGGTAAAAAGTAAAAGCTCAAAATTCCACATGTGGCATGCAGTATATAAATAAGTTTTGTAAAAAATTTAGTAAATTGATTATAGGAAACATGCAAAAGCCACGGTCGCAACGAAAACCTTTCAATATATACCTTCAGCATGCGCAGCTCCTTACGGCATTGCTTGAGCACCTTAAACTCCGGTATATTCACTTCAAAGAGACTGCCCGACTTCTGTATCTCGCCCATTTCCCGCTCGCAGAGGAACATGTCATCGTTGATGCGATCCATGAGTAAGTAAGGCTTATAGCAATCGAAGCGAAAGAAATCGTATTGCTTGAAGACCTCCCGGAAGAGTTGTATGTGCGCCTCGAATACCGTTATTTTATGCCTTATGCTAACCACTTCGGTGGCTTGGAGTGGGGAAACCTGCTGCTTCACCGTTGTGGCAATCTTCTTGGTGTTTGCCCACTGTTCGGGCAGCTCCTGCAGCAGCACGTTCACCTCCTCGGGTATGTCCATGTCATAGTATTTGAGTAGCTGTATGGTCTCCTGCATTGGCTCAAACATCTCATCCGTGTTGGCTGCACGCTCCTTCACCTGCATCAGGTAGGCCATAATGCTGACCAATCCCTCATAGTCCTTCTCTTTGACCGTTTGCAAGAGGCCCTCATCGGCCTTGCGTATAAAATGACTGAGATCCATCAGACTTGATGTGACAGTCGTCACCAGATGCTCCTTAAACATGTTGCCCCACTTGCAGACGGTGTTGAGCAGGGCCTGTCGAAAGGGTCGCACATCCACTTGGAACCAAGAGCTAAACACCTGAAATGCTGGTATGTCCTCAATCTCGCTGAAGAGCGATTCGTAATTGTCAATCTGCTCCCGAAAGGCCTCAATTGTCGGTTGACAGGGTTGTGGTGGCGGTGGTGCTGCCGGATCATTCATCTGAATCAGTTCTATTTCATCTGGATCCAGCATCCGTCCATATTCCAGAAAATATTCCATGCACTCCTCGCGATCGTCTAACCACAAATACGAGTATCGTTCGAATTGCCGACAGAATCGGGATGCTTCCTCCATGACCAGATCAACGCCATTGAGTATCTCGCGACGCATGTCAATAATATCCTGATTCTCCTTGATCAGCTCCACATAGTTGCGTTTCTCATTGGGCTTGAGTCGCTTTACAAGCGAACCCATCTTCATTATATCCCGCATCAGCTCAATCAGCATATTGTTGAAGCCCATGGGATCTTCGGGTTCCAACGAAGGCACAAATACCAAATTTGGTTCCACAAGTTCCAGTCGTGACTCAAAGAGTGGCGCATAATTGTTGTCCGGATCCATGTTCTCAGCCAAGTAGCCAACACTGACGCCCACAGTGCGCAGTATGTTCTCATAGACAATATTATCGACAAAGTCCACGTAACTCAACCAAACATCATCGTTTTGCTTCTGCTCCATGTCAAACTGCAACATGTTGTCCTGGAGAAGTTTATGTATCTCCAATGAGGCCGCCTGAATCTCTGCATAACGCTTGGCCGTGCGATCGGGTCGCTCATCTAGGGACAACACCGAGTCCTTTTTGCAGTCACGACGCTCAAAGAGGGGCTGCTTTGCCCACACCTCCATTATTTTGCGTACTTGTCGCAGATTCTCCTGTGTGTGATTCACGCGATTGCGCAATTCAGCCACAGGCTTGCGTAGCTTCTCCAGGTAGTCCATGATGTCTGAAATGGTTTACAATTAGTATATTTGGTTGAATTACAGATGCCACGCTTGACTGCGCTCACCTGCCGAATTCCAAACAAGATGATCCACACCGATTTTAACCAGATCATCAATCATTTTAATCTCGGACTCAATCAGTTTGAGCTCAACCGTTGAGCTGCCCTCCTGTATGCTGTTGTACCAATCGATGGTCTTCTCCAGATTTAGTGTATACGAGCGGAACACATCGCTCTTCTCTGCAAACTCGATGGCTATCTCGGGTATCCCATCAATTTTCATTTGCTGCATATAGTGCACCTCGCGCAGTATGGAAAAGAGTGTGGTGCTGAAGTTGAGTATCAACGAATGGCTGTGCTGATCGCGTCCAATGAGTGACTTCTTAAGATCCTCCTCGATTTGGTCCGCCAGTTGCACGGACCAATCATCAAAGAATTGCGTCTTACAGGCGCCTAACTTGGTCATTAAACACTCATAACGTTCGACAATTTCCAGGGATTTCTCCTCCTTCGTAATGCTGTGGAAATGTTAATTATTATTAGATGTCATTTGCATTTATATATAATTGCTTACTCATGCTGCAGTGCCTTGAAGTTCTTCACTGGCGCCGTAATGCGGGTCTCCAGCTGGTAGCACCAGCGTATAAAGGCTGCCACGGAGGGGCAATTGTAGTCGGGATAAAGTGTTTCGCCCTCGCGGATCAGCTCCATTTGCTTGTCGTATATATTCTCACAGACTGTCATCTCATCATCGAGCATGCGGACAATTTCCGCATAGCGTTGCGTGAACTCCTCCTTAATTTTTGGACGATCCAGAACACTGCCCACAATGCTTATAAGCTATGCAATAAGTTAGACATATATCTAAGGTTAGCTTAATGTCCATACGCACCTTGAAAATACTCTCTAAGTTATGACAATCATCGAAGGCCTGACACAATATGGCAGCCAGCTTCATGTCCAGCTCCAGTATGCGTGTTTGAAAGCCCTTAAAGTCCTCATCAAACTCATGATCATCTGGATCGAGGACATCGTAGCTTTTCGATGCAAATGCGGTAAAATATTGATTGAACTCGACGTAGACATCAGTAATTCTTGTGCTTAGCTGGCGTCCACGCAGTCCACCGATTTCGACTTTCTCTAATTTCAGGAATTCAATCACAGTAAAGAAGAACCTAAAAATAGTCCATTCATTTAGTAGCTATATGTGAGAAATATGTTTTGTATAATTGATGGAGAATACCAACCACTGAATTGTTGTTAAACGCTCAAGGAACGCATTAAAGCGCTTGAAAACTGAATTTGGATGAAAAGTCCACAAAATCGGTGGCCGCTCCTCAGGTTCCGTAAAAAACGCAGCTAAACGTTCCTTATAATAATCAAATAGTTCGCGAAAGAACTTTAGTATTTGTATGGACAGGGTTAAACGCTGCATGGCCTCATCAATATCGCTATGGAATATGGACGATGGGTCCAAATAACGCTTGGCCTAAAATATGCAAGAATCTCAAAATTAAATTCAATACGCACAAAGAGGGCAACAATTTAGAGACTCGCCTGATGTATAATCAAATTGCATATCTCCTGCAACAGCACAGTGATTTTCGCCGATTGGCAATAGTAGCGAGAGTTGCCCCACAGAGTGCACACAGTATGCATAAAGGGGATGAGTAGCGGCTTGTATTCGGCAAAATCAATTTCCTCCAGCTGATGCAGGGGCCGATTCAATGGGTTCAAATAGAGCGTTATATCCTTTGACTCGGCAAGTGCTGCGATTGTTGTTCAAAAACGATTTGTTGGCATGCAAAAAGACAAACGACAGCGAGTTCATTTGGGATTGGCATGCTATTCAGCTATTAAATGTGGGCCTGCACTCACCCGTAACAACATTCTTGAAAAGTGTCTGAAAGCACGGATGATAGGCACTCGACGAGTACTCCAATATTAGGGCCATGGCTCGAATGCGCTCATTGCGCAATTGGTCGTAGATAAAGGATAGATTCTTGAGTCGATTATTCCAAAATGTGAATTCTGTTGTAGAGTTTATAAGTTACAAATTAATAGATAATCTATTTTAATATGTTTAATTTGTAGATACAACTCCAAGTTGATTTGAAAGATGGAACAGACAAAAGGCTAGGTGACTGGGCTGTTATTATTATATTGAAGAGGTTACGAAAATTGAAGAGTTTAAATCGAAATGGCAAAAACTCTGTCAAACTAAAATGGAACAAGTTTCTTTGCATGCTATTTGCATTCTTGCTGAAATGATAAGCTTTTGTCTACACTTAATTTAGTTGAATAATTGAAGAAGTGCTTCCAAAATGATGAAAATCGCATAAGCTTTAGGCAATTGCTGCCTTTGGGCCAATTCCAACATAAAGCTTTAACATTGCCAATGACACATGCCACAACCCCAAGCCGGAAAATGTCAACTCGTATATAAAACATAAGAAAATCCGAGCAAAATCCCATTAGTGAGTGGTTGTAAGAGTGGGCAAATGTTGCATGTCACCTTTCGGCAAAAGAGATAACAATAAAGCCAGTTTTGAAGACATTTACCTACATGTTGTTGGCTTATAAACATGCAATTTTGGCCGGTGCCGGTGGCACGACGTTGCTAGGATATATCAAACAAACGTCAACTGCAGAAACTTGAATTTTATCAATAAATAATAAATAAAGCTGTGCCAAAAATAAAACTAAACGAAAACTAAATATGCACATATGACGACGATTATGATTAGACAACTACACACAACTTCTTTGAGCACTGCGAATTTACCTGTGTGCGGCGTTGGATTCTGTCCGTTGGCAAAGGCATTTGTTGGACTCTCCTTGATGACTTCGTGGATTTGGGTGGCCCACTTAATGACAACGCCCTCAATGGCACTCTTCAGATACAAATCGAATTGGCAATGCTGCGTTTCGGTCAACTCCTTGGCAGCCTTAACGATTTTCTCAACGCCCACGGGCATGGCCAGAATGGTTTCGCCGCTCACCTGACCCTTTACCTGATGCACCGTGCTCTTCAGGCTGTGCACATGCTTCTGCACATCCTGGGCGACCATTATTGGCCAGCTGCGATAGTTGTCCTCATTGGAGAGCAGTGGCACCAGCACCTCCTCCACCAGAGCAGACAGCTGGTCAATTGTCCGGGTCGCGAGGTCACCAAAGATTATAAAATTGGCGCAGTTCTCACGTGGTATGGGCTGGGCATATCGCTTAATAAAGTAGACACCCTTGCTCTTTAGCTGCGAGAGGGGGAATGTGGTGGAGGGCACCAGCTGCGCAGCGGGCGTGAGTATTATGATTAGTACAACGGGTACACTGCGATCCAGAAACTCTTTAATTATGCCCTTATGCTCCTCCACCGTGATGACACGCGTCCATTTCTCCGGCTTAAGTTTCAATGACTTGATGACAAACGAACCCATCAGCTCCAGTCGTGGATCCGGCCCAATGCCCGCAGCGGCAGCGGCCGCCTCGGCGCTTGTGGAGGGCTGCTCCATGAAGGGGCAAGGATTTGTTTGCCGTTGTTACCACAGATGTTCTTGTATCCTTTGGCTGTGTGTGTGTGTTTGAAGGTGTTTTAGTTTGAGTGACCTTGTTACCACTAACAACTATATAATCAATAAATCCTATCAAATCAATATTTCTTTTTCAAAAATTGCATAATTATTCCCGAAAAAATAGTGGCAAGTGCAAAGTATCCTTTTTGAACTTTGTAAATTTATGTATTATGCAATCTTTCACATTTTACTTTGCTTTTGCATTACTTCAACTGTTGTGTAACTTAGTTTTTCCATATTTTTGCCATTATTACAGAAGAAACCGTAAAAACTTAAATAAAATTAAACCATTCCTCAAACAAATTAAGTAATTTGCAAGCACTTGGGAATTTAATCCGTAATTTTGACTATTTTTTTTAAGTTTATATATATTTTTTAAATTTTGAGTAATTGATTTTTAGGTTTGTGCCTTAATTTTAGGTTTCCGCGTTGCGACTGCTCACCTGCGCTACTGTTAGCTGACTGAAAGGAGCTGCTAGGCAAAATATTAACCGTGTTACGGTAAAAGTGATCGTGGCAGGACCCGGTTGCTAGGCAGTTGTTGATTTTGCCGCTTGACCATTGTTTATTTCCCCTGTGCCATAATCCCTGGTTGCTAGCCACGTTGCCATGCTCCTTGCCAATTGTTGCGCCGCCATCGCATGCAATGCCAAATCGTGCGCGAAAGTTTTGACGGCTTTCCGTGCTAGCTAATAAAGTTGGTGTAGTTCATAAATCCTGCTAACTGATTGGGTGCTAATGCAATTAATAGCTTTGGCATTACTTCTAACCCACATCTAAGTCATAACTAGTTATTTTAAAAACATTAATTTAATAACAGTTCTTAGTACATTAGCATATTTAGATCATTTACCGCACAGGGTGTTCCATTGTTCCAAACAAAAATCGATATATTTTTCATTGCGGAAATCGATGCTCAATTCAGATGGGCTTGCAGCTAAAAGTACTCAATTATTCTGATATGAAAATATCGGAGTGCAAACTTAAATTACATGCAAATATTTTGTTTTAAATATATATCTAAATATGTGAGGGAATTACTCATGCATACATGTATATTTTATCCGATGGCCAGGTCAAAATCCAACAAGAATCTAATTACAAAAGCTTTCTGTAACTCGCTAAGCTGTGAAATTAGTTGCATGCTAAATTGTCAGCAGAGCTGTCAAAGACTAAGCCACAAAACGCTTACAATTTCTATGGCAGCCAAACAAATGCCAAATGCTTTGCAGTCACGCCAAAAACTGTTGCATATGCGCAACAATTGGGGTGCACTTCAAAGCACCCACAACACAAGTCGCTTCCCCACGCAAACAAAGCGAATTTATAGCAAAAGCCAAGCGCAGGCGCCAAAATTCAAATAACTGTTGCGCCCGGCGCAACAATGTTGCAAATCAAGACAGACAGGCAGGCAGCAACATTGTGTCTAAGCAAACAAGCAAGCAACAGTTTCTTGCATGACTTCCGCTTGTAAAAGTTTTACTATTGCTATTTATATTTGGCAAGCAATTGATTGACCTAGGCCTAGGCCTCGCTAGCTGCTAGCTAGGTTCGTTCAACTTCAACGGTTGCTAGGAAAACCTGTTGTAACAAATACGTACTAAAGCCATTTTAATGTTGCCAAACCGCAAGTTATCCGAAATGCACTCAAGCTGAAAACTTTTGGTGCATTTATAAAAGTGCCAATAATCGTTCAGTTCAGATTGAACTTCAAAAATGTGGCAGTTGACATTGCGACTGCAGCAGCTGTTGCAGCTGCTGCTGCTGCTGGTGATCCTGCTACTGGTCCAGTTGGGATTTGCACCTGCAATCGTTGTGGAACGCAACATGTTTGCCTACTATAAAGTTCCTCTAAGGATGCTCCACTTGTCCAACACTTCCTCCACTTCCGGTCTGTACTACGTGCTGCAATGTCCGCCCAAACTGGACGACAGCATACCCAAGCCAAAGGATATGCCCACCTGCCATGTAGTCGATCAGTTCAAGGACATTTGGCAATCGAAACGAAAGCCAAAAAGGCTTCCAACTCGCACAATGTTGATGCCACTGCCACCGCCGGCAGTGCAGCGGATGCGTTGGGGCTGGCGACGACCCAAGCGCCAGAATCTGGACACTGGACTGCCATACGATGAGGCAACACCGCTGCAGCATCTTGGCCAGCCGCATCGCCACCAAAAACTGCTCAAACTTGCCGCCGATCATCGCAAATTGAAGCGTGGCAGCCGCACAAAAGGATACCAACACATGTTTCATCGCGATGAGAGTTACAACGATCACATCTTCTACGATGAGATGAAACTGGATGGCAAGTTCCTCAATCGGGGCAAAACAAATGATTGAACAACAAATTATAAATATATAAGTACTTTTTAGTTATTTCAATAAATCTACAGATGAAATTAAATCTTATAGTTATGTTACATTTATTTTAGTATATTCATCAAAAAGCCCCGCTAAGAAAATAAAAAAAAAATTCAGTCAAGTCAGTAAATAAAGAAAAAGATTCCAGTTTCTAATGTAATTTTAGCTGCCTCTGGTTTCAGTTTCCAATCGATCAGAGACTGAAATTTGAATACTATATTTATATTTAATAATCTGACGATTCATTCCAAATTTCGACTGGTAAAAACATGTCGTCGTAGGACACTGTTTCAAAGAACTTGCTTAGCATGCCCTCAAGGCATGTGGCAATGTTCTTAAGAATAGTGGGCTCAACGCCATTCCAAAACTCTACCCAGTGTTCGTTCATAATATGATTTAGGGCAATTGTAAGATCCGTATTTTCTCTATACAAATTATCCATCCAAACGATCCAGCTGTAATTTAAAGTAAAGTTTAAAAATCTTATTCAGCATATGTCAAATAATACCACTAAGTAGACAATAAAAAGTGGCGTCAAATTGACTAAAACCTTCATCATTTTCTAGTAGGTCCTAGTTGGTTATGAATGTGTTCGATAAAAAACAGCTATAATGCAAGATCCTTGAATGTGTGCGAAGATAGCAGCAACACTCTATCCTTGTGTTTTTGTGTGCGAGCTTTTAGCTGTTGAGCCTGATGTAAAAACCTTTCATAAAATGGGGTGGTTTAACTATTGAATAAAATTTTGTGACTTTATGCGCATCTAAAACAGGGTATCAGGGAATGTCAGTAATTTCGTCGAATTTTTTATGTCGAGACAATGATACCCCTTTGATTGTCTGCTTAGTGATAATACTCACCGATCTAGATCGGCTTTTGGCACCAATTCATAGATTTTTAAGTAGCGCTTGTTGTTGCGGTATTCCAGTGTGATCTTAATCGTAATCGTCAGTTGTAAATTCTGATAATCCGAAAGCAATTTGTCCGTTGTATTAGCAACAAACAACAGGTAGCGCCCCTGCATATGATAGGTTGCCTCATGCACCAAACTTGGTATGCGTGCCTGAATTTCAATTTGATCTTTAGTTGGATTTTTGTTGAAGCCCGTCACGTGAGTAATTGTGGCATTGTTGAAGCCCTTGTACACATTGTTTGTGAAGTAAAAGCTGAGATAAATTGGTGCATCATTTGGCTTTTCGGGAACCGAAACGTCTTTCACATTGATTGCATCCAGCGTTGGCAACCCAATCTCAGCTGCATTCTTGGGATAATTACGCACAAAATCGTTGATGCTTCTCACCAAACATTTTGAGTCACCGAAATGGCATTTCTCTATATAGGCAGCTGAAAAGTATAATTATATTTGAATTAAATTTGTAACTTAACTCAAAAGTTATGTTTGCTTACGCAGTTGTACGCCAAAAGTCGTCTTAAATAGACTGAATAAAATGAGCAAATAAAACTTAGTCATTTTTTGCGCTGATTGTTTAGTATTAGTAACACTCAGCACAATTGTACAATAGTTAACCTTAAAACCAGTTGCACTAACTGTAAGTCACGACAAATTTTTATCAGAATACGACGCGACTTTATGCAACTGAGAACCTGCTTTGGCCGACGTTGAACTGTGAATAAAATCAATATATAAATATATATATATATAGTTTATTTAGCAGCGGATGTAAGCATTTGCGAACAATATGGAAAACCGGATTTTTAAATTGCATACACTTTACATAGCTGCTGCAATACATGTTTATATTAATTTATGTTCCAGTCTCTCCATCCTTGAGGAACAAATCATCATAGGGTACTTTTTGAAAAATATCTTCAAGCATACCGGTAAAAACACCTCTGAAAACATTTAAGAACGCTGGTTCCAATTCATTCCAGAACGCCAACCAATTGCTATTGATCAATTTATTTACATGGATTGCAAGATCCATGTTCTCTGGAAAAAGGTTACCCAACAAAAGAATCCATCTGAAGATGAACATTTTTTTATTGCTACACCGAATAGATAATTGTTGTTGCAACTTACCGACTAATCTGAATACTCGGCACCAGCTCGTAGATTTTTAAGTAACGCTTATTATTCCGATATTCCTGTGTGACTTTGAGTTTTAAGATAAATCGCAAATTCTGAAAATCTGATGTTGATTCTCCACTGGCATTTACGTTAATCAGCCATAACTGTCCTTTGGCTAAATAGTCACCCTTGTGTGTCAGGCTGGGTATCTGGCCGTATATCTCCATTGTGCTGGCAGTGGGATCTTTGCCGAATCCTTTGATGCGCGTTATCGTCGTATTCTCGAAACCATAATTCACTTGATTGGATAACTTGAATTGAAACCAAAATCCACCGAACACAGCATTGTTCCAAATATCCGAATCTTTGATATCTACAATATCTATAGGCTTCAGTCCAATACCGGGTATACCTCTGATAATGTTTTATTATGGCATTCATAGACTCGATAATGCATTTGGCATCCCCAAAACGACACTTCTTTATATCCTTTGCTATTGATGTGAACAGTTCGAAGAAAAATAATCTTTTTAATTTGCCGATGGCACACAGTTTACTTTTGGACTACCCACGTAATGTTTGGCACTTCAATGCAACAAACAGCACTTGTAGACTGATTATACCAACTAATATTTTACGCATTCTCAAATCAGATGCACTTGCGTTAGCCTCAGCAGTTTTAGCTCAAAAATGTATTGCATATATTGAAAATGCATTTGTAAGGCCAACAAATTCGCCTAGTTTTAGAACCGGTTATTTGAAAACAAGCACGAGCTTTCCTCAGTCTCCTCAGTTTTAGTATTTGTTCAATTAGTGGGGAATATACAATTTTTATATAGCAATGACATTTATATTTATAGAGATATTCATACCTTAATCATCTACTTTCAGTTTGTAATTTGTCTTAACTTTGTATACCAAAAAACCATTTTTATTATTGATATGTGACACTACAGAGAAAAGGCTTTATTATATTATGTATTTGAGCTTGCTCGGTAGGAACAAGTCATCGTAAGACACATTATGAAATATATCTTCGATTATGCTCAGAATTACACCTGTAATTACCTCCAATATGGCTTTTCCGGTTCATTGCAAAACGTAATCCAGTTGGCATCAAACAGTGTATTGATAGCTATGTTCAGATCGGAATTTCAAACCAGCTCTCCAGCTGTAAATACAGAAATTCATATAGTAATATAATTTAATATCATTACTGTTGATAAGTCTTTAGGTAGGTGTCTGTCTGGCTGTCTGTCTGGCTGTGTGTATGTCTGACAGCTGTTTCAACTTTGCATTTACCATTTGGTTGCAAGAGAGTATTTTTGTAATGTTTTTGTTTTTGTAAAATTATTTTGTTTCACAATAAAATAAAAAAGTTCTGTTTGGACCTTCAATATAAATCCGAACTGACTCGGACACGCCTGTTGAATTTATAATTTATAATTAATCTGATTGATCAGTTTAGCTTTCGAAACTTGGCACTTCTTGACATCCATAGCTATGAGACTGCACAAAATATCTCACTATAATATTTACTATCCGGAATTTCGAGTATATTTCCTGTACACACGTATTGGTGCACAATAAGTAAACTTTCCCCATACAATACATTATTTTAGCACATGCATAGCCCGTCACATTCAAATGGTGAATATTTTCCAACAAATGCTTCAATCTCATTGGATAGGCAGATTTAGGAATATCGATGATCAGAACAAGTTTTTGCAATTCACCATAGTTTACGATTAATTGAGACAGGTTTAGCTTTTAATTGAAGAGCTTTTTTATTTTACAGTTGATCGATCTACTGCATGGCAATAACAGATAATTATATATATGAATTGTTACCTAGAAAACTGAAATTTAAACAAATTTATGAGCTATTTATTTCTCAACGATTATTTAATGCAAATATTTATTATATTTTATTTTAAAAAAAAAAAAGTATCTTAACTGAAATTAGCATATTGTGTGTTTAAACGTTTCTATCGAAACGTTGGTTCAGTCACATGTTAACAATTGAGTTGATGAGCTCATTAATCGAGATATTCTGATCCATTTCAAAGTTGAAACGTAGGCTGCAGTACAGTTTTGAAATTAATGGTGTCTTATAAATACTTTCAAATCATTTTCATATTGAAACCAGTGCATCAAATCAAATATCAGGATGCATATTCAATAGTTGCAAAAATATGATGACAGGTGCTGAAAGCATAAATAATGTTTTATAAATCATTATATCTTTATTAAGTAAAGTTAATAAAAATGAAACCAAGAAACAATTTTTCGCCATTTTTTATACAATCCAATAATTTACGTCTCACATTAAAATCCGGAAGTGTCCTTAAAATTTAGCACTTAATAGCTTTATATAATTGATAGTAGCAAATGCCACATTATCATTATAAAGCATTTAATTTTTATTTTATTTTAACAGCAGCTATTTGAATCCATTACAGATTCTTAAACGTCATGACAAAGTGAAAAAGTCGAGATAATAAGTAGTTATCGTAAAATAAGTGAGTTAAGTGAGACTGATAATACCCCACGGCACTCATTTGTAGTATTTAAGTTTATAATATAAGCAATTAGTGTGTGTAGCCACGCAATTGATTTTCTAAACAGATTCTCACACAATAAAATTAAAAAATTAATGGGTCAATGACAACTGGGTATTATTATATCCCATCAACTTAGCGATTTATTTATATTTAATTAAATGTGTAAAATGTTTATTATACACAATGTTTGTGTGTAACTTCTAATATGAGAGTCGTTTTCAAGAATGTGTCCTAAGGAGCTTGACGGTTATAGGAGACATTCGTGGGGATCGAGATGGAATCCACGTCGGTGTATTGGTTTTTCAAACCAATCAAAATTGATTTATCTTTGAATCCCTCCTTCAAACAGCGAAAAACACAATTTATTTTGTACTTATTGATACTATCATCATTTATTTAAATTTTTATAGATAACAATTAAAAAAAAACAATTTGAAGTAGCAAAAGTGGGAAATATTACAAATTGTGCAAATGCGTTGAATAAAATTGCGAATTGATATAAACATTTTATAGTACAATTAAAATCCTCGATATATTAAATATAGAGCACAACTCAACTAAAAATATTTAGAATGTTTTTTGAAATGGTACACACTTATTTAAATACACATTGTTTACGATTAACATATTATTGTTTGATAAATTGATTTCTCTTTTTCAGTTCACAGCCTTATAAGTAATCTAGACAATATATTTAAAATATGTTATATTATATGAATTATTATCAATTACATTACTCTGATTTGATGAACATTTTTTGATGACACATATTTTTCGCATAGTTCTTTGCAGATCTATGCGAATATTTATATGGTGTATGTAGTTTTGTTTGCTATGAAATCCTCTCTTTTCGTTTTTGGTATACTCCGTTCAACATGTTAAAATAAATATGCTATGAAAAAGTATTACACTAATTCCCACGTTTTCGCTCGATATGGCCAGATCTCAGGAAACCAAAAGTTGCCGTACGTAAGCAGGGCCGTGTCTGTGATATAATATGATAACGCCCATACAAAACGTGGCAACTTTGTGCTTCTTGACGGACGATTTGTTAGGGCAGAACAAAAGTGACTGCTAGCTGATGACCACATTCGTGTCCAAGTTGCTGCTGTGGCAATTCAGCTCATTGTTGTTGCTGGTGAAACAAACCTCCTCACTGTCATCGGAATCAGTGCAGAACAGTAATGGCTACGCATCCTCACCTTCCATAACCTCCGCATCTGTGTCCCCATTGGTGGCAATTCTGCAAATTAAATATATAATAAATGTCAATGAATAAGTGTGTGAGTGTGGGTGTGTGGGTGTGTGTGTGTGAGAGTGTTTATGTATATGCAAATAATGATGAGCAGTTATGTCTTATAGGAGACCCAAGAGAGTTACTAAATATGGTTCTAAATAGGAGCCCCCACGTAAATTGATCTTAAACAATGGATTCCGTTGGGAGAGCAAGAAAAACAATACAGTTTTTTAGCAACTATCAAAATTATTCACGCAATATATTTCGTATAATACATGACATAGTGTCATCTTAGCCAACTTTCTTGTTAGTATGTATTGTAATTGTATGTGAATCACTTTCATAGGAAAATGAAAAAGAGAAGAGAAATCATAATACATATTTCTATATATACTATACAAATTAGCATTACGGGTAAAATGAGATACAAAATAAATAATCAAATATCACAACAGTGGCCAAAATTAAATATATTTTTATTTTGAGTTTTTTTCATCTATATGTATATACAAACATATGTACAAAATTATCTACTTATGGAGACATTTTAAAACAAAGAAAACTACGTAAATTCGTCATAAATACTTAGTTGGACAAATCGGAATAATAATAAACTAACTAATCCTTAATATTAAACAATACAAGCTATGCTTTAGACCACTTTCAAAAGCAAATTCAAATTTTATTAAGTACATCGAGCATTGGAATAAACATAAACATCGAGAAAGCTTAAGAGGTGACATTTCTTGGCGAGTTGGTAAAGGAGTTTATGGAGATTCCATTGTCGTTAAGCGTCAGCTCACTATTGAGGTGGCATCCACATGTGTTGCGGTTGTTTGTTGGTTCGGTGATTGTGCCGCAATTGCGTTGATTTTGTTAGTCCAATAAATGGATAAACAAATTTGGCGGCACGTGCAGCAGCGCATTTGCAAATTTAAATAAACAATTGAAATGAGTTCAATTCGAATTTTTGTTGAATGATTTTTTTTTTTGTGTGTTTGTATGTGCTAAACTGTCGAAATGCTAATTAATTTAGTTGGCTATTTTAATGTTGTTCCAAACAATGTCTTCAATTTTTGCATATTACGAGCAATTTGTTGTTGGTTTTTTTATTTATCTTTTGTTTGCTTGCCATTCGAAAGCTTTTTAAAAAAAAAAATAATAATTTTGTACCATTGCCAACAAAATCATTTGTCAATTTTGAAAGATTTTTTTGCACAGTTTTGTTTTGTTTTGTTTTTTTCAATTAGCCAAAAATGATAGATCAATTAGTCCAGTACAGTTGAGGTATTTTTATTTGTATATTTGTATTTGCAGTAGTAGCGAACGTCACACAGAAACAGTAGAGTGGGATACAGTATAAGAGTAGTGGAGCGAGTGTATGTGTATGTGTGTTAAGTATAAGACACACAGATCATAGTGGACATAGTGGAAACAAGTGGGAGTAGTCACGCACACACATATAATAAAAAAGAATTTGTAATATAAGAAAATAGTTAAATAAATTAGCAACACATTTTCGTAAATGTTAATTTTGTTGTGAAGGTTTTATTTTGTTAAATTAGCCAGGCCAAATGGATGAATGCAATGCAATTAAGCCTTATACCATAAATGACCAGAAGAGCTTTATCCGACATATATATTGTATATCCAATGCAAAGATATAAACCTGTACTCGAAATAATACTAAATCAATAGATTATTACAAATTCGTGGAACATAATAAGCTTCCATTTAAAGGCTCCAATTCCGGGTAGCAACTTCAGAGATCCCATCCAGCACTCAAGAACTAGCTTACAGCATATATATAATATAATAAATCAAAAGCAAAAAACACTTTTACAATATAGTACTATTAAATGCATACTTTATTTATTACACTAAGCGTTCTAGCTTACATACAATAATAATATACCGTGCCTGATAATAACCCAGTGCGAGTATTATAATGCTTACTTAGGACTTACCAGAAACTTACAAATATTGTGTTAATTGATAGAAACAGTTATCGCATGAATTCATGCAGTTATAATTAAAAACCTTTTTAGATATTGATATTGATGAATTGTGTGTGAATAGTGTTAATATCACAAATGTGTAAGGCTTCCCGAACAAACTAAGTTAGTAAATATATTGAAGCAGCTAATGATCTAATATGCGATCATTAAGCAACTTTATCCGAAATAGTATCGACAGTTTTGGCTGTAGTCGTAGTTATAGTTTTATCGTCTACAACTAAGGTAACATCACTGTGAATAATCGAAAGGAGAAGAGCATAGGAACATGTTTTGGGATTAAGTGTTAGTTTTTAGTATTTAAAAGGAATAACCGGATGGCAGAGCAGAAGATTAGTAGATTGAAAGAGATAGTATACAGCATTAGGTGTGCTGGGAAATTGAAAAGTCAATTGATATTAGAATAGTACGTATAGTTAGAGGACAGTGATTAGTTACCCATTCAAAGACTTAGGCAGGCGGTGTGAAGTGTGCAGTATGTGTTTATGTACAAAGTGTGTGTGATTTTGTGTGTGTGATTTTGTGTGTGTGTGTGTGTAGCAAATGTTGTGATTTCATATGCAAAAATTATGATTGAACATACCTGGCATACGTCGAGTTGGCATTCTTTATCGAAAAGCTATTCTGGCTTGGTAACACAAAACGTTGCACCCACTGTTGAGAAAGAGTGAAAATCAAAGCGTTAGCTTGTTGTAGATGAACTTATCTTCAAGTGGCGACATGTAAAGCCTCTTAAAGTGTCTGCCGGCAGTCACGTAAATAGATAAAATACATTTCGCACGATAACCAATGTCATCACAAATTTTATGATTGACTGGTTAAATAGTCAATTCATAAACGGGCTTGTAGTCACGACTATTGATAAGCGTCGCCGGTTTTGTTACTACTTACCCGACTGTTTATCAGACGCTTATTGCCCATGCAGGCGGCCATATGTATTACAAGATATAACACAAATAGTAGGTATAATATTGCGAATATGCCTGGCAAAAGACAAAAAAGAGAGTAACATTAGTCGATTAAGTCAATTGTCAGCAATTCGATGGAATACTTACAGACAAGAGCCAACATGCCACCTTTAATTTCCAGGGTTTCCACTTGCACGACCACAAAGTACAAATTAACGCCAATTACCACGATGGTCAGTAATATGGAGGCGATTTTGTTGCCACTATCAGAAGAGATGATATTTAAAATACAAATACAAAACGGAAGATTCACAAAACACTCACATCCCATTCACAAATTCACCCATTATGGCCGCAGACGATGTGAATGCTATGGTCGGGATGGCTGCAAATGGCAGCTGGAGCGACATGACTGCATTTAGTATATCATTCATACTGGTTAGATCCTCCATTTTACTGAACATGGCCAGACAGAAGGTTGGTACAATGGCAATGCAACGCGTGACAAGCACGCGACACCAACGCGGCCATTGCAAATTGAGGAAACCCTCCATGGAGAACTGGCCCGCATACGTGCCAGTCATTGTGGAGCTCTGGCCGGCAGCCAGAATGCCCACGCCCCAAATATACATGGCCGCGGCGCCGAATGTGCAGCCCAGGAACAGGCCGCCCTTGTACAGATCCGGACTGATGATATCTGTATTATTATGACTGTCTTTAAACGCTAACCTGGCATCCTCGTACATGGGCTTGTTTTCGCACACATCCAACTAATAAAACGACAGTTATTAACGGTTAACAGTTAACAAATGTTAAAATTACATTTGACCTACCACATCCTGATTGGTCTTGCCGTACATGCCGTGCGCAAATACCGCCATAACAAACAGATTTATAATAAAAGACACAAACAGCGCTACGGAAGCCTCAATGAAGAAATAGAAATTCGCTTCGCTCACTTTCTTTGGCTGGCGACGATCCACATCGCGAGACTGTAAGCCAAATATAGGAGAGATTACAAAGTGGTTTACTTAATCATAATTATATAATTCCTTACCTTGACCAAAGCAGAGTGCAAATAGAGATTGTGTGGCATAATGACGGCACCAACTATGCCCACTGCCTGCAGCAGCACATCCGAATTGCAATCTTTGCACCAAGGCACAAACATGCCCTCCAACAATTCACCCTGATTGGGCTCGGAGACAATGTACTACAAGTTTAGAAAGAAAGCAAAAATGAATATTTAATATATAATAATGAGAATTGTAAAGAATGCATAAGGATCTTATGCAGAAAGTTAAATATTTGTTTGCATTAATCTGAAAAACAAACAATTATATAAATAAAAATTCCCCACAGATTCTCAGTACTCTTAGCAAACAACTCTGATAAGCTCTTAAAGATGAACCCCCTATCGCTTATCAGAAATAGCAGTTGCGGTGCTTTTCCGGCAATCGCAATGACACATAATAAGAATCTTATGAATAAAAATAGTTGCCATTTCAAGAACGAACCTACACTCGTCAACCACTTATTTAATCGTCTGACGCCCAGGCGGCAGTTCAGTTACATGATATAATTGTTTGTGTTTTGTCAGATATATACAAATATGGATGTATATATTTTAGTTATCATCACTGAGCAAAATGGACTGAGAAAAAAAGCAAACAATGCCAAAAAGATCATAACAATGGGAATGCAACGGGAATAGGGACGGCAACTGCGGTTCGACTCAATTGAAAGATATGGGCATGAGTAACGCCCCCCGACAGACGTGCTCGACAATTGCCTATTGCAATTTGTGACGATAGAACAAAATGCTATTAAAATGTGTTCAGCGAAAACAAAACGAAATAAAAATTAAAGAAAGAGGGTAAAAAATAACAACTGGCTAAACAGATTTGGCTTATTTGTATGCCCGTAAAGCATTTAATTTGGGAGCCACCTGAAAAGGGGAAGTTATTCTGGGTAATCACAATTTACTTACCTCATAGCCGAATGTGATGGCCATGACAGTGATTAAGAAACCAAATAGGAACTCCAGTTTACGTAAGCCATACTTATCCAGAAATAGGAACGTAAATGTATCAACAATGGTGATCAGAACACCACCCCACAAAGGCACACTGCAACAAATTAACGAATCGATAGTGTTAAGCTCAATCTTAAATATGATGTATATGTATATGTATAATGAATGTAGACATACACTTTATTGGATAGCAGATATATGGCAATGGCCGTGCCAATGACCTCCTGCATATCGGAGCCAATGATGGCAATCTCAATCATAATCCAGAGTATCCAACGCGGCACACGTTTGTATTGCCGATAGCACATCTCCGCCAGATGCAGGCCAGTGACAACGCCCAGCCTACGTGTAAATAGTATATAGTATATAGATATATATATCGAATAGCTGATAGCGAGAAGCTTACCTTGCAGCCAAGCGTTGCATAAGCAGGCCCAATACGGTGGCCCATAACAGCACCCAGAGTATTTGATATCGGGCTGCGGCGCCCGATTGCATATCGGATTCAATATTGCCGGGATCTAGATACGCAATGGACATGAGAAAACCGGGGCCAGTGAAGGCCCACAGCTTGCGAAAGCTGAAACCGATCTGTGTACATAAAGTTATTCGTTAATTAAATATGCAAACAATGTATTTATTTAAAACGTACATTTAGGCGCTCATCGTCGGGTATCAGCACCTTTTCGTCGCTGAAATAGGCCTGTTTCGAGGGCTTCAGATATGTGTTCTCATCGAGCACCTGCTGGTGCAACTGCCTGCTGTTTCCGGCGGCAGCAGCGGATCCATTGCTGCCACGCGCACTATTATAGCCAGAACCTGAAGCCTGTTCATCGCCAGCGCCAGCTGCACCGGGCTCTATTTTATTGTGATATCCCTCATTTGAGGCCATGCTGTGAAATATTTGAAATATATTGAATATAACTAAATTAAGTACATTTTTTAAGGCCAGTACGCGACAAACAATTCAATTTGAGAGCGTAGTCTAACAAAAAATTAAATATCTACATAAATCTATATTAATTATTTAATATTGAATTAATATTTATTTATTTTATTAATGGAAACGATTATTTATGTATTTATTACTTTATTGTATTAATTATTATATTTATTGTCTTCAACATAGCTGTTTGGAAATAACGAAAATAATATTTATAATACAATTTCCTGGTTTGACAGAATATTAAAAACAAACAAATATTCTGCAAAATATTGTAATAATTATATCTATCACTATAGACAAGCCTCACTGTATTTCGATAAGAAAATTAAAAGTATTTATTTATTTGAATTTCGCAAGGAAATGTGTTAATTGTATTAATAAATAGATTGAAATTGTACCAAAAACATTGAAGCGCAGTCTCTTACTAAATTCGCGATTTTTTTGTTGTTATTATTATAAATAAATTGTATATAAGCAATTCAATAAAAATAAAAAAACGGAATTCGTGATGGGCATTTATACAGCTGTGTGTGAGTAATTCAATATAAGCAAAACGAGCATATTTAAAATGAACCAAACACGTGAAGAGTTTTTTATAGTTATTTTTAACAAATAAGGTTACCTGTTGCACAAGCTGCAGGTGAATAACCTAAGTAGCAAATACGTTGAAACTTTGAGAACTTTGTGTATCTCTCTCGTTTTTTCTTCTTATTTATTATGCCCTATTCTTTGCAGCTTTTTTGGCCAGAAATCTGCACATCATGTCTATGCCTAGTATAATTATGTATATATGGATATGTTAGCTTTGTCGTCTGGGCATGTATGGAGCTTGTTGGAAATACCAGTCGTCTGGTTCACCTTGACAAACGCAGCTTTCGAGCTCGCTGGCTCCACTGAGATGTTAAAGCTATCGACTTGTCGACTTAACTAATGAGCCAAATCATATGAATTGTCTAATTATGCTTGGCGCCATTTAAAGGCCCCAACTACATTGGGTATAGATTTTCATTTTATGGTTAATTGTTGCGACTCAAAGTGAAATAGTTGTTGCTGAAGTTCTCTTGAATTGCTGTTTTGACTGATGGCAATGGATTTTTGCTTAGACAGTTGCCGCATATTAACGGTAAAATGTGTTATTTCAACAAAAACGAGTGCTGCTTATCAGCAGCTGTAATTATAAATAGATGGTTGGTGTTTTATTTTGAAACACCTGAGTTGCGATAACTCGTTGAACAAATCGACGGACTCATATTTATATATTTATGGAACCTCTTCGTGCTTATCACTCATAACTACTCTCAAAAATATGTTTTTTGTCATCTTATCATGAAATGAAATAAATTATTTACAATCCGTTGCACGTTTAAAATATTTTGGAAACTAAAGTAGATTGTGAAATATATCAAATAAGTACGGTAGTCTTCATTTTTTTGGGACGTAGATTTTCTTTTTTTTTTTTTTTTTTTTTTTTGTAGGCAAACAACAAGTTAATTGCGTCGCTAAATTTGCGCAGATCCATTGAATATATAAATGTGTGTATATAGTACTTAAGTGGACAAAAGTCTGTTCAGCCAGCAGTTGATGCTATTAAAACTGTGTGAAAAAAGACAGTGGAATAAATCAGTATTGGCTGATAACAAAAAAAAATACATCATTTAATTGCGCTCATTAGTTTTACACCTGTATGAACTGAGTGCTGTGCACACAGCAAACGCATTTGCACAAAAATTATACATGTGCATATTTTTGCTTGTCATATTTAATTGCGTCTAACAATTTCCTGCACTTGAGAACTAATAAATGCAAATGTGCTGACTTTAAATTATGCATAATAGTTAAGCTAATTGAATTCAATTGGGAATTCGTACGATTGTTTTAGCTATAATATTTTCGATAAGAACAGGGCTTATCATAAATATTATTAACGACTTCCAATTGTCAAGAAATCATGGCAACTGCCGGCCACAACAGAGAGAATCTCTCTCTCTCTCTCTCTCTCTCTGTGACGCACATCTATTTCCTATGACACTCTCTCTCTATCTCTCTCGCTGGGCCGGCGTGTGTGTGTGTGCGTGTTTTATTCTCTTCGAAATTTGTTGTTCTTTTTTTGGAACACCTGCACGCACACACACACACACAGACACTCGCTCAAACAAACACATGTGTTGTGGCAAAAGAGAAAATACACAAAAAAAAAGTGATTAGATGTGCACAAAACTGTACATCATAAATTACATACAGAATAGAGTCAATTGCACTGTATGCGAATTGGCAATTAAAAGACAATTAACTTAAACGACACGTACTTGCGACAGCTCGATGATTGGTAGGCGGCAGTAAAATTACAAAATCAACACAGCTTCAAAGATTATTGATGTCTATGTTAATCAATTACAATTACACAAACACAGGGGAAACCGAACAGAACGTGCGTTTATTATTGCCTATTTATTGCTTCTTGCATAGCCGTATTTATGAAATTCCTTTCGGTGACGTTGACCGTTGTTCGGTTCAACTTTTGGGGACGAGTTGCCAGCGTCAAAGGTTCAGCATTGTCTCTGCCACTCACACACTGCAATTCTCAATATTCGCGTGTTGTCTTCAATCAATCGCACGCGCGTCAAGCAATTTAGCAACATCCACGACGCGTTCAATTATTTGTGTTTCTATTTTTACTATGTTTTTCCTTTTTCTGTTTTGTGTTTTATTAATTAATGTTGAGCAGCCAGCTGCTTGCCTTTTCTTTCGCACTCACGGCCAGGCTATTTACGCCAAACAGCTGTTCGAACTTCGAAAAACGTCCAACTCAATATCAGCGTTGGGATATCGATATATCGATACGTCGATTTCGTGGTAATTTAGTCCAAACGAACAGCTGCTGCCCAGCTCTGCGCGTTGTCGTCGTTGGACGTTGAGTGACTGCCAGACTGGCATTCATTGCCCCTATATATATATATATGTATATATCTATATATATGTGCATACATATACAGCACGTAAGTGTGTTGAAATAGAGAGCAACAACGCTCACGAGTCCCACTGATAACGTCTGTGAGAGCAAAAGCGAACTTGTGATGGGGGATTTTGTGATAATGCTCCTGGTGAAATATTCGATATACATATGCTAGTTTGATCACTGGACGAAGGACAACAACAAAAAAGTACTTGCTGTGTCACAAGTGCTTAGCCTTCCGTTACAATTATGCCGCTATCAGTAACAGCGGGTTCTCGTTTTTTCTTTTCTCTTGCTGGCATTGACTGATAGAGCACATTCATATATTAATATTAATCTCTCCAATAATTTTGACAGACAATACAGGACAGTATCAAGAACGCTTATCGCTACACGCACAAGTTATCATAATCCCCGTTGACATCTAGCCGGCCCAATTATTTGGAGCGACAATTTTTGGCGATCTGATTGATACGTGATCGCTATCAAAAGAATGTGATTTTTGTATATAAAAAGAAGCCTGCGGCTTAAATGAATATATACAATTAAACATATTGTGACACAAATATGAGAATTGAACGAACAGCTACAATTGTGAAAGAACCCCAAGGAATCGGTAAACTTGCATTTTTCTTTGTCAACTGAAACTGCAAAATTGAATTGTGATGATTCATGCACATTTACAACTGATTATGAACAAGTGGGAAGTTCCTCAGCATTACTTTACCAGATGTTCCTCAATTGGGTATATTCTGTATGTACATAAATATATTTACAGATGGTTTTTGACTTTTAAAAATTAACAAGTGCCCACGATGTTCAGCTCCTTAACCTCCTTCTGTGTCAGAACTGATTCAATTTAATAAATTATAAATAAAAATCGTCATTAAATTTTGTAAAATTATTACGTATTTATTACCTGTTCGCATTTTTAAATTTATTTAATTCAGTTATCAAAATGAGTATTTGAAATCTGAAGTTTAATTTGTTCTTTGGATTAACAAATTACCTGTGAATATTCAAATAAAAAAGGATTGTAATTTTCTTGTACAATTTTAGACCAGTGAAAAATACATTTTTTGTATATAGTTAATAATAAACTTTATTATGCTTTTCTTAAGCAAAAGAACAGACTTTTTGCTGTCAGTGTCCTTAACATTCATATTGAAAACATTTATAGACTTTATACAAGTGAGCACACTTTTGACACATTTACTCAAAACATTCCAAAACAAATACAATTAAATATATTAGAATTTGCACAAACATTTTTAAAAAACTTTTTGCTATGTATAAAATGCATATAAATAGGTTTTGGCATATTTTTTTCAAAAAATACGCACATAAAAATACAAAAGAATGTAAAATACAATTTTTTAAATCGAATATGAATGATGTATGTAAAAAATGGAATATATATATTGCGTGTGGCTTTATAATGTAACAAATATTACAATAATTAGAATAACGCCAACGTCTTTTCGTTGTAAGTGGGGCAAACAATGAAAAATGATATAATGGTGAATTATGACTCGGTATTTTGATTAAACAGTCAGTATTTTCATGATCTCAGTGCTAAGTGGTTAATAAAATTTGAATTTGTTCTGAAAGCAATTTCAAACGGAAGCATTTTCATTTTTTTGTTGATGCCTGGCCCTTGCCAGAAATTAGGAGCTTTGATTAACAACTTGCACATAATTGGCCGGAAAGAGGCCATAACGATTCTTGCACAATCCACGCCACCAGCCATCATCGATCTTCTCGATGTGTGTGACAACATCATCGGGATCAAAGGATATTTCATCATCATCAGCTGCCTGATAATCATAGAGAGCAATTGCATGGGTCCCTGTATCCTCCAGATAGTCCGACAAATTGTCCGAGTTGGCATAGATGGCCTCCTCGTTTGCCCCATTGGCAGCTGGTGCTGGTGATCCGGCTGCTTGTGGCAAGGGCGACACAGACTTAACCTCAGCATGGTTTTGATAGATTGGCTCAGGTTCTGGTTGCGGCACCGGTTCTTGTTGCGGCACCGGCTCTGGTTGTGACTGCACCTGTGGCTGCTGTTTCTGCTGCTGTTGCGGCTCTGGTTGAGGCGTTGGCTCCACGGCTGGCACATGAGCCGGCGATTGTGGCTCACTGCGCGGTGGCGTCGCAACAGTCTCAATCTCTATTTGGGGCACCACATCAGGCGGTGGTGCACTGACTTTCGGCTGTGCGACCGCAACAGGAACTGCTGCTGGTGCTGCTGGCGCGGCTGGCTGGTCAACCACGGCGGGCTTAACTGCTTCGACTGGCGCTGGATCCTTGGGTATGACAATTTGCTCCTTGCGCGCCGGCGGCGTGTCTGTCACAGGTGACTGCATCTGATTGAATGCACTGATAGCATTGCCAATGCCGCCCGAACGACCCGTCTGGATGGCTGTCCGGCTGCCTTTGGCGGGCGGAGTGCGCGCCTCGTCGGCAGAGGGTAGCGGCGTGTTCTCCACAATGGTTTGCTTGGCGGCCTCCTCGCGATCGCGCTTATCTTTGGCCTCCCGCAAGCGCTTCTGCTCCTCGGCACGCTTGCGCGTTTCCTCCTCGGAGTTCTTGGCCAAATTCTCGAATTTGGCGCGCAAGTTAGAGGGTTTGGCACCCTCAATGATGGGCTTTACTTTGTGATCCACCTGGCTGGCGTGCTTCTGGGGCGCCTCAATGTGATCCCAGCCGACGGCCGATTTATCTTTGCGATCTTCCTGTACGCCAAATTTACCACCAAAGCCCTTGGAGTAATCTGCAAGCGTAATAGGATTAGAGAACTGTCAATAAGGTGATTCATTAAAGGTTAATCTGCGCTTACCCTTCTGGGACTCGTGCTTTTCCACCTTTTCGATGTGATCCCAGCCCACGGCCGACTTATCCTTGCGATCCTCCTGTACGCCAAATTTACCACCAAAACCCTTAGAGTAGTCTGCAAGTTTACATTTAGTTTTTATGCACTGAGTACGAAGTTCGTAGAAGATTATTTACCCTTTTGGGACTCGTGCTTCTCCACTTTCTCGATATGATCCCATCCGACGGCGGATTTGTCCACGCGATTCGTTTGCACGCCGAATTTGCCGCCAAAGCCCTCGCTGTAGTCCACTTGCGATGCATGCTTGTCCACTTTGCCCTGGTAGTCGTGGCCCACAGCCGATTTGTCCATGCGATCCTTTTCAACGCCAAATTTGCCACCGTAGCCGTAGCCAGCATTCTGATCCTTTAACAATTGCTTCTTCTTGTTAAAATCCGATTTTTCAGTCTCTTCGCGCAGCTTATCCATACTGTTGTTGTTGGTTTGTGTTTTTTTGGTTAAAGAGATTAATCATAACGGTAATAATAATGACTCACTCAATGGCGCCGCCTCCATCGCGTCCGCTGCCATCAATTGTCTTTGAGCCCCAGCGCTGCTCTTGTTCGCTGACATCGTTCACGAAATCTGGATCCGTTTCCCAGTCATCGTCCTCGGCAGCGCTTGTTGCCTGTATCTGGTGACCGGCGCTTGCTTTCCACATACTATTACGGCTAATTCTTATCTGCGTTCAACGTTGGCAACAAAAAGATAAAAACAAATGACAGGTCTTTTTTTCATTTTTTCTTGAAAAAAATGTTGATAGTGAAAGGGAGGGGCTAACTCGCCGACTTCTTTTTGTAGCCATTGTTTATACACTTACTGGGTTTTAAACAGTTACCAAACGAACAAGACTATGCCAAAAGAGCTAATAAATTTGCAGAACACTTTTGCTTTGCAAGTGTTAAGCTATTAACAATTAATTTAAATACAATGCAGCTGCACGGTACGCCAGACCCAATACCAATGAGCCAGTCGAAATATCGAACAGTTGAAATCGATTACCACTTGTTCAAAAGAACTGCATCTAGCAGTGTGGTTTCAGTGTTGCACAACATTGCAATTCAAAGTGCGCGCCAGCGAATAATTCTTCAACACTTCATTGTTTACTACCATAGCTTAGTTATTATCTGACCTTGTTATCAGCATATATCCAGCTTCCAGTCGCATGAATCATCTATTTGATACTGATATTGCTAATACAAACATTTGTACATACAAATGTAATTACATATGAATGCGCAGACTGAGATCAAATATAACAAAAGCTGGCGATTTTTATATCATCAAAGCGAATACGTAAAACATAAGTAGGACGTGAGAGAGAGAGAGATAGAGAGATAAAGAGAGAAATAAAGCTTTTCAGACACAGTACAATACAATGACGTCATTTATTGGCACCAATGCTCTCTGAGAGATAATTTTAAAACCAGGGCTACAACACTATAGTTTCATAAGTAGCTTAAATTTATTTAGTTTTTTAATTTTATTATAAATGCATATCACATGTACCATAACTAATGCAATTATCAAATAATAAACAAAAAGTCCAAATATATATTACTGGGACTAAACAAACTCCCAACAAGAGTCCCGCTCTTTACATAATGTTCGCCACCTCACCAACACCCAAATTAAGCTCTCTCTCTGTGTCGCTCTTGGATCCGATACACCGGCTTCTACAGCGCATATAAAACCTCATGCCAAACGCAAAGCGATTTCAGTATTTAATTCACATCGAAAAGAGCTCGTAGTGCTTAACGGCAAACTTTGTACGTATTTTGTGAGAATATCACTTGGTAAATTTTTAGAATTCCTCTCTAGTTGCTATTTTGTTTATTTTCGCTGTGCTTTTTATACATGTATATATATATATATATATCTGCATACATATGCATATACATATTAAAGTGTGTATGTAAGTCAAATGTAAGACCCCCATATCTGTTGAGGCCGCTGTCAACAACAAATTTAAGTGAAAAGTAATTAAGAATACAAACAAAGTGTTTAAATATGATTTTTTGGGCGCGTCCGAAAATGATAATATCTATACGTGGCACTTATAGTCAGCAATGCTTTATAACAATATAAAAGGCACACAAATACAAGCACTTTTTCATTTTTTGGTATGTTTGTACGTATTTCTGCACCCGAGTTGGACGAAAGATGACATCATCAAAAATTGTTCAAATGAAGCTGCACACAAACTTTAACGGTGCTCATTTTGTCAGCGCGCGCTCTCAACGCTCTCTCCTCACTCCTCCACTCTGCTCTCAACGCTCGCTGCTCTCATTCGCAGACGCGTGTGACTTTTCCAGCCAAAGTTTTTCAATTGGCTTTTCAATTGAATAGGATGGAAATAAATACATATATGATGGATGCTTCAGTGTCGAATTATAATTCTGTTTATCAGACAGCGGCAAATTGAGCTCGGTTCCGCCATCTTCTTTCTAAGTACAAACTTAATTTACAATCTCGAGTGCCAATCAAGTCAATTGCCCTTAGTCAATCTGTTGTTGTACAGTAAAAACTGTGTGCATGTCCAATGAGACCGACCGCATTCCGCAACAAAAGCTTTTAAAAAACAAAACTCGATAATTGCAATTGCATGCCCACAATTATAAGGTGCGTCATCAAGGTTTATTATAGTTAGTTGGCTAACTAGCAAAATGTATCACATTTTGAAAAATGTGAATAAAAACATAGACCTCAAGGTACAGTCAGTCAGTCTTTATGTTTCTTATTTTCCATTAGCAACGACTACCAAAATTTATTCACACATGTTCATGTGTCACGAGCTTTCTGTAGTTGTACGCTGCTAACAAAAAAAAAAAGAAGAAAAAAACAATTACAATCTTAAGCTAAAGATTCGCTAACCATTGCGGTTAACAAACCCAACTTTCCAGTAAATCCAGTTTCTTTAAGCGTTCGTCACATGCTCCGCCCACATTAGCCTACTTTTGACGTCACAGTTAAGCGATCTTGAAATCAGCCCATGTACTTACAGCATGATTCATGACATGAGTCTCAGTAAGATGACTAGCAGATGTGATGAATCTACAAACTATTTATATACACACAAATCATTTGTATACAAATCGTGGAGTTAACGGCATATTTTAGTTGGAAAATGCCCAAAAGTCTTCTGATAGTTGTGGCGCATTCCAAACAACTTTCCAAGCGCTTTTCTAGCGCTTGTTCATTTGGTTGTTGCGTGTTCCACAAAAGCAGGCAAATTGATGGCCACAAAAGAGAAGCACACCAACAAACGCTTCTATGTTTCTGTGTGTTGTGTGTGTGTGTGTGTGTGTTGTATGTAAAACTACATACATTTCAACCGGTTCTGGCTATAAACTCTTTTGATTTTTTCTTAGCTTGGCTTATTTGTTTATGGTAGGTCTAGAGGCGTTGTGGTGCCACGTCATGTTTTTTTTTCCTCCTTCTTAATTTTCACGTTTTTGTTGATTTTTCATGTTTGCTGACGTTTTTTTTCCTCTGCTAACGCGAGTTGTTTTCGTTTGATTTATTATTAAGAATTTAGATGCATATTGATTGGCATAGCATTTGTTCCACTTGATTTTAAGAGAACTTCCCTTATGTGGTCTTCTAGCATGAGCTCATCCAGTTGAGTTTGGTTTAGTAATTCAGTGAGTTGATGTGTTGAGTCTGCTGCTAGAAAATATCTTGATTACGCATACGCAATGCTGACTGCACCCACAGTTTTTTTTTCTTTACTTTTTTTCTCCTTATCAAACGAGCGTAGCGCAAACGCCCATTTCTATTTCAAACTTTCACTTTTCCGCTGTTCGTTGAACTCTATGAAAACCACTGAATGAGGGAAATAATGTCAATATTGTTTATTGTTGGTTGTCGCTAGGGCGCCACAAAGGCTACGAGTCGTATGCGTGGATGTGTTTCCCTCCCAATGTTTGATGATGTCATGCGGGCGGCAGGTTTATGTATTCCCATAGCTATTTAATGCGGACATTATGTTTTTGTGTGTTTTGACCCTTGTCGTACAACAATTTTCAGGCCTCCATTACAATAATCGAGAGACTCGCAGTATTCGTTAGATCAGTGTTAATTATATTTGTATTTTACGCATTTACAGATTTAAACCCCAAACAAAGAATCTAAAGAAGACAAGAGGCAATCATGAGCTCCGCTGAGTACTATCCATTCAAGGTGAGTGTATGAATAAGTTTGAAATATTGCATGAGATAAGCGAATGTGCCAATATTATTATTATTATCGTTATTGGTAATTAAACCATTACGTTTTAATCGAGTGGTACTCGACTCGACACTTTTAATTATGCAGATAAAAAAATATAACACTAAAACTATGTGCAAAATTTACAATGCATTTGTTTAGATGAGTCAACATACTTATTATATTCATGTATAGATGAGGGAGTGCTCAGTACGTGTGCTACGTGCATTCATCGATTATTCACGATTATTCATAATCGTATTACGTATTCATTTCAGTTGCGAAATAAATAAATAATAAATACAGTGTACAGTACATTATTATTCGTGGTGAATACTATTTATAAATCGTACAAAGCGAGTTACTAAATTTTAAATTCAGTCCAGTTTTATGGGATCTCAAACAAAGATATAAAAAATTCAATTCAAAAAAAAAAGATGGGAAAATGATTTTACTTATTAGATTAGATTTAGTTAATATCTTCATGTTCAATACTTGTGAGTGAGCACTGTACTAAAATTGATTTCAATTTGCATTTGCAGTGCACACCCACCGTTTACCCCGCGGATCCCTTTGATCCCGTTGAGGATGCGGCCATTCTGCGCAAGGCGATGAAGGGCTTTGGCACCGATGAGAAGGCGATCATTGAGATTCTCGCTCGTCGCGGCATCGTCCAGCGTCTGGAGATTGCCGAGGCGTTCAAGACTTCCTACGGCAAGGATCTGATTTCGGACTTGAAGTCCGAGCTGGGCGGCAAGTTCGAGGATGTGATTGTGGCGTTGATGACACCGCTGCCCCAGTTCTATGCACAGGAGCTGCACGACGCCATTTCCGGCTTGGGCACCGATGAGGAGGCCATCATTGAGATTCTCTGCACATTGTCCAACTATGGCATCAAGACCATTGCCCAGTTCTACGAGCAGGGCTTTGGTAAGTCCCTCGAGTCCGATCTGAAGGGCGACACCAGCGGCCATTTCAAGCGCCTGTGCGTCTCCCTGGTGCAGGGCAATCGGGATGAGAACCAGGGCGTCGATGAGGGTGCCGCCATTGCCGATGCAGAGCTGTTGCATGCTGCCGGCGAGGGAATGTGGGGCACCGATGAGTCCACCTTCAATTCAATTCTGATCACACGCTCATATCAGCAGCTGCGTCAGATTTTCCTCGAATACGAGAATCTCTCCGGCAACGACATCGAGAAGGCCATCAAGCGTGAGTTCAGCGGCTCCGTGGAGAAGGGTTTCCTTGCCATTGGTAAGTCATTCTTAAATTTTTGTAAATACTCTATTTATATATTTGTTATTAATTGTTTAGTCAAGTGCTGCAAGTCCAAGATCGACTACTTCTCCGAGCGTCTGCACGACTCGATGGCCGGCATGGGCACCAAGGACAAGACGCTGATCCGCATCGTTGTCAGCCGCTCAGAGATCGATTTGGGCGATATCAAGGAAGCATTCCAGAACAAGTACGGCAAGAGCCTGGAATCGTGGATCAAGGTAACTATTGCTCCATATATATATCGTATGTATGCTAACATTCTTAAAGATAACATTTGTGGTGTTGGGCACTGCTCTAGATGTGCACTCAGTAGAAAATAGTCGTCACAAAGTTGATTTACATACATATATAAATACATAATTATTCCTCCTAGCTTCATTATTCGCTTAACCATATCGAGTTGTAAATGTTACATTTCATGGCATTGCCAACAAGCAGAACAAGCTACAGTTACATTTAACAGCTTTGTAAAGCTTTAAAGCTTTACCCATGCTCTGTTATTTACATAACTAGTAACTAGTATCAGCAGAATGTGTACAGTTTAACCCCATGTTCACATACAGTTTTTCCCGTTTATCGCTCTCGCTCTGTCTCTCTTCTAAATGCAATTTCATTTAATATTCCCGTTCAGTTTATCAGTTGTACACTCATATTTTGCTTATATTCTTACTTCATTTGTGTGCATTAAACATTAAAACTTGCCATATTCTATATTTTTTAGGGCGATACATCTGGCGATTATAAGCGTGCCCTATTGGCTATTGTTGGATTGTAAAAAAGAACTCACCCTCACAAAAAGAAAAGAAAAGAAAAACCAACAAAAAACTTGTCACTGTCGTGTCTGTTCCATGCCCTAAGCCTTATCTTATACACAAATTGTACAAAAATTCGACTATCGAATCGAATAGTTAATGCGCAGATATACATATATATATATATATATACTTAATATATACAAACTTTTATACACACTATAAGGATGTACGAATGCAAAAATGTGGAACCTTTTTGATAAGAAAACGCAGTGCATTTAATTAGGCCGTCAGAACTACAGTCGCATCACATGTTAAATATTATACATATAATTATGCACATTCATTGCACCTAATTTTATCTAAATTTTTACAATGACTATACACGCATATATGTGTAGCTTATGGTTTCTGTTAAACTTTTTACACATTTTTCGAGTCTCATTTGCAATGGTTTAAGTTACATTATTGTTTAATAAAAAAAAAGAAACAAAAACAAAACGCAACAATAAAACAAAAATTAAATCAAATCAGACGCCATTTTGTGCCGTAAACATTTGAATTTTATTTGCCGCATGCTATGCCATGCCATGTTACTAACAGTGCGCTGTAAGCGTTTAACATAACACCTAACACGGTCAAGCGGTTACTTTGTAGCGCACTGAGCAACTTAATACTACAACAACAACAACAATTAAAATGTATACAAAATAACGCGTTTTATGCTCTGCTCTTTTTACGCTTCCCCCTTACGCAATTTACAACACTCGCACAGGAGGATGCAAACACAGAAATCGGATATTTACTTGTGACTCTCGCCGCTTGGTAGAAGAGAGAGAAAGAGGGCAAACCTTGGCGCCAAGTATAAGAGTTGATTTTTCAACACTGCAATAGAAATGCCAAAAAGAACTTTGCATTTTCGAAGATAACAAAAAAAAAAACACAAAAGAAAAAAATTTAAATAACCGCTGAATTTATTAATGTTTGTGATGTGCTTAATTCTCAATTATGTTTCTCATTGATAAACTGGTTAAAGTATTCGCCAAAAAATCGACTCTGTAATAACGTCTAACGTGCAATCATCTGATATTTATACTCTTTTGCGAATTAATTAAATTATAACGATTTTCACATATTTTGTATACATTTTATTTGTAAATTCTGCAGTAGTTTGTGCTTGTTATTAACAAAATAATAAAAATGGAACAAACCGTTTGCAAGTTGAATTTCCAGTTTTAAACAAATCAAATATTCTTTTTCTTTCGGTTCATTTACAGGATGATATTTCCGGCGATTATAGCTACGTCCTGCAGTGTTTGGCTTCTTACTAAATACCGTATATGAATTATACACAAATGCATACATCACATAGAAACAAACATACATTTCATCAATTGTTGTATTCTCTTTTTGTTTAGTCAACTTTTAACTTAATATAAAATTTGTTTTCTTCAAAAATTCTTAACTATTATAAGTGACTTTCAATATGGAATATGATTTTTGTGCTTAATTTAAGGCCAAATAGCAAAACTTATTTTTTTATACAAATTGGAAATACGATTGAGGTCAACGTGGTCGGGTCCCGACCCGGGTCAAAGATCACTTGGCCACACGCTCCTCGTAGGCGGCCCAGAGGCGATCGCTGTAGGTGAGCGCCGCCTTCTCCACATTGGCCGCCTGGAGAATGCCCCGTCCAACAACGCCAATGTCGGCACCGCGCTCCTTGATCACATGCTCGGGTGTGTTATACTGCTGGCCCAGCTTATCGACGCTCTCGTCGATCTTAACGCCCGGCGTTAACTGTATGAGACCCGGAAAGGCAAAGCAACCGGTTGACTGACAGACGACACCGGTCACAAAGTCGACGTCGCCACCCTCGGTGGCAATCTTATTGCTGTTCTCCTTGTACTTCTCATCAATCAGATTGCCATTGGCCGACATTTCGGCCAAAAGGAAAACGCCTCGTTCCTTGGCAACATCGTTGCCGTCAAGCGCCGCCTTCAGGCCCTGGACAATGCTCCGTCCGGGCAGCGTGTGTGCCGTGACCAGATCCGCCCAATCGGATATCTTATAGATACCCTTGCCATACTGCAGGGCCACCGTGTTGCCAATATCCGCAAACTTGCGATCCTCCAGCAGCAGGAAATTGTGACGAGCTGACAGCGCTTTCAGATTGACTATGAAGCTCTCAGTGAAGTCCTCCACAATATCCACATGGGTCTTGAGCAGACAAATGTATGGTCCACACTTGTCAGCCATGTCCAGAATGGCATCCGCCTTGGTCAGATCGGCGGCCAAGCAGAGATTCGTTTTCTTGGTGGCCATCAGGTTGAACAGACGCTTGGCCAACGGACTCTTGGCCAAGTTGGCGCGACTCTCGTAGGTCAGTTTGGTGCGCGAGAACTCATTGGCTGTTCGAAATTTAAGATAATCATTATCAGCAGATATTATTTAAAGCAAATGCGATTACACTGTGCGACAAACAAACATGGATTAGGAAACAAGTCGGGGCAAGTAAACAATAAGAATTCAATCAATAAATCAATCTTTAAAAAATTTAAAGAGTAAAATATGAATTGTATTCCGACGTTGATCATTTGTTGTCCAATTATCTTGGGGAGTAAAAGGGATTTTCCTAATAATAAATGGCAGCTATATGATATAGTGATATGATCTGTCAGTTTTCAACAAATATATGCTGTCTGCAGCAAATAGACATCAATGTAAACCAAGTTTCATCTAGATAGAAATCATAAAATCAACTTGGCTAGTGATATTGATCAGGAAGATATATAATTTATAATTATATAAAGTAAACCGGAGAATTGATGCCGACCTTCATCTTGAAATCGCCAAATTTAAATAGTTATCTTTTGGCAGCACCTTTGACAAAGAAGCCAATCCCCATTTTGAAGCTTTCAAGTGTATCTATTTTGATTACAGTGTATATCAACCTAAATAGATAATATAGATGGAAGAGAGGAATATAAAACCCGTTTGGTTTAATCATACGCTATCAGAGCAGCGTTAATAAAATTAGACACAATAATCGTACAATATCGTGGCATCAATTGCTGGGATCATATTATATAACAACTGATATGAAAGCAAATTAGACAATTTAGGAGCTGAACAGACAACAACACTATTTATAACGACCTGCCCTAATTGACAATGGACTATAGCTGGATGGACTGATTAAATTTGGGGTTGGCTTTCGGCTCTGATGCTAAACCTAATCAGACTACGGATTGGGGGGATGGGAGGTGTACTTTTCCTAAATTAGCACGCGCGAATGTCATGTTTTCATTATCGTTTAATATCTGGGATTCACTGTGCTCCCCCTGCAACTGCACCTGGGGATTCCGTTTCTGACCCCTCCGACTTACCCGCCTCATGTGGCTTATCGCCGCCAACGAATGAACCATCGCTGTTTATTTGGACAGCCGCAATATACTTGGCAACCGCATCCACGGTCTCTCGCTCGATGCGACCCTCCTCGTGCAGCGTGTTCAGCAGAAAGGAAAGAGTAAACAGGGAATGCATGCGAACGCCATGTTTGGCAATGTTGGCAACGCCGCCCTGTTCCCGATCGACGACAACCACTGCATCCGTGCAAACAATGCCTTCACTTTTCAGATCACGCACCGTATCCAAAATACTCGAACCGGAGGTGACTACATCCTCGACAATTAAACAAGTGTCGCCGGCGTGATAGATGCCCTCGATGAGCTTCTTGGTGCCATAGTCTTTGGCCTCCTTACGGCGCACCAGCATCGGTGTGTGCTGCTGCACGGATACAATGGTGGCCAGTGGCAGAGCCGTATACGGAACACCGCAAACGTGCTTCGAGCTCAGCTGCAGTTCCTTGATGTGAGCCACCAGCAACTCGGATACGGTTTTCTAACAAAGGGAACAAAAACAAAAAAAAATAAAAACACTTGTTAATCATTCTCTCTCTCTCTGTCTCTCACCATAACATCTGGATAGCTGACGATGACACGCAGATCAAAGTAAACCGGAGAATTGATGCCGACCTTCATCTTGAAATCGCCAAATTTAAATGCATTGATCTCAAACAATTTGAGCGCTAACGCTTTCATTTGATCGGCATTCTTGGTCACCATTTTGTATATGGTTCTACTCCGTATTGCAAATGTTTAACCTACACTAAGTTAATAGCCACGTTATATACACGTGCGAGTTGCGCTTACAACTTACAAACACGTCCGCTCACCGCTGGCAAACAACAAACATTAAAAAACGAGCGCTGCATCGCAAAGGGAAGTGCGACTCTTTACTCAAAAGGCACTGCTTTAAGCAATGGGAGCTGTTAACTTAACATAGATGAATGAGAGTTATGGTATTCCCTTTTGTTGCATATACATTTGCTCACAATAATTGTGAGTGAAATGTGTTTTTTTTTGGCCAACCTTGTCATTTCTGTTTAATAATTATGATTAAATATTAATTATTGAATTGCTTGAAATAATAAATAAATTAAAGGAACTTGATATGTTAACTATCGCACATGACAAAATGTATCGATGATTACAGAAATTCACATAAATCGATTTCTGCTAAAGCGGGCAGCAACAGGTTGAAAGTAAAACGAATTTTATAAGAAATAAGTAAAAATGTCCATAAGAATGAAGAGGTTCTTTGCTTGAACAAATTAAACTTTTATATAAAAAGCTAATAGCAAAAAAACCAGAGAAATAAACACATTGGCTTTTTTTATAGGTGATTATAATTTATTAGAATTTTTATCGACTTAAGGTATATATATATATATATAAATAAAATGTTATTCAAGTACAAAGTTATATATACTCATTATTTTTATTTAATTCAAGTAAATATAATTCAAAGTGTGTGTGTGTGTGTCTGTGTTTTCTTCTTGCTATATTAGGTAAGTACAATTTACTGTGTTCTTGCTTTCCATTTGCCGTACATCAGCAGTTTTATCAACTTAATTATCGTTTTTTTTTTTTTAAGTCAAGTGTTGTCGGTTGTTCATTGAATTTGGATCACAAAACAGTAAATGTCTTAAACGAATCGAAATTTTATTTAAATTAAACATAGTTAAAACAAAGTTTTAGTTGTGTAATTATAAAAATATTGTAGCTGCTGCTTGTCACTTGTTCTTCTCTCCACTTACATTTCATTATTTCATTACAATTTGTTTTTTTTTTTGTTTAGCTCGAAAATACATGGGTATGCCTAACCTTAAACCAATGTCGTCTCCAACCGCGCGCTCTTTTTGTATTTGTTTTTTTTTTTTGTTTTTGTTTTTTATTTGTTCGTCCACATCCTTGTCCATAACACTCGCAATTTTGTTTTTAAACGCTACGTTGCCTTAACTTCAGTCCTTTCGCAGAAAACCTAACCTTAAAATGTATTAAGCTTTTCAAATATTATTTTCATTCTTAGATTTTCTTTTTGTTTTTATTTTTGTGTTCTTTTTGTTTTTTTTTTTTTTGTATTTGTTTTCTTTGCCTGTTTTAGTTGCTGCCGACACTAAACATAAATACAGTACAATACATACATATACAGTATTTGTATTTAGTTTTCATTTATTTATTTTTTATAAAAAAAGTGTTTACATAATATAAACGTTCTAATCGTCGCCTCGCTGTTTGCTGCTCAAAATGTTCCTTCGTCGTTTCTCAACACTTGCCGTACTTCTAACTACAATTCTAACTTTATCTTTGGCCGCACACATTCCCCTTCCTTCCCTTGCCTTCGTCTACCTTCGATTCCATCTGCTTTCCCGTTAGTTTTGTAAATATGTAAATTGTAATACATTTCATTTAAATTCACTAAGAGTTGCTCGGACTGTGTGTGTGTGTGTTTTTTTTAATGTTTTAAATCATTTGCTTTACTGCCTGTTATACCTTCGCTAGACCAATTTTTGTTTAATATTTGGAAAAATATGTTTTGCTTGTTATTTCGTTTTGTTTGTGATTTTTTTTTGTTGCTGTTTTATGCTCTTTTTGTTTTCTTTATAAAATGCCAAAAATTTGTGCAAATTTCTAATGATTTTAATTTTTTTTTGTTTTGATTTTTTTTTAACTCTTACCTTTTTTTTGTTTTGTTTTACACTAAAATATTTAACTTTAAAATGTACCATTTTTTTCTTTTATTTATAAATTTAGTTTGTATTTTTGTTTTTCGTTTAGTTTCATTTAAAATATTGCATTTTTACTTTATATTTTTTTGTTTTTTTTTAGTTTTTTTTTGTTTTGTTTTGTTTGTTTGGAGGCTTCATCCCTGAGTGATTTAATTTCCTTTGTTTGTCATTTATTGCAATTTTTTCTTTATAAACTTATTGATTTATAATTTCTTATGTGATTTATATAAGTTATACTAAACGAAAAATTGCGAATTGAATAAATTTGCGTGGGCTTTGAAGGTTGCTTATTTCTCGATATTTACTTGTTGGGCTTCTTTCTGACTCTGATTAGGATGATGATGTGTGGCACACTGGACACATTCTGGGATCGACTATGCAAATGTTAGCCATAATGTGCCAATCTAAAATGTAGTAACTGTTACTTAAGATTGTTGTTCTTTTTCCTTGCTATGTATTTTGTTATTTATATAACTTTTGGCTAATACTTTTCTTTTGTTGGCTACATTGGCCATTTTGTATGAGTTGTTGAATTGTTTGTTGCTGCTGCTGCTGTGTTTTTTTTTTTGTTTTGTTTTTTGTTTTTCGTTTTTCTATTTGTAATTAGTATTTGTACTTTAATGCAAGTATTTCAATTACTTCTTCTGTATTCAAAGCAACGCACAAAGCCACAAAAAGCAGATATACCCGATAAGGATAGACTGCTCCTTAAGCTGTTGCACTTGAATCGAGTACACACATTATAATATATATGCTTGTAACAAAATTAGCATATTTTAATTAGGTAGTAAATTGATAACTACACAAATAATGACACTACATCAATTAGGTATGCTCAAAAACAAAAATACAAATACCAAAAAGTAAACTTTGCAGTAATATTCAAATGATGCGTTGACCACCAAGTTTCATCAATTCAATGCAGAAAATGTTCTCTGTTCAAAAAGAGTTTCATTTCAAATCGAAATTCAAATATGGTTTAGATACATTTAAAAAATATACGTTTAGTTCATAATCGAAATATTTGAAATACTTTGTGCTCAATGATCATTTGTGTGACATTTAAAAAACAGTAGAAAAAAAAAACGAAACCATTACAACTATTTTGGTTTTTTTGTTTTTGTTTTTTTGTTTTTCTGATGTATGTATATTAGTTTGAAGCATTCGTATAACTATATGTAAATATGCTGGTACATCATATGATAAAACGTTTATTGGTATTGTTTAGACCTTTACATTAATCTCGTTAATCTCAAAAAATGCTATGTATTTGAACAGTAAATTACGTTTTCACTTGCACGAAGTGTTTGCACTTTATTTCGGTTATTGTTTTATGCCTTTCATTCATATTCTTTATCCATTTCTCTTTTCGTTTCATGTTTTTTTTTTATATATTTCTTTTTTTGGTATAAGTTTTGTTTTTCTTTTGCATTTATATAAAAAATATTTTTGTTTATTGAGTTTTATTGCAGTTATTGTTTTTGGTTAGCTGTTTTTTTTTTCTCGTTTTTGTTTTGTATTTTTTTGATAATATCATTTAGAGCTGCTCAGCGGATTGTATTTTTCTTTTTTTGGATTTGGTTATATATAGTATGTATATATTGTGGTATTGTATTTCATAGTTATTATTATTATTTGTTGCTTTTTTTTTTAGTTTTTTAGTTTAGTTTTTGTAAGCATGGTAAGTTGGCTATAGCTATAGAGTATACTTGTTTGTTTATATGGTATATTGTAGTTTCTGCGGTTGGTAATTTTGTTTTATGGATAGGTAGATTGATTTAAACGACGACTGGAATTTGGGCATGCAAAGACGCAAGCTGGTATTGCATTAGTCTGCTTAGTGTGTTTGCTTTTGCTTCGCTTTGAACATTACGTTTAAAATCTTAAAATTACATGACATTATTTACTTTTCTCTTCACTTTTTGTTTTTAATAATTGTTCAAATAAAGTATAAGACTAGAAATATATATTTACCGCGTTATTCATTCCGTACATCATTTGACTTAATTAATATGCGCATAAAATGAATTCATTTTGTTGAATTTCTGAACTTAATCTAAGTACATTTTTATTTAAGTTGTTCCAAAAACAAAAACAAAAAGAAAATTCAAATGAAAAAATAAAAGAAAATTGCACATAAATGGATTTCTTTAAAAATTATTAGCTTACACTTAAAAGCTTTCGTTTGTTCATTTTTTTTTTGTGTTTTTTTTTTTTTAGTTTATGCAGCAAAGATCACAGATCCTCATAAAGAAATGAAAGCCAACTATGCGCATATTTCAAATATTAAAATTCCAGCTCCATTTTAATTAATTTTCCTTCTGTTTTTTTTCTTTTTTGTACATATAAATTGCTATACTTTGCTTAACTTTTTGTGCGAAAACTTGAACTGAAAGAACCAAAGCTAAAGAACTGAAAGTGTTGTAAACAAAATTCAACTAATACTTGCATATTGTAGTATAACTTGTTTTCTTTTGTTTTGTTTTCATTTGTTTTGTTACTTTGTTGTGAGGGTTATTGGATTTGGGGTGACGCTCAGCAGAACCTTCGGTAAACTCTTAACACATTTCCAAAAAAGCAGCTCAGCTTTTACCAACAATTCGCAATTTATGGCAGCGATTTGCTTGGCAACAACTAAGCCGCCTTTTCCGGGCATGAAATGTGTGTTGAGAGTTTACCAAAAGTCCTTGTACGAACCTCAGGAACCGTGTAGCGCATTATTCTGCGCAGTGCTGGCACCGCTGCCATTCACATTTTGGGCTGAGACCTCCGATTTGACGCGACGCGCAATATGCGAACGCGTGTGTTTGCGCAAGTGATCCTTGCGATAGAAACCTGAAAGCGGATGTAGCAAGGATGTATTAGCAAAAGAAACAAATTTCATTTTAAATGAGCTTTATTCTAATAATTACTAGCAGACAACATATATATGCAGATATATGCAGATCAGACTCACCTTTGCCACACTCGATGCAGACATGCTTCTTCTCACCCGAGTGGATGACAATGTGCAAGGTGAGCTGTTCCTTGCGCTTGAAGGACTTCATGCAGATCTGTTAAGATGAAGAACAATGATTAGAGATTCGAGATCAGAGATTGCGGTTTCGGATTGGGATTGGCATTCAACGATTCTCACTCACATTGCAGACATGAGGCCTGTCCGGTATGTGGGATAGCTTGTGCCGGGTCAAATGATCCTTGCGCTTGAGCGCCGCATTGCATATATCGCAGACGAAGCGCCGCTCGACGGCATGCGAGATGACGTGCTGCTCGATGAGGCTGCGATCCGGATATGCCATCTGGCACTCCGGGCAACAGTATAGCGTGGAGCCGTCCAATGCTTTCGTTTCACGAATTTCACCGGGCTTGGGTCGCGGCTTCTTCTCCTTTGGCGGTTTCTTCTTTTTGGTCTTCTTGCCGCTGGCGGTGGTCGTTCCACCCGTGGCATTTGTGGTGCCCACCGCCGCAGTGCTGGAGACGGCGGCACCATTAACCGCCCCATTGGCATTGCCATTGACGCCATTGGTTGCCCCGCCATTGGCCAAAGCAGCGCCATTCGCATCTGTCATGTTGGTCATATGGACGCCATGCTCCATGCCCACCAGCCCGTTGTGATGTGCACCATTTGCCACATTGTTGCTGGGCGTCAGGGCAACGCCACCCAGCGCCAAGCTGGCCAAATTTGTGCCATTCTTAAGCACATCGCCGGTGGACTCCTTCTTTATTGTTTCCGAATACTTGAGGAAGTGCTGTATGGAGATTGGCAGTGTTGCGGATAGCAAATGCGATGAGTAGTCGACCGTGTTGGCCGTATTAGCCAGCGTTTGCCACGACTGATTGACATTCTGTAAGATTTGCTGATTGAGCACTGCGAAAGCCAAAAACAATAAAACATTTGTGAGTAAAACGAGATCATTTTCTTGTCTGAATTTTTTTTTTTTGGTTCGAAGACCATCTTGCTGAAACTTGGCAATTGGTTTGTCTTTTTGCTGCAGGCAAATCAAACCACATTTTGAATAAGTCCAAGCAGTCAGCTCTTATTGGAAACCCCTTTTTTCTTTTTAAAGATTTCTCAGCGAAACTCATAAAGTACAAGTGATGTTCTATTTTATTTTTTAGTCTACTATTTTATATAGGATAGGATAGTGAATTTAAAGGATTGATTGTTTGAAAATAGAGTTATTGTCTTCCTCTTAACATCTTTCGTAAGCTTATTTTAAAAATGCATACTCTACACAAAGTGAAGAAATTTGAAGATCACAAGATCATATTCACGGATAGGGTATTTAAACAGAGACTTGCAAAGGTAAATTGTTATATGTTGTTTTAATGCTGTTTTTGATAATGACGATGGCAACATCCAGAGCCCTAATCCAGACCTAATGCTCTCATCACCCGCCAAACACCGCCCCCGTTTGATCTAAATATGCCCAGGCCCAGGCTCACCGCAATGTGAGCAACTCATGCATTATCTAATAGCATCCTGGATAATTTTCTTGCTGTAAGAAATGCTGTAAAAAGGAAAGAAGAAAAAAAAACCTACCCCAACAACAAAAAGCTTTGGCTTGGCAACACTCAACCCGTGTGTGTATTTTTCGCTGTGTGTGTGTGTGTTGCGTACAGGCTCTGTTCTATTTTCTTGAAAATCCCAGGCTGCCTTCCTCTGTTACCCGCTCCCTCGCCAGCGCCCTCGCCCACGCCTGGGCGCCCGCACCACGCCACGAAGTTACAGCCGTCAAGGACACATGACATGCAGCATCCCTAACCCACTCCGCGCACTCCTCGGGTGCTCGTCTAAGGCTCATGTTTTCAGGCTGTGCTTTTTATTTTATTTTTTTATTTTTAAGTTAATACGCCCACGTGGAAAATGGGTGTGCCCAAAAACTTTCAGCTCAACATCAAGTAAACAGAAATTCTCAAAACTTGTTAATAGGAAATACATACACACACACACACACACACACATATCTCGAGAGTTTATAAATTGTTTGGGAGCTACAAATTGTTGGGCGCTCCAAAAAATATGCTACAAAAATCTCAATCCAGACAGGGCGCAATATTTATTTTTCGGCTATTTTTTTTTCTTCTTCTCATATATATATATATAAATATTGTATATATAATATATATATATGTCTAAATACTTTATTTGGCCGAAGCGAGCCGAGCTGAGGGCAGCGGCAACGGCGACAAGGAGCAGGACAGCCGCACACGAAGAATAATGTGCGTCCTTGAAATTGTAAGCCATATAAAGAGATAGCAAGCCCAAAAAAAGCACAAAAAAAATAAAAGAAGAGAGCAAGCCAAATAGACGTGTGTAACTCTTCCTCCCACCACAACCACCCACAGCCCCTACCAACAAATAAAACCAAAAAAATAAATATAAAAAAAAGAAGAGGAACCGTTCAGCAAGCGTCGCCGACTCACCTTCTTCCCGGTCACGTTCAATTTTTGGATGGATTTTACCCTTATGATCCGCTGCTGCGGCCGCATTCAAAAAGTTCAGATCACTCTGCGGCTGCGAGTAAGGTATGGATATATTTTGACCATATTGCATATTATTAGCCGCCGAAACTGTAAAATAACCAAAGAATCAAAATGTTACATTTTAGTGTGTTGAATATTTTGTTTATTTTAATTGATATATTTACACATGCTTGAAATTGCGCTAGAATCACAGCCTTAGAAAGTTACTTTATAAATACTATATATTTGAGATATATTTGCTATATATATTTTTTTAAAAAGTTATTTTAATTTTTTTGTAAAAACTGTTCGCCGCTAGCGAGCGACAGCGCACAACGACTAACTACAACTGACTGGGGCCTGCGTCTGTCTGAGCAGTAGCAGAAGCAGAAGCAGAATCAGCAGCAGCAGCTACAGCTACAGCTGGCGGCGGCGACGACGACACACACACACACACACACAAACAGACACAGACACTCACACACACACAAACACACACACATCGATAGATAGATAAACGCACGAGGAGCGAGGATCGGGTGCCGGCAAAAAGCGGGCGGCTGTTCGTTTTATGCACGACGCCGACAATGTCCCACTGAAGCTCGATTTGTGTGCGTGCGTGTGTGTGTGTGTGTGTGTGTGTGTGCGTGTTTGCATGCATACACATACATCAAGTTACTGACTGTCTGTGTGTAGGCAGCAACAATTTGGTAGTAGTTGGCAACACTGGCACTGCTGAGTGACATGCGTGTGTTGTTTTTGTTGCTGTTCTTGCTGTTCTTGCTGTTACTTTTCGGCAGCTGTGGGCATGTCTGCCTGCCTGCACGCCCCTTTGCCCTCGCTCCCTCCCTCCCTCCCACTATCCACTGTTCGCCTGCGCTGTGTGGCCTGTCGTCGACTCGCTGCTGTCTGCCAAGGCCACATCTTGCACCCACACACCCACACACGCACACACACACACGCATAGCGAGAGAGCGAGACGCACACGTGCGAGTTACGCATACATAGGAAAAAGGAAATTAAAATTGAAAATACCGGTCCTACCGAAGCGCCTTAACTGTATGCTACACGCATTCAAACACATACACACACACATGTATATATATATATATATATATTTGTGTCTGTGTGTATTTTCGGCGTTGCCTTTTGCGGCATGGTTTTGCCGGGCGCTCGTTTTTATTAATAAATATTTTCTGGCTGTTGCCAATTGGCCCGGTTTTTCGTTTTTCTTTCTTATTTTTTTTTTAAACATTTTTTTCCAGTATTTTCTTAGCATTTGCTTCCTTTTTCCTGATGAAATGATTTCGCACTCATTGGACGCTGAGCGGGGGTGCGGTGGGGTGAGTGCCACTGGCATGCAACGGCAAAAAAAAAGCTCTCAAATTTAATAATAATAAAAGAAAGAGCCGAAATATTTAAAAAGCCATATGCATGTGCGCTTGGATCTGAGTCCTTGTGTGTGTGTGTGTGTGTGTGTATGTGTGTGTTTGGCATCTGGCTGTCAGTCCCTCGTATAAATTAACTTGTGACCTTGCAATACATTTGAACATATTTTCTTATGCTTTAATGCCTTTTGCGAGACTTTGCCGCAGTCGCATAATAAACTCTAGCGTACTTTTAAGGGCTAACAAATTTAATGCGCTAACCTCAATTAGCCAGGTCATACATGTGTGTGTGTGTGTGGGGGGGGGGGGGTGGGGGATGTTTGTGCAGACAGATGTGTGGGCGGGCGACTTGGTTGGGTCAATAAAGGAAGCAGCCTAATAGGATATAATAAACGAAAGTAGTCCGCAAGGAGGATTAGGCTGAAAGAATTGACCAGCGAACCGTAAGAGGAGGCAACAAAAGGCAACTTTGCATGGATTGAACATATCCCTGAAGCTTGGAGCATACTTAAAAGCAAGATTATATTTAATTAGACATACTAATTATGCTTAATTGAAGACTTTAAATTGCATTAAATGGCTAAATAGAAAACCTGAGTTTTCGTATTTTTTTTATTTTATTCTTTTTTTTTTGTTTCATTTTAGCTTTTGGTTCATTGATTTCAAGTCGGTTTGCTCGCAATTATGAATTGTTGAATCAATTAATCGACACAAATATTTATCTTCCTGATAGACAAGTTGTAAGGATAACTATTATTTGCAAGAGTACGTAAAAGTTTTAGATTTAGTTGGAAAACTAATCAGACATATTTATTTTTGATTTTTGTTTTTAATTAACCAAAGTTATCTTAATGCTGAACCAGACAAGTTGAGTGGAGAATTTGATCACGAAAAATCGATTTACATATTAGGAATTTCAACTGCATCTCAACCAGCGATCTGGCTACCAGTGGGAAAAGTAAAGGCAAAGGTAATCAAATATTAACCGAGCAATTAACATGCTTTGGACAACGAAAGCAGTTAGGCAAATGTAAAACTTATGTAGCCGTAATTAATCAAGTGAACCCAATGAGTGCGCAGACAACAGACAACATGAGAAGCACAGTAAGCACAGCAAGCAGACCCCGAAAAGTAGACAGCGCAAAGTGACAGAAAAACCAACTGCCCATAAAACAAGACAAAACAGGCAACAACAACAAGAACAAAAAAAATACAACAAGACAAGTTGACAAAACAAAAACGACATGGAATATGGAACGGGTAAAGCGGTCAGGCAGGCAGCCAGGCAGCCAGGCAGGCAGGCAATCAGTCAGGCAGGAGCAGGAGCAGAAGCAGAAGTTAAATTCACAGACGCACGGAAATACTGGGCTAAGCCCTGTGGTGATGCGAGAACGAGCAGCGAGAACCGGAGCGACCAGAGCCAAACTTCTGAACAACAACAAATCTGAAAGCATGCGCTCCATTTTCCATCATCAACATCAACATCATCATCGTCATTGTACCCGGCATTGTCGCTGTAACATTTCACTTTTCACTTCACTTTCACATGGGCCACACGACAGCAACAGAAACAGCAACGACCAGAAACAGAAACAGGCACCAGGACGAGAACAAGAACGATGAGTACGAGAAACAGCACATGATGTATTCTGCCTCCGCCTCTGCCTCTGTCTCTGTCTCTGTCTACTGCTGCCTACCTCTGACTGCTTGTTGTTGCTGTTGCTGGTGCTTAGCAACGAGTTAAAGTCGGTGAAAACTGAAACACGGCCAAGCGAGAGTGAGAGCGCGCCCAACTGCGTACAATTTGAGAGACTGAGAGCGTAGAGAAACAACGAGCGAGCGAGAGAGGGAGAGAGAGAGCGCGCGCGCCCCAGCTTGTATATATGTGTATGTTTGTGTGTGTGTATGTGTGAGAGAGAGTGTGACTCTGCTCTCTCCAACCCACAATATGGCGTCGTCTGTTGGGTTTGAGTAGCTAGCCAAAGTGGAACAAAATGGAAAGGAATTCGCTGGGTTTGGGGAACGTTTGGAAAACATGGCGCTGCCGTCTGTATTCCTACTTTTAAGTGTGTTTATAGTGCCGGCCACACACAGTGAAAGCGTGAGAGAGCGCGCGCGCAACAGAAACACATATACGCTTATATATACATAGCAAAAAAAAAATACAGAAAGAGAGAGAGTGAGAAAGAGAGAGAATGGGAGAGAGAAAGAGCGAACGAGCGAGTGAGGTTAGGAAAAACTGCAACCCCTATTAGAGTTGGGGTTCCATTCGCCCGCTTGTCTCGCTGCTTGGGGTGGGGCTGGTTTTGGTGGTGGGGCCCACATTGGGTGTGGGCCAGTGTAGCGCGACGCGGCGCCAGTCGCCAGAGTTTGAGTCATCAGCGACAGCAACAACAACAAGACCAACAACAACACGAGAGAAATAGCAGCAGCCGCCATAAACCAAACGAGTGTTGCCAGAAGCAGCTTTAAGCCTTAAAGCTGCCATATGATAGAAAAAGCTTCGCTTTTGGCTTTATTGTTTTACACTTGCCTGCCTTTTTGGTCGGCTCAAGTGTTGTGTGGCTAACGAAATTACATACACATGCGGTCATATATCAACTGTACATATATATATATTATATATATATATATATATATATCTTTATAAAAACACACACACCTAAAGTCTGACAGAGTTATAAGCACGCGCATTTTTAGTGTTGCATAGCGTCGGGCGCTGTTCCCGCCTCCTGCTCACTCACCCTGGCGGTGGGGGTGGTGTAAACCCAGCCAGGACACACTCACACTCACACACACACTCGCACACTCTCTGTTATGTACACATAGAAAAGTATGTACATGAGTGCAAATAATTTGTGACGGGGGTTGGGCGAGCGAGCAAGCAAGCGACCCCCTCTTGACAGACAGACCGCAATATTATCACATCCATTCGCTTGGCTGGCCTTTTGGCTGGCATCTTAAATTTCCCATATACCCATCATTATGCATTATGATCGGGTTAGTTGCTTGTTGTTGTTGCTGTCTGATCATCGGCATGCAAAATTTGTAAAAATAAATAAAAATAACATTAGCACGTTTCTAACATTTTATTCCGCACACAAACATACAACACCCAGACACTCCCCAATTCTCTCTCCCCAATTTTTGCTTCTCTCCCTGTCTCTCTCTCTCTCTCCCTCTCCCACTCCCACTCTCACTCTCTCCCTGTTTGTGTTTTACTCATCCCTACCCTCGGCGTCGCTTCGTCATCGCCTAAGCGAAAAATCAATGAGCCTCAAATGTTCTTTCTTTTATTTTATTTTGTTTTTCTTTTCTTCACTTTTGTTAAGTATATCCTTTAGGATGTGATTTGCCTCTAAATGGTTTTCATGTTGAATTTCTTGTGTCTTTTTTTTATATCTACTTAAAGAGTTTACCGCAGGACACGATGAATTATGTAAATTGCTGAAAACAAGTCAGCGCATAATAAACAAATATTTAGCCAAGGTACTTGAATTTAAGTAAGCTTCAATGTTGTGAATTAGGGATTACGAACGGGAAGAGTAAAACAGAAATAGGTTAAAAAGTTTGTTCTTTCATTCGGGCTTAGTGAATTACTATGTAAATGACAATGTTTTGCACATTGCGAATGCTTTACAATGATTTTTGCTTGAGTTGACAAGGATGTTGTATAGCGAATATATTAATAAAGTTATAGTTTTAAGTTAGTCTCTATTTATGACCTTAAACTAATAATGATATTAAATTAAAAAAATCTATACATTAGCGCAGTTTTTCATATTGGATCTGACTCAATGAAACATCAAAAATTCGTATTTTTCTATCTGATCAGACGAATATATTATTTTGCTCCTAGGCTTACATTTATATTCTTGTATTATGATGTTACGAGTTTTAGTACATTATTAATAGTTTGGCAAGAATATATCAACAAAAAAATCCAATAATTGGGATTCTTAGTTTTAAAAAGAAGGTACAAATATTAATCAAATAAAATAAGATAAATAAGCATTTCCAGATATCCAACAAGTAAAATAATAAATAATTATACATTTTGAGATTCTTTTTGATCAACCCGTGAAAAACAACAGCTACAAAGCTATCCTAGTTTCAACAGAACATTGCAGCTAGAGAAAATATGAAATCATATGACTATATGGAATAGAAAGGTTAACATCTGAGTACGGTTGCATTTTTGTTTTTTAGTTAAATCGCCGGCAGCTAACTATACTAATTGGCTGGCCAGTCCACGTCTCTTTCGAGTTGATATCGGTCTGCGTTCGTAGAAATGTGATTTATACAACAACGAGACACGCTATCTGGGCCTGGGCTATCTATCTGCCGAAAACTGGACTCAAAGTTGACTTTTTTGTTGCTGTTGTTGCGGGCCGCGTGATAAGCCGAGCCAGCTAATAAGCGACAAGAAAATGTGGTAGCTGGATTGGATGAGCAGGGTGCATGGTGCACGGGAACGGTGCGGGGGGGCGCGTATCTACCGCCAGTCTACCTGCATTGGCTAGCTGCAACCACATAGATAAAAGAGCAACCCACACACACACACACACGCACACACGCACACACAATCAACGACATACACACACACGCATAGACACATTTTCCTGTTGTTGCAGGTAACAAAAAAAAAAAAAGAAAGAAAAAATACAGAAATGAAATAAAATAAAACGCTAAACTGGAAATGTAATGCGTAGAGCTGAAAAGCTGGGATCAATGAACTATACGAAACCAGTGGCAAATGGCAGTAGGTATCGAGTTTGAGTTTGAGTTCGAGTTCGGAATTGGAATTGAAATGGTGTTTGAGTATTTGATTCTTGTCATAAGCAATAAATGCGTGCGGCAGACTTAAATTGAACTGTTTGTTTTAACTGTTTAACTGATTGATTTCAAAAATTATGTTTTAATAAATGTTGGCATTTGTTATGATTTACTTGGCATCTCTGTGTGTTAACAACAATTATTTATCAAAGACGAGACTCAGCTTGAAAATAAAAAGAATATTTAAGACTGGCAGATGCCAGCTCTAACAAACAATAGATTACAAAACAATAGATGTATCTATAATATTTATTTAATATAAAATATAATATATCTATCTATAATCTGTATATGAAAACTATTCATAGTTGATAAGCCACTGGACTTTTAAATATTTCACTAAATTGTTATATTTCTCTAAATTATTATATAGTTATGTAAAAACCCGTGGTGTTCCTTCCCCTTCCCCTGATTTCTCATAATTAAAACAGAGAGCATTTCAATTTTAAAATTATCTGCCCACTCTGGGCACAGGTAAATAATATGAATAATAAAGTGCAGTTGCTTGGAGTGGGAATTTAATTATGCAAGTGAATGCAACTAATTACAATTGATACAAGATGTGAGTGCATTGAGATGGGCTGTTGTTTTAATGTGCTGCCAATATGGGAATGGGGGTCTTTGTATGGGGTTATGTACTTTGCCTGTTTAGGGGTTGGTAGGGGGTGTAGGGGAGAGGAGTTAAAGGGGTTGGGCTGTCACCCTGCCACAAAGAGTTGCAACGGGGCTGTGTAAGGAAGTCGGTGCAATTAAAAAAGCAGCGACGCTTCCTTCCCTTCAACAGGGGTTGGGGTTGAAAACTGCGCACGCACACACACACACACCCCCGTTTAATTGTGTTTGTGCGTGTGTGTGTGTGTGTGTTGAGTAGCTAACGACAGCAGAGAAACCCACCCCCAGAGCTATACAAAGTAAAATGCAGCAAATTCAAAAGTTATTTGAGTTCATTGCATTTTCAAGCGAAGCTAAGCAACAACAACAAGAAAAACTGGCAGCAGCAGCAGCAGCGTACAACACACATACACACTTTTACACACACACACACACAGTGTCAAACAAGGGTGGGTGGTAATGACTCAAAACATAGCGCAGAAAAGAAAAATAATAACCAACGCAAAATAGCAACAACAACAACAGCAAAAATCGTTAGATTCGGTTATGTTGACAGGCGCACTCCGCTCATCTCGGGCATATTAGTGCGGCAAACAAATTGGAGGACGAGTGGGAAATTGGGAAATTTGTAATAAACTAAGGGATGGGGTGGAAACAGTAGTCAGTGGCGTACATGAGAGTTTTTGATGAAACTCTTGCAAAATAGTTTTTGACTGAAGAATTACGATAATCTCAATCTATAATACAAATAATTCTTAAAATGCTTCTAATTATTTGATATACAATGGCTTCTGCCAGAATTTCCTATTATTTCTACGAATTTACAATTTGAGTGTAAGCCTGTGTTTTTTGTTACAAATATTCCTCTCTCTTGATCATTTATAATTAAATGTAAATTTTAGTGTATTTGCAATTTGTTCTACATTTTATGCTTTTGGTCTGATCAATTTCCATTTGCAAATAATTGCAAATTCTATCAATGCACGTAAATAAAACACATTATTATATAAACAGATTTTTTGCATTTTAAATGTATGCAATTTCAATAAATTTTATTAATCTCTCCAACTTTAAAAATAGTTTATCGCAGCTCTTTAAATAAAAACTCGTTTTCTGTCAGGTGGCAACGCCCCAGTAAACGCAAGATTGTTTGAATGCATTTTCTTTCAGTTCGAACTAGTTCTGTGAACGAAACAAAACGAATCACTAAGCGGCTGATTAGCTGTGCCTGCCTGCTCGCTCTAACATATGGCGCTTCGTATGGTGCAAGCCAAAGCCAAAGCGAATGCAAACATTTAATACTCTTATACACGCTGATGTATTAGTGATATTCTTAAAGTTGATCCTCTGCCCTCTTCCAACAATCAAAACAAGAAATTTGTGCTAGTTACACATGTTCAAAAGACCCCAAACGGCGCGTTGTAGTGCATTATTAACATAGGGAAAAGCAAAACGACGCCGCTGTTTTTGTTGCTGACGCCAGCGCTGACGTCGCAGCGGCAGCGACAACGTCGGCGGCAGCAGCAGCAGCAGGCGAAAATAAATCGATAAAAATAAAATAAATTTTTAGTGATTATGTTGTACATACAAACAGACAAACACATGCAGCGCATATACATGTACGCATGTATTCGTATATGGATGTTGGTATGTGTATGTGATGTTCACTTACCGTTGGGCACATTCTGATTGAAATGATTGCCATTGGTTTGATAGCGTTGCACATGATTATCGGTGCCCGCTGCAGCGGCCGCAGCGTTCACCGGCGGCGTACCAAATGCGCCCGGTGTTTGTGCATCAAATTTAGCGGCAAACTGATGAATGCCTGAGAAGGGGCCGCCGAACGCGGAGAAATTCATCATGACAGTTTATGGTTATTAACAGGCTTCACACACACACACGCACGCACACGCGAGCAGCATACGCACACTTACACACACACACACAGACAGGGAGACAGGAGCCGTTGGACAGTGTGTGTGTGTGTGTGTGTGTGTGTGGGAGCGAGAATTGCCGATTGGTTTTTATTGGAGAAGCAGCGACTTTTTTTTGGGGGGGCTTGTGTAACACTTTCGCTTTTTGGTTTATTTTGGTTATTTTCAAATTGCACTAGCCAACACTAACACTAACTTAACGATGCGTTGAGCCTGCGAAACTGAAATACGATCGAACAGCAGCAGAAACAGGCGATGACGATTACGATGGCGATGACGATGACTGTGCGGCGCTTTACAACAGTGGGTGGTGGTGGTGCTAACTTGACTGGGTGTTGTTTTTGTTGCTGTTGTTGTTGTAGTAGCAGTTGTTGTTGTTGTTGTTGCTACTCTTGTTGGTGGGGGTTGGTTTTTGGTTGGTGTGGCGTGGCGCACTCACTCGAACACACACGTTTGTGTGTATGTATGTATATATATAAGCGCGCGATTGTATGCAGCGCTTTGCTTTTTGGGGGTAGCAAAATGTACAACTTTCAATTTCGCTTAAACTAAACACATACAGGGACAAGCACACACATACGCACACTCACACGCACTCACTAACACACGAGGCGCGACCGCGACGGCAACGGCGACGACAGCGTCCACGGCGGAGAACAACAACAACAATAATAAAGTAGAATTAAACGAAAGTCACGCTTACAACCGGCTCGTCGAGGCTCCGACATCAAACTAAAAGTAACATTACAACGAAAGAAAGCGGAAACACTGGGGCAGGCAACGGCAATCAGGCGCTGGCAGCGACTGCGGCTGCGAAGCCAGCGGCAACAGCGACGCAATGGACAAATGACAGTGACAGAGCGGAGCGCTCTCTTTTTGTGTTAGTTCGCTAATATGTATGTATGTATGTGTACACACACATTCGTTTGTTTGTGCATGTGTGTGTGTGTGTAGTGTTTGTCTCGCTTTTGAGGGTGGAAGTTTTTCTACTTCTCTGGAAAATGTGCGTTTATTTGTATATTCTTCCCAATGCGTTTCTGGCTGGGCATATGACACAAATTCAAACAATAAAATTGTTGAGCCAAATAAATAAATTAGCAATATAAATAAAGTTGCGATTTATAAGGCAAACTATATAAATTGTATAAAAATATTATTAATTTTAAATACGAGCAAAAATAAAAAAAATAAAACATCAAGTCAAGATTTGTTTCATCAAAACATATTAATTACGAAAATTTAATCATCTTATATAATTTGTACCTAAAATTGTATAATAATTTGAGGACATCAACAAGTCGACTAACTGAATGAAGAAAAATCCCAAACACAGCGTGCCTTGTATTCGTATTTTTATTTGGTTTTCCAACTTTTGGGGTTGTGTGGCCATCGCCATCGCAGTCGCCATCGTCGTCGCAGTCGCAGTGAACGACCAGTGCATTTATACAGATGTGTGAGTTTGTATGTATGTATTTATCTATGTTTGTTTATACACGCGTATATATGTATAAGCGTTAACGTAGCTGCATATGTATGTATGTATATATGTGCCTACGTTTGTACATGTGTGTGTGGTGTGTGTATCGGAGATGTCTAGGAGCGCTGAGCATTCTCGGCAGCGTCGCTGCATTTTATTCTGCTGGCGTTGTGCTTGTGTTAATGAAAGTGAGTGCAGCCTCAGCATAAGCACTTGTCTGTGTGCGTGAGTGTGAGGACGGAACGCTCTAATAAGAGAGCAGTAGCCGCAGCAGCAGCAGCAGCAGCCTCTCAGCCTGAACGTCAGCCAGCATTCACAGCACTTGCATGCGTTTGTTTTTATGCCTGCGATTGGCCCTGCAAGTGCTTTATGATTTTTGCCGGTGCCCTACTGGCTAGCTACAAATGCATTACAAAAAATACAGAGAACAGAATACTAGTGAAATGCTGAAGCCTGACCCATACTCATAGTTAATAAATTAAATAATAATTCGAATTTATATTTTATATACTTGTTCCTTATGTATGTGTATACAGTGTCTCGCAGTTCAACTGGAACAGCGCCTAGCAAAATATTTAAAGTGCTATAACTTTTAAACAAAACAATAAACGCAAAATATTTAAATGCCAATTTGTTTTATGTTATATCACGTTTGAAAAGGAAGTTTCAGTTTTTATTAAAATATTAAATAATTAACTGAAATTAGTCAAAAACTGAAAACATATCCAAAATACATGTCAAAGTTTTTTTGGAACAGTCTTAGAAAAGTAACATATTAGGCGTATAAAAACTTAAATAAGGATGTTAATACTTAGTATGATATCCTTTACCCCTAATAAAGTCCCTTAACCTATTATTCATGGAAGATACCAGCTTCCGGGTCGTTTCTGGACTGATTTTGCTCCACTCATCCAGCAGAGCATTCTTGAGATCGGATTTGTGATTCCGGATGTTAATTTCGAGCAGAGCCCACAAATTTTAAATAACATTTAAATCTGGAGACTGGGCCTGTGGAATTATCATGTGGAGGCAGTTCCAGATATGCCAAGACCGTACTAATCCGGACTTATTCTTGGTTGTTGTCCTGGTCGTTGTCTGGTAGATCTGGAAGTACTCCGATTCCTAGCTTCTCGGCACTTTGGAGTAAATTTTCCTTTAATATATTGAAATACACACTCTTTTCCATTGTTGTTTCAAAAAACACCAAATTTCCGACGCCGGCTTCCGAGATAGATGCCCATACCATGACACTTCCACCGTCGTGCTTGACTGTTGCCTTTAGGATTTTGGGACTCAGCTCAGTATTGGGCTGTCGCCACACATAATTCCGTCCGTCCGAGCCAAAAATGTTGAATTTGGACTCATCTGCAAATATGACTGTGTTCCAGAACTACGAATCATTGTCCAAGTGGGTTTTGCCGAAGTCGGGCATTAAAGTCATGATTGCGCAGAACCCGACGCACAGTTTCCACACTGCACTTTTTCCCCATTTCATCCTGCACCTGTTGAGTCAGTTTTGGAGCCGATAGCTTGGGATTTTCCCTTATTTTCCTGATGATCCTCCGCTCCTCCTGTTCGGTGAAAATCTTGTGTGGTGCCTTTCTGTCCTTGTCCTCTATCCGATTTTCGTCGACGAAGCGCCGAATGATATTGAATACAGTTGTGGTACTCAGATTTACCATTTTAGCTATTTGGCGATATGAATATCCAATCCTGAAGTGTTCCAGGATCAGTTTCCGTTGTTCAATGGTAGTCCGCTAGCACATAGTCCTTGTTGACTACGAAGGATTGGTCTATTTATACCAAAAATAATCAACCTGACGTAAAAAATCTGGGTTTTATGGCACCCAGGTGTCCATAACGCCATTGTTCCACATAATATGTGACCACAAATTAAGGTACTTTTTTACATAACCCGACCTAGCCGGCGGGAAAATCCCAGTTTATGGGGGTCATATAGTCATTTAGGTAGTCAATATATGTACCTGCCATAGTTCTTTGGAATTTTTAAAAAATATTGAATAATTTGTTTATGGCAGGCAATTAAATTTTTTGCTAGGCGCTGTTCCAGTTGAACTGCGAGACACTGTATATCATGCACACCTCGTAAACTGGTTTGCAGCGCACGCAACAGTCGCATAGGCTCAAAGTCGCTGAAGCGTTTTTCCTTCTTGTGTATTGTTGTTGGTGCTGCTGTTGTTGTCGTTGTTGTTGTTTCTTTTTTTCTGCTGTAGTCTTCCATTCGTTGACTTATTATGAGGGTTGGAGTTTTTGACTTTCCATGCGTTCTTTTTAGCCTCGCATTCTCTCATTCTCTTGCGCTTCTATCCTCCTACTGTTGGTGTCTCTTTCAAAGGCAATGCTTTGTTTAGCTGGGATCTCAGAGCACTTATTGTTACATGTGTTTATCTTTAATTTCTATGCATATTTTCCAATTATGCATTTACTCTCCGGCCAAATGCACAAATATATATGCATTTGTGCATCTGTATGTATGTATGTTAGAATGAAGAGAGTCCTCTGTTTTTATTAGATTGATTAATTATTAGGTACATCATTATTTTAATTCGTTCGATGCAGGCATACATATGCATATATATACATAGGTATGTATATTTCTATGCTGCAGCTGCAGAGACCCCCATCCGTTAATTACAAATACACACCATGCCAAGCCATCCCATCATCATCGATTATATATTTGTATATAATGTATGTACCTAAGCGCATATAAATATACCAATACATGTATATATATACATACCACTTCCACACATTAGTTTTCTGCGTTTTGCAAAGCTGTTAATATGATTATCTTAGCCATGCCTCCCAGTTAACTAACATTTCTCAAACGCCAAAGGGCGGTTTGCTGCTCCAACTCTTTGCTCTTTTGAAAATGTCAACGGGGGTTATAAATCAGAGAGCTTAGTGGTTAAATAAAAAATGCCTCACGATTGCGTTTATTCAATTTTATTAATTATTATGAGCTTTTATCTGATGTTTTCATACAGAGTTTATGGCCAATTCTAGGCATGGACTATGCGAGAGAGAGAGGTGTGGACTTTAAGCCTTGCTAATTGAAAATTGCATAAGCATAAATGAGTTTTACAATGGGGTTTACGTTTCACCGATATCCCCACTATTAGCTGCATGCTTCTCTAACCATCGAATATTGTCTGATTTCATATCATAATTGGCAAATTATATGTGGGTAACAAATATTCCATTTGGTAGTTTATTCTACGAAACTTAAAGTTAAGGCATTTGAGTTCGGTCTGTACGAAAACATCAGCATTGTAATGATGCATACATAAGTATATATATATATATACATATATATATATATGGTATATATATTGTATATTGAGAGATTACATTTTATAAATATAAGTAAATACTTTCAATGTCATTTCATTCAATGTCACTTCATTCAAACATGCACCAAAAAATACCATCGAGACATACAATTGCCATTAATATTTAGATTAATTTACGTATATCTTTTAGCTACATATTATTTATGATAAATGATTTGCTAACGATTTGGTTTGTTTGTTTGTTGGTTGTTTGCACTTAACGAATGCTTACGAAATATTATTATTATATGTATATTTCCTTAGATATCAAAATATAATGTACACATAGTAAAGCCTTGGGGTTTTTTGTGCAACTTTCTACACGGTGGTTTTATAAAAGAAAAATATAACAAGTGTAATAACAAAATTAAATGTACGTTTAAGAAAACTTTGTAAACCCAAATAAACATATGTCAATTGGCAACTTAAAAGTTAATATCACACAAAATATATTTGTAAAACAGCGCAAATGAATGAGTCAGTGAAGCGGCGAATGTACATATTATAAATCATAATACAAAGTGTATGCATATCGTGTATCTGTAAATAGAGACACTGATATATAACTACATCTATATAAAGTGTGTATATATGCTGATATAAAGTCTGTGATTTTTCAGCAAATTTTGCTCGAGTATTCCAATATTAAGCATTTTGTTTCATATGTGATTTTGCACAGATCTAGCTAAATTATTAAATATGAATATATGACATAGAGTATATTTGTGTAGTTTTCGCGTTTATAGTGGATAGCCGAGTGCAGCAGATAGTAGCGGTTCCCAGGCCCGATTAATATCCAAATAGAGCATTGTGCACTGCTCTGCGAGCGTTTCATCATCGTCCAGTATGGTTATGGGGAAGAGATCATTCTGTGAAGCAAGAGATTGTTTTTTAGATAAATAATACAATACAAATATTATTAATGGCAAATCTAACGTACATTTTTGGCCTGCCAGAGTTGCTCGAGCAGCCGTAGAAATCGCTGCATTTCCATGCTGCTGGCAAAGAATATAACCAAATCATCCAAGCACTCCAACGGCGCCTCCTGGCAGGAGAACTCTAGTATGCACCACCAGGTCTCACTGTGCGAGGGTATCTTAATGCCAGTCATTGCTTTTATATCCGCACACGTGAGTATCTCGAGGCCAGAGTTCTTTCCATAAACGCTGCTCATCCTTTGCGATTGTCCAGCTGCATCTGCAGCAGCAGCAGTCTTCTGCAACGCTCTGGGCGCATCCTGTGAGTGCTTGGTGGGCGTCGAGTTAAGCGAGGAACAGGAGCGTTGAGTGCCACGTGTTGGTGTGCTCATCGTCGAGCTTAACTGCAAAGATATTACAAATATTAAATTGGAGTTTGATCGTGTGAAAGTTGTCTTCTTACCAAGCTGCTAGTTTCAAAGATGCACAGCATGTCCTCATCGCGCAGCAGCTGCTTGTGCTCTGCAGCAGCTGGTGGCGTCTCCACCTGCTGATTTAGCTGACGCAGTGGCGCTGAGAAGTCCTCGCGCAGCGTTATCAAATGATTTTGTGTAACTATTAAAGTGCAGCCTAGCGCTTTGTGTCGCTCCTGCATCTCAAACAGCTAAAAGCGAATAATAATGTTAATAATGTAATAATGTTTTAGATATACCGACTAGGACCCAAAACATGTCTCATTATAGTTTAGAAAAACTGAAAGGGAGTTGGACATGACTCATCGTACAAGTGTTTAAAAACTATAATAAGGATTATTTTTGATTTGAACTCACACCACTGGCCGATTGCAGTAGCGCCTGTAGCCACTCGGAGGCCACATACTCGTCGGGCGCCGCCATTTGCAGCAGTTCGCCTTTCAACATAATCTCAAAGCAATGCGGACGGGCTGATTTAACGGCACGCCGGGCGCCCTGGCACTCCGCCAACGCCATGGCCCAGCTGGGCAGTTTCTGTGTAGAATCATTGAACATATACAGAACGCCAGCTCTAGAAGATGAAGTAGAATTAGTTACATATGGAGTAGAATTGGTTTTGTCACTCACTTAAGTAAGAAGTAACCGGGCTGCCAGTGGATTTTAGTCGTTGCAGCTACTGTTGCCGTTTCCCGCACGCGTCGATTCATAAGAAAACCTTTGATGTGGGGACCCAGCGGCTCCTGTTCACCATCTAAACCCATGCCGAGTGCGCCGCCAGCTGGCATATTGACCACCGCATAGAACATCCAGTTTTCGTCCTTGCCCACACAACTGTTGGCACGCACAAAAGCCTGCAGTGGCGCCAAATGCTCCAAGGTGAGTTGACCTACTGCCGGCAATGTGGAGCCGCTGCGTCGTGCACACAGCTCTAGATTGGCGACCAGTGCATCTGCTGGATAGGGTCCGCCTGCAAGTAGTACCTGTTGCATGTCCCGCATGCTGTTGCTCAAAAGCACCGTGTTTCCAAAGGGGCCCATCTGAAACGGAGTCGATTTATTAGGTTAAATAGTCTCCTTCTACATTTGCAGAGTCAACTCACCAAAATTACATCCAGATCCTTGTAGGCCAGCACGAATTTGGCGCACAGGCAATTACGCACCAGATCTGCCACATACAACGTTTTGTCTGTAAGCAGTACCAACACCGGCGTCATAAATCCCTCGTTGCTATAACCGGTGTATAGCTTGAAGACCTGCAAGGTTGAGATGGGTCCAATAATTGAATCTACTAATTGGCTAATCTAATCTACCTTTAGCAACTGCTCGTTGGGCTCGTGCAGAATGGACAACTGTTTGCCATTGAATAGGTCAATGGATATTTCACCGATGCCCAGCTCGAAACGTGAAACATCTCCTGGCAAATCCATATCCATGCCGACGGCCAGTTCGCGTCGTGGCGAGTTGGCGCCCGACATCTCAATCTCCATTGCAATCTCAGCATTCAAATCGTCAATCAGTTCGTAGTTCTTGGGCCGCGCACCACGCACATAGAGATGCGATCCAACGGATTTTTGCTCGTTGCGCAGCTTATCGGCAAAGAAATCATTTTTGCGTATCGAGGATTCAAGTATTTTCTTTTGGGTTACATTGCGCAGAAAGCGATTAATGAGCGAGGTTTTGGCCGCTGGCGCTGGTGGTTTCAATAGCTGTCCATAATCCACATCTGTATAGTCCACAATTACCAGATCGCTCTCTGTGGAGGGTCGCTCATTTGCCGTATCTGTTGTCGTCGTTATGGTCAATATATCGTCAAACTCCTCGCTGAGAATGGTCGCCTTCGAGTCACGTCCACTGCTGCCAGGTGCAACGACACCGCCTCCTACCCCCAAAAAACTGCTGGGACTGTGTAGGCTGCGACTGTGGTGATGCTGCTGCTGGTCGCCATAGCGTGGTGGCTGCCCGCTTCGCTTCTTCAGCGGCGATGGAAGATGACGTGACTGTCGCTCCACACTGCCCAGCACCAAAGCATGGACTGTGTTTTGCGCTTGGGGCTTGGGAAAGGAATTGGAGTTGCTGTTGGTGTTGTTGCTAATGGAGCTAAGCTCCGATATGGTGGATGAAGAGTGGGTGGTGGGCAGCTTGCTGGCTGGCATCGGCTGCTGCTGTGGCTGTGTCGTCTTTGACATTTTCGTAGCTGTAGAAGATATATAATTATATTAATTAACAATTATAAAACTCTACAACTACAGATAAATATATAAAATCGTACAGATAAATATATTTGTTCATAATTTAATTATAATTGCCATAGAAGGAATTTGAACTGAGACAAAATATTGGGATCATTATATAGTTTATCTTAGGATACTTTATGAGAACTATATAATAGACTATGATATATATATATATAAACTTGTATTTTATATTGTTCATATATGCATATATATATATATATATTATATTTAAATTTATTCCACTTACCAAAATAACTATCAGTTGCTGCTTGTTGTTGTTGCTGTTGTTGGTGGTGCTGCTGCTCCTTTTCGACTGGTGTGTTGACTGAGCTCTCCTTGAGACTGCGAAAGAAGTTACTGAATGTCTTGGCCAGGGGCGCGCCCATAAAGGAGCTGCGACTCTGACTCGCTGGCTGGGCAATGGGCGTGTCGCGTTCCAGCAAGCTGGCGACGCTGCTGTGCTGTGTCATTGACATGGAGAATGGCTCTGATTGCTGGGGCGCGCTGGTCTCGTAGGAGACGCCCGTGTGCTCGAAGACGGTGCTCTCACAATTGATGATGAACTTGCTGCGGAATTCGCTCTGTGTGCTGGTGACAATTGGTGCCGTTGCGGCGCCTGTTTCCTTATCGAACTCATCTTGACGTCGCAGCACGTGAGGCGACTGCTGGCTGTCCATGGGTGAGGCCTCAGCGGAGCTATCATCATTTTTGCGACGCAGCTGCTCATCCACATTGTGCACGAATTTCTTGACGCACTGCGTCTGCTTGTTGCCATCGAGACTCTTGCTGAGAAACGGTTTGGCTTTGAGTGGCGGCGAGTTGGATGAGTCAAACTGCTTGGATTTATGCTCGGGCGTCTGCTCCAGCTCGGGCACACACTCTACCACCGCCTGCAAGTCCTCCGAGCCTTCGGGCACCCCACGTTCCGGCAGCGGCAACGTGAAAATGCTCTTCAGCGAGCCAAAGATCATTTTGCTGCTATTGTCCAGCAGCTGATGCTTGATGTCGTGCACATTGAACTTCTTCACACGTCCATTGAGATCCTGCTCGTGTATGATGTTCGTGTGTCGTTTGGTCTTCTTTAAACAGCTTGACTTGGGCATCTTCTCCTTGTTCCACACGGATTTCTGTTTGGGACTGCCCGCATCTTCAATATTGGGCTCCGAATAGTAGCAATTATCGCCTACGTGAAGCAGTTGAAAGGAATACGATTATATAAAAGTTAAATTGAGCAAGTTCCCAAGTTGGGAGAGACTGATAAGAGGAATCGGAAAATGTATACAAGTAAAAATTGCCAGTTACCAATTAGATTATTGTTGGCATGGCTCATGCCAATGCAATCGCAGGAGCTGCTTTTGGCCTGTTCATATTGTTTGCGATTGGGATTGCTATTCGAGTTCTTGTCCTGCTCATCCGAATCCAGACTAGAATTGGAGCTGCTGCAGGCGCAGCGATAGAGCAATCGCTCATCCCGCTGCTTGTCCTCAGCTGGGGGCGCATACTCAAAGACGCCCGAGTTGTCATATTGGAGGCCGACTGGATCATTGGTATCGTAGATGTCCGTATTGCCATAGTCCAAAACATCGGAGCAAGCATTGCGATAGACCAGACGGCGACTGCGTCCGCCCGCGCCGCCGCCAGCCGCCTCCTCAAAATCTTGGCCCGCCGCACTCAGCTCAGTGGGTGCTTGGACGCGTTCCCTTTCCGCGCACCAGGAATAGCGACCAGCAGCGCCAGCCACGCCCGCTGAGTTGCTGCCCACAACGGCCAGTTTGCGTCCGTTTTTGTAGGTGATGAAGCCATGCTCGATGTGTATGTTGTCGGTGCGTGTATTCTTGAGGATGTCCTCGTGAAAGGAGACACGCTTCTTGGGCGCTTTCGGCGTCGCCGAAGCCTTGTGCACCTTGCGTCTGTATACGATCTTGTCTGTGTTGTCAAAGGTCGAACAAGCGCTTGTGGTCATGGTCTCCTCCACTGCCACATTCGAATTGGTGTCCACAGGATCGCGAGTTGCCTTCACCGGCTGCTCCTCGTAGTCCAGACCTGTCTGTGAACTGATGGACTCTAGCATAACGTCGCTATTCTCCGAATCCAGCATTTGTATGCCCGAATCACTGGGCGTGGTGTCCTCCAAACTGCTACTGTTCATGCTGGAGCTCATCTTGTCACCAGCACCGTTGGGCGACAGCTTTGAGCTCAAATTATTGTTGACCTTGGGATATAGCGGAGACTCCATTACGACATCGTAGGTATATGTTGCTCGTTGTTGCAAGACCAGAATCTCTGGTGGGTAAATACTTGTTTAGGACTGTGAGTTCAATAAGTATATATTTGATATATCTTATAGGCCAATTACAGTTGCGCTTTAATGATATAAAATAAGGGAACCAATTAAAACAATATAACTTTTATTTCCGATTTGTGAGCCCTTGCAAAAGTGTTTTCAACTATGTCACGCAATTTTATTTATTTCTTTATCTTACATATAAGTTCTTCATTAGTCAGTCAATAAGTAATCGGTAGAAAACTGAAGTGCTATCATATATTACTTTGTTGTTTTTTTTTTAATATTTTGACCAAACTCACCATTGACAATTTAATCTGGTTAAATCTGCTCATCTCATAATTTGACCTTACAAGATCTGAATATTATTATTGTGCATTTCCATATGTCAGCAAGAATTGTAATTGTTCGTCGTCCAATGATAGATCTATTTTATCGTCTTTTCGTAATTTTCGTTTCTTAGAGTTTTGTGTATCTTGGTTTTCTGGCAAGTAATCAATATCAAATAGAAATTGCACACTGCGCCGCAGCGGCATCACGTCACTGTGCAACAAAAGAGAACACGGTCGACCCCACCTCCTTCTCTACGGGCACCTCACCTTTCTCAACCCCGTCATCAACAGCCCCAAAAACTGAATGATGCCCTGCGCCGAAAAATTTGAAGTTGCCTGCTTAGCAAAGCTTACCTTCGACTTGTTGCGGAAATTCCATGTTAAACTTGTGCTCTGCACTGTTGATGAATATTATTGCTTATATTTTATAGTTAATTTGTGGCTTAACCGATTTTTAGTTACATCTTTAAAAATACAAGTACATACAAGTAAAACAAATCAATATTTATCATAGTGCGCGGCATTGCCACACAGTTCGAGGGTTGATCTTATGGGCAACTCGTTCGCTCAGCTGAGCAGCTGCAACTCACATCTGGCAACGTTGTAATATTAACAACAAATGAAATAATTTGGCGGGTGTTTTTAAACGCAAGTTGCATTTCATCTACATTTGAATGCTACAGCACGACGTGAGGAATATACAAATTTATGATTTTATTTGCTTGTATAAGTTGGGGTTAGGAATACGTCAACGTAGATTTGTCAATTATCAGTCAGGCATTACGCAGATTCTACTTTTTTACTTGCATGGGGCATAATAACTATGTCGATGCGTTTTGCGCATAGGCGGAAATAGTGATAATGTTTGATTTCTCAGTTGTTTTCCCATTTTATAACTGGCTAGGTATTTTAGCTTCGACTAGTCGCTATCTGTTTGCAATTCTGTTGTTGTTTTGCACATACCTTAGGCATGTCATTTTGAAAAGTACAATAGCAAAGAGAGGAATGCCAATGAAAACGAATGAAACCATAGAAATTAATTTATCACCTACCTTGAGCAGCGCACAGCACAACGTCTATATAACTCTTTTATTGTTTTGTTTTTGGTTTGCCGTATAAACTTAAAGAAAAAAGGAATCGTCTTGCATTTATTAAATAATCCAATAAATTGCATTCAAATGTCAGAATCGAGCTAGAAATGTTTCAGTGCTTTTGTGCATTTGAAAAATGTCATCCACATCAGAACAATGTGCCGTAAAACAATGAAACTGAAATATAAACGTAAAAAACAAACAGACAACACGTGAAAACGCGCAAAACTAGGCAATACACAAAAATAAATTTAGTAAATAGCCGTTAGATTAATCAAAATTTTTTGATTTGATATTGGAAATTCGAAAAACGCAAACGCGCTGTGTGTTCAAAATGCAAATGCCAAACATATTTGGACAATTGAAAAAGCATAATTTCCTGATTGCAGTCGCCATCTATTTGCATATATTTGAAAAATCAATTCAACTATGTAATTGTGTTCATGGTTTCAGGTAATAAATGATATTGAATAAAATATATTGCATCAGACAAGGCTGTAACATAACCTGAAAATTACATCGGCCCTTTCTCTTGTAAATCCAATTCTAATTGCAGAAACAATACAGAGAGTGCCGAGCTGGTTTCTCATTATGAATCGAGTCTATCGCTGCCAGATATATTGCCCATCCCATCGAAAACCTATGACAAGAATCGTGCACCAAAGCTGCTGGGCCAGCCGACAGTTGTTTATTTCCATGTCACAGTGCTCTCGCTGGACTCGATTAATGAGGAGTCCATGGTAACTGAACCTGGGTCTGGGACAAAGAACTCTTCTCTATGAGTGACTCCACATTTGGTGCAAACAATATCCATTTTTATTACAGACCTATGTGACGGACATATTTTTAGCACAAAGTTGGCGCGATCCGCGTCTGCGCTTGCCGGAGAACATGAGCGAACAGTATCGCATCCTGGATGTGGACTGGCTGCACAGCATTTGGCGACCCGATTGCTTCTTTAAGAATGCCAAAAAGGTGACATTCCATGAGATGAGCATACCCAATCATTATCTCTGGCTCTACCATGACAAAACACTGCTCTACATGTCCAAGCTGACGCTGGTGTTATCGTGCGCCATGAAATTCGAATCCTATCCACATGATACACAAATCTGCTCTATGATGATTGAGAGCTGTAAGTGCTACAGTTCTTTCTTTAAAAAAAATAACAATAATATTTCTAGTGTCTCACACTGTGGAGGATTTGGTATTCATTTGGAACATGACCGATCCGCTGGTGGTCAACGCTGAGATCGAGCTGCCGCAATTGGATATATCAAATAATTATACGACGGATTGCACCATAGAGTACTCAACAGGTAAGTGATTTGGAATAAATGAACTCGTTATTTTCTTTGAATTAAACAGTGTTTTCTATAGTTCTTAAATGGTTTTGAAAACAGAAACGGTTGCACATCATATAATATTTATCTTTAGAAATAATTACGATTAATATGTAATATTATTTGTTAATTAAAATCACATTTGTAATTTGTAATTTTTATCTCCCACAGGTAACTTCACCTGCTTGGCTATTGTATTCAATTTGCGTCGACGTCTGGGTTATCATCTATTCCACACCTATATACCATCGGCGCTGATTGTGGTCATGTCGTGGATATCGTTTTGGATCAAACCGGAGGCAATACCGGCACGCGTTACGTTGGGCGTTACTTCGCTGCTCACGCTGGCCACACAGAATACACAATCGCAACAATCGCTGCCGCCGGTGTCCTATGTGAAGGCCATTGATGTGTGGATGTCCTCCTGTTCGGTCTTCGTATTTCTATCGCTAATGGAGTTTGCTGTTGTCAACAACTTTATGGGACCGGTGGCTACCAAGGCCATGAAGGGTTATTCCGATGAAAATATCACAGATCTGGATGATTTGAAGGTGAGTATTTTGTGGCAGCAACTGGCTGTCACAACTTGTTGAACCTGAAACTCTGAAGAGTGTCGTCTTGCAGCATCATCATCGGGAGTCGATAATTGAGCCACAATATGATACATTCTGCCATGGCCATGCGACCGCCATCTATATAGATAAATTCTCGCGCTTCTTCTTTCCGTTCTCGTTCTTCATTCTAAATATTGTCTACTGGACGACGTTCCTATGATCTGATCTGGTGAACTTGGGACAGTTGTTTAGCAGTTACAACATAAAATTATAAATACAAAGCGCATTTGTTTAAAAATGTATATAGATTGTAAGACACAAATGAGAATTGCAGTAAATTATATATAATATACATATATAAAATATTGTATATTATCGTATTGTATAAATAAAGAAAGGCGTTTATTAATTAAATTTAATTCAAAGGAAGAAATTAAGAAATGCATTTTAATTGCGCAACAAAGGTGGAATTATCTTTGGTATTTTTACTATATAAGTATGTATGTATGTATAGATAGACATATAGCATATATATGTGTATATATATATATATAAAAAAAATGTATATAAAAAGTTGCTATCGTGGCTTCCTTTCCATTACTTTTCTTATTTCAATCCTGTCAGCAATATACGTATAATCACATGAAATTATAGTTTCCTCCTTTATATTTTCACATTTACAGCACGATTTTTGTAGATATTTTCTCTTTATCTTTACTATATATTTTGTTTAGCTTTTGTCGCCTACGTTAATTGTTGCTAAATATTCATGTAATTTATGCATTATGCGAGTGTTAATAAACAACTTTTGACACTAATTCAACTTATATATGTAAAAATATTTCGGTTATAAATAATACACACAGAGTTACTACAGATCCAGAGTAATACACGCGCTGACAAATAAATACTCTCTCACATGTAAAAAGATACATTAATAATAATAATTATAACGTTAATTGGATTGTCCTACAACAAAACAAAACATTCAGCATATTGTATAAATATACATATGTATATATATATATATATATATATATATATATATAAATTTAAGGGAGCAAAACACGAATATAGCATAGAGCAAATGCCTATACAAAAGCCACGAAAGAGGAGTACTTAAGAGTGTCAGGATTTAATAACAAACTGTGTAAGTTGCTGTGATGATTCTGGTTCTATTGCAAACAGGCCTGCAGCTTTTCAGTCCACTCCTGGGCCAGATTAGCATTCATTGCATAAAAGTTGTAGGTGCGCTTCGATGTTTTCAGCTGCAAACAATAATATTGATAATAAATCAATTTTCATACAAAAAACGAGACATTAAAATAGTATAACTTACATCGAAGAAACCCTTTTCATCCACGCGTTTTGTGCCAATTTGTGCGGGTTGTGCTGCAGTCACCGATTGCACTTCAGCCAGCTCTGTAAAATATATATATATAAGATATACTATTCTGAGTTTAATTCTAAGTGAGAGTACCTATTATGCCCTTGGGTGCTGTATCATCGGATGTGTCATAGTAGCGCAGCTGATGCTTAATCGAGTCCAGAACAAACCAGCGCTGTTTCCAGCCCTTGAGCAATGCGCCACGTTTATAAAGGTGCCTAAAAGATTTAAACAATTTGTTAATGAAATTCAGTTAAAATAGATAAGTCAAAGTTACCCCTCGTGTGTCCGATTCTCGGCAACATTGCTGCTGAACTGATTATAAAAATGATGGCTGGAGGTGCGTGCTGTGGTAGCTGCACTGGATGCAATGCTGGCTGTGTCACCCTGCGACATATTAACATTTGGTGGACCGACGGTGCCATCTATGGCCTTGTACTTGGTGCAGTTTTTCATGGAGAGTTCGGTACACTTTTCATGATACGAATTGCCGCAGTCCATGCAACGATAGCCGACGGGTCCCCAGAGCAGCTTCGTACAATGATTGCAATTGGTGGGTGTCGTGTACGGATGCTTCTCAAAGCGATGCGGATGAAAGAATTTATCCTGATAGCCCGCTAAGCGTCCCTTCATGATGATCTCGAGCGTGGAGCGTTTGTGCTGATGCGTTTGCACCAGCATGCTGCTGAGCGAGGTCTTACGCGACATGGGCTCCAGTTGTGGTACCACAAGATTGTTCCACACTTGCTGCCACTTCTGTGGCAGATGGCCGCGTTCCGTTTCCGCCTGCTTCACCTCGCTGAGCAGGCACACATAGGCGTTGGGATTGCATTTCTCAATGCTGTCATAGCCGGCGCTGATTACCATGCGCTTGCCCTTATTTTCGGATACATCGATTTCGTCATCCACATTGGTCACCTCCAGGTCATAGGGTGGTCCCTGTGCCAGCTCCTCATTGGTGTAAAATCCCCACAAGTCCAGTGCCGCGACACTATGCTGCGGACGCAACACCTCATCTTTGCTGGAGGAATAGAGAAAGTTGTAGAAAATTGGCGACTTATTATGCTGTCGCTCGATATAGTCAAAAATGGAGTGACCGATGCGATTCAGTTGTGTGGGCGTGCGCGGACTACGCAGGTCCAGCGGATAAACATTGCACTCATCATCCGAGCCATTGGCGGCGCTGCCACCGAACATATTCTTGGTGCTCAACGAGCCACGTTTGTCCTCCATGGAAGCGATGCCGGAATCGTAGCGCTCCAGCTCGCAATCGAAGAGGAAAGTGCGAAAGCGACACGACACCACATGGTAGGCCAGAAATCGTAAATAGAAATCATTAAACTCGAAGCCCATCGGAAACTGTAGCTGCAGCTGGTAGACAACATCAAGAAACTGGAGAAATGTGGGCGCAAATGCGATATTTGTGCTCGCATGCGACGGCTTCAGATTGCTGCGATGAGCAAATCGATGCCCAAATGCCAGCCACTCCTTTTCGACGAGCACACGAAAGCCATCCAGGCTACGATAATAGGGATCAAGGCAGAGCTGAGCTATGGCCGAAAGCTGTGCGGTCACATCGGAGCCATCCTCTAGCGACAACATCACGCTGCTCTCCTGCAAATCAATCAGATCCACCACAGCGCCCGATAGCTGCAGCAACGTTGAGATCTGCTGCAGCCAATCGGATTGCTCGACCATCTTGGCAAAGCTTTGGCCATCCGCATCGTTTGCATTATGCGACGGCATGCAAGCGCGTATTAGCTTCTTGAAGGCCGATCGGGATTGCCGGATGTCCGGATAGTCTACGGGTATAAAATCCGCACAGAAGTCACCATTCAAGTTGGACTTGGCCTGTGACTTTTCACCTGTCAACAAGATGGTAATTTATATTATTGATTAATGTACGTATTTCCATTTATCTTACCCAACGTATAAAGCCGCATCTTGCGGAAGGCATGCGACGCTAAATTCCTTTCATTGCCCTTCATGGTGCCGCCCTTGTTGCCCGACGCATTGGATTTACTGCCATCGCTCACAGTCAAGTTGGATCTTTGCTTGCGCATCAGCTCTGGCGTTAGAGATTGATGATGATCCTCGCCAACACCGTGGCCCAGCAGCGAGCTCATCGAGAGATTCATGCCCGTATACTGATTGAGTGCGTCCAGCTGCGTCAGTTTGGGCATCGTATTGATCAGCGCCATGAAATACTTGTCCTGCTCCGGATAATGTGTGACATCGTTGTGTGTCATCGTATTGGCACCCGTTGTATTCTTAATCATGCCAATCACGGACTTGCTATTGGGCTGTGCGCCCCGTATGAGCAGTGAGCCGTTGCTGTGCCGCCAGGTGGGCAGCGGTATTCGCTGGCCCTTAAAACAGCGTCCCAGGTGGGTCATAGCCGCATCGCTGCACTGCACCGGTGCCACAATGATGGCCGGCAAGGTGCGGCAGGTGGCATAGTTTGCGTTCGCATTGCTAATCCGGAAGCCGAGCTGCGCGTCCGCATCGAAACCGAGACGTTTCCAGTCGCGTACATAGCTGCGTTCGCGCATGCGCTCGATATCCTTGGTGGTTAGTAGGCGTGGCAGCGCCTCGTTCTGCTGTGTCTCGAACTCGTCGGCATCCTCGAGCTCGTCGTCAATGGAACGGGTCTCCAATGCATCAGCACTGCTGCTGCCCAACTCATATTCGGGTACCAATTTGCGTTTGGTTTGTGCCTTCTGTCTGAAGCCCGCTCGCTTCGCCGTGCGGAGCAGCGTCTTCTTCGCAAATCCCTTGAGTGTGGAATATTTCTCCTTGGTCTTGAGCGGCACAACGCCCTGCAACATAGTGCCATAGGATTGAAATGCAAAATACTCAAATTCATCGAACGGATGACGAGCTTTGTTCAGCGTCTTGCGGAACGTTTCGATTTGTTCCAGCGTCACCTCCGTGTCAAAGGCAATCTTGAGCAGCTGAAAGCAGCTGGAGCGCAGTTGCAGACCCTCTGGCAGCGTCTGATCCAAATGGGCCAGATACAACATCGATATCTTCTTCTCCTTGAGCAACGAGGCAATGGGAAAGGCGCGCACAATCGTCTGCTCGCAGAACAGTGGATCGCAGGGCGAACCCTTGAATACGATGCGATAGTTGGTCAAGAATAAAGCACCCTCGGCTGGGATTAGGCACTGGGTGTCATCTTCTCTGCCATCGGGCATCAGAAAACAACGTAAATGTTCGGTGGCGAGCTCCTCGCCAGGCAGCAGGCAAGGCGTTTGTATCTTTGGCTTCTGCACATGCGGATGCCGTTTGGCCTCCAAATAAACCGGCTCCAGGGATTCAACGTGCATGTGCACCACACCCGGCACCATATCGTGCAGGTTGCGTATATGCTCCGAAGTGACACCGCCCTCGGTGCAGACGCAATCAATGAAACGTGAAATTGTCTTGCCAACGGTCACGCCAATCTCCAAGGCATCGTTCTCCTCGAAACCTTCATCGGAATGTTCGCTCAGGCTGTGCGAGCCCATAATACTGAAAGAAAATGATGTTATTATAAAATCTATCAAAGGTGGACTGCAGCTGCTGAGTAGTTGGATCTTTCAAAAGTGGTTATACATTTATATAGTCTTCCACTTTAAATTTGGACTATCGATTTAGATATTTGTTTTTTCTTTTTTACCTATTGGAAACGCTCTGGTTCTCCTCGAGCCGAAAGGCTTGCTTGGGCTTGCTGGCCGCATCCACGTTGACGTCGAGCGGTATCAGCAGGGAGACCATGCGATTGGCAAAGTGTATGGCCTGGCTATACAGCGTGGACTCCTCCGATTTGGCAAGCTCCGTCTTTTTCTCCTCCTCGATGGTGGGACTTTGGCGCAATTGCTCCGCTGTAATTTCCAATGCTGTTGGCTCTTCCAATGGCACCTCATCCAACACAAAATTCGCCTCCTTATTGTGTTCGTTCTGGCGGCGCTGTAGCAAATACAGAGCCTTAATTTGCGCCTGGACATCCTGAAAGAAAGTCGACTCCCAGAATTGCAGGTTTTTCCATATGACATGATCTTGGATCTCCGTATAGGCAAATTGCACCACGCCCATTGAGAGCTTGCGACAGAATATGGTTGACATGGGCAATAGTGCAGCAGCAACGGTGTATTCATCCACACCGGAGGCGTTTTGTAGCGCCTTGTTCATGAAGCGCACAACCAGATCGAATTGCTGATGATCGAGCACCGCCTTATTGCCATGCACATAGCCAAATAGCTCGCGGCACAGGATGAGCCGGGCATCCCGATGCTTCAGCGTTCGCATTACAGCTGGCAACAGTTTGCGTGCATCCGCAATGCGATTTTCAAATATGTAAGACACACAGGTGCGCAGAACTTCCAGGCGTCGCGCTGAATTGTGTACCGTGGTTGGACGCACGTCTAGCGCCTCCGGCAATCTGGGGCCCATGGGTATAATTCTATGCTGATTGCGGGTGACATTAAAACGCTGTGACTGTCCATTCTTGCGTATGCCATCCTGTATGATAAGCTCCACCTTATCAGTGTTGATGCGCGGAAATGCCGGCTGATGGATGCGCTGGATTGCGCCATCGGGCGGTCGCAGCACCTTCTGGGCATAGGTCGCTGGTGCATTGGATGCCTCGTTCTCGTACAGAGTGCGACCCAGCTCCTGGATATGTGTGAGTATCTGTATAAACGAAATAGAGATCATAGTATTAACATGAAATCGAAAATAAACACGAATTTGTTAAGTACGCACGAGATTCCGGTTTTGGGCCTCCGTTTTGAGCAGCTCGTTCATAGAGCTGTACAGCTCATCCCATGCATCAGCGGCGCGCCAGGGCGGTCCTCGCTCATTCACAAACGTGGTGAAGAACATGCTGTCGAGGACGCGAAACAGAAACTCGCTCTCGATGAGATCGCGTGCCCCAAGAAAGCCAGCCTTGTGAAATGTGATCACGGTCTTTGGGTGAATGCGAATGATGGTCAGGCAAGATCGATATCCCTGGAACAGCTGTGCGAACAGTCGCATGAATATGGCACGCAGCTCCTTATCCATGTGTGCCTCCGTTTTCGCGAGCGACGATGGTCGCTCGATATTGGGGAATGCAAGATCCGCTTGCGCCAAATTGGGAAATAATATCATGCCGAGCAGATCTTGCGTTTGCTCCCACAGCGGTGATGGAAATATGGGCACCGGTGGCGTCAGTGCATCCGGTATAGTTACCAGGCCACCATCCAAATCAACCACAATCACATCGAGCAAATCCGTTATTTCCGTTTGCAGCGAACTATGTATGCCCATGATAAATGGCGTCGGCGTTGAGAGCACCTCGGTGAGTGGGGCCGGGAGTATGGGTATATAGACATGCGTATAACGAAATGGATACATGAGCGCAACCAATGCCCTGCAGCTGTCCGTCAAATGCCAATAGCACTTGGAGTGAAAGAGTATTTTGTTTTCGGTCATCACGGCGCACAGCAATATCAGCACATTCTTAATGCCCAGCTGTTTGAACAGAAAGTAAACACCGCTGCCCGTCATCGGCAGCGAGGAGCTCTGCGGTGGCTGCAGTGATTGCTTATCACCAGCGCCAATTGAGAAGCGCACCTGCGGCCCGCCCGCGGGCGGCACCTGTATGCAGCCGAGTATGTTGCCAACCAGATTCTCCATCGCATATGGCAAGTTCTCAATATACACCGTATAAATGGTACCCAGACAGTTCTGTAATATTAATTATTTTTGATATAATAAATATTTGCCATTCATTTAACATTTATGCTCTAGGAGTTCAAAGCTATTGTGATGCGCCAGAGGGTTAACAACATATTTACTTTAATTTCTATTTTTCTTTTTCAATTTCTTATAAAAAAAAATCAGATACCCTATAAAATATGTAGAAGGCAGCAATTGAAATAACTTTGACTCGAATCATTTTATATGTGGGGTTACCTTAAAAGTATCGGCACAATCCAATCGGGATATGAGCACCAAACACTTGGGCGCATACATAATGCTATGATGCGTAATGGGTTCAACTGGCGCCGCGGCCAACAGTCCGCGGCTACTGCTGCAGTTGTTGCCAATTGTCTCATCCTCGTCATCCACGCTGCGTGTTTGCGTTATGGCCAGCGTCTCATGGAAGCTGAGGCACGCACAATAATGCTTGTTCGCATCTATGTCGGTCAGCACTGATATGAAGAATTTTGGCTCTTGTTTCTCGTACGATAAATTCCAGCCGAGTGGCTGACAGAACTATAATTATTATGAAATTGGTATTGCAATGTGAATAACAATTGTGTGTTGTATGCAAGGCGGACTAGATTAAGAAACAGCAACTCACCCATTCGATGCCCTCGATGAAGGGCGTGTCGGGCCAATCTTTCTCAGGAAATCGTTGCACAATTTTGCCGCATATTGGCTGGCCGCAAACATTGCCGGCAGTTTCTGCATAAAAAAGGCATACATTAAAGAAATTAATATATATATATAGATATATGTATATACAGTGGTCGCAAGGCACTTGAAACTATCAATAATATAATTGGTGTTTGAGAAAATGTTTTATTAAACACTCACGACAATCATGATTTAGATGGATTATTAAAAAAAAAGTATACCAATGAAATTATTTAGTTTAAAATATGTTGTATTTTTTTTTTTGGTATAGAAATAAAGAAAGAGATTATCATAAATGAGAGATCAAGAGAACAAGTCTTCCAATTTCGAGCGACAACTCTTGATCTCTTATTTATGATAATCTCTTTTATTTTCATTTATTTCATACCAAAAAGTTACTATACAAATTGTACATACATGTATATATATCAACCATTAGCACTCACTTTCTTTGTCGTTATCGTAGCCAACAATTACAAAGTAATCAGCGAGCCGGGACATCTCGTACGCTTACGCTGCAGCTGCACATTGCAGGCTAACTTGGGTTCTTGGGGACTGCTGCTGTTTCTCTTGTTCTTGTTATTATTCTTGTTGCTTGTGTGCCGCCGCCTGATGCTTCAGATTTCTTCGTTTGCCAGATCTACGAAGTACAAGCATAAAACGCAAATCGAATGAAACAATATTGTTGTTGGTGCTGTTGTTATACACGTTGTTGTTTTTGTTGTTGTTGAATAATTTTTTTGTTTTCATATACACACAACACAGCGATGGCAATCGCAGCCGCTTTGGCCGCCTGCCACAAAACTCATTTGCATAAAAATTGAGCTCTCAATTAATATAGCCAGGCGTTTTGTGTTTCGCATATGTAATTAACCCAGAAATCGGCGTCCGAACGCATTGCTCATGTGCCACAAAATTTCTCATATTATAATAAAGTAAAAAAAAAAAAGAAAACAATTTTAACGTTCACAAATTTTAAGTCACAACCACACCCCTACACTAAGCGAATTGCCATGTTTGGTTTCGTCATAAGGTAAAGTGTTATAGAATTCATATATATACCGTTGAACTGCTCGTAATTTTTCGCTTATGGTGCCTGGTACTTTTATTATAAACAAATTACTTTAACTTTTAGATTTTTCATGCTTGCGGAATGTAGGGTTGTTGATATGCTATCGATATTTATAGATACGACTCGATATTTAGTTACAGTGCTACTTAACGGTAAAATATGGCCTATAACATTACAGAGCACTAGCAAAAGTGGCGCAATCATGTAAACTAAAAAATGCTCACCATTTTAAAATATCATTATTATCAATTTATCGCGAAACATACAGCTGCAATATAGCACAAAAGTTATAAAGTTAAAGAAGATGCATTTACTTATTGGAATGTGCATTACGAAGTGTCTTGTCGATGTTATCGCATTATAAACTTCTTGTATCGATTCATCGATATTTGTGGAAGTCAATGTATGTGTGTGATTTTTTCCCTACGTCGTGCATATTTCTGTGCTATTTGTGCGATTTTAGCTACGATTTGGGACTTTTAAATGCAATTTTATATAATTGGAGCTGTGGCCAAGTAATTACTGTGTGTGCTTGATATGAAAATAAGTCGAACAAATGACTGCGTTGTGTGCAAACTAGCAGTTCCCCCACTTTACCATTAAGGTGTCTTGTCGGGCTTCGGGCAGCAGGTAAGCTCCACTCGCTCTCCCTCTGTTCGTCTTGCATATGCTCTCCCCATACACCATCTCCCTCTCACTCACTGGCACTTCCAAAATATTTTGCTCTTTCTGTCTTATTCTACACACAGCTGTTTTGGGCCAAATCTCAAACTTCTTATCAAAACCTGCATGTCGAATACAAATTTGAGTGCACAAACGCGGATTTCGAGCGAATTCCAAATGTGTAACGCCGAATGCATTGCTAGAGTTGTGTTAAAATCAGGTGACAACACCAACACACTGAGATTTTTTTTTATGGGTTCATTCACGATTTTAACACACATGAATAATGAAACACAGTCAGCGTTCGATATGAATAATTACAGTGCACTATCAAATGTACACTTGATTTTGTATATTTTAACCAGTTAGCTCAAAAATTGTAGCCTCAGCAAATTGGGAAAGATCATGAATGCCTTGTATATATAGCTATCATTTTTGTATTATAAATTTATCTCATTTGTGCTTACAGTAAATAGTAAGAAAAACTGATTTAAAAATCGAAAATCGTTTCTCAATGAGTGATATTGACTTCATTTTTCAAGTAAAACTTGCTTCTCCACATTAAAGCCAACGTTTAAATGAGAATTTAATTAGTTTGTCAACAGTTAGAAATTCTTCAACTGTAAAAATTGACAATTTTGTATTGTAAACCTTGATAAATGAGTAAATTTTCGAAGTAGGTGTCTGCAAAAGCAGTCGTTTGTATAAATTTTGGTATTTCAGTTTGCTCTCATAATACACATATTTATGTGATCGGACAGACACATTAATAATTTTTCTAATTTGTGTTTCTCTTTAAAAGAAAAAACCAAAAAAAAAAGCGTAAGCATGGAGAATGAACAGGATGAACTCAGACACCGGCATATGCAGGATCAGCATCATGGCGTCCCCATTGGCTACTCCGACGTCATGGTACAGCTTGGGTCCAGCGAGCGGGGTAAGTGAATCTCAGACTGCTAAACAAAAATGTGCATGTTCAAATATTTAAATACTTTGCAGAACGTTCACCCTACATACCCGTTTACTTGCAACGCGAGAGGCTGTCGGATAGTTATATGTTGATACCTTCCTATATACAGGCTTCCACAGATTTGCGACCTGCACGGCAACCGGCCGCAGTTACGGCAGCCACTACTGCTGGCTATGTGTCCATGTTTCAGTATCAGCCATCGGTCATCGGATCTCTAAATAGGGAATCCTTTGCGGAGCCGGCAAGCTCAACAGGCAGCCTGACGGCCAATAAGTGCTGGAAATGCAATGGTATACGCGATGTGGGATGCCACTGTAATCGACTGTCGGAACAGGGCAACAACTATGCGGAGCCCGTGGAGCACGTGCATTCCACACAGTCCAATGGTGGCAGTCCTGGCGGTGGTGAACCCACACAATTCTTTGAGCTCAGCTCAACGTCTACGGCTGCCACGTCCACACTGTCTGCTGCAGCTAGCAGTAGTACTCGAGGCGACAGTGCTGCTGTCTCCCAGTTCATTCCAAATCACAACACACAACGTAAGACTGAAACTAAGCATGAGCAGCAGCAGCAGCAACAACAACAGCAACCGCACGCAAAGCACGATCACGTCAATAACAACGGCGATTCACATTCAGGTCGCGTATGGCCCGCTGCCATGGATGATCATGCTGTGGATGAGCAGCTGCTGCTGCAATCTGGTAGTACTACCTACGAGCTGCCATCCAGTTCGCTGCTTAGCAGCTCCCACAACAGCAGCAGTACGAACAGCTCCTTTGAGGCGAGCAGCAGCAATAATGTGATGATAAATCAGGTGACCGCCTATGATGATGTCACGTCAAGTGCATCGGATACGGAACATGTGCAGTTTGCCAATACGCGTACCACCAACACAACCACAACGACATCTGCTGTACAAAAGAAAAAGCATCAACCGAATCACAGTCGTAATGGTGGTGCCACTAGTGAAGCAACTGCAACGGCATCCGCATCCACATCTTCGTCGGTCATTGAACTAGATGCAACTCCCAGCACAAGCGCCCAGGCTCAGCAGCAACAGCAACGCCGCAACTTCTATCCGCCACTTCATAATTTTTTTAGCGAAATGGATGATAATAGCAGCGATGATGGCTGGGATTTGCGTATGCACAATGCAGCAGCACCACAACAACCAGCATCAAAGGCAGCAGCGTCAGGGAAATCAACAGGTGTGCGACCGCACAGCAGCAATAGCAACGATCATGCGGATCACACGTATTACAACCGAGGTGGCTACAGATATAACTGTATACGTCCGCCACCACCATCACCCCCACTGCTGTCTAATTCCACCTCCTGCACGACGGCCACCCTCACCACTTTCAGTGTGGATTACGACGGTCCCGATATTTGTGGTGTGCATCGTTTGTCAAACGAAGGCAGCGGCGGCGGAGGCGGCGGTGACGCCACAACCACAGCGAATCAGGAGCAGCGCCAACGACCCGCAGCGGTGCTTAAGGCATGCTACGGTTCAGGACTGGGCAGCGGCATTGTGCGCACCTGTTCGAGTGCCCGCTCCTTGGATGAGCAAATACCCACCGGTAGCAGCAGCAGCAGCAGTAGTAGTAGTAATCTCAGCCTCAGGCTCTGCCAACCGCCTAAAAAGTTGGCACGCTTCGAGTCACGCAGCGACGACCAACTGTCGCCGTCGGCCATGTCCAGTCTGTCGCCAACGAACTTCTATGCATTTCAGCCGGGTCGTCATCGGCATCGCACCTATGCGGAAATGGCGAGAAGCACTGACCGACAGGTAAGTGTAGATTTTATATAATTATATGCCGGTTAATATATATGAGCATATTTTCCTGATTAGCATATTATGTTTTCGGCATGCCGAAGATATGTTTTATACTGCACTAAAATCGATATTTATTTTTTAAGGAGGCGCAGCGTCGACGGCGCATTCTCAAACACAGCAGCAGCAGTCATCAAGCGGGCGGCTCCTGTGTAATTGCCTATGTGGGCAGGCCACGTGAAACGGATGGCAGCCAGGCGGCGCAGGGAACACAGGAGCCGCCCAACAATCTTCCATCCACCTCAACGGGCAGACGTCACAATTCGAATTCGTCACATGTCAAAGCGAATGGGGATAATGCGGTGCTAACTGCCCCCGATCTACAGCTGGATTGGTCATCCGACTCTAATGACGATGATGATGATGTTGTATTTGTGCACTCCACACGCGAGCCAATACTCTCCATAGATCTGACTTCCGATGATGATGGCTTCGGTGGCAGCAGCGATACGGCGTTACAACAGCCGTTGCAACAGATTCGACATCGCTATCGCCCGCAGCACCAGCAGCAGCAACAACAACAGCAGCGGACCTCTGATGACGATGGCTTTAGTGGCAGCAATGATATGGCTGTGCAACAGCATCGCTATCGTCAGCAGCAGCAACAACAGCAGCGGCATCAGAAACAACAGCAGCATCTGCAGTTGTTACAACAACAGCAGCAGCAGCAGCAGCAACAACAACAACAGCAGCAGCAGCATCATTACTTTGGCGAGGAGTCTCTAGCGACTTTCAGCCGAACACCTGTCGGCGGCGAGACACTAGCTTCAACTGCAACTGGCGCCACAACAGTAGCTGCTGCAACGTTGCTGCCACGTCCGAGTTCAGCCAATGAATACGAGGAACGACGTCGCCAGCGTCCAGCGGCTGGCACGTCATTTGCCTTCTACAGCGGCGCCCTGGCGGATCGTGTGCCCATCAACGATCACAATTACAGCACCTACGATCATACACAGGCCATGGGACCGATATTCAACTTTCGCAATCTAATGCCACCCACACGTTGTCCCGGATTGGAGGCCGAGGCGGCAGCGGCAGCAGCAGCGCATTCTCAACGCTATTTTCAGCCAATTACTCCACCACCCATTTGGCATCTCGGAGCGTTGCCGGAGAGTCAAGCTCCGTCAGCGGCGCCACCGCCGCCGTCAGTGTCAAGCGTTGGTAATCCCGGCAATTATGTCCAGCTGCAAAGCATTGTGACGAATGTTGGTCCCATTGATGTGGCACCAGCTCCACCATTGCCAGGTGTTTCCAATCCCGGCAATTATGTGCAACTGCAACGCATTCCGACGAATGCAGGCTCCATTGATGTGGCGCCAGCCCAAACATTGCCAGGCATTGCTAACTCTGGCAATTATGTGCAACTGCAACGCATTCCGACGAATGCAGGTCCCGTTGATGTGGCACCAGCCCAAGCATTGCCAGGCGTTGCCAACTCGGGTAATTATGTGCAACTTCAGCGTATTCCAACGAATGCTGGACCCATTGATGTGACATCAGCACCTCCATTGCCAGGCGTTGCTAGTTCCGGTAATTATGTGCAACTGCAACGCATTGCGACGAATGCCGGTCCCATTGATGTTGCTCCAGCACCACCATTGCCAGGCGTTGCTAACTCAGGCAATTATGTGCAACTGCAACGCATTGCGACAAACACTGGTGCCGTGGAAACACCCGAAACATTGACCAATGGACGCAGCAGTCCGGCTGCCTATTATCATCGGTATCAGCCGTTTTATGTGCCGCATTATGCGATCACAGCGCTGCCACCGAGTCGCAGCAATGGAGATTACTCACCGGGTCCGCCGAATCCGCACTATCAGGGCGGTTTGAGCAATGCAACCGGCAGCAGTCGCAGCTCTCTCAGCGGTGCCATGAGCGCAGCCGCTGTGGCTGCCACTGTGGCAGCGGCACAGGCGCAATCCTTTCACGATCTTATTTCGCTGGCGAATGTGCCCAGTTCGCCGGTGGCAAGGATGGAGAGCAGCAGCCTAGATGATGACTATCATCATCGCAATCAAACGCTCAACATGCTCAGTCGTGCCACAACGCCGGTGGCGGCTGCTGTTGCCACCGCAGCAACAGCGGGTCCGCCACCAGTGGTGTCGTCAATTGTTTCAGTTGCCGCTGCTGTGTCGCCGCCACCGCCGCTAGAGATGTACTCCGGACGAAACACAATGCAGTATTGCGGATCGCCGCCGTTTAGTCTGCGACGCTTGGATGCATATCACAATCATCGGCAGCATTATCAGCCGCAACCGCATCAGGGTCATCAGGCGCCACAGAATCAAATGCATGCGCACATTCATCCGCCACATCGGGCTAGTGCCATTGTGGCAACATCGTTGACACCGGCGCCGCCGTATCCGGTGCATCAGAATCTGTGGTATCGGCAGCAGTCCATGCAGGAGCTGCACCGTCGTCATATGACGCCCACACCCATTGATCTCTCCTCGAATCCGCTCAATCTGACAAGCAGTCTGCGCCCCCGCTATCTGCACAGGATCTGCAGGTGCGTGCATGCGCGCAACGGGCCCGTCTCCAGCCTCGATCCCGCCTACTATCCGGCCTACGATGCAGCTGTGCACCAGCAACAGCAAAGCTCCGCCGCTGCTGCGCCCATTGATGCGCATCAGCCGCACCCGGCACCACCTCAATTGGGACTACAATATCAGCAACAGCAGCAGCAACAACAACAACAACAACAGCAGCAGCAGCAACAACAGCAGCAACATCAACAGCATCAGCAGCAACAACAACAGCAACAACATCAAATACAAAGACGTCGAGCCGCTGTTCATCATCATATGTTCCATCATTATTCTCCACTCCATTTGGAAATTGGCCTGGCCACACCCCTTACAATGGGTACATCCCGCATATTGATTGGACCACCGCGTCCCAATCGAGGCGCCACTCTGGTAAGTAATTCCAAATTATTTATAATCTGTATGTAGCCTTGTAGAGAGGGTATTATAGTATTGTTCTTGATCAGAATCAGTAGCCGAGTCCAGACACTGTTGATAATTAATTTTTTAGTGAAATTTAGATGTCGGCAGGTTGACTTCGATCTGCAAGCGAATGTAATCTGCTGATTAATTAAATGAAATCTGTTTTTCAATTCGTAGGAGATTATCGAGCGCAACACATTGCCACACAAATATCGTCGAGTACGACGTCCCAGCGAAACAGACGAGGATGCTGAGAAGTGCGCCATATGCTTGTCCCTCTTTGAGATTGAGAACGATGTGCGGTGAGTCAGCGTGAATGTTTTAACCATGCCTACGTTGAATGCTAAAATCTTATTTAATCCATTTACAGCCGACTGCCCTGTATGCATCTCTTTCATACCGATTGTGTGGATCAATGGCTAGTCACCAATAAACACTGTCCGATTTGTCGCGTTGATATTGAAACGCATATGGCAAAGGATGCACTGGTGCCCAGCTCCAGTGGCGTTGCAGCTGCAGCTGGCACTGCTGCCTTATGACATTGCGTACATGGCATCTTTATGTAAAATTGGCTTCCCGAACTCTACTGCAAACAACGGGTATCCAACTTTTCAGACTGAGTTCGTCATGTTTGAATCATTCATGTCGGAGCCAAGCAGGCAGCAACAAAAAAAAAAAATGTGTAAAACTAAAAATGACAAAAAAAACAAACTACATAAATTGGATTTGCAAAATTGTATGCGAAGGATGCACTGGTGCATCGTCAGCTTCAGTTTTGTCACTGCCACTAAAAGCGCAACATTTGCACACTCTTCCTGAGATCAACAAGTTTGTCAAGTAGAGGACAGACAACAAGCAGTGACAACGCGAACATTTCATAAATTATTTAAACCAAAAATATACAAATTTGCAAAGCATTCAAAATGAAATCGTTAAACGTCAGCCAGTTGGAACCGTGAACCCACCAAAAACAGGCGATAGTAGCTGTACAAAATTTGCTGCGTTACGTTAAAATACAAAACAAAAACAAAAATATGAAGAAAAACAAAACAAAAAACAAATTGGCTCAAACTTTACGTACATACTTATATATTCTTACATATTAAAATGAATTGATAGGTGTTTTTTGGCATAATCATCATAAACATTTCCTATTTTATAAATTATGTCCATTGTTTTTGTGAAACGAAATTCTTGTGATTACACATATTTGTATTACGTATTGTTAAAGTGTGAATGCCGCCTCCCAATGATTAAGAATTATTCAATGTACCAACTGTAATTGTTATTGTAATATCCCATATTTTACAATTTGTCACGAAATTATAAAGTGTGGTACTACCAGCAAATACGACAAAAAGCAACAACATTCGACTCAATTGCATTTTAATTTTAATTACCAATTATCTATATTTTACCTATTGAATTCAATTTGTTGCCATATTTGTAATTGATTTTGATTGATCTAACCTGATTCGTTGGAGTGGCGCGTGGAGCCACTTAAAACATATTTTTAAATTACAATTAAGTTTCTCTATTTGGGTATACCTAAAATCCAATTTAAAGTTGGACACAGGATACTAAACATTTATATAATTATAATATATTGATAAACATGAATTGCAAATCAAATACATATATTCAATATTACATTTTAATCACATTTGTAGTACTATTTAGGGATGCCAATTTTTGTGGTTTTAACTTCGGCACTTGGGTGATTCTATCGAACTATTTCTGTATAATTGCTCGCCAGTTCCTGCTTCAATTTTAATTATATTTTGATCGATAATTGCACTAAAAATCTCTTCGTGTGGTGTTGTTTTATTTAGGTACATGCTAACTTTATTAAGCTTTTACAGTACAGTACTTAAAAACTAGAGCTAAAAATTGTTGAGAAATGTTTAACAATGATATATGTATGTATAATGCCAAACCTTACTACAGATTTTGTAAGACTCGAGATAGGCAACTTTATCTAGGTTATATTACTTGGTCCAGCTCCAGTATTGTTGTCTTGCCCGCCATTGTCGTCGTCGTCCTGTTCCTTGGTCATATCTGCAAAGAAGTCGGAGGCATTTGTGCACTTGGATGAAGGCAAATTGTGTCGTTTCTCCTTGTATGCATTGTGCTTCTCATTATATTTAATATCGCCAAAATCCTCGAAATATTTTACATTCCAGAAGCGCACATCGTTGTTGTGCGACGAGGATGCCAGTAATTCGCCACTGCAATTAATATCCAGCGACTCGATGGGCATATTATGCTGTCCCACAACACCCAAATTGCGATAAGGTGCAATGTGGCATGCACGTATATTGCCATCCTCGCCAGCCACACACGCAATCCGATCCGTAATGGGTACCATCAGACTTATGGGGCTCTTGATGCCCGGATACATGTCGCAGTGGTAGCCAAAGTAGCCCCAGTTATAGGTATAAAGGCGTCCCTTTGAGGTACCCGCCACCAGTTTGGAGTTGCCACGATAAATGCCCATGCAACTAAGCTCCTCCTCATATGGTTCGGATTGCACATACAATTTCCGAGCACCGATATTATAGGTGGTTAAATATCCATCGGCACTGGTCGCCAACAGCAGTTTATTCTGTTCATTGGTCAGCATTTGTGTTATCTGATCCTCTACCTCCTTCAGCTCAAATATGGCATCCTTGGTGCGAAAATCCCATAGTTTTACAGTGCCCGCATCATCACCAGTGGCAAAAAGACGCTCGTCCAGCACAAACAGCTTATTGATGGCATCATCATGGGCCGTTTCGTAAAGTTTCTTTAGCTTTTCCGTCTCCATGTCGGTGACCATGACGCACTTGTCCTTCGAGCAGGTGATCAAACTGCGACCATCCTCAGTAAACTCGACATCCCGGCATGCCTTGGCGTGTACCTCAATGGTGCGCAGGAGTTTATTTTCCTCGTTACCATACTCATACAAATGCACATCCCCAATAATAGTTGCCAGGGCAATGATATCGCGCTCCGGATGAAAGCAAATGTCTGTTATGAAATCCTCAAGCTTAATCTCTGGCGGCGCACTACGTGTCTTCTTGATGGCAGCTATCATGGCACGCACCGTCTCATCCGTTTCGTCATCCTCATCCAAATGTGAATAATCAGAAACACCACTTGGGTCCGATCCACTGGGTCCGGCACCATCATCTGCGGACTGCTCCTTGCGCCGCTTGGCACTGCTTGCACCAGCCGACGCCACCTCATCGATCATTGAGTCATCAGAGTCGGTGTCCTCTGCATTCGGATCAAAGCTGCCGTCGCTGCTGATGCTATCATCTGAGCTGCTGGCCGCCTGATGCTGCACTAGCGCGCCCATATCCGCCAAATCGTATTCGTCGTCGTCGCTCTCAGACTCGTTGAGCACGTCCTGTTCAATTTCAGCTATTACTCCAGCTACCATATCGTCATCAGTGTCGTCGAGCTCGTCTTCGTTCGTTGGCGATTTGAAATGCTCATGCCTGCCAAAAAAAGGGCTCAATACGTACTTCTCTTTTCGAAGAATCGTTTAATACTTACGTATGCATAGTATGAATAGCCAAAAACCCTGATTTTTTCTTTTTAATTTGACAAGCCACGCTTTTTTCCGCCAGAACAACCCAAAATTCAAGAGACGAAAGAAGAAGCAGAACACACAACAAACACATGCCTGAATCACAGCTGATGGCTGGCATGGTAACAACAACAACTCAGCAGCAATTGAAGAATATGCCAGTTTCGACTATGAAATACTCTATAGTGAGATAAACACGTTCCCTTTTGAGCTTAGTCTTTATATCAATGAACTTAATTTATTTTGCATGTGCATATTCAAAAATTAAATATTTTGGACATATGTGGACACAATTGTGCCCGAAAAATGAATATTTATAGTACATATATATGAATTTGCTGCTGCAAGTACTACTGCTACACTGTGAGGTGTATGCCTTACCAGCCAATTGGCATACAGGGTATTTCAAAAGAAAGAACAAGAACGGGAACAGTGCTGCCAGACAGGCTAGAAACTTTTTATCAATTAGCATCTAGTTCAAGCAATGGTGTAATGAAAAAACGCACATACATCTCCTCCTCGTCGTCGGCCTGCATCATAAAGTGCAGCTCCAGCAGACCGCTGTCATCCGTTTTGATCGCCACCTTTGTGGCCACCTGTAGGGCCTTGTTAGTGAGGCGTATTTGTTGGCTTTTGTACCGGGCCACAGTTGTCGCTCGACAATTGAACAAAATAATCATATCACTAGACTTGGCAACCTCCACGCTAGATTCGGCCTGCATGACGCCTAATGTGGTGATCTTAAAGTGTGGCTTTAACGGCGAAATGGTGAACTCGTACTCGTCTGCCGCCTTATCCAGCTCGTGAAAGATGTGTGACATATCGGGACCGCGCATAAATATTTTATTTAAGCTAGAGCTGTTTGAGTCTAGCTCATATTCCATGGGCTCCTCCACATTAGTGGTTTTGATGGAGCACTCGGTGCTCACCTGCTCATCGTCATGCGGCTCTAGCAGCAGCAGCAGCGGTGCCCCTTCGCCCTTATACAGCATTTTAACGCTGCAATCCGACAAACCAAAGAGGCTCAGACACTCGGCGAGCACACTAATCTTTATACTAAAGTTTTGTGCGCCATCGACTTTGAATTCGGCAAAAAACTCGGGCGCTATGAATAACGTTGCCTGTATAGATTTGCCCTGCTCCACGGTGATGAGAAGCCCATCCTCACTAGCTTGTAGTGTGCCAAACTATATGCATAAGGATGTATGTTATAAGGTGGTAGAACTATTAAGATTGTTGAGTTTGGCTCACTTCACTGAAACAGATTGCCTTGATGGATGAGTAGAAGGTCTTGATGTGCTCCAAGCGGCACACCAGCTTGTAATCTTCATACTGCGATTGTGTTAGCATTTTACGATTTTTAATGATACCTTTCGCGTACAGCAGCTTGGAATGCTGCATTAATCCGCATAGATATCGTCCTGGAAATATCTAAACTGCGAAAGCGTTAAGACCTGTTCCCTCGGCTTTGGATTTAGTAGCTGATGCAAGCGCTGGGCCAGCATATGATCACAGGTGAACGATACTTGATTGTAATTGTCGTCCAGTTCCAGTTTCTCGTCGCCTTCGCTTTTGGGCAATTGCAGAACGCAGCGTTGGAAATAGCGACACTTGCAATAGTTCACACCAGGAATAATGCGCACAACCTGCGCTAAATTTCGCTTGCTGTCAAATTCAACTATGCTACGTAAACGATCTGGTGTATAGTAGATAATAATGCTCCACTCATCAAGTAGCCGCAGTGTTCTCTCCAGCAGCTCTTCGCTCAACAATGCGCTTAATTCCGTAAACAATTCGGCACGTTCAGCTGGAAGAAACTTTAATGTATTGAGTTTCGAATGAGTAAGAACTTTTCCAATTACTCTTCGTTATGCTAATGCCTTTTTGCCGTTGGTATTTATTAAAGACCTGTTGCACCAATCCGGGTAAAAGTAAATCCCCCGGCGAACTTACTAACTCACAATCAAGCGCCATTTGCATATAAATATTTGCAACAATCGGTTTATGTGACATTCCTGTGCATATTCCGATAGGTCTTATCGAAATGTATTTAGCTTATGTTTTCTTTTAATATGGTAAATTTATGAAGAGAATTGCATCAGTGATTGTTATTTTTCTTTTTTATATAATTATGAGTAATTATGGCGTACTATATCTTAAAATTGATCGCTTTCGATTTGTTGGCATTTTGCTGATGGCTCGCAAAATCGATAATGTCTTGCAATTTTGAGCGATTAACGCAGAAAGATGAGCGAGTGATTCCCGCGTTTTTTTTTATATTTGTTTTGTTTACATCTGATATTGGGTTAATTTAGTTTATAACAAAAGTTAAAATACTCATTTTATGTTGTGCGCGTGAATACATAATGTCCCGGAAACCTGTTAATCAAAACAAACCACTGACAATGTCAGCATTTCTTGGCCTAGACAAGAGCAGTCAGAGTCAATCGACGCAGTTAACAAGAGAGTCTCGAAAAAGTTGTGATTTATAAAGAATATCAGTGGCATATATAAATAAAATTAATGTTTATTTTCTTATTTCCAGATATACAGGAGGCGAGAATAGCAAAGGCAAAGTTTTACAATCCCATTTATCTCGATTCATCGTCATCGGAGGAAGATGATGAGCAGAGTCAGAGGAAGCAGTCAAAGAACAAGGAGCCGGATAAGGATGCTAATGGAAATTCACTTATTAAAAGGTATAGCTTCGATAATGTCAACCAATCGCCGCTAGCACCATTCCCAGCGAATGCCATCCTCAACCCAATGACGCAAACACCGCCAAAAAACGCCTCTGGCGTCAAATTAAACTTCGATAATTTGGATGAGGTGCTCAAACAGGATGCAACCTATCAAGCCACATTGTCAAAGCTCAATGGTCACATAAATAAGCTGTCCGTATCACCACGCAAACCACTCTCGTTGTCTCAATCCCCTCTCAAGCCCATTGAGACAATCAAATTGAGTTCCTCAAATGTGTGCAACTTAGACGACACTTTCGATGCGATGGTGAACAAAACTATCAAAAGTGAGCCATTGTCTGATTGCACACCGACACAGCCATTTGTACCACCGATCAAGTCGGACCCAACGCCCTCCAGCGATTCACTATTGAATCTTAAGGAGAAGCCACCAACTCCAACAGCAGCAGCAGCAGTAAAATCGCAGTCACTAGCTAAAGAGCAGCCCAAGTTGAGATTCGTCTTTGATAATTCATTGGCCGATTATTTGCGCGATTTGGGTCAATATGATATTGGCATAAGCAAGACGGATTTTGGTCAGCAGAATGACGCAATGCTTAGGAGCACGATGGGCATGTATAAGTCCAGGTATATTGAGCTAATGGAGAAGTACTGCGAGGTGATCGATCAAATACCCGCAGTGCATTTTAGTAAAATTGAAGGCTTCGAGGCAAACACATTTCTCAAGCTTAAGGTAATGAGGCAAAAGTTTAAGGCACGCACGCAGCTCTTGGAACGGCAAATAGAGCGTAAGCGGCAGGAGCGTAAGGCGGAACCGGAGGCGCATGACTTTGATGCACTGGAGCGAGAGGAGCGTGAAATGCAGGCGGAACAGTTGCTGCAAACTCCCAGTAGTTATGCAACATGCCCCTCAGAGGATCAGAATGATGAGGAGCTAAATGATCTGGTGCTAATGACAAAGCCCAGCATAATGACAACAACAGCACAAGCCACAACAAACAGCAAGTATACGAATGGTCCACCAGATGATTTACACGATTTGGTGCCCATGGAAAGTCCTTGTCATGAGTCGGACGAGGATGATTACTTGGCTCAGAGCATTCTGATGGATGAGGAAGAGCTCTGCAGCTCCACACAATACGCTGCAAATCCTGCCAAGTCCGCCGCCGCTTCTGCCATTGAAAAGCCCACAGTTGTCGTACATTCGGATGATGACGAGGAAACCCTAAAAGAAATCCACGAGGAGCACGAGGCGCTGCGAGGACGCAAATCGGAGTATAATAATTATGCGTATGCTGACTTTGAGGCTGTAAAGCAGCCAACCAAGCCATCGGAGCCTGCCCAGCGCATAAACTTTGCCGCAGATAGCAAGAAGCCCATTGTGCTCGACGACGATGGCTTTCCCGAGTACGATCCGGCGCTGTTTGAGCAAGCTTATGAGCAGGCATCAGTGATGGCCATTGTAGACTTGACCGCCGTCGAGACCAGGCCCAGCACGAGCCGCACATCCATCGTACCAGCTTCTGCACAAAAGATTTCAGGAAATTTCCATGCCAACGTGCACAACGACGGCATCACCGGCGAGTTCGATGGCCAAAAGTTTGAGCATTCGACGCGTCTGATGCAGGCGCTCAGTTTTAGCTTTGGTCTGAAGAGCTTTCGCCCCAATCAGCTGCAAGTTATCAATGCGGCACTGCTGGGCAACGATTGCTTTGTGCTAATGCCCACGGGAGGAGGCAAATCTCTATGCTATCAGCTACCCGCCATACTCACCGAGGGCGTCACCATTGTCATAAGTCCGCTCAAATCACTGATCTTTGATCAGGTCAGCAAACTGGCTTCGCTGGATGTAAGTAACGCATATATTAACTATATGTATATGTTAAGATATAATCTGCCAGCTTATTTAATCTATGTTCTCTCCAAGATAACTATTATGTCAGGTTTATTAATTTCGCTTCGAATTCCCCACAGATTTGCGCAAAGAGCATGTCCGGCGAACAGTCGATGGAGGATACTATGGCCATATATAGAGATCTTGAAGGACATTCGCCATTGGTCAAACTATTGTATGTAACGCCGGAGAAGATTTCCAGTTCGGCACGCTTCCAGGACACTCTCGACCATCTGAGCGCCAACAATTTTATCAGTCGCTTTGTCATTGATGAGGCGCACTGTGTGTCCCAGTGGGGCCACGACTTTAGGCCAGATTACAAGAAACTGGGCATTTTACGGAAACGTTTCCCCAATGTGCCCACAATGGCGTTGACAGCAACGGCGACGCCACGCGTCCGCCAGGATATTCTACAGCAGCTGAATCTGACACACTGCAAATGGTTCTTGTCCAGTTTCAATCGTAGCAATTTGCGGTTTCAGGTGCTGCCCAAGAAAGGCGCCTCTACGCTGGATGAAATGCGGAGCTTCATACAGACGCGTCCGATTACCGCCAGCGGCATAATATACTGCTTGTCGCGCAAGGAGTGTGACGAGGTGGCCCACAAGATGAGCGCAGCGGGCATACGTGCGGTGGCCTACCATGCCGGCCTAACGGATACGGCGCGCGAGTCTCGCCAGAAGGATTGGATAACGAATAAGGTGCGCGTCATATGCGCCACAATTGCCTTTGGCATGGGCATTGATAAGCCCGATGTACGCTTCGTTCTTCACTATTCACTGCCCAAGTCCATTGAGGGCTACTATCAGGAGGCGGGTCGCGCCGGACGCGATGGCGAAATAGCCGATTGCATACTCTACTACAACTACAGTGACATGATGCGCCTCAAAAAGATGATGGACGGTAAGTGGTATAAATATTGAAATCCCTTATTATATCGGTGAGTAATAGATAGTCCCTTTCCAACACCAATTGCAGCGGATCGTGCGCTTGAATATCATGTGAAGAAAATTCACATCGACAATCTGCATCGCATTGTCGGCTACTGTGAGAATATCACCGACTGTCGTCGTGCCCAGCAGCTGGACTATTTCGGAGAGCACTTCACCAGCGAGCAGTGCCTGGAGAATCGACGCACTGCCTGCGACAACTGCCTGAAGAAGCGCAGTTATAAGCAGATCGATGTGCTCGATCAGTGCAGAAAGGCGGCGAAAGCTGTGCGAGAATTGTGCAGCGGTCGTTCACGCTTCACACTGCTCCATTTGGCAGATGTGCTCAAGGGCGCCAATATTAAGAAGATTGTCGAAATGGGTCACAATAAGACACCGCATCATGGCGCTCTCAAAGATTGGGACAAGGCGGATGTGCAGCGTCTTTTGCGGCACATGGTGCTCAAAGACTATCTCAAGGAGGATCTCATCTTTACCAAGGACATACCGCAGGCGTATCTCTACCTGGGTAACAATATTACAGCGCTCATGAATGGTACGCCGAAAATCGAATTTGCACTCTCACGCAAGGAGAGCGGCGGCACCAAGTCGGTGGCCACCGTCTCAGAGCCCGCTGCAGCAGGCACCAACGATTTGAGTCACCTGCACCAACGTTGCTATGCAGATCTGCTCGATTTGTGTCGCACCATTGCCGCTGCACGAAATGTGACCATGGCCAGTATTATGAATATGCAGGCGCTTAAGGCCATGGCCGAGGAGCTGCCCGCCACGGAGAAGGACATGTGCGCCATTCCCCATGTTACCAAGGCCAACTTCGATAAGTATGGCGCAAAGCTGCTGGAGATTACAAGTGGCTACGCCACTGAGAAGGAATGCCTGCAGGTAATGCACGACATGGAGGCTGCTGAGTCCGCAGCTCCAGCGCCGATAACGCCACAAAATTCAAGCAGCGCACGCGCATCCTGGGCAGCACAAGGTGGCGAAGATGATGATTGGGGTAGAGCGGCGGCATTGCAGGGCGCGTCTGGCTCTTCGGGCGGAGGAGCGCGTGGCGGCAAACGTAAACGGGCCTGGCGTGGACGGGCCGTCACTGGCGCTACCAAGCGATACAAGGGCGCGGCGAGTGGATCACCTGCGGCGGTTCGCAAGAGAGCGACGCCCACTAAGAGCAGTCGTGGAGGCACTGCAGCCAAACGAGGCGCTGCGAGAGGTGCTGGTGCCGGCGCATCCGGTTGGCTGGGCAAGAAAACAGGTACCAGCAGCGGATTTCAATTGATGCCGCTACCAGGCTCACATTAATTCATAATTTGAAAAATAAACATATTTTTTCTCTTATTTGATTAACCAACAACAATAAGCTACGGTACTCTAAATACTTTTTAAGTCTCCAACCGGCATTTAAAAAAAAAGAAGTGCTTTCGCTATCAATTCAGTTGATGTTTGCCCGCAATTTCTCCTCAAAGTCATAGGCGCCCATTGACCAAATCAAATTGCTATCCGTCTCCACCTGAACGAACTCTGTGGAATAGGTATTTGAGGTGCTCACCATGCCGCCAAATTCCATTTGGGCATTATCTAAAAAAAATATATATTAACAATTTATAATTATCTAAACATTTGGAGATGTTCGAAAACCCACATAGATTCCACTTGAGTCCCTGTGTGGTGACATTGTGCGCCGTACTGCCCAGTGGCATTAAAGAGCACCAACGTTGACTGGTCACCAGATCGAGCGGAACTTGTATTGTGTGTTTGCCCGGCCGCAACAGCCATGTTATGGAATCACTACTCAGCAGATATACATTACAGCTGTCATTTTGCTTTTTGTACAACGTATTCAGATTGGCCATCACCTGATCCAGCCGACCGGAGCAGTCGTGGAATACCACCACATCAGTGACCTTGCGTTGCATCATTACCGGCTGCAGCACTGTAAAGGCTTTTGTGAAATCCGTTGCATCTTGGTCGGGTGTTCTTATTTTCGGTATTGCTTTAAAGAATTCGACTGTTTCTTCCGTTATGGAATCAAAATCGCCCGTTATGAGGTCGGGTGGTTCTATGATTCCCACTTCGCTGTTATCCGTGTTGCCCTTGTTCGCTGTGAGCGACTGGGCTAATATGAAATCGCGCCAGTGATTGGAGCCGCCATCAACGGCGCATCTCAATGTCGCTGAATGGAAAGAGACGGGAAATTTAAAAGCTGGTTGTTTGTTTTTGTTATGCGTTTACCGTTCTTCCATAACAGCTTGACCACGTGCGCAGGTATTTGAATTTGTCGGTTAAGTACAATGCAGACGTGACCGTTGGGTCCCAGTCTAAAGGATTCATTGATTAGATTGCCTGGCGTCCATTTGTACTCTTTGGGAGGTACGGTGTGGTCCATTTGTTGTCTAAAGCCAATTGTTGTTTTTGTGCAGAAATTCCGTGGGTATACTCTAAGGTTGCCAGCCTGTCGAAAAATGCCGCTGTCATCTGGCATCGCCAAACACGAGCCCGCGCCACGCAATAATTTAAAAAGGGCATTTTTGATAACCGCCGCTGCTGCCATGTTACGGCAGCGCGTGCCTTTAAATCGAACGAAATTCATAAAATTTGAATTATTATGCTTAGCACGACCAGACATTTTCAGTATCGAACCCATAAACAACATTATTGTCGTAACAACAAATCAACAGATCACACAGACCGATTATACGTGGCTTGCAACTCTGCGACGCCGCAAACAAAATGGCTCTGATTTTTGCAGACTAAAAAAAAGATTCTATTTGAATTTTCGCATATGCAAAATGTAATAATTTCAAGTGGAATGAAAGAACACAAATGCAATTTGCAAGTGCCAAGTGATCCAGTGCCATTTAGATGATGCGTCTGAGATTCCTAAAAGTCAAATGATGCCAAAGTGGGTTTTGAAATACGAAAACTAGTTCTTATAAAACTGCACGCACACACGCAAGAGCACGAGCTGCGGACAGGCTGCCAAAAATGGAAGGTATGGACCTGTGGACGTCCATGTTTTCGGCTGACTTTGAAGAGGCTGATGCTGGGCCAAAAAGTCACAGTTATGCAGACGAGATTATGGGCGATGATGCTGCGGATGAGCAGGAGACTGCTGAAGATGATGTTGATGCTGGGAAAGGACCTGAGCCAGATGACGATGCCATATTTGATTTTGAACTGGAGCCAATTGTTAGCATTGCGGAACCCGAACCAGCGCCAAGACCAACTGTCCGATTAGCGCCACCAATGCCAGTTGCTCCGCCCGTTCGGCCCCAGCAGCATAATCTTCAGTCAACGGTTAGCTCCACCTCATCCTCCATGATGGGAGGTCGCGGTGGTGCTGCCGCGCCACCCACACGACCTACAACATCGCAAATCAATGCCACAGATGAGAACGGAGTGCCCATTAACTATGAACTGGGCGTCATCTATATATGCCCGGCTTGTGGTGCCGAGTTCCGGCAACAGGACATGTGGAAGCGTCACATGAACCAGATGCATCAGTATAACACTCGCCGTGGCCTCAACTTTGTTGCAATTGATAAGCTGTATCATCGGTGCCTGGAGTGCAACAAGCGGATTGCCATGCACAGCCGAGAGAATCTGCTCAAGCACAAGTTCACCCATTTGCCATATCGTTGCACCAAGTGCTACATCTGCAAGCGCGAGTACAAGTACAGACAGGACCTGATGGTGCATCTGCGCATGGTGCACTGTGACGAGGTGGTTGCCATGATGCGTGCCGGTGACGCCAGTGCTGGACGCAAGACGCGAGTCCGTGAGCCGCGATTCGAGCAGCGTGCTCATGGTGCGTCTCGGTTCGGGCCGATGAGCCATGGACCGGTTCGTGACGATGATGATGGTATTGAAGTCATGAATGAGCTGATGGACACGGAACCAACGGCTGCCGATGATGTGGTTGACGAGCAGAATCGCAGCTTCAACCAAGGAAAGAAGAAGCGTATTAATCAGTCGGCCGGCTCTGCAAACGCTGGCAAAGCCGACAACGACAGTGGCAGTGGCGGCGGCGCTTCGGATATCTGCGAAGATTACATACACTACATGTGTCCCGATTGCGGCACCGACTGCGACACGCACGCCCAGTGGAGCCAGCACATTGAATTCGTGCACGACTATGTCAGCCGGCGGGGACTCAATTTTCGTTGCGTGGACATGCAGATGCAGTGCCTCGAATGCAAGGAGGTAAGAGACACAAATTATCCACATTGCCGTAGCTATACACTCTTTCTATATATATAATCTCTTTAATCCCTTTGCCTTCCACAGTTTGTCATCCCAAACACAATCAAGACACTGCGCGCACACAAATTCAGTCATTTGGCTCAGCCGGATTGGATGCGTTGCAAGCTGTGTTATCGGGGTTATACGGATCATCATGAGCTGGTCACGCATCTGCTCAAGCATCATCATCTGGAGACATTAATGCCCGAAGAGGAGCAGGAGCAGCAAACGGTCAGTGCCAGTGCCGGCGATGATGCTGAGGATAACTCTGGCATCGGCAATGGCTGCGATGATGAATCCCTCTTGCAATTTGAGGATGTGCCTCGTCGTGGCGGTCGCATTGGCGGCGATGATATGTATGAACCGCATATTGATTATCTGTGCCCGCAGTGCGGCCGCGAGTTCATTGAGAAGAAGCATTGGCGCACGCATGTTGTCCAGGTGCATGGCATGAACGATCTGGCCAAGCTGAACTTTGAAGTCATCAACGATCGTCAGCTGAAATGCACAGAATGCGAGAAGATCATCACGAACGCCTACGGCATTCAGAATGCTCAGCAACACCGGATTACTCATCTGCCCTACAAGGCATATGCGCGCTGTCGCAAATGCCACAAATCGTATACGGATCGCAAGGGTCTGGTTAAGCACTTGGCCACATACCATTGCGTTGGCTATGAACCGCGCAATTCCAGTGCGGGAGGAGCGGCAGTCGGTGCAGGACAGAGCCAGGTCAAGTCTCAGTCAACGCCGCGCAAACAAATTGTTACTGTTGCCAATGAAACGTATGAGATTATCTATTTGGATGACGAGCAATCACCGCCAAATAACAATAATGTTAATGAGGAGAATGATTTTGGCGAGCAGATGCAAGCCGATGATGATGACTATGCCACCAGCTGCACAAGCACACGCCAGTTGCCACCAGCTACTGCAGCTGCGGCTGCTGCTGTTGCTGCCACTAACACTGCGTCCAATCAAAATGCGAATCGTTATAAATGCGTTGATTGCGGCTCCCTGTTTGCCACGCAGGCGGCGCTCAAGACGCACATTAGCGAGGAACATGATTTTATGGACACGCAGTATAGCGCTAAAAAGTTTGATAATGCCGAACACGCAGAGGAGACGAAGCCAGCGGCAGCGTCTGTGGCTGCTACTTCGCCTCCCAAAATCTTTTCTGGCGGCTCGACAATCGAACAGAATTATATATATTTGTGCCCCTCCTGCGGCAAGCCATATAAGACGCAATTCGAGTGGCGTCGCCACATCAACGAGGAGCACAACTTCGATAAGCGGCAATATTTGAATATGCGCCAGCTGGACAAGTATCGTTATCAGTGCACTCAGTGCAAGGACATTGTGAGTAATTCGAAGCTAAAGGGACTGCAGGATCATCACTTCAGACATCTGCCCTATAGGCTCTACTTAAAGTGCCTCGTTTGCGGCACCTGCTACAATCACAAGCCCAACATTGCCGCCCATCTGCGTACGCGCCACAACATCTTTGAGCGTGACACGCCCTGGCGCGAAATGCAGCCGAAGCCTCAGAATGGCTATGACACCATCAAATATAAAGATAAGGATATGCCAGTCATGTCCGGCACGACGTCAGACTCGCCAACACCTGGCAGCAGCAGTAACAGTGCTCGCTCACTGAAACCACAGCCCGGTTTGCTGCCCATGCGACCCGCTGGCCTAAACACGCTGGAGGATAGCATCTCCTATCACAATGCTGTCGATCTGGACTTTATTACCTACTTCTGTCCCGAGTGCAATAAGAACTTTGATTCACACGCCTTCTGGCGCAAACACATTGTCGAGCAGCACAACTTCAACAGCCGGCAAGGCTTGAACTTTCGCCAGATCGACAATCATCACTATCTGTGCCTGGAGTGCTACAAGCGGGTGACAGTCACCCACACCAAGGGCGCCATTGGGCAGCTGCAGTCGCACAAGTTCCGCCATCTTCCCTATCGCTCATTTAAGTGCTTGACCTGCAACGGCAAATTTGTGCGAAAGCAAATGTTTTTCAAGCATTTGAACCGTGACACAAATCGCTGCGACAGCGGAGATCTTAGTAACGAGGAACACATCTCCGAGCAGCCGGAGGAGAGATCTTCGTCCGCAAACGATGCATCCCAGGCCGCCTCGTATCGCTTGCTGTGTCCGCAGTGCGGTGATAACTTCAGCACCAGCACCAAATCCGTCTGGCGTAAGCATATTAACACTCAACATGGTCTGAGTAAGCTAGAGGTGCTGCACATGTCCAAGCTGGGCGACGAGCTTTATCGCTGCGTGGACTGTGATGAGCAGCTGGAAACGAAACAGCTGCGTGTGCTGCAACAGCATCGCTTCCGCCATTTGCCGTACGCCGCCTACATACGTTGCCAGCTGTGCGAGCAACAGCAGCCGGATGAACTGGGTCATGGTCCCGTTGCAGCCGGGATGCACAGCATGTGTGAGCTGCAGCAACATATGCGCGACGAGCATCCCTCGTTTGTGGAGAACGATGAGCAAATGCAGTTGCTCGTCGATGTGGACGATGAGGAGAGCCACCCGATAGCGGTGGCAAGCAATGAGGCATCTGATAATGGATCATATATGCCGATGCCGCTGCAAATGCTCCTCGACGGCGATGAGGATGAGGACAGCCAAACGGCGGTAGCTAACAATGAGACGTCCGACAATGGACCATATATGCCCCTGCCGCCGCATTTACTGGAGGAGGACGTAGACGACTTGGAGTTCGAAGATCAATATCTACTGAGCTAAATGCTTCCGAAAAAAACTATGATCCCAGTCATCCACAGAATCTACATGACTCCCAATTTGAGAAAATACTCACATCACTCAGAAACATATATATACTATATACTATACATTAGGTCGGTCGAAAATTAGAACTTGTAGCAGTGAAAATCATAATTTGTCTTGCGGCAAACATTATTCATTTATTTGAAGAATCTCTGATAAGAATCATTTTCAAGTGACCAATGTATATTTATACATATATATATGGAATTAAGTATTTATATAGTTTATGACACTCATTTCACGTGCATGCAAATTGTAATTTCATCTAGAAATCTCATTTAAATACTTAAGTAGATATAGGTATAAAACTTCAATTAATTATTATTTACCCCACGGCTGCTACCTGGTCTCACTCAAGTAATTATGAAACAAATTAAGAGATCTGGCATTTAACTAATCTATGAAATTATTATGAGAATTATAAATTATCGACTATGTTTTCTAATTTAATCTGTAGTTTTTCGTTAAATACTATAAAAAAAAGCAAAACATTGATCATGACTCGTTTTTCTTTGGGTGCAATATTCTGCCTTCTAAAAACTTGAATTGAATTTGATGGATTATTTAAATCCAATAACTACTATTTAAGCGGGTTAACTAAACTCTTCAATCGAGAAATTCAGGTAAATCATTGTAGGTGTGTGTTCATCTATAAAATCGAAGATTTGTATTTTTATTAGTAATGGTGTTTTCATTTTTATTATTAATGTCGCCTAAGGACCCCCAAGAACGCCCCCACAATATTTTTGGATAACACAAATGTTTTCAATTTAAAAGTATGTATGTATATATCAACGACATATTTGAATTGAATTTCATTGTTTGAGGTGGTTTAGTAAAAGCGAATCAAAATGAGAAAAGAACACCTTAAGATTACATTAATATATGTATGTATATATGATACAGATCGAGAATGCATGTTTGAGCTATATAGAAACATTGCAGCTGCCAATATAATGTACTTCTATGTTGTCGTAATCGATTCAATACGATAATAATACGATATGTAATACACACATATTATGTATGTGGTTTAAAGAACGTTAAAACTATAATATATGTTGTTATAATGTAATATAATAAATAATAATAAATACTTTTGAAAAGCATAAACAAATTGCACGCACATAATAATTGCAACCATATAAATAAAATAAAAATTAGAACAATGTTTTCACTTATGCAATATTAAACAAATCGGTTTGCCAAATACATTTCGTATGCGCATGGAATGAAAATTAGCTGATAATTCTGACTGTTCTTTTAAACAGTTTTTTTTTTTTTTGTTTTTCGTATCGTTTCGAGGATTACAAGTTTCAGTTCCGTTCTCCTTTGTGCACGCTCGCTCCACTATTCGACATTACATTATTTTCTGTTTGTATATACGAATATATATATATAAAACTTATGTTATGTTTGTGTTTGTGTGTGTGTTTAGTAACAAGTTGTTGGTGTTTCACGTAGTAGTAGTAGTAGTAGTTGTAGTATTAAATAAATAAACACAAATAAATTTGTGTTTATTGTTGTGCAACCTCACAGTGTGGGCATGTTGCGCCTACCATTGCTGGTGCTGGAATCTGGGCCACCATTTAACCCATCCTGTTGGGCTTTTTGCTTGGCACGTCGCACCTTCTGGCGCGTATGCTCAATTTGAAAATCCTCCACACGCAAATTGAGCCTCATCATGTTGTTGATAATGAACTCCTCCTCCATAATATGCTCGGGCGGAGAGCGCAGCACAGCCAATGTTTCACATAAGCCCGTACAAGTTTTGCGCACCTTGTGCCTACTGAGCGAAGCACCAATGATGACCAGTGCCACCTTGAAAATAACACGTATTCCCTCGGCCAAAAAGCAATCCCAGACGCGCAACAGCGTCTCCCATGGCAGCGTGCGCGTCATGGCGCACAGAAACCAATCGGTCATATAAAGCAGCGGCTCCACTTTGTGCTTCTGAAGATGACGGTAGACGGGCGGGCAGGTTTTCTTCAGCAGGCCCTCCAAGATGCCCGCATCGTTTTGTATCACCTCGAGGCCAGGTATAAAATAGTCTTGCAAGTAGCTGTAATAAACAAAAGTGTGAATTATTTATCCTTAAGACAAAGCCTCCTATTTGATGTGAGTAGCAGACCACTGTATTAGGAAATGACTTACACATCACATACGCTGACGAACACCCAGAAGGCATCCTCTGCCGGCAAGTGCATCAATAGAAATGCGGCTATTGGTGCTTGCGCTTGGCAGAAGCCCACTTTGGGATTATATATTGAATAGGCCTTGAGCACATTGAATAGCTCGATTTGGCCCACCTTCTGCTCGTCGAGAAACATTTCGTGAAACGGAAACTGACGATGTTTGTCCTTTTTGATTTCCTCAATGGTTGTGGGATTGCCGGGCTTCTTCAGCAGCTCCTCGTAGACATCGGGATTCTTTTTCTTTAGCAAATAAGCACCAGATAAATAGAACCAGGCTTTGGGACGCACCGACTTGGGTATGCCCTTGCGACATCTGTCGCGTATCTGCAAATATGGAAATGGTTGTAATTATGTTTTTTTCATATTGAAATATATATTCTTAATCGTTACCTTTTTGTAGTTCTTGGACATGTAGATGGACCAATTGTCTGTCATATAGAGCCATTTCTTTTCGCGAGCTATGATTTGTGCCTTGGAGAGCGGCTCCTTGGGCTTGTCGGTGCGTTGAAATCCGCCATAGAAGCCATTGCGATCCGGACAACTGGATACGGTGGAGCACAGCGAGATCGTATCCAAGGAACGCCCTGCTGTTGCCATCTGTGTCGTCGTCGTCGTCGTCTGTGCTGGGCAGAATGATACCAAACTAAATACATAAATTATTATAAATTAAGAGACGCCCACATTATATAGGAAAAAATAATGCTTAAGTCGGGTGTGTCCAACTACAATATACCCTGTAAACAATTGCGATACTTACAGAAAACAAACACTATTATTTTATATATAATTTGGAAAATCTTGGAGAGCTTTAAAGAATAGATCTTGGTCAGTATAAGGAGCGCTAAATTATAAATTTAGTGCCAATAGCTTACATAGTGTCTGAGATTGACTTGGTTGTCGTCTTCATAAAAAACACATTATGATTTTGGAGCGATCTTGAATAGTCGCTCACAAACATTTACAGAACTTTATTATGCCCTTTTTACAACATTTGCCGTGGGTGTAGGGTACAAAAACAGCGTAGCTTATATGCACGTAAATATGTAGGTGGACTGAGTGAGAGAGGGAGAGAATACTAGACCTAGTTAGAGAGATCAAGAGAGAGCGGCACCCAATTATACCAAGAGCCAAAGAAAATTTGCATTAATAATTTGCTGGGTTTTTGTCTGTGTGTGCATTATGAAAAACTGCGCAATTAAAGGCGATCAATGCTACTTTGACTGTCTCTCAATCATCATTCTTTCAATTCACAACGTTTAGCACAATTTTGGGCAAGCATTACTCATACATATATATAAATATATATAAATACACATACAAACACAGACAGTATATGTATATCTTTAAGTAAACTAATGAGATATGATTGTTATTGTTTATTTATAACATGACCTTATCAGTGGTTGGTTAGATATTATTGCGCCTTGATAATATTCGTATTTTATATGCCCACCTATTTCCATTGAGAAGCAGCAGCACCTCCAAGCTGGCGCTTCTTTTATTATAATGCAAGCGGAATAATGATACCATGGCAACTAATTTAAAAGTCGCCTATGCAAAAGCCTCAAAACCAAAAACCAAATAAAACAAACTAACTGAAAGACTGATAGACAAAAGGATAGACACCAAGAACAGGCTGCGCAACTGTTTTATGAGCTCAAGTAAATAAATCGAAGAAGCGAGTAAGAACTTTGAAATTAGTCAGCAACTATTTGAAAGCTGTTCGATTTTGGGAGGGATAGTAACAGTAACCAAGAAAGATGAGATGTAATCTACAGGTAAACTTTGTGGAAAGCATTTAATTTATTTTTTGTAACACTAAGGTGTTAAATATCACAGCGCCCATTTCTGAGGAGGCTCAGTCTGAAGTGCTTTCAACTTCCTGACTCAAATTAACAAGGAAATGTTGAGAGTCAGGCTCAGAGTCAATTGCAGTCTTCCTATTGCCATAGCCGGAAGCTCAAATATAATCTGAAGTCTCATTTTGTGTTTGAGTGCTTAACGACAGGCAACTGGCTAATTGAGGTAACCATGCTGTTTGTATGCTGTTGCTTTCAGCTCACTGAATACTTAATTGCAAAACAAAAAGCGAGCAAACGCGCAGAAAATGACAAAACAAAAGTGCAAAGCAAAGCAAAGCAAAGCAACAGCTGCAGGGCACCAAAAAGAAAGTCACTTGCAATTCATGAGTGCGGCACAATTCTGATGGGAATTTCTGAATTGCTGACGAGGTCATCTTTTGATCCAGTTAGCATTCTTATCAGCAATGTGTATTTCATAACGCTAACTTCTAGTGCGACCAAGTGTTTAAGGTAAATACGAAGGTTTCATTGACTAATAAATACACACACACACTCACATTCACACACACACACATGCAGAGGCACGGCCCACCCACTAAATGCGCCAGTGTTGCTCTTGGCTGCCATTTTGCCTACGCGCTCCAAAACAAGTGACATTATTGTATGTGTATGCGTGAGTCTGTACAATACCTAGCAATTGTTATTATTATTAACAGCGCAACGCCCCCTCCCCCGCACCCTATACATCCACTTATTGCTTACCTTTGAGCGACTTGTTCTCGCTGACTGGTGTTATTGTTGTTGTTGCTGAGCTGCTGCTGTGGAATGCGCAATTGTAAATTTTTCACGTGAACTTTCTATGCTTTCTTACGTTTTCTCGGTTTCGCTTTACACTTTGCGCCCGCACAAGTGTGTCGCATTTATTGTGTTGGTGTAAACACTATATTCCAATTGGATATTTGTTTATTTCCTATACAAACTGGAAAGGGAGAGGTAGCCATCGAATAAGAGAATTGCTTTTGTTACGTAGTTGAAAAAAAAAACACACAATATTTCAGCAGCACATTTTTTAAATTTGGCACACAAATTTTAGATATTTGGTCGTTTAATAATGAAAATTTGCACAAAAGTTAATTATTTTGGGGCTCTGTTGGGTACTGCGCGATGTGAACAGCCGAGCACATAGCGATGACATATCGTTTTGCTTTGTCGTAGAGTGGTTATTACAAAATATCGATAGTGCATGTAAGTTTCGATAGACCGCTAACAGCGGTATGTACAGCGGTACAGTGTCCTAAAATAATACAATTTAAGCGCGCATTTCTTTGGATTCAATTATGTTAAGCCGCTACTGGAATTTTTTTAAAAATAATTTTATTTATTTGTTAACCAGACGTTCGTTCCATTTAGGTAGCTCCAACAAATCTTTTGCACTGTCTCCCAACATGAAGTGTGCCAGATTAATTAGCAGCAGGCATATAAATGGCAATACTTGCACAACGATAAGATGGATTAGGCGATCCCTAATTTCCCACCAAGAACCATCAGCGCGTACTCGAAACAGGAATATCAGTGCCATAAAATTACACATGATGAGCAGCCTCTGGAAGATCTCTCGGCGATGCGGCCAAGCAATCTCACAGTTAACGCAAATGATGCACAACAGCAGGAGAACCGGCAACAGCAGTTTCAATGCAATAAGTAACCCATTGATTAGCATTGAATAGTATCCAAAGCCCGTAATTCTTATGTAATAACAAAATCTATACACAGCTGCAATCTCGCCAATCACAAAGAAGGAGTACATGCTGTACATGAATATGTACATGGCCATTGTTTGCTTTTGATTAATCTCCATTTCATTCTCCTGCCTTAGGCGCAGAGCCAGTTGCAGTTCCATGGCCAGTAGTTGTATGACCAATGATTCGAAGGATGTGCACAGCATCGCGTACAGCGTGCACAGATTGAAGATAATCAGCTCCAATGCTTGCTGTCGAGAGCGCGGATAGAACACATAGCACAAATACGCACGAGCAATCAGATGAATCATCCAAGGCTGCGAACTGCACAGCAAATGCAGTCCAGCCATGAACAGAACGAGTCCATTGCACAGCAAGCTCTGCCTGTGCGTGGCACAGGCCAAGTGCAGCGTACGACAAACAAATGGGCGTACAAGTGTAAGGATTAGGTTGCCTAGGAGCAGACTACGCTGCCAATAGCCCAGTGAGCATGGCAGCCAGCAAACCAGTGTCAAGCAGCAGACGATCATTAGCCAAATGTAGAAGTTGAGCGAACGCCGCTGTATAAAGATGCAGCGATTGTTATAGCAGGTGAATCCCATATAGCAGCAGGAGATGTAGCGGCGGTCAAAGAAGACAGCGATGCAGCATAACGACAGCACAATGGGCCACATCAGCTGGCGACAAGACATGATATTGGCGCTCTTCTCATGCGTTTTCAGAGCCATCGTCCAAATGAGTCCGGGCAGCAGCAGTAGTCCACTATTTAACCAAGAAACACGCTGCAGCAGCACGAAAGCGAAAATCAGAAGAATTAAGAGACGCAACAGCGACTTGGCCAACAACAACTGTCTGCTACTAGTCCTGCCTGCCTGGCCAGACAAACAGCGCAACTGATGCAGCCAGCCAAGGTAAGCAAAAGCACTGGCCAGCAACAGGATGCGGCGATAATAGTGCTCATAGTACATGATGCACTGCAGCAACAAGGGCATAACGTCTTCACTGTATTCCTTAAGCAAGAGAAAGCGTCGCTGATACCACAATAAATTCCCTGTGGCAATGAGCTTATCCAGTTGTCCGCAGTTCATCCAATAGTTGGGCATCAAGTTATTTAAGAATCCACGTCGATGATGCCGCCGCGCTTGCAACGCTTGTTCGAGCAACTGCAGCATATTGGTGTACATGGCATGGGCCTCGTGACTGCTGGCGTTGAGTAGACCCGCAGGTTGTTGTCCACGATTGTTAACTGGCGGCGGCAGACCCAACAAGCCGCTCATCAGAGGTGTCAACTGGACGGGCTCCAAGACGTGCAGCGGCAGGCGCTGCTGCTGCTCATTAGCCACAAATGTGCGTCCAAGGCGGGAATTGCTGTTGGAGACGCCAGCGCCCCAAAGCAAGAAAGGAGTCTCCAGCTCTTGTTTGCTTTTGCTGGCTGGAAAGCCTAAAAAGAAGCATGTGGAAAGTGGATGCAATCAGTCAGAGTTGTTAAGCTCACCCCACACTGGCTTGCCATGATGAGAGATTAGCAAAAATGCTGTACGTCGATCCGGAAAGGCTTGCAAAAAACGTTTGTATGTTGTCCAAATGCCTCGTTGAGTGTAGTTGAGGTTCTCATGAAACATTTTTATTCCATTTGACACTTGCAGGCCCAGCAGCTGGATAATAAACACCAGACCCCTCAGATGCTGCAGCTGTGGCGCCTCGCTGTCAAGAAAATCAACGACTGCCTTAAACGACCACTCATCTAGCTTTGAGGAGTCTTCAGCCCAGTTCGAGATTTCATTGGGAAGCGTTTTCATTTTATAGATAGCCGGAAAGTATTGCAGCAACTCGCCGGGGGCCCAGGCATAGCTGCGCGTGCTTCGATTGAAGATTGTGTCGAAGGCGACGCCGTGCACAGGAGCCAAGGCATCTTCATAGCAACCAGAAAAGATACTCACTTGCGCAGATCTGAATGTGGTGACTGCCGGGGAATGGCTGATGCCCACCTGTCCCTGCTTTAGGAAGATCTTGCGTAGGTCCGGCAAATTGCGGCAACGATACTCAAAGAATGACTTGGCGCTCAGGCCGTGAGTAAGAAAAACAACAAGCCGATTGGCTGGTGGTTGCTTCAATAACGTCTGTTGCGGCTTCAGGCCGGACATTAGTGTGGATTGAAAGTAGATGACGTAGACGGAGCACAGCAGCAGCAGTTGCACAACCAATGCATAGCCGTAGCCAAAACCACACATTTTTAATTTGATTTCTTTTGTTTCAATTGTTAAATATTGAAATTTCAAAACTTTTTTTTCTTTTCGCCCATTAAAGTAAGCTTTGAATTGAATTGAATTTATGTCTGCTTGATATATACATACATATATATGTATATTCAATCTTTAATAAGAAACCATTTTATAAATAGTATTTTTTGCTATTATCTGTATTTTTCTTTCTGTTTTTCAGCAATGTAGTTTCATATCGATTATCTATTTCCAAAAGACGATCATCAATGGTGTGCAACCACAGGCGGTGCATCGTGATTTGGGTTTGGAGCCACCAGCGGACCGTCTTGTTGTCTTTCTCAGCGATCGTCTTGAACACAAGGTCATCTTTGGTGGTTTCAACAAGAATGCTTCGGCGGCATTGACTAGCTTCAAATGGAATCCGACAGTTTTCGATACCGTTCTCAATCGCACGAGGGACTCTCTTGTTCTTGTTCATATCCAATCAAATGTTATGGAAATTTAAAGTATCAATTAAAGTTAATTTCAATTTATTGCGTATATGTATAGAGACACCGATAAACTAAGAGTCTGAGATTTATTGTAATTAATTTGTAGATAACTAATTGACAATACTTTAAGTACTTTATTTTGTTTTCGTAGACATCTAAATATTGATGCTAGGCAGTTTTTTGCTTCTGTGATTCCAAATGGGCCTGTAAAAATAATATATTGGATTATTTTCTATTCTTCAGTTGGTTCCATATGTAATACATACCTTTTCTGCTACTTTTAGCAGACTATCAAAGCTATTTTGACCAGTCTCCATGACCATACCATGGAAGATCTTCGAGTCACACTGAGTAAGGAGTTCGTAAGGTGATCCGAACTCCACCATCTGGCCAGCATCCATCACTATGACCTTATCCGAGTCCATAATCGTGTTCAGGCGGTGGGCTATTGTCAAAACTGTGCACTCCCTGAATTTATTTCTAATCGTCGTCTGAATGAGGGCATCTGTCTGTGGATCCACATTGGCTGTGGCCTCGTCCATCACCAGAATACGATTCTCGCGAAGAATAGCTCGTGCCAAGCACACCAGCTGCCTTTGACCCACACTAAAGTTATTGCCTCCCTCGGAGATTCTACTCAAGAGCCCACTCGGGAGATCACTGATGACAGGCTTCAGCTTGACCTCCTCGAGAGCATCCCAAAGCTTGGCATCGCTGTACTCCTCGAAGGGATCGAGATTGTAGCGCATACTTCCAGTAAACAGCACTGGTTCCTGAGGTATAATAGAGATCTTGCTACGCAGATCGTGTAGTCCTAGTTCGTTGGTGTCGCGGCTGTCAATGATGATAGAGCCGTCATTGTAGGATAGGCGGAAGAGGGCGTTAATAAGCGAGGATTTGCCAGCACCAGTGCGACCCACAATGCCCACCTTTTCCATGGGCTTGATCTCGAAGTTGAGCGACTTGAGCACATACTTGGACTGTGGATCGGGGAAATATCGTAAACTGAGATCATCGGCTACAATTTTGCCCTCCTCTGGCCATGTTATTGGTGGTTTCTTGTCTGCTTTCGATTCAAAATCACCCTCTGGCTCGATCTCATCATATTCCAGGATGCGTTCAACTGCAGTCATCGTGGTATCCAATTCAGCGGATTGTGTCATGCCGTACTGCACCATGCCCGCCAGGCTCATTGCCTGGGTAATGGCTAGGCCAACCTCACCGGGATTCGTTGGCGTATTAATGAAGTAATTAAGTACAATGATGATAGTGTACAGCGTGCAGAAGAAGTCGATATAGTAGCCGAAGGCTCGACTCGTGGCCAGAAAAGTATAGTAGCCAGAGCTATGCAGATCCTGTAGATTATCAAATTCAGCAATGAGAGCCTTCTGTGCTCCTAGAGCTCTAATTGTGGTTAGTCCGTTAAGTGATATGCCGAGATGTGAATATATCGGAGATCTGGCCACTGCCTCCAGACGTTTCACATCTCTCGAGGTCTTGAGATAAAACTCTCGCAGATAGTAGAATACGATTCCCAGCGCAATAGTGAGGATTATATAATATGGATTCGTGATGCAGATGACAACAATGACACCAGCCAATGTGAGAAAGATTTGCACCACGTCCAACATAATTGTTGGCAGTACTTCATCCAGTTGACCGAGATCCTTTGAGAAGCGATTCAGTATCCGACCCGAGGGATTCGTATTGAAGAAGTACATTGCTGCTCTAGTGATGCCACGGTACATGGCATTGTGGAGCTGTACGGAACTGCGCCTGGCCATCGAATAGAAGACTATTGGACGCATTACGCTGAGGATAATGGCAACCACATTAAGTGCAGTAAAGTAATACATATCGACAGGATCGTAATTGACATCAGTGTTGTTCTGGTTCTTGTTAACCCTGATGCGAAGAAGATATAGGTTATCCAACGAAGAGTATTGAATAGGTAGCACTTACCAGTAGGAGAGAAACACGTCCGCTGCAGAGATTACCACTTGTGTGCCAATGCATAGGAGCATCATAAATGATACCAAGAACCAACCGCTGCCCGCTGTAAAGTATTCCTTATAGAGACCCAGACTGATTTTGCCCTCAACGCGTGTCTCCTGCGGAACGATCGCCGAGTCCTGGACAATGGAATCGGCAAGCGAGCTCACCGATCCGAAACTCTCAGTGCGCGAAGTCTGCCGGCTGATTTTGGATGAGATACTTGTGTGATCGCCAGCATTACTCTTTTGGTTCTCCAGCTCCTCTACATTGGGCTTATTCAAGTCGGTGAGCAGTTGGGCAAAGTCCAAGCCACTCTGCTGCATCGTGGCATAGGTACCCATTGCACTAATTTTACCTTTGTCCATTATGATAATCTGATCAGCGTGCTCCAAGAACTGCAGCTGATGTGTGACCAGGATGACTAGTTCGCTCTTCAAATACCCTTTCATGCACTGATCGAACAAGTGACGACCCACATGGGTGTCCACTGCGCTAAGTGGATCATCCAGTAGGTAAATATCCGCCCGACGATACACAGCCCTTGCCAGACTGATCCGGGCTTTTTGTCCACCAGAGAGTGAAGCTCCTCGCTCGCCCACAATTGTCTTGTCGCCTTGAGGAAGTAGCTCAAAGTCACGTTCGAGGGCACACTTCCTCACCACTGTGCGATAGCGATGCTTGTCCAGTGTCAATCCAAAGAGGATATTTTCTCGAACAGTTCCCGTGAAAAGCCAAGGCCCTTGAGCGGCATACGAGAATTTGCCATTGACTTTCAGGCTTCCCTTTTGCGCGGGCAGTTCACCGAGAATGGATTGTATCAGGCTGGACTTGCTTGCACCGACGGGTCCAATCACAGCCACCAACTGTTGACGACCCAATTTCAAATTGATATTGTCCAGAGTATTCTCTGTTGCTTCTGGGTCCCATTTGGCATGAAAGCCGTTGAATTCAACGAGCGTCTCCTCATTGCTATTGTTCTTGGTAAAATGCCCATTGCCATTGTTGATCAGGCCACCATTTTCCTTATCATTCTTTTCGCTGGCGAAGGCCGGAGCAGTAATTGCATTTGATGTGTCTTGCACTTGGGTCTCCGGTCGATGCATAAAGGTCTGCAGACGCTTGATGGACACGGTAATCTCTGCCAATTGCGAAATGCTGAGAGGAAAGAAATTGGTGACGGCGCGCTGCAGCAGATTGTAATAGGCGGTGATAAAGAATGCCTCGCCGGCAGTCAATATGTTGCCTAGCAGCACGAAGCCCACCAGGCTGACAAAGGTGAGGGTGCGCGATAGGCACATGCCAAAGGCAATGAGGATGCCACGAATATAGTTGACTTTCCTAATGCATATCATCTCCTTGCCCCGCATGAGCTCCACAAGCTTGCCGACGGGCTTCTCCCAAGCATACATCTTGATCACTTGGATACCAGAGATGAGTTCGTTCATCATTCGCACACGTTCGTCTGTGCGCAGAGCGGTGAGCAGCCGGAGTACAGATGTCTTCTTCGCCAGGTAGGCTTGCATCGGCAGAAAGAGGCACATCAAAGCGACCCCAAAGAAGGCGGCGGGTCCAATCTATAAGCAACACTTGCAGATCATTCTGAATAAATGGCTATGCGTTATTGTTACCTTTTGATACATAAGAAAGGTGACAACGATCAACTCCAGTGGGGCTAACCACAAGAAGTGTACATTAATAAGGATCACATCGAAGCGTCCCACATCGTTAGACAGCAGATTCACCACCTGACCGATCGATGTATCTCCCAGAGCTGTATGACTCAAGCGCAGCGCCTTTCGGTAAACCAGGCTGCAAAGTGCAATCCGCATCTTCATACCCAGATGCAACAGACCCAAGATAAACGGATGTCCAGTAACGACCGAGAGCACCGAGGCAATCATCAGACCCGCCGCATATAACTGCGCCTTAAGTGGGTCAGGATCCTCGCCCGAAAAGTAGGACATAATGCCATAAAGGCACATGGGCTGGGTTACCCTACAAAATCAATGTTTGTTTATTTTTGTTTTTCAATATTAAAATGATCCAAGAGAGCGCATTATGCTCAACTTACTTTACAACAAATTCTCTGACCCCCAGCACCACTCCAGTGGTTAACAGATGCCAGCCAAAAACGCGGAGCACAACGCGCCCCAAGCGAGGTGCCTTGTTTTGTGCTGATCTCTGAACAACTTCCGCATCCCAGGCAGCGCACAGGCGATCTCCAAGTGAATCTGTGGATAATTACACAAGTACATCAGCACCAACCAACTAGATATGCGTTATCGTGAAAATATGTTTAAGTGACAATGAACTATGCAATAAAAATCTAGTTGAGCTCCAAAAATTCAACAAATTTCGCAGCAATCATCTTAAACTCATGTAGAACCACAATCTTGAGATAAGCTGCAAGTCATTGGTGATCATATATATAAGAAAATATCTATCAGCATTACTCACCAGATTTGTGCTCTTTCAGTGGCCGGTATAAATCTGGTTGCTCCAACGTCTTCTTGCGGCCCTTGAACAATACCGGAAAGACAAAGCTTTACGATTTCGAAATACATCATGACGAAACAAAGATAAAATTAAGGCTTTATAGGGTATAATAATAAATAAGCATGTATAAATGAATAGTAAACTGAGCCTTATCAAAACAGCTTGTAACATAAAATATAATAGATATGCAATACTTAGTCCTGTCGGCTTAGTGATATAAATTATATTAAATGTGTTTGCAAACTATTTATTAAATAGATAAGAAATGCGAGAGGATATATATATATATATATATATATATATATATATATATATATATATACCTCTCGCATTGAAGTTTCACTTTAAATGTAAATTATCACATGTCTGTTTTATATTGGACTTCTAGATACCACAATATATTTGTATAATATTTGTACAACATTATTATTTTTAACAATCTGAAAGATAAGATATCTAGATATATTCAAGAAATTCGCGCACGTAATTAAATTACTCAGTGGAATATAAGAAATGCCTCGTCACTATTGTCAGTTATAGATTTAATGCTGCAAACATAATAAAATAACAAGAATGATATAAACACTCACCAAAGCATAAGTTCTGCAAATGGGTTACTTCGCTCCCGCGGATTTTCGGGTAGTTCGTCGGCCTTTATTGATTGCATATTGCTTTCCTTCTTATTTGGTTACACAGAACAGAAGAAACACTTACAAACATTTAAACGATCAGATTCAGATCACAGATTCAATTATTTGCTCTGAGTGATTCTTGGTGCACATGTAGTTTTTAGTTTGTATATGATATTCTCAGCGGATTTACTCGTGCAAAGCTCTGCAGAATTTGCTCTTTACTAATACAAAATATTCCACTGTTTTAGCTAGAGATGCTGCCGCTATATCATTTAGCTGTTTAATATTATCCGTTTATCTTAAGCACTCCATAAAAGCGTGCACACTTGCGTTTTCATAATTAAATTAATTACATCACACCGTAAAATATGCAGATAAGAAAATGTTAAATAAGTTTTTTATTTCAATTTTGTATTAAATTTGTCTGGCCACCGTGAGTAACTCACAGCTGTTCACTCTCCGGTCGCGGAACACGTTCTAAACACACAGCTGACAGGCTTTCGCCTTTTATGTGAACTTACTGTGAAAACAACTGTTGCGGTCGCTCTCTCCCTTCGTTCGACAAGCAGTTTTTTTTTTTTTAAAGAAGCTTTCGCTCTCTCAAATATCTGAAGCGTATTGTGCTTTAATAACGAGCTTTGCATATGGCCATTGAATGACCGTCGTTTTCCCGTACGAATAGACAATGATTTTAATCAACACATTTTATTATGTGATTAACAGATAAGAAGGGGTAAACAAATATATTATTATCAGTAAATCTCAGATTTGTTCTTTTTGCATTTTGAGTGATTCGACAATCTCTATCGTAATCAAAATTAAGGGCTCGTTTCTTAACGAATCTTAAATCGAACTGCTTCGCCACTATTTTGTATGAAAATTGAATCCTTTCTTGCTGAAATTTGAATGCTGAATGAATGAATGTATCGTTGTAGGATAGACTGAAGGTGGCTTTAATTTGTGATGATTTGCCAGCAGTAAAAGTTTTTTTTATTTGAATTTCCACTTTTGTTACATCCTGAAACCATTAAAAATAATGTATAATAGTTTAGTGCGAATGTATGTTACAGGTTGAGCGAAACATCTCCGAATCCATATATTTTTATTTAAGATTAACTGCCGACTTTAAGAGCTATAGACGTCAAATACATACTTTTGATCAATTGGACAAATTTCAAGATCGAATAAGAAACATTCAAGTTAAAGTTGAAATTAGATTCTCATATTAATATCTGTATAATAATAATAGTCGATAAATATGTGTGTGTCTTGTTTAGTGGTATTATTCAGCACCCCAAAATCTTCCATCCATACATAGATTTACATATGTATGTATAAAACTAGAAGTGAAACAGTATTTTATTTTGTTGTTTAAGTTTTTATTAAATTGTTAAATTCTATTAAAGTTAATGACTTAAGCTGAGTGTTTATTAAATATTTTAAAGAAAATTTCATGTTTTTTACTCGTATGACAATTATTTGAGTAAAGCGCAATATAAAAAATTCGACGCAAAGTGTCGTAAGGCAACAGCGGATCCCATGCATATATATATATATATTTTTTTTTATATAATTTTTGTTTATTTATTGCACTCGTATGACAAATTCAATTTCAATTGGTTAATATTTTAAATTATACTTTGACACACAAGATGATTAAAAAATACTTGAATACACAATAATAATAATAAAACCACATACAAAATACAAAGAATTATTGTATGTAGCACAAAAATATGGACCAACACATAGAACAAGACGAAGATCAACATAAAATACGAGACGTTATTTACATGGAAATGTGACCTTAGAAGCTAGACTTTTGCGTAAAAATACGCCGTGTATAAGTGTGAAGTTAAATAGAGTCGAGTATATAAAAAGGGAATTGTTGTGTATACGTTATATATAAAAAATAGAATTAGAATACTAGAGCACATTTCTATGTGGGCTGCTTCAGCTTCAGCTTGACAGAAACTGGGCGGCTCCATGGAATTGCACAAGGATTATATATTTGTCTCTGTCTGTTTCTGGTGGATATTGTTTGTACAGCCTGGGATTAACTGAACTAATTACTGGACGCATGACTGTTTACGTTCTTAAAGTCCTGTGTTTGGGTAGTGCTACGCAGCACTTCTAACCACCTGCAAGAGATCAAAGCATTAATATACATAGATAGTTGGATGAATATAAATTTCAAACTTGCCTGTTGTAAGTATGCGCGCTCTCCGCTCTGAAGAAGTACACGTGATTCTTGAAGGATAGCTTAAAGACAAACTCCTTTTGGACCGCATCTTGATGGCCGGGCGGACCCACCGTATAGCCCAGTAACGGCAGACTGGCCAATGCAAACTCATCCTGATAGCTCTTGTAGAAATACAAACAGAACGAGGTGAACACCACCCATAGCTTCTGCCAGCCGGAGCTGTTTTTGAATTTACGCAGCAGATAGCCGGACAGCTGATGCTCTGCCGCAATGAGATGATCGCCCAGCCCAACGGTGGCGCCACGATGCCAGCAAACGTGTAGAGCGGTGTTGCTGCGCGACGGTTGTGTCCTGTTCTGCTGCTGCATCTGCAACTGTTGCGGCGTCAACGGACCCCCGCCGCCAGTGCTGCTGTTCAGGCTGTTCGTGCCATTGCTCAAGCCGATCATGTCGAGACCCTCCTCCGAGGAGCCTGTGCGTAAAACGAACAATACAATTGGTTAAAGGTACGTTGGCATTTACATTTTGAGATAGTGGAGCTATGCTTTCTTACGAGGCTTCGCAGCGTGCTTTTCTTGCCAGTCATTATGATAAAAGAGTTAGATGATTAGATAGACAGATAAATCGTTAAGCATAATACAAAAGACAAGTAAATGTTTCACTGACAGCCATTTGTCGAAATTTCTTAAGCTTTGCGACTTTTACATTTGCATGGCAACTTGATAATCGAGAAATGAACAAATTATTTAAAGTAATTAATACAAGTCGCTGTCAGAGTAACAATAGGAGAAGAAATGTTGAAATTAATCGAATGTGAGAGCAGAAGATTCGTGCATCGAGATCTTATTAAACCAAAAAACACATTTGAGATACTCACTGCAATTTTTGAGTGTGGTCAGCTGCAGCTGCATGTTTGGTGGCCTGTTCTTGATGTCGGTCGCTGCCTTGGAGAGCTCAGCTAGCCACAAAGTCTTCTCTGCGGTGGTGCCAGCACTCACCGTTATGGCACACTGGCCGCCAAATATGGAGAACGTATTGTGCTCGGCATTCTCCGTGAGCAGCGAACGCACCGGCACATGGCCGAGTATGCGGAAACTTTGATCGACCGGCGACTTGGAGCCATAGAGCAGTATATCCGAGAAAAGGAAGAACATGCGCTGCTGTAGGCCACGCTTCGAGTGCTTCAGCAGGCAGCCTTGACGTATGAGACGGCGATGGGGCTGCACCAGCTGTTCGAAGCTAATGTCGCGCTGTAGCTCGCAGAGCTCAACAAAATTTGCCGAATCGGGCAGCTGAGTGCGTATCTGTTTGGTGGTGCGAATGAGCAGATGATAGACAGCCTGACAGTCGGCATAATCGATGTGTTCTTCGGCATAATAATCGCAGAGGCGCTCCAACAAGAGCTGATAGTGGAGCATCCGATTCAGTGGCTTCAGTAGCAGCTCACCAATGGGTAGATAACAAATCTTCTGCTGTTCAAAGTCCTTATACAGGTGCTGGAAGCGACTGTCCGACTCGTACATGTCGTTCATGCAATGCAGTATGTCCTGATGTGTCTGCACATATTCATCGTAAATGGGCAATGCGCCCATATGTTTCATCATGACGTCGCCAATGCGATGGGAGTCATGATTGCCGCGCCCCTCCCACATCACCATGCGATGCTCAATGTCGCGCAGAAAGAAATTGTGATGTTGGGCGAGCGAGTCGAGCAGCTCGAACAGCGGCTGTAGCTGTTCCACATCCTCAAGACTGAGCACCTGTCGCCACGAACTGTTCAGGACATCCAGATCCTTTTTGTAGGTGCGCTCAGTCATTAGCAGCTCCTTGGCAAGGAAATAGCTCGGCTCGGTGGGCCATTTGCGTTTCTTCACCTCGACCTCGATGTCATGGCTATGGCTATGGTTTTGGCTATGGCTATTTGAAATGGGCAGTCCCCCATTGCCGTTGTGACCATTGTGTGCGGTGGCGACGCCAGTGGCCAGCTCCTGCCGTTTGGCATGCTGTATCTCTGCCTGGATGACGTCATAGGTGCCCGCCTCGGAGCGCGACAGCGATGAGGATTTGTCCGAGCCCAGCGTGAGATCGTAACGATTTGGGGACGTTCCAATTTCACCGCGTCTATCCAGCGACATGTTGCCATTGATGCCGTGGTATACATCTGCAATGCCCCAAGCAACCGCAAATGAAAAGAAAAATGTCAAACAAAAATTAGAACAATTAAAAGAAAAACCATAATATCAATGAATATGTATGAATTTAGTAAAAGTAATTAATTAATACATTCTATACAAAAATAATTATAGATTTAAAATAATTACAATTAACTAATAAGCGAATAATAAGTCTAAGTTCAATTAAAGACTCTGCCTTTATTTTGATTAATGAAGTTTTTATTTTTATTTTATTTATTTTTCTATATAATTAATTTATGTTGTTTTTAATCGCTTGCATCGTGTATAGATTGTTTTTTGTTTATTAATTCAAACTTTTTCCATTCAATAAATTGTTGTTAAAAATGATCTAAATTAAATGTGTGTTCGTGTGTGTTAGCAATGAGGTTTGTAAGTGTTGCCGTATTAGAAAGTGTGGAACGAGTTTTTTTTTTTCTTTTCATCATACTTAGGGGCTAAAATTCAGCTAAGATTGTATTTGGTTTCACTATTTAAATATAATTAAACTCTAAATAAACATTCATTTGCACTCGAAGGAATTATTTTTTTTTGGATACATTATTTGCTAGTCTTTTCGTAAATTGGAAGTTGGCAATAATTGTCTCCGTTGGATAACAGAAAATGGATTACAAAAACATTGTAGAAAACTGTATGATTCATTCGAAAACATTTGCCTAAACTAACTAACTAAAAAACAGGTAAAAACTATATCAAATATCCAATCTGCAATACTCAATCTTAAAAATCAACTAGCGCACAGACAACAAACAATCTGAATTATGTAGATTTTAATTCATTTGACTAAACCTAAACATAGTATAATATATGCCAATAGGAATGGTTGACTTTTTTGATTTAAATACTTTTGATCCGATAAATATTTGAATTTATTGTACGTTGGGTGCGTTCCTAAACAACCGCATTTACACCCATAACATATCCGAACTCCTCCTTAACTTTCCTAACAATTTCCTAACGATTTTCTCCTTCATCTTATTATTATGTGATGTTTTCAAAATTTAACAGGGTTTCGATTGGCTACGATAGATTTCAAATATAATACGCTTCGATTTGGCATCTAATATAATTATTATTATTTATATTTTTTTGGTTGTATTTTTAACGATTTTTTGTTCGTCTTTTGGCACATTTAGTGTACTAGAACTAAAGCTAATACAACTTGTTCTTGGTGAAGATATTCGAATAAGAATTAATGGTTTAATCCACTGCTTATTAAAACTTTGCCATAAAATTAAAAACTTATATAGCACATGAACTATATAAAATATATATAATTAAGACATATATATATATATATAGAATAAAAAAGTTTCAAGATTGATTTTTCTTCTTTTTTTTTTTGTCGAATGAAATAAATGCTTTCATTTTACGTGACCAAACTGTGTCGTAAGAGATCTTAAGTTGCCCCAGATATATCTTCATTATTGAATACTGTGAGTGCTTCCATATTTGGGAACAAGTAAATACTTTTGATTTTTGTTTTAGTTTTTGTTTTTGGCATTGCTGATAACTCAGATAACTCGACTTATATATGTAATTTGAAGCGTTGATTGTTTAACTGGAACTTATAGCATAGGTAATACAATAATACTGTTCAAGTACTAATCATAAGTAATTCAAATACTTGTTTCAATCCATATTTAATATAATTGTTTACAACTTTAATCGTAAAACGTTTTCTCAATCTGACTTTTGTTCATTGTATCAGCTAAATAACAATTAAATATTTGGTATTATTCGATGATTAAACAGTGCATTAAAATTTTGCCAACTCGCTTGCTTGTTGCTTGATAGTTTTTTTTTGTTTTTTGTGGAGCTGCAGCATCTATAACATTTTATATATATATATATTTATATATATGTATGTATAAATACTCTATATAAGGAGGGTACTCCAACTACGGTAACCATGTCCATCCACTGACAATCTTGATTATTTGAATTTTTCTTTAATGAAATATATATATATATATATTTGATTAAAATGTTAGTAAGTTTGATTTGGTTGAACGACTTTCATTTTGGTTATATAATGAATATTATAAGTTCCTTCATTTCCGGGTAGTTTCTTCTTTAGCAGCAATCTTTTTTTTTTGGATTGTAAGATATATATATATATATATATATATATATATATATATATATATATTTGTTTTTGTTTTTTTTTTTTGGTATTTTCACTTTTGGTTTGTCGTAAATCAGTCTCAATTATAAATAAGTTATATACTTGGATCGTGTGTAAAAAATGTGGTAGAGTTGATTCTAAAAATTTCCAAGGCAACTGAAGAAATGGGAAAATGCTGGTGCTGCTGCTGCTTTTGTTGCTTCGACTGCATTAACGATCACTGAGATCATCCGAGTCATGGAATTTTGGTGGCGGATCAACCCGTATGTCCAAGCCACACGCATAACGCTCGTACTCAATAGGCTCCGTCTCGTAGTCCGAGAGAAAGTCCGGATAAGGCAGCTGTTGCTGATGTTGTTGCTGTTGCTGTCTGGACGCCTCCGTTGAGATCGTTGAGCGACTGGCGCCACGTCGTATGGTGCCCATGGCACCAGCGCCGCTATCTTCGCTCGAATTGGCCAAATCATCGGAGAGCCCACCGCCCCGAGACTCGTACTCGCTTTCCTCGGGATTGCAGTAGCTGCGTCCATGATACGGCTGCTGTTGTTGTTGCTGCTGTTGCTGCTGGTGCTGATGCACTGTAACACTCGAGGTGCTGGGCACCACCGAATCTTCGCGCTTGAGCTGTCGCTTCTTGGTGCGCGCTGGCTTAACGGGCTGACCACTAGCCGGCGGCATGGGATGATTGGCTGGCGCCGGCCTATCCGATGACATGGCCTGATACATGGGCTTGGTAATGTGACCCAAACGATCGTAGCGTGGAAAGCCCATTTCATCGACATTGTCGCTCATGTCCAGGCTCTCGAACTTGCTGCTGCTGGTGGCGCCACTGTACTGCGGATAATCCTCATAGTCATCGGTTTGATCGCGCTCCAGTTCCTCATCGAACTCGAGATACTGCTCATCACGCTGATACGAGTACTCCGAACTGCCCGAATCCATTTCGGGCATGTAACCCTCGGAGCACTCACTGCTCTCCGCTTGCTCCAGCAGCGCAGCAGCATTGAGATTGGCACGCATCCGCTTAACGGGCATCTGTCGCTTCTTGCGATAGCCACGACTACGCAACGGCTTGGCAGCATCCTGACCACCGCCACGGACATCCAGCGAGCTGTCCGTATCATTGCCACTGGGTGGACTCTTTAAGGCTGTGGCCACAGCTACCGCTGCCAGCTGACTGCTGGCTGTTGTGTTCTTGCGCGGCGGCTTCTGCACCAGTTGATTCGGTGGCGACTCCGAGCTCAGGCTGCTCGAATAGTAGGGTGAGCATCGTATCAATTTATCGGCACGTTGTGGCATTTGTGGGGAATTGGGTTCGGTGCTCTCGCTGTTAAGGGTATTTGTTGTGGTTGTCGTATTGGTGGCCGATGATGTGGAATGCGGATCACGTTCCTCATCGATGCGCATGGGCAGCTCCTGGGAAGATTGCTGCGATTTGCTCAGCATGTGTTCGTGAAATGAGCTCGATTGCCGCAACTGTTTGCTTGTGGTCTTAAATTCACGTATCTGTGTCTTGGACATCGTTTTATCGTCGTAGCTGTGATGTTTGGCTAGTGGTTTGGGTGGTGGTGCACCCACATTGCCAGGCAGATCGCTGGGCGTCACAATCGGTGGCACACTAGGCACTGGCGGCGGTGCCGGCTTTGTGGCTGCCTTCTTAACTTGAGCAGCTGTTGCTGTTGCTGCTGCCTCTTCCGCCTCTGCAGCGGCAGCTGCCTGCTCCGCCAGTCCCGGCTGCTTCATCTTATTGAGCAATGCCTGCATTATGGGTCGCGTCACTGCCGGCTTTGGCTTTGTGGGTGGCTGTGGTGCGCGTGGTTTTTGACGCTGCGATTGCTGTGATTGTTGTGTCTGAATTTGTGTGGTGGTCTGGTGGCTGCTGGGTGCGGCGGGCGTGTGCAGTGGCACAAACTCCTGGCTCTGATAGCGTTCGGTCAGCTTCTCAGTGTGCGCATACAGACGCTCCACAAACGGTGATTCTGACTCGGAACAGATCTCCTGGCTTTGATACAGTTTCGACATCATTTCCAGCGAGCGACGCTTGCGTGCCGCCGCATTTGTCTCCACGGGCTGATCGGCGATCTGTTGGTGATCGGTTGGTTGCGTGGCGCGCATCGGATTGCCATTGCTGCCACTGCGTCGATGGATTTGGGGCAGAGAGCAACGCTTCTCTTCGCTGGGCGAGCTCAGACTGGGCTGTACGCGTGTCTGCTTCAGCGGCAAATACTCGCCGGGAACAACGCCGACGCCGGCACCGACCAGAGTGCGACTGCTCGACGTCGACCACTCGCTGATGGTGTGGGCCATTTCTGTTAGTGTTAAGGTCGTATCATCGCTACGCGTTGCCGATGTGGCCTCACTCAATTTATCCGTTTCGGAATTGGACAACATGTCGTAGCGTAGTCCATCGGAGGAACCATTATCGCCGCTAAACTTGTGCGAATAGCTGCCGCTCTGCTCGTTGAGGCTCTCGGCCGATTTGTTAATCGAGCTAATGCTCGATTTGGTGTGATTGGATTTCTCGCTTTTGGCACACGAATGCGTTGAGACTGCCGACAGACTGTCCGAGCCGGACAGATTGGCGTATTGACGCACCGTATTTGTGCCCGTTGACCATTCGGAGATGCTCAGACCGATCGAAGTGTCCTCCGAGTGGGAGCTGTGCGTGCATTTCTTTTGCTGCAATCCCATGCGAACGGTGCCATCGAGATCGGTGCCAATGGAGCTGGTCTCCTCCTCCGAGTGACTGGAATGACTGCATTTCTTGCAGCTGCCACCGCCACTGCTCAAGCGTGCCTCATAGTTGCGACGCACCGTTGTCTGATCTTCCAGATACGTGCTGCCCGACAGTATGTCATCAATCGATGTATCCGAATTGTTTGAGCCGCGTGACAATTTCCGTAACTGGGCATCCGGCGACAATTGCACCTTGATGGTGCCCGGCATGAACACATCATCGCTGGAGAAGAGTTCATCCTCGGAAAGGGGGCTGCGTGGTGCTGGTGAGCGTGTCGGTTGCGCCACAATTACCTCGGGGCTTTTGGAGCTCTTGCGCACTCCAGTTCCGGCTGCCTTCGCCGTTGGCTGTGTGGATGATGTGCTGCAGCTGACATTAAACGAGGACGACAAACAGGATGCGGCACTCAATGTTGAGCTCAGGCAACTAACTGTATCCAATTGCAATTGTTCGCTACCAAAATCATTATCCTCGAAGGCGGCAGACATTAGATAAGCGGTATCCTCATACGATAACACCTTGGCCACATCTGGCGGGCCTGTCGCACCGATCGCCGGCTCCTCCTCGAGCATGACCTTGTCGGCACTCTGCGCCTCACTGGCATAATAGGTCTCAATGCTCTCGACCACAATGGGCGCATCGATGGTGCTGGAGGGCGGTGAGGGCCAGTCAACCGAATCTTGGGATTGTTGGAATGCCATGCTGGCCTTCCAGCAGAAGGATTTCGGCACCGGCTTGTCCAGATCTGGCATGGCATAGATTGTCTCTGGCGGTTTAACGGGCACATGATCGAATGGTATTTCCGGTAGCGGCCAATCCTCCGAATCCTGACTGCCCGCATTCGAGAGACACATCAGGGTGTGACGCTCCTTATCCTCGGGTTGCTGTTCATCGACATGTGTCACCGAAAAGCGACCAGTCACCAAGGTAGGTGATTTCGGTTCGTGGCAACTGCCAATGCTGGACAGACGATCTGCAGTTGCCGAATCGCACGGTATTTCCGGCATCTCAGCCGAGGTGCGACGATCTGCATCTGATATATAGGCAAGATTTGTATTGCTACGCGAGTCCGAACTGAGACTGGGCTGATGATCCGTTGAACCAACGGATTCATCTCGCATGCTAACCGAATGTGTGGACGCCTTGCTAACATCATCCTCCATGCTGGACTTCTCCGATGCAGTGCTCCGTTCCGAAATTCTCGATAGTGTCCGACCCAAAGTAAAGCCCGTATTGTAGCCAATAATATCCGTGGGATTTACACCAATGCCACCGAGTGTACTTGTCATTGCCGGGTAGCCAAAGGTGGTGGGAAAGTCATTGAGATCATCCTGATAGCTGGTGTCACTCTCCTTTTGCTCATCCGGTGAGACCTCCTTGATATCACTGTCTGAGGAGTCACGCAACGGATTCTGGCCATCGTAACGCTCATATCCACCATCGGTTTCCACATGATGCCATGGGTCATCTGTGCTTGAACTATTTGAGCTTTCGATGGGGAATGCTTTCCATGTGCTCTGCTGCTCCTTTTGGGCCAAGTCACCACGTCGCTGAGCGGCACCTAGCGATCCGGAGCTGCTCTCCGTCTCGAAGGAGCCGCGCGACTCAACGCTCAGCGAGCCCTTCGAATCGAAACTGGATTTCGATTCCTGAGAGCTGCGATCACTGCCAGATTTCCCAGTTTCTGCTTTGGCCACCAATAACTTTTTGCCAGCATGGGCGCGAGCTGGTTTCTCGATTTTCGGTGGTCTACGTGAGCCGCCTGAGCTAGACTCACTGTCCTCGGTTCTTTGCAGAATTTTGGCAATGCGTTCCTCAATGGGATCCAGATAGCTTTCGGTACTGTTGCCCAAATCAATGGGACTTTGTTTCTCCAGTGTTGGTGTTGTCGGCTTCTTTACAATTATCTTTAGCTCGTTGGTTGGTGTCTGCTCATTGGAGTCAGTGGGCGTGACATCGCCATCCTTGGCAGCCACATCCAACAGCATACGCTGTTTTAGTTCCAGACATTTCTTCTCTTCCTCATTGCCAAAATCTTGTGATATGCCCAAGGGTCGTGCTATGGAGCAGCTAACACTGGACTCCTCTTCGACGGAACTTTTCTCCTTGCCCACGGACAAACTCCAATCCTGTTGTCGCTGCGGACTTGTGTCCTTCTCACCGCTGGTCCATGAGTCCGAACTCTTTGATCTGTCACTCTGTTTCTCCAAGCTGTACTTTTTCTTGTTCTCTGACGTGTACTTCTCAAATGTTTCGAGCACAGACTTTTCAATCATTGGACTCGAATTGGGCGGTGTAACCAGTATATTTAAATCGGATGTGGGCGTAGCACAGTTGGAATACTCCAATGGAACGGCATCCTCCAATGTGGCTTGTGTCTCCAATATATTGCGATCCGGCTCCAAGGTACGCGGCTCATTATCCGAGGTATCAGAGCCAATAAACTCATCGCACTCGACAGTTATCCAGGAGCCCGTCTCATCGCTACGACTGCGATCCAAGCTTAAGCGATTGACATCGTGACGATCGACTTTGAGATGACGTCGCTCCGATGAATTGTCATCCTCCTCGATTGATGGCTCCTCGCATTCAATGGTGGGCACACGATGTGGATAACCCTCCGGTGGCGGCACCGGCGACTTGCTCGCCGGAGAATGACTGTCATCCACCGATACAAACGAGTCGAGACTGTCTGCTGTGGATGCCTTGCGACTGTGGGTGCATTCACTATCGCGCGTATCCTCCGATGGTAACGAACGCTTGAGTATCTCCAGTGAACGACGTTCAGAGATCACTGCCTGCATATCGATGTCCTCGTGGACATTGTATTGATGGGCGAACATGCGACGATCTCCAACTGCACTTCGCACAACTGCCGTTGGTTTCTCCTCCGCTTTCTTCGCCTCGGCTGCGGCCTGCTTCTTGTCGTCTAGACTGCGGGCCTTCACATCTGTGCCCAGATAATGATGTTCAGCCGGTTTTTCCAAGCTACTCGATTTGCCATCGATTTTTTTGTGTACAACGGTACCCTCGATTTTCTGCTTGATTTCCTGGGCTTTTGCAATTTTCTTTGGGGATTTGATCATCATGTCTTCGGGTATATCGGATTTCTCAGAGTCCTCAAAGGACTTGTTGCGATCCTCAAAGCTGCGATTGGCCTTGTCCAGTTTGTCGGGACTGCGACCCTCGTCAAAGCTGCGACTGAATTTTACCAGCGAAGTGTCCAGTTTGCGCGGTGCCTTTGCAATGAGGACATGATCCTCCGCCTTGGACTTGAATTCAGTTTCAATGATTATCTTATCGCCCTCGGTCTTCACCAGTATCTTATCTTCGGGCGCTGGAAAAGCGGGCAGCGCATCCTTTACCGGACTCAGCATTGTTATTGTTTGTTTCATTGCGGACTCGTACAGCTTTTGTTGGCGTTCCTTGCGTTTGGCAATGTCCGCCTCGGTTTCCTCTTGCGACTTGCTCTTGTCCTTGCTCAGGCGACGCATTTCAATGGAGCGCGGACGCTCCTTGGGACTCGACTTCTTGCTACCTCGGCCATCTTTTCCAGTCTTAATGTCATCTGCGCTGGTGCGTCGCGATTCCGGTCGGCTGCGCGATATATGCTTGCCCTTGTATGGCTCCGATGTCTTCAGTTTACCCTTGCCGGTGCTCTCGATGCTGCTGGCCCTCGAAACGCCGGGCGATGTTTTGCGTGAACTGTTTGCGGAACTGTAGGGTGACCAGTCAGTGAATCGATATTTTGGTATATTCAATATTAAATGATCGCCACTCTTGAGCTTCATCTTTGACTTTCGTTTGTCCTTGATCTTGACGCCTTGTAGCGCAATCTTTTCAATATATTTCAATTGATTGAGCAATTGCAGCTCCTCGCTGTCAATGGTCACAGCGCTGAGCAGTGAATCCCGTCCATTTGCATTGTAGCTGCTCTGTGTGGGAATTGAACCGGCACATGAATGTATGCTGTCTGCCAGATCATCCTCCTGCTGTTGTGCAATTTGATTCACTTGCTCGAGCGATTTCTCCTCAAGAATTTCGCCTTCTTCCTCAAAGCCAACGGTGTCGTCTTTGGATGAGAACGCGTTCATCGGTGGCAAACGATGCAGGGATATAACCGGCGTATCCAAGCTCTTCGTTCGTCGTTCCGTTGTCGGCGATTGCTGTGTGGCCTGCTGGCGTTGCAGGGAAACCGAACCCTCCGACAGATTGAGTCTGGCATGGGCAAACAAGATGGGAGCATGTCCCTTCGAGCGCATCACAATCGACGAATCGATTATTTCCTCAATCAGCTTGACCTTTGACTTGGCCGTTTGTTTCTTTAGCGTGTAATCAATATCGGAGCCGGTGATCTTTTCCTCATGGCATGTCTCGTAGATATCATCGTTGCTGCGAAAGAACTCGGCATGCTCGAAAATTGGTGATGGAATATTTTCATTGCGCTGATAGTCATTGGTGCACTCGTCCATGCGTCGCATTGGCAGATGCGGTTCATCCTCTGACGATGGTATCGATATCGAACGCTCCGATATGCGACGCAATTCGGTCGCATTCGCATACTGCGGATCGAGCTTCTGTGTGTGATAGCGACTCTCAAGATCAGCCAGACGGCGGCACTGGGGCGGTGAGCCCTCGATTTCTGTTGAGCTCATTGTCTGTCCCCTGCCCCAGGCGGCCGAAATGAGGCGACTTTGCTCGATGCGCAAGATGGGCTCGATCTCTTTGCGTGACTGCGGCGGTGAGAACTCCAGGCGATCCGGTATGGCCTCCGCCGAACCAAAGACATCGTCCGAGTCCAGACTCTCATCATCCGATGAGAATGAGGTAATTCGTGTCTTACCCTTCTTGGACTTGCCCGATGGCTTTGTTTTGGGTATTACCCTCGGCTTGTTGGCCTTGCGCGCATTCGCCTGCAGTTCTTTGCGCAGACTCTGGATGAGCTCCATCTGTTTTTGCTCCAGCTTCTGTTGCTGTTGCATGCTTTCGGTTCGCGAACTTGTCGCCGAATCGCTCTCAATTTGACTCAGTTTCTTGTTCAATTTCTCCAGCGTCGATGCATCCATTTGCTTGGTAATGTCCCGCTTCGGTGACGATAGCTGTATGGTTGGTATTGTTTTGTCTATTTCGAGTGTTATCGGATCCACTTTGGATAGATCAATGTTTTGGGTAAAGAGAAACTCTTTGGTCTCTGCCGGCAGCAGACTATCCAGTATGTCTGGCAGAAAGTCAGCCGGTCCGGGCACAACTACAGCGTTTGCCTTAGGTGATTTCGGTGACTTTGGCGATTTCGGTGACTTTGGAGATTTTGGTGATTTTGGCGATTTGGGCTTGCTATGCTTTTTCTCGCCCGGTGACGGTGCGGTTCCATTCATAATGTGTCGCTTGTGCAATACATAGGGTATATCCTCTTTGAGAACTTTGGTGAAACGTCGCTCATAGTCGCGAAAGAAACTCTTTGGTAACTCAAAGCCAGTCTTGGGCAAATCTACTTGAACGACTGTCTGCTGGCCACCATCAAAACATTTGGGTATTTCAAAGTTACCATGAGCCTTGCAGAGCGGTGGGGCGCTTGGTATTTGCTTATAGATGTAATCCTCATCACTCGAATCGGCTGGCGTTAGATCAATGGATTTTTGATGCATCAGCACATGACGACGCGAATTGCTGCCGAGGCGGGCGCGATTCGCCAACGAGTTGGGATCACTCTTGGTGCGCTCCACTGTGGCATGGGTATAGTTCAGAGGCACCAATATAGGATTGTATTCCTCAAAGTGGGTCTTTGCCATTAGCTCCTCCTTGCGTGTGATTTTCTGATGCACCACACGCGCCTGTTGCTTCTCAAATTCTGAGATGAGTTCGGGAGTTAGTGGATACTCTGGACTTTGCTTGGCCTTATCATCTTTCGGTTGACCCTCCCATTGCTTGGTGTACTTTTGTATGCACTCGATTCGATCTTGATCGAAGCTAAAGATATTCTCGCTATCCGAACGTCGTCGAAATGCAGAAATTTTGCATGATTGCGAGTTGCCCTTTTTGATGGGCGCCGTTTGATCGATTGAGTCACCCGTTTGGATATCCTTCTCCATGCAGCGCATACCAGACGCCGGGGTCGATACAGTTTCCGGCGATTTACTGCCAAAAGACTTGGCATTACGTTCAATTTCCACATTCTGTAAGCTGATCGAATGTACCTTGGATGTCTTATGCGTCTTGTTACTCGGAAAGGTGGAATATGTATCTCGGCTGTCGTAGAACGAACTGTTGGCCGTCGAGCTGTGCGTGTCGGAGAGCAGACAATCGTGACTCTTGACCTTGGGCCGGGTGTAGAGAGCATCCGTTTCAACGACTGGCTCGACGGCATCGTAGTAATCACTCTTTGACTCCTGACTTGATTGTGCAAACTTTTCGTAGAGTTCCTTCTTGTTGAACTGCTTGACCTTCTTGCAGGTGGTCGTTGGCATCTCGTAATTGCGTCCAAAACAATCGCCAACTAGCGACTCTTTGGAATCCTGACTGGATACCACGGATGTTTTGCTTTTGGTTGTTTCTCGCGATTTCTTACTATCCGTGTGATATAGACTGTCACGGGATTTCTTACTCGAGTCCGAGCTACGTGAAATTTTTGTCTCAAACATTTCGCTTTGACTCTCCTGACTGGAGGTGCGCGTCAGAGCCTCCTGAATTTTCTTGTAAAAGTTCCCATCCGATTTGACGGAGAGCTTCTCGCGTGGCAAATAGCGTGGATCTTCAGCATCCCAAATCTCATTCATAATATCAGCAGCTGATTTCGATTTGACATCGATGGCTGAGCGATATTTGGGCTGCTCAGAGACGGACTCATCATCACTGGGTATATAGTTACCAGAGTCCAGCGAACAGGAGCGCATATGATCTTCGGATCTGCGACGTCCGCTAAAGAAATCAATGTCATATTTCTCGAGCAGCTCATAGCTATCCTGAGATATATCATCCTGGGAGCCAGTGTAGTCCAGCTGCTGTCCATGATGGCGTTTGTGCTCCTGGGTGGTGTATGTGCTGCCTGGATAACTGGATGAGTAGACCTTGCTGTGCGGAAGTGGTGAAAAGTCCTGATGCGCATCAATTGAATGATTCTTGACGAAGTACAAGGAATGCCTTGAATCATCGTAGCGTGTAACTGGTGAATCAATGCGATTCGAAGAGAGAAACTCTTTATCGAATGCGGTCATTGGTTTGGGTTGTTCGCGATCATAGTTGGCGCTGCTGTAGCGCTCGAAGAGATCCTTGCAGGAACTGCTCTTTAGCCAGGACTCACGCTCTACCTGATCATAGATGTTCTCGCCATCCGGATCGTCTTCCTGATCCTCCTCATCGTCCATGTAATGCACTGCCGCCTGTTCGGGCTTAACAAACTGAGCCGTAGAGTAAAGATTACCCGATGCCATTTGATATTCGAGCTTCTCCGATGAGCTGCGTCTCGGATGATGTGTTATATAGTGACTATCATATGAATCGACAGAATCCACGCCAGACAACTCCGAGTTGCGGGGCAGCGAGTGTGTGTGTCTGGAACTCTGCGAATCTACTGAGGGTGTTAAATAGTTCTCGGATTGGGCGAGTTTCACCCGTTCATTATTTGGTACTGAACGCTTTGTGCCAAAGCCCGTGCCAAAGTAGGATGAGGAAGACGATTCCGATGGATGATTGAGATCATTGTGATACTGATAGTTCAAGCTGTTATAGTTACGCTCCTGGGCGGCAGCATAGGCCGATGTGCTAGGCTGCTGTAACATAGGCATTGGTACGGGTATGGCCACGGGCACGGGTTGAATGCCCAGCTGCTTGGCCCTGGTGTACTGTAGGATCGATTGATCGATGAATTCATCGCTGAAATGCTTTTCGCGGGTCTTTGATTTGGCCTTGCGATTGACCGTTGCATAGATATCGTTGCGATCATTGAGATTTAGATGCTCGCTATTGGAGATCTTGTGCTCCATTTGAGAGCTGTGAAAATCGGGATATTTGTAGTGGCCCATATCGTTGATGTCAGTGTAGATGATGTTATCGGTTTCCGTTTCGGTTGAGTTGGCATTGGCGTTGGCATTGTTGAGCATACACTGTTTAGACATCGAATAACTGGTACTGCTATAATGGACTGGGGTGACAGTTTGCGATTGGGACTCCTGTGAGCGAAGCGGCTGACGACGGGCATTGGCCATGGCCATGGCTGAGGCCGGTGAGACTGCCGCCATAGTCTCCCGATTGATGGTAGATGCTGTCAAGTCCGAATCCGCTTCCTCCTCCACCAATTCCTCCTCCTCCCCCATAGGCTCCTCCTCCTCCTCCTCCAAATCCACAGGCTCCAGCAACTCCTCCTCCTGCTCCTCCAATTCCATGGAGCTGCTGAGATCCACCGAATGGCGACCCACAGTGCTGTTGCTGTTGATAGTGTTGTTGTTGTTGTTGTGAGTGCTGTTGATGTTGGTGCTGATGCTGATGAGCTGCGGCGAGGCAGGGACATACGCTTGGGATCCCACTGAGACTCGACGAGGCGTGCTGCTGCTGTACAAGTGGGACAAGTGGCTCAGACCTGAACACGCGCGTAATTAAAAGAATTGAGCATTAGCACGATGGGAACAAGTGTGAGTCGGCATTTAACCGAAACAAACCGAAAAGTATCGAACTCAACTGGATGATCACAAAAATAAAGGCTGAAAACACTGAAAACATAATAAATCGAGGTTTCTGTACAGTATTTTTGGGGCATTAAAGCCACTGTAAATACTTTAAACATAAATAATAGAATTAGAGCTAAAATAAACTTAAGTTAACATCATAAACATAATATAACTACAATATAAACATTAATGATGTGGCTCTAAGTTAAATTACTATTATTAAGCTTGATTTTTAATCAAAATGCAGATTGTTGTAACAAAAATCACAGAATTATTGATGAAGCTTCATTTTATATACTATCAAGTTATTGTCCCAAAATATAAACTTAACAAAAATATATTATAGATGAAACTGGAGTCGTAATATTCATGGAAAACAAAAAACGACTCACCTATATTGTGATCGCCTTGATGCGCACGAGCCAGATCGGGAGCGCGCTGTGCCTGGCTGCTGCTGTGGCTGGGTGAAGTCCACGATTGCGGAGCCTGTGGTGAAAGGGAGCGGTTCGAATTCATTTGGTCCATAGCCGCTGCCGAGTGGTGTTGACGTTCCGCCGAGCATGCCGCTTCCTCCGCTGAGGTTGGCGATTCCGCTGCATAGTTCTTCGTCTGATAGATCTCCACCTGGGCTGCTGTGACCTAAACAATAATTCCATAACGATTACAAATCAAATGCCTTATAATATGATTTGGATGGCACTCACTTGAGAACGCATGTGGTCTGTAGGATTGTCGCGTCGGCGATCCAAGGTATCCGCTGCCTTCTTCGTCAGAGAAGGGGTCATCGAGTCGCTGCATTGATTGCGATAGTCCCATGCCGCTGCAGTTTGCAATACAAAAAATAAAACACACACAAAATAATATGCAAGTAGTATGGCAAATCATATATACATATAGATATACAGATATAATTATATTGATATAAATTTATCGCCATGGCTACACATTCCGCTAGCAAACCAAAAGAGAGAGAGAGAAACTCTTTGAACTATGTACGAAATGAAACGATAAGCGATAAACGATAAATCAAGAAATATAATAATAATCGAACAATTGAACAAATAAAATAAATACAAACCAGTGTCAATTGGGAGTAGGGGATTGGCTGAAATGCTGGAATTCACATACGTATGCGACTGACTTCGGCTACTAGCATTCAGTGGCCCTTGCCGGAACGACTGAGACCTGCAGCAAAAGAAAAGACAAGAGGATACCACGATTTTATTTTCACATGCTCAGTTTTTTTTTTTTTGTTTTTATCTTAGTTAAGCAACTTAATTTGTCCATCTTTAGTGTAGTTTTATTTTCGTATTATTTAGTTTTTTTTTTAAATTTTTAGTTTGGTTAAGCACTTTTTAGTTTGATTTTTTGGTTGAGCTTTTGAGGAGCTCAGAAAATTGCTTATTTTTTTTTTAGCATAAAGGCAATTGCATCAGTTTAAGGAATTATTAACAGGTTATTTAAAATGAAAGCAAAAGTTTTTCAAATTGGTTAGTTAATACAAAATAAAACTTAAAATTAGACACACACGCACACAACATAAACTATTTTAGCTAAAGGATAGGCCTAGCATATATTAAAGAAGAGCGCATCATGAAGAAATGTTGCTCGGAAACATGAACCTCATAGGCATATGGTAATTCTTTCAATACCGAAACAAATCCGCTATATATTTGTTTATAGTTGTAATATTATTGTACAAACTAAGCTACTTATTTAAGTAGATATGTTAAGGGTTTAGGTTAGAACACAGATATATATTTATAGCTATTTACTACACATTTAGGGGTAGTGGGGCAAACAAAGGTTTTTAGTTAACTATGTGAATTGTGTACAGTCTAAACAAAACACACATGTTTACAGGTATATAAAAGAAAAGCAGCAAAACGATGCATAACTCGTTTTGGGATCAAACTAGACTAGACTAAATACAACACACGATATGAGAGAGAAGGAGAAAGAGCTGTGATGTGATGCGAATGAGGTTCAGTATACTAATGAAGGGCTTGCGTTTTGATGATTACTTGAGCTTGGATACGATAGTAAGAGGCTGGGTTCGATTGAAACATATAAATATGATATATGAAATTAGTACGCAGAAATTATTTGCCAATTGCCAAATTTTGTATACAAATAAAAAATGCTGATTGTCTACATTATTAAGACGTTGATTAATACACATGTTCCAAATCATAAGAACACAAAATAAATCGATTTTTAGTTTGAAATGCTTTTGTTTTCGTTTGCTTCTGTACAATTTACTACTAGATTTGTTTTTAAATTATTTCGTTTTGTATATATAAATATATATATATTTTTGTTTCTTTAGATTTTGTTTAGTTTTGTGCTTTGTTTTTGTTTTTTGATTTGTACTTAAGACCAATTGGTTATTTTAATCCTCTTCTCTTTTCTCATTGACTTGGCGCCACAATGCGGCCCAGATCTTATGTGGTGTTTTTTCTGGAGGGGAAGTTGTGGGATTTGAAAAATTGTTTTTGAAACAAAAATATAATAGAAGTTAATACGAAAAATTCAGTTGAAACGAAAAACAAGCGAAATAAAATGAGCACGTTGATGATTCATAATGTGTTCGGATGAGTTTCTTTATAAAATGGTTTTGCTGTCTTGTATAAAACGCACAATCAAATTGTACACATAATCAATTGGCATAGATTCTTTTTTGAGGGTTGGTTATTGGTTATTCATATGGGGAGTAGTATAAGCTTGAAATTTTTTTTTTTTTTATATTCAAAAAAGGGTAAAAGTAAGCAAGGCTTTAAAATCAAGTTCAATCGAGTGTACTTATTGAATAATGTATAAAAGTGAAATAGAAATATTGTATAATATTAATTTTGTCATAGAGTAAATCGATTTTAAAATGCTGAAATGCTCTTTTTACCATGAATAATATAATAATATATAACATTTTTCGCATGGTATAAACAGCCCTTAAAAATGTAATCAAAAATAAATGCAATATATTAAAAACCAATAAGAATCACAAAACAAATGAATATTGCATTATTATTACAGGCATTTAAAGCTGCTGCTTGCGATTCTGCTTGTTGTTGCTTCAGTTGTTGTTGATGTCTTATTTTATATATAACCTACCTTTGGAAAGTTCTGACGTTTTACATAATTTTCGCGCACAAATTCAATGATTTGCTTCTGTGTCTTGCCACTGTAGCTGTAAATTTCGTCCAATGAATAAAAGAAAAGTTTAAGTATGGATTTCAAGAGAAAAACAAACATCACATGCTCACCGAAAAGAACTGCCGCGTGAGAGTACACGAGTTTTGCGCCTTTGTGTGCTCTGCACGGCCGTGAGGCGAAAGAATCCATGATTCTCGACGCACTTCTTCCAAAAGTTCTTGCACTCGTTGCGGCCCTCAAAGAAGAACTCAACGGTGTCCTTGTAGTAGCCCTGTAAAATAGGCATAATCAATAATCAAATCTGGTAATGCACACACGCTTCACACTTACGTAGCCCTCGGGGTGCAGCTTGACCAGAAAACGTTTGCGTTTGAATGAAATTTTGCGTATCTTGGCCCAGGAGAAGGTATTGATGCGCGTTATATTCTGAAAGACTGTAATGCCCATGTGCGCAACGGCCAGATTGAGGGGCACACCCTCCACATCCTTAGCGGGATGCATTTTCATCCCATAAAGCTCACAGCGACGCGCTGTCTCCAGCAGATTGAGGTCAGCCTCTGCGGGCGATTGGCCACTACAAATAAAAAAATAAATAAATCGCCTGAATTAAGAATCCTGAGAAATTGAACTATGTGTAGCTTACAAGTGCTTCTTGTGATTCTCCATGATCTTGCGCTGCATGGTGGCATCCTGATGTGGCACAAAGCGATACGATGACAGATACGTGTGATCTGGATAATCCTCGGGCACATAGTCGCCACACGATGCCTGCACTATGTAGCTGGCCATAAGAGCTGCGGTATTGTCATTGCACTGCAGACTGCCCGTGGCCAGATCTCGTTTGATTTGCAAACAGAACAGATATCTATGCAATGGCAATTGAGTTAAAGTTAAATACTCTTTAGCGTAAATATGTTGACTAATTGTACCTGGTATATTCCTCTTCCAGCTGTGCTGGATCTGGTGTGTAGAACTTAATGCAGAATCGCAGCACCGGATCGATGAGAGATAGACCCACCTGACGATTCATGGGCTTCTCCAGATCCAGCCAGTATTTGGTATGTGTGGATATTTCCTGATACTCCAGACCAAAATAGTCCGCTTCCAGCAAGTTAAGCTGGCGACAAACCTGCTCAAAGAGCACACGACCCAAAGCCTTGGCCTGGAAGCAAAACAAATGAAAAATGTTTAAAAATAATAAATTTAAATTTAAATTAAAAACAGAACAATGCATCAAATAGAATTCCTCACGAAAATCGTTTGAGATTTTATTATGTCAGTTAAAAGTTAAGAGTCAAGGATTAATTTTAATAAAAGTCGCTACAATTTCGTGTATGTTATGCAAGTTGAAAGCTTTGTTTTTCAAATGTCAACGGCTAATGCACTCGCTTGACTCTAGGCACTCCACAGCCTATTTATAAAAAACAGTTTAAAACTTGGCAACTTGGCGACAAGTATTAGTGCCACATAAATCACCAGGCCTGCCAGTGTGTATGCATGTTGTGTGTGTGTATGCGATACACACCATTTGAGTTGATTAAAAATGCCATTAGATGGCGCTAAATAATATATACGTATATGTGTGTATGCAATTGCGCTAACACAGCCACGCCTCGCTCAATTTGGCAGCGGGCAAAGTGCAGAACGAACTACATTTTATACAACAAACTAATTGCTGGCAGAGACGATGCCCAGCCAGTTTGCCGAGTGGCCCAGTTAGCAGTCGCCAGTTTGGGTTAGCCAGTCAACTCAATTGAAATTTATTTAAATACAATCAGACGGACATCGCCCACCAAGCAATTGCTGGTGTCTGGCAGCGTTTCGGACTATGCTCGTCTAATCTCGAAACGCAGATTAAATTTCAACAAGCTTAACGAGCAAAGCCAGCGATTGCTGTTCACGCCCACAAGCCCAGTTGCCCAATTGCCCAATTGCTGAAGGTCGTGCGTAAATTGTGCGTAAAATTGATTTCAAATCATTTGTTGACTGCTCGAAACTGATATTGCCAGCCAACTAATTTCTCAACATTAATGAATGGAATAATTTAATTTAAGTGATAAACTCGAGCATTTAACTTTAATGGCTTCTCTCTAATATCTGTAAAGTCGCAATTTATTAACACAACAACCGCAAACTGCTCGAAATTGGGATTTCATTAACTAGACCATATAAATGAGGAATCAACTCAACTCAATGTCTCCTTGAGATGTCCTTCAATTTGCTAATAGGTGAAGGCATCAACACATGTCTAGGTTTGAGACTATGTGGCACACATAATATGCTAATTTGGGGGTGGAACAACCCGAGTCGAGTCCTGAACAGCTGCTACACCTTTGTGCCATTAGGCAAATCGAAATGTTAACATCCGCTCCTATAAAGGGACACTTCAGCAGGAACTGCATATCATTCGAGTGGCAATCAAGCAAAGTGCTTGCTTTCCAGTTCGATTTCATTGTGTGACCTTGTCATAAGTGATATGCTGTCAGCCCACAGGACGTGCCAAAATGTAATTAAACTCTGCACCCCAAACCTCTCCATTCCCCTTCTCGCTCTTTGTTGATATTTGAATATTTCATGTGTCAGTTTTTGGCAATATATACCATACTGCAAAATGGGTTTTTGGGTGTGGTCGAATCTTGGCCCTGACAACACAAAACTGTCATTAATCATACACACATATGTATAAGAAAAATTATCGCCTATAAATTATTCATATTACATACAAATCTAGCACCATGAATAATGTGTATGCGGATTCTTGTTGAAAGGATCGCCCCTTTTTAATTGAAATGTGTGCTGAAAGCAGGCAACGAGTTCAACTAAAACAATGAAATAACAAATAGTTTGCCGACACACAAAAGGAATAGGATAGCTGATGCATTTTTTATGAGAACAGCACACAAAAAAAAAAAAAAAAAAAAAACGGAAATGGCGAAAATAAAAGTGGAAAGTTGCGCAACATTTTCGTGTCGAGTTGAGGTCATTGGGGAAATACGCTGATGAAGTGTGTGGGGCAGCAAATTGTGGGCAGAGATTCAGATTTATTATGTAATCGCTTTTGAGCACTATAAATGTGGCATTGCATTGCATATTTATTGGACGATGTTGTGCATGAAAGCTATGAAATAGTCCAGATAGTCGTGTTGCCAGCTGCATTGTATTTAAACTTATGAAGAACAGCTGCAAGAACATATCGTTCTGAGCATCAAGACTATACATAAAGAAGTCGGTGCATGTAGAAGGCAAGAAAAAAATCATTAAACTTGTTTAAATTTATTTTTAAATCCATATAAGAGAAATAGCGGTACAAGAACTAAATGCATTCAGAATTTGGAACGCAATTCACTTTTTTAAAGAACAGCAAATTATTTCAGGAGACTTTAAACTCGAAAAATGGTACTCGTAGCCAGAGTCGTAAAATGGGAGCCTTTAATTTAATTGGTAGAACAGAAAAAACTTTACTAGAAATTCGCTTCATAATTGGCAACATATTCTGGCAAGACTGTTGGCCATAAACTGGAAGCTTTTGTAACAAAAGCACAATTGAATTGTCGCTGAACTCCCTTTAGACGGCAGTCTCCTAAACTATTTATGACATTTACACAACTTTTCCCTTGTGGTGCCACGCCCAAAACCCTGGACTGCAGCATTTGCAACTAATTGCTAAACTATAATGAAATTTACACAAGCTTTTGCCAGTTTACACAATAACTGAGGCATATTTAATTTAATTTTGGCAAACAACAGGAGTTGGAAAGCGACAAGAAGAAGAAAACACAAGGCAGAAGATAAATGTGCGGGTTTTCCCATGAGAAGAACCGAGCCGTGGAGGAGCTTGTCAGCTCCAGGAACTGCACTTGCATTTGATGAACTAAAGGGGATGACGACGGGGAATGGCAGCACAAACCCTTACATCCAACAATGGCCAAAAAAGCCACACCCAAACTTTGACATTTTCCCTGGACGAACTTTTATCAAGGGTCGTCTACTTTGTAGGCCAATCCACTAAACCAATTTGGGATTTTCGACAACGACAAACAGCCAATTAACTTTGGGCGCGGCTCGGCAACTAAGCACTGACAACGGATTTATCACAGGAAGCTGCTACTGAATGCAAACAACCAACCAACCAACCAACACAGACACAGACACACACAACACACACATATATTTGTGTTTGCTGACAATTGGCTCTCGTTCAATTTGTCGCTGGAGCTGCAAGAGATGCAAGTGTTATCTGGTCTCATTCCGGCTGCAGGTGTTGTTGTCTGTTGCTTTGGAGGGCGTGGTTAGCTGTTCAATCCACTAACTGCAATGTTGGATGGGTTTTGTTCATTTCTCAGTTAGCACACACACACACACACATTGTTGTCTATTGAAACAGCTGCCTGGCGCAATAAACTTGCAGATATGCGGGCTCATTTTACCACACAACTAATGAACAAGTTTGTTAATGTTGCCTGCTTTTAAATTTAAGGCAACTGAAGATGGTATAAATAAGGTAAAATAAATAAACAAACCTATCAATTTAGCTATTAACCAAGTAAACCTGATGCTAGTCAAAGATAAACCTAAACCTGTTGGATAACAATTATATTATACTTAAGATTGGCATCAATAAATAGATCCATTATGGTCACAAAGACACAATTAAACTTACAACAACAATATACACAAACTATATAGAGACTTGTTAAAAGAATCGAAGTAATTTTAAGTCAGACAACAGTTTAGATTGGTTTTTATTATTAAAACTCATATTTCGACTATATGATATAGTTGTCCGATCTGGTCATCTCCTATCTTCAGCAAAAATACACTAAATTTCAAGAAGATTGCTTTTATTGAATTAAGGGAGATAGTTTGTATATATGGCAATGATAATCATATTTGAACTTTGACATTCAACATATCAGAAACTTTATTTGCTCTATTCGCATTGCTCAATCGGGTGGAGTTGTAAGTAAAACACATGCGAAAACTTTTCTTCTTAGCCCGAAGCAGAAGTCGCAAAGGCATTAAATGCACTCAGTCAGCAGCTTTGTAGCAAGTCCGAGCACATCCAATGTCTGAAAATAAATCCTATTTATAGTTGAACACTTGCCCCCAAAAATCCAGCACCTGCCAACGAAGGCGACCTGGAATCACATCCATCTCTGGCAACTGCAACTGCTTCCCAAAAGGAACCCAGCCAAGCATTAAATGAAATTGCATTAATATATAACACAGTACACAGTACACAGTACACAGAATACATACATACTACATACATACACATATGTACATACATAGAGTTAGATCGAGTATGGCAACATATACAAAATATGAATTTAAATTTATAATTATTTATAAAGGTCCTCTCCGAAGTGGAAATGGAGACGCATGCATAAGAGATTAATGCGACAAGTGCTATATGGGCTGGCACTGAAGGGGCGGCTGGTGCCTGTAGCCGGGCGTGGCAGCCATTTACAGTGTTTGGCTGACGGCCAAAATGTGTTCCGGGCCAACAAAAGCACAGAGTAAGCAGGCAACAGCAGGCAGGCAGCCAACAGCTGAAACAACACAGAAGCTGCCGACAAATCAACAACACAAAAAAAAAAAATAAGAAAAATGTTTTTTTCCCCTTGTGGGTAGCTGGTCGGGCAGAGGAAGTGTTGCGGCCGCGACTGCGCCCCTCCATTTGCCGACTCCAAAAATAAAGTTTGTTTGTTGGCTTTTATTTTATTTTATTTAATTTTTATTTTTTTGTTTCTGGCTCAGTCTGAGGTTCATTTGAGGTCTACGAACTGAGGCCACACATAAGCGAGACCAATTCTTGTCGATGTTGTTGTTATGTTCAGTTCTTGTTGCTATTTAGCTGCATTTGACCGCAAATTGCATTAATGCAAACACAGGACGACTGCCATCCCTGCTAAATGTTCTTGTGTTCTTCTTGTTTTGTCGACTACACTGCATTTGTCGGGTTCCCCCTGTGTGGCTGTGTGCTGCTTTTAGTCATTTTTGGTTTTGTTAATGGGTTCTTCTAGTTGTTTCCGTGTTGTTCCACTTCCTGGCTCCATTAGCCCAGGCAAGCAAAAGGCTTACTCGGTTTTTAGTTGAAGTGGCCACGCCCTGGTTGCCCTCAACCCCAAACCCAAGCCCAGACCCAACCCCCCTCACAGTAGACAAACACATTTTAGAGGCTTCGCTCACTTTACAACATGTTGAGAGCAGCGAAAAGTGGGGCGAAAAATTTGTTGTTGCAACAAACGAAAAGGTTGCTGTTGCTGTTAGTTACACCATTATTATACCCTGTAAGCCAAGGCGCAAGGGAGGGTGTGCCGTGTGTGTACTTATTTGTAAAATGTGCCCATATTAAAAGTTATATTTTTATGCTAATAAAAATCTTTCAGATTAAATTTGCATTTACATTAAAAAAATATATATATTTAATCCATTAATCTAAATGGATATCTCATAGTCATAGCCCACTCACCTATAGTTTAACTACATGTTTTGAGCTATTGTTGTGGCTGCTGCCGGCATTGTTGTGTCTGTGTGTGGGTGTGTGTGATTTGTTGTGTTGTGGTGCTTTTGTGTGTGGGTTGCTTGGTTGGGGTTTAAGAGTAAACCCTTGTGAACCAGTTGCACTTGAGGCGCTGCTGCTGCTGCTGCAACTGTAAATGTTGAGCGCTTTTTAAAGTGTCACATGCAAAACTATTTTATAGCATCTGCTGGCTGGCAGTTTACCCAACGGCCAATCAGACCAACCACCCACAAGTTGCACAACCCACTTTTTTACTCACATTGCCGTCGTCGTCCACTGCGGACTTATTAAAAATTGAAGCACGTAACAAATGTGTTTGCCAGAAACACAAACATACACAAACATAGTCATTCCATTCCTTATGTGAGCACCCGCTGCGTATACGTAACGCTTGTGCAATCTATTGACACGAAAGCCCGGACTGCAGCTTTATAAATAGATGGCCAGCACAAAGCAACCCCTAAACTAAAGCCACTAAAGTCCAATTACTATAACCATAACCATAACCAGTTTGTGGTCGAGACAATTTGTGCGCTGTTAACGCGTTAAGCGCAATTTTGGTCAAGTGCATTATTAATGCAAGTAAAAGCGTTTTGAGAATTTGTCTGGTACGATACGATACGATGTATATATAAATCTATGATTGTTTGATACAGTAATATTAAAATATATATTAGTAATTTGCCGACTATATACATACATATGAATTGGTATTGCATATGAGAGGCTAAAGTATCTTAGATGTGCAAATGTTTCATACATAAAATGGATTGTTTGCTATTAAATAAAAATGTACGATTTACATATCGATTTTTCAGTTATATAACGCCTTTTATCCAAGCATTCCAATAGTTACAGGGTATTCTTCGGTCTCCTTAATGGCCTCCATCGTTATGTGTGTAATCTAATATGGGAATGGGTCAGCAAAACGATAACCACACTCATTTGGCCTGTGGTTGTTTGTGGCGAGTTGAACAGGAATGTTTTTGACGCATGGCCCATAAAGTTTTACAGCTAAAACTATTTGATAAGTCTCTTTAAATTTTTGCATAACCAAACTAGAAACTATTCAATGAGACAATTTAAATTCTTGCCCATATTTCATGATGGAAGTTAAAGCTTTGTTATGATAAAAAAAAAAGTTAAGTTCTTTACTTGTACCGTTTTTACCATAATTTATTCTATTCCGAATTTTGTTTTTATAAATTTATTAAAGTTATACAACTTTGGCGCAATTTATTCTGTCCGCTGTCTAAAGTGAAATTCACTTTTTTATTGTAGTTTGCTGGTTTTTCTTTTAGCTGTCAGCTTCTCAGTATTTCCATCAACGTTTCATTTGCCATGACACAGTAAATTTTCATGGCTTTTATTTTGACGCCAATTTATTTATCTAACAAAAGGCTTTGTACTTGAATTTTGTTTGTGTATAACTGAAAACATTCTTAAGAGCTTATCTCGCCAAATGGGTAATGGGTATAAAAAAAAAATAACGATACAATGATTGCGCCCCGCTGCGGGGGCGGCAATTGCCAGGGAAAAGTCAACAAAATTGCTGATAATGCAGCCAGAATGAAACTTTTTTAATAGAATTATTGAAAAGTTGTTGCGCACATCGCAACCAGAGGCATGACGCAAATAACTGAAGCCTTAGCATTATTTGTCGTAGCGGCGAAAAGTAATTGAAAACTTGTATGGAAATCAGTTCGAGCAAGCGGAAGCCCAGCAATAAATCAATGAAAATTAAAGAAATAATAAAACCAAATTTAAAGATACCAAACTTGATTTGGAATGATTTCTATTATGGCATAACCTTGAAGATTAACTGTAAAAAACCATTAGCTTGGGTACTGAAGAAAATTTAATGTCTCCGGCGAGACTTGGACTTTTTAATAAGTGAATAGATTTTTTCAACATTCCTTGACCATAATAATTCTCAAAATTTGTAAGTTTGTTTTTTGTTACTTAGAAAAAGTAAGCGCTATTTAAAAATATTTTCTCTTGTCAGCCGATGGACTCCAAGGTCTGCAAGGGTATTTAATGTTCAACATGTCTAAGATAGCCGCTCTTTGTTGGTCTTCTTCTCTTATTTATTATAATACATGCTGCTTTGGCACTCACCTGAACTTGAAACATTGTAACCGAATCATCCAGCATTTGTATGCGCACCGTCAGCTTCTTGCCGCCGCGATGTCTGGGCGTTGAGGGGGTGCCATCGACCCCGCTGGGTGTGCTCAGCGAGTGTGTCATGCGACCGCCGGCAGCTCCACCAGCAGCGCCGCCACCACCACTGCTTAGATCATAGTGACGAGATCCACTCGCACCACCGCCTCCTCCTCCTCCACCTGTGGAGCGTGTTACAGTGCCCATGTCGGCGAGTGACATTTTGTACACGAGAATTTTGGTTACCGCAACACGGAGACGTCTCCAACTGCTTCTGCTGCACTTAGTCCAATCTTTGTGGATCTGTTTATATCATGCATAGACATGCACGAATCTTTGTCTTTTTTTCTTTCTTTTGTTGTATTAAATGCTACGACTTGGAATGCTACTGGGTTCGTTTCTTTTATTTTTCGATTCGCTTCGTTTTGGTTAATTTATAAAGCTGTTTTTGGTTGTTTGCACAACTCAATTTGATTCGTTCGCTTCCAGAAAGAGCAGAGAAAAACAACAACAATCGAAGAATTAAAGTGGAAGCTACAACTTCATGCCACACATCTGCTTCACATTTGACTCAGTTCATCCAATTTTTCAAGTGTCAGTTGCTGTTGTTGTTGTAATACTTCTTGTTGTTGTTGTTGCTTTCGATTCTTGTGTTTGGCATTATTTTTGTTGCTGCTCTCAATTGAGTTCTTGTCTCGTTTCGTTTTTGGTTTCTTCATTAATATTTATAACGCGCATGTGGACTCGATTTCCTCATCGTTCAGCAGCTGACTGTTGCCTCATCTTGCTGCAAAGATAAAAGATAAAAGTTAGTCATAAATGGACATAAGAACCACCAAAACCGTTGAGAGTTCATAACGATAATCTCACAGCTATTGTCTGTGGCTTAATAATTTGGGCACGGCTCTACGAGAATGATGTCAAATTTGTACGGCAAATGACGACATACGTGAGAACTTTACTGTCGGGCGTAAACGATTGTGGCATACTCTGCTGCCAAATGTAATACCAGCTGAAATCCGGGGGCCGTAATTGTGTTATCATTAAAGCAATTCCTAAATTTGGTTTAGGTTTTTCTTATAGTAATTTATCTTAAGCTGCAGTAAATATACGATTTTTGCAATTTTGGTATCTTTTGCATCAGATCAGAGTATAAAAAATGATTTCAACTTCCAGTGAATAATGCTTATGACACAATTTTATAGAACCTTAGAGCTGAGTGTTGTTTCTTTTACAATGCAGTTTCAAATAGAAAGTAAACAGCTAATATCTCATGATAATTTTGAGGAAATGTAAGTGAAACTTGATATTTCCAGAAAAATAAACTCAGTTTATTTAAATAACAGAACTTGTGTTAAAACCAAATGGTATCAAATACTCATTGAGAGATTCATTTTGTTTTTGCTTTAGTTTTTCCTCTCAATAAATCTTCAAGTAAGACACATTGTTTTAAGCAGTAGCAATATTAACGGTTTCAGCTTTTAATTACCTAAACGAGCTCTAAGGACTTACATAATACACAGGGTATCCGTAGCTAATATATCACATAACTCTCTTTCCCTATCTCTCTCTGGCTTGTGTTGATATCAAGCAATTGCAAGACTTGACCAGCAGTAACAAATTACAGCTTGACTGCCCACATTTTACCATTTTCTCTGTGTTGGCATCAATCATCATGCAATTAGCACAGAGAGCGAAAGAACAGAGAAAACCACTGGGAACCAAACTGAGTACACAGAGAGAGCGCTAATGCGAGCTTTGTCTATAGCTATGCTAATCATTCGCGAGTTATGTGTGTGTGCCAAAACGTGACTTATGCGGCTCGGCAATTGAACCAGTCAAGCCAATTTTTATTTTTCTGTTTCTGTTTCGGTTTCGGTTTCTTTATGGCCGGCACATGACATGTACGAAGAGTCTACGACGACTTTGACTTCAAGTTGGAAGAGTTGTTATCTGAGCAGCAACTAAGTAGCCACTGATGGGCAACTCACTGACTGAATGACTGGTTGAGTGAGTGAGTGCATGAATGAGAGACTGAGTGCTGGGTCATTGAACGTCGTCGACGTTGGTTGGTTCAAGTGTTATCGATGCTCACACATACATGTATATACTCTATATATACTATACTTAAAAGGAGATGGTGTACTCTCAACCTGACTACTGTTCGGTTCATTAGATCACATCGTAAATTCACACATTTCACGCCCCATTCGTGATGGCCGAGCATCCTGTATCTGCCGCCTGCCAATTGACAGCGGGCCACGTCCGCATTCAAATTTACGAGCTGCCCATAAATATGTAAAACTTTGCCGGCTCGTCTCTAACTTAATAATCATAATTTTGTTTTTTTTTTTCTTCTTCGATTCGCTTCGTTTTTATTATATTTTCTGTGTGGGGCCAGCCGAACATAAAATAATTGGCGCCAAACTTCGTCTAGCTTCATGTTACACGCTACATGCTTTTTCATGTAGGTTTGCGTCTCACAATGACGCTGACATAACCTCAACCTCAACTACGACTTCGACTTCAACTTTAGCTTTGGCTTTAAGCTTTTCAGCTTTCCGGTTTCGCGTAGGCGCCTCACGTGGGCTGCCCATTTACCTTTACCGTTCTCTTTATCTCTCGCTCTCTTTATCTATTTTTCCACTTTATTCAATATTTTACTTTTGAGTGGCCAACATTTCTCATGTTTACTTTGTGTGCCGTCATTTTTCCAATTTTTGTGGGTCGCCTGCGATAAGCGTATTTATTTTCACAGGTGTTTTTACTAGTTGTTACTCTATTTTCTCATACTTTCCCTCTCTCTCTCTCTCTCTCTCATTGCCTCTCTCTCTGTCACCCAATCAATTTTCATTTGAGTTGCTGTGCAACGCTTAAATTTTTAATGTGCTTTTAATGTTGCATATTGTTTTGTGGCTGACAATTTTTATTGGGTCATTGTTTGGTTCGGCTTGGCTTTTTATACATTTTTAATTATTTACTGTCAATTTTGTGGCCGAGGAAAAGGAAGAGGAAGAACCCAAAATGCTTATAAGGTCGCCCACTCGCTTTTGTTCAGTGTGTCAGCTTTTATTTGTTTATGGGACCATTGCTTTTGATTTAATTATTTAAGTCGTGGGCGTGGCAAAGCCCATTTTTGATTTTTTTTTTAATATTGCAGAGATCCTAAGATAAGTGCATTAGAAACCCGATTTTTTTTGGGTACTTTTGGATATTCGTTTGAGAAGAAACATAATTCATGAAATATGCTTATTAGCCTTTATATTTTTCTCAGATTTCATTTATTAAATTATATTTCTGAAGTCGTGGGCATAATTGTGTTTCGACATTTCGTGAAACCAGCCTTTGAAGCGGTTCAAAATAGAACACATAAAAATAGCAAGTGCCTTGCAAGCTTGGCAAAGGACTCATTTTTAAGCTATTCCTTGAGCTCGTTTCCTTGTACCGAACTCATAAAATCGAATTAAGTAACTGGAAATTGATGTCACTTGACAGCATGTAAAAGCAATAAATTTTTTTGATGGGCCGCCAGTGTAAAATCAACTTTTAAGCCTTGCAATAAAAGAAGAAATAACTAAGAATATATAGAAATATTTAAATTTTAAGTATCTAGCTTTCATAGCTTTTTCTTATTGAAGAGCACACGGATATGGCTAAAACAGCTTTTAATACTGATCAAGAATATATATACCTAATCATGCCTCTCTTTTGCCAGTAACATACTTTTATACAACTTCAGTATTGCCTTTTTGAAATTATTAATGCGCGTTCAGGGTACAAAAACGGTTAGAGGAATGTAAACTTTTTAACTTAGCCCGACAACTCTGAAGGAAAGTTGCTGTATATATATAATGTATGTGTGTGAATATATAAAGTTGCACGCACATCATCGCCTATTTAGTTGGATGGCACGCAAAATATGTGATGCTGGCGGATGCCTCTGCCACATATGGCAACTAGCGCTGACATAGTTGAGCAGCCAGTTGACAGACCAAAGTTGGCTAGTTGACAGTTGCCTCGATAACGGTACCTTAAGTCATTTTATATGCCTAAGTAGCGAGAGTTAGTGGCAGAGATCAGATTTGCTCTTTTAACTGCAAAATCATTCAAACGTCAATAAAACTGGCAATTAAAACGAATTTATTGACAAGGATTAGCTGCCAGATGCTCAATTCGGGCAAGCAAAGCGGTATTTGCCAAGGAAGAGGAGAGAAGATACTCCTTTCATGTATTTTTCATATTCGAAAAATGTTGCCAACTGCTGTTTTTAGATTTAAAAAAAAAAAAGTGCAACCTTATCTTTAATAATAATAATAATTTTCGCATATATGTACCAACTTTTAACTGAATTTATGTCTATATTCAAAAAATTAAAATAAAAAAAGTTTCCCAATTGAAAATTAGTTGGATCTTAGTTTTCTGGGATTGCAATTTGCTGTGTGCAAAACTATGTTTACTTTCAGATTTTCATATTTTGGAACAAAGATGTAAACTGTAAGCAATCTACAAGATAATATTATTATCTACGCCAATATAGGAAACTTTAGGCTACCTATACCGGGTGATTTAGTACACGTTTGCTCTCTGGCAACCAGGAGTCTGTAAGAAAACGCGAAATCAATTGAGAAAACTGTGCGTTAGAATTTTCCTTGATTTGGTAAGACTATGCTTTTGGCCATGCGGCGGCATGTGGCTTTTCCCATGCACAAAAGTGGTTTGGCTAGCGGTGCTTTAACCCATTTCTCGTGTGCAGATTCATTTCGCCGACCAGTTTGGTGATGAGCTGCTAACGACGACGTCAACTTCTTCTTCTTCGTTGTCGTCGTCGTCGTCGTCGGCAATTGTGTCATTAATGATGGTTATGGTTCTATGGGTGTTTTATAGCCAAAGATTAACTGGTAAGACCGCATTCTATGTGGGTGACCGTTATTCGCTTAGCAAATGCAATTAAAATCGGCCGGAGATGAAAATGTGTCTGCTGACAGGCTGAAAAACAGACAACGCGTCGCTGACGGAGAATTTTTTTGCGCCACATGTGTGTGTGTGTGTCTGAGGGCAGAGTTTTTATGAACTGAATACACAGGCACACACACACACACACATAGTGATCATAAAGAAAGAGGTCTGTATATGGAATTGAAACGATAAACAAAGGCGAGCGATATACAAGAAGAGCAACTGTTTGGGAACCCTGTTTTTAAATACATATTTTAATGAACTGCACAAAGAGCGAACCGAATGGTTGACTTTGAAATGCACTGACTGACAGATAGGCAGACAGAGAGGGACAGAGCGAGAGAGAGAGGGCGACAGAGCTGCAGTGCATCCTTTTATACATGCACACCGATATCGTAATTTGTTTTACTTTGCATTTTATTTTTAAACCAAAGTACGAGTACAAGAAAGCACTGTAAATGGAGTCGGGGTTGCCATGTGGCATGAGTTGATGCCACTGCTGCATGTGTGTGTATTTTAGCTGCCTACGCAAACACAACCAGCCGCAGTTGCCTTAGCGATTTGTCTTTTCGTTGCCTGGCTACCTCATCTTCCCATTTTTTGTGTGCGTACTTTTCGACGTAGTTCATATTGTATCTAAATACATATATATATATATGTGTGTGTGTGTGTGAGTGTATATACAAATACCCGAAAGTATTCAAGTGATTCATCATTCATTTTGGCGTCTGGAATTGTTTGTGTCGCTTTTAATTGAGATGCACCGAGAGACAAGCTGCATAAATGCATGATGCGACATTTTAAAATTGTTTAAATTAACATTAACAAGTTAAGGATACGAAAAAAAACAAACTATATGAGGGTAAATTTATTTTAAAAAAAGAGTTAAAGCAGCGCTAGAATTGATAGAAGGGAGCTTAGAGATTAACTGAGAGTTGCCAGACTGCGCAGAAATAGTCATGCAGCAGAAAGAGGTATGAATCAGTCAGCAGTTCAGCAGTAAATAAAGATATATTAAATAATATAATCATATAAATACTAAACCATATATATAGGTAAAATATAGCCATGTTAAATGTAGATTTTAGTTTCGAGTTTTTGATGATTCTTTATTAAAGGGCATTAAATCATTTAACAGCGGGATTCATAATCCAGATGTAAATTTAAGAACATTCGTTTAAGATGATATTATTTTACATCAACAGCATATGGTTCCAAACTTTATGATGTTTATATTGGATAAACAAAGTGACTTATAAATATTTGTACAAAGAACCCGTGTTATTAACACTTGGAACTTTAGCCCACTATCGATTTCAGTCATAGTTAGTTAGTTGAAAATGATAATAATAACAATGGCACGAAGAGTTTTGTTAACATGCAACGCAAACCAAAGAAATACAAAAGAAATTAGCAAAAATAACTTCAACTCATGAATCGAATGCGAAAGTCGCCGCACTTGAAACGTTCCGTCAACAAACCGCAATTGAAAACACACACATGGTTTGTGTGTGTGCGAGAGTGTGTGAGTGTGCTTATGTTGCTGCTTGCCTGTGGAAATCAATTAGTATTGTCAAAGCATTTCTCTGTTGGCAGAGGCGACCGGCAGAGGCCAGCGACAAGCAACACAGGCACACAAAAAAGATGCAGATATAAAACTAAATACAGTCAGTACAATATTTATTCGTACACTGTTTTGTCTTAGAAGTATTTCTTTTTTTTTACCGCACCTTAGACCTATTGAGCATATTTAGATAAGAACAACATGATTTGCCTTAGTTGAATTCGGTAAAATAAGTGGTAATGACACTAATACCAGAAAAGCATATCCCGAAGATATCATAAAGGCAAAAGAAGTCATCATCAAATATTGGGAACCATATTTGCCGATTTTTTCTTTGTATTATATTTTATATTGTATAAATAATTTTTGTTTATATTGTGTCAAGTGGCCTTTTCTAGCTATTATTTTTAGGATATGTTTTACTATTAATTAAGCTACAGAAACATTTTTTAGTTGATAAATGAGAAAATCAAATGAAAAATATAAGTGTGGAATAATCATTGGTCTGTGCGCATAAACATATACAAAGCAGTCGCAAGTCCAATGGCAACCAAGACTTTTACAAGCGATCAGCGGTCAATGGGGAATACAAAACAAATTCAAGTGGGCACATTGATTAGATATTAACAGTCAGTTGAGTGTATCCACTCTCTCTCTCTCTCTCTCTCTCTCTCTCTCTTTGGCACATAATTTATAGCAAAATTATAACAATTTGCTGCAGATACAAAAGCAAACTAATGTCATAAGGGAAAAGAAGACAAAATCAAGTGCTGTGACAACCTTGCCGCATGCAACTTGACTGACATTTTTATAAGCACGTTCAAAGGGTTGCAGATACACACACACACACGCACAAAGGCACAGATACACGATACAAGTGCCCAAGTATCTGATGGTCAGAGGCACACACTCAAGTTGAGCTCAATTCGTATGCAGGCCGAGTGCTCAGCGCAGTTACTGAATTTATGTTTATTAAAACGGATATGGAAATCGTTTACTGACTTCGAGCCGCCGAAATGTGTAAAGAAAAACAACAGATATATAAGAAAACCTGTTTGCAAGTCGCGTGCCAATTTCAAATTGTACAACACTTTTCAGTCAAGCTACCTCAAATACTTGACGACATATATTTGTATATATATATAATATATGTATATATTAGACTTTCTATTGGGAACCTTGGCTAGCAAATTCCATTTTACAGAGTTAAGATTCTGTGTGTTTATGTTTTGACCCGCTTCATCCGTTCGATTAACTCGTTTTGCGCTGCCCAAGTATTCTAGTCAATAATATATTAAAAATAAATAATTTATTACAATAAATACAATAGGATCAATAACAACCAAATCAATTCGAATTTCATAAAAAATGGAGCGCGAGCAAAATACAATAAAGCAGAGCAAACATAATACCCGATATACATACATGTTTGTGTGTGTGTGTGTGTGTTTGTATTGACTTGTATTGCTATTAGATCATTTTCTATGTGTCAACAATCGAAATGTTCTAAGTGAATTTCAGTCTTGATTGAATCTTGGCTGTTTTAAGAGTTATATTGTGAAAACAGCGTATGCCGCATTCGGGAGCTTCCACCTGCATACATATATAATTAAATAATTATGTATTTTAATGTTTTAGCCACCCGTATTAATTGATATTCATCACAAATCAAACTTCATTAAAATCGGCAAAACACACACATATTTACACATACAGAAATCGAATGATGATGTCAGCATTTGTGGTAAAAAAAGGGCGGCATTGCCAAAAAAAAAAATGTTTAATTCCTCGCAATAATTAAGAGCTCTGCAAACAAATGTTATTTTTAACATGCTGCTTCTTATTATTTTAGCCGATGACTGCGAAGTGAGTTGTCGGCTCTTATCGCTCCCCCCTACATAAACACATAGCACAGACACACAGCACTTATAAGCTGATAACGAACTGCGCTTTGCGCTTTGGGAGTGTAAATAAAGACAGCAGCAGAAACAAAAACAAAAACAACAGCATAAAACAACAGTGTTGAGTGCTCATCGTTTATCTATGCATGTATGTGTGTGCGTGTTTCTGTGTGTCTCTATTTCAACGTGTTTTGTTATTGCTATCAGTCGCCGCCGAACACGAAAGCCCGCTAAACAAACAACACAATTGTAAAAATATTTGTCATCGAACTTATCGCTAATATTAAGTTTTTTTTTTCTATGTAAATTATGCAAAAAACAAAAGGCGCAATTGAAACATCAAAAAAGAAGAGGAAGAAGAAGCTTTGCTTACCGTTGGAGTTGAAGAGGGGGGTGGTGTGTGGTAGCGTTGTTCTCCTGGCTAGTGCTTTCAAGTTGTGCGTTTTATTTTTGATTGGCGCGACAAAAGCTCATCTCTACGAAATGAAAGCGAAAATGTATTGAAAAATCAACAGTCATCAGCAACACGCTGGCAGTGCGACAGAGAGAAAGACAGAGCGTGGCTCAGAGAGAGAGAGAGAGGGAGCCTGAGAGAGTGTGAGAGAAAGAGCAAAGAGCGTGGGAGCAACAAATGCAATGACCTGAATTCGAAGCATTTGTGCAAAGAAACGCGTAAAGGGCGATAAGAAAAGTGTGTGTGTGTGCGTAAAAGGTAAACATTTCGAAGGAAACACCCAAATAAAAAAATAACAACAAGGAGTGTTTACAAAGTATTCTATCAAAATGTTAACTGTAATTGTAGCCTGTGTCTCTGCGCATGTATTGTATTGTTGTGTTGGTAACTGTGTTACTGTGTATTGTGTATACATATACGCAACGTCCTTGTGCCTAACACAATAGTTCGTTGGCCAAAGGGGGAGTAGTGGGGGACAGTGCGAAGAGGACAGCGCCACCCTATTTACTGTTGTCAAAGTCTACACTTGCCTTTGCCTCTGTGTTCGTGTCCGTGTGATGCTGTGTATCTGTGTGTGTGTGTGTGTTCTGGAATTTTGCGTGCTTATTGAATTTTCATGTAAATTTTATTTGCGACGCGAACGAGTTGCGCAAATTGATGAACATGCTTTGAAAATTTTTAATTGAATTTGAAAAACTGGGCTGGGTTTTTTGTTTCGTTTAATTTTTTATTCTTCTTTCTAATTGCTGCGCCCTTTACACATACATACACATGGAAGCGACACTCACACACACACAGGCTCTGAATTTTTTCACTGGTGCAAAAAAGGTGAATGAGAAAAAAACAGCAAACGGCAAAAAACACATGTAACAAATAAACACTTGAACACTACACGCACCCAAAATACTTTTCTTTGTCAATTGTTCTGTCAGAGCTACGCGCACATTTTGTTGACAATTACTTTTTTTTCCTTGTCAATTTTAGACCGTTGCAAATTGCATTTTTTAGCAATAGGTTCGCGGTGCATGAATTTTGTACGGACTACTCACGACAACGCCATTTTTACTTCTGACAGCTGTTGTTGGGCTTAGTGGTGTGCGATGCTAACATAAGTGAGTACTTGTCTCGCATATCGACAGCTGCTGTTAACTAGATATCGATAAGTGCTGTTAAGGCCGTTACTTTAGCAGTCCATTTATAACAGAAAAATTCAATAATACACCTGTTGTCTCTATGGCAGTTATTTTGTGTTTTCCTATCAAAATGAGTGGAAATAGTCATTATAATAAGGCTTTAGTGCATATGGATCACTATTTTATTGTATGTATTTGTGGTAAAAGTATAATTTATGCTTTTACTGCTGCTGCTTGCTAACTTTCTTTTCGCGCGAATCGATAGATTTTGGGTTCATCAGTTTCCAGACCGCGTTTTAAAATATATAATTTCATGGTTTAATAAACTATTGGTGCAAAAAAAGTTAAGCAATAAATCGCGCATAATATGCATGCATAAGTATTCTTAGATGACCTGCTTACAAAACTAATAATTTGAGGAACAAAATGAATGCATTTCAATGCCAAATTCACTTCTTGGCCTTGGCTTTGGCCTTGGAGGCAGTTGCTCCGCTTGCTTTTTTGGCAGCGCCAGCAGCCGTCTTCTTTTTGGCCTTGATCAAGCCATCTAGCTCTAGATCGTCCTTCCCCTCATCCTCATCGCTGGAGTGAATTGCTCCCACAACGGCGCCATCCTCATCCTGCTGACCCAGAAGATTATCCTCGTCATCGGCTGCGGCTTCTGCGCGCTTCTTTTTAACATTGGCCTGTGCCGAATAGGAATAGGCCAGCACCTCCTTGTTGTAGGCACGAGTAAGAGCCGCTTTCACACGTCCATCGACGGCATCCATGGGCGATTTCTTGCCCGGCCAGCTGGTCAGCTCGACAAGTGACTCCAGATCCTCGCGCAACAAATGATAATCCTTGATGACAGCCAACGCAGCGGGTACACCCTCCTGCCCCTGCAGCGCCAATGGACGCACAATGTTCGCCAGCAGATGTGGAGCATATTCCAGACGCACCGATAACCTTGATGCCGAGGTACAAACACGTGTGTGATCATGCAGCTCCTGGGCGAGGCGGGAGCGCTTGTTAGTCCGCGAATTCTTGCCCAGCCAGCCGGGAAAATTGATTTGCCCCGTAAAATGTCCACACATATATTCGCCAGGCAGCAGGGAGCTGAACACAGCCTGGGTGGGCAATAGACTCCAGGCGGAATTGGCACGTATCCGCTTGTCCACCAAATCGCCCAGACTGAGCGCGTCCGCTGTGGCAGCCACCTTGGCGAGGATCTCATTACGATTGCCCTGCGGCAACACTTGCAAATAATTCTGCTGCACGAAGAGTGGAGCCATGCTGTAGTCATGGAAGAACAGATCACACTTGTCGTAGATGCTCATCTGCTTGTGATCATCGGCGGTGAACACTTTGCGTACCACATCCCACGGTCCCAGTTTGAGATCCTTGGCAGCCACCGTCTGCTGTTGTCCACTCTCCGGCAGCTGATCGCCGGCGCTGAGCAGCGCCAGATGATTGATGGTTTGGCGAATATCATTGTTGGTCGCTGCTATAATCCCCTCCAGCTTGGCGGCTGGCATTTTCAATTTCTCTTTGTAGCAGATGCTCATTATGCGACCCTTGATCTGCTCGAGACGCGGTCGCTGGAAGCGCAGATCATAGCAATAGTTGACCAGCGAACGAATCTTGGGATGATTGCGATCGTTGCACATGCAAATTATGGGTATCGAACTGTCCTTGATGAGGGCGATCAGCTCCTGCATGCCGCCGCGATCCTCGTTGCCGGCCATGCCATCCACCTCATCCATGATGAGCACATGCTTCTTGGACACCGCCTGCGACTGGCCATTCGCATAGCCATACAGCGACTTGTTGCCCAGCAGACTGGCCACCTCCTCCTTCAGCAGACGCTTGCTGCGCGTATCGGATGCATTGAATTCGACAGCATCGAAACCGAGCTCCTGGGTGACCAGCGATGCCGTCGTTGTCTTCCCAATGCCGGGCGGGCCGGAGAGTAGCGCTGCCTTGTAGAAGCTGCCATCATCGTTCTTGGCCCAGGGATTTGGACGTTGCGGCTTCTTTTTGCCATCGTGATTCACATACCACTTGGCCAGCCAGTTCATCAGTCTGTTGTGGAGCAGCAGAGAAGCCTTTGAGTTATCTTAAAAAGGAATCATTTTTGGTTACTCACTTGTTGACATTGCTGGCGGGTCCGGCCTGGCCGACAATCTCCTTGATGGAACACGGCTTGTATTTGTCCACCCAGGCCATGTTCTCGCTGATAGCACTCACATGCTTGTTGTTGGACTCCATTTTGGGCACATGCATGGCGGAGTCTAACTTCTCCTGTTTGATCTTGGGACTAACACTGGACTCCTTCTCTTTGCGTTCCTGTTTCACTTTGAGACTGTTGTCTGCCTGTTTGAAGCTGCTGCTGCTCTTCACCTCCTTATTTCGCTCCTTCCTCTCCTTTGAGCTGCTGCTCTGTTCGTGCTCCCTCTTCATCTTTGAGCTGCTTTTCTCCTCCTCCATCTTTACCTTTGAGTTGCTGCTCTGTTCCTGCTCCTTTTTCACCTTTGAGTTGTTGCCTCTTTCCTCCTCCTTCCTCACCTTTGAGCTGCTGCTTCTTTCCTCCTCCTTTTTCACTTTGGGACTCTTACTCTGATCCACCTGGACACTCTTTGTCTCGCCCGATCTCTCGCGTATCAGCTCAAACAGCGCATCCTCGCTGAGGATACTGACATTGTGCTCCTCGGCCTGCGCCAATTTCTTGGGTCCCGCCTCCTCGCCGACCACCAGATAGTTGAGCTTCTTACCCACCACAGTCATGATCCGACCACCAAACTCCTTAATGACCGAAGCGGCTTCATCCCGCTCCATAGACTCGAGTATACCGGTGACCAAAAATGTTAAACCCTTCAGGCAATCGGGTGCACCTTTGGGTATCTCCTTGCTGCCCGGATTCAGGCAGCTGCTGCGATTTTTGTACTTCTGATAGAGCACAGCTGCCATCCGCTTCCGTTCGTGCCGTTCCTCATCGCTCAACACGCTGCTCTCCAAATCCGCAGACGGCTTCACCTTTTTGACATGTGGCGTGGACGTCTTCGGTGTCGTTTTGGGCTTCGGACTGCTGGCGTTGGCACGCTTGCGACTCGGCTCCGGACTGGGCTTAGAGATGGTCACAGCGGGCAGTGGATTATCGAGATCCACCTCCATCAGACTGCGATCGATGGCCTCATCCTCCATCTCAACGATACTACGCTCCTTCGGCTTGGGCGCCTCCACGCGTCGAGTTTCGCCACCAAACAGCTCAGTGGGATTCACTTTCTGGCGCGGCTTTGGCGTATCTTTGAGCTTCGCAAGCGATGGCTTTTTAGCGGCATAGCCATTGTCGTTGCGCGGCGATTTTGTTTCCAACGCTCGCCGGGACTTCTTCAGCTCCTTGCCGTGCTTGCTCACCTGGGGACTGGCGGGCACTTCGTCCTCGTCGCTTGAAATGGCGAGCGCCTTGCGTTTCTTGGGTGCCGGTGATGGTGTCGCAGCCTCTTCGCTGGTCTTCTTGCCGGGCATGCGGTGGAAGAACGTGTCTATACCCTGCAAAAGCAGAAGTAACATCGTATTATACTTTGAAAATTGTTTAAAATTCGCTATTTACTTACACGCTGCATGGCAAAATTAATTTTGCATTAAGTTTGCGAAAAAAAGGCGCACTATGTGTAACAGAATCGATTGCTATCGATATATTTGAGCATTCTTATCTTTGCTTTCGTTGCTAGGCAACAGCTGTGTTAGTTGAACGCTGCTGGCAATGCCGTACAGAGCAATCAGCTTGTGTCAGTATGCAATTTAACGTTATTTTTAATTTAATTTAATTTAATTAAGGGAATAATTAAGAAACAAATTTCACAATTAAGATTCGTTTTAATTTCGAACAAAAAGAAAAAATTGATATCTATAGCACACAAGCGAATATATATTTCAAGTAGTTGCTGTAGCAGTAAACCAGCAGCAAACGCACTCACAGCACTCAGCTTCTTTCAGGGCGCTTTCTAAATTTTATTTCCATTTTAAACGTTCAATTTACAATAGCCAAAAATCAAATTGCGTCTACAAATTGTTTTTCATTGATTTAACATGTTATTTGACACATGTCGTCATCAATCTTGTGCTAATACCGTCTAATCAAGTCAAATCACATCATCAACGCACTTGCACAAGCTGTTTTCTTGCATTTACAGGGCATTAAAAATTCGCCACCCTCAGAAACCCCTCAACTTCTGTTAGCTGATTACACGCGCAATTAAGGGTTGTGGGAAGCAGGCGCCATTGCCAACATCCCCCCTCCCTCCCGCATCCTAACCCTGTAGCAGCGACCGCTTTTGTGCGGCTTGCGGCTTGTTGCACGTGCGAACAACAAATGTTACCCTTGGGGGCATTTGAGAGCGATGAGCGTTACTTAACCTTGATGTTGATTAAATTAAATATAAATAAGGTCTAAATTTTCAAGTTAACAATTTTAGCAAATTAAAAAGTAACGAATCTTATTTCATTTTAACTATTCAATTATTTTTAAAAGTGTTGCCAGTTTGTAAGCAGTGTATAACATTTAGCTTTGTATTGCAGAAATTAACGAGTCAACTCTGCCACTACCGTTACTTTAGTCTTGTCTTTTTTTAAGAATAATTAATTCTTATTTATTACAATTCGACTAGAAATGTTTATGATTGGTTTTAATACATTGATATTTATGCTATTAAATTTATTTTATAACACAAATGTATGTACATATCAAAATGTGTGTGTGCTTTTTTCTTGTTTTTGATGGTGCAAAAGGCACGCAACAAGTTAAAAAGTTGACACAATATCAATTTGTGCATTCATCGATAAACCGCAAAGGGGAGCGCGTTGAAGCATGCAAAAAAAAGGAGAAAAAATAATAAAGAAAAAGGGTTGCCCAATTGTCGCGCCCACATCCAGCCAGCCAGTCGGCCACATGACAAAGTTCTCACAACTACAAACCGAACAACAACAACAAGACACATGAATATAAATTGACGTGGCCGCGTCAAATCGGCCAAATCACATTTAATAGCCTTTAAATTATGCACAAAAGTCAAAAAGCAAATAGCAGAAGGCGACTTTTCTCCCTTTGGGGCGGATTTTGTTGCCCAGCAAATCGCATTTATTACATTTTGCATTAGATTACGTGACGTTGATTGTTGGCAAAGTGTTGCCAGATTTTGTGATTTTCTGTTTTTGTCTTGCGGTGCATGACTGTTGATAAATTCCCTCTGGGGCACAACTGCCGCGCACGTTTGTGTGTGTATGTGTGTGTGTGTGTGAGTTTGTCACTAATTGGAAAATGGCGTGTGATTGCAAACACTTGTTTTCTAACACTACCCCCCGACAGCTCACCCCCTGCGGGTGTTTGCTTTTAGCGTTTATCGATCATCAGCAATGCGTAGGCCATGTTACACCCTCCCACACACGCCTTTAGTGCTAATCGCCAACACCTCCCCTCTCTCTCTCTCTTTCTCTGCATCATTATTTTTGGCATTTTATTGTAATGAGTACTCTAATCCCCCCCACTCATTCTCTCTCTCTCTCTCTCTCTGTCACACACATTCTCTCTCTCTGTCTCGTTGTCGCCCTTTCTCCTTAATCGTGATTAATTGTTTTGACGCATTATTTTGATTTGATATTTATCAAAATGTCGCAAAACTCGCGCTTAGCCTTTTATTATGTTTATTTAACTGATTAATCTTGGGCGACTTTTCGACTACACTAAGCCTGCCTATGCCAAGTGTGTGTGAGTGTGTGTGTATGTGTTTTTTTTGGCTTTTCCCTGATGAAATTCACCAAAATTAGATTTGCATTCGGTTTTTATGTTAATTTCTGTGTCAGCTAAGCGAAGTGAATAATTTGCCTTTCCTGTTGGGAGAGTTACAACTGATTATTGGAGAAACTTGCGAGCATTACTCATGGCAAAGTTTTAATATATGATATATAATAGATTATGCAGCTAAAGTCTTGGGAAGCAGGCTGCTAAAATAAGTATTGTGTGAAATTACCATTAATATGGCATGAAAACTAAAAATTAAGTATATATATATATTTAGTTGTATTTGTGTTCAAATTGGGTCAGATTAATTTAATAATCTGCTTGGCAGAAATATAAAGTAAAAAGAGCTGTTAATAAAGCATAGAACCAAAAAACTGAGCCAGGCAAACTTGGAAAATATAAATCAAAAACTTGTTTCGTAAATTTAAGAAGTGATATTTAGATACCCAAAGAATTAAACCAATTTACAACTATAGAACCATAAATACTCATACCAAAATGAGCATATTATATTTATGATAATAATAATATCAAATCAAAGCGAAATGATTATATATATGATAATACCATTTGTACCATAGGCTATAGACTCAATCAAAACACAATTTAAAAATAGACTCATTCAAAACACTTTCAGATTAACAAAGCTTTGCAATTCTTTCTTTAAAACACCCAAAGCCAAATTCAAACAAAATTCAGGCACAGTTAAATATGATAATATGGATGATAATACCATATATTCCATATTATAGATATATACTCAATTCTATTTCTTTAAGCATTTGAAAAAAAAACTCAGCCTAATTCAAGCTAAATTCCTAAATAAACATAGATAAATTGACTCAATCAAATCACTTTTGACAATTGTTTCTTGGGCGTTCTTTAAGGCACCCAAAATCAGCCTAATTCAAGATAAATTCATAACCGACATAGTCAAATGATAATATGGATGATAATACCATAAACACCATATATATATAGATATACCCTTAATCCAATCTCTTTAATCAATTCGTTTTTGGGCATCCTTTAAAGCAACCGAAATCAAATCAAACAAAATTCAAGCTGAATTCGGGCTAAGTTGAACGATAATATATATGATAATACCACATATAACATTTGATACATGTAGAGTCAATCCAATCTCTTGAAGCAATTGTTTTTTGGTCATCCTTTAAAGCAACCGACTCCGCCTTCAAGTTGAATTCCGAGTGAATTGGGAGAATGCGTGTTCGCTTTAAGGACAGCGGTTTGCCAAACTACACAAAACTTGGTCGTCGTTTTCATTGATTTCAATTTGCTTTCGTTGCGACGCCATATTTCAATTTCTGACCGTCGTACAATTTACAAGCCATAGCATGTGTCTCCAATGATGCCCCCATCCCCCCACCTCCCTCTGTTTGTGTGTGTGTGTGTGTGTGTGTTTGTCAGCAGACAGCAGAGGCATTGAGCGAGGGGCTTAGGGAGTTGGGGGCGGGCCGGGGCTGGGGACGGGTTGGTTGGGGGCAGTTCAACAGACGGACAGGACAGCTTAATTGATGAACAAAGGCGTTTGGGCCAAAGTTTTGCTTAGGCGAGAGAGATACGAGCCATGTCTGAGCAGAGACACTGTTACAGCGAACTTAGCAGTGAGCAGTGTGTGCGTGTGTGTGTGTGTGTGTGCGTGTGTGTGTGTGTGCGTGTGTGTGCAGTCATCGTCTCCGGAGGACTTGCAGAAGTCGTACAGAATATTTAACACCCGCTGCGCGTATTTATGGGAGAATGAACCTGTGTCTTCAACATCGTCGTCGTCATCGCCGCTGTAGTCTCCCTGTAGTCTCCACCATTTTGTCTAAGACGCGGGGGCAGGCGGACCAAGCGGGCAGGCGGGCAGTTGTCCTCAAACTCGGTCTCTCCTTGGCAGATTTGCAATTCCAATTGGCGCGACGAAGTCGTCGTCGTCGTCGTCGTCGTCTGCTCTTCGCTCTCCTCATCACTGATGATTACTCCTCAACGCTGTTGTTGTTGTTGTTGTTGTGTTGTTCCATCTCTGTCTAGTCCCGGGGAGTGGGTGCACTTTCTCAATGGCCGCCAATGTGTTTGGCATTTACCTGTCCACTGTTTGTCCTGCCCACCGTTTAACCTTATTTTTATTGCATACACATCGCAATTATTTGTTTTATTAACTGTTGAACATGGCCTCGGTTGGATTTCTCATGTTTCGTGTTCGTTTTTGTTTTTCCTTAGCAACAATTGTAAATTGCATTTATTATGATTGGTGCTTGGGAAAACTTTTGACTTCTGTGTGGCATATGTAGCGGAATCGATGTACAGTCACCAACTGGTACATCAATATTGGTGTTTAACTACAATTCACCTTTTAAGGTGTTTGTTCGCCACTTGATATTTGAATTGCAATGAGTTTTGCCATGGGAAACATTGCTAGAAGCAGTATTTGAACACCATTACTCCATATTTATCAAAATATGAAAAAAAAACAAAATTATGAAGAAAATATTATGAATTATGAATTACCCTCGTAAATATTCCAAATTGGGTTTTGTATATTTTTATTTCTTCTCAGTGTAAAACAAGAAAATAGTTGTTGTCTTCGTTAGTTAATTAAAGTATAATTTTACAATTGGGTTTCTTTGAAGGCATTCAATGCCAAAAGGAAATTCATTATAAATAAATCATATAAATTATATATCAATAATATAAGTAAGCTTGAAGTTTTAGACCTTAAGTTCGCTTAATGTACAAATAAAATAAATAAAATATATCAAAGTAGTTTTAATTGTTAATTTTCTATATCTTGATTTTCTATATCGAAAGCTCTTCTTTTGAATATCTTACACAAATTATATATATCTATATATATATATATATATATTATCATTTAAATGTTTTTATTATGATCTCTTTTCTATTGATTACCTGATTGAAAAATCTCCTCTAGTCCACCTCTCGATCTGCTCTTGAGTGTCATGCTCAATAATTATGTCTCTTTCATATTGAAATTGAGTAAACCCCGGCTTCATGACATTTATGGACTGTATGCAGCAAGGCAACGCAAGGCGTATCTCAACATCTTGTTGCAGCTCGGATTACGTATTGATGTGAGTTGGCAGCCACCGTTGGTACTTCAAAAGAGGTTTCAATAACTTTTAATTGAAACTTAAATAGATATGGCGCATAAAATTGACGAAAGCTCCGCTGCAGGAATCGATGTCGTTGCAACTGCAACTGCAACTGCGTCCTGTCTCTGGCAATGGCCTCTGCACCGCACCGCACCCCTTCTACGCTAGATATAATTATATATTTTAAATGCCGATAAAAGCGCATGTACGACATGCGACTAAACAAGGCACAGAACATGGCATCATTACCACCAGGGGGAAACGAGCGCCATGTTTGATGATTAAATCTTGAAAATTTTAATGATGCCGACGACGCGGCAGTTAAACCGACAACAACAACAACAACAACAGCAGCTCCATCTGAAGAGCAACCGAATGGTGAACAGATGCAACCCAAAATTCAAAACTCAAACTCAGGTGAGATAGAGATGGGAAGATGGGTAGATGGAGAGATGGAGTTGGAGAGACATGGAAATTAGCTGACGATCGTTAAATGAGCGGCAATTTTGGGTGACGCCAAGCAAGAAAGGATCGACAGCCATCGGATCGGTTTTCATTTGACGCGCTCATTCTCTCTCTCTCTCTCACTCTCTCTCTCTCTCTCTCTCTCTGCCTCTGGCAAAACGGCGGCTTGATTTTTGATTTTTGATATTTGTCTGATATCGATTCGAGTTCGATTTCGATCTGTTGATTAAACCGACTATCAAAATACCCATAAGCAATTAAATGGCTTATGACAAGTTGAGGGACTCTCGGCCAGTGTCCCCTCCTTCGACTAGACACCGTTCCGTTGCATATGCAGCACAAAATTATGGGACATTAATTGGTGACCGAAAAAACAAAAAAAAAAGAAAAACAAAAACAAAAAAATATAAATAAACGAGAAAAAATGGATACAAAATTATGAAAGATATTATTGCATTGTCTGGCTGAGTGGCGTAAAGCGTTTTCTTCTTTCTTATATCACATTTAGATGTTGTTGTTGTTGTTGTTGTTGCTGTTTTTGGTTCTTTTGTGTAACTGGTTTTATGTAACTGCGGATTGCCTTTTGTAGCTCTTCTGGTTGTTTGTGTCAACCGCCTTTTTGTTGACGCTCTATGGCTTATAGCCCGGGATTATGGTCTAGACTATTGAATATGGTGTTTATAAAGCGAATTCGTGTGATAAACTTGGCAATTGATTGCCTGCAACGGTCATAGTAAACAGGACATTTGACTTGAGATTGTTTAGCACTGAAGGCACTTAAAATATGATTTTGGTTTGGTTTGGTTTCTGCGTTTCAAGTAGCAAACAGATAAACTTGGGCAGGCACTGAAAAAACTATGATAACTTCGGATAGGATAGTCATTTTTTAATGATTACTAATCTTTTTGGTATCTGATTTTGTTATAGAAACGAAAAGGAAAGAGTTACAAAACTTGGGATAGAGCTTTGGTGGTTTACAATCAAAGCTAGGGAAAGAATTCATTCTATAAGCGACCTATTGGCTCTAAAGAAAATTAGTTTTAAGTGAAGTTATCAATATGAAGAATTTATAAAGTTAAAATAATTCATACTAGTTTAGAAGTTTAAGTCAATCACTTCTTAAAATAGTGTATTGATTCAGGTAAGCTTATGAAACAAGCTAGCTTAAGATAGGAACTTTTAAATTCCCGGAGACTGAGTCTACAACATTTCAAATATAATCTTTAATAATGATACCATAAGAAATATTGAATTTTGCTTAAATAAGAGCTTATTAACAGTTTGAAATGTAAATTATTTGTTAGATTTCTTATCTCGACTTGAACTTTAACTGTGCCCAAATCACCATGCATCGTTGAGATAATCAAATTGAACAATTTCATAAAATATTATGAGCATTAAGACCGTATATCAAGAGGCCTACTCCTAGGAGAGGAACTCTTAAAAAATGTATCTTTTAATAATGACACTATGAACAATATTCAATTTGGCTTAAATAGGAGCTTAAACCCAGTTTGGAATTCGTTTGAGATTGAGCACAGTTCACTTTTGTTATGTTTCTTATCTCATGCAACGATGTGTGGCTGATAATTTGATCATCATTGTGCCACTTGGCTTATGCATATCATGGCTTAAACTACAGTCTCTCTCTCTTTCGCTCTCCCTCTCTCCCTCTCTCTCTCGCACTCTCGCTCTGCCGCACGTTCACAGCGAGGCATAGAATCACAGGTCGTACATTACGCACATTCGATAAAAAAAAAGGAAAGAAAAAAGAAAAAGGCAGCCGAAACCAAAGCGACTTCAGCTCGAAGTCGTTGAAGTTGAGTCTTTGACTGGATTGCATTCTCATTCGGCGAGCGATTCGAATGTTTTTTCTTTTTGGTTTTTTTTTTTTTTTTTTTTTGGGTTGGGGATTCGGTTTGGGGTTTGGAGCCAAGCACACGTCGCTGTGTTGTCAAGTTTCTGAAGATTAATTGAACAATCAATTTAAAATTTTATAGGTTTTAAACTTTTCATTTCTCTTACACGATTTTCTGTGTCTCTCTTAGAGTTTGGTTGTTGTTGTTGTTGTTGGCATATAAATTTGTTTTCTTTGTATCTGTGGAATGGTCTGGCCAATTTAAAATTATGAAATAGTAGCGTTAATGAAAGATAAACTTGTGTTTGTATTTTGGCGTGTTGCATTTTTTTTTTTTGAGACTTTGCCTCTTTAATCTGTCGAGATCTTTACGGTGGAACAAAAGTAGCAAATGTCAAAAGACAAAGGCTGGCTTAGAAAAGAATTGCGTTAAGAGAAACGCTATTAAGGCTAAGCTTAAAGCTTAAGCTTTCCTTTCAGTTTGTGTGTTTTCTACATATCTTATAATTATCGTCCGCAATGGCATGTCAAATTTCCTGCAAAACAATTTGCACAACATCCCGTGCTAAAATATTTTGATGGCTTCGATTAACTGGCCATAAATGTTTACAAGCCGCATGGGCATTAAATTGTTTAGTTATTATATCGTATAGTCATTAAAATGAAAATACGCCGACTTGCAAATGTGACGCAATTTTCTGATTTTATAGGCTACATTAAAATTATTTCCTTTAATTGAACGGATTGCTGTACTTGAACAGCTAAGCTATAAACATTAATATATATATTTTTACCAATCGCTGGCGCCATTTTCAACTTGAAGAATTCTTCTTCTATTTTTTTTTTTTAATGAAATTGTAAATTAAATCGTTAGTCGCAGCGACTTTTATAGACTCGAATGCAATTCACTGTTCTTCTAAGGCCTATTCAAAGACTATTCCAAGTCTTATGTGTGTGACGATGCCAACACCTACGGGTTTTTACTGCATTTTCCCCATATGAACCCGTCGATAGTTCTGGGCATTTTCTTTTGTATTTAATTTATGCGCATTTTAAAGGTTGTTGTTTTTTTTCTGATATTTCTTCTTTTTTTTTCTTGAGTGTGTGGCGCATGCGCTACAAATTTTTATCGGCTCTTTTTCGAATACAATAGTTTGTTAAGGTTTCAAAATGCAATCGAAATTCAATGGTTGTTCATAAAACTATGAAACTGACACAACCAAACATGTTTATAGCTACACACATCAAATTTGTATAATTCTTATCCACGAATCGACTCAAAGCGGCCTGCTCAACTTTAAAGTGTAGAAAAACCCTAAAGAATATTGAAAAGAAAATCAACTGATACGAAAAATATATAAATTATTTAGATTTTATAAAATATTTCAATAGATAGTGAGGCTAAATCATAGTTAAATTGGGAATATATTATTTATGTGTTAGTTTTCTCTTTAAACACATCCAATTTGTGTAATTTTATTATTAGCGAACATTAATCAGAGTTCAATTTTGTATATATTCTCAACAAAAGAAACCCTAAATTACAATTCCTATTAAAATACAGCGCCAGATATGTTTACACTCTAATTTCCAGCTCAATTTGGATGGCGAAACTTTGTATTTAAATATTCGCTTTTGTTTTAGCCATTTAATTTGCCATGTAAATAATACCGTTTATATGTAGGTAAGTAATTTTCTACCCATTTTCCAACCATTGGCTGGATTGTACTATGTAAATTTCACTTTGCCAACTTTTACATTTCAATTTTCCACACTGTCACCCCATGATAGCATCAAATACCCCAACTAATTAATGAAAGTAAATTAATTTATACGTAAATTGTTTTGTTTAGAAACTGTCTCTGTACGCTTTCGACTTGCAGTTGGAGTCCGAGTTCGAGTTTATTTTATTTTATTTTGTTTTGTTTTTGCTTGTGCTTGTGCTTTGGGGTTCGGGTCACCTTTATCTCAATGGCTTTGTTCGTCTACGCGCCCTGAATGCCTAATGAGAACTGAGAACTGAGAGCGAGCCAAGTGCGATGTATTTTCCTTTCCTTTCTTTCCGGGTTCTGAAATTGGCTTTCTTGGTTCCGTTTCTCGCAAACGTTGGGTGTCAAGTGCTATTGGGTACAACTTAATTCGCCGTGTAATTGTTGATTTGGTTTTCAGCTCTTGTTTTTAGTGGAACGTGGGAGCTTTACTTGTTGCCATTCAAAACAGATAACTGTCTTTTGGATGGGTCTTATCGGCTTTTGGAACTTTGGCTGGGCACAATAATGCGGGAGTTTGCGACTTGGAAATAAATCATTTTGAGTTTCAAATTGTATTTCATTTCTATTTAGTCTAACGTGGCGAAATCAATTTATTTTATAGTTAAAGTACAATTTACAAAAGTAAAACAGTAAAATTGAAAGAACTTGATAACTTTTCACACAACAAGTTGACAACTGATCATTTTATCTTATCATGTATTTATACATGAGTGTGTAGTAGACAAAAGAAAGCATAAAGTAAATATATTCGTGGTTAGAAACAACAGACGAGTCGACTTAGCCATGTCCGTCTGTTCGTCTGAGTGATCAATCCGATCTCAAATGTTTTAAGATCTCCAGCGATTCCCAGTATGGAATAAAAGTTCTCATATACTAAACACAGTTCAATTTTCATTCATTTTATCGATAACTTCCCATCGATTTAAATCGATTTACGAAAATTGTTCAAATTGTTATCCACATGTATTATTGATCGACTCTAAGCACAACAATCAGCAAACCTACTATATATTTCCTGGCATATCCTAGTCAAGCTGTCTCGACTAGATCATTCTGACCTGTTCTAGATTTGTCTACCAAATTATGCCTTAACATTCGCAAGGGAGATCTGATTGTGCTGTACGCACTCGAATTAAATACATAAGCTTGGCAAATTGTCCAGCCTGAGATAAATTGAACTTCAATTAAGTTCAATGCCAGCAAACAAGTTGTGGCCACAAGCCTTGCAAATTGTGTACTCTACACTCGAATTATGTTCAATTATGTAATGTGCCACCAACAACAATGAGCAAAAGGTCATTAAGTGCTGATGGCAGATGTCAAGTGTCGGTTTCTGACCCCATTATCATGTTGGCCAGTACAAGCGCATAAAGCAATTATTTGCATACTATATAAGGAGGGGCGGGGAGCAGGGAGCAGGAGAAAGGCGCTAAACAAAGAGCGCAAATTGCAAGCGATGAAAAGATGGCCAAAACAGCACAAACAGGATAATAATGAACGCATTCACCTGACCCAACGACCACCCACACACACAGCCAGCCAGCCAGGCAAGCAGGCAGGCAGACAGTATTTGAGTGCATTCATTTATTCAATTGTGGCCACTTGTTAGTACAAAGCCTTGCCACGAGAGGGGAGGATAGAGAGAGAGACTGAGAGAGAGAGAGGGAAAGACAGAGAGCTGCCACACAATGGTTAGCAAATTTGGCCAGCCACATTAACTCATTTGTTTGGCGCTGATTGTCGTCATCATCATCATCATCATCATCAACATCAACATCAACATCATCGTCATCGTCATCGTCGCTGATTTGTATCTTACAGACACATAGCTGGCTGGCATTTTCTTCGTAGCTCGTAGTTCGTCCTTCGTCCTGGACTGGCGCTGTCAGGCGCATTGAAACTGAAATTGGAATTGTGCTGGGACGAGAGACCGGCTCCATAGAAACTATGAAGCGCAACGGCGGCTCGTGTTTTTATTGTGTAACTGACATTTGCTATTGTGCGCTCGCATCCATGAGATACAAAGATACAAAGATACAAAAGTGGTTTGTGCTCGCTGTTATGTTTCCATTCCAATAAGACGCTTAGTGCTTGGCTGTTGGCTGTTGGCTGTTGTGGCTGATGATTGTGCATAATTGGGTCACATGCTTGTCACGAAAACGCGTCGGAGCTGCAACCCCCTATCACCCACCACCCACCCCTCAAAACTTGCTCCCGCCGCCCACACTGCCTCCTACTCTCCTCCTCATGCAACTTACGTGTGTGTGTATGTGGCTTTGCCTGTGTGTGTGCGTGTGTGTTTGTGTGTGTGCAAAAAAGATTTTTCATTAAAACTGTGAGCTTTTCTTTTTGCCTCAATGTCTCATCCGTTCCCCCTCTCCCTCTCTCTCCCTCTCTCTCTCTCTCGCTCTTTCAGTCTTCCTCGCCCGCTCTTTAAATTGCTTTCTTGGTTTCTTATTGCTCGGCAACAGCAGCAAAAAACTTTTGTCATTTATTTTACTTCGCTCGTTATTTTTACACTAACATTGTTAACAACATATCTGCAACGTCTCTCATTTCGTCAGAGATATACAAATATTTTGTTTATATTTTTCTACATAATATGTACTGAATTTTTGAACATTGTTGAACATTTTTACAAACAGATTTTATTATAAAATATGTTTTGTGATTATTTTTTGTCTCTTAAATTGGAAATTAAATATGAAGTGGATGTATTTATCCATAAAAGTAAATCTCTCTATTTCTCCCTCTCTCTCTTTCTCTCTATCTCTATTTATATATATCACTCTCTCTTTCTCTCTCTCTCTCTCTGACTCTTTCACTCCATCTCTCTATCTATTTATTATTATTCAATGTTCTAATTACTGTTTCTGTTGAACTAATTGATTTCTAAAAGTTTTTATTCATATATTATTATTATTCATGGACTCAAGTGAAAATACAATTGCCTTTCTCTATCTCTCTCTCTCTCTCGCTCTCTGAGTAGTGCATTCGGAGCTTCGTTTAATGTAAATTTGTCTTTTCGCTGTTAATTTTCATCTTTGCCATTTCGTGCTTCTGATTGCGTACAGCATTTTTTGCCGATTTTTATTGTGCGCCTCGTCGTTTATTTTGCAGTGCATAATTTATGCTTCGGCCTCTTCTCTTTCTACTTTTGCTTCTGCTGTTTCTCTTTCTTTGCTTCTTTCCCCTCCCCTGCCACGTTGAGCTCTCTTCTCCGCTCAACAGCACCCCCCCAATGGCTCCCCAATAGCTCTTTTGTCATCTGTGTGGCGTCGCCATTTTTTGCGCATCCTGTGCCTGAAGTCAGGCTCTCCACCACTCTGGGACGCAGGATGCTGGCTGTGTCCCTGGCTGGCTTCTGGCCGTGGCTCGGTTGCGGGTCGAGTGTCCAGTGGCCAGCGGAAATGTATTTACACCAAACGTTCGTAAAATGGCGGCCATAAAATAAAGTTTTAACGGATGTTTACGCAATGCACATGAATTGTTCAATATTGACAAGAGAAGACAGCGACTATTATTCTTCCCAACGGAGCAGAAGCCAGGAAGGCAGCAGCAAGTATTGTATAAACGGACCTATTGAAATTTGAATGTGGCAGCAACTCTTAACAAGACATCTGAAAGAAATGCTTGGTAATTGAAGCATTAAGGTTTTACGGGGTCTATAAAGAGATCTATAGATTTAAAACTTAAATATTTAAGAAAATTGAGGAAAGTTTAAGCGAAGTATATTAATAGAAAATATAATAGGTGAACATTTTTTTGTTAAGCATTCAAAATATTAAAATTAAAAAGTAATAAAAATAAGTATAAAGCATAATTAGCAATGTGAAAGAAGATTTTACAATTTCAGCAACATCTAAATAAGTTTTTTAAGGTGATATATTTATCAGTTATTTCTAGATATTTTAAAATTTAAATATATACCAATTTGAAATGTGGGGAAAAATCATTTCTTGCAGTAATTCATATTGTCAAATATATTTTCTTTGCTAATTTTGCTGATGTTAAAAACCAATCTTACTCTAAGAACAGCAAGAATTGGGCAAGTGGGTTCTTTTATCATTTATCTTTATGATTTTGGAACCGTGCTCTGGTTTATCATCAACAGATCTCATTTAGATGCGGTCGCTTTGATGGCCTCTCAAATGAAAACCGCAAATCGATGCAACTTTCAACTGCAATTGTGTGTGTATATGTATGTGTATATGTATGTATATATATGTATGTGTGTGTGTGTGTGTAAGTACCAGCAGTTTCTAAGTAACTTGTTACTGCTCCTTTGGAGGGTTCGGGCTAGACGTGGACATGTGCTAATGACAACATGATTATGGGCTGCCAGACAAAGCGAGTAGCGACAGGCGACTTGTGACGCAGGACGTAGGACGTAGGAGGAAAGACGAAGGACAACGCCCACACGGTTATGACAGTGACACTGACAGAATAACCTTCAGCAGCAACTGAGGGACCAGCGAACGAGGGTTGGCCACGGTAGCTGCCAATGCAAAATCCGCCCAAGCTAATAATTGCAAAAGGAGATGTCGTTGCCAATTTCACTCAGGCGACCCTTGCGCGATTGAGAACTTTACGCATAATAAATTTTTCATTCGTTGTCATTAAATCATCGCGTTGCGGCGCTCAATAAGAAGTTACAAAGCGATAAGCATAACTTTAATGTCGACTCTGAGATACCCAAGAAAAAACAGCTTCAAGTTATTTTGAAAAGCAACATTTTACTAGATTTGTAATTGAAGTGTCGGCGTTTAGATAACCAAGAGCAAAAGCTTGTACACTTAGAATAAAATTCTCATAGTTTTGGCGCCAAGCGTAACTCACATCATTATTTAGAAAGTATCTAGAAAGGAATACTGGGTATTTGTAAAAAGCAAGCGTTCTTTTTTAATGCCAGCATAATTTGTTTTTAATATTTAGAAAACATTTATTAAATTTGCAGCGTGTTCTTAACATTTGATTTTGTATTACTTATATTAGTTTTGAAAGTTACTATTGAAAGAACTTACGAGCCCCGAGAACTTTTAAAGAAGTATTTTTTACATACATATTAACTGCATCAATGAATCTTACAAATTGAACCGGATGCAAAAATTGTATGTGTTGATAGACATCAACTACAAATTATTTATATCTGTGCAGGAGACAGAATTAAACACTTAATGTTTATTTGCCATCCTGAGTGCTCTTAGTTGAGATCAATCCATGTATTTTCTTTAACCAGGGTATATATATATAAAAAAAAAAAACACATAATGACAAGCAGCATGCTGCAAATGTCAGTGCAGACAGGAAAACGGAAACGTATTGGCGCAGTGAGAAAACTTGGCGCGATGGCCGACGCCCCAAAAAAAAATATAAAATAAAAATGCGGTAGAGGAATGCAGACAGAAGGAGAGAGAAATAGAGTGAGAGAGGGAGAAAGGAAGAGGGTTGGCAACAAATGGGGAGCAAGTATCAGCAGAGATTCGCTGGCCTGCCCCATTATTTCAGTACATGCAGCAGTACAGCAGCAAGCCGGAAACGGATGTGGGTGCGAACAACTTTAAGTTGTCTGCCAAAAAAGAAAACTACAAAAAGTGACAAACTAATATGAGAAATTGTCTTGGGGAATGCGACAAAAAAAGCTTCCAGCATAAGTTATGCAAAAAAAAAAAAAAAAACGGGATTTCATTAAAATTCATTTGCCGCAATATGATAAATGTCGGCGTAAAGGGCATCAAAATCAAAGCAAATCACTTGCAGTCGACGCTCGACAATTTTTAATAATGTATACACAAAATCACCCCACCCACCGCCCGCCGCCCCCCAAATAGCAAACGCCCAAAACTCAAATGCAGTCGTTGTCTGGTGGCAAGGATAGAAGGACACGTGGCAAAGTCATCGTCAACGCACGGCACACTTCATAAATTTTGGCAGCGAGCAGTTACAGTTATGATTGCCAAAGTCAACGACAACAACAACCAACAACGAGCCGGATGTCCGCCTCCCCGCCTGCCCGCCCCCACCCGATAACAGGAAGCAAAGCCTTGCCAGGCAACCGCAGCAGCCGAAAAGTAAATACGGAAAGATTTGCACCGGGGCCAAAAACTCTAAAAGCCTCAAGCAAACAAACAAACCCAAACGCCACCCGCCAACCACCCACTACCCACTGGCATCTACCCGCGTTCCGTCGACATCTATTGCTTGGGTTAGTGGCAACATTGTAGCCTGGCGTGGATTGGTGCGCATGCCGCAATCAAATCATCTGCCAAGTTTTATGATTTATTTAACTTTTTTAATTGACTTTTTCCGAGCAAGCCAACAACAACAACAATAACGAGAACAGGAACAGGGACTGGGACAGGGACAGGAACAACAACCCCCAACAATACGGCTGCGTGTGAAAGGATAATGCAGGGTCTTCAAACCAGGACTCTGACGTAGACTTCACTTGCAGTGGCTGCTCAGCTCGGAAGTGCGTCATATGAGCGGATATCGAGGTGTGTGTGCGTGTGTATGCGAGTGTGTGTGTGTTGTGGGTGTAGACGACGCGCGTTTGTTGCAAATCCGGTTTAGTCTATTTATTTGAATGCCTATTTTTATGCTTATCCGGTTGCTTTAACATTTACATTACTCACTTTCTTCTTTTTTTCTTCATTTTTTGTTGGTTTTTTTCTTTTTTGCTTTTCATTTAACGCTTAAAACTGCTTTTGATTTATGTTATGGTAATTGCAGGGCTCTACGGCGAAAGGAAAAGCGGAGTGGGGGAGAAGTGTGCTGAGGGGCACAGGGTCGTTAGCTTTGTAAGTAAGTAACTCACTGTGCAGTTGCTTGAGCAACCTTGGCAGAAGATCATGGGAAAAATACTAGCTTGAAAGCTAATACTTTATTCGACATATGAGAAAAATGCGTTTAGTGGCTTGCCACTAAGCTCATGAAATGCTTGATTTGTGGATAAATCAAATATATTAAGGAAAGGTGGTAAAAAGCCAAAATAATCAAAAGAAATGCTCTGCTATCAAAAAAATGTTTACTTAAAACTTAGGATATGAATTTGATTACGGTTAAAATTAGAAGGGGATATTTGCCAATAACTTAGGATCCTTGCAGTAAATGTTATACAATTTTACACTTGAATGCTCCCAGATTCATTATAGTCTAATATTAATTTACTTTTTTTCATATACGATATATCAAAACATTTGAAATCATATCCTACACAGGAATTCTGATTGAAATCGTAGAACAATTTAAATCTTTTCTGAATAATCGTCTAATCCAAACTAATCACATTTATTATTCGCAGTGCATTGAAAAGGATTTGGGTCTCTTCTCATCTGGTTCTCATCCTGCTCAGCATGATCCAGAACGCCTGAGCGTTGACCGTGAAGCTGGTTACTAATTTGACAGGCTACTAGCGCCAGCAGCCAATGCAAACTCCCTCGAAAAAATGCACAAAATACGCCAACAAATCCGAAAGGAGAGAAAAAGATCAAATCGAAAAGTCACTTGTCAGTGTCTGGTCAGGGCAAAAGGGAACTTTCAATTTCTGGCGAAGATCTGCAGGCTCTGCAAATATAATTTATGAGGCCACAACATTTGATGTATACATTTTAAGCATTGTTGAGACACAAAAATGATTTTGATGGACATTTAACAAAACGACACCAGATTCAATCCACACTGGACGAGCTAAGACAACTGGAACCCAAGATTTGTTCCCCCAAGCAGAAGCAGCAGCAGCAGCAGCAGCCACCAACAAAAGCAACAAGAATAAAAAAAATAAAAATAAAAACAAAAAAAAAAGTCGACATATTTCATATTTTATTTATTATTTAGAAAGGGTTCGCTGCATAAATCAAAAATGAAATGAGTACGACATAACAACACCAAAGTCAACTCCAGCTCCAAACCGAGTCCAACTTCGAGTTCCAGTCGTAATCGCAGTCGTCGATGTTGTCCAATGAATAGCAACCAGCATATAAAACTCCAAATGAAAATAAAAACCAACGCAAACCGTTCAAAATAAAAAAAAAAATAAAGAAAAAATTAAATATAAGTTCCCACATGTTCACAATTTTTATACACATTACCTCTCGTACCTTATGGAAACCGGACAAAAAAAAAAGACAAAAAAAATGCAAACAAACCAAACCCACAGATTTGCAACTAAGGCATAAAATATCATTCATTGAACAACTGACGCAGCTTTGATGCGCCAATTTTTGCACTGACAAAACTTTTGACAGCCTCTGATGATGCTTGATAAATCGACAGAACAACGAAATATCTGAAAAACAATATGGAAATTGATTGCAGCCGCATTTGGCATCGCCTTGCGGCTGAGTCACACAAATTATTTATAATTATTTATATTTTTAACCAATATGGTTGCTTCGGAGTCGGCTCAGTTTGTAAGGCGTCTGATTTATCCGGCATTAATATGAATATATTATTTAAATAATAAATACTTTAAAGAGTAACAGCTGGAAGTATATCTAAGCATTTTTGTTTGATAGTTAAGCTTTTTAAGTAAGAAATAATTTCATAGGTAACAGTTTGTAGTAAAACTTATGTTAAGACTGTATTTTTGCCAAGTTTAGAAATCATTCTGGCAAGAAAAATACCTTGAGTTAAATTGAGGTGGTAGTTTTGGCCACTGCTAACAAAGAAAACATCTGCTTAGACTAACCTAATTTCTCGCAGTGCATTTGTCTGTGACATGAAAGGGTCACATGCCACATTCAACAGCAGCAGCAGCAGCCGCAACAACAACAACAAACAGTCAAATGTTGTGTTTGGTATTTTTGCGTCACGCGTTGTTCAACTTGTTGCTGTTGTTGTTGTTTCTTGTTTTTTTTTGTTGTTTTTTGTTGCTGCTGCTGCTGAGGATTGCTTGCGCCTGCGCACACGCCTGAATGCGACGCGACGATATCAGTGAAATGATCGCAATCTCAACACAAAATTTGTGTTTGGCGCAGACATTTTTACTGCGCCTGGAATCAGGAACGCTGGACCTGCTGCTCCTGCTCCTGCTCCTGCTGCTGCTGCTGCTGCTGCTTTTGCTGCTGCTGTTGCTGTTGTTGTTTTTGTTGCTGCCCCAAAAGATGATGAAGATGAAGCAGCAGCAAATCTGCAAGCAATGCGACCAATCTACCCCTGGCCAAACCTCTCCCTCTTTATCTGTCTCTCGCTCTGTCTCTCGGGTCTGCCACCAACCAAAGCAGGCAGGCAACGTCGTGTTGTCATAATGAATGGCGCAGCTTAAGTCATTTCATTTTGGAACTCAAGCTGTAGCTGGAGATGTTGCTGGAGCTGGAGCCTGCTAACTGCGACCTGGCATTGATTTTTTTTTATAGTTCTGCTGGCGCCACGAAATATTAAATTACGCGCTGCTGTTTTGTGGTCAGTCCTCAGACAAAATGAGGCATAAGACTCGCTCTCGCTCTCTCTCTCTCACTCTCTATCCTTATCTCTGTTCTTGGAGACATTCCACATACGCCGTGTGCGACGTCAGCTCTGAAATTAATAACATAAACATTGCTGCTGCTGCTGCTGCTGTTGCCGCTGCTGCTGCGGCTGCCTCCTCGTTCTTGGCCATAAAACTTTGGAGAATTCATTGAAAAAGGCCAATCGCAAAAATTGAAATTCCAGCTCGTAGAATTAATAAGTTAATTCCGCAAACGCCCACCATCAGTTCCCCCGTCGGCACCCTCTCTCTCTGCCGCATATTGAAATGTTTGTTTTGCATAATTACATTGGCGCTCTTGTTTGGCATTTTATGTTGGCCTTTTTATGGCCATGGCTAATTTCATGTGAGCAGATTTTATGATTTTATGTGAGCCCAGTTGCTGTCTGTGGATTAAGTGCAACTTGAGTGCCTGCCGGTCCACAATATGCGGCTCATTAAAAAGGTTAAAGTTGAGGCCGTTTTACGACTATGAGTTACATACTTGAGCATTGGCTTTACAGCTTCCCTGCACACTAATTGCTTGGTTACAACAATGATCACTTCGTGTGTTAAGTGTGACAATTGACAGTTATTGTTTGTAATTCATTGAAGCGGCAAGCAACACAGATTTGATAAACTTGCAAGCCTAATGAGTTTGTACAGTTGTATGTAAAAAATAAAATTGAATTTAAAAGACCCGAAATATACTTTAATACCTTTGCTTATGATCCTAGTTAATACACTCATTACATAACTTTATGATAATATATCAATTGGAAAGCTATATATACAATTGTGTCTCTTATTAGTTATAGATAAAATTAAATAAACTTAACATATATGTATATATATATTGATTCGGCTATTGATACTGGTGAAGAACACATATACTTTATAGGTGAATACGTGCTGGGTATAAATGCACTACAACCCCAATGAGAATCGCATAGAAAGGCGATAGCTGTTTGTATGAGGTGCAAAGAAAGACTGCAGCTGCATGTGAGAATTGCATAGAAAGCTCATTCGCAAAAGCTTGCACTCAATCATCACAATTATGGCTGACACTTTGACTTCTTTCTAAGGTGAATATACATATATATATATATATATATATAGAGATAGAGGTGCATATATGTATATATATTTAGCAGAAATCAAATAACGATAAAAAATCACACGAATATTAATTCGCAGAAATGCAAAGACCTTCAAGAGGAGCCCGAGTCGAGTCGCAGCCAGAGCTAAACGGTTACCCCTTTTGCCATTATGAAATTTATAGTTGCGGTCTGCCTAGATCGCAGTTAGCTGCTGGCCCGCGCCTCAAAGCCAATGCCCATCCTCCCTCTCTCTCTCTCTCTCTACTGCTGGATACAGCTGACCAATGCTTTGGGTCGTGTGAGAATGCCATGGCTGTAGCTGTTGCTGTAGCTATGCCTGGTGTTGGGCCACATGTGCCCCAAAAAAAAAAAAAAAGAAAAAAAAAAGCAGACATAGCTGGCTGGTTGCCTGTGCTCAACCCCGAGTTCAACTGCGATGCCGCAGCGCAAAAAGCATTTTAGCCCAAAACGTTGCAACTACTGGCCAAAACGCTTGGAGTCTAATGCCAGTTACTACAGCCGGTGCTGATGCCACTGCTCGAGCGAGACTGCGCTTTGTTTTTTCTACTCTTTTTCTTTCTTATTATTATTTTGCCTCTTTTTTGTTTTTGTTTTTTTTTTATGCGAGCAACTTCCATGGAAGTGGCTTAAGCCAAATGTAGCAAATATTTGTATATATACGAGTACGAGTATAGACTCCACACTTATCGCCAAACAAGATCAATATGCACGATATCAATATGCTTTGCTTCGCTTCGCTTCATTTCGCCTCTGCCTCTGCCTCTGCCTCTACCAATGCCTCTGTCTTTGCCTGCTTTTTGCTTGGCTTGGCTTTGTCCTGGTCCAGCAACAAGGAGAACGAACAGCACAACAACTTAACATACAAGCGGGGGAGCAAAGCTGAGTAAGGCATCTAAAATTGAGCAACATTTGATGTGGGCAAACATTTTAAATATATGAATGGAAAGTCGGGAAGTGCAAAATGCTGAGACAACTCATTGTAAAGTTTGAGGGGTTTATATTTTGTTGTACAGATGAACTGGAGAGTGATCAAAGTATTCAATTGGATAGTATTTTCTAAAACATCATCTTCAATCATATTGATTAAATTCGAATGAAATTGCAGACCTTGGACATAGACTAAAAACTATCTAATAATATATAATATTACAAAATATTTAGGCTATGGCTGGGAAAGTTTGCTGATGAGTTGAAAATCTCTTTAAGAACATTACAAGATAAATTCAGCATTATGGAATTCCGCTTATACGCATTTAATTTAATAAAAAACCCTTTCTAACTTTTGACTTACTTCTTTTGAAATGAATATATACATAGGAAAAGGTATTCAGATAATTAAATAAAGGCATCTACCCGCTTATACAGCATACCAAACCCTCTTTTAAGCTCAATGAGCTTTTTACTTTTGCTATAGTTTTCTAACGCAACCATTTGAATATTGTTGACTTTTGGCTAATGCCTATATATATGTGTGAGATATATGTTAAGACTCGTATGGTATTTTTCAGTGATACACACGACCGATGACTAATTGCTTAACAAGTTGCTGCCACAAAAGCGAAACCGAAATGTCTGTCAGCTGATGGAGATTTGTCGCGCTTGTCAATATGATTAGCCAGTTTCAATTTGCCGTCTATGGGCCACAAGCGAAATTTCGCGGAATTAAACAAATAAAATAAAAAAATATAAAAACGGAAAAAAAAGCCAGCAGAAAATATGCAATGACTGCTACACAAACATTTTGAATGCCCCAAACGATAAGGCTAAAGTCGACGTCGACGTCGACATCGACAGCGATGATGATGTTGATTGCAGTAGACGATTGTTATGCCTACTTTAGCAGAGGGTATCTTAACTTTCTAACGTAATTTGGTAACAATCAAAGCGATGTTTTTGAAGCTCAACTTAAACTTATAGTTATAAATATTTGATACTAAATTGACTATGAGAAATGTGATAAAAACGAAAATTATGCTTCCAGCTTGTCTTAAATTTGTTACTTAATTGATTAACTATTAAAGAAAATAGTTTTTGAAAGAGTAGACGAGAGAAAGTTAGGACAAATGATTGAGTTGGAGAGAGTAATATGAGATGAATATTACTCTGATAAAGGAATGTTTTCATAGACTTGTTCCTTTTTGTTTTTTATATTTATATTTATTTATTATTATTAACTCCATTTGGATTTTGGATTTTCCTTTATCCTTTTTATATATTTCTTCTGATTGAACTTCCTTGTGCACGATTTCAATTTATTTATTTAGGAATAAAAAGGTCTTTTGAATTGAATATTGCTCTTTATCTCTATGTTATCAATGCGTAGAGTATCCAAAATGTCGCATGACTGAATTCATCTTTATTTATTTGGCTTGTTGGCTTGCAATGGTTGTTGCTCTCTTGTGGCATTTGCATATTTTGAATGTTCGCGCGCTTGCTGCACGTTTTACAACGGCAACAACAACTGCGAAATGTTATCGATGATTGCGAGGGAACGTAGCTGGGAGCAGAGCTCAGCTTTGGGCACCTCGCCAGCTATGTAGCTGTGGGAGTAGAGTGTCATGATGGTGTCTGGACCCAGGACCTTTTCATAGTTATGCTGTTGTTATTGTCGTCTTTTTGGTTGTTGTTGTTGTTGATGTTGTCGTCAAACAATTGTCACAGCGTGTTGGCATTCACACGAACTTTATGTTTTGTCAACACCTCACAATGTTTGAACTGGAGGAATTGGAGAGCGCGCGCGCGCTCCGATGTGTCAAGAGTTAAAGCTTGGACTGGGTTACAGCCCATTAGGTCAATCAATGCTGCTGATATCAGAGAGTGAATAGCAGTCGAGGGCGGGCAAATGCCAACTGCTGTTGTTGGCCTACCGCATTGCTGGCATTAATAACAAAACATGTCTCGAGTGCTGTCAAAAATTGCAGCGGCAATTTTCAATCAAAGTCGCAATCATTCGACTGGCATTCCTTTTGTCAGCTCCAAACCCGGAGTCGGAGAAGTTCATTGTGAAAAACCAACACCCGTTCTGAAGGGTTCCTCAACAACTGCAGGTCGCAACAAAAGCGTAGCTACTAATAATGAGCGGAACCGGCGAACGACTCTGCACCATTGTATCTTGTCTCTCCCCTCTCTCTCCCGCTCTCTCTCTCTCTCTGTCTCTCTCTATTTTCCTTTATCATTATTATATTTATGGCACAATTTAATTTTTTTCGCATATAATACATAAAAAAACACTTGTGCTTCGCCGATGCTGACAAGCGGAATATCTTTTTTCTCGCGATCGATCGTTGCAGCTCCATGGCGATCGCTCGCTGAATAGATCACTCAGTCCCAATGAATTATTGATGGACTGACAACAAACGAAAACAAAAAAATCATACACAATCGAGAGAAAGAGACAGGGAGAGAGTGTGTCAAAGATAGAGACAGAGAGAGGGGCAACTGTAAGCTGTAGCTTTGACTTTAATGTGGCAGGCGAGCCGATCGATACGTCCAATCTTTGTGACTTTGTCAACATTGTGTCTCGCTCTCGTCAGTCGCTTCAGTGCCCCCCATCACTCCTTGGCCAGCATTGTGATATATTGTTTCGGTAGCATTTTGTTAAACGTGATCAATTTTTAATTACCCATCAGCCATCGATCGTTGATCGCTGATCTTTGTTGTTGTTCTTGGTCCTTTCCTTCAATCGCACCGCACAAATGCAACCTGCACGTTTTGTCGCATGTCATTCCACGATTTATGCTACCCGGGCTCCAATCGAGCCGACTGAGCGACTTTAATAAATGTATCTTGCCGCTTTTGGCCGCAAGTTGCAGCTTCGCTTCTTTTTTTTCCTTTTTTTTTTGTTGTTTTTTTAGTCAGCGACTTGCAAGTTGAAGTCGCCTGATTGAGGCTACTTATGTGATCTGACTGGCTGGTTGGTTGGCTGCCTGGCGCTGAGTGTGCGTAAAATTTTTAATTAGCTTTGTCTAATTAACACTTGGACACAGAGAAATGAACGTGCTGACGACGGCCCGAAGCGTGCCACCTCTAAGGCGTGAAGATCAAAAGGTAAGCGGGCCAATTTTAAGCGCTGGAGGAAGCTGTAGTTAGACATCTCTACATCTCTACTGATAAGACGCCAATTAGTGTTAGCCCTCGTAGAAAGTTTTAATGAAAGATTCAGATTATTGTACAGTGAACTTTAAAATGGGCGTGTGTCCGAGATCCTACCAGACGCAAACAGGTTAATCAAAGGTATACGCAATGAATGTGCGTAGAAAGTCCGAGCTATTATGAGCTTACTATTTATTCTATATATTCATCAAAATTGGAAAGAAAATCAATGACTAATTTAACCTAAGGAACAAAGAGTAAAAATTTCTTGAATATCCGAGCTTAGAATTTATTCTGTATCTTCAGCAAAATGAAGAAAGCAAAAATTTTAATATATTTACCTATTTTTTTGAACCATACTTATAAATTACTTTGCCATTAACAAGCTTATACAATTTTCCACAATTATTAAAACTGGTTCCAGCTAGTCCCCATTTTTATTTCAACAATAAATATCATATTAATATAAAACCTGTTTCTTCCAGATTATATGCAAGCCACATAACCAAGGTCCTTTAGTACTTATTTTAGACTGGTGATCTTTTATAGGCTTACTATAAAATCTAGTAATACTGCTTAAATCTCACTCTCAAAACATCAACTTGAAACCGTTAAGCTTCTGCTTTTGTTTCTGTTCCTGTTTGGTGAAAATGCTTTGAGCCACTTAAAATAACCAACTGCAAAAGATACTTGTACCACCTTTGCCCGACACTTCCAGTGTTCAATTAAGTTTCACAACCTCAGTTGCAACAACAACATAGTTTCTACAAAATGGGCTAAGAGCACTAAAGACACTAACAAGAACAACAAACAAAATCCACGCCCATTTTGCCACCAAGCTACGGTTTGTGTGTTGTCTGTGTGTTAGCCAGGCACCGATTGCCGATTGCCCTCGGGGGCCCTACGGTAGGCAGCTAAATTAAAGTGAACGCCCACAGCACGTGCCAAAAGAGAACAACAGAAGGAGCCAACTCTGAGTCCAAGAAGTCAAAAGGCAGCCAAGCGGCCAGCAGCCAGCAGCCAAGCAGCAGCCAAGTTGGCTGCCGGGAACCAAACTTTTGTCTGGGATCCACTCGAACAATTTTCGCCACTTGAGTTTTCAGTTTTGTTGTAGTTTTGTTGGCCGCATCATCTGCCTTGGCAGCTACGCGGCAACTCCTCTTGGGGCTGCTCTTCTTTATTTATTTTGGTACACGAGCAGCAACAAATTAAAAAGTAATTCACAAGCGCTGCATAATTAGCTGCTAAGTGACACTAATGGGTGCCCGGGTAACGGATCGGCCTCCAGTAGCCTTCGCTTGCACCTCCTCAAAACTAATCCCTGCCCCGCCTGCCCCGCCCTGCTCTACCTCATTGCACTGATGCACTTTTGGGCGCGTTGTGTGGGCAACCAAAGTTTTTGGCTGATGCCACTTTACATTTTGTATACCCTTCGATTGAGTATTACTCATTTCACATGCAGTTTGTTTTTGTGAACTAGAATTTTGATTTATTTATGTGTCTTTTCCTTTGTCGGATTGTTTACTTCTATTTTTGATATTTTTCTTTTCGATTCGATATTCATTTTAATTTATTTTCTTATGAGCACTTAAACTTGACTTCTTCAAAACGGTTTTCCAAACATATTTTCTGTCAATGTTTACCAATTTAATTTTTAGTCTTCGTTTAATATTAATTTAAATTTCAGTATTCAATTTAGTGCTCGACAATTAGTTTTCAACCAATTGTGTATAGATAATATATTTGGGCTTTTTATAACAATTTCTCTATATTCCATATTGTTCCTGGCTTTAATTTATGACTCTTATCAGCTAAACAAATTAATATTGTATTATGTTTAAGGGCATTCAAGTTTCGCCTCTTTGACATTTATGTTTCCCAAAACTTATTTTTACTCTACAGTGTTTTCTTTTTTTTTAGTTTTTTTTTAGAATTTTCTTCTGGTTGCAGCTAATTGATTTGCGTTTGTGTTTTGTGGCCAAGCACATGGCTCCGAGCTGCTGCCTGGCTCCCTTTTGGCTACCAAGTTGTTGTCGAGCAGTTTTTGTGTGTGGCATCGGAATGAACCCAAAAATTGATTATTGTGCTGACAGCAAAGGTCATTATTGTGATGAAATTTATGTGTGTTTGTTGAGTGATAACGCAGCTTCAGTGTTATTTATGTCAAATAATGAGCACAACACAATGTAACACAAAACACAATTGTCGAGCTCGCTCAGCCACATGATAGAGTTGCCAAAAAAAAGTCAACATTTAAACAAATATCAATGGTAAGCTTTATAAAAAGCTGAGGTGCTTCGATCATAAATACTTTCTGCCCACAGCACATGTCTCTAAATTCTCCTCTACAGCGTCTTGAAAACAATTACAATTATGAATCTGCACAGCTGAATGGCAATGATGATAATGAAGTCATTTCAAGCACGGAGTACAAAATGGATTCAAGCCAACGATTAGATCAACACCCAATCCAAATAACTGAACAAAATCCCGAGCTTAATAATACTCTGAAAACGATACCTTTTCGGAATTTCGTGCGAAATATGAAGCCAGAAGCGAAGAGCAGAAAATATATTCGAGCTAGCATATCCACGGGAAATTTCGATATTGGTGGAAAAACTAAAAGGAAAAGAGATCTAGAATGTGCAAGTGGGCAACAAACCGACTCAGAGCTGAGTCAAATGTCGCAGTCAACGAATGATGAGTCGAAAACATATAGTCAAGTTTATAGTGAAGTCTGTGAGGAGTCTAGAATGCGTCAAGAAAAGGCTGAACAGATTCGCAGAGTATTCACAAATCAAATATCCAAACGGCAGCAGGAACAGATTAAATACTCTAGCAAATACAATAGGACCAGGGATCGTACAGTGCGATGGGTAGCCAACTTGGGTCAACCGTACAAGGATGACTATTATACAACGGAGACTTCAAGTGACAGCGATCCAGAATCGGACAGCTGTCAGCAGTCCTTGAAAGATTTTCCTTTTACCGAGGAGGCTTCCCAAAGCCTAGTCCAAGAACAATTAGATGCAATACCTTCTTATCAAAATGGTGCATACGATGACTTCCACGTTGCGGAGTACATGGATAAGCTGGCAGCAACTTTTAATGCTCAAGCGAAGCAAGCGAAGGGGATCTTAAGCGAATACAAGAGATGTGTTCAGGTTCTTGAACCTTCGCCAAAGACTAAGAATCCGAAATTCCTGGCAGAGAATGGGAAGGGCAAAATAAGAACTGAGGTGCTGCAATTCGAGCACTGTAATGTTTACCAATTGAAACAATCGAATAAAAGTAAATGCCACTCAAAGGAACAGATTAATAGTCATATTCAAAATTGCTCTGAAATAATTCCGAAAATACAGTACAATATGGTAAAAAGTAGTGCAGAATTTGATGCAAATAGTTCGGGCGTATCTTCAAAACATACTGAAAAGCGAAAGACCCAAAAGACTAGCTCCATAAAAACTGTTCATTTGAAACCAGTTGAAGATTGCATAGATTCGGAAACTTACGCTGAAAGCGAAGAAAATAGTAACTCGGAGAGAAATTATGTTGAGAAGCGAAAAACTACAGCTAGAATAATGCCGGACAGTTGCGAAAGTGAAACAGGTTCACTGAGAACTAAATATAGTAGTAAGAAACCCAAAAAGGATGATAATAACAGTGGCACATTCTCATATTGTTCATCGAACTCTTCTACCCAGAGTAGTAGATACTCTCAGTATGGCGATAATTTCCCAACTGAATCTTTTGAGGGTTATTCACTAAGTGGGCATGTGAGCGTTAGCAATGATGACTACTATTTGAGTAGCAGAAGTGAGGCTGCAGCCAGTTTTACAAACAGCAGAACACGATCTCGGATTCATGCAGCAACCAAGAAATATCAAGATCGTGCTAGTAGCCCCATTCAGATTATATCGGTAAGCAATCAGACAACCGATCCCATAACTGGGGAGATGGAAAATCATGATGATGGGGCGAGTGAGCGGAAGGTGCCAGAAAGTGACAGATCCACTAGAAGTGTGCTGGACCAACAGCAATCCGATTCCAGCAACTACAGCGAAGACAAAGGTGTACAGTATCCCAGCGGGGATGAACTGCAGCAATCAGCAAAGAGCTCGCTGAGCGTAGAGAATAGTGCAGAGCAAATCAAAGCCAAGTGCGAATCGCTCGACATAAGTTCAGGTGATGACAGTAAGAAAGACGGCAGCTCCAATAAAATGGGTTGCAGCTTGCTGCCAAGTGGAAATGGCAGCAGCGACTTCAGCATATCCAGCTATGAGCCCGGCCAGCGTTTCTATCGACGCACCCAACCGTGGCATGATGACGACAACATTAATCCCTTTGACGACAACGAGAACGACGACGACTCAGAGCCGCTGAGCTATAAGAAGTATGTGGCCCGCCTGGCCGAGCGAGCACTGCGATATTGTACCAACTATTACAACTATTATGATAAGGGCAGCAAGCTACGACCAGTCATGGAGGTGGAGATCTCGGAGAAGGTGCAAATGATCTACAACTCGGAAATGCAGTTCCAAACGTTGCGGCACCTCAAGAAACGTGATAAGCTGCTGCAACAGTTGAATGAGCAGCTGCAGCAACAACTAACACTGATTGCGCCCAGCTTTCAGTGAGCTACACATAAACCAACCACATATTATATTTTGTATATGAACTTTAAGCGCTTTAAGTTCCGACTTGTAAAAACTAAAGCATAATTTGTTTTATTGCACACGAACTCAAACAATGGCCAGTACAGCAAACTATAACGAAATTTATGTGAGGCTGTTGTTGCAGGTTGCCATTCGTTACCAAAACTGTGCACAGCGAGAAAAAATCGGTCGATAAATTTGATTTGTTTTCATAAGTAAATCGTTTTGAAATCCGGCATGATTTACACAAATACCAAATCGACCAAATTCGACATCGATTTTTCTCTCTGTGTGGAAATGTATGTTGCACGTTGGCAATACTTGAAACTTTCAGCGAGCAGGCAGCCGCCTTCAAGTCTGGTCCTGCACAGTGCATAAATCAGTTTTAGTGCACTCGCAAGGGTCTTGCTGAAGGCTCAAGTGCTCGAAAGAGAGGCAGGGCTTGATGGAGGACACCGAGAGATGGAGGCAGGGGAGGGAGCTAGTGTTGGCGTTGGCGTTCCTCTAGCATAATTAGGCTTGTGGCCCTGCCCCTGGCTACTGTTAGTCTTCAGTTGCGATTGCAGCACATTCATTTTCTTCACACATACTAAATATGGGGCGCTGTTGTTTACAACATCAGCCTCAAGAGTTAGTCAGCATAGACATTATGTTTTGGATCTGGGGGTGTTGCACTTGTTGCAACTACTGCTGCTGCTGCTGCTGCTGCTGCTGATGATGGTGCTGCATATTTCCCATTCCAATGATCCTCTTTAATTGCTAACCAAACACAAGAATGTTCTACACTGCGCTGTGCCCAAAAGTGAGCAAATATTGTTTTAAGGCACATCAACATATTTCACCTGTCTAATGAAGACTCTCAGACATTGACTTGCCTTTCGATTTGGGTTTTCTGATTGTATTCCTTGCCTACATTTTACAACGATGTGCCGCTGGATATGTTTATAATTTACGATAGAAACCAAGAGTGTGAATGGAACAGAGATAGAGAGAGAGAGTGAGAGATAGAGATGGAAATGTGTATTTTCATAGGGAAATTTTTGATAGTTTTACAGGTTGTGTAAATACACTTGAGGAACTTGCTGCAACTATGTTGCAATGCCGAAGAAATTATTAAGTTCTACGTTGTCTTACTCAATATTTTCAATTCAAGTGAACTAAATTAATTATTGTTAGGATCCACTTACAAATAAGATTAAATTAAAGTCTTGGGTGCTGATCTAAGACCAGTAGATTAAGGACTAATTCGTGGACTGATTGCTTGTTAAAGTTATCTACCATTTTTACCATTTTAAATATTATACACAATAGCTATTAACTAATTAAGGCTAATAAGCTTTCTGTTACAAGATTCTTCAAGCTTACCACTCATTTGTACACAATTACTCTACCTGATCGCTTCTATTATCCCTTAATATTTTAATATACAATTCATAATTTGCACCTGTCCTAGACCATTGATCTAGTCTCGCTTCCTTTTATTTGAACTACAATTTCATACAGACAGATTTCACAGACTCCTCCTGGCTACTCGTACTCCCTCCGCTTGGTCACTTCCCACACGTACTGTTCAGTTCAAAAGATTTCCCAAAGTCATCGCAGTCCATATCACAGAGCAGCAGACGGCATAATTTAGACAATTCCCTTCATTTATTATGAAAAATGCACTCAATTTATATGACTTGATTATAAAGGGTCGTTGCAAAAAATGAAAAGGAAGAGAAAAATCAGTGCTATATTTGCTCAGGCATTGACATAGAATTCCCAGTGCTTAGGCAACGGCCAAATGGTCAAGCAGAACAACAACAACAGCAACAACAACAACAGCAACAACAACAACAATAATAATTGCTGCAGGCGCACTCCACGCCAATTTATTAAAGCCAACACCAAGTTGGAGTCGAAGTCAGAGGCACAGGTACAAGGCTGCCACAGTTGAAGCATTGGTCTTGCAGCTTCGAGCTTGCAGCTAATATGAAAAATGGCACGAAATGGCAAAGTCGCATATGCAGAATGCATAATTCATTTAACATTTTGTAAATCATTTGTTTGAATAGCACGATGACGATGATGTAGTCTGTTGCAGTCTGTGTGCTAGGGCCAGGGACTAGGGAAGCCACAACAACCTGTGTGAGAGCAGCCAATCCAAGTCAAAAAAAAAAAAAATAAAGAAAAACAACAACAACAACTACTACTACTCCTCTCGGCCAGTTAAACTATTCGTCTGCACTGACAAATCGGCCGCAGAGTTGTTCCCTCTGTGCTCGGGACGCCAGTTCATCTTTGGTTGCTGCATCGAACGCCAGTTCCTTAACACAATGGTGCTGCATGACGCGGCGCAAATATAATTTCGCAACTGTCTGCACATGGGCCAAAACGAAACGAGACACACGATGCCCAACTCCAGGCACAGGCACAGGCACAGTCTCAGGACCAGTCGCAGTCTCAGTCTCAGTCCCAATCCCAGTTGCCGTCCCAGTCCCAGTCACAGTCCCTACCTCAGTCATAAGTCACATGGCGGCTGCAACGACTTTTTGGGCTTGGTATATATATATATATACCTTCTTTTGATTTTTTTCTTTCTGTTTTTCTTTATTATTTTTATTATTATTTGTACATTTCGCGTTTTTGATTCCTGTGAAATTTGCATGCGCTTTCGATCCTGGCGAGCAGAGCTCCAGCTAATTTAGTTTTGTGGTCTCTTATTGAAAAATTACAAAGTTTTTTTTATTATTTTTTTATTCTTTTCTTTTCGTTTATTTTTGATGTGGATGCCATAATGCTGGCCCAGCTGTTATGGGCTGGTTTGCATTTCTTGGGAACTTGGGAAACTCTGTAATTTTAATGATCTTCGCCGCTGACATCGTAACTCAATATATCGCTAACCGATCGTTCCAGACAGCTTGGAAGCAGCAGCGTCTTCGAACTATCATCAATTTATCATTTTTTTTTACTTATTTTTTTTTTTGTTGCTGCACTTTGAAAACTAATTAAGTTTCTGTCGTGTGTGTGGCCAAGTCGAAGGCGTGTGTGTTGTGTGTGTGCCTGAGTGCGTGTGTGGAACTATTGTAATTTGGCTTTGGCGTAAAATTTTGTATCAAAAAACTATTAGCCAAGTGTAAAATCCATCATTAAGTATTGTGGATTGTGGATTGTGGATTGTGGTGCCAATGCGTCTGCCTCGATCGACGACCATCATCGATTGTCTTGATGATTGTTGGGAGCGGCTCATTGTTTTCATCGTTTTTACAAATGAAAACTTAAGTTGCGTGGCTTTTTAATTTACTCAAGTCTCGAGTCTTTTGTTAGCCACGCGGAGGCCAAGGATAACCTTGTTGTTGTTTGGCGGCTTCATAGATCTTGACCACAGAACAAATCAGACTAAGGCACAACAATATGGCGTGGTTAATCTTTTTGAAAACAAGCTCTTTGTGTCCTTTTAGTTACTGTTGAAATTAAAATCACACTCCTCATTTTTTAATTAGTTATAAGTATAGAAATTTAATTTAATTTTGTTAGCCAAATTTGTTGCATTCCTTCAGAGTGTTTGCAATTTGAAATCAAGAAAAATAATGCATTATTTTTGGCATTTCTATAAACTGTGTGTTGCTCCAGGAAACTGGCCAATTTAAGACAGAGTTATGACCATTGTGTATCTCTGGTCGAAGCCACTTTTATACATCATATCAAAATTTATGAACTCGCTGACAAACTATTTCCATTTTTACAGTTGTGCTGAAGGTGAATTAAAACTGCCAACAGCCGCACAAATTAGTTGACCACAAAATCCAAATAACAACTATAACTAAAACTAGTCAAAATTAATTTATGTTATTTAAAAGTCGCTTAGCTTTTTGTACACCAACCCAAAACTATACAGCAACAACAGCAACAACAACAACAACAATAAATATAATGAGAGCAACAACAAAAGCGTGCAAAATGTTTGCCTGTCCTCAGCTGGCTGCATCGCTGTCGCCGTCGCTGTTGCTGTCACAGTCGCTGCCTACTGCTAGTTGATTCGGCAGCCCCCCGCCCCTTGTCGACCCCCCTGCTTACCCTGTCTATGGGCATATTGGGTCCTATGAACACTCGTTTCCGACGTCAATTTATAAACGCGTTCAGTTTAAATTGCAACAAATAGTCGCTCATTGAAACTTAAATTGTGCCGACACAAAGTGAACGGTTGACAGTGTAAGTGTGTGTGTGTGAGTGTGTGTGTGAGAGAGAGAGAGAGAGAGCGCACAGCCCGGCCATGCTAGAGCGAGATGACATGCCCAGATATATAGTTCAGATACAATGGGTGTAGAGCTTTGTGTCAACAAGTTTTTTGTCTGTGGCGCTTTTTGGCCATTTTTGTTGCCTTCTTTTTTCGCTCTTTTCTTTTAGCCAGCACAAATGTTTGTCAGTTGTTGACGTTGCTTGGTGGTTGCTGTTGTTGCTGTTGTTGTTGTTGTTGCTGTTGTTATTGGTGTGTTTTGTGTGGTCGCGGCTTGATTTGTTTAAAGGTTTTCTATGTCTGTTTTGGCATGGGAAAAAAATTGTATGCAGCTGTGAACGACAGACTGGCTTATACTTGGCTAGATCGAAGTAGATTTGGCTTTTAAAGTGAATTAAATGTGTAGCCCAACAGTTTAGTTAGCTACTGAAAGTTGTACATTTGGGTAACTTATTGATTAGGCTTGAGTTTTATATATTTATAGTGCAGTGACAAGGTAAAAATTACATGTGATAAGAAAGTCTTATATTTTTACAACTATAAACCGAGGGTAATTTTTTTTTTTGCCCAACGAAATACGTATTTGAATTATTAAGAGAGATTATAAAATACTACGTGTTCTTACCATAATTTAATTATTTTTTCTGGTATAAATTATTCTCAAAAGAAAATGTACTTGTTATTTTATCTAAAATCCCTTCTTATCCAATTATATTCACTCGAATCCAAATACATTTATTATGTGAATCGAAATAAAATTCCTGAAATTTGCTTGCTGCCTTCAATTAAATGCTCTAACTATATTTGTAAGACATCTGCCAGGCTCTTGCACTCTTGGCTATTTAACTAACCCAATCCAACCAAACCTGTTGCCATTTTCTTCGAACATGTTTGGGAAGGTTCGGCAGTCGCATGAAAAAATATTTTAAGAAAATGAAAAAGATCGATTTTCATGAGTACGCCGATAATTACACACCCTTGCAGATCGAACCCCAAAATATTCTAAGAAAAAATGGCTATGTGAAATATTAGATCATTGACTGACTGACTTTAGGATATATACTAACTAGTGATGTTGATCAAGAATAAATATGTATATATATCTCAAGGGGTTCGAAGACGTCTTGTTACAAACTTGACTATGAAACTAGAATACCTTCTGCACCTTGTGTAAAAACACAGCATTTAATTGCTTGGCACAACAGTTTTCTGCCTGTTTTTCTTTAATTTCAATTCGAGACTCACACTTGCAGTGAGTGCCGCAGCTCCTCAGCTCCTGGGGGTTCATCAATAGCCAGCGGCACAGTTGTGGCCAATTTTTTTCAGACAGACCGTCGCAACAGCAGCAGCAGCAGCAGCAACAGCAGAAGTAGCCGCAGCGGCAGCAATATAATTTCTTTAGATTAATCCAATCGATTTCTATTCAATAAATCAAAATATGAATTCGTTATGCTCATACAGCGCAGCTAACAGCTTGACTAGCCACAGAGATGGGGCAGCTACCTCTCCTATGGCTAGACAAGCTATTTGCTGCCCCTTACTCATACACAACTGGTATGCGTGTGTGTGTGTGTGTGTGTGTCAGTTTGAGGCACGTAACAAATTGTTGGGTTAATTAAAAAAACATAAATCGTTTGATTTTTGTTACTTTGTGAAGTGCTAACAACCGTGGCCGGGTTTGACGGGCCTTTCATCACTTCACATACATTGTGTTTGCCAAAAAAAAAAAAAAAAAAAAAAAAAAAAACCCAAAATTTCACTTCTACAACGCCCAGGGGTCGCAGTTTAGCATACACTTGCAGAAAAAAATACTGATTACAAATCAAAAATTATATTAGCAATGTATTTTTAATACTCTAAATTGGCTTCTCATCAAAATGTTTATGTATTTCCAATTAGTGTGCATTCGGCTACCATTTTTGCTCAGTGTATGCTAATATTGAATAACAGCGCTCGATAATAGCTGTTGTAATGATTGCCATTAAAATTTGTTAGATGCCCACTGAAACTAGATACGCACAGATTTCTTTTGGAACCGCTGTGCGAATCACAAAAACCCATCAAAACAAATTAACAAATGGAATTTGTATAAAATATACACGCTACAAATAGATAAATATTCATGATGGAGTCCGTCATCCGTCAGATGCCAAACGATAGCTACATGAATTCTACTAATTAACAGATCAAAATTGCAATAAAATTTGCAATTAAAATTAATGAAATAAAACAGTTAAATAAAAGATCTTTTTTATCACCGAGCGATTTGTCGTAATGTAGGCGTATGGATAACAGCCAAAAATGCAAGGTTATCAAAAGCTTGAGTCTTTTAATTTTATATAGCCCAATCCAGAGAATGAAAATGAAAAATTTCAAATTGTTGTTTTTTTTATAGTTTTTGTTTATATTTATTTTTCGTGTGTTGGTTTCCTTTTTTTTGTTTGCTTTTACTTTTAGATTTACTTTGTGTACACTTAAGCTTGGGAAATCTAAGGCCGAAAATGTACGTACGTATAAGTGTAGCTCTTCAAATAGACTTTTTTTACAGTGTATTAGTTGCAATTTTTACATTTTTTTTTTCGTTTTTGTACTAGAAAGCTGGAGGAGCTGTTTTCATATATATATTTATATATTTTTAATTGTGAATTTCAGTGTGTGTGTGAAAAGCTGCTTGAAAAATTTGCTAACTCTTATTAATTAAATAGTCAATATGCTTAAGTAATTTATAATATAGTATATATTTATGTTATTTTATACATTTATAGTAATTGATTTCATAATTTACAATAAATTTCAATTCTTATTTTTTTTTGTTTGCACCACTAAAACATAAGCAACTACAAAACTAACATTTAAATAGCAAAAAATTAGGCAATTTTGTTTTGTTTTTTTTTTTTGTATATTATTTTTAAAATACATAATAATAATAGATTTTTAAAGTACTCTCAACTCGATGATGAATTTTGTGTTTTTGTTTCATATTTTTTTTTTTTTGTGTTTTTATTTTTTATTTTTATTTGTTTTCGTATTGTTTAGATTTAGTTTATTTTTAAATATTTTGTTTATTATTTAACAGCAATTTTTCAATTATCAGGTAAAAAGTTTAAAGTGCTTTCTTCAACTTCAGAAATATTTGGTTTTCACATTGCGCGACAAGCGCCAAATTCTGCAGCCGCTGACAGCAGAACCAGTCCAACGATGGCGACGGCTCCTCTGGCGGCACACCGACCACCGCCTGTGCTGCTGCCGGCGGAGGCGGCTCCTCGGGCCACCAGTTCTCCCAATCTCAATACGCCGTCGCCGCGCCTGGATGCATTAGATGATGATGATGATGATGGTGTCCGAAATGATTCAATGGATTCATTGCCTCCGCACTGCCCGCCGGTGCGGCCGTATGATACCAATCGCTGGGCGGATGATGCTGCGCCGCCGGATGATACAGTAAATGATGATTATGATGCCCGGTGACGGCCAGCATGGATGCCGAGGCAGCTGCACCTGGTGACGCAGCCGCCGCTGCTGCCGCCACCGTGCTGCCCGGCATCTGATGATGATGGTGATGATGATGCGATGGCGGTGGTCCCAACGGTGGCGGCAGATACGCAGATGTGGCCATCAGTTGCAATGCAGGCGAGGATTTCGATTCCGCGTGCAGCGACTGATGTACGGCAAGTTGTTGTTGCTGCTGTTGCTGTTGTTGCTGTTGCTGTTGTTGTTGCTGCTGCTGTTGTTGCTGCTGCTGCTGTTGCTGCAACAGGTGGGAGGCATTGCTACTGGCTGTGCTGCTGCTGCCCGTGCTGGAGGCACCCAAATGCACACTATGCAACGGATTCGGTTCCGATTTGATGGAGTGCGGGGATGATTTAATGCCGCTGCCACCGCTCAAGCTGCTGACGCCGCTGCTGCTGCCGGCGCTGCCATCCAAGCGCGTCGATGGCGGCGTCTGAGCACCGCCCGTCACAATGCTCGAGCTGGAGCTCTCCTCGCCCTCGCTATCATAGCCATGCGACGGTGACTTCTCGTCAATGTTGCCATGCACCTGCAAAGCAAAATAACCAAAAAAAACACACAAAAAACAGACAAAGTTAGTTCAAGTTCAAGATTCAAAGCTGGGAGCTGGGAGCAACAGTTAATCCTGTAAACTGGACAAGTGCTTACCTTCATGTGTTTGCGCAGCGAGGAGGGATGCGTGTAGGACTTATCACAGCCATTGATGCGACAGTTGTAGGGCTTGTCCGAGGTGTGCACATGCGAGTGCTTCTTGCGGTCCGACGAGTTGGCAAAACGCCGATCGCAGCCCTCGTGCTCGCACTTGAAAGGCTTCTCGCCTGCAAAGTCGATGAAACGAAAAAGGAAATTGGTAAGCTATTGTTGTTGTTGTTGTTGTTGTTGTTGTTGTTGTTAATATTATGCCTGGGGTAGTAGTTTAAACAAACGACATGGTCAATGTGTCAGTTCTCAGGGCAATAAATGACATTATTTATGTGGCAGGCATAAGCTATATAAAATATATTTGTATATATATATATATATATATATATGTGTATGTGCGCATCGAAGACGCTATAAGAGACGCCCATTTATGAACTCGAAACACAACGCGACTCAATATCAATACAATTTAATAAAGGTGGGAAAAATGCGCAGAGTCTGTCCAGCATTTTTATAGAGAAAAATCATATAAATTATGCGGGATCAGGGCATTGTTTGAAATCGAACAGCCGCAGTCCCAGTCCCAATCCCCGGAACCCCTCTCCGTCTCCCGGTCCAAACCTTACAGCGGAAAATTCACCTGTGCCTGTGAGGCAGTCGCCGTTATTGTTGTTGTCCTTTGTCGGGACATGTGAAAAACTAAACGGACAACGGGTCAATGTGAGTGTGAGTGTGTTTGTGTGCATGTTGCTGGAAAAAAGGTCAAAAGGTTAACATCTATTATATACGAGCATTAGAGCCGTCTGTCTAACACCTTTTCCAACCAAACCAGCCAACCAACCAACCAGCCAACAAGCAACAGGCCAAGGTCTAAACATTTAAAGGTTAGTCTTTAAGATTGGGTGATATTTTATCGCTTATTAGAAAATTATGTGTTCGCCGTTTACAGGCCAAAGAGTTGCCTAAAGGAGCCGTTCAAAAATGAGTTTCAGATGTGTAAGCGATAAAACCTGGTCATAAATAATCAGTCATATTTTATGAGATCTAACCCATAATTTGGCAAATATGTGTTACATATGTGTATTTTGATGGCTATAGTTAGATAAAGGCCTATATTTAAAGCAGTTCTTGGAAATGGTATCATTTGGGAAAAGTAAACAACCAATTCAATTATTTATGGGAATATTCATTTAATTGACTGTGGAGTAAAAAATATGATTTGAGAATAGAACCAGTTAAATCTTATATTATATTATTATATTGAATGATTCTCTATAAAGTGTTGTAAGATACTTAAAATTACTCAAATAGCTGCTAGCTGCTAAGAGGCTTATCCTAAAAACACTATAAACTGAAAAATATTTGAAAGAAATATTAAATCTGGGTTGTCTTCAAGGAAATTAATATCATCGGAATTATTGCATAAAAAGTGTTCTTAAATATAACAATAACATTTTCTTATGATGGGTTCACAAGTTCTTTTTAGCTGTTATCAATCTAATAGCCATTTAGTATGAGCCATAATCTGCTTTGAGGCGACAACAACAACAACAACAACAACAAGAAGCGCCCACTTTGGAGCCCATCAGTTTCAATAAGTTGCACATAAACTTGATTCAGGCAGAGAGCACTTCATAAATGGAAAAAACGTTGAGTAAAATCCATTTAGCATATGGCATTTATGTGCCAGCTAAGCGGCCATTATAAGCGTCGCCTTATGACAATTGCAGCTAAGCGGCTCAGTTGGCCACAGAGGCAGCCACAAACACCCAACCTTGGCTCCCCAGCACCAGCTTCAGCTCCAGCTCCAGCTCCAAAGAGCGACCCACACAGAAAGCAGCCACAACAACAACAACGATGACGATGACGATGACAATAATCGAACATTTTCACACCTTGAGCTTAAAGCGGACATAGTTGTGGGTTAGGAGGGGGGCGCAGTTCGCTTGATTGGTCTGCGAGGGGGAGTGCCTGGGGAAAGGGGGGACAAGGGGGTCGTCGAATACACTGAAAAGCTGCGTTATTATCTGTCCCTTGGGGGCTTTGTGTATGCGCCATATAAAAAGACATCCAGCGGTGCTGTTGGACTTTGCTTTCTGACACGCTCAACAAGTTTCAGTTTGTATTTATTATTATTATTTATTTATTTTTTTTTTTTTTTGCTTTATGATTTCGTGTTGGATTCATTGTTTATTGTTTGCCTGACTCCCTTGTAATTTAATACTAATTTATGTGCCATATTACGCGTATTTGCATAAACTTTGAGTTTGTTTTAAAACTACCAAATGAGTTTTCATTGTGAATGGCGTGTCGCATTATTTGCCTTTAGTTTCAGTTTGTTTGTTGTCTGTTTTCCTTCCATTTTTTCGATTATTTCTATTAAATTGTCAAAAATTTAACAGTCATAAATATGCGTATTACCCGAGCAATCACTCCCTCAGACCCGGGCTCAATTATTTTGACAGACCGAATCTACAATAACAAATTGTTAGGAAACAAGCACAGCGAATGCATTTCGATTCGATTCAGAGATCTACAAAAATAAACCATTCAAAATATATACACTTTTGTACTGCATTCCCGAAGGCACAATGAAGTCAATGTCAAGTGTCGGCTTTACATGTGTACTTTGTAATAAGCGTAAAAGGCGCCAACTTTGAAGATACCAATTGAATTTTGTATTCAGTTCAAGTTGTGTTCAAACGTGCCAATTTTGAAGAAACGAATTGAATTTTAAATTGAGTTCAAGTTGTGTACGACAAAATGCAAAAGTTATCAAAAATTGTTGTGGATGTCATTGAAAAATGGAAAAAGAGTTGTGAAAAAGACAACGGACAAGTATATATAGTATATATATAGTAGATTTGATCAGCAATGACAGTCGAGTCGTTCCATAATATCTCTCAGCCCGTCTGTATGCCTAACACATCAAGTTTATCTCAATTTATCGACTTCTGCTACCATTTCCAGATTTGTAGATTGATCTTGCTAAAATTGTATTTAGAATTTAGAAATATATAACCATAAACACTATGATTTTCTTATAATTCTTGAATAACTTTTCAAACATTATTTGAATACAAATAGACTTGGCGCTAAACTAATAGATAATCTGTGATAATAATGTGTAAAACAAATGTTATCTTGCCTAAAATTTTCCATGCTGTTCTCAATGCTAATTACGTAGCATTTACACACTAAAGAGGCAGCTGTCTTTCTAATTGTTTTGTTTTTTCTCTTCAGTTAAACACATATCACGCTGTTTTAGCTACGCTTCTTATCAGTCTTATCACCTCGACGGCATCAACGTTTTGTGCCTTTTGTTTTTAAGAGTTGCCGGGACACAGTCAGTCGCCAGGCTGTCAGACAGACAGACAGACAAGTCAGTCTCTACGTATAGCATATCCCATATGGGCAACTCCTGGTGCGCTTTGCGGTCGACACTCAGCAGGGGGGAGAAAAGTGCGCGGCACGCGCCTCCTGCCAAAAGGGAAGGGTTTGTGTACCCGCTAAACATACGCATAATTTTCACATTTTATAGCGAGATGTGCATTAAAAACAAACAAAAAATGTGTGTGCATTTAAATATTTTATTGCTTTAAGTTTTCGTCTTTGAGCGCGAAGAGAGACATATACAGAGACAGAGCGATAGAGAGAGAGAGAGAGAGAGAGAGAGCGATTGAGATATGGAGTGAGTGCGAGCAGTCACGACCAAAATCGTAGCCCATTTATAAAATGTCAATTTCAGAGCCCAAAGACATTTCCACACTTTCAAAAGGACGTCCGGGCAACGAGCAGCGCAGTCCATGTAAATCCCATTTAGGCTGTGCGCATTGGCAAACTTATTTGAATATTTCAATAAAGTAAATCCCAAGCCTGTACATAAAAGCTCACCGACACAAGAAAAATAAACCGAAAAAGAAAAAAATAAAATGAAGCAAACTTCTGAAATAGGCCGCGCCAAGACAGGCTATAGAAATCTGCTTTGCATATTACGCCCCAAAAACCCCTCCCTTCGACCGCCCCAAAAATGCCCCATTAACTGCGGCCCAAATTGTTAATTTCCTAGCGGAAAAAAACGTTTAACATGGCGCCTGGAACGCGTGGAACTGGCACAGGGTCTGTCATGGCGTCGTTCCCATCGTTTCCATCGTATACAGCCGCGTATATATTCTTTGTTGTTGTTTTTTGTTTTATTCGGTTCGGGGTGGTTTGGGGTGCTTTCGGGGGTGCTTTCGCATTGCTTTGTAATCTGTTTGTGGGTGGCTTTAGCCAAGAAAATTGTACATAGTCGAAGTGTGTGCGCTTCTGTATATAGAGTAAAATACAAATACATATACATATAAACACATATATATATATATATATATAGAGCGAGAGAGATGTATGTATGTGTATACATTTATAATGCGGACTATGTGCAGAAAAACATATCACATATTTTGGGCTCTTATGTAATGGTAAAGCTGCTGTCATTTGCAGACACTGTCGAGCAGCCCGAAACTCAGCTTCGGTACTGTGTCTAGGTCTCTTCAACGTCTGACTCGGCAAGCGCTGTGTGTGTATGTGCGTGTGTGTGTGGGTGTGGGTGTTTTGTGTGTGTTGTGGATGTTTTACTTTTGGGGCGTTGTTTTCTGCTAGGAACAAAGTCGCAACAGCAAAAAAAAACAGAAAAAAAATTGAATTTTGTTAAACGTTTCTTAAGTGCTTTTCTCGGAAAGGGAAAATGCCTACAATATGTTTTTCATTGTTGTGCTGGGATTAAAGTTATGCTCCATGCCAAAATTGTAAATGGGGCACAAACAAAAGACAGAAACATCAAGTAAACTACGTACTTTATGTGCTGGAAAATGTATTTTACCTAGAAAGTAACAAGCTGTTTGCTAAAACAAATATTCAATTAAATCTCGCTCAGTCATGTCTTACTGTGGCTGCTCCAAAATGACTTTTAAATAAGGAATATAAATTGAATCAATTTTTTTTTGTTTAAACAAAGAGGAAACAGCATTCAGGCTGTGCCTCATTTAGGACCACTTGCACGTCCCACCTGCCGCTGGAGCAGCGCAAATTAAGCATCATTGACAGTTGCTGATTAATTGAACCTGAATCAGGTTTTTAATTTGCAACCGGTCAAAGGCGGACAACAAAAAAAAAAAAAATGAGAAGAAGAAAACCAGCCGTACAAAATGAAAATCAAATGAAGCATATTTGCCACAGCAGTGCATATTAAACTGCAACTGTCTCGGACAGGCGAATTAATTAAAATGCCATTAGCAGACGTAACTAGCAACTAACAGAGCGTTAACAGTGCACTGTTAGCGCTAACAGAGCAAGCGCATTAATTGCTCCGTTAAATAATTGCTGCAAGCAAATGAAGATAGCTACAGAGAGAGAGAGGGAGGGAGAGAGAGAGAGAGAAGTAGTGGAGATAAGCGGCATCATCATCGCTCATGTGTCAACAACATGCAATGCGATATGATTATTATTATCTAACAATACAAAACAACAAAACAACAGCTACTTTTTGCCTGCCTGCCTGCCCGTCTCCCTACTTTATGTTGTCATCTCACTCCCACCCTCTCTCTGTCTGTCTCTCTCTCGCTCTCTATCTCTATCTGGTAGGTTGTTGACACTCTTTTGCAGGAGGATTTGAGAAACCTTTGCTCATTGTATTTGTTGTTTTGTATATATTTTTATTTTTTTCGCTGTCGCTTCTTTGAGCCTTTTGTTCTATGCAAAGCCGGAAAAAGCCAAACCCCGATTTCCTGGTTTACATTTCAATGGGCAATTTTCTTCCCCTATTTTCGGATTGGTTTTTTCATTTTCATTTTTTTTTTTTTTTTTTTGTATTTTTATTTTTGCGAATATCCCTCTCTGTTTTGGTTGTTGGGCAGTGACTGTTGATGATGATAGCATATTGTTATTGTCAGGATGTCCTTGGAGGACTGACAAGCAGGTGGCAGTCAAAAGTATTGACTCACGTGGCAATGTCGAGTGATCCTGATGAGCAATTAGCTGGTAGATGGGACCAGAGATAGTAATTGAGATGATAGACAAATATATCTTGGGTGATCAGAAATTGCTTAAGGTACAAACGATTTTCAAGAAGTCATCGTGATTGCAATATCGAAGGTCCTAAGTAAATAAAAAGATTGCCAGGCCATCAGGCTACTGAGAAAGACTTTAAATACTAAGCAGAATTAGTTAATAGTTATTATTTGAAGGCATTTGCTTACAAATGTATTCATCTCTGTTCAACCTATATTAATTTTCCCACACAAGAATTTCCTCTACAATTCTCAATATTAGATCTGAATATTTATAACATTTGCCTGCATTTGATGACCAAATTAATGACTGACGAAATAAATTATTAATACCCAGCTCACCGCGCTCATTATTTATGCCTCATAATAATAATAATAAAATAATAATTTAAATGCAATGAATACTGCTTGTCAGCAGCAACAGCAACAGCCACAGTCAAATACAAAATCCTTCAGCCTGAGCCAGCCGGGCTGCTGCTCATCATCAGCAGCATTATTATTGTTCAGGAGCAGAGTTTTGCACCCCTAAAATGGAAGTTACCTATTTGCCTTGCCTTGCCTTGGCTCACCATTCCCTTTAGCTCTTTTGCGGCTCTATTGTTTGTTTGTGTTTGTCAAAAACCGTTGAGTGAATTGCGTAATGTCTGTCATGATTTATGATTTTTGCATCCCTCCTCTAATGCTCTAATGCTGACCCATCCTCGCAGACACTACAAAACGTGCTCACATCACCATTCGCTATTTGTTGTTGGCAGCTTTGCGATCTGCTGCTCCTGCTCCTGCTCCTGCTCCTGCTCCTGCTCCTGTCAAGTGATACGTTAATAATTGACATTGGGGTCACTCGAGCCCGACTTGGCCTGTGGTTTATTGTTGCCAAATAGTCGTAAATGGGAACGTTTTTCGTTTTCCTTATTGTTTTATTTTTGTGTGAAACTGTTATACAAAACAAATTTTACACTCGGCTGACGTTTTGGGTCTGGTCAAATGAGTGCGGCACGAGCAACGAAAGATCCTCAATAAGACCAGAAATATCCGTAAAGATATTCTTAGATAAAATTGCCAGTTACAATTTGCGTATGTCAAGCAAAACTAAAAGTGAGGTTTAAAATTTAATTTTAATGAAATATCTGCAGTTGAAATTTAAAAGTAGAGTTGAGAATATTTGCAGTTGATTTCCCTATTACTTGCAGTTGCCTTTTCCATTTGATTAAGATATTCTCTTTGTAGTTAAACGTCTTCCATATTCCGTTCTCATTGCCTTAGCAATAGTTTTGTATTGAAGCAAAAGCTCTAGTCGCAAAAGGGGCGACACATTGCGTATACACAATGCGATTGCTCGAATGAGCCAGACAACTACAACGGCTATTAGTAAAACAATGACAGGCAACAGCCTTGCTGTACATGACCAAACATGGGCCAGTTTGTCTGGTACTCTCTCGACTATGTCTCTGATTTTTTCTCATTTTTTCTGTAATTTTTTGTGGGTTTTTTTTTCAAGTGAACAAATTTTCGACAAGTTTGCCAGGCAAAGAGAACGCCTTGAACAACCCGAGAGGTGTGTGTGTGTGTTACACACAGATATCTAAATGCACACATATATACATACATGTATATATATATATACATATGTATTCGTACAAGCCCGAATGCATTATGCATTCAAATTGCATTTGAGCTGGCTGGCAAAAGTTTTAGCCCACCACATTTGACAGAGAGGAGAGACTGAGACTGAGTGTCTGGCTGAGTGCGACTTGTAGACATGTAAATGCAATATATCTATGTATATATATATATATATATATATATATATACAGATATCTTGAATCTGCATTTGCGTCGGGGTACCTTGTGCCTTATGCATTACATACATAAAATTTGTACACAAAACATTTTGTGATTTGCCAACAAATTTGTAGAAATTAGCATTGCTTTTTTTTATGAATTTTAAATGTTTATGTGTGCATATTACTATTAAATGCAGAAGTTCTTTAAGGCTGTTAAATACTTTTTAAAGACTTCAATTGGATTTTAGCTAATATTAAACAGTATCTTTTGTTTTTGAGTAAAGTGATAAGCAAAATAATTACATTATTTAAAGAATTTCAAGTAGCTTAAAGATTGTAAATAACAAATAAAAATATATTCTATATCATGATTATGTTTTAAATAACTTTAATCTATTTTTAAATATATTATATATATACTGAAGCATTGTGGGCAAATCATGATTGTAAAATCGCTTAGCTCTGCGGATCATTCCAACTGGCTATGCTAATTGATTAGCTGTGAGGCATATTTGGCATATGCCAACATTTTGTTGCCTGCCTGTCTGCCTGCAACGCAATATATAGAAACCCAGGCAAAACACACACACACCACACACACACCACACACACACACACACACACACACACACTGACAAACTGCACTCGAATGACAAACGGAGCGTAGACAATAAGCAAAAGTAACACTAAGCCTATTGTCTGTGGCCCAAAGTGCATACAAACAAGGCGCGATAGAGACACTGGAGATCTGCAACCCATAGTGCCCCATGGTTGACAAAAGACAAGACGCTAGGCAGGATTAGCCCAGTTCGAATCCGAATCCGTATTCGAGTTCGAGTTCAAATTCGCAGGTAGAGCCCCAGAGGATAGCCAGCTGAACCACAACGACAACACTCATGAATGAAGTTTGCAACATTTGTTTCGCTCTTGCAGCAAACTCAATGCCGGCTCAAGCCGGCAAAAGTTGGCGGCGTCGGCGTCGTCGGCGTCGTCGGCTTCCACACAACACTCAAAGAGGTGTTGCTTTGTATGTCTACCGACGACGACGACTACGACGACGACGACAGACTTAGAGGAGTTCGATTCGGTTCATTCGTCGCATTCAGTCTCAGATTTTTGCTTTTTAGCGCTCTTTAAGATTTTAATCTCTATGGATCTCTCTCTTTTATCTCACTCACTCTCTCTTTCTGTCTCTCTCTCTCTCTCTCTCTTTCTTGTTTTTAGCCGCTTATTTGTTGTTGTTGTTTTTCAGTTGCAGCCATGTAGAAAATCTCTTCTTTGGTGTCTGAGTGTGTGAGAAATTAAAATGTCATCAAGATTGTCATCATTGCTTATTTGATGTGACAACTGGTGAAACTGTTTCTTTGCGTTATACTCAACGGCTATCTGAACACTGTTCAAGTTTAAGTGTTGTCAATTTTAACAAGATTTGAGCTGCAGATAAACAATCAATATTCGAAAGCAAATCCCAAAGTGTGCCACAAAATTTCAAAAGAAATTCCTTCCAAATGAGTTTAGTTTTTGAAAATAAATATATATTTTAACTAATATTTTTGTGTGGAATGAATGGAATGAAAAACCAAAATAATGTGAATGAAACACAGTTCCTTCCAAATTTTCACACACAACGCTCCATTTTTGGCAAGTCGTCAAAATTGCTTAATGAACACATCAAAACAACAAACAAAAATTGCATTTATGTTTATAGGCCGTGGTAGTCAAAAATATCACTGAGTGCTAACAAATTGGTCAACGCCCCCCAAAGCATATTGAAAGTATCGCATCTCAACGCCCCAGAGAGTGTTGCCGCAATGGCTCTCGATCTCGATGGTCGACTTAACAGTCCCAGAAACCGTTTTGAAATTTGAGCAGGCTGAGAACTAAAACCAACAACAAAAAAAATATAAATAAAATAAAATTGGCAGACAGAGCGACAGGCAGGCGACCTGGTCTTGAGTTTGATTTTGGGCCTGGGTCTGGTCCTGGGCCGCATACATATCTGTCAGATACAAGTACTTTTTTTTTGCAGTAGCTGTTGCGGTGTAGTTGTCGCTGCCGTCGGCAATGCGTCATAGCCAAAGAGGCTGACTGGCTGACTGGCTGACTGTGTTGGCCGCGTTGGCGGCTGTAATTTTAGACCAAAAAACTGAACTGAACCGAGTGTGTCCGCCTGGCTGTCACAGCATTCAAAACATTTGACAGGCGCATGTCAAGCAAGATTTGTGTTTTATTTTGTGTGTTGACTTCAAACCAGGCAACGAACCAACCAACGAACCAACAGCCCCCATTCTATTTAGTCATATTTGCCTCTAATTGCATCGACAATGTTTATACAATAAATTGCGTGCCAGTTAGCCAACAGCAGCAGCCGCAACATTTGGGTTAAAACAATCACAAATTTATGCTTAAATAAACTTCAGAGGCGTTCGTCTGTTACAAATTTGTCATCGTATACAAAAGCATACGAAATATCCGAGAAATTCATGTGCAACATGCAAAGTTAAGCTGATTTGACAAGCACGCTTATAGCCATATATCGTTTATATTAATATACATATATATACATATATAAATATGTATGTTGATATGTAGTCGATCACAGACATATTCTCATCTCAAATTGGAGCCTCTTGAGCTGGAATCATTTCTATATTATACACTATATTCGCAGAAGAGTTCAACAAAGTACGCAGCAGCTGAGTAAATTCTTTTTCTAAGGTATTTGTTGTAACAAATTATTATTACTTTATCTTTTTATTGCTGAATACTGCTCTTAATATTTTGTACAAGGTATGTTTGCATTGCACTTGATTTCTGAATTATTTAGTTTGCATATTTACTTTTCTGATATTTGGTATATTTTTTTCACAGACTAAATTTTACACTCGTATTATTATTTCTTTACTTTATATTACTTCTTATGTTGTGTTAATTTCTTTAGTAAATTATTAACGCCTATTGAAATTTCTAATTTGGAAATTCTCTGATTTCTTTAGATACTAAATATTGTCAGCTAAACCTTAACTTATTTATTTTCATTCCTAATGGGGCTTAATAAATTTTTCTTTCATTTTTTTATCACGTATTTAAAAGTTACAAATTACATTTGCAACTCCTTTGCGTTGTTATACTTTTGGTATATTATTTCCAATTGAAATGTCAACCAAATTCCCACAATTTCTTTTTCTTTCATACTTAAAAAGTTAAAATTCCGTTCCTGTTTTTGCTAATTGATGTCTTTAGATTTCAGCTAAATTCTATGTTGCATTCTGAAATACGACAGCTTAATTTAAGTAGCACCAATTTCGATAATATCCAAATATTCTTTAATTTTGCTTAGAATATTTTTTATTCTATTTTAGTTAGAACTCTTCTCAACATTCAGCTGAGCTTAATTATTATAACACCTTTAGAGCATACGCTATTCAGCTGCGAGCTACGTTTGCGTGTTCTGAGTGCCTTCTTTTTGGGACTGTTTAACATTTTTGCTGGCATATGAATAATGATTTCATTTTTCCCATAAGCTAATTTATACAAGTGGATGTGGGGCATGTGGGGCCCTTGGCGCGATTTAGAGGATTAGTCAGGCTTGCTTTCATAATTCTCGAAAAGCAGCTCGGCCAACCTCTACCTGTGTGCCCTGTCCAACTGCATGTGTGTGTGTGTGTGTGTGTGCGTGTGTGTGTGTGTGTGTGTGTGTGTGTGTGTGTGTGTGTGTGTATTATCTGAATGCATGGTATAAAAAATATGCAAGATGACAGTTTAATTTTATGGTTTGTCTGCTGCTGATCAGTTCTTTATGCGTTGAAATTTTATTTTTATATTATAGCATTTTTTTCATCGTTTTTTTGTTGTTTTTTTGCTTTTTTTGCCCGACAATCTGGCCAGGCTGCTGGATTGCTCTGGCTTCGGCTCCTGCTTCTGCTCCTACTGCTCCACTCTACTCCTCCTGCTGCTCACCTACACATCTACATAACTCTTTGGGTTTGGGGAATGCGCTCTGGTACGTGGCTATTTTTGGAGGATTTGTGGTTGTTGTTGTTGTTGTTGGTGCTGGTGTTCTTGCCTTTGTTGTGTTTGGGGCATCTAAGGAATTTAATTAATTTGAACGCGACTTCTATGACAAATGGGCGTGGCTAAGCGGCAGTTATGCCGAAAAGCGCGCTTAGAGCATGCTTAAAAATATTTCAAGTGTGTGCTAATAGTTGCCCAGGCAACAACAACAACAAACACAATAACAACAACAACGAAGATCCAACAACAATGGCCGCCAGCCGAAATAAGCCTCATTTATTAACTAGGCCCGCTGCACGTCACAATAAGCTGCTTAGCCACTGAACCATCATAGAGGGTGACATCTAAACAGTTAGAGAGGTACTGACAGAGAGAGAGAGCGCGAGAGCGCGAGAGAGAGCGAGAGAGAGAGAGAGTTTTATCAAACATTATGCAACAATTTAAGAGCTCTATAACTATTGTACAAAATGGCCACTTAGCTAATAGATCGCAACGACCAAAAAGGGTTGTCAGAAAAAAGGAGACAAAAACGTAAGTGAAAATTTAACCCCTGCCGGTTAAATGAAATTATAATGCTCAAAACACACACACACACACACACAAATACACACACACACACACATGGATATAATAAAGAAATATGCCTACATATACATATATAAAATTGTTTTGACATTTTCAAAAAGTGCGTGGCACAGTTCGCATAATGGTTAACAACAACCCCTGCTCAATGCATAAAGTAGCTACTCGCTAAGCGGAACGGCTGCACACATCTCATCTGCATGGAGAGGGCAGCGGAGAGCAGTTGTGCTGTTAAAAAGGGTGGTGCTAATTATAATGCATGCATTTACTAGATTAATGAATATGCATTCATAGTTTCTTGCCATGATGGCGCATAGAAAATGTTTTATAGACCATTTGCTGAAGGCAGGTAGTCCATAAAGATGTTACAAATTGGTTGGAATAGTCAAGCCAATTGCCAACTAGACTAATGATATATCTACAAATTCATTGAGTAGTCAGGCGATTGCTAACTAGGTATAAAAATGCAAATGATATAACTACAATTTATGGTTGCATTACATGAGAAAGAGCTGTTCAAATTAAAAGCAAGTACTGCAAAAAAACAACTTGTAGATAATTGCTGTACTTAAAGCAACAATAAATTGTAATAATTTAAAAGTAGAATTGTTAAATAGCTTACATGACTATTAAAAAACATGTATTATAAATATTTAAAGTTTAGTTAAAAATAAAATAGTATGTTATGAAAGATTTAACTTAAAGTTGTATAAATTAATAAAATATAGACTTTGAGAACATAAAATACAATCAAAGTTGTGTAGTAGTTTTAACTTAGTTTTCTAGTTCTGGAAAGAGTTGAGCAAAATAGTAATAATAATAATATTTTCAGCACAGTTTCGCAACTAACCACAAAAACTAAGCTGAGACGCAGAGTCAACTGTCAAACACAAATAAAATTTATATACTTTTTACTTTTTGGCCGGCAGCTGCCATAAATCTGCAGCTTCGAAGGCTTCGTTTGTCATAAAAGTAACATTTGAATAATTCCAGCGAGCACCACGCACCACGCACCCCGCATCCTGCACCCAGCAACTGCAACCTCCTGTTGATAATCGAGTGTCGTGTTCAAAATTGGTCACATTTGGCACTTTTAATTGAGCGAAACGAATGCAGAACACGATGAGCACGGTGAGCACGATGGTCCAGGGATAAACCAGGTTACAAACGAGCCAATGACGAATCTCAGCGGCACTTTCCGGCTAAAAATGCATTCGTCATTAGCCCAAAACGCTGTTGTGGAAATTCACTCAGCGAGTGAAATAGACGAAGAGATCAGTCCAGACCAGACCAGACCAGACCAGACCAGACCAGAGCAGACCAGACCAAAGCAGTCTCGGAGCGTAACTAATTGATTGTCCGTGTTTTTAGAGAGCACCAGTTGAAATCAGCACGAGACTCGTCTGTGGGTGATACCCGAAAATCAGAGGTCCTGCCGGGCCAAGGGGCAGTAGTGTGTCAATGTGTGTGTGTGTCAGGTAGTGTGTAGGTAATCAGTCCCTGGAGCACAGCGCAGGTTTTTGCCTTTGCATTGTTCTCCATGGGCAGCGAAAACAAATTCCGAGAACTTAAACAGCAAAACAGTCAACATTTTATGCGCAAAAATATAAAAAGTTATTTTCGTTTCGACTCAATGTCTGTCTGTTTGTCTTTGTGTCTGTCTGATCGTCTGTTCGTCTGTCTGTCTGTCTGTCCGTTTGTTTGTCGCACTGTTGTCTTGTTTGTTTGAAAATCGTTGAACCCGCAATAAAGTCATCAATCATTGACATTTGCAGCGTTTGATATCTTGTCTCGCACTCTGGCGATAGAATTTGAAAAATTATGTTCCTGGCGCCGAGCATCAAAACCAAAAAACAAAAAGCAAAAAAAAACAAAACCAAACAAAACAAAACTCAAAATTGTGACGAAGTTTTACAGCACTGTAAGCTAAGGATATGGATAGTAAAGGAGCAAAAAGCTAAGCCATAAAAATAATATGCCAGACGTTAACAGCACGCTGTTAATTAACAGGCAGGCGCGCTGTAAGGGACAGGGGAGGGGGCACAATGAGGGGGGCACAAAGCATAGCGTAGCACATAAAATGTTTGTGCAACAGCTACAACACAAGAGTTCATAAAAGACTCATTAAAAAAGCACTTGAGCTCAATTAAATCGAGTGGCGGAATCAGGAAGCAGCAGCTAATCAACGTTTACAAGGGAACGCTGCCAGCAAGGACATTGTTAAATGCACAACGCTGAACTTTGCCACAACAACAACAACAACAAGGAGCTGCTGCACTTGCTAAGCATGACAGAGCGAGAGAGAGAGAGAGAGAGAGAGTGGGCAACATAAACATAATGAGCTTGGCTGGCAGCATCAACTGCAAACTAACCACAAAGTTGTTGGCCATTTGGGGCAGCTGTCCGTCTGTCCGTCTGTCCGCCTGGCTTGTCCTCTCGTTCTGTCTGTGTGTTGTAGGTGTTAATGAATAAAGTTGTTGTTTGTGGTGTAGCAGCCGCCGCAGGAGTGCAACGAACAACAAAAAAATCACTTGAGCAGTGCAGAGTGAAGAGAGGGAGACAGCAACAGAGTTTGAGCCACGTAAAAACCGCATAAGCGCCATTCATGCAGCTCCAACTCTACACACACACACACACATACACACACTAACACACACAGAGAGCTGTTGGGCAAGGTGTCAACTGGAGGCAGCAGACAAAATGTTGATTGTTCTGCTTTTACTGTTCTTTTTTTTCTGTGTTGCTTTTAGATTGCAGACAGCAGCAGAGTCAACGAGGACGAGCAGCAAAAATGAAGGTTGCATCAGATCCAAGAATGAAATGAGAGCGCCGTTAGTAGTGACGTGTGAAAGTTCGGACAGGCTGACATTGATCTCTCTGAAGGTAAATCAAGCGCTGTTAGTAATTGGGAAAAGACAACGAGTAACAGGCAAATAATCACAGGTCATCGAAATTCCAAGTCAAAGCAGCCGGCTTACAAGTGCTGACAAACTGCTTTACAGCAGCAGCTATGCATGACACGCCACAAAATAGTAATTATTTATGCACAACAAGAAAAAACAGTTGTGAAAACTAATAAACTTGACACACAACAGCAATTTATCATGATTTGAACTATGAACTGCGAAAAAGCGCAAAAATAAACCCATTTTCCACACAGGTTATTTTTCCTATAAAAATATTTTAATTCAATTTATAAAAATGTATATGTACTCATATTTACGGTTAGGCCACGAAAAAAAAAAAATAAATAAAAACAAAAAGAATAAAAATAAATAAAGGGAGAGGAAAGCTAAAATTAAAGCAAGCAAACTGCGTAAAATATGCGAAGCAATATAAACGCCATTTTGTGGATTTCGATGTGGATGGAGATGTGGATGCGACTCTGCTATGCGTACGTGTGTTCTAGCTGTTGTGTGGTTCTTGTTGTTGTTGCCTTTGGCTGTCTAGCTGACTGCCTACCCTAGGCCGTTATCTCTATGTGTGTGTGTGCGTTGTGTGTGTGTGTGCATTTGTTTTGTTTGTTTGTATGCATAGCGCGCTTTTAATAAACGCAGGCTGTGCTAAGGCCAAACAAGGATAATACGACGCCCACTCTTTCTCTCTCGCTCATTCGCTCACAGTTATGTTATTGCTGTGGTTGTTGTTGATTTTGGCTTTCATTTTGGCATACGCTTTTGTCGCCTGTTCTTGTTGTTGTTGTCTGGCTGCAGCTGTTGTTTTTTTGCATTTTCATTATTTAACTTAGGCTTTTGTGTTTGTTTGCTTTATTAAAACGAGTGGCGCAATTTTAAAGCAATTATGTGTGGGTTTGCCACTCTGCTAACGTTCGTTGCGCTCGGCTGGTTGTGTTCTCCGCTAAGCAAAACAATGCAATAAATGCTTTTAATTGCTGGTGTAATTGTTTTTAATGCTCGCAAAAGTCACTCAAAGTTCATGTTTGTAATGAACTAAACACGCTTCCCCATTCCAATCCCCAATCGTTCATTAATGCAGCTTACAAAAACAAAAAACAACAATACCCATCGAGCATTATTAAAATAAAAAGAAAATAACAATAAAAACGGAATGCAAATAAAACAAATGAGTATCCGAAGTGTTGACATAAAACCACAAAAAAAGATAAAGACACACCGTAGTATCCATAATATATTCATCTGACGCGCAAAAAAAAAACCATGCGAAAAATATTAAGCACATTAATTTCGGACGACCGATTGCATTTTTTTAAAGGTATAAAAAGGTGCTATAATAAATATAAAAAAAAGACTTAAAACCGAAAAAATCATATTGAGTTTTTACATTTACATGCTTAAAGATTCAGCAAACAAACTCAATAAATAAATAAATAAAAAGTTCTAAAGTATTTGGACCAACTACAATTCAACTGTGCAAGATTTAAATAAAAATTATAAAAGTCAAATCCCCCCACACAAATTTCAAATGAATATTCAAAATTTAATGAGCTTGAAATTTCTACACACAATTGAAATACAAATCATTTGAGTTATTTTTTCATTCCACTCGGTTTTTTATTCGATTTATTGCGGCATTTTGAACAGACGAATTTCTTTTGCACACTCATTGAAAGGTAATTAAAATGTTTGTTTCGATTTTGAGGCCACAGACGCCATATTAAAAACCCATTGAATGACGCACTGTGCGTATGTAATAATAATAATGATCTTTTTCTCAATTTCTTGACTAATTTCTAAGATGATGCAGCACAAAAATGTTGACTACATGATTGGCTTACAGATTTGTTTTTTTTTTATGGTTGTTTTTTGGGGTTGGGGTTTTTTGAAGTGACCGACGGAAGACACAACTTCATTAGAGAAGCGAATTGAGCAAAAGAGAGGCCTTTAACCCGAGAGGTGACTGCCACTTGACTTGAGACGCACACACACTCCCACTCTCTCTCTCTCTCTCTCTCTCATTCTCTCTCGCTCACTCCTAGCTGCTGCTTGCCCTTTTCATATAAATCAAAATTCAATCAGCAACGTTTTTGGAAACTGTTTGCTGCCAGGCTTGTTGTTTGTTTTTATTACATTGACACACACACAACACACACACTTGAGTCTATGAGTGTGTGTGTGTGAGTGTTGACACGTGTCAAAACTTCCGTTTGTAATCGCACGGAAATACTTCTAGCCACTTCGTGCCCTGCACTCCAAAAGCCATTCAAAACTGGGGTAAAATCACAAAAATCAGTGCAATTCACATTCAGTGAACGGGGCGCGAATTGACTGTGTGTGTGTGAGTGTGTGTGTATGTTGTGGCTAAATATTTTTGGGGTACGCTACTCGCCATGGTACATTAAACTTTTGATTTAGTTTATGCAAAAGCGTTGATCTGTGGCACAAGTTATTTATGGGGCACAGACCGACATTGTTGAGCTGCCGAAATGATATATATATATATTTATATATGTGTGTACCGCTCTCAAGTGAGACGGACAAACAATTGGTACACTTACAAAGATGTAAGCGATAAGCGACGTGCTGCAGACGTGTAGAAAGAGATGCACAGATATAGATAGAGATAGATAGATAGAGAGAGACAGCATTAAAGCATTAAATACACGAACTAAGCATCAGAGCATTTAATCTAGAATTTAAGCATAATATGAACAACAAATGACCAGATTTCCAAGCATATTTATGGCAACAATTTGAGATACTAACGATCACAAATGTATATCAATGGAACTGAATAATGTGTTAAGAAAATAATTAACAAAATGTGTAATTAGTTTAATAATAGCACCAAATATAAACCTAAAATTAAAGTTATTTTTATGTACAATTCAAGAAATCAGAATTGCACTTTTAATGCATTTTTACTCGGCTTTCTTCTATCTACTTGATATATAATATTATAAATACTTCATATTATAAGCTTTGTCTACAGATTTTCTTAACTGCGAAAAATACTACGTTTATCGCTCAAAAATTTTAAGGCCTAACTGATAATAATTATGCTTAAAAAAACACAAGATATTTGTATTTTATTATCATACATTTTGAATTTTATGATTTCCTTTTTCAAAGAAGAAATCGAAAATTGAATTTTCAAAATCAGAATTCCAAATACAAAATAATTTCAAATGCTTCAAATCAAGTCTTTAAGTTCTTACTTGTATACAAGTTTATTTTATAATTTACTATTGGATTATTCAGATACAAGTTTGAATGAAATTTATTGGATTTTTATGATTCACCTGACATATATTTATAATATATGCTACCGAAAATAAGTAGATGCTTTTAATGACTAGAAACTTGTTAAATACTCTTAAAATATTCAGCAAAACTATTTAATAATTTATTGATGAATGCCTCGAATAAAGTCCACTACTAGTCAATAATAGAAGAATGTGAATATATTCAATATTTTAGCAAAGGAAAAATATTTATGGATTAAAGCAACTGCCTAGTTGTGAAGTCAACAGATGGAACAGAAGGATAAAGCGGATATCCTTCGGCTAAACCGATGAAAAGTCGAAGTCAAGCCCACATCGACTTAAACCAGGTGCCAGCAAAGGGAACAAAGATTGTTTGGTGAACCTAAACAACTTGAAGGGATTTGCGCGAAAGGCTTAGCCAGGTTGCACGTACAGGTTGCGATCACAAAGGACTTAGGGCAGGTAGAAGTGGGCGTGGGCATACACCAGACTGTGGGTTGAGGGGTTAAACCCAGCGAGAAAGAGATGTGCTACTTACCCGTGTGGGTGCGTTTGTGTATCTTGAGGTTCTCGCTGCGGGCAAAGACCTTGCCGCAACCGGGATGCGGGCAGGCGAACGGCTTCTCGCCGGTATGGACGCGTATGTGATTCACCAGCTTATATTTGGCCTTAAAGGGACGACCGTTGCGCGAGCAACCAATCCAGAAGCAGGCATGGGTGGTGCACTCCGGCCCGCCCACATGCTCCACGGTCAGATGCGTGACGATCTCGTGCATCGAATGAAACACCTTGTTGCATGTCTTCCGGCCGCCAGCCTGCGTCTGCTGCTGCTGCTGCTGGACGAGACCCGGTTGATCCGGATCAATCCACAGGCATTGCATCTCCTGCTTAACGCTGGATGCCGCCGTTGCCGGCTGGTGTCGCATATACCGCAGAAATGCACCAGCTCCCGCCGGATGCATTGCGGACATCGCATGATGCGGATGATGGGCATGTGCGGCATGTGCCGCAGCCGCATGATGATGTGCCGCATGCACTGCCGACGGAAAATTGCTGTGATGATGATGCTGGGCATACGGATGTGTGGCATAGTCGGCCATACGCATCTGATGCTGATGATGATGATGGCTGTGGAACGCATGCTGGCCAAAGCTGCTGCTCAGCTCCGCCGCCTGTGCGGGGAAACTGGAGAAGAGCATCGAATCAGCGGCGCTGGCAGCTGTCGGCGCTGTTACGGCTGCTGCCGCTGCTGCAGCGGCGCCAGCATAATCCGATGCTTCACCTCGTCGACCCAGGAGGAAATCACGGGAAGCATAACTATTGAAATGTCCATAGCCGGAGTTTTGATAAGCCGCCGCTGCCAATGCAGTGGACTCTGCGCTGCCCTCCAGTTGTTGCTGTTGCTGCTGCTGCTGTTGTTGTTGCTGTTGTTGTTGCTGCTGCTGCTGTTGCTGCTGTTGCTGTTGCTGCTGTTGTTGTTGCTGGTGTTGCTGCTGCTGTTGTTGTTGCTGTTGCTGCTGTTGCATGTCCAGCTGCTGATTGCTGGCCGTTGTATTGGGTGACATGCGCAGCCCATAGCTGGCCAAATGATGCTGAGCGGGCTCAATGAAAGCGTTCATCATCATTTTGCTGCCTCGACAAGTTTACAAGTTTTCAATTCGATTCGTCTTCGTATAAATATAAAACACAAGGGGCTTTCGCACGCTCAACTCAAGCGCCCATCACACACAACACCAAAAAATCACCCAGGCACACACAGACACACACACACACACACTAAGCTAACTGTGTATCTATATATATTTATATGTATTTGTATTGATTTGATTTCTTGTTGTATATGTATTTAGCTTGCTGTATATTTGTTGCACTGAAAAACGAGCGCGCGCGTTTCTTGTTTTTATTTTGATTCTTGTTTGATTTTTGTTAATTTGTTTTTGCTCTCGCTCGTTGTGTTTGAAAACTCGCGCTTTAGCAGAACGCGAACACCGGTTAGCGTCTAAACGTGACAAGATTCGCAGCAGGACTGAATTGTAACGCTGTGCTCAGAGTCTCATCGCGAACTGATTTTTTCTCTGCGCACATTGGGCTGTGCCCAATAAACCAGTCTACGCGTACGCACACACAAACACACACACGAACACACGCATATACGTGAGCAACCACCAATCGAAGGCGTGTCCAAACATACCACATAACAGTATCGAGCAGTGCGGTGGAGTGTGAATAAGTGAGAATGCGAGTGAGAGAGAGACATAGAGAGGGCGCGGAATAACATTGTGGTGGGTTTGTCATGCATTAACATAAGGCAGGTGGGCTCGCTGTTATTCTTGACTCTTTACTGGGCGCATGTGTGGAATGCCCAACATTAATATTTATTTAATCAAATAAAATAAAAATATATATTTATTTCATAATTGTAAAATAAAAATAATTAAATCAAATATTTACATATCTTGCAAATATAATTTTTTTAATGTTATATATATTTTTTATTTTAGGACACAAATATGCATTAGATTTTTCAAACATTTCCGATCTTAATAAAGATCACATTTCTATACAGCTGTCACAAACCAAACGATCCTCACAACAAGCTGATAAACCTACAGAGAGTAAGAGAGGGAGAGAGAGAGAGAGAGAAAGAGCTTGCGCTCTGTTAGTTAACAGTCAGGCTTCGGCTGTGCTCACACTCTCTCGGTGAGAGCTGTCGTTGTGGTGTGTTTGCCGTGGTGAGTTGCCATCGCTGCAGCCGCTGTGAGTGCGAGCGTAAGGCATATACAAAATGGCTGCGCTGCCGGCTCAACTCAACACGTCAGAGCAGCAAAAATAGTTGTGCAACTTGAGCGACACTCCAATTGGAATTGGTGGGTGTATTGCCATTGCACTCGAACACACAGCAACCGGTTTGATAGCATATTAACACCCACTACGCATTTGTGTGTGGGTGAACGGGCGGGTGAGTGGCGCTTGGGGCGTGGCACTGACATGCGCCCAACGCACTGCGCTGCCATTGGCCAGCCAGCCAGCGGCCAATCGAAAGCCCAACTGTATGCAAGTTTCATGTGAATCTTTTGTGCAATCGCTAACTAATTGCAATGCTGCACACATTTATTTGTCATATACTCTTGGCATCCATTTTGGTTTGTTGTTGCTTAGCTTTTCTGGTTATGTTCAGCATCTCTGGCGCCATGTCAATTTTCAGTTTCCAGTTTAGCTAAAACTAAACGCTTGCGCTGTTTATTTTATTGATTTTAATGATTTTAGCCACATTTCTCGGCGAGCATTTGTTTATTTAATTGGAAATGAAAAACGCTTTTCCACGTTGCATAATGAAGACATAAATTTTCATTAGACGCCGTGCCATTCAAATTGTTGTTTCTTAGTTTATGGAATTTTAAATAAGCCTAATCGATGTTCATGAACATCTCGCACATTTTTTGCTGCCAATTGATGGGGCACAGTTCTCAAATGGTTTCTTCATTTCGCCTTCTCGCCAAGTGGTTCAACTAATTGCTTTTCGATAATGATGCCCATTGTTAGCAATTATTTAAGTTTGCTTTTTTTCCCTCCATTTTTAGTTTATTAAAAGTTTCCATTTGTCGGTATTCGACGAGGTATCAAAAATTGTTCAGGTGTTTCGAAATAATTTTTCATATTTTATGAGTTATTAATTGCAGGGGGGAAAGTTTTCAATTCAACACTCATTTAGCATTTCGACTGTTTATTATTTCTGATAATGAGTAATGCTTTCATTTATCAACATCTTTCTTAATGTGCTTGTCTAGATAATGTATGATTCTTACCTTCAGAGCTGTTAACTTTCTATAAATCTATAAAATGTATTCATTTCTTAATTAATAGTGGCTCTAATGCAATAGAATTAATTGTGCCTTGTTAACTATTTTCTTTTCTGATTGCTTGCAACTCGTAAAAATATATATGTGGTGCTGTTTTAGCAACTGCTGCTGCCGCTTCTTATATTGAGGCAATTAAAAGTCGCACAAATTGTGACATTAAATGTCATTGGGCAATGGCCATCAAATTGGCCAAACGAAGCGGCTATTAAAATGTCAAAACACACAGCGCTCGCAGCACAGTCGCTGCCCGTTTTGGATAAATCCATAAAAAAAATTGCACTGGTCGAACAACAACAATAAGAAGAAGAAGAAGAACAACAACAACAACAATAACAACAACTTGGGGGCCCAACCCGTGGCGCATCAAGCGGCTGTTGTCATTTGAAATGAAGCCATTGCTCCACATTTGCCAACCAGGCGGTGCAACATAGAAGAGGCAAGCACTTGAGGCAGGGGCAGAGGCAGTGGCAGTGGCAGGAGCAGGGGCAGCGGCAGGGCATGGTTGGCAGCTTTCGCCACATGACATGAGATGTTGGCTGAGATGGGTAGCAGCAGCAATGGGCCAAGTGGATTTCTAGCACATGGCGAACGAGGCGCATAAATAATGCAGTCGAAGCAGCCACTTGAAAATTGTAGAAAAAAAAACTGCAATAAACTTGCTGCTACTGCAGCTTTAGCTAACAATAACCAGAACGAGTCAACAACAAATTAAAAATGTTACAAAAAAAATAAAGAAGCAAAACAAAAATGTAAATAAACATAGGGAAAATGATGGCTCAGCAGGGCTCCCCCCTCTACAAAAACAGAATAAAGTTCTGTGAGAAGCGCCGAGAAAGGTCAAAGCGCGAGTGCGCCCTCTAGCGCCGAAGTCACGCAACTGAGCCAAGTTTTGCTGGCCACAAAACGCAAACATTGGGCGTGTCTGGCCCAATGGACACGAGTCAAGTCAAGCTGGTTACCGGGGGCAATCCAAGCGACCCGGGGACACCTTTGGCACATGCCGCGATCACCAGCGGTGCACGGGTTTGCGCCTGGGGTTTCAACTCAAGTGTCGCTCTCTCTCTCTCTCTCTCTCTCACACACACATCGTACTCGAAGCTGATGGAGTGTGTAGTGTAAGCGGTGCGAGAGTATTGGGAGTATTTCTAGACACAGATTGGCAACTTCGATGTCTGACTGACTGCAGTTCCTCATTAATGTTTGAGGAAAGTCAGACAGCAGCTGAGGAATTTCATAGAGTTTACACTAAATACCGCCAAGAATCTCTGTTATCAAAATAGTACATCTTCAGATTATATTGAATTATTTGGAGCACACGAATTGTATAGAAAGTGGCAATTCAAATCAAGTCATACTTGGTACTTATTTATTTAACTCTATGCGTTTAAAACTAAATCAAAGCTTCATTTTTGTGCTGTTAAAACAAAGAGGAATAATTAGAATGTGATCAAATATTCTATTAAATACTCTTGCACAACTTTATTATACACTTTTCCCATTTTTAGTGGATTTAAGAACTCTACACAAAGTTCAATTTGAAGTCCAATCTCAACGAAGTATGGAGTTCAAAATATACAAATATATATAATAAAAAAACACACAAAATAAATGTCATATTAATATATGTGTTCAATAGAAAGCTATATTAAAGGTTAAAGCTTAATTAGTTCTTAAATTAAAAAAGTTCACACAGTTAAACAGCTACAAAGCTTGTGGAATAAGTGTTTCCAATATATTCTCATGAAGTATTTGAACTCGTTTTAGGAATTAACATTTAAATTATGATATTTTTAAATTAAATTTTTTTTTAATATATATATATTAATTATTAATTAGAATAATAATAATATTATTAGGTGATAAGCCTGACTAATCCTTTAGAAATCACTTCAACACGTCACCAACAACAGGTAAATCAAAAAGAGCTGACAATTTTTTGGCAAGAATTGCGAAAACTGCAGGAAAAAAGAAGAGAAAAGAAAATTGCATTGATTGGAAATGGAAATGGACACTAAGCTGGGCCGTAAAAGGGCGTGATAATGCGCAATCCAAGCAGCAAATATGGCGTTGTCCTGGAGGACGCCCAGCGCAAATCCCGTCCTGGGCAAATACCGTTTAGAAAGTCAATTTTTTTATGGCCAACCATTGGTAACCGGAACCAGGCAGGCAAAAATCGTCGACTGCAACAGGAAAACCATTTGGAAAATTATGCGCATCATAAAATTTTGCAGAGTTTTTCCGGACAACAAATGGCACAGAAAAATGTTTTCGGTTTCGAAGGAACCATAAAAAAGTGTATCTGTGACAGGATATAAGGCGAAAAAGGAGCTGACGCAAAGAAGAATATGAAGAAGAGGAGAATTTGGAATTGACAAGGTCGTGTCAACCATAAATATTTACATGTCATAAAAATCAAGGTGAGCCCACATCCTTTTTCCGCAATGCATTTTCCATTGAATGCGCACACGGCCGGACCTTGAAAGTTTATGATACACACACACACATTCACACACACACAGGTAGTCGAACTAGGAGCTATAGCAAAGTCAAGACGTTGGCCAAGTCAGTCAACTTGGCTGAAATGCGTTCAGTGTGTGATTTATGACCTGTTACTTACTTCTCCGCAAATGCTTCGCAAGTTTTTCATTTGAATTGTGCCCAGAATTGTCTATCTCTATATCTATCTGTAGCTGCATCTATCTTTAGCTGTGACTGTGCCACATTTTCGGCCAGCTTGTAAATTATGCCTACAGCGTTGACGTTGTCGGCCAAGTCAAGTTGTTTCTGTGGGCGTTCTATGCCAATTTTGGTCTATCTACCTGGCTTTGTGGCAGGTATCAGTGTCAGCACTGTGTTTTGAAGTCTGGGCGTTACAACTGCCCATCTAAACTAGCCTTTAACTCTTTGTTGGGCCAATTATGTTGGCCACTTCGGGTTAAATACGACTACATGTGCCCAAAGCCTCAGTCTTAAAGGTTATTTGCCAGCCACTCTCTCTTTCGCTCTCTCGCTGACTTTTTACAATCGATCGGGTTAAAATGCATTGCATTTTTATGGGAATTATCCGGAAATGCGCAGCAAAAAACACGGAATGCATTTTGGCTTTGTATCTGTCAGAAGCTGGCTATAAAATTGAGCAATAAAAAATATTTAACCCACTTTTACAGAGCCACAAAATATTCTACACAAAACTCAGTTTAATAAGCAGGGAAATTAGATCTCAGTTATTTCCAGAAATCTGCATTTGAAACTTAAAGATTGCAGTCTATAAGCTCAAGAATGATTATGATTTACTGAGATAGTAGTAATAATAAGTATATTGTATATCAATTGAAACACTTTAAACGGAAATCGATTTGTATCGATTTACACGAATTGGGAGCAGTTATCGATCAAATGAAATGCACAATTACTTTTGCACAACTATATTCTATACTTTTTACAGGATATAAGAAATGCGAAACAATTGCAATTTTTAAATAAATGAACTTGGACCAAACTGTACAAAGGTTTTTGAATTAGTACCGTATTTTTATTATACTACATTTTCAAGGCTTGCAAGTTATATTAAAAAATGTTAAATATTTATTAAGGAATTTCTTAAAATGTTGCATGACCACTTATATTTTTGGATAGCCAATTAAAGCGAGTCTTATAATAGAAAATTTAAAGAAGAAATGTGTTTCTTAAATTATGATCGGTATTCAACTTTATGTTATATAACTATATTCATTATGAACATATTATTATTCTTGGGATACCTGCACGACTTACTAGATATATTCTGCCCCCTTCTGAGCCTATAACTCCTCCATTAACCCCAGCTCCTGCACGAAAGTGAGAATCTTTGTTGGATTGAAGGCTTCTATGTCTCATAACATGCATCCTAAGGAAGCTGCATCTTTTTCTAGTTCAGATGTCACACTCTGCTAGGATATGCATTTAGGATTCTTAAAACATAACATGCTATTAATAATTTCAAAATAATTTCTTAAGTTTGTCTAAAAACTCTCTGGTTTTGTACTTTATTTTTCTTTCGCTGATGAGTTACCGGAAATTTTCAAATACATTATTTCCTTATTAGTTTTGGAAGGATTGTGGTTTCTATGCTCATGTTGCAAGCACATTTTTAATTTATGTGGCAAGGTCGTGATTGCAGCAATTTTTACCGTCGGCGCGATGTTTAATTAATCATTAATTATGGTCGTGCAACAAGCGCTCTACTCACGCCCCCACACCACCCCCATGGGTGTGGTTATACAAGTCTAACATGCATACGCCCACCCCCCCTAGCCCCACACCCCCCTTCTGAGCATGCTGTGTCTAGTACATGTACACAGAAGCGTTAATTAAATTTCTGCATGGCTTCGACTTTGGTCTTTGGGTTTCGGAGCGCGCAGTTTGCAAAGTGCAGCGAACGGGGCAGTAAATAAATACTCATTTAATTTATGGTTTTAATTTTTATGGCTACAACTTTGGGGCCATCATCATCAACATCAGCAGCAGCAGCAGCAGCAGGAGGAGGAGGACTAGGAGGAGGGTGCAGCAGCTGAGGTGGAGCCACAGAGTCAGACAATTTAGTAGTTTGGCGAAGCGTGGATGGAAATTTAATAACTTTGTTTATGCGCACACTAAATCATAACTAATGAGCGCAACTTTGGGCCACAGCAACGGATGGGGGAATGGAATGGAGGGGGTGGAGCGGGGGGTTTGGGGAGGATTAAAGGAATTGCAGCAGTTGCAGCTGCAAAACTAACCTCAATGACAACCAAAACGATTTGATTTACGTCAGAGCAAAGACAACAGCCAGCGACGGAGACAAAGACTTCAGCAGAACCTGAGCCAAACAATGCACAAGCCACTAATTTGAGTTGAACACCTACAAGGACATGGAAATGGTATTCAAAATGGGAATGCGAATGCGAATGGGAATGGGAATGGACATGGTCCTCAGTTAGCTCTCAAGTTGAGAACCCAAAAAAAAAAAGAAGGCGACCACCAACTGTTTGGCCTGAAGGCAAATTGCAGTCACGCCGCGGGTGCACGAAAAACCAGGAAGCAACTGAAAAGCCAGTCAGATGCGTAGCACCAATCCAGGATAACCAGGATACCCAAACAAATGGAACGCTTCACAAATTGTGCCGCTCATTTCAATTTACTGATATCTTTGACATTTGCCAAGCACACACACACACACACAATGCCTTGTGGGGTCACTCGAATAGAATATTGCCCTTGTTGACAGCAGAACGTGCCCAAGGATATCGCCAAATAAGTCGTCACATTGCTGACTTTTAGATATGCTGTAAAAGGCGGAAAATCGTTGAATATATATGTGCAAATTATCACTTAATTACCAAGTAATTACACGAGTAATTATTGTGCACATATCAGTAATTACAGTTGCAAATATGAGCAACATTTGGTTATTAAAAATATTTGTAGCACAAAATACCCCATTTTGCTGAAGTACAGGGTACAATTATTAAAAGTCCGGCATTTGACAACTAATCAATTGAGTTGAAGTTTGCTGTCAGTCTTTCAAATTTGTATTTCCGGGCGGAAAAGTTGGAGCTAAACTTTCAAGTTCTATCTGATTTCATATCATACGATATCATATCACATATCTAATCAAAATGGAACTCAATGGTTGTCTGTGGCGGCAGCGCAGACAAAGTTATCGCTCGCGGGGCATCTGGGGGAAAAACAAAACAAAAACTATACTATAAAATTATGCTGGAAAAATGTTTTGGGGCACAGCCCACGAAAACAAAAATGTCAAAGGAAAACAAAAAACAAACTAAAATTTACATATTAAAGAGGGGGACGTATGATAAATGTTATGCTCGATTAATAATTGTTAACTAAGCCAGTCGATAAAGATCCAGGTAAAAAAGAAGACACACTCAGAATTTATCATAATGGCTCAAAAAAAACAGAGGAGTGAGAAAAACGCTTCACAGAGTTGGCGTCAGGGTCTGCGAGCGCTTGGCTAATAAAATTGTTAGACAGATAAACGATATGGCGATACGATATGATAGTCTTGCCTCGAGACATAATTTGTAATCAATAAAATGATATTAAATGCAACGACTGTGCGCGCTGCAGATGCGCGCTTTGAGATAGCAAACCATAGAAGGAACCGCAAACCGAAGGAAACCCGATGACCCTCAACGCGTATGTGACCACAAAACGGCGGCAAGTGTAAACACGTGAAATTGTTGACAACGTTGACAACATCTCGGGGCACGTTCGTGCTGGCGGTGTACGGTACGGGCAGGGTACGGGTACGAGTACGGGTTGTTTTTATTTCTTATTTGGACACAGGGCCGGCCGCCTTATCACAAAAAAAGGTCTCTCCTGTGGCACGCTCAGTGGGAGGTTATGTGCGAACTAAACCTCAAACTCAAAGGCTGACTGCCTGCCTCGCAAATCTCAGCTAATTAAGTTTTAACGGCACTTGCTAAATACCAGCTCTCTCTCTCTCTCTCTCTCTCTCTCTCTCTGTCTCTCTCTCTCTCTGTCTGTGCATTGTTTTCACAGGGCGTGTGCGAAAATTGAAAAACTGTTTGCTTGTTTGAATTTCAAAATGGGATTAAATTGATTTCCCGCTACTCGACGACTATTGCACAGCCCAGCCCAGGTCAGGTCAGTTCGGGTCAGGTAGTTTTATTTCAGTTAGTGCTGTGATGAGCTCAGCAAATTTTGTTTTGGCAGCTGTGCCATTGAATGATGGCAGGTTAAAAGGTTGCCAGAAGTGCCGCTTGTCTAAATTGAAATGTTCCGTCAAATGATTTTGTACGTCTTCTGTGGAAAACACTGCTGGAGACCTCTTCAAATTAAGTAACAAGAAATTTGCAAAGCTTCGTCTTCGTTTTTGCAAGCATATTGAAGCAAGTTTAAAAAGAACGTTTTTAACTTGATTTCTCTTACTAAATATTGATTTACACTTAGTTGCAGTTATTATTCATTCTACATCTATTTTATTTTTATTTGACATAGAGCTTATTAATAGTCTAAATCATTCGGCTTCCGCTCATTGAGTATTTGCATTAAATTGCATTAAATAAAAAACTTTAAGAAATCGAAATTATATTGAGAAAGCTAACACAACAAAAAAATGTTAAATTAAATAAAATACATTGTGTTAAATTATAATATTTTTTGTTGGCTTTTTAGTGTTTGACAACTTGGGAATTTTGGTTGGCAGAGTTGCCAGGCATGCGAGCATTAACACTTGAGGCTCAAAGTGTTGAAGGGCAAAAGGCCAAAAAGGCTTGCGGGCCACTTAAGGGCTTAAAGGAGTAAAGTCATGTAGAAAAGCCTAACGACTTCCACTTGAACACTTTTCAATGAAAATCATGACGCAAAAACTTTCGAAATGTGCAACGAATCAATCCGAATCCGTTCACGAATTGCGCATTTGCAACTGAAAAGCTGTGCAAAGTCGGGCCTATAATTACAACGAAACGGCAAATATCGAAGGCAGGAAGTTGTCAAATGCCAAGGATATACCAAATGCATATATATATATATAAATATATATATAGACCGTGAGAAACTTCACGGCGAGGGCTGCTGCTTGTTTGTTGTTGCTGTTTTTTTTTTTATTTTCTGGCGGGCTTTTGCAGCAAGCAAAGTCATAAGAAGTCAAAACGGCACCGCAAATAATTACACACCTTTCCCCCCGGGGCAGCCACCCCGGCAAGAAGTAGGAGTCTTAGATGCGGGCTCGGCGCCCATTTACGCGCTTGCAGCCAATTGTCCAACTTCCGGCCGTATCCGATTTCCAAGTCAAGTAAATGTCAGCGTCTTGACTACGTACCCAGTACATAGTACTAGCCACCACCTTCCTGGCAAGAGGCAAGGATGCCGATCGTAATTGTTCAGTCAGTCGACACGCCCAGTACGCGAAAGGAAGAAAAAAAATAAAAGGGGCAGGCGTATTGAGGGGCAATGTGAAGGGTCTGCTGCAAGGCGTTGTCCCTCTATTGTTGTATACTCTTGTATATCGTACTACAAACTGGGCCTTGTTCTGTGCTCAGCTCTTGGCACTAATGAGGGTCCTTTGCCGAGAGTCCTTCTGCCATTGACACATTTTGCGCCGCTTTCCTTTTGTGTGTTGAGGCAAATATTTTTGCTACGAAACTTGAGGCAAATCTTGAGCATTTCTCAAAGCGCATAAATATTTATGCAATGAAGTAAAAATTTTAAAGTTCATCGAGAAGGGCTGATTTCGCAGCGAATTCAATAAATGATTTTCACATTTCCTGGTTGACAACAAGTCAGTATTTATTCCAGAGATTTCAGCATTTGAATTGAATGCCTATAATTTAATGGATCTGGTTACTTTTCCACAACTGAACCAAGATGACAAAATTATTGAAGGGAAGTGGAACAATTTTTGCTGAAAAATACTGCTTAAATTACTGAGTTTTATATAAATATTAAGCTGTGCCTCTTGAATACTGATAAAGGTTAGCAAATATATTCAAAACAGTTTAGTTTTCTGTTTTTAATCTGGATATGGAAGATACTTTTGTCGATTCGACTGTGAGCTAAGCAATAAGTCTTTTCTTCAAATGTGATACAAAATACAAATTATTGTTTAATAATTTTCCCCAATTTAGCTTTCACTAAAAGGACTTTAGTCAGTAAATAATACATCGATTAGTTGCCACATCAGAACTCAATTAAATATATAAACGTCAGCAAAATAATGAGTGGCAACAACAAAAGGCCCTATAAATTAATAATAAAATCATACGATGATTATACGTTATTACAGCCTACTTAATACAATTTAATTGCCCCAGCCACAAAGCACAAATAAGGGCGGCCGAGGTGGGAAAAGAAGGCGGATGGAGGCGGGGCAGGAGCAGGAGCAGTAGCAGAAGCAGGAGATGGAGATGAAGAAGGGGGCCAGCAAATGCTATTAGAGCTAAGCATATGGTACTCCAATGGATTTTTATTGTTTTTGTTTGCTGCGCATTAGCGAAAACAGGGAAACAGGCTCAAATGTGTAGGCAAACCCCAAAAGCAAAAGCAAAAGCAAAAAAAAGAATGCCCTTTTGGCATTTATGGCACAAAGGCCACCCACTTAAGTGTGAACAACAAAAACAAGAAAAAGCAACAACAAAAACAACCAAGTTAGCTAAGAACAACAACAGCAACAACAACAACAAGTTATATATCGAAATCCACCCCCGGATGGTAAATGGCAATGAATTGAAATTGATACACCCCCAAAATTTTAACGCCGCATTGAGAGAAGCCACAGGGGAGCAAAAAGCAACAGCAACAGCCACAGCAGCAACAGCAACAGCAACAGAAGAAGCAACAACGGGAGCAGTAATAACAACAACAACAACAACAAGAGCAACATCAACCAAAAAGGACAACAACATCTCACGCATGTCGTGTGGATGTGCCCGAGCATAAAGGACGAACACCACAAGCCAGTTGGGGGCGGTGGCTCTGACTATGACTATGACTCTAACACTGACTCTGGCTCTGGCTCTGGCTCTGGCTGTGGTTGTTGCTGTTGTGGCTGTCTCCCCACAACGCAATTGGTGGGCACAGCTCGTGTTTCGCTTGGTCCTGTCGGACGCCCCGCTATCCTGGCGTCAGCGACCATCATCATTGGCGGCATTGAAGCTTATGCCTTCGGCATCCTTTTTGCCCAAGCGCTTAATTCAATCAAATCCATTTGCCCCTTTCCGTTCACGAGTGCGTCATTCAGCGTCCCGTATGCTCCACGGGAAATTTAATTACTCCCGGTTGGAGTATGTATTATATACAATATACACCCGATATACACCCGTAACGTCCCCTTTTTAAAATCCAATAAAGTGTCACACAATTAAGTGACACGGATATCCTGCCGAGTATCAACCGTATCCTTGGCCGCACCAAATAGCGCTTTTCAACGTTTGCAGCCTTCACTGTTTGTTTTGCGAGATGAACATTTGTCAATTTATATAGAACTCAATTAGTTGGTAATGTTGTATTAATCATATATAATTAAGAACTACCCAAAGGGAGACCTTAACAAAATATTCAATTCAATTGGCCTTAGATTAACGCATGGAACTTGGAAAAATAAATGGTCAGGTTAGGAAGATTGAAGCTATCGCTTTAGAACTTTTGAAATGGATATTTTTGGATTAGAAATAAGAAATTTTGGAGGAGCATCTTTCTTTTCATAACTATTTAAAGATCATTTATAAAATACCTTGAAATAAGTTACATAAGCTGAAAACACACACAAAAACTTTATATTTAAAAATGTTTTCTTTTTCTCTAAACATTTTTTTAAATAACAATTTTTGATTAATTTAAGAAGAACAGATTTTGTCCTTATCTGTTTTCAACTGAGTCATTCTAGAATTTAAAGTTAGTCCATGGGATTCCACATTACAAAATGTTACTAAAAAGAAGTCATGAAATTTCAAATTTATTTGGTAAGTTCATTTAGAATGCCATAATTTATAACGGTCAGTTCAAACATAAATCGCTTGTAAGAAGTGTTCTTTGAAAGTGAAGTTAAATGAAATACTTAAATTTTAAAGGAGTGAAATTACCTAAAGAAAACTGATTAGAGAGTGTTAAGTAGATTAGACTTGTATAACTGAATATTGATTAGGATAGTATAAGAAATGATGCTAGATTCCCATTTAAAAATACTGCTAGAAAAATATGTTGAACAACTCATCTATTTCTATTGCCACATTTCGAATTCCTTGGCAAGTTCTCACAATGCACACCCTTAACGATTACAAATTGGAAGTGGACCCATAAAAAACAAATAACAAACAATTACAACAACATTTAAACAACGTAACGCCCAGCACATAAAACAATAAGAGAAGAATTCAATAAAAACCGAAAAACAGGTGTTTTTCAATTCACACAATTCCTGATAAATATGAACGTCTGTCCGAAGGTCAAACAACAAAAACAAACATTTTTCAAATATATCTATATATATATATATATATATGTATATGTGCAGCAGGCACGAGTCCCTGTCTCGGCCTGCTTGTGTGCCTCGAGTGATGTCTGTTAATTAATTTGGCCAAAAAGGCAGCAGGAGAAGGCAGCTTCAGCCACAGCCGACGTCAGGTGAAGGATCATGGAGTCCACTCGTCTGTCTTTTGGCCCTTTTGGTTAAATATGGCAGGCAATATTTTAAACTTAATTAATCAAACGTGCGATCCGTAAGCTGAGTTCTGCCCTCTCTCTTTCTCTCTCTGCTCCTCTCTCTCCCTCTCTCTCGCTACCGCCACATGATTGATGTGTCGAGTTAAAGTTGAAGCTAAAGAGACGAACCAAGTCCCTTCTAAATGCATCAGGGGCATAATTGGAAGCGTTAAACGGAGGCGGACAGACAGAGGCGAGCGTTTAGTGGCTTTATTAGGCCAATTCGGCAAGGTTCGCCCTATCAATTAGGGTCCCTCCTCTCTTATCACCGACGACTGCTGCCCACATTTCCCATGGCAGCAGCGAGCTAATCGCTGACAAGATAAGGCGACAAATTACCTCTGAATATGGTTCCGGTCGTTCCGTTCCGTTCCGTACCGTCGCTTCTTCTTCTTCTTCCTCTTCCTCTTCCGCTTCTTCTTGGCACTCCGGTCGCGCATGCGTCGTACGTGTCGTGTACGCTTGTCTGTAATGTGACACCTTCGTGTGAAAATTTATAGCCCCCAATGGCCCAAGTTGTGGGCTATAAATAAATAAATATATTGCCACAGGCCCACATACCAAATACCAGATAGTATATGGCAAATTGCACTAATTCATCACAGCAAAAAACGCACGCTCAAAACAAGTCGCAAAAGCCAAAACGAAAGAGTAATCGACTGACAGTTACCCTGTACTCACATTTAAATTGTTCATCGCTGCTCGGTAATTGATTTATAAAATCAGATACACATATAACCCAAATATGCTTTAATGGACCTCAAAATCTGTCCTTGATTCTCTGTTCTCTTATTTGAAATGTGTATTGTATAAAAATAAGAAATACTCGACCTTCAAAATATGACAATTTGAACTCTTTTAGTATCAGAGATCACACGAGATAGTTGGTTAAAAGCCAATCAAGGATCGAACATGTCTACTCAAGACTTATGTAAAAGATAATCTAAATTGTATAGAAAATATATTAGGGTATATACTAAGATGTTCAAAAACCTGCAGCTCCAATAAAATAATATAATATATATAATATAATATATAAATAGAGATCATTTAGATTAGTGGATTTCAATTACTAAACCAATGCTTATCAATGCTCAAATATCAGCTCTTTTGCACAGATATACATCACCTTTGCCAATGAATATCTGAGTAGAGGGTATATAAAATAAACAATCTAATAGACAACCCGTCGTCATTGACGTATTACAAGACGTCATGCGAACCTTGTGCGTTGCCAAGGGATAATACTTTGCTCTGCTTAGACATATTTATGTAAATATACCCTCGGCAGTAAGTTAGACTTATGCGGCGTAGCGAATCTGTACACCCAAAACAATATCAACTACACAACAGTGTGGGTGAGGGAGGTTTAGAGGCGGTGATTAAGTGACTTACAGGCCCTCCGAAAGCTGATGACAAATTGAGCTGCTTTTGTGGAGCAAACATAGCCTGCAGATTGTTCATATTGTGGTTGGTTTTTTCTCTTATTTTGTTTTTTCTTTTTGTTTAAATTGGTTGCGTAGACCACTTGAACCCAGTCGGAGTCGGAGTAGTCACAGCACTTAACCCACTGAGTAGCCCATTATGAATTATGAAAGTGTAGCAAATCTTGAACGAAAAATTACTCTCTAGATGCGCTACAATAAAGTGGAAGAAAAGAAAGTGGAAGTCAGGCCAAGAAAGTGAAATCCACGATTTATCTGTAAATATGATAAAAATCTTGTTATTTAATTATAAGAACTAAAAAGGATTAGATGTGGATCGAAAAATAAATAGCAAATTAGGAAACCAAAAATCAACCTCAAACTGATCATTTTTATTAGATTTAAATATAAGATAAACAATTAAATATTAACAATTATAGCTACTAAAACAGTGTTATATCTCTAATTCTTGTTAAATCAATTGAAATCTCTTCATGGCACACACTTACCCAATATTCTCTATTCAAATCAACGTAGCGCATTGCGGCTTTCATCTAACTTGTCATAATCAAACCAATTTCAGCTCAATTTTTGCTCATTTTGCGGTTTTCAGTTCTGCTGACATGACGTATATTACCCGCAACAACACGAACATCAACAAACAAGAATAACAACAGCAACAAAATCAAAAGGCCACCCTCATTTTGACTAATTTATTTGATTTTGTTGATATGTGAGAGCAAATTGTCGTCTCATTGCGACTTTTGTTTAATCAAAAGCAATTGTTCATTTCATGTTGAGGTTATTTATTCAATTATTTATGTTTCTATACCCTGTACACATTAAAAACAATCTAAGGCTGGTCTGTATAAATTTGTGCAAGTGCAAAAGAGTTCAATTGATATTGTCATTATCCGAATTCACTTTAAATGTTCTCTTTAACCCTACATAAATCAAGTTAATTGCAAATAAATAGTAAGCAAGAATAAATAAATATGAAAATGAATAAACCAGCTACCTATTTTTAATATTAACAGGGCATCTGCTAGTCGAGCGTAGTCGCCTATTTGCCTTTATAGTTTTGTCTAAATTTTGCTTCGTGGATTTTGTGGTTACTTTGGCAACCTTTGCAAATGATTTACACAGCGATTGAGAACTATCTATTCTGTAGGATATCAATTTTATAGATTTTAATACATTTGACTCATCACTGGAAACTTCATTAATAGTGTAAAAAGTCGAAAAATGTAACTAATTTAGAGAAGCATAAAACTTAAGCTGATCAAAGACATGACAAAAACTGGATGCAGCGAGACAACAAGAAACACGTTAGAAAATTATGATTAAAGCAGTTAAGATGATAAAGATGTGGAAAGATAACGAATATGAAATACTCTACCTGATACGAATTAAATGCAAGATTATTTGTGAGTAAAATAAAAGCAGTAATTATAAATATCTGAAACAAATATATATAGTTAAAATGGGGATTTTCAGATTTAAATGATTGTAATTTCATAAATTTGTACATCGTACATACGTGATAACAATTCTCTCATATTCTCTCCAGCTCGAAGAGCATTGTGAAGAGCAACAAATAAACGAGCCAAAGAAAAATAAATATACAAAAAAAATGTTGTCATTAATTTACGCATAAAGTTTTATAATTTATGACAATGCGAGGTGTAGCTGGAGCGCCGGCGCACCAGAGTGCACAAGAAAGAGAGAAAGAGAAGGTGAGGAGACAAAGAGAGAGAGAGAGAGAGAGAGAGCGAGAGAGAGAGAGAGAGAGAGGAGGAGAGCGCCACAAAATGGTCAGCAAATGAAGTTGATTTTGAAGCTGAAACCGGCTCTCGGGCTTTGGGTTGCAGCTCTGGGTTTAAGAATCTCTGGAGTTGGATGGAGGACGGTGCAGTGCGGCGTTTATAATTATGTCTACGCATAAAAATCACATAAATTTGTGCATAAATGCAACGGCAACAGCAACAACAACAGCAACGAGAGACCTACATAATAAATGATGGCGCTTAAAATTTTCAACATCTCTTTGGGGACAAAACGTTCGACATTTGAAGCGGTCCCAAAAAAACATATAAATGGATTGAAAAAAAAAACAGAATATGGTCAAGTGCTGCCTGCCCCATTCCCCCTTAAACTGTCCATATTGTGAATGAATTAATGCATTTTTTTTGGGTTTTGGTTAATATATTTTGTGTTTTCCATGCAACTTTTGGCCATATAAAAAGTGGCCCGTTGCGCATTTGCGCTTAAATCTTTTTGTGCGTCATTAATAAAAATCGAAAAAAGAAAAAAAAAACATATTTGAGTTTTTCGTGAACGGTTGGTGTTTGTATTATTTATGATTGTATTTCGATTTAAAACGACAGGCGCCATATAGCGCCGTCCCATAAGACGCGACTCGTTATTGTTGTTGCTGTTATTGTTGTGCCTAAGAGCCCAGGCATTATGATCTTAAGTCAGTCAAATGATGATAATCTTCGCCAAAAAACAAAAACATAAACATCAAATGATGCCCATGTAATGCTGCAAAGATTGATGGCAACTAATACTGTGAGCAGAACAGATCCCAGCTGGTGGTCTCTGTTCACTCAGCTCTAATAGTTCTCTTGCAGTATTTCATATTGTGGAATGCCCCCAAGTTTAAATTAATGCATATGGCTTGTTAGCTAACAAACTTAATAGTTGAAAACTAGTTAAAACTAACATATAATAAATATTATATTGTTATTAACTCGAACAGCCGTTAGCGAGATCGTTTTCTTATCCAACACTCAGAAAAAAAGCCCATACTTTCGAGAAAGAACTCATCTAATTACCCAGAAAGTGAAAAAAAGTCTTTCTAATTATTAGAAATATTTTCAGAGCTCTTCTTTCCTTTAACGGCGATTTTGTATGTTTCTGGGTGTAACATTTATTCCAAGTTTATCTTATAAATTTTTTGTACAACTTTCTAGAATTTCATTCCATGCATTTATTGATGAAAATAATGATTTATAGTTAGATTGAAAAGTTTCTAAATTGGAGTTCTCCTTGCAGCAACTTAAGCTTAAGCTACTTTGTGTCTTAAAGCATCTCTTATGCCACCCAGCAGTTGGTTGATTCTCACGCAGCGTCTCCATCCAAGATCCACATGATGATTCATTTGTTGGCCAAGTGCAACGTTTCAGTTGGTTTTTTATATATGTTTTTTTCTTTCGATTTGGTTGCTTTTTATATGGTTTACTCGCACCGAAAAACTCCACTCAGTTTTGACATTTATATTTATTTCAACGTGCGCCAAGTCTGAGTCCTCAATGCGTTTTGAGTTATAACCAATGGACACGCGAAGGTGGCCAAAACGAAACTCCTACACACACACAGACACACACACAACCACACAATATCTTCATGGGTTGGAATCCCTTGCAATGAATGTAGATGTAGATGGCTGTGGATGAGCGTGCCGCTGGCGCTGTTTCCTTCTACCCAAGGAATGCGACTGCCACATATAAAATAAATTAATAATATCGCACACTCTTCTTACTGCTGTTGTTGTTGTTACAATATTTTTTTTTATTGTTTTGAGCAGAAATAAATGTCAAAAACCAAAGCAAAATAAGTATTTGTGCAGACTAGCTTTCCTGGTCTTCTCCGGCTTCCCTCAGGTGCGTGTGCCAAGCTAAGGCATATGTGAACTATAAATAAATAAAAAATATATAAAAAAAAACTTTTCGCATATGAAAAATTACACAGCTGAATGATAAATAACGTTACTCAAACCGAAAGGCATAACAAATTGTGTTGAGGCAACAATGTTGCCATAAAGTAAATGTGGGAGCCACAGCTGCTGTGAGTTGACCAAAGAAGATGACCAGCACCAGGACTTAAATAGCCATAAACTAAATTGACGATTAATAGACCCAGGTTAGGAACAGTAAAAATTGAGCAGAACAAAAATTGCAAATGGGAAGCTGAGCGAGAAATCTTCGAGAGTAGAAGAAATATCCCACAGCAAAAGATTTAATTTTGAGTATTGCAAATCTTATAAATTAAACTATCTCAGACCGTGAAAATCTTTTTAATACATTTTCAAGCTGAAAAAATATCTATGGTAATTAACAAAATATGATATAAAAATAAGATTAAAAAATATACTGATCAATAATAAAATAAATAAAACAAAATTTACAAAGACAACAAATTTACCTTTAAAAGAAAATAAGTTTCTTAATTTTAGGATATTCACTTATTTATAATAATAAGCAAATAAGTAAATAAATTTAAAATTCTAAAAATTAATTAGTATAATAGTAATATAATATAATTACTTTTGTCATTAGCAAGTTATGAATTTAAGCTATAAAAACTTTGGAGCAAAAATACCCAATTAATTTAATGTAATAAAAAATTAAATCACTAATGATCTAAAAAATACAATAGCTCCTCTGATCCTGAAAAGCTCCTGAAACTGTTGTTAGAAAATCGCGACAATAAGAGGCGTTTTCTCGTAACCATGACAGCTGCTTGGTTATTGCAAATTATAGAATATTGTATTTGAAAATTTAATAAAATGAGAAAAAATTAATACTCTTCATCTCAGACATCCACTGCTGCTGCTGCTGCTGCTGCCGCTCGAGAATCAACGCAAATCGCAGCGTGTGATCGGCGGAAATGGTGAAACAGCGAAATTTCACGCCTTCTTTAACAGCGTTTATTAAAAGAGTATTACATGAGCGTCGAGTCGTATAGGCCCATGGCAACTAACGGTGCCCCTTTGCACACCCAAAAAGTGAAGAGTCAAATCATAGCGATGGCTCGGCCAACCACCCCCCGGGGGGCCCGGCGACGGTCAGTGGCGGGCTCCGAACATGACATCTGTGATACTTTTTTTTTTTTTTGCGCTGACAAAACCGACAAGCAACAACAAGCAATAAGCAGCAGCAGCAGCAACAACAGCAATAATAGTTGCCAAAAGCAATTAGACAAACTAATAAAGGGAAACGCATAGAAAGCCGCACACACACACACATGCATACACAACGAGAGCCGAGAGAGAGCAGCAGAGCCATCGAGCAAGAGAGAGAGAGAGAGCGTATGCTCAATGCCAAACCCCCAATGGCGTTTGCTGAAAAGCAGCGCTGCAGGCACGAGTGCACAAACGAGAGTGTGTGTAAGCGAGAGAGCGAGAGAGAGTGAGAGCGCGTGCGAGTACGAAACGCAGCAATGAGAGCGAGTGCAGCAGCAGCAGCAGCAACAGCATTCGTTTCACATTGTAGTTGTTGCTGCTGTTTTTGTTGCTGTTGTTGTTATGCGTTTGTTTTTTTCACCTGGGGCGAGGCTGAAAAGTGCTAAAGCGAAGAAGCCAAAAACTCTACAGTTGCGCCCTAGGCAAAAAGTGTTGCTTTGTATATTATGTGCATAAATACAAGTACATAAAGTACACACACACACACACACATGCGTATCTTTCATCATTTTGATTTCATTCAAAGTTCAGCATATGAATGTAATTGCGTTTAGAAGTGCGTGTACTTGAGCCGTTTTTTTTCTTTCTTTTTCTTTTTCCCTCTCACTGTCTCCCCCTCTCTTTTGTTGTCGATCTATTGTCAGCTTTTGCCGTTACAAATATGTTTTCAAAGCAAAGTCATGGTCGATCACAATAGCTATAGACACGCTAATATAAAGTATATATATATATATATAGTATGGCCCTTTCTAATGCTCAAAAATTAGTTTTCTGAAGTGGCTTTAGCACTAGGCCTGAATTGTTGATATGCTTGACTTGGTAGCGAAGTGAGTGGAAGCAAGTTTTCCCAAAAAAAAAAAAAGAAAAGAGTTTCAGATGAGCCTGATGTTTGCGGGGGGCCCTGCAATACTTACGAGGCTGGGCATAGGCTTGAACTAACAACAAAAAGATGATTCAGTTATTGTTTTCGTTATTGTAATATTAATTTGGGTATGTCCATTAACATCAAAGACTTTTACTGCCGTGCCTAAACACTCCGTTCAAAGTGAAAAGAATAAGTAGAATAATTTAAACTTAAAATATTTAATTGTCAATTAAGTCTATACATATTTTCCCTTTTTTTTTCTTTACACTTTTTAAAATAATAATTTACTATTTTTACTAGTTTTTTATTAAATTATTCATAACATTTTTTACATATATATAAAGTATCCAAACTAAAGTTCTAGACACGGTTTTAAGACACTATAAATAAGTAATGGTCTCAAAATACTTCAAATACGTTTTCAATTGATTCTCATTGCCAAAATCTAGCTCTCCCTCGTCTTTGTAACGTATACGCCCCAAAGTACAAAATGTAATTTGAGTAATCAGTAATAATTGCATTACAAATTATACATGGAATCCATTGTTGGCACTCCCAATGCTCAAGCCTTTCTTCATTACAAGCTGTAATACTTTTAATTAAATGCATCAAAGCGAGACCAAGATAAAAACAAAGGCACAAACAAGGTGACAAGGGACAAACAGGGACAGGAGTAGGGGTGGGGGATATGGGGGGAATCCGAAATGAGTTGCAAACAAATTACGCCGCAGAAATGAGCTCCAGCGGTGACAAATTACAGGGAAACAAAGACAACGATGAGAAATGATGACAGGCGCAGCGCAACGGTAAAAATGACACAGCCACAACATTAAAGGAGAGACGGAGACAGTGAGTGTGAGAGAGAGAGAGAGAGAGAGAGTGAAGCAGGGCTGGACTGCAAAGCTGCAAAATTTAGAGCCATGCTGTGTGTCTTCCAGCTCTCTCTCTCTCTCTCTCTCTGTCCACATGGTCCTTTTGCGTATAATTCGGAGAACTTGGCGAACTTTGATTGCATAATTTGTGAATGAAATGGGATTCAAAGAGCAGCTGCTTTCCACAAAAACAAATAGATAAAGTGCCCCAGGCACCACTTCCGTTTCGCACCTTGGCACGCGTTGTCCTCTTTTGGGCCACTTTAAGGCCAGTCCCCGCCAACTGTTTCCCGTTTCCGCTGCCGCCATTAATACCTGGTCTATTAGGGGCCAAACGCATGTTATGTTTGCCTAATGCAGTCGTACTTGACCTATGTCTGCCCCGATGCCCGCCCCCGCTGACAGTGTGAGGCATGCCTCATGCCGTGCTTTTCATTTCCCTGCTGTCTTTTGGGCCACTTTCCTGGCCCGCTTGCCGCCTTGTTGAGCCTTTTGGTTATTGGGTTTTACGCTCGGATTTACATCTGTTTGCATTTTTTTCCTATTGTAGTTGTTGTTTTGTTTCCCTTTGATTTTGCGCACAAATGGGCGATTTGTTTTCCATTTTATTTGCTTCTTATTATGTTGCCACATTTTCATTATCATCATTTGGGTTTTCCGCATTTGCGCTATATTATAAAGTCATTTCAATGTGTCAACTCTATTAGCAGATGGCTTTTACTATTATATGAGACACATGAGGATCTCGGTAGGGAATCATTGGAATCACAGATCCATAATCCTAATTTAACACAGATTATGTATAGAATAAGGTTATTGTGGTATTATGCTCAATAAGTCGAGTATTGTGGATTAAAAATCAAGATTGAAATTGAGAATTGTGGCATACAACGAAACTGACAGCTTTAGTTTTTGGAGCGACTCCAATTCTATATATATATTTATATATATATATATTATATATGTATTTATTTTATTTACTTGAATTCGTTTACGAATTTCTGACTAAGGCTTTCTTACTCTCTTTAAAGGCACATAAATACATAAAATAATTGGAAATTCTAAGCGGACATGAAGCAGAAATAGATGGCAAATAGTAATATTAATATTTTTACACTCTGTCATAGACTCATTAAAGATTATAATAGTTAAGAAACACCTCAATTTCAATTTCAATCAATTCAATTTATTCATACATTTTAGGATGTAGATGGGGCAGCTGCCCCTGACTATGCTCAGATGGAGACTCATCTAAGGACGTGGCTTATGCCAGATTCGCTCCTTTTGTAATTATACAGCGACCCCTGCCCTTTTGTTAACCCATGACATTTGACAGTTTTCTAAATCAAACTTGTGCGGTTATTAATACCACAAATTTACCTTTGGCAGGCAATGAGCTGCAACTAATGCCGCACAACACATCAACAGCACAACACAACACACACATAATACACAATCAAATCTCTCTATTTGTTTTCAGAGTCGTCACGAGGCTTTTGTGTTGTTTTTTTCGCACTCCAGCGTGAGTCTCCGGAGAGGTTATAAAGTAAAAAGCGAATGCAAACAAACAAAAGCGCAGCAGTCTACAGAGACGTCTCTCGCTCTCCTTCTCTCTCTCTCTCTCGCTCTTACTCGCTGTTGTTTTTGTTTTACGTGTGGAACAATGGACCCACTACCAGGTCAAAAATCGAACCACATCGCCGGCACTCGCTGCAAATTTGTTCGGCCGGTAAGTGAACAATTGGCCTGGTCCTGACTCAAGTCCTCCTTGCATTCATCTCTCTCTCTCTCGCTCGCTCGCTCTCTCTCTCTCTCTCTCTCTCTCTCTCTCTTTCTCTCTTTCTGATTTGCATTTCCGCTTCATTAACTACGCACACACACATCTACTAAGTAAAGTACACACATAGGGTATTTCCTTTAGTTATTTTGCATTTGCGTTGTATTTTCATTTGGCGCGCAAAAGAACCTACAACAGATTTATATAAAAAAAAACAATAAAAAAAAATATAAAAAGGGGCGTAGATTTGCTGCCCACCGCAAACTGCGCAGTTCAATTGCGTATGGATTCGAGAGTTGCCTTTTTAACCGCATTTTGTATTTTTTTTTAATTCATAATTTGTGTAACTTTTACCCGTCTTTGGGTACTTTTCGAAAATTACAAAAACTCATTAGCGTTAATTTCTGGTTATTTATTTTCAGGCCTTTCATTATTTATGGCATTCGAGTAACGCTTGCCAAACACCCGCAGCACAACCAGCCACACAATTCCCCCCACCCTCAATCCCCCTTACTTAATTTCCATGTATTCATTATTATGCTCATCTTAGAAGTGCTCAGTTGCTCATCCATTCAAACTAATTTATCAGTATTTATTTTACTCAATATCCAAACGATCTTTTTAATGTCTAAAATACTATCAGCTTTAACTCAAAGTTTCAAAGTTTTGGGGTCTTAAGCTTTCGTAAATTACACAATGCTCTCTATAATATTACTCAGAGTAAATCAATTTGAATTTCCACAAAAAAAAAAAAAAAACGTTTTTTATTTATTTGAAGGAGTGATTTTTTGTTGAAATGTCTTCAGCTTATTCTGCCTTGAATTGGTTATCATCCTCCGGCTTGGAGGAGGCTTGCATCGACATCGAATCCGACATAGACAAATCCATTTTCATATCTTCATTATCCTCAATCACCTCCATCTTGTCTGCTTCATCCTGCATTGGCTGTCCAAAGGTTTGGGTTGAAAATGTTGTGTCAGGCCGAAGCAAACGTTTGTTTGGATCCCGGCGATAATTGAAGAATTTCGAGTCTATAACATACGGATTGTCCGGATTGATTATCGGCTTGTTCTTCCACGCAAACTTGTACAATTGATCGCCATTGATAAACTGCATTTGTAGCAGTTTATTTTTGATGGCGAGTTTACGGCTCAAAAGCTTCTTATTCGATATGGTCTTGAATTTGAGCAGCTGCATTTTATGTTTATATGAACAAAACTTGAGCCGTCTCTCAGCGAAAATTAGTTTCCTCATTTCACGTTCGCCGCACAGTTGAGCGACGTGGCTCAGAAAATCGCAAGCATCTATGTAGATGGTATGGGAGAGAACATGGGTCCATGGCTGCTGCATGCATTTGCTTATTAGCCGGCTCAAGTATTGCTTCATCGGCGAGCCCATAATGAGCAGTTGGCGCTGTGGCTCCAGGTCCTTGAGCACAGCCAGGATAACACTCCGCAACGCTTTCATCGATGGACGCGGGTATACCAAAACTGTCTTGCCTACGATTCCAATCTGCTGAGTTGCTACAATGCCGTCGATAACGACATTAGTCAGCTTGTAAGGATTCATGTTGGCAGTAATCTGTATTCAGTCTCTGTTAATCCCGAACTTTTAAATAATTTCTTATTTTTTCTTTTTCTTCAGAAATGCGAAAAAATCTTGAGAAAATTAACAAATTAACAATCAACAACTTCGTCGTCAGCTTTCGATTGGAAATGTTTTCTTGAACACAAACAGTATTATCGAAAATCTTGAAGTTTAAATCTAGCAGCCTGTGCCTGGATATGACGTCACTTGGGCTCTGCTCCAGTTGATTAAGTTTCGATTAGTTTATCTCTAACAAGTGCTGTATACTGCAAGGCATTCTTTGCTATTTTGTAACATTCAGCAGAAAGCATTTTCCACATCAAAAGCCAAGTCGATTTATCTATGTCCGCCTCTCTGTCGTTTTCCCAGAGACTTTGAGAAGGAGATTTTTAATTTTGATTATAAGCTTTTATATAATTTTATCGTTCAGTTACCATTTCTTTAGCTAAGCGAAACAAATATACTTTGGTATTACTTTGATTAACTTCAAAACAAGTTATGAAAATCGGACTTGAATCGTCCAGTAATGGTTTCAGTGTATCTTATAGTCGAGTTCTCTCGACTAGACCATTCTTATTTGTTTTTACTTGTTTATCCCAAATTTCACAGTGGAATGTGTTAAGTGGTAAAATTAAAAAAACTCAACTACTAAATATCTATAGATAATTTATCTATGTTTGCCACATACATTTAATTTAAATCCAATTTTGTTTTCAAAAAATTTTTTTGTACATTATTATTGTGTTTTGTTGTTCATTGAGCACCGCAGAGTTGATTGTTATTAAAATTTGTTTGGTTATATCAGCTCATTAATTTAGCGCTCGTTTCTGGCTCTCTTCAATTTACTCGTATTGCCACACAATTTTCCGCACAGTTTATGGGTTGCATTTTCTAGCACAGCAACAACAATTAAAAATGTTTCACACTGTGCTGCAATTTTCTGCGCATAAATTAATGAAAATACTGATATGAGACTAGAGCTACACAAAAATGAAATAAAAAAAAAAACAGCAAAGGGTTTCCATGTTGTCGTTGCGAGGAAAAAATATGATTTATGTTCAAAGAAAACACATGAAAACGTAATGAAAATTCTTATAAGAAACACAACAATATGACAGAGGTGCGATTAAACCTCAGTGGCAGAGTGTTATTAAAATGTTATTAAACGAGGAAACAAGAAAAAGCTTTATTAACTTATTAAAATTATATCATTTTTAATAACTAATACATTGCTTAGATAAGTTTCGAGAAAAGCAATACAGAAGAAAATTCGACAAGATATAGTTCCCATTTAGTTCATTTATTATGGGGAAAGATGTTTTATTTTCCAATAATTTTAATTGTTTCTACAAGATAAAATAATTAGAATTAAGATGTTTTAATTTCGAATAAATTATTAAATAAGTATTTGCATATAGTAGATTAGATAGTTGATAGATTGGTAATCAAGTCATAAAATTAAATGTTACCGAGCATTGATTACTTTTCCATGGATCCGAACTGTTTCATGTATAACATGAAATTGAAATTGACCAACACAATCGATTGTTAATACAAAAGCAAACCACAAAACTAATTAAATATCAGGGCTACACACATGTAAGCCTAACTAAGCGGCCAAAATTCCAAAATGGCCGTAAAAGAGGAAATGAGTTTTGTGTAACCGCAAAACAGATGCATTTGCTGATAATCATCGAGTTGCTGTTTGTTGATGATGGCGATGATGATGATGATGATGATCATGATGACGATAATTAATAGCACTAATTAAAATGAACAAAGCGGGGCAGAAGACGCCATTGCAATATTGCATCGCAATGGAAGCAAGAAGCGAATTTTCAACGGCTCCTGCCACATAAAAGCCAATTAATTATTTTTATGGCTACTCAAGGAATTGCAGTTGTTCCTCCTCCTTTTTAATGCCAAGAACGAAAAACGCTGCCCGAAAATAACCAACAGAAGCCAATACACAAATCGAGTGTCTGTATGTGTGTATTTGTGTGTGTGTGTGTGTGTGTATGTGCTAAAGGGTTCCAGGGCTCAGGGTCTGTCTGGATAATAAAAAATTATAGCCACGATTTGGCGCACTCGAGGAAAAATGCGCCACTGACCAGGCCAACTGCATGCACGGAACCCAACAAAATAAACCAAAAACAAAAAGAAATAATGCTATATTTTAGAGTGTGTGACTAGAAGATACCCTGTACCAAGTACAACTGAATATTGATAAAAATGCTTAGAATGCGGAGCAAGTTATTAGACTCAATCTCTTCTTTTATTTTTAATAATTGTAAAATACATTCTTAAAATCACAAAAATATGGTTATCATTAAGTTTGAAATACTTGTGTTTTACAAACTATATTTTTTATTTTAAAAAGATTTTGATCTGCTTTTTATTTTACTTAAATAAAAATTTAAACTTCACAAATTTGGTTATCATTACATTTAAAGTGCTTACATATTGAAAAGTATTTTTCTTAGTTTAAGAAGCATTTTCGTATTAAAAGCAACTCTGGTTTCTATATAATTTGATGTTTGTTAGCTACAATTTGAGCAATTCTAAACAGTGTTCTGTGTGCTGGGTATTAAAAAGTCCAAGCTCGTGCAATGGTTCCAAAAAGATGGCGTCTTGCTGTGTACAAAATTGATCAGAGGATTCCCTGCCGTTTGAACTATGACGCGATATGTCATCATATTTTTGCTGTGGCAGTCTCGGCCACTTGGTTCTCGTTCTGAGCCATGTGTCCTGTGTCCTGCTTGTTGTTGCTGTTGCTGCTGTTTGTGTTGTTGTTGTTGCTGTTGTTGCTGTTGTTGCCGTTCATATATTTCACTTTGTCAAAGGTTTTCCATGGAGTGCGCAAGACTGCAAATCCAGTTGCCCAGTTGCTCAGTTGCCCACTTGTCCACTTGTCCAGTTGCCATGTTGTCCAGTTGATTTGTCTGCCCCGTCCCCTTGTCGCTCACCCCTTTTCGTGTTGAATTTGTGTTTAGCATTTGGGCAAAACATTTATTACTCCGGCTACCGCAAAATCAATTTTCCACATAAATATTTTTTTCGAGCTGACTTGCTTTTGTTGGTAGCGCATTTGGCCAACTGAGTTCAACGGTGGTCCTTTCGAGCCATTCGCAGTGCTTATGGCCATTTCCCCTGCAATTTTATTGGCCGCTTGCCGTTCTGCCAACTTCTGTCCGTCGCCTTGCCTAATGGCAGTTTCGTGCAACTGCTCCTGTCGACGTCTCTTTTTTGTTTCCTTGGGCACTCTTTCATTTGAAAATTATTTGTTTTGTCACATTTTTGGCAGAGCTGGTAAATGCTTTTTATTTTCATTCAGCACTTTGCAATGATATATTAGAGGAAAAGCGCATTTCACATTTTTCTTTTAGAGTAGTTTAAAGGGTTACTTTTCAAACTGATAAATGGCTTACTAAAAATCTACAATTTTCTTAAAATGTTTGCGTTATAAAGAGTTTATTTTATTGGCTAGGAAAATCTTAAAATTAGTGTTCAATAGGGGCTGTAAAATCTATCATCTATATAACTGTATAATTCGATTATGTTATTTTAATCATATTTTATGCTTAGATGCAAATTGTTTGCTGAAAAGGCTTCACTTTTTTTTATATAGTTTCACAAGAGTTTTAAGGGTTACTTTTCAAATTGAAAAATGACTTAAGAATTGCATAAAAAATACATTAGTTTTACTGGAAATAAGCTAGAAATACCTTAAAATGAGTATTCAACAGGTATTGTGAGATCTATAATCTTTATGTTTGAGTTACTCATTACCAAGGCAACGTTGAAGCCAAATTCAGACATATAAAATAAGTTTTTTATTATTATATCTTTTTATGATTTTCTTTATAAATTTGTACAGCATTTTCCTGTCATGGCATATTATAAAGCCATTTTATATAGTATACACATCGTTTCTAACCGTTTTCGGGTCCAGCAGTTCATTAAAAAACTTCATTACCTCATGTTATAAAGCAAATCAATTTTGATTTACATCGAACAACAACTGCAACAACAACAAGAACAACAACAAACCGACATGCATACATATACATCAATATATGTGCTCGGTCTTATTGTGTGAGGCCCCCCAAATGGCGCAGGCGCATATTGTAGGGGCTGGGGATTGGGCTGCCAGAGCTGGCCAACGAATCGTTCCATCATTCCAAAGTGTTGATGATGGAAAGTGTCCCACTGAGCGAGCACAAAAACAACCAAAACGAACACACCAATGCGGCCAGTGTGTCTACAATGGACCATAAAATGTGCCAGAGAATAGAATAGAACAACAACAACAATAAACGCTAATAATGCTTAATCAATGTTACACTTTACAATAAGAGAGAATAAAATATGGAAGTGAGGGTTGGTTGGTTGTTGCTGCTCTCGCAACGCACAACAAAATCTAAAATGTTGAACTTCATTTGTGCAATGATTTATGGTTATTTCATTACCAAAAAATAAAAAGGAGAAGAAAAAAAACCTCTTCAGAATATAATTCACACCTGTGAACAAGTTGAGGCCAAATGAAATGTAATTGAAATCGCCATCGAGTTGGAGAGAGGTGCTCGTATTCGAGTATGTTGCAAGTGGGGCATAATACAAATCGATTTAATTTTTGGGCATTGAACAATTCGTTGAAATATTTGAAAACAATGCGCTAAATTTGTTGCGCACAAATTGTTGTGCGTGTGTGTGTGTGTGTGTGTGTGTGTGTGTCTGTGTGTATTCAATAATCATTTATCTTGTGCATTGAATTTCTTGATTATAAACAACAAACGTAGAGATCCATAAATTATGTAGATTGCTTTCAAAGCTTCATTAGCTGCCAATGAAATCGATTAAAAGTACAGCTTATTTTTATTTCTCATGTGACTTACAATATTAACCGCTATAATTGTTAAATCCATCGTTGTTTGTGCTAAAGCTGCTGTCACATTTCAATTTTGATTAGAATCGCACCTCGTCTCAGGATATTAAATCATTAACTCATTAAATGGGTTTCCCTCAGTTGTTTGCCATTTGTTTTGGTTTATCACGATTTCGAATTTCTGACAACCGATTAAATCAATAACGGAATATATCAAGGGTAATGACATCTCATGAAGATCAATAGAATTCGGTCGTATTCCTATTTTAATACTGTTTAAAACTACAGTTTTTCGTGTTATTTGAATTTTATATATTTAAGTTTTGCAGCACGTAGCTTTTGTTTTGCTTTAAATTTTGATTGCTATCAAATTAACTTAATTATTATTTTTCCCTCTATCACTAATTTCAATTTATATATTCTTATACCCATTAGAATTTTCTTTTTCAACACCATAAAGTATATATATTTTGTATCAGAAGGCAAGCCAATTCTCAATTCCCACAGCAGGAATTAAAAGAAAAAGCAGATTAACTATTGCCTTCAAGGGTATGTAATGTTCGGCTTTCCCAAGATAAGCATGCTTTCGTTTATATATTTAATTAATGGCTAAGTGAACTTAGGGCAATATCGAAGCTCCTCTCAAAACTCAAGTTTTATTAGAACCTCATTTGGTTTTCGAGGTTTTAATTCATATTTAATGAGGCAGCTGGTGCTTACACAGCAGGCAGCTTTTGTCATGCTTGAAGTCATCTCATTCAATGTCAAAAGCGATTGCGTTTAAGTTCCTCACTTGCTTTGTTATCGCACGCGCTTCTTGACGAAAAAGCAGTAGCCGCAGCCGCAGCTGTGACAAAGATTTTAAAAAATAAAGACTTTTCAACGGCATGCCACATGTCAATCCACAGGCTACGCTCATCATGATTTTCGTATGCCCATAATTGAGGTTAGGCTAGAAGGCGTACGTGTTCTCGAAAACAAAAAAAAATAAAATAAAAAGTGCGCCCAGCACGAGTTAAGAATTAATTTAGTGAAAATAATTTGTTTAGTCGTGCTGCAAAATTGCATAATTGTCAATGGTTGGCCACTCTAAACAGCTATCGCTCTCTTTCTCTCCTACTCTCTCGCTCTCACTCAACGGATCCTTAATGAGCGCACGACGGCGCAATTGGATGCGGTCTGTGGTAAACGTCCCACGTGCGTTCGTTCAACAAGCGCTGCGCCATTTTGTGTCACAAACACATTTGCATATTGGAAAATTATAGCCTGCACAGTCAACGCCTGAACAGCAGCTATGTGTGCATGTATGTGTGTGTGTCAGTGTATTTGTAGCTGCTTCTGGCTTTTGTGGCTGCGGTTGCGCAGAAGGCGACGCGCGTGGCTGCATGGTGCCACAATGGGAGGGCGCCGCTGTCGACGATGACGATGACGACGACCCCCAAGCGACCTCCAGCCGCGAGGACTCTTGACTCTTTTTAACTGGCAGAGCGGCTAGCGACGAGCAGGCAAAAAGAGTGCACGCAAAACCACAAAAAAAATGCATCGGACTCTGATGAGCTGTAAAACACGCGTTTTCATAATGTTATTAAAAGTTTCGTCAATGGTCAGGCGAAAGGGATGGGGAGGGGCGGCGGCGGGGGGCGCTTCAACTGCCATTTGACATGCCAAAAAACACTTCTGTCACAGCAGCAGCAAAGCAGCGACAGCATCGCCAGTGCAACCCTGTAGGTGGTTGTGGTTGGGTCGGTGGTGGCCACTCGTGCCTTCCTCTGTGGTTGTGGCGCAGGCTCGTAAATTGTGCGCCGCATGCGCTTTGGCAATTATTTAGCCATAATAAACTTGATAACGATGCGCGATCTATGACTGCAAATTGGCCATTTGCGACAGCATACAGTAGCTGCACTCATTTAATTTCAATTTTCAATTTATACTTATTGGCGGCATTGGCGCCGCAAATAGCATTGAGTTGACTATTTAAATCAGTTTTTTTTTTATATCGATTTGAATCGACGTATTTATTTCTGCCATTAAATTTAACGTGCGGTAGCCAAGGCTGCCAGACTGTTCGATTTCGTTTGTTGAAACAGCCCATCACAAATTTGGTCACACTTATTACGCTCAAAATGGAAAGCGCGAAATGTACATACGCTTTAAATATGCCATTTAGACTTAAAGCCAATTAATCGAATCAAAATGGACTCTTACTTTACAAAGCAGACTAATTATGCAATCGCTCTAAAAAAATTGAGTCTGGATGAAAAACAAATATTTTGTAACCAGAATTGCTTGAATACACCTAACAGTGTGTACACACTTAAAAAAAAAAACAACAAAAAATGTTTGTTGGGGGCTTCAGCTGATTATGCCAAATGAAAATAAACATTGAATATAATGAATACTGTACATTAGTAAAAATATAAAAACAAGCAATGATTCTTGAACTTCATTACTACATAATTTATGTGTATTTTGTACATTGCATGATGCTCAGATTCAACAGTTGCGCAACTGTTGAGTGCTCAAGCCACCGTTCGGTGTGGTGAATAAAGACGAACTACAGCTGCTGATGAATGAACAAGCAGTAGTAAGGTGTAAAACATAGCAAAACGTAAAAATTCAGCAACCGCAACAAAACAAATACAAAAAAACCAAGATTAAACAAAGTGCGTAGGCTGCTGTGAGCACATAACAAACAATAAGAGCGATTGCATATGGCGCTTGTGTACACAACAAAACCGGTGAATGCGACGCGAAAGCCCCAAAAAAAGGGAACAATGGCAGAAGGCAAAGCAGTAGTAGGAGTATGTTGAATGTTGAATTTGTAGCAGTGTAGTTGTAGTTGTACGAAGCAGCGTGCAAGCCGCAACTGGCAAAAACTTGATGTGAAGAAGCAGCACCAAAATACACAACTGCAAAATAACAAAAGAAAATCTCAAAAAAAATAATATAACAAAAAATACATAAAAATAAACATTACGATTTGTTAAGAAAATGCATTAATAATTGTAGCGAGCGCAAGTCAAATAAAACGCCGGGCATGTTAAAAACGCTGGCCGAGCAGCAGCTGACGGAGCAAACACAACAACAACAACATCAGCAGCAGGAGGAGGCGGAGGCTGCCGCAAGAGGCGGTGAAGGTGGAGAAGGAGCCAAAGTTAAAGCAGAGCGCAGCTGCTTCAACCAGCAATAATAATAATAATAATGTTGCTGGCGGCAGCGGGGCAAGCAGCGCCCTACACCTACGAATCCAGTGCGGCACGCAAAATTAATAACAATAACAACAACAGCAGCAACAGCAGCAGTAGCAAGAACAATGTCAGCTCAGGCAACAGCACGAGCACACCCACCACTGGAGCAGCTGCAGCAGCAGCTACCACGTGCAACACGAGCAACAGCAGCAACAGCATAGCCAGTAATGCAGCCACAGCTTTCATGAAAACGCTCTCTGTGCGCTTGCATCGCGGCACCGAATTCATCAAGGATACGGTCCAAAAGGCACTGGTCATGTCCGCAACAACGCCAGTGATTGCAGCGCCGCCGCAAGCACCGCCGAAGCAACCGGACACCAGTCACAAACTGAAGCGTAAAGTTTATGGCACCGGTGGCATTATGGGCACGTCGGCAGAAACAAGCCTCGCCAGTCGCCAGTTTGTGCGCAGCCAGCCATATATCAAGCCGACGCCAGCATTTCTCCGTCATTTCGCTGTGGCGCCGAGCGCCTTGCATCGTTCGGCGTCGGCCCGCAAACGAAATCCCAGCACTGATAGCTTACTCATGGACATGTGCCTGTTCAAGCCCATTCGTCCCATGCCCATAACGCCAATCAAAATGTAAATGCCACCTTCGATTTTATTTAATTTTTTCAATTTGTATTCAAGTTTTGTCCATTTTTCAACGTTTAGCAACAAAGCACGCGGCTTCGAACTGAAGCGGCCCAAATTTATGCCGCCTGCTTCCAATTTATATAGTGAAGATGAAGATGAGGATGACGACGATGAGGAAGAGGACGAGGGCGACGAGGAGCACGGCCAGGAGGTGGTTGGCAAGGAGCGGGAAGCACCCAAGGAGCCGGTTGCACTCAAGCCAAAGCTCAGGTAAGTTGCACTTACAAATGGGAGCACTTTTCACTAAAGATAGTTTGCTTGCAGCACACTGACATTGCCACAAAATGTAACTGCATCGGCATTTGTGCTACACGAAGCCGGCAGCAGCAGCAGCAACACTCAAACCAAGGACAACAGCAACACACACACCTCAGGCTCAGGCTCCACCGCAGTCGCAGAAATTGTAGCAGAGGCAGACGCAGTTGCAGTTGCAGCAACTGACTCCACGGGTAGAGACAGCGCCAAGCCAAAAAAAGTGGCCACCAAGCGACGACGTCGGGCGCCCCTCTTAACGGCCAGGCGACGTCGCAAAACATCATCAGCAGCAACAGCAAAAGCTAAGGAAAGTGCAACCAAAACAGCTGCCACAACAGCTGCTGCACCGAAGCGCAAGCGACTCCCTGCAGCAGCAGCGACTGTCAGCACAACCATATCGCCAGTGCTTCACTCGCCGCCCATGACACGTCAGCGTGCGCGTCTACAGATCTCCACCAGCAAATAAGCGCAACAGCTTGTTACACACACACACAAATACACACCCACACACACAACACTCCCATCCCTCTCAGCTAGGTATTTTTTTATTAATGCAGTTAAGTCATTGGAACACGGCTCAAGGCCGGCCTCCCTATTTGTAATACGATGCCCAAAAACTGCTTAAACAACGCAGAGACGCAAACAACAACAACAAAACACAGACACAAACCAACAACAACTACAAATCCTAAGTCTTTTGGTTCTAGTTACTGATTAAGTCGTAAGCGCGATTCCATTGTTGTTTTTCCATTTGATCGCAAGTGAAATCCAAGCAAATTCAAATATTTACTTTAGCGTAGATCGAGCGAAGCGTTTTGATTTGTTTTTTGTACGTTTCATTGTCCAATTTGTGTTCCATGTTTTAAGTTGCTGACAAGTATTTCTCTCCAAACTGCTGATGATTTGTGTACCTTTAGTTTCTTATTTGTAAATGTGTTTCATTTTCTGTTTCACTTGCTTCCTGTAAAAATGTTTGGTAAACTCTACGCTATATAATAATATAAACTGGTCTTCAAGACTGATGCATAACTAAACGAATATTAAAAACAAAAAAGGAAAAAATAAGAGAACTCATTAAACGGCAACTGATATGCAACTTAAACCCATTAAGAACTAAAATAAAAAAAAAATACAAAAAAAAAAAAACAACTTAAAACGTAAGCAAAGTATTAAAAACAAAACAAAAAACAATATAAAACTTCAAAATATAAAAAATGTATAAAAAAAAAAAACAAAACAAAACGAAACCAATACAAATAGTAATTTATAAGCCATTCCTGATTATTATATTTTGTTTAACATTTAATTATATTGCATACAACTAATGTGTATCGTTTGTCGGCCGAATTTTCATTATAATTTCCATTAGACACTTTAGAATTTTTCTTAATTACAATCGTATAATGTATGTATGTATAATGTATTCATATTGCCTGTGAGGCAAAATGAAATGCAGAGAAAACGCCACAACTAATATTAATTTCCTACATTTAATTAAGTTTGTTAAAATTTATAGCTTAGTAAGCAAAGAAAACAATTCATTCTCTTATATAAATAACAAAAACAAATCTACATATATATATATATATATATATATCTGATCATTGACTATAATGCATATGCCGGTCAAATCAACTGTGTGTTGTGATATGAATTAATTTATAAATCAAAGCAAAAGACAACAAAATTCGTTTGCTTTTAATGCCACAGAGATATGAACGCAATTTGACAATTCTCCAACCCCCAATTAAAATATTAAAATGAAATTAGAAAAACTATAATTAAATATACCTAAGCATTGAGATACCAACGAATTGGGCAACCGAAAACAACTCACAAATTATGTATTAGCACTAAGCCCCTCAACAGTTTTAGCCGATTCCAAAATACCGGATTAAACTAAAAAACAACACACACAAACTAGAGCAAAATTACTTAAAACACACAGCGAGTTATGCGAGTATGCGTCAATAAATCCGTAAAAAGTTAAAACAAATATTTTAATTTATATATGATGATAATCTATGAAGAAGAAATTTTGGGAAACAGAATTTAGGTACTCTTGTTCAAATGTTCATCAGATCAATATAGTCTCAAGAATCAGAGACTCTGTTCGCTGCAGTGGTATTTTAACTCTGAGAATTCCTACTAAAATCTACTTTCATGTTCTCATTTCCTGCAAATTTTAACTCCCATCCATTAGTTGTCTATTATTCTTCTGTTATTCAGTTATTGATCAGATCTTTCTAAACTTCTCCCAATAATCAGAATATTAGAACATACTTCTATCTATTCTTCCTCCATATTATCATTTCATGAGAATCTTAAACGCCATTCATTATTTGTTAATTATGTACTCTTCTTCAAATCACTATCAGTTCCATCTTTTCATTTCACACAGATCTTAAATCCCATTCACATATTAATATAATAATTATTATATTATTATTATTATATATATATATTAGTATTAATTAATTTTCTACATTTTATTAAATGATATTTTTAAGATTATGTAGAAATCCGAAATGTAAATCATTTGTAATGTTCACTCATCGATCATTTTGGTGGGCAGAACATTCCACAGATCCTGCAGCTTGTAGCCATTGGGTATGGGTTCCATGGCAAAGCCCAGCTCCTTGCAATAGATGGGCTCAACTGTCGTTTGATCCGTGCTCAATATGCCCAGGCTGCCAGCCGCAAGATACTTGTTCAGCTTGGTATTGATTTCGCGTTCCTGACGCTCGTCCAGCTCCTGATAGTTGTCGATCTTAAATTGTGTTGCCTGGGCGGCCTCCTCGGCGGCGGCAGCCAACCGCTGACGTGCATCCTGCGGATCGTACTGAATGCCAAAATTGGGCTGATCCTTATAGATGGTGTGCAGCGAGCACAATTCCTTAAACAGTTCATTCAAACGCTCTACGGGATCGATGCGAAAGCCCAGCATATAATTGCCACCCGTCTCCGCTGTTTGTATAACCAAAGCCGGACCATATTTGGACTCGCGTATGCGCAGCTACAAAGTAAATAAATTTAGGGAGTTGGGATTCAATTGTCTAATGGGACTGAGAAACGGACTCACGTTATCCAGCTGCAAATAGGGCAGACTAATGTTGAAGGTTTCGTTGGCATCGGCAAACCACACCAGACGTATATTGGTCACCACAAAGCTGCCCAGATTGCCCTGATCACTCGACAGATTCCAGACGCCCTGCACCTCGCTGAACACCCGCTCATCTGGCAACAGGATCAGTTGACCCGCCTGGACAATGGCGCCGCGCAGTTTCAGATCCCGATACAGAAACGTGCGCTGATACAAGCTGTTTTCAGAATGGATACAATTTTAATTGAAAAACTATTTAAGCAAGCACTGATTGCCAACTCACTGATGCACATCGGAGACGCTGGCAAAGATGGGCTGATCCCGACGCGCCGTTTCGCCGGACACATCCGTGAAGAGAAACTCGAAACGGGTCTCATTGCTAATGGCCAAAATGTAGAGCGCCTGGCTGGGAATGCGGTTCTTGGTATGCAAGTGAACCATTCGGGTGCTCATATTGGCAATCCGAGCATAGCCAATGGCTGCAAGAAGGTAATCAATCACATGAATGAATACAAGATTAAGCTATATACATATATAAAAGCATAACTAATGGCAGTGCCTGGTTAAATTCTTAGATTTTTATAGAAGTTTTTCTTTAAATTTGACGTACACAAATTGAACTTCTTGTGGACGAGTGAATGCCAAATGATGCGCAAATTGGTGACCAGCAGTTTGCCCGTATCCCCCGGATTACCCTTGCTGTCCTCTATGTGGCAAACCGTATCCAATATTTTCTCGCCAATATGTAGACGATTGTGTCTGGAAGGGATTGACCAATGATTAGGCTATGATGCAATTGAATTGCCTTACTCACAAATGTGGTGTATCGAATTTGACTTCCCTATCCTCCCAGAGCAGCTCCTGATGCAGTGAATCCATTTTGCTGATTATCTCCAGGTTTTTGAACATTTTTCGCACAAGTTTCTTTTAATTGTTTGTTGTGTTTTGTGGCCCCAAAAAGACGTTGCCCGGCAACGCTTTTAACTTGAAACAGCTGATTATTTGTATGGGTTTTTTTTTTAAATTTTATAATACATATAATATATTTATATTTCGTATATTTGACTACAATATAGCTGTATAAAAATACTTATGCATTGTTAGTGAAAAAGTATTGGTCAATGCTGTTGCATTAACTGCATTTCGGACTTCATTTGAAATTGCGTTCAAAGTCTTAAGTAAATTATGCACTTTTAGCCAGGCTAATTAATGGAAATGTAATTTAGAATATTGGCAAAACATTCAGCTTAAACGTTAGCAACATTTAAACAAACACGCACACACACAAACACACACTCGCGCACACACACACAAGGCAATCGGTGCATCGAATACCAGATGACAAAAATAATTAAATACTATTTACAAAAAAAAATGGCAAATAAATATTTGCTTCACATAATTATCTGGGGCTCCGGCACACTGGCAGCGATGCTCTTGTGCGGCAACACCTGGCCACCGTTCACATACAGCTCGTCCTTGACAATGACATCCTCGCCGAGCACAGTGATGCCTTCGATGCGCACCCAGCGACCGACAGTCGAGCGCCAGCCCACAATGCAGGAGTCCAGCCAGGAATGCGAACGCACAATTGCCCCCTTCAAAATCGTTGAGCGCTTAATGCAGACACCATCCTCGATGATGACATCGGGTCCAATTGTTACATTCGGCCCGATGCGACAACCCTCGCCGATTTTAGCTGTGGCATCCACCAGCACATTGCCTACAACGCCGGGTCCAGTATACAATTTGGGTGATTGCTTCTGACGCAGCGAGCTAAGATAAAGGCACATCCCTGAAAGTAAAATGAACTTGGTTATTGGAACATAGATACCACAGTTGTTCTATTTGTATATATGCTATAAGAGAAACTAAAAAACCGAGATACAAATAGATCAATTCAGTTTTCTATTGTAAATTCAAAGGTGGAAATCCAAAAATCAGGTATTAATAAACATGAGACGCTTTATCAGCAATTACGAGTCATTAGTACCATCGTTCTATCAAGCATTTAAAATTGCTTTTCAGCTACTGGCATAGGTTCTAGGAAACCAGATAAAAGTCGCACTGTGTGCACAAAATTTGATTAAAGACATGTCGCAACAAAAACTGAAGCGTTAACTGATAAAAACGTAAGTGGGGCAATTGAAGAAGATATGACTCAATGAATTGGAGAGCGCACCGGTTAGAAAGTCTTTGGGCTGTCCAATATCCATCCAGAAGCCGGTCAGCTCCATGGCGTAGAGCTGCTGCTGCAGCGCCATGTCGGGAAACACCTCCTTCTCAATGGACGTGGGCTTCACCTCGATGCGTTCCAAGACCGATGGATTAAAAATGTAAATGCCCGCATTGATTTTGTTGCTGATAAACTCCTGCGGCTTCTCAATGAAATTCTTGATGCAACCCAGTTCATCGTAGAGTACAACACCATATTTGGAAGGCTCCTCCACTTTGGTCACCACAATGGTGCCCTCTTTACCGTGATTGCGATGGAATTGCACCAGTTGCTTAAATGGAAAATCACAAATCACATCCGAATTGAGTACGAAGAAGGGTTCCGCACTGGCGGACAAGAGAGGCTTGGCCAGGGCCAAGGGACCAGCTGTGCCCAGCGGTTCGGTTTCGTGTGAAAAGATCAGGTCCACTCCCAGCTTGTCGGCCTCCACTTTCAGCTCCTGCTCCATTTGCTCCGCTCGGTAGCTAACCGCCAGAATGACCTTAAAGGAAAATATAACTATTTTATATAACTCTTTTGCTCTGGTTGCATATAAAAACTCACCTGACGACAGCCGGCATCGACGAGCGCCTCCAATTGATGCAGCAAAATAGGCTTATTGGCAAACTCCACCAGCGGCTTGGGCGTGCTCAGTGTCAGCGGACGCAGACGTGTCCCATAACCGCCCACCAGAATGAGGGCACGGGCGCCGGTGCCAGCCGTTGTCTTTGGAGATCCGCACATTTTTCTTTTTGTATAATCGCTGGTTAATTTTTGCGGACACGTCACAGAATCAACACCGGGCTAAATTATCTTAGTGCAATTGTCGATGGTTTTGCGATGACAAACGCTACAGGAGAATTGAGTTTTTCGTTTTGTTAATGTTTGACTCTGAAGCTATTAATTAATATGGGGCACTTTTTGTTGTTGTCTCTTTGCTGATAAGCCGCTTGTTGTTGTCTTTTTTATTACCGTTGGCGCGTTCCTATTGGGAGCGTCGTTGCAGTGACTAGGTGTTTGTGATTCTGCCTATCGATGTCTATATCGATTTCAAATACTTTCCACAGTTTGAATTTATTTAATACAACAATTTAGGAGCAGCTTTGATGCTGCTTTTGTGGTTGTTGTTTGTTTTGCCGTGAAATAAAACCAAATTATTATAATTAGAGATGTTGATTGTGTATCGATATTTTTTTGCTGCCTACAAAGGCGGATACGATATATGTAAATATACAGGAAATTTGTCATACAAACGCAATAGTTACTAACTTCCAATTAATCCAGCTATACCTATGTAAAATATATAGTAATTGTACTGAGCAGCTTATGCCATTGTAATATATTCATTTAATTGGCTCTTATCGATATATCGTTTGGCTGATGCCAGAGTTTTTGGTGATATTTTACATTGCGCTCTTCGGTAATACTGATTTCGAGAACAGTGTGACCTGTGCTGTTGACAGCAGTGTCGGAGTCGGAGTTCTGTTATGTGTGGAAATAAATAATAAAACAGAAAAAGCTGTGAAAATTGTGCAAATCATTCTTAATTAATAGCTTAAAAGGTAAGTGTAACAATTGAGCATATCGACGTAGACATGATCGTTCACAGTTATGTAAATGCAAAATGTATAATTGTTGCGACAGACAAGCAGCAGCATAATTTGAGGCTCCGCTGGCCACTCACACACACAACAGTCATACTCAACACACACATACACAGTCCGACATATACATGCACACACATATTTGTGTATTTCGTCGAATCAGCAGCCTCAACAGCAGCGAGCGACAACCAGACAGACAGAAAACAAAATGTCGACCATTTTGCATTTGATTTTGATTGCTTTTTTATTCGATATTTTGTAAACGAATCGTGTACATTTATTGCACTTGCAACAAAATAACTGACAAAAACATATCGCCAAACTATGCTATGTGAATAAATACGAAAAGTGCAAGCAAGCTGAAAGCGATAATAAAATTGTGTGTGAGTTGAAAGCTTCTTCGATATTGATTTTTACAAGAAAATACGGATGAGTTAGACTCAAATGTGTGTGTACATTTGTGGTCGGTTCTTTGTGATATCGATTCGAATTAGAAAAATAAATATATATGTGCACATACAATTGTTGGACGAGCAACGATGATCTCAAATTGGTTGGCAACGCTGATCACCCAACAACAGTTATTGTCGAGTGCCCCTAGCCATGAGTGTATGTATGTTTGTGTGTGTATAATGATTTGTTTAATTCTATTTTGAATATTATCTCTATATATCGTTATGTATGTGTGCTTCATTTTTCCTGACTGATGCGCGCAGCATCTTGTTAAGTTTTTACTTTCTCTTTTATTTATGCTACGAGCGAACGGCAGCGTCTACTAAATCGATGTATGTGTGCCTCCCTCAATGCAGCAAAATAAGCAGTCACGTTGAATTTCATGCGCACACCGTATTTTATTTGTATTTAATTTTGGCCTCTTGTCAGCTTTTTATATGTGTTGTTGTTGTTATTGCTTTTATATTTGTATTTGTTTAGCTTTTATGGTCACATTGCATTGAGTTTCTCTGAAGGTGGTTTGTTCTGGTGATTGGCAACTCGTGTTTAATTTTTTTTGCAAGTAATGACTTGCAGCAGCAAGAGAAGAAAAAAACAACTCTGGGCACATAATGATCAGCGTTTGATTTAAATACTACTTACACATACTTATGAAATACACACACGTCGTTGTGTGACGTCATTATTGGCATTTGAATTTAGAATCTGTGATTTAATGCTTTATATAAAGAGTTTTACAAAGAGCCCTAAGAACACCAAGGTCATCTTAAAATGTATAAGTATCGATAGCTTGAGATATTGTTATTGTTAAATATGGAGCAAGACAATTATAATTATAAGAGAGCATGGTAAAAAAAAAGGTATGAAGGTCGTGTGTGTTTGCAGGGTATATCAACAATATGGCAACGCTGTCGTCTCATAAGTCAACCTTGAAAGTTGATTGAACTGCCAAAGGAAAATATTTTGACCCCAAGAGTCCCAATACAAGCACACACACACGCACATGCAACACTCCCGAGCCGTCAATTGCCTGCGCCGCCTACGGATCGCATATACATAATTTGATTTCCGTTTTTGCTGCTGCTGCGGCAACTCCCGTCCTTAGACCACAAAATGCTGCCTGCCACTTCTTCAACTTTGCCGTACAGCAGACGCCTTCCTTTTCTTTTTTTTCAACTCCACAGTGCAGCGAATAAAAACAAAATCCTGTTGTGTGTCTGTCTCGTTTGTCTGACGGCAACTTTGTATGCATAGCAGTAGAACGTGTGTGCTTGTGTATGTGTGTGTGTATGTGTGTGTGAGTGTGAGTGAGAGGGATAGAGTGCGATGGTATTGGTGCGTTTCATTTACTCTACACTCGATACCCATTCCCTTTCCGTGTTGGTTTCGTTCGCCCCCTCGAACAGCCAAAACACAACTCGATTTTGCTCTCTGCGCTTTGTTTGCCCATCGCCTGGCTGACTTTGTTAGCTATATATATATATATATATATATATATATATGTTTATATATATATATATATGTGTGTTTTTATTTGTGTATAAGTGCGCCTTTGTACATTGAACTCTCGGGTGCCAGGCCCAGCACTGGCAGCGGTCCTATTCCTGGACTCTTCGTGTTGCAAATCTGTCACGTTCCCCACTTGCACCCATTTTAAATTTGAAAAACGAAGTATGTTGGTTGTAACTCTTACGACAGGTGGCATGCAAATTATATACATATAAAAATCACAATTTAAATTTATCGAATTTAGAATACACAAATAGTTAATTTCTTCTGGTCGGGCTAGTTTCTACAAAAATAAATCGATAATATAAACATATGATATCGATATGTACTTATTTGATTGATTGAAATTGATAACGATCTGTGTCGATCGGCATATCTTGTAGAGTACAAATGATTCGTCCTTTTTTAGCTGGTTGATTCTGCAATCTCTCTTCCTGATGTCTTGTTTTTTCCTTCTTTTTTTTTTGGAAGTCAGCGTTTGATTTTTGTTTTTTCTTTTTGTTTCTTCTTCTGGTTTGTTGTTGGCACCCATCGAATCATCCCTTAGCGATGAAATTCCGTGCCAAAATGCTGGATGTGCTCTATATGCGCGAATTCCAGGCGATAGTTGCCACATTGGCCAAGCTGGCTAAGGATTGCGTGATGATATTGGGACAGGAACGGATGCATTTCATTGTTAACGAGGAGCACTGCTCGACATCGTCGCCGCTCGTCTGGGTGACCATTGCGGCTAAAGATTACTTTCCCGAATATAAAATGACACCAGCAGCAGCACATCCCGGCGACGATGAGGACTTCATTGTGCTCGTTATGTCCGCCACGCATCTGAGTCGAGCGCTCGCCGTGCTCCGCTCGGGCACCACCAGCACTGTGCACAGTTGCAAGTTGAAATTGAAGCAAATCCAATTTCCCTGCATCTCGGTGATTGCATCGGTTGTGTCGCCCAGTTCAGCTGAGCCGCGCGAAATGGTGCACGACGTGCCCGCCACCATAATCCCCGCCAGCGAGTGGCCCGCATTTATGTTGCCCAAGATGCCGTCACCTCAGATTGTGCTCGGCGTGCCCTCGCTGCGTCTCATGCGAAGTCTAGTTGACAAGCTGAAGAACATTTCGCCAAGTCTGATATTCCATGGCAGCACCAATGGTGAACTGAATCTGGTCTCCGAATCGGAGATGGCAACGATTACGTCGCGTTTCACTCGACTCTTGCTGCACAAGGGTGAGGGGAACTCTAGCCACCAGTCGACGGAAGTCTCCTGTTCTGTGGATTCGCGCAAAATGTCGGCGTTTTTCAATGCACTCCAATTGCCCAATGAGGAGATATCGATAGGTATCGATAACGAGAATTGCATTTGCCTGCAACTGGATATTCGCAGCAATGTCGTGTTGCACTCCATTCTACCAGCTCTTTGTGTTTAAATTAAGTCAAAATAAATGTTACCGATATGTCGCCGAATGTGCATATCAGATGGGCAGCCAGTATTGATAAATAAGCCTTTGTTTTTATTTGCAGCTGTTTGTTTTTAGGAAGAGGAGGAAGGAACCCGTAGAAAACGATTACCGATATGTATGTAAAATATACTTGATATCGATATGCAAATTGTCAGGCAACATCGATAAGCGAAAGTTTGTTTTTTTTGTTTTGTGCTGTGCGCTTTTTCGCCCCAATTTGGCAGCGACGTCGTCGGCTGCAGCGCAGGCCGTGGCCTGTTTTTATATGCAGCGGCAGCGACGTCGACCGAGCGCTCGCTCTCTTGAGCTTGTTGCATTGCCTGAGTGTAGAACACATACAAATGCATATGGCTATACACGTGCATGTGTGTGTGCTGTTGTTGTTTGTTTGCATATTTATTGTGTATTTTTGTTACTGGTTTTACAACCGCTTCTGTTTGCTCACTGGCAATTGCAATTGACTTGCATTTATAGCGTACTGTTATTGTTGTTGCTGCTGTAATGCAGTGCGATTGCAGGTGAGTAGCTCTTTCAAGTAGGCCAGCTGTGACGCCTGCAGCGACGTCGACAGCGCCGCACTCTCAAATCAGTCAACGCTGCGTGGGCCGCTCAAAAAAAAAATTCGCTCTCGTTGGAAAAAAAAAAGTACACAGTTGAACAGCCATTTTGGGCTCGGCTGCGATTGCTACAAAGCAAAAAATAAAATAAAGAATAATCGAAATAGATGATGATGAACAGTGTTATCTATATAGTGGTCTTTCCCTTTCAAATTAGAACGCTGCGAATCCCGAGAATAATAATAATAAATAAGAATTTGGTCATTTCTGTGTTGTAAAAAAAAATAAAAATAAATTAATTGAAATGAGTATCGTCAAAGTGACATTTTGAATTTCTTGATCTCGCTGTTGTGAACCACTGTATTTAAATAAATAAATGGCTGCCATTTTTATCAGGCATTTTTTTGTAGCCCTTGTCTCTCCTCGTTTCTTGGTTGCTCGTTTAATTGCGTATTTCAAAGTAGAGTGTGTGTGTGTGTGTGAATGTAGACAGGTCACCTAGCCACACAAAGAGACAGACCCTATTAGAAGATTAGTCACAACTTCACAAAACGGCTGTTCGTTTGTGTAACCCAAGTTGAACCTTTCACACACACATACACAAGTCGATATATTAAAACACTCATGCGATCAGCTGATCAGTTCAATACAAATTTCGCTCTAACGCACGAGTCACAAGTAACAGAAAAGAAAAAACAACAAAATTCCAGCGAGCAACGAGTGCACGTTCCAACCCCAAAGTATTACTTGGGTGCAAAAAGGAAGAAGAAAAGAGCACTCATTTCTCTCTCTCACTCTTTCTTTGCTCAACAGCCATGGCCATATTGAGTGGAATTTAAATTTCCCTTACGGCAAAGAAATTTGTTCGAGTCCCAATGGAAAGTTGTTGAGTGCCGTGTAAAAGGCCCATTTGTTGCGTTAATATTTTAAGTGCGTCGCACTTTGACTAAATAACAAAAAGAAATAAGTTAGTCCAATGGCTGCTGAGAGTCGGTTTGTTGACCTCATTGCCAGTCAGCGACAAGGGTTGAGTGACCCGCTTAACAACTGTGCTGAGAGGAACTGAGTGCTTTTGTGCTGCCCGTTGTCGTCTCTATGATATATTGGATATTAATTCTAAAATGAACTTGTATTAATTGCAAAGTTAACGTGCTTAACTTAAAAGCATATTGAATTTTTATGTACATTTGAGTGATGAGTGTTCAACTCAAACAAATTTCTCGCCTGACTCACTCTCACTCATTGAGTTGAGCTCGTTTATTCGTCGGTCGCCATCATTGACGTTGTCGTTTCTGCTGCTGCTGTTACCGCTGCTGCTGACTGTCAGTCGTGAGTTGGTTTTGAGTGCGTGCACAGCTGAAAAAATGTGTTCGTGCCGATGAGGCAAACGTTTTTTTTCTCTATCTCTCTCTCTTTTGTTTTTTTTCTTTGCTATATAAGACTGTGTGCAAGTACATCATGTACAAGGCATTGCTTTGAAAAAAAGGTGCAGTACATTTATATAATTTGCAGTATATTATTAATAAATTACGTAGTCGCGTTTTAATTTTTTTTTTTTTTTGGGTATCGAATTGTGTTCTTAAATAGCATGCAAAATGGTTGAAATGCTTTGTGTGCTGTGCATTCGTCGTTTATTTCCAACCATTTCTTTTGCCTCTTCGCTTTGCTTGCGTTATATACGGTTATACGTTACATACGTATACATTTTCTTCATGGTGTGCGTGTGTGCGAGATTGGGGCTGCTTGACTATGTGTGTGTGTGTGTGTGTGTATGTGTGTGTGTATGTGTGAGTGCGAGCGACTTATGTGCTGCTGCTTCCCCTCGTGCGTTCATGCCGAGGCAAACGACGACGTCAACGTCGCTGCTTTAATTCTGGTCTGCTCTGCCTATGCTCCCTTTTTGTATTTATACTGGAAATCGACAGTCAGTCGTCAGCAAAGGAAGAGGAGCACAGCGTACAGTTAAAGGAAAAGTAAATATGGAAACGTAGTAAAAATATAAATAACTTTTCGCGATGCAGTTTAATAAAATTTGTGGGAAAAAATATTTCACTTTTCGCATTTCCATTTTTTTTTTTTTACCATGTAAATGCATAAAATTCGTGCGTTCTTTCCTTATATATTTCTATTCTCTATCGTCGTGTGTATAACAGTAAAGAAGTTTTGTACTGTGTGTGTGTGTTGGTGTCAGTGTTTACATACGCCTTGTATATAACGGAATTGAGTAAATACCTAGAATTGTGACTTATATATATGTGTGTATATATATAGTTATAGTTATATAATTATCGCCTCGTTCTACTTCTATTTCTTATTTAGTAGCTGTGGCAACAAGTAGTGAAGCTTTTGATATTTTCTAACTTTGCAATAGTTACATATATTTATTATGAAGGAAGAGGTGGGTCACACTTAATTCCATATATCGCCAAAGGCCCTCAAGCAGTCAGTCATCCAATCAGAAACCGCCCACTTTGGACAGACCTTCACTGCGTGGCAACCACAACAACAAATAACATTAACAATGGCAAGGTTTCTAGTTAATTGTTGCATGCACTTTTTTTACCTTGCATTTTGTTTTTTTTTCATTTGCCACTAGCAGCTGTAGGGTTGCCAGACCGGTAAAAATCTACCTTTTAAGCAAGTGCTTATTTATTACGTTCTTTACTTTGTTGACCTGCTGCGCCTCTCAAAGCTAAAGTTTTATTTGAAGAGTGCGCAACACAGAAATTTTCCAATGCAACTTACTTTACTTTTTACGGTTAAGTTGCCACAGTGACGACGATGGACGGGCGACCCTTTATTTTGTAGCCCCAGCCAGCCAGCAGCAGCAGCCTGTAGAAAGCGCTGTTGTTGCTGCCCACACATACAAGCACACGACCACACGCACACCCCACTTTCCTATCATTCTCTCGCTCGCACACACACGCTGTTGCTGCTCAGCTGTGCGTAGGCCACAAAAGCAGTTTCGTAATAGAAAATAGAAAACCAACATAAAACACAAACAACGAATATGAATAGTAAAAAATTCAAACGAAAAAAAACTTGACGAGGCAACACTGTTTTGTATGCTTGCAGCCCCGTTACGACGTACATTGTCGTTGTTGTTGGTGCTGTTGCTGGCGTCATATGCTCGACTGAGTTTACAAACACACATACATATGTATATGTATATGTATACAAATAAGTTACAAACAATAGCACGCTGTATAAATCTACGGGGTAGGTGTTTAATTTTTGGGCGGAAGGGTGGAGAGGGGGTATGAATTACAGATAGAGTGAGCAAGCGAGCGGGTCAGTGAGTTACGGGTGGGGAAAGGGGATAGACACACACATATATACATACAAATGTTATCAATTATGTTTGCCAACAGGGTTGACAACAAGTCTAGCACAAAAGGTAATTGCAATGTACATAAATACATACATACAGACATACATATTCATACACACATTATGTACAATTGGAGGCCCTTCACATTTTTCAATTGCTGCTGATAAAGAATTAAACAATATTGACAACAAGCGATAACTACATGCCATATGTTTGGAGTTGCCACCACACGCAAGGAAAATGCTGCTGTCTCACACACAGGCACACACATAGATATATAGATATGTATGTATCTACCATTTGCGGCCTCGCACATTTTTTATTTGGTATCTGTTTATTTTTTTGGTGTGAAAAACTTGTGGTTTCCACTCGGACAAAACTAGCTAAAAATGTAAAACAAAAAAACGAAGAAAAAAATCCAAATTCAAACAAATTTTCATGTAGCGTGTGTCGACGTCGACGTCTTTGCTGGTTTCATTTGAAGCGACCTTGAACTCAATTCGTTTTCGTAATTTTTTTTATTTTCCTTAATAGTTGTGATTGACAGTTGGTTTGCACTCAATGTTTGTTGGATTTCGTGTCATATTTGTTGTAACGACGACAACGACAAACACACACACACGCTCACAAACTACGCATTTATTTTGTAAGTGTAGCTGGCGACTTTGTTGCCAGCGCTAACTGCGCTGCAAAGGGCGAAGACGCCGTCGACGTTGCCAACACGTTTCGGTCGCTGCTGCTTTGTGTCTGTCTGTCTGTCTTCTGCCTTTGCGGTGCATCACTGCTACAATTGCTTGCTTTGCTTTGCTTAGCTGTGTTTTGCTTTTTATCTTTTATTCGTCGCGTGTGCTTATTGTATTTTCAATACGTGCGTTTTTGTGTGTGTGTATATGCGGGATCTTGCATTGGGTTCTCGCAGCGAAACAAGCATGACAAGTTACACACACACACACACGCGCACACACACACACTCAAGCAGAAACGAGTTCGTGCTCGTTGTTCGCTCACTCGTTGACTCGCTCGCACATACATAGGAAGAAGGGGCAGTCAGCCAACTGAGCAGCGCTGCTTACGAAAACCAAAATATAAACAAAACGGCCGAGAACAGCTGATTAACAGCGCAGCATGTGCGCGCTCTCACTTTGTGTAAGTGTGTGTGAGTGAGCTGCTCCGTCTCGCTGTAAGTAATTTCCACTCAAAACAAGTCGCTCATAATCATCTGCGCACAGTTTACTCGCTCTCTCTCTCTATCTCTCTCTCTCTAGCACACATGCACGTGTTGGTGGCTGCTGCTGCTGCTGCTTGCAAACAGCTGTTAATTTATTTACATATTCGTGTGTGTTTACTGCGCACATATGTTAAAAACAGCTCAACTGTGCGCGGACGAGCGAGTGTGTCTGCCAGTGTGTGTCTGCTATCTCTTGTGCTGTATTCTTTTGTGCTCTTTAGCCCGGTTATCAATTTTCTTTTCGGCCTGCTGTGCACTACGTACCTGTCTTCGTTTGCCTTGAAAGGGGCAGCATAAATCTGCGACTTACCCTCAATGCGGCCGGTTCTTTGTCACATGGATGTTTCACGCACACGCACAAACACACACACCCCTAAGCACTTCCTATTCCGTGTCCTCATCCACAGATCTTTGTGGTCAATTCTCTTTTGACTGTTCATTGAAGCAGTCATCATCGGTCAGCATTGAGTTTTTTTTTTTGCTCTTAGCTATTCAAATTACATTTTCTTCCCTTTTGGTACTTTAACTTAGGCAGAAAAACATCGATAGCATGAACATAATCTAGTAAGCAACGCTGTCAACGCTGAGTAATCTAGAATATTTATAAAAACATTGAAACAAAACAAAATTAACTAAAAATTACTTTCTTTTTATTTGCAATTACAGAAAACAAAACTTCTCTGACCGCAATAAACTAACTGCCGCGTCGTGCACTCGGAAGAAGAACTCAAAAAAAGAACGCTAAAGTCAAACTGAGCAAATGAGCAAAATAAATATATAGGAATTTGATCCTAAGACTCTATTCAACAACAAAGCAAAACTTAAAAGCGTGTGGTTTATATATATAAATATTTTTTTTGTTGGTTAGCATATACATATAAAAATAGATATATAAGACAGATGATTATAATTGCAAACAATTCTGAGTGAAGTTTGTGGCATGTTAAGTGTGTTCGATGCCAGTGCGGTTAAGTGTCGTCTATGGCCGAGTCCGTTAAAAGTCAAACGCTCTCTGCATTGACGGAGGGGCAACACGACGGTAGTACAATAATAACAGCAGCAACAGCAACAACTACAACAACATCAGCGTCCCATTCACATCGGCGTTACAATAATAATAATAATAATAACAACAATAACAACAACAACAAAAGCAATAATCATAGTAACAAGAAACGCAACAATACAACAACAGCAACAGCAGCGAGAACAACAATTGCTGCTGCTCCTGCCACATCCTCCGTCGCCACCGCCATCGCCAACTCTGCCGCCGCACGTCGTTCACGTAGCAAGGGTCACAGCCTCACAACAGCAACAACAACAACTACATCAGCAACAACAAACAACAAAACTAACAACAATAAGAAAAACGCTGCCACTGAAACTGCACCACGACGCTCAACAGCATTTGGTGGGTCGCCAAACGGCAATAGCAGCAGCTGCAGCAACATCGATTGGTCCTTATCGCCAGGCAGTCGCAAGCGCCAGCATCAACTGCATTACAACAACATCAACAACAGCAACAGTCAAAATCGTAGCAGCAGCCACTGTAAGTAAAGGTTAATCAAGCTGTAAGCAATTGGTTCTCTCATATTTTGTTTATTCTATTTTGCGGGAATATTTACTTGTTTGGAAGATATCGATTTGTTTGAAATTGATGCAGGGTGTCAAGTTATCGGTTGCCCGAAATATCTATATATAAGATATAAAGATATATGATATACAAAAGATATGCATATATATATATGTATATATTGCTTATATATTTGGCTAACTATAGATAATATTTTTGTTATCGATAGCAGCAGTTACAGGGTGAGTCATGTAAAATCAACTGCAAGTTGAAATGAAATTAATTTTATTTGTCTTCCGTATGAAAAAGAAGTGAAAAAAAATATAGAGAGAAAAATGTTAAGCAAGCTCTTCTGTGTTTATCGAAATTAAAAAGGTAGTCAACATAGGCAGAGCTACAGCGATTTGTCATGTTTTTTTTTTTTGTATTTGGTTTCTCTAATTAGTAAATTTATAAGCAAGTCACTCTTCCTAAAGAAATAACCTTAATTAAAGCCTTGTTGTTGTCATGTCCTTTTCAGTTGCGCCGCCCGGTGGAGATCAGTACGTGGAGCTAAGCTCGCAGCTAATCAAGAAGCGACGCGTGCAGCAGCAGCATCATCTCCATCTACAGACGTCATCTAGTGAGGCAACAGCAAAGGGAGCAGGTGTAGGAGCAACTGCATCGGTTGTTGCTGCAGGAGCAGGAGGAGGTGCCGCCGAGCCAGCGCATAGTGTATTGCAGCAGTGCACGACGCCGCTGCGTCAGCCATCAGGTGGCGATTGTGTGGCACAGCGTACACGCTCGAAAACTCTATCGCCCGAGGAGCTGCCCAGCACCAGCAGCGCGGCAGCTGCCCGCCAATACAACAACAGCAACAACGCTAAACAGCAGCAGACAAGTGAGTGCAGCAGCGGCAGCAATTGCAGCAATCACGTCATTGGCGTGACGCCACAGCGCGGCGCAGCTGCCCGCGCAGCAGCAGCAGCAACAACAGCAACGGTACGTGGCAGCAGCAACAGTAGCAGCAGCAACAGCAGCAGCAATTTGCTCAACTATTACCGCAAAACGCGCAAAGTTAGCCACTCGCGCGCCAAACCAACAACAACAACAGCAACAATTGCACCAGCAACTGCTGCATGTCAACAGGAGAATTTGGTCGGCAACAACAACAGCAGTAGCCCACGTCTGCTGGCCAGCAGCTCGGCGGTAATTGCAGCCGCTGCAGCAATCGACGCTGCCAACAACAGCAACAGCAGCAACACCAACAATAATAGCAAAAACAACAGCAACAGCAACGTTGTTCTCAAGCGTCTGGACAAGAAAAGCAATAGCAACAACCACAACAACAAATACACCAAAAATCGAAAAAGTCTGCGCAAATATCAACAGCAACAACTGTTCGACAAAGTTCACGGTGAGAAGGACAACAGCAGCGGCGAAATCAACGAGTTCAACGAGACAGAAACAGAGAACGGCTACGTCGTCAACTTGGACGCGGAGCAAATAGCGCCGTCGTCGTCCGAGGCAGAGGCCCAGGCTAATAATAAAGTAGACGTCGTCGTCGCCGCCGGTGTTAATAGTGCGGAGAATCTGTTTGAGGCTGCCGGTGCCGATAGCACATCCGCCGACGAGGACGAGGAGCCGGAGCAGGAACAGGACGAGGACGAACAGGAGGAGGAAGTGGATCCCGAAGAGGAGGAGGTGGGTTTCTACGAAATAGTTAACTCGGCGGATTCATCATACGAGGAGGACGCCCAAATCGTTGCCGAAGAGGACGAACTCAGCGAAGAGGAGGACGTTGACGACGAGGAGGACGACGATATCGAAGAGGATTTCGACGAGGAGGAAGAGGATCTCTCAGAGGGTGAATTCGCTGAGCATATTATTGGTGAACTTGGTGAACTTGGTGAGTTCCATTTCCATTTCCATTCTCTTAAACTATTATTCACACACTATATACACACACACATATATATCTATATCTACACTTGATCTCGACTAAAAACTGTTATGCTATTATATTACAATATATAAAATATTAGTGTAATCTTTGATAATTGTAGAATATATATTCAAGGATATATATAGTTTGGAATTCATTGCAAGAAAATCAAAGCCAATATAGAATACAATACGAATAAGAATCGTAGTTTTTCAAAGTTTCATTTCAAAAATTCTTATTGATGTGAGTAAAGTATTTGCTTTTTAAAAACTTTTGAATTTAGAGTTTCGATAAAAATATCTTATTTTTAGATCTGACCATCATGTTTTTGTATATAGATATTGTGTGGTATATTGAATTGTCTTGTTGCTCCTTTGATTAATCTTGATAGTGAATTCCAACTACTTGACCTATATACATTTATTTGAGCTATCTTTTTGTGTACATATTCGTGCTTTTTTATTGTTTGATGTTTATCGAATTGCTTGCAAATATTTATCTTTCGATTTGTTGTACATAGAAAAACTTGATTATTATATGTTTTAATTACGCTGATAATTACGAATCAAACGCTCTTTTCCCTTTTTCTCATAATTTCCTCCAAATATTAACAAATGACGGGCGGCCAGTGTTGCCACACAAGAAAAACAAAAATAAAAGAAGCAGAATAATTTGCAAATATTTTTTGTGCTCAATTTGATAAGTGCTCGAATTTCTTATCAACAACAACAACAACAAAACCAAAAACAACTAAAACATTTCTTGATCAATTGCCTTTTGAGCTGCGTCATGCCGTCTACATGCGCACTTATGAGTGTGTGTGTGTGTGTCTTAATATGTACAAACATATGTGTGTATATATAATATATTAATTGTTTTGTTGATAAAAACATGTACATTGTTTTGCAATGCCAACGCACTTTGTCAAAAGGCAGTTGAAACTTTTACGTCGCGCTGTTTAGAACGAGAATTTCAGAGTGCATGATATATATTTTTTAATAGAAGTCGAAGCAGATACTAAATTAATTGTGTAGCAATAAGAATTGTTATATATAAAGGCGCAGGTGTGTGCTTTTTCAAACTATCAACAACCACCCAAGCTACCATCCCCTGGCTGCTGTTCCCACTCGCCACTCCATCCCCTGACATTTAAAGCGGGACTCTCACATTCATAAAATATTCATCGAGCAGCACAATACCAAAATAATCCTCCAATACTAATATTGTTCGAAACCATCCATATCCATTGTACAAAAAAAAAAAAAATATATATAAAACAAAACAAAAATACGCCCATTAATTTGAACTATTGCATATAAATATATATACATTTATGTGACGATACCCTTGCAGAGGAGGGTATCTAAATTTTTGTTATGTGATTAAAGAAAATATCTATGTTCATGAGTAGTGCTAAAAACCACCAAGAAGTGAACAACTGTGAATATGATTAGGAAATTATATTGTACATCAGTCGTTATACATACATATGTTCAGCTGCAAGAGTATCTAGTCTTCGGCAAACCCGACGATATAACAGTTCCTTATTCATTTATTGTATTCCATATATATATTTTTCTGTCTTTTATTATACAACTGCATTTGCATTGCATTAAGAAAATACCCTTTCCATATTTATTTCGTTAACTGAGTGTGTATGCGTAGAATGTCGTCGTGGCCAGTGTGTCCCCCAAGCAAATAGGGTTTCTCCCGTTTATTTTTGTTTCTATTTTGGAGCGAAACACTCGCAGTGTTGTAAAACGCCGCCAAAGCCAACAATTTGATTTAAATCTCGTTTTTGCACGTTGCTGTTGCAAATTTTTGTTTTGCGATATGTATTTCATTTGATTTGCCAAATTTATAATATTTGTAAATTGCCGAAATCTATTTCTATGTACAACTCACTCAATTAATATGTATGTATTTACGTATATTTATAAGCATATATATTATATATATATATGTAACAAATATGTATTTCATTGCTGATGCCTTGTGTTGTTGATGATGATGATGATGTTGTTGTTTTTGTGCAAGCAAACAAAATTATAGATATATAATGTATATATATATATAATTGAAATAAACAATTAAAGAAGCATTCAAAGCGTCGCGTCGCAGGGTGTGGTGTGTACTCTAGAAAGAGACAGCGAGAGAGAGAAAAAGAGACCGAGAGAATGATAGAGAGAGGGAAAATAATTTGTAGCAGCAACAGCAGCAGCAACAACAACAACAACAACGACAACTATTAGCAGCGGCAACAACAAAAGTGCAGCAGTGATGGCCTAACGACAACAACAGTACAAACAGCAGCAGTAACAGCAACAACATGTTACTTGCTGCACTCTTGCAATATCTCTAGAACTTGCGTGCGTATGTGTGTCTGTGCGTGCATGTGCATGTGCATGTGTGTGTGTGTGTGTGTGTTTTCTCTACAGCCACATACATACACACACATACACACACACGCACAGCCCAGACTCTGGCGTACAACAACATTAGTTTAGTGTGCCGAGCAGCAGTAAACAGCAGCAGCAACAACAGCAGCAGCAACAACAACAGCAGCAGCAGCAGCAACATCATCATTGTCAGCGACTACTTGATTAGTTCCCCCAAAAACAACCCCATTCGCTATCTTCCCCAATCCACCCCCAGCCTTCATCCCCTCTAAAACTGACCCTTTTATGCGTGCCGCCCTCTATTCCTAGTTTTTTGCATTACATTATTCAAAAAGCAACAACAACTAACGTAGTAGTGTAGCTGCAAGCAAAAATAACAACAAACAAACAAACAAAACACAAATCCTAAAACAAAAACAAAATTAAGAAACAAAGCTGTTTAACTGTTGTCTCCCACTACTCTACCCCCCTCTCTACTTGTGCCGCCCAACAACAACAACAACAGCAGCAGCTGCGCCACACTCAAATCGCAGCCACAGCAAACGCAACAGCAGCAGCAACAAACACACAACAGCAACAACAAACACCCACAGCAACAACAATAATAATAACAACAGCAACAACAACAACAACAGTAGCAGCAAACCGAACAAAAACACGCTGGCAACTTATTCATCAACAACAACTGCACTCACAGCAGCACCGTCGGCAGCACCTGCGCAGACAAACCACCAAACACCAGCTGCAGCAGCAGCAGTCGCAGCAGCAGCAACTGGCACAACAGCAACAACAACGTCCTCCGGGTATCAGCGTGCCGCCCCCCCTGGCCAACAAATTGGTGGCGGGGCGGCACGAGCCACACGCAGCAGCGCCGCTGCCGCTGCTGTTGGCATTGTTGATTATAGCGTGCTGCCGGCAGCAGCCGCCACTCACATGACGCCCTACGTACCACAGCAACAACAGCACTCGCACCCGCAACAACAACAACCACAGCAGCAGCAATTGCCGCCGCTGCAGCCGCATCCGCAACAGTTGCTGCCAGCGCATCAGTTTGCTGCTGCGCATCTGTCGTCCTTTGTGACACCCACGGCGCCGGCAACGCAACATTTTCAGGCAGCTGCATATTTTACAGCGGCTCAGCAACAGCAGCAACAGCAACATCATCACCATCAGCAACATCAACACCATCAGCAACAGCAACAACAACATCATCAGCAACAGCAGCGACAACAGCCGCATTATTATCACAGCTCAGCTGCTGCTGTCGCTGTGCTCAATCTGCAACAGCAGCAGCAACAGCAACACCCACAACAACAACAACAACCACATCACTATAACTCCACAGGGCCGCCGCAACATTCACGTCCAGCGCCGCCGCCCATTATTTATCAGCAGCCACGGTACGCAGCAGCAACATTTGTTCCGCCACCAACACAACAGCAACAACAACAGTCACAACACACAGCATACACGCAACAGCAGCAGCAGCATTCTTCACTGCGCCGCAGTTCACGTGGCAAAACGGGTTCTTGTGTGAGTTCCGCAGCAGCCGCACAGCAGCAGCAACAACAACAACAGCAACAGCATCATCTGCAACAGCAACACCAACTGACAGCAGCTGTTGTTGTTGCGCCCGGCACGGCTGCTGCAGCTACACTACAACAACAGCAACAGGCGCCCAATCAGTATCAATATCATCCGCAATTGGGCGGCAACACGGTGGTTGTTGCCGTGCGCCAGCAACAACAGCAGCAGCAGCAGCACGCTGCTCTACAGCAACAGCACCAACAACTGCATCAACAGGCGCTGCAACAACAGCAACAACAGCATCAACATCACCAACAGCAGCAACGCGCAACAATTGTACAGCCGGGTTTTTTGTTCAACTACCGCGGAAGCAATCATAATCAGCCATCGCAGCAACACCAGCAGCAGCAACAACAACAGCAACAGTTGTCGCAACAGGCGACGCCCAAAGCGACGCCGCACAGCAGTGGTAAGTGGAGCGGGATTGATGAGAGGCATGTGTGTGGAGTAATGGAAAACTGCGAGCACAGCAAAGCGGGACGGCCGGCGATCCTCGATATCGATCTAGATCGAAATTCATATATATATATATATATATATATATATATATATATATTCCTAACAAGCTCTTTTGATTTATTTGTTCGTCTTATTTTTGTTTTTTGTAAGCCCACCACACATACGCACGCAAGCACTTCACGTTCTCTCTTTGGGTTAGGATTAGGATTAGGGCTTTGAGCAGCAGGAGCAGTAGGCGTGTTGTTGTACGTTGTAGGGGCATGGTCAGTCCGTTTGTTTTGTGTTGTATATGTACACATATGTTTGTATATATAATGGTCTCGGTATCGGTATCGGTCTCTTGGATATATCTGGTACATGTATATTCTACTGGTGTTGGGTCATCAATCAATCAATCAATCAAGCAAGCAAGCAAGCAAACAATCTACTAGAACAATTGCACAAAAAAAAGTCGAATCAGCTCTGTCCCAATCCCATTAAAATGAAGTAAAGCCTGAAAGGCAATCGATAAAGCAGTCGATTCTGATGTTATCGATTGTCGTTTTGCGCCTTACACACAAGTCATTTCATCTATTTATTGCCCCTCCCCCCTTCTTTCTACCTGTGCCACCCTGTGCAGCCGTCGCGCGTCGCATTGCTCGCGGTAACTGGCCCTCTCTACCAACTCCTCCCCCACCCCCTCAAGCCACCCAATCACAATCAAATAATAGCAGTTCTAATTTCTCTTTTGCGTTTATCTCTCTCTCTCTCTCCTCTCTTTCTGACGGTCTATCCCTTTTACTGCGCGTTTCGTTTTGTAAAAAAAAAAAAAAATTCTTCAATTTAGCAGCTTCGGATGCTTTAACATATAGTTTGATGGCACAACAGCAACAACAACAACAAGCGCCAAATGGACCGCCGCATGCAGGTGGACAGCAACTGACGACAGGTAAACAAAACCCAATAAAAAAAATAAATAAAAAAAAAACCAGAAAGAAACTCACCACAAACAACAAAAATGAGCAGCACACGCATACAACACCACACACACACACACATCACTTATTAACTCATGCTCTTATTTTCGCTTACAAAACACGCACACACACACAGGGCGACTCAGGTGACAGGGTGGTAGCAGCAGCAGTAGCCTTTTAGCTCTTTAGTTTACAATTGGATCTTTATTTTTCGATTCTTGATTTTAACACAACTACACAACACTACTCTAACTTATCGATCGCTTTTATGTATTGTTTTTGTTTTTCTTTCCATTTTGTTGTCTTATTCTATGTATTTGTTGTCTACGTCAGCTGTTTGCTAGCTCTCTCTCCCTCTCTCTCACTCTTCCTCTCTCTCACTCTCCCTCTCTCACACTCTCCCTCTCCCTCTCTCTCTCTCTCTTCGTATCTCTTGCAATGTTTTAGTGCATTTTGCACTGTATTTTTTGTTGTTCTTATTACATTTTGTGTAGTTCTAAATGAAAACAATAATTACTGCTACAATTATGTTAATTGTGTTGTTTTTTTTATGAACTCTATTTTTTTCATAGTTACCAATTCGGCAAATCTCAGCATCGTTGCAGCCGCGTTGAGCGCCGCACGCGAATCAGCGGGCAACGTTAACGTTAGCAGCGCCGTGGGCGCCAACAGCAGCAGCAACGCTAGCAGCGGCGGCGGCGGCGGCGGCAGCGGCAGCAGCAATAGCAACAACAGTGCCACGGCTAGCGGCAGCAGCAGCAGCAATGTAACAACAACAACAACAGCAGTAGCAGCATCAGCAACATCAGCGGCAGCTGCTCCACAAGCTCAGGCACAACAAGCACCAGCAGCCACAACCGGTGGAGGAACAACAACTGGCGCTGCTGCAGCTGCTGCTGCTGTCAATGCTGCCGCTGCAGCCGCCGCCGCTGCAGCAGCCGCAGCAGCAGCAGCCGCGGATTCAGAGAGCGATGATAGTGAAGTGGGACGACTGCAGGCGTTGCTCGAGGCACGCGGTCTGCCACCGCATTTGTTTGGGGCACTCGGTCCGCGAATGACGCACATATTGCATCGGACGATTGGCAACAGCAGCACCTCTAAAGCGAATCAGCTTCTGCAGGGTCTGCAGTCGCACGATGAGTCGCAACAGTTGCAGGCCGCCATCGAGATGTGCCAAATGCTTGTCATGGGCAATGAGGATACCCTCGCTGGCTTTCCCGTCAAGCAGGTGGTGCCGGCACTCATTCAACTGTTGCGCATGGAGCACAATTTTGATATCATGAACAATGCATGCCGTGCCTTGGCCTATATGCTGGAGGCATTGCCACGGTCAGCGGGCACTGTGGTGGACGCTGTGCCGGTGTTCCTCGAGAAACTGCAGGTCATCCAGTGCATGGACGTTGCCGAACAGAGTCTGACCGCACTGGAGATACTCTCGCGACGCCACAACAAGGCCATCTTGCAGGCGAACGGCATCAGCGCCTGTCTCACCTACCTTGACTTCTTCTCGATTGTGGCCCAGCGTGCCGCTCTCTCGATCACCGCCAACTGCTGCCAGAATATGCACGCCGAGGAGTTCCATTTCGTGTCGGAGAGTCTGCCACAGCTGGCACGTCTGCTCTCACAGCAGGACAAGAAGTGTGTGGACAGCGTTTGCACGGCGTTCTGGCGTCTGGTCGAGAGCTTCCCGCATGATGGCAAGCGATTGCAGCAGATTGCGAGCGCTGATCTGCTCAAGAATTGCCAGCAACTGTTGGTGATGACACCGGCAATCCTCAATACGGGCACATTCACGAATGTGGTGCGCATGCTCAGCCTGATGTGCGGTGCCTGCCCGGACTTGGCGGTTTCCCTGCTGCGCAACGATATTGCTGCCACGCTCCTCTATCTGCTCACCGGCAATGCTGAGCCAGCGGCAGCCAGTGCCAATCATGTGGAGCTTGTGACGCGTCCACCCCTCGAACTGCTCGAGTTGACGTGCTTGATTGGTGAACTGATGCCGCGTCTACCATTGGATGGCATCTTTGCCGTCGATGCACTTCTCGATCGACCCACACTCAACACCCAGGATCAGGTACAGTGGCAGTGGCGTGATGATCGCGGTGCCTGGCACAATTACTCCACAATTGATTCGCGTCTCATTGAGGCGGCGCATCAGAGCAGCGAGGATGAGATCAGTTTGAGTACGCTGGGACGCACCTATATGGTTGATTTTCATGCCATGCAACAGATCAACGAAGACACGGGCACCACACGTCCGGTGCAACGCAAATTGAATCCAAATTATGTGGCACCGGCGGCAGCTGGACAGGATTTGAGCACAACTGGTGCAGCCGCCTCCACATCTGCAGCAGCATTAAACAGCAGCAGCAGCAATAATAACAACAACAACAACAATAACAACAGCAGCAGCAGCAACAACAGCGCAAATCAGGTGAAGCGTCGTCCATCGCTGGATGCGCGCATCGCTTGCTTGAAGGAGGAGCGCGGCTTGGCTGCCGATTTCATCAAGCACATCTTCAATGTACTCTACGAGGTGTACAGCTCGTCGGCCGGGCCCAATGTGCGCTACAAGTGTTTGCGCGCTCTGCTGCGCATGGTCTACTATGCGACGCCAGAGCTGTTGCGTCAGGTGCTCAAATATCAGTTGGTCTCCAGCCATATTGCCGGCATGTTGGGCAGCAATGATTTGCGCATTGTTGTCGGCGCATTGCAGATGGCAGAGATATTGATGCGTCAGCTGCCAGATGTGTTTGGCACACATTTCCGACGCGAAGGCGTCATCTATCAGTTCACCCAGCTGACCGATCCCAGCAACCCGATCTGCGCTAATCCTTCACCCAAACCGGCGGCACTCGCAACGCCAACGGCAAATGCGGGCGGTTCACAAAGTGCACCCGCCTCGGCGAATAGTTTGCAAGTGAATCCCTTTTTCATGGACAATGTTACGGCGCCGCCAACATCAGCATCTGGCGGCGGTGGCGGCTCGAGCAGCGCCAGTGCCACTCCCAGCAGCTCCAAGCATCAATCGTATAGCGTGAAGAGTTTCTCGCATGCGATGAACGCGCTCACAGCTAGCGCCAATGCTGTGGCCAAGCACCAGCAGACAGCAGCAGGAACAGGAGCATCTGCGTCGGCTCCTCTGGATGCTGGCTACAGCTACAGCAGCTCGGCGCCCTGCTCCTCGACAGCCCCGACGACGACGGCGGCAGCTGGAGGAGCGCCACCAACTGCTTACTTTGTGGCTGCCACATCAAGCGCTGATCCGCGCCAGTATCTGAATTTCCAGCAGCCAGCGGCGCCGTTAGCTGCAGCCCAATTGGAATTGCTGCCCACCGGAGGAGCAGCAGGCGTAGCAACAGCAGTCGGCAACCAACAACAGCAGCAGCAGCAACAGTTGCCGTCATCACAGGTGCTCTATCAACAGCAGCAACAACTGCAACAGCAGCTGAATCACATGAATGTGGCAGTCGCCTCCACCAGTGCAGCAGCAGCCAGCAACAATAGCAATAACAGCAGCAGCAACAACTCCTCCTCCTCAGCCTTGCAGCACAAGATGACGGACATGCTGAAGCGCAAGGCGCCGCCCAAACGCAAATCGCAGAGCAGCGGACGCGCCAAGTCCAGACAGGATGATGCCGCAGTAGCGGCTGCAGCAGCAAGTTCGGCCAGCTCTGCAATGCATGAGCTGCTCAGCCGTGCCACCAGTAAGTATTATATCTATACTATATATATAACTCGTTTCTATATCTATATCTCCTCTGCTGTTGCAGGTCTTGGCAGCGGCGCAGGTGGTCGCAACACGCCCAGCTCTGGCTCTGGTTCGAGCAACTCCAAGTCACGCTTCAGCGCTGGCAATGCGGGCAGCAGTTCAACCAAAACCTCATTTCTGTCCTCGCTTAATCCGGCACGCTGGGGTCGCCAGACATCGAATCATCATCACCAGCAACAACAGCAACAGCAGCAACAATCCTCATCGCATCATGGCCTGTCTAAGGATGGCAACACCAACAGCAGCAGCTCAACAACTGGCGCCTGCAGCTCGGCCAGCGGTGGTTTGGCCTATTCAGCGGGTTCGGGATCACAGCATGGTGGTGCTGCGGGCATGAATGCCGCCGCTGTAGCGGCCAGCATCAGTAAGAGCATCTCGCATGCCAATCTGATGGCGGCGGCGAATCGCGAGCGTGCTCGTCAATGGGTGCGCGAACAGGCCATCGATTTCGTCAAGCGGTACACGGAGCAGGAGATGCGACGCAATAAGGCGCGCGAAAGTGAAGGCGGCAACGGTGCATCTGGGGCTAGTGGTGCAGGTGGCGTCGGTGGTGGTGTGGGTGGTGGTGCAGCTGCGTCAACAGCAATCACATCGCTGGCCAGCACAAGTGTGCTGGAGCGTCTGTCGAGCATATTGCTCAAGCTGAACGGCAGCTATCACGACTGTTTGGATGCGCTGCTCGAGCTGAAGACCATTCTGCTCGAAAGCGACATCTCACCGTTCGAAGTTAACCATTCGGGTCTGATCAAGGCCATGCTCAACTACATGACCAGCGAATCGGGTTTGGTGGAGCGCGATGCGCGTCTTCGCAGCTTTTTACACGTCTTTGCCGGTCTGCCGCTGGAGCCGCTGCTGCAGAATGTCGGCCAGCTGCCCAGCATGGAACCACTGGCATTTGGTGCGTTTGTGGCCAAGCTAAATGGCTGCGTTACGCAGCTGGAACAGTTTCCGGTGAAGGTGCACGACTTCCAAGCCGGACCCGGTGGTCGCACCAATCAGAGTGCTTTGCGTTTCTTCAATACGCATCAGTTGAAGGTCAGTTTGCAAGGCATCTTCACTTAAATTGCTTTCTTATTAATTATTATTGTTTTGGCATTCGCAGTGCAATTTACAGCGTCATCCGCAGTGCAGCAATCTGCGCCAGTGGAAGGGCGGCACCGTCAAGATCGATCCGCTGGCGATGGTGCAGGCGATCGAGCGTTATTTGGTGGTGCGTGGCTATGGCGGCATACGTGCCGATTCCGATGATGACAGCGAGGAGGATATGGATGATAATGTCGCTGCTGTCGTCATGACCCAGTCGAGTTTCAAGCACAAGCTGCAGTTCCTCATCGGGGAGCATGTGCTGCCCTACAACATGACCGTCTATCAGGCCGTGAAACAGTTCTCGCCGCTGGTCAACGAGCACAACGAGACGGACAATGAGTCCGAGATGCTGCTGGGTGAGTACATCACAAAGAATGCACAATGATTTCATCAAGTAATCAATCCATTTTTTGAAAATATGAACAGGCAACAGCAGCATTTGGGTGCAACAGCACACCATCTATTATCGTCCTGTGGAGGAGGAGAATGTGGCATCCACTGCCAATAGCTCGTGCAGCAGCAGCAGTCAGACATACAAGTACCAGCAACAGCATCAACATCAGCACCAGCAACAGTCAAATAGCAATGCAACGTCCAGTTCTTCGCATGTGGCAACCTCATCGTGCTCATCCTCATCATCGGCAGCCACTTCGAGTGGTGGTGGTGGTGGTAAAAAGTCGCACAAATCGAGCAGCAAATTCATGCGCAAGAAGACCGAATTATGGCACGAGGGCATTGCACCACTGGTGCAGTCACCGCTGAAGACATTCCTCAGCAGCAGCCTGCCCGGCGATGTGGTGACCGTTCAGGATGCTTCACTCGATGCTCTCTGCATGCTGCGCGTCATTTACGCCCTCAATCGCCACTGGGAGCATCTCTATGGGTGCGTTGTGCGTCAGAATATCATTGCCAATTCGGAGTTTGTGCATCCGAAGATAACGGCCAAGGCCAATAGGCAACTGCAGGATCCGTTGGTCATTATGACTGGCAATCTGCCGCAATGGCTGCCCCAAATTGGCATGGCCTGTCCCTTCCTCTTCCCCTTCGAGACACGCCACTTGCTGTTCTATGCGACAAGCTTTGATCGCGATCGTGCCCTGCAGCGTCTGCTGGACACCACCCCGGATCTGAATGCAGCCGAATCGTCGGAGCGTGTCGCTCCGCGTCTCGATCGGCGTAAACGCGCCATTTCACGTGCCGAGCTGCTCAAGCAGGCGGAGCACATACTCCAGGACTTTGGCAACTCTAAGGCACTGCTAGAAATTCAATATGAGAATGAGGTAAGTGCATAAATTCTTGACTGTGTGTTTTTGGTGTTAACTTGCTTGTTTTGTTGTTTTAGGTGGGCACTGGGCTGGGACCCACGCTGGAGTTCTATGCTCTGGTCTCCGCTGAGCTGCAGCGCACGGATTTGGGTCTGTGGAATGGCAGCGATAGCTATCGCCACAATTCGTCCAATATTGTGGATGTGGTCAAGTCCAGCAGCGCTGTGCTGCATATTGAGGATGCACTGGAGTCGTCGGACACAACAGCAGCAGCAGCAACGGTGACAGCCTCTGTGGTTAGCAGCACCACTACTACGACAACCACACAGGCAACCACCACCCCACATCTGACCCGCTCCAGCAATCGCAGCAGCACACTGCGCAATCAGCAGCAACAGCAGCAGTCGGAGCACAGCTCTTCGAGTGCTGGAACGAATGATAACGCTTTAAATATGATCATTGCACAGCAGTTTAGTGATATGGCTGCCACTGACAATAATGGTGGCACCACCAACAACTCCTCCTTCCCTCAAGCGCTGGACCAACAACAAACGGCAACAATCACTACAACAACAACGACCACAACAGCAACAACATTGCTAACAAGTTCAAGTGTTAGTTATGTGCATACAGCGCATGGTTTATTCCCGCTGCCGCTGGGCAAATCCTCCAAGCTGCCACAAATGACCAAGGCCAAGTCCAAGTTTAAGTTCCTGGGCAAATTTATGGCCAAGGCGGTGATGGATAGTCGCATGGTAAGTTATTGCTAGCCCCGGGTAAAACTAATATATATTGTATATAAATCTATTGTTCGATTTGTATTCCTTAGCTGGATTTGCCATTCTCGCTGCCGTTCTATCGCTGGCTGGTTAGCGAGGAGCACTCAATTGGCCTGGCCGATTTAATGCGCGTTGCGCCCGAGGTACAAACATCGTTGGTGCGTCTACAGGATGTGGTGCGCCAGCGCGAGGATATACAGGCTGATCCCAATCAGGATGCCATGGAGAAGAAGGAAAAGGTCAGTCAAACAGCAAAGATTTCATTAATTGAAAATTATCTATGCTATATTTCTGTATGCAGATGGAGCAACTGGATTTGGATGGCTGCGCCATCGCCGATTTAGGCCTGGACTTTGTGCTGCCCGGCCATGCCAATATTGAGCTGTGTCGTGGTGGACGTGATACGCCCGTTACCGTTCAAAATTTGCATCAGTACATCTCGCTGGTGACCTACTGGTTCCTCGTCGAGGGCGTGCAGAAGCAGTTTGAGGCACTTCGCGAGGGTAATTGGGCGTTACATTAAAGTTTTTATATCTTTTACTTAAATATGTATTTTGCAGGCTTTGATTCCATATTTCCGATACAACGCTTGCGCATGTTCTATCCAGAGGAGTTGGAGTGCGTATTTTGCGGCTCGGGCAGCGAACAGCATCAAAGCTGGGATCTCAAAATGCTGCAGGACAGCTGCCGCACCGATCACGGCTTCCACCAGGAATCTCAGGCCATACAATATCTGTACGAGATCCTAGTCTCCTACAATCGTGATGAGCAGCGCGCTTTCCTACAGTTTGTAACCGGTTCGCCGCGTCTGCCAACGGGCGGCTTTAAGGCGTTAACCCCGCCGCTGACCATTGTGCGCAAGACATTGGATGGGAATCAGAATCCCAATGATTATCTACCATCTGTGATGACCTGTGTCAACTATCTCAAGTTGCCGGACTACTCCAGTCGTGATGTGATGCGGCAGAAACTGAAAGTGGCTGCCAATGAGGGCAGCATGTCCTTCCATCTGTCTTAAAACTTAATCTTACACAAAGCAACACGAAAATCCAATATACACGAAATACACGTTATTCATTTAACACACACTACAACACACACACACATACATATATTGATACGATACACTCACAATCCAAATATGCCTATACATATTCAATATAGTAATATCTATCTATAGATGATTATAGTAAAAAAATCAACAACAAGAAAAAGAAAAATTAACAAAATGGATAGCAAGCATCCCAAATCCAAAAACACAATCAAGATTCAAATCAACCAACAACAACCAATCGACTTTATTTAAAAGTTTGCACAATTTGCAATTTCTCCCTTATTTCTCAACAACTGGCCAAATTTCAATATGCTATCTATCAATATATTATATAAATATATTTTTAACAACATTTGCCAACATTTAGTTTTGATCATCATATGTACAGGCTCACTTTACCGTGTAGTGTTGCCCTGTTGCTTCCCCTCTCTCCCCATCCCCCTGCCTGCACCTTCGGGTGTATACAATCATATATACATGAAACATGATACATATGTATTTTGCAACAAGGACAACAATGTAAAAATGCTATTAAAAAAAAAAAAAATATTAAATCGCAAGAAATACCCGAAACGAATTGTTTACGAAAACGGTTATTATTATTTCATACTATATATATTTCATTTGTTTAGTTTGTAATTTGGATTTCGCTCTAGTTGAAATTTGAATTTCGAATCCAATTTTGTTATTAAGTTTTTTGTTATGTTGCAAACTGTGTTTTTGTAGGCGTTTCGAATGATTTCTTTAATCGCAATTTATGTATATTCCTTGGCATAAAGTGTGTGTGTCAATGGAAACGCTTATAACATATATACTGAGATACATATATATATATGTGAAATGTGAAATATGATAACGCAGCAATTTTGTTTTCCGGGGTCCCCATCCCCAATCCCCAACCACCAACCCTTTATCCCCCATCCAAATATGAAGAAATGAAATGAATTCAAAGCGAAACGTAAAAATAATGAACGCCCACCCTTGAAATTAAAGTTTATAAAAGATAAAATAAAGCATGTATATATATATATATATATATATATATATATATATATTTATATAAATATACATAATATAATTATATACATTTAAAGAACACACACCTTATGTATCTAACAAACGCCTCTAAAGCAAATATTCTGCAAGCTGTGTTAACTTATTATCATAGCCAACAAAGGAAGCCACAGAAAGAATGGGCAACAACCAGAAATAAATAAAATGATCTATACAAAATATTTTAATTGAAATGTAATGATGCAGATACAGCATACACAAGATGAAATGGAGTTCTCTAGCGATTAGTTCACATTACAACATTAACAATATATCTATACATACATATAAATAAATAAATAAATAAGGGGTATATAAAAACTACTTCGTAAAAAGCTGTAACATTACATAAATGTATCTGTAATTGTATTGTATTGTATTTAAAGCATATGCATATACGATTTTTGAGTTTGTTCAAACAAAACTAATCGATCGATCTATATTATTACAAATATAAATACGATTTATCAACTTTTGCAGTACTGATCATAATAATAATAATAATATTAAAATGATGATTTACATTTATAATAATTATACAAATATTGAAGATTACCGCATCAAGTTATAAAACAAAAAAAGCTAGCATTAAATTATCATATAAACATTACATCATAGTTACAACAACAACAAAAACAAGAAAAATTGCTATATTACAATGAAACCACAACAACAACAAACAAGCAAATAAAACTGAAGAGAAAAAGAAACAAATGTATGGCAATATGTTTATTAGCTATTTTCATTTTTATGGATATTGGATATTTACCAAGCTGAACTGTTTGCCCAACTGAAACAGACAGATCTCTAATAGGCCTAGCAACAAGCTCTATGTAACTTGTGCTTGATGGAGACCTTATACTGCTTGCAAATTATTAATTCCAGAATTTAGAATCCCCTAGAAAACCGAATCGTAAATTTCAATGCTAAAACTTAGTTTTGAGAAACTATAATTGCATTTTCGCTAAACATATGAAACCGATTTAAATATTTCAATGGTTGTCATAAAGTATTGCAATTTTCCTAATAAGAATTAGCTTCTGTTTTATAAGATCATCTTCAGAAATTAGATTAGTTCGCTAAGTGGAATCCAATTATTGAGTGATAACTGTACGCAAAAAATAGCTGTTTGTTTTAAGTGTTGTTAGGGATTTTACAATTGTCTCGATGATAATGGGATATTCCAAAAAGTGGGAATGCAAACACAGTTGTTACCATTCTTTCATTGTTACAAAAATAACCTTCGTTATATATATATAAACCAAACAAATGGGAAACTATATAAACCCCAGATCTTGAACATAGTTCTATCAGTAATTTCACGATGTTTACCCTGTTTGTGCTTAGTTTGACGCTGTCTTTGGCCTTTGGGCAAACCGACTACTGCGAGAAGGATCTCTGCAGCAGTGGTACCACGCACATTGCTTGCAATAATACTGGAGTAAGTCTAGCCTTCTAAGGATCGGTAAAGTATTACTTAATCCAACGTTAATTATAAATTCCTAGGGATGGTCGTCAACCTGCCCCACAACTCCTGCACCGTACCTCATCAACATGAACCAAGCGCTGCGCCAGGATACGATAGATGCCCACAATGTTAGGCGCAATCGTCTGGCGCTGGGCAATCTGCCAGGTTTTGGTCCAGCGAGACGCATGGCAACTATGCGTTGGAGTCCTCAGCTGGCCAGCTTGGCGGAGCTCAATGTGAAGCAGTGCGTGCGTAAGCGAGATGAATGCCACAACACCGATAGATTCCGCAACAGCGGACAGAATATTGCGCTGTTTGCCTACGAGGGCGCTGAGTCTAGCAGAACAAACCAATTCCTGGTGAGGCAGGCCATCTCGAACTGGTGGCTGGAGAGCGACTTTGCCGACATGACAGTCATCAATAATTACCCAAGCAGCTGGTCGGGAGGGTAAGCACAAATGCTGCCATTGCTGCAACCAAATGTTGTACCTTCATCTTGTCCTTCCACAGCCAAATTAATCGCTTTACGCTGATGGCGCAGCAGAGGAACATCGCTGTGGGCTGTGCTGCTGCCCGATTCTTTAGGAATAATAACAATCAATTCCTGTTTACCTGCTATTATGCCGTAAACAATGTGGTTGGCCAGCCCGTCTATGTGACCGGTCGTGTGGGTTATGGCTGCCAAACGGGCATGAATGTTGCCTACCCGGGTCTGTGCAAGATTGACGAGGATTTTAATATATGATAAAAATATAAATATATACTTTTGAATGATTGAATACATACATATTGAATGCACCCGATAATGTGTTTTACTAATGGGATTTGGATTTATGGATCCATAATGCATATAAACAGAATTTTGTAATTTCTATTTTTGCTTGTTCTGCAAGTGAAATATTTAAAAGGATCTTGCAAAAAGGACATATACTCTTATGCCACACTTTGCCATATCATTAAAGAAAGGACACATATATTTGAACTCGCTGGAGGAAGGTCTGCCGATTGGAAACTGGAAAACCCGTGTCTAACTTGACCATTTTGTGATTTTCACACATTTGAGTTCGCGCTGTGAATGCAGTTTTTGTGTTTGGGTTCATAGATGATCCAATATCCCTTGAATGCAGTTCGAGGCGATTTTAACGCTGTTTCTTTTCGAAAATCTATAAAGAATTGGCCGAATTAGAGCCTTTTTCCTTGTCGCTTGTGTGCCCCTAAAGGTATGCACTATTTTTCTGCTTGATGGAAATTTAGTCAGTGCTGCAACCTTATGGTTGTAGCCTTGAATAAAAATAATGTCGAATTATTTTATTTGCTTCCAATACAAATATTTTGGTTTATTTATAACTCAATTTGTCTTTGTTCAGCATGACTAATTACGATAGGAAGGAAAAGATAAGATGGATAAGAAAAATGTAAATTTTACTATTTATTATCTACTATCTATTTTTTTAAATTATTGGGTTGAAGTTGGGGAAGGGGGAGGATCTGTGATATGAGAGAGTTAAGCAGTATTTTATATGAATATATAATAATGTAATGAATAATAATATAATGAAGTTATTCAAAACAACTTGAAAGCTGATTCAGTAATTAAAAATCTATTCAAACTTTAAAATCGCAAGGCTCACCCGGTTAGACAAAACTTTTAATATTTATCTGTACTTTATTTTTTAAATAATCCAAGCAACAAACTACCCGCACTCCTTCCTGCGCCAGGCAATTTCCACTTACGGTAGTTAACAACAATCTGTCGTTGCCCGGAACAGGCAGGGCAATAAGGAGAGAGAGAAAATCAACACGCCAGTTGCCATAGAAAATCAAGTAGTTTTTCTTGAATAAGAGTTTGTAAATAATACTTTCCGAGCTGGATATAGTATTATATCCAGCTTGATATACACTTTATTGTAATTATATAGCTAGGGACATTGCAAGATTGATAAAGAACAAATGAATCGAACGGAGGACATGAAGAGCAGCTCGCTGGACGAGTTCAAGCTGGAAGCGATGCGCTCCATGGGATGGGCCGTTGAGGACGATATCCCAATGGCCAATGCCGAGAATCTGGCCATACTCCAGGACATGGTCGGCATGCGGGCAGAGAAGTTCATTCTTCAGCAGCGAATTGTTGCATTGGATGAGCGCGAAAAGGTAATCGAGCGCCACAAGAAGAATATTGAGGCAACGCTGCAGCAGAACATTGTAAGTCTTGTGGGGATCGGAGGGGGTTAGATATTGGATATGGAATGGATTAACAATCACCGTTTTTGTGTAGACCTTTTTCAACTCGGTGAAGAACGATGTGCTGAAGGAGGCGCATCGCACCCAGCTGGTTATATTGGAGCGCAACAAGCTCAAAGAGGATGTGCGAAAGAATCAAAAGGAGCTGGCGGAATACACCGAATATGCAGAGCATACGTTGTGTAAGTCACAAACTATTAACTGCATCCCGAGAAGCCATCGAAAGAGTTGTGTTTCCAGGTAAAATCACAAAGAACAAACGAGAAATCGATGATTTGACCAAGCGCATCAAGACGGCCAAATCGAGTCTGGTCGACTGGGCTGAGGCCATGGAGGATGGCAATAAGGGTTATCAACTGATCGATCGCTACTATCAGGATGATCAGCAGCGGGCACGTGAGCTGAACACACGGCGTCAGCTGCTCCAGGCGGACATCGATAAGCGGCGCAAGCTGATCGTGATGCTGTACGATGAGCAGACGACCCTGGAGAAGAATCTGGAGAGGACGGCCTGCCTGTATCGGGAGGCGCACTTGGAACGCCGTCAAATGGTAGAGACTTGGAAGCAGGCAGTTAGTCAGATGACGCAACGGGAAATGGAGATACAGAACAGTGAGATGGAATGCTCCAGGCTGATCGAGCAAGCGGAGAAGATGGCCAGCAATTATCGGATTGCCAACGAGCAGCTGAACGATGTCCTGGAGAACAATCGATTGGTGGAGCAGGGCATTGAGATGCTGAATGCGGACACCTCCGAGATGAAGAACGAGATGCAACGGCTAACAGATGCTGCATTCCTGAAGGATCGTGAGATTCAGGCACTGCGCCACGAGCTGGAGAATCTCTCCAATATGGTGCATGCCCAGCGTCTGGATAATCGCAAGCAGCTCAAGCTGCGCGATGATAAAACGGCCGAGATTGAGAACTTTACGCAGGTGCTGCTGCAGATGGAGGGTCGCCTTCGATCGATTGAGGATAAGGCAACGGACGCCAATCAGCGGCTGCACATTCTCGACGAGATGATGGAGGGTGAGGAGGAGGCGCTGCGTGTGCTCAACAAGGAGCAGCAGCGCTGCAATGAGCTCCTGTTTCGCACACAGCGACAGATAACGGAGCTGAAGGATGAGGAGAAGACATTCGTTATGCAGAATGATTCGCTGCATTCCACGATGATGGCGGTGAAGCGGAGTCAGCGACAGGTGGAGCTGGAGATAAAACGCCAGACGGAAATTCACTACGACATGTCCTTCAAGTATCTGCAGGTGGAGCGTAAGCTGGCTGAGTTGCGCGGCAAGAATACCGATCCGGAAACGGAGGCACGCAACCAGGAGACGCTTGCCGAACTGGAGCAGTATCTGGCGAAGCTGCAGCGTCGTCTGAACTCCACGGAGGCGCAGAATAAGAAGCTCAACTATAGCATGAACGCATTAGTCATTGTCTATAATAACGATGCCAAGGATCTGGAGCTGGTCAAGTTCAAGATCAAGGAGGCGCAAGTCTACTGCGAGGGCACCATTAAACGTCTCCGGATGAATCGCTACGACAACTCCGAGTTCGTTGTGGAGCTGAGTCTGCTCAAGATGCGCTGCTGTGACCTGCAGAATGTCATCGATAAATGCGAGAATGGCACCTACAGCCTCAATCAGCATCGCTTGGCCTTCCAGCGCATCATCAAGGATCGATTTGTGGAGCTGCGCAGCCAGCAGGACGTGTTGCTGCTCAAGCGCAAGCATCTCAACGAGGAGCTGAGCACCCTGCGTGCCGATCTTGGCGAGCGCAAGAAGCACATTGCCTCGATGCGTGCCCGCTTCGAGCTGACATCCGCACTGTTGGGCGTCAACGAGGATGGCACTGTGATCACGGCCACCCAGCTGAAGGTGGAGAATGCCCAGGAGCGGCAGCTGCTCGGGGACGAGGGAGATGCGCTCAACAAGAAGGTGCTCAAGGCCGAGAAGGAGGTCATCGCTCTCGAGAATACGCTGCGCCAGTTTGACAAATCTAACGATAAATATCGCAAGAATCTGAAGACCTACGATGATAACTCAAAAGGTAGATACATATACCAATGATAATACTAGTTTTTACTTCCCCCCAACCGCCTCTTCAATTGCAGATGAACTGCGCCTCGAGGAGGAATTGAATAGGCAACAGGAGATCTGCTGCCACAACTTGGAGCAGCTGAAGATGTTGCGCTGCAAGGCGGAGCGTTACGATAGCAAAATCGAGTCGCAGAAATTGGAACAGGAGCGTGCGATGCATCAAGTGGAGATGGAGAAACAAAAGTGCCTCGAAGATGCTGAGGCGCTGGACAAGTTGAGCAAAGAGCTGCAGGATCAGAAAGCAAAAATCGATAGGGCCAATCGCGAGATACACACTTTGATCAAGGACATTAAGCAGAGAGCCATCGGCACAGAATATCTCAACTTATTCGAGCGTGATCTCAATCTGCAGGAGCTGGAGAGCCGGAATCGAAAGACGTTAAATCTATTGGCCGACATGGCCAACAGCGATGACGATGGCCCAGAGATAATACACTTTATGCTGGGTAAGGGACTGAAGCTGCCACATCATTTAAAGCCCACACGCAGTTGCATCTCCTCGAGAACTACCTCGTACTCCTCCCTCGATTGCTACTCGGTTAAAGGTATGTTGACAATTTGTGTGCTTTCCACTATATTATATATATATATATTTACTGTACAGGTTACAGCGCTCGCTCCTCCACCTCGGAGGCCAGTGTGGGCAAAGAGGAAAGCACCTCGACACGGATCAGTGTCGTATCCCTCGATTTTCCGCCCAAAAACAAATGAAATTTGTATCCACATTTTATTTGATGATGTATTTTTTTTTGTGTTTTTGGCCAAGTATATGAAATATTCTTCTCAGACTACTCCTGTACTCCCGGGCACTCACGTGCTTCTTTGGCCAACGAACTGTTTACAAATCGGACAGCTAAACAGAAACACCAATAAATAGCGCAGCAAAAAATATATAGAATAGAAAACACGACCCATAAAAATAGCGCACAACAAATCGTTGACCAAATAATAAAAAGAAACAAGAGAGCATTATACACACAAAGATGTATAGATATACTTGATTATAAATAGAGACGAATAGTATACAGCTAGCGGATACCCTTGACTGCTTCAATGATTTGCATACATATATACCCTATTGAAAAAGACTACACATTGTGCTCATCTACTACACTCAGAAAAAATGATTTAGATGTAAAGATTTAACAATCTTTTACAAAAATTATCAAAGAGCAGAGAATTTCAGAGAATTTCTTCAGAGAAAATCGAAGCAAAAAGTTCCTTACCGAATTCCAAGTAAATGTGTTTTTACTACTTTATTAATAAATCAGTGAGTTTTAAAATTTAAATAAGCTGAAAAACATTTTCTTTTCATTTTTATTTTGATTGTAAAAGCGAAAAAGTAATCATTTTAACAAAGTATTAAAAATGTTCTATTGATGAATATTGTTATTAATGTAGAGCAAAATATATTCCAAATATTGTAGTAAAGTTTTTAACTTCAATAAGGATTTTTCAAAACCAAATGCCTAAATTAGAGCACTCAAAATCCGAAACAACATTTTTGTGAAGAGTGGAAACGGAAAAGTTTTGCGTAAAGTGGAGCACAGCTGAACATTTTCCATTTGTATATCTATAGAAATTTTAGATTATTAGTATAATCATTAGAAACAAGACTAATATTATATATATAAATATGATATGATTAAAACACTTCCATTTAATTAGATTACTGACTGCAGCAGCATATAAATGTAAGTATTTCCTACCAAGCATACCCCTTGAAGCTTTTCGTTGTACTTGGTTTAAAATATGAAATAAATTTTCTTAAAGAAGTACAATGGATGTAGAATATGCCACTTTTCCCGTTTCGATCCATTTTCGAGCGAGATCAAAACAAAGAACCGAAAATTCCAATACTAAATACTCCCACTAGACACAAATTGTGGTGCAACAAGAGGAAAAACAAAAGAGCAACAACAACAACAACAAACTAAGATAATCTGTCTTGTCTGATCGATGTTGTTGTTGTTGTTTTTCTGTTTTCTTTTTCGGCACTGCTCGGCACTTTCGAAATTCGGGTTTTTCTTCGTTGCTCGCCGGGCTGGGAGCGCAATATTTTCATTATTTTCGATTTCGCCCAGACGAACAGAGGCAACGTTGTCGTCGTCGTCGGCACAATTTTTTCAATATTTTCGTTGCAAGTATTTTTAGAAATTATCTGAGTAGAAGGAAAAAAAAATTCCTTTCAAGTTTTGTCGGTCAAAAATGGTTACAACAATTTCTATGCACGCATATTGAAAGTAATATCGATAAAAATCAGAGTGATTGTAAATCTGTGTAAAAAGCGTGTAAAGTGCCCGTTTGCCATGTGCTCCACATCGGTGCTGTGTCCGTTGTGCGCCGTGCCCAGTTTCAATAGCATCGATGCACTGCAGCAGCGTCTAATTAAGGCGGCCAACGGTCCCTTGGCCTGTCCATTTCCACACTGCACAGAGCAGTTCCTGGGCCTGGATAAGCTAACCATACATCTGTTTAGCCACACCAGTCTCATGAACAGAGTGGATGAAGTTCCAACAGTTGCCACACTTCCAGAAGTTGCAGTCAGTTCGCCACCCCCGCCTGTTGCAGCTCCTGCTACTCCGCCGACTGCTGCGGCGCCCAAGCGGCGTGGCAAAAAGTCGCGTGCGAAGACTGTGGAGCCGCCGCCTCAAGCACCACTGCCTGCCACACCGCCGGCCCGCTGTGACATCTGTGAGTTTAGTTTCCGGAACGACGAGTTGCGCGACATTCACATCCGGCTGGTGCACGAGAATGGAGTGGAGGGCACGGCGGCGCAGCCGCTGCAGCAGCAGGAGCCGTACAAATGTCATCTGTGCTCCAAGACGTTTCGCATGAAGGGTTCGCTGCGTGTCCATCTCAAGGTGCTGCACACAGTTGGCAGCAGTGGCACCAACAGCTCCAACAACAACAACAGCAGCAACGCAAACTCGAGCAGCAGCAATGGCAACCTGATGCTCAATCCCACGCCCAAGATAAGCATTTGCGATCGCATTCGGCACAAGGAGGCAACGGCTTTGGCTAACGGCAACACCATCACTTCAAGCAACATCAACAGCAACAACAACTCAAACAACTCCAACAGCAGCAGCAGCAACAACAACAATACCCAGCCATATGCGCTGAGTGGTGCCATTTGTATGCTGAAGCAGGACACGACAAGTGCAGCAGAGTCAGCGAACAGCTCGGAGTACGGAAGCACGCCCAAGAACTGGGAGTGTGATGTGTGCACCAAGCTCTTCACCACCAAGTACTTCCTGAAGAAGCACAAGCGGCTCCACACCGGCGAGATGCCCTACACATGCCAATACTGCGCTCGCACCTTCACCTTCCAGCAGTCCTACCACAAGCATTTACTCTACCACAGCGAGGTGAAGCCGCACGCCTGCGGCATCTGTGGACGGGCCTTCAAGGAGCTATCGACGCTACACAATCATCAGCGCATTCACAGCGGCGAGAAGCCCTTCAAGTGCGAGGTGTGCGGTAAGTAAACAAGCGAACTTACGGACGGGCTCGATATGGATCAGAGAGATATAATACTTAGCATTGGTTGAAAATTGGATGTGACTTTAAGATTTGTAGACATACATCATTCTCAACTTTGTGATTTTCCTACTTTCTGTATCAGATTTTCTTCCATAATATAAGGATTATCTTAAATTAATTGCTTTCTGTCTAAATGCCAATCTGACAAAAAAAACACTTTGTACAACAGTTCAAATATTAAAAAATGTTCCAAATTTTATTTTGTGGCTTCGAAAATAAGCCTGAAATATATCGTTCCAATTTGTAATCGGTATAAGTCGTATCTGATATTTAAATTCATTAACGATCAGATGAAAATGAAAATTGCTGCGCAAAATGCAGCTTTTCTTTTATATAGGATAGAAATTGTTCCAATAGATGCCCAGCAGTAGAACTTGACTAATGTAACAAATAAGAGAAAACTGTTATTGAATAACTAATTGATAATAATGAATAATAACAATTGCTCTCGGCATTCACAGGTAAATGTTTTCGGCAGCGGGTTTCGTTTCTGGTGCACACCCGCATCCACACCGGCGTTATGCCCTACAAGTGTGAGCAGTGCCAGAAGACCTTCCGGTACAAGGTCTCGCTGCGCACACACAAATGCGCTGCTGGCGCTGAGGAGGCGCAGACGCCGGAGCAGCTGATCAAGGCACTGCTGGAATCGAATGTGGTCGGTGTGGTGGGCAATGTGCAGACAGAGCATTTGGCAGCGGGAAGTGCGGCGAGTGCTGGGGATCAGGAGGCGTTGCTCTCGCAGACGATCGATGACATTGTTGTCGAGAGCTGCCAGAAGCTGGGCATTTGTGGCGTGGAGCCACCACAGCAGGTAATCCTGGACAATGGCAATGTGCACTTCGATGGCAGCAATTCACCGCTGCAGCAGCTGCAGAATTTGCGCCTCTACTCGCCGCCACAGCAGCCGGAGCAGCCCAGCTCGGATGGGGAGCTCTTTCGCCACTTCCTCATGGACGCCACGTAGCTGCCCAAAGATTTAAAATTAGCTTAGTGTTTTTTGTCTTTGTGTACATTTTGTGTATTGTTCTCTCTTAAATTAGAAGCTGCAAAAGTTTGCGAATTATTGTTATTGCTATTATGTTTATTCCTCCTCGGTGCCGCTGCCAGAGCTGGAGCCCGAGCCGGACCCGCTTGGTGAACCACTGCGCGAACGGCTGGGCGAACGGGAACCGGAGCCAGAACGCGACCCAGATGCACTGCGACTGCGACTGCGTGACTTTGACTTTGATTTCGACTTGGATTTCGACTTAGATTTTGAGTGGCTGCGTGATGCACTGCGACTGCGCGACTTGTGCGACCCAGCGGGTGTATTGGAGCGCGACCGTGACCCGCTTGGCGAGCGGGAGCCAGACTTGGAGCGGCTGCTGGCCCGTGAGCCTGAGCCGCTCGCCGAGCTGGAGCGGCTGCGACTGCGACTATGGGAGCCGCTACCACTGGCGCTGCCGCTTCGGCTGCGTGTGCGTGAACGTGAGCCACCGGAGCGGGTGCGGGAGCGAGACTGTCGTTCACGTTGCGCCTGTGCATCGGGCGTTGGCGTTGAGCCGCCAGCAGCTGCTGCCTCTTCGACAGCAGTCTTTGATTTGACAGCCAAATCCGCTGCAGCCGCGGTTTTCGTTTGCTCCTCATCCACCTCCATTTCATCGTCCTCCTCTTCCTCCTCCTCGCCAGGCACCTCCAATTGGCGTTCGCGATAGCGCTGCATGCGATGCTCAATGGCATCAAGCGGACGATGCTTAACAACCTGCGGCAGTCATATAATATAAATGTGGAAATATAGAAACTGATTTGGACAATTGGGAATTGAGAATTTTAATACGGACCAGTTTCGTGTTGTTCGGCTGCTGTCCGAGTTTGACGCGTCGCTTGTTGAGACGCACACGCGTCTCCAGCTCGTTGTAGTAGATGCCGTCGGGTCGCATGACAAAGAAGTAGTTCTCCTCGTAGCCCTTGGACGCTTTTGTCTTGACATTCCAGTTGTATTCGCGCGCAATTTTGTACTCGTATTCCTCATCGTCTTTGTAGAGCTCGCCGGCGACAAAGTCGTTGCGACGCTTCTCCAGCGTTGGCTCTGTTGGCAAAAAGTAGGCGACAAACTGTTCACCGCTCTCGTCCATGACACCACGAATCATGGCCTGCGACATCTCCTCCAGCTGTGCGGGCACATTTTTGCCCTGTGGCGCCGGATCGCTGTCGAAAATGACCTGAGCGCAGGGATACTTCCAATTGGTGAAGTCGGGGAATATGGGCAACACCTCAACGGGCACCACATTCGGCTTGGAATAATGCTTGGTGATGTCACTCTTTGTGTCGATGAACGTCTTCTCGATGGCCTTGATCTGGGCATCGCGATCCAGATAGAGGGTCTCCTCGCGCAGCGACTTCTTCACATTGTAGCCCACCTTGGCCTCAATATTCTCCAGATTCTGAGGCTGGAAGCGCGTCTGTTCCGTGGAGATGTATTCGGATTTGCGCAACCAGGACACTGTACGTGAATGTTGGCGTGAGCGCACCGAATCCGTTGGCGTCATTGTCTCCTCCTCGAGCAGTTTCTCATCAGCCGGATCCAGTTGTGACATTGAATCGGCCTGGTAAAGTTCGCGATTGATGAGATCCACTGTGACGCCAAGATCGTGTTCCGTCAGCACATCGTACTTAAAGTTGCGCTCCAGCGATGTGGGATTGTACTGCACAAAGCGATTGCTATCGAACGGATACTGCAGAAACTTTAGATCGAAGGGAATATCCGGCAAATTATTGCCATATTTAACGCGGCAAATTATCTCGGACCTGCAACAAGTAACGCATGTTTAGCAAATAAACGTGGGCGCCTGCTTCTGAGGCGATACTTACTTGCGTTCTGTCTGACGCTGCGGTCGCTTTTCCGCAGCGCTATTTGCCGTCGAATTATTTATAGTGGGCGGCATTTTTATCTTTCCACTGCAATGCACTAAAATCTAACAATGTTATTTCTTTCTGCAAACTCGACGCGAGAAACTTCAGTGTGACCAGAGGGCACAAGCACCATTAACTAATAGCTTGTGGTGGCATGTCGATATTTGGTGTCATAGCAATAGTGGCAGTAGGTGGCTGACAAAAAGGTAAATGCCACCATTACGCTACAAATTCGAACTCGAAACGCATAATAGCAAATTTCTAGATACCAATTAATTAGTAAAGCTAAATGTTACAAACGACAAATTCGAATTTAAATCGTATTAGGGGAATTTTTGTAATTAGAATTTAATAAGATTTTATTAGTGTGCACATTTTAATTGTAAAATAAATCGCTTGATTGTTTTTGATGTTTTGCCTGGTTTTACATTGATAAAATAAAATAAATAAATTAAAAAATAATTAATAAGAAAAATTAAGTAATTAATTATCAATGCTAAATTGAAATCCTCTTTTGTGTTGTCAAAAGTTTGAAATGAGCGAAAGTATTCTTACTTTTAATTTCTGGACACTCAACTGCCAGTTTCAATCCCATGAAACCTATGAGACCTCAAGGCGCATTCCCAAAAGGATCGACAAGACACGAGCAGGACACAAAGTCTCATGTAAACGATGCGTCCAATAACCAGCCTACAGTTTTATCCCCTTTCAAGGGTTCCGAATCCTCTCATAAAATGAAGCCACTAAAAGGACACAGTGCTGTAGTCAATACCGGACAAGCTTTATACGTAATACCAACTATATATGTAAGTGCACAAACGCTTGCTTAAATTAAATAATTTATTCTTCTTTCATATTTTATTTGCTTAACTTCCAATGCGGAACTTGATAAATTGGCTGAGAAAATGCACAGCTGTCAACTGCCACCAATACATCCATGGCGCGCAGGTAATTTGTCTTCCTTTTAGAATTTGTCTCGCATCAAATGATTGCATGCACATATTTAAATAGCATTTAACAATCGGATAATGTGGAAATATATTTCAGCAATTAACGTGACATAATTTGTTTTGAATCAAATATTTGTTGAATTCATTTATATTTATATTTATTATATATTTGTATAATGAATGTATTTCGCTAGTTGTCAACCCAGGGAATTTCTGATATGAGCATTATCCATTTAGGCTGACATACATGCTTAATGATACGTAAAATGTATATGCAAATAGCGTAAACATGGCAAATTTTTACAGTAAATAACAACACAACAAATTTATTAAATTAGCAATACTGTCGATACAAAATAAAGATATAATACAATATCATAACAATTTTCTTCACGCAAAATTTTGTCAACTGTGTTGTTGGTTATAGACGTCACTTGGTTGGAAGCAGCGAAAAATATCGCTGACAAAAGACGACTAAACAGTCAGCGAGTTCAATAACAAGGTTAAGCACATCCCCACACTGACAACCTCCCTTCTTCAATAAAAAATATTGCATTATTTACACTTGGCTTTGTTGTGTTGTCAACCTTAACAGATGGCAAAATAATCGTCTTAAGTAATTAGCATAAATTTGATTGTTGTCCATGTATTCAATAAATGATCAACACGAATCCGCAAATCGTGTTATTCATTTCAAAAGGAACACGACACAGTGCCAAAAAAGAAGTGAGATATAACTCTTAATTGCCTGAGTGTAAACAAAATTACTTCAGAAAAGATTTACAATTAGTTTATCCAGAATATTTTACTTATTACATCTTGCTTTCAATCAAATGCTTATTAGTTGTTTTTGTTTTTTGTAGCAGATTTAGTTAGATTTAAATAAAAGTTTCATTGTTATTTTCACTGGAATTTTCAAAAACTAAAACTTTAATCAATTTTCATTGCAAATCGGTACGATGAGAAACATAAAAGTCACAAAGAACCGTTTTCTACTCACATTTAGGCAGAAAAATATGGATTAAAATCATTATTTCTTACATTTTTAAAGTCGAATGTTTTGAAAACGATTATCAGGCGAGAAATATTGACACGACTGCCAAATAAACGTGACACATTTTTTTTGCTCTTTGACAAAAATGCTAAAAACAAGTTAAAACTTAATTAGTAAGTTAGTAAATGAATGTTAATCGAATGCATCGTACGATGTGAGACTAGATAGAGAACAAAAAGAAAGCCAAACAGATGGGTGTGCTAGAAGAAGACAAACGAACCAAACCGGATAATATGTTACAGTCAATCAGGAAAATGATTGGTTTAACTAAACGATACTAACCAAATACCTCGATCCGATCCGATCCGAACATGTGCAAATTAGCGAAACATGCGCGGCGCGTGCAATAAAATTTCCAAGCTCGTTAACCGGCTAAAGCATCCATGCATCTGCTTCGTGTTCCATCGGCTGGCCGAGTGGGAAAAGCGAATCGACCGAGCTCTGTCGTTCGGCTATTGGCAGCAGTCTGCGTCATTGACGCCATCGGCTAAAACAGATCGTGCAAACGCTACTCGTTGATTTGCCGATTGTCTAGCTCTGTTGTTGTTTTTTGTTTTTTTTTTTCTGCTGGCGCTTCTGTTCTGGGTGTCGGTTGGCTCGCGACCTCAGTCCGTGAGTTGAGATCAGTTTCGAAAACGGTTTCCATTTCGCAACAAGCGCTAAATTCTTAAAGCAAACAAGCGCGCTGTTTTCGTTGATCTGCGATCACAGATCGCAGTTCTTTTAATTTGCTGTTTATTAACATAAATATTTGCTTAATATTTATATACAGTTATCATATGCACAAATATATATATTAATATATATATATATATATTTATATTTCTTTTGAAGCCAGTTGGCGACAGTGTTGTGCGAGTGTGTGAGTGTGTGAGTGAGTGTAGAAACTACTAGAGCCTCAGTTTTGGCACCTTAGATGAAGTGTGAAGAAAACCTGTGAATCGATATTGCGATCAGTATCCGTTTTATGCTCGCTGCGAACGGACTTCGTTTCAAAATCGATGGTCAAAGAAGAGTTCAAATCTCACGCATAGAATAAGTGTAAAGGAATAATCCTTAATCAGTGATTTGTAGTGCTTAACCCAGTGCAAATGAATATGATACCAAGAATAGCAAACTGATCCTGACTGGATAACAGTGATACTCACATAACAAGTAGGTAAGTGATTTAACAATTTAAGATGGGACATCTCATAATTATTATTGATTTTTAACATCACAATTTTAAATATGAATACGGTTAATCATAATATAAAATCCCTCACTAATATTGCGTATAGGTTAAGTGCATTAAGTATTTCAGATATGATTTCATATCTTACAAGGAAAATCCCAAAAGTAAAGTTCAACTTTTTAGAAATCATCGTTAGTTAATTGACAATTGTTGCCCAGTAAATGTAACGCAATAATTGTTGATTAATATTGCGTATTTGTCAGTAAAAAATCGAATTTCACGATTTTTTGTAATACATTGATTAAAAAGCCATTAATTTTGTGGTTTATTGCATTTATAATTGTTACCTAAGTACAATGTATATCTGCAATTGTGTACAGCTAGTCAGGCCTGGCAGCAATAAAATCTTCCATAATTATTGGAGCGCTGTCTGTGGGAAACCACAGGCTTTGGGGGAATATACAAATATACAAATATATACATATATTATTTATATAGCGTCGCGCGATTTGCACATGACGCCGATCAATGAATTATGCATTAAAAGAATTAAAAGAAATATTTGTTGTTGTTGTTGATTGTACTTGTGCACGAAATGATACGAGATCAGACTGATATATACTATATATATACGATATATATAAAAACTGATGGAATACTTAACAGATTGGGAACAGTTTAAGCAAATGCTGGCCACAGAAAGCACACCAAGCATTCAATTGAACCAAGTATTTAGTATTTGTATTAAGCCGGTTTTGAAATTTCCCCACAGTTCAGCATCTATAATGAAGCCTAGCAATTAAAATGAGTTATGGATAACAGAGCTAAATACGCCTACGTCATATTCAAGATTTTTACTCCCGAGCAGTGGCTTTTCACTCAATAACAAAATCCATGCTTTATTTTGCTGTTGGCTTTGCTTTAATTAATGACTAATTGCAGTGATGGAAACTATTTTAGAGCAGCATAAGATTCATTGGTGCAAAATAAGTAGGTGTGTGTATATTCAATTACGTATTATGGGATTTATGCGGAAAATGGGTTAGTTGTTTTTTATTTTTTACTTTGTTGTGTTTTTGTTGTTGTTCTTGTTGTTGTTATCGTGCCTATTTAGCTTTACCTGTATGCAAATTATGATATAGCAAAAAACAAAAGAGAAAACAAATATAGATATAAGTATATTATCGATGCATAATTCAATGTAAATTAGCAAATGGAATATTAAATCAGATTTGTGGGAAATTCATGTGTTCATGCCTGACTAACTTAGTGCATCAAACTCTCATCTAAGAGTGTATACATTAAAATCAATCGTTGATGACGATGTTAAATATTGAAAACTTAAAAACATGAAATTTTAAAGCGTAAATTAAATTGATTGACTAAGTAATTAATTAATCAATTGGAGTGTAATATTCAGAGAGGATACAATTTGCAATAAATATAAATTCAGTATGGATACTAAATTTATTAGTATGCAAAATAAATAGTAATTGTAAAAAAGACGAAAATAAAGGATATACAAGGCAATTCTTGAAGTCGTGAGATAATCATGAGATATATGGTAAACCCATTGGGCAATAATGAGCAAAAAATGAAATAAGGACTGGTAATACGATAAGAGTAATCAATCAAAATTGAAAAAGAAATGGAATATTTCCAGTTAGGTTATTGCACTAAATAAACTTTATTAATAAAGTGCCAATTATTTGATCGCAGTAAAAATCTTAAAACCGAGCTAATTGCTTGAACAAACACAAGTGTCAAACGTGATGCAAAGAACGTGTTAAGCACATCATAAATACATATATATATATATATATATATATATATATATATATATTTATTTATATATGTATATATATGTATCACTGTCTGTTGCTAGATAAAGCTTTGGCTTGTGCCGATGAGTGTGATAATTGTAAAAAGGCAAAAAGCACAACAACAAATATTAGAATTAAAACAAATAAATGCTTGTCGTGCAATACTAAACAAACAACGCCGACTGACACTTGAACGAAAGCAACATTAAAAGGAAAAAACCACAAAAGCCTAAACAGCAAGCACAAAAAAAAAATAGAATAATAATAAAACACTTAAGCAAACGAAATGAAGCGAAACGAAATGAGAAACGCGAGTAAAGAAATGTTGGCTGACACGGCGTATGAGCGTTTTTATACCCTGAGCCCATTAAACATGTGTAAAAAGGGTATAAGGATTTTGTGCAAGGGACAGAACGACAGAAGGCAGCAACACCGAGTATAGTATATATATTCATGATCAGGATCAACTGTATAGAAAGGCGGATCTCAGAGGCTATTAAAGCTTGAGACTTCCTATGTGAAAATTATAGGTACTCGTGTACCCAGCACAGATCAAGTATTGAGTCATATCTGAATTCGCTGCCTTAGTTATTTTATACTCTTCTTCTTCTTCTTAGAGTGATATGTTGGCAATAAAACTAGAGTATATTCAACAGCTACAGGGTACAGGGCATCCCGTAGTCGACTACATCATTCTTAGCTGTTCTTCTTTTGTTTTTGGTCATTTTTGGCACTGAACAAGCGCAGACGTAATATGTACAATACCGCAAATTGAATGTGTGTGTTGTTTTGGCAACCAGCGGCAAGGAACCAACATACTATCGACTACAACACTCGAGCGATGCTCTCTCTCTCTATCTGTCTCTCTCCTTCTTTCTCTTATGTTGCATTGATGTTGATCTTGCTAGCCAAGCAAGTAAACTTGAACTTGACTTTGCGTACGGAAATTGCAGTCGAGTGCAGCATGCATAATGATCATTTGGGCAGCATATTGTTGAATGTTGTTGAACGTTCAGCTATAAATATCCATATTAGTGTGCTCGGAGCGCCACAGGCGGAAATCTAGACACTTTGCCACTCATCAGCAGCCACAGCAGTAGCCACAGCACCACCAACCACCACAAGCAGTGATGGCCCTTACCTCGGCCTCAGTGCGTCTCAGTGCGCCGAGAGCATTCTTCGGCTCTTCGGTTGTTCTTTTGCTCTCGTACTCTTTGATTATAAATCAAATAAATTACGTTTGCAGACACTTTGCATACTGTGCAGCGATCAAAAATGTGTTGCACGTAGTGTTGACTTGCTTATAAAAAGAGCAAGTTTTTCTACGATTATATAAAGTGCATGAAACACCTACAAATTACACAATCAACAGTTGTTGAATACGGGCAAAAACACTTAAGAGTGGAAGTTTGATTAATAAACAATCGGAGTTGTACAACACAATGAGTTTTATTCATCCCGATGCCAGTCTAATCTTGACTAAGTGCAATCCCGAACGTGAAATGGCAACGGCAAAGGAGGCTGAGGTGCGGGAGGAGGGGCTGCCGCACGAGTGTACTGCAACTGCCGCAAAAGCCAACCAAAATCAATATAAACAGCTGGTAGTGCTGTCTCCGTCTCCGTTTCAGCCTCCATCACAGTCTCCTACACGTGTCAGCAGCTCGCCACGCGACCGAGTAGAGATCAAGATTACGATGCTTAAAGTGCAGGTGATTCGTTATAGTCCATAAATGTAATTTTAAGCTGCTACGTCCGGGTTTCAACTGTATTCAAATGAATAAAGTGGAGAGTGTAGCTTTATCAATTATTGGGAGAGTACAAATCAGCCCATAATTATTTTAATATATGTGTAATTAGTTGATGTGTTGAAGTGCAGGTCGTTGAGCCCACTAACTATATACAATGGAAAACATTTGGTTTTTTGCATTATTCATTATAAACACAAACAAAACAAATACCAATAAACAATATAGAAAACGGCTAGTAATCATTTTAAACACATAATATATGTATATCCAAAAATCTAAAATCTAAATTGTTTTTGTTTGTCGAGATGCAACCAAATCGATAGTTAAAAAATATCTCATTCATAAATTTCGATTCCGCTAGGTTTATTTTTATGAAATTTACATAGAATAAACAATATACTTGAAGACAGCACTAAAAAGTGTGTTTCTCATAAAAAACAAATGAAATTAAGAGAAAGCATAGCTGAAAAGCTTTTAGTATGCCAGATAATGGCGTCGACTAGAAAAGAAGGTCGCCCCTTCAACGTTTATCAAGTTTCCTATTTGCCCTTCAGAGTTTAATTGCCGTGGATTTATTTATTACTGCAACTTATTTTATTATGGCTGCAGTTTATGACTAAACTTGAATCATCAAATCGAGCAAGATTTTCGAAGGCCACAAGTATCCACAAAGTTTTACATCAGCCTGAAGGAATGAGGCGCCTTGCGTGTCTCTAATTGCAGCGGCAATTTGCATAGCATACTAGAATAGAATAGAATTAAATCCACGCATATGATTGAGGACGAAGGCAGGACATTAACACACGCAGGCTACAAATTTAATTACAACCGTTTTGGTTTTTTCACCACAACTTTAAGACACAATATCACAAGATGTACGCAAATTAAATTGTTTGAAACTTGTTTTACATGATTTCGTTTGAGTTTTCATTTTCTTTTCAATTTTTTGCGCTGTTTACATTTTATTGTACTCAACTCGTAAACAAGTTTCGGTGGCACGTGTCGTATGCGTAATCTAATTTGCGTTCTGCACGTGGCAGAGGCAAACTTTTCGTATCTAACTGAAGTTGTTGTTCAAAAACTTATTAGCACCTGAGACTGAGCTAGTGAATTAGATTTGTAAATAAATAATTCAACGATAAATAAATAAAAAAAAACAACAAAAAGAACAAGCGCAGCGCATTCTACTAAATTAAATCACAGTATTGAATGTCTTAATAAATAAATCATTCAAATTAGATGGGTAATCGAAGGAGGCTGACGGGACTTCATTTATGAATTTTGCATTAGGCTTGAGGTGATGAATTAATTTATTAATTATTGATAATATAGCATTGCTAGAGAATTATATCAACCTTTGTTTAATATATTACATTTGATGTATTAATCAACTGTGGTCAGGAATGGAGTTTCATGTTCTTATATAGTTATACTATTATCTTATAAGCCTATAAGCATATTGACCAAGCTCTAAGATTTCCTTATTATTATTATTTCTTGGCGTTTGTCTTCAGTTCCCTTTAAAGTTTGTTGCTTAACTTTTGGTGAAGTTTCTTTAAATTGCCTCGAGCTGCTTAACAACCATTTTCAATTTGGCGCTGATGTCAACAGAGTTTTTCCAATTATAATTTCCCTTGAGCTGCGTTGCTTTACGGATTAAAGTGTAGATCCTGAGATTTACAAACAAACCTTACAATTTTCTCTTAAATAAAATTCATGTAATACTCTTGATGTCGATTTGAAAGATGGCCGTGAATTGCCTTTGAGGATTATAGTTTACGGTCTTTGTTATGCAATGGTTGTTTATTCCTTTGTTTATTTTTATTACACTGCTGTAAGTTATAATTCGAGTTGTACCAAAAAATGGGGGGAAAAAAACAAATTCAATTCATTGTTTATTGGCGCATTGCACCTGGTGACACGTGCGTCAGCAATTTAGCAATTTGTTTGGGGCTTGGTATTTGCAAATTGTTTGCAAATTGTTGAACTCTGTTAGGGGGCCACTTTTTGATGGGGTTTCCTTCTTTGTGTAGTCTATAACAAATGAAATTGTAGCCATGCACGAAACGTAATTTGCATTTAGGCAAACAATATAAATAATTTGCCAAGAGTTAATCAACAACAAAACTATTGCAAAAACAAATCAGAAAATGAACACAGCAGACAGCACGGGGCAAGTGGGCACAGTTAAGTTTCCCGAGTGGGTTGTCCACAACAGCTGTGTGTGCGAAACTTCAAAGCATCAACATCGTGCAACGAGAGTGAAAAACCCCGCACATAACTTCTGTTTTTTTTTTTTGGGGGCCAAGTTGAAACCCTGGTCATGAATGGAGCCAAAGTCAAAGTCGGAGTGTGCGTTGTGTTTGTCTGTGTCTGTTTATGCGTGGAAAAGCTTTCGCTTTTGCGCCTCGTCTTCGGGAAAAGTGCCAGGAAAAATGCCGAAGTTCGAAGTTGGCTCGTTACGGGATCCTGAGCTTTTAGCCACATTTCGGGAAATCAGTTGCGCGTTGGGCGAACGGCAGCACGAGTCGACAATTTTGTGAAAAGCGGACGCTGCCATTTTCACAAATTTTATTAACATCAAATGCTTAAAACGTTTCGGAGCCCAGCACAGGCATGGCCTGATTTTTCAAATGTGAAAAAAGCTTCAAAAATGTCAAATTTATTAAAAAATAAATATTTGATAAAGAAAAAATATTTGTTTGCATGCCCTGCCATCAAGAGACAAGCTTGAAAATGTGAAAAGTGTCTAAAATATTCTGTCAAATTGATGAAACAACAAACTGTGCAATTATAAAATATTAAAATAGCTAAATACAAAATTCTGCTTAAAAATATTTAGGCTAAGCGGCGCATGCTTGCTGAAAACAAATATTAAGCATATGTAGCATTGTGCGAGTTATATATATAAATATATCTATATATATATATATATATATTTGTATTTTGAAAATACAATCAACTTTGCACATATATAAAATTCGAATAATTCGGATGAATTGATGTATTAAGTTCGCTTAAACACTTGAGACATAAGAACGCAAATCAAAAGCGCATAAATATTTTGATAGCCACAGCTGTGGCCAGTACTGGCTGGCATGTGTGTGTGTGTGTGTGTTCGGGTGTTGTGTTAGCTGCTGCGAAAGTGAAAGTGAAAGTGCTGCCATTTGAATGAAATGCCGCCTATAATTGACAATTTAGCGGGGTAAAAAGGCGCGCTTCCGCATCCGCTTGCCGGCGGACCCTTTCCACTATGCCCACGAACATTAGCAATGGCGGCGATGGCAGCGGTAATAAAACCAATGTTGGCATTGGTCATGGTCAGGGTCTGCTCGGTAATCTGACCAACAACAGCTGCAACAACGGCTCCACCACCGGCATTGGCAGCAGTATCGAAAAGCTGGCAACACAGCCAGCGGCGACGCGAAGCGATGAAATGCGAAACGCAGCTGCCGACAATGACGATGATGAGGATAACGATGATGACGATGACGATGATGATGAGGACGAGGATGAGGATGAGGATGAGGATGAGGATGAGGAGGAGGATGAGACAACGGTACTTGCATCATTAAACTAGATATTAAACTAGATGCCCTAATCAGCCCTCCTGCTATAGACACAAAAGCAAGGGGCATAAATTGTGGCAGTTGTGCGAATTGGCTTATCTGCTGTTTGTGCCGACAGCCAAGTTAACTCGAGCGGCTGCAGATATTAGATTATCAGGCTCTTGCTGTTTGCCTGGATCTAATTAGACTCTGCGCCTGGCAACCATTGCCTTGGTTAAGTCATGCTACGTCAGCCAAATTCATAATTTAATTGCAGCCGACATTTACGGGCTTAATGCTACACTCAGAAAAACAACGCACTGTATTTTAGAAAATTGCCATGGGTAATTCAGATAATTAATCAGAAAGTATATTTAAAAAACTTAGAGGTTTTCTTTTCTTAAATTCAGGGTACTTTTTTCTAATATTCAGAATAATATTCAAAATATATCTTTATGTCTGTATAGATAATTCTTACATTCGACTTTTTTTATTCTTATTTTATGATTACACATAAGTTTTTTAGGATTTCACATATATTTAGAAATCCATCAAAACTAAGGGTAATTGTTTTTTTCTGAGTGTAGAAATAAAAAAAAACTGTGGCAGACATCTTTTAGTACCATACAAAACGTACAAATATTAAATATTTTATTCGATTAAATATGTTAATATGCTATGTACAGAGACGATCATTCATAACTGCTTAATAATATTCAATTGAATAATTTGTATATAATTATTTCTATTATTATACCATAAAAGGTTGTTTAATAAGCACTTTAAGGTTGCTGTTTATTTTTTAGTGTCGCTGCAATTCACGAGTTATCGCTGCATAAATATTTGAATTTATGATTAAATTTTGAGTTAAATTCATGAATGAATTCTTGTAATAAGCACTGTAATAAGGGTTTCTCCGTTTGCCCATTATATATGGGCCAGCGCTTAGTTTGATAAAGTTGGCGAGTTTTGTCAGGCACATTTTTGTGTCCTCGCAAACCAACTCCTCCGGCGAGGTCTCAACAATGTATGCCTACTTAAGCAGAACAGGGCCTGCATGACAGTCCACAATTAATCACAACTTTTTAAATTATTTACACAGTATACCATGTATATAATATATATATTTACTCCCTCCAAACCGCAACAAAACCCAGCGAGACTAATGAACTTTAATGAGAAGCGTGGCTGCGGTGTGAAAAAATTGCAAAACGGCGACATTTTGAAGAATGCTTTAAAAAGCTGACCCGACAATAAATTCAAATAGCTAGCCTTATAAATTTTCATAAGTAAATAAATATATATAAATCATACTCTATGTGTGTCTGGGGACTGTCGAGGATATACTTCTCTGCAGTCATCTAGTAATATATTTATATAAGTTTACACTTTTTTTCTGCTGCTCCAAGTACATTTTTGCCAGGATAGAGCTTTGTCTGTGCAGCTGTTTTGTATGAAAATTATTTAACAGTGAATGACATCAGCGAACAGAAAAAAAGGCAGAGCTGAAAACAATACAAAACCAGTTGAATTTCACGATTTGCTTCTTAATTAAGTGTTGTGACGCAGTCGTATGCGTAATATTTGCATTGCTCTTTAATTACAGTCGGTGAGGGACACACGTGCCGCTTCGACAGCTGATAAGACCTCACTGGTAATCCATTTAGGGAAGGGTATCTACGAGTATCTAACAACTCTTTAATATATGTGGAGTTGAAGCAAGTTTCGCTTAGGCCACTTTTCATGAATTTTCAACTTAATTTCACATGGGATACACGTTCGTTAAGTCTGTACAAATTACCCACGGAATCTGATTTATGTAAATTGTGTTTTTCGGAGTTTTTCTTTTACTAAAGCAGGGAAAAGGAACAGCAGGAGCAAAGATCGTGTCCTGCATACAGTGTACATAAAATACATATATATATATATATACACTTTTTTATTTTATACATGTCGAATAGTTTGAGAATTAATCGAATTGCATATTCTTGACACATAATAGCAGATATAGGAAAAGTGGCAGCTCGACTGCTGAATGATGTGTTTCCAATTGAAAACCGTTGGCAAAATCAACCGTCTTACATTAATACATTTATTTTTCTATATTCAATAAAAATTTGGTGAACTTTGAACTTAAACTGTAGGATTAATCGATTTTTTTTCGATTTAGACGTGAGAAAATGCTTAGGGGTTCAGCTTCCAAAATATTTGCTAATATTCCAACATCATTTTCGCTCGTGGGCGAGTCTAGGCCAATCATTCCACTTTATCAAACTTTATTTACTTATTTATATCGATTTACCTATGTATTTCTATATGTTTGACATTTCAATATTAGGTGTATGCAAAGCAATTTGCATGCGGTTGTCAAAAGCTGTTGAAGCTGTTAAGGGGAGACAAAACAAATTTACATAGCTTTGCCTGAACCGAACCAAAATGACAACTCCCAATAAACTAAACGCAGAAATTGCAAAAGGAAGGAGTGCGGAAATAAGCCTAAATTGCATATGGCCAAGAGGCAAAAGAGCTTTTTTTTTTGGGTATTTGTTATGCTAATTGCACATTCGGAACAGTTTCACGCACTGATGCTGGCCCAAAACTGTTATACGCAAAGTATCTCATAAAAGGCAAATGTGTACACGCACACAAAGAAACAAGCACACACACACATATACACATACACACACACACAGAGACATACACACACCCGCACACATACACGTATACGGCCATAAAGATAGAGGCAACAAATCTGGGGAAAGTGGACACTTTTATGGTACAAACAAAAACTTTGTTGTTCGCCAAATACGAAAACAAACTGATGAGCAAACTTTATCGACTGTGGACCTAACCATTTAGTCTGCCTCTTGGCCTAGGTCAAAGTTCGTTAGTGGAATCAGCTCAAAACTGGGCAAAAGTTACAGCTGAGCTCGACAAATGCTCATTTAAATTTAAAATAGGAAGTCTACTCCAACCGTTCGCCTTTTAATTGCCTTTATTTTATTTAGTTCTGCTCGAGTGCCTTTCGATTTCAGCTGCTATTGCTTTTTTCGTGTTTTTTTGTTGTTATTGTTGCTTCACCCCTGGATACATTTTCCATGACGTTTCATTTGCGTTCCTCGAGTTCTGTGAACCCCGTGGCGAGCAATGAACTTAAGCCGATTTGCGGTCAGGAACTTTAAATATTTTATTATAGAGAACAAACAAGACTGTATCCAAGAGATACAGATTTCAATGATACTTGTGGAATTTCGCCTTTAATCAGACGCTAAGAACGCTTTGAAGTTGGATGCAAAACAACTTCAACTTAGGATTTGCCTCACAATGCCCCACTGAATTCCAACTAAATCAAGGCATGAGGTGAAAGTGAAAGCAAAAGCAAAAAGCAACGCCTCTTTTATTTGAGTGTGTGTGTGTGTGTGTATTTTTCGCTTGCCTAAGCCAAATTATATATATTAAATCAGCCCATTTTCGTTTTACGTGCTTTTCGCCCCTTTTCAGCTAATCAGCAAGACTTGGCACTCGAAACTTTAATCACTGAGCCTGAACAATGCAATTTACGTTTAACAAAAGAAATTGAAACCAATTTATCAGTGACAAAGGAGCCATGCATAAATTATGCTCTGGTTTTTTTTTTTGTTGCCAACAAACACGTCCCAAAATTGACAGCTTAACAAACAAGTTTTGGCTAGTCGCGATAAGTTGCGCACAGCAAAACGATATAAATTATGTATGCTGTTTGCAAAACTTGTTTGACCTTATATTTTTTTCAAATTATATTGATATTTAGTGTATGCAAATGAAGTTGATCGATATTTACTGCATGCAAATCACATAGAGAGGGAGAGAGAGATACACCTTTGATTCTTTGCAGACCTTGCTAATATACACGCAATGTCGTGCGACTGTTCATCAAAATCATAATTCACATAACGAATATAATAGGGAATGGTTTGCACAAATTGCCGCAATTATTATCGCTCAGAGTTATAAATGAATTAGGTCCGAACAATGGCAAAAGTTTATTCACGAAACACTTGTGCAAATAAATGACAGGAAATGAGCTGCTCGCTCTAGCAAAAGTGTTCCAAGCCGGCGACCAAACACAATTTGTCTCCCAGTTCCCAGTTGGCAGCAACATTAAACGGCAATTGAGCTGTTTACTATGAAATGGATGGACAGGATATTCAGACTGACACATGCAAGTGGCTCTTTGAATTGATATGTATCGTGAAATATATATTGCATACTTTTCAGCTGAGTTGCGCAATGTGTTTTCTATCCAGCATGCTAAACATTCAGAGAGAGCTTTAAGACCCAAAACAGATGCCAAGTACTTAAGAACATTATTTTATTGCCACAACTCGCAAATTGATAATTATGTTAATGCACTTAAAAGGCAGTCAGTCTGGCAAACAAAATTAAATAATAACATCCATTTTAAGGCTGACTAAACAAATTTAAATTCAATTCCAATATTTGCCAAGACGAAAATTAAATTTGCATTAGGCCACGATGACAAAAATATAATAAACATAATAAGATCGAATAAGCACTCATCGATTTTTGCTGACTTTCCACAAAATTTGCGGCATTTGCCACTTAATGTTAAGACTAAAAGGTTTTGCATTGATTTATGGGCTTTCGACATGCAAATGAAGTGAATTTAAAGAATTAAGAGCTCACATAGAAAAGGATTACCAAAATGCGGTTGAGTAGCTTGGAAATAGTTTACTCATCAAATGTTGTGATTTATTTTATGACTTCCCATGACATAAATCAGATGCATAGCATATAATTAATTGAGTGTGTGTGCGTGAGTATTTCCCTTAAGCGAATTTGGTTAGGATTCATAGGGAACACAATCGATTCAATTAACAGCAGTGTGTAGTTTTAGTATGCAAATCGTTTATAAATGTGCACAGTCAGCTTCAGGCCAAAAACATTGACAAGGAGGCTGACGAAGGAGGAAATTGATGCCTACTTTGCAGCGTTCGAATTTTTCATCAATACTTGATTGTGTATTATACATACATACATATATACAAATGAAAGCCCGTCCATCTATAGACGAAATCAAGGACAAATGATTCATTGTTTTCTTGCTTGAGCACGAAGGTAGCCAAATATTTTTGTTGTTTATGCAGAGCTAAAAAGAACGAAGCAAAAAAATAATAACGTTAACATACAAAAAAAACATAAGCATTTGAGTTGTAATTTGTGTGTATTTCCCCAACTGCGTCTTCTTTGCCTTGGCAATGTCGATTTCCCGTTCGTTGCCTCGCCAATCAACAATAACAAAATAATCCAAATCAGAGCTTTTGGGAAATATATAGGAAAAGGCCCAAATGCCGATATATATTTTTGTGTGGGCGAAGAAATGTTAGGCAAGTGGGAGAAACAATGCAACATATTTATTTTGTTTGACTGTTTGACATCCTGATGTGTTTGGCCTTAAGCTTTTCATATAAATACTTTGAAATTTCTTTGGCTAAACGAAGAAAGTGAAGGATTGGCTTTTTGGATCAAGTGATTGATTTATATATCTAGATATAAGTACAGGTATATTTATAAGAAACCAGCAAATATATATATTTACATACATAATATTGTAACTAGTCGAGTTCCATCTAAAACCATATAAAAGGTTCAAGTCTTCTTGAATGCACATATAACATTAGTTTATGGAAAAAAACTCAATTATATTTCAATGTCGAAGTCCAAGTGAAACCTCTCAACGAACAGACCCAAGCAGCCTCCAACTGTGGTCCCTTTTTGTTTCGTCCTTTTTTTATTTGGTGTATCCTTGTCAATATTTATGGCATGTCTGGCAATAAAAATGTAGTCGTATTTGTTTTGCTGGGGCTTCGTTTTGTCCAACTGTGGCACAGCTGCATATAAACTGTTTTCCAATTGAATTTACTGATCAAATTTAATGTTCTCTATGCCAATGCTCATAATAATAATAATAGTAATTATGTTTCTTTTTTTTTTTTGGTGATACCTTGAACACAATGAAATTCAGCTGTCGAAATCATGCCAAGCGAAATAAAATATGACAAAAAAAAACACCTGCACAAACAGTTTGTTAGCCAACATGTGAATAAAGTTATTGAAGCAGAAGCAGAGAGTCGCAGAGAAAATAAAATTTTTGCTATTGACACAGCTCATTAATTAGTTGCTTGAAGTCTGCAGTCATTAAATATTTCTTTTGTCTAATTTTGACTTTTATGTTTCAGTTCTCCGAAATCTTTTCTTGAGCATTGCTGGATGGGTTCTTAATTCTAAATTCTGCGAATATCATTTTGCTTAATTAGAGATGATATTTATGATTGAAGTTGATTGCACAAGAACACCTACCTAATAAAATTAATTATTTTGTATTTGCCAACATATTTCTCAGCTATTCTTCTTCTGTCCACATCTTAAATTTTGATGTTATTTCTATATAAAAAGAAATTGATTGTTTGCTTGATTGGTTTGTTCCATTATCACTAGTTGCCCAAAACCTTTTCACATTGACTTTTTTCAAACTATATATATATATATTTTTTTTTTATGTACTGTTATTCAACACGCATTTCAACACACTCGCACACACACGTACATTAATAACAATTCCCTAGATAATACGTATACGCCATGCTGTGCCAAATTGTTCTGACAGCTTTTCGGGCGCCAATTTTGATGTTTTTGTTTGAATTAATGTGCCACTCGTAAGCAAATTTGCATACACGTGCCCCAGCCTAGCGCCACAGAACTCAGCTCTCGCGCCACATGCCATAAATCAACGCCTATCAATATTCCAAAAATGTGGAAGCTGCTGTTCTTTATTATTATCAGCTCATTGCAACTCTTTGGTTTGATCAGCTGTGCAAAAGTAAAATAATGAAATATTCAATTGTGACTAGTGTCTGGGCCAATGTCTAGCCATAATTAAGTTCGTGTCAATTGCCAGTTTCATGGCTAGTTCTAAATAAATAATATCAGCTAAACACGTTTCTATTTTCTGGTTGGACAAAAAAGCTGACTAAGCCAGAACCTTGCCAGAGGTGAATACTACTTATTTACTCTTCTATATATATATATATATACAGGTATATATATATAATTATAGATATGTATATATAGAACAAGGCTTTTGAGAAATGTTTAACATTTGCTGAGATTAAAGTTGCTAACAAAATGGTGCCTATCTTAAAGAAAAGTTCAATAGGTTCTTTTCGAATATATATTTATCTATATACATATATATATTCTTTTGAATTTGTGTAGATAACTGATTTTCTTAGGCTATGCTTGAGTGACTTTAACTGTTTCATTACACAGTATATATATATATATATATATATGTATCTATCCATTTAGAATCCTCAGGTTGTTCTGGTTTGGGTACAAGATGTCAACAGCTTGGTGCTTTCACATGACATGATAATGATAGTCAAGAAAATATCTTGGGAGTGAGCGTTGACAAAGGCTGACAAAAGGGGGTGCAGTGGGCAGAAGGAGGGATTGCTTTGCTTAGTCTATCTTTGAATTTGGTATGCAGCTGCTTCAGCTTTGTTCCATTTAACTTTGCCGCCTAAGGCTGTCAACGGAAGCTCGAAGAAAAACACCTGAGCAGGTGAAATCACGCCCAAGCACACACGCACACTTGATAGGTGCATGAGTGTGTGTGTGTGTGTATGTGTGTGTTTGTATCTTGGGCATGTGTGCTGCTGTTGCTACCTGGGCGAACAATTAATAATTCATTAGGCAAGTATAATGGCCAATGGATACAAGGACAAAAGAGCAGTCCACAACAACATACATGTATAGTAGTATATATATATATGTCCTGGGCAACCAAAGATAAGATCATCTTGTGCTGCTGCCAATTAGCTCCTACTGAATTTAAGTTTAATATATCAATTAGCTGGGTTATGCCTTTTGCCTGCCATTAAACTTTATCCTTGCTGCCTGTCATTAATCATCAAAGGCAACAAAAGATAAAAATGAAAGCATTTTCGGCAACTTAACTTTGTTTATAGTCTGAAATATTTGTATTTTTTTTTGTATTTTTGCCAGGTTTTAAAACGTTTTTTCCATGTATATATTACTGTCAGACTACTCATGATATTTAAATAGATTGACAAGCCAACGATTCGTGGAAATCAACAGTGTTAAGTATTTAATACAGCTGTGTCGAAAGGATTGTGAAATGTGCGAAGCTGTGATTTGAGTCTAACTGACAGTTGATATTGAGTCGTATATATATACCCATTAAAAACGAGGAAAAGGGTTTAATGAAATTGTGCAATTTATATAAAAAATACCCTGACATTAGTATTGAGCAACTGTACAAATTTCATAAGCCTCGAACAAGAAACAAAGGTTTTGTGAATCAAAACATATGTATATATATATATATATATATATATATAGATATCAGGGTATCACCTAGTCGAGCTGTCTCGAATACATACTGCATTCTAATTTGTTTGTTTTCAACTTTATAGCTCACTGCAGACAGTGTCTTGAATTATTTGCATTGACTGAGTCTAGATTCTAGAGTTATGTAAAATGGCGAAATATCTAACAGAATAGTAGAAGAAATACCTAAGAACAGAAATAAAAGACATAGAAATATTTTTGAAAATTCGATAAAATTCCATCATTAATTCAAAATAAATGCAAATAATTTCTAAAAATTTATTAAAATTTTTACTAAAATTAGTAAAAGCAATGCACAAAGTAAATTTGAATTTTTACCACATATAAAAATAAACATTATTTCAGGATTGTAACACTTCTCAGAAAGAGATACTTGATAAGATCCTCAACTAATATATTCACAGCATTTCGAATTCTCAGAAGGAGGTGAAAATAAATTTGCAATAGTTTCCCAATGTTCGTAATTGCATAGCAATTTTTCGGTGAAATGTATTTACTTTCATCGTAAACTAAATAAATTTCTGGCAATTGGATACTTCCTGGAAATGCACACAACATAAAAAAAATCAGATGTCAAGCAAAACAAGCCCCTGAATTGACTGTATATTAAATTAAACTGGGGGCATAATAAATAAGCCAATGATATATTCAGGAGGGCAATATTAACCCAGTTGTTATTGTAATCTATAGTAAAAAAAAATGCGGCTTATGCCAAAGAACTCAGTTGGCCAATCTGGCATATACTTAATGACATTAGATAGAACCTAATAGACGAATTCCCAGAGGGGAGAACAAAATCAATTTCCTGCAAGACATAAGCACATTATTATTATTTGCTTGCGAAAAGCAATGAAGAGTGCAAATAGTTGATATCTATTACTATTAATCGCAGTAAACAAAAAAAAGCAGAGGCGAATTAATAAGCAGAGAAAAAGCACAAAAAAATATCAATAAGGGAAATGGCTTAAAGCGAACACTCTGCGTGTCCTGTCAGTCATCCATTGCCAAGGATTAGGGAGCAGGGAGTTGGGAGTCGGGAGCCAGGATGCCATTGTCAAACTGACGGCAGCTTTTGAATTATTAATGGCTGGATTATTTGGATTTTTTGCGCTTATTAAAATGCGAAATCGAACGAATTGTGTGCAGTGACAGGCATAAATATCCGTTGGGAATCGCTCTGGCACTTTATTGAAAAGTTCCACTTAAGGGATGGTGTAATACAATTATTGATGAATTTTTTTTAGCAACTTTAAAAATGTCTCAATACAAACTTTTATCTTTTACAATAAAAAATGAATGTAATTGTAAGAAGAAAAAGTTTGAATTGAATATATTTTCAATACGATTATTTTTTATCAAAAGTAAAAGTATATTAAAAAAGATGTAATTTAATTGCAATCAATAGAAACTCCAACACGATTTATGCTATAAGCCCAGGCAATAAAATGTGTATAAATTGTATATGAAAATCAATTAACTAAGTTAATTAACAAATCTCTGTAGAAAAACACCTCTTTTGACACTCTCTATGTGTGTGTGTGTGTGTGGGAGTAAATGCTAATGACACTCTGACAGGCTAGTGGCAATTGGACAAAGCCCACCAACGCCCAGCAGCGACACGCCCCATAAATCAGTTGACAGTTTGAATTTACTGTTGAAATCGGTTTCACACAGCACACTGCTATGAGTAATACATATTTAATTATCTAAACAATATCAACACTTGTTTCCACACTTCGCCATGACTCAATGCATCTGATGCGGCGGGTTCAATAGAACTACTTATATGGGGGAACGCTGTATTGAACCTGTCACTGTCACGTGACCACCTGCAAAACAATACAAAAAATAAGAAAAGGTTCATTTACTTGCAGCTATTTACTGTTTACGACTGCCAATCAGCCGGTGCTCGGCATTTGGCGTTTAGCGTCAAAACCATTGCTACTGTTTGCGCAAGTGTCTGTCCGAATATATAAATAAGTCGATTCCAGCAATCAGACTGAACAATCGCCCGTTAAATGAACCAACTTCGATATTTATTTAACTGATTGTAAAAATAGACCGAAAGTTTAGCGGCTCTTCGAGCAGAACTCTTGCATATTTCTAGGCTGACAATGAATGACCTTTCACATGCAAAATGGAAATTCAAAATCTATTTTTAAATGCTGCGATTTTTTTCATTGAATTTCTGTCTGATTTTCTTTTGTATTTTCATACATTTGTTTAATTTATGCATGGCATGAAACTGATATGGAAAGCTGTTCAAATGCACTATGCATATATATCTAATGCTTCGATACGATCTGACACTTTAATCAAGGTCAGTTTTCCCAGTATACATAGTTAGTATACATATATGTTCCCATAATATAGCTGACATATACATAAGCCAAATTCCTTTGGGACAGATGCACACACCCTACTTTATTTTATAATACATAAGTGAAGTATAAAAATAGGTCAGAGAGCAGCATGGTCAACAACAACCCGCTAACACAAAACATACTTTAGTGTTTTGACTCACGAAACAAAGAACCAAAAAAAATATAATGACAAAATAAAAATGCGACAGTAAAAAAAAAGAGGAGCACAGCTGAAAATGTGAGCAATTGTTGTCATATTCCTCGAAAATACATACATATAGAAATACATACATACAGCTTCAAGGGTTTGTGTCTTTTTGTTAGCTAAGGGTTCTTTTATATACCCTGAACACATTAAAAATTTATAGAAAGGGTATAATGGTTTTGTGCAAATGGTTGCAACAGTTAGAAGGCAGCATCTCCGACCCCTTAAAGTATAAATATTCTTGATCAGGGTCAAAAGCCGAGACGATTTAGATTTCAGAGACTTTAAGAGCTACAGATTACAAATTTGAGTTATAGGTTCTCTAATGCTCCACCCAGATCAAGTTTATCGATATCTGTCTCAGTTTCGCGAATATATATATATAGATACATAGCATAGCAATAAAAATTGTGCTTGTGAATAAAAACATGCGCTGCCTTATCTTATTTTTACTCTTCAGCACCTGTGCCAGCCATAAAAAGTGAGAAGACTTCCACTCATGCTTATATGTAAAACTTGCTTGAGTGTGCAAAACTTTTAAAGTGATATCTTGGCAATAAAACTGGAATTTATTAAACAGGTTGGCTTAGGCTATATCGGAGCGAGCTCACTCGACTACAGCATTTTTGCTTGTTTCTTGTTGAGGGGGTCACTTATAAAGCATGCAATGAAATTGCCAAGCAAAAAGACTTGACAAACTCAAGAGTTGTGAGCAATTTTGCAAATGAGAGTAAAGAACGTTTTTTTTTAAAGTAGAACATATCTATTACAGTGACACAAAAGGGGGTGGAGGAATGCGCTGATTGGGTATGATTTATTAGAAGATGCGCTATAGCAAAGTGTGATATTATATATAATTATATATATATATTGCTTAGGTAATTTATTGTAAATATTTTATTTATTTGAAAGCTAAAGATGCAAAATGTGATTTATTTGAGAGCTAAAGATGCAAAATGTGATTTATTTATAGAAATATCTATCCCGAATTCGATATGTAAAAGCTACTATATTTTCAGAAATAATTTAAATTTAGTACAGATTTTAAAAGACTAGAAAATAAATATGTGCCATAGATTTGTTTAATAATTGAATATGCCAAAGTCGTATGTTATTATTGATGTTAATGCCACTGAAATTGGACTTAATGTCGCCCCTTATTTAATCCTTTGTTAACCCACTAGCTTGCCCAAAGGGGTGTGCGAGCTGTGTGGTTAAATATTTACAGCTGATTTAATGACTGTCATGGGTCGCCGCAATGGAAAATACACAAAAACAAAGTGTTGCAATGAATGTGGGACGCGGCGTATGCGTAATGTGAAAATGTACAAGAGAACGCGTACAAAAATCAATAACAATGCATGAGTCGTGAGAGCTTGACGGAAAGATACCCTGAATTTTACGCTGAATAAATCACATATTCCAATTTTGTTGCTTATACAAATATATACAGTTGCTATCGGTAATCGATTTTTATCGATATTCGTGAGTTGGGAGAGTCATCAGACAGTTATGACTCGGCTATAGATGCTGGTCCATAACATATATATATATATATATCCTTTATAGCTTCGCAGCTGACTTCTTCTGTCTATTACATACTTGTGCACAACTTCATTCTATCCTTTGAACACGTTTTTAAAAGGGCATATAAAAGTTCTCCATATTCAGTACGTGTATGCAGGGCAGATTGCGCCCATTAAGAGCCTGACCTGTTTCTGAGGACGTTGCCAAGGACATGACTGACTGAAGCAGCTGCCGGCTGTCGACTTTCACAAAAGGTTCCCTTGAATTGCAATCATATCATTGATGACCAGCTTGTGGCTGGGGGTGTGTGTGTTGGTGTGAGTTTGTGTGTGTGGGAGGATGTGGGGGTGTGAGTGAGTGTGTGCTGTCTAGTTTTCTCAATTACCACAGTGTCTGACTGTGGCTTTGAGTCTGAAATTACTCGAATAGAGCACTATAAATAGAGATTGGCCAACGCAGAGCAATGAAGAACTTGTGCTGGCTTTGCGCAAATGCAATTTATATTCATTAATCCTGGATTCGGGGGGGGATGCATCTCATTTGATTCTAGGGGAAACAGCCCTTGACACCAGACGTGCTGCCCCGTTGAGAATGGATGAAATGTAGGCACTCGAATCCCACACGATGAAGTCTCAATAAACGCACTTGAGTCGATCCCATGCCACATATATCAAACACTTGACATATTCAAGGGTATGTCCATAATGTGTGTGGTTATAAAAGTAGTTGGCATAGCTGTGGTCAATGCTAGTTTTGGGTCGATAGAATTTCAGACTTAATTCAATGAAGATAGTTTTCATATGTTATTCATAGAACTTTACTGTGCACAAAATGAACATTTCGATTAAAATACTTTTGCAGACACTTGTCACAAGAGGACGAATGAAATTTGAATTTGAGTTCAACTTAAAGTTAAAGTAACAAGTGCAAATTAAATTTCAAACTTGAGGTTGAACTGATTTTAGTTTAAATTTAATTAACAAAATTGAAATCAGCTTTTAAATAGTTTTGAATTGAAAAGAAAGCATTTGCGTTGCTGATAATTTCCTATTGATGATTTCATAACTAATTTATATTTTGCTCATTCGCTTTACAGGCTGAATCACCACTACTGCCCCTGAGGGAGGAAGACGGGTCGACGCCCCGTCGAGCAAGCAATCCACACATATCAGTAACCACTGTAAAGAATAGAAACGAAACCGTTACTCCACACACGCCCAGTGCCACGCCCAACGAGTGCCGACGTCGCAGCTCGCTGACCAACTTTCCGCCATCGCCAACGCTCCACATCCAGGAAACTAGCGAACCCAACAACAACAACAGCAGCAATAACAACAATAACAACAACACCAATAACAACGAGGAGGAGTTTTACACACAGACTCCAACGCATAAGCATACGCCGGATTGCAAACATTATCCGTACGACACTTTTGCACGGCTCGAGGGCAAGTCAGAGAGGCCGAATACGAAAATGCAGAGCAAAGTGGATGCAGTGGGCCGCATTACCGGCCATTGGGGCAAATGGCAGCTGCGCACTGTGCTGCTAATCTTTTTATGCAAAATACCCTCATCATGGTTCATGGCATGCATTATATTTACGGCACCGGCACCACGGCACGGTGAATTCTTTTGCAAGCCACCCACAGACTTGGGTGCACAGAATCAGACGCAGTGGATCAAAGTGTCGCATCCGCAAAAGGAGGAGAAGGAGGATCAGGAGTTTACCATTGATTTCTGCAATGTGTACGAGGATGCGCAGGAGCATGCGCATCACTACTACAAATATGAGGACAGCGCCAAGGAGCCGCGCGTCTGGGAGAAGCCACACAATCGCTCCAATTTGATACCCTGCACAGAGTTCCAGCACGAGAGCAACTACCAATCGGTGGTCACCCAATACGATTTGGTTTGCTCGCGCGACATCCTCGTCTCGGTTACACAGTTCTTCCATTTGTTTGGTGTACTCACCGGCGGCATCCTGGCCAATCATTTGTTAAAATAGTAAGTCTGATTTATGGTGTTCTTTTTCGAAAATATATCGATAATTTTCATTTGACATTTTGCAGCTTCAGTCCACGCAGCGTTATGCTCTTTGGCATGATCACCCAAATCTTTTGCGGCAATCTAACGGGTCATGTCGCCTCTTATGAGCTGCATGTATTCTTCCGTTGCCTCTCTGCTGTCTGCTGCGCTCAAATGTACACCGCCGGTGGCATGATAAGTAAGTTTGCCATTACACAGCACTTTTTCTAACAATATCGATATAACTACAACTGTTACTGTTTCCAGTGTCGGACATCACGGGCGGCAAATATCGCACATGTGTCTCAACACTGTTCGAGCAATTCTGGTCGATTGGCGTTATGATGTTGCCGGGTGTGGCTAGTTTCTGGTCCAGTTGGTCGCACCTCTATATGGCCATCTCCTGGCCCACAGTGATACTCATCTATTTGTGGCAGTAAGTAACCTTTCTGTTTAAAATTGGGTTTTGAATCCATAGTGTTAAATAGCAGTTAGCATTTTTAGTATGGTGAATTTTTAAATTTAAATAGACCGACCCATAACAAAGATTTGAGATTTGAAATTAACCAATTAAACCTTTGTTTTGTAGATGGATACCCGACTCGCCGCGCTGGATGATTGATCGAGGACGTGTACAGGATGCCAAAAAGATATTGCTCGAATGCGCCGAAATGAATGGCACACGGCTCAGTCTTCCCCACGACATTGATCAGCAGCTGGAGTTGCAAGCACAAACAGCCATGGATGCCCCACCGCCCGCCGGTTGGTGGACCATCTGGAAGGGTAAGAAGGCTGTGCGTCACATAATCTGTGTACATCTCTCGTGGTCGCTATACATCAGCGTCTACTATGGCTGTCTGCTGAACATTCGCTCCTTCAGTCGCGAGCATCTGTATATCAACACATTTGTGGCTGGGTTCAGTGAGATGATTGGCACCTTTATTGGACTGTATCTGATAATGAAAACGACTCGTAAGTGGCTCTGGGCAGGCATATTTAATATACTGGCTGGCTTCTTTGCGTGGTGCTGTTGGCTGGTGCCGAAGCCGGGTGACGTTTCGCTGGATGCGAATGTTGCCATGCTCATGTGTACGGCTATGATCTCCAAAATTGCCATTTCCACATCACTCTCCATACTGACGACGAGCACCGTCGAACTGGTCGATCCCGAGAAGCGCAAGATTCTCGCCTTCTCGACGATATGCTGGGCTCGTTTCTGGCTGCTGGGTGCACCGTTCATTGGTGCCTTGGTTGTCGTTGGCCAATTGATACCACAGACTTCCTACACCGCCCTCGCCATCATTGGCGGCATCTGCATGTGCTTGATCAGTAGTCCGCGCACACATCCCATCTCCAGGCCGGCGTCGCCAGTATCGCATGTCGCCCAGAATATGGCCACACAATTTACGGTTATCGAGGGCATGGACAATAAGGGCTATGAGCCTAGTTCGAACTCGAGTACCATCTGTGCGACGAACAGTTTTAGAAAAATGGCATCACCACAATCGAATCTACCTCCACAACTAATGCCGGGCATTTGGACGACAAAGATACATGAGGACGGGCCCCCAATGTGATATCTATATGCAAAGTGAGGTTAGGGCAACAGCAACAAACACAAAAAAAAAAACAAATAGAAAAAGTAAAGTTAGAATTATTGATTTGTGTAACAACAAATCAAAACAGTTCAATCTAGTTATTTGATACACTGTCTTCTTATGTGCTATATATATACATATACACAGATGTAACTATCAGGTATCTTCGAGAACCAAAAACTTTTGTAATTGCACATTAACAAAACAAAAAAAACTTTTGCTATTTAAACTTCAAGCGCTATTCGCTTTGAGCAGAGTTATTCACATGCCCCCAATTTACAAATGAACTCAACTGACAACCACAAAAAAAAAAGAAATATAGACAAACCTAAAATGAATGCTCAAAAAATGAGAATATAATTAAATATAAAAACATTAAAAAATGGCAAAGATACATTTTTAAGTAGTCAAAGTTTTAAGCCTAAAACTATATATTTAATATAAATACTATTTGATTTCAATTAGAGAAAAGACGCTCGTAGGTAACAAACATATAGAAATGAATATAACTCTAAGTTTTAGAAAATATTTGCAAACTAATTTTGATCAATCATAAAGACACATAAAAACCACATACCAGGTCTGGAAGTAGACAAATAATATCTATATATATTTATATATATATGTATATAGCATCGTAAGACAAATGTGGAACATGCGGAGAGAATGAAGGCCAGTATTAATCTGAATGTGTAACATATGTCTCAAATCCAACAATGTACATACAAACATACTAATACGTAATTACATATATATATATATACATATATATATATATATATATATATATATATATATATATAACGCATTGTTTCCTATTAACTAATATCAACCAAAACTGATGATAATATATTTGTACTTACAAAGTCCTCTTGAGAACCCTGTAACTGTTCCACATTTAAGTGATTGTGTTGAAAACACCTGGAGAGAATTACATGAAAAGACATATAAGTAGTTACACTTAATTCTTTATTAATTAATTAATTAATAAAAACAATAATTTTTAATCAAATTCATATTACTTCATTACCATTATGTATTATCAAGTGCAGCAGAAAACCACAAAGCTAATTTTACATTTTAATCAATTAGTAGCTTTTCATTTTTAGTCACTTACATATGTACTTAATAACTCTGGAAAACAAAAACACAAAAAAAACATACGTACATACTTATATTTTAGAAAAATAACTATTTTAATAATGTATGCGCATAAAATCTCGTTAAATGTTAAATGATTATGGTTATTCTATGAAAAGAATGTTATGCATGGCAACAAGAGCAATATTTTTTTAATAAAGCATACCAAAAAATTATAAAGAATTCTTTGTGTTAATTATTTGAATGTAACAGATTTTTCAGATGCACCCTTGCGGCAGTGGCTCCGTAAGCGTTTGCAGATCCGCTTCGCAGCAGTTGCGCAACTGCTGAGCTGGAGCAGGGATGTATCGATGTTTCATCAAATACAACTGTGTTCCTTAACATATGTATGTATCGATATTGATATGTTAAGTAACAGCTGTGCTCTTCGGTTATTACATGAACCACCTAGCGGCTGTTGAACTTAAATACTAACTTCATTTTCTACATTTTGGCCCACTTGCAACCATCTGATAAAAATTATTTTATTATTTACCCACATTTTCTAGCTATTCGATTAGCAAATCAAATATAACGGATGTTTTACAGGAAAATGTAGGTGCGCTGTTAATATCAGTTCAGCGAAATGTTAATGTCAGGCAGCCATTATTCTTCTTCTTACTTGCGTCTGACTTCAAATTGTAGCGGCATTTTTTACGACGCGTTCCAATAAATTCGTTCTTATTGTTGAAACTTGCAGCTGAAATAAGCTACAATTTGTTTATTGTTATTGTTTTCCCGGTTATACACAATTTGTTGGCAATGGATTTCGATGAGCAGGAGATGGAGGATGCGCTACAAATGAATTTGAATCTCTCCAATCGCAGCGTGCTCAAAGAACTAAATACAAACGATGGCGGCACACAGGTAAGCATTAAATTATAATTCATCAATTAGCGTTGCTGCCGCGGCAAGTGCAAGTTCGCCACGGCAAATTAACGGTTCGCCGTTGAGCGGGCGTGCCGCTAAAAAGAAAACAAAATCAAAATATGAGAACACATTTAGCCGACATTCACTTTCTAATACAAAATGTGCATGTGTGTGTGAGTGTGTTTGCGCTCTGCAGTTTCGGCGTTTATTGGCAACACCGTCGACGCTGTGATCGATGGCTTCTTGTTGTTGTTCTTGTCGCACTGCAATCCGAATAAGTGTCCATTTTGTTTTTGTTGTTGTTAGTTTTTGACTTTGTCGTTGTTATTTCTCCTGCTGCTTTACATTTCATTTGCTTGTTTTTATTATTATGGCTCGTTGCTGCTGCCGCTACTGCTGCTGCTACTGTTGCTATTGCTGGTGGCACAGCTGTTGCTTGGCTAATGTTTCAGTATGTTCTAAAAGTCGCGGCGATCGGACGTTCACCAACATAGTTCCGCCCAACGCGCAATAGTATTACTTTATCATTCACCTCCCTCCCCCCCGCCCGCCACAAATGGGCAACAAGTCGGCCAAGCCATCGAGCCACGCCAGCGAGCCACCAACGTTGGAACATTGGCAACAGAATGCGGTATGCAAAGAGTGTGCGCAAAAAGAAAATATTCCAAATATATTCAGTAGCGAATACATATGTACATATAAATATCCATTAAATGTGCCATATTGCACTTGATGAGTTCAATTGTTTGTGCCGCACGTCGCCAGTGTCCAGATGTGCCAGATTGGATGCCAAAATGAAAACCGTGTCGAGACAACGTCAGTGCCGCCGCCTGGCAACTGTCAGCCCACCACAGTGAACGATCGCTAATTGCAACGATCCTCAAATTCAAAATTTATTTCTCATCTAGTTGGAATTGAAAGTACATTGGACGCTTAATAGTTATTTGTCACTGGAGAAATAGAAATATTATTTTAACATTTCCTGTGCTTCTTGTGGCTATTGTTTGATAAGAAGTATTTCTTTGAATAATAAGTAACTTTAGTAAAACAAACATCGCATTAATAATTACTAAAAAAAAAAAACTATTAATAATAATGAGTCAGTATCCACAGCACAAGCATAATATTGCTGAGCTGATTAAACATATTTCAAGCCTTCATACAGCATAAACAAAAACAAAAACTGACTGACTTAAAATTTATAAAAATAATAATATTGTGATAATTTTAAAGTTGTTTGATGATAGTGAAATTATCCTATTATTTCTTATTAAAGTATATATTATTTTTGACTGTGGCATCGACTGAAATGCTGAGTTGGGTTTTCTCATAACCCGTTCCAGGTTCAATCGCCCTTTTTTTTGGACAACTTCCTGCTCGCCATTAGAGTTCATTGGCAAGTAGCTAAAGATGCCCCTCAGCGTCGAGGCAGTTGTCTGCCTGACTGCTGCCTGCTGCCTCCCTCACAAAAGGCGCTGCTGTCTGCATTTGTTTTTGTCTATTTATAGGTTAGGTTCAAATTGGCTGCTCCCCTCCCTTTGTTATTGTTGTTGTCTTTGGCGTCTCTTTGCTTCTTTGACTATTGCATTTCGATTTGTTTTGATACCCTTTCACATGGACAGGCATAGACACATCTGTGTCATATTTGTAATGCAATATATACACTAGAAAAAATGACACTTAAATAGTTTAGTTACTGATTACTCCAAATTTACCGGTAATGTAAATCATAACCTCTTTTTTTTAATTATTCTATTAAATATGTTTTTCTGAATTTATACTGAGTACATTACAATCGCTAAATAAATATTGCGCTTATAATTGTGGGGCGTATACCCTCATTACTCATTATTAATGAACAATTTAAAGAGTTGTGATTGTAATTTACAGTAATTTAAACGAAACAGATTTCTTAAAACAAATTTGTAAATTTGTGAGTTTAAAAATGATTATTGATTTTTAAATTCAAGCATTGTTCTTGGCCCACTTTTAATGTGAAAGTGTTATGAGCTAAGAGCTTTTTGATGTCGGCTCCCTAAAACATTTTCAAAACGTATTTTGCACTTGGCTGCAACATAAACTTTTACTGTTTTATTATGTTCTTTATTGCCCCCTACTTAACTGTCTGATGTTGCAATCTGAATTCAATGTTGCAACGTTGCAACTGGGCAAACACTATCTTTGTCACCTGTCACGCATTGGTGGCGGCTGCTGCAGCTGCAGCTGTTTAGCACTTGCCTCTTGTCGCTTGCCGCTCGTCTCTCGTCGCTTTAGTTCGTCATGGCTTATCGTGTGATATTCAGTTTCTCTCAAAATATGCAAAATCAGCAACTGTCTGCGAGGGGTCGTGTCGGAGGGAGGAGGGGGGTGGTAAGGGGTATGTGGAGCACTTCCTCAAGTGCACGATGCGCAACAATGGTCGCTGCGGGATTGCATGTCTCTGTCTCTCCACATGTCACTTGGCATCCACATGCCACATTTTACAGGGTGCTCGCCCCACCTTTTTGTGTCGGTTGCTTGGCCTGCCAAATGCGGCTTTCTTTCATTAGTTTAAGCTGCTCGCCCTATTCTTGCACGCTCTCTTATTGTCTCGCTCTCTCTCTCTATCTCTATCTCTTCCGACAAGCGTTTTTGCATTTTGTGTACATTTTTTATTTCGTGGCATTTTTAGTTGGCGTTGCAAGCGCCTCTAAGACGGTTGCATTGTGCTATTGCCTTGTGGCAAGATCAATAAAATTGTCTAGCGTTTAATTAAGAGGCTTAAACAATCTTAATTGTATTGCATCCCCATTGCAACCACCCACATAACGGAATACTTAACGATTTAAGCTATTAAAAGGCCAACGGAAGATCGCTGATAAACAATTTAATTAAAAAGTGAGACTACGCGTATCGAAAAGCAAAGAGCATCGTTAGATTTGTGGCATATGCACTTACCACTTCAAATATTTAGTTGCTGCTAAAAATTAAAAAAAAATACTCCAAAATCTGGCATATAAATATGAAAACTTTTTAAATGAACAAATAAGCATTTCGCTTAATTTAAGGCTGTATAAATTTCAGAATATCGGCACATGATATCCCTACAAATAAGAGATATTTAAATTCTGAAGAATTTATTTGTATTTATTATTCATTTGAGTAGGAATAATAAACAGCGTTTCTAAAAAATGCAAAGTTATTCTTAGAGAGAAAAAATAATTTCTGAAATTAGGAAAATAGTAATTCAGGCGATCTTTTTCTGAGTATATAGACTAAGGATTGTTGAAGTGAAAGTAAAACAAACATTTAAAATGTCACTTGACCAAGATCAGTAATAAGAAACTGCAAATGGAATATACGAAATGTCAAATGCACAACCTTCTAACAATTGTCAGAGCCAAGACAAACACTTGAGAGACTAAAAGGGAGATAGTGAGAAAGAGAGGAAGAGAGAGAGAGAGAGACTGACTGATAAAGAGAATATCAACTTGGGGGTTGAGTTTGTTCCACAAGCAAGCAGAGAACACATAAAACGTGCACAGATCATTTTGTGGATGTCATTCGAATAAGTACCGTCTCTGCCCCTCTCTCTCTCTCACTTGCTATCCTCATCTCGGTCTCTCCCTGCCTGTGTAGTTCTCACAAATTGAAACGAAAAACAAAAATATTTTTAAATTGATTTCAAACAACGACGAAGCGCAGAGCAAGCAAGACACAAACAAGCGGCACAAAATGCGGCATACGCAATAAAAAAAATTACAAAAAGAAAAATCAGAGCTATTATTTAACGATGAGCGCAGGAAAATTGAAAATTTTCAAAAGCAGCAAACGACGACAACAAAGTAGGCGCGACTGTAGAACGCGGCGTACAGATTCTACATAGGCATTCGTAATATTTATAGGGCAAATAGTTTGATTGTTTTTCGTGTATATGCATATATATTGTGGAACGCGCAGTGAACCGATTTAAGCAAGACGCCATATACAACAACAACAAAAAATAAAAACCATAAAAACATCTTGGCAAACTCAAATCGAGCGTGGCAAGCAAGCCAAGTGTAATTAAAAACCAGCAAACACAATATGGATTTCCTATCGAATCTTATAAAGCGTCCCATCAGTATAGCCCTGCCCGAGAACGAAACAAAAACTGAAACTGAAATCGAAACTGAAACCGAAACCGTGTCGAGTAACAGCTCCTCCAGTGCGCCAACATCAATTGTTGCAAGCAGCGGCACAACAAAGCCCACATTCACCTCTACCTCACAAATAACATTAGCGATGAATACTGCGGATCTGGATGATCTGTTTGATTCGGCTGCACAGGATTTGGACATCCTGGAAGAGCAGCACAAACAAATTATCGAGAGCGATGTGGCGCCACTGGAGTGTGCAGCCCAGCAGCCGGTGCTGAAGCCCAACTATCCAAGGGAAACCATAACACAACTGCTCAATGATATCAATGTGAATTTGGATCAAGTTAGTGCCAATGAAATGGAACACTTGCAGGCAATGAGTCTAGAGGTATGTGTTGTGAGTGAGAGGCCGATAAATACTTTGTCATTTTGTGGATTGTTTTCAATACCATACACAAAAGATTATACACAGAGGTATGTGTGGAATGTGAGTGGGCGCCGTATTTGTTGTTGCTTGTCAACATTTTGCGTTCTACAGCAATTGGCAGAGGTTTGACAATTTATGGATTGCATTAAATTCAGCCTAAAGTAGGCAAATTGTCAAATATGCCAACTTATTGCTAAAAGTTTAAAAATTGCTCAACTATTTCGAATATAATCCACACAATTTTTCGATCTAGCAGCAGCATTTATAGATGATATAATTTATTTGCGTTGTTTTTGGACACATTTTTAAGTGTGAATTGTATTTGTTACATAAATTAAATTATAAATCTAACTGATCAACTCGCATTAATTCTAATATGAAATGCTAGTTTTAAATGCTACGCTTTTGTGTTTCACTTGATGGGAATTGAAATTGCCATTAGCCTAATTCAGTTCACACAGAAAACGCAATTTGTCAAAGCTGATGCTAATGCCAAAGGCGCACCCCAATTTTTTTCAAAATCTCCTCACTCTTCTGCCCCACCACTCACAAGCTGACTTTAACCTTGTTGCTTGCAATCGCTCTAATTAAATTTCGCGTGCATTGACGACCCAACCGACGAACGGACGGACGGATGGACGGACAGCAGCTGACTGCAATTGGACATAGTGTAGACATCGCCACACGCTCAGATTTAATTCCTATTCATTTATTTTTATAAACTGAACCCCCATTAAAAATGGTGAGAAGGGCATAATGGTTTTATACAGGCAATACTATATATATACATTCTTGATCAGTTTTAAATGTTGAGTTGATTAAACCTTGTCTGTCTGTATGAACAAGCCCAACTCTGAGACTATGAAACTAGACTAGAGAAGATTCGAGGTATAAGTTTTCACATAGCATAGTAACTGATCTCGTTTCGCGTCTGTCGATACAAATCGATTACCGATAGCTATAAAAAACACAGTTGTTAAGATGTAGCCTATCAATTGATTTATAAGCTACCCGGACATATTATAATATAATTGATCAACTGCAAAGGTTGCGAATTTTGCTAACCAAATAAATGTTCATAATTAACTACTATCAACAGCTGGCTACTGGGTATCTGCTAGTCGTGCTGTCTCGACTTTAGTGCAGTGTAATTTGTTTATTTTGCATAGCAGACGCCACCGCCGCCGCCAGGCGAGCGACCCACTTACCCCAGTCGCACCCCCTAAAAACCCGCTGCGTGTCCCGTCCACATATGCACACATCACACACACTTATACTCATACACACACATATATCTCACACCATCATGCTGGGTGCTTTTAAAATTAATGACATTTGCCTGGCCGGGCAACTGACCGACAAACGAACACTTCTTCGGCATTTATCTATGTGTATCGATGCCACACATTTGCCCAGGTTGTCTTGAATGGGAGGTCATTATATAGTATATAGTATGTCAATCGCATGTGCTGACTTAATTAAATAGGCATTCCACTTAGGTTGAACTGCGGTGGAATACACATAAGTGCGACCTATGCCTTTAAAGTAGTATTATGTAGGCTCTAGTTTTTTACACCTGACCTTACAGCTAATGTGCTCTACTTCAATTTCTTAAGCTGAGCTTGTATTTTTAGCATTATAAATTTAGCAGTATAAATTACTTATGCTTCACACAAAAGTTTAGCTTTTGTGGAATATATATTTTACCTAGTCTAATCATTATAAACAAATTATTATTAAATATATATCCAATCCACACTTCATAAAGGATTGGCTTATATGTAAAATCATCTCATAGTCTCAAGAAAGTAATTTCTTGGATTCTATTTAACACAATCCACAATATAGAGTATTTTTTATTTGTATATATCTTCTATGTGTTTGGGGACATTAGATTGACGGTGTTCGACCCTTAAGATTAGCCCAGATTGTGGCCTATTTTTGTCACCAGCTATGCGCCCCGCAACTGCTGTGCCAGCTGCCCCCATTGCCAATGGGGCACAGCTGCTTGCAAGAGAGCCAACAATTATGATCATGATGATATTTCAAATAGCCTGTCGGCTTGTTTACGTTTTGGTTGGGGATTTGTTTGGATTTGTTGTTTGCTCCGCTTAATTTATTTATTTTTCATAATATTTTCTTTTACGACGAAGTCGAGTCTCATGTCTCGCGTCTCAAGACTGTGTACTGACTGTGTATTGCGTTTTCTCTCGTTGCACACGCGATATGTTGTGAATTGAAAAATGTGCATTAATTAATTTGTGATTAACATTTTGTTCATTTTCTTTCCCATTCAATGCGTCGCGGTGTGCGCAGCTCAGTCCATTGGCGGTGAGGCCGAGTCCCAGACACAACATGGACCAGCAGAAGGCACTCATCTCAGCATTGCTTTGCCCCTCGCAGCCGGTCACGCCTACAACGCCCAACAGCTGCGAGCAACAGCCAGTGTTAAAGTTCACCGGGCTGCCCGAATACGATGAGACACAAATACCAGAATTGCCGCCACTCAGCGTCGACATGGAAGGTGAGTCAAGTGAGATTTGGAGATTCAAAAATGGGAGACAATTTTTTAAATTATTTTTGATTGCACTTCAGCTCAATTAAAGACGGATGCTGGTATGCCAACACTGAGCTCCACTGTGCTCAAGGTCAGCGAGCCGGATTACAATTCGGATTCGGATGTCTATGCCGAATGCCTCTCGCTAAACAGTGTCAAGCTCTCCGCGGATCAGTCCGAGCTCGACGCCTACGCCAGTGCTCTGAATGAGGTGCTCGATCACCATTTGTCCAATGCTACGGCCACCACACTGGAGAATACGCTGAGCGAGGCGGCCACTGTCTCCAGTCACAATGATAGTTGTGAGTCCATGGATGTGGATGACATAAATGAGACAATGGAAATGTTAAAGGATGTCCTCGCACCCGAGGATTGTCACCTGCTGCAGCAGCAGTTGTCCTCCAATGAGATGTTAAGGCAGCTACAAATCGAGCAAGTGCAGCCAGTTGCCAACGAGCAAGAAGAGCTGCAACACAAGCAAGTAATTTCAGCTTCAAACTCACCTAAAATAGAGCAAGAAGAGATGCAACAAATGCAAGCAGTTCCAGCTTCAAACTCACCTAAAAGGGAGCAAGAAGAGATGCAGCAGATGCAAGCAGTTCCGGCTTCAAACTCACCTAAAAGGGAGCAAGAAGAGATGCAACAGATACAAGCAGTTCCGGCTTCAAACTCACCTAAAACTGAGGAGAAGCAGGACATGCATATTGAGCAGCTGCTGCAGGAGCAGACAGCATCAGCTCCAATCTCTCCACCATTAGCCACAATGCAGACGCAGCAAACAGCTGCAGTTGCACCCACAATTGAGGAGCAACTGGTGGTGCCTCCAATGCTGCCTCCAATGTTGCCCACCTCACCGCCCATACCCACACATCGCACGCGGACAGCTGAGGAGTTGGCGGAGCTGAGGGCAATGGCGGCATTTGCAGAGCCACCAGTTACAGATGGAGGAGAGCAGCCAGCTACCACAGAATCTGTGGAGCAGAAGCAATTCCCAGCTAGTCCGAGCTTACCCATTGCATCAGTGGCACCCATGGAAATCAAACACACACAATTTCCAACGCTGACACTGAATATAACCAATCCGACGTCGCAGGAAAACATTTCGGCGCCCACATCGCCCGCTTTTCCCATCAAATCTCCCGCCGGTTCACCGGGTCACTTTCCACGCTCGCCGCATGCGCCGCCCGAGCACGAGGAGATGGACTATTTGGAACAGGCCATCATTGAGCACTCGGCTGAGCAGAGGTCGATTGTTGTCGGTGGCGTTATAGCCAAATCACCGCTGCCCGTGGAAGTGTTCGTATCGCAGCCAGATCCCGAGCAGTCCAAGGAGGCAGAGGAGTCTCCTTTGAATGACACCTTTGACAGCACAGCTGAGGCACTTACCGTAAGAAGACGTGACACATACGGGTTGCCACTGGATGATGCCAATGATCAGCAGCGTCGCACCTTCACAATTATTGAGCCAACGGAATCGAAGCGACGCACAATGACCATTGCAAAGAATGCATCGCCGGCTTTGGAGGCCACCGAGGCAAACATTCTGGGCGATGAGCTGGAGTCCATGGATGTAGATGTATCAATGAGCGTGGACACTACACTCTCAGCGGAGCATCAAGCGACAAAGACGCCCTCACCATCTCTGCAGCGGGAGATGCACTCGCCGCCCATGCCAACACATGAGCAGGAGCAGCAGCCGAAACAAGAGCCGCTGCGTCCATCTCCGCCGCTGCCGGCACATTTCAAGCGTCCGTCTATCCACAAAGAGCACATGTTAGAGGAGCAGACGCTCTCCGTTAAGGAGCAGCTGAGCGTGGGCGATGAAAAGGATGATGTATATGTGGATCACTTTGGCGCCATGTCACCCATCCCAGATGATATCTTCAAGGCTCCCCAATTTACCAGCAGCACCTTCAGCAGCATGGCCAGAAGCAATAATCAGGCAGCTGCTCCTGTTTCTGCTGCTGCTCCTGCTGATGATTCTACTGCTGCCGCGGTCCAATTTGATGAGGCCGAGTTTCACGATGGCGCCAGCAACAACAACAGTGAGTAACACGCCCTCCAAAGGCTACGCCCCTTATTAACTAATATGCATAACGAAAATTCCATAAAATTTTCACACTCACAAATTTGCTTAGTTGTGGTCAAGCGTTTCTCTTTAATTCAAATTTAACATATAAAAAAGAAAAACACTTAACCCACGCGCACATATATACATATATATATATACACATATATACACCCCTACATATACATAATTACAGTTGTGAAATAATAATAGCACCACTAGGACTTTTTTTCTTATGAATGACCAAAAAACCAAGCAATGGTTGTGCCATTTTTTTCAAAAATTAATATAGGTGTGAAGACAATAATTTGTTAGTTTTCGAAAAAAGTGTAAATATCATGTCCAACACATGTCGACATTATTTATTATTGCAAATCACTTTAATCAATTTGTTTGGCACATTTCTTTGTTAAAAGTCCATATTGAACATAAATGTAAGAAAATGTTAATTTCTCTATTGGTTTTGTAAAAGGTAAGATTTGAATATTTTCATTATAATAAAGGCTTAACTGAGATATAAAATAATATTAAATGGACAATGGACATCACTACAGGGCTAAGGATAGAAGATCAATGAAAAAATTAACAATTGCATTGCCACATCAATGGGAAGGTTTCAGAACTTCTTTACTTTAATGCTGTTACGTCCGAGACATGCAACCGATAATCGTATCGCGTTATTGGCTCCTTTTGAGTCATCAGTAGCAATTGAAAGAGAAATTAGCAATGGTGTAACCTACATCAAAAAAAAATTAGCTAGTCGAATATCTAGTAAAGTTCCTTTGCTTAGATCAGCAAATTTTAAGATGGGGGAAAAATTGAATAAAGCCATCTGTGAAAACATTTCTTGTGAGAGTGGTGCTATTATTTGTTGTGCAACTGTATATCCTCATTGATACCTCGTGCACGTCACCACAAACCGCTTGCATCGACATCCTGTAATATTCGTGACCTCAGCGCATCAGAATGTTGGCAAGGAGGAGTAGTAGTTGACGGGGGAGGGTCCTTGTTGGCTTTGGCATTTGAACTTGAAATGTGGGCACAAGCCAGGGTCGAGTTTTTAGTTTGTTGTTTGCATGTGCCGTCATGCTGGGGCTGGAGTAGATAGAGGAGTTCGTCTAGCTGTAAAAATAAATCACCACATGCAAGGCAATGAACCTGAACTTCAATACCACAACATAACGGCACACACGCACACAAACAGGAAAGAGAGCAACAACAACAAAAACAACAGCAGCAAACTCAACGTCAATTAAGCGCATAATTTTTGGCTGCCGCGCAGCTGTCTGCATGTTGTTGTTGTTGCTATTGTTGTTATGGCTGCATTTTAATGCAGGCGCTGGTCTTCGAAAATGCCGCATTGCCCCTTCACTCGCACTCACACACATGCTTCAAATGAGTACACTTTTTGCTGTATTACGCTCTCAATTTGACAGCACTTTGGCGCTCTCTCATTTTCTCGCTCTCGCTCTCCCTCTCTCTGTTCGCACTCGAACCCTTATCAGTATGCCGTAATCTTCGCACCAAATTTATAAACGCAAAGGTCTACAATGTGACGTCACGCTATCCAATTGATGTGCTGCTGTCTGTAAATTTTTTTCTTTTTTTTTTGCATTAGTTTGTGTGTCTGCCACCGATGAGAGCATCCATATTTTTGACTAATTAACGCAAGGCGTTGCCTAATTCGAAAATTTCTCATGTATACAAAAAATAATGTCGTTTAATAAGTTTTGTCCATTTTTCGCAAACTTTTACACTTCATTTGCTTTGATTGCCATTTTTGGATTTGCTATGATGAAATAAATTTTTGAATTGGGCGCACTAATCGTTATCGCTGACTTAACAAATGCAGCTCTGTGTTCCAATACAAACGCATAAGTGCACATCGTTGATATTCATCTCTCATTCACCATTCATAGAACCAAGTCCAATTGAAAGAGAGAGAGGAGACAGCTACAGTGAAAACAAGCTAACAGTGACGGAAGTTCATTCAAATTTGAAAGCAATCTTGTTTAACATTAACGAATAGCTGTCAATAAATATATTTAAAAATTCGTATACTTACATTACATATTTTTCTTGCTATTCCATCAATATTATTATATTATCTTCATAGAACATTGCAACTGTAGCTTGTCGAATGCAGTTAGTCGCTATCTCAGTCTCCTATGTTTTTCGTTCTCTCATACACATGAGCTCTCAGTTCGAAGTATGGGAATCTTGCATAGAACTTGCACATGAAGTGTTACTACGATAGTCAGCAAGAGAAGTCAGCCCCAGGAATATACAACGTGTACACAAATACACGCGCATACACATTCAAGATACACTCTCTCTGCATGACACAGCGACGCTCTCTCCGCGCTGGCGCAGCGCACTTGCTCATTGCATACGCGTCACTGTCAGAGTCCACTCAGAATCAAACCTGACTCGCTCTCTTCTCTGTATATGTATTTTTGTCTATAAGTGTGTGTCTGATTGAGTGCGTGCGCTGGTTTTCTTATTGGCATCAGAGAAAAAAGTAAGCATATTAGCATTCCATTTCAGTTAGTTTTCAACTTTTGACGCTGTCGCTGGTGCCACCGCGCACGTCGCTCTGCCTGCCATAAAGTCGCTAAATAACATTGTCTGCGCCTTTCTAACGTCGACGTCATTTTAACGGAGTACTTGCAAATGTAATTGAAAAATGTGCAAAGAAAACAAATATTTAATGTGTTACCAGCGCTTAGCAAATGTTTTCGATTTGTTTGCCCCATGAAAATTGCTTAAATTTGAGAAAATGCAAAGCAGCTGTGGTCTGTGTGCCCAGCAAAAACAACAACGACAACTTGCACAGTTACACAAAAGTGTCAATGACAAAATACCCAAAACCAAAAAAAAAAAGAAGCATAAATAAAGAGCCAAAGATGAAGACGTAGACTGAAGTAAAAAGTTGTTTTTTTTTTTTCAAAGAGAGCAAGAGCGTAATGCCGTTGCGTGTTTGTGTGTGTGTGTGCGTGTCGAACTCTGTATTGATGAGCAAGTGTTTCAGCCATAGTGAGTGAGTGTATGTGTGTGTGCGTGCGTGTGGGCGCTGCGTGGTCATGGTTAAAACTGCCTGTATTTTAATAACTGTAAAAAATCTTGAAAATGCAAAAGTTGTCAAGAAACAACAAACAGATAGACACGCAATTAAAACGCAGTGCAGTGTGAAAAAATATTGCGCTTAATAACCGCGCGCGCGAAAGAGAGAGAGAGCCACAGCTTTCTCAGCAAGTTCCTCTCTCACTGTCTCTCCCTCATACTCTTTCTCCTTTTGCTATTGTGTCTTGATGCATTGACATCAGTTTGTCAATTGTATCATTTCGAAAAAGAAAAAGAAAAAAAGCAACCCATTTTATTTTGGGCCTTCTGCGCGTCGTCGCTGCTATTGCACAAAATGACTCACAAAAGTCGCCGTTGCGGCTTCCTTTTCATATTTTTTGTTTTGTTCTGCAATTTTATATTTTGAGTTATAATTGTTGTTCGCCAGCCTTATCGCCTCACCCTGCTGCAGTTGAGTGACCTGCATTCGACATACCCTGTCTTTTTAAAATATTTTTTTATGTATCTGCGGGTTCTCATTTTACTATTTTAAGGCCGCTCCATTTGCCATTTGTTTATAGGTTGACCAAAATTATGCGGCTTCTGTTTGGTGACACACCTCAATTGCTGGCTTAGTTTCGGGGGGAGGGAGGTAATTGTCTCTTTCTCTCTTCTTTCTTTATATAGGGTAGGGCCACCTTTGAGTCATATGCCGCAAAGTTATTTAAATATCGCCATCCCTTCTTCGTTGACATTTTCCTTCCGCTTTTGTTTTCAACGCTGAAGCACACAAAGAACAAGAAAGAGTGAGCGAGAGAGGAAGAAAGAGATTCAGCTGCTTGTTGGGGATTAGGTGCGCTACAAAAATTCAAATAATGAGGTCCATTAGAACGGAAAACACAAAACAAACATGAATAGCATTGGAGGGAAAAGGAGAAAAGGAAATAAGAAATCGTCATTTGCATTCCTCACATTTTTACGCAGTGCATTTGAAAGTCGTTGATGCTTAAGCTTAGATTTTATTTGTGCTAATTTGTGTCAATAATATTGCTCTTTATCTATCGACATATCTACACACACAAGTATTTATAATATATTGTTTAATGCGACAAATTATCAAATCTGATGTAACATAATATAATACAACAGTGATCGCTCCCAAATAAGAATCGTTAAATTCCCTTAAACAGCACATTTGCCAGGGAATAAATACTGCACATATCCATAAATCACATATTAGAAACATGAATTGATTAACTAACTTTTTTCTTATCTTTCTGTCACCACCACAAATTCAAAAAAAAAAATCAAAACAAAAACAATAAACAACAACAAACAAATAAATGCACGCGCATGTACATACATCATATATGTCATTTTAATACACAAAAATGCACACACGATCCACACCCACACACAACAACAGTAATACTGAATTCATCGGATTTAGACTATTTATTCACCAAAGGCAGCAACAATGCGCCCATCGATCGCAGCTCGTTGCTATTAAAATTCGATCCGCTTCTGGGTGCTCCGGTGCCAGTGAATCAACAATCGCAGCAGGAGCAAACGCTCCACAATATTCTAAGCAACATCAACAACAACCACAAGAACAGCAACAACAAAAACAATAACAATTATAATAATCTAACACGTGCTTTGAGTCCCACATTGGAGGAGCACGATTCGAGCGGCAGCAATCAGTCCGGGGAAATAACAAAAGTGAGTTTGTTGTTGTTGAAATTAATTCAGAATTATTTAATATACATCATATATATATTCTTCTTAATCATTGCAGAAGCATGCTAAAATGAGTGTGGACGTTATTGATAACGATTGTAACAAAACCTTCGACAATTCAACGTAAGTGAAAATCGCTTTGGATCAAATGTGGATCGTGGATGTGTGATTATTAATATTGTATTTCTTAGCCTGAACTCGGAGGACAAAACACACAAATACCACAACATGGATGAACTGGAGAAGAAAATCAAAAATGAAGTGTAAGTTTTTGTGGATTTTGAAGTGTGGAACGTATTGTATAAATAATTATTACACGTTCCTTAGCACCCGCTCCGAGGACATTGAAAACAAACTCAAAGAGGCAGAACAGCGCGAAGAGGCGCTCGTCAAACGCATTACAGAAAAGGACAAAAACAACTCAAAGCTCAAGTGAGTGTAATAACACAAATCGCTTGAATTTATCCAGCAATTACTTACAAACAAACACTTGCAGCGGCGTCATTGAAGCCTACGAGAAAGCCATTGCGGAGCTAATCCATGACAAGGAGCAGCTGGTACAAAATCATGAGAGGCAAATGTTGGAGGTGCAAACAGATCGTGATTCCAATTACACACATTTAATGTCGCTGGAAACGACATTTTCCGATCTCCATGTGTAAGCCCCTCAAATAGTAGTCGTAGTCTCGATATTAATTTTAATTACTCGTGTTATTCATGCAGTAAATATGAAAAGAGCAAGGAGATGACCTCACACCTAAAGCAGATCGAGGAAAATCTGCTAGAGGAGAAGAAGAAAGTGATGGATAAATTGCGACAGCAGGAGCAGCGATACGAGCAAATGAAAAGCCATGCCATGCAGCAAATGGAAATGTAAAGAAAATCTATAAACAAATATATATGAAAATATGCCAAAATTAATTTCCCAATCACATTTTACAGTGCAAACAAAAAGTTGGTCACCCTTACAAAAGAGCACACGGATGAGGTGAAAAAGTTGAAAGCATTACTCAAAAAGGAGGAAGTGTCGCGCATCTCGACCGCCGAGCAACTGCAGCAGAAATCGCGGGAGAATGCCGATCTGCTCAAGATATGCGAGGAGCTCATCTACGACAAGGGACAAGGAGGTAGTAGTTAAACTTCACCCCAAGTTGGATTGATTATTTTGCGGCCTGAATGTATTTTCATATATATGTATATATATATATACATATATATTTTATGCTGTAAACGCGCACACAGACACATACACATACACATACTCAGCACACAAACACCCTTACACATACTTATGGCATGTGGAACGCATGTGTATCGCATGTTCTTCACTATCTCTCTCATCACATTTTGTAATCTTTTGTTGTGTGCTCTCACGAATTGATTTGAGATACTCATATTAAATCTCAATTATTATGCTCGAGGCCTCTAACTATCCATATAAATATATATATTGTACTATTTCTAGATTTTTAGTTGGCGTTTTCTAGTTTACAACAACAACAAGAACAATCTACACGTCCCCGAGCAGCAAAAGAGTTCCAAGCACACACACTCAGATACACACACACACACATACACGCCTTACTCTGGTTCCCCCAACAAAATGTTACTTATTTCTTTCGAATCTGCCTTTCGATTAAGTTCAATGATATTAATCGCCCTGTTTGCTTGAAATTCTCACAAGCAGTTTTTCATGTCAAATTCCCAACAAAAAAGCACACGAATAAAATGAAAATGGGAATATTGTGACAACTAAAACAGAAAAAGAATATGAAAAAAAGAAAAAGAAATGAAAACAGCGTACGCTTGAGGCGCCCTTTATTAAATGTCTAAGTTTACAATTAGTTTAATTTAAATTAAAACTTGTAATAATTGTATTAGAGCATATTTAATTCTGTATTACATAATAGTACTAAAAACAACTGCATAGAAAACGGAAGCAAAAAGAAACCATAACGAACCATTAAAAAAACAAAAAACATACACAAAACAAAAACTATTTATATATATATATATTAAAAGGAAAAACCTACAAAATAACTGAATATATGCAATTTTTTATTGTTTTATTATTACAGCTTGTTACGAATTATTTGCTGAGCGCACTAAAAGTGGTTGCCTTAAAAAATGAAATAGTTGAATTAAACAAAGATAAACAGACAACCATTAACCCATCCCCTTCCCGCCTCACACACAGACACACACATACACAGAGAAAAACTCCACAAATTTTAAGCAATTTTTATATTGTAGCACGCTTTTTGTAGAGTAAACCGCCTCTGAGAACTCTAAATGAATTTTACTTCCATTTTTTGACATTTATTAAGCTGTAAGAAGTTGACAAAAAACAAAAATCATAAAAGTTGTTAACACAAAAAAACCAAGAACGTAAAATGAAAGAAAGAATTGTATACAAAATTTGTACCCAGTCCATGTAATCGATTAATATGCTACTACACCAACCAACCAAGCAACATATATATACTATATATTTTTCTAAAGTTGTAGCAAACAAAACTCGCGCTTACACAAAAAAAAAAGAATTGAAAACAAAGAAAAACAACGTTGAGAACTTGATAAACGCAAATTAGTTTTTGTTGTTTGAGATTTAATATGGAGACAAACATGATATATATCAATGCGCTGTAAAAAATACACATAAATAAATAGTATTAAAACATGCACATACACACACACACATACACACAAATGTATGTGTGCCGAAGCATGTGCATGTAAAGGTGATGAACAAGTTGCATAAATCAATAAATAACATATGTATGAGTATAATTGCAACTGAAATTTCAATTTTCCATTGGGTGGCAACGTTGAAGGTGATTTGAGGCAAGTGCTGGCCTTGAATGTTGCCTGTAAGGTGACCGTTCGGCTTGCCAAATACAATGGGCAGCACAGACGACTGGGTGGCAACGCCAAAACCAGCTGAGTAGCGATCTTGAACCCTATTGCTCTCCTGCTCGCACACGTGTGCACTTGTTAATCAAACCACGCAAGAAAAACAAACCAGAAGCTGCGGCAGATGCCCAGATTTGAAGCCAAGCAAGTGATTACATAAGCAATTATTTCAGCTATGAATTTCGCCGGAAAAGTTGTGCTAATAACCGGTGCTAGTTCCGGCATCGGTGCCGCCACAGCGCTCAAATTCGCCAAACATGGCGCCTGCCTGGCGCTCAACGGACGCAATGTGAAAAATCTGCAACAAGTGGCGGATGAGTGCAGTGCCGCTGCTGGCGGTGTCATGCCCACCCTCGTTGTGGGCGACATCAGCAAGGAGGCAGACACGGAGCGAGTGTGGCACGAAACCATACAGAAATTTGGCAAACTGGATGTGCTGGTTAATAATGCTGGCATCATTGAGACGGGCAGCATTGAGAACACCAGCCTGGACCAATACGATCGCGTGATGAACACCAATCTGCGTGCCATCTATCACCTGACCATGCTGGCCACTCCGGAACTGATCAAGACTATGGCCAAATTTGTCCACCTTATCCTGTGTGAATGGCTACGCTCGTTTCCCGGCGTGCTCGCCTACAATCTGTCCAAAATGGGCGTGGATCAATTCACGCGCTGCGTCGCCTTGGAACTAGCTGCGAAGGGTGTGCGTGCCAATTGCGTCAATCCGGGCGTAACCGTTACCAATCTACACAAGCGCGGCGGCATGGATGAGGCCACTTATCAGAAGTTTCTCGAGCACTCGAAGAACACTCATGCCCTAGGCCGACCCGGCACCACCGATGAGGTGGCCAACGCAATTGTATTCTTGGCCAGCGATCTGGCCACCTTCAGCACGGGTGTCAGCCTGGCTGTGGATGGCGGCCGACATGCCATGTGCCCGCGTTAATTGTAGCTGGAGCAGTGGTTGGGTGTCCAAGATTTTCAATAAGACAAATTGGAAAATACTGGCGACAAAATTGTTTTGCCTTTTACAGTTTTTTATATTTTAAAGTTGGTTTGAATTTTGCATTTTGAATTAAGAAAATGGAAAGCATTTTTTTTTTTATTTTTGCTTTAATTTTTCGATCAATCTAAAATTCTCTTGCCTATTCATGTTCCAAAATAAACTAAGATACTCATCCAAATTCTGGCAATAGAAAACTCAAATCTGGCCAAAGAATATTTGATGCATTTATTTTGTGTCTTAAAAATAAAGCTGCACAGAAATTGAATATTTTTTTTCTAGTTGTCTCCATTCAATATTAAATTGAAAGTAGCGCCCCGTTTTTACTCAATCTAAAGCTCAAGCTCAACGTGGACACATGACATGACGACCGCCGTCCACTGGGAAATTGACGCCCGTCGTGAAGCTTGCCTCATCGCTGGCGAGGAATGCAATTGCAGCAGCCACCTCCTTCACATCGCCGGGACGACCCAGAGCGTGGGTTTGCTTGGTGCGCTCCAAAAACTGGGCGTAGGCAGCGTCATCGAGACCGCCACGCTTCTGCAGCTCCGTGACGATGACGCCAGGATTCACAGAGTTCACACGAACTCCCTTCGTAGCAAGCTCCAAGGCGACGCAGCGCGTAAACTGATCAACGGCCGACTTGGACACATTGTAGGCCAGGACACCGGGACAAGAGCGTAGGCCACACGCACTGGATACGTTGACAATGTTGCCCTTGGTCTTGATCAGCTCCGGGGAAGCCAACATGGTCAACTGATAGAGGGAACGCACATTGGTGTTCATCACGCGATCGTATTGAGCCAACGATGTATTTTCAATGGTGCCCGTCTCAATAATGCCAGCATTATTAACCAGCACATCCAGTTTGCCAAATTTCTGCAGAGTAGCTGCCACAATTCGTTCCACATCCTCCTCCTTGTCCAGGTCCGCCTGCAGTTGCAGCGCAGCAGCGCCACCTACAGCCAGAATATTGTCGGCGGTTTCTTTCAGTTTATCCACATTGCGTCCAACAATTGTGAGCAGACCACCAAGGCTGGCCAGGTGCACGGCGGTGGCCGCACCTATGCCCGAGCTGGCGCCTGTCACGATAATCACCTTATCTTTGAAATTGGGCATTTTCGTGCGTCTGCCTTAAATGGTGGTTTAATTGATAATGACAAAGCCTACCGATATCTATGTTAACTGTTGGCAACAGCACTCAAAGCGCTGAGCTCGATGACAAGCTAAATCGATAGATGGCGCTCTCTCTCTCTCTGTGAGAACGCGAGTAGCGATAGATAAGAAATTTTCAAATATTGACTTAATCGATATCTAGCTCAATCGATAAGTTGCTCTCTCTGCCTCTCTCTATCTCTTTGAAAACTGAAATAGTGCAAGCTAAGAAAACATATGTTGGCTTAATCGACATATATCTAAATCGATAGAAGACCTTTTATCTTTTTGTTGTTTTTGGCGGTCTCTCACAGCTGAAAGTTGTGAAATTTGAATCGTGATCAGAACTGCTAATTAGCTTTAAATTTATTATAAAATTTACTATTTTAAAAAATGCCAATTGCCAACAAATTCATACACATGTTCACATATTTATTGTTTTTTTTTTTTAATTAGCGCGGACACATCGCATGTCGTCCGCCGTCAACCGGCAAGCTGACGCCTGTTGTGAAACTTGCCTCATCGCTGGCGAGGAATGCAATTGCAGCAGCCACTTCCTTCACATCACCTGTACGACCCAAGGCATGTGTCGTCTTTGAGTGTTCCAGGAAGTTTTGATAGGTGGCTTCGTCCATGCCACCCCGCTTGTGTATATTGGTGACAATGACGCCCGGATTCACGGAGTTCACACGAACACCTTTGGGAGCCAGTTCCAAGGCGACGCTGCGCGTGAACTGATCGACGGCTGCCTTGGACAGATTGTAGGCGAGCACGCCGGGAAACGATCGTATGCCATTCACACTGGACACGTTTACAATGTTACCCTTGGTCTTCACCAGCTCCGGTGCGGCCAACATGGTCAGTTGATAGATGGCACGCACATTGGTGTTCATAACGCGATCGTATTGAGCCAACGATGTATTCTCAATGGTGCCTATCTCAATGATGCCCGCATTGTTCACAAGCACATCAATACGTCCATGCTTGGCCAGCGTGGCAGCAATAATTCGCTCCACATCCGCCTCGTTGTTCATGTCCGCCTGCAGTTGCAACGCAGAAGAACCTCCTGCAGCAAGAATCTTTTCTGCGGTTTCTTGCAGTTTCTCCACATTGCGTCCAACGATGGTGAGCAGACCGCCAAGGCTGGCCAAGTGTACAGCAGCACTTGCCCCAATGCCAGAACTAGCACCAGTAACAATAATCACCTTTTGCTTAAAACTTGGCATGACGAAAATCAGGGGTAGAATGCAAACAGATCGAAGGCAATCGATAATAGTTGCCAGCCAGAAACGATAAATGCTTCAGCTTCGGGAAAAGCTGCAATCGATCAGCTGTTCAACCCTTCCACTTGGAAAACCACAAAAAAAGTTGCTCATATAAAATAAAAAAAAAAATTTTTAAATTAAAACAAGCTGCGCTGGTTTTTTTAAACTTAGATGTTTTATTCTTCTTTTAAAAAAACGCTACGCCCCAAACACGTAGACACTGCCGGTGCTGTTGTTAAACCTCGTAGCCGTAGGACTTGATAATCTTGTTGAAGGGCTCGGCCGCCTTGGCAATGTTCTCGCGCGCCTTCACCGTCAGCTTCTTCATCTCTCTGTTGTGCTTGAGGGTGATGTGGAGCTTGGCCTTTCGTTTGCGCTCCAGACTCTTGATGACATCCTGATAATGCCAGCCGACCTCGTGCGACAGACGACCGACCATGCAATATTTGCGGTCGGAGCGCAGAGTCAACACACGCATCGCAATGGGGACAACGACGCGACGACGCTTGTCGTACGGTGATGGAATACCATCGAAGACACGCAGGCGCGCCAAAGCAGCCTGGCCACGCTTGGTCTTGTGTGGGATCATGCCTGCAAAACACAAAAGCAAATCACATTTAGTCGGCAAACCAATTATAGATATAAATATAGAACTATTGTTGGCTGTTCAGTTCTGCGTTGGTTACACGATTTCTCGTTCAAATAATGTAGGTAAGAATATAATAATCATCATTTAAAGGACAAGCTGCAGTCGCAATTATCGCGTGATATAATAAACATACCTGCAATTGAAAGTAAACAGAATTAATAAATGTTTATATTTATAATAAGGTAATTCAATTCATTTGTTGTCTGCTTCTCAGTTTCTGTTTTTGTTTACATGGTTTCTACGTTCAAATAATGTAGGTAAAAATGTTTAAGCATCATCAAAAACACAACAACAAATAAATGAATAATTCATTTTTAAACGCACCTCGCACCGCCTTGTAGAAGATTCGGGATGGGGCACGGAAGTGGAAGGGGCCACGAGCCGGATTCACGTTGCAACGTTTGCGCAAATAGGCCAAAAACTTAATTTTGTTCCTGTAGAAGTGGCCAGAGAGGTTCAGCTCCTCGCAGCGCACCACGGCTACCTTGCCGCCCTGCAACAGGTACTTGGCGACAACGGAGGCCAGGCGGCCCAGTAAATGGCCGCGACCATCAATAACAACGGTCTGCAGACAAGCAAAAAGACAAATTAAAAAAATAACAATATAATTGGTGCAAAGTGAGGTTAAACAGAGCGGCGCAAAGCATAAACAAATGTGTGCAATGCACATTAAATAGCTATAAAATACACTATAGGTGCAATTTGCAGCATTGAAGCCACTTTAATTCTCACATGTTTTAATCAAATTTTATTTTTCTTTTTTTTTGGCTAGCGTTTGGGCACGTGTACAGGAACACAACTTTCGCGCACTCAAAACAACGCCAAAACGCTATTAAACTATCCATTAATGCATATTTGCAGATACAGCATGGTATAATTAATGTTTTGCACACATTTGTTTGATTGCGCCGATAAGTTAACACGGTTTTATTTGCCAAAATGGTGGCACTTACCCTGTTCGTTAAACCAGTCATGTTTAAGAACCGCACGGAAAGAAAGCGGAAATCGCTTTGACAGCTCAAGCGTCATACGGCAGGGTTGATTTCGACATTCGCACAACGACAAAATGCTCATTGCTGCACGCATGCATTTTCGATAATTCAGCAATTGTACTTAAAACTCGATTTTAATTCATATCGCGTTTTATGGTTATTCACGTGTTATGTGTATACGGTCAGTCTGCAAAAACATTTATTTTTTGGTGTGTTTTTGGCTGCGACCGGAGCGGATCGTTGAGAATCGTGTTTCCCCAATTTGTTTACACTAAACTAAATTAAACGAAAATATAAATAAATACGTACTGTGAAAGACGACCAGTCAAGTTAATCAACCAATGGAAATGTAACGCGCGTGCTGAGTTCAGTGTTTGTGCTAAAAGTGTGCTAAGCACATAAACAGAATTGAGATTTGCTAATTCTGCTTCTACTATTTAAACACAAAAGCACCCACCCACCCCCTCAAAAATCATAATACCGACAACAGATAAGCAACAACATCCAATTAGAAGCAGCGGCAGCAACAGAGGCAGCGGCAGAACGTCGACGTTTTTGGTTGTCGACAGGAAAAAGTCAACACCTTAAAAGGCAAGTCTTATTTTTTTATTATAAATACATGTAGAATAGAAGGTCGATCGAGGGGTTGCGGGGGAGGGTCGGAGGGGAGAGGATGTGCATAGACACCAAATCAAATTCGAGTGCATGTAAACATATGTGTGTGTGTGTGCGTGTGTGTTTCTGCTTGGCATAATAATTACTTTTTATTCTATCGTTTTAATTAAATGCAATTCACAAAAAAAAAATACAATGTCTGTCTGTCTATCTGTCGGTGGGAGCTTTTTCGTGTTTCTGCTTTGCCGTCTCTTCATCCTGCCCGGCTGCCAGTCTTTTGACATTTTGCCTTTCCCCCTATTTTGGCAGCGCCAGTTTTTATCCAACTTGCGGTTAACATTTCTTTTTTTTTCTTGTGCTTTTGCTAATTTTTAAATTAGGTCAATGCATGCGTCGACCGATTTACTTGGCTTTTCCGTCTCTCTGACATGTATTTTTGGTTTGTTGTTGTTGTTATTGTTATTGTTGCCGAACCAGTTTCTTAACCTTGTTTCCTTTCCAAGTGCAATTGGCGTTTGACTCTTGCTTTTTTGACAATTTGAATGTTCTACTTTTGTATGTGTATATATATGTATATATATATATAAATATGTACGCGTGTGTGTTTGTTGTTGCGTGTTGGTTGCCAGTGACAACTTAATATAACGGCATTAATGAGATTTGCTGAATTATGTGTAAATAACATGCAAAGCAGTCGAACAGAAGAACATTAAATTAATATTATATATGATATTCTTATGTATACACATTTTTTTATCTGTATATAATATATACATTTCATTTTTCAATCATATATAATAAGAAATGTGTGTTAATTTTCAATGAACGCTCCTTTTTCTGCGTCACAAATGCATCTCTTCTCATTTATGCGACATTCATGAGTGTGAGTGAGTGAGATAGTGCAAAGGGTGCTTTTAAGATTTATTCCAATTTCAATTAGAGTTTCAGTGCGAAAATAAGAAAAGAGAGAAAAAAGAATCGAACAGCTGTTAAGTGCAGCCAGTGATGGTAAACGCGCTGCTGATCGATTTGTGCAAAATGTTTAGAAATGTTGAAAAAATAAACACGCAAACAATCAAACTAAATGTAAGTATATATTTAATATTTATATATATAAAATATGTATGTCTCATTGTGTCTTGCAGATGTCAAATCTGAACTTTTATGAACTGCTCAATGCGAACGCAACGGCAACTTTTGAAGAGCTTAAACGCAATTATAAGCAATTAATACTACAATGTCATCCCGATAAATTACAACAACAAGCTGTAACTGTAAATTTCAATGAGAGCGACCCAAATCGAGAGAGCCACCACGACAGCAATTTCAATGCGATAAACGAGGCCTGGAATACACTGAAAGATCCCATCAAGCGTAAGCATTACGATGCCGAATTATTGCAGACGAAATTTCAAACGGAACACAACAACATGTATGCCAGCATAACATTTAACGATATGCAACGCATGCCAGTTGAAATCTTGGAAGAGGAGCAGGGGGAGGAGAAGGATGGAGAGAACACAAATATAGACAAAGACTGGAACTTTGCCTATGCGTACAATTGTCGCTGCGGCGGTCAATATTTGCTGGATGAGTCACAGAGAAGGGAGGAGTTGGAAGAGAGAGCAGCAAGTGAAATGATTGTGGAGTGCAGCGAATGTTCTCTGGTGATTGTTGTGAAACACCAGACAAATAAACCGTAAAATAAATGCATATGTTTGTAAACTTCTTGTACACGTTTATTTTTGGGCCTACATAAAAAAAAAACAATATTGCAATATTGATTTGCATTTTTTGACTATTGAATAAAGCGCTCATTTCTGTTGTTTCTTTTGTTATCATCTTCGTTTTTGTCAGCTAAGCGTTTTCTTGAACCTTTAACATTGCGACGCTGATGCATGTATATGTGTGTGTGTATGAATGTATGTAAAACTGGTTGTGTTTTGCATATATTTAATGCCCTTCCTTTCTTTTGACATTTGTGTTTGACCAACAACAAAAAAATGATGTAATATATATCGCATCGTGACACACACACATAATTTGGATTGCAATCACAGCACAACCCACCATTTTTTGTTATTCATTTCCGTTGTGCAAAATCGTTAGCCAAATAAATGTCTTTATTTTTCCTTCTTTATTATTTTGGTGGTGGTGTGTTGTTAAGATGGTTTTTATGCCTTTGACGCGTGTGAATTGTCTTTTAGCGCATTATGTGGGTCACATTAAAATTGCCAAATGCGTCTACAAAAAAACTAATGTTACATCTTACCCTTTCCCCTCCCACCCCCTCCCCCCAAACAGAGCCGCATTTTGAACGACAAACGGCGGATTAGACACAAAAAAAAAACTTGCGTTTTATGCGGGTTAATGTTGAAAAGCTTCTTCGGAAACGTTTAAGACGCTTCTGAAAGTTTTCTATCTGTGTATGCTGTGCGATATCTGTTGCTCAAGTGATAATTTAATACAATGTAATATTATTTTATATGTTAGTTTATAAGTATGTGTAGGTTGTGTGGAGCTATGCAAATATTTTCAGTTAATGCACGTCACACTTATTTATAATTGCACATTTTTGAGTCAAGTGCAAAGTTTGTTGACTTTTTTCCAGTACAGTGGTCCACTTTCTGCAAGTCAAATTTGGGCATATCGAAAAAAAACGAAATATTCCATTTAAATTTAAAAGCATCTACAGATGTCAAAAACAAGAAAAGAAGAAGAAAAAAATGTTTAACAAAAAAAAAACAGAAAATTCCAACTGGAAGTTCCAACGAAATTAGATTTACTGCTGCTAAAGCTTCTAGCTCAACCGTTACGTGAACTAATCACTTTTTGAACAAAAACACAAAAAAAAGGTTAAGCGCCTTAATTTAGTAAATTTTTATGTGCGTTTGAATGTATGTAATGGTAATTACTGTCAGTTTTTTTTTCTACTTTTTTTTTTTTGTTTTTGGCCGAGCGAAATTCAATAACCTCGCCTGGTTTTTGCCGGCTTTTTGTAGCTGATCTGATGATGTCAGCAACAGCAAAAACAACACACATAAAATGGAACTGTATATGTATAAACATTTGCGAGAAACAGACGCATGCACAAGCTGATTGGAAATCCATTTGTTTATGGATATTATTGCAAAGTGATTTGCATGTTTGCTTCTTTTATTTTTCTCGGTATGTTAAAAGGCTCTTTGCTGTTCGCTGCTGCTAACTCGTTTTTCCCCCTCGTTTAGTGCATATAAGTGCGTCTGTGCTTTATTGATAATTAACGGTGTCTGAGCTTTCGTTTTCTTGATAGAGCATCGACTCGATTTCCAGCAGCAACAGCAGCAGCATGTTAATTACGCCGCCTGACGACGTCGAGGAAAACAAAAGCGACTCACACAAACACACAAAACATGCAGATATATTTGTATATAAATTGTATGTGTATGTTTTATCTCTTAAAGATCGCCCACTTTAATAACCTTTTGACACACAAAAATTGAAACGCTTTAGCGCATTTGCTGTCTGTCTGTCAGTTGTCCCTCTCACTCTCTCTCGCTCTCGCTCTTTCATTGGTTACGTCTTGTTGTTGTGTGACACGCGCTGCGATTTTATAGATAAAGCTCACTGACAGAAGTGCATACAATGATGTCCCACACACACACGCACACACAACTCTAACTGTTTTACAGAGCTTCCATCTACCATCTCCGTCTCTTTATAGCACTTTCATTTCGTTTTCACTGCGCATTAAAGACGCTCGAGCAGCTTTAATTGCTCAAGAAAATGGCAGAAGCGAACAAAAAATAAAACACCGGCACAAAATAACAAAAGTAACAGAAAAATAAAAGCAATAACAACAACAGTAACGGAGAGTGCATGTCACATGTTGCGTGTGTGTGAAGCGTGCGTAGAAAGCTCAAGAAGTTTTGTGGCTAAGGAAGTTAGTTGTCACTTCAGACAGGCAGGCAGACAGGCGTCTGAACTAAAACTTCCCGCTTCCAACAGTTCTGACAAGCCACTCACCATTCCAGTCACCCAGTAAGATAGAGCATATACAATGAAAATAGTTGACACATTCACTTCCAATGCTGATTAAAATACTTTTCTATAACTGAAAGTGGTTTCTTGCATTCAGTTCCTTCAACTTGAACACCGTCCTTGGAATGAATCATGTTGCACTTTATCGGGCAACAGCTGACGATTCATAACTTGTTTTTATTTATTGATTCAGCTGAACTGTGCAAAAACAAGCAAAAAGAAAACCGCAAAAGCGATATTCATAAGTAAGTGATAAACGCGAACGCAGCTCGCCAAGTGCTGAAGTTCTATTTTTTTTTCCTGTTATAGTATTGTATTATTGTTTTTTTTACCATGCTTCTTACAATCTTTTTCTGTTGTCTTGTCTACGCTTTACATCTTTCTTTCATTCGATTTTAATTACACAAAAGTGCCAATTAATTGTGGCTTTTTTTCTTGGCTTTTTGTTTCAAACGTTTTCTGCTGCGAACTGTTGTCGAGCTTAGTTTTAGTGCCCATTTCATTCCTTTTGTGTGTTCTTCTGGCACATTTCCAGGTGTGTGTTGTGTGTTTGTTGTGCGCGTAACCATGTGGAAAGATGGCAACAAGTAGAGCAGTCAACAGTCCAACACAAAATTCAAAAATAAGCAATTTAAAAACACCCAGCAAACTATTTAAGTTTTTTTTGTGTGTGTTTTCAAATGATGCGCTTTGGGGCCTAACTGGAACAGCTTTCCGAATTTGACTAATGGCTAATAATGGATATTTTACTTGCAGGCAAACGGACGCGTGTATTTCCACGCGTAACAACGACTTCAATCTGGCCGGAAGCAGCAGCAGCATTTCCAATAACCATTACAAGACTGAACGCCAGCCATCATCATCGTCCGGGAAGCTAGCACAGAAGATGGCCTCCACTGGCGAAATATGGCTGCAGTGGTTCTCCTGCTGTTTCCAGCAGCAGCAGCAACGCTCTCCCACCCGCCGGCCACATCATCAACGTTTGCGCATCGATCGTTCCATGATCGGTAATCCGACGAATTTTGTCCACACTGGTCACATTGGTTCAGCAGATGTGGAACTGTCCGCCAACCGACTCAATGCGATCTCAACACAAATGCAGAGCAAGGGCGGCTACGAAACAAACTCGATACACTCGCTGCACGTAAGTTGGACTTGGATTCGGATTCTCCCTCGATGAATCATTCATTGTTGTTGTTGTTATTGTTGTTGGTTGTTGCTGCTGGTGTTTTGTGGTGCATATTTAATGTGCGAATCACGATGATCACAATCCGAAACGTTTGCCTCATTTATCACCTACATACAAACGTACGCAACTGAAAATGACAAGGTGACGATCTGATCTGGTGGTTTTGCTGGTTGCAGTGGTTTTTGCCAAGCATCACAGCTCAAGGTGTTGCTGCTAATCAAAGTGTAACATTCTGCATAAAACCCAACAATAATTGCAGAAAAATTATAAAAAAAAATAATAATACTAAGATTGCAAAACAAGTTGAGAATAATCCTAAGGCAATAAACTCTTCAAGAACATTTGCTCTCTAGATAAATATTTGTAAGGTAGTCGTTATATACAGTTGTCAAAAAGTAATGATAGCACAGGAAATGTTTTCAAGGGTGTACTTTTTAGTAGTAGACGAAGATTAAAATAATAAACTGACAAAGTAGAAAATCCCCATTTTAAATTAAATTACAATTAAAAAATTAAATTTTATGAAATTGAAAAAAATGATTGAAAAAATAAAAGCACCATTTTATATAAATTATAAATAAGTAAGCGATTTCTTTAAAGTGGGTAAGTGGTGCTATTATTTTTTACGCTTCTTTTTGCCACTTTTTCCTTCAAATGAAAAAAAAAACATATAGATATATATATAACATTTTAATTTATAGGGGAAATACCAAGCAATATATTAAAAACCAACATTTAAAAAAATTACAAATTGCTTCGTTTTTTCACTCGTATGAAAAAATTATATATAAGATTAGACAAGAAACAATATAGACAATAAGATCACAAAATCTAATGAATTGATTCTATGGAAGTAGGTGTATATGATATAGTAATCCGATTAGGTAGTACATTTGAAAGATCAGAAATCAGACCAGTAAATATGCTAAAAATAAGATCAATTAATAAAATTTAGTTTATAGACATGTTAAATAGCAGTTAGATAGACCCATTCCTAGCTTTTTATAGGCGATAACAATCGAGTCAAGTTGCTCCACTTGATAAACAATTGTATTGTTTTGTCAAAAAAACAGAGAAGAAAAAAAGACAGTTGGCAGAGTTCAATGCACTTTCAGAGACAATAATCATCAGGTGTTGTTGCTGTGTTTGTAAAAGATACACACCCAAGTTTTAGTACAAAATGTTCAATTAAGTTTTTTGTTTTTGTGTGGTATTAGTTGCACACCAAAGCAAACACAGACTTTTTCATGCTATATACCCATTTACTTGCTGCTGCCCGGCAAACTGATAAGATCTCGTTCCTCTCCCCGCCCTTGTCGCAATTGGTAAACACGGGTACGAAGTGCCCAGCCCCCCCAGCACCCCACCCAAACCCAAACCCAATCTCAGCATAGTTCCAGTTTAAGTTTGTTGTGTTTACGCTCTAGTACATCGCTTAAGCTGCTGACAACAACAGCAACAACAACAACAACAGAAACTAAACTTTTCTTTATAATTATTTTACATGTTTCTTTTTTTTTGCAGGCCTGCTGATGAAGGAGCACACACACACACACACTCCCTCACATACACACACACACATACACAGCACTGGGCTGCTAAGTGCATTTTGTGCAATTTTCTTCAAAACAAAAACAACAACAACAAAAAGCAACAATTTAATATAATTCTTTGTTATGCGCGAGGCGTTTGTTATCAGCCGGCGTCGGCGAGGGTGACTAAGAAAGCAGCAGCAGCAGGAGACGCTTGATGAGGGTGAATTTTTTGCCAAGGGGCAAAGGGTGCCAACTGACTGACAACGCCAAAAGCAGCAGCAGAAATGGGTTCCACACACACACACCACAAAGGAATAACAAGAACCGCAGCAGCAGCAACAGAACAACTGAACTGAGTTCCACACACACACCACAATGGAATAACAGCAAATGAAATGGGTTCCACACACAGATACCACAAAGGAATACCATCAATGTGGATTATGAGAACGGACAATGGAATCCATGTGTGTCGCTGTCTGTATATGTGTGCTTGTAGAGAAAGCAATTTAGCCCATAAGTCAGCACCATCTAGATATATGTATGTGTACACGTGTGTGTGTGTGTGTGTGCTTGTGTAGACTAAAACTGAAAACAGTATGTACAATTTTGTAGACTTCCACTTGCGACTGTTTTTGTTTTATTTTTGCCATTTTTGTGAGTATTATATAGATGAAAAATCGCAAAAGGTTAGCAGGCAACAGTGCATTTTATATATACACATAAACGAATACACAGATGAATATTTAGGTATGTACAGTTTTGGTTGACCACATATTGTACTTAATGCCAAAATCAGGACACATGCAATCAGCTAAGATCGTTTATTGTTTTTGTTCTTTTGGATTTTACCTATATACGTATATATTTACAATTAGCATTTCCGATTGCATAACACGAGACAACATTTCCAATAATAATAATACAAAATAAAAAACTGCCTTATTTCGTAATGCGCACAACTTAGGGGGCCCCAGATCAGTTGATCTGTACACATATATATATATATATATATATATATACAATGTATACCCATATTGTGTGTGTGTGCGTGTGTGTGTACTCGTCACCTAGCAAAGCAATTTTACAAAGCTGATTTAGCATTTATACATAATGTTATTAACTTTACAATGACAACAAATTGTCGCACAATCAATTTTTCAAAAATCAAAAAAAAAAACAGAAAAAAAACCATAAAATGTATAATTTATGATATTTATAAAATTCGAATATTTGTTTACAAAGCAAAAAGAAAAGAAAAGAAAAAATAAACTTGATAACCACTTTTTTAGATACATTTAGTATATATATACATATTTATAAAACGAAACCGAATAACCAATGCAGAATATAGTGTTTAATGTTTGGCAAGTAGAAAGAACCGAATGAATGTAGAACGTGTACCTTTCTAGAATCCCTAATCAAATGTGCAAAAATCTTTAAAAAAAAATATAAAAAAAAACAAATTGATAAGAATCATTTCTAAAAAATCAAATGCAGTTGTAGATATTTGACTAAGATGAATATTTTATAATAACAAACAAATATAAACACATGTGTTTTGGGTTGAATGCGTCGCAAGTTGTACGCCGACTAGACTAATTGTATAAAACAAAAATATTTAAGCAATAATTTATGGAAAAATATATTAAAAACCAAAAACAAACAAAATTTCCCAATGTGATTTTCTTTCATTTCTAAGGAGTCGTTTTATAGTACTGAGAGAAATCAGGAAAATGTTTAATTATAAATGTTTTCTATTACAACTATTTTGTACTGAAAACAAACAATATGTCCACGTCTATTTCGATCCCACAACTTAAGACTCATTGATTGTTCCTATGGCAAATGGTGATGATTTTATTTTGGCTAAATTTGAGAAGCGCATATTTTGTTATCTTGGTAGATTGTTACTATTTCAGCTATATAATATAGTGGAACGATCCGACTCCGACGTCATGTGTGACTGAACCCATAAGATGGATATATACAAAGTTTTATTAAGATATAGAACCAGAATTATCAACGCTTCTAAGCAGACTGAGAAACCAGTGGAAGATTACATTTATTAGTATTATATTTGATTTTAATATGTATTCTACTTTGTTTTTTATACAATTTATGGGCAAACTAAAATATGAAACCGAGAACAGTTTTTCTTCGATTAAGTGTATGTTGAAGTAAGTGTGGATAACAATGACTAATCATCATTATCGCTACCACTGCCGGAGCCGGAGCCGCTGCCACTGCCGGATTTGCTGCCGCTTTTGTGGGATTCATTATCGCTGCCGCTGCCACTGCCCGAGCCACTTCCACTGCCACTGCCATCGTCATCGGGGCCATCGCCACTCTTGCCACTGCCGACATCGGATTCGCTGTCGGAATCGCGGAGCGCTTTGCTGGCCTTCGCCTTGTTCACCTTTTTGCTGCGACGCGCCTCAAAGTCGGAGCCCTCATCTTCGTCGGAGGAGTAAATGGTGGAGGCCTTCGGCTCACCCTGAGCACCGCCACCGCCACCGCCGGAGCCCTTCTTGTAGCGATTCTTGATGGCGCTTAAACTGATGGCATTCTCATCGTCGCTACCATCGTCATGCTGATAGGAGTTGCCACCACCGATCAATGGCTCGCCGGTGCCGGCCTTCTTCTTCTTGGGCTGCGCCTTGTGCTGGGTACGCATGGCCAGACGCAGTTTGGCCTCCTCCTCCTTTAGTTGCGAATAGCGATCCGTTGTCGGATCCTTGCCCACTTGGGTGAGTATCTTGATGCCGCTCGTCTTGGTCGAACGATCCGCCAGTGACATGGTGATCTTCTTGTGCGTAAACGATTCCGTCGAATGCGGCCGGAACGTCAACTTGGTGCGGAACACCGACTGGCCCTGCAGACCCGTGCCCTGCCGTATAAATAAATGATTGTGATCACCGACAAGGGGTTGGCGATACGCATCGAAGATTTCATTGCCTAGATGGAGGCTCATGCTGCCGTCGGACCAGCGCACATAGCGAGCATTCGACTCCCGGACCATTTCGCCTTTGTTGTTCATGTACTCGCGCCAGCGGATCGTGTTGCTCACTTTGAGCTTGATGCGCTGGCGGCCCTCCTCATCCATGGTTTCCTCCTCGTCGATTTCATCCTCATAGGTCTCCGGATCGAAGGGATGCGTGACAACCGACAAGAAATTTGGCAACTTGATGAAATGTTGCTCCTTGCCCAGATCAGCCGATATGCGTGGAATTTCCACATCGATGCGTGTCTCCGGCAACGGTTCCGGCTCATCTTCCTTGGCTGTCGTCTGCTGGCGCTGCTCGCGGGAACGCGAACGAGAACGACTTCGTGACCGACTGACAGATCGACTGCGTGATCGAGATTTGCTGCGGCTGCGACTCTGCGAGCGTTGCGGACTTGGCTTGGCAGCCATCTCCTCATCGTCACTGATGTCATCCGCATCGCCAAAGATGTCCGAAGCGGCAGGTGCTTGCTGCTTGGGCTAAAGGAGCACTAGGAATCTTAGTTAAGCTACAGTTAAATCGATATAAGGATTACCCACCGCTTCATCATCGTCGCTATCTGAGTCAATCAGGCGCGACTTCTTTGCTTTCGATGGCGTCTCTGTATCGCTGTCGCTTCTCCGTTTCTCTGCATCGGAGCCGCTTTGTCGGCGCGGCTGTTTTTTCTTTGGAGCGCCAATGTCACTGCCCGAACCCGAGCCGGAAGCACTTCTGCTGTGCGATGTGCGGCCGGAGCGCGGTGTGCCCGACTTAGAGCGTGGAGTGCCCGATTTGGAGCGTGGTGTGCCCGGCTTGGAGCGTGGTGTGCCCGACTTGGAGCGGGAACGGGAAGTGCGACTGCCACTGCGACTCCGACTGCGACTCTTGCTCTTTGAATTGGCACGTTGATCATCAATTTGCAGATTGGGCGAATTGGAGCGCGACTCCGGATGCGATCGTTTGCTATGGGGTGTGCCACTGCGGGACCGAGATCGGGAATGGGATCGTGACCTGGACTGAGTGCTGTGCGCCGAGGCGGGGCTTTGGGGCTGAGCAGGTCCCGAGCGTTGACTGTGCTGCGAAGGGGAGCGCGAACGGCGACTGCCTGCCGAGCCGGAACGGGCGCTATGCGGCGAACCGGAACCGGAACGCGAGCGCGAACGAGAGGATCGAGACCCTGAACGCGAACGTTCGCTGCCGCTGCCCGATTTGTGACTGCGTGGCGAACTAAACAAATTTTAAGGGTAATCCTTATAAGCTGACAATAAATCATTTGTGGCAAACCTACCCTGGAGCGCTGCCTTGAGGCGTGACGCTGCGACTGCGGCTGCCACTGCGACTGGAACCGGATCCTGAACCTGTAAGAATGTCAATTATAAAAGTACAGCTGCAACTATAAAAAATATTTTAATGCATTTACCGCTTTCGTCATCTGAATTCGCATCGCCCATTTTGCAATTTTATATTTTATATGCCAAACTTGGACAGTAAGCTATAGGACCAGTAAAAAAAACAGTTTAATTAAATGAATAAAGGAAAATTAACACTCCATTTAATATCTAGCTAAGTAACAAAAACAAATTGCACTGTTTTGTAAAACGCCGAAAATAAGTTGTTGATTACTTGACGTGCCTTGTGTTCCTAAAAATGTTCAAGGCAACCGTGTTGCTGTTGCGAATGCCACTATCGCATAACTATCGTCAACTATCGATAAGAGTGTGCTGCATCGATAGTCATCATCCGTCTCCGTCTTTTGTGTGTTTGTATTCGTATGTGACGAGCCACAAAAGTTTTTGCGGAACATTTTTTGTGTACATTTTAAGCGTTTTTCGAGCGCTCAAAAATTGTTTATAGCATTGCAATTGCAACTATTGGGCATTTGCCTATTTTCAATTAAAGTGCATCAAATTGTGCGTGGCGTAAAAGGTGCGCAAATCGCGAAGCGAATTTACCCCAAATTCGCGTTCGGGTGAAATTTCAATGAACTGAGAAAACAAAGACAGAGAAACACACACATATACACAGTGAAGTAAGAGGAAGCAGTGGCAACAGCGCAATAGCAAGCAATTATTTACTTACAATAAAATCAACATATTATACATAAACGAAGGCAAAACAATCCAAAAAAAAAACCCAAATACCGTTCGAAACAAAAAAACAAAACGCTTCGAGACTCTTTGAAGCTATCGCATTGGCCGCTCAAGCCCCAGCAGCAAAAAAAATTGTGTGCGTTCGCCGCTTTTCTGCAAAAAGGAGGAAAGCATATTAAAAAAAAAAGAAAAAAAACCTTCGGTACTCCTTCTCTCGGGCAGAAAGCACGACGGCAATAAAGTTCACCAATACACAAATACAGCGCGCGTGTGTGTGTGCGAACATACATATATATGTATATTGTATATATATACGCAATATATTTAGGGACGAAGACGGCGCGGAAAAATACCAACTAACCTCTTTCTCTCACTCCGCTCCGCACGTTTCGCTGCTAACACTTTGCGCATCAGTGTGGGTGCTTGTGCCAGTGTGTGTGTGCGTGTGAACCGTATCCCTGTGCATGGATCCTGAATGTGCCGTTGTGAGTGCCATTTATTAGTAGCTGTAAAAAAAGTGATCAAAAACGGCAACTAAAATTCACGCACACAGCTACAGAATAGTAAGGACGCCAGTTGTGTGACAGCAGCGGCAACAACAATAAGAACAAGAACGCAACGGCGTTAGGACGACGGCAGCAGCGTCAGCGTCGCCACAGACGACTCAATCCCAGTCGCTTTGGAATGTTAGATGCGGTGAGAACAAAACATTCAGTGTATGTTGTTGGTAGTAGCAGCAGTAGTCGGCAAACAGTAGCATTAACAGTGGAAGAGGAAGAAGAAGCAGCACCAGCAGCATTATCATCCAACGTTCATTTAGGTAAGTGAATAGTCAAATATTTTTAAATTTCTTCATCTAGTCTATTAGTTGTAGTCTAGTCTATTAGTTGTTTATGTTGCTGCTGCTGCTGCTAAAAGCTAAAGCTCTTTTTCAAGGCTAGCCCTGAACGCTAATTGGCCAAAGTTGAATTCGCAGCCGCAGCAGCATTTTGTTGTAAGCGAAAACAGTGTTGCCAAACGGCACATTGGTCAGCTGATGAAGTTACACACATAAATCGAAACAAGATCAGCATTCGCAGCAAAGCAAATCGGGCAAACAAATCTGTGTGTGTGTGAGAGAGAGAGAGAGTGAGAGTGAGACAGACAGAAAGAGAGAAGGTCGCATAAAGCACATAAAAGGTGCTCAGAACATAAAACACAATAAGTAATAATAATCATCGGACAACAAGTGCAGGGCCGAGAGCTACCTGTAGATCAGCAACACTTAAGCACTTTTTGTATATGATTGTGTGTGTGTTTAATTTTACGCATCACACACACCAACACAGATTGTATCCTTCACCACTTGTCTTTTGTGTCGGCCATTTAAGCAGAGCAACAACAGACGACGCCGCATCCTGTTTCTGGTTTTTGAGACGCCAAGCCAAATTGATGCAGATGGATGTGCCTATATATATATATATATATATATATATATGTATGTGTGTGTGTGTGTGTGTGTGTTTGTATATGCATACTTGGTACGCATTATGATTCCTTTTCTGCCTGTCGATTGATTTATTTATTTTTTTTGACAGCTGATGGCTGGGTGGCTATTTAATCTAAATAATACTACTGCGTATTTGTTTACTTGCGTAGGTTTTTCATTATTGCCTTAACAGCTTGATTACTATTGGAATATAGCCCTACTGTTTGTTGTAATTGTCGCTTTTGTTGTAACCTAAAGTTACGTAAATTTGCAGCAGCCTTGGCTTTATCAAAGCCGCAAATTAATACCGAAAAAAAAACCCGCCCCCATACTACAAAAACAATAATGCAGGCACTGAAAACCAAGCGGCGCCCCATTTAGCTTGTTTATATTTATTTATAAGCATATGTTTGTGTATTTTTTAACGCGCCACAATATTTCTTATAACCTGCTCTGCACTCAGTATGTGTTATCAAATTGTGCTCTCTAGTTTCTTGTCTGCCAGTCTCTCGTTTCTACAACAACCTCATAAATCTGAGTGAGTCACAATTGTCTGCTTATTAAATTGCGACTCTCTCAACCATTCACAATGGTAAACAACAGCCGGCCTCGCTTGATTTGTTGTTGTTGCCCAATTGGTTTCTGGGTGTATGTATATTTGTTCGTTTCTTATGCGCGCCAAAAACGCACGTCACGACTGCATCACAGATTACGACAGGGCTGTCCGATATGCCGATCGACCATCGTCTGTTATCGTTGCGCATTTTGGCAGATAACTTCAAAATCGATATCAGCGATAATTGCTTCGCTAACTAACGAAATTCAATCAACACAAACAAACTCAAATAAAATTGTAACGATTTTCTGCATTTTGTTTATTTTTGTTATGCTGCACAGATTATGGCGAATTTAAATTTTCAACAACCGCCGAGAAGCATAGCAAATGCGGCATTAACGGGACGAACAGCAGGCGGTTTCGGTGGTAGCTCCATGTCTGGCCATGTAACACCCACGTCCGGCATGTTTCAAACCGGTAAGAGACCAGTCGATAAGTAATCGATTACAGATATATATAAGTAATTTTGCGAATTAAATGGTTTTGTTTTCTAGATTTCGCCACCTCGTATCCTGGCGCTGCGAATTACGGTCAACAAACGCAACAGCCGCCTCAGCTATCGCCGAATCGGAATGCGCAGTTATCGGTCGGTGGTCCCGCCTTATCGAGTGGTAATCGCAATGCGAACCTGTTTGGCCAGCGGCCGTTTGTGGAGCGTCGTGCCATGGGTTTGGGCAGCGGGCCCATGGTGAGTATCCATATGTAAATATATTATATAGATATATTAATTTTGGTTTTTCGCTTGCAGTCGAACATGGGCAATTTTATGCAGTCTGGCCGCGGTGGCTATGGCACGGGCGGCGGAGGGGGCGGCGGTCCTTTAAATAATTTTCATGTATTCGGTGGGGGCGGCGGCGGTGGCAGTGGCGCAGACTCATCAACGCCAGCGCTCCTCGATCCCACAGAGTTTCCATCGCTGACGAATGCGCGCGGCCAGAACGATCAGACACTGCCCCAATCGAATCCCCTCCAGCCGCCGGGCAGCAAACCCTACGGTAATTTCTTTACCTCTTGTGAGTTCAAAAAAAAAATCCACTTTCTTTTAATTTAATTTCTGTTACAATAATTGGTTACGGTTTGGGTATTTTGTTTTGTTTTTATTAATGCTTTATTTATTTATATATTTTGTAGTTTATTGTGCTAATGGTTCGTTTGTTTGTTTTTGAGTCTTCCTTCATTGCTTTGTGGTGCTGGAATTAACAAAAATATAGTTTACAAGCTACTCATGAGTGATAAAAGTTAGTCCTTTATACAGTCGTCGCTCGAATTCGCTAAATTTTAAATGGGTGACGTTCATAATATTTATGCATCGACAAATAAACGATTCCAATCTAGCGACCACTGTGGTATTTAAGAGAACTCTTTCCCATATTAAAAGTCAACTTTTTAAAAAAAATTTTTTGATTTTGCGATATGTGTGTGTTGAGTGTGCACAACATTTGTGTATTTTGGGGTATTTTTATGTAACTGACGATGTGCTTTTTTCAGTTGGCATGGTGAAGCAACCAACGTCAGAGCAATCGGAATTCACGATGTCCAACGAGGACTTTCCTGCGTTACCGGGCACCCAAAACTCCGACGGCACAACGAACGCGATAGGTGGCAACAGCAGCGGAGGCGTTGGCAGCGCAGCAGGTGGCGGAGTCGGCATCACAGAGAACAATCTGGATGGCACGGAAAAGGCAATGAATTCAATTGTGGTCAGCGGCGGCTCGTCGGGCAGTTCCTCGGGCAGTGCGGTGGGCGGCGGCAACGGACTCGGCGCCGTTGGCAGCGGTCTGGGCGGTGTTGTTGTCGGCGGTGGCAGTAGCAGCAGTGGGTCAAGCGGTGGTGTTGTCAATGCGACGCATGTAGGATTAGTGGGCGCTGGCGGTGGCGGCGTAGGTGGTGGCGGCGTTAATGTCAACAGCGTGCCCGGCAACAATGCGATGATGGGCGTAGGCGGAGGTCTCGGCAGCAGCGGGGCAGGCAGCGAGCATATGAACGATAATTCCAGCAATGATAAACTTGTGAAGAGCGGCGTACAAACATCGCCAGATGGTAAGCCTACACTAATTATAGCTCTATGTGTTATCTAAATATATATAATCAATCGACCATTATTTACAGGCAAGGTCACAAACATACCAGCGAGCATGGTGAACAATCAGTTTGGCATGGTGGGTCTGCTGACGTTCATCCGAGCGGCCGAAACGGATCCCAATCTGGTGACTCTGTCGCTCGGCACGGACCTAACGGGCCTCGGCTTGAATCTAAATTCACAGGAGAGTTTGCATCCAACATTCGCTGGACCGTTCGTGGAACAGCCCTGCAGGTGAACATATATAATATATATATAATTTGAATATATATAATAATTTGATTTGCAATTTATTTATATAGAGCACAAGACGTTGAGTACAACGTGCCACCCGAATATCTGATCAATTTTGCGATTAGAGATAAGCTCACCGCGCCGGCACTCAAAAAGCTGCAAGAAGATCTGCTCTTTTTCCTGTTCTACACGAATATCGGTGATATGATGCAATTAATGGCAGCTGCTGAATTGTAAGTCATAAAACGTTGAAATTGTAATCTAAATATGCATTGAATTTTATTGTGTGTTGCAGGCATAGTCGCGAGTGGCGGTATCATGTGGAGGAGAAGATATGGATAACTCGAATTCCTGGCATTAATCAATATGAAAAAAATGGTACAAAAGAGCGTGGCACCTTCTATTACTTTGATGCGCAAAGTTGGAAACGTTTGTCCAAGGTTTTCCAAATAGATGCCGAGAAATTAGATAAATGTCCCAATATAAATGCGTTTATGAATGGACAGTCTGTATAATAATAATAAAAAACAAAAAATCGAAAAAATTTGAAAAAGCAAAAACAAATCAACGAACGTATTTTGAATTTGTTAACGTACAATTTTTAACGTAGGCGACCCTGTGCTCGTGTTATCGATAAACACTAACTATACATTATCGACCAGCCACCACAAAGAGAACTGCGTAGTTTTATGCCTTGCTTGTGGTATGCTGATCACGGGATAAATTGAATAAATTCTGCGTGACTCGTTTGATCTGCGCTCATTGCGTATTTAATTTTAATATTGTTATAATGGGAAATGCTTGCAATACTGTGACGAGGGATAGTTAACTTATTGATATAATATGTTAAGCTGTAGGGTCGTCAGCTGCATACTTTGCTTGTATACCAATTTTAGACAGCACAATAGTCAGCTGCATACCTCGCTTGACAACAAATTCGGATACGGCGCTTGCGCATTTGGTTTACATTTTAAATTGAAAAGTTAACCGACACAAGATGAACACGCCAGGCGTCAGCCTATTCCAGGGCGCCGATACGCTCAAGGTGAATTCAACGTTGGAGCGCCAGGAGGAGGAGGAAGCGTTGCAGGATCAAAAACGCCGCGAAGCTGAGGTGAGTGATGGAATTTTGTTGTTGAACGACGCCAGCATTGTTTACATAGAAATTGGGCCGTTGTTTCGCAGCTGGGGAATTTATTGGAGAATGCTTTCGATGATTTGGATGACGACGACGACGACGAAGAGAGTACAATTGACTCCACAACAAATTATCCATCGAATTTATTGCCAGCACAGCCGTTGCCCCCACTGCCAGCGCCAGCGCCATCCGCCCAGCAAGTGGAATATGTGAATGCCAGCGAAATGCACAAGCTAAAAATGTTGCTGGAGTCGAAGACGCACGAGCTGCAGAACACCAATAAGATAGCGTCGGATGCGCACAAGAAAATCGATGAGTACCAGAAGCGACTGACCATCACCCAAGCGGAACTGGAGCGAGCGCTGCGCGAGAAGCAGAACATGCACGAGCTGCTCGTGGACAGCAAGGAGAAGTGCTCGAATCTGGACAACAATATCGAAAAGTTGCGCAGCGAAAAGAAATCAGTGGAGGCGGAGAATACACAGCTGGTGGGCCAATTGGAGACGGCACAGGCGCTGTTGGCGGATGTGCAGCGTAAATATGATCTGGTCGAGCGGGATCAGCATAGGCGAGAGGATCGCAACGTCGATATGCGTATCAAACAGCTGGAGGAGCATCATCGTGCACAAACCGAACTGATGCAGCAACAGTTCAGCCAGCTGAGCGATCAGTTCGATAAGAAGAAACAGGAACTCGATCAGATGCACATGCGCTACAATTCGTTGCAGTCTAGTCACGAGTCCATGCTGCTGGACAAGGCGGCCAAGATCAATGAGCTCAACTCGGCACTGGATGTGGCGCAGCATCGCTGCAATCAGTTGACTGCGCAGCCCAGTTACGAGGCGGAATATACGCGTCAGCAGATATGCATTGCGGATTTGCATGCCCAGATTAGCAGCAGAGATCAGACGATAGCGCAGTTAACGGATCGCTTGAATGGCGCCACAGCCGAAATGGATCTAATGGACACACTGATACAGCAACATCAATCCGAATCGGGGACACTAAGTCACCTGCCGTCGTATCTCTCGGGCAGCACACCCCTCAATCCCGCTGATCGCATGGGTCACATCAAACATGAACTGTATCGTGCCCTGGGCAATCTCAAGAATAAGCGTGAAGAGGTGCGCCGCCTGGAGAAGCAGCTGGGCGAGCGAACAAACGAGTTGCGCACGCTACGCGATGAGGAGAACAAAACACTCGTGCAGCTGGCCACGCTTAAGGAGGATAAAACGCGTCTGGAGACGCGCATTAAGGTGCTGCAGGAGCAGCTGGAGGACCGACAGCACAACTCCTCCCTGAACGTGTCCAAAATGCGCAGCGACCTGGATACACTGATAACGGAGCGTGATACACTGCGTCAGCAGGCCGATAGCCAAAATGTAGAGCAACAGAAACTGAGTAAACAGTTGCAACTGTTGCAGTCACGCCTGGACACACTGAGACAGGAGAACGAGCAGCTGAGATGCACATGCGATCAGCTAACGGATGACAAACGTCAGCTGGAGATGCGTGCCACCGGCGACGATGTGCGACTGGAGCTGGAGCGGCACAAGATTCTGCTGAAGGATGCCCAGGGCGAGGTGGAGCGACTGAAGACGCTCTACACGGACATTGCCAACGAGAAGGAGTCGCTCAACTATCAGCTGCGCAAAGTGAGCGACAAGGATAGCGTCAAGGAGTTGCAGGAGCAGCGTCAACAGATCGCTCAGCTGCAGCGCAACGTGCAGCTGGCCGAGCTGAAGGCCCAAGAGCTCGCCAAGATACTCGAGACGGAGAAGACGCGACACGAGCGAGAGTTGCAAACGCTGCGCGAGAAATGGGAGCGGGAGAAGCACGACGAGGTGCTCAAGGCCGCCAAAGAGAGCTCCAGCAATTGCAGCAAGTGCAACGATCAGCTGGCCGAGATCACCAAGGTAAGTGGCGAGGAGTAAGGAGTCTCCACTGTATTTGTATCTAAACTGTAATTTTCAGATTGAAATCCAAATGCTAAAGCTGCAGAATACGAACTCCATGCAAGCCAAGGAATTGGATGAGCTGAGAGGCGAGTTGGAAAAGACGGAACAACTGCAACTGGAGCTGGAGGCTAAGGTGCAGCTGGCGGCGGAGCAGGCGAAACAGCTCGGCGAACTGAAGGCCAAGGCGCAGCAATACGAGGAGCAACTGCAGCAGGAGGCAGCTAAGATGACAGCGCAGCCAAGTCCCGTCAGCTCAAATCCGGAAGTCAACGGGTCGCCAACATCGCCGGAGTTGACTCAGGTGCGGATCAAGCGCATCGAGCAGCGTGTACGCGATGAGATGGCCAAATTGTTTGCTGCCGAACTAAAACGCTTCACGATGCGCGCCCAGCAATCGGATGAGCGCAGCCAATGCCTGCAGCGAGAGTATCAAGTGGTCCAACGGGATCTGCAGCAGCGTCAAACGGAGGTGGAGGTGCTGAAGCAGACAATACTCGCGGAGCGCGAACACATGCAGGATATGCTGGACGACAAGGATGACAAACAGAAGCAACTGGTGCAAAAGTGCCGCAACGAGTTGCAGGCGAAGAATCAACGTATCGCCGATCTGCTCCGCGAACTGGACGAGCAGCATGCGAGCATCGAATCGGAGCGTCGCTCGATGAAGGCCGTGATGACTGAGTGGGACAAACAGAAGCAATCCATCGAACAGGTCGAGCAACATTGGCGCAACCATGTACAGGCGGTGCTCGACAAGCATGCGGAGGAGCTGCAGGCCACCGAGAAGCGCTATCAGAGCGCCAAGCGCACCGTCCACAACTACAAACTCTATCTGGAGGCCAAGGATGCGCACACGAAGAGCGAAATCGAGCGCATCAAGCAGGAGTACAACACATCCCTCGTCCAGATCGAAGCCAAACTGCATCAGCATTTCCATCAGCGCAAAAGTGCTCGCGATGAGCTGCCCAAGAATACAAACGATAAGGAAAATGAGCCGAGCAATCATTGAAATTGTAATTTGGCATTCTTAGTGAATTGTTTATACTAGTTTTGTACGGCGCTAAATAATGTTTTATGTCCAATTGTTTTTTATACGAATGAATAGAATTAAATACATTTATCGTTACATTCCCAAACAGATCACGCTAATTTCAAATTTAAGCTGTTTTTGGTAGAAGTATAATAGTTTTAAAGAACGATTGGCATTCGGAAATTTTTAAGATTTAATAAGAAATATCTTTAGATAAACGTTCAAGTTCAATTCAGTTTATTATAAAAACTTTGTATTCTGTTTTAGTGAATTATTTATAATTCACTATAAATAATTATGATTATGTATTTATTGAATTTTTTATAGATATATATATATATATAGATTATGCAAATATGTACACACTTTATACATTCTTAATCACCCGACTTGAGAATATAATTAATTGCAATATTTCTATTGCTTATCTGTGGTTTTGTTGAACTGTGTCCAGCACTTTTCCAACACCTCGAAGAACTTATCAATATCGGGACAAGTGATGCCCAGTGATGCGGCGACAGTTAAATAGGGCACCTCCAGCAGATCATGATGCGCACCGAAATCTGTAAACGGAAAAAACAATCTAAATTTATTTGGGGAAAAGTATAAATTTAAAGTTGGGAGAAACTATCGATTGTTGCTTCGTTAAATGATCGAAACCCATTCAAAATACTCACGCTTGAATTCATATCCATCGATGGACTTCAGCTGAGCCACGGGCACCACTCGCACGCCGGAGATGCCACGCGTGTGCAACATGGCGCCCAGTTCAACGATGTTGCGACCGCCCGGACAAGAGGTCAACGTACCCAGTGTCAACGCTAGCGATATGTGATTGTCTGCCATCTGTGGCACGGTTTCGTTGTGCTCCTTGGCAAACTGTTGCAGTCGCTGCTTGAGACATTGATATCGCTGCTGACGCTGCACAAGCAGAGATTGATAGCCACTGCATCCCAGTGAGAGCAGCGTCATGAATACATCCAGAGTTTGGGAGCTGCTCGCACGACCCGCATAACAGCTGGCCAAATGCTGCAGCAGCTGCTCATCGCTGCTGGCGACAATGGCGCCGCCGACGGGCACAAGGAGATTTTTATCTGTGCTTTGCACAAAGTAATCAATGCGTCCAACGCGCTGCGCCTTCTCCAATTGCCCACTGATTGCAGCTACCTGCAGGCCATAAGCATTGTTCACCAGGTGTGGCAATGAGTTGCTCTTGGCCAGCTTGGCAATCGCAACGATGTTGTCGCTATTGCGTGGCGCAAAGCAACTGGTTGTCGTGTACAGGCAGAGTATGCTGTCGGCGCCCAGTTCCTCAATTTTCTCTTTAAACTTCTCGCAATCGGTGATCAGGGATTGCTCCTGCTCTAGCAGCAGGCAGGGTATCACAATTGGCTGTAAACCGGCAGCTGTAATTGCCTTGAAACAGGATTTCTGATCGATGCGTGACCAGAGCACATATTTGGCATTGGGTCGACGCTTGCGTAGCGCCTGCAGACACAGCATCAACGTCATCCCAGTGGCCATGGGCACCAGAAAGCAGCCACGGCAGCTGTGCATGCCCAGCATCTGCAGCAGCTCGAACAGCAGCGCGTTTGTCAATGCCGCCAGCAGCGTGGAGCCGGCTGCTTTCGGCTGTGCCTCCAACAGATCCCCCGAGCGACCAATGCCATGTCCAAAATTATAATGTCGTCGCGCCACAAGTCCTCAAAGTATACAAATCTTATTTATACATACAATTTTGAATCTCTATTTTTACTTACTGCACGCAATGCGCGCTTCACGCTCACCCAGACCCACATTGTGGGCGAAATTGTTGCTGTCCAGGGCGGCCAGTTGGTGCACCAGCTCCTCAATCTCCTCGTCCCGCCAACCATTTTCCGGCAATTTACGCTGCAAAACCCGACCTTTTTATCAATCGTTTTTAACAATAATAGTTGAGGGCAATCACTACCTTCTCGAGCAGTTCCTTCACATGACGCTGCTTCACACGCTGCGCTTCTAATCCCAGTTGTAAGTAGTTGTTGGGCACCAGTTTTTGGGGTATATTGATGCCTTCAAAATTCATTTTAGGACCGGCCAAAATTGCACTGGAATGACACCATTTAGTGCGGAATATTAATAAGGTGTCAACGCTGCGAAGCAAATCAGTTTTCTTTGTTGTGTGTGGGCGATGAAGCTGATTGCTTAAAATTATTAAATATTATTGTTATTTTTATACATAAGAATACTTTTAATTTTTGTAGTCAGTCTTCACTTACTTTCACTTTAACTGAAGGAGTGAGTTTTTTTTAGTTAGGCCGCCAAAAGTGCTCAAAAAACATAATAAAAGATTGTAGAAAGTGTTAGACTAATCTTTCGACCTCACAACATATAATATAACTATATATTTTTGGAAAACACGCAGCAATCAATATTCATTAAATTGTTACTAATAAGAACATGTATTTTGTAAAAAAAAAACAAAGCCAGTGTCATTTGACCACATGAGGATATGCTATCGATATCGCATAATAACAAAGTATCACCCCGTCTATCGATTGTTAGTCGTTTTAGTGTTGAACAGTAATCCGAACAGCGCGCATCATTTGGGCATCCATAAATTTTGTATGGAATTCCGATGCAGCATTTAAATTGAACATCTTTAAATACGAATTTATACAAGCCTACAAAATGTAAGTGAGCAAAATAGAAAACAACAATTGTACAGTGAACATAATATAATTTTACAGGCCTAAAATAAGTGAGGACACGATGCGTGAGCTGGATGACATTTTGAGTGAGAATAACACGGACGCGGATCGACTGACGGCATTTCTCAAACTCAAAGCCGAGGCAAGGCCACAGAATGGACCTCAGTTTGTGCTGTTCGGTGGCGGTGATATTTCATTAGATGTTGACGTCGATTTGATAAAACTGCCCGCCGCTACGCAGGCACAAAAGCAACGAACAATGCCCGAAGCAACACAAAAAGCAGCACAACATGAAAAATTACGAAGCAAGCTGCAGGAACATTACTCGGATAAAAATGCGGAGCAGCAGCAACAGCAGCAGCATATTTTGGTGGCCGAGTCACAGCCGCAACCCGAGCTGCTTACGGAGAATATACCGCCTTTGGCGCGCTCCCACAGTTTGTCAGCAGGACATGTCGTACCCTCGCCAGCTCGAGCGTCCATCTACAGACGCCCCAGGAGCATCGGTCGCGATCTACTCAACGATTTCGATAATGTGGCCAATGACACAACGGCGCAACCTCTAAGCTCCCAGGATTTCGTAAGTGATGCCTAATGGGAGCGTATTTATCTTTATAATTTATATCTACTCTTGATCTGCATTCGTCCGTGCAACATATTTGCATCGTCCCTTCCTTTTGCCTGGCACTGGCATCTCCGTAATTACCAAAAGTAGACACATATTGCAAATTTTAAGAGCTAATCTCCAACATATTTTATGCCCTTGCAGAGTGTATTATAATTTTGCTGTCTTCGATCTCACATAGAGTATATAAATATATATTCTTCATCAGTTAAATGTTCCTCCTTCCATCCCATATATCGTATAAATATTCTTATTCAAGACAAACATTTTCGCTAATTTATTTTGGCACTCTTCGAACGTTAAAGAATCTTAATATCAAATTTAAATGGGGATCATCTGCATATAGAGATCTCTGAGTTCCATAAATCGACAATCACCGCTTCAAATGTTTTGCTTCGAACAAATCTTTGCGAAGTCCGACTTTTTAGTTGCTCCTTCTAATATTTAATTCGCTGTGTGTTTTCCAGTTGCCCGAGGTAAGCAGCACGCCTGCTTTACGCAAGCCAACATCACAACAACAAAAGCAACACAATGGTCGCCAAGAGCAACAGCGTTCCCCAGCAGCAGTAGCAGCAGCTGTGGCAGCCGTCGAGACTATGCCGTGTCATGAGGACTTCGAGTCCATATTTCAGTCGAGCCTCATCAATATGCAACGTCGAAGCGGGCTGTTGTCCACACAGGACAACCAGTTGCCAACGGCAAAGAGCAAGTTGAGCAAGGGTGCAACATTTATTGTGCTACAGCAATCTGATGAGCCGGCACAGCTGCAGCAGTTGCCCGCAAAGCGAAGCACAACGGGTCCAACAGCGCCGGCTACGATAAAAGAGCTTTGTGTGAAACTGCGACGTCTACCGCAAAAAGAATTGGTTAAAGCATCACCATCAGCAGCAGCACAGAACGGACTGCAGCGGGTGGTGCCAGAATCTTATCCAGATGTAGAAGAAATGATGCGTGTATTGCACAGTCCGGAAGAGGCAACAGCTGCAACAACTACGGCAACACCAGCATCGGCAGTAGCAGCTTCTGTCAGCTGTGGCATACAAACCTCATGCCAGAATGGTATGCAAATAGTTGACTCCAGTGAGAGTGACGATGAGGCCGGGGACAACGGTGCACCACAGAATCTGGCACCAAGTGGTGGCAACATAACCCGCAGGCAACGCCTGCTCCAGCAAAAGCCGGCAAAGGCCACAACCCGTGAGCAACTGCTCGATTTGCATTGTACGCGCATGGGGGACTCGGACAAAGGCACTGCGTCCACTCAGAAGCTAGCGCAGGCAGTACTCAATAAGCCATCAGGTCCGGCCATCAATGTGGAAGAAATGATGCGTGTATTGCACAGTCCGGAAAAGGCAACAGCTGCAACAACTACGGCAACACCAGCATCGGCAGTAGCAGCTTCTGTCAGCTGTGGCATACAAACCTCATGCCAGAATGGTATGCAAATAGTTGACTCCAGTGAGAGTGACGATGAGGCCGGGGTCAGCGGCGCACCACTGAATCTGGCACCAAGTAGTGGCAACATAACCCGCAGGCAACACCTGCTCCAGCGACAGCCGGCAAAGGCCACAACCCATGAGCAACTGCTCGATTTGCATTGTACGCGCACTGGGGATTCGGACAAAGGCACTGCGTCCACTCAGAAGCTAGCGCAGGCAGTACTCAATAAGCCATCACGTCCGGCCATCAATGGTGAACAGTTCGCCATGGAGCTGGCGCGCATGAGCAACTATGAGATACTCGACTTACGCAAACGCAGCTCAAATGGCAGATTGATTCCCCTGAATGGACAAAAGACGACCACAACGGAGGAGCAGCGGAAGGTCGTGGTGCAAAGCATACAAAGGGAGTTGCAGCGTCGCAATCTACCCGATCCCGACGATGAGTTACCCAATGGTGACGAGGCCGTCAGCAGTTCAGTACCTGTCGCACGGGAACCATTGCCGCCAGAGATTTCTATGCTGCCGTCGCCACCAGAGATTTCTATGCTGACGCCACCGGCGCCAGCATCGCCGCCTTATAGATTCAGGAATCCTATGCAGCGTGCTGCGAAGAACCAACTGGACACATCGCGGCAGAAGCAGCGACTTGGGAAACGCCGCGATCCGCCCATGGTAAGTGACACCTTAATAGACCATATGCCACATATTCCACATAAGAAATTTTATAGTTGCTGGCATGCTAACTCTTCTCACATAATATGAATAAATTCAAATTTCAATTCAATTTGCAGACCGCAGAGCTGCAGAATTATTTGATTCTGTCGCAGACCATTGAGGAGCGTATCAAAAAGCACTCCGGCTTGGGTACCAAACGGAGCCTGTACACTAAAGGCAATTCCGATTTTGAGGATAATAATCTGTCGCCGGTGCCGGCGAAGCAGCACCGCTTCAGCATCATACAGATTGCGCCTGCACCGCCAACAGATGCTGGCTGCAGCATGCCCATCGGGGATATACCAATTGTGTCACCGCCACCAGCATCCATACGCTATTCGCAATGTATGCGGCGATCACGAAAATCTATTCGCCATATCAGTCCGCTTGATGTTGCTCAGGAATCAGGTGCATCGCAGGAGGCGGAGGACGAAGGGGTGCAGCAAGAGCAGCAACAGGACAGAGATGTTGCTGGGGTGGTAGTTGAAGAGGTGGAGCGTGAGTTAGTGAACGGTGAGGAGGATGAATATGTCGATGAGATTAAGGAGAAGGTTATGGAGCAAGAGGTACAGGAGCGTGCGGAGGAGGAGCTAACGGAAGACGAGGTGATGAGGGAGGAAGTTCCAGAGCATTTGGATTGCGAATCGGAGGCAGTTGTGGATCAGGATGAGGTGGAGGCAGTTGTAGAGCAGGAGGAGGCAGTGGCAGTGTCAGAGTCTGAGTCAGTGGCTGAGGCGGAGGCGATAATGGAGAACGATAGGCTTAGCACTGAAATGGAAGAGTTGCGTATGCAAATAGTAACACCGCCGCTGGACGTGGAGCAGACCGACTTGGATGATCGACCAAGTACCAGCAAAGCAACACGCGAAGCCCTGCAGCGCTCAATGCAGAAGCAATCACGATCCAGGAAACAAAATACTAAGCAAAGAACAAAGCAGACGACGAAGTCAACAGAAAATGAGGAAGCCGTTTTCAAGAAACCATCGGCGCCTGCTCCACGTAAGAAGCCGGGATTGAATAAAATTTTAAAGAATTTGGAAATCACGCTGGTCAACGAGACGCTGCCGCCGGAGGAGAATGAAGCACGCAATGCCCACGATGAGACAAGTAAGAAAATGTATTTCAATTGCTATCAACGAATTATGTTTATATTTTTCCATGCAAAACCAGGTGGCGTGCGCAGATCGAGACGTGGTCAAGTGCCGTTGCGCAACACTTGGGTGCACAGCATAAGTAATCCCTTCAAGCACACCTTCTTCGAGCGCTCGCTCTCCAGTTTCCCGGTTATGAAAGTGAAGAAGCTCAGAGAGGGGGCAACGCTCAGTTGGAGCACGTCCGTCACTGATGAGGCGCCGCTCTACAGCAGTACACCACATATTCAGGATCCAGTGGTGGCGGCCAGTGGCTCAACGCTGAAGCGCAAGCGGCACGACAAACGACATGAGCCGTTGGAGTTAACGGGCATCTCACGACTCGCCGATGTAACTGAAGAAGCTGAGGAGCAATCATTGCCCCATATACAGCAGACCACGAAGACAGCAACGGCAAAATATTCCCCGCTCGAAAAGCAAAGGACATTGGGGAAGTTAGCCAAAAAGTCTAGGACTCGTATAATGTCATCAGATTCAACAGCAGAAGCAGAAGCAGAACCAATGCCAATGCTAATGCCGCTGTCAGAAGAAGCAGAACCCCAGGCAGATCAGGCAGACCAGGCAGCGCCAGAGCCAGCAATGCCCAAAAAGTTGCGAAAGCGTGGGCGACCCAAAAAAAATGTTGGAAAACACAATCACATACCTTCAGAATCAGAAGCACAGGCAGAAGTCGAAACAGAAGCAGCGCAATCATCAATCTGCCAGTCGGAACCAGTTGTAGCTGTTGCCGTGCAGCCGCGCGTTGAGGTTGCTTCAGCGCCAATTATTACTGCAGCAGAAGCACAACTGTTGCAAGCGATATCCTGGCTGCGTTGCACCAGCGACGTACCGCGCCAATCCCTCAGAGATGATAATGATTATGAGTGCGAAACCGATTCAATGCGCTTCAGTATGTTGTCTACACGTCAGTTATTTAATACAAATCAAATTTATATTTCGTGTTTTGTATTGCTTGCAGCATCGGTAGCTGACTTGGAGTTCACGACCATGGATGGCCTTGATTACGCCTTCTACAATTCGGAGGAATCATATACCCTAGGCTTCATACGCTTCCAACCACTGCAAGAGCGTGGCTCAAAACGGAATAAAACCAATATACTGGTACATATCAGAATATATATCTGTATATACATATAATGTTTGTATTAAGGCATATTTTAAATATTATAATTTTTACTTATCAATTTTGGTATGGATTTTAACAATGTAATTTTTCAAAATGTGTTGAAAAAACCTGATGAAACACATTTCTCAAAACTAAGAATGTAATGAATGTTCATTTTGTCATTGTAAGCACTGAGTTTTATTAAACTTATTTTTATTGATATTTGTATTATTTTTACCATTGCAGCGTTTCATTGCAATTATTGGAGAGTTTGATGTGGAACTCGAGTGTGACGGGAAAAATTCGCTGAATCGAATCTTAAAGCCAGGCGATATGGTTGAGATTAAAAAGGGTAAGCAATTTGCTAACTTAACGATTAATAACAATCATTGCTATATTGACCAATTAATTTGCAGGCAATTGTTTTAATATTATCAACCGCTTAAATGAGGTCAGTGTCCTGATCGTGAATCGAAAGTGAATATTTATGTATGCTTATGCATATATCCGATATTGCTTGTCGCATTTCACAAGTCGTCGAACAAACGGAAAGGAAAGGAAAATCAATTACAACCCATATATAAATTTATGCTGAAAGTATGATATATTGGTTTCCTCTTTAACTTATGAATAGTTCTAAAACCAAATTCTTATGCGTAGAAATATATTTTGTTATCACTGATAAATTATTTCAATTGGGATCAAAAAAATCAGTTTGGGGACATTCCAATACAATTTCTTCGCAAGATTATTCGAATTTTCCTGCAAAATTCAGCAAGCTGCACGTTTCGCAAGGACGTGTGTGTGCGTGTATGTGTGTGTTGGGTGACTTCAAAAGTAAAACACAAACAAGCAAAGGACAGCAACAACCATATACAAGTGGAAGACGAACAACATCAACAACAGCAACAATAATGGCGGCTTTCGCTACACTCTGCATGCAACTTTTTAACACATTTTGCACGTTTGCTTTGTGTAGCAATGTCTTAAAAGTACAAACACACATTTACACACACACACACACACATATACACACAGAGAAACCCTCACTTGCCGTGGGATGATGAAAAAGTGAGTGGCTGTGGGTGGGGTAAGTGGCTAAAAAGTGTGTTGGAGGCGCATAAAACGAAAGAAAGAATGTCCTATATATAGGCAAGACTATGAGTAAGTTCGTAGAAAGCAATCGCAAATAGACGACACAAGCTTTGTATATATCCTAGAATTTTATGTTTCGACACTCATGGAAAGCTGGTTGTTAAATGTTCTTTAATATACTTGTTTCTCGAACTTAATATAGAGTTCTGCTTAAAAACTTTAAAAATATTGTCATCCAATTGACTTGCTGACTTAAATCCCTTTACTACTTACATTACATAAAAATTCGAAGAACAAGCATTAATAATATTCAGTTGACAATGTGTTAGAGGGAAAATGTGAAAGCATCAACTTAATATAAAATTAACCCAAAATGAATATAACCTCTACTGTACACAATGAACGGGTGGCTAGATTTAAATTAAATCAACAGCCGAGCGACGATGAAAGGCTTCGTGGAATTGAGCTGAAGTCTGCCGAAATGTGTGGTGTGTGTTGCTCTGTGGCAATGAAATGTTTTAAATTAAGAAAATAGCAACTGACATTCATTACCAATGCGCACAAACCTGAAATACTTTGATCAAGCACGAGCACAGCGTGACTCCAACTACAGATGATGATGATGATGGTGATGATGATGATGACAACACTTTCTCAAGGCTGCCCGCTGTGTTTGAGACGCCCCACTGACAAATGCAACTCATATATGTCAAACATATTTACAGCCATCGTATTTCGATAGTGAATGGTCTAAGAACATTTTGGCTACCTTAAATTATGGACAAAATGTGCTGTGCATGCTGGGAATGTTTGATGGGGGCAGACATCAAACATCGCAAGCTCATTACAAAGGTAAACATTTTAATTTTGTGCACACATTTGCAGAGTCTTCGAACGCCTTTGCGACGATACCCACAGACAGGATGTCGTCCTGCAAGTGCACACAAACACACACACACACACAGCTAGACACAGATAAACGCATACAAGTATCAAAAACATTCAATAGAATCGCAGCAGAAAGTTTTGCAGCGCTGTTGAAATATTTAATTAAAAATGTCGTTCCAACAAGAACAAATAGTAGAACATACATATATATAATAAAATATTATAATACATATATTAAATGTTCATTTGTTCTTCGTTGAAATGAGATTTCTGTTATCAAGTATACGCCACACGAACACACCTACAAAAAAGGTGTTCATGCATATTTAGAAACTTGACTGGCTTGACTTTTTTTTGTTTGTGCCCACAAATCCATTCTGAAATTGGCCGAATATGCTCAGGCGCCTAGCTCTTGGCATATGCGAGGACTGTCCAGCAAGTTGAGTGTAAACTTTTTTTGGCAACCCCCTTCTAACCCGCCCTAACTCGTCTGTGGCTGAGTGTCTCATGTGCCTGGCACGGTCGCATAATTTACCCATGTCAAAGTTTATTGTATTTTTTTTCCTTTTTTTTTATGGGATGCTTGCTTTCTTTTTTGTGGTGGGTCAACTTTGCATATATGCCAAATAGCTGACCACAGCTTTTTGTTGGCATTGTTATTGCCGTTCTTCTTGTGTGAAACTGTTGGCCAAGAGATGCAAAACAAAACGAAGAATAAGGTCCTGCACGATAACACAGTTAATTGATTCACCAGCCATCAACTGTGCAGCCGCATATCTAAACAGATTTTATGCTAACTAAACCAAAAAAATTAGTTCAGAGTGGCCAAATCTGTATACTTATAATATATAAATATTTAATAAATATATTTAATTTTGTTATATATAATTCATACTGACGATATATTATTTTTTCTCTGATTTGCTTTCTCTGGGTTTTATTAGTCAACATTAAGTAAAGAATCTATGCAATTAACTATAGAATTTCTGCATTTAAAAATTAAACCGATATAAAAACTGCAATTAAATCTTCTAATTATTATAGATTTGTGTTTATAGTTGTCAGAATTATTTTTAAAAAAATTAAGCCAATACAAAAACTGCAATTAAATCTTTTAATTATTGTACATTTGAGTTGATAGTTGTCAGAATTATTTCAATTATGTTTTTCTATATGTAGCTTTTTTTGGTTAGCCGCTAAATTAAATATATACGACATTTAAAAAATATGCTCTCTACATTGCGCTTCTAATATATATTTAAATATACGCTTTTGTTGAGTACTCCATTGAAATGTGAGTGCCCCAAAAAGTAGGCAACATAAATCTAAAATTGGCTCATGGCAAATGCAGCTGCCAATGCAACTTGTCAGGTTGGCCTAATTACAGGCCAGACATAAATAGCATGACACACACACACACACACACGCACACACACACACACTCACACACACACTCACACACACACACACACACACACACACACACATACTCACACACTCACACACACATTCAGCAGTAATAAAAAGCAGCAACCGGAATTTTCCGTACTTGAACCACACCTGAATTTACACAACGCATAATACGCGTATATATATATATGTAAATATGTCAATATAAATTAATTGTATTTCCCTTTTCATTTTCAAGCTCATTTTCTGGCTCGGTCAAATGTTAACTTGCGGCTGCAAAAACGTTTACTGCAGCTGATTAAGGTGGACAGGCACACACGAATATTCCAAAATTGTGGCAGGTATAATTGCTACAAATAAGATATTCTGTTAGTTTAGCTGTTACATGATTATCATAAATATCTACTTTGGATAGCTAATAAGGATCTCGGCTTAGTTAAATTGTTGACCTTGCTTCTCTATTCATGGAAATGAATGTTAAATGTCCTTTGTTGGAGCTTTAAATAAATTATTCAAATTAGTTCTTGTTTTGCATGGAAAAGGATTTGATTTGTGGGTAACGGTCTGTGGTTGCCGGTCAAATGGTTACCCGTTACCGGTTACTGGCTACCGGATTTTCTGGTTAACCAAACTGGTTTTTTCATTAGCGGTCAACATGGCCAGATACGTGTAACTGTATTTGCATGTGTGTGTGTGTGTGTGGATTACGCCGTAATTAAACTGCAACAATTTGATTAGATATTTGGAATTTCATTTTGGAGCGCTTTTCAATGCTGCCAATAACGCTACGGAAATGAAGACTGAACGCAATTTTGATTATTTTTTAAATATTTTGTAATTGAACGTTTTTATCAATTTAGAATTTAGCTCGAATGCATTTTTTTTGTGAGCAATCGTTGCGGAAATGAATATTTAAATGCAAATACATTTTATTTTCACATTTTTGGTCAAATTTGAATAAATTCTAATGCAAGAATAAAAAATATGAATAGTTATGAATGCGTGTATTCAATTTTATTGAATTTCTCAGGCCTCAACGGAAATGCAGCGAGTGATTTATGGATGGCGGCTTTTGCACATCCTGTCACGATAAGTGTGCCATTTTGGGTACACTCCAGTTGTGCATCAGTTAACACGCTATTTCAACTGGGTCGCAGAGCCGCCGGCAAATGCCGAAACCTTTCAGCAGAGCTCACCGCAAGGCAGATGGCCATAAAAACACTTTACATGTCACATGGTGACCGGGCCACAATCGATGCAGGCGTGCGACCAATAACTGCAAATGATTGGGGACCAATACGTGGGTCCAAAGTATTTTCATTTGTAGATGATGGACGAAAAGGTAAATGTAAACGTGAACGTGTAAAAGAAAACTGCATGCATAATGTTTGGCCGGCGGGAAGGCATTTTGTGAAGTTCTCTGTTCTCTGCTCTGCTCTGCTCTCCTCTCCTCACCTCACCTCTCCTCTCCTCACCTCTCCTCTTTGCCTTGTCCACCACAATTCCACCCAGAAATGAGCAACAGTTCGTTTTTGGGCAGCAAGCGGCTTTCCAGCGTGGGCTGGCCAAAGGAGGGTTTGACGCAGGCGCAAAACAACATCAACAATGTGGGTAGGTGAAACACCACTACAAACAGTAGTGGAATTGAAAAACGTACTATTAATAATAGTATTCGAAATTTTACTCAAAAGTGCAGTGAAAACTGTAGTGACAGTATTTAGGGGAGCAAGGGAAAGTGAACAATTTAGAAGAAAGTGGAGTAAAAGGAGGAGTACAAAGTTGAGTAGAAAGTGTACTAGAAACTTATTTACATAGCTAAAAGTTGTATATATTTTTATTTGCAACTTCTAAATTAACAATATTTTTGTTATTATTAATAATATAGTATATATTACATAATTAAATAAGCTTTAAATAAAAATCCTTGATTAAATTATAAGCCAGCCTCTTTTCTTTGGAAATTTGTATTTACAAATTAGATTTTATTATTGCGCTTAACTATTCAAAATAAAAAGTATTTATAAATGCTTGCTAAAAATTATGAAGCAGCAATGTACCTTAATTAATAAGGATAGAAAATGAAAATAAAAATTGTTCCTTAAATTTTATTCATCGTTAACTGCTAATAGTTGTATCATTCTTAAATTTATATTAAAATTTGTATAAAGAAATATATAACTTTGTTATTGTGTTTTTAAAATATTTTAGGTGCTTATTATCAAAAGGAGATGAATCATTTTTAATTCCATTTTCTTCTCTATAACGAATAATAAGGTAAGTAGTAATATTATTTAATTTTGCTCAAACCAAAAAGAAAAAGAAAATGTCCTGGCCATCAGCTGTTGGGCGCGCAAAGCAGCAGCTGGCAGCTGACTGTGTGTTATCAGGCAGTCACTGACACCACCACCTGGCCACCACTGGAACAGGTTGCAACTGGAAGCCGCTTGGCTGGCATTACCTTCGGCTGTCGATGGTCGGCTGTCGACTGTCGGCTTCGGTAGTCGGCCGATTCGTTTGTCTTGTCTGAACGTGTCGTTGTCGTCGTCATCGTTGTTGCTGTTGTTGTTGTCGCAACAGTTTGCGTCCACATTCAGTTTCAGTTTGTGCTTCCGTTTCAGTTCCTGGTCGGCGTTGCACGTTAACGGTACCAATCGGAACGCAGCCAACGCTGGCGAACCAAATCGAAACGAAACGAACCGCAACCGAACCAAACCGGAGTACAACAAGTGAAGTTTTTTGTTTCGATTACGCTTTTTGAATTTGAATTTCAATATAAATTTTAGTTCTCGAGTTATAACCAAAAGCAGTGTTTGCCAATTGTTTCGCAGTGCTATAAACCACATATTGAATAATTGCTCAACAGTTTTTCCATTTAATAGAAATAAATGATTATTAGCAATTTGTATGCGCGACACATTAACTGATTGATATTCAACTATCAATTTCAGATCTTGCTAAAAGGTAACGCCAAATATGTTCATGTGAAGCGTTGTTCATAACTGCTTGATGGCATTCTGCAATTTTGGGATTATGGAATTCCATTAAGCGACACTTAACTAAATTTGATTTTGATTTTGATTTTCACGTGTATCAATTATAATCTTTTAAGCTGTATAAATGTTGTGTTAATTATGACTTGGTTAGTTTCATTTTGGATGGGAATCTTTATTAATTCAGATAAAAGGCAATGCAAATTTATAAACTTAAAATAAAAAAATAGAATTGTATAATAATTTATAATTCATAAAAATGTCTTTAAATATAATAGAAGGAAAGTTCACAGCAACATTGTTTAATTGAAGTTTGTTTTGCTGAGAAGCAAACATAATTTAAATAACTTTGGAAATTATAGTTTTAAGCTGCTCAAAGCAGCTCATTAAATAATATGCTCAGTGTAAAAGTATTTCAAAAGCAAAACTTGAATTAAGAGTGACGCCGGCTTTAACTCGAACAATTTATCGATGTCGTTTTTAACTTTCTGTGAATGTCACATTCCTAGTCATAGAAGAGTTGAGTGGAATTAATTTATTTTAAGACACTTAGAATATTTTTAGCAGCCTTTCCCACACTTAGTTTGAATATTAAAACCCAATTTTGGCACATTAGCAAGCTGCTAATAAAACTCGAATTTTGTATAATGCTTGTCACTCTTGCATATTTATAAAAAACTTGCAAGTTAAGTCAAGTTCATCTGGTGCCAATTGTGTGTGTAAAATTCTACAGTTCGTTATAATGAGTGCAGCCAAGGGCAAGTGTGCATGAAACACACACAAACACACACACACACACACACTCACACATACTCAAACACACACTCAAACACACACTCAAACTCACACACACACTGTGCATTTAGTATGCTTGAGAGGCGAGGACGTCATATCAAAGTTTGCTTTGACATTGCCAGCTGATTTGGCAAAGAGCCTCCGGGTTGAGAATCACCCGCACAACCCCTTAGCACCCAACCACCCCCACTGTTACGCTTCCACACGATGTCGTGCGAGAATGTGTAGCAATGACAACCAATAACTATTTAAGTGCAGGCAAACTGAAACCAAAAATAATCAAAATAAATAATGGCCAACTTAGGAAAGCTGAATATTAGATACCCGATTATTTCTATGGTAATCTATATATATATATATCTCATCCCCTGTGTCTTGAGTTGAGTTGAGTTGTGTAAGTGTACAATGAAAAATCCAATTGTAATAATATTTGCCTGAATGGCAGTCATTTAATTTTCCAATGACAACCGCAACCGCATTTCAAGCACATGCTTGAGCTGAAAGGCATTGAAGTTGTGGATTGGTTTACGTATTTGCTTTTGGTCAGCCACTTGATTCAAAATGCATTTGGACTTTTCTCGCTCTTGCAATCAGTGTCCATCTGCCCCTGCTGCCCTACTCCCCGTGTTCCTCTTCCTTATTAGCTGTCTGTTCATCTTGTCGTCGTCGGTTTTGCTCATTCACTTTGCATTGTTTCGGAGAACTTTTGTTGGAAATTTGTATTTGAATGACTTTGTTATTGAATTGAAAGTTTGTTTTAATTTCGAAATATCATCGATATGGATTTTATGAGTGTGTTGTGGTAGTTTTCGAGCTTAGTTTTATATCCATCGCAAATGACATTGTCAACGGACATGCGAAACATTCAACACTAAATCAACTGGGATTCAACTAAGCGGCTTTTGTTGGGCACAATAAATTTAACAATTAATGGTCCTGAATTCCTATCGATAAACTGCAGCATCTTCATCCTGCTGCCCCCTTTCTTTCTCTTTCTCCCTCTCTCTCTCTATCTCTCAGTGTGTCTGTTTATTGTGGTCGTATCCTTGTTGGACTATCTTGGGCAGTTGAATGAATGAATTTGCCATTCTCATTCATTGTTGGCCGGACAACGTCGGCACGCGTATCCTTTATAACAACGACCGATGTGCCCCAATTAAAAATGGCCGTAAAACGTGAAAATTCCGTGGAACAAGAGCAATAAAAACAACTACAAAGAAACGAGAAAAATGCGAGCATTGATCAATTTACAAGGCATAAGCCATTAATGAGCAACGTCATGCGGATAACTTTTGAACAACTGACGACTGTTCAAGTCACGTCTTCCCTCTTAGTTTACTTCTCCCTCCCCCTCTCTCTCTCACACTCTCACTTTCTCTCTTCCTCTCTCTCTCTCTTTCGCTCTCTTTGTTTTCTCTGTCGTTCCGCAGTTATTAAGCGCAAAATTTTTAATTAAATTTTCGCTTGAATTAGCCGCATTTCAGTCACGTGTTAATAATAACAATCAAACGTCCAAGTCAAGGACACTCCCCTTTGCCCATCTGCCCCACCGCATCATCTCTCTCAGCCCCTCTCCTCCACCCACACTGAAATTGTAATGATTTTTGGCGTGACGTAAAACCCATAATGATAAGTAGAAACTTACTACGGCCAATTGATTTTGGCTACGTTTTAGAGATTTATGACGCCCCGCTGGCTTTGACAACTGATTATATTTATGCCCTTGCCACATTGGGTTGCAACGGGTATTCAATTTGTGGGTAAGAGCTGGATACAATCGACTTGGGCCTGAAGGCAAATTCTAAATATTTAATGCATTTTATTAGATCTGCTGTTAAATTAGCATAGGGTTAATTAAAAACTTGAATAACCACTCCTCAAAGCAATATCGCCTTTGCCAGAAAGAGATATGCTTTTTTAGCACAAAAATTATGTTTTATCGAAGAGCTATAATAGACCTAAAAAGTCGCGGAATAAGAAGCCCCACTCTAACAATAAGGATTACAAAAAATCAATAATAAACTGTTTCTTAGGTTATAGTTACGAATTATTGCAATAATATCAACTATCTTTTATCGACTCTTGTCAATCAATGGAATCATTACTCGCTGTGTTAAAATTTCTCTTCCCCTTTTATTGATATTTGAATCACATCATATATAGGACGAATTCTCTGCCATATGGCATATTTTGATCGAAACATATTTTTTTGTTGACATATTATTTTGTTTGTGTTTGACGTTTGCCGATTTGTTGCTTTGCTTTATGTTGATTAATGCAGCTATAACTGTTGCTGGGTTCGTGGAATATGGACTATGATGATAAGCCTCATATTTATTCTTTAATTATTTGGATAGCCGCGTAACGTTGCTAATCCGCAAAGTGCTGCCAATAAATAACTAACTAGTCACAGCAATAATTATAATGATAAAAAAATAATAATAAATATATATAAATGAATATAGTATTAACATAATATTAAACAACAAATAATAATATCATTTATTATAAATAATACATATATATTAACTTGTTCTAATATTTGCGAAAGGCTCAAAATCCACTCAAACATTTGTGCTTAAGTTTTCATCGAGCTGAGGCACTCACACAGATATATAAATTTATATATATAAGTATACAGATATATATAGAATATATAAGCTGGCTGGCAGACATTTAGTGGCACGCCCACCAAACATTTTGCCCATTTACTTACTTACGACTACAAGAATTCCCATGTGGAAAGTCGCGCATATTTGTGCTAGTTACGTTATTCTCATATTGCTTACAGTGTCTGCGGCATGCCGAAGCGCTTCCTCTGTCCCCTCGCTTCCTTCAGGGGTGTGCAGAGGGAGAAGCTGAGGTTGGGTTGGGGCAGCTGTTGACAGAAGCGAGCCGAAAATAAGGAAAATGTGTCAACGGCACTTTTCACTTCCGTTTGCCAGTCAGCAACAGGATCAAGAGCAGGCGTGGGAGTTGGAACAAGAAGCAGAAGCAGCAACAGCAGCAGCAGCATCAGTAGAAGTCACCTCCATGCCCAGACACATTTCTCTGCTCATCCAGTAAATATGGCAAAGCGCGCGTAAATTGATTTAAACGCGACAACGAGGCGCAGTACATTGAGGCTGGGCATGCTTATGGCATGTTGACAAGGAGCAGGTAATGCCAAGGATGCGGTGCAACTAAAACGTGTGCACAGCTATCGCCTGGCACCAGCACTTAACTTGCTACTATGTAACGAAAAACCATAAGTGAAATATGAATATGTGAAAAGTGAAAAGCTTTTACCTAGCCAACAGACCTGTTTTTGTTGGTGCTCTTCTTGTTTCAGCCACAAAACATAGCAGCTAATAATTGCAGTTAAGTTCGTTAAATGGTTAAGATCATGATCTTGGAAAAAATTGTGTTCTGTGATATGAAATTGCAATTCCCAACAAGTCATCGCAAGGTCAGCTAACTACAAGTTTTTTTATTATTTGTTTGTAATTTGTTATTATTATTTTTTATTTGTGATTAATAATAAAGTAACCAGCTATAAGCAATATTTGTGATTTATGCATAGTCTTAAAACGAAGGCGATTAGCTAAGCGAGGGTCCATTGTAATAGCTGCCAACTGTAAACTGAATTTAATTAGCTGGCAAATGAAAGGAAAACACAGTGTCCCAAATACACATGCATATACATTTGCACACAAAAGACGATACGCCCACACACACACACACACACACACACATACACACACAGAGAGACTCAGTTTTCTGGCACATTTAAAAATGTTTGCTTAAAAAAATATATGAAAAGCGAAACGGAGAGAAAAGTGTAGAGTTTGTTTCGATAGCAGCACAAAGAAAGGCAAACACTACACATACTTGTATGCAAAAAGCACACACTACACACACACCCTACACACACCCTACACACACATGCACACACGCACATGCATAGCATATATGAGATAGTATGCTCACATGTACATATTGATAGCTTCAATTAAGTGCTTGGACGCATTTTGGGTTCAATTTAGCGAGGACAACGCATCATCATATGCCACACATACTCGCACACACACACTTACACACTTACACACACACTCGCACACACACATGCATGCACGCATACACATACGGTTCGACCAGATTCCTCTTTTATTTTTATTGGCATTTTCTGGAAACCTTTTCTTCTCGTCTAACCCCTGTTTGCCGTTGGTCGCCTAAGCTGATGCATAAATATTTAAATTTGTTGTTGTTGACGAAAATTGATAGGATTTAATGACATTAAGGATGAATGAGAGGCACGGGCCGGGGCAGAGGCAGAGACAGAGGGGCAATCCATGATGCCTGAGTCCTTGATAAGCTCACCCTCTAATGCGATATTACACAAAACAATTTTATATGTGTGCATGTCATGTGTGTGTGTGTGTGTTGTGTGTGTGCGTGTGTTGTGTGTGTGTGTGTGTAAGTGGGATAATGTGTTAAATGATGTCTCGCTTACCGATTTACCTGATTTATAGGTCGGCACACATTGAGACCATTAAAAAGCCATAAAGCTAAACAATAGACAATAGATCCCGCTGCTACAAATCCAAATCGAAATAAAACATAATTTTAATAATTGCTATGCTTCCAGATAAGCCTAAAGCTGTATGTGTTTATGTTGCATCCAATACATAAATGTGTTTTTTTTTTTCTTTACGAGTAGGTACAATTATATACATATATTTTATAGTTTGTTCATTTATTTAATTTCAATTTTGGCATTTGCATATTGATCTTATTTCAATCAATTTTGAATGCCTTGTTGTATTTATTTTGTTGGGACTTCAATATAAAAGCGCGCGAAACTCGTAATTCAATAAAAAATGCAAGTGGATATTCTAGCATATTTCATTTCATATGTGTTGCAATATTCATGGATTATTTGAGTTGCTTTTTTTTTTTTGTATTTTTATATTTAACACCAGACTTGTGGAGGCATCTCACACTTTTTTCTATTCAATATTCAGAAATATTTTTTTCCTTTGCATCTCACATTTTTCCCGCTTTACAAAGCACAACTCAAAATGCTGCAAAAATCGTGGTTCGACTGTTGATTGTGCGACTCTTTTTCCCGCTCAATGGATTTGCAATCCAATTCCTCTCCAGTTCCCCCCCACACCCTTTGCTCCCACAAGCTCACTCTCGAAAAGTCCCCATTTCGAAAATTCAAATGCACGGAACAAATAAATTTTCCATTGGGCTCTTAACCGGCTGTTGCTGCGTTTTTGCATATCGTTGCATATCTCAAAATTTATAACGCACCCTTTGACGGGTGATGGGTGTGTGTGAGTGTGTGTTTGCGGATGTCTGTGTGTGTGTATTGCACCCACACTCTGTTCTGCCCACTTCTCGTTTGTTGGTCTGATAACGGCTCTTCAAACGCATCATCAAATGATATCCTTAACTGTGCACATTTGTCATATACCCTGTAATTTGCAAGTGCAGTCGTTTCTTGTACAGAATGTGTAAGCATTGAATTCAAAATTTATTCAAAGTTTTTCTTTTTTAATATTAAGTTGTTGTGTGGGGTTTATCCACAACCTTTATTTTGAAAAATCATTTGACCTTTTTTTCAAGATTGTTCCATATAAAATATATCATTAGGATTCTCAGAATCTTTAATTATTTATAATTATGTAAGTACTTAACGCAGAGGAGAAAGAATTGATTAAAGTATTAATCGAATAAAGTGTGGATAGGGCGGGAAAAATCTTATGACAAATACATTTTTGAATTGAGTTCGTTTATTCTATTATTCATTTCTTCGTTCTTATTTTTGAGCTCATTTTAAAGACCCCTTTTTGAACTGATCCATAAAAGTCGTAGTACTAGCTGAAAAGTTCTTAAATTTAGGTTTGCAATTTGGTTGCACCCACTAAGCTTACGCCATATATTCGATTTACAGGGTATACGAATGTTGACCGCCGCAGACAACAATGTTAGCTCGTTAACACCGTTATAATGTAACCAAAAATGTTGCTAAACATGACGACAGACACGCATCTGTAGCGCCCACAACACTAAACAAGTTATCACGTTGCATGCATGTGTGTGTGTGTGTGTGTGTGGTTACAATGACAATGGCAAGCCAGAAAACCATTTTGCTACATCTAAGCGTGGGCGTTGCCAAGTCCCGCACCTCACTGATGGCACCAACGAATGCATGCAGAATTGATTGCATTGATTGCGTATGAAGTAAGGGGGACAAAATGTGTACGGCATTGTGTGTGTGTGTGTGTGTTTGTTTGTGCACTTGTTGTGGCTATAATTGAATTTTATGACCGCTTATTTTTATTGCTGCCTCTGTCAGTTGTGCCAATTTATGGCACAAATCGAATCGTGCGGATGGGGACCGAGGCATAAATAATTGATGCACGCAAATATAACAAAATATGTCATCAGAATGTTGTTGTGGCTCTTCTGGGTGTTGTTTTTGTTGTTGTTATTGTTGTTGTTGTTATTATTGTTATTGCCAAGCTAGCCAGTAAGTGAAACGACGAATTATCCTGCCTACTGACTCCACTCGCTTGTCATCCTTTCTGCCTTGACCAAATCAATATGCTACAGGGCTCACTCGAAAATACAAAAAAGAGTTTTTTTCAATTTGCAAAGAAAAATAAAATAAATTTGCTGGTTGTCCTTTTGTACATAAAATAATAATGGTTGATTAAGAAATATTGTTGGCTTTTACATAGCAAACATAATATATATACAAAGAGAGAACTGTAGTAACCAGATGTTTTGAAAGTTTCATTGTACTGTAACAGCGCTCGCAACTTGTAAGTTTGAATAAAATTTCTTTGGACCAAAAAAAAAGTTAATTTCAACAACAATAAACGGATTCAATCATGGAATATATTCTTGGCTTAAGAATAATAAGAATAAAGAATATTTCCTTGATAGCTAAAGTAGCTCGAAGTTTTAAAATGTTTATCATCCTATTAGCAGTGTAATAAATCTCATAAATTATAAAAAAAATGAATAAACCAAAAATTGAGTAGACAAAATATTAATTTTCGACTGATTGTTCATTCTACAACAAACGGATTCAGTTGGAATATATTTTTGGAATAAATACTTGGCTCAACGTTATTGCCCGTTCGCTTCTTTTTTTTAAGATGTTTTCTGCTTCGCTGGGCTTACTTGCTAAAAAATTCTAATATGCGAGCGACTACCGTACAATATTTTTGGATATGCGCTGAATTTATATTATGTCTTGGCTACCTGCCTGGCTGCCCGGCTGCCTGGCTGCCTATCTGCCTGCTGCGTGTGTGTAATACACAACAAATTTGCGCACCTGCTGTTAGTAATATATATGTATATCCGTTATAGTTATAGTTGTTGTTGTTGTTGTTGCTGTTGCTGTTGCTGTTCTTGTTGTGGTTTGGTCAAGGGCGATTCGCAATTGCGAAGGTCTGAGCTGAACGCCTGAAAGTAGACAGCGGCATAAATTAATGGAAAACAACATGAAAAATTGAAGCTAACAGCTGCAAACAGCAGCAAACAAGAGCAACAACAATTCCAGTGACCTAGACACACATCGCTGCGCTCATAAATCTCAATTTGATTTGGGTAGCCAATGTCTTTACCGATAAAAGCGGACAAAACATCAACGATTCAACGATTCAACGTTTCAACGATTTTTACAACGCTTTTGCCGCTCAGATATTTATTTGATTTTTGTTTGTGTCTCACTTTCGTCTTTGCCTTTTCTCGTTCGGTGACTTTTGCCCAGCGGCGACCCAAATCAATGCCTTTAATGCCTTCCCATATGTGTGTGTGTGTCTCTCTCTCCCTCTCTCTCTCTCTCTCTCTCTCTCTCTCTTTCGTTGTGCTTGTGTGTGTCGTGTTATATCACGCCTCATTGCTTACGCCCAACACTAGTAAGGGATTTCCCACGCCAACTCCAACTTTTGTCCTGAGTTCCATTCGCTCACTTACTCAATGTCGTTGTCACCGTTTGTCTAATTGTTTTCCCCACTGTCAATTTGCCTTTAATTGCATGGCAATTAAGGGCAGCTCTCAGAAGTGGGCATGGCAGGTGTTCAAACAATCAAATGAGCTGTCGCTAATCAACGCAACAATGCCATTGTTGCCACCACTATAAAAGTAGTTGTTGAGCGCGTTTCCTTCGCGTTTTAAAACGCTACGAAATAATGGTGACTCTGCGTCTTTAAATGCACAACTGTTTTGCTTGTGCATCGCTGGACACGGATAATTAGTTTAGCTAGCTTCTAATTGCTCCTGCTGCGCATATTGGCCCTAAGCCAGCATCAGCATCAGGGACATCAGCTAATGAAATTGCTAATAAAACCGCACGAGCACAAGGGCCAAAGCACACAAAAACACATACACTAAAGCACAAACATACACATCACCATACACACATTATCCAACGAAAATGAGTGCTGGCGCGACTAGCATATACCCTGTACCATGTTGATTAAACCAAAACCAATATAAAATCGAGAATATATTTTTGAAACAGGCACAAAATGAACCAATTGTGTTTAGAATTTCAACATTACTAATCCAAATATATATTCTTAGAGTGAGTCTTTTTATTTTAAAACAAATAACCTTTAAACAAGTTCGTTGTCTTCTTACTTTTTATTTTTATCTGATCTGCACTTGAGGTTAACAATTTTAATTGAAGACTTGCCATTCTTGAGTGAAAAATTTCATTAATTAATATTCCCTATTTATCTTATATCATTTTTTCTGGGTATGCTGTACGAGAATATAAGTAAAAAGTTTGTTTTATATATTTTTCTATATATATATAGTATATCAGATATAGTATTTGAGAGTGACGCGTTTATTTTTACCCATGATTGAACGCTATTTTGAGAAAAATCCTTCTGGACTTGAAGCAAAATACATAATAAAAATAAATAGGAACAGGAATAGAAAATAAAGTACAATGTAAATTTGTAGGGGTTAGCATTGATCAGCTGCTGTAGATAATAAAATAATACTGCTAGCTAAATAAGGCAAGGATTTCAAGTTCTTTTCAGATTGTGTTGTTATAATATATATATAAGAAGATGGCTACAATTTATAGTCTTATGCACTTGATTAGTCTTTCTATTTCTGTGACTAATTTATAATTGCCTTTGCAAGGAGATAACAACCACATAGAAGCACACACTCAAGCATACATCCAAGCACAACTACTTAGTGTCTCTATATCTTGGTGTCTCTTCAGTTTCTGTAATTCTTTTGTCTGTGCCACAGCATCGTGTCTTAATTGGCTCTCAGCAAAAGCGAATTTAATTTATAGTCTTCGCAAGCTATGTTGAGCATGTCACGCCCACAATGTCAGCTCAGCACCCTGCTCTAAATTATCGCAAACAAGCTGACCAGCAAGCAGCTCCTTCACCGCAACAATGTCCAATGGTCAGTGGCTTTGTCTCCGTTGCGTTTTCGGGCGAGCACCAAAGAAAAGAAATCAATTATGGATGTCAGTCATTGTGCGTGTGTGTGTGTTTTGGGATACACAGTTAGATAATAATGAGCGATAAGTGTTAGAGTTGCCACCACACATCAACCCTTTCCACCCGTACATGACGCAGCCACGACATCTCTTGCCGCGTTCTCGTCGAGCAGCTCGCTTGATGCCTCTCATTGCTGTTGACTCGTCCTGAGTACATGTGTAAATTTAGCTAACATTTTAAGTGCCAACTCGCTATGGCAACTAAATAATTTTGGCCGAAGAGGGAAAGTGTTCAGGGACTGAGTGTGGGAAAGGGGAAGTGGGAAGGAGGAAGGCGGTGTCGCAACGCTCTAACTGGGTGTGTGATTAATGGCGCGTAGCAAAGTGTTCTATGAATGAAGGCCTGAATACTGTCTACAAATTTCAACGAATTTCGAATGCACTTAAGATAAAATATGCATTTTACGAGCTTCTTTTTAGATTAGGATTATAATTCTATTATATAATGATAGCATGCGGGTTATTTTATACTCTAAGTTTATAATTATTAACTATTTTAGAGATCCTTCTGTAGTTTAGTTAAAGGTATATAATATAAATAATGGTGAATAATTTATATACATATTATATATAAATTATATTATTTTAAAGGTTTAAGTTTGGCCAATAGTATTTAAATCTTTGTAGAGATTTTAAAAATATTCACAACTTTATTTATGAAGCTCGTTAAAAGCTAAAGTTAAATTAAATTTGACTTTAAAGTGTGAATTTGAATATTATTAAATTTTGAATATATTTATAAATATTTCAATTGAACGCAAAGTGTAAATGTCTTCAAATTGTGTTAGAGCATATAAATATTTGTCAAGTGCGTTCCGGTTCCTGTTATTATGTGACTTCCTGTTGCGGTGTCCTTCTTTCCGTGCCTTGTCATTAAGTGTTTTCGTCATTGTGCGACTAAAAATAAATGGTAATTCCACATAAATAACTATGCATGCATATAAAGTTGTATATACATATATATATATATATATATATATATATATATATATATATCTATATACCTGTCTGAGCGAACTGCGCAAAAAACGCAAACTGTAACTGTGATTAATCGTTGGCCGTAGCTGAATGAGCTACATGTCTGCCTGTCTGTCTGTCTGTCTGCCTGTCTGTCTGTCTGTCGGCCTGTTGGGTGCGGCTGCCTTGACGGATGTCTCGCGCACCAAATACATATTTCGAGGAGCTAGCAAAATTGTGGTCAAAGGTATTATCAGTATTACATCAGCGCCCAAAAGTAGACTACGGTTGCGACTTCCCGTTTGACATGCGTGTTATTATTTGCTGTCCACCTTTGGGCTTCAGTCGGTAGCAGAAGCAAATGCAAATTCAATAATTATTAATAAAATATGCGGCACGAAGAAATCAATTTCCAAAATTCAATTACACAAAATATACACACAGCAATAAAGATATTAATTTGCATTGGAAGCGGTCGAAGGCAAGCAAAATGCTGCCGTTCGCATTCTTGTGCTGGTGCTGGTCCTGGTCCTGGATCTGGTTTTGGTCCTGTTACTTTACGAAATTTCAAAATTTGCAATTGTTGCCAACCAACCGCTTTGATCGCGGCAAGCTAACATAAATAAACATAAAGACAGAAATTAAATTAAAGACGCTCTTAAGCTGTAGACGCTAATCAAAATGTCAAAAATATCCACGTTGTCTGACGCCAGGGTTACAAGGGGGAATCGGTAGGGGGGAGTATATGGAGGAGCAGGTAGTTACTGAAGTGGTTGTGGAATATTTTAAAGCTGGGCCTTTTTTGTTGTCGCTAACGTGTTACAATTAATTGTATGAAAATACTCGCTGACAAGCCCGTCGTATACGTAATATGGGGTGTTTTTTCACGCAGATGACTAAAAGACAAATCAAAAATATAATGTGTGTCTTGTACTTTTACTATGAAGAGCATTCAAACTTATCTCAATGCCATACCATTATCAAAACTAGACACTTTTTAACTGGGCATTTGAGGGTTTGATTTAATTTTATTAAGATTAAGATTAAGATTAATTTACTGAAAATTATGCTTATTTATTTGCTTTGAGCAATGTTTTTGCTTATCGAACGATGGGCGGTCATAAGCTACGCTCACTTAACTTGTTTAAAGGTTAAACGATTACAATAAAGGAGACAGTGCCACACTTAACACATTATCGAAATTAAGTATACGACGTGGTTACCTTAAAGTCGGCTTTATTTATTTATTTATTGACTGGACGCAAACAGCGGCAAAGCGAAATGAATGGCCAAATTGACCTAAATACCTGTTCCTGTTCATACACCAGGACAAAAAACTTACATAAAACACATATATTTTTGTTTTTGTTTGCCTGTGCATACCCGAAATGATACTTACATATATATCAGTCAGAAGGCAAAGTGAAAAGGAAAAATAAGACGAAGGCGAAGACCAAAGTAAGCCTACAGCTGGCACTTGGCTACCTTTCGCAGTTTTACGACTTAATGACTCTGCTGGGATTAATATGACTAATGGTGCGGTGCTTTTCATTCGATACAGCTCCAATTTGAGTTCGAGTCATATATATATATATATATATATATATACATATATAGTGTGTGTATGTATGTGCTTTTGTGCAATTTGTCCAAATGGTGCACAAACACAGACATACACAGCTACACCTACAAATAATTATGGGTTCGGGTCGAGTTCTTTTGACTTCGCTTTGTGTGCTGACATGCTATTCTTATATAGGAAATATACATTATATTTGGACTACAAAAACCAAACTCTAAACGATATTGTAGAAATGGAATGACTATTTGCTTATACAGTTAGACATTTTTTTCAATACTACATAATCTAACTAAGTGATTAAAACTAAACACAATTATGTCGTACAGATTACTTTCATTGACCAAAGTCATACTTTGGCTCGCATAAACCCTTTGGCAATTCCGTTATTGCTGTCTGCTAGGCAACTGTTACTACATGAGCTAACGTTCCCAACACACGCCCAAAAAGTTTACCTAACATTCATTATCTTTACTCATTGAGCACCAACAACAAACTTGCTTATTGTCTGCCATTTTTGCGCATTTATCAACACTCATATGCTTTAGAGCGTTGCCAGCCAGTCAACTTCTTCAACATAACTTAAGCATCAATGTTATCACATGGACTTTATTAATTAATTCGCTTTCTTATCGTTTTTTGGGCAAACATTCTAATAGCTTACTGAACTTTCCTTATCTTACCTTGTTGCGCATGGAGCCCTAACTGACTTGCTTATTATCTCCTTTGTTTATTGCCCAACACTCGTATATGCCTTAAAGCGCTGCCAGCTAGACAACTTGTTCAACATAACCTAAACTTAAGGACATTTTAAGTATATACACTCAATGGCTTAACTACAGGAAATAAATACATACATATCAGCAAAAAAAAAAAAAAAAGGGAGCGGGAGATAGAAAGAAAGAGAGAGAGAGGGGGGGAGGGAGGGAGGGACAGGGCAAACTAAGGCAGCTTGAAATTTAAACACTCGACCCACAGCTAAAGTGGCCGTTTGACTGTCATTAGCCTGCACCACCAGCACCACTAGCACCAATAACAACAACAGTAATAACAAAAACTACAATAACAACAGCAGACAACACTTGATGGCAACAAAACAGTCTATCAAAGCGACTGAACGGCCACTTGGACAAGGGATCAGGTCAGTTGGAGTTGGACCTGGTGCTGGAGCACTGGCACGGGAGGTGTTGACTCCTATCTGTGGCATGCATCAGTCAGTCAGGAAAATTAATTAACAAGAAAATTGACACTTGAACATTTGACAGGACATGCTGACAGCAACAAAAAGGCAGGGTATAGAGGGCAGGGGGTCTATTAAAGATGGGGGCGGACCACTCGTAAAGTCAACAAGGTGACTGACTCGAGTTGAGTCCTTAGAGTCCGTTTTGCTCTCCACATGAATTGTTTTGTCATTGTTGTAGTTATTGCTATTGCGGCTTGCTCTTGGGCTTCTGTTTATACAGTGTTCACACACACCCACACACACCCACACACACAGCCACACACAAACGCATCAATGTGGTTACTGACCTGCCCACGAGTCAATCAGTTTCAAAAATAGTCAACTTCAAGCACAAAATTAACCACACACGAACAAGAAGCTGAACTTTTGCTTGCCATTTTTGTGGTCTATATGCGTGTGTGTGTTTGTATGTGTGTGTGTGTGTAGATAAATTAAATTTTAGTGTTGTTTGCGTATGGGTTTTTGGTTAATATTTTCATGTGTCCACTTTTTACAAGTGTTTTTATGTGTGTGTGTGGCTTTAGTGGTTTTAATCCTGCGACCCGTTCTGATATATGTCTCAATTAATTTTCCACATTTCTAAGAGTCACATTCGGATTGTTGGGATTTGTTGTGCTGTGCATTCGACATCATCAAAGTTCAGGCATTATAAATTACGCACAGGGTTTATCCGAATCAAATGCAACAACGACAAACAGTTTGTCGTCATGTTGAGTTTATTGCTGGCCATAAATTATAATTTATGATGTAAATCTCAACGAATTGTACATTCCAAGTGAGATTTTTTTTATTTAAAATTATGGGGAACTTACATCATCAAAAGAAAAAAACTATTTGGTATTTGGTTGAACTCAAATACAATACTTGTGTATATATTAAATTAATAGGTACAATAAATATTAAGAAAAGTGCACATCAGCCTGACCTGTAATACTATCTATACGATCAACTAGGAGATACACTTTACACATACATAACATTCTTTCGAGGTACAGGTTTCTATAAATTATATAATATATGTGTACATTTCAAAATAAAATGGGTACTCATGGTTTTATTGCATTTTTTTCTTTTTTCAAGGCTCTGCATTAAATTGTACATAGTTGAGCCATGAATATTGACACACGTTTGCAAAGATATTAAATGAAATTGAATATGAAATATTTGACCCGAGCAATGCCGAGTAGTTACAAGGCGATATACAATTGCCTTTTTGCCATTATATAATAGTAGTTTTCCTGCTTTCTTACTTGTTGAAAGCTTTAGTTATAATTCGTTTTCTTCTTTTCCTTTTCTCGACTCGCGTTCTCCGTTGCAACAGAAAGCTTCCGGTAATTTTGCGCCGTAAAATGTTTGCCACCAATATCCGTTGGGCTGTCGTCAACGTACTAATACCCCTGGCCCAAACCCATTGACGTTCTATATAAAAACGGTACATGAAAATTGTATAACCAGACTATTCTGCATAGTTGGCTGTGGCACCACGGAGTTTCCGTTGCATTTTGCAATTTGAATTGGCACATGCAAAACAGTTTTGCAACTGTATATGCTCTGGCTAATTAGTATGCAACACAAGCAACAGCAGCAACAGCAGCAGCTGGTAGAAACCAAGTAGAGCATAGAAAAATATATAATTCACTTGGCGAACATGGAGGAGGATGTTTATGCAACGATAAACTACAATGATAGCGAAGGCGGCAGTGGCAGTGGCAGCGAAGATGGCACCGAGGATGACGATAGCTGGAGCAGTCTAGAGAGGAGTGTGGAACAGCTGCAGCATTGGCTGATCTGGCAGCTGCCCGATCCGGCCAACTACAGTCAACACCAGCAGTTGGCCAATCGGAATCTCAGCAATGAGACCACAATGTCAACGTCGGCACCCAACAACCAAACGGAGCCATCACTCGATGCCAACAATTACTGGGCACTCCTGGCCCTTGTCCTGGTCGTTGGCACTGCGGCTGGCAATATTCTGGTCTGTCTGGCCATTGCCTGGGAGCGTCGATTGCAGAATGTGACCAACTATTTTCTCATGTCGCTGGCCATCACGGACTTAATGGTTGCCGTGCTCGTCATGCCACTGGGCATCCTAACGCTGGTTAAAGGTGAGTTACAACATATCTTTATTAAATATATATTTATTATTTAATAACGGAAGAATTCCGCCTTTTCCCCACTGGGATAAAATGTTAAAGGTTGTCTAACAGCTTGTTGGTATATTAAAATATGATATATTGTAATATTATTTTTACTTATCAAAAATGTGAAAATAGTGTTTTTTATTGAAAACATTGAATTGGAATTTTCACCTAGGATGAGTTTTAATTTTGGGAAATTGATTGAGAGATGGATTTTTGCATGGATTTTTTTTCATTTTATTATTATTATTATTGGGATGCTTCATCCACTGCAACCTGTTGAATCAAATGTGCCCCTAAGTCACTCATCAATCTTAATTCATGCACGAATGTGAAAATTGTTGTCGTGTTGAGGGTTTCTATGTACTCCGAATATAAAACATGTTTCCCTAGGGCACTACATTTTTTACTGGCTAATGCGACATGTTCTGCTATAAAAGCACATTATAGTATTCTTTCGCATTAAATATTAAAAAAAATATCGTTGTTTATTTATCGGCCTAAGAAGCTGACATTAAATCGGTCCACTATGTTTGCTCACTTTCGTTAAAGTGGCTGCTTTAAGAAAGGACTTCCTCTCTGATAATGCCATATCGTGTCTAACAATGCAGGCTAAATGCGCTTGCAATCAGCGTGGTCAGGCATAAGGCATTGTGCACAGTAAAGAGCAAGTCAGCGCATGTCCTTGGGGCATCCTTTCGGTATTGAAGACACGCACCCAGCTGCGATGCGTTTAATGAAGCTGCCTGTCAATGGATGCGCATTCGGAGCACGCCTCGTCAATTGCATTATAACCTAGCTATTTCGATCAAAGCAGCTAAACACAAAAACAAAAAGCAAACAAAAAGCAAACAAAAACCAAAACATTCACCTGGATAAACCGAATGAAAACCCTACGCAAACACTTGAAAGTAAAGGTGGTAGAGCGGGAGAAGAAGATGGGGCAGGGGCACACCGGGGTGCAGACAATTTAATAAGCGCGTCGCTTTTGTTGCACGCTTTCAGCCAGAGCTCTGAGTTGAGAACGCAGACAATAGACAGAGACAGCAGCAAAAAGAACAAACGGAAGTTTTCGTTTTTGGCTGCAGTGCAGCATAAAAATTGCATTAGACGTGGCAAACGAACGCTCCACTTTGAAGCCGCCGTTCAGGATGAGATACCTTGCCCCATCACCCCCAGTAGGGGTACAGAGAAGTTGCAATGGCAAAAGCTGTCTAAGGAGCAGCAGAAGCAGACACAGCAGCTGTTGCCACCCGTTGTTGACAGTTCTGTTTGTACGCTTTGGAAGCCATTATACACAAGCAGACATACACCAACACAAAGGCACACCTGCAGGCGGCACACACACACACACACACACAGACACACACACATTCACTTTGCCAAATGGCATTGCCAAAGCCATGCAGCAGTGTGGCTGCTACTGCTGCTGTGCAAACAAATGGCTGGCTGTTATATCAAGTGTGAAAAATACTGCATAAAGCTGAGAATAACAAAAAAATTCTCATAAAAAAGCCAAAAAATCAGGTTGGCACAACTGTCTTCAGCAGGTCGAAAATGAGATGCCCTTTTATCCAAGCTGCTTTCATCTAAATTGCATTAGTAATTTATTGCATTTTCCAATGGTAGACCGTAGTCTAATTTTCATAATTGTTAGTCTAAAAACTAAAATATTATTTGTATATACTCAAGAACGCTTTTACCGATGTCCGAACATATTTTAAAATAATATATTAGAAAAAAACTAAATGCACAAAAATACACAAAAATATTTCAAATAATTGGAGAGGTTGCTTTAGATATCTGGAATGTTTTTCATTCACGAACACATTATTCAAAATAGTAAGCTTTATGAACGCAGGTCAAAATGCTGATCAAGAATCTATTTATAAGCTTTAAGCTGCCTTACAAAATAATACTACCCTCCGCAAGGGTATTGCAAAAGGCTATGCGACTATTTTGGCAGTCAAAGCATGAGAATAAAGCAAAATGTTTAATTTGAGTGCAGTCTTTAGACCAGACCCTTTTTGCCAGGGTCGCAGCTGAGCTGCCGATAAGCAAACGGCAAAGAAATTTTGAATTACCCATAGAAGCATACATAAGTCAAAGTAAATGCTGTATTTGTAAAGAGCTCTAAAATGAGCATTTCTATGGGTAATTTAACGACTTTTTGTATGCAACTTGAGAGAGCCTGGCAACTGAATGGACTTCCCAAAGAGCAGGACACACTCGCACAAGCAGAATTGTTTTGAGCTCGTGGATAATTATGCGTTAATTATGTTCATTCATAAATCGACAGAAAGCGGCAATTAATTAATTTAACAATAAGTGCAATTAATGTACCGCATAAGGATGTCCCTTAGCAAATTGAATAATATGCATTGAATAATTTACTGAATTTCTCAAACACAAATTGTGGAAATATGAAAAATATGCCTCCAAGCCATCAGCTCAACATAAATTAAGTGAGAACGACAACAGCAACGCTTAATAAACCACAAAGAAGACCGCAAATCAGAAGTACAGCCACAAATAATAATAATCATAAAAAATATATACATACAAAAATGGACAAAGACCAGAACAAAAAAGAAAAAAATAATAAAAAATGTAAAAGAAATGAGACGCAAAAGAAATAAACAGCATAATTAATTGAGCGCAAATTGGCGACGTTGTGATTTTAGCCGCCAGGCGATGAAATTTAACAAGTGCAAAGGAAGCAGCAACTAAAGCATAAGCATAAGCAAAAGCTAATGCTGATAAGAGACAGAGAGGTGTTTAGCTGTGCTCGGGATTTGGATTGAAATAGGAGCCTGACAGCAGCAAAAACAGCAGCAGCCAAAACAACGACAAGACCAACCAAAAAGAGCAGTAGAAAATAGGATAAAAGCAAATTTATCATTTCAATGCTGTTTGTTGTTGTTCTTACTATTATTGTTGTTTTTGTTGTTGTTGTTGTTGTCAAAAAGCATTTTAAGCGCTTAAGCTGCGACACGCACACAGCCAGCCCATGGGGGGAGTATCGCATCATTGGTGTGAGGAGAGCACAGAGAGAGATAGAGACAGATGAGACTGCTTCGCTGGGGACAGCTTTAAACAAAAACAATTTTTGGGCATGTGTCGCAGCTCAATTGAGTTTATCAAGCAAAAAAGCTGTTCTGCAATTTCAATTCACAGCCAAATCGCCAACGGATATGCCGTAACCTGTTCACTTCAGTGCTGTTGAAAAACAGAGAAATCTATATCATATCCATTAGTTTTCGCAGTTTGGTTATGATTCTTATTTTAATACTTTGAAAATATACACAAATATATTATCCAAGATTTAATGAGTTTTCAAGAGTTCCATAATTTAAAATAATTTATAAATGGCACATATTAAAATATGTTCAATATTTTTATACTTTTCATTTTATTCACATTCTAAAAGTCGTATTTTTCAAGCGTTCACTGCAAATTTATGTTGCTTAAAAAAACGAGCATAACTTAAAAGATTCACCACATAAACTAAAACGAAAGTAATCTTATTGAAATGAAGTTGAAATTGATTTGTGGAGCTCAGTGGTTTTGATTAGGCACTCAGATTCATACACTTCATAGATAAACGAGCCGCAATGAGCCAATGCGAATTCTAATACCAAAACTTTCTGCAAAGTTTCTGCTTTGCTTAGCATTCGCCTGACTTTATCATAAATCTTTAAGCTACCCACCTGAACTAAACGGAGGAGGAGAAGTGGGAGCGGGGAATCTGCGACATGTCTACGCATTACAAATGGAGGCCACCCCAAAATGGCAGCTGTCGACTCGTGCCGAGCAGCCAATTAATTTTTGGGGCCAGCCCCAAAAAGTAGGCAACACAAGGCCCACAACTCGTAATGAAGTTCCTGCTGCTGTTGTTGTGCTTAAAGCACAATCATTGCGTACGGCTTAGGCAAGGGCAACAGCAAGAGCAAGAGCAAGAGCAGGGTGAGGTTGACTGAACCCTTTTTGAGAAAATCCTGTCGCAATTTTTTGTGTTTTTGGTCAGACGATGCGTGATTCCCCTTCACAGCAGCTGTCTAACATCCGCACATCAATCAACTGGCCCGAAAACTCTTGTCTCGTTTTCATTTTCAGCTTAATGCTGAAAAGTTGTAGTTTTCCATTTTACATTTTAGTTTTTCTCATTTTTATCTGTTTTCTTTTTTTTTTGTCTTAAAGACGTCGCTGTTTTGCATATGTTACCAGTGGGTGATGTACTCATTGCCCATGCAAAGTCCCTTTTAGCTGTTAAGTGTTTTGTGTCCGCTTACAAATGTAGTACTAAATCAGGCGGAAGAAGCCAGCCCAAGGTTGAACGTAGGGGACACTGAGTCGTGCAGGCATTAAATATTTCATTTAAACCTGTGCTGTCCGTGCTGCACTTGCTGGGGTAACAAATCGAGCAGCAGAAAGGATTCAGATTATCATTAAGATTAAGACATTTACCATGTGCAAAAATTCTGGGGTAATTTAGGCTATATTTCTGTTGGGGAGTCATTTCATTAAACACTCACGTTGGCAAATAAAATTAAAAGTCCATTGAAATATACATATATGATAGGAAAGAGAATTTAGAAGTGCAATTTTCATTAATCAGATATATTAAATGAAAAGCAAATGCATTATTCAGCAAAAATGCCATTTATTTTATTTAATAAATCCGTATTTTCTCTTGCCATTTACATAATGCCTCACTCACACTATTTATTTTTGCTTTGTGGCAGAAGTGCAGAATAAATAAATGTTATTGGTTGTTGCGAACTAAGTTTTAATAATTAATTGGCAAACAGCAGTCACAGCAACAATAAGTGAGAAGCTAAAATGTGTAAAGTGCAATGATAATAAAATTATGTGAATCCAACCTTTAGTTTAATAATAATTGTGTTGCTAACTTATCTAAATTGAAAATAGCTGCGGGGCCAACAAGTTTGTCGAGCAAGACACAGATATGGTTGTAGAGACAGCTACAGATGTAGAATATATATATATATCTTAATGTGGATGATGTCAAGTGAGAGAGAGACAGAGAGAGAGAACGGAGACAAATAAATTGACAAACAGCTGCCAGACATAGCAGAGCGCAAAATAAACAGCAAAACGGGAGACAAGTCAAGGCAGTTAAGCAACTGTCACACAGTGTAACAGAGGGGGGACATGGGGGTGGGAGTGCCGACAGAAGGCAGGACGTAAAACAACTGAAGCTCAACCACAAAACCAAGACCAGGACCAAGACCAAGACCAAGACCGAGACACTGTTTGGCTTACCTTGGCAGTCAATGTCAGAGCAATTGAGGAACGCCAGTTACACAGACACATTTACATCCGAGTAAACATGTACACATAGATATACATATATGTTTGTATGTGTGTGTGTGTGTGTATGTGTGTATATGCACATGTCTACATTTGTTGAAGACAGTCGACACACTTGTGTTTTACTTTGTGGCACCTGCATGCACGCCAAATGTCCAGGCTACAGATGAGTATGACTTAAATGGACTAACTGACTGACTGCGTGACTAACTGACTGAATGTGTGAGTGGGCGACTGTGTCACAAGCCCAAGATTATCGAGCACAGCACGCAGCTTGTATACCCTTATAATATAATCAGAAAAATAAAATGATTTAAAACTTAAAGTAAATTCAGCACTACTGCTGTACTCACATAAACTTTAAATCTCCAATTTGGAATACTTTTCAACTCAGTTGTCAGTCAGTAAATAATTTGTAAATATAATTAAGGTTTTACTCAGTCCATATAACTGTTGTCTGCTTACATAACATCTGCATTTTCTCAATTTATATATTTACATTAAACTTATTATATTCTATAAACACTTTTTACGCATTTAAATTTTGATGAACAAAATAAAATAATAATATTAGTTAGACTTTCAAACATGCAAAATGTACTACAATTCTAATTCGAGAAGTGCTCAAATTTCTGTGAAAATTCATTACATTTACAGACAAATATCTAGCTGTAGCTAAAGACTAAAGTCCAAGGCGTAAGATACAATTGCACTTAAGCAGATTGTATGCAACGTGTGTGTGTGTGTCCGTGTATGAATTGTGGCCCTGTTTCAAGGTCGTTGTAATTATTGGAATATCGATTGTTTTGCATGCGACTTGTGGGCGTTTTGTAGAATAGAATTGAACTTCTGTTTATATTTATTACTCATATACTCGTAATTTCCGCTACTTCCCTGTTTTCTTTTGTTGTATGTTATATGTTGTACTAATGAATTAATCGTTGCATTTTTAAGCTTGAACTCAATTTCATATTTCATGTGGCCAGAATGCAGTTGCACAATACCCACACACAGCCAACGAGCAGAGCAGCCAGAGCTAGTCAGCCGCTAACTGCCTCAAATGTGGCCGCAAGCTCATTTGTCGCTAAGTAAGTGGTGGCATGTAATTTATGTGGCATCCTGACATTGCAAAGAATGCGAAAGATTGCCCCAAGCCAGTCCGAGTTCGTGCCAACGTAAAGCCACTGCACTTAAAGCCAACTTTTATCTTGGCAGTGCACATCGCTGAAAAGTATGCTACACTTTTTCTTAAAAACATTTTTATTGTAGTCGCATTTGTCAACACAGTGAAAGCATCGGGGCCGTGGAGCCGGGCATGGTGGTGCAGGTGATGACTGTTTTGTTCGCATATTTATTGAATTATCAACTTTTTGTTTGGGTCGCACTCGCAGCTGCTATTCAAGCTGAGCGCCCAAAGGCAACGAGATAAAAATTAAATGAAGTAAATAATTTGATTTCAATCAATTGGCTAAGTACGAAGTGCACTAAAAGCAAACACGCTTAGGGGTCTGCTTATAAAAAAATGTATATGTGAAAGAAGTAGGAGGAGAAGCTTCTTTGGAGCAGCTTACTTCACACAGATCGGAGTTCAACTAAAGAAACGATTACAGCTCAAAAATTGAATTTAAATATATATCTATAAATATGTCTATGTCTATATATTTGTATTTGCTTACTCTACTAGGCTCTAATGAGTCCAGTATAATCTAATTGTATCTTATTTGTAAATGGATTCCTTTACCATATTTTGATATTTATACAGCCTTTAGAGAAGTTAATGGAAGGGGAGCCAGCTACAAATTTACACTTATTTAGATTGCATTAGCCAAATTGTGAATATTTTATTTGCAAATGGAATAAAAGTCAAATGTATATCGGTATAAATATGCTAAACAGTAGATATAGAGCTTTGCATTTTACAAAGCATTAAGTATACGACATGTGGGCCACAAACAAATTGTCGCACAGACAATCTGTCTGCAGGCGCTGCTTATGCTACTCTTGTTACTGGTGACGCTGCTGCTGCTGGTGCGTCTGGCAACACTTAAGTGACAGGATATTAAATGATAACAGGCAACAGAATAACGAGACCGGCAGAAATAACAATAGCAACAACAACAAAAGCGCCGAATAAAATGTGTAGAAAACTCAATTCTTGCCAGGCCAAGCAAAAACAGCTGCAAACAAGATTACAACGATGCCACCTGGCAGAGATATTCCGTAAGCTTGAAGGTGAGAAAAGAGGTTGAGGATTGGTGCTAGTCAATGTCAGCTTTGACAATTTAACGCTACTAATTGAGAGTCATGGCGGCGATAATTCCAATTTGTGCACGTTTCTGCGGGCATTCCTCAAAGCGATTGTTAAATATTTATAAGCAGCTTCTAAAATCCCCTCAAAAAAAAAATAATAAAAAAAATCATTCAACCTTCACCATACCCCTTCGTCGGTGTCGGCTTTCTAAAGAACGTGACTGGCATCGCATGCTGGCTGGCATATTATTATTTTTGTCAGCGTGCTTGGGCTGTCTATAATTATTTATGGCAGGCCAATTCGCGACTCACGAGCCGCACACAGAATCCACTAACTGAGCCAAAAGCATTATGCATACGCCCTGCGCGCACTTGTGTGTACGTGCGTGTGTGTGTGCGTGTGAGTGTCCGTGTGTGTGTGTGTGAGTGTGTGTGTGAGTGTGTGCGTTTCATCCAAGCACGTGTCGCTGTTGAGGTCGAGTTGCTTGTTGACAGTTGTCGCCGCTTGTCACGCAAATGTTGTAGCTTCTCATTTTTATATATTCTACACCCTGCACCTGTTACAAATTGATATCATTTTTCGCAACTCCTGACACAATAAATAATATTCTTTATTGGTCAGCATCAAAAGCTGAGTTTGTTATTCTGTCGTTTGTGTATATCCTACACAGAGCAGGTTTAGTTTTGTTGCTGATAACTCTGTATAAATATGAAATATTCATAAAAATATCGATTTGCGAGCACAGTTTTCTGACATATGAGCTAATCATGAATATTTAGTTATATTTTTGGTACGTGTAACTTCCTCAAAATTCACAAAATGGAAAAACACGTAAATTTCACAATAAAACCCGATGTATGTTTATAATTCTAAAATTTATTTGATAAGGCAAATATTTAAGTAGTTAAGATCATAATATCGCGGGGTATCTGTTAGTCGAGCACACTTGCGCACAATAATTTTTATCTTAAATTTTTTTCCGGGCTGTTTGGTTGTTTGTTTCCGGGCCGACTCACAAAAGAGAACAAGACGCAAATACAATATGACGTTTCATTTGAATTTGTCCTGCGTGGGCGTTGCTAAAAGTGAAATATGACTTGACAACGCGGCAATGCTGTCCAGTTGTTGCTGCTGCTGTTGCTGTTGTTATTGTTGCTAGTGCTATGCTAACTAGCTGAAGCCTTACACAGTCCTATATATATTTTCGGGATGGGAGGATGGGAGGCAATGTCGTTAATCAACTCAAAGAGTAAAACTGGACTTGCCGGCCTGTCAGTGTCAAAGTCTGATAAATGAAGTGCGCATTGCGGTATCTAAGACCAAAGCTTGAGGCACGAGTTTTGCCAGCTGCATTGAATGCGAATGCTTCTAGGATTGATCGACTGGCGTTGCGAGATTTCAGCTTGGGCGGAGCTCAGTGAACTGCTTTGATTATGATGAATGATTTTTTTGTTGCTTAGCGCTTATAAATGTTTTACAAAAGGATTTAAATAATTGCTGTCATAGTTTTGTGCAATTTCTCTGTATGAGATTTGGGAGACGGGCTCTAATAATCAATTACTCAGGCATAAACATGACTTCATATCTTGTGTCTCGCATAGAAAACTCGATTATTTTGGTACATCTTTTTGTTAATAGAAAAAAAATAATAATACAATCTTCATCTGTATACATACGAGTATATCGACAATTGTCTCTACTTCGTACTTCATATTACTTGTGAATTTATGAAATTATTTTTGAATTGGCAAATAAACAATGTAAAGAAGTTCATTCATTTTATTTATTTTTATTATTTCAAAAGCACCAAATCAAATTTCACAACACAACAGAACAACTTCTGCTTGTATTTATATAATTGACATGTTTTACCACAGCATTTGTTTGCCAACAGGCATTTTCGATGTTTGTTTAATTATATAGTTCATTGGCAGTGCTCAGACCCTTAAGCGTCCAATCAAAATGATTCGTTTTCAAAATGAGAGACAGGGAGAGAAGCAATATAAGTTGTTGTTCAATCTACATTACAACAAACATACTTACATATTTACACACAAGTATGTATTGTAGATACATATGTATGTGAATTGTTGTTACAGTTTTTCATGCGAGGACTTTGGGCACTTCAATTGATGCACGAACAACTGCAATTTTCATTTAATTAAATGGACACAGGCCATGTCGAGGTCGGAAGGCAGTCCTGCCTGTTGCACTCCTGCTCCTCGCCTCGTCTCGCCTTGACACATTCTTGATTGTTTGCTTTGCACATTTTTGGACTTTCATTAAAATGGCAACACAAGCTGACCAAACAACAACAACAACAACAGCAACAGCAACATCAGCAGCAAGCAGGAAAGCAGGCAAGGTGGATACAGATGTATGTACACAAACAGACTCAGACCAGTCCAGACATGCATATCATGCCCAAACTGAGGTTATGTGGGCCAAATTGTGGGATTATGTACATGACTCGTTCCATTCCGCTTGGAGTGCAGCCCCAAAAAAAGGATATATTTTAAAGCGTAAAACTCAATTTTTATTTTGATTTGCTTGCTCAACCTAAAGTGAGAGTGAGAGAGAGATAGAGAGAGGGAGAGAGACAACACGTCAATATATTTGAGTTTAATTCAGTTTTGTAGATTCTCTTAGCAAACACTCAAAGGTATGTAAACATTCGAAATTGACACGTGCCAAATACTTAATGTGGATTTCATTGAGAGACTTTTTCCAGTTCGCGTTTGGAAATGTGAACACTTTGAGAGAAACTAAACTATGTGTCGAATAAAAGTATGTTTAAAATTAGATATGTAGCTAAGCGAAATAACGCATAATATGCCAATAACAATTTATTGGTAATAGCTCACAGAAACAAAGCAAATCACGATTAAGCCAAATGTTTTAGCTCCCACGGTTTGTCTACCAATTACGATATTTTTAGCTTTATACTAATGGCAATTGGTAAATAACGGCAAAGTCCTTTGAATTATACATAAATCCACATATATAAATAGATCTACTTTTTCAAAGGCAGGCAAAGTTTTCAGGGTCCTTGGCTGAATGTCCTCGATAAATTTAAACAGACTATTTTTATATTAGACAAAGCAAGTACATTTGCATTAGACGACATTTGGGCACATACTTTCCTCTCTCTCGCTCTCTCGCTCTCTGTAGCTCGCTTTCCCTTTCTCTCTCTCTCCCAACAGCAATTACAGCGATTTCCCTCCTTCCGTGCATGTCTGTGCGTGTTTATTGAGAAAATTATGCCAAATGTTTTGTTTTTTTGTGGCCAAAAATTGGGGCAGAAAAGTATTTAAAAGCCTGCACTTCAGTTGCAGCCAGCAGTTAGCCAACTTCAGAAAACCAAAAAGCATTTTGTGGCTTTCGAGTTGAGTTGGCAAATTCACATTCTGTTGCGGCTGCGAGAGTTGCCCAAAATGCCATGAGGCATGCATGTTGCAAGTTGCTTCTGCTTCAGCTGCAGTCAGCAAAGCGAGTACAACAACAAGAATTTGCTCCAGCTACAGTTCTGTAAAATATGGATATAGCGTCTGCACTGTTTTAGCCAAGCAAAAAGTGTAATTAAAAGTATGTTTATTGAATTATTCATAAATGTGTTGAACGATTTTAAAATCATAATTATAAATTAATTAATTTAATTACTATCAAGCTGTATACAGCGCAATGAGCGTTAACTCATTCGAAATTAAATGGCAAATGGTGATTATTATTATTACTGCATTATTCAGCACTTAAATTTTAATGCGGATAAAACCACATTAATAATCACAAACAAAGCGCTGACGCAACAAAATGCAGAAACTTTTTTTAATAGTTCCAGTGTAAAATCAATTTCCAATTAAATTTATGTGTGTGTTGAAAACTTGGTCTGTAATAAATAGTTCGCAGAGCCTATCAATAGTTGGCAAAGATAAACCAAAGAATGCTGAATGGCATAGGCAAAAATATTTATGAATGGGACAAAAAGAGCCCAAAAAACAGAACCCATAAGCATAAAATTGGTCAGGGGGCGGGAGACAGGAGGCAACAGGATATGCTCACATATTTTCGGCAAGTTGTCCTCGACGTTGTTGTCTAGATGTAGATGTCTGGTAATTTTATTTTATTACCCAAAAAGAAAAAAAAAAAATGAAAACAGAAAGGGAAAAATCGTTTTAGGCTCGTCTCGTCTTAAATTATTTAGTTTGGGGTTGAAACCAGCCTTTCATGTGCATAAAGAAAAGTTTATTTTCTTTTTGCATGTCTTGCTTTATACATACATATATATAATCTGTAGCATTGTTGTCGGCTGCTCTCATTACAAATTGAAATCGGGTGCAATGAACTGCTGCCAGACTATGGTAACTCGATTCGGGCCCTAATCAATCTCACTAAATCAAATGAAATGCGAAATGATATACCTTTTAAGTTTAACAACTCGTCTATTGACACTTGAAAGTATCAGGTTGCAAGCAGTAGACATATATATATAAATATATATTTAAAAGTTTTCTTATTGATGCTATATTTGTAAAATGAAACTTGTGTAATTCGTGCTCAGTTTGCAGTCTGTCAGAGTTGGGTGCTTGTGACTTGAGCCTAAAAGATGCAAGCCAAAATTTTGCTGGCATAGTTTTTTTTTACAGCGAAACTTTGCGCAAAGTTTGCAACTGTATAACCAACTGTAATACTGAATGCTCATCAATTGCTGAAAGCCGCTTATAGCCGTAGATGGTGGGGGCAGAGACTATTTAAACAAAGTTGCAATAACTTTGCAATGCAATTGTCGGAACTAAAACTAAGAGCGAAAGGTATTACAAGTGCTTTTTAATCCATTTGAAAAGTTTGCCAACAACTCTCCCTCACACACATAGACACAGAAGTAAACATAAATGAGGAAAAGCCATAAGAAAAACGCTTGAAATAGACAAACAGCGAGCGAAAGCAGAAGGAGACTTTAAAAGAGCGTGTAATGAAGCAGCGAAACCAAAGCAATTTGTGTAAGCCTCCCAAGCTTGCACCAAACTCAAATAGACTTGTGATGGAATATAGCCGAGTGCTTAAGTTAATGACACAACTGCCTTCAAATGCTATGGGGAGTTTAGATGAAAAAACCGCATCGAAACAGTCGCCATTCCAGGCATCACATACAAGTGGATTCTCAATTGCTGGCCGGATCAAAAGTTGAGTCAGAAATGGGCGGGCATTAAGTGAAGCATGAGCGAAAGCAGGAGCAGGAGCAGGGGCGCGGGCAAGGATGAGGGTCCTCACGAAGCCGCAGTTTCTTTCACCTAGGTGTTCGAATTAAGCGAAGCGTTAACAATTCAAAATAAAGCAATGGAAAACGATGTGTAAATATTAAAAGGTACATTGAAATAAAGTGCGACCCGCCAGCCAAGTGGACAGAGTGCGGAAGGCGAAGGACAGTGGCAGTGGCAGTGGCAGTGGCAGTGGCAGGAGATGGGATGTGCAAAAAAGGACACTTGCGACTAACTGACAGAGACAACAACGGAGGCGCAACAATTACAACACCATTCATAAAAATTCATAAAAATCCCAGCTCATTTTTTATGTTAATACAACGAAGTTCAAATGCGCTCACATTAAGAGAATCCCTTGCGGAGGGAATATATAATGATTGTTAGATATTAGTTTGAAAATGTTTTTCATACTACGTGGCAGTTGGTAAAATAAGAGTTATTCTGAAAAATTCCAATGCATAAAATTAATTAGACTTAGCTATTTGAGTCTTGAATTATTTATTCGGATTAGTAAACCATGAAATATATTTTCAGCTGCATAAAATTCTTAACTTAATTCTTGAAATCTGTTTAAATGAGAACTGCTTGCAGATGTGCCAGCATGGAAGCAAATGAATAATATTAAAGAGTATTAATATATAAAAAGAGAATGAGCGAAGAATGGATGGTGAGAGCAAGGGATGGGGAACAGAGAGAGTTCCCCAGTGTTTTATCCACTGTGCTGATGTGGGCTTTTATTATATTTTATGTGGCTTTTGCTGGGTGTGTATGTCGCTTAAGTTTGCTGAAGTGTGAAAATAAATCAAAAAAAAAAAAAAGAAAAAAGATTGCTCAGCGAGAGATAGGAAAAGAGTGAGCAAGGCGGATGAAGGGAGCCAAAAAGAGATTGAGGTTATGGCCTGGTGAGTCTTGGCCATTTCTGTTCGTGCTTTGTTTTTAAATATTCAATGGGATATTTATATCCATTAAAATATAAAAATTTAAATAAATTTACATAACACCTGTTTGCAATTTAATTGAATTTTTTTGTTTTGTTGGCTTATCTCACCGGTTTCCCACATACATTTATATCTTAAATAAAGCAAAGTGTTTTTTTTAAGATAAATCCGGTGATGAATTCCTAGTTATTTGGGTACGGAAAGAGAATATGAAAATTGGTTTACTGAAAGCGTTGCGTTCGTGTATTTATTCGTAATCATTATCCTCTTTCAGCGAATAATCATTTATTGAAAGGACCGAAGCTCAACTATAAACACAAATACAAATGCAAACACACACGCACACACACACACACACATACGCCCACACACGCATTAGAACACACAGTTTGAATTGTGCTAAATTTGAGCGTTGGGGAAGCTATTAACATGCATATGATAGACACTTCCGCACAAGTGGCAGAACGTACACGAGGACATGAACTCAAAGCCGCAGCGGAACATGCGGTGACTACGTGCATCAGCCAGGACACCACACACACACACACACACACACACACACATAGACACATACACCCACACAAGCACACGTGCTGGTTATTCTGTTGAGTTGCTTAGGCAAATACATATATGAGTGTGCTGCATTTGAGATACTTCTGAGTGTAAAATACCCTCTACTTTAAAGTCTAAATAGACAGCTCCACTTTTAGTTTATGGCCTTGACTTACAACTGTTTAAATTTGCGTCATTTAAAATTACACACTTAAAGACAAATTGTACAGCAGTTGATAGGCATTTTGATTATTATTTTCCCTCTGTTTAATAAAATAAAATTGGACTGTAGAAATTGTCATAAAATTATAGAATAACTTCCAAAATGAAATGCTCTAGTTGTTAAGAGATTACTCTAGTTGTAGAATACGGATTAATTTGAAATTCACAGTTTCGCATTCATAATTAATAAGTGACAAGAGCACAAGCTACCCGTTGTTACTAAAAAATGAGTGAGTATAAAAACTTGGCCGAGATATTGTGAGTTTGGTGCTTGTGCTTATGCTCTGGCTATTGTTGTAGCTGTGGCCTTTAACTTGCCTTATCCTTTTGACGGGTTCATCATTGTCGTCATCATCATCATCATCATCATCATCATTCGCAGCAAATGGACGGCAAATCAAATAAATAACTATAGGGTAAAATGTGCCTGCCATGCATAAAGTAAACTATTTAATGGACTTTTGCCAGCGATGGTTGCCATCAGCTCAATGGTGTTGATATGCCGCCGGGAAGCGGGAAAGGAGTCACGCCGGGGAGTGGGGCGACGCAGGGGACCAAAGCGGAAATCGAAAGCTATTAGAAACGAGGCTGCCTGCAGGGAAACGTGGACGCTCATCGGTTAGTTTCTGCAGATTGAGCCGATGTGCTCGCCTCCTTCATCGACTCCACAAACATTGTCGTTTTTAGCGCCGTTTGACTTTGAACTCATTTGCTTGCTATTTTCTATTTTCTATTTTCTATGTTTGCCATTTTCATGCAAAAATTTCACCACAATTTGAGTTTTGCGAGCAGACTCAGCCAGGAGGATGTCGTCTCCTCCTTGTATATTTTCTTATATTTTTTCTCTCTCTCTTTGGCATTTGACTTTCGATTTCGTTTCATGTTCTTGACATTCGCTGAGCTCTGCACAGGTACTCAGGTGTGCTAAAACTCACACACACACACACACACATAGACAGACCCAGCGGGACACAGTCTGGCAATAATGCAAATGACTTTTGCTTCCGTATGGATGCCGCTTGAACTCGACCTCTTACATTGTTGTTGTTGTTGTTGTTCTCGTTCTTCTTCTCGTTTTTGTTGTTGTTGGTCTTTGCTGACACTTTTATTTGTTTTCTTAATTTTTTTTTTTTTAGACATTGAGAATTTTGTTTAGCGTTTTGATGCGAGTGAGTGATACCCGAGTCTTTTGCCTGGAACAGGAGGTGGAGGCGGATATACAGGATACACAAGATGTGCCCAGATAAATACTTCGTTAAAGCTCAATCGTCACATAGTAAGGAGATTATTCCAATATAATTTGCATTTAAATTTAGTGTTCTTATCTGATTTATTTATGCAAATAATGCTTAGATTAGGTTTCCTATTCGCTTCTAAGAAAAATCTCTCTCTTTGTGTGCACAAAAAAACGCTTTTCGTATGTGGAAAACGTGACAGAATTGCAACGATTTTATTTATTTATTTTAATGTGGTTGTAATATATGTGTATATGAAATGATCATTACTATGCCATGATTGACCATAATAGTGCACATGGAGGAGCATTGGAGGCCATAGGCTGACCACTCAACATTTTCATTATGGTTTTCCATTTAGCATACGGCATCCTTTGGAGATTTGCTGCATGGCAGCGCATGCTCGGCTGCTGTCATCGCAAATATTCGACCACAAAAACACACACAAAACGGCAACAACAACCAGTAACAGCTGCGACAACATTTGAAACCAGAATCGGGACTGACAACACGTTTTTCTTTTACTTTTCCTTTTTTTTTTGGCACAGCATTCAACATATCGTTGAAACACGGAAACGAAACAACAAACAAACCAAAATACATCTCATGGGGGTCAGAGATACAAGAGCACAAGCACGAATACATATAGAATACGTACACTGAGCAAAAATATGAGTGTATCGATTGCATTCTTAAAGCTTGGGCGATACATTTTATATATTGCGAAGTACTTCCAATTTAATCTGACTCAAGATATTATACTAATTACAACTTGGACAAGAAGACAACAGGCTTCAAAATCATTTACTTAATATAGAGTACCCTACTATATCCTTGCAGTGTACGTTCCATTTATTCGTTTATTTAGGAAGACTAGTTTTTTTTGGATGCCTGATAGGTGAGGATTAAGCAAAGTACTCTTTTCCATTGACATTGACTTTGACAATTTACGAGAAATTCTTGATTGATTGAGCAAGTATCTTTTTCTTTTAGTTCAGAGTTCAAAATATTATTATGTTTTGCTTTTGCGATTAAAAAATTTGTTGCTTCAAGCTAATTTTATTTAGATGTAATCCATGTATCTACTGGAACAAAGTTAATATTCCAAATTAGTGTAGTTATATTGCATCAGAACGGGTGACATGAGGTTTATCTGAGTCCCACAAATAAAATCGGTCGACTAATTGGCAACTATTATATAGCTATCCGCTATAGCTAATATTACTGGTTTAAAAAATTGGTGTACAAATTGAGGACAACCGGACAATCGAGCATGTTGTTGCTGAACAAGAATATATATACTCTATGGTGTTGCATTTATTTAATTTGTAAATTCATTACATTCATCACTTCAATATACCATCAAGTCTAGTACCATCAATAAACTCCAATCAGTCTACTATTGGAGTTTATTCATTGCTTTTATGTATTTGTATATATATTTTACACTGCTCAAGCATAAATCTTAACACATTTACGTTGAAGCATCCTTATGGGTAAACTTTGACAAGTTGTCAAAATGTTATTATCTCAGTGTATATTTGTATGTAAGCATGTAGTTGTGGGTGTATTGGGATGAGTACATGCATATGCATGCAAATATGTCAACGGGTCGCGTCAAATGAAAATGAAAATGAAAATGAAAATGATATTTACATGCAGATGCGCCAAAAGTCACAAAAGTATATATACATTTATATCTATATATATATTCATGTAACTACATAAAAAAGGGAAACAAAGTGGGGGATTTTTTTTTATTTTTTTATTGCAGTATGGAAATGGAAGGGGATGCCATTTCATAAATTTGCTGACAGCGGAGGTGACAACATGTCAACAAGCGCCGCGGGTGCTTAACAAACAGAGAGAAACATATATGGGAAGAGTGAAAGAGAGAGAGAGAGAGAGAGAGAGAGAGAGAGAGAGAGAAAGTGTGGGTTTGACAGAAAGAGATAAACAGCAGGCAAGGCAATTATATGAGAGAAGCAGTTTTAAAGCGTGCGCTCAAAAGCAGGCAACACTTTAAATGATTGATTATTAGCCATGTGCGGCAAATTGTTTGCTCTTGCGTTATCCCCTCTCCCCATCCCTAGGACTCCTACCAGTACAACCTCCTCGCCCCCTCCCCCACCAGGACAGCAAGCGTTTTGTCTGGCAGCTGTCTGTTTAACTTTGCCGCGCTACATGCGACCCCGAACCCTCGACCCTTGCCCTCCTGCACCCTCACTGCTTTAAGTAGCTGTCATATGCCAAAAGAAATGTGTTTTCATTTTTTTCTTTTCGTTTCTTTTTTATTTTTTTGTGATTTCTTATTGAAAATTGTTATTGTCGCCGAATGTGCGTGACAGCAAGAACAGTGCGAGCATAAAAAATGAAGAAAATTCGACTTATTCGGCTTATTTTATAATCGCAGCAAATTTTCAAATTGTCTCACAATGGGGTTTTATATCTATATATGAATACATGTACAATATTTATATATATATACACATGTATATATTTTTATATTGATATTTTTGCATACAAATTGATTTGTCAACATTTTTATTGACAGAAATCATTGAGATTGTCGTGAGTTCTACAAGTTGTTGTTATTTCGATTGTTATTTGTATTGTTGAGCTGAGTTGTATGCGCTGTCAGTTATTTGATATTTTATCACTGATTGGTTTACGATTTACGATTTCTGTGAATCATTTTATGCCCGCTGAAGCGTCTCGCACATTTGGATTTCAGTCCAAAAATATTAAATTCACGAAGTGCAGTTGAATTTATTGGTAAGCAGAATTATAAATAGAATACATCAATGTGTCCTAAACAAATTCACTTAAGCCAATTAGTGCGAACCCTTTTAGCCAATGGCAAACAGCCGTACGCCAAAATGTATCTAATTGTTGTATCTAAGATAAAACAGAAGCAAACACAATGTGAAATCAATGTCTTCTAATAATAACAGCAACAGCAACATCTACCAATAACCAACAACAATAATTTCATCTCGCATTCTTGTCTTATTCATAAATCATTTTTGGTATATTTTCCCAAGCGGTTTTCCCAGTTGTTCCGCATTCTGACCGCTTGGAACACTGCAAGGGAATTGTTTGCCAAACGCTAAAAAGTGTTCAAATATTTGCTTTTGATGTGATGGTTGGAGGACGGATGGAAGAAGGCTTTCGTTTGGCTCGTCCCACAACAGCTTTTATTGTCAAAAGTAGCGAATCCGATGTGTGAGCGAAAAATAAAACTAAGCAACTAGAATTTCATCAATTTCCGGCATGACTTGAAGTATTTAGCTGGCCTTTTCTTTTTGTTATTTGTAGTCGGTTAGTGTAACTTGATTTGACGAACATGAAAGTCATTATTAGGCCCCTGGTCGCCCTCCATTTGACCCACTAAAACTTGCAGCAAATTAAATAAGTTTCAACGCATTTACAAAGTCATTTCGGACGCTCAGCTTTTAGCTGGCTATTTGTGTTTGAGTTTAGTTTTTACGACTGGTTTTCCGAGGCCCCACAGTTCGATGTGTATGCAAAGCAAAACAAAACAAAACAAAACACGCACAAAATAAGAAAAGAAATCAGCTAAAAATTTATTTGTCTGCTTAATAAAAAGGAGCTGAAAGGAACTTTTTCGTTTTTGTTTGAAATTTGTTTCGCATTTGTAAGTTGAAATGTTTTATTTGGGGATACGAACAAAACAAAACAAAATACAACACAGCCGAATTGAACGGGGAAAAGACAAAAAAAAAAAGAAAAGAGATCGAAACATAAATAAAAGCGTATCCCCCGAAGGCGCTGCCAGACCTCAGCTTCAACCTCAGGCATGCAGTTTGGCTTTTTTGTGTTATTCCCGGACCAAGTCGCCCGTAAATGGTCCCCTCCGTACACAAGGGCACACATACATACATACATACAGACACACACAAAAGAACACAATACAGTAAGAGCAACATGAACAGGAGCAGGAATTCGCAGGAAGCGAAACTTTGGTAGCATGCGTATCCGTTATAAGTCTGTTACCTTTCTGCACCCCAAATCCGCCTTTTCCTGCAACGCAATTGTTTCCATCGCGTTCTTGCTCGTTGCTTTAACAAATTTATTTTCAATGTCTTTTTTCGTAAAGGCCTACGTGTAGTTTTTTTTTTTTTTTTGGTTTTTTTTTTGCTTAAAGGGCGCCCCAAATCGATTTAATTGACACTTTAGGTTCGTGCATAAATCGTTTCTGGGCCGGGGCTGACTCAATGGCCGTAACATTTGTGTTTGTAACACCTAACCAGGAATAGAAACTGTCAAGCAAATGGATTGCAATTTGAGCACTTTATGGTGGGCTTGACAAATGTTGATGGCCCACAAAAACCAGCGCATATGAATGTCGACAGGCCGGCAACTGTTGATTGGCAGACTGTTTGTCATGTTCTTGCAGCCATTTGGCTTGACAATTGCAGCATTGGTAACAGGGTGAATTCCTTCAATCAATTCCATGACATCGACAAAACAAAGAATTTCACATTTTACAAAAGGCAGAATATGATATCTAATAAATGGGGTCTAAGTCCAAAAGGATTTTAAATTTGTCGTATATTAATAATGAATGCATACTTATTAATTTACTCATCCTAAAAATCTGTCTATCTTCGAATCGCCAACTTATTATTTTTGAATTTGAATATTAAAATTTATTGCGCCCAAAGATAACAATCATGATTTCACTGCAAGTCAAAGGAATTGACAAAACATTAAAATATAAGTTATAATTCTACTTCGAATGCATTACAAGTGCTCTAAATATATATATTGTATTCTTTTTACAAGGGTTTATTTAGGTATCGAATTTTAGGCTAAGCAATTACAAGACTACCTTGACCGTGTGGGAAAACCATAAATACTAATTTAATAAATGACTGTCTTACAATCTGGCTTAATAGGGTAATTTGAATTAAAGAAAATCTTCATGAATGTCAAATTTTGACTTAATAAATGGTAACAAATTAAATATTAAGATTTATCGATTTATATTAGCTTTAGTCGCTTTACTCTATTAAACCCATCAGCTACAATTTGATATGTATTTCAAATCTTGTGGAGTAGTTGCTATAGTAAATCACGTGTCTGCATACCTTCAAGTGCATACACATTTCTTATCGGGCGCTATAATTCAAATGCTGCAGTTTACACAGAGAAATGATAAATATACATATCTTGTGCAATACGATATTCATTCCCAGTCAAATACCAGCCACAAATCCGGCTCACAAATCTTACAAAATACACTGAAACACACATGCCACATCTCATTGCAGTATATATACATATATAAATTTACACACACACACGCACACACGAACACAGAGTTGTATACTCTTTGTGCTGCTTGTCCTGCACAAGGCATTAAAGGATATATGCTTGGCTTGTGGAGCACCTCGCTGAGTTATGACGCCCAACAGCTGTGCAAAACGACTGTCCAGGAGGCGGGTGGAGGTGAGCCGGCACAAATATGTTGCATAACAGAATAAAAGAATAGAGGCAGCCACAACAGCAGCCGTGACCATAAGGTTGGAGGTGCCACAAATATTAGAGCAAGAAGTCTAGCAAAACGAAAAGAGAAAATCAAATCAAATGGTCCAACGACAGTTGGCCTTCTGTTTCGGTGGCTAGTTGGAAAATATTGCTCTCACTTGGCAGACCGTATGTATTTTGTTATTGTTATTTACAACTAGAAGGCAGTCCAACAAAAGTCCCAGTCAAACTTATTATACTCTGTTGACAAAACGAATTGGGTTTTATAGGCTGTTTGTCTGGCCCAAAAACCACAGACAAACGTCTTGCTATGTCAAGTAAAGTATTGCAACAATCTTAATATTAGTGTTAAGTCTAGCACAGTTTTAAAACTAGTCACCAGAGGTGCTTAGTCAATTTCCCAAAACTCAACAGTCTATATTTTCTACAGTTTAAGTTTGAGAGTCAGCTAATAAAACATCAACAATCGAAAAAATGCAATAAATTGAATCTCTTATATGGAGATATTAAACCAAAAATGTTTTAGTATTACTTTAAAAAACTATATGTTCTAAAACTAGATTATTCAATTACGGATAATACGTTTGCAAATATTAATGCTGATATTTGCATGAACATTAAAGACTTTCAGCATCACCAACTTTGATATTGTTCGATCTCTAGAAATAAATTGAAATATAATTTTAACCTACAATTTTTCTATTTCTATACTTAGTTCACTTTGAAAAACAACTTTTCAACTTTTGTTTAAAACAGCATAGTAAACTTTTGTTGCAACGTTCTAAGTTGTTTCGATTTTCCGTCTCTTTTCAGGCCACTTTCCGTTGAGCTCGGAACACTGTCTGACGTGGATATGCCTGGATGTGTTGTTTTGCACGGCAAGCATAATGCATCTGTGCACGATATCCGTGGATCGGTATTTGTCGCTGCGGTATCCAATGCGATTTGGGCGCAACAAGACTCGCCGTAGAGTCACACTCAAAATTGTCTTTGTCTGGCTGCTGAGCATTGCGATGAGTCTGCCCCTCAGCCTGATGTACTCCAAGGTGAGACTGTTAACCATTTTGATGTCTTAGTTTGACTAAAATTTGATTATGCTGTCTAGGATCATGCCTCGGTGCTGGTGAATGGCACTTGCCAAATACCGGATCCGGTTTACAAGCTAGTCGGCTCTATTGTTTGCTTCTACATACCGCTGGGCGTGATGTTGCTCACCTATTGCCTCACTGTGCGCCTCCTGGCCAGACAACGGCAGAATCTGGGCGGTGGCCAACCAACGGCAGCAGCCACTCCAGGCTGGGCAAGCGGCTGGTTGGGCCAGGCGCCCGCTTTGGGTATGTTTTCTTCGAATTATTATTTTCATTTATTTTTTTGTAACGAAATCTGTAACGAATTGAACAGCTAACCCTAAGGTAAATACATCTAAATAGTGGCTGAAAACAACCTTTATAATTAAGTAACCAACATTGAAGCAGTTTTAATTTTGCTTAGCTCCTCGTTAATGTCTTTTTCATTCATTTCAGTCATTTTTTTGACTATTCTAAATGGCAACTAAATAATATGATTATGCAACTTAATTTCTAAATCAACGTCTTATATGTTTTCAATAGTCTGATTAAGATATCATTGATTTTTTTATAGTGTTGCAGACGGCAATAGATAATAAATAAGAACAAACATCGTTTTTTTTTATCTAGAAAATTAATATATTTCTGAAAGGAACAAACGGCTTAGCTGAATTATGCTTCTATAAAAATTTTGCTTAAAATATCTTAAGCAAGCTCATTGCTAGTAATAACTTCGCTCGTCATTTCGCAAATAGTTAATTTCTTGTACAATTTTACTAACTCACAAAGCTGTGCATTTTATGACATCCTTCTAGGCTGACTTCGTCTAACAGCTGTTGGTGTTTAATATAATTTTCACTTTAGCCAAAATCATGTAATATTACAAGCACAGCACTTTACATAACATGGCCGGGGGCAGCCAGGCTGCCAGACAGAATATGTAAATGGCTCTAAGCCGCAGCAATGCACACAGAAATCAAGTTAGTGTGTGTGTGTGTGTGTGTGTGTGTGTGTGGGTTGATATCTAATTTCAGTGCTGAAACGCTACATCGACGTGCATGTCCTGTTTTGTTGATAGGCTTTCCTAATCCCTTTACCAAGTGGCAAGCAATTTGAAATTCAAAATGATATCTTTTCCGCACAGTTCAAGCGTTGTTCAATTATGCTGTGTTGCATAGAGTTGAGCACTCGTCAAATCCTATCGATTCAAATCCGAGCTTGTTGCTCTGAAATGCGTCATTAGATACCTGAAACTGGTAGAGCATAGTTATTATAGCAGTCATAAAGTATCATACAATAATAATATTCATTTTACAAATTTCCATTTTGCAATTTTTTCCTTGTTAATAATAAATATGAACAATATATTCACAAGGGGCCAACATTTGCTCATTAAAACGCATTACAAGCAAACTTTCAATTTGAGTGCAGAACAACAAAAGTTCGAGCATATTATTTGAGCACTCATGTTTAAGCGATTCAATAAAAAATAGCATTGCGGGGATCTCGAGTGCAGCACTCGACAGCGCACTCCATGTGCCAATAACAATAATCAATAAAATCCAAATCAGAATGAAAATAAAAACTAAACATATTTAATGGACTTTCAACAGCGAGTGCAATTGCGAATGCTGCTCTTTTAGCTGCTGCTGCTGCTTCTGCTGCATTGCAGTTGGTTTCCGTGCTGGATGGGGTGAACGGTGGGTTAGGGAGATGGAGAGTGGTGGGGTGTGGTGGGGATATGCGCTGTAGTTCTGCGAAGTAGGGCATTTGATAGCTAATCGAGAGCAGCAAGTTTAGCATTCAACGAGGCGCATTGCGACGGTGCCTAAGTGCAACTGTATTTGTGTGTCTGTTTTAGTTTGTTATTGCGTGTACAGTGGTCACTAGAATTGTTAATATATTAAATAAAGAGTGAACAGCAGACAGGCTACTGTTTATATTCGCTTACATATAAATTTATATATTAATTTTGCCTGCAATAAAAATATTGTCGGAAACTGAGCGACTTCGAAACATATAGATAAATCTTTTTCTTTCTGAACATAGAATATAGATGTTACTTTATTATTCCGTTTCAGTATTTTACATTCACTGAAAATTCCGATTTTAATATCCAAGTTCAAACTGAAAAGCGTTGACTGTATTTGTGTGTGTGTGTGTGTTTGTGTGCCACATGGTTTGGTATTTTCTGTTCAGTTATTTTAAGCTAAGTCCGCTGTAAGGCAGCTCGAATTCGCTCAGGCACGTATCGGAGCTTCACCCTATCCCCATGTGTGTATATGTGTGTGTATGTGTGTGTGTGTGTGTGTGTGTGTGTGTACTCGTGCGAATTTATAAGCTCATTTAGTTGGCTTATAGCCACGATGTGATTTTTTTCTTCTGTGTCCTGGCATATGATGTCTTTTAATATTTTATTTTTCTCTTTTTGTGAATATTTATTGCAGAGCGTCGCTGCACTTGGCGGCGTCTGTTGAAACCGGGACAGAGCCCCGCCTCTTCGGTGCTGCACGCCCACTCAGCGAACTCGACGGACACAGATCTCAGCACGTTGGACAATCACGAACTCTGGCTGCCCGACTCCAGGTGAGCTACGCTCAATATTGCAAAGGTTACCAACTAGCTAGCTAACCTAATCCTACACCCACTTAATCCATAGCATACCGGAGCCGACGCCAACGACGATGACGGCTTTGCATCAGTTTGGTGCCGAGATGCTGAAATTATCACGTGGTCTGGAATCCGTTGCATCGTCATCGACAACGGGCTCGCCTACCAAATCCGAATTTTCCATTTCAAATCATCTGCCGTACTCGAGCAGTCCACAGCGCTATGCAGCAGCACATCAGCAGCAGCAGCAACAGCAGCAACAGCAGCATCAACATTTGCAGCAACAGCAACAAAATCAGCTGCCAAACTTGCAACAGACATCGCCCAAAAAAACCACAAACCTGGGCCTGTCAACCACAACGCTGGGATTGGAGCGCGAAAGCACCCGCAACTCCTTGGCCAGCAGCCGCATGGGCGAACAGAGCGATGGGTAAGTGCAAAAGTGCCTAATTGAGTTTGGCCTAAAGTCCAAATTGAGGAAGACGCACACGAAACAGAAATAGATCAAGTAACAGTAACAGTAACAGAAAATATTGGCTTTTATGAGTTAAGTAATTTAGTACATCGATCGATTACTTTAAGAGTGTTTTCATATACTTCCTGATAAGCAGATTATAAACTTGAGAAAATTGATGTAGCAATAAAGCCATATATAATCCGTTAAAAGGAGAATTTATGTGTATTCAGTCAAATAAAAAATGTCGTTAACAATTCTAAGTATTTTCTAAGTGTTAGTAAGCATTATCCGGGTATTTTCGAAGCTTTATTTATTAAGAAATGAGAATGAATTAAATAAAACATAATTCCCTGCGTCACAATTGGTATTGCAGAGTTTTGAAAAGCTAAGCGAATTAAGCTTGCAATTTAATCCAATTATTCACTTTACTAATTATTATTGTTCGCAAAAAAACTGCATAAATGGGATTTCAGAAAAAATTATAATTGAAATTATTGCGAATTATGTTTTGATTTACATTTTTGGCATATATTTTTTTAAGTTAATTTAACAATTAAAAACAATTATTTCGGATTTGCCGGAAGGAAAAATAAATAAGTTAATCAATCTCATTTAATATTTTCACTCAGCTCTAATATCCGACTAGCACCACTTGATGCCACTTGCTGGATCATTCTTAATAGGAAACTTCCCAGCCTTTTCACATGCTAACAAAATAAGAAGTGTTTACTTTAGAAACTTTACAATTCTAAAATAAACTAATATTATAGATTACTTTTATACATTTGCAATTGAAATTCAATTGCCTCACAATGTACACATTGAGAACGTTTTTAAAGAGCTCTTCAGAAGACAGCTCTTTTCAAAATACTCCATGGCCAGGTCGTTCTGAAAGCAGCAGCAAGTAAATGCCACAACTTCAGGTTTCTGTGGCTGACAAAAGGCCAAAACAGCTGCCACAGAAAGCGAGAGCATTATCCTCGAACATTTCCCAGACACAGCCCTCAATTCTCTCCTCTTGTTACAGTCCCTCTCGCTTGACCGCATCAAAAGCCAAGCCAAATGTTCAGTTCGTACTTATTTAGTTTTATTTGTGTGGGTATTTTTTTTTATTTTTTTATTTTTTTTTAATTCTCGTTTATTTTTGCCAGCATTGTGCTTGTTTTGGCCTTTTGCCTTTCATTGTCCTTCCGCCTTTGAATTGTTGTTAAATTTTTTGTAATAATTAATTTTTTTCCCCCTTAACGCTTATTTCTGTTGGCCACTTTTAAAATACATAAAGAAAAGGTTGCTCACTGTTTAAGTGATTTTATCCCCGGCATCAGCATTATTTGCTGTTTTTCTTCAACATAATATTCTAATTTTAGTTGACTGGTTTATGTTACCGAGGCAAAGAAAATGGAGAAGAAATAGAAAAAGATACACAGCAAAAACTCAATTAAAAATGTTAATTTCGAAGAAAAAAAACAGCAAATTACAATTTTCATTTAACAGATCTGCAATATAGATATTTAACGTATTTAAATTGCGAGCAGTTGAATTAGTTCAAGGACCAGCAAATTTCGCAAAAACCATGTTGGAAAATCTTCACGGAATCAATTAACTTAAACAAAATATTCACATCAACAAAATACAATTTGAATGTTAAATGAAAGTACACATAAATTCACCTTTAAATTCAAAGAGGTTTAATTGCACAATTCTTTTCTGTTCTTTGAACTTTTTTTTACTTAAATCAGTTTCAATAATACATCCGCAATCAATTGGATCTGAACTGATTCAGTATCGGGTCAGCTTTTTATCTATTTTGATGCTCAGTTTCTGCCATATATATATTTTTTTTTGGTTTTGGCCTTCACTTTTGGCAGTTTGTTTGACAGATGAACGAATTTGTGCAATCAATAAACTGGATTTCCGCTGCCGTAGAAAAAGAGAGAGAGAGGAAGAGGGAGATGGAGAGGGGAAGAGGGAGAATGTCAAGGCCTTTCATTGCCAATTGCCTGGCCTAAAGTGGCGGTCAATATAAGCCAGCCATTGTGCAGGGCAATTCGATCCTAGTTGAGTTGAGTCATTGGATCGACTTTTAATTGTTTGACTATTTGTCGTCTCATGCAGTCTGTGACAGCAACAAAAATGTTAACAAATGATATTGTCATCAGTGTTATTTTTTTCACATAATGAGTATATTCTTTTTTTTAACAAAAAAATCGGTAATGAGAGAGTCGATTTCAATTTATTTCCAACAAAAAGGTTTATGAAATTCTTGGAAACTTGTATTCAATTCAATTCTTTTCATATCAGTTCAATCAGTTGGTTTCAGGATAATAATTCAATATGCGTCCGCAGTTTTTCAATTTATTTAATTATATTTTTTAAGCTAAGTTCAACTCAATTTTAAATTCCCTTATTATTGATGTGATTAAATTTTTTGCTGTTGTTTCTCTCAAGTTTGATTGCTCTTCCGTATCTATCTCTCTGTTTCTAAATTTAAATTCTTAATTACTTACCTTTTTTCAAACAACCACAGCGGTGCAAAGTTCAGTAGATTTGGGAATGGTTATACATATTTGAACACCAAGTGGCATTAAATTGAAACACAAAATTGTTTACTGTGTAGGCGGCTCGGTCGGATGAGCTACTACTTGCTTGGCAGCTGTTTTAATTCCTTTGTGGTTGAAACAATAACAAAGCCGGCAAGCAGATGCTTTCGCTTTTGTTATACTTGCGCATAATGAGATGGTGTCACCTTTTTGCCTGTTTCACTGTTTCACATCTTCAATCTTCCATTTTCCAAATGCCAGCTGCCACCTCACCTATTCTCTTAGCTGCATCTCAATTTATGCGCTCGCGTCTTGTGCAAACAAATCAGAAGCGTCAAGGATGCATAATGAGTGCTGACAATACCCGCCATATTTCCCCTCCCCTCGGGTGTCTTTACCATAAGCCCCCCGCAACGACACCTTCATTAGCAGCAAATGAAGTTGCGGCTGCTTCAACATTTGCATGCAAAACAAATGGCGGCAAAGTGAAAGCTGAAAGCCAGCCGCAAAGCCAGCGCTCAAATTCATACGCTTTATTAAAATGAATTCAAAATGAAAACCTGAGTAGCGAGCCAGAACCAAGAAGAACAACACTTCAAAAGAAGAAAAACACATACACAAAAAAAAAAAAAAAAAAAAAACAACAAGAGCAAAATTGAAACAAAAACAAGGGCAACAAGCAACGACACCGACCACAAAGCGCATTCTGCGGATTTTGTGCGCGTGGCGGCAGTGGAAAAACAAACAAAAAGCGTTGCATACTTTTCAGCGTGTAGGAGGCCAGGTGACCACAAGGCGTGTCGGTGTTTGTATTTTTGCGTGTGTGGATGTGTGAGTGTGTATTTTCGGACGTGCTTTCAGGCACTCTGTTTGCCAATTGACTGAACAATTTTAATTTAAAAAATTGAGTTAAACAAATTCACACAATGTGAACGACAACATAAAATATGAGAAAAAAAGGTGAGGACGCGTGTGAATTTCGAAAATATATGATATATATATAAACACAAAAGTCCATAAAGTAAACCCTCTTATGCAATTAAAGTATAAACTTAAGTTTTAATCTGCGAGTTTTAAATGCGAAAATGTCGCTTCAAGTACTCGCAGATAGTCAAAATGAATAATCGAATAAATAGTCTATGTTTTAGAGAATGCATTCATACTTATCCTAAAAGACTCTTATTTTATTTGAAATACAACTTTAAAATACAATATTAAATTCCATAAAAAGTTTACGCGCGAAAAAAAAGGCACACAAATCCAAAACAATTTTTGCAGTATGCTTAAGTTGCCTGTCAAAACAAATAAAATATTAAATCAGAAGTAATCTGCTCAATTTTGACAAGCTTGAAGTGTACAAAGGCAATAAATATGCATTTTGTAACTTTTATGTTAAAAAGATTTATTTTGACATGAACTTAACCCGTTTGAGATGTGATTTAATAAAGCATTTGGAAATTTAATATAGCAATTTATAATTTAAAAAACGTAATAATAAATTGATGCCAACTAAAAAGGAACTGAAAGTTTTTCCCAGAAAAATGTGTTCATTATGAGGATTTAGGCTCTCGAAAGATATTCAAAAATGTAGAAATATTTACATTTACATATAGGTACATCATAATTAAATATATTCTTCTCTTCTTTTATATTTTTCACAGGACCCTTTCACAGTTGTCACAAAGGCTGCGCGCCTACAAGAAACGACGACGCGCCTCCTCAGCAGTTTCTGGCCGGGAACAACGCGCTGGCAGCGAGGATGCCGAGGATGAGGAACAGGACTCACTGCGAAGACGCAAACGCTACAATAGTTTGCCAAAAAATGCACTCTACACACAGCACAAGACGCTGCACGAGAGCCAGGACGACGATTATGATGATGATGTCGTCGACGACGATGACGACGACGACGACGAGGACGAGGAGAAGCCATCGAAATCGTCGTCCATTAGCAAGGGTTGTCACTCGGACACAGAGGTTGACCATCAGCAGCAGCAACAGCAGCAGCCGGTCAAGCAATGCCGCGTGACCGTCAGTCCAAGTCATCAGTCGGATTATCTGCAGCTGCCGTCTGTGTGCACCTGCCCCTACTTCGGGGATCGTCCGCTGCCGAGCTGCGTGAAGACCGCCGAAGTTAAGATTATATCGTCCGCTTTCAAGGTGACCACCACGACGACAACAACGGCAACGGCGGTGAGTAGTTCGCCCAGTGAAATGGAACTACTACTCTGCAGCAGTGCCGCTGGCAACAAGGGCAATGCGCTGACGAACAGCCTTAGCGTCGGCCTAGCAGCAGGCGGTGCAAGTGCAGCTGGTGGTGCCACCGCGAACACCCTGTCGCCGAGCAGTGGATTCTTAGCAGCACCCGGCACACCCTGTCCGGGTCGACGCAAACTGAGCATATCGAAGACCGCCTCGGTTATTACCTGGGAGGCCAGTCGTCATCGTCGACGAGGTAGTAGCTTTGGCGGTGTACGCACCTCTCTGCTCCTCACCCCCACAAAGACGGCATCATGTACGACGACAACGACGACGACGCCGCTGCGACGCTCGGCAACCCTACGCAGTCATCAGAATATGAATTATCAGGGCGCTGGAGAGGCAGGAAGTAAATCCAGAACGCCACAATCCTCACCGTGCCTGCTGCAGCGACAGCAAACAGTGCGATCCCATCATTCCCGCAACTCTAGCGTCATCTCGAGAAACTCCTCCCGCCATGGACGGATCATCCGGCTGGAGCAGAAGGCAACCAAGGTGCTGGGTGTGGTCTTCTTCACATTTGTCATACTTTGGTCACCGTTTTTTGTGCTCAATCTGTTGCCGACGGTGTGCGGGGAGTGCGAGGAGAGGATAAGTCATTGGGTATTCGATGTTGTCACCTGGCTGGGCTATGCCAGCTCCATGGTGAATCCCATTTTCTACACCATATTCAATAAAGTATTCCGACAGGCCTTCAAGAAGGTACTCCTCTGCCGCTATTCCAGCAACAGTGCTTGGCGGCCGAGTAGATAGCAGACGCCGGTTAAGTCCGGCAAGCTGAAAACAAATTCGAATCCACTTAAAAATCTCAAACCGCCACCCATCAAGTGTGCCAGCTTTGATTTCGAGCAGCGCTCAACGGTCGTCATCGGTAGTGCCAGTGGTGGTTGTGGTGGTGGTGGTGTCCTCAAGAGGCATTCGAACAGCAGCTCAACGGCAAACTTATAAACCAGTCCAATTTTCTATGTGCTCGAGCTTGTGGTGTACCCCACAGCAGCACCACCCAAAATCAAATGCTCAGAGGTTGGTGTATGTGCGTATTGTGGTTTGTGTGTGTGAATGTGTGTGTGCACACAGAAAAAATATCACTAGATTAAAGTATTGTTATTTATTTTTTTTTAATTTCGTCAAATTTATATATTCTAATTGGTTTTTTTATTATAATTTATTATCAAATATATAAAATATTTGTATAATTTCGACTTAAGGAATATTTGATTTTTACAAATATATTTATCAGGGCGATTGTTTCTCTGAGTGTGCCTGTGTCTGTGTGTATGCGTTTCCATGTTCTAGTGGCTTAGTTCTCTAATTAATTTCAAATTCAATTTCCATGCCATTGAGCACATTTGCAAAGCAAGCCGACACCACACCAAATGGTTGCTATAGCTCTATCCATCCCACCCAACCCAACCAAGCAAACTCAACCAAACCGAAGCGACCCGAACCCAACCCTGCCAGCCTACCATCTTCAAGTCTCCCTGGTCAGCTGTTTGCAGGCTGTTTTAGCTGGCCAAGAAGCTTAGTTGCCACAGGCCACAGCACAACATGTCGTTCTATAATTGTGGTTCACAAGGTGTATTAAGTTTGTGTTCCTCTCTCTCTCTCTCACTCTCCTCTATCTCCTCTCCTATCTACTCTTCAATCCGCCGTGGGCTGTGCAATCATATAACGGGATTATTAAATGAGGCAAAACAGATTTTCAAGTAATTATATTTCGTCATATAATCCTTAAAATATCATACGTTTCCCTTGTTGAAAATCACAAATAAAGAAATTTGTAAATTAAAGAGAATCTTTACGATTTATTTTCGATGAGGCAGGAAGAAATCTCGCAAGCCGTGCAAAATCTATCTATTGATTTCTAATCATTTAATGAGCTTTTATATGAAATGTATGCAAATGTGTCAAAGTCTCTATTATACTACTTAAAATTTGAGCAAATTCCACTCTAGCGAATTTTAAAGGAGACAAGCTATTTTACTATTTGTATTTAATTTCGGAAGGAAGAAATATTTAAATTGTTCTAGGAGCCGAAGAGAAGGGGACAAGCAAGCATTATTTTGCAGATAATGAGTTCTACGTGTAAAAGTGTTTTAGTTGTTGTGTCCTTCCGTTCCTTAGGCTATTTTAAAACTAATATTTTATTTTTATCTATGCCCAAGCTGGACAAAAAGAACAGGGTATAGGAGAAGGAGGAGCTCTTATCTGATATCGATTTTCTAAACATGGAATGACTATGTTAAGTACAACCTAGTAGGAGACGTCCAAATAGAGCGAGGGTACACAAACTTAATTCGGTTTTAATTGCAAATTGTGCTGACGAAATTTCGTATATATTTGCAGGCACTTTAGAGCCAAATGCATTAATAGGTATTTCCACAGAATTATGAATCAATAAACAATTTGCTGTTTGTTGTTGTTGATAAGTGATAAGTTGATTAAACAAATTGCAATCAATATTAGCTGAGCTTTATTTATTTGTTCACTCAGGCTATTTTACGCAATAATGCATTGTTAATTTATGGCAAAATTTGCAAGCCGCTAATGCGAAAAACATGCCAAATTTATTGAAAACGCCCCAAAAACAACACGTTCGCAAAGTCCATGAGAAATGATTGTTGCTGTTGTTATTTTTATCGAACAGATTGCTATTTTTATTTGAAAAGTTGATTCATTTGGCTTCATTCCGTTGGAAAAATAAAACATTTGCGCTGGTCACGTAAAAGGTGCTCTGAGACGGTTGTTGAAAAACAGATGCTTGAAGCAGCACATCAAACAAGCAGTATTGGCAGCAACAATAAGAAAAGCCATAATGAAAGCTATTTGGCTCGCAAAAGTTTCAAGTTTAAAGCGTAATTTTGTGATGTGGCTACAAAGTAAGCGACAAATTTGCAGCGTGGGAGATGCGGTGGTGGATGGGAGCATGTAATGGTGCCATTAGTAGCACCTACTCAAAGAGCTGCTGCTGGCACTTACGTGGCACGAAGCATTTTTTTACAGCTCCTGGTGCGTATAATTTTTCAACAGAAACAAGAAAAAAAAGGCAGGCCGAAAGCGAAACTCGAAAATTTATAGCCATTTATTTGATGGGACAGCGGAAACATTTTTCTGTCCACTTCATTGCCGTCAAGTAGGGCTCGATGATAGGTTGCGCCTAAATGTCACCGTCTGCCGAAACTTCATTGAACTTTAATAGCCTGTCCGTTGGGCAAACAATAAAAGCAACAGCAGCAGAAACAACAGAAAGAGCAGAAACAGCTTCAGATGCTAACAGCAACTTCCGTTTCCGCATTGCCACTTTTCGCAAGCGAAACAAAAGCGAAAGGTTTTTACTTCCGTACAGAATTTGAAATACCCTTCCCAGATCTTCAAATCTTTCCCTATCCTATTTGATATTATCAGGCCTTTTATATATCAACTAAACTTCGATAAGAACATAGGTTAATAAGCAGTCATATTTATGTGCTATAGTTACTAAGACATCATTATCGACATCATTTTATGTGTTAAGAGTGTCGATTCACTATTAGTTTGGCGTTGTAAATAAGCACAATTGAAATAAGCTAGGTAAAATCGAATTTAAACCTCTTTAATGTTGACAACAATCAAAAGGCATCACATTTAAGTAATTAAAAGTTTTCGTGTATCAAAATCATAAATACATAAACTCTAAATAATTACCTAATAAATATGTAAGATACAGAAAAAAGGGGGGAGCATTGTCACAAAACGCTTTTACTAATAGCTATGCTAAGTTGAATACACTTCCCAGATGTAATTCTGCTGAGAACTGTATTTAAACCTTTAATAAGATAAACTAATTTAGTAGTAAATTCTAGTAGTGAATGTTAAGTTTAAAAAAAGTGTTAATCAAAACTTGTTGTACATATAGAAAAAAGCAAATACAATAAGTCAGATGGAAAAATGTATATGTGAAAAAGTAAGCCCAAAACCAGCCTATGATCTGATTAGTGTAAAAGTAGTATAGCTAAAGAATGATATGTAACCGCAAACTATTATAAATGTACTCTGAGTACTTAATAACCAATCATATTATAAACACATAGTAACAACGCATTTCTACGGATCAAAACTACAGGTTTCCCCCGGAAAGTTGCACATTCTCGAATTTAAACAAGAAAAGTGCTTAATAACTAGAAACAACTTGTATGTGTTTGGTTTCTAAAAAGAAAAGTAAGGAAATACCACCCACAAAGTATTAGAAAACCAAAATTAACATAATAAAGGACATATCTCTGTGCTTTGATGTTGTCTACAAATTGTACAAACCACGATAAATTAGATAGTAGATATTAGATATTCCATTCAAACACGTCAAAGACACTGAAACAGTAATATATATAAAATAAATATGGAAATATGTATGACATATTAGCAATAATATTTTATGCTTAACTAATCATAAGCCGTTACATTACAAATTGTACAAATGTGTGTGTTTGTTTTTGAAGAGCTTTTATTATTTACATTAAATGTGCATTCAATCGAACAAACGCCACTTGTTTCATTTATGACGGGGCACAGGACAAATCAGTTGACACAGGCTATATTTACAATAATTGAATGAAGCAACTACAATTTGCTGTTGTGCAATTCAACGGCGTCAATTCAACAAAAACTGCACTCCACTCATAAAATCGGTCGCAATTTGCTGCTGATGGATTCGATAAAAGCATTCAGTCTCGCAATGCCTCACAACGAATTCCACTCAATTAAACATCAATCGACAATTTCATTAATTTGCTTTGCAGACTGAATGAAAAGCATTAAAATGATATAAATAGAAATATTGGAAAAATGCGATTGCATTTCTAAGCAATTATTGTTGCGGTCTAAATATAATTACTGTCTCGGGAAAACATCAGACTTAGAACAGCTGTTTCACAGATGCGTAACACGATTGACGACAAAACTTAAACAACCCCTGCAAGGGTATAATAAAGTACTCACAAGCCATTAACTATGCTATACAACTCGTTCCTATTCCAATTCCACTAAAAGTATGCACTTTAAATGCTGCACCACCTGCACCAGGAGACCAGGCGAAAATGAAAGTTAGCTTAATTTTGCAGCTGCTGCTGACAAGCATCATTATTAGTTGAATGATAATTATGATAAGTATTTGAAGGTACTTGAAAAATTAATGCACACAGTAAGGCCACGCAAATTTGTGAGCAAGTTTGGCGGGCCACAAAAAGCGTAAAGTAAATCCCAACAAAGTGGCGACCAAAGTCATAAAAAATGGGCAACGTCCAAAATAGCGACTACTCAGCGTCTCTTAATTTTATTTTAACTTTAAGGATCTCGTAAAGCACAGCAAGCGGACCGAGGGGAGTGCCACCAGCAAAAACAAAAAAAAAAAAACAAAAGAAAAGTTACTGTAATAAACGCTGCTCTGCTGTTGCTTGTGTTGCTTCTGCTTTTGCTACTGCTGCTGCTGCAGCTGTTAGCGAAGCGACGCAACTTAAAAATTTGTACTCGAGTGCGCCCCAGGGCAGGCAAAAAAATATAAAAAACTGTAGTGCTCTCTTAGGCCCTCGCCATTAAGCTCCACCTTAAAATAGAGCATTCACTAGAACCGAATTTAAGACCAGATCTACATTATTTTTAATATACATACACTTTGAACAAGGACTCACATTATTTTTAAAACGGAAGCTTGTGTCCTTCTAAAACAAGGATATTTTTAAATTAAAAAAAAATGTGCTAAATAAAATATTTGTAATGTACAGAGAACTCTAATTTTAAATTTTTTGTTTTTTATATTGTTTTAAAATATTAGTTTTTAGCATTTTACAAATATATGAAATTAATTCTAAAATGAATTAAAAAAGTTATAGTTTTCAGGTAGATTTTCAATTGAGTTCAGAATGTGCTATATACACAAGGAAAGAAAAAATGAAAAACAACATTTAAAGCAACCTTAACTAGTAAAATATTAAACCAAGACTGATTTTTGTAGAAAGAACCATCTTTAAATAAATTTTTTTCTTTTACTCTACATTGATAACAATTTCAATTAAAAATGCAGAATTTTGATAATTGAGTACATCTTCTTCTCAGTGTATTCATATACATCTGTGACCTGGCAGATACTTTATGACCCTTTTGTTCAACTCATGCAGCTCTGCATGTGATTTATTTTATTTTTAACTACGAAAATCGTTAAATATTTGCGGTTAAATTGTTGTGTAAACAATTGTCAGCAGCAAACGAAACGACCGCGAAAAAATTATTTAAAAAGTTTTGTGGAACTTGGTCGATTTTCGCAGAAGCAGCATAATAAATGCACACGGAACTTAATCGATTGTAGGTTAATAAACGCCTGCAGTTTGTTATTTATGACCATTTATTGTATTTGTGCCATTTATAAAATAAAGCAAAATGGCGAGATATCTATATATCAACTGCAGGCAGTCAGCCGGGTAGCTGTGCGCCTGATTGCATTGATTTACGGTCCAAGCTTGTTGCGCTTTTTATAGCCCCTTTTGGACTGGTTCTCTGCAACGGGAATGCTTTCGCATATACAATGCAATTTTATGCCATATCTAAAGATACCCATACGAACACGGACAACGGAATGCAGCACCTATAATAGCATTATGGCAATCAGTATTAAATTATTTTGATGAAGCCAACAGAAAGCTGAGGAACTACAATAAAAACCACATAATTCAATGCTTTCATTTCAAAGCACTTACAAAACTGATTGTGCACAATTTCTGATGGAATTTAATTTGAGGACAGCCCGACACATACGCAAAGAGACACACACACGCATAAAAAGTAAAGCTGATTGCTTGACTCGTTGGAAAATAATACTTGGCTTTTGTTTAGTCATTCTGATTGTTCCCAGAATGAGGATGTGAGTGTCTACTGTGTGCACCTTGTGGCCAAAAAGGCTGCTGGGTATTTGGAAATTTGTGACAGCAACAAGCTGACAAAAATATTCCTTAACAATAACAGATACGACATGTTGCACGAGCCAATTAAGTTGCAAAAGCAAAAAAGAAATGTATTTCATCGGTTCTTGAATGAAGCTCAGACACAAATTGCAAATTGAATATTAGCATGTAAATGAAATTAGCCAAAGGTATGACAATACACAGCCCTTTCACCTTTGGGGTAAAAACCCTGTAGCTGTGTGTGACCGAGATGCATAATTTGATTATGTGACAGACTGACAACAACACAAAGTGTCAAAATGATTGAAGTCACAGCTGGCAAAATGTGATGGCATTATTCTGGCAAAAATACAAATAATTTAATAAGCAACTGTCGAGAGTTGATTTCGAATACCATTAATTAGATCTAGTCAATCTTTATTTGGCTGCTTATTTATAAGTTCTAAAATTTGAGCTGCAGATATGCCGAAGGTTAAAATAGCTTTTAAATAAACAAATAAGAACCGTACATTTATTTTACAAAAGCTTTCAGATCCAATTCGAATTTAAATAAATAAATAATTAAACAAGATTTTCTCGCACTTCAACTTAATGTTTTCATCTTCAAAATGAACATCACATTGCGAACATTAAGTGACAGATATTTGGGTTGACTTCGGCTTAATGAAAAACTCGTCCCTTCCGCTGCTGTATTGTATTGTATTTGAAATGAAATTACTTTCCGAATTAAGGCAGCATAGCAGCAATGTATATTTTTAAACAGTTTTACGGCACACGTTTGTCGAACAAGTCAAATATTCAATACTATTAAACTGAATCATTAAAGTGTTTAAGTTACGCTAATAAAATGAATAATGTAGACTGCTAATATTGAATTATACACTCTATATATACAAACAAAGTTCAGCTGAGTTTTATGGCTTTGGGCAAACCGCTTTCATTACAAATCTCAAATCTCTGGCCAGCTCCTCTGGCAGCTGCTTCATGGACCAAGATAGAAGAGTTGGCATGCCGACGTCGCGTTTTTATTGATTGCTTTCAATTAAAATGCCGCCAGTTGGTAGCCGTGGCCAATGCCTTTGTGTTAATTTAATTTGGTGAAGACGACTATTAGAGTTCAAAGTTGTGTCGACAGGTCCTCGAGGGCTCGTCAATGGCAAATGCCATGCGGCCGTGGATATTTATTTGTCTAGCTGTTTGCCAGGCCATTGACAGGCAGCTGGCATTCGACTGGTGGTGTGCGTGGGTGGGTGTTTTTGGGTGTTTGGTTTTGAGTACCCAGTAGCAGATTGTTATTCATTCACTCAACTTTTCATGGTGGCACTCTGCACTCGAGTTGAAAACAAAACAAATTAGCTTATAAACATATTTTCGCGCATCCCTGCACCGGACCACAAAACATTTTTGTGTGTGTTCACTGGAATTGGCAGAAAGCTGGAAATGAGTATTTTGGCCTGTTGCGTATTGGCAGCGTGAAATTAAAGTGGAATACTTAACAAGAAATTAACGAAATGCCTTAACATACAAAATGAAATTCAATTGGAAAAAGCTGCATTCTTTTGTCCCAAGAATTAAATATTTATTTTCCCATGTTAATTAAATTGAGAAAAAAAGTATTAAAAAACTTATAATAACAATTTTTATTTATTATTTTATATTATTAGTTCAAAATATTAAACTAAAACTGTTAATAACTTTTAGTAATTGGTATTTTAAATTTAGCTGGCCGTTTTCAATAAAGCTTACTTGCTGACTATTTATTGAAAGCTGTAAAATAATATTATTTAATGTCTACCTAGGCTCAATGCCACAATGTCTTTAGACAGGCAGAGAAGCAGATGGAAGTGAAACTAAAGAAAGTTGAAAAAGAAAGAAAGCTCATCGTTCAACAAATAGACATTTGATGCTGCTGTCTATTCCTTTGGGTAATCAGATATGATTACCAATTTCAGTTTACTCAATCCGTCAGTTGCTCCCAGCGCCCTCAGCTCAATTTGATTTGTTTACCATTTCCATTTTCCATCAGGTCTGCTATCAAATGCACTTTTCATCCCAACTGCGTTTTGGTTATTAAAGCTGTCAGCTAAAGTGGTTAGCTGAGACTCCGGCCATCTCGTCTTCGCCTCATTATGACAAGCTGGATTTTGATTTTGTTGCCATAGCTTGCTGCCTGGCTGACAAAGAAATATGGCAATAACATCTATTTGCAGGTGCTGCTGCTGCTGTTGCTTTTGCTGTTGTTGCTGCTGCTGTTGTTGTGCATTGCGCTTATCAAGTAACGTGCAATATAAATGTCCTGGCTCCTGCAGTCACGCATAAAGGTAGTTAGCCAGGCAAAGTGAATAAATTGACAAAAATGAAAGGTATTTCCGTAACGACAAAAAGCACAAAACGCACAACGAGCAAAAATGTAATTTTCTAAGAAGCACACACAAAAAGAATAAAAAGCACAAAGAAAACAATGATATTGCAGTATCTGACTAGGAGATACCCATTATGTATACAAACTTGTTTTGCGTATGATATACAATACAAAACACCTCCTGACTATTGCATGAATTTACACAATTTCACGATTCCCCCTGAAGCACATTTGTAATGGATACAGGGTATCACAAACAAAAGGGAAACAGCACGTGGGCGGATCAAAATAGGCGGCAGCAAAAACAGAAACAAATGACTCACTATAAATACATGCGTTTCTCATACACAACAAGTTTGTGAGTGTGTGTGTGTGTGAGTGTGAGTGTGTGTGTGAGTGTGTGTGTCTTGGCACAATGAAAAATGTAAAGCGCAAATGAGTTGAAAAGTTTGCCATAAGTTTTCGTACGTGTGTCGCGCTGATACCAAAATTAAAGTCGACTTTTACGCGGTTGCCAAATCTTAGAACTTTGCCACCCAGATAGATACAAAATGTTGTTCTTCCTTTTCTTTTATTTCTTTTCTTTTTTTAATGGCTGAACATTCCATGCCATGGCACTTTAAAAAAATAATAATAAGAAAACTGACTACCCGAGACATTTAGCTGACATTTCAACTTTTCAAAAAATACAAATGTTTGTAAGTAGCTGTTTTTAAACTTTAATTGAGATTCCATTAAGGAATTCATAGCTGTTTGGTATGGTTAGTTGAAGATCTTAATTCGTTCTTGATTCTTTGTTTAATAATCAAACATTTTGAGTAAATTGTGGATTATGAAACTTATGTATATATTTGAAGGAATAAACATCTCTAGCTGAGGTAAATGTTGAATACAGTTTAAGCACTTGAAGATCTGTTTGATATGTAGTATGTATTGAATTACTTAAGTGTTGGGTTAATCCTCAAGCGATCTATCTCAAATTTTGCTTAAGATTACTTGAGTTATCATATGTCTCAAAAATTAAAAAACAAAAATTAAAGTATTTTACTGATGACATAAATCATTTACAGATTTACAGAATTCTGGAAAACAAAAACCATTTGGTTAATGGATTGTAGCCATTAGCTTGAGCTTACAATTTTTTATTTATTGTCGGCGCAAGAAAGAAAAATAAAATGAAAATGAGCAATTTTTGTTTTTGAATGCATTGTTTGTTTTTTGCTGTGTGTCTATAAACTGCTGTCATTAACTGTACACATGTAGCCTTAATTTCCGCCTGTTTTGGAGGCCACTTAACTCTTGGCGTGTTGCTCCTCGAGAGTTTTGAGTTGGGTTGGCATGGCATGCTTATCAAAGATAGGCCAAAGGAGAATGCCATATTTAAATACATACACATATACAATACATACAGATAGGCATTTTACACGCCCACACATTCACACGCACAACGGAGCGTAGTTGTAAAACGTTAAGCAAATAAATGAACGAGGCGGAAATGTATGTAAATATTATTTGCATTTTACTCGACATGTTTTTAATGAGCAAAATAAATATTAACATAGGCAAACAATGGCTGCCGACTGCGCGGTCTGACAAGGACGAGAGCCAAGCCCTAGGACTCCGGGGCTGTCTTCTTGGCGGCCAGTTTTTGGAGCAGCGTCAGAAAACTGAAAGCCTGCGTGATGACCTAGCAGCGAAACAAAATGGAAGAGTTATTAAAAAACGAGTCATTAAACCTAAATTAATAAATCACAGCGTGCTCTAGTCAAGATAAATCAACTCAAAATTGGTTTCTTAAATAACTTCTGTATTTGTTGAACTAGCTCTTTTAAATTAAAATAGCTATAGCTTGATCAAAATGCAAGTAGACTTATGTGAAATTATCATCTGCTGAATTCATTAATTTTTGGCAATATTTTATAGACATTTTTAATAAATAATTTAATACATAAGCAAAGCAAAAATCATTATTAAAAAATTTAAAATGTTTACAACTACTTTCAAATCGGCTGATATGACTAATTCAACCTATCTCGGAATCCTGATCGAGATCATATATACTTTATGGATGCGCTGATATTCCCTGTTGTCAAATCAATAGTTTTCAATAATGTGCAAGTTAACCCGAAATAAAATGCAAACCCACCGATCGCAATCGATTAACATCCATGACATAAAACTTGCCGGCTGTGATCCGGACGGCTCGGCGACTATTCACCAGAAAGATGAGCACATCCCTTTTCATGTTGGGCGCATGCTGCCACCAGATGCCACGCCAGAAGGCATCGCCCACACGGACGCTGTGGCGACTCAGTAGCTCGCCGCAATAGGTGAACATGAGGAGCTCGAAGATGGTCAGGATCAGATACTGCAACTGATTGATCACACGGACAACTTCACGTGAGCCGGAGACTCCGACGAAGACGAGCAGGCACAGCTGGAACGTAATCTGCAGCGACTTGAACAGGCAGTATGGACTAAACAGCTCCTCCAGCTCTGCGGCGCACTCCAGTATAAAACGATGCAAGCGCACGCATTCCACGAGTCCTGCATGGGCGCCTCTTGTCAAACTCAGTGGTGGCTCCATACGCGTCAATGTGAATCTGTCCAAGTCCGTAGGTTGCTCCTGCAGCATTGCATATTGCCCGAGCTCACAGGTTGACTCATCGAGCAGCAGTTCCTGCTGAAGAGCACTGGCAAAGAAAATAAAAACTTCGATTTGAATAGGTGAAGTTGATTTGTTGGTTGCAATTTGGTTTAAAAAAAAACAGTTTATGTTAACATGTAAAAAAGAAAAATGAATAAGAAAGAAGTCATGAAATACATTGCAGATTATATATTATATATACACATAATTTGGAAATGACGTAATTAATTTTGTATTGATATTTTCATTAAAAATACCAACTAAAAAGATAAGCAAATATCTTAAAAAATTTGTCCAATATTTAGTTTTAAGTATGCATTTTAAATATTTAAGAGAAATACGCCGTTTAAATGGAAACAAATTCTTAAAACTAAGGCAATATATAATCCTTTTTTACCCTTTTAAGTTTAATATATATTTTACGATACAAATGTACAATATAACTAAACAAATGTAGAAGTAAAAAAAAACAGACTTTAAAAAGGAATCATAAGAAAAATATTTGTTTTAAACGAACATTTTTTTAAAAATACTTTCTTGTTTCATCAATAAATTTTTTGATAGGAAAATTATTACTCACCGCAAGTCGCGCAGCGATTCTCCCGCCATCAGCCTGGCATGGGCATCCAGATTCTTGAGACTACAGTAGAGCACATCATACTGACCCAGCAGCATTGAGGAGATCGAGACAAACAACAAGCCGCCATAGGCGAATGTGGAGCCCACAATCATCTGACCGTAGAGCTGAATGGCATAGATGAACGGATAGATGTGCTCGGCCATCGCATCGAAAGGATACCAGCAGCGCAACGGAAGCACCCGTATGCCCAGTACCAGTGGCGTGACGCCCCAGAAGATGACACCCGCCATACAGGCGATGAACCAAATGAACGAAAATCTTCTCGCCCAGCTGTACGTGGCATGCATATTGACAAAACTGACACCAGCAAGGGAATGATGACGATACTCTCGATTGATGTGGGTCAGGTAGTGACTTAAACGCTTGGAGCGCAAACACCAATAGATGATGCCATAGGCCGTAAAGAAATATATGATGGTCATGGTCAGAGCATCCGTAATGTCCTCCAGATTGCCCGTGGGCAGTGCATCCAGTGTCGTTTTGGTGAACAGCATTCCCAGATGCAGTGAGATGAAAGCAACCAGCAGACTGTGGAGGATTGCACCTAAACGCAGCACCGACTGCTGCCACTTGGGCTGCGAGCGAAGCAACTCTAGGTTGGGCATCAGGCCAGTCAGCAGCTGGAGCTTCAGATGCAGTCCAAAGAAGTGTTTCGCCCGACATGGATCCTGATCTCGCCTTGCATAACAGACATTCGGATCGATGCCGCCGTGAAACTGCAGACTGGCCATGTTGCCAACTACTAAATGGAAATCTAACTGCTCATCTGCCTGGTTAACGCGGCTATTTAAAGAAAAACTTATAGTGGGTTGCACGGCAAGTGTGGCAGGAGATGGAACAGCCTAATTTATGCATTAATGAGCTTTTAAAAAGTTAGCAGCCAAGTGTCGCACGATGGGTGTCTTAATTGATATTAAAAGGACAGGTGGGCGTTGGCATTCACATAGAGTTGCTCAAATGTTTAATTGCCACTTTCGAGTCCAACAAAATAGTTTCCTGCAGAGACTTAATTGTTTATTAATTCAAGAAGTGGGCGGTCAACGATTAGGTTGATTGAGATTACTATATATTATATACCTATTTGTGGTGTATTTAAAACTTGTATTCCTAAAATCCCTGATTGATTTCAAGTAATCCCCATAAGACAATAAAGCACTATACATTCATGGAAGAATATTAAAGCAGATTATTATATTAGTAGCAGATTATTGTAGGGGAATATTATATTGACTTTGAACCGATATGATTTGAGGCCAGCCCCTATATGGAAATCAGTTTTTAATGCTTTAGACATTTTGTCTCTCTACTTAACTACTTCAACACAAAAAAAACATGTAGTTTTGATGTTTAGCTTAATTGAAAATAAGCAAATGACTAAAAAGACAATTAAAAAATAAATAAAAAGCTACATTTTCATATATTTTTACTACACTACACAATAGTCATATATGTTGATTATCATTATTTGGTATCTATACTTCGCCCACATGTCTTTATTCAGCACATTTTGTATAATGAAACGTGTGCGATGAATTGTGAAAATTGTTGTTTTTGATTGGAAATGCAGCTATTTGAATATAGTTCTTTTTTTGTACAAGCGATTAGTGTTTGATTTTTATTTTAATTTTGCAGTATGGTAATTAAGTTTTGAATAATTCTAAATGTCAACCAGAAGATGTCTCATAGCAAGAGAATAATAAATTGTTGGAAATAACTGTATTTGCCTATGTACACCGCAGCTTGTCTTGCATTCCCGTTTTGTAGTCTTAATCTGTTGTTGCCTGCGAGCAACGGTAATTGTCAGTTCCTTATGATCCAGACCTTCTTCGATGGTATATTTAAGCTACTTTCATGAAGCAAGAGTCAGTCGCTTTTGGTCGCTTGAATCGCGTAGTATAAGTCGCATGAAGCGGACATATATTCTGTATTAAATACAAAGCTCTGAATAAATATAAACCCCAAGTTATAATATAAATTAAACAGAAAATGAATGTATAAAATTGGAAGCATAGAAAATCAATTGCAGGTGTAGTATAATTAAAATTATTTATATTATCAATGAGTGTTAAGTGATACTTAAACGCTGCCGACGACACTTGTCAGCTGTCGTTTGTTGCAATTTGCAATTTGTAATTTGCACTTGGCACTTTTTTGTTTGTTTCATCTTTTGCTCCGTGCTTGTCTTGCAAACTGACTACACCTGTTGCCATGCAAAAGTGTGACAGAGACGAGCAAAAGGCAGTTAATTAATTTTATCGCAAGCGAAGCTAGCCAAAGGTTTGATGGATTCAATGGTGCATAAGCGACAGGTGCTCAAGGCAAAACATTTAATTCTAGGTAAGTTATATAACAGACTCCGTTGAAGGTCACCATTGACCCTCTAAATGTACATACTTTAAGGGATTTTGTATGGAAAAGGAAAACAAACAAAAATGTTCTAAAAATATCTAGCAAAACTCATCAGGGAACTTTCGCAAACTCATCGAAGATATAAATTTATATATATACATATATACAAGTTTGAGTACAAATGGAAACTAATTTAATTTTTGTTTCGTTCTTTTTGGGCTTCGTCCGAGACACAAAGATTGAATTTATTTCGTAGCCAGGCGAAATTGTTACACACTGTTGGGATAATGAGGCATGAAAAGCACCAGCATCAGCATCAGCAGGGACTGGGCCAAGTTTTGTGTCTTAGACTAGGTCTGAGTCTGAGCCCAACTGCTGCTTTACAGCTACTTGGCCAAATTGTTGCCGGGTTGTAAAAAGTTTACACCGAACGCGTCTGCAAACTCCACATAGAGTTGGCCATCAATTTTGCATGCTGCTCGGCTACATGTGCAGTCTTCTGTTGTACCTTTTTCTGTTTTTCTGTTTTATTTTTTTACTTTTTCTTTCTCGCAGAAGATTCTCCCAAAAAAAAAAACACATCTCCAGTCTACCTGCTGTGATTTATTCAATCAACTTGTGCGTCGCGCCAACAGCTCAAGTTCCTTTTATTATTTAGACATCTTCTGTTCTTCTTCTTATTATTTTATGTTGTTGTTTTTTTTGTTGTTGCTCAGCCTTATGCGAATTTAATGTCACTTGGCTGGCTAAGCAAACGTTGTTGCCACATTTAATCTGCATAATTTTTATGAAAGAACAACAACAGCAGCAGCAGCAACAGTGTGACAGGCAGAATTGAGATACTTCATTCAGAGGCCGCAGCCTGTTGTGGGCGAATACGCAATATGCCAAACATTTTACATACATTTACACACATATTGTTGCATACTTATGCGGGTCTGATTTATTTAATTGCTTAAGCGCACACGTCGTGTATGCATAATGAAAAGTGAAATTGCTAAAGATTCGCTTAATGAGCAACTCGGCAATTTTCTTAGCATAATCTGTTATTGTTTTTATTACTTGCCTGCGGATTTGTAAAATGAAAATAAAAATTATATCAAGAACGAGTGTTTTAATAAAAACTAATTGAAGCCAAGGGATACTTATATATAAAAATAAGTATATATGTATATGTTTAATGGGGTCGGAGTTGCTTCCTTGTGAATTTTGCATACTTTGGAATTTCAAATTAAATTTTATATTTACGTTTTCAAAGTTATTAAAATTTGGGAAATATTAAGAAAAAATGGAGCAGAAATTACTTCAATTTAATTAGATTTCAAAATAAAATATATTTTAAAATTAAATCCACCACCATTTTGTAAGTTATTTATGTTATTTTCAATTAGGGGATGGCATGCTATTCGTTATCCGTTTAATAAAAGCTGGCACACCTGTCGTATGCGCTATTTCAATTAACACACATTCTATTGCAGACTGAATTTGTTATTTTGTGCTTTGGCAGCTGCACAAATATTTGTAGAGCTGTGTTCGCCAAACGCCAACCTACTTCTTACACCCCACAACCAACTCCCCGCCACATAGCTTACTGTCATTGCAGTTTTGCAGGAAACTTTTTAATTAATTGCGCTGGCCATTTTTGGTCAGACGACGGCTAGTCTTTAATTGCGAATGATTATGGCAAGGGATAGATGCTATGGGCAGCAATGGCAGTGGTAGAGTGGTAGTGGCTTTCAAATTCGCTATGTGAACCAGACGAACACTGCTAATTTTCAACGAACAAGAGCGCAAAAGTCAATCAGTGTGTCATTAGTATGTGTATGTGCGTGTGTGTGCTGGTCAAGGGGTTGTTAAATAGGCAACAGTCACGCGCTTTGTTCACTTCATGTTTGCTAATTTATGCACGACGTTGCAGCCGCAGGCAACATCGCAAACAGCGAAAAGTTTGCCAACTGACACAGGGGGCAACCAGCTAACACCCTGCCACCGCCGCTCGCACTCCGCACCGCCTAGCTCAGCTTAGCCAATTCGTTGCAAGTGATGTCCTCATTGTTTTTGTCACTGTTTAAACTTTGTCCGCTTCGATGCTCCACCTCTCGCTTGCCTCTCAATGCTGCAAAACATTACTCTTTGACGCCATTTTTCTGTTCCTTTTTTACAGTTTTCAGTTCCCGTTTCCCGTTCAAATTTCCCTTTTTCCCAACAATAAATAAAAGTTTGCATTTGATTCCTTCTGGGCTTTTGCAGAAAACAATTTGTCAGAAAGAAAAGAGCAAAAGTTGACACTGTCATAGATAAATGCCAAAAGACCTTATGCTGGCAATAATGGGATGAGACAAAGTTTCATTTCCAGACGGAATTCACCGATTTTGCACTGGCGGAAGAAAGTGGCTTTTAATTTAATATTAAGATTACAATGATTTTAGTATGAATAATTCGGAAATTACTCTAGTTATAATTAAATAACAAATAAATAGAGAAATTCTAAAATAAGCCCTTGCGAGAAATGCGTGGCTTTAATTTAAATTGAAGTAAGGAAAATTGTGTTAAATAGTTCTACAGCACCCAAAAATTATTTTCGATTTTACAATGGAAAATTAGTTTATGTTTATTCACAATTATTCATTAACATAGTATCTTAAGTGCTGCGAATAAACTCAATGAATATAATAGAATTATATTCTTATCTTGAAGATATCATATATTTTTACTCAATATTTTCCGAACAGTAACAAAATCAAAGAACTAAAAAACATATTAATATTCATTATTGATCTTAGTTTTCTTTATCTATTCTATTTTCAGATTTGTCAGATTGATTTTGATTGATTCACTTGAATATGGAATATATTGCCAAAGTATGATTCTATTTCATTAATCTATTTCTTGTTTTATTGCAAGCCAATTGCCAATCTGGAGCTTGTTGCAAAAGTTTCTTTGTTTAAGCCACACTTCAAGGCAGGCCTCACAACATTACATAGCATCTTCGCCAGTTTTGCGATAACTTTTTAATACAATTTTGTTAAATATTTTTACTTTGATTTCTGTTGACGTCCATGTACGAAAATAGTATAGTTCATAGTCTCAAAATCGATGCGTAGCCGCCTCATCACTCGGTTTGGTCGGTGGCCAAAAAGTTTTTGAGGTGCCAAATCGAGTTAAGTGTTTGAAGCTGCTGCCTGCCTGAGTGTGGCTCACACACACACGGTCTAATTGAATTTGTGGTAAAGCGGCAAACACTTTAAGTTTAGTAAAGCTCTCACCCTCTGGCAGAATGCACATCAAACAACAATAACAATTAGCATTAACGCACATTGACGTGGCAGCTCAGCTTATTTGGCCATTGGTTAACTACTTTAGTTGGCCAAGATTTCACCACTTTTATTTTCTTTTGGCGGCTTGCGTCGTTTGTCTCGTAAAACGCAAGTAAACTTAATTAGGCTAACGATTGCAGTAACTGAAACCAGCATCAGTAACAATTCTGGTTCTTGTTCTGGTTCTGGTTCTGCTTCTGATTGTTGTTGTAGCTGTGTGCTGGTAATGCGGTTTGCCCACATGGCTTAACTGGCATTCGCAATGCTTTTGTTTATTTCTTGTCTACAGTTAACGCAAATGCGGGCCGGCATGTTAAATGTTTGACTGTAATTAACACACACACACACACATAAGTACACACGTACATGAATCGAGCAACAATTTATTGCATTGCGTGTGCGAGTGTGTGTAAATGTGGGTTGTGGCTCAACAGTTAAACGCTGTGGTCATGTATGTAAAATTTAATTTATTTATTTCTATATGCAAAAAAGCCTTTACAAATATTTATATAAATTAAACAAATAGCAACCAAACTACTGAAATCCTTTGAAAAGCTCTATAGCAGCGTTAAATTTGTAATGTAATTTTTGTTAATTATCGTAATTTAATTTACAAATGAAATCAATTTAATGGACTTATTTGTAACCGCTCACAAACTAAAATGTAAGAAAATGAAAACTTTGAAAATTTGCTTACAACTAAGTATATTTTTTTAATAATTCAGATTTATATAACAGTTATTTGATAATGAAATTTAACTAATACCTTTAATCAGTTTAATCATTTTTACATCAATCGCAAATAGACGCCATAAAGAGGTGAATAACATTAAAAATAATAATAATAATAGTTATATTTATTACTAAATATTAAATTAAAATATGGAAAGCATATACTGAAAGCATATTTTCCCCTGCTGTGGCTGTACAGCAAGTTAATAATAGGTGTTCATTTTTGGCTATTTAAGGTTAGTATTTTAAGGAATAAAATCAGTTTGAAATACAACTCAACCGATCCAACACGCATCAGTGCTCCTTCTATAAGTATTTGTGGTTTGATTATTTTAATAGTTTTGTTTAATTTGCCAGTCTCATTAAAATCGCATTACGTGCGCAAACAGAATGCGTCGATGACTGTTGAAATTGGCCTTGAATGCAAACCGCAACTTGACCATATTCATACAAAGAGCCGTTTCTATGCAACGGCTAATCAGTTGTGGCTCAAACATACCAACTGGTTGGTTGTTATTGATTTGGGGCTGTGCACCTGGCTCACTTGCGAAAAGGTCCCATCAGGTATCTGCTTGAATTAAAGTTAGTTGGCCCAGTCAGGATAATGAAGGCGCTGCCTGAGCTTGTTATACAAATAGCTGTTTGTTAGTCAATTAAGAAGATGAAGGCAGTTAAATATTTCATTAGAGCCGGCAACGTTTGTCTTGATTATGCGTCAAGTCAGCGTATGGTTGGCGCATAACTAATTGAAAACTTGCTAAACTTTTGCTCATTAATAATAAGCCAGAGCCTAAGCGAGCCAGGGCAGCCCAGGGAAACGAGTCCTTGAGCAGCATATCTTCTGTCTGTCCCATTTGATTTGTTGGAAATGATTTAATTACTTATTGCAGAGTATTCTAAAGCTATTATTAAACTGAATGCCCGTTGGCCGCACTAAATACGCGTATTAGATTGATGCTGTGATTATTGAGGACGACACGCCCCCATACCCGTCCTCGCCTCCATCCCCATCCCCATTCTCACCCGCATCCAACATTCTCAGCCACTTTTGTACGCTGTTAACTGTTTTCTGAAGCGTTAACGAGCTTGCCACCGCTTAATGCATACTTTTCTCGTACTTTCTCGAGCTTTGCTCGATTTGTAGGGTTTCCCCGGCAGGTCGAAAAGGCTAGCAGCAGGCAGGAAGGCAAGCATTGAATTATGCATGTCTCGTTGCACAAAATGACGAAAGTGTGCGGCAACAGTGGCAAGATATTCATTTATTACAAGTCACAGCTGCGGAGTCATAAGGCAGTCAAGAAAATCAGTCTGAATGGCAGGTTGCAATAATTGAATGAATATAATTCAATAAGTTATTACAGAACACATCAACCTCTTTTCTTTCATAATAAAATAAAAATATTTAAGCTGTACAAAATTTAAAGACTTAACTTTTAACAAATATTTTCGTATATTTTTTTAAATTTCCATTTTTTATCAGTTTAGTAATAATATTTACATCTGAAAAGAATTAAATTCTATAAATTTTTACGAAATTTAAAGGCTGCACTTTTTGCAAATATTTGTATATATATTTTTTTTCTTTTTCCATTTTTCTTTTCAGTTTAGTAATAATAATATTTACATGTCAAAAGCATTAAATTTAATAAAGCAAGCACTCAGAAAAAATCGTAAAAAACTGTCTATGGAATATTTGGGTCATTGCTAAAGAAAAGTGAAAAATTATTAGACGAGAATCTCTCGTTTTCTACACAATTTCGTCATAATATGTTTCTGCATGACAAAAGCATTATAATTTAATAAGCACTCAAAAATATGCAAAAAATATGCAAATTCTTACCGAAATATGCTGTAAAATATTAAGGAAATTTATGAAGGAAAATATAAAAACAACTTTAGCGTTATCTAAATAATTTGAAAACTGGTAGATCAATCGGTATAAAAAGTCAAGCCTAAGCTAAGATTCGTTGTACTTGGATTTACAAAAAAGTATTAGATAGGAGTTTTGCTAGTTTTTCGCTTACTTACTTAATAAATTAACAAAATATTTATGAATAAATACTTTAAAATTATATTAAAAGTAAGTATAAGAAACAAGAAATATTCGAAATAGTTCTTAAATGCTCACTAAAATATTAAAGTGTTTATACAATATTGTAAAATTTCGTTTGCTCGTAAAAATAGAAGTATATAAAAACAAGTTGTTTTTTTCTTAGTGGCCTTTAGGCAATTCACACTGTACTTTTGATACAGGTACATTTAGTACATGCATATATATATACATTTACATATATCTTCATCAATTTGATTGAATGCATTGCTGACTTATTGATACAAACAGTTTGCTGTAGGAAATTATTTTGTAGCACGTGCCTCGTCTGCCACCTCCTCATACCTCAACCACCCACTTAAGCCTTTGGCATATGGAATTCTTGGGAATATTTGTCCAATTTTCTGATTACTCTCAATGTGCCAAACATTTGCAAGACAACACTTTGGCCAGTTTGCCTCGTTCAATGCAATTAAATCAATAGCATTACGTATACGCAAAGTAAACATAGAACAGGCAGAAAAGATGGAAGATGAGGGGGGACATGAAGTTATTTCTCGGCTTGCAATTTGCGTCAACAGCCCCTAGTAAAAGTGAATTATTATTGTGCAAGTTTCAACAAATTCAATTAACAACGTAGAAAATGGCAACAAAAATTGCATTTTTAATTGAAAGATTGCAAAAACAATCTTTAAACCACTCAAGTAACTAAGTAAATGATAAGGTCAAGCGATGATGAAGTGATGATTATCTACGCTCTACGCGACACACTGGATATTCCTGCAGCTTCAGCGATATGCTGCCCTTGACCAGCAACTGTTCCAGCCGGGCATCGGTGCGGATGCGATAGCTGCGAAAGATTTTGGCCAGCAGCACTTTCATCAGAAGCTGGGCGTAACGATAACCGATGCACATGCGCAATCCCTTGGTGAATGGCACAAAGGCGAAGGCATGATGTGCTGGTGCATCCGCTCCAAAATGTGCATCCGGATTGTAGGTTTTGGCCAAGGGACCCCAAACACGCTCATCCCGCTGCATGTTGTAGATATCAATGCCGATTTGAGTACCACTCGGTATCAGGAATTCACCATCGTCACGTCGCAGCTGCAAATCCTGCCCAGCTTGACGAAGTACCATGGGCACGGGTGCAAACAGACGCATCGATTCGTTAATTACCATCTCGGTGTATCTGAGCCTCTCCAGCTGCTCCATGCTTATATCACCATATTCGGGCAGCTCGGCGGCAAGTTCCTCGTGCAACTTCTCCTGATATTCCGGATGCATGGCCAGACATAGGATGGTGAAGTACAAAGCCGTCGATGTTGTCTCGAATGTCTGCAGCGAATGGATAGAATTGATTGAGTGAAAAAGTGTCTTAAACTTAACTACAAATAAAATGTATACTAAAAATGGGTTGCAGAAGGCATCCATCAAAATGGTCAATTAATTTGAATTGCCTTGGATTGTACCCCATTCGTTTTAAAAGGCTTCAGCCAGACTGGTTGCTAGTAATGAACCCTTGACTAGATGTTCCTTCTCATGCCTCACCACTGCGGCTTATACCTAATTAAAGCTGAATTCATACTTTTACCCATCAAAATAACACGGTTAATTAACTTAAAAAAAAAATAAGCAAAATACAACATTTTTCACATCTTACTCAATTTATTAGGGCTTTAAAATGACTTTAAGACTGAGGGAATATCGATGTGTTTATCAAAACAGATTTTAAGGCTCGACCTTCAACGCACATAAATGCTAAAAACAAAATTGGTGGTCTTATGGACTATTGTTTGGTACTCACCGCCGCAATAATTACATTCGCCTCATCTCGTACATCCTGCCAGCTCATTTGCAGTCCTCGTTCCACATGGTCCCGCACCTGTTCGATGAATATCGACTTTGACTTGATGCGTTGTTGTTGCTGTTGATTTAGTTGTTCGTGTTGTTGTAGTTGCTGCTGTTGATGTTGTTGCTGCTGCTGCTGCTGCTGCTGCTGTTGTTGTTGATGTTGTAGTTTTCGTGGTCGTTGTTGGTGTTCCAACTGGTTGTTCGCATCACAATCTTCCACGCCCACCACAGAAACGGCTGGCTGTAACAGCTGCGAGGAGTTGGCATAGTCATGAGCAGACAAAAGTTCTGAGGATAAGCGGAAGTGGAACGGCTTGACGCCCACACGACACGACAACACACACATACCTGCTCAATGAAGCCAAAGAGAACCCCGACGACCTTCTGCTGTCGGTCAAAAAGTCGCGACCAGCGATAGATGAGCTCCGGGTAAAGCCAAGGAGATAGCATACGCTTCACACACACCTCCGTTACTCTGTCAAAATCGGACGACATGAAACGAAACGAAAGGAAACGTTGCAAAAATGTTTACGCTGTGGGAATTTGAATACCCTGCCTACCAGCCTGCCCCGCCCCTGCCCCCTGCCTCCCCTACCGGAAAAGCACCCAAAGCGCCAACTCATGTCGCAGTGTATTAGGCATGGCAGAATGGCCAGCGAAGCTGCTGGATTGTAATTAGCTAATAGGTGAAGACAAAGTGGCCGGGCATCCAGTCATGATGCTATCTCTCTATTCTCACAGAGCAGAGAGAGAAAGAGAGGGAGAGAGTAAGAGAGAGAGAGTGAAACATAGCTGAAGTGCAATCGAGCGTGGAATTGAATGTGAAAGCGACTTGTAAAGTGTGATTAAGTTCTGCATAGATTTAGTTTAACTAAAACAGATGTTAATTAAGCTTGAGAAAGCTCAATAACTATCTTAAAGTTTTAAATTAAAATACTACGTAAATGTTCTAAAATTGGGGCTTTGAAAAAGATTTATTGATCGAATATTTTGTTCCGTATAGGAAACCAAAGTTTCCTCATAATTAAGAAAAATTGTATCTGTGATTTGATTGTAGAATATTCTCAATTTCCCCATGTGTGTCTGTGATTTGTAGAAACTGCCACTTAATTTGTAGAATATTCTCAGTGAAATAATATTGCATGCTACACACATATTCCGTGCCATTTACTCAGTTCGCTTTTATGCCTAAAAAATGTGTTTACTTACTACAAACTACTACTTTTCTAAATGTATAGAACGCCGATTTGGAAGTGTCGCGTTTGGAAACTATAAGAGGAATACCAAAATTGGTCGTGTAGATGACGCACATAGAATTTATTTTGCTTTTTTTGAAGTCAAACTAAATGAATTTAAAATAACGATTGAAAGATTTATGACGGTTAGACGGTAGCCAATAGAATTTTCCCTACAAACGTGTTCAATAACTCACCCATTATATGCCTCAAAGATGGCCATGGAACCATCGTGTTGAAAATTCATTTTTTTGCCCATTGTCGTCTCTGTTGTGGAAATTCGAAATCACACATTAATCAGAAATTTAATATGGTGATCCAATGACTACTTACGACAAGCTGCCTCCAGGACAATTTTCTTGAGTATTTGATAGATTTCGAGACTTTTACCACGCTGCACACCCTCCAAGTCCAGCTTATCGAGCAGAACCTCCGCCTCGGCATTGAAAATGGGCAAAAAATTGCACAGAATCTGACGGCCAAATGCAGGATTGATGAGCCGACGATGCTTTTGCCAGCGTGGTGCTAACAAACCAAGTTAAATATTATATATAATATGTCAAAGATCATAGCTCATATCCCACACACACTTACAGCTGGAGGTAAAGAGTCCATCGCCAATGGCTGAGCTCATAAAGCGATAGAAATCGCCCTTGTTGGTGCAGTGCGTCGAATTGAAGATTTGCTCCACAGTTTGTGGGTCGTTGACATAGAGGAAACACTTGGTGCCCATCCATGAGATGAAGGGCGCCTTGTACTTATGCGACAGTCCGCCCATATACTGCAGAAATTCTACGACGAACAATTATTCGATGCAACCGAACACATTTCCGGTGACACTCACTCTGCGGATTCATCATTTGCAGACCCATGCCGATGAGTGGCCAACCGATTGGACCGCGCAGTTGCCAGGCTGCTTTGTAGTAGCATCGTCGACTCCATAGAAAGTAAATCCATAAGAGGGTCAGCCAGCTGGCCAGAATGATGCAGGCCAGCATGTCGTTGAACTGCAGAGAGCCCGAATCGAATCGAATCGAAATAAGTTTACGCCACCAGGCACCAACTAACACTGAGCTCCGGGGCAACTCATCGGAGCTTGGCGAGTCCAAGACCAGGTTGGCCCATTGAGTTTTGTATATGTACTACGAGATTACGCATTTGTGGCGCTAATACGACAATCTCAATTCCTGCCACGTGCCGGGGTCTACGCTAATGCATCGATTTAAATGCCAGTCGCGTATTTTTCCAAAAAAAAATTATGCCAGTCAATATTATGCGATAGGCATTATTAGAAACCGATAAGCCTAGGCAAATAAAACGTTTGTGGTTTTCGAATACATGAATACACTCAAAGGCACTCAAATTTGTAAATAATTAACTTAAACATCAGTGCGCTCAATGGATTGAGTGTACTCATTTGTGAAATCTTTATAGTTGGGCATGAATTGGATCAATTTAATTCTTAAGAAAACACTACAATTGGTTGATTATTTAACTATGAATCAATTGCAGAAAACTTAATAAATAAACAATTATTAATAACTAATACATATTTTATATGATAAATATTAAAATTCCAATCAATAATCACATAAATTCCCAAATCTAACAGTAAATAAAAACAAAAACAAAACATTTTTATAATCATTTTGATTTACTTAAGAAAAAAAAAAATGTAATTAAATATACTTTTGAAAAAAAAAACAGTTGAAATGAAGTAAAATATTTGCAAATGGATTAATATTCCACATAAAACTTAAATTAATTTTTTAGATTTCAAGTATTGGTCATAAATCAGGAATAACCAAACCAAACGACCTACAATTTATGGCATTCACAATCAGCTGTATTCAAACACCCATAAAATGATTCACTCTCGAACACAACAGCAGAACCAATATGCCGCAATGGAATTGCTGTAGGCTATTGAAATAACAATAATATTGCATGTTATGAGCTGATTTTGATTTAGTAATGGGTTAATTATTGGGTCAATAGGCAGGTCTATGGAGTGGAAGTGTGCTGTGTAGAGTTTTCAAATATATTATTTATTCACTATTCATTTGTTTGCACTTTATACAAATTCTTCAAATTAAGTTTAACAATATAATTTGTTTTCCGTGCGTGCACGTTTTCTCTTTCCATACCTTTGTTTTCTCATTACTTTTAGGCATTTAATTATTATTAATTATGTTTGTGGTGTTTTTGTTTTCATTTTCTTCCCCGTTTCACATTATTTGGGTCTTATTCCTTTCAGAGGGTTGAGTTGAGTTGTGTTGAGTTAAGTGAGAGTTGTAAGCCGGGTATTTTATTAGATAATTACTTAGTTTGCTTCGCTTAAGATTAGGACAGTGCAGACAAAATAACCCATCCAGGCAAGATATTGCCAGATTCGTTCTTAATTTGTTCTATAGAAATCGCTGCTCTTAGGATAAAACATAGTACAATATATTTTCATATATATCGAGTTTTGCTTAATTCCTAGGCAAACAGCCGGCTGGCATTTTATGGATAAGCTAAGTATGTTTAAAAAGATTGCGAATGTTTTTTATTTTTTTGTTGTGTTTTTTTGTTTTTTTTTTTTTTTGTTTCATGGACGTTGCGTTTTCACTTTGAGTTCATATTTTGTATATTTATAAGCAAGTAGACAGTTTGAAAGGCCATGGATCATTGGAAGGGGAATTTGAGAGACTTTCTTTTATCTTTCTCTTATTTTTGTTGACTGGGATTTGCATAAGCTACGTTTTTTCTTTGACTACTTGATCTGACTTGCAGTTACAATACTATACTCGTTTAGTACTACTTTATGTATATATATGTATATATATATATATATATTTATATGCTACTAATTTTGTATATCTGTCTTCGTATCTGTAGTATGCCTATATACACATTACATACACCTAAACATTTTTTCATGAATCTGCTTACAAAAATTATACATCTTTTATTGTCAAAAAATATGACGTCTCGACTCGGCTCAACGATTGCATTTTGCCTTTGCAATATAGCTTAGTTATACAATATGCTTAATAATTGCAATTGTTGTTAATTTCTTCATTTTGTTTTTTTTTTTGTTTTTGTAACTTCTTTAGTTAGTTTAGTACCATACGTATTATTTTTCAAAATGTGTAGTATGTTTACTGTTATTTTTACTAGAACAGGGGGGAGTTCACGAGCAATTCAGTACGCTATTTAAACTGTATTTGTGTATTTGTTAGAAACTTTGCATATTTGCTGTTATACATTATTATTTTATACCCCAGCTAAATGACAAAATCAGATTTTTCAGTTAGATTTCCATATCTCTGGCACATCTTTATAGTTTGGCCATCAAGATCGGCTTAAAAACACGTTTGTATTTTGTTTTATGGAACATCATCATTAGAAACCCATATGAGATCAAATTCGTATTGGGAAACCTTGCTGATCTGCCACAATATATGTTAGATAAGACTACATGAGATTTTAGCAAGGATATAAAAGCTTCGACTGGCCGAAGATTTTTCAATAATCACTCGTATACATATATATTTATGTGTATATATATTTCATGATGTTTTTTGTCCGAGCAAATTTAATTGCATTCCATCATTTCATTTGTTTTTCTTTCACGCTTATTACAAAAATATTTATGTTTTCTATATTTTTCAATTATGCTGCTAGTTGTTGTTATTCTTTTCAGGCTTAATGCTTAATGCGCTTAATTATGCAACAAAAAGTTAAAAAAAAAAAAAACAGGATATGAGTAATATGTATATACTAATAACCGGGCGCTTTACGAAAAATTGTGATTTCTGGACGCTGTGTGGCCTGTGTTGCTGTAGTTGTTATTTTTCCACATATTGTATAAATATATAGATATATATGCATATACATATATACATATATACATACATACATATATATATACATATATATAAATGTGTATATGTATACAAAATAAAATTAGCTTTTGCTTTCACATTGGCGCTTGCATAAATATAAATCGAAAAGACATTGGCATTATTTTTGTTTTCCTTCGAATTTTCTTCTTTGTGTTTTTTTGAGACGGGAGCTTAGACGGTGCAAATTGCTTGTATGTGTGTGTGTTGTGGGCGTGGCATGGCCATGTGTATAAGCGTGATTGTGTGGTGTCTTCGTGTGTGTATAAGCCTGGCTAAGGTATCCTAAATAAACTAACTGCTGCGAATTATTATTAATATATATGTATATATGATATATTATTTTATTATTAAATTGTTTATGATTTCACTTGTTTTATCATATTATTCATACTTAGGCACAATACATTTATTTTGTTTTGTTTATTCTTCACTTGCTGCAACTGATTTTTTTGTTGTTTTGTTTTCTTCTAAATATTTTTAGGTATTACAAACTAAGCACTACGCATAAAAACATTGGTGTTGGTGTCTGTCTGTCTCTGTCTCTGGGTGTGTGTGTGTGTGTGTATTTATTGTTGATTATTTGTATTATTAGATATTTGATTTGATTAATTCTGTATTGATTTGCATTAATTTCTCCTACAATTTTAAAAATGCAGCCACTTGGCAAATAGTTAAAGCTTTTTACTTAACTTTAATACGCAAACGAAATGTTTAAATTGTGTACGAAAATATCTAGAAAAGAAAAATATACAAAACTAAATAGAAATCATGTTGAATGTGTATTTATTTGTTGTTTATGGCTATTACTTAATTGGCGTTCGTCATACAATTTACTTTATGCTGTTTAGTTAACATTTCCATTTTTTAATTTGCGTATAAAATGTTACAAATATTGCTTCCGATATATTATTAACAATATTTAAACAAAGCCATCCGTTTCAAATGCTAATATACTAACTTAAAAGAAAAGGCATTCATTTATCATTTTTTACACACAAAAAAACCTTTTTGGGACATTTTTCTCCTTCACAATTACAAAAATTATATACGCACTTTACAATTTTTTTGTCTGTCTGCTTACTTGCTGTTTTTTTGCTTTTTGTTTTTTGTTTTTTTCTTTAACAAAATACGCGCTACGTTTACTACGAATGCTACAAAGTAGACAACAATTTGTTATTTTTTTTTTAGTTTTTTCCATTTTAGTTTGCTTTTGTTGTTACGGGTTGTTTTTGCTTAGTTATTTTATGACTTGCTTCAGTTGCTTCAGATTAACTCTCCGCTGGCTGGTTAGTTGTGAATTGCGTAATGCCATCGCTCTCCATGGACTCGAGCACATCGGCCACATAGGCGGCGACATCGGTGTGGCTATTCTCGCCTCTCCTTATAAATGGCATCTGCAGCAATAGGCTATACTTGGGCCGATCGCTCTCCTTCTTAATCAGGCTGTAAGCGAAAATAAAACATAAAGCAATATAGCAATTTAGCTAATCGTCGCTAATCTTTCGACTTACCAAGTGTTGACAAATTCAGCAAACTCAATGGAGAACTCCATGCCATTGTAGGAAGTGTGCAAGCGTGGCGGATCACCTTGCACCACCTGCAAAAATAGAGTAGTTAATCGCAATTTAAATAGGATGCCAAATTTGAAATTCTCACCTGGCAGAGCTGCTCAAAGACCGAGTCCCATTTGCGATAGGGAAAGTTGCCAGTGGCGACCTCCATTAGGGTTATACCCAAAGACCAAACATCGCTGCGCACATCGTAGCCCTTGGCCCGTTCCGGATCAATGCGTTCCGGCTGCAAACACAGAATTTAATTGCAGTCAAAAATATAAAGTTAGCGCACCTACCGCCATATAGGGCCTACAGCCGGCATCCTTTGTCTTGGCTATTGAATCAACCAATTGGCCAGAGATGCCAAAATCACACAGTTTAATATCGCCGCGTCTATGCAACAGAATGTTGCTCGGCTTCACATCGCGATGGATGATCTTGAGCTCCTCCTTCAAATAGTTAAGCGCATTTACCGTGGCCACCGTAATCTTCGCCAATATGGATTCGGGTATATGCCGTTGCTTCTTCTCGAATATATACTTGTAGAACTTGTCCAGCGATGTGTCCATTAGCTCCATGCATATCCAGCAGTCGCCCTCCTTGAACAGTGCCCCATAGAATTGCACAATGTAAACGCATTCATTCGACTTCATCACCACCTCGAGATCCATCAGCAATTGTTTCTGCTCCTTCTCATCGACCGTGGAGCGTATACGCTTCACAGCCATCACTTTGTCCAGTTTCTTGAATATCATTTTATTCACAGCACCAAATGCACCCCGTCCAATCTCACCCAAATCCTCCAGATCATCCGACGTAAACTGATGCGTATTGATGGCACCCTCACCAAATTGCAATTTACCACATGCCTGCTGCCTGATTCGCTCCCGATGACGATCCGTTGCACTGCTGCCGAGGCTGGCGACGCTGCTGTTGCTGGTGCTGTTGTTGTGGCTGCTGCTGCTGCTGCTAGGCATGGGAACAGCGGGCACAAAACTGTTCTGGGCGCCAAAACGTAACGCGACATTATTTTGCTGCGATGAGGAACTCGAGCCGGACGATGTGGAGCCCGATGACGTTGACGACGTGGACGATGGCGGATGTCGAATGCTCAGATTGTTCAGCGTGAGCTGATCAGGTGGCACACGAGACCGACTCGGTCCAGCTGCGTGTGTGTAGATGTGCGTGTATATATATATATATATATATATACATATATATTTAGATAATAGATTTAGATAAGATGCAAAAATATGACATTTTATGAGCTATGTTTTTGTCTTATCAAATGCATTGCGCCCAAAGCAAATGCGTCAGTTAAATGCTACGTGTGTGTGTGATTGTATGTATGTTCTTTGTGTGTGTGTTCTTTGTGCGTGTGTTGTTTGTGTGTGTTTGTGTGTGTGCGTGGGCAGATTTTGGTTACAAGAAGAATTACTCACTCGCAAACAAATTTTTGGGTCTCTCAGCCATTGTTGCTTACTCGCTGGCAATAATTGTTTAATTATTTGTCGCTTTGTCGACCCGTCCGTCTGTGAGTCTTTTTCGTTTTGGGCCGCCGCGCCCCAAACACACACGTCGCTTTTTTTTCCGGGGCGCCGAAGTAATTTTCGCAGCGCAAACTGACAAAAGGATATATTCACACCATAACCGTAGCAGCGAGTTGCGTTGTGTTCTTTTTTTTGTTGGGTAACTTGAGTGCACAGCTCAATGTGTTATTTAAGCTGTTGTTTGCACATTTATGCGCATATTTATTTTCACACTAGCGTTTTTACATAAAAAATAGACTAAAAAACATTAAAAAGGCAGCAATGCAACAAAATATGCAGTGTGACCGCACGACACAGCACCAAAAATGCCACCATTTAAAAAACCAAAACTACCAACTGCAATGTAACAGTGTCTGAGAGCATATGGTAACACTATGTAGCGTTGTGTGTTCGCCCGTGACTTTGTTAAAAACTAAATTGCATCGCCCGTGACTTTGTTAAAAACTAAATTGCATCCGTTTTTTGTTAAAAGTAAAATCACTTGTCAGTTTTAAACTGATTTTAAACAGTTGCACTTTCTAAGCTGTTCTACAACTGACAGTTCAAAAGCGCTCTGTTCATAACAGTGCCGCATGCTGTTAACCTCACAAGTGCTGTTATAAAAAAGTAAACAACATAAATTACATAAACTATCATGTCCGGCACCGTGGCACGTAGCAGCTACAAGCTATTTGTGGGAAATCTACCATGGACCATTAGCAGCAAAGAGCTGCGCACCTATTTCTCCCGATTCGGCCATGTGGCCAACGCAGAAGTCATCTTCGACAAACAGCTGGGCCTCTCCAAATATTATGGATTCGTGATTTTCAGCCAGCGGGATGCGTTCAACAGTGCCAGCAATCAGAACACACACTTCCTCGAGGGACGTGTGCTCAACGTGCAACGTGCGAACGAACCCAGCTCTGACACAAAATAAATACCAAATAAATGCAAAACTAAATTATAAGTAATCAACTCGCTGTTTACGAATTTGAAGCTGCGATATGGCAGCGCCAATGCTGCACTGCCACATCGTTGAAAACAGTCTAACCGGATCAAGGTTGTAATGGAACTCATTGCAAATAAAATGTTGATTCACTGTTGAACGTACAAATGTAATATAGTAAGAAGAGTACAGGTATAAAGAAAAATAATTAAGTCGCAGCTTATTCAATGTATCTCAAGCTGTGTATCTAGCAACGCCAATGTCGAAAACATCTCGTTTCATAACAGCACTGCCACATCGTTGAAAACAGTGCAACCGGATCAAGATTATAGGGAAACTTAAGATTTAAAATACAGTTTGTTTTATTCAGATATAAGAAGTTTACAGCTATTTAAAAAAAACGAACAATTTGATTGTTCCTTTCAGAGAAACTAGGGTAGATATTGCAAATGATTGGAGCCGACAGCGTCGCGGACATTCTTGAAGCCCCGTTCGTTGAGCTGCTGCGACAGATCCTCCTTGATGCGATCGACGAGATCAGGTCCCTCGTAGACGAGCGCCGTGTAGATTTGCACAAAGGAGGCGCCCGCCTCGATCTTCTCGAATGCATCGTGACCCGAAGCCACGCCACCAACACCAATGATGGGCACCCGGCCCTTGGTCAGCGCATACATCTGTGCAATCAGCTCTGTGGATCGTTGACGCAACGGTTCTCCGCTCAGCCCACCAGTTTCGTTGGCCAGTTTGCTGGCGCTGATGTTCTCACGCGCCACAGTCGTATTGGACACAATCAGACCATCGACGCGGCATTGCTTTGTGTTGATCACCGCAACGATGTCCTTCAGATCATCCAGCGCCAGATCAGGCGATATTTTCAGTAGAATGGGTACCTTCGGATTCGTTTTCAGCTCAGTGCGAGCTCGGGTCACCGCCTCGAGGAGAGTGGTGAGCTCCTTTTTGCACTGCATGTCGCGCAAACCCTTCGTATTGGGACTGCTCACATTGACGACGAGATAGTCGGCAACTGGTCCCAATTCCAAGACACCCTGCACATAATCACTGATGGGGGTCAGACTGTCACGATTCCGGCCAAGATTAACGCCGACCACCGCATTGAAATCCTCGCGTTGCCGAAACTCACGCAAACGTTCCGCCACCAGTTGATGGCCATCGCTATTGAAGCCATACCGATTGATAATCGCACGATCCTCGCTCAACCGAAACACCCTCGGCTTGGGATTGCCCGGCTGTGGTAGCGGAGTCACGCTGCCCACCTCGATGAAGCCAAAGCCCAAATCCTTCAGTCCGATGACAGCCTCGGCATTCTTATCGAAACCGGCAGCAATGCCAATGGGATTGCTGATCAGCCGGCCAAAGAACGTGCTGTGTAAATTTAGATCATCCATCTGCTCGGACGCCGGATACAGGCGATATTTGCACGCCAGCACAGCCAAATTGTGGCTAGCCTCGGCGGGCAGCAGGCGTATTGCCGGCATCACGAAAGTGCCAAAGAGATGATCCTGATTGTTGTAGGCTGTTAGGCCAGCGAGCAGCGCTGTGGCGCCCGCCGTCACAATGCCCAGCGAGCGTAGGCGGTTCTGCAATAAAACAACAACAACAATAAATACATATTTTTTGCACAATTTTTAGTTTGAAATTGTTCTGCTCACAATTTTTTGCGTCTTTTGCAACACCATCTTCAGAAACGAACTGAGCGGTGCCATTTCTAATGTGTGTTCACAATTGTATTGAGCGGATTAGTTTGCTGGTGACTTTATTGAGAATTTGTTGGCATTTGGTGTTTATTGAGTAAATTTGTGTTTAATAAACTTTATTTGAATAAAACTGCTAGGCACTAACAAGTATCAGTTGCTAAAAGAAATCAAATTAACCACATATTTTACTTAGCATAGTTTATCTTTTCGGCGCTTTTCAGCAGAAAAAACGCTAAAACGGCACAACTGATTCACAGCTGACATATGTATCGAACTAGTTACATGCTGAATTGAGTTCAACTCCAACGGTGAGTCAGTCTGTCCATTTTGGACTAGCCACAATACAGCAACAACAATAAACAACGTCAACGATGAAAGGTGGAACATTTCGCAGCACACAATGGGATCCAACGCTGCTCACATCACAAATTTTGTCCATGCAATTCTGCGTGTATTTCTCCCTCGGCCTGCTCGTCTTCGTGGCCAACAAGTTGGCTGGCGACAATTACACGCTGGATCATCTGTTTGAGTATCATGTGAGTGCCTCAAACTGCAATAATTAATATGTGCAATATTTAATATTTTAATGAACATACAGGAAATACATATATACGATTTGGGCGGTCGTCTCGTCATTTGCGCATTTGTCGTAAACGCTCTTATTGCCTCGCTGGCGCTCTGGTGCATTGTGCGTCGGGCCAAGCTCTGCCTGGATTTCAGGTAATCCAATTCTTTATACTTACATGTATGTGGAACGACTGGAGATCGTTTGGATCCTGGATAGTGCGGTTATATTCAAACTCCATACTTGGAATTCACATCTGTTTTATTTGCAGCTGCACTTTCCATTTGCTGCATCTGCTTGTCTGCTGGTGGTACAATCGCTCATTTCCCGCTAACGCTTCCTGGTGGCTGCTCAACGTCATCACCGCGACCATAATGTGCATAGGTGGTGAATTTCTCTGCCTGCAAACAGAGATGCGCGAAATTCCAGTCGGCTATGCAGCGCTCAATCAAAAGTCGGACGTTTGACGAGTACCCCAAATGTGATGCTTACAACAGAAAAGAAAGCCACCAATTACGCTAAACTTACTACTTGTAATTTATTGTTAACACTTTAAGAATATGTATAGAATAATATACGAGCTCTCAGCTAGGGAAATAACTCATAGATAAATGGCGCGCCGCGCTTCAATTTCAGCTCCTTTGGCACCGTTTGCGGCGGCATAAAAAACTTCAATTCCGCTGTCGACGTCTTTGCGGCAGCGCTGCCGCTGTCATTGCTGTCGAAGAGTTGCCAGATGTGCATTTGATGCGGCATCAAAAACCAAAAACTCGTCATTATCACAAACGAGGCGATCAGCGAGGTGAACAACAACAGCGTCCAGCACTGTTTGCATTGCGGCTTCTCCATTGCTCAACTGGTCTGCTGTCAGCAACTAAATATTCGACTCGAAAAAAACACACCTTGTTTGCAACAAATGCGCAGCAGCCTTACAATTAAAGCATGCCTAATCTAATCAAATTAGTGGCTTTCTCTATATGCCCACAGTCAGTCTGCTCAGCCAGCCGATCTGCTTTGACGCGAGCTTTTTTGGCTTTGGCTAAATTTATGTTAATTGAAGAGCGGAGGCCGAGCACTTTTTTCATTTCCATGTTTCGCACGCTGCTTAGAAAGCTGCTTAAATCCAGTTTAACCGTTATTACTTAGTCGTTAAATTGGATGTGCTTTGCTTGCAGGAAAATTCTTGAAATGTAATATTTTCTTCTATAATTTTTTTTATATATTAACAAAAATATCAGATATGTTTCTGGTAGACTACAAATTTTTATCTTCAACAAATGCTTCTTGAATTAAGAATACATTTTTTAGAAGTTTCCTTGTTTTTTCTACATTTTATTGTAACTTTGAAAAGCCTTTAAGCCCAGATCTGCTTGTTGTGGAATGAAAATTGATTATGTATTATTTTCAAAGCAAAAAAAATGCTTCTCAAGCCTGAAATTCTGTTTTTAATTTTTTTTCTTTCTATATTTTAGTATAAAAATGTCTCCGCCGAAGTCAAACTATCAAAAAAAAAAAAAGTACAATTGATTGCTGTAATAAAGAACCATTGCAAAATACAAATTCATTGAAATAAAATTCTCCAGTTTCCATTTGCTAAATTGTTCAATTTATTTTTAGCAAATTTGTTTTTTTTTGTTTTGTTTTTGGTTTTAAATGATTTTCTTGTATTGTGTTTGTGTGTGTGTGTTTTTATTTGCGTTGTGTGTGTATGTGTGTGTGTGTAGTTTATGTATATATGTATGTATATATAACTTTACTAGTTATTCTTTTTTTCTTTAAAATCATCAATTGAAGTTTATGCTTTATATCTCAATTGTTAATCGCTTTAAGTTTTGTTTTTCTTGTTTTCTTGTTTATATATATCGATTTCAATATTTGAAAGAGAAAATATGCGAGAGGGGGAGTGAGTGGGCGGGGCGGGGGCTCGGGGGCAGTAAAAGTAGATTTTTACTTTTAATGGACACAAATTCATAAGTTGCCCTTATATAAATCCTTAATTATCTCATTTGCTTTGCTCTAGCATATATATATATATAGATGTATATATATATATATATATATATATATTTATATTATTATTAATATGAGCCTATTTATTAGTTATTTCGCTTGTGTGTTGTTTGTTTGTGTGTTCTTTTTGTTTTATAAACTACAATTTGATGTTGTAATCTTGTTGCTATTCCATCAGCATATCTATGCATATTTCTTGATTCCTTTTTCTTTTCTGTATATTTGTCAGTTATTATTTTTAAACAATTTTTATTTTATTTTCTTTATATATATATATATATCTGTAATGCTTGCTATTGTAAATGTGTGTGTGTGTGGGTGCATGTGTGTTGGTATGTGTGTTTGTTTGTTTTTGAGTGTTGCGCTGCGCACAGACAGTTTCTCTTTCACACTCTCTGCCCCCATACATATATATATATATACATGTATATATATGTGTATATGCATATATATATATACATACACATAGATCATATATATGATACATATAATATGCAAATATAATAAAGTTGTTAATCAATCGATCGATCGCGTTTCGCTCATCCTCCACAACCAGCAGCTTTTCTTTCTTCTCTGTTGCTTTTTACGGTTTTTAATTAATGACAAAAGTCGGACTTATTTTTTGATGTTGTTTCTGCTGTTGTTGTTGTTGTTGCTGCTGCTGCTGCTGTTGACGAGCGTTTGTTTGGCGGCTTCTGGCCAATCTTTCTCATTGACCCCACCAGTCCGGTCCGTTGGAGTGGGAGCCACCGCCGCCGCCGCCATAGGATCCACCATACGAGCCGCCGCCATAGGAGCCTCCACCCGAGCTGCTGCCACCTGTTTAGGAAGTTGCAATTAGGGGGAGAGGAGAGGGAGGATTTTAGGGTATAAATTTCAATACAGTTTAAGAGATGGCTTAAAATAAGTGTGTGGAGAGAAGGAGGAGTTCACTCACCAAACTTACCATACGAATTGCCATTGCTGCGATAGTTGCCACCACCGCCGCCCGAGCTGCTGCCACGATTGCCGCCGCCGCCTCCACCGCTGCCCATGCTGCGTCCACCGCCACCGCCGCCGCCGGAACTGGTACGATAATCGCGTGAGCCAAAGCCACCGCCGTAGCGTGCGCCAGCGCCGCCGCCGCCACGTCGCTTGGCGCCGCCATGTCCACGATCGGAGCTGAGCATCTCCTCGAGGAAGCCGGGTATCTCCTGCTTCGTCTCGATGAGCAGCTCGAGCAGATCGGAGCAAATGTTGCGATTCTTATCATTGAAAAAGGAGGTGGCCACACCCAGGTTACCCATGCGACCGGTACGTCCGATGCGATGGACATACTCCTCGACATCGGTGGGCAGATCAAAGTTAATCACATGCGTCACATGCGGAATGTCGAGGCCACGTGCCGCCACAGCGGTGGCAACCAAAATGGGGCAATCACCGGAACGGAAACAACGCAACGCCTCCTCTCTTTCCTTTTGGGTGCGATCACCGTGAATGCTCGTCACCGGATGATTGCACTGATACAGGAACTCCTCGAGCGAATCGGCACCCTTTTTTGTCTCCACAAAAATTAATGTTAAATTATCCTTGGAGTATTCGGGTCCATCGCGTATCGATGACAGCAAATCGAGCAAATACGAACGTTTATCCTGATCATAGACCCAAAGCAACGTTTGCGTTATGTTCTCCGATGTGGAACCGACACGGCCAACAGCCAAGAATATATAATTGCTGAGAAAATCACTGGCCAACTCCTGGATCTGTTTGGGGAATGTGGCCGAGAACATCAATGTCTGTCGCTGACCCGTCGGCGGCATATTCAGCTGCTCGACAATGCGACGAATTTGCGGCTCGAAACCCATGTCCAACATGCGATCAGCCTCATCGAGGACCAAGAAACGTATATTCTCCAGTCCGACTTTGCCACGGGTTATCATATCCTCCAAGCGACCCGGTGTTGCGACAATCAAATGACAACCACGATCCAATTCACGCATCTGTTCGCTGGTATTGTTACCGCCATAGAGGACAGCGGGACGCATACGGGAGCGATAGGCGAACTTTTTGGCCTCCTCGAATATTTGGGTGGCAAGTTCGCGGGTCGGCGCCAGCACCAGACCGAGCGGAAACTGTTTGCGACGACTGTATTGGCGATTGTTTTGCGGCGGTGCCGACAGGCCATGCTCATACATCTGATTGAGGATGGGCACCAGAAACGCTGCCGTTTTACCAGACCCAGTCTGGGCGCAGGCCATCAGATCGCGTCCGCTGATTATGATGGGTATTGCGTATTTTTGCACCGGCGTCGGTTTGTCATAACGCGCCAGATTCACATTGTTACGTATGATCTCCGTCAGCTGCACATCATCGAAGGATGTGATATGCGGGGGCACATTTTGGCCCGTCGCCTCCACGGGTATATCCTCGTATTTGTCAAAATTGATGCCCGTATTGCCCACGCCGAATAGCTCCGTCTCCAGACGCTCGTCGCGTGCCAGCAATTTTGTGTAATCGGTGTTGCCGCCACCGCTGCCGCCTCCACCCTCCTTCCAGCGATTATTGTAGCCACCGCTGCCGCCGCGATTGCTGTAGCTTCTGTTGCCACCGCCACCGGGTGCGCCGCCGGGTCCACCTTCAGTTGATGAGCCGCCCTCGTAGCCGAGCGGACGCTCCGGCTCCTGCCAGCGATCATTGCGTGGCTGCTGTGCATCCTCCGGCTGATCGTTGAGGCCGTTGCCTCCACCACCGCCGCGATACGATGGCCCGCGTCGATCGCCAAAGTTACGTCCACCGCCGCGATTCCAGTCGCCGCCACGGCCTCCGAATTCACCTGCAGCAAAACAAAAATACAATACAAATAAATAAATAAATATAAACCAATCAGCTTTCATAGACTGCGAGATAATCTATGGTTCTAATCTCTCTCTCACTTTCTAAAATACAATCTTGCGTAGCAATATTGCTGCCAAAGGTTAAAGCATTAATGGAAAATCGATTTCGATCGGAATCTCAAGATTACAAATTACTTGGAATTGGGTAAATGCCCAATTGAGGAACTGGTTTCCATCTTTAGTCTTTAATATTTATTATTACCAAGCCATTTGCAAAAATGTTTCATTGATTTTCGCTTATTTTATATATAAATTATATATTCAAAAGGAGTTTTTGACTGAATCTGCCGATGTATATATAGTTATATACATGTAGTAAGCAGAATATTCATATCATTAAGTAAATAATACAATTCAATATTCACAATACACACACGGTTGCATTTCGCGCTTCATGTAATCGGTAACAACTGTAAACTGAACTAATGAAATACCCTACAAGAAACATATTTAATGGTTGACGATGTCAGAGATATCAATTAATTTCTCACACATAATTTAACATCTATAAAATCCAATGCATTTTTCTAATCTGAAAAGGGTTTCATCTCTACAAAGTATGTTGTTCAGTTAGTGGCTTTAACATACAAAGACAAGTACGGAGGAGTGTTGCTGCTATTTTCACACAGTAAAAGTATCCAATTAATCGCACCTATAGGGAAATCAGGTCTCTATTTTAGTAGAGAACAAGGCAAGTGAAGAGTGAGAGAGTAGCAATGCATGGTGTAAATATATACAAGGTGAAAGGCGATATGCCGATCGAGATAACAACACTTGACACAGTAGTTAAGCAGCTGAGAGTATTTGAGTTTGACAGCTGCTTGTGTTTATGTATTTTACTTTCATAGATGCAATTAAAGATTGTAAAATGTGTTTAATTACATTAAATATTTAATAAAGATACGATGTTTACTGCACCAATGATTTCAATTTCAATCTCCGCCAAGTGCTGTCAGACAGAGAGGTAAATCTTAACAGCTGTTATTACCTATAACAGCCATTATCAATAGCAGCAGCTGTTATTAACAACTGTTAAGACTGTTACCGCTCACCCCCTTGTATAGTTAAAGACAATCAAATCTACGAATTGCAGCTGAGCGAGATTTTCTATGCAGTCAGTTCCCAGGAGGAAACTAGTGAATAACCCCTAATTACCGGATGCATTCTGCATGCATGCACTGTAATTCATTCATTACCTAGTAATACTCTTGTATGGTAGAAGTGCATATTTAGCTGGACAGTGAAATAGTTGCGACTTGCATTAAAATTAAGAAAACTAGTTTCTCTATTAATTTGGTTTGCAAAAGATTTAAAGATTTTCATTATAGTAAAGGCCCAACTGAGCTATCAAATCATATTAAATCAAGAGAAGCTCTAAGATAAAGAAAAATATTATAGGCTAAAAGTTATCCTTGAGTCATCAATATTGAATGCTCGACGGCGATAAGTGACTGCAAATTTAGCTAGTAGAATATCCTTTGCTCAGAACAAACAATTTTAAGATGGGCAATGCATACAGAGTAGTGCAGTTTGTAATGGGTTCTTTTGGTTGCTGGGTGCTTTAGTTGTTTAGGGGTTGTTGTAAACTTACCACCGTTGTAGTTGTCCTCGTAGCGATTGCTGCCACCACGTCTACCTCCGCCGCCGCCACCGCCGCTGCCAAAACTTCCGTAGTCGCCGCTCTGGCGATTGTAGCCGCGACTGCCGCCGCGATCGCCTCTGCGATAATCGGGGTTGCGCTGCTGCTGCTGCGATTGCTGCTGCTGGTCCCTGGTGCTGTCGAGACGCGGTGCGGCACCTGCTGAATCAAAGCCCTGGCCCTGATTGTCTAAGTCCGCGTTGTTGTTGCCACCAACACCTCGAAGATGCGGGGGCACATAAACGCCACCGGTGACCGAATTATTGGGAGTCTTGCTTGTTATGGGGCCGCTATAGTTAGCCGAGCCGCCATTCAAGTCCAGACCAGCAACCTGCAAAACAATTATTCATTTATTATCAACAATAAAAATGTATAAACAAAATAAATTTATATTAAGAAAATAAACACGTCGAATGCGTTGCGTGAGTTTCGTGTCACGTTGAAATTAGACACATGCACACACACACACATAGAAGCGCGTCTCAAGTTCAACGAATTCTAAGCCAAAATGAGAACTCTGTAATAACAAGTTTTTTTCACTGGAATATATACACACAAACACACACGCAGTCAAACACACACATAAATCACACTCTTCTCCCGGTTTCTCATCATTCCCGGTTAGCAACATCTTTTTTTTTTGTAGAGCTACGTGTATAGGGCACACACACACACACATGCACATTCATAAATATAGACACACATAAACACTTGCAAAAATAAGCGCAACTAGTTTGAGAGGCTTTGACGCAGCAACAACAGCAACAATCACAATGCTACAGCCACCCACACACAGCCATTGTGTATTCACGCTTAGTAGTGCAAAGTTTTGTTGGTGGTACCTTCTCAAATGTGGATCTTGTTTTCTCCATAGAAATAATGTGCACAGGGTGTCACACATTGTGAGCGTTTGATGGCTATACAGTGTTAACAAATGCACAGATTACATGCATGGCCATCTGGCAACCCTGTTTACAATACTCAGCTTCCACATGTGCGTGAAAGAGCGTGAGCAAATGCAAAAAGAGAACGCCGCAAACGACTCTCACACACACGCACACATGCATGCACTGGTTTAGAATTGCGGCTCTCGCACACATACACGTGCAGTGAACATGTCAAATTGGAGGCAAGCTAAAAATTATACAAAAGAAATTACACAAATGAAAAGAACTCGGACACACACACACATAGACGCACATATACACCGTTCGTATATGTACACGACGAGTCACCGTTCGCTGCAAAATGTAAAAGCGCAATGCGCTCCACGGTCAGACATTTTGTGTTATGAAATCAATAAATTTTTTTTTGTGGAACCCTCGAGTGAAGAATCGGTGTTCACAATATAACCACATGAGCATCACAGACACTTTCACACACACACACACGCACTCACACACACACACGTGTAGCAACGCTACATGTACATTACTGTTTTTTTCTTCTTTTTATCCATTATGTACCCTTCTATTGTAGCACTTGAACATTCACAACGACATCCACATTCACATCCACGGATGTATCCGCCATACTTACTTGCTGCTCTAGACCTGTGCCATTTTGGTTAATAGCATTACTCATATTATCCTCCAATCACTTGCTGGTTTTTTCTTTCTTTCCGTTTAGGAAAATTTTTGCAATTATTCTCAGATTTTGCGCACACTTGCAATTTTCGACGAAAAAAAAAGGTAATAATATAATCGATGTAAATGTTGTTTTTCTTTCTTTTGTGTGTATTTTTTTTGTGTTGTTGCACTTCGTGTCTATACGTTTTTCTTTAGTTTTTCTTCTTTTTTTTCGAACTTCTTACGTTCCACAAGCTACTACGTTCTTATGTGGTGAGAGAGGTTGTACTTTTTTCACACTCGATTCTTTCGATCAATAGGGATTATTATATTGTTCGTATTTGCTGCAAGGCCTACTTGTGCCTGTTTACAATCACAAGCTGTAATTGTTCTTATGCTTAAAATGTATGGGTTTTTTTGTTTTTTTATACGCTTTCGCGTTTTTCTATGCTTTCAGACGCGTGTCTTATCCACACCAACGGCGAAAACGAGCCACACGGGAAAATGGTGGAGAGCTGGTGATGGGAGCGTGTGAGTCAGCGCAATTGTTATCGGTATCAACAGTAAACCAGAGTTGCTTTGGCAGAGCTGCTTTTTTTTGCTAGAGCGTGGCCAGACTAATAGATAGCTTGATACATCGATAGTCTTCTCACGAATTTCGATATTCGATATCCGATATGCTTTAAGGGCGCTGATTACTCTTCCTTCGTCGAATATAATTTTGAACAAATTTTAGCGCTAATTGGAGATCTTCGCAATGTGGGCCCGATGTTCTTGGTACTTAGAGAATTTCTTGCCTTGCTGTTAATTTTGAATAAAATTTGCCAAAACTTGTTGTGTTGTGCGTGTCTGTGTGTTATATTTGTTTGGGCCTTAAAGTTTGATGCTAAATTCAAAGAAAATTCGAAAGCAGCAATTTCTTGCAATTTTCAATTTGAATAAAAGATAGAAAAGTACGGCAAAATTCAATTTACAACTTTTATTTACGCGCACACCCAAATTAACCATACAATTGGTATACATGTAAATATATACTTTTAAATATAGATATATGTTTTTTGTTGTTCAAATTCTCAATATATGTTTATATAGAATAAATGCTTTTGGTATTGGCTTTTAGCTTTAGCTAGAATATTATAATTAGGAGTATATTTCGGAATGTTACAATAGCTGCTTGTAAATACATTTACTATATATATATATATATATATATATAGATATATTGGGGGTGTAGCGAAAGATTCAACTTTGAAGTTTGAATTATCTGATTAACAATCGAGTTGCTTTCGAGATTAGCCCTTGAGCAGGCAACGAGTGTAGAATTCCCGATCGATGGCATCGCTTGGGATGTATGAGCTCCATTTGAAGATCAGCGCCAGCGTCTCCGTGGCACTCAGATGATCCAGGGCAATGTTGAGGAAACAGTTCCACGTGTAGAAGAAGTGACGGGAGAGCTGTTCCCGCTCCACGCTCGTCACCCGCTCGCAGTTGACGCAGATGAGGCGACCCCGCTGCACATCGACGAACTGCTCAAAGCAGCGTGCCCAGGCAGCGCCATTCAGTTGCCGGCCCACATCCTGGAACAGTTCGACGGCGCCATAATTCAACACAATCGGTAGCACCTTGGCCAAATTGTGCTCGGCCAGGTAGAATTTGGCGAGGATGTCGAGCAAAGCGGGCACAGCTTGCAGCACATCGAAACACTTCAGCTGCTCGCCGCGTGACCAGTAGTAACGCAGGAGAACTGCACCCAATCCGTGGTAGGCACACGCATTGTCGAAGCGCAGCGGGAAGGAGCAGTGGGTGCAGCGCGTGATCTCCACGCCGGCATTGAGCCGTGCGAATCCGCTCGCAATGTAATCCCTTGTCGCATCATCCATCTCCCAGATGAGCTCCGGATTCAGATAGTTGAAGTACATCTCGTAGCAATTGCGTTGCGCCTGCTCCGCACTATCTCCATGCTCGATCATAATCCCCGCCAGCTTCTCGAGCAGCTGGATCAGCTCACTCGCCGCATACTCGTCGAAGACGCCACGATAACGTTCCACACAATGGGTGCGACTGAATTTGGCGCTCTTGTGGATCAAGTACAGATTGTAGATGGTCTTCTCCTCGGGACTGATGACAATGCAGCTGGGCGTGGATGTGGCACGTTTGCCGCCGGCAGCAGCAGCAGCCAAGGAGCGACTGCTGCGACAAACAATTGCGTCATCATCATCATCATCCTGTGACTCGTAGCGCGCCTTAATATCCTTAAAGGGCAGCGAACGTTCGCTGGGCGGGATTAGTTCACGGACCAGTTGCTGCTGCTGCTCCTCGGCAAAGATGTTGAACTTGTACTTGATGATGTTCTTGCCAAATTTACCAGTCACCGTGAGCAGGGCATCCTTGAAGTGACCAGACGTTTTGGGCGCCTGCTTCAACAGATTATCGCAAAATGCATTCTCCAGCACATAAACCCCTCGAGGAGGATTATCAGCCTGATTAGAAGGTGGAGGAGGTGGCGGGGGAGGCGGCGTCGCTGTTGTTGTCACACTGCGCTCTGTGGTCGCCGAACTGCCGCCAGAGCTGTGCGTATCCAGTGCGCTGCCCGTGCACTGAGCAATGGCATCAAAGATCACGGATATATCATTCAAGAGCTCATATTGCTGGCGCTCGATGAGCCACTGCTTGAGCAGATTGAGCTGCTTCAGTTCGTAATTTTCGCGTGCCTTGTCCGCAAAGTATTTGACATGTTGGCGCAGCAGGCGGGCGCACTGCGTCAGCTTCGATTGCTCGATGAGGGAGATGGCGTGCGATTGCAGCGTCTGCAACTGGACGCCGTAAAGCGATCCGGTCTGGGTGAAGACAAAGATCTCATTGCCGGCAACGCGACAATCGACAATCCGCTCGAATTGATTGCACCACAGCACAACGGTGGACAGACGCACATCGAAGATGTACAGGCCCAGTTCGGTGTAGGCCAGCATAAAGTCAGTGCCGAGTCGCTGTAACTTGGCGAACTGCAGCTGCTGCGGCTGATGATCGAGCAGTTCATCGTTGGACTCGAGTGCATCGTCACCATCGGCGTTGTTAGCATTATTAAGCTCATCGTGGTCGCTGGCCTTCAATATCTTGACGGGTGCCGTGGCCAAAGCGGCCTTGAACTGATGCGTCTGCACCACCTCCCCCTCGAAGTCCACCTCCCAGATGCGGGTACCAGGACGGGCGCAATATATCCGAGAAGGCTGCAGCGACTCATGCGGCGAAATGAAGAAACAGGCACCAAAAGCGCCATCTCGTGGACGGTTGCCGATCTGCAAGCGAAAAGGAAAAACCACTAAATTTAATAAATTCCTATTTAATTATCTTATTGCATAAATTATTAAATTAATTCATTCAGACTAACAGCGGGGAGAAAATTGCTAATCTTGGATTTCATATTAATAAATATAGAAATCTAATAATGTTGGTTTTTGTATTATTAATAATCCATTTCAATAATTATTTCTTCAATAGCAACAGTTATCTTACAAATGTAGTCGGAACTAATTATTTATTAATATTTGTTTAGCTTACATTTTTTAAATATTATTTTTACTTTTTTAGTAAGATTTTGATAAGATAACTCACCTGCTTATACTCTTCGTACTCCGTGTTGCACAGGATGCATTTAGTGTTATTGGAAACGAGGAGCAGTGATTCAAAATCATCGATTTGGACAATGGGCGCATCCAGATAGAGGAGCGGATGCACAGACATATTGAAGAGCAGACTGTGACCAATGAACGTGGAGATGATCACTAGATTGACCTGGCCACGTGTGTCGCCATAGTAGAATTGCTTCTCATCCGGTGTCCAATGGATGCAGCTCACCTGCACCGACTGATCGGTGCTCAGATGAGTGACAATCACCTGGGGCGCTGCCTGTGCTGAGAGATTGACGGCATACACACAGATGAGAGAGCGTTGGGTGGCAAAGGCCACGTATTTGTTGTTGGCCGAGATGCTCAAGTGTGTGACGGGTCCATGCTTATTGGGGATCAGATGCATGAATTTGCCACCTCGGTTGAAGAAGTACAGGGAGCCCGAGGTGGCACCGAAGATGATGTAGTTATCGGATATATCGAAGCATGTGTACTAAAGCAAATGGTTATCATATATCCGCTTATCATCATTTGGCAAATAATTCTCTTGTTTTGTTACCTTGATCCGGTTGCTGTGCCTCAGTGGCTGCGACAGATGCTGCGAAAAATCAATAAAATTCGACAGACAGTATGCGTCAGTCATTTTGCTGTTCGTTTTGTGTTGGCCGGCGTTACAATGTTTACATTTCGCGCAACACTTAATTGCAAACTTTTTACGATTTAGCTTTTTCTGATTTATTCGTTTATTAATAATGCATTTTTACTGTTAACAAGCAAGCAAACAAAAAAAAAACAAGATGCAACTTTTACAGATGTTAACGCAGCGCTGCCAGTCTAATTGCACCTTGGATTCTGGCATCACTTACAACTTGTTTACATTTAGCGACAAATGTGTGGCAACCTTACACTGCACAGATGTTGCACTCGTTTTGTATTATAAATGACTTAAATAAATTGAAAACAAGCTAATAAATGTAATATTTAGTAATTTTTATTTTTTTGCAAAATACTATATGTATTATATTGTTGAATTACTAGCCGGTCACAAACAGCTGTTCGACTTCACCGCACCCCCATGCTCAGACCAGCGAGCTGTCAAATAAACGTCAAAACAGTTTGTGGTCGTCGCGATATGAAAAAAGTGCAAGCGCAAAGCAATGAAGAGTAAAACAAATACAAACACAAGACACTAAAATCCAAGTGATAAATAATTAGCAAAGCATAATTTGCATATGTAAAATCCAGCAAGATGGCTGAAAAGGAGCCAAAAACACCAGCACCATCGCCAACGGAAGAGGGAATCGCTTTGGCTGCTTCTGCTGCGGATCGTGTCGCCGACGATGGCGCAGCAGCAGATCCTAACGCCAGCAGCACCAACAACAACGACAACACAAGCAGCAGCAGTGGCAGCAGCAGCAGCACAAATGTAAAGGTTTTGATAATTGGCGCAGGAATGGCTGGTCTGTCCGCTGCCAATCATCTGTTGCAAAACGGTTGCGATGATTTTCTCATTGTGGAGGCTAGGGGACGTGTGGGTGGGCGTATTGTTTCCATACCGCTTACCAGCAATCAAAAGGTAAACCTATTATGTAAGCACCCTCATAGGACACAGGGAGGGTGTTGTCTTTGCGGGGGGCTGGGTAGGGCAAGCCATATTTTTATATTTTTGTCCACTCATTTTTTGTTGTTGTTTTGCCCCACAATATACAATTATAGATTTTTCCACGCGTTGACTTTAAAACTAACACATTTTTATATGAGCAGTAAAAATTAAATAACTGTAAAAATAAATATTGCTCAGCATGATATCTCGCCCATAAACATTGTTTTCGTTTTAATTAGTATTTACAAAAATATCACAAATTGCTGTTATTGCATTTTGTATTTCGTCCTTGGCCTTGTCCTTGCGCATTTTACTTGTTTGCATTTGCAGTGCATTTTGTGTTTGCTTTTCTTGACCGGAAGTGGGAAAATCGCACAGCTGACGAAAATTTCGCTGGCACTATTGTTATACAACTCACGCATTTCTAGATAAGATTATGCATATATATTTTACAGAGGGCGTTGCATCCAGCGACGGGTTAACAATCACGTAGACAGCATATAAACCAATATAGACTTTAAACATTATTTCTTTAGGTTTACTCGAATGCATTTCCCATATTTGTAGAAAAACCTTAAACTTTATAAATAAAATTGTTGTCTATCAGAGGATTTATGGTATATATATATTTATTATCATATAGGTCAGTTCTTATCTGACTTAATAGATAATATAGAAGTTTATCACTTTGTCAGTTGCACATCACAGGGGCCAGTTATCACTAGGAGTATAAATATATTAATTATACTTATGACATACATTACTATTATTTTTTAATAATGTATTAATTAAAATTTGTACACATATGTTAATAATAATACAAAACCAATATTATATATCTGTAAATACATTTTAGAGTTCTGTTAAATGTATTATATATATTTATTATCCAATATTACTTTTTTTTGTGATATTAAATAAATTAAGTAAAATATTAATTGAAACTTGCACATATATTAATATTTGTTTTTAATATTTGTTTGAAAATAATTTATTAATTAGAATTATATTATGAATACTCTGAATTATTTACGCTATTTTATCAATTAAATATCAAAATATAATACAATATAATAATAATACTTATCCAATTAATTATTAACTGTTACAGATATTCTAAGATATAAATTTATAATTATATTTTTATAATTTGTAGGTGGAACTGGGCGCAAATTGGATACACGGCGTACTTGGCAATCCGATATTTGAGATTGCCGTACAGCATGGACTAGTCAGCGTTGTGAACGTACCAAAGCCGCACAAAGTGGTGGCCACCACCGAAGATGGCCATCAGGTTCCTTTCAGCATACTGCAGGAGATCTACCAGGCGTATGTTTGTTTCCTACGCCGCTGTGATGAATATTTCCTCTGCCAGTACAGCCCGCCGCCGGACATCAATAGCGTTGGGGAGCACATCAACTATGAGATCGAGATCTATCTCAGCTCCGTGCAGGATCCAAAAGAGAAGCGCCTGAAACAATTGATATTCAATTGTCTGCTCAAGCGCGAAACCTGCATCACCGGCTGCCACAACATGAACGAGGTCGATTTGCTGGAATTGGGTAAGCAGCGTAAATGATATATTAATGCAGATTGAGATTATTAATTGTTTCACATCATATTGCAGGCAGCTACACTGAATTGCAGGGCGGTAATATTGTGCTGCCCTCCGGATACAGTTCGATATTGCGACCGCTTAGCGCACAGATACCCAAAGAGTCGATTGTGACCAAGTGCCCGGTGCGCAAGATACACTGGAAGCGAAAAAAGACATTCACCGGTCTGGAGACCGTTGACGAGGAGCACTCCGAGGACGAGGACGGGAATGATTCCGATGATTCGCAAAAGACAGTGACAGAAGTGCCGACAGCGTTGCGCGGCGCCTCCATCGAATCAAATGCGAGCAACAATTGTGATTATGATGCGTCCGAGGCGGGTACTGTTCGCGTCGACTGCGAGAATGGCCGAGTGTTCCATGCAGCGCATGTGATATGCACTATACCACTGGGCGTGCTGAAGCATACGCATAAGACTCTCTTCGATCCGGAGTTGCCGCACTACAAACAGGAATCCATTGAGAATCTCATGTTCGGCACCGTTGACAAAATATTTCTGGTCTATGAGCGTCCCTTCCTCAGCGCAGCCATATCGGAGGTGATGCTGCTCTGGGACGATGAGAAGCATGAGTCCGTTAGCCAGGAGGAGCGCGAAACGGAGGCGTACCTCAGCAAGCACTGGTTCAAGAAGATCTACTCTTTTGCCAAGGTGACGGACACCCTGCTGCTCGGTTGGGTGTCGGGTCGCGAGGCGGAGTATATGGAAACATTGTCCCATGAAATTGTCGCCGATAAATGCACCGAAATACTGCGAGATTTTCTACAGGATCCGTATGTACCCAAACCCAAGTTGTGTGTGTGGTAAGTGAATAGAATCTCTCTAAATACCTTAAGCTTATTAATTGATTGTTGATCATAGCACTAGCTGGAAGACACAGACGTACACGGGCGGTGCATACACCTCAATACCCGTGGGTGCAACACAGGAGGATATTGAGAATTTGGCGCAGCCGCTTTATGCCACGCCGCATGCCACAAAGGTGAGTTTTTGAGCTGAATACTCGTCTTATAAATGTTGCCAATTGATTTTCTCTCTCTTTGCAGCCGGCTATTGTGTTTGCTGGCGAGCATACTCATTCCAGTTTTTACTCAACCGTACACGGCGCCTATTTGAGCGGACGGACGGCGGCACAGTACTTGCTGGCCAGCGATGAACCCGACGAGATTATCATGGAGTCCGACGGCAGCGATTTAAGCGCCTGGATGCAGGGCATCGCCCTCGACTGAGCCGCCTCAACTCGACGACAACACGATTCATTCAATTTTGTTTTGTATTATAATTTATGTATGTCCAAACATTTTGTTGCTTTAAGGCACTTTTATTTATCGCTTCTGTCGCATAGAGGCTGCTTTTTAGCTAGTGATATAACGATTTGTATATTATGTTTTCATTGTGCATTTGTTTCTAATTGTTGATTTTGTTTTTTTCGATCAAATATCATTATTATTTTGTAATCCTTGAACAATTCATGCAACCTTATATTTATATATATACACATGGATCATTTGTTTGATAGATCCAAATGTATTTGAATACAAATATAAAAAGAAAAAACAAAAGAAAAAGAAAATTACTCTCCGTGCACGCTAAGCAGCTTTCACTGTAATGTTGTTAATCGTGAGAAAATGTGCACAAAATGGTAATTGTAATGAGAATCGATTAGACCATAATATATATATATATATACGCCTATTTTTATAAATTCATATTAAATGTAGTCGAAACTTGATTTAAGTTAGCTGCAATACATTATTAAATTCAAAAAATTCTCAAGCAAAGATCGGCGACAGAACAATTTCAAATGGAACAAATTGTAAATTTAATAAACTATGTAACTATGTATTGTTAATGTTAACTATTTTGCTAACTAAATTATGCATTAGTTAATTCTCTAAGGCAACCGATGATACTAAAATTATGTGTATCCAATATAGATCTACATATTTATTTGTATTTATTAACAGTTATTTCAACTTGTGCGCATACAGAGAAATAAATGAACACGCTAAATTGCAATAATGATTACATCTCATTTCTATTCAGCAACTTTCACAAATCAAAGGCATTCCTTTTTTAAATTCATTTCACTTTCTTTTACGTTTGCATATCAAAGTAGCCATTTATATTTTTCAAAATAATTTTATAATTTCAGATAAATATCTTCAGTCTACAAATTATCAGTTATAACAAAATAAAATTCCTTTAGTTTATCAATATCAATATCAATTCTTTTGCAACCGCAGTATTCGTATTCAACGTGGAAAAAGGTAATATTTCAATTGGGAACTCAATAGAGTAAATGATAAAAGATGAGTGAATCCTTCGAGCCGGAGTCGAACCAGCGACCTGTGGATGTCTATTTTTTTCGCAATTGTGCCCCAAAACTACAGTCCATCGCTCTACCAACTGAGCTATCGAAGGCGCAAATTCCGCGCCACACAAATGCAAATTTGAATATTGCACTTAAGAAAAGAGCAACGCGAATGAGGCAATTTTTCGGTGTATCTTAAAAATAATGCACATATTATCAAAAGGCAAATGTGCTAATATTAATTAGACTAAACAACCAGGTTTACTTTTTGTTTTGTGCTTTTGCATTTACCATTAGCAACAATATCCTTATTATGTGTAGCAAATATTTTTAAATGAGAAAAACACCTCATTCGGTCGCGCGGACTTAAAAAAGCACTTCTAATTTGATACCATCTATATCCATCTCACTCTAGCGCAAACCATATCAAGCCGCTTAGCCGCCTGCTTCAAATTCAAAGCTCATTTACTGTGATTGCGACTGCGACGGCAACGTCGCCAACAGGCAGACAGAATTGCTTCCATACGAAGTAGAAGCAACAACGCCGGCAGTTTACTTCCAATCGCCGGTTGTAGAGGTTCGTTGTTGTCAAAGCTACCAATACGTCACTATTCTTGTCTGCCATTTGCAAAAATAGAGCTGTCACCCTTTGGTTAACAACAACAACAAACAACAACTGCAACAGCAACTACAACTTCTTGAATTCAGCATCAACGCGTATTGTTGTCAGAATGTCGTACCACAAGCCCGAAGCTAAAACCGTGCAGGATTTGAAGGATGTGGCTCACAAGCTGCGTATTCATTCCATTAACAGCACGCAGGCCTCCAAATCTGGGTAAGCAGCGACCACGACCACAATCACTTTACCAACCCACCAACAAACAATCAGTGCTGGAAAAGTTGTGCACCTTGCACTTGTTGCGTGATCGAGCCGGCAAAGGTGACCTCAGGCTTAAGGCCGCCAAGCCGCACTTCGCCCAATGCAACGCCGTTCTAAAAATCCAAAACAAAAACCACGTTTTACTGTACATTTTGCAGTGTGCATACTACGAGCATATTCACACGTGCATTTGCCATTATTATATTGCTGATAAGCTGCGTTAATTTATTTGCTTGGGAATTTTTTTTCAAAATTTGAACATAACCTTCGCTGACCTTCATCAGAAACCTAGAGTTCAAATAGTGTAACTTTTACCAATTAGTAGTCGGCTTTGAGCATATCCAGTTTTTACACGCACATAAATATATATATATATATGTATATGTCACAGCGGGGCTTCAAAGAAAGTTCAGTGTGCGAAAGCTCTCTTTTCACATGTTTTCGTCAGTTGGCAACGCTTAACCATTGAAAATAGAGAACAACAACAACAGTTAAAGTTAATGGCTGATAATTCGCACTATGCTCTGACGTTTTTATGACCTTTATGATGGCATATGTAATTAGGCAACCAAATGCATGATAAGCTAAGTGCTTGAAGTAAATACTATTTCAATGCATTTCATCGCAATTGTGCTAAATCTTATCGCAACTCTGATTTTTGCTTTGCTGATAGCACTTTTTTTTTAATACATTGTATATATAACTATGTATATATTTGTGTCTTTGGGGGATAAGCAGATAACCTCCAGTTAGTTGAAGCTTAGATGCAAACAGAGGTGACCGCTTTGAAGTATGATTAACCTTGATTAGTTCTCTATAACCAAACAAATATATTTGCGCCATGTGCAGATCCAATTTCCAGACATATTCCACTGCACAGCCAGCATTCTTTCCAGACATGGGAACGATCATGTCTGAAGGGCCTGTGGCAACCGGTTTCCAGTTGAAAACATACACAAAAAAACGTGTGCGATAAGGCCTATTTATATGTACACATACACACACACAGCACTCGTATGTGTATATAAACAAACATTGTCGATAAGACGAGCCTCCATTTTGGGTGTAAAGTTTCAATTCTCCTCAGCATTCGCTTTCCAGAGTTGACAACGACACTTCCCGATCAACACTTTCCAACAGTGTTGGTAACAACTATTTTAGCTTTTTGTTTTTAATTTGAGCTGCAAAAAGAAATTTATAAAAAATATTTTAGTACATGTGAGCAACAATTACATTAGAAATAAATTGACAAAATTTCGTTGTTTTTAGCTAGCAGCAAAAAGCTATTTTACCCTTTTTCTTGTAGTTATAAATTAATAGATATAAGCTGCAATTAAATTATAAATTAAATTAATCCCATTTCGTTCCTTTTGTTTATTTAGCCGCAAACAGCAAATTTGCTGTTATTAATAAGATATAAGCAGCAAATAAGTTATCAATTAATTGTTATAATAAAAAAGCTTCTTTCGCTCACCATAAATTTTCCAGCATTTGATTTGTTGTTGCATTTTTAGAAGTACCCAAAAATAGAAACCTTTTGTATTTATATATTGGACACCCTTTGCCCTCTCTTTGCAGTCATCCGACATCGTGCAGTTCGCTGGCCGAGATCATGTCCGTGCTGTTCTTCCAGCAGATGCGCCTGAACCTGAAGCATCCGCGCGATCCGTCTAGCGATCGCCTCATCCTCTCCAAGGGGCATGCGGCGCCCATTCTGTATGCCGCCTGGGCAGAGGCGGGCCTCTTTCCCGTATCGGAGTTGAACAATCTGCGCAAGATCGACAGCGATCTGGAGGGACATCCGACGCCTCGTCTCAATTTCATTGATGTGGGCACTGGTTCGTTGGGTCAGGGTGTCGCCGTCGGTGCTGGCATGGCGTATGTGGGCAAGAATCTGGACAATGCCTCGTATCGCACCTATGTGATTGTCGGCGATGGCGAATCCGCCGAGGGTTCCGTCTGGGAATCCCTGCACTTTGCCGCCCACTACAAGCTGGACAATCTGTGCGTGATCTTCGATGTGAATCGGCTGGGCCAATCGGAGCCCACCTCCTTGCAGCATCAGATGGACGTGTATCGGGATCGCCTGGAGGCATTCGGTTTCAATGCCCTCGTCGTCGATGGCCATGACATCGATGAGCTGTGCAAGGCTCTCCACTGCGCCGAGAGCACCAAGAACAAACCCACTGCCATCATAGCGAAGACCTACAAGGGCAAGGACTTTCCCGAGATTGAGGATCTGGATAATTGGCATGGCAAGCCGCTGGGCGATAAGGCGGCCGGTGTCATCAAGCATCTGCAGGGTCTCATTGTCAACCAGAACGTGAAGATGTCACCCAAAAAGACGTGCAAAACAGGCCAAGCGCCCGAAGTCGATATCAATAATATCAAGCTGTGTACACCGCCCAGCTACAAACTGGGTGATTCGATTGCAACGCGTCTGGCATACGGCACAGCTCTGGCCAAGATTGGGGCTGACAATGATCGGGTGATTGCCCTCGACGGTGATACGAAGAACTCAACGTATTCGGACAAGTTGCGCAATGCGTATCCGGAGCGTTACATCGAATGCTTCATTGCGGAGCAGAATCTGGTGGGTGTGGCAATTGGGGCCGCCTGTCGTCGACGCACCGTCGCCTTCGTCTCCACCTTTGCCACGTTCTTTACGCGCGCCTATGATCAGATTCGGATGGGTGCCATTTCGCAGACGAATGTGAATTTCGTTGGTTCGCATTGCGGTTGCAGCATCGGCGAAGATGGTCCCTCCCAGATGGGCCTCGAGGATATCGCCCTGTTCCGTACCATACCAGGCAGCACCGTCTTCTATCCCTCGGACGCTGTGAGCACGGAGCGGGCTGTTGAGCTCGCCGCGAACACAAAGGGCGTCTGCTTCATACGCACCTCGCGTCCCAATACGGCTGTCATCTACAACAATGATGAGATCTTCACCATTGGCCGGGGCAAGGTGGTGCGCCAGAAGCCATCCGATGAGGTACTACTCATTGGTGGCGGCATCACTCTGTACGAGTGCCTCGCCGCTGCCGAGCAGCTGGAGAAGGAGTGCATCACGGCACGTGTCATAGATCCTTTCACCGTGAAGCCACTCGATGTGGATCTGATACTGGAGCATGGCAAGCTGTGTGGCGGTCGCATCGTTGTTGTCGAGGATCATTACCAGTGAGTTGCGGAAAACAGTTTTCCCCTCTTTTTCACTCACTTGTCTAATTGTAATCTCTGCTTACAGGCAAGGCGGTCTGGGTGAGGCTGTGCTGAGCGCTCTAGCCGCGCATCGCAACTTCGTGGTCAAGCATCTGTTTGTGCCCACTGTGCCGCGCTCGGGTCCGCCAGCGGTGCTGATTGACATGTTTGGCATCTCGGCTCGCAACATTGTCGAAGCTGCTAATAGCATCATGAAGAAGTGAGCTGCGTCTCTCCATATATATATATATATATATACACACACACATAATGTGCACTCTAAGATTGATATCCATAATTCCCATGTTCAAATACGAATTTTTACTAAATTCACAATAAATTCTTTCTCAATACAAGTCAAATGTTGCCAATTATTGCTCCTCTTTATTTTTTAAACACATCAGAATGCGGGCGCAAATTTATAGAGTGTGACCAGCGCCCGCTGCGTTAGCTTAAGAATTTCTACAGCTACCCATGTGGCAACGCTGTTCAGATGTCAACATTTTGCATGTACAGCAACTAGTTGAAATTAACTGGCGCTAAAACATTGTTGTGTGTTGGATGCATTTTGTGCTTACAAGCGAATTAAATATACATAAATGTCGAGTGAAAGTGAGGAATACTACTCCGACGAGGAGCCTGAAATCATCAGTGGCACATCGTCATCGATAGGTGAATAATGAGCACAATAATGATAAAGAATAAAATCTTAATTAGCAACATGTGTGTTTTTAAGGCAACTCAAATGGCAGCCGCAGCGTTGCCAGTCTCACTGCAAATTCCACCAGTATCAAGAGTGATGCCACCAACTTGACCATTGAGGACTCCGATGCCGATGACGATGACGATGCCGATGGTACCAGTTTGCGTCGACCCCAGTTCCGTAGACGTCGCGGCCGTGCGGCAATTCTTTCCGACAGCGAAGACGAGGAGGAAGAGAATGCGGAGGAGGCGGATGAGGATGATGATGAGGATGAACTGGAGCAGCGTGCACTCTCGCCGCGCACGCGCATGAGCATCACTGGTGTACGTCCGGCTGACATGAGCGATGGTTCCAGCGATCTGGAATTCAGCAATGATGACGAGCAGCAAAGCTCGTCTCTGAAGAAGGAGGTGCCTGAGGAGGAAGCAGCTGTTATTGCTGGTGCTCAATCGCCTCGTTATACCTCACAATTTGCAAGTAGCATTGTGGAGTCCTTGCACTCTACAATTTTCCCCATCGCTGAGCCCGAGGAGCAGCAGCATCAACTGTCCAACGAGTCCAGTAGCAGCGATGTGATCATCTGCAGCAATCGGGAGACGCCCATTGAGATATTAAGCAGCTCCGAGGATGAGACGAGCTACACCAACAACAAGGAGAACAAATCGAATCGCATTTATTCGCCACGCAGCAGCTCTGAAGCGCCGAGCAGGAATCGATCAAGCAGCAAACTCGTTCAGCCCACCATTATGGCGGCCATGAAGAAGTCTTCGCCAGGACGTCGATCCGGTGTTAATGGTCAAAGTGTCTCTCAGGATTTCTATGATAAGGAATCGCTTAAGCTGTCCGAAATGCGATCGCACCTCAATGAAGCGTTAGGCCTTCACGATAAGGTGTCCCACAAGTTGCCCGACAAGGGCGCCCAAATGTTGAAGCGCATCGAAGGCCTCCGTCTGGACATTGACATCAAATCCAAATATATCGCTGGACTCAACGTGCAGAAGGATATTCCACCAGTCAAGCTGCCATCGCAAAAAATAACAGCAAAACAGGAGAGCGACGAGTTTGGCTGGGATCAGCTTTCGGCTGCGGTTAATCAGATTAAGCCAACGCATACCGGCGCCCGTGGCATGGCCACATTCAATGCCATGAGAGCGCTGACCGTGGATTCCCTAAAGGTGCGTTAGCATACAACAACCCTTCACCAATCCTCTCATTCGCCTTGCATGATGAGTTCTGCTAGAACGGATATCTGAGATGTGTGCACCGTTTTCTGTCTGCGCCTGGGCACGAGTTAATGTGCGGGCGCCTGGCACTGGTCACGCTCTGATTATAACCAACACCAATTCTGATGCACTTCCTCTTATTCCTTTTTTGCCTCACCAAATTCGTTGCTTGCTTTAATTGTGTTCTCATTTGCAGGATCTGCATGGTTCGCTGAAGGGTTGTCCGGCGGAGGATGTGCTCGCCGATGATCCGGCTGGATTGAAGGTGCAGCTGATGAATCACCAGAAGCATGCGCTCGTCTGGATGTTCTGGCGCGAGCAACAGCGTCCACGCGGCGGCATCTTGGCCGATGATATGGGGCTGGGCAAGACTCTCACCATGATCTCCCTGGTGCTCGCCTGCAAGAATCGACAGGAGAGCGACGCGGACGCCAAATCCGCCAGCAGCGATGACGAACCGGATACGGACAAGCAGCGAAAAAGTGTGGGCGGATGGAGTTCCAAGGGGCGCAAGGAAAGTTAGTATTTAATACTAATATTATATATTATATAATATATAATGTATATTATATTTATATTTATATTTAAATATATTTCTTTAACAGCCTACAAAGGTGGCACCTTAGTCATTTGCCCCGCCAGCTTACTGCGTCAGTGGGAGGCTGAGGTGGCCTCGAAATTGACACGGCATCGCCTCACTGTCTGTGTCCATCATGGCAACAATCGGGAGACGAAGGCAAAGCATCTGCGCACCTACGACATGGTCGTGACCACTTACAACATTGTCGCCAGGGAGCAGAAAATGATGGGCGCCTTGTTTGGCGTCAAGTGGCATCGCATAATTCTGGATGAGGCGCATGTGGTGCGCAACCACAAGTCGCAGTCATCGATGGCTGTCAGCGAGATGCGTGCCAAATTCCGTTGGGCTCTAACTGGTACTCCCATCCAGAACAAGGAGCTGGATGTGTATGCGCTGCTGAAGTTTCTGCGCTGCACACCCTTCGATGATCTGGCCACGTGGAAGCGCTGGATCGATAATAAAAGCGCTGGCGGGCAGGAGCGTTTGAATTTGCTAATGAAATCGTTAATGTTGAGGCGCACCAAGGCGCAACTGCAGCTGGATGGTAAACTCAGTAGTTTGCCTAACAAAGAGATACGCTTGATCGAGATGAATCTCGACAAGGATGAGATGAATGTGTATTCTAAGGTTATGGCCTTCTCGCAAACCCTATTCGCACAGTTTCTGTTCCAGCGTGCCGAAAAGGATTCGGATGCGCATTTCGTAAACGATGCCTGCAAACCGACACATAATCAAATCAAGGATCCCAACGGTGCCTACTATAAAATGCATGAGAAATTCTCACGCATGGCCGGGCACAACAAGGAGGTGAAGTCCCATGAGATTCTGGTATTGCTGCTTCGTCTCCGGCAAATATGCTGTCACCCGGGACTCATCGATTCGGTATGAGAATGAACATAAGCAAAAATGTTGTCTTAAAAGTCGAATATATATTGTTTTCGATTTAGATGTTAGAGGAGGAAGGGTCTACGAGCATTGGGCATGATGAGAGCGATGGCTATACGCACGAAATTGATCTGCTGGATCAGCTCAATAAGATGACCATCAATGACAGCGCCAGTTCCAGTTCATCACGGCGTTCCAGCAATGGCAACAGTCGCGGCAGCGGGGGGAATGATGATGTGCGTCTGGCCAAAGCCTCAAAGAATGTGCTGAAGCGCAGCAATCCCGTCTTCAATCTGTGTCGTCCCTCAACGAAAATGCTGAAAGTCTTAGAGATCCTGAAGACGAACATTCTGAAATCGGATGATAAAGTCATCATTGTATCGCAGTGGACATCGATGTTGGACATTTTGCGTGATCTTTTGCAGCAAGAAAAGCTGGCAGCGCTTTCACTAAATGGCAGTATTCCTGTCAAGAATCGTCAGAATATTGTCAATGAGTTTAACGATGCGCGCAACTCCAAACGCATTTTGCTTCTTTCTTTAACGGCGGGCGGCGTTGGCCTCAATCTGATTGGTGCCAATCATTTAATCTTACTCGATTTGCATTGGAATCCCCAGTTGGAGGCACAGGCCCAGGATCGCATCTATCGTGTGGGTCAAAAGAAAGATGTATTCATATATAAGATCGTGTGCCTCGAGACCGTTGAGCAGCGCATCAAAGCGCTCCAGGATCGCAAGATGGCGCTGGCCGAGGGTGTACTAACTGGCAAGGTCAGCTCCAAGCTGTCCATCGATGATCTCAAGGGTCTGTTCGGCATGTGAATCCTCATTTCTCCAACAATTCCATATTCCATATAAGAAATAAAATTCAAAGAATAGTTTTTATTTTCTTTATTTTTAGCATAAGTTTTTTATTTTTCTTTATTGAAACTTGATTTTTAAAGCATTTTATTTTCGCTACGATACAAATTTGAAATGTTTTACAATATGATTTCCATTTAAATTGAAGTGCATTTTTTAGGTTATTTTATTTTTTAGCTAGTACTGTTTAACTGTTCCAAGTTTTAGGCAAGTTTTACTTACATACAAAAAATATAAAAATTCAAATTGAAAGAAAAGTAATAATTTAACTACAATTTGAATAGCATTTGGTTTGAATAGCGTTTTTGGTTCTTGTCGATCCTAAGTAAAATATACACACAATGTACACACAAAATACAATGAACTTAAAACTAGAGAGTGAATACTAAGTTTTCTATCGTTAATAATAATAATAATAATTAAAAGAGAACATTATATAATAACTAACTGAATGATTCCGTTGATACGACAGCGCACAGCCCAAGGAAATGTAACATTTTGAAGGAAAGAATATAACTATTATTTGTTCTAAGTAATTAATGCATTGTGCTGCAAGCTGATATAATCTCAGATTGAAATATTATACTATATATATATATATATATGTATATACATATACATTGAAGAAACGTTTTACTAATTATCCAAATGCTGTACAATAGTTTTCAATAAATGGTGCAAGCTTACGACTAGATTTCATATATCATATCCATATATATATATAGTGGTGCAGATCGTTTAAAGATTCTTAGTTTCGGAGCACTTTCAGCAAGAATAGCTTAAATTCTTTACTCAGCTCATTAATTATTAAGCATAGCAATAGTTGTTAATATTTATTAGTTTTAAGAGTAAACAATGTGAGAGCGTTAGCATATTAATTTTATTATTATTATTAATTTCTATCTTGGGAATTGTTGCCGAGTTTCGCTTCCAGATGACCAGAGTCCAATTTCCAGCCAAAAGATTTCGTTTATTTGGTGCTGCTTCTATTTTTGTTTTTAATTTTGTTTTATTTTTCGTCTTTTCAATTATCGCTAAACGCGAGAGTGGAAAAGATATTTATATGTACATATATGGAATTAATTAATAGTTTTTAACTTCTAAAACCTACGTTTGCTAATTAGCAAACAAAAATAAAAATAAAAATAAAAACCCAAAAATTAATTTGATATTGGTAATCTTAAGACTTAAGCACAAATGTGGCATAAAACTGTTTTTAATGATAACGAGCGCTGGCATAATCCCAGCGTGCCCATATGGCTGCACTGTCTCTGGCCATAAAATGCATTAAAATCATTGTAATGCCCAAGTCAGAGACCAACCAAGCAGTCCTTGGACCCGAACCTGGGCCTCTTACCTGGCCAGCCAGGATGAGTTCGCAGTGCGCGCTCGTAAAACCAAATTTTATAGCAACAACGATGACGATGACGACGACGATGACGATGACGACGGCGATGACGACGGCGACGGCGACGACCACCTTTGTCCAAGGCAGCTAAAAATTTGACTTGGTCGTGGAATTGGTTTTTGTGAAGTTCAGTTCCAGCTACCTTGGCTGGCTTTGGGCGCAGCTGAAATTGCCGCTTTCAGGTAGTCTACTTCTCTTCCTTTATCATGCCAAATGTGATTTTTATGGCGCACTTTAAGTTAATGCCAAGCAGCCGCAAAAGAAGCAATAAGAACAACAACGGCAGCAACTTCTTTTGCCATGCCTGATTTTCAATTGTCACAGTTCAACGACTAATTGCAATTGAGCTGAATGTACATTGAAATCCACTTTGTCATACATATATAGACACATGTATTGCGCATATAATATATATGAGTACATAAGAGCATATAAGTGTTAACAACAGCAATCTGAAGGATTGTCCATAGATTGCTCAGTTGTCCGCTGGAAATACTCTTCTCGCCAGGAGTTGGCACAATGCGTCTCTAAAAATGTAAGCCTATTTTTATGGGTAGTAATTTATATTATTTTTTTTATATGAGCTCTGTATTTACTAACCCTTCTATCTATTTGTACATCATAATGTTATCTGGCATCTATATCTACTAATCTATCTCAGATGAATATCATAAAGATATCCACCTTATGAATAGGATATACATATTTTAATAAATTGAGAATGTTTTTCCCTTAACTGTACCTTCAAATATTCATATTTTTATCTAAATAATATATCCGTTTTTTATAAATGACATTTTAATTAATGAAACATAAAAGATACAGATACATTGGTACTGACAGACCTATCTATATGTAGATCATGAAGTTATCTATCATCTATATCTACTAATCATAAAGATATCCACTTTATGAATATGAATAAGTACACATATAAGGCAAGTCTAAATAGTTATATAAAATACCCATGCGGATCTTTTTATTTACCTAACACGTGCCTCAAATAAATGTTTAAATGCTTCTAGAGGGTATTTTAAGTTTGTTGTCAAGCAACAATCGTTACTTAATCGTAGAGTATATTTGCTTCGTTTTGTCGATAAATATTCCAACGCTGGTTGTGTTTATTTGCTCGACTCCAGTTTTTACGATCGCCACAAAATTTTCCACTGAAAAATGAGTAGCTGAAAATGTGCTCGGGGCAGGCGAGTTCTGTTTGTGGATCTGATTCTGGCTGTGGCTGTTGGCTCTGTATTCCCATCTTATTCATATTGTTTATTTTTTAATAATGCGTGTCCACTAAAAAAGAGACGGCGTAACGCGGCACCATAAAAAAAATATCCCGGAGAGCGTTCAGCACGCTAACCAAACGAAAGGCAAATTCAAAACAAAAACAAAAAAAAAACAAAACAAAAAACAATAATAAACACAAACCGAATGCTATTGGGTAGGAGTGGAGTGGGGGGTTGAGGGTTTTTCGAGGCGGGGAGAGTGTAATTTGAGCAGCGTAAGCCGAAACTGAAACTTCGAAACTCGCTCGCAAAACTATAACATTTTTTTTTTCTGTTTCATTCTTATTTTTATGGCAAGCATTGCATTTATTATGGTTCTTTGCGACCTCGAGGACCGGGCATAAATACATACATATATTATAGATATATATATATGTCTATATATATATATATATATATGTGTGTATTTAGCGATGATGACTGTAGGAGCGTTAACAAATAAAGGGATTTGCTGTTTGTATATTTTCATCTTTACTTTTATTTTTAATGACGACGAACGGAAATTAGAAATCAGCGGAAATTGTGCGACAACACAAAAGCACAAAATACATATAATGTATGTTGTTTATTGCTCAAGTTATAAACATACGTTTATTTTGTATATATTACTGATCTTTCGGGTGCCTAAAAGAGCACGCAACAAAGTTGTGTTCGAGAAAAATGAGCGAAGCTGGGCAAAGTTTCTGTTAATCGCAGGCAATGTGTGTAAAAATTCCCTTGCATAAAATGGCAAAATGATTTAATTATATCAAGAGCTAATACTGAAAACTATTAAATCGGCAGACAGCTAGAGTCCATCATATCTTTTTATATCAAGCTGGCATATTGCCAAGTTGTCTATCATTGAAAAGACACCCAAACGCCACATTGACATGAGTCTATGTCATTTTTCACATTTTATGCGGGTCTCTTTATAAAGATACAATTAAGATTCAGAGTGTGAACAAATTGTGCGAAACGTTAATTGGGCGTTGCTTAGAGATTTTAGATTAAGTGAAATAAAACCAAAATATCATGAAGCAAGAACAGCTAGAATTGTGAGAATGCCGACTAAGTGATTTATCTAATTTTATCTAGGAATCCAAGAATAGTTCCCATGGCAGCTGTATGATATAGTGATCAGGATTAACTGCACCAGAATAAATAATCTATTATATATATATAATATAAAACAATCTTGAGATATTAAAAGCAATTATTTATTTATTATCAAATTTGCCAGCCTTTTGTTTATCAGATCTTTGGCACTCGGACAGTACCAGAAATATTTTACGAGAGAAAATGTACGCTAGAAATTCCTACTTAGAATTCGCTTGGCACACGCCAGCCGGAAATGTTGATGAAATTGGAAATCGCATTCAAGTATTTCATTTGTTGTGTGGAAGAAATGGAGAAAAGCGGAAAATGAAATGGAGAGCATTTCCATTTCAATTTTATATTACTGCCAGAAGGTGTGCGAAATTTTCATGCGAACCTGTAACAAAATATCGTTAAATGGAAACTTATGCATTTATTGCCGTTTTGGCCAAGAAGCAGCCAAACAAAAGGCAAGTTGCAAAGTAAAAGAAAAAAAGCAAAAAGAAAAACACTCGACGGAATTGAAGTGCCATTTCCGAGGATATAGTTTTGTATGCGGGCAAATGAAACAAATGAAAGGAAATGCAATGCAGGAGCTGCTGCTCCTCCTGGAACACCGGAGCCTGAGAGGCACATAAAAGTTGCTCATTGTGTTTTTGGCTGTTTTTATTGCCGTTTGCTGCATTTGCAGTTGAATAATTGTTGTTGATTTTTGCTTCGCTGACGAATGATAAGTTTGATTTGTCCGGCTCCTGACGAGAGTTAAACGAACTCTTCTCACTAGTTTTATGTGTAAAAAAATAAAATCCTTACTTATGCCACTCCACCCCCAATCCCCAATGTCTTTGACTTTGTAGTCCCACAGCGCACTTTAATTGCACAGCCTTTTCTTCTTTTTTTCCTCTTCGTTTTTTGCCTAGGCTTAGATCGCATCCAGAAATACTTAGACATACTATATCTATATATATATATATATATATATGTATAAAGAAAGAATATTTTTACACAGCTCTCGTGCGTTCCAGTTTTATGATGCACTCGTAAAAATGCACGACTCGCCTTTGATGCGAAAATGCCACAGGAGATGAGATGGGTAGATGGGCAGCAGAGGAGAGTAGAGTGGATGTGGAGGGAAGCTGAAGTTGAAGTTGAGGTTTTTAATGTGCCGAAAGGGCGCGCAAACAATCGAAGGATGGCACGGAAACAGAACAATTTCTAGACAAGATTTAGATGCCTGGCTGCTGCGTTTGTTGCAAAACGCGTATATTTTATTACCTTGCAACGTACAGAAGGACAGACAGATATAGACAGTCGGACAGACTGACAGACAGACGGACAGACAGACTGTCTTTCGAACAGACATTGAAATATGCATTCTGAAGTGTTGTCCGGGCATCATAAAATTTGTGGCGACGTGAGGCGAAAGTTGTTCATGTGCATTTTGGAGGGCAACGCACAAGCATTATGATATTTGTGATATTTGTGGCATAAATACATAAATGCCAATGGCAAGTGGCAAGTGGCAACCAAACCCGTTGTGGCATCTACCCTCTAGAAAATAAATGATATAAACTTGACTGAGTGTCTCCCCTGTTTTGCCTGGCGGGGCTGCCACTTGAGTTTTTAATTAAAGCAAGGCATCAAGAACAAAAGGCAACAAAATGTTTCAAGCATAATATAAACTAAAATGCCAGCCAGCATGGAAATTTAACACTTGCACCTAAATTGGGCAACGACAACAAACAAATAAACAACCAAGATTGCGTTCGTGTTGCAGGTGCCACAACTAGCAGCTACCCTGTTCAGCTCAATTTGTAATTACTTGTGACAATTTTGAATCAATATTTAAATAAATCAGGAGTGCTTAAATTAAAGCAACAAAACAGAAATAATAAATATACAATTTTTATAAGTGAGTTTCAAATATATAAAAATAAAAGCTAAAAGTATACAGAGCAGTACAAAAAAGTGTTTGGCTTTTGCTTTTTCATGTGCCTTTTCAAAAGGGAAGGCTTTCCAGGACCAACTTGACTATTCAAACCTTAGTATTAATGCTGATCAATAAGTGTTTATGGCTATATAAACATATATATAGATATATGCCAGTACACACCTGCACAATCTGCATGAATACCCGGTTTTAGACGTTTTTAATGGATACAGGGTATTGCAATTGGCCAAGGCGAATGCTTCAATTGTCAGCACAAAAGCAAGCACAAATGCTACGACGCTGCTGGCTTGTGGGCTGGAGGGGGGAGGTGGGAGATGGGAGGGACTGGAGCGGTCGAGAGGAATTGTTTTTCATCTGGTGCAGCTTTTGTTGCCACGTTGCAGCCATCAGGCCAAATGATGAAAAAGCCATTGCATACTTTCGTGCGCAGTCCGGAAATGCAAGAGCAGCAGCCAGCAGGCAGCAGGCGCCGGAAATGGAAATGAAAACTGGCAAGTGGCAAGTGGCAAGTGGCAAGTGGCATGTGAAAAGCGTTGCAGCGTTGCCTGGCTGCCAACTTAAATTGTAAACATAAAACTATGCTGCGAAATTGATTTGATTAAAGGCAACACGCCTCGTCCTGCATGCCAAATAAGTTCAGACCCTTGAAAATAACCACAATCGAGACAGAGTCGAGACTGAGACACCCTTACACTATTTAAGGTATTTCCACTCAATGTGAGCCTCTTCTAATGCATCAATTCATTTTGCAGTTCGATATGATCGCCATATAATGTAGTATAGCTAATAATATACATTGCAAAATTTCTATATTTAACTATAGTAAATAATATGCTGATTATGACTGAGACCAACTGCTGATTAAAAGCGAGTCTTAAATCTTAGACGAGTTGGCGTAAAATCAAATGTTTTGGCATACTTATCAAAAAGAATCGCGATACATTTTAGAAAATCTCCCTGAAATGTAAAAAGTATTTCTTGTTTTTAGAAATAAATTCTAAATATAGAAAGCAAAATTCTAAAAATTGGAATTTCTTTATTTTTATATATTTCTGAAATATATTTCTTTTAAATAGAATATACTAAACTACTTTAGAATACTAAAAAGCAGAAATCAAAGCTTTGTTTTCTTTGTTAAAGAATTGATGTTTTTTTAAATGCAGAAAATAAATGTCTAAAAACAAGAAATATTTTGTAGTTTTCAAGGCGATTTCCATTTGAAGGCGATTTTTTAAATATCATGGCGATTGTTTTTCTGAGTGTATGGACAGGTAAATTTTTATTATTACATTTTGATAAGATAGGTATTTTTACAATAAATCAAAACCTGGGTTGATCAACCTGAAACATTGTTTCAAACCATGAATCAAATAATATATTTTTATAGGTTCCATTATTCAATTATTATTGTAATTACTTTTACTGCTGTCATAAATATTTTCTATTAAGATTGCTCAAAACTAGTAATAATAGATTTTATTGTAACTGTAATTGGAAACTACTGTCACTTAAAGTAAACTGATTCGAAAGTGTTAAATTGGTGAGAATGATCAACTTTTTAAGTGATCGGTGTTGGATACCACAGAGTTGTAAGTAATTTGGGTAAATGGCATTTACCTAAGACTCCTTTGAAGCTCATAATAAACCCAGTATTACAAGCCTTGAAAATACATGACACCAATTGGTTGTCAATCTTATTGGGTACTCTGGCTGGGGCAGATGCTCAGCAAGTGTGAGTAACTTAATAACTCAAACTGTCTACATAATTGGCCACGAAATGTTGCATATTCAAATGAGCAACGATAATTTGTACTTACACAAAGAGTACAGCTGCAGCAGCTGCCGCAGCAGCGGCGGCAACATTGCGATACTGCTGCTACGTGGCTGCTGCAGTCGCTGCAACGGCCGCCGCTGACGTTGAGCTGACCAGATGCTGGCCATGATGATGATGATGATGGTGATGATGATAGCCGCCATTGCTGCTCCTGTGCGCCGGCGGAGGCGTTGTCGGTGTCCCAGAACGTGAACGCTGCTCCTGCTCCAGCTGCTGCTGCTGATGATGGGGATGCTGATATTGATGATGAATGCCGGCCGTCGACATTGTTCCCACTGTCGTGACCAGCGTGGGCGAATGGGCGGCGGAATGGACGGTGCCATTGCTGCTGGCGGGTCGCGAATGCTTCTGCTGAGCATTGGACGCGGGAGATGTGACAGCCACCGCTGATGACGGACTGGGCGGTGTCCGGCTGAGTGCGAGCGGTTCGGGCAGTGGCAGGTGCGTGTAATTGGTGCTGTACCTCTCAATGTTGGGGTAGGTCAGGAAGACGGGCGCCGTTGTCGTGTGCAGCCCAATTGCCATCGGGGTGTAGTAGTTGTAATAGATTTGCGCCACGATTCGGTTTATATCTACACGCGCTGTGGAATACGAATAAAATGCATTTCAATTATTTTCATCAAATAATGGATACATTTGCGACGCTAGATGGCGCCACACAGAACTTCTCGGTTTCAGTTGACATTTTTGTGCGTGATATTTTCGTCGATTGTGAGAATCTTGAGACGAATTTAAACGATCGGAACACTTTATCATACTGAAAATATTTGCCTATAATTATTATTATTATAATTATTGCTCTATCGTATTTGTTCTTATATTTTTCTTTTAATGATTTCTACAAACCAATTCCATTTGGCTTTCGAAAGTTACATAATCAAACAGATAACAGTTAACAAGAAAAGAAATATTTTTATAATCTTCTCACATCTAGGTACATGCAAACTTTAATCTGAAATGCATTAAATGTTTTAAGCACTTAAATATTGGGGATTTAAAATGATTATGCTTGATTCGATGTCGATTTGAATTTTTGAGCAAGTCAAATTTGTGGAAAATTCAAATTAACTAGCGACTACTGTATAAATGTTCATGCTCCGATTTGACTGGAACTTATTTTAATTGGCTACATATGTGTAGATGAATTTTTTTTTTTAATTATTGCTTGGGGCTATTGTATTTGAAGAAGGTTACCAGAATCTGGCTAGAATCCATGACTACGTTTTACGTTTTATGTTTTACTTTTCGCACGAAGTCGAGTTTTATTGCTTATATCGTTAAATTGCTGGTTTTCACACTTTTTAGCACATAACTTATAAACTATTGAAGCCATAACAATAACTATGCCCGGGCACTAAAAGTCTATGTCTCGCTCCAAGATATGCGCCATTTTCAAAAATACACATACACACAAAAGCATACACACACACACACGCACACACACACGCACATACGCACACACACATGCGCATGCAACGCCTCGGCTAGGCATGCACCTAATGTGCAACCTTCACTGCACACACACACACACACATAGACATACACACGCAAACACACACACATGTATTGTAAAGCCCAACCCCCAAGATCTAGCTGCAAGAGGCAGAACCTTTGTGTACCGCTCCCAAACTCCCAGGGCCACCCCCCCCGTTTGCGTCTTATCTGCGTAGCAAAAACTTTTCAAAATTTTACTACTTGCTGCAACATCAAAATGCCAAGTTTTTACGATTACGTTGCTGCTGCTGCTGTTGCTGCTGCTGCTGCTGCAATTTTACTTAATTTTAATGGGATTTTTTCTTCCGCCAACTGCAGAATGCATTAAACAGGGCCCAGTGAGGCAAACGGGTGTATTACGCACCAGCGTTTGTGCCAAAGGCTCTGCCAAATACCTGTGCTCCTTACATACACATATACATACATACATACGTAATACATATGTTGATGTATAGAGCTATGTATGTGGAGCTAGTCGCCAAGGTATAGTTAAAACATGGTCGCAACTAATACTTATACTTATGCCAGTCCACTGTGCAATTTTGACGAAATAAAAAGTCGTAAACTTTTTGGACAAACCCACAATACATTTTCCTAGGGGGGGCTGGGATTAATTAAGTGAGTGCATCTTGAACAGCAGGTCAAAGTTTATGGCCGAATGTTTGAGTGGCAAATGGCTTCAGCTTAGCATCTTAACTACCGCACTGCAAAGCACAAATGTACAACAAACATTTATATATTTTCCTGCTTTAAATCTTGCCATTAAAATTCTTAATCTATTTTCCATAATTGTTGACTAGCCAATTTAAGTTCAACGCTTATTGAATGTGATGTAACTGGCAGGATTGGCCAAATTAATTTGTGCTTATTTGGTACTGCCAGACTGTCTATAAGTAAATAATTTTAAATATGGACGAATTGTCAACATTGTTGATCATTGATCAACAAAAACTTTGAGGGTTTTTATTTGAATAAGATTTGGTAAGTCCTGTAAACCTGTGAAACCTTATATCTGAACAGTCTGGTTCAATATTTATTTGATTCTTAGAGTCATGTCTTAAAGGTTTACGTTTATTGAGGAAATGTTTCTCCACAAATTTCATATTCCTTTTATTACAATACTTAATCTTTTTTACCCATAGGATTATGTTGGGTACGAAGAGTTTTTTGTGCTGTCAGATTGCTTACAAGTAAATAAAAGCTATAAAAGAAATAAAATCAACTCTCAATGGATCAAACTGGGTCATGGTATTGATTTAAAAATCATATCTTGAAGGATTAAGTGTATAATATTAGCGAAATGCTCCTCCACAAATATCAGTCAACCCACTTGGCCGCCCCTTTGTAAGCGCGCAAACGGTTTTTAATCAGCACGTTTGCAGGCCACAAAACCTTGGCAATAACTTTACACTTGACTGGGTTAACAGGCGACAGATGACGGCAGATGACAAAAACAGCAATCAGCTAAAGCTCGGTCAATTTAATGGTAGCAGTCCTCGGTCCGGCACTCTGTCCACGTTCGGGTCATTTATGACAAACTGGCTGCTTATTATAAAGCCAGGAAGCAAAGAATACATCATTGCTCCTTCTTTCTCCCCATATATATATATATATATAAAGCATGTGTATATATATAATATATATATATATATACATATATATCAGATGTCTGGCACAAGTGGCAGCTAGTTGCGGCATGCATGTTACTTGTAGAGCCGTAAAATGTCCGTACGAGTAGAGAAGAGGTATATTGGCAGTACCAGTTGACGTTGCACATTTTTTTTTACGACCCGCCCACAATATGAAGTCGTAAAGTTGAAATTTTTTGCTTCCTGCTGCTGTTGCTGATGTTGGCAACGCTTTCCTATATTATTTAATAAGCATTGGCGAATAGAAGTCGACTCCTTTACTCCGGACTCGTCTCATTTTCGGGAGTAGAAATTTGTAGCATTCCTCCCGAGGGCAGGGTTTAAATACATTCACATCATTCACATGATGAGCAGCAGTTGAAAACAAAAACAAAAACAAACAAAAAACAAGCCGAGTCTGTTTTATGGGTTAACGCTGCAAAAGACATGGCTTCAAATATGAACGAAAACTAGGATGAGGAATGTGTCATAAGAGCAGCTGTAAGCTGACTCATTTGCCTAAATGGGCGTGAAAGCTCATAAATACTGCTAGCCGAGTCTACGAACTGTAAACAATGGGTTTGTCATAAGTCAGCGTTTCGCTGAGTAAAGGTCTGGCAGGCAGTGCGATAATCGGTCGAGCTTTTTAGCATTTGCTGACATTTTGTGGATAATCCTTAAGCAGCTCGTTTACACTTCGAAAAAGCGAGCTTTGATATATCAATCTATTTGTCAAATAGATCTATAAAGTCGTAAACATTTGGATAAACCAAACAAATAATACACTTTTCTAGCGGCTGGACATCTTAAGTGTGCCTGGAAGGCTGTGCGATAATCAGACAATTTAGATTTAGTGGAGCCTTTTAGCTTTTGTTTAATTGTGTGAATCATCTTTGAAAAGGTCGATTTCATCAAAATCAGTGACATTTGATCTATGAAGCTTACGAGACTTAGATCTAAAGATATATGTATATATGCTGGACTCCAATCGGCTTGTAGGCTTCTGTTTAATTACTTTGAGATTTTAGTTTCAACTCGAACATTTATTGGACTCATTTTCGAGCTGTAACATTTTTCTATAGCCTTTTGATCAGCTGCTGACAGCTCAAATTTCTACATAGTCTTTTCAAGCTTTTTACTTATTATCGCTGCTCAGCTTAACTAACATTCAACTCTTTTCCTCTGACTTTCACTAGACTCATCCTCGAACTGAAATACCTTTTCAATCATTTATTCAAAAAGGAATACACTGAAACAGTTTCGAGCTGTGGAAGATTTGAAGCTTGTCATAATTTATTCACTAGTCTAAAGCGAAGCTTGTTAAGCCTTTTATAAGCGTTCTTTTGATCAGCTTTGTGCTTCTCATCCATTTCACTTAATAGGCATTCGCAGCTGCATTTGCAAATAACAACAAATCGCTTTTTGCACCCTGCACCCCCTATATCCCCCACATTGCATATTTGACTACCCCCTGTCAGTGTCACGTGCAGCATTCAAGCATTCAACACTTTTAAGCTTTATAGCAGACACATTTACACGTTGCATCGCCTGCCTATCCGAAATAAACCCGCTCATCCCATTCCTCCCCTCACCTCATCAACTGCACTCCCATCCCAGCCGTATACAGATTCATGCACTCTCTCTCGCTCTCTCGCTCTCACTCTCTCCATCTCTCTTTGTGGAGCACCTGACGTTTCTCTGGTGTGGACGTGTTTAGTGCCGGCAAACGATGCTGCGATATTATTGTAGCTACTACTACCTGCCAGCTTTCCCATGGATAAGCTCGAAGCCTTTCCCACCTTTCCACCAACGTTGACGTTGACGGTGTTGGCAATGTCGTAAATTTTTCGCATGCATTTTTCGGTTTAATGATGCATTTACGATGCCAAACACTGGCGACAACAACAGCAGCAGCGTCCAATCCCAATCCCAATACTCCAAACCCAAACCCGGACCCAGACACAAACTCTAACTCCAACTGCAAAAGACCCAGCTGGCAACGGTCGGGCTTGAAGTGAAATGCTGGGAAATGGCAACAACTTGAGAAAGCAATCGTTACGGTTTTTAATGCCATCGACACAAAAACAAAGGAGCACCTGATTCTCTTCAATCTCAATCTTCAATATCAACTGAGTGAGGCAATTTGCCATTCTCAGTACGAATATATAATATATATATATATATATATGTATATAAATGATTTGTTTTTCATTTCGAGTAGCCCATTTTTCGATTTGATCGAATATTTGTTGTTTAAGGAAAATATTTTATTTTTTACATTTATTGGTTTTTGTTTTTGTGTAGTATTTTCTGGCTGTTGTTGTAACTTGGCATATGTATTATGAACTTCTTAAATCGATAACAATTTGTTTTATACATAGTTAATCAATAGGTAGTTGGATATTACAAATAGATTGGTAATATTAAGTCTCTGCATTTTTACATAGTGTAAACATTGAAACTATTTATAGTACAGCTTATTAAAGTTTCACTGAAATTCAAGAACCTGATTAAGGACATAGCTTGGGGAGTACTAAAGTACCATAGATCATTTTGTAATTGTGCTTTAAGAGTTTGCAATATGTGAACGATGTGCAAGTGTGCGAGATTATCATTGAAAGTTCCAAATTCGCAATTTGAAAAAAGTCAAAATAAAAAATAAAAAATTAACATCAGACAAATAATTTTAATCTTAATGGCAATAAAGGCTAACATAATTATTAAAGTACTCTAGGCGTTGAGTTGGACTAAAAGGCGTACATCAAAATGTCAAATTAAAATGGTAATCCTATTTTTAGAAATTATCTCTTATAGTCTAAGTTTCTACGGTGCGAAAGAGCAAACTTCTGAAATCAAGAAAAATATTATTTGCCTGCCTAGAAATATCTCAATAACAAACTCACCACAACTAAAGCTAACTTAGCAGAACTTGATATTAGGATTGAACTAAAACTAAACAACCGTTGGGTAGACTTGTAGCACATAATAACTATTATATTTGATGTTGAAAGGGTATATAGGAATTCTTCCGTCTTAGATAGGGGTATGTTGATTGGAGAGAAGAGATTCTGTATGTAAATCATTGCGAGCAACTGGTATGTTGATTGTAGAGCAGATTTTGACTTTCCATTGGTCATCATCAATTTTGGTGTATGTTGATTGAAGAGTGACATCATCAGACATCATCTACCGTGGGTATGTTGATTGAAGTGGCAGCATCCATGAAGGGTATGTTGATTGAAGTGCTATTGATTGATCAATTTTCATCTATTGATAGCATGTTGATTGGAGAATGGTGTTGGTCGTCTGTATTTGGTTTGTTGATTGAAGATATATGTATCCAAGTAGTAGTTGCAAGTTGATTCTTTACAACGATTTCAAAATATTTACAACGTTTTTTTTTTTATTGAAAACTTTACTTTTTTTGTATTTTTTTGTTTACTGTAATTCGCGCGCATTTTGTTGAAGCATTAAGCTCACTATTTTATATGTATTAAGTTTAAATTTAAGGTAAAGTGATGGAAAATAATAAATATATAACTAGATATTTTTTTGTATTTTTTTGTGTTTTTTTTCTTCTTTTTTTTGTTTTGTTGGCAATTTAATTAGTATAAAAATTATCATCCACATTGCCGCGTTGTGTTGCGCAACTCACCCCCGTCATAGATATTCAAATTGTGTTGACGGGAGTATTCATTCACAACATATTGGCCTGGTAATTGATCAAATCAAAACATATATTTATGGGTATATATAGCAAACATACATCACATATATAGAGAGTTGACGAGTGCTGGTATATTAACTATGGTGTTTTTAATTATAGTTATTAGTTTTGCTCACCCTCTTCGATGCGACGTGAAGCCTCATCAATGTCTGCGCCAGCATCTTTTAATATCACATACATTAGCGGCATCAGTTCCCACGGATAACGAAATTTCTCTAACAGCTTTTGACAATAGTCTAGGAAAACATCTTGGCCTGCAAGGAAAACAAACATAATTCATATGATTAGATGGCAACTTTCGCATATATATCACATTCACTTTCACATGTCATTCACACATCCGATCGTAATCATATACAAAGTTTGAATGCAGTAAACAATTCAAACGGCGACTTATTCAAATTGTGCTCATAAATAAATAATGGCAAAGCATGTTTTTTTTTCTTTTTTTTTTTACCAATGTACAGCGCCGTATACTTAATTCCCATTGATATTCTCAATTTTCAGCAGGACGCACTCAATTTTTGTGTACTATATTTTATTTTGCAAATTGAGCTACTCGAAAAGTGAAGCCCCATCAAAATTGTCAGACGAAATTATGGTCAACATAAACATGACGGCAAAAGCATAGGCACAAAATGAAACCCAATACGAGTGAAAAATAAAATAATTGCGATAAAGCTGAGTTCAGTTGAGGTCTGGGAAAGAATGTTGGCAACTCATGCTTGATCAGTTTGCCACGAGCAGAGTGAGATGAACACAAACAGACAGAGGGAGAGAGAGAGAGAGAAGTTAGACCGTCTAGAATACTTATTAAGTAATTGTACTGGAATGTGCAGGAAAACTGTGCAATTTTCATTTGAAAATCGAAAATCGGCATAAAGAAAGAATGAAAATTAGACGGTGAAAACCAATCAACTTGATTAAAAATTGTTCATTTTAAAAATGCCATTTTTGGCTTTAGATTATTGCTCTGTTCTTCACTTTTCTAAGGGAGAAAATTTTCTTTAATTAAGTTTGTTCGTATTCGAGTAAAAATGATTCAATCTGGGAATGTCTCTTTAACTGAAGATTCTTAATCTCTTTTGTGGTTGAAACAAGATTGTATCTTCTTTATTAAATTTTTTTTAACAGTCTAAAAATCTCTACAATATTCCTTCTTGTTTTCTATTTATATTTTCCTATTTTTATTTTCATAAGAGTCTATTCTAATATTGATTATATATTCATAAGATCAATCTTTAAAGATCATTTTATATGTATTATTGTATTTCATGTAAATAAATATTAAATACTCCCCAGAAACAAATTTCAAACAAAAAGAAAGAGAACAAGAGAAAAGTGGACATATTTGTAAAATCAATCCTAAGAAATCATTTAATTTTAAACACGATGCAAATAAAGTTATTAATTAAGGGTATCTTTTGTGAATCATAAACAACTGTAGAATCGCAGCCCAAAATTACTTGTATTGTGATTATTTGTACAATTAAATAAATATAATTATCTGTATATTGAAACCCTTTCCGTGACGATCCTTAATTCGCACTAGAAGATGAAAGCAATAATAACGCAATTGTGGCATTCTTATTCTAAATGATTAGGATAATTGACGTCTACCTTAACATATGCATAATTCTTAGTATACATTTTTTTTATAGTGTAAACACAACTCGAAATTGTGTTCACTTTTCATGTTTGAACTTGTTGTTGCTCCTGTTCTTTTTCGTGTGCTTTAGTTGGCTCTATTTCTTTCAAATATGCTTTGCCATTTTTTGTTGCTTTTCATGTTGTCTGTTTTACCTACACAACAAAAACCAGAGGAACAACAAAAAGAACAAATGACAGCAACTGCGCTGTCGCCGTCGCCGTCGCCGCAGCCGTTGCCTTCTCCGTCGTCGTCGTCGCCGTCGTCGTCATCGTCGTTGTTGTTGTCGTTGTCGTCATCATCGTCGGTAGTTTCTGTAGTAGGCGGAGCTTCATAGTCATTGGCCCGTTTTATTATGTTTCTCTCTCTTCTGTCGTTCGCTTTTGATGTTGCTGTTGTTGTTGGTGCTGCTGCTGCTGCTGCTGTTGTTGCTGTTGTTGTTGTTGTTATGTTGCATGCAACTGCTGCGTTGAGTAGTTGGCGCTTGTGTGGTTTGTGGCGCACGTTTTGCATTGGTGAGCATTCCGCTCTGTATGCGTGTATGCGCGCGTGTGTGTGTGCGTTGTGTGTGTGTGTGCGTTGTGTGTGTGTGAAACGTGTCTTCTGCTTTGCGTGTGTAGCTGTCATAAAACAATTGCTGTTATTTTTGTTGTTGCTGCCGCTGTTATTTAGTTTACATAAATTAAGTTGTATACAAATAGCATGTACATAATTATACACACACACCATCACACACTTGTACATCAAGTTAACCTATGGGACATGTTTGCCATTGTTCTTCATTTTTTTTTTTTGCCATTTGCCATTTTTAATTAAGTAATTGAGTCATTTGTCGTTTTGGTGTGCCTTTTTTATTGGTCGACATTTTTGCTTTTTGCATTTTATTTTGTTTAGCGTATATACATTTTATAAATTAATTTATTGTTGCCACGGCATAAAACAAGCAAAAACAATTTGATTGCTTAATTAGATACACACACACACACACACACATACAAACATACATATACACATACATATGTATGGAAAACTGAATTTGAAGTGCGTTTTTTTGTTTGTGTTTTTCATAATTAATTTATAGTTGTCTGGTTAACACAATTAACTTTATCTACACATAAATCAGTCCCACTAATTTGGTTTTAATTGCAATTATTATTGTGGCCATCAAGAACTTTCGATCCCACTCAGAAGCATTAACAATCAAAGTCACACCGATTACGTTTAATTGCTTTATATGTCAGTAATCGAATAATCAAAACTCACAACTCGATCTTTAGAGTATTGCCTATTGTCTGTCGTATGATTTATATATAAGTTACTAATAGGAAATAACTTTATACATAACACAAATTTAAATTTTCAATTCTTTGATTATTGAATTTTAAATATTCTGGCAAGTTGAGTTTTAAATAAAAACAAATATTAACAAATTGGAATGGTCTGAGTTTTGGGTTCACAAAATAAATAGTGAAGTATCCAAACTAGTATAGATTTATTAATAGATTTCACTTTTAATAGTGTGCGTATCTCAGCACAGGCACTGAAGAGTAAAAAATAAAAAAAAGTAGGGCATTGTTTTATTCATAAGCCCGAACTGAAATCATCGGCTTGCGACATACATACATACATGCATAAGCATACTTACATATGTACGTACACGCAATCTGAGGTAACGAAGCGCTGCACACAAATACACACAAACATTTTTACGCTCACGTCGATTATCTTGCCATCCCCTTCCCACCCATGAGATTGTGGCGTTTGCTGATAAGATCAATATGAGAATAAGTCTCCCACTATAGCTTGGGTCTTTCGTAGTACACCTTGATGAATCAAGCTGGATTGATCAATAATATAATATATATATCAATTATTAGTCTCTGCGCTTAAAAATGGCCGCCCTTATTTGTATCGGAAAACAAAATGTATAAAATGAAATTAACTTGATCTTGAATTGATATTAAATATTTCAAATGTGTTGATCTTGATTACGAATATATACATATGTAGCTTATAGGGTCGGAGATGCTTCCTTCTGTCTAATTTGCACATAACTATTTTTGGCCATTTTCAATGGTTGCATTGATAATGTGTTTAGCCTGCTTTTGGAGTCAACTGCAGTTGATAGGAAATCAACCAAGCTGTCCTGCCAAGAAGATTACAATTCCCTGGTGCTCAATTGCTTGCAGATCAGAACTCGCCATTACATAGAGGTGTCCGATATCATTTTCCGAATCAAAAACCAACTCATTCATTTTGTAACACTTTCAAAATTTGATTTTTAAATAATTGATTAGTATTCCTTCTATAACTTAAAGTTGGCACTGCTAATAGAATTATTTTCAATAAATATTTGTTTTTCATTTAAAAGGAAAAGAGGCAAAAAGTAAAGAAAAAAACACAATTTAATTAAGCATTCTTTATGGAAATCGTTTATTGATTTATAATTATTTCTAATTTTCTAATTAAAGCTACAAATTTAAAGACACCTTTGAAAACATTTCTTGTTAGATTGGTGCTATTATTTTGTTGACAAGTATACGTTCATTCAATCTACGGAATGGATCGTGCCTCATACCTTAAGTCAATACTCAAAAATGATGCTGCTATTTACTATTTAATTATTTATTTAATTTCATTGCAGAATTTCTAAAACTACTTTAAAAGCACATAGTATTCATTTATATTATTATTGTTATAATTGCACTGCGACCCATTAGATCTATTGAGCCCCCTTCTGAGCCTATAGCTCCTCCATTAAGCCAAGCTCCTGCACCAATGCTAGAATCTTTGCTGGGTCATAGCAAGCACACCTGGGATGATGCATCTTTTGGTCCTGGTTAAGGAAAGTATCCAAAGGCTGTTCTTCTCCCATGGTTATTACTTGCTTAGTTTATGTAACATTTACACAACAGCACATCCTATCCAACATTTTCAGTTTATTATGAATGATCTAAGCATTTTTTGTTGGTTTCCAAAATTCAGATAATTATTACGCAATGCGGCAAAAGTTGCATGTTGCATGTTGCTGCTTATGTACATATGTATGCATTTATGTATGTATGTTTGTATGTATATAAATGCGGGCTGTGAATTGCAGTATGCATATCGAAAAACGTTTTGGGCAACGCCCATCTCATTGATGGTAAGTGATGCAAACTGCAACAGTGGCGTGCCACACCCATTTCTGCGGGCACACATTTGCAGTTAGCCAGTAAACGATGCCATTAACGCGCATAAACGTAACTTACTCTCATTCGATGCTCGCCGCTTTCTCTCTCTCTCTCTCTCTCTTTCTCTCTCTTGTTCTCTCTCTCACACTCTCGCTCTTTGACTCTTTCTCTTTCCTTCTCTCTGCTGCTCCTTTGCTGCCTGCCCGGCTCTCTGCTGTGTTTGCTTGCTCTCGCAGCCGAATACTTCTTTTTTTTTCTGCTTTTATTTTATTTTTATTTGTTGTTTTTGTGTGCGCTTCTTCGTCCATGTTTCGTTCGTCGTTTAAGTCGTTATCAAAGTTGTTCATCGTCGTTTTTTGCGCCTTTTATGGAGTTTGGATGCAGCACGAAGTTTGTTGTTGTTGTTGTTGTCGTTGTTCGCGCTGCTGCTGCAGCTGCTCCTCAAGCGCATCACTGGCTTGCCAGGAGAGCAGAGCATTTTATATACCAGCATATATGTATAAATAAATATACGTTTATATAAATATATGTATGTACAAACTTAGGCCAATTGCAGGCATTACATCGCCCGGCCTTTTTATATCGTGCGCATCCATACATATATGCAGCCCTATATACATATTTATCTAGTTTCACCAATGCAGCCTGGTTGATATTGGAAAGTTTACTTCGAATCATATCATTTGTTGGTCAAAAATTAAGGAACATAATAATAAAATAGTACTTAAATATTTTATAAAAGAAAAAAATACTTAAATGTCTAATGAAAGATTGCACAAACTGAACTAAAGCCAGCGCTTTATGTTTACACTGTAAATAATCGCAAATAACTTATAATGTCACTTACAAAAATTGGTTAAGCTTTCACAAAGTTAAGTTCAAATAGATTGATCGAATATATATATAATAATTATTAATTAGCAATCTAAAATGATCAACAGAAGACAGCTCGACTAGAAGATCTTAAATACATATTAGGATTGCTAATATTCATTTGGTCCATATGAAAATACTATTTGGTTAGGAAAATCTGTATTGCCTCGATCTTAATGAAATTTGTAGAGTTCATCAATAATATGTCTGGGTATATTATATATCAATTGCAAGGATATATATATCGTATATATAGAATTGTGTCTTTTACTGCTTTCGGAATTCGATTTGCATCGATATTCGCCAAACGAGGACAGTTGTTGATTAAATTGAATAAAATTGATCTTCAAATATCATAATTTGATGTTTCTAACAGTTATAGTTTCTGAAATTGGTTGGATGATATACATATGTGTATTTACTTTATGGGGTTGCAGATGATTCCTTCTGCCTGTTACATACTTTTGCACAACTTCATTGTACCCTTTTCGCATTTTGAAAGTGCATAGAAATTATACGAGTATTCTCAACTTTTCAGTTTGAAAAGTTTTGTTTTAGTCTCATTAATCTAGCCAGCTAAAATATCTGTGTCGACTCGACATCAACTCTAACAGTCAGTTGTAAAATTAACTCGAGCAATAAAAAGACTCGAAAATATTTTGATACAATATTTGGCTGTTGTTTCATCTGCAAATTCACCAAAAACAGAATGAAAATGGGTATAAGAAATAGGGCCGTAAACCAACGAAGTGGTAATATTTTTGAATATCTGTGGAGAAAGATAGAGAGAGTCATTGAGAGAGAGAGAGAGAGAGAGAGATAGGGAGAGAGAGAGAGCACACAGCCTGGAGCCCGAATGCAGCCAAAATCGTAAAACGTAACAACAATAAAAAATAATAAATCGAAATATCCACAAAATGGCAGCCCCAAATGTGCTGCATGCAAAAACGAGTTGCGATGAAGACGAATTGATGCTGAGCAATGTGGCAAATGAAGCGAACCATGGAATGTCTACCGAATCCTAGATGATATCCTTTTTGCCCAGCCACACTGGCAATGAGACACACAAGCAATGCAAATAAACGCGTGGCAAGCAAAAGGAACAGCTAAAGCTTTTTAATGCGGCATGTGGGAGAGATAGAGCAGACACAGATGCGAATATAAAGTTAAGAAAGGACTTTAAGCAAATGGATTTGTATGCAGAGACAAACAGGCAGAGAGGGAAGATGAGAGAGAAAGATATATATGTTAAGGCACATACATACATATTTTAAAAGTAATTAATTAATACTTTTAAAAAATTCGCTGCCTTTTAAAATATTTAAGCAATATTTCAATTACTAACATGATTTTCGCCTCTATGTAGGTAGTCTATATGCATGTTTAAGTGCATATATAAATATATATATAAATATACATATATATATATAAATGTGTATATTTTGTTCAGTTCTACGACAATTATTTTGAACATTCTTAACTAATTGTATTTGTTGTATCTAATATATATATATATATATATATACATAAATATATTTCATTTTATTTTTAGAGCTACTTCTGAGAACTATTCTGACTTATAGTCAAATCATATAATATTCAACTAATGTTCACATTTTATACAATATTATACATATTATGTAGTATATAAATATTATAATATATGTAGCATTGAAAGTCTCCACTCCGAGATACAAAATTATGACTATGACATAGTTTTCGGATATTTGCTTTAATGTTTTCTCTCGGGTAAAACTCGGAGGTTCATGCTTAATTTAAAAGTCTTTATTGTGGGTTAAGGGGAGTACCAAGAACAAATTCGACGACACCTTTTAATGTCGACAATAACTTTCTGCTCTTATTGCTAACAAAGTTTCATTAAATAGATATATATTTTTTGAATATTTATGATTATAACTATTTTTTAAATAAACTGTTCCTTTAACATAATAAATGCCAATAAAATAATAATAATCAGGCTTAGAACCTGTATTAAAGAAAGAAAATCCTCTTTTCCAAATACCAGGTAACAAATTTGAATAAAGAAAATCCTCCTTACAAGGAAAAAAATTAACTTAGCTCCTGAGCATTCATTATTCATTTAAATAAGAATATTTTTTATGATTTATTTTAAGTTGTTTCTAAATATTCAAACATTTATGTAAACACTGCATGTTTTGACTCATATAATAATGGAAGTTAGTTAGTTAGTTAATCCATAAGAGCAGTTATAGTCAGGTCGGAAATGGGGCAACTCAAATAAGGACTACTTAGAAATTGATAGCTTTAGAGTCAGTTATTCAACTAGAGCAGCCATAAATAATGGCTACTTAGAAATTACCATCTTTGGCCAGTCAGTGAAGCTCTTTGGTTTCGCACTTCGTTTGGTTGAAAAACAAAAAAAAAACAGAGCTGTGATGTTATTCCTACTTTGGAATTCATTGGCTTGCACTAAATCTAGCAGGCAGTAACGCTTAACTTGGCTTTGCCTTAACCTGCGTCTGTGCTCGTTTTGCTGTAAAGTACTGTGCCCCATTCCTTGGAGATACCCGCCACCAGCCACCTGCCACCTGCCACCTGCCATCTGGTCTTTTCTTGTGCATTCGTCAAGAAATGCAGTAAACGATAATAAAACTGCATGTCGCATGGAGCGTTTTTATGCGCATGATGGGAAAAGTGGTTTGGGGGAGATGTTATGGGTATTGGCATGAGTATTGAGGATGTCACGCATCCTTGGCAGCCAGCAGGCGGAAGTTGGCAATGCTTGGCCTTTAGCTGCTTTTAGCCAAGTTAAGCTTGTTAAGCTTGGCACGAAAGCAGTTTTAATCTCAAAATTAAAACGTTTGTAATTTACCAGAAACTTTACGACATATACATATATATATATATATATATATATGTAGTATAAAGTAAAACCTCTAGCTTTCAGTCGCTTTCTCTATCGCTTTCGCCCTCCCCGCTCCTCGCTACCCACTCCGCCATTGTGTTGGTTTCTGTCATCGTCTCTGTCATTTTCGTAATCGTCGTTGTCATCGTCCTCGTCTTCGTCGTCATCTTCTTGTAGTCGTAATTCACTTGAACTTGTGTAATGCTTTTGGGTTTTACTCGTGCCAGAAATATATACACACACACACACACACACACAAGAACACACCCAAAATTTGTGTACGTAACCCCTTCTGTGGCCCCCTTGCCCCATGCATCAGTTTTGCATGCATTTATGTGTATAGTTTTTATTTTTATTATCGCAAATAACAAGCTTGTGCTGTCGATTTGTTTTTTTACGATCGAGAATATTATTATTTTGTTCACCCATGTTTTTCTTTTCCTTTTTATGTGTATTTTAATTTGACTTTAACCCTTTGACTTGGAAGTCGTGTTTCATAAATTGGCATAGATAAGAGTATCTACGGCTTGTCTTAGTTTTGTTACTCTTACTTTTGTTCAATTGAATTTCATTACTGCGACATTGTTCTGCTATCAATTCGCATTGTCCCCTTTGGCTTTTGGCTTATCAGAAGTGTGAATTTCATGTTATGCCTCTTTTTTTTCTTTTACATAATGTAATATAAATAATAGAGTAACTTCAGTTTAATACACAGTTTGATACATTGTTGTCAAGCAAACAAACTTAATTTGCCATCATAAGAAGAAAAAAACCTTGAAATCATTTAATCTCAGTTAAATGTATTTTATTGGAAAATGCGATTGTAAGTTACATATTAGAGCAGATATTTTAAATACTTTAAAGACTGGCATAAAAAATATTTCCTATTATTATGAAATAAATATAGATCAAAATATTTAGAGCATATTTGGTATATTTGGAAGTTATTTATTTGGAATTTAAACTATTTTATTTTTAAAGATCAGTTAAGGGCATTTCAAAATCGGTGTGATCAAATTAACTTTAATGACTAAGCTTTTATGTATTCCATCGTATCATTTAGTTGCCGTTATATATTTGCCACTTGCACGTTGTGCTGACATATGGCAATATATATATATATATATATAGATGTCTGGCTGTAAAATATAATTTTAATTATAAAACTTTGTATGGCGTTGCATTTCAATTGATATTCGAGCTTATATTAAATGCGAGTGGCAATTTGTCAAATGATTTGATGAGTTCATTTCAATTTAATTGGCATCCTTACAATTTAGCTAAAGATAAGTATAGTTTCTCACTTCATATATTATTTGTTAGAAATTGTAGTTTTTTTTATTGCTTTTAATTATTTTATCAAATACGTTGGCAATCTTTTGTAAATAAAACATTGCGAAATCGCATCTATTAGCATGTGCAAAGCTAAATAATCTACTTTATTTAAGTAAGCAAATGCAATCAATAGAGCCGCTAACAGGGAGGTCTAACAACTATAACAGCTAAGTAGAAATTGCGAAATAACAATCAGCATCTTGCAAGACGCTTGCCACAATGTTGCCACCAGCAATCATGTGGTGCACATGTGTCTAAATTGCATACACTTTAACAAAATAAATAATAAGATAATTCTAAAATATAGATTTATAAGCATGCTCTTCACTTAAATATCTAAAGATCTTCATTTAGCTTATGTACAAAAATAAATAGAATAAAGTTAAATAAAACTGCAAGTTAGAATCATCTAGTCGAGGCAAGTCGCCACTTGAACATAATTGTTAATGTTGTTAATTAACAAAAATTCCCTAAAACTAACAAATTTGGCTTGCTGAAAAACAGTTTGTTCAATATGATAAAAACCGATTTGGTTAAGAAAAGTTGATGACATTTTTACAGTTGCTCTATAATTTACTGAGGTATTTTATGTGTATATATATCATATCATTGTATTGTATTTGTACAGATATCCGCATTTTTATACCGACAGACATGGCTAAGTTGACACGGAATTTTAGGCAGATCGGGAAAAAGAAGTGTATAAACTATATGGGTTCCATAATAGAGTTATCTAGTTAGAGTCTCATATAGTCTCTGGCTGTATAGATATCAAAGTACATTTTTTTTTGCCAAGTGTAATTGCAATTGAATTGCAATGTGTGGGTTGTGTGTGTGTGTGTGTGTGTGTGTGTGTGTGTGTGTGTGTGTGTGCAATCTGTTGATTTTTAGCGCGCTTGGGGACTACGTCAACCGTTTATGGATTACACGTGCCGGGCATGCCAACTCGCTAAATGGCGGGGAAAATATTGAATGGTGGCAGCACTGTGGCAGCAATGCACATTTTTTTTATTAGGTAAATTCCATATTTTGCAAATATAAATAAATAAAAATGTATTTAAACGGGACAAGTATGTTTATTGTCGAATGTTGCAATATTTCTGCAGCCATAAATCTGTGCGTTTTATTTGCTGGGTCAGGCAAATGTCAGGTGCCTAGTCTTTAGCTATAAACAATGCATATTTATTTGTCTATGAAAAAATTGTGAACAATTTGTTACTTTATACAAGCTAATTTGTGTCGGTAGACAAATATCAGCATATTCAATTTTCATTGCCCTACTCATCCGACTATGTTGGATAATTAAATGAATCGTCAAGTCTCCTGGCAGCTGTCTCCACATGATCTACATTCAACTCGCTATTTTTAGAGAGCAACCTAGGCGTTTACGGACAGCATCTAAACGCCTCCCATCGGCCCTTCTATCTGCTCCTATAGACTTAGAAGAAGAACCTACCACGAAGCCATTATATATGAAATCCAAACATACTTGAAGTAAATATAGAATGTTTTGAGACTTGTTCATACGCTAATAAAGAAGTTTAATAAGGGTTTAATAACATTGAGTATTCTATTTGGCATTTTGAATAGAGACAAGAAAAATGTTAATCATTTATCTAGTCAATAGTCCTTCACAATTATAAGTTTCATATTTAAATTTGTGAAATTTGGGAAATTTATAAATTATTAATAAATAAATATATATTAAAATATCAGTACTATATATAAAATATTTTGGTTTCTTTTATTCAGCTGTCAAATTTGGAGAATATTAAAGAGCATTATAAAGTTCGTTTCAAGGAATAATATTTGTCTGAAGTTACAACATTTCAAAATTTGCTCCTTTTTCATCTTGACAGGCCAGATTGTAAATTGTATCTGTTAAATGCAAGTATAATAATTAGCGATTGTTTAACTTGTCTATATTTGTCAAACAAGTGCAGTGTTTACTGCTCTTTATACTATCTGCTGTGAATTGAAGGGTTGACATTGTGTCTGTGCTAGGGTAGACCCCACCGACACCCTAGACCCCTGGTCTTAGTTGTGAATTCAGTTTAAGTGCTAGCTCACATTGCACGACTTTCACTTTCAAATACACATGTAGGCTTATCACTTATCAGGGCTACGGATCAACGGTTGGCATTGATTGCACAAGCTTTGTTGGCTGCCCTTTTTGTGCGTGATAAGCGCAGTGCTTAGTTCCTTATCGAAGTGGTGTAGGGCTGTCGCCCTATTGCAAAACGTGACGGCTATCACGTTCCCTCTGCGCCTTGGCCATTAAAGCCAATTGGCAGTTGGCTTACAGCCAAAGCTAATGCGTTTGGTTTCCAGAAACGTTTTTCTAGCTACTGTTCGTTCACTAATTTCATACATGATTTCGATGGCAGCTCATATTTTCGACGCTTGAGTATAATTTAGACACTGAGGCTATAACTCGTCTTATAGACAGACGCCAAATGCTTGCTAGACTGTGCCATCGTAAAATTCTTCCTTGGTTCCTCAACGTTCGTTTTACGAGTAAACCCACCCCGCTCCTCTCCCCACTCAAAAAACGTTGACGTTGATGACGACGTTCAACAGCAAACAAACAACAACAACAATAACAGCGAACACATCTATTTGGCCGAAAGGTTTTCCTCACATTTTGGCATTGCCTGAGTTTGACGCTCGTAAAATGAAAAGTATGAGAAGCAGCTGATATATGTATATGCACATACACACATACTATATATATGTATATATATTTATATACACATATTGTACGTTGATTTTATGTCTTTCATTGCGTTCGAGTTTTGTTGCCATTTTTCGAACGTCTTTTTATTGCCGCCCCTTTACATTCGCGTTAATTGCTGTGACTGTGATATAAATCTGCTGATAAGACCTCTGTGTCTTTTTGAAATATCGGTCGGTCCTCGCCACATACTGCCCTTTCAATTGAATTGGGGAGGTTGCACCCCTGATTGAATCTCCAATTCGATTTTCGCCATTAACGATGAGCTTTTGATATGCACTTTTGGTGGTGTCTTCCCATATATTTAAAAAATATTTATACGCACATCTATACATCAATATGTATGCATATTTTTTATATCGTTCATAAAATCTTTTATAATTTATACAGTGTTTGTGGTTAATGGGTAAAAGTGTGCACTTGTTAAATCTGTGATAATTTCAATTGAAGGGCACTTACAATGAGTCTCTGTTTGACTTTGCTGTTTTAAATTGTAAATTGCCTTACAAATGGAAACGCCAAAATCGTACGAGCTGCGGATATGACTATTTCTATTTATACAGTTCTGAATTGCATGAGAAAGTGGAACATGTACGTCGAGGGATATTTCGATTATTCCTATGCGAGCCATTTGAAAAAGTGGTTCAAAATTGATGACTTTTTTTTGGCCAAATGTGATTATATACAACAAAAAAGATTTTCATATGAGATCTCATCGTTCCAGCCATTTGTTGCTTTAGAAGCTGATGGATTAATGTTGATGTGCAATATGATGAGCTTAGTTCGAATTTAGATGTGATCGATCGACTCAGATGTATTTAGTATCTTCAGTCGGATATATTCCAAGGTTAATTAAAACAAGTTGAATACTAAAAAGAGCTGGCTTGCGTCTGTTATTCAGCTTACAAACATCGGAGTAATCCAACCTATTTTTTTTCTTATCGGATTGACTTCACAGTTTTTTTTCTATTACACATATTAATGGAGTTGTACGTGCAAAAGTTGCTCAAGAGTTAATGCATCCATTAGTCCAAAGAACAAAAAAGAAACTGCTAAGTAAACATGCCGAAGATTTCATACTCTTGCATACCAAAGTCGAATTATTAATTGAGATATCCAACAATTTCTCCTACGGTGGTCTGATATAGATATTTTATGCTGGACTGCGATATACTCTGAATGCAAGTCTTTGCTTAAAATACAAATAAAAATATATATATATATGCGATTTATTTGCGTTTGAAGTCTATAGCTTTTATAATTACTTAGATCGGTTTAATCATGCAGGCAGGCAGATGAACATGCCTAGATTGACTTGGCTGTGGATCCTGTTTAAGTATATTCTGTCTGTTGCATACCTGTGCCCAACTTCGTTATACTCTTTTGACATACTTAGAAAAGACTACAAACAAGATTTGCTCAGTTACCATTTCGGCAATACAAATGGTATTTGAGCTGTGTCATTAGATGCCATTTCTGATAGGTAACATGATATTTGAATTAACAGGAAAAACCTGGCCAGTTGAATGTTGATTTAAAGTTAGTCAACTGCTGGTGCCATTACTATAATCAAATTAAGTCGAGTGACAATTTGTCGGAAGGCGTTAAAAAATCAATAAATAATTGAATTCGGAACTGATAAACTGTGGATTCGAATTTAAACGTAAATCATAGAATATCGCACATTTGTGTTTGTGCTTGAGGGTGCACATAAATATTTAAGTAGCGATAATTAGCGGAATAGGCATATCGCTTAATAAGTCATGTCACATTAATCTCAGATGCTGCTGTCCCGCGGCTCGCTATAAATTAAGCAAAACAATTTTGTCTTAGACACTATTTCGTGGCATCTACACGAAAACCATATGGGTTACACGCGGCGTATGCGTAATATGAATATTATTGCACCAGCCGATACGCGGGAATAAATTAGAGGCAATTGCAATTTGGTGCGCAGTTTTTACACTTGTTGCCAAGGCAGCTCAACACAACTGAGCAACCAAATTGACCGAGTGCAATTCGCAATACGTAGGCGAGACAGCGGCAGGGCGAGCAGAGAGTGTTAGGAGAGAGCGTGTGTCTTGGATGAGGGGAGAGAGTAAAGTCCGGCGGCAAGGCAAGTGTGAGAGAGAGTGAGTGAGAGAGAGAGAGAGAGAGAGAGCGGTGCATTGCAAATATTGTATTTGTTGCTTGTGCGATTATAATAGAAAACTGCTTACGTGCCAACTGTCGTCGACAAGACGGGTGAGTTGCGGAATGTTGGGGCACGGGGCCCCCAGACAGCTGTTGTTGCAAGTGTGTGTGTGCGCGTGTTATTGTGTATGCATAGTGTGCGTTGTGTGTGGTGTGTGTTTGCTTGTGCTACTCTAAACAAATGCAAGCAATATAATTACAATTTAGCATTTGTATAAAACAGTTTGTTTCGCTTTAATACTCTATTACTAAAGTGGGATAAAAATGAAAGTGCTACTGGCAGGCTAATTGCAAATCGATAGCATAGTTAATTGATAATCGATAAAACTCACAATTAAAGGCTAGATTCACTAAACTTGCCGAATCGTTAGAATCGCATGTCCAGTTTTTGAGATAGAGACATCAAAACTTGAAAATATATTACCGACAACCCCCCTTAAAGATCAATAAGAAATTTGTAATGTAAGTCGATAAAATCATCAATCTCATAAATTTTTAATGATAGAGTTACAGAATGTAAAAAAGTCGTATTACTAGTATTGGAAACTGGTAAGGGAGATCAATGAATATTCAATCCACACCACTCCCAAGTCTGTTGTTTGCCAGCTGTTTGTTCTGAGCTGGAATTAGACTGATATCAGAGTATAACCCAGTCGGTAACATCCGACTGTAATGATTTTCTTGTTAATTTTAATAGCCTATAAGTTTGTTGAAAACCTTGAAATATTCATGAGACACATTGAACTATCCTAATTCAAACAATATTTTTCACTTTGAAAATGTTCTTTTCCTTATTTTATGATCTTTTTTTCTTGAAGAAGAAATATGTGAAACTAAAATTAAAAATATATTTATTATATTTTAAAATATAAATATATTGCCAGCATTACAAACTACTGTTAAAAATATATATATGTTTTTTGTTTTAGTAGTTTATTGAGGCAATATTTTTAGAGCGTATTTTATCTGAGCGACACTTTATTTATGTTTTAATTTATAATAATTTTTGCTCAAATATTTAATGTGTAAATTACCACATTTGTTTCACACAATTTACATTGCCAAATTTGCTATCCAGATTTTTGTTTTACACAACGATCAATGTATAAAATTGATTGTGTAATGGAGGCAATTATTCACACATAAATTAATTAAAAACACAACTAGCTTAGAATACTGCTGGTATATATTTTGAAAACCTTGGTGAAGCACATTTATTGTGGCCATTATTTAGAAAATGTTGAAATATAACAAAAAATAGTAAATCGTGTCAATTTTATTGCCCGTCTAGTGAGTCAAAATGAATATCCAATTGGCCAGACGTGTCTGCCGTATCAGATATTTGAGTTAAGAGTATGGCTGGAAGATAGCCCAAGTTGGCAAACTCGGCAGCTGGCCGAATCTAAACCGTGCCCAGACGTCCAGGCTGCTACGTGCTGTATTGTCTTATAATGTGACGTGTAATTTGTGTTGCATTGAAAGCTGTTGTGCAGCAGTCTCAGAAAAAGAAAACAAATTGACATGCTGATAAAAAAACTCATAAAAACAAACAATGAAAATAGATATATGTGTGTGTGTGTGTGTGTGTGTGATTTACACATGTGGACACAATAATACAAAATATTTCGTGGCAAGATCATTAACTATATCAATTGAAATACGGCACCGACATATTGTCTTGCTTAAATAATACTATTTTCTAATTGTGCAAATTTTTGGCATGCTTCCAGCATTTGTTGCAGCAGATTCATTAATTATTAGCATAGCTGTCATCATTAAGTGACAGCGTTTATTTATTAATGCTTGGAATATGTCTAAAAAAAAATGATGCGTGACGACGTGACTAAAAATATTTTAAATATAAATTGAATGGATTGAGAATTAAGAGAACTCTTTGGAACTTTGCCAAGAAGAATGAATTAATCTTTATGCATTTAATATTTTGGTGAATGGTGAGTTTTTGGTGCATTAATATTTAATAGTATCTAATATTGAATTCCTAATATATATATAAACTTAAAGTTGTTAAAATCTAGGCGTAAAAGCAATACAATTGAACACAATACAAGTTCAAGGTGAACAATAGCGAAACGACGCTATAACAAATTAGCAACTAAAGTGACTTAGAATTATAAGTTAGTATTTCAAATTAGTTACTGTGCGCTAATAGTACTGATTAAATACTTGACTTTTAATGTCACTAATATTGACTGCCAATAATACAGATTATATATTTGCCTATTAGATAGTCCCATTTTTAATTCAAAATAAAATAATAATTTGTAAACTAGTTAATCTTTTTTAAATTATAATTATTCATGAGTTTTTACACAATAATCACAAGAATTACAATGCTTTATACATTTTAAACAAATAAACTTGTACATTAAAACAGAAGAAAATAGTACACAAATCAGATAAAATAATTTTGTTAAATTAATTGATTAATCTGAATGTCGTATTTAAATGTAGTTAATAAAAAATAAAAATTATAGTAATACTAAGCGCTTAGATACTCATATCATAATCATAATATACAAAACGGGAGAAACAAGACGTTGACTTCATTACGAATATGATGATGAACTATTTGCATTGCTTGGGCAAAGTTGTTGCATTGTTGATATAATGCAAGCCGGGGAGAACATATACAATGTTTCTATGCGTGTTTGTAAGCATGTGTGTGTAAGCATGACTGTGTAAGCATGTGCAAACAACAGTCAACACTCTCGCTTTCAGTATTTTGAGAGCGTGTTTGCTCTACTTTGGACTCAGTCGTCCGGGGTTGTGAGCCATTTAGAGGTTAAATTGCGTTATTACGAATTGATTTGCATAAGTAATGTGCACATTGTAGTGCTTTTCTGGCGGAAGTATTAGCTAAAAGAGAAACACTAAATTGTTTAAAGTGGCTTAAAGTAAGTCCATCCAATGTAAATATTTACATTGATAGCCAAGCGGCTGTCAAATCTATTAGCGCGATATCAACAACGTCACGAGACGCCTAATCAGTATTTTATCAGCCTAATATAGGTGTCTGGTCCCCAAAATATAGCAACTGCAAGGCTAATGAGGTAGTTGGGAAAGGCACTCTATTGACCCGCCTCACAGATAAGGAAGGTATATGTATGCCTCTGGCTACACGCGGTCTTCGGTCGTCTAGCACGCCAAACCTGGCCCATTATAAGCACGAAACATGGCAGAGAGTCGTGTCATCTCAGTTGGACAAGCTGTCCTGCAGTAATCCCTGTTATAACCAGATATTGATTAGTCGATATTCATGCCAATAGACTTCAGGCACCTTAAGATGACGACTGCAGCAGCTGTAGAGGAGAGGAAGCAATCTCCGGAACACTTATTTTGGTTGCCACCCTGCGCTTGCCAGGAAGCCCAAACCAGACCAAATCTATCAAAGCTATCAAACATGGGACCAGTCCAGATTGTGAAAATTATAAGCGCAACTTGCTGGATAAATCTTTGATCTCAAGTTAATAATAGACGGCATCACAACGGCCCAAGCGTAGCCTATATGTGTCGACATTACAGGTTTTTAACCGTTTAATCTAACCAAACCTGATGTGCGCTATTCGAACTATATCATTTAATTACTGTGATTATTGACTGGAATTATTAGTATTGTTATGAATATGTTGCTGGTTAGTTGATGATAATGATGAAGGCCTTTGGGTAGATTAAAAGTTTCGAGAGAGAGAGAGAGAGACAGAGAGAGAGAGAGAGAGAGAGAGAGAGATATCTTTATAGGAATGAATGCTTTGCGCAAATAAAATGTTTCGAGAGAGAGAGGCAGAGTTGTATTGTCCAAACAAATAAAAACTGTTTGGTTTGCCGACCATATGGTCAACACACATAGGCCACTCCTCTTCAGTGGTATTCGCGTGAGCTAAGATCAAGAGGTGATCCAGCTGGTTGCATTACTCTAACTGTTGTAGACTTGCTAGAGAGTGGCTTCCCAGGGTAGCGAATCGCTTCCTGGCAGAATCAATGTTCCGGAGATTGCTCCTCCTCTTCTCTTGGAGCCTGTTGTCACGAATGCCCACAGCCAGTGGCGATTTCGATTACACAGCTCTCTGCTGTGATTAATGACAATACATTTATTTTCCACAGATTTTAATCGAACGGCGGCAAAATTAAAGTCTGAGTTTAGTTTTTACGATTATTAAATTCATGCATAAAAGGTTCAAAATAAAAACGGAACTCGATTTTGCAAAAAGGAATGCCTCAACATACACGGCATGCAACCGGCAGAGCTAATTAAATTATTTTTTCTTTTATATTTTATTTTTTAACCAGTCAGCCAGCCAGCCAGCCAGCCAGCCAGCCAGCCAGCCAGCCAGCCAGGCAGCGAGGACGTCCCTGGCCTGGGCTTAGGATCATACTGCTTATTCGACTTATTGGTCCTCTGCTTCATTTTCAGTTGCGCCTTTCACAAAGTTACGCGCTGTAAAAATCAGCTTAAAAAAAGACATCACGTTGTTTTATGTTTTGACAGCACGAAAACAACAAAAACAACGTTGTAAATTATAATTTAATGTTTGAGATCGCAAGCCAATAATGTGCTTCCAAAGGGTGCCTAGATGAAGAGCCTACCTAAGCTCCTAGCTAAAGCAATGCCAATTGTTGCGGCCAAATGAAATAGTAGCCATAAAGCGGACATTGAACCTGTGCCACAACATAAAAAAAAAAAAAAAAAAACTAAAACAAGAATCGTCAGCAACAAGTTTTTAAAAGCGATACTTAGAATTGCGAAAACACCAAACGTTGATTGCTAATACTAATAACTGCAGTCGTAATTTGGGTCTTTATTGAAACTGGCAATAAGAACGTTCACACACACAAATATATATAATTTAAAGGGTTGTTTTCGGCAGCTCTAAAATTATACTTTTGGATGGATTTGGATGGATTCGAAAACGCGAGTTGAATGAATGTTTTTTCTATAATAATAGTTTTCACATAATTTATTTAATTATTTATATATTTTTTTCTACTGAAAATTAGAAGAGAAGCCTTTTTAATTTTAACATTTTTTTCGTGTATTTAGAAATGTGAAAATGTGAATTTCAAGGGCAACTTATACCAACGTACTCGTATATCCAAAGAAAATTGTCAAGCGATGTTTTTTTTTTTTTTTTAATAATCGAGTCGTTGAACTTACACGTACCGCAAGCTGTGTGGCAAATTGCCGACGCAAGCGATACAATCCGATCTGCTGTGGTTGCAGACCAACATCATGTCACAAAATACGGTCATTGTGCCTCAATACATTCTCAAGTTATTTTTTTCTCTAGCTGCACGGGTTGGTGGCTTCTGGTTGTGGAGAGTAAATTCTATTGCAAATACTCTGCATATTTGGATAATCGTTTTTTAATTGTCATAAGTGCTTAACTCCTACTACACTGGTTCAGAGATTTAGCTATCTCTTATTGTTTCCCCCTCTCAAACTTTCTTGCCCTTTTATGATTGGGTTTCTTCTGTGTGTTTCCCAATCCTGGCAAAGGATGTTGCACTATTTTATATTTGAATTACAATTTTAATTTGATATAATTCAAAGTGTAACTTTAGTAAACATTCCTATATTTTCAAACCAGTTTTTAAAATTGCGAACTGTGTTTAGACCACATAAATAAATGAAATAATTTACAAATGTTCTGAAAGCGTACAATTTTTCATGTTTAAATGGCAATCTCTTTTAAACATAATCGATAAAAATACAATAAGCATCGAAAAGCGCACTGCGAGTTCAAAGATTGAACATTCCTATTTCAAGATTTATAGCCAATAAAAAAAAAATACAAATGCAATTATTTGATCATAAATGTTAAATAAATATGGAAATTCATATGGTTTTTTAAATGACTTTTAATTAAATCCGGAATGATAATTGAATTGAAAGATAAATATATAAATATAAATAGTTAAGTTTTAACTATTTGCTTTTGGTTTTTTCTAAATAAGTCATCAAAATTGGAATGTTTGTGAAAAATTGTTTGAAGATTCTGTCGAAATAAAAGAAAATACGCAAGCCAAGCAAAAGCCAGTAAATAGGCAGCCAAAGTCGAGTCGAGGCGAGTCGAATCGACTTAACTCAAACCAGCTCATTAAATGCGTCTGCGCAACGTAATTTGCCTTTGAGACTCGCACGTTCTTATGACTTTCATCGTGGGCATGTTTCTCGAATCGCTGCTTGTCGTTACACACCATATAACCTCAAAAACACACACACACACACACACACACACACACGCACGCACACACACACATATACAGTTGTACATTTACGACTCAACGCGACATTTACAACTTTGATGCAAAAGCCACAGCATCTGAGAGTCTGTGACTCTCGTTTAAATGTTTTTTTGTTTTGTTGTTGTTGTTGCTGTTGTTGAATTGTAAAAATGTTGAAAATAAATTAAAAATGCGCTTAAAAATTGCGAGCAGCATTCGCGCAGAGTCATTGCCGATTTTATGGGCATTCTCTGTGAGCATTTTGGGTCCTAGCTAAAATCGTGGGCAGACTTCAAAAATTTTTAAAATGGCCACAAATTTAATGTTGGCAACAAAAACTAATAAATTGTTTAAGTAGTTGCTGCTTAATGACCATGTCTGTGCCAACGATTGGCATTAGCAAAGCGAGCGGTTTTCTTAATAGGCTTTCCAGTCTGTACTCGAGCAAACCGTTTCGAAAAGTGAGTGTTAATAAAACAAGCCAGGTTTTTAGCAACAATACAACTAAGCTTATAAACAGAGAGTGCACTTTTTAGAGGTCATTTAATACTTAAGGAATTTGTTAATTACACGTGATAAAAGTTGGGATGCTCTAATCGAGGCATGCTCGACTAGCATATACCCTAAATAAGCTCTTAATTGCAGAGGCGGTTTGTTCCTTACCAAAATAAGTTTCGATTAACAAAATGTGTCTTTCTCATCTGAACTTTACAATTTTCTCTTTACTTCATTTTTACTTTTGTTGTACGATTTAATTTTATATGTATAACTATTTAAATATGTATATGCAGTTATATAATTAAAAAAAAAAACGCTCTCAACTTTAGAAAATCACCAATGTTAACTCACTTTATTACACAAAGAGTATATTTTTATTAAAAAAAAAAAAAACACAAGTCAAGGTGTTTCTAAAAATAAGCGACTTTCTTTACTTAATTCGATGCTAAATTTTGATTAGATTTAGATATAAATTTATAATCCAATAGACAGAAACACGCTGCTTGCCACTTATGAAGATGACCCTGTGTTCAATGCCAACTCCACCACTGCTTGGAGAGCAGCTGCGGTTATACAGAAATTCCGGTGGAAATCTGCATCTGCGTATGGGTATGCATCTTTATCTGGAGCAAACACAACGTGTAAATTCAAAAGGCCGAAACTCAACTAGCCGCTAAAGCCATCCAGCAAACGCAGCATGAGCAACAAGCTGCATCATCGTGCCAACGTGGACATATGGGATTCCAGCTGGAAATTCTTGGCTGCACAAGACACACGACAGTTGTGCAGCAAATCAATCGACATACGAGTTGCCATTAGTACCGGTTGCATAACCATGTCAACCCACTGGCTCGTGTCCAACACAATTTGTGGAAGATGAAAGCGCCTTCATACAGGGGAACTCTGATACTGTCTCATTTGGAAATTAATGTGCAACATTTAATGTTATACATTATTTGTTAATTGAATTTCTTAACTTTAATTTCCTGTTATTATTCATACCTTAAAAAATGAATGTATTATAACCTTTAAAGGGTTGATGCATGTTTAACAAAAGTTTAATTTCCAGGGTGCTTATTATCTGTATGAATAAATCTCTAAAATAAGCTTTTTTGGTACTAATACTGGTTTGATTGTGTAAAGTACGTATAGCGTGCATGCCTTATTTTATTGTAAATTCTTAATCTGCGGAAAATGCATATGATTCTTATGAAATGCAGCCGATTGAGGAATAGCGTGACTCTGGGCATGCCAGCCTCAAGTACATGCCCTTGACAATGCCGATGAGTCCACTAAGTTGCTTTGAGCGTAGCATGTTCATATTTGAGCATATAATAACTATTATTATTAAACATAAGTAATTAATAATTAGTAGATTATTTATGAATATATTAGTTTGATTAACTAAACTCTATCTGCAGTCGAGAGAGCGAATTTCATTCATATTTTTCAAATTTCAAAAATGTTTTTTCCCGAAAAAGATACTTTTATTGCTTATGTTGTTTAAGTGTAAATTTGAATTTCAATTACAAATGTTGATTTGATTTTGCTACAGATTTTGTATTTAAATTCAAATTGAAATTGCAACAAGTTTCCAATGAATGCGAATGAGTGGAAAACTCCAAAAATGAACTGCTGCAAATGACAGACAGGCGGGTCTCATTGTGTGGGCTCTTCATTTTATACTTTGTCACCGATGGTATCATAGTATATTGGTTTTATACAAAGTCCGTCATGCTGTCTATCCGTCTGTCCGTCTGAATGAGCGCAATTTGTCAGCGAGAGTCACCAAATTTTGCAAGTATTTTACTGGTAACTCCCCTAAGAGATCGATGAATTCTCATAATCTAAGAGCTACAGTTACCAAACTTGGCGGGAAGATTACTAGGGAACTCTTTCAGCAATTTCTTTGCGGCCACACACACTCCCGCAAATTATAAGGCAAACTGTGATGGTATTTCTTGGCCACACATACCCGTTTCTTTGGTACCTGTTATCGGCTGGTATTTCGCAGTCGGCTACGCCCGACTACATTGTTTTCCCTTGTTTTATTGTGATTTTTATTTTTTGGGTGTTTTTTTCAATATGCCCAGAATACCATGCACTTTATTTTAATGGACAAGCATTAAGCTGAAAGAGTTGTCTGAAAAAAAACATGAAGAAATTATGTTCGTGCCGTATATTTATTATGCGAACAGGCATGTTACAAAATTGTACACTCGATTTGTAATCAATATGGACGCGTTAAGCACAAGCTCTCGTTAGCCATTAAATTAAGTACATAATTGGACTAATTATAGCATGCAAGAGCAAACCTCAAGCTAAACTTGACTTTGATATTTAAAAGACGGTCCGGCACACCAAAAGGCAGGAATAGGCACAAAACTGGTTCGCTTTTGGTATTGTTTTGGTTTTATTCTTGTTATATTTAATGTTTTAATTAAGAGCTTGGGATGTCTTATATTATATATATATATATATATATATATATATATATATATCGTATGTCAAATTTATGAATATTAATGCTTGTTCTCGAATTTTATTTTAAGTTCACACATGCTAAATGAACAGTTGTTAAAATGGTTATTATTATTTAATTACCCTTTTTTGCACTCGATTGCATAGTATTGAAAATCAAAAGCTGAATTTAAAAAATATCATACATATGAAATTGACGTTAAGCCAAAAGGACAATATAGCAAAGTGAGAAATATATGCAATATTAGAATGAGGTAAACATTAAATATGAACAACATGTGCAATATATTTCAAATGCGCAATCTAATTTAATATTTGCATATGTTGACAACTAAAACTTGTATCAACTAAATCATTGTATATATATAATCATCATCGTGGGTGTGCGTGAGTGTGTGTGTGTGTGTGTGTGTGTGAGAGTGTGCGTGTGTGTGTAATGGAAGCAACGTGCAAGTTTTACAACCGGTTAGCCGCTTTACGTTGACTTTAACAAGTCTTGACTATAAACATGCGATTAGTGTAACAAATTTGTAGTTGCTGACTGGCTGATAAGTCGCAAGAAAGCCGGCTTCAAACCAGACGCCCGATCTAGACTCAGACTGCATGTAGGCTTATTAATATTCAAAACATTTAAATAAGCGCAGAGAGGGCTGATTCTATCTATCTCATTGTTATACCCTTATATCCGGAGAGTATTACAGTTTTGTCTTGAAGCAGACATCTCCAGTTCCAATAAGTATATCATAATGCTCCCATCGTAAAAATCAATGTCTCTTTTTGAAAAAGTTAGCTGTCAGCAGATTAGCTGTAGTCTTAAAGGGTATATAGTCTTAGGCATGCCACAGACAGCTGATCTTACTAGTTTGGTTCATTAACTGTTGTAAGTTAACACCGCATGCATGTGTGTGTGGGTGTGTGTGTGTGTGAATATGTGTGAGTGTGTCAGTTGGAGCAGGTTTGTTGCAGTTGAGTTTGCAGCATCTAAAAATATACACACGTAAATGGGAGAGCGTTGAACTGATTTGCATTTAAATGCAGCTAGTGGGAAATATTGTAAATATTTTTTCTGTTCGATTGTCCAATATTTATATTTATATATATATATAATATACATAATATCATAGCACTTCAATAATTGATGTTTTTGAATCTCTTCTCTCCAAAATCGCTGAAAGCAAAAATGAGTTTCATATAGTTGAAGACAATAAGGAGATTTAAAAATTGTTTATAGAATAAATTCGAATAATTTGTTACTTAAAAATACCTGGAAAATATGTGTATTTATATCAGAGTTATTACGACCATATAAATATTAATGAAGTGCAAATTCCAAAAAGGTGTACTTTAAGTGCAGAATACTTGTTGCTAATTGATATGTTGCATGCCACACGGAAGGGGGACACTCAACGATATTGTGCGCATCTTTGTTGTGTTCACTTAACTGAACAAGCAATTTGACCTACACAACTTATCGTGAGCTGTGAACCGAAATTTCTTCGAGGTGCAAGTGCAACACCTGCAAGTGATGCATGAGTAGTTCATGCGTCGCTAATTGCCTTCTATATTTTTAAATGTTTTTGTGTTGCAGCCCTTTCTCTGTTAGTTCCTGATGGGATCTAATTACATATGATGATTGCTTAGTTTAATCAACTGGAATTATAATAATGTAATTAAACGAATTTTATTACTCGAATAGTTATATATTATATTATATTTTCCCATAATTATATTTGGAATTCTGTTTGTTTGTTCTAAAAGTGATTAAATGTTATATGAAACAATCATGTAATCTCCATTGTGGTTCTTTGAATAAAAATGTAAAAATCGCAGCATAAAAAGAGGATAAGAATTGTGCGTAAACTAATTGATTTCCAAGCCCAAAACTGCAAATTTAAAATTGGAAATTTGCCATGCTGCATAAAGCACTAAGCAGACAGCACAGACAATCCATTGCCTGCTTAGTGGTATAAGACAACTTTAATAGCTCAATAAGATGATTACTAGTTAACGTTAAATGTGATAGCTCTTTGATGTTGGCAGCCGACTGGTCAATAGTACCTCTTCCTGCTGGCTACATAATTAAAAAACCATTTGTGCGCATAATCCTAGCTCTCTGAAGCTCAGCTTGCCACAAATACTACCGCAAAAAAAAAAAAAAAAAAATATATAAAAACATAATTAAAAGTAATGCCTTCGCATTAGCTGGAAAATAGCATAAATTATGCAACAAAATGACTTGTTTTTGATCCCTGGACCGCCTCAGAGAGTAACGATTCCAAAATGTAGAATAATAAAAATGTAAAAAAAAAAGAAAAAATAATTTAAAGACCTACAGCAGCAACAAATATGGCTGCCATTTGAAATGAAATCGAAAACACAACACAAGAAGCAAACCAAAAAAAAAAAGAACACGCAAAAGAACGCAAAAATACATTTTTACAACTTGAATTTTACGAGCGCCTCAAAGTTTTGCTGTTCAGTTTGGTGTTCTGGGAACATGTTGAAGAACGAGAAGAAAAAAAAGTAGAAGACGAAACAGATGAAGAAAGACAGTCTGTCTTTAAGGACCCGAAATTAGCGCAAGCGCATTAAATTAATTAACTGAACTGAAACCGAACCGAACTCGAAGTTGAAGTCGAAGTCGAAGTTGAAGTCTATCGATTCGCCACCTGCTAACTGGCCAGCCACTTGACTTTAACGGTTTAACGATGATTCCGTGTACAACGAAATAAACCCTAGGCCAAACCTATCCAACTTAGAGTTAGCCAAGTTTTACGACCAACCAACCAAACAGCCCAAGCCAAAACACCAAAAGCATTTTCATTACAGTCTGGCACTCTTAGTTGAAGTTCCATTTGCAGTTACGTGACTACGATTAGAAAGCGTGATTTTCAAGGGCTCCGAGGGTGTGGGGGTTTTACGAAAAGCGAATTATTAAATCAAGGAGTGACACAGAGAGAGATGGATATATATATATATATATAGAGAGAGAGAGAGAGAGAGAGGGAGGGAGACCATCAAGACATTATGAAGCAAGTCTGATTGCTTCTCAAGAATTGCTTGTATTAAATTCATTCAGTAATATTAATATAATATTCGTTGTACTTTATGGCATGATAAAGGAAAGGTGTATATATGTATGTGTATATATATTTATATACCTACTCATATAACTTGATCGACATATATAGAAATATATAGATGGTAAGCAAAAGTTAGATGTCATACGTATCTTTATTTCTTTATATGTCGACACATATTCCCATATATATATATCTGATTGCAATATTTTACAGCACTCATAGAAAATATGACGTGAGCTCAAACAGCTTATGGCAATTCTTATAGACAAGGATAACCGTAACTAATTTATTTTGAGACCTTAAGCCGACAAATCCGAAAGCAAATCTGAAAGAAATCACCTGTTTACCAAATGCAAATCACCTGTGTCTGTGTCGGTGTCTAAAGAGTGTCTATCTTACAAAGTTGCTGTCCGTCATATTAGTGTCAATGTTGTCTGCATAATAATAAGGCTCGCCTATTTAACAACATACTCCTCATTTAGTCAGGTTGTTTTCCATAATTGCCAATCGGTTAAAGAGCATATAATATGTACACAATGCACGCATACAAATTCTGAATTATCTGTCCAAGCAGTTGCACATAACCATTCATCAAAACAGTGGGGCACACTATATCAGCAGATTCGCAGCTAATTTGCTTCTTATATGATTTGCCAACTGATTTCACATTGCATGAGCCGGCAACAAGTAGACAAGCAGAGAAGCAGAGAAGCAGACATTTTCAAAATATCAATTGTGACGCGGGGCGACAGACTGACGGACTTATGGACTCACACACTCATGGGACTCTCCCCACGAGGGGAACCAAGAGTCAAGAGGCAGTCACTCAAAACGGGAGCTAAGACTGTCTTGTTTGCACTGGGTTTGCTCGCTGTGACGAACACTGTCTGCAAGCACTTAATCATACAGAGAGTCGTCTACCTGGCCAACTCATTCGGCCTTAACTTGTGGTGGTCGTGTTTGAATCGCGAGTTTGTGTTCGGGTTTCAGCAACATTGTTGCCGCACTGACAACCCACTCATTTAACTGGATCGCTCGCCAAACCAGACCAGCACACCAGTGTGCTAAGCAACTACATTCGGCATTCGGCATTCGGTATTCGGTATTCGGCGCTTGGGCACTTGGGAATTTGGCATTAAATGGTGTGACGATCACGCTCAAATTTCATTCCTGGCGAGCATTCAGAATTGGCATTATTGTGGTGCTCTTTTTATAGAAGGGAATGTCTACACGTGCCGCACTTCTGGCAGACAATTCTGCGCAATGGTTCTGTGTGGTTTGGCTACACTTCAACAAACAGCATTTACAATTCAAATATGAATTCGAGTGATGAATAGTTGACTAATTGTTGTTGCTAACATTTTTGGACTACTTTTCTTTTGATGCCCAGTCTTTAAAGGTACTTACTAAAGCAATTTATCAGTTTCTTGCAATTAGTTGTTGATTTATGATTGAGTATATCCATATATATATATATATATTTATACTTTTTATCTTTCATTCTTAAGTTACTCTGAATGCAATAATAATATAAATCAAGCTGGTATTCAACTAATAATCAATTATTTGTTAATTTACAAAAAACATAGGTATATTTTTGTTAGTTTAATATTATTTAAACTTTTTTTAAATGACGTACTTAATATTTGGGGAAAATTTTAAAACTTTTACTCTTCTTTTTGTAGATCGTTTCTAAAAGCTACATAAACAGCTACAAATTTATTAGACATGGTGCAGACACTATTGAATGTGTGGTGCCGCATTTCCGTACTTTCTTGCTAATTGTGTCACAATTTTGTTGGTCTGTCGCACACAAATGTTGCCTTGCCACAAATGCCTACATATTTCTTGATGTTCTTATCACTTTTCATATGGATGTCCAAGTGAGCAGACATAAATACAGGCGACAGCATTCGCAGACACAAAATGCATCTCTAATGAAGCAATCCTGATTTAATTACTATCGTCATTTTTTTCTTTTTAAGATATGCCTACGTGTAGAAGAGGGCAAACTATGTCTAAGAATAATTATCTTACAGACACCAGTAAAACGTGGATTCGTGTGTGAATGTCTGAATAGGGATATTAGCTACTCACTGAATAGTATTATATAGATATATGACATTGGATCTATATGATTAAACACATCGTGCTGATTGAGGAAATGTGTGTTTTATGAATCGAAAATTTCGCCTTCTGTTACAGTTTGTAACAGGAACCGAAAACAGAATTGTAATTTTAATAATTGAAATTTTAAAATCAGAGTCAACATTAAATATTATTATACGAAACATTTATAAGTGTATATATAATATACTGTGTATATTATTAAAATACAAAATACTATAACAGAATCGAAAAACACAATAAAAATTGTTGAAGCTTTTCATAACCTTTACCTGAACCTATACCAATAAAGGAGCAGTAACATTACTTACAACATTCCCTAATTCAAGAGAATAAAAATTTTTATAGTTAATTAAGAAATATTTTAAGAAACTTTTTTGATCCTTACTCTCATTGCTGTGTTTCTCGATGAAATTATTACATTTGATAAATATTATGTCAAGAAAGATATACACTTAAGATTGTGGTTTTTCTCGAAACAATGTTATCGATAAAATAATATAAGAACTTAATTCCCAAGTTGTAAGATCGCCGTTGTAATACAGACATGACTAAACCGATTCTGTCTGTTGATCAAGGATATATATATATATACTCCAATACTATACTTGATTACATATTTAGCAATTGAAATTGAAATGGCGAATAGTGAAAAGGTGACACCACTTACCGAGTGGCACATTCTTGCGAGTGCTTGACACGGAGATGGGCAGCACGGCGTTGCCAGATGTGGATGATGGTGAGGGCGACGATGAGTCGCAGGAGCCCTCCAGGGATTGGGCGGGTGTTGGCACCGTTGACATGTGATGATCGACGCTGGTAATTACGCTGATGCCAGCACCGCCAGCACCACTGGCCCTACTAGTAACACCGCCACCACCACCAGCAGTTGCTGTTGCACCGCTGCTTGTGGCAGGTGCCACATTGTTGCTGGAACTGGCGCCACCAGCTGAGCTGCTGCTAGCTGCACCCGGATCACTGTGCGATGGAGATCTTAAGGCAGCCTGATGAGTTTGCTGCTGCTGCTGCTGCTGTGTCTGTTGATTGTTGTGGTGCTGTTGCTGATGGTGGTGTTGCTGTTGCTGTTGCACTACTGTGGCCGCTGCAGCGGCAGCCATTTGTGCGTGATGCACATGTGTATGACTGTGCGAATGGGCGTGCCCTAAATGCGCTTGCTGCGACTGTTGCTGCGTCTGTTGTGTCTGCGTTTGTTGATGTGGTGCTTGTGGTGGTGCTGTTACTGATGCTGCCGCTGCTGCGGCTGCGGCTGCCACAGCCGCTGCCTGCTGATGATGCAGCACATGTGCGTGATGGCCATGACTTTGACTATGATGCGAATGTGCTGCATGTGGGTGGCCATGGGCGGGGCCATGCACATGATGATGATGATGCCCATGATGCCCGTGATGGCCATGATGGCCGCCAAGCAGCGATGTTGGCGTCGTCGTACCCGATGCCGGGGGCACCTCATGTATGTGCAACGAACGCTGCTCATCCTGGGCCTGAGCGCGTCGCAGCGCCGTCTGCAAGGCCATCACACGCTGACGATCGGCGGTCAATCGGCACTTTTCGCACGTACAATAACGAAATTTGCAATAGCGTTTGTGCCCCTTGAGCGTTATCTTGAGGCCGTGATTGCGGCACCGCGCACAGTTGGGCGGTGTGCGCGGGGAAATGGAGCTGCCACTGCTGCTGGAGGCGCCGCCGCACACATCGTTCTTGGAGTCGATCATGTCCGAATCGGACATGGTATCGCTGTTCCAGTTCTCCTCCGAAACCATGCCACCAAACAGTAATCGATATCTCTGCTCAATCCACCAATGTCTTCACACCTTGTTTGCCTTTCAGTTTAGTTTGCGTAGTTGTTTTTTTTTTTTTTTGTCTTATTTAATTTAATTCAAATTTGTGGTTAATTATGTCCCATGCAGCACATGAGTTGCATTTTTTTTTTATATTTTAATCAACTTAATAAATTTATGTAGTAGCAGTAGTGGATTATAAGTATTAAAAAAAACGCGTTTTTTATTTATGTTAGTTTTTTTGCTTTTGAATATATGATTGTGTAATTTTATTAAGTTTCCCACTTTGATTACTTTGTTATATAATCAATAGATTATAATCCGATTTAATATTGTGCATAATAAATTTATTTAACTTTTTTTCTTTCTAGATTTTATATTAATTTTCGAACTGTTAATAATTTTTATGTTGATTTAATAGTTTAATTAAAGATTTTAAAATGCTTTTGTGATGCTCCTTTACAATTTTAATTTAAACTTGTAATATGTTAATTTTTTTATGTAAGTTATTCGAACAGTATATATGTATGTATTTCAATTTTTCCGATTTGTATAGAATGCGTTTTAAATAGTTTATCTGTATATTGAATTAATTATGTTGATTTTATTTAATTTATTTCCTATGTGTTTGTGTAGGTGACTTATTAGTTTATTTTTATTTTTTATTCTTTTTTTGTGTTGTTTGTAATATTGTAATATTGATTCCTGCAAAGAAAAGACAAATATTTGATTAATTTCAAAATGTCGGCACATTTAACAACTATTTCCTGTGTGGTTAGCAAATTAACAGCCCCAACGCACCACCCAGCCATCCACTAAGGCAGCTGTGCGTTTCTTGGGTAATTTTAGCCATGCGAAAAAGAAAAATATTTAAAAAAAAAAACTCTTTGTGGTTGCTGATGTAATCGAAAGACTGGCAAACGTTTATAATTTGCCGATCATTTTGCATATATTGCATTGCATGTGTTTTGGATGCATTTGCCTGCAACAATTTTTCAGGCACTTTCTTTAGCGGCCTTTTCTATTTGCCGATGTTTGTTTCACATTTTTAGAACCCTGCACTTGGTATTTTAATTAATGAATTAATGAATTTTGAAACGCATGAAACGATACGTTTACGAGTACATAGGTAATTATATGTTGATGATATACATATATATAAATATATATATACATATATGTATATATGTAACCCTAGCCAAGTCGATTTAGACAATTTAGTCTGCCTGTTTCTATTGCGAAGTATTCTGCCACTTTTATGATGATGGAATTTGGAATATATTCGTATAACTTAGGAACAATCGATGGTTTTTTTTTTGCTTAAATTATAGTGAAAGTCAAGAGTTATACTCCACAACATTCTGTACATTCAAAATGCAGTATATCTGTTAGCGAATGTTAGAAATTAACTTCGCGTATTTCGTGTATTTGTGTTGAAATTATGGCAATATTAATATCACAAGCAGCTCATATTTCTAGAAAAGAAAAGGGTTTTTTTTTTTAAATACAATTAAAAATTAAGTTTGATAATTAATTTTAATTGAATGCTGAAAGCAATATAGACAACAATGTGCATTTTAATTTTTTAATATATTTTTTTTATTTGTTGGTTTGCTTGCAAAAAAGTATTTGTGGTCTGTCCTATATTTTAATTAATTGTATTATTTCAATTAAGTGTTATTTTTGCCACTCACAATTTAACGATAACCTTGATTAAATTGAATTTGCGAAATGTTCAGAATGTGAATGTAACTAATGTAATCATAGTGGACTCTGGCTATTAGGCGTGCCGAAGATTTTATTCTGTTTGTTTTCAGTACTAGTTTTTATATAAATTATATATCTCATTTATTGTAGTTGATTTTGCTACAGCTTAACATTGCATGCGAATGTGTAATTAAATTTCATTAATAAAACAGTTGAAAGTGTTATTTGTTGATTCCGGTTACATATTTAGGGCGGAGTTAATTATCGCGATCATTTGTACCGATACTAAAGGCACTTGTAATTTGTTGATTGAAATTAATTAATATTTAAAATTTGTTCAAAACTATTTTATAGTTTGAAATAATAAGAGATTTGAAATTAAATCTTGAAACTCTAAAATAAACAGCTGTCTTAAATTGAAATTGTGTTCTAAATAATAGAAAATGTACAAAATTATTTAATAAATGAAAATTACAAATATATGGAATTAAAATTTGAAAAGCATACACATTAAAAAAAAATTGATATCTAAGCGAAAAGAGTCAAAACATTTATTTGCTAGGATTGGTAACCCTTAAAAAAATCAAACATATAAAAACGTTAAGAAGTAAGAGAGGGAGAAAGAGAGCGAGATAAAAGCATGAAAAAGATGAGTAAATTTGTTTAATCTCTTTGGAGTTGGAGTTAGTCATAGTTAATCAGTGTCGTAGAGAAGAAATGGGGTTGACAAAGTGTATAGGTCTACGAAGAACAAGAAAAGATAACTTTTCTCCTAAGAGTAAGAGGGAATATAATGCTTAATTGTCATTTTGAAAAATGATTCCTATCGCATAATTATGCAGATATTTTGTTGTAGCTGATCTCAGACAAAATTAACATTTTTATTTTAAATCGAAAGGTTAATTAAATTCTTTGAAAAATTGCACACAAGTTCAATATCCAATACGATTAGTTGTACATTCTCGTAATTTAAATATATCTATTATTTTAGTATTTACCTTGTGTTATTATTATAGTAGAATTTGTTTTTATTGTTGAATATTTACGAATATTTATTTTGTATTATATACTGAATAAACTTGAAACTTGTAGTTATACTAAAGGTTTGATAAAGTGTTGAATATTTGATTATAAATACACACGTATGTAGTATTACTATAATTTATATATTTATGATTCCCTCAACTTGCAACGAAACTGGGGTAGTTAGTTATGTATTCAGTTGCAGCACTTTTTAAACATTTTAAGTAATATTGTCACACAACAAACAAAAATTCACTGAAGAACTTTTTGATCACCGCCGGTAAAATCGCGCACGACAACAACAACAACTAACGAACGAGCGAATCGGCGAATGAGCGAACAACCGAACCAATGAGCGAACGTATGAACGACTGAGCGAACGAACAAGCGAATAAACTATGTCCGATTCACAATGTACTAATTTGGGAAGAATAAAAAAAAAAGACAAATGGAAAATCACTTAGTTATTTTTTAATAATTAGTCGTCAGTGCGGCGATAACGACAACGAGACGATTCGGCCGATTTCTGTAACTCTGGTTTTTTTTTTTTATTTCTCTCACTTCGCGTGTTTGGTGCGGCGCCTGTTAAGCTGAGCTTTTTTTCAGTGTGTCTGTTGCGGCTGCTGCTGTTCGATCTGAAATCTTTGGCGTGCGCAAGGCAACTCACATTGGGCCCCAAGACGCGGATGCAAAGAACTCAAAAATCGCCGAGCACAGCAGGCAACCTGTGTATTTGTGAGAGAATTAGTTTCTGTGTGCATGCGTGTGACTGACTGTGTGTGCCTGTGTGTGTGATGTTTGCCTGTGTTTGGCTTGGGCAAAAAAAAAGTGCTGCCTGCGGACTGGCGACCGAGGAACTGACTGCAACGACGGGCGACGAAACGGAACCAAAGCTACGAGAGCGAAATGACACTAACGTCGACGTCGCTGCATTTGGAGAAATGCTTATGGGGGCTGTACACACACACACACACACACATGCAGACAGAGTGGTTGTGTGTGTGTCCCTCTCGGAAGCTCACTGTTCAGCAACTCGCACGCAGACATGCAGGCGCGCTCTTGTACATAGGCAGCCTCATACACATTGGCTGGCTGACGTTGTCGAAGTCATTGTTGTTGTTGTTGTGCTGTTGCTGTTGCTGTTGCTGTTGCTGCTGCTGCTGCTTTTACCGGCGCTGCACTTTGTAGTTGCTTTACTTTTGTTGCCCTTCGCTGTTCGCTGTTGCAGTTTGATTCGAATTGCTCGCAACGTGTTTGAGTTCGCCGTGGTTGCAATTGCCTCAATTTCTTGAATCCATTAAAAATGGGTAAAAAGGGTATAATGGTTTTGTGCAAATGTATGTAACAGGCAGAAGGAAGCATCTCCGACCCCATAAAAGTATATATATTGTTGATCAGGATCAACGGCGGAATCGATATAGCCATGTCCGTCTGTCTCTCAGAGACTATAAGAGCTAGAGACAAATTTGGAATATAGGTTCTCGTATACCCGTCGCAGGACAAGTTTGCTTTATTTTCTCGATAACTGTCTCCGTTTCTCGAATCTCGATACATTTCGATTTCCGATAGCAATAAATGATACAATTTTAAAGGCAGAATATTCGAATTAATACATAATATGCATGTGCATACCAAATTTTATCAAGATCGGATAAGAAGCACTCAAGTTTTAGTCGTAAATATACTCTCAAATTGATATCATTTGTATCAGCAGCAGCAATCATTTTCTGTGAGCATTAATATGCGAGTACATGTGTGTGAGAAAGAAATGGTATGATAATGGCATATGCTTGTGTGTGTATTCTGCAGAGCCCCGTTATCTACGATTGCGTCTATATATATATATATATATATATATATATATATATATTGTCTATGTAGTGTATAACTAAGACTGTAACATAACATCTGTAACTTAACATACAATTATATACTTAACTTTTAATATCGATATCGATCGACGTCGTTTATGTGATCGCCAGCTTGAAGGAGTAGAGCGAATTCGTTGTGAATAAAGTAAAGTGAGCAGACGTGTTTGAGAACTTTAACTGCCACAGTATGTATGAATATTCACGTGTTTGTCGTCAGCCAGTTCGGGTTTGTGAATTAAAATATGCGCTGGCTTAGTTTCTTTTTTGCAGTCCCTATGCCTGCCATAGGAAAGGAATGCTCTTGAAGAGCTGCTCACATGCATTTGGATGAAAAACTGGTTAAAGCGAAATTTGCCAATAAGACTTGAATATATTTAACAACTGCGTTCAGGGTATATCGTAGTCGAGCTCACACGACTACAGCACTCTTCCTTTTTTTACATGTTACTGTAACGATTCTTTACTTTATTTTCGACTTTGTAGCTGTGCTTCTTATTCGATTTTTTTGGGGGTTTTTGTGGCGTTTGTTTTGGTCTTGTGTTCGCTGCAATCGGGAATGGGAAAGTTATTGAAACTGGGTCACAATGGAAATATTGGCATTATCAATATCATTCATTTTAATACCGTTAGTTCAGCCCTACACAAGTCAATTTATTATTTCCAATCTTGTTGTGTAGTGCATGAAAATAAATATAAAAAAAAATAAACAAATTTACTACAGAGTTGAGGATGAGGAAGGCAGTTTTAACAAATATGCTTCTTAAAAAGATAATTTTCGTTATATTAAACACTAAAGTTCCAATTTATATGGAAAATAAGATTGTTTTGGGTGGGGTTGCTTCGATCAGTAAATATTCATTAATCTACCTTCCAAGGTTGGTCAGTTTAATTCTAAGATTTCGCTCACTCTAATCTTAACACTTTGTCTAGAGCAAATGCGAATAAATATCTAAGGATTCAAATTCGGTGACTCTAGGTTAAAAATTGTGGAAGATATTTGCTTTCGATTTTGCATTTATCGATTTTATATACTTCCCAGTGAACGTACAACTCAAATTTTAACACTTTGTCTGACGCGGGCACAGACAAGAGTCTCGCCTCAAGTTCGGTGACACTAAGTTAAAAATTGTGAAAGATATTTGCTGTTACCGATTCTCAATTGTCAGTTTTACGGATTTGTTAAACTTCCCTGTAGCACACTAATTGTAACACCTTTTCGAATAACTATTTCAAGTTTCTGGCTTTAAGGGACACCAATGATCCCTTTCATCTTCGGTCCCCTTGCACAAATACAGAGAGTTTAAACTGTAAACAAACTCAAATGCTAGAATTGCTAAAAAAAAAAAAGGGAGCAGAGCAAGAACTAAAGAGCCCTACGCAGAGTGATAAATGGTGCCGTTTCTCCTCATTAAAGATTGATAATGGATTTTTGGCGCGATCAACAAATGCAATGGATGCAAATAGCTTCGCCTTTAAATACAACAAGTGCAAATCGACAATCGACAAAAATAAATAAAAGTTGAGCGAAGAGTTGACGTCTGCTGCACTCACGAGCAGTGCCCGTCTCTCTGTTCTACTGCTCCCAACATTGGGAGTCATCCACAGCAGTCGCCGTGACGAACTCTTACAAGTTAATTAAGTGTAGAGTACTTCACTCTGCTCAGGGGGCAACATGATTTGCGATTGCTAGACAGACATGAAAGAGATAATAATGATCGTAATTTGTGCTGTGCTCAAATGCCAAATTGCCTACATTCTATTTAATGGTGGTCTATCCTGTGTTTTGACAAATAAATTATTGAGGAGGGTCCTGTAAAATGAATTACAAGTTAATCAGCTAAATGACCTACAATAAGAAGCTCGGATTTAGACTCAACTACAGCGTAATAAAAGGCGGAGTTATTTGTTTTAGCACTTTCTAACCATTTGTTATCGCTTATCGATAACGTTCTACAAAAGTTAAGATGTTAAATTCTTTCGACCTAGCTAATAATAACAAAATAAACAAGTAAGAACGGCACACCGAAGATATCATATCTGTTTAGATTAAAGTCCACATGCGGATATACATTTCACTTTAAATATGATATATATATCTTTTTATGGGGCTGGATAACTCGATAAAAAAGCTAAGTTTTTATTTACTTTTCTACGGCAGCTATATGATAAAGTGAGCGGATCCTTGACTGAGACGGACAAGGCTATATCGACTCGACTAATTATGCTGATCACGAATATATAAATGTTTAATAGTTTTTCTCTCTTTAGTTAAAATTACTAGATTTGCAAAAGAGCGTTTGTAATTAAATAAGTAAAGTTATTTATACAACAAATCAATTTTATTTTAGTTCAAATTTTGTTAAGCTACAATTTTATAGCAATTTTATAAATTTTTAAGATTATATCGCTCACAAGCCTTATGAATTAATTATTAAATAAAACAAGCTCATTTTATTTAAATAAAATGTTTGTTAATCTTCAATTTTATAGCGTTTCAGTAGATTGAACAATGATCTATCAATAGAACATATATTAAAAATTATATTTTCTTACTGTTATTATAAATTTTTAATACTACTACTAAATATTTATAATATAATTGTACAAAATAATAATTAAATTATACAAATTAAATTATACATTTATTTTTGTTCTTAATAATTAAACGACAATAGGCCTCATTCTAAATTAAATAGTGCAAAAAGCTCGTTTTATTTTTCATTTTCATTAAATTTATGTTGGACAAATTAATGCGATTAATATAAGCCTTAATTTTCAAATTCCATTCTTGGCTAAATGTAGTTTTGCGTAACACTCAAGAGTTATTCAATCAAAATCCATGAATTTCTCACTGTGTAGTCAATTATACTTTTGTTTAACATCACAACATCTTGGCAAGCTCACCTACAGCAATATCTCTGCGACTACATTGTATTAACGATAATCAATTACGAACGCCTACTGGTTGGCCAAGGCGGGATCTTGTTTAAGAAGAGAGGTCGTTGAAGGGGCGGGATGGAGGAGGCGGGCTAGGGGTAGAGGAGAAGTTACGCTTTACTGCAGTTGGAGCATAACCCAATATTTACTTACTCACTGACATTGCGCAGTAATTGTAGTCCATAAATTCTGGCACGAGCTGATTATCTTCTTGCTTTCGTTGATTTAATCAAGAGAGAGAGAGAGTGTGTGAGAGAGAGAGACAGAGAGAAAGAGAGAGAGAGAGAGAGAGAGAGGGAGAGAGCGAGAGAGAGAGAGCACGAGGGAGACTGACACACAACGACCGAAAGTTGTGGCAGGGCTTTTTCCACAAACGATCACTTTGCAGCAAGTGTGCAACGTGTAATGTGCAACGTGCAACGTGCAACGTGCAACGTGCTAAGTGCTACGTGCAACTTGACTATACACTATTTACCTTTTTGCAATCGTCAACATATAATTTTGCTTGTCTCATTTCGCATAACACATTTTGTGGATACACTTTAGAATTTGACGGGAAGAGATCAAACAGTCGAACACTAACAATATATTACATAACAATAATCGCGAGTGTGACACAAACGCTTACGAAAACATAAGCAGACGTAAGCTCAAACTGACGCAGCCGTTCACGGAAATGGGGGAGCCGAGGCAGACGAAGACGAAGACGAAGACGCAGTAGAAGATGTGGGGACAACCGCTAAGAGAAAACGCGCGTTAAGGACGATCGTTGCAAGCAAACTGGTTGTGGCAAGAGCCAGCTACAGCCAGCTATTAGCACAGATAGCCACAAACTGCCGGCCCGCCAGTCAACTGTGAACATGTGCTCGTATTTGTTGAATGCCCCTTGGGAGACCACTAACGACTATCGTTGGTCGACTTTCGACTGGCACCCAACGCGCTGTTTTTTGCACTGTGTAAAATGTGCAAAAAAAAAAAAAGAAAAAACAATTTACGTTGCATGCGAGCAAGTCGACTGCTGAATGATCTACAATTGGAAATTACAACGATTTACTTTATCTAATTGAGCTCCCCAGTAGCAACGAGGTTTTCGAGCATCTGCTAAAACAATTTATATCAAATTATCAATTTATATCAAATTAAATGACTTAAACTACAAATAAAATTATTTAATTATTATTTATAATTTTTTAATTTTTAAGAAATTGCATTTAGTGTAGAAAGTATTTTTCTTAAGTTCCTTTCATTTTAATATATTATATAAATTGATGAACTTTCTACACAATAATATAAATATTTTAATCGCAATCGATTTGTAGAATTTAATTTTTTTTTAATCTTGCTATTTTAGCACTTCCAGAAATTAGAAAACTATTACAAAATTGAGCTTAAAATAACAAAAAATATTTCATGCTAATAGAAAATTCCCAGCGAATACTAAAATAAAATAAATAATCGTACTAATAAAATAATAAATAATTAAAATTTATCTTAAATGTTCTTACTGTGTTGGCGAATTTTGTATATAATTGAGTTCTTATATTTTTCTTCCTTGAGTACATTTACAAACACGCGCCTTGTAATGAGTTACTTTGTATTATTGCAAACTAACTGAAAATGAAATAAGCAAACAATTTTATTGCTAACGAGTTAAAGGCATATTTAAGTCCATGGACACCAAAGAGATGCAAATGGAAGTGGGAGAACGCGAGAGAGGTATGCTAAGAAAGGGAGTGCAAAATAAAATGCATTGCTCTTACCGGCACTCTCTGATTACATTGCTGTGATTTGCGCTCCCTCTCTCTCTCTCGTGCATTCTCTCTTTCTCTCTTTACCTTGAACATCGGTGGCTCCCTCTCTGCGAGCTGCGCTTGTGGTGGTGCTAAATGAGACAACATTGTTGCCGTACATTGACGTCTGAATCTCGCTAATCGAAGTTGCTCTCACATCACGATCTGACTGGCGCTCTTCCTCTCTCTCTCTCTCTCTCTCTCTCTCTCTCTGTCACTCTCTCTCTCTTTTTCATTTTAACATACAGTTTGCGTTTGAGACACGGCCTTTGACTTGGGGAACGTTTTTGTTGCGCACGAGACCCGAGGCGCTGTCGTTGATGATGCCGTGCGTTCCGACTCCGATTCGGTTCATTCGCATTTGAAGATCCATCCAAGCACTAATCACATTTTAAAAGCTTCCCTCGAACTGCGTTAACCGATGACACTTTCTGCATGCTTTTCCTTGCTGCCTGATGGATGAGCCAAAAGGCAACAGCAGCATGTAATAACCCTTAATTTATGTATGTGATTGTTGCAAAAAATAATTGGACACTAATTGAATCGTTTAATTACGTACATAATTGGTTTGGTTTTTGTTATTTCTTTTTGTTTCCTATCGTTTTTCATTGATCAGTGAATTCAAAGCAATTTAAAATATTAAATCAATTTAGGCATTTGAAAGCATTACATTTATTTCATTTGGATTTAAAGTTAATTAAAATCCTTGGTCTTTAATTTACTTAATTGATTAACACCATAAGACATTTTCAAAAATTACAATTCCAATCGAAACCAAATTTGGTTCATTGGCATTTAATCGGTCAACTGTCAACAGCGGAAAAGTGAGATATTAATTATATAGTGCACAAATGTGGCTGCAGATAATTGCAGTCAAGTTATTAGGTATGTTTCGGAGCCGCCGACAAAACTCGTTTATCCTCAAAGAACAAATTGACGACAACAAAAATAAAAAACAAATATTGTAAGAAGCAAACCGGCTAATATTTGCTTATGAGTTCGTTCATTTGCTTGCTGTCTCTTTGCTCACGCATTCGTAAATAAGTTGACTCTACGATGCACGTTTCCATATTGTTAACATCTGGCCCCACCCGTATCCCACCCACCACATGATGCAGCTTGACTTTTTAGCACCTTCGCCGCAAAATGCAAAACGGCAGCAAATTTGGTAGTTATTTATCATTACAGTTGTCACAGCAAAAGCTAGTTGACAGCAAACGTGATCTTGCAACCGCCACTTGTTTCTTTCCCCGCCCTTCCAGACTTCAGTAATTTATGCTGAATATCACAAACGCCAGCGGCACTTAAGAATATCACTTCTAGAATTTAAATTTGAGTTTTTATTATTTCTTAAAGTAACATAAAAAATTAAATACTTTCGATTTAAGCACGTTTTCTAAAAATAAGAGTTTGCATTTGTACTTTTTAGAAATATTTTCCATTGTTAAGAAAAAACGTTTCTTATTTGAAGATATCTTTCTTTCGTATATATTTGTAAAATTATATATTCTTCCTGAGTTCCCTCGCCTGCAGCATTCTAACTTGGTCGGTAAGTGTCCACCAAAAATGTTGATCAAATTTGGCGCTTGCTTTTGGTTGTTAATTTTATTGTTTGCTCATTGGAGTCCGGAGTAGTTATTTGGGATCATTTGGAGTTGATGGTGTGCACATTAACATTGATTAATATCAACACCCTAATAACAGAGAATGTCGTGTGTGAGTAAGACGTAATTACTATATTATATTATATTATTCTGGTTGACTGTGTCGAGTGATCTTTAAACATATATCGTAGCTTTTTATTTTGGTCTCTGCTCCTTGAAGTATGGTTTTTATGACAAATCGAGTGCAAGATACAATTAAGTAATTTAATCACACACACAAAAAACCAATTCGAATTCTTTGGCCAAAAGGCAATCTGCATATGAGAACGCCTGTAAAAGACAACATATTTTAACCGACCAACCAAGAGATGAATGCAGCAAGGGCAGCACCAGAAAAGGTTGTTTGGGAACAAAACACAGGTACACGAACGCCTCACAGTGGTCACTCGCTTAAGCGGAAGGACATATAAGTTATAAATTTAAAATCGATTTTAAAGATTCTAAAATTTAATTTACTCTTCCAATATCCAGGACAGTGATCAGTTTAAAAAACGCTAAAAATCATAAATAGAATATATAATACACATTTTTTTTTTAAACTTTAATGCAGTTGAAAGGTTTAATTTAACTTTCAAGTTCTTAAAGTGGAAGTTTTAGTTTTTATTTCTGAATGAAAATTTAAAATTTTAGAATAGTATAAATGATATAGCTCAAAACTAAAAATTATAAATTGAATATATGAAAGTACATTTTTTTAAACTTTTATGCACTTAAGAGTTTCAAGTCCTTTTCACTCAAATTGAAGTTTTAGTCAGTGGGCTCACTGTAAGAGCTTTTTGAAAAAAAAAACTTGTTCCGTGCGAGCAATTTACGCTTGCAAGCAAATTGAAAAACAATCGGGAACAGGCGCGAAAAGAGAAGGATGAGCATGAGGACGAGCAGTGGGATTAGCAGCTGGATGGGGGGGAGCTGTGCCCTGCTCTAACTGGAGGACTTGGGTTAGCGGGCAGACGCCGTGTGGCATGGGCCGATTTAGCGACAGGTTGACGCATTTTGAAAACAAATTGGCACAGTTTGTGAACATGATGTTCTGTTGTTCTTTTGCCTGTGTATGTTGTGTGTGTTTGACTCAATTAGAGGCAACTCATTTAGGCCGACACATTTGGACATCAATTTGTGTGCGTAAAATGTTAATCAAAGCCTGATGAGATTTTTAGGCCAACTAATAAGAGAGCGAGACAAATATATATAGAGAAGGGAGTGGGCACGGGGAAGGGGGAATGAGGAGTGAAAATGACAGTGGAGAGTCGCTTCAATTAATATGCAAAATTTATGCATGGGAAAGCTGGAAACAAACCAACCAACAAACAAATAACCAACAAAGACAAAATGAGACATGGCAAAAAGTGCACAACATGAAAATTCGACCGCGTTGCAAGAAATCAATACAAATTAGTTGTTTTTTTTTTGGTTTTTGTTGCTGTTTTTCTTCTTACTGGTGTTGACTTTTTATACATAAGCCAAATATCCTTTTTGTCCAACTCTTATTATCTCAAGCTAATTTCTTAAAGAATATTTCAGAGGATTTAATAAATTTTTTAATTCAAATTGATTTTGCAAGGACTACTTACTAATATCGGAGAAATTTGAAAAATACTTAACACAAGTTTATTTTTGAAGGAATGTTGAGGCATGTAGAATAAAGTAGCATGTGTAAACAGCGAAAAATTTGTATATTATTATATTTATATGCTCAATATCAAATGTCTTTAATATGTGGACAAACCCCAATGGCTAAATGCGCTAACTGGTTATGCTAGAGCATTTTAACTTGTTTAGTAAGTGTTCACCAAAGTGTTAATTAAATTTGCAAATTGGCGCATGCTTTTATTTTTTAGTTAGCTGTTTGCTTATTGGAGTCCAAAGTAGTTATTTGGGATCATTTGGAGTTGATGGTGTGCACATTAACATTGATTATTTGCAACACCCTAATAACAGAGAATGTCGTGTGTGAGTAAGACGTAATTTTCACGTATTATTCTGCTTGAGTTCGTCAAATGATCTTTCGATGCACATCCTACCTTTTTATTTTGGTCTCTGCTCGCCGAAGTTTGGCAGACGGAAAAATTGCTTCTTGTTACAAATCGAGTGCCAAAACTGATTTTGAAGAATCGATGCGCAACGATGCAGATGTGCAATTAAGTAATTTAATCACAGGCATAAAACACCAATTCCAATTCGTTGGCCAAAAGGCAATCTGCATATGAGAAAACCTGTAAAAACAACACATTTTAACCGACCAACAATGAGATGAATGCAGCAAGGGCAGCACCAGAAAAGGTTGTTTGGGAACAAACCAAAATCTGTTCAACACATTTTAACCGACCAACCAAGAGATGAATGCAACAAGGGCGGCACCAGAAAAAGGTTGTTTGGGAACAATCCAAAATCTGTTCATTCTGTGTGGCACAGGTATACGAAGGCCTTACAGTGGTCGCTCGCTGAAGCGGAAAGACGTATAAGTTCTAAAGCCCTATTGATTTAATTTTAAGCTTATTCATTTATGAAAAAAGCGTTATTCTAAAGATGGTTCCTCAAATTAGATATTTAAAATAGATACTGAGTCGACATCCCTAAAATCAAGCAGTGAAGCTTTCACTAAATAAAATATATAAAATACAAATAAATAATCTAAATTAATAAGTTGTGAGATTTAATTTATTATTTCAGTATTGATTAAAATCATTCTTTTCTCATTTATAACTTGATTTATGAACAACAAATGGAAAATGTAGTATTTGTTGGAAACATTTTCCAGCACTTTAAATGACATATCTTAAAAGTAGCTTTAATGCAGTTAAAAGTTTTAATTTAACTTTCAAGTCCTTAAAGTGGAAGTTCTAATTGATATAGCTCAAAATTAAAAATTGTAAATTAAATATATGAAAGTGTGTTTTTTTTTTAAACTTTTAAGCACTTAAGAGTTTCAAGCCTTATTCATTTAAGTCCTCGAATAGAAGTTTTAGTGAGTGGGCTCACTGTAAAAGCTTTTTGAAAAATCAACTTGGTCCGTGCGAGCAATTTACGCTTGCAAGCAAATTGAAAAACAATCGGGAACAGGCGCGAAAAGAGAAGGATGAGCATGAGGATGAGCAGTGGGATGAGCAGTGGGATGAGGGGGAGCTGTGCCCTGCTCTAACTGGAGGACTGGGGTTAGCGGGCAGACGCCGTGTGGCATGGGCCGATTTAGCGACAGGTTGACGCATTTTGAAAACAAATTGGCACAGTTTGTGAACATGATGTTCTGTTGTTCTTTTGCCTGTGTATGTTGTGTGTGTTTGACTCAATTAGAGGCAACTCATTTAGGCCGACACATTTGGACATCAATTTGTGTGCGTAAAATGTTAATCAAAGCCTGATGAGATTTTTAGGCCAACTAATAAGAGAGCGAGACAAATATATATAGAGAAGGGAGTGAGGAGTGAAAATGACAGTGGAGAGTCGCTTCAATTAATATGCAAAATTTATGCATGGGAAAGCTGGAAACAAACCAACCAACAAACAAATAACCAACAAAGACAAAATGAGACATGGCAAAAAGTGCGCAAAATGAAAATTCGACCGCGTTGCAAGAAATCAATACAAATTAGTTTTTTTTTTTTTGGTTTTTGTTGCTGTTTTTCTTCTTACTGGTGTTGACTTTTTATACATAAGCCAAATATCCTTTTTGTCCAACTCTTTTCTGGTATTTTTTCACACATTTTTAACCCCACAAAGTCAAATGTAAACATTGAATTACGATAGAGAAACTGCATTTAAAAGTGATATTAATTTTCATATTTTTTTATTTTAACAATTTTAATTTCATTCTGAAAAATTTTAATTTATTTGTATTTGTTAAAAAGCTTAAGTTAGATCTTTTAAGTTTTTTTTTTATTTTTTATTTTATTTAAAATCAAGTTGACAAAAGAATTGTTATAATTTCAGAGAATTCTAAATTTTGTTAAAATCATGCTTATTTTATAAGGACTATTAATCATTTCAGAGAATTGTAAAAATGATATAACTCAAGCTCATTTTTTGAGAAATATTTCACAGAATTGTACAATTTTTTTTAAATCAAATTGATTTGTAAGGAATACTTATAATATCGGAAAAATCTGAAAATGATTTAACTCAAGTTTATTTTTTAACGAATGGAAATAAGGAAATTATAATTTATATATTATTTTTATTGTGGCATGTAGAAGCAGATAACCTTTACTATAATCAGAATTTCAGATGCAATGAGACAAATGTGGACAAGCCCCAATTAGAAGGAGTTGACTGCGGTGCGCTAATAGGTTATGCTTGGGTCGGGGGAATTGTTTTGTTTATGCTTCGATTTTTTTTTAATTCTGGTTTTTAAAAGTGACGTGAGATAAGGCTCACCGCATGTTGCATGTTGCAATTAAATTAGTGTGACATGGTCTGGTTCTGGACAGAAGCGAAGGGGTTGTTTCGCTGCGAGACTCGCGTCTGCATTTGATGACTTGCTGATGATAAAGTTGTAGCCACAACAGAATGATGGCAAGTGCAAGTGCTTTTGTATCTGTACCTGTATCTCAATTTGTATCTGTATCTCTATCTGTAGTACCTTACACAGATACTTGCGACAAGCGCCAATGCTTAACGGGTCGGGCTGAAAAGTTTACCATCATCATGACCATGTTCCTGTTGTTGTTGTTGTTGATGCTGTGGATAATGATGATGACCTGCGCAACAATAGTTTGCATCTCACAGACACAAATGTTGAAGCTCTTGTTCGTTTTGTAACTGCTACAGGTCTTGTTGTTGTTGTTGTTGCTACTGTTGCTGTTGCTGTTGCTATTGTAGTTGGCTTGCCGCAATCAACTGCACTTCATGTTGCGGTTGCCTCTGAAACTTGCCATGCTAAGGCATGTGTCTGTGCGTGTCTGTGTATATCTGTTTGTACTAATCAAATTATCACGTGCGCATATCCTTTTCTGGTCCAGTGTCTGTTCCCAACAGTGTTGTTTAATTTTGAGCAGCTAAAAAGATAGTTTTCGCTGAAAGAACTGTTGAAATTGCTTGGCAGCTAAGCGGCTAAAGTTTTGTTTCAAGAATCTCCACTAAAGCAATTTTAACAAAGCTCAAAAACTGAACAATTTAAATAATAATAATAATACAAATTGATAATACAGTTAAGAGGCTTATTAATATATACATTTTTCTATAGCTATTTTACTTCAAAGTACTTTTTTCAAATTATTGTTTACTTTCCCCAAACCTTAAAAACCTTAAAAAGGTAAACTATCAATGGCTGGCTACTTCCAAATTTGTGCCGTCAAAATCAATCATATTTTGGCATTTAAAAAGCTGATTTGACAGCGCTGGTCCCCAGGCGGCAATTTTGCTGCTGCTCTGCTTTTGACTAACTCAAACTTAACTACAAACATTTTGGGCGCTTTGTTTTTGCCTCATTTCGTTTTGTCGATTTTGATTATTTGTCTGTGGTCTGTTCGCCTTTTGTTTTGCCCGGCTTCGGCAACTATTTGGATCTCAAAAGTTGGTTTCCCCAAAGCATCACACACATACACATATGCACACACGTGCACACACATGCACACTAATTTGCGTCACGTATACCATATGCGTTTGCTTGTTGCGGTTTCTTGCAAGTGGTGCAAAGTTTTCAACAAAGGTAGCCAAATTAGAAAATGCTGAAGAGTTTGAGTGGCAGTTAGAATTAGCGCCAAATTGAAATCTGCAATTGGTGGGTGTATTGGCTAAGCATCTTATCGATAACAATCGCTAGCGCTGTAATTTAACAGTCAAATGTTAAGTTCCCACCATATGTTTTTTAAAAGTCACAAAAGCGCGCGTTCTTTGTTTTCTTGCTTTCTTTATTGAAACATTATGTCGTGATTTATAAATGAAATAGTTGGAGTATGTAATAGAGTATTGAAAATATATTGCATGACAACTGAAAGTCTTGCCTACATCAGTGTACCGTGTGTCGGTCTCCATAATAAACTGATCAAATAAAATTCAGTTAAATGCAATTTCTAAGTGTGCTGCAAATTTTCCAATTTTATACAATAAAAGAAAGTCAGCTTTTGAATTTTTGCTGCAAATAATTACGAAGAGTGACTTAAACCAATAAATCGTGACCGTGTTTATCATTTCAACAGCTGAACTATTTTGTTTTTCTTTTTTGCTGATGAGTTTGGTTTATGCAAATGTTTTGATACCGCTGCAAAAGTACGCTTCCAATTTGAGTGTTGAGCGTTGCCAATGCTTCTGTGTTCGAAATCTTTTCTCAGGAACTATTGTTTTTCTTCAGTTTTTTTTTTCACTATGAAAATGAAATTCACATGAAAATTTGAATTATCCAAAATTAGAAATGTTCACAAATGTGCTGTCATTCCAAGTGCATTTGCAGACCACAAAAAGAAAAAGAACACCTATCTTACAACAAATATAAATTCGAATCAAGCAATTAAAACAATTTTTAATTTTGAAATGCAAGCAATGAATATTCATTTATATATTTTATATTTGTTTAACTTTTTTTTTTTTTTTTTGAAAGCAAAGGGCTAACAAACAAAATCCTAAACCCTTTTTATTGTTTACGATTATATTTCAAACATTTTCAAAGCATATTTTTTGTTCTCCGCTCTTTAAGCAATTGAGTATAGATATTTTTCTGTGCTGCTATTTTTGAATATATATATATATTTTGGGAGTAGTTTTTACTCGCTCTTGACCGGCACATAGGTCAAAATGATGGTAGCATGGGGAGCGACGAGAAGCTCGTTGAGATTCACTTTGCTCGAGTGGACCACCTTTGTGGAATTCCCGTTGTCATCCCCGTTGTAGTTCTCGCTGAAGTACGAGACGGTCATCTTCTCCGGCAACTTGTGCTCCTCCTCACCCGTGAAATTGCTCCGCTGCGGCAAATCGCTCGGATTGAAGATGACAAAGTAGCCAGGACTGCCCGACTTAATTCTGCGCAACAAAAAACAAAGTGAAGATTAATTCATATGAGAGTGGAGACTAATAAATGATAAAGTATATATTTATATATAAGTTTGTTTAGGATACTTAAAAAAAAAAAACGAAAGAAAAGAAAACTTCATTCACGAACAATTTCACATCCTAATAAAGTTGGTAATAAACCTATGCTTCAAAATTGGAAATATTAATGAATTGCGAAATGAAAGATTTCTATTCAACAGTTAATTTTTAAGCTAATTCCTATAATAAAAGATAATCGATAAGATATAAAAGAACAGAATGCCCTTGAACATAAAATATTAACTGAGGATATACATGTATATATGTATGTATATACATATGTTTGGCAAGCATATTTAAAAAATAAAGGCAAAGAGTTGCTTATACAAAATATTCAATTTATGACCAATATCTTCTCTTAATAAGCTTCTGTCTAAGAACTAGAACTATTTTTAAGTTTTTATAGAACAGTCGAACTTTAAGCTGATAGTTGCAATGTAAAGTATCTACTTCAAATTATACACCTAATAAAGATCATAAGAATTCCAATAAAGATTATGTTTTTCAAATGATTTAACTAAATGTTCGATATACCTTTGCCTTCAATTGTTAGCACAGAGAGAGAAGAGATGGTAATGATTAGTTAGCAGATGAACCAGTTATCAAATATATATATATATATTTATCGTATATGTTACCTGGAGTAGGCGATGAGTTGGTTGGCCTCATAGATCTGCATCTCGCCGTGCATGTAGGAGGGCGAAAGACGCAACTGTTGGATCTCGCTGTAGGTATCTCTGCTGACACGAGAATACTCAATGGAATCGACGGGGACAACTGGAACGCCACGCAGCAGGGACATGAACAGTGCCAAAGCAGAGGGATGCGATGTGGTGTCCAAATGGACATCGGCAAAGTTCCACTGCAGCCAGCTGCTGTTGCCCGTCTCGATGAACACCTGTTGCAGCTGCTGCATCAGCGTCATCTTGTTCGCCTGCTTGGGTGAGCTGAGTGCTTTCACAAAATCACCATACATGGGCAAATCAATGCCCAATGCGCCGCCTGCTTCACTCAGCACATAAGCCTGCGGCTGTATAATATCCTCGGCAACGGAGAGGAATGCATCCGCCGATATATTCTTGACCATGTCTAAATAATCGTAGAGGACATCGCCGAGTCCGTTCTGGAATGTGGTCTGTGTGTGCGTATAGAAGCCATAATCGACCATATTGAATTCTTGTGGTGTGGGCGAGATGCCCTCATCCCTGAGATCGTCGTTGATCAAGAAGAACTTGGTGTTCTTCAGCCGGAAGCCATGGACACCCAGGCCAAGCAGATGTCTGAGCACTTGCCCGAACTCGTGCCGCACCAGCGTCGAGTTCATCTTCAGATCATAGTTGCCCGACCCGAATTGGGAGAGCAGATAGCTGCCATCCTCCAGTTGGGCCCAGGCCGTTGAGTTGCCGCCCACCATTTTCCATTTGTTGGGCAACTCGGTAGCGCCCTCGATCCAAACAAAGGCGCCACGTTTCTCCTTATCGGCCAATGCATCGAGCAGCAGCTGCGAATTATTGTGCACATAGTTGGCCGTCAGATCAAGCACCACTTTCACATCCGATGATTTATAGAGATCGACTAGTTGCTGGATCTGTGCCTCCACATCGGGTTTCATTACATCGTAGGTTTGCGCGGCTGGCAACTCATAAATTGCACCCGATGCAAACAACTTCTGTGCGGCTTGCACATCTTCCTGCTTGGCAGTATCCACATTGCCGAACTTGGCGTGCAGGCCACGTTTGTACCACGGCAACGGTTGGGGGGCAGCACATTTCGGGGCACCCACAATGATCAGGATGGCGCCAACCAACATGGCCACCCAAATGGCCCAGAAGCCGACAAAGAAGATCCAACGCAAACGCACCCAGAACGGATCATTGGCATACTTCAGTAGCTCCTCCTTGCTCATCCCAGTGAAGGCCTGTTGTGAGAATATATATATTTACTCCATTCATATTATGTATATTCAATCTTATCACTTACAGGCTTGCCATTCAGATTACCAATGTCGATCTTGGCATCGCCATTCTGCTGATCACCCTTGATGAATTTGACCTCATCGCGTCGCTCGGCCAGCTTCTCATCGGCCGAGTTCGTGCCCACGCCCAACATTTCCTCATCGGCGCCATCGGTAAAATTCTCTTCCTTCACCATTTCCACGGATAAGACTGCTGATTAGAGTACGTAACAAAGAATACAGATTAGTTTAGATTGAATTTGTTCAAATACACTGTCAAAAATTGAGAGTACACTATATATATAATTTTGTCTTTGCCAGCTTGTGAAATAGGATACGTTAACAGAGTTAGATTGATAAATGGTTTAAATGGTTTTTTTCTTTTAACACATTAACAGTCGATGTGAAATATATTAGAGTTAATAACATTATGCAGAGATCCGATGTATACAATGTTAATGTTACATGGAATAAATCCGTAAGTTAACCGTCTGCTTAAATAAATTTGCAAAAACGTATGAAGTTAATTTTTAATTGATATTTGTTATATAATATAGTCGTTCGATTAGTCGTCTATTAATGCTGATATATAGATATAATTTAAAAGTCTGCCTAACGACAAAATTAAACTACCCACGGCCAAAGCAAGCGAAGGTATTTCTACAAAAAATTATCATTCATCAGCACCAATTGAGCTCAATGTGTATGTGTGTATCACATGTGTGTGTGGCTTTTATTCTCCCTTCTGAGAAAGATCGTCGCGTGCATTTCTCGTATTCGAGGTTAGGTGAAGCATTTTAATGGAATGTGAAAGAAAATGCCACACGCATATGTATTTCTTTAGCTACAATCAATCAAAGCCATTTAAAGCTAATTTTACTCATTTTATCTAGTCATTTAAATCCCTCTTCTATAAATACGATTTTTGCTGCATTTTTTTTATCATAGCATTGCTGACGTCACGCGCTTTACGCTTTGTTGCATTGAAACCAGATGTATTTTTTTTCTTGCCCATTATTTATATGGAAAATCAATAAGTGGAACACATTTTCTTTATCTTGGCGCAGTCTGTGATAAGGACACGAATACATACAAAGACACACACATACACAGATTAGCAGAATTTAGCATTAATTATGTTTTTCTTGGAAATGCAGAAATTTTCGAATTGTATTGCATCAGACAAATGTTAAATGTTGGCTTAACTAATTAAATACATACCTTCTTGAATATTTCTGCTATTTGTGGTTGGCAATCTTTCTTCGGCAATTACTTTATAAACTTCCGGTGTTTCGCCTTGCGCTTCTTCCGTTTGTGCGACAACTGTGCGATTTGATGAAAAAAAAAGAATTGCTCTTAATACATTTATGGGCTCTGTTGAAAATTTTAGCTAAAATAGCAGCGTCAACAACTTAACACAAGGTGAACTGTTATTAACAGTGGGCAGATAACATTTGCTCAAAAGCTATTTCAACAGTTTATTTTTCTGTTTACTTTCAATTATAGGTTACATAAAAAAAAGTATAATTAGTATTTAATTTAAACTTACCAGCAACTGTAATGGGCAGCGTGACCGAGGTCTGCAATAAAATGATTTATTAATAATAATCTCAAGCAATAATCGAATTGACTTTTGTTAGTGGCAGAATCAAATATGTTATGGCTACATTATGTTAGTTGGTGCAGAGTGTGGCAACGCTACTAAGGTTGGCGGTTAAATTTAAATCAACAATGACAATTATGTGAGTGTTTAAAACATAATTATGAGTGAAAGTGCTATAAAAAGTATTTGACTGTGATATACCCAGCATTTGACAGCGAATTATATAAATAGAAGTGACGTTAAAAATAACAATACTAATCAATAATAAATATAAATATTATATGTTGGTATTCCTTTTTTAAATAAAATATTTAACAAAAATATGATTTACCTTGTTAGCAGCTCCGATGCGTTTGAGACGCGATAGCAGATTCATCTTTGAACAAATTGCGCGCAGTTATTTAAATAATATTAGCTAAAAAGTATAAGCTCAAAATAATATATTAAAAAAAAAACAATTTAAAGTTTTTTATGGAATATGTAAATAAAGACACAGTTTGAATTAATTTTTCGATTTTAAGATAATTGTAATTTGGAACAAAAGTTGTTCCCTAGTTTTTCAACAATTTTCTTTGAACAGAAGTTGCTGCATTATAATTTCCTGGTATTAAATTTCACTTGCTTGAAAACACTTTTTTTTCTGTGCGTTTCTTTAACCGGTCGGTCAGTGTGGACTGAACTGGACTGAAGTGGACTGTCTACAGGCGGATCTCAATCAAAACTGAAACTGCAACTGGGCGCAGCCTGCCAACGAGGCTCCAACTCGCAACTCGCAACACCAGCTTGATTGTTGTTGGTGTTGTTGTTGCTGCTGCGAGTTTGATTTAATAACAATATACTGCCACAACGTTGCGAGAAGGCAAGTTTAAATTACAATTTATGTGCCAGCGGCTGTTGCCGGCCGCAGACAGACTAAAGCTGCGTATACCTGATCTCTGAGCCGCATCTTTTTAACTGGCCAACTTGGCCAATTTGAGTTTTTGTTCTTCGGCTGCTGCTTGGCCACACAAAAAACTGCACTCGCTGGCGCATTCCACGACCAAAAAGCGAAAAAGCAGACACCCAATAGCCAACAGCCAAGAGTTAACAACAGTTGAAGAAAACATTTGTCTGGGCACTTTCAAGTGCACTTGATTTTGCCACACTCAGAAAAAAAATTGGCCTACATTTTGCTAAATCGCATTAAAATTTAAATCTTTTAGAAATCATTTAGGAATAACTTCTAAATATCTGGAAAACATTTTTAAATTTAGAAAGACTTGCACTAAATCATATATTTTATTTTTTTTCGAAATATTTTCTGTTCTTAGAGACATCATTTCTAAAAAGTAGAAACGCAAACTACAATTTTTAGAATAAATGCTTTCAAAAATTTAGAAGCAAGTAATTAAATGTACTAGCTCAGATTTAATAATAAAATAAGTAATAAAAAATGGAATATACGAGTTCTTCGGGGAAAATTATACATATTTTTTCTAATTTTTACAAAAAATCCACCCTGAAATTTAAAAATAGTTTTAGAAAGTTTTATGTTATCCAAAGTTGCCGCGTGCAGCTCTCAATTTGCATTAGAAATACTGGAAATTGATCAATTTGGTGACATGCAAACCCAATTCGCAATTAGAGCTATCAAAACTCGTGCCTATAAATGGGCCGGCAAAAAGTGTTTTCTAAGCAGTTTGAACAGCAAAATGGGCATTCATTTGAGGCCTCTGTTGATATTTGCAGGATTTATTCTGGTCCTGCAGTTATGCCTTACGGTTGAGGCCAGGCCTAAGGTAAGTCCAGCCTCATCCACAACCTAGTCAAGAAAATATATATCAATTTGAATGCAGGAAAACGGCGATGGTGATGGCGGTGACGATGACGACGATTCCTCGTCGGAGGAGACCGTCGAGGATTCGGAGGAGGCGCAACGACGTCGTCGCGATGCCGGCGCCAACAATTCGATGGGAGAACGTGCTGGCATTCCGGGCCTGCCCGATCCCGCCACCATTATCAAGATAGCCCAACTCTTTCAGTCCGTCGGCGAGCAGATTGTCCCTATTCTCCTAGAGGCAGTGCTTCCGGGCAGCGATCCCGCCGGGGTGCGCTCCGTTCGCGATTTGCCGCTGCTCAAGAATCTTAGGCGCACTTTCGAAATGTATTCCGATGAGTTGCAGCTGAATGACAATTAATCCATCTATCGAATTAAACACATTGTGCACTTTATTCATATTTGTTTCAATGTTTTATTAGCCAATAGGAATATTTCTCCTAACTTCTGATAATGTGTTAAGAGGAAGGTGTAGGTAATTGAATTTTATCTCGTGATTGTTAGAAAAAAATACAAAACTGCATAAAAAGGCCAGGTAAAAGTCAGGTCAGTAACAACAAATAACAGGGAATATGCTAAAAATATATATATTTTTAAACATTCTAAACGTGGGCTGATCAACTCTATTTACTAAAGAGTATTTCAGAAATGCATAATAAATTGATAAGAGTCAGTTAGTTTTCTTAAAAAAACAATTAAATATTAACATTTTACAATTAAAAATAGAAGAAAAGTTTGGCATATTTGATAGTTTTATAGCGCTTCTAGACTAGAAGGTCTAACATAGAACACTAAAAAATGAATAAGTTTTGTTTTGAATAGTCCGACTCAATAGCCCGATGTTGATAATTTTAAGCTTAAGTATTAGGAGCACAAAAGAATTTGCAGTCAATGAGTTTTCTTAAAGTAACCAAATGATTTTCAGACGAAATCTAAATTTTTGACTACTTTATAATTGTAATAATCTTGTCCAAATTACAATTAACTCTTTACGTGTTTTTACAGAACAATTAATATTTAAAATACAAGGCATTATTATTATATTATTTATAGTGTTCCTTCAATATTGGGATTTTAAGTCAGTTTTTGTATAATTCGCATTCGTATTTTTCTCTATTGTAAGCTAAAGCAATTTAGAGCTTTACTCTCGTCGCATATTATAAATATATATTGATATATACATTACTTTTACTCCATATAATCTTATTTTATGGCATATTGGCTCTAATGTTTCAAAAATCGTTTGAATTTTTAGGGAACCTTTTAAAAATATTTATTGCATTTTCAAAATAATTCAAAATGTCTGATTTAAAAACGCCTGAAAGTATGCAATACAAATAACTGTTATAAATGCATTCGATTTGTCCTAAAGTCCCGCAATACTGCGCTTTGCTTCGCTTGCACTTATTCTTAACGACAGAGGGCGCTGCAGCAACATTAGACCTTATCAAATAAGACGATGTTAAATTAATTGTATTTATTCATTCATTACATTTTGGATTAAAACTTTTTTTGTTAGAAATATAACAGTTGACGTTAGAAAATAAATATATTTTTTAAATTCAAATTTATATTTGAATTCAATAATTTCTATAGACAAATTGCATATTCAATTTATAATATACAAATAATATCTAAAAAAAAAATGTATAAACGAATATTTAAAAAAATTTTAATTCTTTACTATCTGAAAGCGATTCTAACTTCTTGACAATGTATATCTGAGAAAAATTGCAATACGAACTAGAAAATATGAACATATCATGTTGTTTATTTAATTTAAAAATTAGCATACAAAAATAAAGTATTTTTTCAGTGCAGTCTAATTGGCAAATATAAATAATTTGCAATTCAAAGTGTGACTAATTAGTAAGCATTGGTTTTGAAGCAAATATATAGAGTAATACATTGTTTTTGATTTTTCTAATTAGCAACTATTTCCGTGAATTGTATATTTTTAAATAAATAAAATTATTATTTAAATTGATTTGTATTTGCGACCCTTTGTTCCAATATAACAATAAAGATAGAAAATTGTATCACTTCTTAAAAAGTATTTTTTCTAAAAATAAGTGTTTATATTTCTACCTTTTATTTATTATTAACTGAAAACATTTCAAGTATGGACAATTTGAGGTTTCAGAAGCTTTATTCCTGAAAACTTAGACTTGCTTTAAATAGCTGTTCTATTTTGATGATAGCAGAGAGAACAAAGATTAATTAAAAATTATATTGGTAAAGAGCAGCTTAAGGTGCAGAGAATTCCAATATATTTTTCTATGCTGATTAAATAAATCGAAAAGCAACTCAATTTAAATTCTGCAGCTCTAAACTGAAACGACAAAGGGTGCATATTGGTAAAAAGAGTGCACAGATCTCAGTCTCGCTGGCGCCTTTTGCGTGGGCTGATGCTGTCTGTCTGACTGTTTGTCTCTCTGCCAACATGTGCTGCTGCTGCAGCAGCAGCAACAACCAAACTGACAGCATGCAACTGGCCATGAGGCAACTGCAATTGCCAACTGAAACTGGCAACTGTCGTCGACAGTGTCTTAAGTGAATTGTTGTGTTGACAAAAAGGAGGGCAACACCAAAGAGGAAGGCACTCACACACATACACACACACACACACAGACACATACACACACATGATGAGTGCAAAGAGGGGAGTAAAGTAAAGTAAAGTGAAGTAAAGTAAAAGTTAATTTGCGCTCGGATGCTTGTGTTGGGCACTCAAGTATTTAAACATTTGCTCCGCTTGTAATTTGAGCAGCATACTTGAGCATTACGAGTATCTATTCATATTGATGTGCAAATGTGTGTGTGTGTGTGTGAGTGCGGTTGTCTGTGTGTGTGTGTGCACTAGAAACAGCTATATTCACATCCTGTCCTGTGCAGACGGAATCCAATGTCGGAGTCAAAGCATTCCTGGCACGTTGAAATCTTGTTATTTGTATCTTTAAGTTACTTTTGCTGTTTCTCGTTGCGTGGCACGTTAAAGGCTCTTTTATATATTGTATAAACAATTTCGTGACTTTGTTGTTGTTGTTGGTGTTGTTGATTTTTCTTCTTTTTTCTTCTTTCACATTTTGTTTGGGCATCGTCGTTCGACATACGTAATGGCTGTGTCACCTGCCACCTGCCACCTGCCACCTGCCTCCTCAACTGCTCAACTGCTTAACTCTTCAGGCCGACTAAGCGAGTGAGTAACTTGTGTGTTGCAGTTAGCCGAGTTTGCTCAAAATGGCTAAGCAAATAGCATACAATGTATATGCAGTCAACTGTTCGAAGTTCACTACTAATTTGTGTGTGCTTTTGAGCTGTAACGCTTTTTATTTTCATTTTTTTTTACAATCTAGTGCCAAGTGGCGAAACTTCCTCACTTGCAGCAGCAGCAGCAGCACACCAGCCTAAGATAACACAGATCGGCATCATTGGCATCTGTAAATACACAGCAATAAGCTGAACAACTGAACAACCGAACAACAATCCAACATGCAAAGAGAAATAATAAAATTGAAGAAAAAATAAAAAAAAAGGCAACAGACTTCGCACCAATGCTCGAGTGTTTTCTCTATAAACAGAAAAACTTAATGATGTTGATTTAGTAGAACAGCCAAAGCAACTCGGCCTCCTCTCTCCTCTCTCCTCTCTCACATTCCCTCTCTTTCGCCATTATGGCATGTCTCATAATATGTTTGCCACAATGTATTTCACTCGTTGCGCTGAACACTTTGAAAACTTTTGCGTACTAACCAATCCCAATCCCTGTGCCAGACATAGTTGCAGCAGTCTCGTCAGTCAACATGATTTGCAACTTATACAAATTCATTCAGCCTCAACAAAGACAACGACAACGACGATGAGAATGAGGACGAGGACGAGGATGAGGAGTACGACCGAAGACACCAAGACCACGACCAAGACCACGACCACGACTTGGCCCGAGTTCTGGCCCGCATGTCTGCTTCATTAACACGCCTTTAGAGCGCTGACTATACACTATCATTTGAGCCTGTACTCTTTTTTTGATTAAAGACAATTCTAAAACCAATTCCAATGTACACAAATATTTATATTTATGGAATTGATAAACTTTGAAATATGTTTTTTGCTATATATAAAAACCAAACAATAAAATGATGTTTTATTTATTTTTTGATATTAACTCTAAAACATTTACATACAAAGAATTTCAGCTCAAATAGCATAGTTATGAGCTAGTTTTAGTTTTCTTTTTTAGTGGATATTTAGTTTAGAGCATTTCATAGTCACTGCAAGAGCAGCAACTTGCCTTTCACAGTGTGTTGTGAATTTTACAGAGTCGAGGTGTAAATTGCTCTGCCGTTTTTAGTGTTTGCCTTACTACTCTGTCTCCGTCCGTCTTTTCTGCTGTCTGTCTGTCTGTCTGTCAACCACACAACACATTGGTGAGCAGGCAATAACCGCATTCACAATTAGTTGGCCTGCACTAAAATATGATTAGAAGTCGTTGCTGAACTTTGTCTACGCAGCACACATAAAAACTAAATAAAACAAAAGAAATTGACGGCACACTCATACAGTATGCCTTCGGGGGCCACTTCTTGGCCAAAGACAAACTGCGCTAATTAGATTGCCGGCGGTGCTGAAAAGATATCCCCAAGTGGCTGAAGAAGAACCAAGGCGTTGGCCAAGCCTAAGAAATCGATGCAAGGCGTGAGATAATGCAGCAGACTCTCTCTCTCTCTCTCTCTCTCTCACACTCTCCTTGCCTGTCTCTCTCTACATTGTAATGCAAAATGCCGAGCAGTATTAGAAAAGAGGGCGAGTGGATGGGAAGGAGAGAGCCTGCCAAATGAATGAATCCATTTTGAATGGAAGGCAGGCAAAGTTGTGAAACTACTTAGTCAAGAAATTGCCTGCAGGGCACGTCCTTCACCCAGCGAATGTTGTCAGCGGCTTGGAAATAATTTGCGCTTCAATGGCAAACCACAGCCCAGTTTCAGTGACTGGGTTTGGCTCACTGCTCTGCTCTGCTCTGTTCTGGTCTGTTCTTCATCTGCTCTTCATCTGTTCTGGCGCACACCCTTTCAAAGAAATGCCATCAGCTGCATATTGCAGTTTAAAAAGCTTTTTGTGCCAGGAAGTTTGCTACCTTTTGTTGACTGCCACGCCAGTCCAGGCAGCCCTGGCAGCCCAGGCAGCCCAGGCAGCCCAGGCAGCCCAGTGCAACTGACATTAGTCGTGTAATAAGTAGACAGCCCTCAGTGACACATGTTTCCTTCCATGCCATGCAGCCAGGCCAAGCCGAACCAAGCCAAACCAGACCGAACCAAACCAAACCAAACCAAAACCAAAACCAAAAGCAAGGCAGCCCCAAGCAAAATGCCAAGCCCAAGATCCTACTACAAGTCCGTGCCTGTCTGCATTTGACTGCTAAACTTTTTGCTTGCCATGCAAGACACGTTGACAAAAGACGACAACGACAACGACAACGACAACAAGAACAACAACGACAAAAGTCGACAACGTTGCCAGTAACATAGACATAGACGAATTTATGCTAATCAGCTCGGATGCCTGCCCGGGCATGGACTGGGCATGGTGCAGAGTACGAGGGTCACTTTGTCAAACTACAAACTTGAATATTAAATTTGAGTGTTTCCCCTTAAAATTTGAAATCGTTGTGTGTGTTTTTGAGCTTGAGCTTTTCTCTCTACTCTTCAGTTTAACAAACTTGTTCATAAGATTATTTATTACTTATTTGAACCACCATCATTTGAATCTTAGGCCAGACTCTTAAATAGATAACATTCTAAATCATCGTGTTGATCTTTGCGCCTTGCAGAAATCTACTTTTTGTCTTAAATTATTGAATAAGTGTGCTAAAAATGAAAGAGAAATTCTCAAGAATAAATAAATATTTAATTAATAATTTTTTGAGTAAATCTAGTTTTAGATACATCCATTTTTCTATGCAATATATCTTCTTTCAAGTATTAAATAAGGGAGCTAAAGAACATTAAATGTTTTGATTCCAGCGATGATTTTTTGCTTTTGAGTACATTTTTAAATTTGAAAGGTCTATCTATATTCTCATCTGTTGAAACTCTTGAATATAATAAAAAAATATATATATTTTAGATGCAACTTTTAGACGACTGCTTCTTAAAACTTTACTTGAGTTTTCTGCTCGATTTTTCTTGAAAACTAAAGTTTTGCAAATCTGGCCTGCATTTCGATACAATTCCAATATTTTTTTATTATATTCAGAATGTTTTCTGGAATACAATGCTATATATGTAGTAATATTAATCTGGCCAAAGTTGAGTTTGTTTGAGTCGCCCTCGTATGTGAAATGCTGTCCAATTTGTTTGTTGATATTGGCTTCTAGCAAATTATAATGAGACCAAGCTATTCTTTTGGGTTTAAGGGCAGTCATGTGCGTGTGTGCGTGTGGGTGTATGTGTGTGTGTGTGTGTGTGTCTGTTTGTGTGTAAATGTCCTGGTAACTGTTATAGTTGCCAGGCAGCGTTGACTGAAATCCTCTCAGTGCGCACACTTCACGCACCAATTAAGTTCAATTTTCGATACAAATGGAAAAACGCGATGAGCCTTTTTACAGATAACCAAAAGCGGGGTGGTGGTCCGTGAATAAGAGGGGTGGGCGGGGTGGAGTGGGGTTAGGGTTAGGGTTAGGGTTTGGGGTTGGTTGCCACGCATTGGAATTGACATCATTTGCCGTTAAAGAGCCAGCAATTGCGACGAGGGTTGTGCATAGAATTACGTGAACGTGTGTGCGACGATTCGGATGCGAATTCGCATCGGATTCAAGATTGAAAATTGTGTGGAGGGGGCAGTGTGGCGCGGGGAATGTGTGGAAATGGAAATGGGCTCAAGTGGCAGCAGGCGGCATTATAAGCACATTAAATTCTAAAGGCGCAATCGAAGCATGCCTGAAATGATGAAAACCCCGTGCGTTCGCTCCAAGTGCTTCTTATGCGATATTTCGAAATTTGCGCATGTAGTCGTATTATTAATATTATTGAATATCATTAGCAAATCCAGCAACATACCAAACACACAACACAACAGCTGCACGGTGAACGTGAAGGGTGACTCCAAAACAAAAGCAACAACAAATGCAATAAATAACTAACTGGGGGTCGCTGCTTTATGAACTGTTCGCCGCACTCTTTAAAAACTCCAAAGTCAAAGTCATGTCGACGAAAAAAATTAAAAAGAAGTAATAGCCGAACACGATATACGCTACTGATATATAAAAATAGTTTTTTTTTTTTAATTTAATTTATATATATGAAATTATACAATTATGAAACATAAAAAAATAATTTATGAAGTTAAAAAATCCACAAATAATTTACTTAATTTAAAATTGATAAAGATAAATAATTTGTGTTAACTATTTAATTTTGTGAATACATAGGAATTTGAGATTCATTTATAATTTATGAATTTGGGATTCTTTATTAAAATGATATGGTCTTGTAATTTATTAAAACTAAAACTGAAACCACTTTGGATTGTTTTTTATATGCATTTATATTTTGTATAATTTTGTAACATTTATTGATTTTTTACTTATTTAAAAATTGACAATTATAAATAATTTATGTAATCATTGTAATTTTAAGTACTTTGAAACTTCATTAATATAAAATAAGATATTTTCTCGGGTCAAATGTGGTTCACAAATGTATTAAACTCACTACAAGGGTATGCAGGAGAACCATTGAACTAAGCTGTACTGTGCACAGAACATTATCAGCGTACCAAAAGCCAGCAATTTTTCTGCGTTTAGTGGTTTAATTTTTATGTTGCAATTTTTATGGCATTTCGCTGAGACCGAAGACTTTCGTCCCCATATGCCGTTTGAATAGAGGTTGGGCTTTTAAGTGCGGCCTGGCACAATGTGGTTTCTTTTATGGGCTGCTGGGGCTCCGTTTTATGTATTTTCATCTTTTGAGTGCGCAAGTCGTTTGCTGTGTGCCTTTGAGAGTTGAGCCAAACAGCATCTTTTACTTACATAAGTACTTGGGCCTTTGTCACATTTGTCGTCTGCATTCGCCTTAATTGCTACATTTTGCATTTTTAGTAGAAAACATTTGTGTTTCTTTGCCTTCTGTTAAAGGGCATGCTCTCCTTGCCAAGATTTCGAAGAATATCCAAACATTGTTTTAGATGAGTGTCTCAGATATGAGTACCACATACAGAAATGCTATTTCAAATCTAAAATGTATATTTTATACATACAAACATATCTAAATATTCAATTACTATTTTCTGGATTTCAGAAAGCATTTTTATTGCTATTCTACTTTTTAAACAATTTTCTGTTGTTGAAGAGTATATTTTTTCATAGTAGAACCGAAGCCTTTATAATTCTTAATAATGGTAGATGGGAACAACATTATTAAATATATTCATAACACATTCGGCCGAATCTGATTATTTGTTTTAATAGTTAAAAGTACACATATCACTTGAATTTCGGACAAATGTGCGAGGTTCTAAGAAATTGTGGCAAATCTATTTAGAATTCGATCGATTCGAGATCCGTTTCAATTAAGTCAGAAGAAAAATGGCTATTTCAGCTTAGCGTGTTGATGTCTTTTTGGCAATATGTAGGCGTGCATGTAGAAGTTGGTAAACATAGTAAACATGGTAGCTGACGAGCCTAGAACTGTGTAGGCTAATACCCGAGATACTTCACAACCGGGCTGCATTAGTGTCCAAATGCTGTGCACAAAGATAATCACAAACTGCAGCATTTGCAGCATGGTAATGTACTGCTTCCACCAGAGTCTCCTCTTGATGGCCGGTATCTGCGATGAGATATAGTAGTAGCTATACATCACAACGTGTACGAAGAGATTGAGAAGGCCCGTGATAATTGGATGGCCTCCATAGCCATTGAACCGTATCACAAAGTAACCCGTTATGGGCATATACAAATGATGGATCAGATGCAGCGACGATATCTGCTTATAGCTTTTGCGGAGCACTATGAAAATGGTGTCCAATAAATCGATATACTTGTTGATATAGTACGCATAAGACATCAGACGCTCGATGTTCTTCAAGGGATGCTCCTCGGGCATTATAGCTAGACAGCTGAGTTGATGCGGACTCACCACAAGCAGATAGTAAATCCCCTGCAACTGTTGTATAGTATTCAATAGATATATCTCTGATCTCACTTACCGCTGTGAAAGTCACACCGTTGTACACGATTTGTATGAGATTGTACACCTTGAGTACGGCTCGCAGATCAAAGGGTTCCCGAAAGGCCATCCACTGGCGTCCTAGCTTCAGTACAAAGAGTAAATAGGTAAAAACTATAATGAACATGGGCCAAGGACTCGAGGAGAGAAACAGCCGAGTGGGATCGGCCGGCGGTCTCTCAAATATTTCAAACATATCGAGTTTTGTGTGTTTTTCCAGAATAGCAACAATATATATAAATATAAATATAAATATTATTCCATCTGCAAATGGAAATGGGCTAGGGACAGATTCTGTGTTTTTTTTTTTTTTTGTGCGAAATTTAAAATAAGTTTTTGACGTTGACGTCTAAGCCTTTGCCCACTTTGTTCTCGTCAATACTATAAACCCAAAAAAAAACATTTAAATACATTTCCACAAAGCAACTTTTATTGAACTAAAATCTCTATTCTATGTGTAAAAGATTTTCCTAGACAGTGTAGTCAATAATTAATTAATTTAATTGCTAAAATATATATGAATAATGTATTTCATATGTTGTACCAAATATTGCAAACATTTAAGCAATCCATGGAGGGGGGGAGAGGGAGAGACATCGTTCTCGCTATAGGAATAAGTTCTGCATTAACATTAACAAAAGGTTTAATTAACGATCGACTATTGCTTTTGGTTATTTTCGGACATCGATTTTCTTTTTCTTGGCCAGTACGTAAGCATGAATGTAGAAGTTGGTAAACATGGTTTCATTAATAGTGAAGCACATAGAACCGCGTAGATGACGGGACGAGATGTTTTGCAATTGGGCTGAGTTAGAGTCAATAAGCTGTGCAAAGTAATAAGCACGAACTGAATTAGCTGAATGACGGTTACGTACTGCTTCCACCAGAGACTCCTCTTGATGGACTCACTCTGCGACGAAAGGTAGTAGTAGGTGTACATAATGATATGTACGATTACGTTTAATATGCCCGTCACAAGGAGGTGGCCCCCATAGCCGTAGAATCGTGTCATCACATAGCCAAGCGACGGCATAAATACGTGATGGATGAGATGAAGCTGCGTCACCTGCTTGTAGCTCTTTCGCAGCACAAAGAAGACAGTGTCCACCAGATCGAGTATCTTATTAAGATAGTAGAGGTAGGCTAATGCTCGTTCTGCGAACATGTACTTGTGATCCGAGGGCAGTGGAGCGAGGCAGAACAGCTTGTAGCTCTGCGCGTTGGTTGTTAAATATATAGCCTGTTTAATATATATGTGGTGTCATTAGTGTTCCCATTTGCGTAATACGTACTTACAATCATGACGAGTACAATGTTGTAAGCTATTTGCACTAGATTGTAGATCTTCATTAGTCCCCGTAATTTGTAGGGTTCCCGTTTTGCCATGAACTGTGGGCCCAGTTTCAGCACGAACAGCAAATAGGAAACCATAATAATACTAATGGGCACAGGACTTCTTAGAAGAGGTAGCTGGACGTCAGGATGTGCGTCCGGTAGATCGAATATCGTCATCATAATGTGAGCTCCGCCTAAAGAACCGATTTCAACTTTGTCCGACTTGCGAATGCGACTAAAAAATACATAGGTAAAATACCTAGACACATATATGTATTACCTTTTGGTAATGTAATGAATAAAAGATCCACGCAATTAAGTCGGGTGCACTTAAGGTGAAAAGTAAGCGCGCTCTAGTCGAGAGTGCTCGACTACGAAATATCCTAAGTCCAAGTCTTTAGAGACTTAAATTCAAAATAGTCGCTTTTATTGCTATCGGAAATCGATTTCGATGTAAATACGAAAACACGTATTCCAAAACTTGAATTTTAGCAGCGCTTTAAAACCGTTTTTTACATTTTCCGAGCTGCAACTGCAATTCGAAAACACGTCGAACAAGTCATTTGCTTTGAGCGTAATGAATAAAAGATCTATAAAATGAACTCATAAGGTGACAAGTAACATAAAGTCGAGCATTCTCGACTAGGAGATTCCCTAATCCCAAGTTCTCATCTATTATAAGTCTGAGATGCATGCGAAAATTTGTATTCCATATTCTGTAGTCCTAAAGCATCAAAATAGGAGAGAAAACAAGGATTATTTTGTTTTAATTAAGTTACCTTTTATGATCTGATATCGAAGGTATAAGAGAATATTTTGCTGTTTTTTGTTTTTGTAATTTCCCTTTTTTGATAACTTTATAGATACTCTCTGAACTCTTCTTATGTTTTCTATTCACATAATTTTTTATTTTTCCACGCAAATAGTATTTACTTTTATTAAGACGTCTGATAGCAACATTTTTAGGTTTTCACTCAACTGAAAAAGATGCTCTCGAACTGATTACTGAACTGATTCAATGGATAACTTCATAAGTTGCTGGCTAGGGACATTTTATGGTGCTTCCCAGCATTTGGCCATGAATGCCTAATTAGCAGGGACGCATAAAGAAAAGTGCCGAATCATGATTTTTGCATAATTTTCAAAGAGCTTTTTTCATGGCTTCCCATCCGGCGACCACAATGGAAAGCCAGGCTGCCTTCCAACCCTAAATAAAACAATAACAGCAACAAAAAATCGACTTGAATGAAAGTGCCTCGCTTTTGATAAGCGCCAACCCTCCGCAATCCGAAAGTCAACCTTAGTGAAACCTTTGAGCCTATTTTTTATCGTCTCTTGGCGGTCGTCTATCAGTGAGACGAAACATGGCATAATTATTAATAGAGTGAACCAAATTGCAATCCGTATTTCGAGCAACAGAATTTAACGAAAAAAATTAATTTATGACACGCCGCACATTTTCCCTTTTGCCCACACTGAAAACGTGCGATGATTTTTATCAGTTTTCCCATTTCCACCGTTTTCATTCTATGTACATACGTATTATTTTTAATCCATTAAACAAATGCCATGTTGCACGAGCAACGCCTGTCGTTGTCTATCTGTGTGTGTGTGTGTGTCTGTGAGTGTGTTCGTTATCAGTAAATGGGCAAAAGGGTCTTTGATTTGGCAGCCAGCCACACAATGAGCCCGTCTCTCGGAACCAGGTCCCCGTTTCTGTTTCTACACTCGGGGTAGAAAGCAACGCCTCCAATCTGATTCTGTATGTTACTGTGTGTGTGTGTGTGTTTGTGTGTGTGTGTGTTTGTCATGCAATCAGAGAGTTTTCCCCTGCTTTCCCAGACATTGTGTGTTCACGCTGAGTTATCATGCATAAAGAAATTTTATCTGAGACCGAAAGCATAAGAAGACAATTTAATGGCATTGGCCGTAATCATTAATATCTTGACATCAGACACAAGTATTGATCAATTCTCAGATTCGTTTCAATTCGATTGTGTGTGTGTGTTTGTGTGTGTGTGTGGGTTGGACTCCAGGTGCATTCAATTGTCTGGTTTCGCATCGGTTTTCATAACTCGCTTTTCATGCGATGAATTATATTCAGTGGGCTGCCTTCTTTATTCGTTTTAGCTTGTGCCGATTTGACTGACCATCAAAGCCAGTTGGTCATTGAGTCCTTAAAGCTCAGTCGCTGCTATTCACACGGCTTACAGCTCAATGAGCAAAGAGCTCTTAAAATAAGTACAAACACTGGCTCCCCCAAACCGCTTTGCCCCCTCCTTTCTATCTCTCTCACGCTATTTCTTGCTATGTTGGCCTAACAGAAAAGCGCCAAAGCAGAAGTAATAAGAATGCTCTAGAAGAAAATAACCGACAAACAGATACCCTATAGCTGCATCTAAAGTTTGTAACAACTCAAAAATCACTTGAAAACATTTATCCAATAATTCTTCGCCTGTTCAAAATTGTGATTGGCTGCAAGCAAAATATTCCTTGGTTCATTCGATTTGTTTTTCAATTTATACATAATAAAATATATATTTTCTTTTGCGGAAAATATTAATAACTAATATTTTTGTAATTAATATTACAATTTCGTGTAATTTTATTAAGTAGTTATATTAGTTAGTAGTAGTTGTATTAACCATTTGATTCATTCTGTTTGTTAGTGGGTATAAAAAGCGAACAAAGCAATTTACTGGAATTACAAGAGCGTCTCTAATTGTTAAGTACGCGTAATGTGTGTAACATATGGCCAAGAGAGCGACTCTGAGTCTGACTCTGAGTCAGTATCTGATGGTGAGTCCCTTGGCCATAATGCGGTCATATCGCTGTAGGGCTGTGCATGTGAAATTAAAATGAGGATGAATGGCAGGGGGATAAGCGCAAGTAAATTGGCAAAGCGCTGGAAAATACAAAAAAAAAATAAACCAAATGAAAATAAAAGAAAAAGCAACAGCAGCAGCAGCAAATATGTCAGCCATGAAGAAGTGCTTACAAAAATATTTTATTGTGCATGTGGCGGAGTCAACAAACTAAGTTCATCATTGGGTTGCATGAGAACTGACAACCCAACGAATGGGGGAGCAAAATCAGCAGATGACTAACTGATTACAGCTGGGGATAAAATGAAATGAAAACTGAGCGATTTAAACTTTGCCATCTTGTCTAGGCCTTGAAAAAAAAAACTGCACTCAACTGCTGCCTAATTAAGTAAGACATTTATTTAAATGACTGCAGTTCTTTGGAGTTTGTTGCAAGCAAGCATTAAATAGAATATAATTGTAGACATAATTCATAAATTTATGCTAATCAGACATTAATTACTATCCTAATTTCAAATCAAGTTGACTTCTATATAAAATGTATAACTTTTTGATATTTTAAACTATTTAACACAAATTACGAAAGAAAATTATTCAGAGCAGCTGCTTAAAATTCTCAAATGAAATTGACCCAATTCCAATATAGTTGTCAATATAATAGAAGACAGCTAGACTTTAAACTTTAGATTTAGATTTGATTATTCCAAAGCATGAGAAAGTAATATTTTTTCTGTCAGTTTCAAATTGAAACTAGCTTCAATAAGTAAATAACAAAAGTAAAAATATTTCCTTGATATTATAATAATAGTCCTACTCTTTCTGAAGTTCTAATGAACAATGAGCAATAAGAACGATCGTAATTATGTCAACTCAACAGCTGTGCTCACATCCCAAAGACTGAACTCCATTGGTGCCACCAGCACCACTCAAGAGCCGCATCGAAAGAAGCAAGCACCACACAAGTATCCATATTACTATCATGGCCATTTGGGCCGTTCCCATTGGCGCTTTTGTGTGCCCATCAGTCCGTATGGCTGGTATCGTGTCCTAGTTTTCAGTCAGTACAGCGGCTACACTGTCAGCCAGGTGCTGGAGAAGCTGCGTCTGGCTGTGGCACCCCGCAAGCTGCGTTTCTACTATCTGCACGTGGGCGGCGAACAGGATGTGGAGCGAGATAGGCGCGCCACATTCACCTTCTATGTGAATAGCTATGAGCTGGCCGCCGAGCTGCAGTTTCGAGGACATTGTCCACCAGTTGTGGGGCTGCGCGTCAATGATAGACCGCCCATGATTCGGGTGGATGAGGCATATAAATGGAAGCTGCGCACGGTCATCATGTCGCGCTACGATGAACGGAGACGTTGCCTCAATCTGAGACGCTTCTATGCGGACGATTACTGGAAGCAGGGCGAGTTTTGTGCATTGCAGCAATTCGAGTGCCTCGCGGCGATCATCGATATCATGGAGCAGGAGTTGCCCGAGCTGCGTCGCCTTCTGCTCGACAACAATCACCTGTGCCACCTGGGGGGCTTTCGCGGCGTCGAGCAGCGTCTGCCACGTCTCAACTGCATCTCGTTGCAGCAGAACGAATTGAAAACGTTGCGACCGTTGCGTGTCTTCCAGCGCCTGCGGCTCACCGAGCTGACTGTGCACAGGAATCCTCTGCCGCGCAACTATGAGAGACAGCTGGTGCTCATGTTCCCCCAACTGCACACCCTCAACGGACGCTCCGTGCGATGTGGCTCGCCGGTTGTGGTCAGTGTCAGCGATAGCGACGACGACAGCGATGTGGAACTCGTTTCGATCACCGAATACAAGCCGCCCATCATGCCCGAGCCAAGGGTCACCTACCTCGCCCCCCATTCCCTGCCCATGCAGCTGGGCACTCGAAAATTTGTGAGACGCTATCTCAAAGCCTTCGATAGTGTGAGGAGGACAGACCATCTGCAGCGATTCTATCACGAGAACATCCTAGCCTCAATCACTCTCGCCAAGGATAATGCTGTGCTGGGCGCCTGGTAAGTAATTCAACTTATAATTCTAAATGTTTACATTTATATTACATATATTTATGCATATTATGATTAGTATTAACTTTTTTGTCTGCTTATCTGCTCTAATTGAAAATATTCTATACTTAAATAGTTTCGAAATCTATATAGAAATATTGAAATCTAGAAGAATATTTAGATTCTTAGAAATAATTTCTTAAAATATGAAAAAAGTATTCGATTATGTCTAGAAAAGAAAAGAAAGTATAATAAGTTAAGTTACCCCTGTTCTTAAATTCAGGTATATTTGTTATCTGAGTGTTCAAAAAGATATCTATATTAAAAATTAAATCGATTCTAAGTTGACTCTCTATTCTTGTTAAGTGCTAGCAAAGACTAAAGAGATACTTTCTATTACCTTTTAATATTTGTTCAATCATAAAATATGTTTTCCATTTTGTGTGCCACAGGACCGCTCCGTATGCAGCCTATGGCCGGCAACTGTTAGCTTGCCGCAGTGCAGTGCTGGCAATGTTTGCCGCATGGCCAACAACTTTGCATTTGCCGTCAACGATGACGCTGGATCTGACGCTGGTGCAGCCGCTGAAGCTGTGCGTCTCGATAACTGGTAGCTTCGAGGAGAATGGATCGTCTACAGAGGTGCGATACTATATGCGTACCTTTGTGCTGACGCGTAGCATGGAAACTGCTCACTTTCGCATTGCCAACGAGCTGATCTATTTGGCTCGAGCTGGACAGAGGCAGGCACCTGCACTCAATCCGGAGCAGTGTAATTTGATGACCATGCTGTCGGCGGAAACGAGCCTCAAGTCGCGTTGGTGCCGTAAATTCCTCAAGGATACCAATTGGGACTATCAGCAGGCACTGCTCGCGTTCCAGACACTCCTCCGGCGCCGCCAGATACACGAGAACGCATTCGAGAGTGAAACCCAGCCCGAGGATGGCCCATAACACCAATGCCGTACAGTATTCCCAATGTGCCCGCAGGGAAATTGAAAATTCCACTGATTATGCTGATTACATTTTATTTGAATTTGAGCTGTGAAATGAAAATAAAATGTGAGGGTATCAATTGTCCCATTGACCATGTGAATGAGGCCAACTACCAATCACAAAAAAAAAAATCATTATTTATTATCTACGATTTCCAAATCACTTTTTGACAGTATCATTCTAGTCACATTTTTTTTGTAATTACTCATAAAATCGTGAACGTAACACAACTTTACGTAGTAAACATTTCCTAACATCAATTTCGTGATCGATTTTGCTATTTCACAACTGTCAATTTTATGGAACCAGTCTGAATCACCTATTTGTTACAGGCAAGACTTATATAAGCGTATATCGGGCTACGAGTCTAAAAACTTCAAGACCTTGGCTTGAAGAAAACCTAAATGACCATAAATAACAATTATAACTATTACTATTTATTATCGAGAAAATATTGAATTTGAATTTATATATTTTATTTGTATTGTAAAAATTGGAATTAAATATTAAGATATAATTTTCGAAAGCCCTATGAATTAATATACAGAAATAATTGAATATAAAATATAAATTTTGGTTTGCAAATCTAAAAATAAGGCCATTCATTTTAGCTATTATTGTATATATAGTATAATTGCTTAAAATCGAAATATAGAACTTAAATATTAGAAATTGTTGTAGCTCAATTTGTAGTCTGCTTAAATTTCACTTATATTTCGGTTAAGTTTTAATAAATGATTTTTTTGTAAGGGTGTTTAGACTTCAGTACCACAAAAGTAAAACTCAATTTCTTGTTTTATTTACCTTCCATCCGTCCCTGCCCCCGACCCAGTAGCTCAGTCATTCTAAAGTCAAAGTCGAACCCTCGGCTCGGCTCAACATCGGGCATTTAACTTGTCGTTAGGGTGAATTTATAAGCAGCTTCGGCCAACGGGGGATGGGCCGTTTGGCCATTCATCCCGGCTTTGGTCTTTGGTCTACACCCTGCCCACACTAGGGCATGGCCTGGCCTGACTTGGCTTGGCTTGGCCACGCTTTATTATCTGCCCCTCTTTTTCTGGTTTTTGTTTTGTTTTGCTGGGCGACGACGTCGACTGCATTTCATTGAGCGTAATTCCGTTGCTAATGATTTTTGGCACACGTAGCGCTACTTTCGAAATTAATGCCGCTATAAAACAGCAGCGGCAACAAAAACAACGCCGACGACAACTGCAGCGACACTGAGAAATGGGCTCTCAGAGGAAAGGAAATTGCCTTGACAGGCAGGCGGGCAGGCAGGCAGGCAGGCAGTCCGGTGGGTGAGAACCTGCTCTATGGGTGGGGTGAACGGGGGGACGACGTGCGAGAGAGTTGCTGTTCGAATTTAATGAAACTTTCTGTTCGAATTGTATTTTTCACAGCTTGACGACGATGTGCGGACTTTAGCTGGGGGTGAGCAGGGAGTATTTGAAAGGGAGCGCGAGTCCAACCAGGAAGTGCGCCACGCTTACCGCATAGCCGTTGATAACGCAAAGTCCACCTCATGTGTTTTCGTGTCAGAGTTTGCGGTTTTGCTTTTCCTGTCTGCCACTGTCGCTGTCTCTCTCTCGCATTGTATAAATTTCCATATTAATTTGTACGGCCTATGGCTGATTATTAGGCATCGTCGTCATCATCCTCGTCATCATCGTCATCGTCGTCATCGTTTGCGGTTGCGTAGCAGCCGAGTGTTTTACAGAATAATCTAAATCGGCATTATTTATGTATTCAGCTCGCATTCGGCACGCAGATGCCGCATGTTGAGCACTCAAATCGCCATACCCCCTTCTACTTCATGCTTACTTTCAGTTCGAAAAGAGAAAAAAAATAAAAGTAAAAATCAAGCACAAATACATATTAATTTTGATACACAAATATATGTGTGTATATATGCAGATGCGAGCTCATATGTAAAATAAAAACGGATCAATTCGTTTGAATTGTTTTGCTTTTGTTTGTGCTCAGTTCCAAATTCAGTTCGATATCCCTTTGAAGAAAACCTCTGTAGCCTTTAAATATTACAAATAACACTTCTACTAATCGATAAGTGGGCCATTTGAAAAGCTTTTCAAAATTGGGTGCTATTGACAAAAATACAGAAAAGAAAGAAACACTTAAATGCAATTTGACTTGATGGGACATAAAGTTATTTTCTAAACTAATTTAATTTAAAATAACACACTAAATATATAAAGCAAATGAATATGTATGTGTGAGAGTGTCAATTAATGCTCGTATTGTTGGCTGCCTTTTATATTTTTTTAATTCCCCTGACAAACTTATTAAAAACACCGCCGTCAGCATATTTGATAATAAAATACTTGACACCATCGGCAGAACTAAGCCCCATGCAGCGTGCCACACTAATACCATAGGCCAGATGCGAGAGTCGGATGCCCAATTGGTCTCCCACGAGCCCCATAAAACACGCCACAGACAGTGGCAGACAACTCACACACACACACACAGAAACATTTGGAAACACTATTCTCTGTCTAACTCAGAACAGAGCAGAATGGAGAACGTTAATTAGTTAACTTTAATATGAAATGATAAAAACAACCAAAGCGACTCGACCCTTGTCATTATTGCGGCTGTTGTTTTTTATGTCTTTCTGTTTTTCTTTTTGGTTTGAAGCAAACAATTTTATGGCAGGCAAAGGAGCAAGGGTAAGTGAATTGTGTATATGCCCCATGTAGCAGCAACTAAACTACGCGCAACTAAAAAACTTATCCCAACTCATTTATCAGCGACAATTAATGACGGCCTCATATCGCAAACTATATGTTTATGTTTATATTGTAGATATACTCGAACACATTTTTTTATTGCCCACAACGACAAAAAAGTAAAATGACATGTCATTAAGAGTCGAGTTGAGGCAACTCGAATGCGCCAATTATGGCAAGTGTGAGGAACAAAAGTGAACAACTTCTTGCTAACAAAATTGTAATTCAAACTAGAATTTATTTGTTTTTTTTTTTTTTTTGTTTTACATTTTACATTTCTAATAGGTGTATATCGATAGCATGATGATCAACATCGACGTGCGGATGTGCCTGGAGGAATTTCACATAGGCCAGAAAAGTGGTCCAGCACATGCTGAAAAACGAGGTGAATACAACCTGATTTCGGGCCGGGACGAAGGCAAAGTTTATCGTCTGCACGCAGGGCCAATAAATAATGCCAACCTTATAGGCATCCAGAAATTTATCGCTAACCTGCAGAAAACAAAACAAAAAATATTTATATTTATTAAGATGGTGCTTTTAAGTAGCCTCCAGACAATTGAAAAGATTGTATTTAAGTGCTTTACATTGAAAAATCAAATTAAACTAAAAAGAAACCTTTGTGAATTTGAATTTTGTGGTTGCTCCATTTATATTAAGTGGGAATGTAATCAAAACGCAGACAGACAACATTTTGAGTTTAATTTATGCTATTATTTATTTCCTGGGTTTCCCAAATCTTTGTAATATTCAATTAAATGTCCCCTTTTAATTTGCATATAATTCAATTCGAAACTTTAATTTCAAATTTGTATTTGAAATGTAATATTGTAAGTAAGTTCCAAATTAAATGATAATCCAAAGATAATAAGAATGTCTCTGAGAAAGCTTATAAGCTCATTGATGACGACAATAGGACAAAATAAATTGTTTGTGGTATTAAATGTAGTTAATTTAAAAGTAAAATAAATATCATATATTTATATTTATTTTTACTTAAAAATAAAATAAATGTTATATGCAATTTATATTTTCTTTTTGACGTTTATATTAACACATATTGATCAGTAATTTGCATGGTAAACAAATAAGACTATAAAACCTCTAGTTTTATTTACTGTGAGCTGAGTTGAACATCTTTAAAGAAAATTATACTATCGCATATTGTCAGGGTGTGTGAAAATGATGGGCTGTCATCGGGGAGTGGCATTTTTGCTAATGTTGTTGTGGTTAATTAAAAAGCCTTTTGGCATGTAGCATTTTCCCTTTTGTGAAAATGGTATTTATGTTTTGTACCCTGTCAAAAGTCAACATTGTGGCCCAAATGGCAATTGGTGTTGGTGTTTGACTACTAATTAAGCACAGTGTATGTGTGCTTTTGGTAGTATTGTGCAAATTCGCTTAAAACACATCTAGTACGGGCATGCCAATAATTTTAACAATGCAATTATTTTTTATGACTCATACATGGAGACAAATAGAAAGTTAGCATACAAAATTTCAATTTCATTTTATTAGTCTTACACTGCGCAACTTGATTTATTGCTCAGATTTGGCGGTGGGCGTTTTTTGAGAGATATTTCTATAGCGCTTTACAATTTTTGTAAAATAATGTTTGGTTATTTGAACATTTTTCAAGTTATTAATATATTATGAGATTGTGAAAAAACATTTAATAAATGAATAAAATATGAATTAAAAATATTTAAAAATATTTATTGGTTTAATACTTCTTTATTTTGGTTGTACAGAGGTTTTATTAAATCTAATATATATAAGTAATTAAATTTATTATATATTCAATTAAAATATACTTTTAACTACTTTGAGAAGTATACATTAAATAAAAATAAAATAAAATACCCTTTTTATTCAATATTTTTAATTGAATGCAAATCTATTTAAATAAATTTCATTTTTATTTAGTATTATTATTTTTTGTTTGATATTAATTATGAGAAAGACTTCGTTTACCCTCCATATATAGAGGCACAACTCAATCTTGGTCAGAGATCGGGTTGTTTATAGAGCAGTCTGGCAACATCTTCATTATGCTACACAAGCCGGAAAGTTTGCCAATCAACCGAAACCGAAACAGAAACAGAAACCGAGGAACTCAGACAAAGCGATAGATCTTGGGCAACGCATGCAAGCCAAATGAGACAACGCACGCTTTGACATAAATATATGGTAAAACATTTACATTTATCAAGATAAATGGTTTCTAATGATATAGAAGTAAGTTGAAGTTCGACTGCGAGTACGACACACACTGTGGCTGTGAGTTGGGGCCGCCAAGCCAACAAATCAATGCTGACAACTCGATGCAGACACTGACACAGACACAGGCACAGACACAGATTCAGGCACAAGCACACACACAGAAACAGAGACAGAGACAGAGACATGGAGACAGACAGACAGGTGATATTTATGCACGCTTACAGATGCTGGGCGGCAAAAACAGATATAAAAATACAGAGGCCGAGATACTGGGCCAGTCAGCCCGTCAGCCAGTCAGCCAGCCAGTCAGCGTCGCGTGTAACTGTCGTGAGAAAATGTATTTCCGAAAACCCACACACAAACACACACACACACACACACACAGTCAGACAGTCAGATAGTCGCATAATTTGTGATAGAATGTTGGGCTCGAAATCGAATTTGAAAATAAATAACTTTAGAGCTGGCAATGCAACTATGATAATGATAGCGATGGCGATAATTATGATGATAAAGTATTGGCCCACAACCAACATCATTTCTAAAAGCATAACAATAGTTATCATAATAAAACGGAAACTGAAAAATAAGCAGTCAACAAAATGTAGCTGAGTTTCTTATTTCGAGTAAGCATTAAAATAGTTGATAGGTGCTTGATAGATATTTTATTTATTTTACCGTGAACCACTTTAAAATGAGTACCAAATTTTACAACATTGTGTAACAGTGAATAGGAAGCACCAGCGACTCTTTAACTCTTTCGATCTGTATCTTGATGAGCCGAGTCAATCTAGTCATTTAATCTATTTCGCTTACAAGTCATGCACACATCGGGAATGCTAAAGGCGATCTTGGGCAGTAGAGGGTTAATGGGATCGGAGGTGCTTTCCTCTGCTTATTAAATGCTTCGTTATACAATTTTTACAGATTTTCAATGGGTTTCAAGCGAAGTCAACACAACTGGGTGAAAGAGAGAGTGAGAGACGATGCGATGTTATCACAGCATCCGATGTTATCAGCGTGAATAACTTAATGTGGCCGCCAATTGGGAGCAAAAACATTAATAACAACAAACAGGCAAAGAGCCAAACAGGCAAGCGATAGTAGCAAGAGTATCTTTGGGGGAATCATACCTCCTGCTTGGCCTGTTCGTACGTGTTGCCCTCCATCAGCGTCATGGTGAAGAGAAAGGAACTGATGGCCATGGGATCGTATGCGGTCTGCTCTGTGATCGCCTTGCACAGCGATGACTTAATATCTCTGCGGGGCCACATGACGCCGGCCAGTCTTATCCAAACATAAATTGTCGGCCCCATAAAAAAGAAACCAAACAAACCAAATCTGCAAACAAAAAAAGAAAAGAAAAGAAAACAAGTCGCAATCGATGCCAATTATCGACAGCTTGTAACTTATCCCTCTCTCTTTCTCTCTGTCTCTCTTTCTCTTTCTCGCTGCGTATCTCTCTTTTTTGCCCACCTCAGACACTTCATCCAGTCGTAGTTGCGGAATGTCCGTTTCTCGATTAGCGTCTGTTCGATGAGGCAGCCACATGGCCACAGCGTTCCATATGATAACATGCCCCTTAGGACTTTGTATTTGTTTGGCAAATTCAACAAATTGCGAAGCATTTTCGCGACCCGATCTTAAGTGACCAGAAAACAAATGAAGGAATTGTAATGAGAAACAGGCTGAAACGAGAAATTCGAATTCGACTTAAATCAATATTTCTGTATACATGTCAAATATTAAAAATAACAGAAATTTTAATATTTCGTTAATTATTAATATTTTAGTAGTACTTTTACTGGAATTACACAACAGAAAATAAAAGTGCATTCATTCGACTGCCTTCATAAAAAGTCTGAATTGTGTATTTTTATGAAGTCTGAAGATGTCTGAATTGTGTATTAAACTTTATTTTAATGGGAGCTGGAAGACTGTTTTACATTAAAAATAGTTTTGTCTTTTTATTATCTTCTTTAGTTATATTTTTTTCAATGTGATACGTGACGAAATAAAATTACGTGACCTGTTTTTGCTCGATGATTAAACTTGAGTGCCGATTGAGTAGAATGTCTGAGAATCTTTTTTAAAATATTTTTGAAAGATATATCTTAAGGTACGGCATGCTTGCATTAACCACTGGTGCACAACATCCATCGAAGTAATAATAAACTGATCCCATTTTGTACTCCAAAATAGAGAGTATATTTAATATCGATAATATCGAAAATAAAAATGCTTCTTATCCCATGGCATACCCCTAATACTTGAAGACTTATTAAGCTCTCTCAGTGAAACTGTGTTTTACAGTCGGACAACCGATGGGATTAGTTAAGGTTTGCTGCTTGTCAAGTCTGGCCTGTCATTACTTTTATAATTGCGTTCACGAAATTCGTTTTAGTTATTACCAACAATCTAGAGTTCAGCACAATTTGGCCAAACTCTCTTTGACATTAGCCACCTGCCGCACTTTGAATACACAATAAGGAAAAGCCCGCTTGTTTATGTAGTTGTTTGTAAACTGCACCTTTCAACATTTTGCGAGCTCATTTAAAATTTAAATGTAAATATAATGCAAATTAATGTTAAGGAAACATTTTGCTATGGCCCTGGCAGGCACACCGTGCTTGATAAACAAAGGCGAATGCGGCCTGTTTGGACAGTTGTTCAGCTCAGTTCCAGTTACACACACACACACACACACACACACACAGTCGCACATACACCTTGCGTCACGTCCTAGGCCAGGACACGGATGAAACAGCAACAACATGTACATGTTAATTACTTGTGAAAATATGCAACAGACGGCGACTAACGACAACAACAACAACAATAACAAAAACAACAAAAGCAGCAATGAGCCAGCCTGCAATTTGCCATGAGGTATACCTTTTCACACCAACTTAAATTACCAGCGCACAGGGCATGGACACTGGCTGGCAAAGTGGAAGAAGAGGGGAGGCGGTTACGACCCGAATTCAGCAGTACCGGCATGCCCTATTGTTCTGCGTGTTTGTGTCTGTGTGTGCCCTTCAAAGTGAACCTGCCTGACGGACTGCCTGCCCGACTGCCTGCCTGCCTGCCTGACTGCCTGCCCGACTGCCTGACTGTGCCTGGCTGTCAGGCTTGTGTGCGGGCATACTAATTACAACAGCAACAGCAACAGCAACAACAACCCTCCACACGCTTCAGCAACTGTTTCTTCTTCTACTCTCTACCACTACGACTAATACAACACTCTGCATACACAACCCACTCCCAAAACGAACTCCAGCCGCAACTTCAATTCGAGGCCCATTTTCATTTCACTGCCGCTGCGGCTCATTAAGCGGTCGGCTGTGCCCAAAAAAAAAAGGAAAAGGAAGAAGAATAAAATAAAATTTCAAATCACACATTGTTCATTTACTTTGCTGCTTTCAAGTCTGCCGTTTTCGACACATTGATGTGTTTCGTATACCCTGTGAATGGAAGCGCAACTGTGGCTGTTACACATATCTGTGAACCTAGGCACTATTTTTTAATCTTCTTCAGACTCATCGGCATCGGTCTCTTAGAGACTGATTTTCGATTAATCGTTAAAATAAAATTGTTCTTTTTTTTTAAGTTGAAACTTAGCAACAATTTCACATCCTTCATCAAAACTGTGTGAGAATTCTATACAATTTTTTCAAAATTGCATAAGCTACAAATATAAAGAATGATTAAATCACAACATGTAGTTTAAAATATATAAATCTGTAAAAACTTTTTTATGATTTCTCTTCAACTGGCTAATGGACAAGATTTTACATATTTTTCGTATTTTTCGACTTTCATAATATCCATCCCTCATTTCTTTATTAAATTCTCCAATTATGCATCTTTGTTATTTAATCATGACATTTAAATTAATTTAAAGCTGTAAAAAATTATTTATGATCACTTATTATAATTATTTGAAAACATATATTTTAAAATAAAGTAATTTGAAATAAATTAATTTTTGATATTTTCTATAATTATTCGAGTATACTCTATTTGAAATTGCCAAGTGGCACAGGGTATCACGCTCGTCAAGCAGTGCCAAATTGTGGCAGTGTCGCTTGTCTTTTATTACATTGTACTTTTGATTTCGGGGACTGGCTGCCGTTCCGTTTAAGTATCTTTCGCTGGTGCCTAATTGCTTTTTATGACAGTCGTAGTGAATATGATAAATCTGTTCGTGTTATGTTCTATTGTAGCGTTTTCATGTTGGGCCTGGCTAAAACATTATTTCGACATTTGTCGAAACCGAAACATTCTTTGCAATTAAATTTTCGTGTTTTGTCGAAGTTTTCATAGTTTTCGGCATTCCAGTAGCGTGCATGTAGACGACACATAATGCCATAGTACTTGACATCTGTTACATGCCACACCCCCCTCACCCCTCTCACCCATCTCACACTTGCCACACCCCTTTCCTTACAGCTCGTTAAGTTACGTTTTGTGTGTCGGTCTGTCGGTCTGCCGGTCTGTCTTTCTGTCTGTTCATCCTGTCGCGTAGCCTGCATGTCAGTCAAATGTGTCAGCTGTGCGAGTGAGCCGATGTGTGACATTTATTTGCAATTGGCTGCGGATTTCATTAGAGAGCTGCTCTTCGAGAGCGGAAAAGGCTTCCAGTGCACCACTCGAGTGCCATTCGTTGTGCTGCTGCCACAGATGCCCTTCAACGGCAGCAATCTCTGCGGGCACTGCGGCAAATCAAAGTGCGGCAATTGAACTTGCCACTTGATAGCATTCAATTGACTCGACTGGATGATGGCACAGCCATACGATTTTTATAGTACTTTTAAGTATAGGTGTATGAACAGGTACATTATTTATTAAACTATTGATTTTTGTTTCGGTTTTATTTACATGCATCAAGTGAGCTGAATAGGAAAACAGTTACTTAACAGCAAAGTGATTGCAAACAAAATAAATAAAATGATACTTTCTCTTGAGTTAGTTTTACAATTTTCTCTGGAATTAGTTTTGCAATTAACAATATATACATAAAAAAAAACAAATAACAATAAATTACATAAATTACAAACTTATGTTAAGCAGGAGGAGGAATCGGGGAGAGTTACAGCTATATGGGGTATCATCTAGTTATACAATCTCGATTAGAGCACTCTTATTCAGTGGCATCATTCTGTGGCTACTCGACGAAAACTAAAAATCTCAGGCAGCAAATGGTCGAAAATTGTCCGCAGCTAAACTGAAAATTGAGTATTGCCAATTGAATACGGCATGTTTAAAACCATATTCATCATTTTATTATTATTTTTTTTTTCATTTTATGATTCATTCAACCTTTCGGGCAATTTGTTCCATTTCGTCGAATGCCATAAACTATATAAATGCAATTTGGCTGTCGGCTATATTGTGATTATTTTTCATGGCAAATGGAAAAATCGGTTGGGGAAACTGATTTGGCTGTCTGGTCTTATATTTTGCATGACGACGTTCAATTTTTACAATGTGCCCCCTCTGCGAGTGTGCAACGAAATCATTTTCACGCTCACAACAGCAACAGCAACAGCAACAAAAAACAAAAAACTATAGCAACTACAACAGCAGCAACCTCAGCAGGCAAATAAATTAAAAGTAAAATGTTTATTTACGCTCTGCGTCCAGAAGGATGTATCAATGGTGATGGGCCCAAAGGGGGGTGCGGATGGTGGACGGGGGTGGGGCCGCAGCAACTGAAACGCCTGCCAGTTTCCTGTACAACATTTGCATTTTGACGCTGTTTTACGCATAATGCGGATAAGAAAGAGACGCCATCATCATTCTCTCTCCGTCTCTCTCTCACACACACACACACACACAGAGGTCTGCCTTACGCGGCTTATCAGCCAAATGAAATCAAACAACCAAGGCGGCAAAACACAGATGAAGTTAAGAGCTGGGCGAGGGACGAGGGGCAGGCAGGAAGGCGTTTAAGAATGGAGGCGTGGAGACAGAGGGGTGCACAAGTCAGCAGAGCCTGCAGCATCTTGCAACATTTTGTTTTAATTTCGCACTTTTGAAAAGAGTGGCAGCCGCCACTCGAACGTTGCTTTTGATGTTGCCCAGACGCGGACGCGGACGCTTACGCCGAAGTCGACTGCGACAGCGGCAGCGACGCCGACACTGGCAGCTGTTGTTTGGCTTCAGCATTCAACCATCCAGAGCAACATTTTCTCATATTTAGCACTCCAAATACCCTGCAAACATACAACAACGAATACACTAACAAATGTTCGAGTTGAATTGGATTTTAATGAATGAAATAAGTAAAAGGTTTTGAGCAATTTGTGTTCTAGAAAATTTGCATTTCACTGAATAAATGAATAAATGTAAGTTGCAAATAAACTTTCTTTAATTGAAGCATTAGCAAGCAGAATACCCATTAAGTTTTTTTATGTTTTCATTATGTCTTAATTAAAGCCAAAACAAGCGTAATTAAAATTCCCAAATAATTAGCAATAGTCTTAAATTTAAAATCAACTAAGATTCATTTTAATTTAATATGATATCAATTAAATTATTGTTTCATCTATACCATGTATAAAATAAATTGAAATCAAATCAGATTCTCGTTTGTTCCTTAAGCTTCTTTCTGTTTGTGAATGAACAGTCACCAATTAAAAGAAATTAAAGCGTATTTATGGTTCTGTAATTGGAGAATACATTTTGCTATCTCCTTTCATGTTTTATTTTTTTTATGGCTCTTTGCGCCTTGGGGGCGCTCCACTGGCTACCATTACTACAATCTCTCCCCACCTTACCCTTCCCCGCCCACATTAGCAGTCCTCCACTGTGTCGCCTCTATGTGGCGCATACTTCCTGTTGGTCGTTGACGGCACTTGCAACATTTCATTTCATTTAATTCTTTACAGTTTGGCATGAATTTTTTTTATGATTAAATTTACTGTCTATTTTCATGGTGCGGCAACAACAAAAAAAAAAAAATACAACATTGAAAAAACACGAAACGTTTATTTTATTAAATATGATTATTGACTTTTTTCCCGCACATTTGCTTTCAACTTTTTTACCAATTGATTTTCAATTTGATTTCGACGTCGTCGAACTTTACACAACAATTTTCAAAGTAGTTGTTGCTGTTGTTGTTGTTGTTGTCGCAAGTGCCACATCAAAGGGCGCAAAAGACGACGCTAATTGCAGCAATGAGTGTCTATGAGTATCTGTATCTGAGTATACCCACTATAGTGTGTATCTGTATCTGTATCTGCTCTATGTTGTATCTCAAGGTGTGAATCGTGATTGCATTCGTTGCGTTCGTTTTGTACAAATTCTTTTGGCCTGCACAACATTTTATTTGATTTCAAGTTGCTTTTTCGGCTCTTGTTTATTGAACTTTTTTCATTATTACTTTTTTTTTTTTTTTTTGTTTGTTGCCCGATAGCAACTGCAATCCGGCTTCAGAATGGAGGGAGTAGTGGGATGGGGGCATGGGGCCCAACCCGCTATAGTTTGAAACATATTGAAACATGTGTATTTGTCGGCTGATGGATGCGGGCTGTTTGTTCTTTGCGCCCTGCACACCATGATTTGATTTATTTGTACACAACTTTATGATATTTACATGTCTGAGGCCCGAAGAACTAAACTGAACGAACTATGGGAAAGAGGGGAACGGTGAACCGGGATCGTGGACTGTGGATTCATGCAATCGGCGCTTTAACTGTAAATATTGGCCTCAATGAGCGTGTTATGCCTTAAATTGTATACACACATATGTATACAGTTATGTATAGATGTAGGGTCGCCGAATCAGAACCTAGAAAATCGTACCTTACTGGGTTCTTAATCGAAGCCATCAATACATCATTTACCTGGAGATTCTTCACAATAATGGATCCAAATAAGTGGGAAGAAGTCTTCGAAATGCTCTCAGATTCTTCTTTCTGACTTAGATTCTTTCCTAGTTTTTTTTTAGAATTTGAGTTCGATTTTTATGTTTATTTTTTTAGAGTTTTGCAGTTATTATAATGATATTCGTAGCACAAGGTTATTTATTTATCAGCTCTAACTCTAAATTATATCTTATTCCATGTTACTCAAGGCAAACCCCATTCAGATTCTTCTTTTATGATATCCATTTATTATGCTTATCGAAAAAGGAATTAAAATCGGTTTCCAGCTTTTCTACTTCATTTAAAGGACTTGCTGTTGAAATACTTTTCTTTTGTGCCGCCCTCGTTTTTCAATTCACTCAATCAAGTGCAATTATTGGAGAGAAATACCCCAAAAAGCAGGCTGAGCAGTCCGAACGGGCAGCGGGGTTCCATGCTTATCTAATGCTGTTCATCTGCAGTCTGTTCTTCTCTGTGGGCTCCCTTGGCCGCCCTCCTGCTGCTTAATGCCCTTACTTAAGCCAGTCAGCCATGCTCGATTATCATTCTCGATGCATGTCCCGTCATAATTAATAAGACTCACCCTCAACTCAAAAACAGAGAACAACAGAACACGCAAGACTGCAATCAGTTGCCATTGGGCAGGGGCAATGTTATCAACGGAACTCAACTCAACTCAGCTCAACTCAACTCAACTCAGCTCTCGGCTCGGTAAACAGCTGCTATTTATGTTTTCTGACCCATTTGGCTTGGCTGTGTTTGCTTAGGCGCTCCTGGCCAATTACGACTCTTCCTGTTGTGCAAAATTTCGTTAGCAGTATTTCTCTCTTTTTTTTGTTGTTTTGTTTTTAACCCTCGCCCCGATATGGCATATGTGATAATAATTTTTTTTTATTTCTTTTATTTGTGTGTCTGTCTTTAATGCCACCTACTCTCGCAACCCTTTCTGCCCCGAAATGAAAACATCATACACGCTCAATCTCAAGTGTCGAAACGCGCCGACAGCTGTGATAACAGAAGGGAAATGGAAATGCCTGCGTTTCTGCCCCCTTTCCCTGCCGTCGGGCATAGCGGCAGCCAATGTTTTAAAATAACATCAGAGAGTACGAGAGGGTGCCAGACCCCTAACAGAGGGCGCCTTCTGTTCTCAGCCAAAAAAACAAATTTATAAAATCATTTTCGCATTAAAAAAAAAATAAAAATACCCAGAAAAGCAAACCCAAACAAAGTAGTTGCCAACACATGTTGCCAACTAAAATATTGCAATTGCGCTTAATTTTCACTTGTTCTTTTATATAATACATAATTGTGCCTTCGCTGCTGCCGTTAGTCTTTTGACCATGTTTTTTAAATGAGGTGCAGAGAACAAACGGAAACGAAGGCCCAACAAAATAAGGGAATCCAATTTCGTTAGAATTTGATTGCCGAGGCAGACCGTGAGGCAGTCAGGCAGTCAGACTCTCAGAGTGACATCGCCGACACTTTGTCAGGGGCATTGAAATTAGAAACAAAAGGAAATATATTGCCGAGTTGGATGGCATAAATACAACTTGCAGTCCAGAATTCTCAGTACGCACAAGTGTCAACAGCAGCACATGACAGTTTTTGGCGGCTATCTCAAACTAAATACAAACAAACAACCGTATTTGTATTGTCTGTGCACACAATTTAGTTTAGCACAGTCACAAACCATCCGACAGTTAAGCCAAATTGACGTTCTGTGTGTGCGAGATCCCAGAGTGGGTTTCTATATATTTTTTGTTTTTTTGGCTCGAGTTGTTCGAGTTTTGTCTGGCATTGACATTAGAATTGGCAAGCACTCCAGCACTTGATGAGGATACATGCCACGTTAAGTGGGACGCACAACTAACGGGTTTATGTGGCATCGTTTGACATATTTATTTAATTTAAATCCAACCCATGTTATCAGCTTCCAGCATTTGCATTTGATTGCCAACAAGAAGGTTAAATCCATCTAGATGATGCTGCATTATTGTTTAATCACAGATGTAAACTTAAGCCTCAAGAGGCACATATGATTTTATTTACGGATATATTTTAAGGAATATCTAAAAACAAACAACAAAAAGGGTGCATCATGTTGAACCACATAAAAGAAGTTTACAGAAGGTCTAACAATGTATAATTTTAAGTTTTAAAAATTACAAAAATAATAAATTGAGCGAAATTTTTTATTAAATAAGCAGATATAAAAAAAAATGCGAGAATTTTTTATTCATGTCAATGTTTTTCCAATGAGTTTTAAAATAGAGGCTTAGGACGGTTGAAGAGCAGACTTCTTAAATGGGTTTACAAATGTCATAATTCTTTTTGTCAGTCCGTGAAGCTCTTCAAGCACTTAAAAGGAAATGTTTCGGACGGCTTAACAAAGACACTTAAAAAGATTTACAAATGTTTTATAATAAAAAGATGGCAGAGGCAAATGTTTGTCTTTAAATCTTCTCTATGGTTTTCTCAAATCTGAGTGAAATAAAAGGTATCATGGGCTGCAGATCTGTTCGCTTATTAATTGTAGTATTATTGATATATATTGTATTACAGTTGACATTACTATTTAAATAATAAATCTCGTAAGATTTTCTATAAACTTCGACTTTATGCTCACTTAAGCTCTAAGAGGAAGTCCCACTTAATATTTTAAGCTGTGCACTCATCAGTGATCACCATGAAATGAGCTAAAATACGATTTGTAAAAAAAAAGTTAGCTATTGTAGACTATGTTAATAAGTTTGTTGTCAAAATCGTTTTGCTCTAGCGATTGTTTAGATTTCCCGTAGTGCACAGCAAACAAAACACAACCACCGTGATTGACATGGAACAATTTATTTGCATTGCAGCACCATCAATTATCAAATCAATAGTATTTTTATGTAGTTGCACGTTGCCCGAAAGTGGATGGTTCCAATCGCTACATCAGTTACAGGTTACACATATGTGTGTTACGTTTGTGTGTGTGTGTGTGTGTGTGTAGCGCCTACATTAGTTGGAAGCCCCGTGGGGTTACATTGAACCCCAGCATAAAAAGAAAAAAGCTGTGCCCAAATTTAGACGACGGTTCACTGCACCACAGTGCGAGTGTATTTTTTTTACATACAAACATATATATTTTGTTTCCTTTTTTTTTATTCGTCTAGAGTGAAAAAAAAATAAATAAAATGCCAACACAACTGTCAATTATGGACGTAGAGCTGGGCCAGCGCACAACAAATAAACAAATATACAAAGTAGATATTTGTGCATGTGCATGTGTATGTGAATGTGTGTGTGAATTTGTGTATATATTTTTTATGTACGAACAAACAGCAGCAATTGAATTTGTTGATGCCGTCGTTAGCTGGCTGACTCGCTGCCTTGGATTGATGGCATTGATGGCGTAGGACGCGATTTCGGACTGGGAGCCCATTGACACATGCCACATACGAAAATGCAACAACGTCAAAGTCATTTGTCACGCGCCGACTACGACGACGAACGATATCAATGAGCGAACAATGAACCAGGCAGGGCAAACCAGGCAACAACCCATGCAAGCCAACAAACCCTGGCAAATAAGCCGACTCCCCCCCATCCACCCCACAAAACTCGCAACTTGAAACCGAATCGAGCCGCACAGAAATAAATGTTGAGCACACACTAAATCAACAATTATGTAGACGAAGATAAGCAAAACGACGAACGGATGGAACCCAAAACACACACACATACACAACACACACACTCAGCACACACTCGGCACACACTCGGCACACACACACACATTGATATTTTGGCCTTTTGCTGCATTGGAAAATGGCAGAGAGTGCGCCTCAAAAAATGAACTTCCGCAATTATTTACAAAACTCTCGCATATCCCATTAAATTTGAACAAGACAACAACAATAACAACAATTTCAATGCCACGACCCCGTTTTCCTTTTATCAAGCAACTAACTAACGCTAACGCTTGGGCATTGCCCGAAATTAGTTTGCCACAAGAAGGGAAAAGGGTTCAGGCAGCCCGCTTCAAAGACCCTTCAACAACCACCTTCCTTTCGAAAACACCGTCGAATCAGCTCCGCTTGTAATTTCATGCACTTAAACTCGCATTATATTCGTTTTCTCATTTTATACATTTATTTCTGCTTTTTTTTTATTGTTAATTTTGCTGTTTGTCTGATTTAGTTTTTTATGTGTGTTTATTTTTATTTATTTTGTTTCTTTTTTTTTTTTTTTTTTGCTGTACGTCATCATTTTGAAACCTAAGGCTCTCTTCATTTATTTTTCAATTTTGTTTATTACTTTTTTTGGCTGTTGTATTTTGTGGCATTTGAGGTGTAGTCATTATCATTTGGGCGCTCTGCTGCGTGCCGTGTCTGTAATTACATTTATGTGGCTTGTAGCGCTGCCTGCTTTCGGCTCTTTTTGGCTGTTTTTTATTTTTATTTTCGTTTTCATTTTTTTATTGTTGTTTTTTTTTTTTTTGCCCGCGTGTGTTGAGATATATAGCCAGTCATTGCATTTATGAGCGCAGTTACATGAGTTTGTTCTTTTTCTGTTATTTCTTCTTTTTTTTTTTTTTGGGTGGGAGTGGTATTTACTAGCTGAGGGTCGCTTATTACCAACTGCTTATCAATCAAGAGCATTCTTTTATTTTTTTGAGGTACTTTAATGAAGTTTAAAAATAAGGGCCATTCAAGGTGCATTTGAGATATACTCATAAAAAATACACAATATAAATAACCTTGCTTATTTGAAAATTGTTTGAGAACGTAGAGTCAAGGTTGCCCCATTTGCATCAAGAGACGTACTTTTTTATTTAATTGAATTTTTCTTTGAATAATTGGGCATTTCTTCCCTATTTTCCTTTTAAAATTTGTGTTTAGACATCACTAAATCTAAATCAATATCTCTAAGTTTCGAAACTATGGCAAACATTGTGTGGCATTTGCATTTGCATTACACATTTATTATGTGAATCACTCGTGGGTGCTCCATTTAATTGCAATGCTCGCTCGACAAAGTGTACAGAGTGGTATGGTATGGTGCTTGCCTCATGGCATTCAGATATTCTGCTGCTGTCCTAAGTATTCGAGATTGTGGCAGCTTAACCTCATTTCAAAAGCATTTCAGGCAGCGCAAGAATTACATGAAAAGTGCCAAGTGGCAAATGGCAAAAGCAAGCAAAAAAAAAAACAAAAAAAAAAAAACGCAAAATCAAAGAAAAGAAAATTAACATGAAGTGAATTTCGAAAGGCGGTCTCTTGTGCACTTAAGTACACAGAAACAAAGAGACGGCTAAGACAGACGGCCAAAACACCAGGCGTGACACGGGCGGACACAGCGAAGGGAGGGGCAGGGTAAATAGATGGCGGCAAAAGCAAACGTAAAATTTGGCAAGCATTCGCAATAGCAGAGCACGTGCTTATAGCGCATAGAAAAAAAAAATTTGGAAACTTTTATTTCCTCAGAGACCCACTGAGACAGCAAGTCGACATGGACGTGACGGACAGAGCGACAGCCATGAGGTGGTCAGGAGGGGTACAGCAGGGGGGAAATAGTCATTGGTACGGACGTCAACGTAATCATGAGGCAATTTCTTCTTACTTGAATCTGGCAACTGCAATTTTTAGTCAGCGTTCTGCCTCGCTTAGACACAGGCCACAGGCCCCGTCGGAGACTTAAGAAATGGCTCAGCTGATTTCGACTGCTGTTTTTTGACCCACTCACACACACACACACACACACACACATCCATATTGTGCTTTTCTTGTCGCAGCTACTTAAGCAGTATTAACATTTTTTTTTGGCAAATAAATCATGTGGCATGCTGGTTCCGTTCCATTTGTTTTGTTTCATACGCAATTTGTATGAATAAGCAACCCATGCTTTACTCAAGTCAAACAGACGACCAAATACTCTTAGAACTGTTGCATAAACTTATAAGTATCATACATTATTTTACATTTCAGATATATATACTACATAGAAAAACCAAAATGGTCCTATTCAGTATTAAAATGGAGCCTTAAAAACTGAAACTTTTACCTTCTGTTTGTTCTGGAATAATACAAAACTCAAAAACAGTTCCAAATCTCTGCAATTGTCTTTTATGTTATTAAAACTTAAACTGAAATGATCTGTTTACTTTATAAACATCCGTTCTGCTTTGAAAAAGTGGATAGAGTAGGTTTGAGCAATTTTTCCACTTCCATTAATTTTAAGATAAAGTTTATAATGAGCAAAGTATTTATTTATTTATTTATCTGTGAAACACTCCCTTGCCACATAAAATCTGTGTTACGTTCATAAAATTTATTACTTGCCACACAAGTACTTAAATACATACACACATACTTACTTATGTATAAGTAATATTTCTTGACGCTTTTTTGCATTGTTTTATATTTCAAATAAATAATGCTTTGAGCTGTAGAAGCGGGTCGATTAATATAAATCAACGCCCGTTCCCTGTCTGTGTCATCCCACTCGCTGATATGGGGAGTGGTACGGACAGCGGGAGGGGGAGGGGTGTATAGCGTATAAGGTGTGGGATGTGGGGTTCGGTGGCTTAACTTTTCCTTTGTAGCTTTAATGAAAGTAATTTATTAAGTAATTTCTAAGCTTTTAGTCGTGACGCTTGTTGTTGAGCGTTTAATTAATTGGTTTTCTTATTAAACGCCAGCGAAATGAATTATGCATGAGCCAGCGCTCGATAATAATATTGGGATTGGATAACCTTTGCCAGACCAGTCGCAAGGCAAGCCCAGCCAAGGCAAATATCCAACTAAATCAAAGGAAAACCCCGGCCTTAGCTCGAATTGAGGTGGAGTACAATAATTGTGTGTGAAATGGAAATGGATCTAATGCAACATTGGTAAACATTTCGCATTAATCACGATTCTAAGAATTACAAATTCACTAACAACTTATTATGTAATTCGCTGTAATTCTAAATTCTTCTGAAGGCTAAATATGACGTTATTGATTTGAGTACGGAAGAATGGTATCTACAAGAAGAATACAAAGTAAATGTTAGACATTTAAGTATTTAAAATTGCCAGCGAAAGACATATTCAAATTATAAAATGAGGTCAGCAGCTAATAAATCATTATTACTTAAGGCAAATCTGTTGCAATTTATGAATTTCATTTAAATGTAAATGAATAAATTATTCTTACAGTCCTCTACACAACCTCTGTATACATCAATAATTCACAGACTTTTCAGTGCACAGACAAATAAGAATTGTCGACAGTTATAATTTAGTCAAAGCCCGCATTTATTTAAAATTAAACAATAAAGTACGCTAATATAATAGAGACAGTTTATTAAAATGCAAATATTGCACTTAAATGCAAATAATTTATGATTCATTTAGTGGGCACTACGCAAGAGTGCAGTTAAGTTATCTATTTAGTATAGGATATATCCTATACTTTGATGCAGTAATTTATACAATGTATACGTATATAGTATGTGGTGGATTTGATGACCATATTGTAATGCCGTCTTGGCCATGTTTAAAAGCATTCGCATTTGTGTGTCTATGGCACATGAAAACGTGCTCTTTTACAGTCAGCACCGAAGATACTTTCAAAGTATTTGGACACAACGTTTGTCGGTTGTTGTCGGGTTGTGAATGTTGTCGCCATCGTTGTTATTCGAGAGTCTTGTCTTGTAAATGACTAAGCGGCGCTCCAAAGAGACCCAGTTACAACTGTGCGTGTGTTTGTGTGTGTCTCTCTGTGTGTGTGTGTGTGTGTGTGTGCGATACATTTGTGCGAGTATCTGATACTTAGTTGCAACTGCTGCTGCTGCTGTTGCGAACGGATATGCACAAAATGCGAAACGTGCTTTCCCAATAACATCAGACAGACAATGACAAAATAAAGCCAAGAAACGATGCGAACCAACTTGGCTGGCTTTTATTTGTTGTAGTTGTTGTAGTTGTTGCAGTTGCTGTGGCAGTTGTTGTGCCCTGAGCTCAAAACGATTGCAGCCAAAAAATAAATAAAAATATTTAAAGAAAACTGTCAAGATTTGCATTTATCGCTGTTGGCGTCGGCGTCGTGAGCTAAAGAAATGCATATGCGATAAGAATTGTTGTTGGCGTCTCTGGTATCTAGTATCTCGAAGATACACAAAACCTTAACCAAGTCTGCGCTTACCTAGCATTTGCATAATTTGCACATCGAGCAAACACTTTTAGGTACAAAAAAAGGAAGAGTGCTAAAACTGAACTGCTTGTCTAAGCAAAAAATTTAACGGGGCAATAATCAGACTAAGCCAAAAAAAAGTTATTTAAAAAGAAAATGTTATTTTGACACTTTTGCAATCGTTTCAACTTTAATAACTTGGAAATTATTATGTGCTGGCCAGATATTAATTGACTTGCCACAAAAGCAAATCGAAACCAAAATAAATAAAATGTATACAATATTGCCAATATTCTGCGAACCTTTCATGATGGGCCTTTTCACATTTTTTATTGTAACCGCTTTGGGATTTCCGTTTGCGTTGCTGGTTGATTGTATTTGTATTACGCATTTATTGCGTATTAATTTAATTAGCTGGCATTTTGTGGTCGCATGCGAGTCCCGCATCCAGAACAATGCGATTAAATAGGAATGTGGGTTTTCTACTTTTTACAGATAGCAAAAATATTCAAATCCAAATACGGGCTTTCAATGTTGTTGCTGTTGCTGGTGCGCTTTATATTGGGGTTTTGTCGGGACTTGCGGAATTTTTGCCATATGCTAAATAAATTAAAATTTGTATTTCATTGTTCAGATATTGTGTTTGCAGTGTGTGGGTGTGTAGGATTATGATATATACATTTACATTTTTGTCATTTTTATACAGCAAACAAACACATTTAACTAAAATGTAAATATAAATTGTTATATTTGTGCAAGCAACTAAATGTCTGACAAGTTTATTGAACTCTGAATTTAAAACATTTTTAACATCCGATTAAATATTTAAATGGAATGCAAAAAAAATAACTCAATTACAAATCTGATTATGATTACATTAAGGATTTTAAATTCAACTTTTTATACAAATTTTCAACAGTTTTAGTTAAACGATTATGAGAGGAGCAAAACAAAAGTCTAACGTGATTTCTATGAAATTTAAAACAACCAAATAAATAAACAAATTTGTTCATTTCGTTAAATACTTTTAGGTCTCCATGTAAGTCAATAAATATTTGCAATACTTGCAGGGTTAAGTTATTTCCTCATGCATCCGAATAGCTTTCACAATTTTACAATTACCCATGGAAACAGATGTATGCCATTAGCTACTAGAATTTAATACCCTCACACTGAAACATACGCACAGACTCACACGAATGACATGAACATTTGTGTAGCAATAAATCGCATATAAATTCCATTCTTATATTCAGATTATAATTCAATTTAAATGTAATTTCCGCTTGGCGAAATTGCAAAATTTCAGCATCACTAAGATATGGATGAGTTTATCAGTCTGTCAGTCAGTCAGTCAGTGAGTCAGTCACACTGATAGTGAAATATCGAAACCACTCCCCGTGCATATAAATGATAGACTACATCATAATTTCTCATTTGGTACGGTAGAAAATCGTTTTACACTTTTGGGCATAAATTGACGAAATAAATCATGCTCGCAGCACATGATTTTCGTTTTGGGGGCCGAGCACTGCAACTGTAAAGGCAGCTACTTCCTGCCTGCTCATCCCCTCCAACCTCTACCCTCCACCTGTACCTCATCCGATTGCCAACGACTGGAAAACACATAAGTTAGGTGAATAATACCAACAAAGATATGCTCTCTCCAATAGTTAAAAAAACACCCTCAATTTGTTAAAAATCAATGAAATGTTTCATTATATTAAATAGGCTTATAAAAAAGGGATTTAAAATGAAGTCATAATCAAATTTGCTTAATTACTTATAAGATTACGTTATTTTAATATATTATATTTAATATTTTTTTATTATTATTACATAGAATTAATTACTTATCTGGTGTACTTTATTTGAAATGTTTTATTCCACATTATGACATATTTTTAATAATTAATACTTAATTAACTAATTACTTAAATGCTGCTGGTAAGAGTATGCACATTTCAGTTGTCGACTTTCCAAATATAAGGTTAAATATTTATATGCTGTGCATTGTGGTTGCATTTCGTTTTTATTATTATTTCAGACGCACAATGCGGCGTATGCGCAATTTCGGTGCCATTTTCGACTTATGCTTAAAATATTTTTGCACTGTTGCGAAAAATATCCATTCTGATTAATAATTATAATTTCATTTTGTCTGGCATTTTTGCTGACCAAGGGGGTTAGCAAGGAGGGAGGGCAGTCAGTGGTTTGTCATGTCGGCCTTTGGCCTTTTAAGTGCATTGTCAATTATATTTTCATAAAAGGCTACAACTGGCAGCACCGTCAACTGACTGTTGGTTGACTTATTGAATTGTGGCCTCCGACATGATCGTCTATCGCTTGATTTTGTATCTAGACACATTATGTAAATATGTACACAGTAAAAAAATTTAATTTCAAATATACTTCTTTTAAAATGTATTGTTAAATAAATTAAATTTATGAATATTAACATTTTCTGCTTCTAATAACTATATATATTCCAAGGCATGCTACTGTCACAAAGTAAAATTAAATTTTCATTCAAATTTGTTTTGTGTATATCAAAAATGTATATAAATATATTGATGTGATGAATATGATTTGCAATTAAAAAATTGCACATTAATTGTAATTTGTTTTTGATGTACGAGCATAAGGAAAGGTGATGTATAAACTACTTATTGAAATTGCTGTGTTCGTCTTCTACCCCACTGAAGTCAGACCGAACCCAATAGGTATTAAATGTACATCAAGCTGCTCGGATGCCCCCATCCCCCCGCACCCATCCTAGTTACTTATCGACCACATTAGCCTAATGACTGCGTCAAGTTGTCCGGCTCCAACACCGCTGGCATTGTCAGCACTTAAATGCAGGCTTCATTTGGTTAATTGCATGGCAAATGTTGTCATGATTAATGTTAATGCTAATGTCGATGTGACGGCCCTTTGGGGCCTACGCAAAAAGTTCTGCAAGTCGTACAGTCCCGAAATTAAAACCAGTTCCTATTCGATTTTGCTTTTACCCTGGAAGAAGTATTCGAATTTTCGAATGAAGTTTGTAACGCATTAAAAGGAACTTAAACATGAGTTATTGTATGAAAAAGATTCAGTACGAAATTAACTGCTTGAAAGTAATATTATGCTTTGAGTACTTTGAGTAACAATTAATCAACATTACTATATTCATTCAAGTCTATAATGATATTTAGAGGTCGGCTGTTTGACTTCGGCTTGCAAGAGTATATAATTTTCGTTTCGAATAAGTTAATCGTTTTTACCTGTTTTATTTTATTTTGCCTCGTTTCTGTTTCTGTTGATTTTTTTTATATTTTTTTGCTGTTTTTCTACTGTGTGTAGGTAATTTGATTCTCCATTCTCAAAGCCAATTTCATTAATTGGAATTGTGCAGTGAGCTGTTGAAAATTGATAGGTGATTCAGGCAATCAATTTCACATCATTCAATTAATATAGTATAATTAAAGTGTTGACTACAAATAGAAGTATATAAATATATCCTATATCATATAGACATTTGATTCGAATTTTAGTAAACGGTATCAGTTATGTCATTTGGTTATTTCCAATGCTGCTCGTATGTATTCTCTTCGAGGAAACTCGAATAAAACTGTACATTTTCTTTCAAATCCTCATATTAATTAGATTTGATATAAATTCTTTTGATTAGTTTTAATATTTTAATATTTGACTAAAGCTTTTATGAAAATAACGTTAGCTTTCAGCTCTCTTTGTGGCTTGTGTTATTTAACTTTCGTTGGAACAGAGATCTTAGAATGTATCAGCTTACCTTAGAATTCAACAGAATTTTAGTAGGTATAATTAATCAAGAAGCTAATTAATTCGTTGTTGTAGCCAGTTTACCCATATTGACATTGAACTTATACTGTTAATGACCTAGGTATTCCTTTTAAGCTACAGCACTTTAATGGATTTAAGACAGACCCATTTTATTTCAAAATTAAATCGGTGAAGACTTATTAGTCGATGGAAGTACCAAAAAGAACCATTTACTTTTAAAGTTAAATCAACAAAGGCTTAATACTCGATAATATAAAGAAAACATTAGAATACACAGAAAAAAATATGTATTCTAAATTCATTCATTTTTACTTGACTTGTTTCTCGAATTTTCAATCTAGGGGAAAATTGGTTCACATAAGAATATATTCATATTATAAAAAGCTTGCCACACCTTTTATTTACAAAACGATTTGCAGTCGAGTCAAATAAATATTTAAGATTTCTGTTTAATTAATGTCTGTTTAGTTTATATAATGTTTGATAAGCATTTGCCAAGGATCCGCATCTGCAACCTTTTTGGTTTCGTTTGCAATGCGTTTGCCATTGCCGCCGAGTGCAACACGTACAAAGTACACAAGTGGAGCAAGGCTTCTCTTGTGTCGCAATCTTGACAAGCTGCCCTCTGCCTCTGTGGCTGGCAATCGGCATGACCCAATTGCGACTTGCGCATTAGTAAAAGGCAAAGGCGTGCTTATGTACATATGCATTAGTCTGAGAGAAACTGCTCAACTGCTGCCTCGTATACGCCGCCTTGTTTGACGTTCTTAACGTTGACAATTGCCGCCTATTTATGGACGCTTCTAATGAGCTAACTGCTTCCGACAAACGCACATTTTAACTTTAAAACAAATGCACAAACTAACACACAGTAATCGTGAGGCAATTAGTAATTTGCAAGTGCAATTCACGTATCGAGCCCCAAACAAATGAATATATACATAAACCAGAAATTAACTTGACTATCAATTGACAATTTGAGTCGCGACTTTCGCACATTGGTCTCTAGTATTATGCAATTGCTGAATATATACAATGTATATATTTATTATTACAATTTGTATGATTCGCATTTACCGCATTAATTTGTGACAACTTGTTGTGAAATTATTTTGCTAATTTGCGCAAATTCGCGACGCGTTTCGCCCAAACAAAAATGAAAAACTAATTGCAAAGATTGCAAATTGCGCATCCCAATGTCAATGACAGTGCACGATAAGCGGAAAGAAACGACAAGAACTACGCTGCTGAGAGTAACCCCTAAGCCCCCCCTTACCAAACCTCATCTCTCTCTTTCGCGAAAAGATCATTATGATGATCGTCGTGCAACGTAACCTGACTGAGAGTAAAAACCCACGAGTGGAAGTGCGAGTGCAAGTGTGTGTATCTGTGTGGCATTGCTAAATGTATCTTTGTATCTTTGTGGCTGGCAATCAATAATATGCATTGTGAATTGCTGTTCATTGTGAGCTGTAATTTTCTGCTTCTTCTTCTTCTTCTTCTCGTTGTATTTCTTGCATTTCCTTTTATTTGTTTATTTATTTGCTGCCTTTTTTGAGCAGTTTTCTTGCTGACTTTGCGTCGGGCTTTTTTTTTTTGTTTTTTGTTTCTTTTCTTTTATTTCTTGCTGTGAATTTAGCAAGCAACTGCTATAGCTTATAGCCTGGCCATCTCCGCTTCTACATAGCATTTAATTGCACGTTTTGGCCAAGTAACAACAACAACAAAAGCAACAAAAACAATGACAATGGCAAACATCAAATAACTAAGCAAAGGCGAGTTTTTCCTTCTTTTTTGTTTTTTTCTTTGCGGTTTGCAGTCACTTTTTGGTTGCTTCTGCTTTTGCTTTGGCTTCTTGGCCAGCTCTATAGAAAATGTCTTTATTATACATAGCTTGATGGTAATTTATGGCTGGACTAAACGACGCCGGCTATAATGAGTTTGTGCTGTGGTTTTGCCCAAAGTTTCTACACTTATAAATAGCGTTCGCACAAGCTGCTGCTGGAGGATCGCCTTTAACAAGTTGTACAATTTGGAATTCATTACTTATGTATAGTATTTTCAAAAGTATTACTCAAAAATAATCTGTTACAAAATATATCTTTTATGTATTAAGCGCAATTAGCGTGATCATACAAGTTCATGCTTGAGACCTATTAATATATTATTAGTAAAAGTTTTAGTAGTTAATTGGCATCTTTGTCAATGCATTCTATAAAAATATGTAGTCTTGTGGTCTATTAATGTGATAATAAATGATCCACATATTAGAATAGTTCATTTGCATCTTTTTGCATTATTTGTAATCAAATGTTCACTTTAATTTCGATATTTGTATTATTTAATGTAAATAAAATATATGTCTTTGAATTTAAAACACTTAAATGCTTGTTTCTGCTGTTTCTAGGGCACATATTATATTTATAAATTGTTAATTGTGCTTTACCTTTGCTTATTCGCTGCCCTTGTTTGCTTTGTAGTTCTAAGACTTCTCTGTTAATGTCACTATTGGCTTAGTTGTACTATTTACTTGGCTGACCTTTAGTCTTACATTTGTTTGCCCTTTTCGACCTGAGCTTGCCTGTACTTTCTGGTTTGTTTTATCCTCTTATTGGCAGCATTATCTCGTTTTCTCTGTTTCACGCTCACGCCTCAATTGGTTGGCCAAAATAAACAACAAAACAGGCAACATTTCGAGCATGCTAATTAGAGAGATGTTCGCAAGGCTTTTGCGTTTATTTCCCATGCGTCCATTATAATAACTTGATGTTGCTTCCTCATCTTCTTTTTGTTTTATATGTTTTATATGTAGTACATGCTTTCGGCAGGCCTAATTAATGATTTGCTAAGCTTACTTGCTGTACGCTTGTCCCATCCAGGTGCATTAGCTGCCTTGCCCCCGGGATAATTGTGTGTCAGGGGCATTAGGAAATTGGGCAAGCGTCTGTGCCACGCCCATTCCCAGAGTAGCGATTCCGACCCCCATGTCGAATTGTGGCCATCAAAAGCAGCTCAGGCCACTGTGGCTGTTCCTGTTGTTGATGTAGCTCGCATATGTTGCCAACACGTGGCAGCAACAGCCACAACAACAGCAGCCGCAGCAACAGCAAAAGCAGCGCCAACAACAACAATGCACCCGCTTTGTTTTGCAACAGATTTGCAGAGGGGCAGAGCAGAGAAGGGTGGGTTGGGGCTTACCAGCCATTGTGCAGTATCCAATAAGCTGTCATGTTGCACATTGCTCGCTTGCTTGTTGCTGTTTTCTGTTCCGCTGCATCGAGTTAAGCGAGAAACTTGTACTATTTCCATGCACGCATTTGCAATGTTTATTACATCCACATTATTTCATATTAATTATATACACTTGCATCCAGCGCACATAATATTCGTTCTCACATTCAGCTTGCCACGCTTGGAAACGATCTGAAATGAAAACAGTTTACAAATATTAAACTATAAAAATTACTATCTAATTAAATACCCTTAGATATATATATTTTTTAAGGATTTTTTTAATATTCTATTGCACTTTTTTTACAGTTCCAGAAGTTTTTGCAAATGAAACTCACGTGTCTAAATAATTCACTGTTTTTATTTAGTCGTCGTAAGTTCTAAATCGATTATGTTTATCTATTCTGTGTTCTACAATTGTTTTTTTTTTTAAATAAATTAAAAGTATATATGTGTATATTAATCACGAATTTTTCATCGCATATAGTTTCGAAAGTTTTTGTGAATTAAACTCACCTCTCAAAAAAATGAACTAATTTTGTTTAGTAGTCTTAAGTTGTAGATAATTTATGTTTAATCTAATTGGAAAATATATTCTAATCGCAGCATTTTTTATCTTTGAAAAATAAAACATTGTTTTAAAAATACATAAAAATTAATTATTATATTTACATTGTTATCGAGTTTCTCGCAAATTTTACGTATTTTTTTAAGCTAGAACAAATTATTTAAGAAAAATTAAATGTTTTATTTTTTTATATATTGTCAATTGCCTTGCAGCAATTACAATGTACGTTTTTATTTTTTGTAGACACTATGCAACATTCCCGGCTCCCATGCGCATTTGCATGTGACCGATTGAGGTTTATGAATATAAATTGTTTGTTAATTAAATGCAACATCAGCAGCAGCAGCAACAATGATAACTACTACTACCACATTTGAATATCGTTGAATGATTGTGTGCGCCTTAATGCCGGAAATTGATTAAAAGCTCATTTCATTTGCTTGCCATTTGCCATTCGCTTATGTTGCTGTAGTTGCTGTTGTGGCCCCTCGCCGTCATAATTTGCCATTTGAAATGATTATGGGCCATACACACACACATACACACACACACACACAAAGTGTGTAATACGAATTTCAATTGCATTGCTGATTTTGTAAAGGAAATGTCTATAACATGGATATGCATTGTTATTGTGATTACTACAGTATTCTCGTTGTCGTTGTCGTTGTCGTCGCTATTGGCTTGGTTGTTTTATTCATGAATATCAAGTCTGGCAATGGTATGATGCCAAGTAGAGTATCCAATTGCTTGGATAACACAAAGCACTCGGTGTTAGTTTAGTTGAAGGCATTTCAACCTGAAATATTGTGAGACGTTTCAATTCGATTACGTTAAATATGCCCAAAAATATGATATGAATTATTCATGAAACCAAATCCCAAATGCAAAGCCTTATATATATGCCCTTGCACTGGGTAATTTAATTTTACCACGAAATGTGTTACGTTTTCAGGGAAACTAGATAACTAGAATCTCTGCAAATGATACCAAATTATTTATATATCTTTATCATAGTGCGCTCTATTGGATTATTATGGTATATATCTGTCAATTGGTCTTTAGCTAAGTTCTTGCCCGAGAATCTTTACTATATTCCAAGAATTTTTCGACAATATTTCCGTTTACTGTTCTTATTAAACTTCTCATAATTGGGCTAAATATTTTTAGTATCCGACTACTTTATCGGATATCTTCAATCTGTTTGCCAACTAAGTACTATCTTTAAATTAATAATTACGTTTAGATATGTGCAATTTGACTTTGATTTGTGCAGGTATATAATATTCGGCTTTGCCAAAAGAGCAGTTAGTTTACTTAAATTTATTCACATCCACAACATTTGCCTGAATTTGGTCGTATCATAACTAACTTGAACTTGAACTGGCTGTCAAGCTGGCCAACATTTGTTACCCTTATGTGTCCGCATTATTGGCGTCTGTTACAATTTCCCTCATCTCTTTTGCTGTTCCTCTTTCTCTTTCTCTGTTTCTGTTTCTGTTTGCTGTCTGCCATAATTTTACTGCCAATTTCAGGCAGCGAGAAAGTTGGCCAACTCTGGTCGCGACTCCACCTTCACCTCCACCTCCATCTCCGGCGGTGTCCACGTCTGCGTCTGCCTTTGAATTTGGCTGTGGCTATGACTAGAGCTTTGGCTCTCCTGCACTTGCACGTATCTACGTTGCGATTTTTATTTCCTGTAATTTTTACGATATTACTTATTTTATGCACCGCACGACGCACCGCTCAGTGGATTGGTTTGGGCTGGACTGGGCTGGGTGCTGCTTGTGGAGCGGGTCAAGGGAGCGGGGCTGTTCATCGTTTAGCTTTCATTTTGCATTTTTATGCCATTTTTATGGTCCAATTTTGTGTTTTGACTGTTGAAGTGGCGCATTATTGGTTTTTCAAAAACTCAACTTGCGTCATAAAAGAAATTAAAATAAAAGCGAGATAACGACAACAACAACGGGACCACACAGAACCCAAAATGTTAACAGCAGCTCGACTTTAAAATTGCCATAAAAATGAAACACAAAAGAACATGGCTAACAAGGCCCAAAAGCGATACTTTTGTATGCCAGAAGGCGGCACATTTCCAAATTGGAAAATTAGAAAATAGAAACACACATCAAATATATATTCAGTTGTTGGTTATTTGTTGCTGTTGCTGTTGCTGTTACTGTTGCTATCGCTGTTATTACGTATTATTTTTACAGTTGGCTGACTTATTTATTCTGTGGCATTTGTTATTATACAATTTCAATATTTATGCAGCTTGCCTGGCGTGACTATGGCGCATTATAATTACCCGCACACACTCGCTTAAAAGCCGCGACCAACGATATCCAAAGCGAGCAGCCAAATACATATTTAGTTTTTCTTTACTTACTTTGTTTCAGCGATAAGTGTGGCTTGAATATGCTTTAGCCAAAAGTCGACTCAACATTTTGTTATGCTTAAGGCGGTTGTTGTAATGTCTATGCAGGCTCTTTACTAAATACTCTATGGTTTATGGTTTATGGCTTATGGTTTATGGTTTATGGTGGCATGCAACGAGTAATATATACGTGCGACCTCGTTACCATAAATTGTTGTTAAGTCGTTGCTGCTGTTGTCATTGGCAGACTAAGCATAACTGTGATCTATTGTGATTGTAACTACATACTATGTAAATTGAGCACAGATCGTTAACTATTCAATTTGTGAACGTAAATTGTGTTTGCCTTTTGAATTTGAATCCGAGCCACATTTCTAACACACACTTAATAAATATTTAAAAGAAATGAATAAACATATAGCAACATATTGCACACTGACAAAATCAGAATTATACAACTTCGAAATAGCTCATTTTTGAAATACTCGATTTGAAATACTCGACTTAAGCTGAACATAATCATATTTTCAAAATTCTTAACAGCTGCGTATATTTGATCTTTTATTTGTCGTTACAGCTTTAATATTCTACTTAAAACAGATGGATATAATTCAAAATGGTGTTTTTGCAAAAACGTTCTGCCTAAAGATATTCGAAATTTGAAAATTTGACATTCTGTTTACTATTATTTTCGCAGCTGTTGTGACATCGGGCATATATCATTACACTGTCGTTCATTTGTGGGTTGAACATTTCAAATGATCTCATCATGTTACTTGGAAATCAACCTTTACATACAGCCAGTTGAGTTGGCTTAATTACTTGATGTTTCTGTATTTGATCACATATCATGTTTATTCAGTTTGAAAGCCATTATATAAATATTTACATACTCGTATTTTAACTACTACAGTATTTATTATCATTTGCCTTACAATTAAGAATAAACATTTGCATTATCTTGTTGTTAATCGACAACATCAACATTTTACTCAACTGGGTTTTTGGGAACACCTTTTTTTCTATTTGATGTTATCTTAACACATTTTGCTAATACATTTTGCACTACACTTACCATGTGTATATCATGTTATTGTTATTATTATTTAGCTTTAAACAGAAGGGTTAAGTTGAAATATTCACTTGTTGTTTAGTAAAGTCTGCATTTTATTTGAATTCTATTTTGCTTCTACTTTCAAAACTCAAACTTTCATCGTTTTTGTAAGGGGACTGAAGTACTTTGACAGTTATCGACGTTGAATGTTTTACCCCAATTTATTTTTAACGCACAACTCGAACGAGCGCCGCTTCAATTTTCAGTTTTAGTTTCAATTGCATGCAATTTCAATTGAGCTATTTGCGATTTTGTCTGTTCAAAGTTCTTGGTGTCTGTCTGTCTTTATGATCAATTCCCCTGTTTGTCTGTCTGTCAGGTTGTCGGTCTGTCTGTCTGCCTGTCTGGCTGTCATTCAGCGTTGTTGTGCTTCAAATTAAATTGGCCTTTGTGTGGACTAATGTATGGCACACATGTTCAATGGATGGTGGGGACCTCTTTGGCTCGATTGGTTCACTTGCCCATTTGTCCACTCATCGTCCGCTGGACATGGACGTCCAAATACAGCGGCAAACGCTCATTGAATAAATAATCAAAATCAAATACATGCCACATGCTACATACGTATGTATTTTGTGGCTGCTGTTGCTGCTGCTGCTGCTGCTTTGTGAATTCAGTTTGTTCGTTTCATCTTCTTTTTTTTTAATTCCATTATTTGCGGTCTTTTTGTTGCAAAAATATCCAATTTCCAATTTCAAATTTCAATTATATTGCTCTACGCTTTTTATTACTATTATTATTATTGTTGTTGCTGTTGTGGCTGCCGCTGGATGCGAGAGCAATGAAAAATCAATATTGACATGAAAATGTTGCAATCGCTTGGCAAAGTTGAAGCAGCAAAGTCTCGAATAAGGACGCAAGAGTCATGCCAAATGAAATCATTCGAATTGTGCATAAGAGACTGTCATCGTACAAATACACTGAGGAAAAAAACAATACAAAAATCCTAGCCTAAATTATACTTAAGGAAAATCTGTAAAAATAGTGGACTGTTGAAAGTTTGTTTTATTTATTTATCATTAGTTAATATCTTTTAACGCTAAAGGAAACCATAAAGACCACATATTAAATATTTCTGCTTTCATGCTCGAATGTAAAGAATTTATTACGAATAACAATAGCAATTTGAAGCATTTTTTTATGTGTATAAAATATGTAAGGCCAGCTGGGCTGACTGAAACTTTGCTGCATTGCGTATACGTCCTGTGTGCGAGCAAAGTAACTTTGTCGCGAACTTCAACCAATTGCTGGCAATTCCATTTAATTGCTGTGTGATGCTGCTGTATGTGGCTAGATGGAAAAATGGACACATCCGTTACAAAAGTTCTGGGGTCTGCTCAATCAATTGGCCAGCGGAAATGTTGCGACGCAATCGAAACAAATTGCTTAATTGCAAATATTTTAAGGAAGTTCTAGGAAATGTGAATGCGTAATCGAATGTGAATGTGAATGAAAATGCGAGTCACTCATTCAAATAGGCAAGAAAAATTGCTTGCCAAATGCTCTTGCTGGCAGACCAGTCAAATGTCTATAATTTAAGCAAAAAACAAGCGACAGATACAAGCAACAGCAACAAACAGCAACCACAAACAACAACTAGCAACAGCAGGAAAATCATTTGAAGTTGCAGTTGCCGTTTGTTGTTGTTGTTGTTTTTGTTGTTTGCAGCAATGTTGCTGCTGTTGCAAAATTTATGCACGCGGCTGCTGCAAAAAATGTTGTGGCTGTTGCAGTTGTTGGCTGGCTAATTTGCTGCAGCAACCAGTGGAAATGGTTGATGTGCAAAAATGTTGTTGTTGTCATCTTGTAAATGCCATAAATTAGTTGCCTGCCAGCAGACGCAAAGCGCAATTTACAAAATTTTTATCCATTTTGTTTTTTTGTTTACTTTCTTGCGTATATTTTTAAACATTTTCATGCAATTTGTTGTTTTTTTCTGCTTCTTTTAATTCAATTTATTATGTTAGCTTCAGTTTGGGATATCTGTGGGATGTTCGATAAGCCGCTTGCCGTTGTTGTAGTTGCTGTTTGCATACTTTTGGCCTGGCCATGCACACTAAATTATTGCACACACACTCACACATAAACACACTCAAATATACATTTCCCTGCATGGCGAAGGTCGTGTGGGTGGGCGGGGTTTGGCATTTGCTAGTGGCATAAAATATGCATAAAACCAAAATCAATGCTAGCCTGCATATATATAAATATTTGTGTGTGTTTCACTGTGTGTGTGTGTATGCGGTAAGAGATTGGAAAAATTTGATATATTCCATTTGGTAAATGTTTTGTAATGTGCAATGCACAATGAAAGCAAATTGAATTATTCAATCGGCAAATTAGGCAAATGTGTGCAATGTGTTTTCAAATTGGGATTATATAACACAAAAAAATACATTTAACAAATTTATTATTTAATATATTGCTGTTATTTTTAATTCTCTTATTGGTGAAGTTAAGCTGAGCGAGATTAGGAAAGATGCAATGAATATTCCGATGAATTTTCAAATACAAATAAGAAATTAATTTATTTACATACTTGTTGGTATACGCAAAATATTCTAAGAGATTGACGGCAATATTTATTTGTGTGTAAGCTTACACATTTATTATGTTAATAAATGGCACTCGCAAAACAATTGCCATTCATTCAATTTAGCCTTTAGCCAGCTAAAATTAAGTTTTATCCACTTTATCTATATAAATCTTTAATCGCAAAACAACACAGACCCGACGCTGGAGCAGCGTCATAAGCTAATTTATCAACATTTCCGTTACCGTTTCCGCCTCTCAGCTGTCGACCATTATATTTGAAGAACGTTGGCAATTACTACAGATATTTCCCGGGCATCCGCAGCTCGTAAATAAAATAGGTAGATTCATAATTGTAAAAGTTTTCATTCTTGTGACACAAAAAAAAAAAAACTGTGAGCAATTTATTGGAATCGCAACGACAACAAAACTCAACTTTGAAAATTCCCATAACGCTCATGGCCACAAGTAGCTACAACAATGGAGAGTAGCTGAAATCAATGGCTGGGCAATTGCTAAAATGAGAGCAGAGCATCCAAAGGCTGTAAAGAATTTTCCAAGCCACAATGAGAAAACCTAGAAAAGCAGCAGCCAAAAGGAAATCCCACAGTTGCCTAACAACAATGGCAAATAAATTAAATTAGTCACAAGCATATTTCAACAAAAAAAATATATGCACACACACATTCAACTAATGCATGTATGTATATACATTATATATATATATATTTCATATACATAAAAAGTTATTTCGTCCGTTTGTGCAGGGGTTGGCTATAGCCAGTTGGGCCAAGGATAAAAGACAGCAATAAAACACACAGACGAGCATTTTGTATATTTTATTTTATGAGCAAAGGACTGTTACATAAAACGCGCTTCAGGCAAGGATTCAAAGGGCTGCGGGGGTGTGGCGGCCCACTTTACGACATAGTCGTGGCTATGAAATATGTAGCTGCAAGTATTTTGCCCAACTGCAGCTTCTCATGCCAAATTGCCTTAGTTTCGCCCAAACAACTAAAAAACAAAAAAAAAAATAAATAAAAAGAGATAAAAAGAAAAGTGCTCGAGTCGAGAGGGCCTGACCAGAAAATATCCTGCCAGTAAACTGCAAAAAATATATATTCGCTCACTTCTATATATACAAAAGGGCACTCGACTACATTCTGACCAAGTATGCTTCTTGCTTAGTAGGAAGTTGTACAGGAAATAGTCGTTAGAACTTAGAAAGTATCTTAACTGAATTTACTTAAGCTCGTTATTGTAAAACTGAAAGATATTCAAAAATATATGGTATATTTACAGGAACTAATATACCATAATATTTATTCAAATCTGTATTAGAAAAATATGAAATAATTAAAATATTATTGGATACTTATCCCTTGTGTCGCAGATGCATCAGTGTGAAACTTTTTATCTATTTTTAATGGGGTATAGGGTATGAACAAAAAAAGACAAAAAAAAACAAACAAACAAAGGGGGGAAGTTGGTGGCAGGCGAAAGCTGCTTTAAAAACGTCTCCGACGCCGTCTGCGTCTCGTCGGCTCGAGCTCGAACAACGAATGCTGTAGCTCCAGACGGGGCCAGACGCTCGAAGGACACACAGAGGCGGCACACCCACATTACACACACACACACACACACACACACACACACACATCGACACACACACACAGATATACACGCACACAAACCGAACGACATAATAAAACCGGCAGTTTTATGCATGTCTGAGTAAGTTCATGAGCCGAACAGCCAGACCGGGTTGCCGGTCGAAGGGAGGAGCATCAGTCAGATGGGTAGCAGTCAGATGGGAAGCTTTTTTTTTCTGCTGTTGGCTTCCAGTGCAGCATTTGGTGCCGTCTGTTTCAGGTTCATTGGAATTGCGAGTGGCAAACAGCTCCCGTGGGCTAACTGGGAGCAGAGTCGGCGCACTCAACTGCCATGCTCTTTATTCAGCCGCCGTGGCATGAACAAAGATGAAGCGAACCTGCGCACTGGTCGGGCGTGTCACAGGAACAGAGAGCAAACCGTAAAAATAATAAAAGAACAGCAGCAACAAGAACAACAACAACAACAACAACAGCAACAACAACAACAACTTGCAGCATTTTGAGAAGGTCGTTGCGAACAGTTGTAAAACGGCACAGCGCACAGCTGGACCACAATACAGATACAGACACAGACACAGATACATTCACACACATTGAGATACATTTGTATGGGTGTATAGGTGTATGGTTGTATGTATGTATATGCAACGAGGCGTCAACACCGGTATGTAATTAACTTAAGCCCGAACCCAAATGTCTGTCGATATATTAATGCCGCGACAAAAGCCGGGCCCCTGCAATCGGCTCTAAGTCCGACGTTCGGCCTCAGACCAGGGATTTGAAAAATGAAATATACAAGAGGAAGTGTCTGTGTGTGTCTGTGTGTGTGTCTGTGTGTGTGTGTGTGTGTGTGTGTGTGTATATGTAGTCAAAGCCGAGGTCGTTTGCCGGCACTTGCCTGAATAAGGGCTGGGACTTACTTATATACACATAAATATATACATATATATATATATATATATATATATACTTATGTGCGATTTCATTCCAGAGAATACGTACAACATAGCCAGGCATGTGGGAGCTCAACTTAACAAAAGATCCAGCACATTTGTTTATTGCTGTTATTGTTGTTGCAAGTGTAGCATATGCTGCACATGGCATAAATGGATTGCGCAAGTGAGTCGGATAAAAAAATATACAAAAAAAAAAAGAAAGAAAAATTACGAGAAACACATTTGCGACAACATGGCTGCAAACGAGGAAGGAGACACGTCCCTCTCTGCGGCAAAAAAACGATGCGTCAGATGTTGGGGGCAAAGGTAGCGCAGAAATTGACTGCCTTGACAAGAACGCGTATAAAAAATAAATATTAAAAATATTACTTTGATAGCTGGTACTATTTGCACTTGATCCCGTTGACATCATTTATTGCAACAATCGTTGGGAAATTTTAAAATTTTTTACAAGAGTATATTTAAAAGTATATTTTATGTTTGTTCACAAATGAAAACATGCGTAATATTTTATAAGCAACCATTGTGCCACGAACTGACGTTTAAATAACTATTTGATAAATGAGATACTTCATTGGGAATCGTTTCCATTTTTCATTCATTTTTAACCCATTGAAATAATTCTCACATCTTTGCAATTTGAGATCAATCAACCAAGTTCGGAGAGAATCTGTGTAGCTCATGTCACAGGGGGCCACACCTCTTCATATATATATATATATGTACATAAGCGATACGATTTGGTTTCGTGGAGTGTTTCTAATTGAAAATTGCTGTCATGAAGGAAACGCATAAACAACAATTCTAAGAAATAGCTCAGACAATCAAATGTATTGTACGTATGTGTACATATATATTGGTATAAATTCACATAACAATTGTACAATATGCATAACAATGAGAAGCGCTTCAGTCACCGCCCCGTTTCTCGTTTCTCGTTTCTCGTTCCTCGTTCCAGATTCAAGACTCAGACTCCCTGTGATGGGAAGGGAGGGGAGGAGACAAGTGGTCCGCTGCTGCCGAACTGACACAAAGAAGTCTTAGGAGAATGGAAAAACTATTGTCTGAGCCCATTTTGGAAGAGTCGTGCTCAACGAAAACTTATGTATAAATCAAAATTTATGAATTTCGTATTTCGTATTTTGTATTCGAAATGAAGAGCTAAGCCGAGTTGAACAGCGAAGAATTTTTGAGTGCCGTCTGGTGGCACTTCAGGCAACTCTGGGTCGAGACCTCGACGTATTCAAGTAAAGCAAACAATATAAACTTCAACAAAAAAAAAAACGCTTCGTTGCATATCAAATTAATTACACAGAGGCCCCCCCAAAAAAAGCAACCAAAGAACTTGCAGGCCAAGACTCTAGCCAAAGCTAAGCGGCAAGCGGCACAGTCCGTCAGTCTCTCAATCCCTCAGTCACTCTGTTAGTCAGTCAGTCAGTCAGTCAGTCAGAGGGCTGTCAGGCAACCCTTGAAGATTGCTTTCTTATGCCAAGGGGCTGCAGTCGTTGAAGAAGCGACGCCCCAAAACTTTTGTGCATAACACAAGCGAGTTAAGCTTTTTGAAAACAAGGATGAGCACATAGAGGCAAGGAATTGGCGGGGGGATAGGGAGAGGGATACAAGCTGACAGGCAAGAACAATTCATGCACAGTGCAAAACTGAAGGCATAATTTATGCCTTCAAAGTGAATTGTTCAAAGAAAACTTGGAACATTTTTCCCCTTAACAGCACGTCCTGTTTGCAATTTTCCATGTCAACACAGCCCACACCGAGCACAATAACAATAACATCTGCAACAAGATAAATTGCCCCGAAAACAGCACTAGTCGAATTCCGCATGCTCTTTGACAATGCAGGGAGGAGATTTAATTTAATAATCATAATTATGAATGTATTTAGTGGAACGTGAATCTCGCTACTAAATTAAAATGATTTGAATCAATTTGAGTTTCTTTTGAATACATTTTAAATTTTACACAGTCGAATGCCAATTATAAATCATAAATTCAAATGGTAAATAGCCTAAAAATGACTAAAGATCTTTAAGATTTTTAAGATATTCCTAAAAGTTTCAGATTCTGTGCGAAATATGTTAAAAAATAGATACCTTTAAAATTTATCTAATGTATTCTAATATATAAATAAATCAAGTAAAGTGCTAACTAACTTGTCATTAAATATCCTTCAACACATTAAGATTATTAGAATCACTTTTTCATATTGATTAAGCGTCAAAGATAGGGGTTTTAGCAAAGGAACAAAATGCCTTTGACCCAAAAAGGCGACGTGACAATTGAAATTTCCCTTATCGCAGCCATGACAGTTGTACGAAATGCTGGCTACTATTTTATTTACGAAAAGAATACATTTCGCAGAAAGTTCTTAACTGCTAGGACACACTGCATTAAACAGATTTTGTTTTATTATTTTTGTGACTAGCTGAAACTAAAACTCTGAAACAATGCAAAGTCAGCAGGCAGCACAAAAACCAAAATAAAAATAAAAAAATGGAAATACAACGGAAACGAGAAGAAACCGCAGTCAAGGCTCACATGTTTGTTCAAGTAAAATGGCAATTTATAAATGGACACGACGAGGAGATTCGCAGGAAATGCTCAAAGGCTGGAACACAAAAGTAGGTAATGGGAATGGGATTGGGAATGGGAATGCGAATGGCAATGGGAAACATTGCCAGCATGAATGGGCAAAACTCACGCACAGGCCGGCAACAGACAAGAGGGCCCCAAAAAGGTTTTTCGGACTTGCCCCAAAAAATGATATTTTAACTACATTTGTCGTTTTTATGGGGCCATCCTCTGTTTTATGCCGGTATATTGTACATTTATTAATACATAATCATCGCTGGCTGGCAGCAACATGAGAACTGGCCACATGGTTGCGGTCCCAGCGGACAGCTTTTGAGCATTGAAAATAAAGCAGTAAAATTGTAATAGATATAGATACAAAATGACGGTGTGTGTGTCTGTGTGTGTGTGTGTGTGTGTAGCGAGGCTGTGACCATCTATTGTTGTTGTTGTTGTTGTACGTGTTGTGCGACTTGTTCTTGGGATAGAGGTTCTAGGAAATCCAAGCTAGTGCTGTGAATTCGAGCTGACTGCCCCGAAAATGTTTGTCTGCTGGTTCTGCTTCTCTTTAAATATTTTATACATTTTTTTTGTCTTCTGAGTTTCTATTTCAGTTACTCTGTTTTCAACTGGTTGCTTAGTTGTGCAGAAAGGCAGATAACTCACAAACTGTTGTTGTTATTGTTGTGATTATCAAAAAAAAAAAAAAAAGAAAAGAAAAAAGTTGCTGCTGTCTGAGCCGGGTTTCTGCGAAAAGTTTAACACTTACTTGATAAATATTTTCATATGAATGATTACGAAAAGAGCCAAGAGTTCAGAGCCCCTAAAACTCAAGTAATTTGAAACCGGCAAATTGTTTTCGTTTTTCCCTGGCTCTAGTAGTGTAGAGCAGAGTTCAATAGTCAAGCTATAGATAAGATTTAAAGTGGAATCGTGTCAATATAATTGGACAAAGTCCAAAGACCTAGGCAAACGGATATGATTGCTTCGATAATATAGTGTCATATATATATTTAGTACAGTTCAAGTTGCCACAATAGGAAATTTGAATCGATCTTGATATTTATGAAATAATTAATTGGAAATGAGGTGTTTCGTGCTTGGCCTTATTTTTAGTATTATTATAACATTAATCTGATTGTCCAAGGTTTAAATTGACATTCTGGAAAAGTTATAAATTCAAATTGTATATTTAAAATTAGAATATGTTTCCAGATTTATAAATATTATTTGGGCTATAGAAGAGTTAATTATTCGGAGACATCATTTCTTGAAGAAATAAGAATTATTGAACCAGTTTGTAATAAGTTAATTAAAATAATAAAAGCTTACCTAAAATGGATTATAAATTTAATTGATATTTTATACATTTTCAACATCAGACCATTTTCCATTTTGATTGATGTCATAAATTAAGTGAACACAAATCGTTCATTTTCAAAATGTAGACGCTTTTTGAATGGCAATGAAGACTTTAAAATGTATTGAGGCTTAGTTACAGTCTCTAAGTTGCCATTATGCAAAACGGCAATCAATCCAGTTTGAAAAGAGAGGGCATTTTCAATGAGCTCAATGAGAACAGGAAAATTGTGGGCCATTGTCGCCAAGTTGCTTGAATGAAATCTTACGAGAACTCAGAGGCCATCGCCTCGGGACTGGACGTGATATTAGCCAGTAAGCGGCCAAAGGTAAAAAGAGGATGACGGGCATGAGGAGGGAGGGGGGCACTGTAGCCGTGTCTAAGTTGCCTTTCAAATTGATGAACAATAACAAAAGGCTGGGCAGGCTGGCACACAAAAGAAAATGTTGCATAGAAACGGACTTACTTTCAAAGTTTCCAACATACGTTATATATATATATAAATATATATATATATAGAAAAGAATGTGTGCGTGTGAGTGTGTGTGTGAAGAGTATTTTTCTTTCTTTTGCGAAATTAATGAACTATTCAAATGTCAAAGGATCTGTGTAGATAAAGCGGCGGAGCAACGACGACGACGACGACGATGACGACAAAACAGTTGGTGACAACAAGAACAAAAAAAGAAGAAGGAGAAAAAAACACAAAACGGAGCAACAACAATAAAAACGAGTCCAGTAAAGAAATCCATAAAAGATTTTGTAGCAGCAACGCGTCGCTTTATGAGTCTCGTCTCGCAATGTGTTCCACTGTATGTGTGTGTGTGTGTGTGTGTGTGTGTGTGTGTGTGTGCTCGCTTTTACAAAATTCAAAAAGCAATTTACAAAAGGCAACGTGAAAGGCGATACGCTTGCACACATATACAAATACAAATACAAATACATATCCAAACACAAGAGCCATACGATGGCATGGCCGGAACTCAGGTCGGGGCCCGGGGCCCGGGGCCACAGTTGCAGCTCGTAAGTGCCACTAAAGGACGACGACGCGTCGAGAAGAATAAAAACGAAGGCGCTGAAGCGCAACGAATGCCGTGAAACAGATTCAGTCAGCTACAGCTTCAGCTCCATTTCGAGAGGATGAGTTGAGATGAGCACCAGTCCACATCGCTATCGCTTTTTAGTCGAGCATAACTTCTCCGTTACCCCTGCCCCCCTCCCCACTCCGGCTCAGCCACCCCCTGTTTTAAGCGTAAATGAGTCGTCGCTGCTGTCAGTCGGCCTACAAATTCGTTGGCCGACTGATTTTTTATACCCTACACGCATTAAAAAAAATTGGTAAAAGTTACTATGACATATCTTTGAGCTTATATAAATGTAATTAAATTTAGTAATTAAAAAGATAACCCAGCATCCCTCAATAATCAAAAAGTATTTACGAAAAATGGTAGTATTAATATGCAAGCCGATGAATGATATTTTTATGCCCAGAAAATTATATACAGAATAAAAGAATAAACAGCGAATAAGATATAATGTATAAGAAATAATGTTCAGATTACTTTGCAGCGAAGTTACTACAATAAAGTCAGAGTAAAGAGATATATGGCAATATGTATAAATTGTCTTAAGCTTATATAGCAAAAACTTGTGTCAACAAAACTGCAAAACAGTTTACAATTCTTATTTGGACTGCACGATTCCGAGCTGTGTATAGGGTATCTATCTGCTCATCCGAACTGCACTAAAACCGTCTCAGACGATTTTTTTTTTTTATTATCATTGCATTTTATAGACAGTTTTACGAGCTAACGAAAGTGGTTCTGCCAAAGAGCTTGTCCAGATAATGCCAATGCCGACACACACACGAGCTTTACGATCTCTCACAATGTGCATTGGGCAAATTGTAAATCACACTTGCTCCACAAAACAGACCCACATCGAGAGCCCAAATAGGCCTCACAGAGCTCCCCCATATAATACAGCTTGTCTCGCACAATGCATATTAGTAAGTGTGTTAAATTGTTTTTTCTTTCTTCTTTTTCAGTTTCCCGATGCGTCTGCAAATGAGCCTTTGTCTGCTGTAAAAGTAAGGGAAGGGGCATTTAACTTGAAGTTACTTGGTCCGTTGCATTGCCAAATGTTCAATCTATCAGTTAGTCAGAGTTGCCAAGCTGAAAAGAGCTCTTGGAAAGTGTGTGTGTGTGTGTGTGTGTGTGTGTATGCGAAGCGAACCATCAATCTTGAGCGAGTGCTTGCAGCCATTACTTTGTTGCATGACAAGTCTGTAGCTCAGATAAAGTGCTGCAAGATCTATTTTGCCCCAGCCAGATCATAAATAAACTGGAAAGTTAGATGGAGATCAAGGGTTAGACAACAGCAAGAGGCATTGCCGACGTGAAAGTGGCTAGCAAAAACTAACTTCACTTATTTGTAATTTGCATTACCAAATCAGCATAATATGGCTAAAGACTACTTATTTGGAGAACTACAGCATTTGCGATGTTAGTTTTGTTATTTAATTGAAAGCCTTTGAAGCTGTTATTTGTGCGTGTATTCTTTATGTAATTTACCTAGCCGATATTTAATTAAAATGCACATCAAGAGCGTCAAGCGTACTTCATTAATAACTGCGGCTTCGTGGAACGCTTCTCAAAGCGTCTCTTCACCAAATTAATTGCTGACTCTAACTCACTTAGGTGCTCTCAGACACCAGCACTTGACACGTTACAGTCAAAAAAAATCGAAGAATATGCATATGCATTTATAAAGTCATTACTTTGAATGCCGTGCAAGAAAAAAAAAAAAAAAGGCGCTGGCAATAATTCAAATGAAATTTTCGCCTCAATTGGGAACCGCTTCAACTGGCTCGAATTCGAAGCAGTTGTTGGATTTTCATTAGAACTTCACTTCAAATGCAATTTGCATTTCCATTACTGTATCTGCAATTAAGCACATAACACACACACACACACACACACACACACACACACACACAAAGCTAGAACACTGAGCAAAAACAACTTGGATTCAAGTTGTGCGCAATTGTCTGAAGCTGAAGTCCGTTTCAAGTGGATCGGGTTTGCAAATTTCTTTGCCATGAATGAGTAAAATCAATGGGCCATAAATTCTGAAAGAGTCGCCAACTGTCGCAACGACGCAACGGCTGCGAGACAGAGAGACAGACAGGCAGACAGACCGTTCGACTCAGCGACCTTCCGTTCATTATTTGAAAACTTTCTCATGTTGTTTGCATAATTTACAATTTATTATTTTGCGTTATTTATTGTACGTGCCGCAATTTATGCATAAAATGCCTGAACAAAACGCTCCATTAATCAGACCAGTCTACATATACTACATGGTATTCCCACAGACCCGCACCGTCCTCGAACTCCGACCCCAGCACCCCAACACAGCCCCTCTCTCTCTCTCTCTGTCTATGTGTGTATATCTGGCTTTTATATTTAAAAATACTAATTAAGTTTAATGTAATGCACATATGCGATAAGTCGCCAGCTTACTCAAGATTATATCGAAGCTGAGCCCCTCTCTGCTCTCTATGTATTGTATACATTATATACTTGTATGCTGACGCTCGAATAATGTATTTGGGTGCCTTGTCAGTCGGCCTCAGCCACAGGCAGTGATTGATGTGGCAGCAGCACACACACACACACATGGAGATCTATGCCATATTTGGAGAGCACAAAAAACAAGCTTACTTGTGGCCGCATCAAGTTGCCAAAAACAAAGACCGACAAAAAAAAGCTCTGATAAATTATTGACTGAACTACGTATAGCTAGGAGGTAATGTTTAGTGGGAAAGCGTTGCAAATTGAATCGTTAAATTACAATTTTAGCAATTAAGCAGTTCGAGTGTATAAATGATGTGGTAAACAAGATAAAGTTCCACCATGACCAAAATGAAAGAAAAAAGAGAAGGTTTTCATATACTATCAACGAATTTATGCCTAAAAATGTATTTTATTTATTGATATGTAATTGTTATCATCAGTAAAATTACCGTTTCCTTTTGGATGTATTTCAAATGGCTTACAAAAATTAAGAAAAGCTAAATGTTGTAAAACTTAATAACCAAATCAGAATAATAATATTAAAATGCTTACTTATAGATAAAACTAAATATAGGAAGAGTTAATAACAATAACAGAATAATGATATTAAAATGCTTACTTAAAGCAGCAACTTTTATCTTTAGAAAAATGAATAAATGAAAACGTCTGGCTGCCATATGAAAATTAGTTTGAAATGATAGTCGGTTCCAACTCTACCACTCAGTCCACATGTGACTACTACATACTATATACACATACATGTATTTATGTATGTCATGCAGACATTTTCGTTCGCCGACCCTCATCATAATTTTTGCTCTTGGTTGATTATTATTCTCTGACTTTTTTTAATATATTTTTTTTAAACACACAAACAAAGGAGAAGTCGCTGCGGGCGCGGGCAACTTTGTATGGGCGGACGCCATGTGCGCTGCGCAATGCGATCAAATGTCAGGCTCCCAATTGAACAATTTGGCTTTTTTTTTATTTTGTTTTCTTTTTGGCATTTGCCGTTTCTTTGGCTTGTTCTTGTTCGTGTTCGAGTTCCCCTTGCAAGGCAAAAGCCAAACAAACATGGGCGCAAACAAATGGGCCAAGAGCTGCGCTGAAATATTTGCGGACCAAATGTTTGTGCAAAAGTCGGTTTTTTTTTTCTTTTTACAATTGAAAGGCCGTCCGGAGGCAGAGAAAAAGTTGTATGGCGAATGCGATATGTGGAACGTCGAACGGAGTAATTCAATTAAAATTTGAAAAACATTCTCGGGGCATGAGACATTGATGATTGCTTTTCTCTGGTCGTTTTTGCTAGACTTTTCAGTCAGCTACATTTTGTCTATTAAAATAAACAAATTTGCGCTGTGGGGTTGATTTCCTGTTTAGAGGCAACAACGGTTATGTCACCCTTGCCACCTCATCACATGGCCTGTTGCACAGCCACTCTTAAGGGGAGTTGTATTAGAATCTTAAATCTAAAAAATAATGGCATTTTTTCGAATAATATTAAATAGAAAAAGAGAGAGAGGGAAATGTTAACAACTGAAAATTAAAACAAATTTGACCAGAATTGGGAATCGAGCCCGAGTAAAAACCAAGCAAAAAACTATTAATATGTACACCAAACATTTTTGTGAAGCTTTTATATAGGTCTATGGAATGTTACACATACACGCTTATATCTTTTTGAAAGGTAATTAATTACCTTTAATATAATTTAAAAAGTACATTAAGTGAAAGTGATACCATCAGAAAAATGCACGTTGTTCGTCGTAAAAGTGGCTTTGGATTGTATAAGCATTTTTACACTCTTCAGGGCGTGAATTTAAGTTGGCATAAAAATTAATTAAAAGTGACAGGGAATAAGCCTTTAAGCCAAACGGGAGTGGAATGATTCAAAGAGATAATACAAATTAGTTATAAATCGATTAATAAATTGTAAATACTAAAGGTATTTAACTACAAGAATGACATTTAATAAGTAACAGTGGGAATTGAATTAAAACACAATTTTTCGCTTGTGTAACGTGTGGCAAATGCAATTACTTAGTCACATATAAAAATGATTTTTATATTTGAGTCGCAGTTGAGTCAAGAAAGGCCACATCAGCGCAGGTGCTGTGATTCACACGCCCTTTAATTACTGGGACTAAATTGCCAAGAGTCTACGTACACGCAACCCATTTAAAATGTCCCAAGCAGGGAGTAATTTTCTTCGCATTTACTTACAAATAATTGCCTTTAATTTAAGGTTCATGTAATTAAGAGTTGGCAATTAATTTATCGATTGATCGATTTCATGATAGCCCGATTGTTGGTTGTCAGCATGTTGCATACGTTTTCTTGGTTTTTTTTTTTTATTTTTGCTGGGTGCGGCTGCTGTCTACAAATTACAAATTGATTTTTATCGATCTCTCATAAACAGAATCATTGCTCGAGGTACTAACTACATGGAGTACACAAAATATCACTCTTTGGCTTGTTTGCTTATTGCTCACGTTTCAGATATCTTGTTTGTTGCCAGCGACTAGAATTGAAAGTTGATTTAACATTTTGATAAGCGTTCGCAAATTACATGAGAGACCTGCCCAACGACCATAGACTTTGATGTGTTGGCATACGCCTATAAATTTCATGATTATCAGCAGTTTTTTTGTTTTATGTGTTTTGTTTTTTCATGTATTTTATGAAATGCATCTGGCGAGGCCGCACCCCAACCCATGTATTTATATTTTTCATATTATACTAGACACGCACAAAACACCAACCCAGCCAATTTCAGCTTTGGACCCAAGTTGGTTTGCGGTTTGTTTTTGTTTTTTCCTCTTCTTTTTTTTTTGTAAGGGGCGTTTTATGTGCTGTTTGCATGTGGGAATTTTCATTTCAAATAGTTACGAAAGACACAGGAAATCCATTAGACTAAGAAAAACCTTATGTCTTAGATGAGAATCTATATGAGATTAGCTCAGTTGTATCAAACATATTTCATTTCCAATATAGTTCAAAATGTTCTCAGAACTTGAATGAGACTACAAGGTTTTCAATCAATCTTATAATCTACATGTTGCTCAAATAATAAAATAACATTCAATGATATAAGGACAAGTCCATAAAGCTATGAAAACCATTAATTTTATTGGGGATTGTCCTATTTATAGTCTAAACCCTCGAAAAATGCATATTTATCTTAAATTTCAGAAACTAACAGAAACAAACTGGCTAAAAATTCGTGAAAAATGCTAAGAAACTCAAAATATTATAGATTGCAATAGAGATATCCATCTGTAGTATCTTTGAAAAAGCCGCGAGAAATATTTATCCTGCTTCTCGGTTAATGAGGCTTTTCTCAGCTCTTATGTGCGCTTGATTTATTTCTCTAGGGTTCTTTGGCCCGATCAGAAGCTTTTCGGTTGGAGGCTTTTTTGTCCGTGAGCTGCTTAACGAGAATTGTGTGCGGCTCTGCGGCTGGTATCAGGCAATGTCCTTTGTTTGAGGGTCTCTCATATAGCTGAATGCCGCACGTACCTACGCTGTAAGTAGTTCATGCTTACTTCCTCTTGACTGCCTCGGGGTTGGCAGTTCGATGATGGTCTTTTCACGTGTGTGTGTGTATGTTTGGCAACCCTCAGCAGGACATAAGTCCCTTTCTAATTGCTTGCGTAACCTGAAGCGCTGCGGGGCAGCCTCTTCCGTTTCCAAGACTCAGGTTTGCATTCCCTCCACACTCGACGCGGCTCCACTAAAATGTTCATATTTCAAAAATCGTGCTCAATAAATATTTGCCATGTGTCGGGGAACATCCAAGTAAGGTATCCGACTTTTGCGTCTCAAATATTCGCATGAAAACGTGCTCACCAAAGACATTTTCCAAAGATTTTTAGCTTAATAAAAAACAAGCGGCACCAGCGAATAACGGTATTTTGGCAAAGTCGAATTTTACACACACTTGCATCGAGAATTTTCCCATATTTTTATTAAAGTTATTATCGTAAAGATTTCTTATAAATTTATAAGCAAACAGAGATCGATCTTTGATCGAATGTTTCTATATATAGAAAATAATTAAAAAGTATTAACAATTTATGAGGGAAATTTGTAAGGTTAAAATCATATATAAACTTTTTAATAAGGATATAAGTTATATTCTGCTTGGTGACAGTATTGGAATACGCTCCAAAGCAACTGTATGGGAACCAATTCAAGTGCAAATCAAGAATGGGTATGGGAACCTCGAATCGAGTGTCTCTATCTCTTTCTGGCAATTCAACTCTCGTGCAAAATGAATGCATGCCACTTACGAGTGTGTCGCCATTCATTTGAGGAAACGCAACTTCAACTTCTCCGAGGAGGCGCCACAATGCATGATTGAGCATGAATTTCGAGGGGAACTGCGTCGTTCGTTGGCTGTGTGGCCTGTAAATATGTAGTGAAAAGATGAGTGTTTCTATATACATATGTATATATAAACATGCAATATGTGCATATATGTACATACTAACTATATACATATATACATACACTCATCCATAGACCCACATAAGCCCACTCACACACTCGTTCGTATGCGATTCACAGTTGTTGTTGTGTTTTTTCTTTCTTCTTCTTTTGCCTCTGAATGGCTTCGTTTATTTTCAACACGTTACTCAAACAATGTTTTTGGTTTATTTAAATTTCTTTCTTATAACAACAGCAACTACTACGACAGGGCAAGCCATGCAAATGCCAGCCCGCTTGTTGTATAAGCCAACAACCCATGCCCTACCCCCCTACACACCTCCCCTTACCGCCCACCATCGTCCACCATCGGTGCACCCCTCGGTGCGGTTCCTCGGTTAACAGCCTTGCCATCAGCGCATTGAGGAAGCCCGCGTTGAGTAAACATTTGAATTTTACATTAAAGGCGGGCGGCAAAACAAAAGCAAAAACCAAAAAAAAAATGAAAAAAAAAAATGAAAAAATTCGCATTTTTCTTATTTAAACACAACGGCGGCGACTGTGCACAACAAACATTTCACAGTCTGGGCGATGTTTACCCGTTTAAAGCGCCAATGCCACCAATGAGAATAACTGTCAGACGACAGGAGTGGCTGGCGGGGAACGCTAGGCTGCCACACACAGAACAAATAATAAAAAAAAGTAAATAAAATAAAAATATTTTTAAAAAATGCAATGAAGTTAGCGGTTATTTTTGCATCCAGTTCAAATTGTTTGCCAGATGCAAACAACGCACAATGATTATTCAAAATTTAAGGCTTTACTTTTAAAAAAGGCAAACAGGAACTTGAACTTTTACAGTTAGTTGCCAGATCTGTAGATATATATATATATAGTAAGTATTTGCTAATGTAAAACAAGCGGGGAAAAAGAGAAGCAAATACTGCCTGGGGCCTGGGGGGCAGCAAATGGAACAAGATTTCACGCTATTGCACAGGTTCTGCCCTTTTCTTGTCTTGTCAAAAAACGTTTGACAAACGATAAGTGAACAGAGGGGGCAGGAGCGGAGAGCGGAGAGAGGAGAGGCAGCAACGAAATTGGGAACGGGATTCGTCGAATCCGTTGCCTGGAAGAACCGTTGTCAGGGCGTTGCCAAACGCAGCTGATTTTGATTTGTATCTAATTGTATGCAAACAGCCCCGACAGACGTGATTTCCTATAGCATATATTGTGGATGGATATGCGACTACATGTCTATATACTTATATATATATGTACATTGTATATTTATATATGCGTAGTCATAGTCACATATGCGGGCGATTTGTTCGATTTTTGCTATTCAATTTTATGCATGAAGTTGATAGATTACTTATGAATGCCTTTTGGGCTTTGCTTTTGTGCAACGAACCAGTTTCTATCCACATTGTATTTTTTCTCGGGGGTGGATTGGCTCATCATCATGTTGATGGAGTAGATGAGCAAATGTAAATGTAATTAAAATTGATTTTAAATAATCTTTAACGCTGTCTGCGTAGTTTCTCAGAATGACAACAATCTCAACAACAAAGAAAACCTGATATTTTTGAATTATTTGAATTAATTACGTTTTAGCTATAATGAATCTAATTTTAACAATCTGTTGGACTTTTTTTCCCTGTGTGCGAAGTTCTCTCTAAGATTCTGCTGTCAATATTAAAAGAAAAATATTTAATTGCCTTCTGAGTTCACAGTGATCTCTCCAATGGATATGCTGATTCAAATTATTTGCTTAATTCTGCCTGATTATAGCCTTGTGAGAGTGACTTGGACTGGTGTATTTGCCAAGTGCGACCCACTTATTTGAATATTCTTGCCATTAAGTGCTGGATCATATTCAATTTATTTGATTGCCTTTAACCTAGAGCCATACTTTGTGCATTCATATTTAAATTAGTGTCAATTTGTCACATTTTCAGCTAGTTCGTGTACAACGTGACAGGTGTTTAGTTGGCGCAGTTAACTGGAACTAGGACGTCATACGTCTATTAGACGAGTGCCAGCTCCCTGTAATAACAAGACCAATACAGAGCCAAAGTGCTGTGACAGTTTGCACTTTTTGCATTATTTAGCATTCGGATTGGTTACAGTAACCGGTTCCCTTACAGTTTATAATTTGCGGTCATGTCATAAAGTTTAGGGCAGCCATAATTAAGGGCCCGTTTAATAAATCTAAAAACTTTCCTTTGTCTGCCACAGGCGAAAGTTCGATCTATGGCATTCATTCTATATTTGAAGAGCTCATGAAAATTACAGTGTCCACGAGTCATAAGCTTGTAATTAAATATTGCAGCTGGGGCAGAGACACGTCAGTCGTTTCAAAGTCCGAGTCAGCAACAGCAACAGCAGCCGTTAGCGTTCCCAGGCCTCGACATCATCGGGGGTTGTCTGCCTAGGGGCGGTTTTTTTCTATTGTTTTTGCCCTTGCTGAGGGCATTCAAATTTTGTCAAGAAGTTTGCTAGCCGGGTCTGTCTGTCTATTTGTACAGCTTGCATCTCATTTCGAACTATTATATCATATAAATTGCTTGGGAAGCAAATTAGAAATTTTATTAAATTTTAGCTGTCGACGAATTGACTCCGTTCTGCAAGGGTAGGCAATCTTCGGTCTGCGTTATTAGTTTTTTTATTTTATATATATATATATATATATATATATATATATATATATATATATATTTTTTTTTTTTTTTGTGTTCGTCCCCTTTTTGGTCGAGTGCTAAGCGCTTACGTGGCCACAAATACGTAAACGAGGTCATTAAGCAATTTAATATTTGAACCCACTGATTATAATCGAATTGAACCAATAGCTATGACGCTCACGGAAAAACTTGCCGCCTCAAACTGAGACCTCTTTGGGACTGTCTCTGTTGGGAATGGAATTGGGATTGGGTTACGCATGCCACGTTCAAAGTTAAAGTGAATTTTTTATGACATTTGCACGAAATATTAAGGTGTAATGGGTATTAAGACGCAGACATGGGGCAAGCTCAAGCAGCGGTCGTCGGTAACCACTGAAAAGTGGAGGAGAGGAGAGGGAATTGCGGAGTTGAGGATTGTTGCGGATTGTGGCCATGAGCAACCGTAGACATACAGACCTACAAGTGCGGCTTAGTGGCACGTTCAGTTGACATCAGCTGCTGCTGCTGCTGCTGCAAAAGTAAAGCCAGTTCATCAGCGACGTCTGAGAAGGCGATGAGAGGAGAGCGGACAGCGGACAGCGGATAGTCAGAGTAAGGCATAATCTTCAGCGTGCCAAATAGTAAAGTCATGCACAAGCAATCATAGAGAGAGACAGAGAGAGAAGAGCTCAGAAAGAGAGAGGGAGGGCCGAAGGGGAGAATTAGTGCTGCCAACTTATGGTCATCGAGAATAGATAGATTTTAGAAAAATAATACAGAGCTTCATTTTGTCTGTCAAAATGATGAAAACGTTGAAAAGCCTCACAAATTGTATTTGCTCATTTATACATTTTTCACTAATCGCATCGTTTGCCCGAACTCATAATTCCTTTCCCGTATTTGCCTTAATGAGTTTTTGAGTAATTAAAGTTCATAGACAACATGAAATCCGTATTGTTTGCCGAGGTTGTTTGATCTTTATTTTTATGTTATTCTCGTTAAAACTTTTATGCTTGTAATTTCGCTCAAAAATTTGTTTCTGTTGCTCCAAATATTATGCGTACTTGTAGATTAAATACAGCATAAGAAAGGTGTTGAAACATTCCAAATTTCCACTATTTGCTGCCTTTTTTCAGCAAACTTACTTTGACTAAAACTACATTTTACACATAAAATGGAATGTGATGGACTGACAAGTTTTTCAAGTATTTTTTGCCAGGTACAAGTTACAGTGATGAGAAAACAAAATCTAAATTAATTAAATTATTTATCTATATTTTTCTGCTAAGAAATAATAATTTGATAGTCGAGGAAAACTACTTTTTTGCTTGTATTCATTAACTCCAATTCAAATGTTCATTAGAGACTTTGTATAAAACAACTTTCATGAAATATATTTGAGCAAGACCACGAGTACCTGGGAATTATATTTAATACCCGCAGAGCTTAGAATTAAATTAAACGCTCATTAGTCTTTGGTATCTTAGGCATATCTACAATCCTACGCTTAAAGGTTAGACCCATGTCTAAAGAACAACAAATGCTGCCCCTTGCACGAAGGCACACCTTAAGAGGCCACACAGGTAAAGTCGAAATGTTCGGCACCTCCTCCAAGCATACACAGAGAGAAATATATTTCATTCCTAAAATAGAATTGCAAATCTATTTTTTTCTTTCAAGAAACATAAATTGTAAATCAGAAAATTTGATCTGAATTTAATAAAACATTTTCTACATATTCCACTTATTTTTTTCGCTGTGTAGCCATATATGCATTTGTCTGGGTATTTATGTTTTTTCGACCGCCCTAAGGGCATTTCCACGACAATGTCGCACTGTGACCTCAAAATGTTTGTCCGACGGGGCAGACTAAAAGCAAATATCAATGTGTGGCATAAGTGTCATGTGCGTATGAGTGTCTGTGTGTCTGTGTGTGAGTGTGTGGCTGGGTGATTGTTTGCTGGCTGGTAATTAAAATCACCAACAACAACGATGTGCTGTAGTCAACCTGTATTTTTATTTTTATATGACAGCCAAGTTGGGCCATATGTGGGAAAATTCTACAAGCACTTGCAGAGAGCCGAGCTGTTTCGACTCTGTGAGTCTCCTTGGACTTAATTGCATGGATTAAATACTATATGGCTTTAATGTGCAGGGTGTTATGGCTGTTATTGTTGCTGTTGTTGATGTTTTCGTTGCTGTTTCCTGGCCCAACCCTGGCCATAAAATACACATATAAAACCTGCCTCAGTCATCTGCCATATCGCACAAATTGCACTTTTATAATGATCCGCCCCCTTAAACGAAAAGCTCGAAAATATCCAAAAATTACTTAAATACATGCCCATAGTGTGCTATCATCGCGTTTTTGGCACTGTCGCCGATCCAAACAGCGTTTTCTGTGTTAATTGCACATTGATGTTGTTCAGTTTGATTTTTTTTTTATTTTTGTTTGTATTGGTTACAGGTTTTGGTGCAAGGAAATTGCCGGACTATACACGGCAACACACACACACACACACACACACACACACACACAAACCCACATAGCCTCATAAATTTCAAATTGGCCAGTCCAAAAATGCTCATGGATAATTGTATCTACTTTTGGTGCGAGTCATAGTGAAAATTGTCCGCTTATAATGGTTGCAAGTACCTGAGCGAACATACAAGCCATAATTTCTGTGTTTGTTGTTGTTGTTGTTGTTGCTTTTGCTGCCTCCTCTTTATAACGCATGTTATTTTCTTTATTTTTTTTTCTTTTTTTTCGGAGCGACATTCGCACACGCACTCAAGTGCCGCCCATTTCCATTTGGCGTGTTTGCTTTTGAGATAAGCGACAAATTCATATAATTGGAGACGTCATATTTTGCCGCAAATTACATTAGCAATGCTTGGAAAAATTCTCAAGGGAACCTTACTGACTGCAGAGCAAAATCCAAATGCAAAAAAATATTACTTTTGCTCTTGTAGATTTTAGATGTATATAAATAATCTATAATTCTCTTTAATGAAATGAAAAATTATGTTTATAATTTATAAGCAGCTTAAGCAGGTTATAGTATTTTATGTACTATTAAAAGCTTGCAAAAAAAAAATACAATTTTTGTTTAATTTCAATGACTGTGCAAATTTATAGATAAATTAAAGCCACTTGATATAAGCATCAGAAATGTGTAGTGTTTATTTTTATTATTAAGAGTGCTCTGAAAAAATATTTTAAAATTGTATATGTTCGTATCTAATAAAATGATTTTTAACTTCACAGAGCTTAGTGACAACCTCGGAAAAATGGGTTAATAACTAAGAGTTCAATTTGAGCAGAAAAAGAAGAACATCGGCTTAATTCCCTAATTACCTTTGATAAAAGGTTTGATGTATGAACTCGATATTTACAGTGCATCACACATCACACAAATTTGTTGTACCATAAAGAAAAGCAATGCATACCTCTTCTGATAACTTGTAATTGAGCTGATTGCTCCCATTTATTTGGGGCACGCCTATTTCCGTTCGTGGCATATGAAGCCGCTTTGTTGATATGCCCATTGCCGAGCAATTTTAATGACTTGCACTCTATAAAAAAAAAAATACAAAGCTGATTAATACGAGTGTACACAATTAATGCCAGTGTACACACTCAGCTCTGATTATTTATAGGCATAATTAAACAAACGTTTTTTCTATTTGGTTTTTTTTTTCCAAAGCGAACGCCTCGCTCAGTCATTCAGTCAACTTACCAAATAAATATATCTATGTACAAATATACAAATACGTATAGATATAGTAATACTTATATCTACAAAGCAATATCACGCATACGCCCCCTTGGTGCGCCGTAAACAAATAAAGGGCGTTTGCTGACTGAGCCATCGAATTTCTGTGGCATTTAATTGAGGTTCATTAATCAAAACTATCCAAAAACAACAGCAACAAGCGGCAACAATGGCGGCAATGATTGGTCTGCATGTGTTTGCCATTTCTAATGCCGGCAAAGAGTCATGACATTTCATTTGGCCACAATTGACAACTCCCCCCACAACAATTGGAGAGGCAATCAAAGTTTTTCCATGCAATTTTTATTTTGATAGGTACGAACATTCTTCTCTTTTTCCTCTGTTGCCTTTCACGTTTTTGGCCTTATCGCATCACAACAATCGTTTGCTTTATTGATGTCATTATTATGGCAACTTCTTTCTTTTCTTTTTTGTTCGTTGTAAATACCAAGTCATTTGCGTTGTTTGTTGTTGCGCATCATTTATTTTATTTTTTTGCTGTTTTTATCTGTTGACCCTCGCCTCAAGTCACAGCGCATTAGTTTTAATATTTCTTTTATTTTTTTACACTCGGTTTTGCTCCGAAGGTTGCTACTTTGGTGGAGGAAATACAAATTTTAATTTTTCTAAATTGTTTAATTTTCGTTGCCAATGCATTTGTAAGGTTTTCCGCATTTGAAAATGATTTCGATTCACAACAAATGTCAATTAATTTTATTAGGTATTCATTTGTTGATTTAATTGCTCATGAATACAACTCCACAACTGTGTGTGTATGGCTTGATTTGAACATAGATAAATGGGCTGGGCCCTAAGATATGTAGATGTATATTTAAAATGTTAAATGAGCCTAAAGGCGTTTATTGTTTGACTGTTATAGTTTTGAATTGATTGAGGCGCTTTGTAAATATGACTGTAGGGTTACTCAACACATCAGGTTTGTTTGTTTTACGCATCAGAGTATTGATGGCATCATTTGATAAAATAGAAATAATCGACTACTCATAATGTAAACTTAAACATGAGATTCACAATGTCAACTTCCTCATATGTCAGCTAATCAAAATGCAAAAGCTGAAGCCCTGTTTAAATCTAACACAATACTAGTAACTTGTCGGCTTTTCATTCATTTGAAAATTCCATTGTGTTTAGCTGCTTGTGCATTGTTTGTGTGTTATATATTTTACACCATTATTTTAATTGTGCTGATTATGTTATATTTGCTTTTAATATACAATTTTTAATATTGAGTTAATTTAAACCCTTTTTTTTGCTGTGTATTCGTCTAATGTTGCAGCACGAAAGCACAATGCGCTCATTTGATTAGCTGGGCCACAAATCGACATAAATGCCACTTGAGACCGCAATGCAACCAACACCCCCAAAAATGACATTCAATGGAGCTGTTTTCGATTAGGGCTCTTGATAACATGTTTTTGCACTTATGCGGGGTATCTTTACTCCATTCTTTCAGCACTCAACACCCCCAAAACTCGCTCAGGCCATGTGCCTGAATGATTGTCAAATGAAATTAGCTGGATTTGTGTTAAGCCACCAGTAACACATTGGCTTATGATGTTCTCATTGTGTGTGTGTGTGTGTGTGTATGTGTGATGTTTGTGCTAAATGTGTCTGCAGCTTATGCGGCTGTTGTGGCATGTGTCTTTCTAATTTCTTTTAGACAAATGTCAAAAGGCCGCTCGCTTGCTTTTCACTTTCAAGAAAGTTAAAAGCATTATAAGACGCGACAAGTATTTAATTTAAATTATTTTTGCCAGCGAATATTTAATCAAGAGTTTTTTGTGTTAACTCAACTTTTACAATTTTTTGTAATAAACATTTTTAGTTTTCCTATTTAATTAATCATAATATTGCGTTTCTATTCAAATTGTATTCATTTAAATATCTTGTTGAGCTGAAATTGTAGCTGAGAGCCATTATTTAATATTTCGCCAAAGATTTCTCTCATGAATTTCAGCAGAAATTGTATTTTGTTTGCGATCCAAATGGTTAAGGAGTGTTTGTTCGGATTTTAATTTAAAATGAAACCAGCCAAAAATGTTCTTTTTATGCTAAAAATCAAAGCTCTCGCTCTTTTTCTCTATCTCTTCTCTGCGACCCTTATGCTTGCTGCTCTCAGATTCTTAATCCACAGCACGTGTCTATGCGAGATACTTTTGGACAGCAGATAAAATTAATTGCACAATCGTCGGAAGTAAATGCCTGGCATTATCAGAGTGCTAAAAAGTGGTAAAATACCTACGTCTAGCTGGCCACACATTCAACAGCTGCAGCGGTAATTGTCAAAAATATATATGTATATATATATTCGACAGACCCCCCGCTGCTAACGACTCCCCTCCCAATGGCAAACTGCAGATACTCTGTACTACTCGCATCCGCAAGATGCAACTGCATAGATAACATGGCCAGCAAACAAACAACGCCAAACATGCGAGTTCCGACCGTCGGTCCATAGATAGAGGCAACACCAACCCACACACGCACACACACACACACACGCACACACACACACACACACACACGCACACACACACACGCACACACACAAATACGTGTACCCCATAGAGAAGAGCTGGCAATCATTTATTTGAAGCGTCAAACTCGTTTGTCTTATCTGATTACTTATATGTAGATATTTCAATACACTAACTGCGCGCATATCGCTTGAACAGCTTCATAAAATATATTCATTTTACTCTTAGTGTAGTTGCAGCTAGTTAAAGAGCCGCTTTAGTTATGTCATGCCAAAAATTTGTTTCATTTAATACAAATATTCTACTTTACAATTAAATACAACAAAAATTGTATTTTATGAAATACAATAAATGCCAACAGTTACCAAGTATAATTTATATTCACTGATTGCTTTAGTGAGTGGCCTTTTCTAAGTCCATTTACAAAAGTATTTCATAAACACAATAACATCTTATTATTATTATATTAGATAACTCAATAGTTAAGAACAATTTTAATTTCTCAAAAGCTAAAATTTCGCAGCGAGCACTGATTTATATAAAAGTGAACAAAAATAGTAAATGAAATGCATTAAATATTTACATTTAAAGAAATGTTTAAAGGGTATTAAAACTGCGACTCGTCATTTGATTTTTTCTCAACTGCGCGACGACGACGACGATGACACGACAAGCTGTGCCGGCTTGTTGTTGTTTAAGTTGTTGTTTTTTTGCTGGTAGCTGCTGTTGTTGTTGTTGTTGTCGATGTTGTTGTTATTGTGCTGTTGCTGTTGTTGTTGTCGTTGTTGTTGTCGTTGTAGCGCGCCAACGCTGTTAGTCATGCGGCGGGGCCAACGCTTAACTTGGCTTTTAGCTTGGGCAAACAGACGGCAGACGAAGCAGGCCAGGGAAACAGACGGACGGACGGATGGACGGATGGAGCAACGGTTAGACAGACGAATCATTCATTGCACGCTGTTTTGCTGTTGCTGTTGTTGTTGTTACTTTTGATGTTGTTGTCGTTGGCCCCGTCGCACGTTTTGGCTCATTCATACAGGTAGCCAGCAGCAGCGTCGTCGCCGTCGTCGCCGTCGTCGTCGTTGTCGTCATTATCATTTTGTCGTCATCAGCGACGTCGGCGCAAATGAAACATAAAAATGAAACGCCCCTTAATAGTCACCGCCGTTGTGTTGTCGCTGTCGTTGCTGTTGTTGTTGTCGTTGCTGTTGTTGTTGTTGCTGTTGCTGTTTTTGTTGTTGTCCAGCCTTATGCGTATCTTTCAGATACAGATACTCACACACACACACACACACTCACATTCCGAAACGGCTTGGCACAGTAACCATATCGTTGCGGTATCTTTTGCATCTGCATCTGCATCTGTATCTGTATCTGTCAGTGTTTGCATTTTTAGCACAAGTTCTTTGCTTCTTCTTCTTCTTCTTATTTTGTGGTCGCATTTGAGTTCACATTTTTCAGTGTTTGCTGCAAAGACAGCAACCGCAAAACTGGCTAACGTAATCTTCTAGATACGCACACGCCATATGTGTGCGGTTGCTTGCGTACTCAGCGTACTCAGCGTACTCAGAATCTGCATCTGCGTATCTGTATCTGTATCTTTACGTATGTCGCACTCCACACTGCCTGCCCTGCCTTTTTGGCTTGAATTTCATTTCAGCCTTGCAGCTTGATGCGGTTGCAGCAGTTGCGGATACATTCGCCTTGGCTCATCTCGCTGTCAAATGTCGCCGATTTTAGCGATTTCAGCGATTTCAGCGATTTCAGTTTTGGCTTCAGCCACACCACACTTCGCATTGTCTAATTAGTATAAATTTCGCATTATTTATGCTTGACATTCTGATTTAATTATGGCGCTTTCATTAAAACCTAATTGGATTTTAATTATATTTTCTTGTCATCTCCGCACACATTTCACCTAATTTCAGTTGCCACATCTCCATGCCACATTTCACACAATACACCAATATTTATACACATATGTATATATTTATACATATATATGTATTTTAAGATCCTTGTGAATGCTGGCTGCCTTTTCCCATGCACAAGGCTCAATTTTGCCGTCGTTTTGTGGCGTTATTTATGACGCCCTTACTAACGGCTTGTCCTCCCTTCAAGGGTGGTTCGCTGTCTGGGTTCAGGCTATTCTGTGGCATTGATAATAAATTGTATTATTGGATTTGGTTGTTGCCCCTTTGCGCCTGGCGTCACGTGGTCAGAGTTGTTGATTGCTCCCCCTCACCCCTCATCTCCACAGTTCCATTATGTGGGCGTTAGTCCACCTAGCGCCATGCCCCCTCTTCCGCAAATGTAGTCAATCAGACGACCATAAGTGCTGTTTGCTGTCCACACACATACACACACACACACACACACACACACACACACACACACATACACTAATTGATTAATATTTATGGAATATTACTCACTTTATGCGTTGGCTGGCTGCATCAGTTTTTATCACATTTTCATATGTGAAAAGCGTTGCATATTTGAGAGATCCATTAAGTGAGTTCAAATGTGTGTGTAGTAAAAAATAAACACATATTCAATTAAATAATTAATTACATGACAGAAGTTTTTACATCTCTCTGTAAGCTTGTTTTGCTCTATTATTATAACATCATATTATTATATGCTAGATTATTACAAGTCATCGGATTTGGTTATTAAAATACAGAAATGCATACTTCAGCATTTTCTTTAATTATACAATTTATATAGAACAATTTAAAACGAGTATTTGTTCTATTAGGCAGCAAAATATATGCTGGGAACCCAATACCTTAAAACAAGTAAATTGATTCTATTTGAATACAATGATACCAAATTAAAGCTCAATTAATTTGAGAACCTTTCTTTGTTGTTACTCCGATTGATGCCCTTGTCAAATTGATATGACATATACCCCTCCCCGCCCGCTTCCACTCCCACTCTTGCTCATTCAATTTGCTGTCAATTGCATGCGATGGCTTCGAAATCAATTCACAATAAACTCACCAAATATTGGGCATTGTTCGAATTTATTGTCGCTATTGTTGCCAATCGACCTTGCAGGCCTATTTCTGTTTCTTCGAATAGCTAACGCAACGCGACACAAATTCGCAATTGAGAAAAATTGTTGATGTTTTTTGTGTTTTTATTTTTGTATTTTGCTCCACATTTCCAGGCCAATAACTGTGCAGCCGCAATGACAACGTGAACAACAGCAACAACAGCAACAACAGCAAGAACAACAACAACACAAAGGACAAGTACAACAACAAATGGCATCAGTAGTTATCGGTTTGAATATGCGACTGGCTGTTTGTTCGTATCAAGTGTTGCTGTTGCGGTTGTCTCTTTAATTATTAAAAAAAAGAAAAAAACAACTCGCGCCGCAACGAACTTTAAACCCTGAGCACAAAATGTATTAAGCGAAACATGACGCCCACAACTGGCAACTGCATCTGTCTGCAGCGACCTCAAACAATGTAATTCCATCATTTATACCAATTTCGCCATTTATCCGCAAACAATTCGCGAAAAAGCAACAGCAACCGTACCGAACCCAAACACAATTCGGATGGGTTCGCCTGCAACGGAAAATTGTCTCTCTGACTCTGCGGTTTCAGCAGCACTGCGGCTGGCTGGGGCAGGGGCAGGGGCAGGGACTGGGGCTGGGGCGGCTGTATTGTGTTCAGCTCGTTTCCGCCGCTTGCCGCCTCGTTGTTTCGATACCCTGCCGCAGAGTATATTGTCATTGGCATGTAATGCACAGCAGGGGACATTCGAGAATTGATAAATCGTATACATCGTGTCGGAACAACCGAACCCGTCTCTGTATTCTCTTTCGATGGCAATTAGCCCACACCTCTTTCAAAATAGCATGTTATATAAATTCTGAAAATCTATATAGAGAATGGTTTCAGCTTAGTTCGTTGTTATTATAATTTTATTTTCGATTCTTCAAAACGTATATAAATTCCAATTTAATACGACAAGGAATTTTTTCAATTCTAAGCAGTCATTAAATTACTTCAGAGAATGTCTCTCAACCATTGTTTCTGGCACACAAATAATATACAAATTTAAATCAAAATCTTTATTCAATATGAAATCATATTAATATTTGATTAGCATCAGGCCTGCCTTTAATAAAAAGCCCACACCTTACCACACCTGATCTTCAATCTCTGTAAACTCACACCGTGACAAATATTTAAATATTCAGTATTTAAATAATAAAGTTTAGTTGGCCTTAGGACAAATAAGTTTCAGCTCGATGTAAGTTAATAATATGCATTTTTTTTGAATTGATTATTCTTTTATAAGAATATATATTTATATAAATAATATTAAGTTAACATAAAATTATATATCATAAATTGATCTCCAAAACAGAAATTATAGATTCACAAAAGTTAAAATGATAAATCAACTTAAATGAATGGGATGTTACGAGTATATAGTGTATATATATATGTATATATATGTAAGGGTATATTACGTGTGGCGTTGACAATAGCAACTTTTGCGAAATTGTTGTTGTATTATATGGGAACGTGCTTTGCGTTCTGCTTACAAAACGGATTAAAAGGTTACACAAGAGCGTGCAGCAGCAGCAACATCAGCAGCATCAGCAAGAGCAGGCGGGAGAACTGAGGGAAACGGACACGGATGCGAATACCGTGCAACAACATACTACGAAACGCGCCACGTACGATAGACAAAGGCAGACAAGAGCAGCAGCAGCAGCAGCAGCAGCAGCAGCAGCAGCAGCAGCATCAGCAGCAGTAGAAACAGCAACAGCAACAGCAGCCGTTGCAGAAGCATTCGCAGTGACAGTCACTTTATTTGCAACTGCCCCTACGACTCCTCCGCACAACTCCAACTCTATCTATCTGCAACGCGGTCTTAGTCAAGCCTCCCATCTGCCTCGCTTGGCACGCACATGTTGGTCACGTTACGTGGGGATTGTGGGGATTGTGGGGATTGTGCTCTGTGGCTCTGTTGCTCTCTGTGAATTGCCACGACCAACAATTGCACTTCACTGCCGCCCCACCGCCATTTCCCCTTCACTTTGCCTTGCGGTTTCTGACTTGTCTGCGACACGACATTGCTCCACTTGCGAGCCTCAACGTCGCATATATATATATATATATATATATATTTTTCTCTCATTTTTACCCCCACTTTTAATCTTTATATATATATATATATATATATATATATATATATATTTTGTGTTAGCATTATGACATTTACTGTCATTTCACTTGTCATCTGTAAAGCAAATGCCGCAAATGGCAAAATAATCAACATTAAAATGAAATTATGAAAAGGCGAACACAGTGAAAAAAAAGTGTATAAAAAACACGCAATGACCAAGTTAAATCCATTAAGCCATTCACTTGATCATCTCCACGCCGGCTTCAGCGTCAGCGTCAGCTTTAGCTTTAGCTTTAGCTTCATCTTCATCTTTGTCGCCGTCTTCATCGGCGTCTACATAATTAATTAATTATGCAGCCCGTCGGCGCTTGGCCCTTTTTTATTGCATACCGCAGGGCGTCGCGAAGCAGGAGACGAAGGTCAATTGAAAGTGTTGTGCGGCAATTAGTGGCAATGGGTGTGGCATAGAATAGAGTGCCTACAACAAATGTTCAATCTAGTCACATTTTTATTTTCATTTTTATTTTCATTTTTATTTATTTTGTCATTCTGGGTCAATTAAACAATATTGACATTGCACTCAGCGCTGTGCTTACATTTTTCACATTTAATTGATAATTCTGTTTGGGTTCGCTGATAACACATTAACAATAAGAAACAGACAAAACTGGCGTGGCCAACCCATCTATCTATCTATCGTTTATTTATAGCTGCTATATGCTCTCACCGAAACACACGGAAATTCCGTTTACCTTGTCTCTTATCGTGCACGTCATCAATTTTCAGTTGAAGAGGATTATGGGCTTTAAGCATGCAACTTGATATTGTGTCTTTTGGTCTTGTTGCTGTTGCTGTTGTTTTTTTTTTGTTATATTAATTTTGTGTATCATTTTTCTTGATGTCGACATTAAGCTCATACCTTGCAGCTATTAATTGTGGTTTCGTGGTTTGAGTGCGTAAGTCTGGTTTTTGAGCAGCTTAAAAGTGTATTTTCAAGTCATGCTGGACAGCTGAAAAGTTGCTGCAGATTAGAAGCAATAAGCAGACAGCATCCTTCTCATGTATTTCACTCAGCTGCTGACCCACTGTTGGCCATGGCCAACAACCCACACATACCCACACACAGAGCAGTCAATATTTTAAGCAAAGCCATGCACAAGTAATTTATACGCTACTTAATTTTGATGATATAATTCCCATAGATATAACAACACTTAATTTCGCACACTAAATATGCCATAATATCGCCGCCAAACTCATTGACGTTCTCTACGTAAGGGGGGCGGTGGATGCTGGCAGAGGGCAGGGGGGGTAACCAAGGGGAGAGGTTGGCGGTGGCATTTCAATGGTCTGTCATTCATCAGCAGTGCGCAACGAAATGAAAATGAGGCAGCAACAGCAAACATAATAAAAGAACGGAACAGAGCCGAGCAGAAAACACACAAAAATTTAATGGTTCATGCAAAAATGCTTTGGGCAACCACATTCAGATACATAAACATATATATATATATATATCTATATCTTTTATGTCCATATATACAGCTATACAGCGCTCTTAAGTTGAGGAAGAACCGCAAAATAAATGCAAAGAATACATTTTCATCAATGCTCTCTATTTTCAAAGAATTATTGTCTTAATTTTTTTAGGCATTATTCTAATTTGCTCATATTTTGTTCTTTCTTGAAAGTCTAAAAATATATTGATTAAAAGCAAACAATGATCTAAAATTTTTGTTACTACTTAATACACAATAAAAAGCCAAAACTCTAAAAATAGTACAATTTGTAGCTATTCACATAAAGAACAAAGATTAACGCTATTCTTTATGGCATCTCTGGGAAATCGATAAATGATTAATGAGCCAGCAAAACCAGAAGGTATTCATATGTATAAACACAAACACACACATATATATATATATATATAGTGGGTATGGAATATCCAGCAATTGCAAAGATTATCGCAGAGTTCGCATTCGTTTGCGCAAATGGGTCAGTTGGTGGATAAGAATGCTGTCTGTGGCACAAGACTCACAAAGAAATGCTTTATGAATAATGCTCGCATTGTATCTATTGAAGTGATCAGCATTGTTCCCTGTAAATAAACAGCTACAACAGAGCCAACCACCCCCGAAGCAAATTACGTTCGACTCGAGCCCTGGATCTGGCGGATCTGCAGTCATTATAATAAATGCGAATTTATCAAAATTATGCGTGTAACTAAAATGTGCCACATTGCACACAGTAACAAAAAATATATCTAGACAGTAAATCAAGTAATTTATACATGTATGTACACAATAAAAAAAAGAATCCGATGTTGTTTTCTGTGTCTTTTTCAAAATGTTTTTCGTAATTCAAAATATAAACATTCTTTTTATTTTAAGAAAAGCCGTAGTAGATTAATGTATTTAACACCTGGATTTAAGGCTTTTTGAATATGGTTTTATATCGCAATTCAAAATGTTTATAACATTTCTAATTTTGTTTGGAAAGAGACTATAAAACGGTATTATATACTGAGAAAAGTTTTAATTTGAGTTATAACTGTTCTTCTCATAAACTTGAATAAACATTAATCTTTTTGTAGAACTTACTTCAGGTAAAACTGTGAATCTTATAAACTAGAATAAAACTAGAATAAACTCAAAACAAAAAAACAGAATAACAAATAAAGACTTTTCATATAAAGTACAATTAATATTGTTGTTCAATTAGTATTACGTAATCAAAGCCTTCAATATTTAATTATACTTAACTCGATAGTATATAATTTTTTTTGTATGTGTAATCATTATATATATATTATATATATATAGCTTAATATCTTTATGCGACTGTGATTCGAAACGGAGCAGATGACGCACACAGCGAGATAGAGACAGACAGAGAGAGAGAGAGAGAGAGAGAAGAATAGAGGGCTTGTGGAAATAAAGTAATTTAAATATGGGATGGTAGCATATACACAAAAAAAAAGTTGCTTTGAATTACATCGACAGCGACAGCGACAGCGACTTTTGCACAATGGACGCAATTGTCGAGAATTTGAGAAACTGGGCCCCCATCAGCCTCATAGGAAATAAGCAGCGGCAAAGGAAGTTCACAGCTGATTGGCAGTTATTCAAAATATGCTAATGGACAGCAGGCTGGCAGGCTGGCAGGCAGACAGTCAGGCAGAGTAGCAGAGTAGCAAGCTGAGCACAGCTTGTCTCAACTGAGTTGGAAAATCAGGTAGTTTTCACACGAAAACCAAATTGAGTGTGTGTGTGTGTGTGTGTGGTGCACAAATAAGCTGCGAATATTGCAAAAAAGGTGCAATGTGTCGCGCGTATCTTACAGATACGTGGCAACAAAGCGGCGACATTGTCTCAGCGCCCCCAGAGCAATATCAATCACCTGCGTGTTTGTGTGCGGCACTGCAAAAACTACTGCCCCGATGCTCAACATGATGCATGCACGTTTCTTCTTAAATCTCCTTCAAATGCTGTCTTTGTCTTTTGAATTTCTTTTGAATTTGTTTTTGTCTTCAGTTCGCTTCGCTTCGCATTGACTTGCCAGCGGCATTTTGATGGCTTTCAGAAATTACTCATGAAAAACTTGGCCAAAAAAAGAAAAAAAAAACAACAAAAAAAGTAAGAAAAAAATATATATGTGCTGGAAATGTTTGAAATTGTTATGCTGTGAAATAAAGTTGAGCTTATCTGGCAGATGCTTTTGTGAGCGAGCGAAAGACTGCAGACGTGTGATAAATACATCCGCCCTCAAGTATCTGCAAGATACGAGCGAGCCGATTCATGTAAGCATTCTTCTTATATAAAGAATTAAGCAACTCGGACAACCGATACGAGCACAAGAGAGAACATCTATTGCAAAAGCCAACACACACCAAAAAAAAAACCAAAACAAAAAAACACCAGAGGAAAGATAAGCAGACATAAAATGCTTTGCCCAACTGCAGAGCACGTTACCCAATCACCAAAGCGTTGTGACTAGCGGGAAAGTCAGCGGGGTGAACTTGGTAAAATATTATAGGAAATTTGTGCAGGCATGGGGTAAGGGGCAAGCGGCACGGGCACGGGCACGGGCACAGCCACAGGCATGAAAATGGGCGGCGAAACCGGACGCCGCAGGAAGCCGAAAACCAAACTGAGAACTTTTGCCAGAACAGCCAGAACAGCCAGAACAGCCAGAACAGGCAGAACACAGAGCCAAGCCGAGTAACGAGCAAAGTAATTTTCTTGCCGTAACTAATTGAGCCGCTCACGAAGCCGGACGCACATAAATCGAACAATGGTGCAGCCACACAGCTGCAGATACACAGCGAGAGAGGGAGAGAGAGAGAGGGAGAGAGAGATGCCAACACAGATATTTAGATACTCAGATACTCACGATACTTAGCTACAGATGCTGAGGACGCGTCAATAACTGCCTTGCATTGTTTGGCAAGCAGCAGTAGTACAAGTAGCTGGCAAAAAGTTGCTGGCCTGTTTGGATTCATTGAAGCATTGTGTCTAACAGAGGTTCCTCAAGCGGAAACATTGCGCATAAGTGGACAAAAAATACAACAACAACAACAACAAAAAGAAGATGAATGACTTTCACAGGGCATTCAGACCAGCTCCAAGAACAAGAACAAGCACAAGAACAAAGTCAAAAGCTAATGGCAAATTAAGCGCAGTGTAATTAAACAACGGACGCTACTGTATTTTTCTATCTTTGTAGCTGCGTATCTGTTTTGTTGAGAACCGTCTGCATTTAATCTGAACAGAATCATTTGAACAACAAATTTTCCTGCACTCGATACCCACAAAAATAAAGTTAAATTCATAATTAAAAGCTTGTGTTTTGTTCTCAGATCAATTTCAATTCCTTTTCATATATTAAAGCAAAACTCAAAGCAAAATCCTCTAAGTACTTAGACTCTTACTGTGAACTACTAGACTACTAAACTCATTAGACCAAGTTTACTTGTTGAGTTTTAATTAAATTTAATTTTTTTGGCATAAAATTCAAGCAACCAACTCAGCGACTTGAACAATAAAGATGAATGACTTTTAAAGGGCAGCTCCATGTTGGAGCTCCAAGAACAAGAACAAGAGCAAAGTCAAAGGCTAATGACAAATTAAGCGCAATGCAATTAAACAACGGTCTCTACTGTATTTGTATCTGTGTTGCTATGTATATATGTATCTGTATCTGTATCTGCTGCTGCTGCTGCTGCTGGGTGTGGCAGACAGTTTAATGAATTGTGTGACCAAAGAAGAGAAGTAAAAACGGAAAATTTATTTTCGCACGCATTTGTCTGAAAACAAAATACCAAAGCATAGAAACGGCAGCAGCCCACGCTCCACGTCTGTCAGTCAGTCTGTCTGTCTGTCTGTCTGTCGCGACGACTTCAGCTACAGCTTCAGCTTATCAGCTGCCTGGAAGATGAAATGAATTTGTGCGAAACTACAAACAAGATTTGCGCCACTCGCTGGCTGGCTGACTGGCTGGCTGCCCGACTGGCTGGCTGTGTGGGCAGCCGGAATGACAACGGTTGCCTCTCATTGCGATTTTCTTCTTTTTTTTTTTTTTTTTTGTATAGGGGGCACGGCACAAGGACGCCCACACGTGGCTCTCATTGTCCGGCTATGGCTACGCCAGTGGCCCGCAGTGTTCGATCGTACAACATCTATTCAGACAGCCAACAACATTTGCCGCTGCCACAAATCATTTCCAAGTGCCAAAAGAAAGGCAACAACAACAATTCAGCAATTCGGCAAACGGCATTAGAGCGCTCACAATTCTCCGCGTCCGAGTCAGATAAATAATATGTCTACACCCATACATTAGATATATATATATATATATATATTCCGGCTATGGAGATGAGTAATAATATGCAAACAACATTTTTCTCGACATTTTCTCTGTTTGCCCAGCGTCTATTTGCCCAAGCAGTCAGCAGTTTCCGCTGCAGTTGAACAAATATCATTTTTACTGTGCCACAAAATAAATTCTATTTGAATATAATTGAAGAACAAGAAATAACGGTTATCTTAGGTATGCCAAAGATTATGTAGATACCCTTGTAGACCCAAGTTAATTTGCATTTTTATCGGAGCTCGAAATATTATTCCATTGTTTTTTTTACGTTTTAAACACAAGTTTCCGCAAAGTAAATTTTCGACATTTTTGTAGGTAACAAATATTTACAAAAAAATACCTTAAAACCATTATAGTATGCTCCTAATAGTATAAAATCAATTTTATATATCAGAAATTGATAAACAAATCCCATACTAATTATACTTATAGTTTATGCCAATATCAATTGCAGTAATTACAATAAATATTTTTAAAAAAGTTAATAATCATAATATGACTTAAATGTAGGTGCAGAGTCCATCTAGAGCACATACCGTAACATGAATGGTATCCATTATGAAACCGGTAAAAATAAATTAGAAAATATTCTGCGATCAGATCACTGCTCCCAACCCATACACCGATTTCGCCCTATCAGCTACAGAATATCCATATAATTATTGACAAAATTATTGAACTTAAGTTAGCATGTTAATCAATAAATATAATTATATTAACTAAAACTCAGTCACAAATTAACACCAAATATCATTTGTTATGCATTTGCCACGCACACAACGAGTGCAATAAATTCCAACTTCAATTGCAATAAATTTCAGATGATTATGGGCAATTAAACTTGGCTTTTGTCACTGTCAAACTTGAAATGCGCACTTCAAATAAGCAGACCCATATCAAATATGAATATATATATACATATATATATATATATATATTCTGCAACGTCCCACTTTGATCGATACGTGAGCAACAACAAAATTGCAGCCCCGTTGAGTATTAAAATTGTTGTCATATTTATTTACAAAATACAATCCGAATATTTGCATATGCATGGGGCATGTGGCACAAAATTGTATAATAATATCATATTTAAAGCGCTTAAGCCAGCATTTAATGAAATGTAAACCGTACACATACATAAATATATATGTGTGTGTGTGTGTGTGTGTCTGTGTGTGTGTACATCATGTGTATGTAAATATCGATTTAAGTTTCACAGTTTCACCTTCGTGGCGCGTGAGACCTTCCAACAGAGACGCAAATGATTTATAATTAAATATTTTATAATTATCAGCAGCAACACAAATTTTCAATACAAAGCAACAAAAAAATAAACAATTAAAGCGATAAAAAAGAAACAATATAAATATAAGCAACGCTGTTGAAAATTTATGCTGTGCAAAAAAACAAGAAGAAAAATTCAGTGATTCAACAAAATTGCCCGCTTTGCATTTTGTTTATGTTTCACTTCTTCTGTTTTTTTTTTTTTAGCGTCAACATTTTGTTGCCTTAATTATAAAACACTTTGGCTTATAATTAGGAAGCCGCGTGATAATAAAAAGAATCGACAAATTGCAACAAAGTTGTTAATTTACCTGTCCGTAACGCTAAAAAGTAATTAAGGCGAGTGCAATGCGCAAATAATTATACTATTTAAATTGTATGCACAACTGATTATGAGGCAGAAATAAATATAAATCGTGCCAGTCAACAGCTGAGCAGAAATGTCGCAAAATGCTGAAAATTAAATCAGCTACCAGATAACGCCAGTAAAAGTATCTCGGCCATAATTTATTACTTCATATATATATATACGAGTATATATATATTTTTGTAAATGTAATTATAGACCGCGTTGTCATGGCTAAATAATTTTTTTTTATTTGGTAGCAAAAACTGTTCATAATGATATTAAACGAAAAGCGGCACAAATATTTGCGGTCGTTCAAAAGTAAAGGTGGGCCCAAAGACCCAGACCCTGTCCCAGGTCGTGAGCTGGTAATAGTGAAAACTCAGGGCCCTCAATTTGTGGACTCTAAGGCCTACCTGGCTAAAGATTTCAACCAACAATTTGTATTTGATTTTGGAATTTGTATTCAGCCGTTAATTGGCTTTGCTCATTAGCGTGTTGTTGTTGTTGTTTTTTGTCGTTTTCTTTAATGCTATTAACTTTATTTGCTGTTTATTTTATTAGTAATATGGCGTTGTATTTCCTGCGGCCAATGGGCCTCTCAGCCCCCCTCTGCACCGAGCCCTCCTCTAATTTGCCAGTCAACTAATGCGATTGTTATGCCTCAAGTCACCTGAAGTTGCCCATGAGGCATGCCAATCGCATGATTGATAAGCACCTGCTCTTGATAGCCATCAATTGTAAGCTCATTTTTAGGCAGCACACACACACACAAACATACACACACACACACAGACAGACAGACAGACACAATTTGAGTTCCTTCCCCTCTCGACTCATTTCCATAGACATTGCCAATGAATTTCAAATAAGTCGCATTAATCATCAGCAAATGGGATCAAATTGTCAACGAAGTCGATTACCAAAGTCAAATCGAAAGCACGCCATGAAAATTTCAATAGTTTTCTTCTTACCAACTTTGCACAACTAATTGAAATCAATGAATAGAAACTTCCTCAAACCTTAAAACTTATGAAAGTCAAGTTTACAAATACAGGAGTCACCGGAGATAGTTAAATTATTTACTTAGTTAGTTATTACTTTTATGAACTTTTTAAAACATGCGATTCTTTCAGTAAGAAATCAAAATTTGAAATAAAATACTGAAATATTTGAGATATATGTTATTTCATACAAGTATAAATATTTCTGACAACTATAGGTTATCTAAAGCACCATCATTAAATATAATTATTCTTGATTTTGAAGCACGACTGGAACCGAAGCGCTTACGGTGAACATAATAACATAATATCAATCAGTTCAGTTCTGTGACTGCCTAATTCACTTTAGTCCCAGTCCTGCTCATCGAAAAGTGCCTTCTTAGTATTTCCATATGCCCATAAGCAATTTGGCACAGCTATCAACTTTCCAAATGCACCGCACGGAATTTTCAGCTGCATGAAGATTTGTCAAGTCAGTTGAGTTGAGCTCAGTTCAGGGAAAACCGTTGGCCAGGCCAACTGTGTGCATTGCTAAGCAAGCTCTTCTTCCTGCCCAGCAGCCACTTATGGCAACAGCTTGCAGCAACAACAATTGTTGTTGCCCCGGTCGCATGCATGTCGAAAGTAATAATTTTATATATGGCACGACAAACATACTTCTTCTACTTATCGGCAATGTGCGTGCGTCGTGTCGCCTTCGCCGTCGACTCTGTGTGTTCCTTTTGAAGTGCACAGCATGTTAAATTCGTAAAATTCATTAAGATTCCGTTGCCGATGCAAGAGGCAGCAGCAGCAGCAGCAGCAGCGATGCGTACCCAGTGAGACGAGGCCCAACAACCCAGCAACGAGCAAACAACCACAGAGAAAGAGAGACAATGAGACAGACTGGTCGAAGGCGACAATGTTGTTATACCCTGTAACCATGACAAATCGCTGACGATAGAGCATAATGACGCATATACATTAACTGACAGCAGATCTCATCTCCGACCGCAGAAAAAACCAAGTCGATTTCAGAGACTAAAACCACTTCTTTGAATTTCTTAAATTGTGATTTCCCTGTTTATTTAACAATTACTCATTTACAAAATGAACTAGAAATTGCTTGAGTGATAAACCGCCGTTTATTGCACTTTAATTTCATTTATTTATTTTTATTTAACAGTCTACAACCTATAAAAAATATGGGTTAAAAAATAATTAGTGTAAGAAAAATCTAAAAAGTAGAAAAAAAAGATATAAATTAATGTGGACTAAAAACAGTAATCAATTTTTAAAAACATTTTTTTTTTTGAAAATTTCAAATTAAATTATATACAATTTAAAGTGTTAAATTAAATCTGAAATGAAAAGGAAATTAAAGACCATATAATAAATCGGGGGGTTAATAAATATTAAATGGTTCAACATTCACTCAACAATGCGGCTTCCAATCGTAAACGATTTCATTTTCAATTATGAATATTTGTTTTTATAAAATAAATTATAAAATTAATAGTTATTATGTTCTGGAAAAGCAATAATGTATAAAAAATGATTTAATATGAGTGACTACTTCAGGTTTCTTTTGCGTATCGTATTTATTCAAAAATATATTTCTTTCACATAAGTTCTTAGACAGATATTTATAAGAAATTTGCACAATCTTCGTTTTTCAACTGGGCAGAAAAACTCTACAGAAAAAGACATATTTTTCGAAATTTAACTAATCCCACAATACTAACTTAATTGATATCCATTGTTTTAAAAAAATCTGTTCAAATATTGATCATTTTTAAAAACTAGAAATCAAATATTGAACAAGAACATATATCTTCTAGTGCTCCCACTTTTTTTTAAACAAATTCAAACATTGGAAAGCATTTAGATGCTGTATTCCCACTCAAGTATAATTTACAGCTGCGTACAGGGTATCCGCTGGTCAAACAGTTTCGAATCGAGCACTCTTACATGTTTGACAGTGTTGTTGCTGTTATTATTTGCTGCTGCTGCTGCTGCTGTTGTAGTTGCTACAATTGTTGTTGCTGCCTGCTGGCCGTGCCACGTAAAAAGCATTTGAAGCAAACTCAATTATGCCCGGTGCTGTGCACACAAGCAACCAACTCAAACACACTTTGCACACACACACACACGAGCGACACACACACATACAACTTGGCAACGACTGTCGAGTGTGACTGTGACTAAAATGCGGTCACATTGTTTGCCAGCTCACGTCACAATCTCATCTCGACCCCCGCACTCGCTCCCTAAACTCAAGCAACTCTTTTAAAGTGATATGTCGTATTTTGTGCAATTTCGTTTACCCGCATTTGTCACAGCATTTTACAGCAGCAAACAGCCAAGTGTCGTTTTTTGGGGACACCCCCACCCGCCCAAGTGTGTGGGTATGTGTGTGCCGCTGTGTGTGTGTGTGTGCCGCTGTGTGTGTGTGTGTGTGTGTGGGTGGGTGTTTGTTGCCATCTGCTTGACTAGGCGCTGAGCTGTGTGCGCTGTATGTCGCTAATGAGGAGCCCACACTTTCGACTCGATCCATCCACCTTCTGGTTTTGTGAGCTGCAGCTTTGTAATTCACACTGACAGTCAATTTACCTGCTAACAAGCATTTCCTGGCAGCTTTTCTACCATTTCCTGGCATCAGCATCGGCATCGGCAGCAGCAACAGCTGCCGGCTCGCATCTCTCGCATAAATTCCCATTCGACTGATTTATAAAAATGAACAACGCCCCGAAAAAGGAAAAGCGAAAAGAAAAAAGAAAAAAAAAGCAGAAAACAGAAAACAGAAAACAAAATAAAATCGCACTCAACTAATAAATATTCATGGGCAGCGCCTCAAATCGATATTGCTGCTGTGATTCCTTGAATATAACAGCCCGCACCCGAAAACAACTATTGATTAAAAACAATCAGAATCCGCTGGTGCCCAGGCAAAATGAACGCCGCCAGCTAAGCAACGAACCACGGCGAGTGGACAGCGGACCAGAGGACAGTGGACAGTGGACAGTGGACAGCAGATCAGGGGACTTTGCGGAAAGTGCTTCGGCGCTGGATTTTTTCCTTTTTGTACAAAGCAATTTTCAGCAAAAGCATCTTAATGACTTTGTTCTGTTCTTTCATTTATTTTATACCCTTGCCAGAGAGGTATTATAATATTTTGATGTGTAAAGCATTTAGTGACACACTTGTCAAAATTTACACATATATCATAGATCTGTTATAGGAATGATTGGTCAACAATTTATTTAAGAACAGTCGCTAAGATAGTTAGATATGTAATTAGCTCCTAAAATTGTGTACAAATCTAGTCAATATTGAACTACTACATTTTACAAAAATAGGAACAATCATTCGAAAAATGAAAATTAATTAAGGGGTATTCGAGATCGTATTATTGACTACGAAAAAAGAATTTAAATTAGCAGATCTAGAAAATATCTCAGATAATATTAATCTTGAAATGACTATAGATACGCATATTATATGTGGCATGTGGCGACAAGGCTGCCTATATGGCTAACAATGGTCGAGTTTCAGTGGATTCCCGAATACCAGACTTTTATATATATTATATATCGGCGGCTAAGATCACAATTCAGAATACGTTTAGTATCTCTGGCTTGCCAGCAAGGGTATTTATTCTTTGACAACTACAGCGAAAACAATTCTTTCGTGTTTTGTATTTTTTTCTTTTTTGTTAATTTTATTTTTTGTATGCGGCACGAATCGAGAACATGTACAGCGAGCGAGGCGACGGCAATAATAATAATAATACAATTACCATTGGGGGAAAAGAAAGAAAATTGTGCGGGGCCCGAAGCGTTGTAGTTGAGAAGGTGTGACCAGGCACTAATTAGATTGAAATCGAATGCTCGACAGTCGTCTAGCAGTGTCTTGGCCCCCACTTCCCTTCCAGTTACCTTCCCTCTACATATCTAAATGGCCCAGCATTTGGTCATAAATTAAATGTAATTAAAGTATTTTAAGGCTTTGCATTTGGGCTTTAACTTTATGACTGAAAATAAACATTGGCAAATATGCAGGGCCAGGTAACGCAGCAAACCGAGCAACTAGAGAGCTATAAACGTACTCTGTTATCAGCAGCGAATCCCCCTCTTGAGAAAATGTGTCATAAAACGTGCGCAGCAACTAAATAATGCCAGACTACTAAATACCCTGCACGCAAAACTGTTTGCTTTTGTTAGGGCATTTCAGTTGCTCGCTTCTCGTTTCCCATGAAAACAATTTAAAATATATAAAAATATACTGCATCATTGCATTGTTTACTTGAAATGTGCATTTTAATTATTTATCATAATTGTTCCTACATAAACAAAATACATTTTAGTTAGTTTTTTTTTTATGTTGTGGCTGAAGTTGGTAAACAAAAATGTTAATATTTGCTTTTAGCTACGCTGTGCGATAGGCAGCTCCCAAATGCTGAAATTTTAATGCAAATAGCTCAACTGGTCAGCGAGGGGATATACTATTAGAGGGGGCGGGGGTTGGGTTGGTCTGTTGCATAAATCATTGAGGCAAGCCTTTTGTTCTAACGAAACCTCAATAAACATACAGCGCCCCAGCGCAATTCATAGGCAATTTTCGTGACCAAGTCGAGGTCTCTCTTCGCCGGTCTCCGGTCTCCAGTCCCCTTGTCCTCTGTCCTTTGTCCTCTGTCTCCGCAGGAAACCTTTATTTATGTTCTGATAATGCACCGGGCTCCCATTGTGGTGGCTGTCCAGTTCGTCCCTGGCCAGGCTGCCACTGAGTGGAGTCGCATTAATTTTCATTAAAAGCGCTTAAGCGTCGCGCCAACTTATTTGCTTGCTTGTTTATTTTATTTTTATTTTTAATTAACAGTCTCAGCAGCCGACGGGGCGCGATGATTTATGAAAGGCCAAAAAGAACAGGGCAACAACCAAAAACTACTACCAAATACGACCACATGGAATCTAGACTAGCAGTTGTAGATTGAGAGAGCACTTTAATTAATAAAACACTCAGCCCAAAACAAATTGACTGCTTGACTGGTTGACTGGCTGACTTGGCAGCGCCTTCAGTCCGTCCAACATAAACAACTACCTGACAAAAAAACCAAAAAAAAAAGAAAAACAAAATTACAAAAAAGAAAAAAATAAATACTTGAAACTCAAAAGTCAAGACAAGACCGAACGCCGCACAATGACTCTCCATAGACGCGGATCTCGAGTGGGCTTTTGGGGGCAATCTTTACGATGCCCACTAAATGATATTGACAAAAGTTTCTCGAGTGCCAAAGAAGCGAGTCACAAGCACAACACAACATATATAGACTCAAGTATCTGGCACAATCATCCATCAGACACACAACACACATACAACATATATATATATATATATAAATATATATTCCGATGCGTAATCAGCTGCCAATCGAAACCGGGACTTTGTCACGGATTATATTAGCCCAAAAACAAATTTACTTTCGCAACTACGCACCTGCTGAAAGTTGTGGCTCTATCTTTGTTATATTTTGAGATTTGAAAATGCAACTAAACATTATGGTTATGGCCATGACGACGCCATTTCATTATATAGTGGGTTATTTGCTACTCGAGGAGCTGGCTCTGTTAGCTGTAATTGCAGATTAACTGGAAAACCACTCAAAGCATTTGATATTCTGCTACCAACTACTTCAGATTAGCACTGCACACAAATAATAAATAAAATGCTTCTATTTCCAAGGGAGATTTCAAGAGTTGTGCTAAATCTTGTAAGAACTGTTGGAAAATCCCTCCAGGAATTTTGATAAGTAATCGCATAACGAAGTATTCAATTTCCAACTAAGCAGACTTCTGGGAAGCAACGTATCATAAATAACCAATTGAGCTAGATTCGAAACGTAATTAATTTAAAAACATATAAAATATATGCAATTTTTAATCTCTTTTGTTAAGTTTGCTGAAAATGTAATTTCAAAAGTTAGATAATAAAATATTTCACATATGTCATGCAAAACACTTATAAGCGTAGAGGGATTTTGATAAAAGAAAGGCCATTTATACAGGAATTTAAATTACGATCGATTGCACCTATGGGAGATATATACATAGTGTTCCCATGTTGATTATATTTTGCTGAATTATAATTAGCATCATAACCGGAGCGGTTTTGCCCACATATCTTGAAAAACAAGAAAGTTGATTATACATGAATTCAGCTTTTAACTTATAGTTCTTATGGTAGCTTGATGACATACTCCAACAAATTCACAGAACTCTCAAGATAGTTTAGATAGTTGGATAGAAAGAACAAGGCAATCTCAACTTTTTATGGACCTGCCTAACACATTTCTTAAGAAATTAATAATTCTACGATCGACATTCGCTTGCTGTCGGCATCATTTATAATCATTTTAAAATATTTATACTCTCAAGAAGTTGCGTGTGTTCATTTCAACTTTGTTGTCTGGGCCCAGCCGGCGATATTTCTATCAATTGAATCGTGACGTGAGTCGGATTCAACCAACCGTCCGTCCGTCCGTCCGTCTGTCTGTCTGTCAGTCGAATCGAGTCGCGGTGAGTCGATGCGAATGGAGGCCCATTCAACAAGAAGAACGCGACGGCATTTCCACTTGACCAGTTATCAGTGTCATAAATCCCCAAACAATCCACTCGAAAGCGAAAAGCCGCAGTGCCCCCAAACTGAAACAAATGAGTTGCGAAGCCTTACCAAAGTGGACGATAAGACTGGAAATACTCGTACTAGGCACAGTACGCAATCAACACAACAAATAATATAAAACAGAGACAGAGACAGAGACATATACATAAACAGAGATGGTGAGGGAGAGGGAGATATGGAGAGGGTTAGTGGAGGTAAGTTAATCATACTTGAGCGCAATTGACCGATATTGCGGAGGCATTGCTCACCTTTTGTTTATTTTTAGTTGAATTCTATTTTGTTGAAGGGGGTCTTAATCAGTAATTAATTAAGATACTTTGCATTAGATAATTTGGACAGGCAACTGGCATTTTGCATTTCGACCTAAATGATATTTAAATTGTGTACAATTTACGAGCGGACTTAATTGTATTTGCCTGTCCGACTTTGTCTTCGCATCGACTTTAGCAACGGGGGCAATCCCCCCAACGACACACAAAGATAATGATAGTGAAATTATTTATAGCAATGCGGGGCCAGCACATTAGTCACGACAGATCCAATGACGCCGACTTAAATACGCACATACCTATATACTATATACTCGATCGAGTGTACATACATATTCGAGGCGACATCGAGGTTGTGCACCTAGCAATCTATGGCTTTATAGTCTCACAGATCTGGGCAAAAACAAGCCGTAAGTCCCGACAGATTATACATTTATATAACTCTCGGATTAGAGGCGAATTGCCTTATCTTATCAGACGGTGGCTGTAACATAAGTTCGTGTTTCCCAGCACGTGGAATTAATTTGTATTTAATCTCTGGCTACACTCCAAAAAAACTGGATTCATAAATATTGTAGAGGCTATATATATTTAAAAACTGGAATCGAATATTCTTATTTTTGAGAACATTTGTTATTCTTAATTTCCCTAATGAATTAAAGAATTTTAAAAACCCATTTCAAAATGATTATAAATGGCAATAAACTTGAATATAAGTTCTGATGTTCAAATTAAAATCAACCAAGAATGCATTCTTTCAAATGAGAATGAAAATAGTAAGTAAGCAAAGAACAAGCTGAATTTAAACTAAGAAAATATTCTTGACTTAAATCAGTTTTCGTACTTCAACTTTTTCTTTGTGTACTTTCGAAATCAAACCAATTTATTTATACATAATAATATATGTATTTATTCCAGGCACAAAGTTCCAAGTGCAGAGCTGCCTATCTGCAAACGCTGATCGATCTCACAATTTATAGACTCAATAATACTTTATTGGTTTTAATTCATGGCAAACATATTCAAGCCAGATGCTAATCGGAATGCAACAAAGTAAAACGCATTGGCGTCGCTGCAATCGGTTCCATTTGATAGCAATATCAGACATATATGACATATCGATCGATATGAAGGCAACTCGATACCCAAATCAGCAGCCTTTGTGCTTAATCACCCGGGCGCCTTTGATGTGGCCGTTGGGGCCATTGGTGCCAGAGTCGCTGCCATTGCCATTGCCTTGGGTTAATTGCGGCCAGCTCATTGGGTGGCAAATCAATTAAAAGCAACGAGTATACGAGTCTACCAAGTAATTTGTATCCCCGACCATTCCCAGAACACTTCAGCTTCAGGCAACTCGGGAATAGCGGCCACTGCAATTCAGTGTCTTAACAGACAGACAGACAGACAGTCAGCGGGACTCTGAAAACAAAAGAACTTAACTTAACACCTAACGCATTAATTTTCATTAATTTTTAATGCTAAATACCCGGCGGGACATGAGCATAAGTAACCAAAACCAAAACTGACTCACCGAACTTTGCATACACTGAAAGCAAATGTTTCACACAAGCCGATCATTATTTCAAATGCCCAATAAAAGCAATAAATATGTTTTCAATGATTACCCTTCATTGTTCAATTAATGTTTATTCATATATTTTTAAGTCGAATTGAAAATCTCTTATGCCATTTAAGAAATTATGAAATTAAAATACATATATGCTGAACAAACTTGGCAAGCAAAATATAAGCATTTACTACTTATACTGTATAAAATGATACTATTCATGGCAGCCACATCTTTATGGCGGACCCACATTAAATTGTTTTATTAATGATTACGATCATGATTATAAATATGAATAGATTAAACTGCACGAGCAGCATGAGCCCATAAAGACATCTCATAATAAAAACTCGACAGCGTCGGGCAACATGGAAACAAAAAACAAATAGAGCTGCTCAATTATACAATTTTGAAACTCAAATCGAAGCAAAGTCGAACCCAATGTGGAGTGGCATACTTTGAATGCGGCAGGGCGACAACTCGAAAGGCAGGCCAAAAAAAAAAATAAATAAAATAAAATAGAAAGAAAGAGAAAACGAAAAAAATACACAAACGTAATTAAAACAAACGTTTGGCCTGTCTAATTAACATAACAAAGCCACTGTCGAGTCAGTCAGTCAGTCAGTCAGTTAGTCAGTTGGTCGCTCCGTCAGTCGGAGTTGAGCTGATTCATTTAGGCGCAAAATCTGGCCAGGAAAAGGTCGAGCATGATGACTAGACTTGAACAGTTTTTCATTGCTGCTTTGTTTGCCATTTGCCTGAGATGATTTTATATTTTTTTTCCTTTTTTTTTTTTATAATATGTAGATTTATTTACGCCTGGCATGCGTAATTTGATTGCCTTCTCTCTCGAACCCCCTTGCCATTGGAGGGGCGGAAATTGCAATTAGTTGTTAGAAAAATGCCATAAATTAGATTACCCAACGAAATACGGACGCAAACTTGGCGCGATTATCGCCTCAACTTTGAGTTCCATTTGCCAGACCCCAACAAGTTCCAAATCTCAATCGCCAAATGCCACGTAACTATGTAATTGCCATCAGAATGGAACAATGGGTCCATAATTTAAGGCATTATGGCCAAAATCAGTCCCAGTTCCACGTCCCAGCCAACGTCATTTATTTGTAATTTAATAAATTATTTATATACACGTTTAATTCGTTTTTTTTCTTCTTTTTTTTTTTGATTGTGGGTCTCTTATTCATTAATGTTATTATTTATAAATATATATTATGTTCGTATCTGCAATTGGCATTTGTACGATTCATTAGAGCCTTATTGTTCACATCAATTCAAATTTTACTTATATTTTTTTTTAAATTAAGTATTTTTTGTGGTTTTTATTATTTTTATATTTTGTTCTGCTGCCAAACGAGTTCCTCCTAAGTAGGGTCTATCGGAGGCCTTTCAAAGAACGCAAAACAAAAGTTGAGTTTCATTTGTGCGTTGCTGCGATAAAGCAAACAATCAACTTGCCATATAAAGCATTCATAATTTAATTATATAGCCTCTTTTCACTACGCACATAAGCACAAACACACACACACATAGGCAAAGGCAATTCTTTAGAAAATCTCAGCGTTAATTTTGTGTAATAATAAGTTGAATGCCTCCGCATACATTTCAAAAGTGTAGTTAATTTGAATAACATTTATGGGCCCAGACGAGCGGCGAAACTGAGCCAAGTAATTTTATTGAATGCAGACCAAAACAATGGAAACTTAAGTTAGTCGCTTGGCAACTACATAAAACAAACTCCAGCAACTTGTCTTGCTATTGATATTGATATTAATACTGCCAGATATGAATTTTATATAATGCAAATAAATTATGGCTTCAGAAATTTACATAACAACCAAAATGTATATGTAATTAATATTTAACAGGTTCTACTTGAAATAAATTATGAGATCAATTATCTAAATTGCATAAGAAAAATATATTATAAATAAAAAAAAAATACAACTCGCTGGTAAAAATAGGTTCGGACGGGTTTCTAACACGCAAATTATATAAAAATGTGGGTATCGAATTTTGCTAAATACAAATACAAATACAAATTTGTAATTAAAAGAAATAAAATTAAATTTAAAGTGAATATTTATATTACATTTTTTTATATCTCATTTATGTTTATAAAAAAAATTAAATTTTAAATATATCTTGGATTGTTAAAATATCAAATTGCACAACATTATTTGCAAGGATTGGGTAGATCCAAATCCAAAAATAAATACATTTTGCTAAGAGCAAAATTTAATTATGATGTGAATATTATTGCACAATTTATTTGTATCTTTATATTTAATATGTGTATTTATCATGGCTTTTACTGGGTTGTAAATATTAAATAAATATCACTTGAAATGCAGTGAAATACGGAATGTGAAATCTTTAAAAATAAATAAGCACATTTCTTATCCGCATGAGAGCTAAATTTGTTTTACACTTAAGAAATATATCTGCATGGAATTCGTGAGCAGTTGTCACAATGTTTTGCCAACTTTACGGTCGTGATAACATATAGTAGCCCACATATATAAATAAATATATATATATATCTCTATATGGTCCGCTGTATAATATGCATATCACAAGACACCCATATCATTTCCATGGGAATACTTTGCATCGTATCGCCGTCACGTCAGCTCTCCGGCAAATGTTTCACGTGTTTTGTCAATCAACGCTAAACGCGAAATCACTTCACGCTTTCGAGACATGAAGAAAATCTTGGTAAATATTTATAAATCCATTCAATGCTGATGCTAATTTTGTAGCCACCGAACACAGTTGTTCCAATTCATTAGGATGAGTGCAAAACTGCGCCCCAAAAAAACCAATGCACTTGAATTTTGTGTAGATTGAGAATTTGTCTGATTTGTTTTTTGTTTTTTGTTGCTGGCTACGTTTATTGTATTTATTTATTTCTATTATTTTTTTTTTTTTTTTTGGTTATCGTTACAAATAGCAAAGTCAAAGCGAGAACAACAAATCGTGAATGTCAACAACAGACAACAAGAGACAATAACAAGCGACAACAACAATAACAACAATGAGAGTCCAAGGCATACGTGCGAAATTTGTTGATTTCGTGAAAGTCACAAACTGGCATTAAAATATTTTTATACACATGACAACGACAACGACAACCAACGACGACGACAACAACTACGACGACGACGACGACGGCGACAACGTTGTAAATAACAAAATAATAAAATTCACAAAATTATATGCGGCTTAAAAGGCCCCACAAAATGAAATGAACGACGCATTCAAAGTGAACTATAAAAATTCCTTTGGCAGCAACAAAAACAAATGGCAATCATCGCGTAATATTTGTTCATTGCAAAATCAATTAACAATTTCAAGCAAATTGATATTAACGAGTTCTCGCAAAAAAAAAGAAAAAGAAAAAAGCAACAAAAAAACCGAAAAAACGAGTAACAAGAAACTTAAAGCCACGCAAATGTATCGCAACGGATTTCGATTTCGATTCCAATTTCAAATTCAATTCGATTCGATTCGCCAACTGTAAAGCACTTAGTTACAGACACAGATACAGATACAGATGCAGATACATATATATATATAGATACACCATATGCTTGTTTATTACACATGTCTGTTACGAATCGCACGATTTCTTGACGGTATGTGGAAGCAATCACGCAAATCCACATAACCATATTCCACATTTTAAATGCAACAAATTTCAACGTATTAAAGCAAATAATAAAATTGCCAGACAATAACAACAACAACAGCTACAAGTGCACTGCTGTTAATAATAGCTAAAATGTTTTTAATTAAGTGCAAATGCCAGATTAACGATTACAAGCAGAAGAAGGAAAAAAGAAACAAACACGTTCCATTCAAATAAACACCATGCACGGCTGGCGGCTTTCAGTTTTGCGACTTTGGCCGTCACGTGTGACTTTTCAGTCAGTCTCAGTCTCAGTCACAATCACAATCACAAACCCAGTCACAGTCACAGTCACAGTCACCGTCACAATTCCAAATCCCAATCGCATCGTGATGCTTCCACCAAAATACAAAAAAGAAATAGAAGTGAACTGAACTGAACTGAAATGAGCATCGTGGCGTAATGCTTGACGTCAACTAGATTTAATTAAAGCTCATATTGAGATACTTTTTGTTAAGGCCTGATTATGCCATTCAAACCGTCCAGATTATAGAATCTCAAACAGCAGTGTTCTAGTTGTTATTTTGGTATTATTTATTTTTTATTATATTAGATTATTAGATTTCTACTATCTATGTGTTTACGCAATGTTGTATTCCATAGATTGCAATATAATCATTTCTACTACAAAATTCCCTTTTTCTACACAACTCATTTAAAACTGATGATATTTCAAATTTCCTTAATTGTGTAGACCCATTTTCTATGCCAGAGGAGTGCTTAGCAACAGAAAAAGTCAAAATACAAAAATTCATCAAATTTGGGGTCTTAGATTGAATGAAAATTAAGTTTGATATTTTTTAGACACATGCATTTAATAAGTTGTGCACACTTGTTGTTTTGAAACCTTTTCCCAAGATAAGGATAATTAAAACCTAAAGGTACCCAAATAAAAGTTGAAAAAAAAATACAAAATTAAATAAAAACTAAACAAAACACAGACACACGAAAACGTTTTGTGAACTTTGCTTGGGGCGGAATTGTAAGCCGAAACGGCAGCAGCTGCTCTTAACTTGGCCACATGAAAGAAATCTTAATTAACGCATAAACAATTTACGCTTATCTCGTTATGCTGACCATGGCCGAATGTTGTTGTTGTTGATGTTGTTGTCTAACTGATGGCCCGTTGGCAGCTCTCCGAGTTGCGGCCATCACCTTTTGTAGTCGTCATTAAAGCGCCTTAATTTTCATTTTGTGTCTGAGCCGGCAAAGGTCCAAATCGCTGCTTGCCATAGATGTAGTCATTCATAAATGATTAACGTTGTTTCACTGCACAAGCGGACAGTAAGTAACCTTCAAACAGTCCATCGAGGGCAGTCATCAGCTGGCAGTTGACAGGAGCAGCAAAAGCAGCAGCAGCAAAAGCAGCAGGCAGCGGACATCGCATTTTCCCCATTTCCCATTTGCTGATTTAACTGCGCGATTATCAAAATACATGGAAAAAAAACTTGCTCATAAAAAAACAACCAAAAGGAAAAAAATGATAGGAACGCTCACATAAAAAATGATACTTGTGCCCACATGAATTTAGTTTTAATACCCTTACAATAGTTACTACAATTTTCCCACAAAGTGTGTAATGCCTTGCAAAAAACTTCTGATAAAACGCATTTATTTTTGAAACAATGTTTTTCAATTTACTCCAGAATTTTTCAATATAAGATTTTTGATTGTCAGCTTAAATCGAATCTCAAGTTGCTTTTACAAATATTAAGAGAAAAGAAAACAAATTTGATTCAAATTCAGTAAGAAAATTGCTTGCTGAAATAAATTATTTGCTAACTAAACAATGAAGTTTAGTTCCTGAGCAGCTGGGCCTCACTTTGGCAAGGGTATGCAGTATTCGGTGTGCCAAAAAATAGCTGCGCTTTCTTGTTATTTTAGTGTTTTTTTTGTTCATATGAGTGCGCGCTTAATTTGATTTTATTTCAGTTGTGTTTTTTTCGACGTATTTTTCTTCTTTTCTTTTTTTTTTTGCTTTCTGTACAGATATTTGTGACACTCGGTAATTACGCTGAAAAACTCATTTGACGGCTCGCACTGTCACAATGTGTGTAATAAATCTTTCGATATGTATAATTTGGTGCCTGCCGCGACACGGCCAACGCACAGGCCAAAATTGTATCTCATAGATACGGCGGCGCTGTCTATCTGTCTCTCTGTCTGTCTGTTTGTCTGTCTGTCTGTTTGTCTGTCGGCTTGCCTGTTTCAGTTGCTGTTGTTGTTGCTGTTGCTGTGTACTTTGTAGTTTATGCGTCTCGCAACAGCAGCAGCAGCCAGCAGCAGCAGCAGCTTAGCTGGGGATTGCTTTCGGATCGAAACTAAACTCAACTCATCTGCCGTCTGTTTGCTGTCTGTTGTCCGGTTGTCTGTCTGGCGATCGTTTTGCCTGTTTTAAGCTGGCCGCAGGCAACCGTCGGGGTCTATTAGGAGTGCAATACACTTAAGTTCGGCCCTACAATCATTACTCATCTGGGATGTTTCTCCGAGCGGGGCAAAGCAAACAAAAGCAATGAGCAACCAGCAACCAGCGACGAGCAACGAGCAACGTGCGCATAAAAACTAAATAACTGCGGTGATGCAGCACGCCTAGCTAGGCAGGGGGGCGGATGCGAGAGATGCAAGAGATACAAGAGATACAAGATACATTGAGTGAGGCACACATGTACACACATATGTGGCAACAACAATTTATGGCTGCCCCCACACAGCCCGAATATGACAAGTCGTAAATGTCGCACAAATGCTCGCTCATTGGCAGCATCTCACAGATACAGCACAGATACTAAAGCAATAGAATGAAAGATACTTTTGTTGCCGGCCTCGCATACAAAATCAATAAACGCATGACATATCGCTCAATAAACATAAATTACAATTTATTAAACCTTTGCCACGATGTTGTTGCTTTTATGCTCATTTTCATTTTCAATTTCAATTTCAATTTGATTTCAAATTCAATTTGTTTATTTTTGTGTATCTTCGCCTTGGGACTTCCCGGCTTGTTTCGGTGCGTTTTGTTTAACTTGAAATCGAGCCAACTTTCAGCGCAGCAATTATTACGAAAAATCAAAAACAACAATAAAACAAAAAACATAAAAACAAAAAAGGAAAGAAATAATATCGAAATACGTGAAATGAAAATTTAAAATTAAAATCGAATGATATATTATTTATTTATTTGTTGATATTTGATGTGCCTGCTGCTCATTAAAAGACGCGCCGCGGCAACTATTTTAAATATTTTAATTATTCGCATATTCAAATCTTTATAGCCATTTCGATGTCTGTGTTGTGTGGGCGATTTAAGGCTTTTTTAATTGCCGCCTGAGTCTGTTAATCGCCGCCAGACCAACTGACGTCCAAGTTTTGTTATTCTTTCGCTTTTTTGGCTTCTACACTGAAAGCTCAAGTTTTTTACGAGCTGCACATTAAGGTGAGACTATCGATATGTGTTTAAAGTATCAGTCCCAGGCATTGGTATTATTTTCTAATGAAATAAAATTTATTTATTTAATTTACATATTCTAGAAAACCCATTGTAAATATTATTAGCTGAGATACTTTTCCACCACAACCAGATGGCAAAAAAAATAAAAATAAAAAAACAAAACCTTTCCGCTAATCGCAAACATTTCAATCCGTCCGATTCGGTCTCTGCTCATTTGCTCAGCTTATCTTTAAAAATAAACCTTTTTAACGAATTTTTGTTTATTTTACTTTGGCATTATTTTCTCAGTGTAGCTTGCTCTGATAGCAAGACCTTTTAGAACTTGCACCATCATTTGGAAAATATGAAACGGGCACAACATGATTTCTTTGAGAATGTCCCGAGTCATGTGGCGTTCAACTTGATGTGCGGCGATTGTGAAAACACTTCACAGAGAGAGTGACTGAGAGACAGAGAGAGATAGAGATAGAGAGAGAGAGAGAGAGAGAGAGAGGGACACTGCAAATGGAAGCCCATATATACTATATAGAGATGGAGACGACAACGTCAAAGCATTTGAAACATGAGCCTCGTGAGTGCTGATAATACTTACTCGAATATGTATTTATACATACTACGTACAAAGTGTGCGGGCTGGGTTACCACTGACAGCGAGAGGAGCCGAGGGATGGTGCAGGGGCTGGGGTTGACAAGTGACATGGCAGGGTTGCCGTTGCCGTTGCAAAGCCATCGAGCATGAACAATGACAAATACGTGCGCTGATATTTCATTTCATTATTCATTATAATAGCATACACTCATTATGATTATTATAGATGACAGAGTACAAGAACAAAAAAAGAAAAGAAGCAGTTTGCAAGGCTTGGCGGGGTTTCTCCTTTTATGCTCTGAACCCATTGAAATTGGCTAAAAATGGTAGAATGATTTTAAACGAGAGTTTACATCATCTTTTTTTCTGTATGCATAGATATGGCATTACAACTAGAATTTATATTTAACATCAGTCCACTTTGTTATAAATAAATTAGAAATATTTAAAGGCTATTTTTATTATCAAAAGAAAATTCCCAAAAAGAAGAGATATTCAATTATCGTTTTTAATGTGCTGCAAATTCCTTTTTTCATTTTCTGCAAAAATAGCTTTCCGAATGATCTAATAAACTACTTTTCAAACAACTTTCCAAAATCCATTTAGACAACATTCCTGCCATTTAAAAACTACTTAAATAATTTATGGTTAAAATTAATCTATTATTAATTTGCATATTTTTTGGATCGCTCTTCTCATGCATAATATATACATATTTATAAATATGTATTTGTTAATCGAAAAATAATGTATAATTCACCTCATAATATGTTATAAATTTAAATTTGAAATAATAACATTATATATATGTATATACAGCCAATACTTGAACTCGTTAGGTTTTTCGGTTAATAATTCTATAAAATATGCACGAGTTCATAAATCAATCAATCAATCAGGATTTGGGCAGCATTATAATGCAAATATGTTCATATAGAATAACTAGCAGCTACATATCTTTTGTGGAAAGAACGAAACAAACTAAAATGTCTTAGTGTGTTTCTTTTATTTTTGTTATAAAATTTAAAGTCCAATAAATGATGTATAAAACTGCAATCACATTGAACAGAATGACTAATGAACTATTAAAAAAAATAACGTAACGGAAAGAAATTAAATTAAATAAATTATGAATAGTCTAAAATAATCACAAATTGTTTTACTTTCTTATTTCATTTACCCAGTTTAATTAATAAAAAAAATTGATGAAAGAAAACTCTGTCTCTTTTACACTTTCTCTCCCAATCGCTGTCTCCCTTTCACCATAAGGAAGAAAAAACGTCTTCATTTCCAGTTTTCATTTAGCATATTTTCTAGTTTTATTTTCATCATATTTTAATATATTTATAAACGACCAAAAAAAAAACATATATGTTGAAATTAATGCATATTCAAACATTAATTTTGTTCACAGCAGAAACTTATAATAATAATTATTTATATATATATATATATATGCATATGTATATTTATCCATATATTGTTTAACATATTTAGCATTTTTTACGCTCAATAGGTTTTTGTTAATTCAGCGCTTAAATTGTTAAAGTTTCGTCTTCATAAGTAATCGGGTTGTTGTTGTTTTTCTTTCTTTCCTTTTTTTTGCTTGAGTGTGCATAATGCACCTCACATCTAACCCTATATATATATATATATATATATATATATATATATATCTTTATATACTATAATTTGTTGATGGCCTAGTTAGTATAATTATAAGGTTTACTCCATGCTTTCTCTAGTGTTTAGGGTTTTTTTGTTGTTTTTTTTTTTTGTTTATTTCTCGGCATAGGCGTAGTTGGTATGTTGTCTAAATACTATATAGTTAGTTGCATTATATCGTCGTCTAAATAGATATTATATATATATGTATATATAGTATGGGTTTGCTCTTGTTTTTGTTGTTGTTGTTGTTGTAAGTCACAATATGGTTGGCTAATTTATGGTTTATGGTATCAATTATCATTTATATGTATATTTGTATGTTTTTATGTTGATTCGTGCCAGTTAAGTGGTTTTTTCGATTACCTAACACACATGAACAATATTCAAAATCATTTAAAAATGCTCGAGTCGAGAGTGCTCGACTAGGAGATACCCTGAACCTGAGACTATTTTTACGAATGTTTTACGAATGATCAATAATATCTTTGGGCATATTCATCTTTAAAATGTGTGACATTTATTATAAATCGGCAATCGATTCTTATCGATATCAGACAAACGATAAAATTATAGTCTCTGATTTGAATACATACAGATTAATACAGACGGACAGACTGACAGACGGACACAGCTGAATCGATTCGGCTCTTGATGCTGATCAAGAATACATAAACCTTAGGCTTCCTTCTGCCTGTAACAATTACATTACACCCTTTTTATACACTTTTCAAGGGTTCAGAGCAATACAAATTATTTGAAAAAACAAACATAATTTTGTTTAATTAACGTGTTGTCTGTTTTTTTATATCTTTTTTGAAGCAGAGTTACATAGATACAAATGTGATGTGTTTGTATCTTTGTCGCTTTATCATTGAGATTAACCCTAAACATTTTTGACATGCCTTCAGTTTGGTTTCGTTCTGCTCGTGCGCTACTTACTTATATCATCTACATATGTATATAATATATAATATATATCTATATATGTATATGTTTATTAGTATACCCCAAAACTGCACTTAGGCAGCACTAAGCGTTAATGCTTTTTAATTGTTTGTATTGTATTGTTTTTTTGTTGTTGTTTTTTTTTCGTTTTTTTTTTCTTGCTAACTAGTTTTACACATTGTCATGTATTTTGTTGTTGTTGTTGTTGTTGTTGTTGTCTGTTTGCTGTTGTTTATTGTTCGCTTTTGTTGTTGCCAAGTATAAAGTTTGTAGTTCAAGTTTTATTCATAGGCCTTTTTTTCAAAGCGTTTTGACCTTCCCACTCCCTCGCTCCCTCTCTCCCTCTCTCTCTCTCTCTCTCTCTCGCTGTTGCCAGGCAGTTTAAGTGATTTGACTTTGGGGCTAGCTTTTGCAGTAAGCTTGACAAGTTTACATAGCTGCTAAGTATGAATAATATTTAGTTTTATACAAGTGTTTTTTATTTATTTTTTTTTGTTTTTTGTTCAACTTCAACTTTTGGACCAGCCAAAAGTGCAGCTCTATATATTTTGTAATATTTTCAGGGTTTTCAGTTCAAGCAAAAATGTCGCAGTTTGAGGTTAATTGTGTATTTTAATTTTTTATTATTTTTTTTTTTTTTGTCCGAAATTCAATAAAAAAGTTTTTGCATTTCTAAATTAGTGTTTTTGACATCAGCTCTGTGACTCAGATGTTAAACGAAAATCAAAAAATTTCTATTTTATAATCATCGCTATTTGCATAAGCATTTGCATGCATGTAGATAGATATATATATATATACATAAATACATATATATATATGTGCGTGTATTTTTTTCTTAATTTTTTTGGGCTCGTCTTTTGCGTATTACGAGTGTTTTTAAATTGATGGCTGAGCGGTGTCCTCAACCAAATTAGTCGTGTTTTAATTAATAATAAATTTTATAATTTATTTAAAGCCGCTTTAAAATGTTGAACCGCACATTTCTCCCAGTGCATTCATGCATACAAATTATGCTAATTAGTTACAACGACTAACGATACATTTTATTGTGGCTTTATTTCTCTCTTCTTTTTTTTGCCTTGTTTTACAATTTAATTAAAGCTTATTAAAACTGTCGCTAACAAATAACAATTCATTTGGCATAAATACATATTTAATTGTAAATGCGGTACTTAATTTACGACTTTAATTTGTATACTGAAAAAGCAGAGAATCCATAAAAAAAATAAAACTGCTGCTGTCATCATCATTACAATAGCAATAAAGCGACAAAAAAACAAACTAATTTGCAAAATTTTAAAGTGAAACGCATAGAAAATAAATGTGGGTATTTATTTAAAATTTAAATGATTTTTTGGGCACATGGCAAATGATTTAATTAAGTCGCAAAATGATGTGGCGCTTGGATTAAGCTGACCCCAAAACCAGCCACTTGCAAAGAGTGCAAAAAAGCCAAAGAAAAATGAATGAATGAATGGGAGAGAGACAAAAAAAAACAACAGCAATAACAAAAACAAACAACAACAACAACAACAAACATAAACTGGTTGCCCAGGCGGCGTCTGCTGCCCGCGCCTCTGTCTGTCTCTGTCTGCGCTGCTCTGCTGCTCATAAACATGAGCTTTATGACCAGCCTCAATGCGAGGCGCGTCCCTGTAATGGCCATATAACACCTCCCCCCTCTTGCTCGCACCCACACACACAACACACACATACAGAGAGAGACACCGTTTGTTAGACAGCTTCCGCTGCCGTTGTCGTTGTCGCATTTCTGTCTTTGCTTTTCATTTTGCGCTCTACTTCAGTTTTCAACGCAATTTGTTTTTGTTGTTGTTGTTTTTCGTCTTTTTTTTTGGTGCCGGCGCTTGATGTGACTTTATTTTTTTTGTTTTTTTTTTCTGGACTTTGTTTAATGCGCTTTGCGTCATTTCATTTTGAACAATTTTTCTTTCTGTTTGCATTTTCAGCTTGAATTTTAAAAATAACTAATCATTTCTGTGTACGTTAAGTGTATGTACGTGTGTGTGTGTGTGCTTTCGGGTTCCGTTGTATTTGCATGCGTTTTGTTTTGTTTGAGCTTTTATGTGTATTTCGCTTGGCCCATTATTGAGTTTATTTATCTCTGTTGATGACTTTTAAATGGCACCAGCTACTTGCTGGGAGGGGTGTGCGAAAGGGGGAAAGGCATGCGCAAAGGTTAAGCAAATTCATTGGAATTCCGAAACTTCTAAATGCAGTGGGAGAAAGAGAGAGAGGGCGAGTAAGGGAGAAAATAATTGTACACTGTAAATAAAACATTTAAAGTCTTTGCACAAGAAATGTTGCGTTTAATGTCCCTTTTTGTTTGTTTATCGCCAGGTAATAAAAAGAAGGCTTCTATTGTCAGCTAACTTCTGTTTAAACAAATGCACTATAAACAAACTTTGGGTGCGTTCTACTAATAAACTACACTGCCCTGACTCACATGCCCAAAAAACAAAATAAATAAAAATAAAATAATACTCTTTTTTAGCAACGCAGGCCACTTCAACGTTTAGCTCATTTCTATTCTGAAAATAAAAATTAAAATTGAAATCAACAAAAACAAAACACAAAAACTAAACGAACACTTGAATTTTTCAAGTGCAGCACTTGAAGAGCCGGAGCCCATTATCTCTGAAGAAGGGGAAAAAAAACTACATACGATCAACAATCCAATAAAGTGCAGCTTTTGTTTCATGCCATTCCAGTTAAAGCTCAAGCACCTGCTTGCCAACACACACACACACATACAGGCATCCTCCACTTATGCATGTGAATAGAATTGTGACGACAACGACCTCGCCTATTCAATGGGAATGACTGGAAAGCGGCGGTGGTATGGGGAGTATTACAAACAGTGGGCAACAGCTGATTTCGTGCGCACAAAACACAAAAAAAAAACAATTATTTATCGTTTCCATGTTTTTAAGCGATTGCAGTGAATTTAAATTACTGCCAATTGCAATTGCAATCTATTGTTGCCCACCCCACTTAAATGAGTGTGTGTGCGTGTGTGATTGATGAACTGAATAAATGAATAGTTTGCAATCATTTCACAGACCTAAATCAGCATACAAACCGAACGACTATTTTCTCCCGTCACAGCTAAACAAGATTTGCTGAGTGTGTTTGTATGTGTGTGTGTGTGTTTATTACAGTGATCGCTCAGAAAATGTGATTTATTGGTGTTTTATTAGTAAAGTTATTTTTTGTAATTGAGAAAATTTGTATTTGTGAAAAATTTTTCTATATTTAAACGTAAAACAGAATTTAGAATTAGTTGAAAATTGTATATTTTCCAATTTAAAATTGACGTAAATTATAAAAATATTTGGACTTATTTTCAGAGTGACAACTGCCGAGCAGAGTTGTATATTTATTAGCAAAAGTTGATTTTGATATATATATATATATATATATATATATATATATATATATTTAGCTACATATATGGAAGATATATTAATCCGCGTTCGCCTTCCAATTCCTGTTCTCCTCGTCGTTTTCTTGTCTTTGACTCGTTTCAGATTCAGGGCAGACCAAAAGTGAATCAATGTGAATCAAAGCGGATTCAAACGAGTATTAGTCACAAATCAAATGGCTAAATGAGCTTCAGTTTCTGTCAATGGCAAACGGATGTCATTTTCTGCTTCATTTTATTCACAATTAATTCCGTTGCAATAATAAAACACACAAAAAAACAGATATTGAAATGTTTGCCAGCCGGATTTCCTATGAAACTTGAGTTAACAATCAGATAATGGAAAAACATATCAAAATGCACTCGAATCAAGTTTTCAAATTTTGTTGAAAATTCATTATCAGTTTAGCTTTTTTTTTAGAAATTGAATATGAAATCTTTAGGCTGAAATTAATTAAATGATATAACTTATCACAGGGATCACTTAAGAAATTGAATATATACAATTTAGAGTGATGTGCATATTTTTCTTGTCATTATCTAAAGTGTTGGGCAATCTTTGACTGAAATTAATTTATTAAAAAGCAATAAAACTTTCTGAAATTGGACCAGCTATGATCTGACATTAATCTATGGCATTTTTCGAATTTCATAGAATTATTATATGTTTTCTGACTTTAGCACACCACTATAAAAATTAAAAAAAAAAAACACAACGCCCATGCATTCCAAGTAAACTGTAAAACATAAAGCGACCATTTTGTATGTGGGCTGATTTCTTTTATTTATTTTTTTTTTATCATTCTTTCTTTCCCACAAGCAACGACTTTGACAGCGACCTCCCTACTTTTTTCGACCACTGTCATCTCTGTGTGTGTGTGTGTGCCTCTGTGTGTGTCTGCAAAAGTCTTCCATCAATGACAACAATCAATCACAGTGACTGGCATGGGGGAGGGGGCTTTGAGGAGGCGACGCCGACGCTGACACCAAAAAGCGAGCAAGAAATCGAATTAAAGCAAAACTAAAGTAAAACATAAAACAACAACAAAAGCGACAACCTGAAAAAAAAACCAAAATAAAAGTAATCCACAAGCAAAATGCCGACGGTGAACAAAATCAAAATTCTCCTTTCGGATTTCGAATTAAAAAAAACACAATTTGCTAGATTTTCGCATATTTTTGTTTCATTTATATATCATTTCGCATATTCTTGCATCAAATTACGTCGCATAATTTGGAATAAATTTTATTTTCATTTTTATGGTGTGGTTTGTGTAATTTTTTTTTTTGTATATATGTATTTTTGTTTTTTTTATTATTTTCTTCGTATTTTTTTTTTGTATCAGTAACAATTCTGTTTCGTCCTTTTTAGAGATTTTTTGTAATATATATTTTTGCTTTGATTTTTTCGTTCTAGAGCTTGGATTCATTAATAATAATTAAATAAGCATATGTTTTAGTTTTTTAGCATTTTCATTTACTTGTTATTATTGTTGTTGTTGTTGCTGTTGCTGCTGTTGTTGTTGTTGTTGGTTGACACGCAATTGTGGTTTTGTTGTTGTTGTTTATTTAATTTAAATTAAATTAATTACTAAAATTATTTTATAACAAATATCACTACAATAGTTTGCATTTTTTTGTTGTTTGTTTTGTTTTTGTTTTTATATGTTTATGTTTTTTGTTTTTGTTTTTGTATTGTTTGTTTATCGAATTACTACAAATTACTTAAATGAAAACTAAATTTCAATTATTCTTCTCTTGGGCTTTGTTTTATTCATTTTTTGTTTTTGTTTTTTTTTTTTTGGCAACAATCTTTCGCAGCTAGTTTCAAATTGGAAATTACAAACAAATTTTGAACAGCGCTTGCTAAAAATCAAACAAAAAACGAAACACTTTTTTCCTCTTTCCTCTTCTTCTTTGTATGACATATTTTCAACTTAAAAACTGCAGTTCTTATTTTTTGTTTTCGCTTATTTTTTTTTTTTTGTTAACAAATTATTTTCGAGTTTATCACAATTTGCAATTTTGTGTGTTGTATTTTTCTTCTTTTTCTTTGCTATTCGTTTTGATTTTTCGATCTTAATTACAAATAGGCTTCGATTGGAAGCGTGCCGTTAGTTTTAGCTTTTAAGCACTGCACACAAAAAGGAGCTTTTCTTCTTCTTAACATTTCTTACTTTCTTTTGCGCTATTTTTTGTCATACAAAAAAAAATGCACGTTTTGTTTTTCATTTTGCAAGCGCTTTGAAAACTAAAATATGAAAACTATAACAGAACATTTAACAATTTTGTTTTTTTTTTTTTTGTTTACTAAAAAAAGGAAAAAGCTTTTCTTTTTGCAGTTGTTGTTGGTTGTTTTCATTGACGTTTACTTGGTAAGCGTCTGTCTCAGTTTTTGTTGTTGTTGTTTGCTGCTGCTCTCAGTTTGCTGTTGCCTTTTGCTGTTGTTATTCTTGTTGTTGTGGTTGCTGTTGTTGTTGTTGTTGGATCACACATTGTAGCAGGAAATTTGCTGGAATGTTGGCGCTGCCGCTGCCCCCGTCACCGACGTCGCAGCCGCCGTCGCTCCATAAGGAACAAAAGCCGCCGCTGCTGGCGTTAAATTCGCAGCGAGGGATGCTGCTGCTGCTGCTGCGGCCGCTGCTGCTGCTGCTGCATAGGGATGCATGCGCTGCTGCTGCTGCTGCGTTCGCAAATATTGCCGATATTTGCCGCTCAACTTGTCGCTGCCGCCGCCGCCATTTGTTGTTGTTGCAGCAGCAGCAGCAGCAGCGGCAGCAATTGTTGCTGTTGTTGTTGTGGCCTCAGGACCGGCCTGATAATTGCTAGGAACTGTTGCCATTGGTGAACGATCGATGAGCAGCGCTGCCGCCGTCGCTGCCGCTGCGGCCGCCGACTGTTGCGCCGCTGCATTCCAGGGCGCCAACGCAGCAGCGCTGCTCACGTAGCTGGCAGAGGCAGAGGCAGAAATGTTGTTGTTATTGTTGTTGTTGCTGCTGCTGCTTTTGGCTGTGTAAAGTGAGGCGGCATGTTGCAAGTGTTGTTGATGGTGTTGCTGCTGGTGTTGTTGGTGTTGCTGATGTTGGTGTTGTTGGTGTTGCAGGTGTTGTTGCTGTTGTTGTTGCAGCTGTTCCCATTCCGACGTCGACGTCGCTGCTGCTGCTGCTGCATGACTTTGGCTTTGACGACTTTGGTTGTTGCGATGCTGTTGTTGTTGTTGCTGCTGCTGCTGGCGTTGCTGTTGTTGCTGCAACTGTTGCTGTTGTTGTTGTTGCACTGGATACAACGCCTGCTGCGACATTTGTGACATTTGCTGCTGCTGCTGCTGCTGACGCAGCTGCTGCTGATACGCCGCTGCCTGTCGCTGCTGCTGTTGCTGGTGTTGTTGCAGTTGTTGTTGTGTTTTGCGTCGCGCTGCTGCTGCTGCAACTGCTGCTGCTGCTGCGCTGCTGTTGCTGCTGCTCGCATTGCTGGCTACATTGGCATTTGTTGTGGCTGCCACAACAGTTGCTGCTGCTGCTGCCGCCGCTGCTGCTGCTGCTGTCGCGCTGCTCACGCCGCTGCTGCTGCGCTGCACATTTGTCGCCGCCGTCGCCTGCATATTGTTGACAAACGGACTGCGTCGCTGCGACTCCATTTTGCGAAAATAACAGGGGTGAATCATCAGCAGCGGCTCCACTCGCTGCCCGGCGGGCGGCTTTGGCTGGTTGGGCAGCTCGTATTCCACGCTGCAGTCGACGTGCAATGGAATGCTGTAGTCCTTGTTGCTGTTGGCAATGCTGTTGCTGTTGTTGTTGTTGCTTGCAGAGCTGTTATTGCTGCTAACAGAACTGTTATTGTTGCTGTTATTGTTGTTGGCAATGCTGTTGTTGTTGCTGCTGCTGCTGTTGGCAGCGCTGCTTGCATTGCGACTGGCAACACTGCTCTGTCGGTGATTGCTGGCTGCAATTTTATTATTGTTGGCGGGTATTTGTTGTTGCTGCTGTTGTTGTTGTTGATGGCGTTGTAGCAATTGTTGCTGTTGTGCCGCAACAGCAGCATGATACATGTGTTGCTGCTGCTGCTGTTGTTGCTGCTGCTGCTGTTGTTGCTGCTGCTGCAACTGTTGTTGTTGCTGCTGCTGCTGTTGCATGCTGTGCGAGAGCGAGAGCGAAGACATGGTGGACATGTCATAATTGGCATAACATGCAGCCATCGTCATTTTTGTTGTTGCCGGTTAGCCTTTTTAATTTCTAACAATAATTAATTAATTATAGATATTTTTATCGCTTTGCTTTTCACTTTAGCATTTCATTTTCAGAGCTTTTCCTCGTTTTCTTATTCTTCTTTTTGACACTTCACTTTTGACTTTTGCACATGCTGCAATTGAAACACTGGTAATCCAAATGAGAGCTTTTAACTGTAGTTAAAGCTGTGCTTAATCCGTTTCTGTGTATGTGTGTGTGTTTGTGTGTGTGTGTGTGTGTGAGGAACCTTAATCCATATGCTGCTGGCTGCTGCTGCTTGCGGTTAATTTTTGATTTTTTTTTGCTTTTCGCACCCGTAATTCAAATTGTTTTGCATTTATTGTAATTGGTTAATCAGTCTTGGTTTTTTCTTTTGTTTTTTTTTTTTTTGTAACTATTTTAGCTGCTTGTTGGTTTCAGTCTTGTGTAATTTATTTTATTTTTATTTATTCTGTTTTTTTCTTGTCTTGTTTGCCGACGACAGGCAGAGAGAACAATTGCTCCGACACGTCCGTTCACGTTGAGCAGCGCTAGCGAAATGAAACAGCCTTTAAGATGTTGTCAATTTTTTCAGTAATATTTCAACATTCAGCTGGCAAAGAGAGCGCGTGCCGCTGAATTGTGCTGAATCGAAACAGAGCTCGAGAGAGAGTGTGAGAGCGAGAGCAATAACAGCTGTTACGCGACGCCAACGTTCAATGTTAAAAGACGTTTGTTGTTTTTTTACTTTTGCTGTGCATCGATTTTTTTGTCTCTGTTTTATTTTTTAACACAGTTTTGATTATGTGAATTATGCTCAGCAACTGTTTAGATTATAGCTGCTGCTGCTATGTAAGTTTTTTTCAAGTATTTGCTGTGAATATTGTAGGAATTCCACTGCGTCTCACATTCGTCGTCCGCACGCGTCAAGCTCTCTCAGGCGACTGTTTTTCATGGCGTGGCCCTTTTTTCTGGCTAGCAGCGTTTTACCTGCTGTTTTATTGAAACAGCCGCACAGCTGATTTGCCGACTGGGCCGTGACGTCGACGCTTATTCAGCAGAACACACATGCTTTGTTATTGTTGCTGCAAACGCTTAAGCCAATTGCATTCAGTGCCTGAAACCGAAACACATGGCAGCTCGCTCTTTCTCTCTCTGGCGTGTTGCATAGGTGTTGGTGTCATTTACAAATTCAGCCATATAATAGCCATGGCGGCCATCTTTACAACTGCTTTCATTGTTTGCGCCAGAGAGAGCGACGCCGCTGCCGCTGCCGTCGCTGCTGCTGCTGCTGCCTTTTTATTTTGTAATCATATTTCTTTGCTCACTGCTCGCGTTCTCGCTCTCTTTTGAGCGTGCGTTTTAAGTGTTGCCCTGCTTTAATTTTGATGATTTCTTTTATGGCCTCCCCTTCTCTGCGCAGTTTCGGTTTTATGCACCACTTTGATCAAACGGTTCTTTTGGCCAGCTTTTAAGAACCGTACTTGAAAACGCAGTCGTAAATATAAAATGCAATTGCTATTGAAATTAATTATTTATTATTTTATTCTGTTTACAATTTACAAAATATACATCTTACTATCAATAACATATTTAAACATTCCAAATAAATATATAATAATTTGACATTATTCTTATTTACACAAAATATATTTACATATTTAGTTTGCAAGTTTTCCTTTCCATTGCTCATTCGTATTCCGCATTTGCCACTTCTTAATTCCAGTAAAAATTCATTTCTAAGCTTTTACAGCTGCCATCTCTCTCACACACACATTTATGCACAAAGGTGCGGCACTAAAATAAAATCCGCAAAGAAACCAAAAACGAAAAAAAAAACAGCCTGTTACAACAACAACTCAAATAAAATTCAAACTAAGCCACACGGAAACTGCGCAATGAGCACAAACATTTTCAGTGCACACAAAAAAAAACAGAGATTATAGCCCCATCTCGCTCTAACAAAGCAGGCAAAACCCAAAGCAAAGCATAAGAAGCGACGACAGCAGCAGCAGCGCAGCAGCAGCGGCGGCAGCACGAACACTAACGAGCCAGCATTAAACTTAAATGCTGCAGACATTTCTGCACTAAAAACTAAGCAATTTAAGTCAGCGCCTGCCGCTATCCCCCTCAGCCCCCTCTCTGTCTATATCGTTCTCTCTCTTACACATAAGTCCCAAGCAAGCAGAGCAGACACAGTACACACACAAGCGCACACACACACATAGAGAAGACGATTACACACATTGTAATAAATAAGGAAGGTCGTTGCCATAGCAGCAGCCGATGTTGGCGTCGCCGCCGTCGTCGATGTGTTGTTTTTATTATTTGCTTCTTCTTCTGTTGTTGTTGGCTGCCGCTGAGCGTGAGAATTCAGCACATGAAGAGCATGCTGCTCTCTCACTAGCGCTCTCCCGCTCTCTCTCTCATCTTCTGTGAATATTCAGCGCCGTTGATAACAAATCAGCTGTTTCCGTCACATACAAAGTCGGCAAATAATTTACGACCAGCTAGCAGCGAGTACTATTCGCAAATGGGGAGGTGTGTCTGTGTCGTGTATCGATAGTGTCTATGTATGTGTGTGTGTGTGTGACTGTCTGGTTTTGTGTCTGTGAGTGAAGCTTTGTGGCGTGCCCATTACTGTTGTTGTTGTTGAAGCATATGTTTTGCTTTGTAGCTGTTGTTGTTGTTGGTGCTCGCTGCTTGCTGTTTGCGTGCTCAGCGTTGAGTCGGCCGCATTACAGTTGATTATGGGGGGCTCCAATTTTTAAATTACCAAACTGCTCAAATTAAAGAAATAGGTACGCGGGACGGAACGGAACGAAACGGAATGGACACGACACGAAGAGGAGAAGAGACCGCAAGGTACAAGCAACAAAGAGAAACAGGAAATTGCTAAAGAAAATGAGCTATGGGCAAATTGAATCAACGGTAATTAGCTTAGGCGCTTTGTGTACAGAATGAACACGAAGGCAAAGTGAGTGCGTGTGTGTGTATGTATGTGTAAGTGCATTTCTTTTACTAAATGCTCTAACTCATAAGCAGAGTGATTACTACATGTGTGTGTGTGTGTGTGTGTGTGTGTGTGGGGACAGTAAGAAAAAGCTCTTTTTATATACAGCTATGGTTAAAATAATAAGTGCAGTGGCTACACTTATTTATTTAAATACTCATTGAAAATGTCACATTCTTATTTTTTATATGTGTATAATTAGTTTAATTTTATGTACATTTGTTGTGTATATTTTAATTCCATGTATTTTTATATAATTATCGTATATTTTCATCTATGTGTGCATTTACCTTGAGACTATTGTTCGTTATCATGATGAGATTATCACGACTCGAACAATGAACAACTTCTTGCATGTACTTATTATGCAAGGAAACCGAAGGAAACCCAATACTGTTCCATTTGTGAGTGGTTCCTTTTTGAACCCATAATTTTAATCTGACATTCTCCCTCTCTCTTTCTGTCTTTTCTTTTAGATTTCCTGTGTCCATTCTAATCGCGCCTTGTCATCGCCTTGATAAAAAGCTAGTTCGATTCAAGGCAGTCACCATATCATCATCATCATCATCATCATCATCATTATCAGCAGGCTCATCGTCATCGGCACATCTCATCAATATCCATAACTTAAGTCGTTTGCCCTTCTACTTCTCGCAATTCCCGCCAGAGACAGATGGACGGACAGACAGACAGATGGACATCTCACATCCTTAGATGAGAGACCGAAACCTGTTTGCATTATTAAGTAACCGACCAGTTCAGAACTCGGCTCTCGACTCAGTTTAGTGGAGTTGAAAGAACCAGCAACCGGTTCGATCCATGGGCTTCCTGTAATCCGCATTCTGGAGAACCAAACACAAAACAACAACAACAACCAGACAAGAGTGCTCAACTAAAAGATACCCTAACAAATGGAACAAGAAAAAAGTGTATTTATTATCGTATCTTATTTATTGAGTAAAAGTATGACAATAACAGGGACACGAAGCAACAGTTTAATAATATCTCAGTAGCTTTTTTAATCTTAAAACGATAGAAGGACATCGAAAAAAGGTGGCTTTTATTATTTCAACTATTAAAATTAGAATATATATTACAATAAATAAAAAATAATAATTTTTATCCAGTGTATCCAGTGTAGAATGAAACCAAAACTTAGATGTATATGTAAATACATATTTGTCATTTTAATCCTTCGAGTATATACCTTATAAGTTGTCAAATATTTAGCCTCTGCTCGTCACATACATTTGCACTATTTTATGATATCCTTTTTCATTCATTTCTGATGGCTACTGGGAATACATATACATATATATATTAATATGTATGTAAAAAATGCGAAGAAAAGACAAAACAAAAATGCATAAAACTTTCGTTTTTTATTTTCACAATGTTTCTGTTCTTCTTTTCTCTCTCGCTCTCTCTTCTCTCTCTCTCTTTCTGTCGCTTTGTTTGCCTGCGCCGCCTGCTTGTTAATTCGAAATAAAAACAGGAAAATTTACTTTACAATCTGTGCTAAAATCGTAAATTTTTAGCTGGCACTCACACACAAGGGGAGCGGCTCAGTCGACGTCGGCGTCGACGTCGATGTCGTCGTCACAGTTTAATACCTCCTCTCCGCTCTTCGTACCGCTAACCCACTGAGGCCAGGTAAGCTAATCCGCTTGCCATGGCCAAAGCCGACGACTCGCCTATTTGTTCTCGACTCGCCGCTTTCAGTTGTTGCTGTTGTTGTTTGTTGTCGTTGTTGTTGTTTGTTGTTTGGTTGCCGTTCCACGTATTCTTGGGACAAGCGAGCATGCCTAGCTTGTTATCTTTTCTTATTTAATTTTTGGCTGCCATTGCTGCTCGTCTAATCTTTCCAGCAATATCATCACGAGCCCCGTCAAACACTTCCCGCTTCCTCCCTCTCTATCTATCTCTCTATCTCTCCTGGAATACCCATTCCAATTCCCAGAGTTCCGCTCCTTAGTTTGCCTGCCAACAAAGCTTTCACAATATTTAAGAGAGAAAGAGAGAGGGAGAGAGAGGGAGAAAGAGAGCTAATCTCCCTCACGCTTGCAACTGTAAAGAAGAAAATATAATTTCCGCAAAGAAAGTACTTTTATACCATTTTAATTGTTGCATTTCAATCTATTTTTATTTTTATAATTTAATGGGTAATTAATTTTCATTGATTTATCATAAAGAAAAGCTGCTTGAAAAACTATTAATAAATTAGAAACTTCACTTCAAAACTCAAATTTTTACATAGTTTAAAATTGCTGCATAAAAATAATTAATTGAAATTCGAAAACAAGCTTGAAATTAGAATTACTTCCTAATCCAGAAATGATCAACTTCACTTCAAAAGTTCCATTTATAAATGTTTCAATTTTCTCTCTAAAATTGTTCCACATAAAATATTATACATTTTTCATCTATTGTTTTGCAAATAAGTTTGAAATTAGAATTACTCCTAAATTTTAGGCATAAAAAAACATTGAACAAGTGTACCAAATTAAGTGTGTACCAAGCTTTTGGTACATTTGTACCAATTGCATAATGCATGTGAATCTTTGCTATCCCTCTCACTCCCACTGTCTCTGTCTCTGCCTCTGTCTGTCTGTGTGTGTGTCTGTCTGTCTTAGACTACTCTCTGTTTGCAGCTTGAACTAAAACCGTTGATTGATGCGTTTCCCATTCGGAATTTATGCCATGGACTATTTGGGCGAGCGAGCGCTAAGCAATTCATTTTTCAAGGCACTCACACACAGACAGACACACTCACACACACACACACACACTGGCAAAGAGGGAAAGACAATCCGCTCATCCCCTCCAGCTGCGCAATCAGCAGACGAGATCGAAGCGTGCGATACTCCGGCAACAAAAACAAAACAAAAAAACTAAACAGCAACAATGTTGCTGAGAGAGAGAGAGAGACCTGTCTTGGAAGAGCAGTCCACTCCAGTTGGAGATCGCGTCCGTCTCGGACACGACATCGAATGCATCTAAATTGCTAAATACCTTTTTATGGTTAGTGCGGCAAAGTTGCCTTCCAGTTGTTGCCAGTTGTTGGCAGTCTGATGCCTGCTGCTGCTTGCTGCATGCTGCATGCTGCATGCTGCTTGCCGCTTGCTGTTGCCTGCATCAATTTAACATTTTAAAAATGTATCTTTGTATCTTGGTGTGGGCTTCGCAGAAGTCGTTCTTTACCTTACCTTACCTTGCCTATAATGTATTATTGTATGCTGTATGCTGTATGCTGTATTTACTGTATACATTTTCCTTTCCCAGCTCCGACAGTTCCTTACTGATTCATCATGGCCATTTTAGTTGTTGTTGTTGTTGTTATTGTTTTTGTTGTTGGTGTTGTCCGCTTTGCTGATTGCTGGGCACACATTGGCATCTTTTTAATAGCCCCCACAGGCCCATCGGGAATTATTCATTTACATTGTATTCGCACAGCGTTCGCCAAGCCTTCGAGTCCCAAAACGAGTTAACAACAATTTCAGTTATTTCAAGTCGCTTCCTTTTTTATTTGTTGTTGTTGTTGTTGTTGTGTGTGTGTGTGTGTGTTTCGAACTTCAAATTATGCAACTAATTGTCAGGCATGCGAGCTATTTAGCTCCCGAAACTTATATAGCGAAGGACTTTTCTCCCTTCCTTTTTTTTTTATTATTTCTCTTTTTCCAGTGTCAGCTGTCAAATGCATAATTAAAGTAACCTTCGACGGAGCAATCAAATAATTAAACAAAAAGGTTTTGGCACGCCGAATATTACATACCCTTTTAGGGAGATAAATGCATTCCAAAGTTAAATTATGATTCTTTATTCAATAATTTTTTACTGCTGAATGGAAAATTTTAGCAATATTAAATTCATTCCAGAACTGATTTCATCTATGAATATATATTCTTAATATATGGTTGGTTTTTTAGTTCTGTACATTATTTAAAAGATTTTACTCGCATATATTACTTGCTTAAATTCTTCTTTAAATATTTAAAATAAATAATAAATTAAATAATTAAATTGAATTTATTCCAGAAATAACTGATTCAGTCTCCAAATATATATTATCCATTCAAGGATTTTTCAGTTCTGTACATTTATGGTTAGTTTATTACTCGCATATTATATTGATTACAAATTGTTATTTTCAATCAGAAATCTACATTCAACTCAACTTTCGAACGATTATTCCTATGACATTTATATCGTAATCCGATCAAACAATTTCAATATTTGCTTCTGAATTTGTGACACAATTTTATTTATCTATATAAAAGGCTGGTTGGAAACTTGACAACAAAGTCATTATACCCGCTGCATTTCAAAAAGTGTATAACAAAAACAGACGAGAAATTGCAGTTATAATGCTGCATAACTGTCCGGCATATTTTTTAAATGTGTGTGGTTAGCTTGGCTCGCATTTGTTTTTGGTTCTTTGTTTTTTGCTTTTATACATTTATTTTTTTCCCATTTTTATTGCAAATGCTATTAAATGGATTCCGTTGAAATACTTTTGAGAACAAACCGTTGCCCGCTTGGCTCTCGGAATGTCGTCTGGGGTTCAGCTTTATATATATCTGTCTCTCTCTCTCTCTCTCTCTCTCGCTCTCTTTCTCACTCTGCAAAAAGCGACCCTGACACGAAATTATGGTTATTGCTTGCGGTATTTGAAGAATTTTGTTTATATCCAAATAATTATTGTGTGCAAAAAGAAGATAAAGATAATATATCCTGTATTGAATGAAACATTAATCATGAGTTTAAGGAAAAGATATATATATATATATATATATATATATTTCTATATATGTGCAGGAGTATGTAACAGGCAGAGGGAAGCATCTACGATGACATTAAGTGTATATATATATATTCATAATCAGGATCAACAAGCGAGCAGATTTAGCCACTACGAGATCAGTCTAACTTGTTCTCATTTATAGACTTCTTATTCAATTAACATTTTTAAAGACTCATCCACTTCCACAATAATAATTATAATAATAATAATCAAAGAAGAGTCATCGCAGAGACCTGCTGGCTATCATAAAGATGGAATAAAAGCCCAGCGCATATATTTAGAATAATTTCAAAATAATAACAGTGTTCCCGGGCAGACAGACAAGGTCGGATACTCAGTTCCTCAGTTACTCAGTTACTCATCGACAGTCAACAGCAATTGCCATAATCTTGCCTGTATTTTACAACAATTACGAAATTCTACAGAAAGAAATAAAGCAGGCAACAAAATGCTGTCGGCCTTTTGGCCTTCAAGTCGCAACGCACGAGCCCAATTAGCAGACACTTTCTATACACTTTGATTATGTTAGAGTATTACATATGTATTTCACTTCAAATATATATTCTTCAAGCGAGATTCTCATTGCATTTAAGATGTCCTCAAAGTTGACAGTCATAGGTCATTAGTGAAATGCATTCCAAAACCAAATTCCGAATTTTAATTCAATTGTTGAGTCTAAAATATATATAAATATAGCTATTAAATACTACACCAAGAGAGAGATAATAAAAGAATGAGGAGGAACTTTATAAAATGCTGTTCATTCCAGTATAAACTATGAATATATATTTTTGATTTGTGGTTCTTTTCGATCTGTACATTTTTGAAAAGTTTTTACTCGATTATATTATTTGTGAATATTTCAAATAAATACTAAGTTAATTAATTACAATTAATTCAAAACCTGAATAAACTGAATCAATCTACGAATAGCCCAAAATAAGTCTTTGATTCATTAATATACTCTTTATATATTATTTGCATAAACGATTTGCATCATAAAGTATTTTCCAGAAAAAAGTTATAAAAATAAATACATTTCAAAATTACTTTTAGCTATCTACACAGAATTATTTTCCAAAAATATAATTTAATAACAAATGTATTTGCCATATTTATGTATCTTAAATGAATGAGTATCTTTTTCTTTTTTTATTGAGTTCTATTTCACCGACACTTCTTAGCTGGATAATTAATGTAGTGCACTGTTGACTGTTATTTTCAAATATATTTTTAGCAAATTTATTAGCGTTATTTAAAGCGCATTTAGTATTCAACGTATAAGCCATATTATTATATGTTTATTTATAAATAAAAGAAATAAATAAGTTAAACACTTTCCAATTCAGTTGATGTTTTTTAGCTTGATGCAATGCAATTTTGGCTACAGTTGCCGGTTGCAGTTGAAAAATAAGGGCGATATAAATAAACACAGAAGCTAAACTGTCACTTGCACTTTGGACACCGAAATGGGGCAAATGGCAAATAACATGAAGGGGGCATTAAGTGTTCCCTTTTTTCTTCATCTTCTTTCTTTTATTTTATGTGTTGAGTGCGTTATTTAGTGGCCATGTTGCTGGTGCGGGCGCAATATTTTATATAAATTGCTTGGCCGCCTGCTCGTTATAAGGGTCGCACCTGCCCCGAGGGCGCAAGTACACACACACACACACACACACACACACACACACACACACACACACATGTACACTGGGCACGTATGCAAAGGGATTAAGGTGCTGTGCGAGAAACAAGCAGCGTTTGCATTTTGCAGCAGCAACAGCAACAGCAGCAACAACAACAGAAACGGCGGCTGTCATGCCACAATTTAGCATAAATTGTCCAAGCTGTCGAGATTAATGTATCTAATGACCTGATTTGCTGATTTACAGTAATTTCCAGCTTATAGATACGCTCGCACACACTCGCCCTGTGCGTGTGTATGTGTGTGTGTGTGTGTTTTTTTGTTTTTGTTTTTGTTTCTGTTTTGTTTTGTACCTGCAGATATCGACATACTTTTTGTTTGCCAGCCACATTTCCAGGAAGTGTGCACAAGATACAAGATACAAAAGATACGGCACTGTGTGCCCAAGTCCGCCAGGCCACCGTTGTGCCAGCCAATGGGCAAACACAAATCTTTATGAGCACTACTAGCCCAAGCCAAGCTCAATTCCAGTTCCATATTCCATATCCCTCCACTTCGCTGCTCGCCAGCCTCTTCCGTTTGCCGAACTCATGTTCAACACGCCGGCGGAAATGAATTTGCAGTCATCAATCATGCGTCCAATAGGATTTGCCTACGCCCTCCCCACACCTACCTACGATCTATATTTATTTCTCTAGCTGCCCTCAAATTGGCAAATTTCGTTTTTTTGTTTTATAAGTTGAGAGGAATACATATATGTTTATCCCTCCCCATTTAAAAGCAAACTAAAAATACAAAAATAAATAATTATACTCAATATGCGGAATGTGATTTGAGATTGCATATTTTTTCCAAGTATTATATAGTATTATATATAAATACTGTTCAGCCGATTAAGTCGAATTTGTATACTATATTCATACTTACTTTTTATTGTAGATAAAATTCATATTTTCAACAACATTTTTTTATACATTTTCAGAGTGTTTTGTAATTTTGCTGTTAAATTTCTAAAATATTGAATGAGAAAAAAAGTATGTAATCTTTGGCATACCTTCGATAGTACTTTTAACGTGTATTGGGTTCATAATCTTCTGTGATTATATTTTGATAAATAATACACATTTGTTGCGATAATCGAAAAACATATTTTTAAGAAAAGTTTTTCCTTGATTGACACATTTTCCAATTTCAATGTGTCGAACTAAAGATGAAATCAAAACGGATTTAATGGATGTGGAAAGCTTCGTGTGCAAGTTGACCTGAGGGTGGCATATTGGTTATGGCCGTGAACACTCAGAAAAAAATCAGAAAATCAAAGAGGAAGCAAGCAACATTTTCCTGTTTATATATATCATTTCTGAATATAAGAAAATAATTGTTTTCAAATTATTTTTTTTAGAAACCAACTTTTAATAATAGAAAATATGATTACTCTCTAACTAATAAGGCAAATTAGCTTTTCTGAGTGTATGTGTTATATTTATAGTAATATATATATATATATTTATAGTATATATATACATTCAGTTTGTTGGTTGATTTGAAATCGGAAGAGTAACTTTTATCTGGCGGTTCGAATTTCACTGGCACACTAACCAATGCTCAGCCCTCCTGCAATAGTTCACAATTGCGAAATTTATCAATGGGTATTCGCATCTTGAAAAGGCTTTAGTAAGTAATGCAGTCAGCAGATATAAAACTCAGATATTGGCATTCATTCGCATTTCGCTCCCCCAAATTCCAAGAGTGATGGCCAAAATCGAATTGAACTCATTTTGCTCGTTTGGCACTTGAGACATAAATCGAATGGCGGCAATGCCAGCGATAATTTCCACACGCAGCTGGCCGTAATATCCTGCATCTATTTATCTTGCTAGCCAGCCACCCTTATGCCCTTATATAAATTAAACCCTTGAGTGCGATATTGCGGCTCAAGTGCTAAAAACCAGCGAGCCTTAAGCTTTTTACATACATATAGAAATTCCTTGTTTTTTTTTTTTTTGTTGTTGTATATTTTGTGCTCGTTTTTGCCGAAACGGAAATAAAGCATAAAAGTAACTTTTGGATGCTTAATGATAAAGCTGATGTTTGGACGCATCATATGTAAGTGTGTGTGTGTGAGTGTGTGTGTGTGAGTGTGTGTGTGTGTGAGTGTGGCACATTGTTCATTGCAACGCCCTATTTGGCCCAAGGGGCTGCTGACTTCGTTTATGTTTTTTGTTTTTTTGTTTTGCGTATTTTTGCACGCTCAGCGCAAAAAATATTCCCAAATGCCAGTGAATGGAAAAACGCATTAATTACGATTTTCAGCATAACAAAAAAGAAAACCAAAAAAAAAAGAATGGCAAAAAAATGAAGAAAAAAGTGATTACCCGGGAACTATCGAATGCTGGGACCATAACTGGATTCCATGAAATGGGGTGAGTTTTGGATGAATCGGGTTGCCATTCATCTGCTATTTCTATTCGTGCTGGTTTACCGGTTGATAATGCGCATTATAATTATTCTTTTTTTGCTTCTTCTTCTTCTTCGAACCGATTATTTTGACGCATTTGTGAACTATCTCGAATCTTGTGTTGAGCAGAGAGAGATAATGCGCCATTATTGCCCAGCTCAATAATTGCTCGAATAATTTGTAAATCAATTAAGTCAACTACCAAAAGCGTAATGCTTCCATTAAAACAATTGTCAGCGTAAAACAAGTGAGAACGTTGCCGACTGCGAAATACTTTAATATCATAAGTAAATCCAGCTGATAAGTGTTTTTTTTGTGATTTCTTTCTATATACCTTTCAAATAGACTGATTCTAGCTTTCAAATTGTGTGATATATATTCGTTTATCGATTTGCAATTATCGATCTTATCGATTTACTAGCCACCTAGTGCACTTTGCACACGAATTTCTACACTTTGTCGGACAGACGGACAACAAGGCCAATACTCTATGATACCTTCGAGCATTAGCATTATTATAATAGCCATGCGACAATGTGATTTGACTGCCTAATTATGCAAAGAAATTAATTATTGTTAGAGGAACGAACACTTAAGCTTTAATCTAATTTATGAACATTCGATCTGGTTGTGAAAGACTGCTTATGCAATACCCCTTATTTCTGAGCGGGTTCAGGGCAGCTGGCACGCTCTGTTGCCGTACCGTAAAAACCGGAAGCAAATAAATGAAAATCGACAGTTTCTAAATTAACCGGTGCAATGATAAAAACACAAACGAACAACTCAAATTGTCATTAAAAAAAAAAAACACAAAAAAACAAAAAACAAAACTAGTGGCAAATGTGGAAGAGCGGGAAGAGAGGGGAGGTAAACGCATTGAAGCGAGGGCAAAAAACCAAATACCACAAAATGGAAAAAATAGACTGACAGAGGGAGAGGGATAGAGAGAATCAGAAAATAAAAAAAGAAGTAAAATATGTCCATGCTGCAACTGTCGCTAATTGCTGGGTCAGGGGTTGAGCTCGAAACGGGACGGGCTTTGTTGCCCAGGAAGTCGTTCAAAATCAAGCGAAACGAAATTACTTGTCCCGTTCCCCGTTCCCCGTTCCCGTCCCCTATTCCCCTTACCATCCTCGAGCTAATGCTGACAGTTGGCCACAGTAGACCACAGCAAGAGCGAGCCAAGTCAAGGCGAAAACCCGAAAGGGGCGAGGCGAGACGAGACGCAAAGGCTCATTAGCATTTTTTGCTGGCTGTTGCTTTATGTACATTATATCCACAGTTGCTGTTGCTGTTGTTGTTGCTGTTGCTGTTACTGGTCTTCTTCTTCTTGTTGCTTGTTTTGTTTTTTTTTTTATTGATAAATTATGCAGTCGCACTTGCGGGCTGTAAATCGTTTGATAACACGCAACTTGGCTAACGGAAAGTGCCAAAAAAAGAAGAGCTAAAATAAAAAAAGGAGTCCAAAAGAAAGACAAAACATGCATATACGACTATGTAAATGAAATGTCTGTTAAAATGTTAAAATGGCTTTTCTTCTTCTTTTACCAATACACCAATATGGAGTTTCTCCTTTAAGACAGTTTGGCAAACTGTCAAGGAGACACAGGCACAGGCAACTCTGCTAATGATTAGAGTTGTCATAGAAATTTACTAATGATCACCTGAGAGAAAGTGGAAAAGTAATCAGTAATTAAGATTGAAATCTCTACAATATCAAATTTCTATTTTTATAAAATTGTTATCTGAAATCAATTCGTATTGAGGCGAGTTGCTGACATTAATGCAATCAAATTGATCTGCTCGTGAAATACGAGAACTTATGTTCTAAATTCCAAGTCTTAAGCTCTTATAGCATTTTATAGATAGATTTACATCAGCATTAGCATAGTTAGACTCGGCTGTTGGTTCTGATCAATTACGTATATACTTTATGGGTTCGGAGATGCTACCTTTCCCAGCTAATAACTTTTGCACCTTTGAAAGGGGTTAAGTGTTTATTTTCTCCAGTGTAAGACCAACTATTGCTTGTATTTATCACTGCAGACCTCCAGATCCAGTAGAATGCAATCAATGATTGAGTTGATTTTATTTGCACTTGCAAATCACTTGCTGTGATTGTGTTTGACTTGTTTAATAAAGTTGATGATTCTGGCTATAAAACTAATTTCAAATTGTTGTACATTTTTAGGGTAATTTGTTGATCATTCTTAAGCGGAGGTAAGCAGTTCACTAGAATACAATTACAAATGTAAATTTTTACTAATCTTTGAAAAATGTCCGAGCCGCCCCGAATTCTTAATTGGGTTTTTAATCGATTCCTTTCACCTTCTTCGTTCTATTGAGCGTCTTTCTATTAATTGCTCAGCTGCTCTCTCAGCGCCAGAACCTTGTCCGCCGTACACCTCAATGGCTCTGAGCTGGACATATGTCTCCAGGCAACGCATCTTCTTGGCCAACTGCAGCATAAGGCGATTGGCGCGCGTAGTGAAGTCCAATGCGACATTGATGGCCTCAACGAAGTTGAACCTCCTCGGTTAGCCGTCTCCTATCTGCCTCGCTGATTCCCAAATCCGGTTGCTCAGCAGCGAAGGCGACGATCCGCTCCAAGAAGTTGGCATTTGATTGAAGTAGTCCACTGAATACCCATTTGAAGAGCAGATTGAATGCTGGAGCACATCAAGTCACATGCAATCACTTATTTTTATATACTTATTAAGTAGACAAGAAAACCATCGCATTAAGGCTAGCTAAAATCCTCTTACAGCTGCGTAAAAAACTGTCTTATTTTGATCGATTAATGAAATAAATTAACATTTGCCTTTTTATAAATTTCAAAGACAAAATTAATTGAATATTTATGCGACAATGCTTGATGAGAACTGTGTCTAGTGTCTGGATGACAGTGAAACTGATAGATTTTATATAAATTTGTGAAGATTGACAAAATTGTTGGGGCAATACAATTATCAAGGATCTGATGACGCAAAACTCTTTACAATTCATCAATCAGATCTTCAAGAAGCTCAAATACTCCGAAATCTCAATTTGAAAAAATAAAAATAAATAAATGTGTTGAAAATTGGATATGCAATTTTTACATATACATTTATATTTGTGTAGAAATAGCTTGGAAACTTTCAGCTTTACAAATCAATTTTCAATTCATTGAATTTTGAATAGATATTTTCGAACTTCTTCTAGACTTTAAAAATATATATTACAATAGTCTTAGATTCATTTGATTTAAAAATGTTGCTACTTTGGGACCATTTATTTCCGACTCCTGTTTCATGCTATTGTTTTAGAATATAATTATTCTACTGCTTCAAAGGCAGCTGTTGCAGATCGCCGCCGGCAACGGAAATCAAAGAAATTGGAAAACATGCCACAAGCCAGTGGACTCAGCAAGAACAAAGAGCGTCGCCAAGTGTGTGTGTGTGTGTGTGGCGGGGGTGGGGGATGGTTAGTGTAGAGGTGCTGCACTGGGAGATAGCCACAAGATAAGTGCACACCAAAAAAATCAGATGATATTCTACAGAAACTGCGTCAGTTGAAAAATACAAAAGGCAGTTAAAGTTGCTACACTCGATTCACCCGCACCATCCCCCCGCAAATCGGCTCTGCTTTTAGGCATGGCTTGTCCTTGTTCAGGTTTCGCTCTGGTTGTGCTTTTCATTAGGGTCGCCAACAACGCCCTTTTGTAATTCCAAACCAGCGCCACGTGCCATAAATTTTGGCTTTAAATGGGGCATGCCCAAAACTGTATCCTGTTAGCAAGACTTCCAATTCCACCCTCTGATTCTCTCTAACTGTCTCTCTCTCTCTCCCTCTCTCCGTCTCTCGCCAACCCTCTCTCGCTTCGTGAGCCGCGTTATCTTACAATAAATTGCTGTCTTAGTTTGCGGCCAGGCCACATTTTCCATTTGCCTGCAACCTAGTTAAACTTTTCCAACTGTTTTCTCACAACTCCAACCCCGTTCCCCGCTATGCCCTTCCGCTTGCCTGAAATTAATATTAATTTGGAGTGTGTATTATTATTTAGCTTGGCAGGGCAACTTTGACGTCGCCGACATCTTATTAAATATGCGGCCAGGCTAAATTCAAAAGTTAGACCCAACAGCCAACCGCCAACAGCCAACAGCCAGCAACCAGAAGCCAAGTTAGCTAAAGTTGGCTGATTCTTTAACGACTTTGCTGGGCTTCGTCTTTTCATAATAAAATGTAATTAAAATTTAACTGCCTGCCATTCTCCGACTGTGGCCATTGCATTCCCAGGCTGCTGCATTTTTAGCCAGTCTAACTACCAAAAAATTTGCTTTCGACAAATGGGCAAAAATGTCGATTTAAAGTGCCTTAAAATTCTTAAAATTCCCTTCTAATTATAAATATAAAATAAATGTTGCTTTACGTTATCAGGAAATGTGTTATATATGTTGGAATTTCTGGTAGATAACATGATTGTCATAGGAAATAACGATTGAAAGATGAAATCTTGTGGGAACAACTAATTTGATTGCCAGATATCCGGAACACTTTGCTGGGCAAATAATCAACATTAATTAATCTTTTGTATCTAATTATTTTTATTCAAATTTTGTAATTAAAATGATTTGTTGAGTTTTCAAAAGTTGAAGCACTCGTGTATCTGCTCTCGCATATCTATTTGCATTTAAATCTAAATTCTATCTAAATTCCATTCGTGACTTGTTGGAATTTAGCATAGCTGCAATAATTCGCCCAAAAAATATCCACTTTAAAAACACGCGCATTCCCTTCGGACCTGGCCAAAAGTTCATTTAAATAAGCCGCCGGCGCCCGAGCAACGTAAAATTTTATACATTTTGGCAACTGGCTGCGTCGCATCGTTCGACATGTCCACCTAAAAAGCAGCAGCAGCTAACAAAATTGCAGCCACGTAAATATTCTATAAATTTTTATGTGTAACTCACCGACTGTCTGACTGTTTTCAGTGTCTGTCCGCCCGTCTGGCTGTGTCCATAGCTTCGTTGGCCCGTATTGCCCTGTCATGTTCAATTCTCTGCCTTCTGTTCAAATACTTGAAACGCCTATGTGTTCCAGCAGCAGTGTTGCCAACTTGGCCGTTTTCAAACTCTAATTCTATGTACAAAATTAAAGCCTAAAAAAAATATCGAAGATGTATTCATTAAAAAAAAAATTGTAAAAGAAATATTGAAAGAAAATGCATTTCCTGATTCCAGAGATTTTTATGCTAAAATCTAAGAACTTAAATTTGGAATTCTATCATCAAATTAAAATATACAATTTAAAAAATTTGAATACAAGTTTGGTAATTCTTAAAAAAGCGTACTCAATCTAAGAATATGATATTGGTTTATGATTCTTAACAATTTCTGCGATTTGAAACGCTTTGAGTCAAAAATATATTCTTTAGTTTTGATTCTTTTGTTTAAATCGGATATCTAAAACAGCGAAAACTTGTAAACATATTTAAGCATTATATTAAACTCAAAATATAGATTTTTTCTGCATTATTTGCCAGTAGCCGAAGCTATTTTGGGCAACACTGCAGGACTCTCTTGCAGTTAGGAGGTGGAGCAGGTACTATTTCTGCCTTTTGCCATTTCCTTTTGGCATTGCCAACTTTCGTTTTGGTTCAACTTGGTAATTGCCTCTCTCATGTAGTTTTTAGTTGTAGAATAGATATAGTAGAAGTTGCCAGGACGAGGCTATGTTTATTCTGTGCACGAGTATGTGTGTAAACACCTTGTCTGGGCCCGTCTGCCATGCGGTATTTTCATTTGCACAAATATTTCGCAATTTGGTTGTAGATTTTGTTTCTGTTGCTGTTTCAGTTTTAATTTCTGTTGCTGTTTTTGGCTTCGCCTGTATAGATATTTTGGCTTCAACGATTCGGGTACTCTTCGACTGGTGTTGCCACGAAACGCAAAGTCAAGGCAATTGCCCATTAGCCTGGGCAACAGATGAAATGCGAGGCAAAGGTAATGGCAACAGCTCATTGGCTAAAACGACGGCAGCAGCAAGGCGCACGCTTTTAGCCTAGAAGTTGGACATAGTCAACGGCCATGATAAAAGTCCCGCTTCTGCTGGCTGAGATCAAAGAGGGAAGTCGATTAAAATTCCACTGAAAATGTTTTTGAAAATGCGAAAAATTCACAAGAACTTGCAGCTGAGATAGCGTAAAAACAAATGCTGACAAAATTCTGCAGAAATCTTGTCCCACAAAAAGGAAGAAATTTCAAATTTTAGCAAAAATATAAATAAGTGAAATATTTGAAATGAGTAAAGAGACTAAATATATTTCTGGGATTACTACGCGTAATATAAATTACAACAAACCGATAATTGTGATTAAAAGACAACAATTAAGTGAAAATACTTTTTTTTTATGATCATAAGAAATGTGTCTGCCTATTGTTTAAATAAACATTTATGCTCGGGATTATTTTATTAATAGTATTTTACACTCACAGATAAAAATGTTAAATGACAAGTGACAAATCTCAATTGTTGAATATAGATTTCATTTAACTAGCCTTTAGCAACATTTTCATATAAATAAATGTTGTTCTGGGCTTTCGGGATTCCATAATTACGTATTCACCATGGCAACAGTATAAATAATTTGTTTAAGCAAGTCTATTAATTTGGGCTCTGCATCAAGTGCACTTAATATTTCAATGTTTGTGTGTGTTTCTAAGACTACCTGAACGCCTGTCGAGCCGCAGCCCTTCAAAGAACCAACAACAACCCTAAACTACTCGTACACACACAGAGGCAGGCACACAGGCAGCCAGGCAGCCAGGCAGACAGACAGACAGACGGACAGACAGACAGAGTATACCAAAGTATCGGGCCAAAATATCAAGTTCGGTTAACAGCAGGTGGCTGGCTGCCACAGCAAAGTTTTCGTTTCGTTCAAATTGAAGCTAAAAGTTAAAAGTTATCTTGGCCCAAAAGGCGAACCCAACTACGCCTGAGTGGCCAAATTCATTTGGCAGCAAAATGCAAATTATTACAACTGACTTTTCATTTTATTTTTGATCATTTCTTTTTGCTTCCCTTTGGCCCGGCTTCATTTTCTTTTATATTTTTAAGAATTTTTTTTTGGCGAATGTCTGAAAATTATTTACTTGGCTAAGGGCAGCTACTCCACAGAGAGAAAGATGTGAGGGTAGCTTCTCTGGAAGTTTTTGCATAACTTGTCTTGGGCATAATTTTCACCGTCGTTTCCTTGCAACGTGAGCATGGGCAACGGGTGGTGTGGCAAGTGTGGGAAGGAGCAACTCTGGCTTCCGTATGTATTCGCTTATGATTTGCTTTTGCTCTGATAAACATAAAGATATCAGACTGAATTTCTCTGCGAGGGTGCTGTCTCTCTTTATAAATTATACAACACACAAACAAGCTTACATGCATATATATATTTATATATATACGAGTACATACATGTGTTATGAAGGGGTTACTGTTACTAGGGGTCGTGCCTGGCGATAAGGCCTGCACTTCTCATTCGTGACATGCATTTTCTCATGCCTCCCGCAATTGTCATGTAAATCAATGCAACAAACTCTGGTTCTGGTTCTGGTTCTGGCTCTGGCTCTGCATTTGGCTTTGGCTTTGGCTTCCCCTCCCGCTTCGAATATTCATTTCCATAATCATTTATGTAGCATTTCAACAACAACAAAAGCAAAGGTTTTCTCTGCCTGCATTTCGCGCTTAAGCGAAACCAATTGAAGCGTAAATCTTGCACGTCCCAGTCGGAACTGCTGATAAAGAAACAAATAATGAGATCTTGACGAGGGCAGCTACAAGCGAGATATATGCATCAAAATACACTTAGGAAAAACAACATCAAATCAAGAATATATATTCTCAAGTATAAAACAATCAGACATGAATACATTTCTATCGTTTATTATAGAATCAAATTTGTTTTCTTCTTTTATGCGACTTTAGATCTTCAATTCATTATTTAAGATTCTTCTTAATTTGCTGTTTTATATTTATATATAAGAATTGTTTCCTCTGTATTATTTTATGCATGGTTACAGACTTAGTGAGAGGGAAACTATGTCAGTAATTTACATTTTCAACAAGTTTTTTTTTTATGAAAACCAGAAATAAATTCCGATCTAAAATATAAAAATAAATTATAACATAAAATGTCAGTTTTATATTTTATTTAAACTCTTTAGAAAATAGTTTATACGTAAGATAATCAATTTTGTATTTGCTTGAAGGACCCATAACAAAATCTACATTTTTAGAAACTCTTCCTGGATATTAGAAATGATTGCTTTGGTAATATTTTTCTATATTGTAGAACATCTTATTTGTATTGCGTAGAGGTTTTCTAATAATGAATGAATTGTAATGCATAAGGTAAGCCAGTGAAACCGGTAACAGTTTAAAATTCGCCAGTTGAATACTTTCGAATGGATTCAACTCAACTCAACTTAACTCAACTCAACTCAATTCAACTCGATGCTCAAACGTATCGATTGCTTTGAGCGTAAGTCAGACGTGACTTGATATTAATTTGCATTTCCATCTACATTTTCAATTCCATTTCCATGAGGTTGTCATGTCTGTAGCTTTAAATGGGACCCCTTTCCTCAGGCTTGTATTTCAATTAAATCGCTTTAAAAGAGTAACCTGAAACGCAACACAATTTATATTGATAGGCAGGCAGTCCACTCACAATCCCTAGTCCGCAGTCCGTAGTCCGCAGTTCAAGTCCCTGTCCAGTTTTTCCAGCCATGTAATTGATGTGCGCGATTTAAGCGCAATTGATAAGCGAACCCAGAAACCCGAACCTCAACCCAATATCGAAACGCAACCCGGCAACGCCTATCCAATGTTACTTAGTATTTGGTAGCTTCCTCTCTGCCTCTGTCGAGCGTCCAGTTTTATGTGCTTCTCTCCGTCTCCGTCTCCGTCTCAGCCACAGTTCCAGTCCCAGTTTGTCCATTAAAAAGTCAGTAACTGTAGCTAATTAAAGCAGGCAAAACTCGAATCAAATTTGGCGCATATCAAATTATGAACACAGCTGGCAGCAATTGCTTTTCTTGCTGCTGGGAATCTGACACAAATTGATGGGCTGACAGAGCTCGGCGATGTGCGCCGTAATATTCACCAGGGATTCCTCTCCGTGCCCATAAACACAGCACAGCACAGCACAGCCCAACACATCACAGCTATCAGCTCAGCTTTGTTTCCCTTTTGGCCCTTTGTCTTCATTTGCTTTTTGTCTAATTTCCCGTTTTCGTTTTAATTACGTCAATTCGCACAGGAATCAAAACATATGCATAAATATGGGTAGACTAATGCTCGCAATCTGAATACAAGTAGTCAGTCAGTCAGTCAATCAATCAGACATTCACATATGTACACATATTTGCTATCCTCCCGACTCAACTCGTCGCATTTGTAGATTTGCTTGGATTTCTACATGGGTTCATCTGCCGAACTAAGCTGCATGCAACACCAGTGTCCACGGCTCGGATTTCTGAGAGAGGCCAGCGGGAGATTGTGAGAAAGACAACACTATTCGTAAGCCCCTAGGACAACTGATATTTTGCTTAAGTATACGATTGCATTCGAAATCGTGTTTTCAAATTGAAAGTAAGCTGGCTGGCAAGGCACATTGCACGAAGTGCGCAGAAAGTAGTCGCAGGTAATTCTTTATTTTTCCATGAATCGGCATGAATTTGTATGGCACTAAAATTAAAATGAAAATCTAAAATCTGGCAGTGCATCATAAATATTTTCGGCTTAAATCGAATGCTGTTTTGTTATTGATTTTATTATTTTGATATTTCGAAATTATTTCAGAGCATTTTTTTTAGCATTCATCTGCAACCTTGAAATTGAGTTGTAGGTTAAAATATGCACTTAATATCTTATTAATCGAAATTAATAGTTTCTTAATTCTAATTTTATATGCCATTAAAATCATAAAAAATTCATTTCAATCAGAAATACGTTGTTAGAAGGAATTATTTATAGAAAACCATATTCGCAACAAAAAAGTCATTTTAATTTAGGGAACATTCTCAAGTCAAATTTTCTGTTCTGATTCCAAGGATTCTTTCCATCCTCAAAAGTATATAATGTTTAGTCCGATTTTTTAAATTGATTTATAGCACAACATTTTGAAAAGTTGCAGTTTTGTTTAAGTGAGAAAAGTTTGACTGTGATTTGAAATGCAAATTTATTAAATAGTTGCTATTTTGTTTTGTTCTCAGCACATAACTTATGAACTATTTTAGCATAATGATCAAATTTAGATACAGGTAGAGATAAGTTCAGCCGTAAGAACCTCCGCTTTGTACAACGAGGAGTCATGCTCTGTCTACATTTCTCCTCCCTTCCCTTCCCCAGGTCGACAAGCAAAATGAAAAAACTTCCAGCGCTCAATAGACATTAGTTACTTTGAAAACCTGCTGCTGCTGCTGCTGTTGGCTGAAAGCGGGAACGGAAGTGGGACTGGGATCATTTTGTGGTGCCGAGCTGCCAAGTTTTTGGACTGTGGCTTTGCGGCGATGGGCACTTTTTTTAGTTACATTTTTGGTGTTGCATTACAAGTTGAAATTCTGCAGTTTTAGCAGCAATTTTGTTTAATTTCTTTCTTACTTGCCGCACGCCTCACAAAAGCAAAACGAGCGTTGTAAATTGTAACCATATATGTATGAACGAACCCAAGCACGAAACCGTGTCTGCCCCCTTGGGTTAGGCAGGCATTCGTTGCCACTTCGCTCCCTCCCCTGACCCTGTGGCACTGTGGCAACTGGCAGCGCGTTTTGTTCGAGTCTGTGGCAAATGTGTCATTAGGCATGTTTCACGACCCTTTGTCATGCACAAATAATTATAATTTAATACACTTTAGCTGCGGCAGGTTGCAACAGACAGGCAGGGGCAGGGATGTTTGCGTCGCCACCCTCAGAGATTTTGACTGAAACAGATTCGCCCCGATTCCAATGCAAACTGAATTTTGCCTCTTTACCCCCCATCCCAGAACATTGTATTTTTACGTTACTTTGTGCCACATAATTGCCGACAATTTGCTGAAGTTGCAGCACACGCCTGGCAATTACCCAAGCCCAGCCAGACACCGGCAGCGGCAGCGGCAGCGCGGGCACAGGATGTGTTTTAGTGCCCCATCCAGCTTAAGCATAATAACTCCCCACCCACTCCGCCTCCAACCCCCCCTCATGTCTCTCCTCATGCGCAGCGATTCGCTGTCTGTCGTTACTAATTTCCAGCTGGCTGCAGAATATGAAAAGTTTGTCTTGCCTAATTTGCTTTATGGCATTTTAATTGTATTTGCCCAACTTACGAATGGAAACCCAAACTCCCAGCTCGCTGCTCGCTACTCGGCTCATCGAACTTGCAACTTTGCTGCTGTCGTCTGCTGAAAATTTAATGAGCTTATGAATTTCAAACGCACCTGGTTGAAATGTTGTTGGAGTTACACGCTTTCCATCCGATAAGCATTGCCCAATTATCGATAATTTATGAAAGCAATTGTAGCTAAATTCAACATGTGTGCACTGTCTATCAGTTTGTCTGTCTTTCTGTCTGTCTGTTCGTCTGTCCGTCTGCCTGTGTACGTTTGTGTTGGACATACAAATGAACGCAGGAGGCTCCCAAATGGGTGCAAATATAATTCTTATAAATAGACAACAAAAGCGACCCTTGTCGACGACAGTTGGCAATCATCATCATCATCATCATGAACAACATCGTCTTCGTTGTCGCCAACCAACTAAATAAATAAAAAAAGAAACTCAAACCCAGTGCCAGTTCTTAGTTGTGAGTTCTCTCTGCATTCCCAGTGCCCGTCCGAGTCCCGAGCTCCATGGAAATGATGTTTATAGACAGTCAGCAGTGACGCCAGCTACGATGCCTTTTGGCTTTAAGTAGTTGCCTTCAGTTGTCGCCGTCTCGAATATCATCAAAGTCACAAAAACAAGTCAATATTGTCAGCCACAGCAACGAGTCGTTAATGAAACCAAATAAAAACATTAAAGTTGAAGAAAAAAACAACATTTTTTTAAAAATACATTGCATTGTATGGAAAAGTTGTTTCATAATAATAAATACAAGCACACACAAACACGCATAATTTTAGGAATGGAATTAAAACATGTTCATAAATATTTGTTAGTAGTTTTGTTGATACAAATGGCAAACCGATTGATGTTATCATACAGAGTAGAAACTCGAACACAGATACGGATACAGATACCCAAACTTGACACGTTTTCACTGAATTGTGTTCTAGCCATAAAAACGCTCACAAACAATTTGCTTACAATAAAGTAGGTTGCATTTATTGAACTAGTTGTGTAAAATAGGCGCACAGACCTAATTAAAACTGTGTCGCACGGCTTAAGAGCAAATAAAATGCTTCATTGTTTAATTATTCACTTAATGATATAATACAAATAACAAGATTAAATATACAAAAACGTCTAAGACAAGTTTCATTCGAGACGAGTCTCCAGTGTGAATTAATTTAGATTGACTGATTGCTAATGAATTGGATAATCAAATGAAATGCGTTTTCACTGTTGATCAATGCAACTAAATAGTTTATAAAGCGGTTCCTTTCACTTAGCTCAACAAAACAATAAGAAGCAATTTATATCCAAGATATGCCGAACATTAAATACCCTTGCTCTGCGCTAGATATCAAAAATAGACAATAAAATACACTACGAATAACTAAACTAGTTTTATTGTAAGTGCAAACCGATTCATGGTTAAATTTGAAATGAAGTATCTGCAACAGAAATACAACCATATCCAAATTGAGAGACGTCCTTTGAAGTGCCTGGCCCCAATAAAGTTAAGCACCTAAGTAGTAAGATGCCTCTAGGAGAACTTATCTTATCGCACCTGTTCGCTTCTCTCTCTCAGTCGTTGCATATCACTTACCACCTCAATTTCTGTTATTTTTGTTCTTCCTAAAAACCAAATGCATACAATAAATAGCGCACAATTAACAAGTTTCTAATGATTTATGCCGACGTCGCCGGCCCTCTCTGTCGGGGTGCCTGTTTTCTGTTCGTCTCTGTTTTTTTTCTGTTATTCAGTGCCACATTGCGAGATTTTATGGCACCCCAACCGTGCCGCAAAACAATGCCAGAGATAATTTTTACGAGGCACTCTCACTGCACCATATGTTGCCCCGGTCAGCCAGTGAGATAGCGAGAGGATGACGGACATATAGAATATAGAAATAGAAGAATAGTTGTTGTTCAGGTAGAGTGCTCGAGACAGCCCTTGCCCCTGCTGGCACTTTTACGATGCTATGCAATTAAAAGATTTGGGAAAAAAAGGCGTTAGGCATGCGACTGGTCGACTGTTCAAATGTTTAACTGTTGGTTCGACTGCTCTGACAGCCGGCCCGTCCCAAGGCTCATTAAAGCTGTAAAGTCAATAGAGAGTTTTAGGGTTGCGGCTCGAAAAGGGTTGTCAGGGCTGGCTGGCTGGCTGGCTGGTTGGCGGCAACTACTACGACAGCCAACGTCATTGTTCGTATGAAATTCAATTTTGATTTGTGGCAATAAAGTTGTTGGCTAACTCCGTCATGGCCATTGATTTTTAATTTCCAGCTAAAGTTCGGCAGTCGGCAGTCGGCAGTCACTGACAGTTTAGCCGGAACTTTTCTAATTGCTGCCACCAAGTTTTGCTGCTGCTGCTGCTGCTGCTGCTGCTGCTGCTGCGTGTGCGTTCATAATTTTCCAGCTGCCGGATTGAACAAAGCATTATTTGCTCAAAGTCATTTTCTTTGGCGGGGGATGTGCAAAAACTTTCTCGTCCTTTCACGTCCACGTGACCACTTGAAGTCGGGGCCATCCCCAAGGAGCTGAGACTGCAGTTTGTGACGCTTTTTTCCTTTCTTTTACTTTTACTTTACTATTATATTCTTTATTATTGGTTCTCTTTTTTTTGCGTTTTGCCAGTGATTTCCCAGCCACGTACTTCAGCACGTAGTCAACTTTAATCTCTGCTCGGTCTCCTCTTCGTTCTCTCGCCTTAAAAGCTGAATTTATGTGCACGCAGCATTTTGCCCTAATACGAAATCAAATAGAAATTTTTTGAGCCAAATCAAAGGAGGAGAAAAAACAAAAAACACACTCACAAACACACACAGACACACACACACACACAGACATGCTGAGTTTCGAACTGCATTTTGTTTGGCTGGGCTCATCTTGATTTATGAGGCAGGAAGTTTGCACCATTCGCGCCAACATTGGAGACGCCATTATTTTGCGTATTTATACAAATGTTTCCCAGTGAAGCTCGCCCACGTCCACATCCACGCCCCCCGTTCCGCCCTTGGCCACATGTGTCAGATCCTGAAACACGAGGGTACATGGCTCTTATAGGCATCTATAAATCAATAAATGAAATTTACACGCATATTTTGTGTTACGTGTTGGAAAATTTATACGACTTCTCTCGCCCAGCCAGAACTTTGTCCAAGCCAAAGAACAATGTCAGCAGTTTTGGATTTGAGCTTTTTGCTTTTTGGGATACATACAAACACACTTATTTGAATGGGTTGTGGTGAAAATGTTGTTCGCCCAAGCTGCTCAAGTGATTGGCTGCAAACTTTTTTGGAAATGCTTACACACAAGGGGCGTTGACATGTCCTCAAAAACTTGGCCAAAAACTTCCATTCTGCCAAATCATCTTCTTCATAGTCTATTGATAAGTTTTTGTGTTACAACAAAATGTAAAACTGAAGACGTGTGCACTTAAGGGGAAAGCGAATTTATTCTTTATCCGATCAAAATAAGCAATGCATTTAAATATTATGCCATAAACTTAATTATAATACAAAAAGTGCTGATTATAATTTTACATTTTCAATGAAGTATTTGTCGAACGTAAACCGAAAAATATTCGGAATGGTTCTTGAAAATAATTATTAAGTTTTTCAGTATATTTTGATAATGTGGTTTATAATATTTTGTGTGTACTTATTTAATCAGTTTGAAAACATTTCTAATGCATTTATGCCAATTTTTGTTAAAAATAACTAATATATTTTTTCTTTAACTGATAAGAAAAATGTAAAGATGAAAAATATATTATTATTGTTATTATTATTATTATCAAGCTTAATTATTATTATTAAGGACAAGCTAGTTGAGTTCGTTAGAGAAGTTTCTAAACTTCATCAGCCTTAAGAAAAGGATTTCTTCGCTAAAAAATAAAAACAAAAGAAAACTTTTAAAACGGATTCAGTTTACACAGAGTAATTGCGTTAAAAACGAATAAATTATACGCTGCTATGAAAATCAAATCGTGTTAAACAATATGTTGTAAAATGCTGGACGGCTGTTTGATGTGATTGGGAGAAGCCCAACAATTGGGCAACTGAGGAAACCCTAGAGCGATGCTCACCAAAAGAATTTTTAATTAGGGCCGTGACAACAAAATAAAATGCCACAAAAAAAAAAATAGAAAGAAACTAAACTGGAAGCTGTTGGCAGCTGTAGTTGTAGCTGTTATTGTTGTTGTTGCGGCATCGTCAGCAAATGGCAATGAAACAATAACAATAAAAAATGCAGCTATGGCCATAGAGATATGTGAGATATGCGCGAGATACGCGAGAGATATATGGGCCTACAATGAATGCGAGTGCGAGTACGAGTACGAGTACGAAAATGAGTATGAGTATGAATATGAGTATGAGTATGAGTACGAGTACGAGTTTGAGTATGGGTCTGTGGGTCTGGATATGGGCATGGGACACTGCAGCAGCAGCAGCAGCAGCAGCACATAAAACTTGTCGGCTTTGTAGTCGCATTTATTGTTGTAGTTGTTGTCGTTGCAACAGAAGGAAGCCGAAGCAGCAGCGGCATAAACAACAATGTCATCAACATAATTGTATGTCAAGTGAGCGCAGTGAGAAAAACTGGGGATGAGTGCCATAAAAAGTAAAATGACAAGATAGAGACAGCGACAGAGATAGCGACAGAGACACAGATAGCAAACAGACAGAGATAGAGAGCGAGAGAGAGAGAGAGAGAGAGAGAGAAAGGGCTATAAAACGGTGGCAGGAACCACTCGAGACCATGACGAGACAATGCAATCAAAGGAGCCACAACACACTCTGAGGGACTCGAGTGGCACAGCAGCAGAGGGACAGTTGCTGCGAGGGGCTGTCGAGCCATGAATGAATGACAAGTGCTGCATACGCAATATTAAGCCATCGGTAGGCGCATTTAATACCCTTTAATACCCACACAGGGCATACTAAAATTGTAAAACATTTCTCACACTTTCCCAAATTTTATGGCAGTCTCTTTGCTTTCAGCTGAGTCCATAATCTGTTGAATTTTAGTTATTTTTTTAGTTATTGAATCAAGATGTTCTGCGAACAACTGCCAATATGCCTCTCAGATATTTATAGCTTCTTACAGTCATTAAAATGGCATTAAAGAGAAAAGAATTGTGATTGTATATTTTGCAACATTCTTTCTTGATGGTTGCCACCAAGTTGCTGGGAAGTTTTTTTTAGCTTTTGTACACTTCAGTTTTGGCCATTATCCGTTATCTTGCTGCTTTTTATATAATCTTGTATATACATACCGACAAACACACATAGATATTGAAAACACATTGTAAATAATTTGGGGTTGATTTTTATATGATCACCTTTTGAATACCGAAGTCAAATCAAATTGATTTTAAATAAGTACTGAAAAACTGTTCTCAAAGATGTTTTTTAAATATATTTTATTATATTTTTCGTACACAACAAGGAGCTATGAAGACTTACAGGGGAAAGGATCTGTATTGTTCGAACTATCATTTTATTTATTATTTGTTGTCTTCAGCACATGCCAGTAATTAAATAATAAAATGTTTCCTGTTGTTTTTTTATTTTTAATACTGAATAAATCTAAAGGCAATTTTAATTAGGGTATTTGGTATTCGTTGTGCTGCTGGGAGTGAAATCTATGTTGTTTTAAGTATACATATGCTGTGGCATATCGGCTCATGTGTTGTGCTTAGACGATGCGGGTCACAACCGTTTTGTCGATGACAACAGCCACACGGGGCAGGGTGGGCTAGGGGGGGCAGGGCATAGAGTAGGGGTCTGCACCTACCATTCTGTTATAGTCATCATGATCATCATCATCCGGCAACCTCATCGCTGCAGTTGGCGTCATTGGTTTGTGTGTCATTGAAACGAAACGCCGGGCGACGCCTCTTGAGCGGAATTATTATTACCACTTATGGATGTGTGTCTGCATATGACTGTGTATGTGTGTGTGTGTGTGTGTGTGTGTGTGTGTTCATACATTTGTAGTTGCCATAACCATCAGCAGCCGCAGCCGGAGCAAAAGCCGGGCCATCAGCCATTGCCATTGTTTTCCCACTGCGCGACTTGGTTTGGTTTGGTTTTGTTTTTTGTTTTTTGTTTTTTTTTTCTCTCTTTTACTTTTTTCTTATGTTGCATTCAACTTTGTATGCTGGCTGCACTCATTTCCACATGAATGCGCCAGTCTGCCACCGGGGAAGGGGAAGTGTTAGGCACACGGGAGGAGGAGGTGTGGGCAAACCACATAAAATAAATGACATAAAACCGCAAGTCGTTAAAAAAAAAGTTTATTTGAAAATTGTTGGATTCATGCAAATACCACTTCTAAATGGATAATTACTGACAAAGGGGAGAAAGAGATGTCCTTTATTCCTCTAGAATGGGTTATTGCAAATGTATTTGCCAATAATGTAGAACAAGCAAGGCAACTGAAGGTTCCCTATTCCAGAAAGTCTCTGCACATAATTTTGCTTATAACAAACATTGAAAATTATAATTCATTTCATTTAATGGTCTCAAATAGACCAAACTTGATGATTAAAAGTATTTCAAATTCTAAATGTATGTTTTTTTTTCTAATTTAAAAACTTCTTGAATTCTGTATTGTATAGAAAAAATAATAAAATTGTGTGTGGGCAATTTCAAAAAGCATTTTCATAGGTCTTTCCAAAAATCGCGGATTAAAAACATTTAAAATTCTCAAATTATGATATTTTGTCGTGGGCTGAAAAATTCATGAATTCTTTAGAAAATATTTGTCGAATTTCTCTGCACTTTATAGAAAACATAAAAAATGATGTGTGGGCAAAATATTAAAATCAAAATATCGTTGATTAAAAGTATTTAAAATTCATGATTTATGATATTTTATTCGAGCATAATAAAATTCTTGAAATCTTTGGCAAACTTTTACGGCTTTTCTCTGCACTGTATATAAAAAGGTTTTTTTTTGTGTGTGGGCCATTTCATAGAATTGTCAACATCTAAGAATCTACATCAGGCAAAATAGAAAACTACTTTATTCAGCACACGTCTCTGGCTGTTTACAGAGTAAAAATTCAAGATCATTCTTTGCATTTCTTTTGCCTTCTCGACGATGTCGAATGGGGATTGGCAAGTGGCCTGTCAAGACGCTGCTCTATATAAGGTCACACTTGTGTGCGCGTCTGTAGCATGCCCCTAATGTCCACTTAACAGCCTACTTAAATACATGCCATGCATACATACATACATACAGCAACAACAACAGCAGCAAGAACTCATCAATGGCAGTCGAGAATCGACGGCATTAAATGCCAACTACTTGTATGCGAGAAAACAATACGCCAGCACTAAATGCTAATGATGTTCACGACGACGACGACGACGACGACTCTGATGTTGATGATGATGATGCTCATGATGATGATGCTCTCGTGCTTGAAAATTGTCGTCGAGAGGCCAATCGGGGAGCAGGCATTGGAATAAAATCAGCCATCGACCCGCTTCGAATTCCAAATGCAATTGCCAGTCATGCGAACTTTAATTACACAACGGATCACTTGGGACTCTCACTCTCTCTCTCCCTCTCGCACTCACTCTACCTCTCTCACTCACTCTCTGTGTGTTATGCCATGTAGACGAAGTTGCATAGCTCACCTATCTGCAGTCCCCCCACTTGTCTTCTTTTTGTGTCTGTGCAACGTGTCTAGTGCAATCATAGGCCACTTGGACATGTGGGCTGACTAAATGCGGCTCATTAAAGTAAATTACAATTTATGTTTGTGGTTGGTGTTTGCATGTCGCATTTGGGCGTGCCTTTGTCCATCTCTTTCTGCTTCCTTTCGTATAAAATGAGGGGGCAGTGGTGGGGGCAGGTGGGTGACACAGTTGGGTGTGTGTGTGTAATTAATTTTGATTAACGGGCTAAAAGTTTTTGAGGTAACTTCTTGCCACATACTCTCACACACACACACACACACACACGCACACACAAATACACGCATAACTCGTGTGGCTTTCTTTCTTTCGCTAAGGGTGGTTGAAATTCTGTTGGGGGCTGCTTAAAAGTTCACTTTGAATACGCCAAGGTTGGCCAAACTTCAGCTGAAGGCACTTAATTGTTAAGCTTGATAAATGCGATAAATATGCATCTTAAAAGCTCTATGCGGGAATTTTGTGTAGAAAGGTACACCGTCAAAAATAAAGTTTGTGTCTGTTAATCTAAAAAAAAAAGGAAATATGTTTTTTTTTACTAAACACATTAAATTGCAGATATGAGTAAAATGCCTGAAAAATGTAAAAGAATTTAATTTAATTTTTTTTTTATATTTGGGTTGCGTCATTTCTTAAAAAATATTGCCGTCTACCAGAAATAAAATGCATGCTCTTCAAAATACTGTGTTAAATAAATAAAATTGCATAGTAATGTGAATTAAATCTCATTAATCATGGAATATATAATTTTATTGTTTATTATTTGCTTACCTCTTTATACAATTAAATATGCTTTTTGCTGCATTAATCTTCAGGAAGAGATTCACAGCGTCCGTTCAGTCAGCTGTTTAGTTTCTTTTCTATCTTTCTTTCTGAACCTTAGTTGAATCCATGATGCAATTTTCAAAATTGGAATTTATATTCGATTCTCTTCAGATGGAATTCTTATTGTTATTTATGCCTTTACATTTCTTGGCTTATTAATTATGCGATAGGTAATAACTCAACAAGTCTGCACAACGTTTTCACTCGTTTGTTAGCATTACTTGCGATCAATTAATCCGCCCACAATGCAAATAGCCCGTCAGCTGGTTGTGGTGGACAATCTCTTTGGCTCACAGCTGGATAGCTGGTCCACACTCCCAGCTACCAGAAGTGAATGGTGGCAAGGGGTTTGGGTTGGTGGAGCAGAAGGTGGGCAACGTAGCTCTCCATCCCCATGAAAACAGCAGGCACATGAGAGAAACATGCAATGCTTGACTGGCGGCACTAAAAATGATTGCCTACTTCAGTGTCATAAATTAAAATCTAACAAAATAAATCAATAAAGATTAAATCTTACGTGCAGCACACACACACACACACACACACACACATACTATAGTGTGTAGTAGATAGAGCCAGAGTGCAGGCATAATCCAGCTTGCTTTGTGCATCTGAATCTGTTTGAAGCCGTATCCATATCTATATCTGTATCTGTATCGGTATCTGTAATCCGTAACCTTCTCCATTTGTATATGTAACTAACGAAACGTGTGGTCGCATATATGAAAGCACCGCCATGTGGCACATTTTGCCTATGCCTGCCCCCGTGTATTTGTGTAGTGTGTATCTGTATCTGTATCTGTATATGTATCTGTCCCTGTGCATGCATCTGTGGCTGTGTCTGGCAGCCCCTCGACAACTACTTAAGTATTTAGGTCTCTGTACGGCTGTCGCTTCGCATTTTGAATGCTGAATGGGTATTTAAATTTCATACAAATTCTATGAACGCGTTCGTTGTCTGGCCCCGACCCGGTCCGGATCGGTGCTTGGATCGTGTTTGCAACTTGGCTGCCTCCATAGGCCTGCAGAAACAAAAAAAAAAAAAAACAAAAAAAAAAAACAGAAAAAAACTTAGTAAAAAAAATCGAGAAAAACAAACAAAACAAAAAACAAAAAAGAAAAAAGCCGTTGAAAAATGCAAAAGGCGGCAGTTCAATTCATTCACTCGCACTCACACTGACAAACACAAACAATCACACACTGAGGCTTTTAGACAGACGACCGTGTGTAGAAGCTGAAAGCCGCTTAAAGCTCTCTGTTTCTCATTCCCATCGACCACAACGCATCCGTATCCGTCGCATCCGTCGCCGCCAGCGGCAGCAGCAACAACAATAAGATATAAAAGTTGATAAAGAATGGATGCGCTTTAGTAATACGCAAAATAATAACAAGCAGCGAGTACAACAACAGCAACAACAGCAACAATAAAAACAATCAAGCCAACATCAGACAATAGAGGTTTAGAAAAACAGTTTTTTCTTCTTCATCATCATCATGATTTTTTCCTCTGCGCCTCGCAACTGGGCATAGAACAGTGCAGTGAAAGGGAGCCCGAGACCGGGTCTCACAAAGGGGGCCCATTGTCGCTGCAGTTGTTGGGCATGACATAACCGTAACTTAGCTTTGCCAACGATAATCCTTAACGGCGTGCAAGCTTAAAGCAGGCCAGATAATGCCAGGCCCTGTTCTATGTGTGTAACTGCATAAGTAAGCCAGCAGTTAGGCAACTGTTTGAAGATACTCTTATCAATGGGTGGTCCTTATGTGCACATCATTCTGCTGAGCTAAGCATAACTAAAATTAGCTCAATATGCAGCGTGTCTGTAATCAGGCATCAATACTTAATTTATACAGTCGAAGGTTTTCAGAAGGTTTTTTTTTTGAAACCATTATAATACTTAATACTATATAAAATATATAAAGAAGATTTAAGAATCTTAGGTTTACTTTAAAGCTTTTCTCATTTACTGTTCTTATGGTTTTAAAATTATAATATCGACATCAGGGCGTAGTATCTTTACTCAAATAATTAATATATAACACATAAGTATATCTATCGTAAGCATTTGTAAATTTTCAAACAATTTCAATTTACATTTACATTTATAAAATTCATTCAAATCACTCAAAAATTCTTAAAATCCGAAAAATGTTTACAAAAAAAAAAATTTAAAAACGCAAGTCATCGAATTAATTTTGAAAATAACGTTTCTAATATCTGCACTCTAATTCCTAGAAGATCTAATTTTCGAACGATTACTGTAGATTCCCACACATATATGTATATATATATATATATGTATATATGTATATTCCACCTGATTTGGATGCCAATCAGCAAACGAAGCGATTGTTTGATTTCCTGTCAGGGCTTAGAATGGGGCACATATATACTGTGTGTCATTGCCACACCTATTGCTGCGAGTCGCTGTGAGAGATGGGCCATCCTGTCGCTCATAATGACCAGCTGGCAACTTGGCTCCATTCAGCTGCGACTGAGCAGATAAACGAATACTGAATACTGAATACTGAATACCGAGCACTTATTATTATTAATAAGTGCACGTTAATGTTTGCTTGATTAAGCGCTCAATCAAATGAAATTCTATACGCATGACGAGCACAAAATAATCAAAAGAGCCTCGAAATGAATGCGCAGGCAGGCGGGCCCAAAAAAGGAAAAAAAACAAGCAAACGCAGAAGAGGAAGAAATAAATCCTTTAACAAACACATACACACACACACGCACACACACACACACACATAGGCAGAAAACACGCTTTGGACCCGCTGAGTATTCAGTAAATTTTGAGTGCGCTCGTTGCCTGCCTCATTTAAGTGGAACGCGTCGTGCATACAACAAGTAAATATAATTCATAATTTTCGCTCTATTCAGGCAATGATCCGCACGACAGCAATAGCGATAGAGGCAGGGCAGAGAGCAGAGAGCAGACACTGGACAGTGACATGGATTCGGGGTGGTTACCAAAAGTCAGATTTATAGTTACGAGCTTAAGTTCTCATATACCCTGTACTCTGCCCAAGCTAAATATGATGCATGAATAGCAGGCAATTAGAGTAACCTCTGATTCCTGAGAGTGTTCAAGTCGGTTTTTATTAATCGGTTTGCTCACATTCTGCAGCTCAAATATATTTGATTATAAAGGCTGCAAAGAGATAAAGTTGTGCGAATAATTGTGACGAGATAATGAATGCCAATCTGACCACATTAATTATATATTTCTCTGTTTATTGAACCACAAAATCATATATAAGATTACAAATATAGGTAACAAATGTGAAAGATATCTTTGCCAAACTTATCTAAATTTTAAGTCTTATTTTATCACTCCAACTTTTGCTATTACTATTTACTATGGCTATTGCTACTACTATGTTTATGATAATGTTTCGTTCAGGCTTAAGTAGATCTCTCTCAAAATATGCTAAGCAGAGTTTCTTATATCACAGATCAATATAATTTTGACTAATTTTAAGCAGGTATAGGGCATCTGCTAGTTGTGCACTCCCGCCAGTTGCAATTCCTCCGTGCTGGCCATCAATCATAATAAAATTGTAGAGCACATCAAAGGCACAGCCAGGCATAAAAAAGAAAGAAATCGAAAGAGAGCCAGCAGCAGCAGCAGCAGCTCAGAATTAGCACCGGTTGACAAGCATTAGCAGCAGCGTGAATCCTCGTTCTGGTCCTCATCCTCATCCTGCTCATCATCCTCCTCCTACTGCACCCTCACCACCTCCTCCTGTTTCTCTTGCGCAGTCTGCGTTTTAGTTTCGGCACTTGAGACTCGGTATCTGTATCGGTATCTGTATCTGTATCTGCATCTATAGCTGAGCGTGCGGAAGTGCCTTTGCTGGGCTGTGATTGCACCTTGCTTCGAAGTTCGAACTGTAAACACACCCCCGGTTAGCGTCTTGGTCGTCGCCGCTTAATTGTTTCCACAGCAGCCGGTTGTTGGCCAGGTTTTTATCTGGTTTTACATTTACCGTTTACCGTTTGTCCAGGCCATTGTTTGCTCTGCTGCTGGCTGGGCCCAGCAAGGACAAGCGACAGTTTTTCGGGATTCGTGTGAATTTCTTTGGATTTGCTGTTGCTGCAGATTTTTGTTTTCTTTTTTTTGATTTTGGTTTTGCATTTCTCTTTGTTTTCACGAGGACAGGATGTTTGCACCTTCCGCAGATATGGGTATGAGGTAAGTATAGGGGAGGTAGGCATAAGAGGGATTGCTTAATGACAGGTTGTGCTGTTATTAATGCCATTTGAAAGCAATTTAATATATGCATATTGTTTATTTGAGCTGCTCTAACCAAACAATACCCAAGTAATCCAACTGCAACCCCTAATGGGAACGCTAAAAACCCTTTATAAAATTGCTCGCACTCACATTCTAAATGCTCGCACACACTTTAGTGTGTGTGTGTGTGTGTGTGTGTGTGTGTGTGTGTGTGTGGTGTGTATTAAAAGTCAAAGCCATGCTGCATTCACTGGAGATCCACACAACGTAAGGCAATGGCAATGGGGCATAGACATATACATATATGTATATATATTTCTTTGCTGAAATACAAATACAAATGTATCTCAAGTAGTTAGCATTTCTCGTGGTGACGACGAGGGCTGCGTTTTAAGTGCTTGCGATCTGAATTGAAATTTAAATGCGCTCTTCACGTCTCCTCAAGTGCCAAATTCGAGTGCTCAACAAAGCCAAGAATGAATTACTTTGAACAACTCTTTGAATATCAAACGCAACGCAATTGCTATAAATCAAACAAATGATTGCGCCATGAAACTTGGCCAAATGGAATTTAAGCAAAGTTCGATCAACTCAATTTCAGTTACATCAAATGCAAATATAATCTTTTATAACATCAATTTCGAGCCTTGCAATTTAATACTAAAATGTAATATTAAACCATTCAAAGATACAGATTAAAAACACGTTTCGCTCAGGCAATTAATATGCAAATTTTGCATGTGACTTTAATATATACGCACGTAATTAATAAAATTATATACAAGTTCAAACGTAATAAATTAAAAATTGGCACGCCACGCCAAATTAATTATGAATGGGGAATTTGCTCAAGTTCAACTTCGTACGTAACTAAAAAATGTATTATTTATTTGTTTGAAGCTATTTTAAGCAGTGCTGCATCGATTTAATCGGCGAATGCTATGCAAATATACAATTCAATTCAATAAAAGGCAACTTATTTCTTGAATTGAATTAAGCAAAAACAAAAAAAGAAGAAGAAAAAGAAGAAGAAAATAAACCAACATGCAAATGCCAAATGTCATTTAGCAGTCCCTGAGATGCCATTCGCTTAATATGCGACTGCCAGAGATGAGTTGCATACGAGGATGAGCTACCAAGAAGCTGGATGAAAGCCAAGCAAATGGGATCAGCGATGCCTAAAAGTCAGACAAAGTTTTTATTCTTATGGCTGTTGTTGTTGCTGTGTATTTATTTAAGCGTTCGCTCTCGGATCTTTTGTGCCCTTTTGAATGTTGCACGTTGAACGTATTTTGTTGCTGCGCTACCCCGCCTAGACCAGGCCAGGCCAGGCCAGGCCAGGCAATCCAACCCAACCCAACTCAACTCGACCCAATGCAGGCAAGGGGACAGAGCATGCCTGTGCAGGGCAGGGCTGGGCATGGCAGGGGAGGACAGTCCCAACCAGTCCAGGGCGAGGCCGTCGCAGTCGCAGTTGCTGCGCAGCGCACTTAATCATATTCGATACAGATAAGCTTCACTGCCGGTACGTGCATAGAATTTAAGCATACATAATAATCATCGACAGGCAGTCAGTCGTCCAGAAAAACAACAACAACAACAACAACAGCAACAATGCCTCACAGAGTGAAGTATAAAAAATAAAATAACAATACAAAAAAAATTTAGAAAGTTCTGTTTTTCGAGGGGTGCCGAATATACAATACCCTTGCAGACAGCTAGTTCAACTGTTCCCATTGAAATTTAAATATTCATAGGTTTTTTCTTTTCTTAATTATTCAATAGCAAGAAATTGATTTCTAACCGATTGTCTCAAATTTAAGTTTTAAGCACATGTGAAGTGGCAAACATCATTTTAATATTTTATAATATATTTTTATTGATTGATTGATAAGAAACCAAAATGTTACAGTTGACATAAATAAATTGTTATTAATATAGTTTCTTAACGAAATATTTTAATTTTTAAGCAGACGAGCATGACTATCTAGGATCTAGTTGCCACTTGGCCTGACTAGATGACAATAACCTCTGCAAAGGGTATACGAAAGAATAAAAAAAATAAAGATGAGGCGTGTAGCGCACACAATATTATCGTAAAGCAAACACGGCGACCAGTAAACAGTTGGAGAACAACAGGAACAAAGGAACTCCATCAGCCAAGAGAGAAAAAAAGAAGAATTTATAATTTCATATTATTGTTATTATGTTGGACGTTCGCTTTGCGATATACAAAGTAGGAGTAGTAGTGGTAGTAGTTGTTGCTGTTGTTATTCTACTCGTAGAAATTGCAGATACAAAAGGCCAAAATGCTGCCGACCCGCAATGATCGGCCAGCCTTTAAGTTCAAATTATGTTCGTCTACCGTTGCAAAAGTTCCGATGTGCGATTCAATTTGAACTTGGCTGCCGCTGGGCGACCCTTGGCTGCGGTTGTTTACCAATGAGCCAGCCAAGCAGCCAAGCAGCCAAGCAGCGAAGCAGCCAACTTGCCACAACTAACCAGTAACTAACCGAGCAGCCCAGCAACTAACCAAGCAACCAACCGCAGTCCCATGTATCTGCGTATCTGAGAGATTTGAGCTCTTGACGCTGGCAACATTTGATCTTTGGCTGGCGGCAAGCTATTTTCTCGTTTCTGTTGCTGTCGGTATTTTTTTGTATTCATTTTTATTTCGTTTTTTTTTTTTTTGTTTTGGTTTTTGTTGCCTGCCTGCTTGGCTGCCTGGCTGCCTGGCTGACGGCTTGAAACAGGCTTTGTCTCATGTTTCAGCATATGCCACTGGAAACTAACCACGATAAAGTGGAAATTTGCCAAGCTTTGATTATGCGGCTAAGGTTGCAAGCTGACAAGCTAAATGCACAGGCATCTGCTTTGCTCTGCTCGACTCTGCTCTGCTCTGCCAGGTTATCAAAATTTCATGAAAATTTGATCCATTGGTAACCAAAACAACGCGATAAGTATAATTAATGGCTACACGTCATGAGAGAATTAAATTGTTCTTTGTTACCTGTTGTAAACGCTATAATTATGCCAGCATATTCTTAAAAGTGTGCAAAGTAAAGCATTTAATTGGAATTTTAATACTCTTAATATGGAGTCAAGTACTATTACTTTATTTTAAACAGCAATAGCAGCTAAGGCCTTCAGTTCGTGATTAATACTGTTTATATGCATGACATTAAATCGATCACTGAAATGCATAATAAATGCTCCCTATCTCTTTAATTAGACTAGACTAGAAATAAAATAAAATTGAATCAAACTAAATTAATTTCTAACTTTACATATTTAATATTGACTGAAAATAATTGGAAATTTGAATCGTCAATATTTAATATCCATATAATATTATTATCGTCTACTTAACTTATATTTTACTGATTATTTATTAGCGACAAGTGCCTTTTTGTTGAGTGGTTTAACTAAAAACGAATTTAAAATAAAATCAATAAAATGCGAACTATTTTAAAAACAATATGTAAATTAAACTCGCTGTGGTTGGGTTGTGGAGGAGATGCAAGAGTTGGGGTAGATTAGAATAGATTAGAGCAGAGAAGAGTGTGCAGTGCGACTGGTGACGTTTGTTAAACGCTTAATTGGCATTAAGCACGTAAAGATGGAAATATTTAATAGGTATGTATGTTTGTGAAAGTAGTAGGGTGAATGTTGCCCTCGGGTTGACGAGGGGTAAGTGCTGTTGTCAAAGCCAGCCTAGCGTTTGCAATTGTAATTAGGATCAGCCAGCGAGAGAGAGAGAGAGGAGGTGTTTGAGTGAAAGGCAGAGAGAGAGAGAGAGAGAGAGAGAGAGAGAGAGAGCAAGATGTGATGGTTTAAAGCGTTGGCCAGTTTTTAAACAAAACAAGCGTTCGTCTGCTCTGCTCTGCTCTGTTCTGTTCGGCTCGTATTTATTTAGGTTCGCTACGTGCCATCGCCCAAAAGCCTTTAATGCTCGGCACAAATAAAGATGCGATTTTGAGGCGCTTACGCACGCAGCGTTATTGCCTGGACGTATGGAAGGATAAAGGACATTATGAAGGACACAGTTGGCAAATCGCACCCCTGTCACGTTGCATGTCATCAGCAACTCGTTGTTGTTATTGCCATTGCTATCGTCGTTGCTTCTGCTTCTGCTGCTGCTGCTGCTGCTGCTGCTGCTGTTCTTGTTATTATAGCAATTATAATAATTGCGAGCACAAATCGACAGTTACACGCAAGAAACTTTTACATCCAATACTCCCGCTGTCCAGCATCCTTGTTAACTGCACATCGGAGTTGGTCCACATCGTTCGGAATAGGTTCATAAGAACGACCTACTAAACTCTGCTCATTTGGGCTTTCACTGCTCAGTTCATCTATTATAGTTTGTTCGAGTCGCATTCGGTGATTTTGTCAAGGATGCCTAATCAAAATTGATCTATCTTTAAGTTAGCTATACAAATATAAAGTAAAACACAACTGTTCTTGGTAGTCTGTTATTTGCTAGTCTTGTTTTAGCAATTGATAATTGGCCTTATTAAGTGGAACTAAAATGGTGTTTGAGCGTTCATCAAAAATGAAAAACTGAATTGGCTCAATTGAACTAAAGTATTCAGCACTGAGACGCCCACTGAAAATTGCGCAAACTAATTCAGTTATGGTGCGCTCATTTCCCGTTCGCTTGCTCTCCTGTCGTCAGCAGCAGCAACAGCAACAGCAACAGCAGCAGCAGCAGCAGCAGAACCAGATTTGCATAACTTTTTCAATTTCAATGCTCAAGCTGTGGCCGTGGCCGAAGCAAAGGCCGAGGCTACGACTAATGCAGAGGGTGAGGCAGAATGGGGCAGGCAGCATATGTGTCATTGGCAACACGGTAAGCAAGGGGACACGCCCACGCAACAGTCGCCAATGTGCAGTCTTAGCTGCGTCATCTTACCAAGTCCGCTTATTATTTGCGTCAATTGCTTGAGCACTCTTCGCATGCAGTCAGCATGTCCTACTCTCCTGTCTGTCCCGTCTGTCCTGTCTGTCCACGCAGCAATATCAGGCCACAAAGAGCAGGCGAGCTGACTAGCAATGACGGCAGCAGTGACATTAAAACCGCTGACGACTTTTTCTACTGCTTCTGCCGTGTGGGCGTTTGGTGTCACGCCGGAAAATCTCCGCCACTTGCGGAGCAGTCAAGTGTACATTCAGAAAAAATGGAATCTCAAATGTAGAAAATCTCCCTGATAACTAGTAAATATTTTTCGTTTTTTTTAGAAATAATTCCTGAACAAACGAACACAAAATTATTCAAATTAGAAGGGCTTCTATTATATTTTTCAGAAATATATTTCTTAGCAATGTAAACATATTTGTAAGGCTCAGAAGTATATCTCTTAATAATAGAAAATATCTCAAAAGTTCAGATATATATTTCTTAATAATAGAACATTTTTATAAACGTTATAAATGCAAAGCCTGTTAGATCCATTCTTCAATGCGGCAAATTGTCAATTGAAAATAAGAAAAGAAGGATTCTGGACACAAGTTTCCATTTTAGAAACATACTTTCTGAAAAATAAGGTTAGTATGTCGATTTTCTAAAATCCAGAGCGATTTTCTGAGTGTATTGGAAATGTTCCTTTCTCGTTGCTTATAATTATTTTTGTAGGTTTCCTATTGGGCTACCTGCGCACCACTGACCAACCCACGGGTAGCATGCACGGCTTTGTCACACATAGCTATCAACTGTCAACCCCATACATCTTCATGTTACGCAACGAAATTGTCGACTTTTTGACATGACTTTCATATATGTATATTCGAGTCTGTAATTAACCCCGTTCATCAAATGGTAGACGTGTAAAACGTCTTACATTTTGTTATACAAAACCATTTTAAAATATTGATTATTAATTTTACGATTTCTATGCATTAAATTTGAAGAAAAATATCCCGAAATATTTATATTAGATTTATAATTATTAGATTTAGTACGCTCTTAATCAAAATAGGTTTCTTTTAAAAAGTCAGGTGGATTTCGATATGTTTAAACTAGATATTCTTGCTTGTTTTTAACCCAATTTTAAAAAACGAATGCTAATCAACATCATTCGCATATTTATGCGTATCTATTTGAGAATGCATTTTCAATTAATTCCAAATTATAATTAAAACAAGAAATTCAGATTAGATGAGCCATGCGACAAGCAATATTACCATTTCTAAACACTTTTTCTCTGGATATAAAAGACATTTACAAAGTTATTCCGTTTTTTAAAATGAAATTTTCGTTGAGCACGAGCCTGTAATCTCTTAATCCGATTTCTAAGAAAATACTTAAAATTAACGCTAGCAGTGCTCATCAAATATGCATACATAAATACATACATAAACACGTATCTCTCCATGTAATATAACTTTCCCATATCCCAAAAGCCATTTCGTCTTTTGTTAAACCGCCTTTGAATCAACTGAAGCCTGTCTGCAGTTTGCAGTCGTCTGTCGTTTGTCGTCTGTCATTGTAGATGGACCCTGGCACCTAACCAAAAGTGAACCCAATCAGCTCTGTCGCATCTTTGGTCGTCTCCTGTTGTCCTCTGTCCGCTGTCCGCAATCCGCTGTCCGCAATCCGCTGCCCTTTTATTCCACCCCTGGGTCCGACCTTCACTTTAAATCGTCAGCTCTTTTGTGTGTGTCATAAAAATAAAAATCTCGCTTCATTTCATTTTCATGGTTTTTGTTACTCCAATTACCAATGCGAGATGTTCTCTTCTCCTTCTCTATCTCAATCTGTCTCACTGTCTGTCTGTCTGTCTGCCTGTCGGTGTCATCAGCTTAGCCCACATAACGGGCCACGTTATGTGATATATAGCATGAGTTATGGTTTCGTGTACATTTTGCACCTAAGCTGTGGCTCTGCTTTGTTGTTGTTATCCTTAAAAATGCTCGGCTCGTGTGCCACGGCACTCCCACCCGCCACCCATTGCTCTTCTCGCCTGTCGCGACCTGTTACCAAGATTAACGCGGCTGGCAGGCGGGCAGGCAGCGGGGCGAAGGACGAACAGCAAAATCAGTCATAATATTTCAAATTTCATAAATTGATGCGTATCACATTAGACGACGACAACAACAACAACAACAGCAAGGATATGCCAACTAACGGTAACGACGGCTGTTGTCGTTGTTGTTGTTGCTGCTGTTGTTGCTGCTTTTGGCTGCTCAGTGAACAACCCTCGGGAACTGGCTTTGATAAACGCGCCTCGGGGCCATTGAATTAGATTTGGGAGCGGGTGCTGCTGCCACGCCTACATTTCAACGCGCCGCATCAAATTCGCTGAGAAAATAAGCCAGAAAAGAAATCCTTGGCTTTACGGAAACATTAATACTCTTATCAGCTGTTCGAAATATTCAATTACACAATCTGAACTAAAATACTACGAACATAAAGAAATAGCTGCAATTTTTACTTAAATAAAAGAATTTTTATATATATTTCTCTTTTTTTATGTGTATACATATATTTAAATGAACTGCCTTTTTTTCTATGAGCACCCTGATAAGAATGTTAGATTGAGGCTTTCGCGCGTTGAAGATAAGTCTGTATAATAATAATATAGATTATAGTTCCCCAGGTATAAGTTCCCCAAATATAAGTGAATATAACATTACGAAGAATAGTGTAGAAAAACAAGCAACAAATAGAAATGCAAAATATTTGTTTGCTAGCTTATGAAATTTAAAATGTACACAGTTATATTAAAAGTTTGATTCAAATCAGTTCTAACTAAGGCAATGGGTTCAAGGGATTTATTTCGAATTTCGTTAAGAGTTTTCTTAAAAATAAAACAAAAATGTTTCGTGGCCATTGGAATTTTAAAATGTCTTCTGGTGCTTATCAAGAATTTATATAAAGGAGACTTATTTTAAGCGGTGTACATTACGCGAACAAATTTAAATACCCTATGCCAAGGGTATAATGAAAATCCCACAAAAATATGTATAATACTGACACACATACACACACAAAAATATCCTCTTTATGATTTTGCTGCACGATTGATTTTCCCGCTCCCATCTTAAAAAATAACGACGAGGACGCTGCTGCTGCTGCTGCCGCTGCCAGGATTCGTGTCCTTCATTCGCACCTGCTTCTGATTCTGCCTTGACTCAAATTGCTCCCTAGACGAGGGGTGGAGGGTGAACTGGCTTCGCTTAGCTTGGCTTGGCTCGATTTCTGTGTCCTGCCGCCTTCATTTATGGCTGTCAATGCGACTTTTATTTTATTGGTGCACAGCCATAAAACAATAAAAATTTCTCGTATTTGTATTTAAGTTCGATTGCTTTTCTAGCATCTCCTCGCGGGAAATGCTCTTCTAATTAAATTTTATTACTTGTTCGCCGAAGTTTACGTGATAAAATTGTAGAAATTTATTGATTGGATCAGTGATGTTGAAGAAAAAGTAAGTGCAAGTGCTAAGGGCTTAAAATCGACAAATTTTAGTCAGAGCGCATTCATCGTTAAAAAATTTAAATTTAAACAGCTTTTGTAGCAATTTGAAATGGCTAAGCAAAATTTAAATAAATGATATTATATGTAGCTCTTACAATTAAGATTATGTATTTATTTTCAATAATAACTATGATATTTTCTCATTTATTCGTATATTATTTAGAATAGAAAGACTAATTGTATTTAAAACCACTTAACTTACAGGCGCCATCTATTTGTCGCAATCCGCAATATTTATAAATGTTTTCTATAGCAAGCAGCTTTTGTGTCGCATCATAACAGCTTAACATTTATTCAACATCCAGTCAATTGTGGTGGTCTGTTAAGTAACTCGCCGCGCTGTTAAAGCTGTTCAGCAACATGTTATGTTAAGTCAGCTGTTTCTTGTCTTCTTCTTGCGACAGCTTAGTGAATTCGCATATTAATATTGTTTGGACTATTAGCAAATATTAATATTGTAAAACCTAGGTAAAAATGCACGGTCGTGTCAAGGTGCGAACCACAGAGGAGGAGCGCGAGCGCAAAAAGAAGGAGCAGGTGCTAAAAATGCGCGCTTATCGCGCCGCAATGACCCGCATCCAGATAAAGCGCAGCAGCGGCGAACTCGATGACGAATTACTCAATCTAACGGTGCAAATACTGCTGCGTAATCCAGACGTGAGCACCCTGTGGAACATACGACGCGAGTGTGTGCTGGCCAAGACGGCACAGTTGCAACAGGCAATGCAAGCGCAAGAAAAAGCTCCAGCCCCAAAAGCAAGCGAGCAGACCGAAAAAGAAGAGGAAGAGAAAGAGCAAGAGCAAGCTAAAGAAGAAGGAGATGGCGATAAGAAGTCGGCAACTTATTCGGAACAGTTGCAGACGGTTTATGCCACCGAACTGGATCTCACCGAGCAGTGCTTGATGGTCAATCCCAAGTCGTATAATAGCTGGCACCATCGCTGCTGGACACTGGAGCAGAATCCGGAGGCCAACTGGCAACGTGAGCTGCAATTGTGCAACAAGTATTTGAAATTCGATGAGCGTAATTTTCACACCTGGGACTATAGACGCTATGTGAGCGCTAAGGCGGCGGTGCCTGCAGAGCAGGAGCTCGACTTTTGCACCGAGAAAATCAAAGTGAATTTCTCCAACTATTCCAGCTGGCATCATCGCAGCCTGCTGCTGCCCAAACTCTATCCCAACGAGCTGAAGGAGCGGCCCATGAGTGAACAGAAGCTGAAACAGGAGCTCGAAATGGTGTTAACGGCTGCGTTTACCGATCCCAACGATAGTAGCGCCTGGTTCTATCAGCGCTGGCTCCTTGGCGGCGGCGTGCAGCGGGAGGAATCCGCTGAAATTGTTGCCTTTCGTTGCTGGCCCCACAAAGCGGAGCTGGCACTGAAGACATCCTGTCCAGAGATGGTACAGCTAAAAATTCATCTGATCAGCGCGCAAAATTCGCTGGAATTGGACAACTGGTTGCCCATGGACGCGAATAAAACGCAATGGGAATGCGGCAGCATCGACTTGCATGCCAATAGCAACTATATTTTAGAATCAGATGGACAACGACTGCCCCTCTCCGTACACCCCAAAGATGAAAGCCTTTACTGCTTTGTGCCACCGCATTCCATTTCCACTAGTTGCAGCAAGGAGCTGCTGGCGGAGCTGCAAACACAATTGAAATCTTGCATGGATTTGTTGGACTATGAGCCGGACAGCAAGTGGACGCTGCTGACGAGTGCGCTGCTCATGCGAGCCATCGATGTGGACAAGTATCATGAGCAGAGTCTGGCGCATTTGATCAAATTGGAGCAGGTCGATGCACTGCGTCAGGGCTACTATCAGGACTTGGCACAGCGCTGGAACATGGAAATTGCATTGGCCAAGTGGCCGGAAACTAAACACTTTCCCCTAGTATTTGAAATGCCCGGCAAGATGAAAAGGACTCCATATGTTCAGTATCTAATTGTTGCTGATGCTATCATCGAGTGTGACTGAATTTAAGGGGTATGCTTATCTGTTCAGAGTTTGAATTGAGGTTTATGCTAGCGCATTAACTTTATACACTTGCAGCTCTCTCTGATGTCAGCCGCAGTTTCTTTGGTTATTGGTCATCTCATTTAGCACGCCATCATTCTAAGTGTCTATTTATTAACACCAATTGCAGTGATCGCTCGCAGAATATAATCAAATTCACAACTTGAATTTCTTGTTTTTCAGAGATGTGGCCTTTATAAAGCTCAAAAATTTTTGGTGCAGAGATCTAAATTACTTGCAATGATAAATCCGTTTTGGATATCATTTTCCAACAATATTAATCAAAATATACATTTAAGAGCTTATCATTACTGGTGATTGGTGACTGGTAATAAATGCAGCGCATAAACTATTATTTATATTTCAAGCATTTCCTTATTTTATCGACGATAACTTTAGTGTTACGGTTCTTTGTATATATATTTAATATAATCACTGCTGAATAAATATGTAATCAAACAAAATTTAGCAATTGTTTTAACATTAATTGCCAATCAAATAATTTTGTTTTTAACCCCATTAAATTTACCTTTCACTTTGCCAAGTAATGAGCGTAGACATGAAATTCCAATTTAAATTCTAAGAAATTTGACAATAATTGATTTTATCGTTAATTGCCAATTAAATTATTTTGTTTAGCTTCGTTTAATTTGCTTTTACTTTTCCAAGTAATGAGCTTGAAATTATATATGAAATTCTAAGAACTTATTTGCATTTAATTCAATACAATGCTCTGGCATCACTACGAATATTCAAATAATATCAATAACTACACATATATATATATATATACTATCACTTGCAAATATAAATTATATATTCAGATAGCTCCAATCTTGAATCAAGAGAAAAATAAAAAATGCCCTTCATATTACATCACAATTTTCAACACAGAGTCCAAATTATCTATTTATAATGGCTAACTTATCTAGGCTGCGAGTCAAGTTTGAAGCTGATGCTGTCGAGTTTGTCGCAAAAGCCGTCAAAATGCTGCCAAGTCCAGATGGTGTCAATACCAAGAATACTGACGAATACCAAGTTAAATAGTTGTTGTTGTTGTCGTTCCTGTTTTGCGAACTGAAGTGCTGCGAAATTTGTGGTTCTTTGGTGGCTCTGGTTGCATAAATTATAATAGTTCAAGTGACGGCAGCGCGCTGCTTTTGGCTGGTAAAGCATGCGGCTGTGCTTGCGTCCGCAACATTGGCAGCCGCATGTCATTACGTGCAACAATGGAGAGCAGCACACGCAAGAGTGCAAGAGATAGTGTCACAGAGAGAGGGAGAGAAGAGTGAAGCGTGTGAAAGCGAAGATGCGTTGGCATTAAGGAGGTGTTAATGCATCCACCGAGATGCGATGCAGGTGGTGCAGCTGTCACCTGGTTAAGGTGTATGCGTAACGTGTGTTTGCATTGGAATTTCGAGGCAAGTAATAAAATCAAGAAGCAACTGCTAGCTCTGTGCACCTTAATTCCCATCATGCTTCGTGTATGTGGGTCGTAAGCACGCTTCATCATTTCCATATCAACAGTAACGTGTTGACATTTAAATTTCCGACGTAACCCAAACCCAATCCACTTTCTATTGCATTTGCATGTACATACATAGTTGGTGTGCTCATGTGCTTCCTTTTGCTTGGCTTAATGTTAATTATTCCGCTGTCATATCTTGTAAATATTTTGAGACGCTGCCAGATGTTTGCCGCTTTACCGGAAAACGAGACATTGACACGCTGACGCTCATTAAAATATTTGATGGCAATTATTCGTCGTGAAGTGGGCGTGGAAGGAAAGCCAAAGCCGAAGACACTGCAATTACATCTTATCCTTGCACACAGCAGCAGAGAAAACTTAATTAATTGGACTCCAAAGAACAGTTAACAATGGGTTGCGGAATACTCAATTCCCTGACATCATTTAAATATGAACTAAATATTTTATAATGTTAATTAATACTTTATGTATCAAGCCGATGATTATGGTAGAAGTCTTTTGTTTTAATGAAAACAAAATATTTCATAAGCAAAATTACGAATTTTGACTTATAAGTTTGTCATTCTAGAATGACTGAATGTGTGTTTAAAAACAGGAATACAAATTATAAGAAAATTGGCAACCAAATTGAAGCTAAAATATAATAAATATACTCAATCTAAGAATCTATTTATACTTTATGCAAAGGTTATTGATATATCTAGTTGAATGCATGGCAGACTACGTGACAAAATGATAATACCCTTTGCAGTAGAATCGCCATCCACAGGAAGATTACCAACAGACACAATCTTGTTCACACAAATTGCATTCGTAGTTTGTGCCGAGTAGAATAATTATGATTTATTGACCTTCAAGCAAGGCAACTACAGTTGATTAGGGGAAATTAGACGAACAGAATTTCAATAGGGTGTTAACTATTTGGGGGAAGATTCGAGCTGTGACTTTATTTAATTATTTTAAATATTTGCGGCTGATGCCATATCTTTAATATTTCCGACGCTCAACTATTTTAACTGCAGTGTCAATTACTCCTATGACCTCAAACAGTTTTAACACACACATACATAGTTGCTGTTGCTGGTGGTAAAACTTTAATTGCCTTCTGGCTAAAAACTTTGGTAAATCTGCGCAATGCACTTTGCTAACATTTCCTGTGAGCTTTGGCGACACTGCAGTTCCAAGACAACATCCCGTTAGCCCCTGGTACATCTTGCCACATTCTTCGGCGTCTTGCAACAGATTTCCAGTTCCTGGCAAAGACTTGAACTCTACTGTTGTTGTCCCCTTGTTTTGTATGCCCTTTTAATTGCCCATTGAAAGTTTTTCACTTGTTAAAAGTGAAGTTCTGCCAAATGTAGCATTCCCCCAGTTTCTGCCCCTCAACGCACTTTAGAATCCGCACTGGAGCACTCACAAAGTTGCCAGTGAAGTGGAAGCAACAAGCAGCATAAAAGTATGTGTTTTGCAATTAAAAAGTGGCATCCGAAGATGTTTTAATCGAATCGAGTCCATGTTGAATATCACAGATAAATAGTTTTCCAAAAACTTTTCCTTGCAAGTAGTCATCGGAATAAAAGTTGTAATATATTTTATAAGATTTTGTTTTGCAAAGTTTAATAACGCTTAAAATGCGTAAGCATGTAAAACATGTATTTATGATAACGATTTGTTAAGATCTTGGGAGTATGTATTACAAAGCAAATTATTTTTCAAATTCGTTTTTTTTTCACAACTTAAAAAAAAGAGTTAGGAAATTGCTTTTTTATTCGCATTGTTGTTGTCACAACTTCTTGCCATTTTCATTTCCTCAGGCTATTTCCACGTTTGTCTACCATAATTTTCATTCACAACAAAGAGCAATGAAACCACAGCCAAAAGGTATTTGCCAGTGACTCAACATACGAGATACCCCATAAAATATTTTACCTTCAACTGGGTCTGACAAAAAATCAGTGATTTACTTTTACTTTTTTTATTAATGGATTATTAATCAAAAATAAAATATCTAAAGAAGGTTGTAGTCAAAATTATATTAATAAACTAAATATTTAGATTACAAATGAAATAATGTACAATTAAAATTTAAGTATTAAGTTTTCATTTCAATAAATCCAATAAGGGATAAAGTAAATCATTTTGATTTGCTATACCCCATTTTAAGGCCTCTAAAGTTTTTTTTTTTAATATAACGATAATAACTTATAATTTATACAAGTTCTCCACAAGTAGCAGACCCAACAATAGGACGAAAAACATAAAAATCCTTTTTTGACATTGTGAACATTTATTTTAGTGACTGTAAAACATTTGAAACAGTTACGGGCGCTTTTCTGTTTATCTAAATTTCATCTTTTGCTTGTTGACTTGCATTTCAGTTAGTTTATTTATACATTCTATGTATGTCATTCTGTTAAGTCTGTGGTTGACTTGGGCATCACAATACGAGTAGAGACATGCATGAAGTACATTTTTGTCTGATTTTCCACAAACATTAAACTGTCTAAAAACTGTCTTGCTTTAAGGCATTCTCATTGTGTATGCCAGCATGTTTAGTACATACATGGATAGTACAGACATCGCCACACGGACACACTCAAAAGAGTTTCATTTGCCAACATATTTAAACATACGAGCTGACTACCTAAATCAACTTGTGAATTATGAGAGCTAAATGCCATGTATGACAAATATGCATCTACATAGAAATAACACACAAGTTTAACAACCAGCAAATTTAATGTAAAATTCTTGATTAAAGAGGAAATTTTAAACATAAATATTTTATTGACGCATCATTTAATGAAGGCTATCAGCAATCTAAATAAAATTGCTCACTTTGATTTCAAAACTGTGGAAAATATCGATTTATTCTGCAAATTCTTTAAAATGAAATTATTTCTTTGCAAATTTACAAAGATTAATATGCAACAATTAAATTATTTTGAATTGATTTCATTGGAGCAACTCTATGAAGCGTAATTCAATATTAATAATTGTTTGCCAAATTTTCGGACCATGAAAATAAAATTGGTTCAGATTGTCTAAAATATAAAGCAATTTAGGATTGATTTGATTTGAATTTCAGAGAGTTGTGATTTGAACTCGTTCATTATACTCGTTATATGCAAAACAGTGTCTGATTTAATAAATAATGGGCTTGATTAAATGTATGTAAATAAATGTATATAACCAAGCAGCATGTCAGAATGGCAACGTCATTGTTGCATGCCACGCTGTGCTCCGTATAAAGTGCATTTTTATACACTATAAACATTAATATACTTGCCGTTTAGTTAGACGCACAGTTAATTGAAAACAACAACATAAAAAGGGGGTCCTCCATACTCACAAAGCACACAAACACAAACACAAACACCAACCCCCCTCGCCGACCACCCCACAACCCCTTTGGCTATCCCCTGTACAAACTTGGACAAGCCAAGCAAAAGGAAATAACTTAAATTATGCAAGAAGTGGAAAGTGAAACAACAAAATTGTGCAAACGAGCGTTAAAAGTGCTGCAGTGGAAAGTGGGCGGGTGGGTGTATCATGGTGTTTGTTGTTAGTGTGTCTGTAATGTCAAATTTAAATGCAATTAATGTGCAACTAAGCGGAAGCGCTGGGGCAGCCAACAATTGGCGCTGCCACTTCCGCTACAACTCTAAAAACAAATTTGCGCCGCATGCAAAAAAATTAACCTACAAATTTAACACTGCCTGTACAAAAAGTATGTATGTATGTCGTATTTGTGTATATGTGTGTATAAGGTAAGTCAATAGTAGTCGGAGTCACATTGACCGGGCACGGGACACCTGAATGCTGAGTAGAAACTGTATTCGTTGATATGATGGGTCTCATGGGTGTCAACGCTGCGCAGTCTGAATTCAATTACTCGTGCACCATAAACCGATTAACTTATATAAATATTTATATCGCTGAAATGCAGTCCGACGAAACGACGCCCCAAACACTGACTGGCTTTATGGCTGGGCGTGGCTATTTGGTCAGTTCCTCTATCGTCGTCGTGTGCTTTTGCATATGCAAACACTTTAACAAAACTCCACCCCCTCAAACGAATCGTTAACTCTGGCTGAGGGTTTGTGTGTGTGCGGGTGTGTGTGTGTGTGGTTGTGTGTGAACGACAATAATTCCATTTTGCATTTGCATTTGTGTTGTGGCGCTTATGGTCCACTTAACGGTTGTCATTCGCATCCATGTGCGAGCCAAGGATTTAATGATAACAGGCTATAGGTGTCATTTACAGGCAACATGAATTTGTGCGTCTCTATATATCTCTCTGTCTGCCTGTCTGTCTGTCTGTCTATCTGTCTGTCAGTCTGTCTGTCTGTTGTCTCTCTGTCTGAGTGTCATTCAAGCAGAATAAGTTGTTAAACTAGAATTGTGTGCGGTGTGTGGTGGATTTAATTGTGATGTCTTTGGTCTATGGTCTGTCTTCTGTTCCGCTACATTTAGTCAGAGCCACACTCACACACACACACAGACACACACACACACACACACACATAGACACACCCACACACACAGAGACACAACCGGATAGAATGGGTTAATCTCAATGGTCAAAAGTGGTACAACTTGTGGCTAGACTGTGGTCTGATTTATTGGCTTACATTGTGTTAAGTTAGATGGCAGGGATGTCAACTGTAGTGACCTCGTGTTGCAGTGTTTTGTTAATGGGCTATTAAGTTGAGTAAGTTTTATTATTTATAAAATGTTTTCGTAATATGGAGCCTAACCACAGCATAAACAAAATGTAGTAGAAAATTAAGGTTTGGCCATCAACTCAATGAAAATGTTTTCAACGACATGGTTTAACAGCTTGTCAATGATGGTTGCCAAATTGAAATCACTTATGTTGCCCAAGATATATGTAAGTGCTACTAAAATGCTACTCAAAAATCAAAGCTGTAACAGTGTAATTTGAAATTAAATTTTCATTTCAATGTCCTTATGTCAAAGTTACACATTTAGCTTTTATTTTCTAAATAAATATTAATCTGTCTGTAAACTATTTAATTTGAGAATTCGCCATTTTTTAAACACTTTTACGGCGAAACTTAATTCTTGCAAGTGGTAAAAGTCGGTTGGCTTTAAATTTCACAGGCCCCAGTGGCGGTTGTGTTTAAACTGCAGCCGTCGCAGCTGCGTCTCCAGTGCGGCACGCCCCTCCAGCAGGCACCTCTGCTGGCACAGTCGCCTCGCCAGGACAGCCCTGTGCAGCTGTGCCAGTTGTGTCAGCTGTGCACGCAGAAAGAGATGATTAGCCTGCAGGTGGCGCAGCTGGATGAACACATCATCATCATCATCATCATCGTTATCATCATCATCAACATCATTATCATCATCATCGTTATCACCATCGACATCCATGGCTGTTGAGTGAGCTTTCATTTCGGTGGGCAGCTGGCTGTCAAAGACACATTAGAAACTAAGCATTATGGATGTGATTGCGGCGGATGTCAGGCAAAGTTAACGTTGAAAACTTTTTGTGGCCTAATCGCTGTGTAAAAGTTTTTGTCTGCCAATTACGTATATGCACTGAGTGGCGTGGCAGCATATTGATTTCGTTTATTTTTTCTAGCTGATTGACTGAAAAATTGAAAATTTGCCAGGATTTGGCCAAGTTTTTAGCCGCTGCTTAATGTCTTGCTTGGTTTGCTAAGCAATATTCACTGATGCGTTCGTTAAATTTGCGTAGCATGAAAGTCTCTGGACCCTGCATAGCCCATACACTCTTGAAGGTGGCATAGACAAAATTGCTCTTACGCTTCCAGCTTCAGCCAAGCATAAAAATGTCTGCTTGACTGCCACGCTTACCCTGCTGTTGGCCCTGCTGCCACAGCTTATGCCTTTCCTGGTCATGTTTGATTTGCAACTATCGATTGATTTTTCATTAATGTTTCTTTTGCTGCCCAACTGGCAGCATAGACCAAAGTGCAATCACGCACACACACACACACACACACACACTTACAAATATATGTATATATATATATAGATTGGTATGTATGTTCCACAATGCTTTCACTGTCTTTACGTAATTATTTGCTTTGTTCCTGCACATAATGACTCCTTTGTAGAACACAATGCAACGTAATAATCTTGGACGTACTGTTGCAAATGCTATGAAGGCAGTGTATATTGGAAAATTAAAGGGCACTGTCCTTAGAGGTTAAATTCATAATTTTCATTGTTAACTTTAAATTTAATCATTTCTATGGACAAATTGCAAAGACATTGAAAAGTTTTTGTTGTTCATTAAAAGCAAGGCAACTAAGTCATTCCAAATTTTAATTAGTGTTATTATTTTAATTTCAATTAATATTGTAATTAATGCTTCAGTTAAGTTTTCAGAAGACCCACAAATATTTTAAGTCTCCTAACCGCTAATATTACTATCTAAAATAAATAAAATTTAAGGATTAGTTATCTGTCTTAATGGCCTTAAGGGAATTTTGAGTTACGTATACAGATAAAAGTCTTAGTTTGTTTTGCATATCTCAATATCTTGCATCAATTAACCTTTTTTTGTTATAGCCATAATATTTGCCTCAAATATTCGCACATATTGAGGCCAATGTTATTGCAATAAAACTGAAACAAACTCAACTGTGCCAATATTTGAAATGCATTTTCAACGCTTTGCCTTAAAGAGCAATCCCTAAATTGAAACACAGAATTTTACCAACGGGCAATGTAACAAACTATCAAACTAATACACAGTTCCTCAACATTGTGCGCGCAACAAACACAAAAGCGAAAATTGTGGTTCAGGCTTAGGCTTGCAAGCGCAACACAGGAACATATTGTAGCCGTTGGCTGAACACCATGCGTATACGTAATGTTCTGTCGTAGACCCGCATGCAAACGCATTACAAACTCTTTGCGTTCTGGTCCCTCTGCCGCTGTACTCGTTTGCCTGTTTGGTATTCAACTGCTCAACATATTCGCCAGTTGCTGCTGCTGTTGCCAGTTGTCGCTCTTCTGGCAGACTGGGCCCACTTGTGCTTGTTGCCTTGTGTTTATGTGAGACGTAACCGGATTTTCTCATGCATTTAATTATGTGTATACTATTTACGGCTTATGCCTTGGGCAATGATTTTAATTGCATTTGACATTTATTTGAGCAAATTAAAGTATATAACTTATCTATTACTTTACAAGCTGTTATTTCTATTACATTTCCAAAAAACACTAAACCAATTGAGCTTTAATTCCTTACTTCCACTGCTTCGACTTTTAAAATAACTTTAAAAGTTTTCATTTTTATTAATTTATATTTTGCTTGCACGAATCAGTTCAGTTGCAATTTATCCGATTTACAAGAGCGTATTTTAAATGTGCAAATTGATTAGTGTGGTTGCTTTTATCAAGAGCCAACTTGTAATATGTCTCTTTAGTTAAAACAAAAACGCATTTTCAGAGCCATTTTAAGCGGTCATTAAAAGCATAACAGAGACAATAATAATTGCAATCACTACACGTGGTCAGCAAACAAAAATGTAATCAAAATGTACTCAATGAACGTAATCAGCACGAAACAAATTAATAGGGATGATGACGATGTACATCAAGGATAATGCAGTGTGAATGAGTGCATGTGTGAATAGCGCATTTGGTTATGTGTAGCTCACCTTCAGGCTGGAATGCAGTCAATAAATATCTACTCGATTCTCACTGGCTTTCGCTATTTTGGGATAGAAAATTTTAAAAATAATGCCAGCTTTTGGGCTCTGATTCTGGCTGTGGCTCTGAATCTGACTCTGATTCAAGTGCTACCTAATTGAAAATCTATGACATTAAACTATAAGCCTGCTTTAGCTGTCCTTCTTTCACTCTGTCTCTCTCTGTCTATTTGCGCAGCCTGATGTGCTTTGTCGGCACCAGCAACTAATTATTTCAGCGTCACGGCTGCCGCTTAAGCCAAAGAAAAAAGAAAACAAGCGACAGCTGCTAGAGGACTAAATAAAATAATTTAAAAAAAAATTAAGCGGGTAGCATACAAAGACAGCTGAAAAGCGCATAGCAGTGGCAAGTGAAATAAACAAAAGTTTACTGCAGCTGCTATTGAAAATCTGTGCTGAAAGATAAAGTTGGCTGGCGAACGGATTTAACTGCGCAACGAGCGTGTGCAATGTGGGGGTCTGGGCAATACTTCAGATACGATAAGGTCACAGCAGGAAGATGCAATGTGTTTGTGTGTGTGCTTGTGTGTGCTTGTGTGTGTTTGTGTGACCCCATTAGCAGAACAATGCACACATTTCCAGAAGCTGTTGCTGCCGCTACTGCAGTTCACTTTTAAATCTTTCCGAGTATCTTTTGAGGCATTATTCATTGGCATGATTCATTAGCACTCTTCATCTCGTGTTTGTGTTTCTATGAAATTGCTTTTTTCACAAATCCGCAAACTTATCGAAAGTTAAAGCATAATGAGATAACATCATAAAGCGGTCAATTATGGCCCAAGCATTTTCATCGAACGTACTAATGAATAGTTGCAGATAAATACTTTTATACATATTGTTCATGCCCAAGGTGGAAAAAATTAACAAGGAATTTTTATCTGAAATGTTTTTAATTCAGCGTATTGACAGCTTATCTGCGCTGGGGAAATTGCTGAAAAATGTAATTAATTGGGGATTTCTCGTTTAATCACTTAAGCGCCAGAGATTAAAAGAGAAAACCCTCTCAATTATAAGTTCACAAAATGTATGTGCTAAAGTTTAAATAAATCATTAAGGTTAAGTGATCTTTTAAGTACGATATACTTCATCGCTTCAAGTATATTAAGACTAAAGACACTTCTTTAAAATTAAAATGAGTGTAATTAACAGCATCTGGATTTGATCTAAAAGGCGAAATTAAATGCCAGTTTCCCTTTTATAGTTTATTTATAATATTGACTAACTACGACATTTTGGTGTGAGGCCCTGGAAATGTCCATTTGTTTCATCAGTAGGCAGTCAAATAAATTACCGACTGAAATTGCACAGATTGCGGAAATGCTAAGAGGAACGCACTTGATTGTTTATCTTTTTGGCACAAATTTAGGCGAGTCTCTTTTAAAAGGATTTTGGCAACTTTGGCTGGCCAAAAGTAATTAATTTTTGGTGAGTAACGCGCTCTTCCTGCCTCTCCAAAAAAAAAAAAAGAAAGTGGAATAAAACCCACAAAGTGGGGCACAATTAACGCCCGCAACATTAATTGCGTTTTAATGTAGTGGGAGTGCTGTGCTCCTGGCGTCCTGGATGGCTGGGGTGCTAGGGTCCCGTGGGGTGATTGTGGTTAGAAATCGCAACTCTCGCATTCGTTTGTAGTTTTACTTGCTGATGGAGTTGGGGCTGCTTTCCAACGTGATATGCCAACCACAGCCGGCTGCTCAAAAGCCTAACAAGCATTTTGCCGCGCCTCACCAACATCACAAGTCACACACACACACGCTCACAACTAACTCACACACAACTAACACACGCACATTAGTGCCACGCTGAGTACTTGAGCGCCAACCTCAAAAGCAGCTTAACAAACACGCAGACAAGAGGCTGTGTTGCACGGTCTGAGGGCACAGGACACAGGAGCCTGGGTCAACTATTTACATGTCGCCCTATTATGTACGGATGCGGACATGTCCCCACACGAAACGGAAACAACACCGCTTACAACTAACGACGAGCCGTGTCTTTTGTGCACCCTCTCTTTCTAAGTGACGTGATTTAAATTTTGATATCCTTTGAAATGTTGAACGGTGCTTACTGTGCATCGCAATTGCTGGTGCTGGTAGTGACGTCAAAGCTGTCGCTTCCGGCAACCCACAAATCACGTAATCTGTCCTTTATGGGTCAACCAGCCGCCACATATCCACAAAATACTCGTAATGTTCAAAAGCATAAACAGTAACACCATCTGCCAGCACAAACAACTACAACTAAATGCATACATGTATGCATCATCATACACAAATGCAGTTAGAACTTGCACTTCTATATAGACAAGGACACGCTGTGCAGTCGGCCATTCCAAGAGGGAACATAACACGGCACTCACCATTGTCCCAAACAGATAAAAAGTCTCTGTGGCAGGTAAAAGTTGAGTGATTGGCCCTCGAAACTGCACAATAGCCGGAATTTTATGAATACTCATAGTCAACTGAGGCAGTAGCTGAAAACAAAAATTCACTTAAATATTTAAATACTTTTTTGCCTTCTGTCACATTTCACAAATAAAGTTGTGCTGATCCTTTCAAGAATTTGTGAAATGCTTTTTATCAGAATTTCCATATATATATACGATATACAATTCTCGTATATATGAATTGTTTAAACCATATACCATTTAAAGGAGTAAAGGCGAATCTGGGAAGGTTTGTATTAAACTGTATACAAAATATTTAATTTGACAGTGTCCCTTGGCGGACATCAATATTTACGTTTATTAATTACTTTAACCAGATTAATTCGAGAGATTTCCACTTGCTCGACATCAGCCTCAACAAGTAACTGAAGATTTTTTAATTGTTTAATTTTCTTTTAATATTAATGCCCTCAGCATTTCGGCCTTTTTGAGGCAAATAAAGAAAAGCGTAAAACAAAAACCAAAAAAAAAAAACAAAAATAAATGGAATTGGAAGTCTGAAAGCAAAGAGCAGAGATGGAAATTGTGTCTCATTTGGGAGCACTGATAGCAAAGGCTTCTCCAGCTTACAACAGTAATGTGCATGCCATTCATAAGGCCATAAATAAATGTGGCAAAAGTGCGCTGCACAGCGAAGGGGAGGGGGCGTTGTGGAGCCGTTCTTATCGGGGCAAGTGGGCATCATTAACCTGGCGGCATCCAATGTAATTATGTTAACTGCTAATTGTGTGTGTGTATGTTTGTGTGTTCTGGGTGCGGAGTGCGGGTGGGTTGGTCTGGTGAAGTGGGTGTGGAATTGGTTCACGTATTCTTATGACCGTTATGGTGTCAGCCGCAGTTCAATGCAAAAACCCAAAAGTACACAGATAACGATGATTGGGCAAAGAGAGGCCGACTGTATTTTTTTCAACAGCGGCACTTAAGGCAAACATGACAACAACGTTTGATCCTGGTCTGGTGTTCACAATTAAGGTCCATCGGCCACTGGAGGCGGACTGAGTGGTTCTGTTTATTGCTTTTTCCTGCTTTCGGACTTTAATTGTTTTAAAAGTTTTTAAAGATGTTTTTTCATTTGTTTGTTCATTTAACTCTTTTGCCGTCGCCAACAATCGATTATTTAAGTGGATTTATAAAAATTGGAATTTTTAACATTAAGGACTTACCGCGAAAATTGGGAAAAGGCAATATATTTTTTTAAATATGCATGGGTCCGAAATTTCGCATTTTTTTGGCTGTGAATATATTTGACTTTCCCACTTCTTATTTGCTGTTAAAATTGAACTATCAGTGAATTGCAGTATATCTGCAAATATATCAAAAATAATGGAATTTAAAATGGAAATAATTATTAATTATGTAAATCTGATTATTGTGTTTGAATTTTGCTTTAAATTTGAAAATATGATTGTGTTTTTAATAATTTCATAAGTAGTGATAAAAATCGGTCAAATTATATACGACTTACGAAAAAATAAATGCATTCAATTAAACAACTTCCGAAAATGAAAAAGCTTTAATAAAAGTACGAAACAAGTGTTGAATTTGGAAATAAATAGCATAAATAAGAACTTTAACTTTTTTAAATTGAACAGCAAGGCGAATAAAAATGAATGAAAAAATTAGTTTTTCGTTTTCAAATTGAATCGCAAATGTGCTTTAGTAAGAGATTAAGAGAGTAATAGGGTAACACGCATGATGCCAAAAACACAATTCATTTTAATGATTTACAATTGCATTCTGTTAGTTTTCGCTGTTTATTTGCAAACAATTGCTGTTGTTGGCTTTGCACTTGGGTCAATAATATATCACCGGTCACCGGAAAAACAGACAACTATAAATTTGAACTTTGCTTAAGAGGTCAACACGAAATACTTGAATACGTACAACAAATGTACACATTTTTAAACATACACACCATGCACCCTTGCAACACAGCATACGCAAACATATTTAACATATGAGTAAATGTTCTGTTTTTTTTCCACTGCTACGCCCTTTACTAAACTTGAAATGAGCAACATTTCGCTCCTCTTATTCTCATGTTGTTTACAATTCATTTATGCAAATTCCCTTTTCATGTGTGTGTATAGTGACAAAAAATGGTGCAGCATAAATATGCCAAAATCAAAATTAGCGCAATTTTCATATAATTAATTGCAATTGACTCGATATTTATTTATTTAAATGCATTATTCATATACTCCGTACATAGATATTAAATATATCTTTCTCCCTTTTATAATTTCCACATGGTGCTCATTAAATCACTTTGAGTCATTTAACCCTTTTTGGCCCGTTTCTATCTGCATAACACACACATTACAAATTGTCGCTTGTGCACGTTTCCCAAGGCCTAATTAATTATTTTTAGCTACTTTATGGTGGCCTTATGTGCTCATTATGAATGAAATTCGTGTGCAAATTGTTAATATTTTAGGTCACAAGTGCGGGTTGCGCTAATTGAGCAGCATCAAAAACTATTTCACTTTGAAGATGAGCACACAAAACTCTGTGGAATTCAGTTCAAGTTCTCTGAAAATAGTTATATGCTGTTTAGCAGGATTAGTTTATATAATGAGTACAGGTGTAGGTGTACTAAGGCTATGAGTATATTTATTTAAAATTAATTGGCAACTTATGTAATGTATGATCTTTGCCTGTATTCATTCAAATTATGAAAGAAAACCACAAATTTTGTTATATAATTGCTTGTTATTAGTTTATTAATGATAAGGTGGCACTTAGGCAAACTAAACTTTCTTAACAACAAAATAATGAACTAATGTTAAATGCTTACTTAGTGGTTAGTTAATCTTTTTGAAGTTGTTCAAACCTTTAAGCTGACAGGAAATTCATGAAAATTATTTATTTGAGTCACACGCATTTAGGAACTAATTAATATTATAAATAGACCATCTGTAAGTTGGCAATGGATATCCTACTATTATTATTTATATTGTTCGGAGTCAAATAAACTACAATTGCTTTGCATTTACATAGCAAACTTCAAGTGGCAATCTCAAACAGGAGCCAGCTAACACTTGCAACAGATATATATATATATAGATATATATATATATATATATATAAGCATGTATAATGTATGTGTGCTTAGCAGCTGCCTTTAAAATTCATCCTAAATCAAGCTAAGCCCCAAGACAAGTGTCTTTAGCCATCGAAAGTGTTATACATATTATAAATATATATACATATTATACTCGCTCTGCGTGTGCGTGTGTGTGTATGTATAATTTAGCAACTTAACGCTCAGCACTTGGCCACAACTCACTTAGAGCGTGCCCTGTCACAAATGGCCGTAACACTCAGAAAACGTGGTGGCAAGCGAGGCACCCAAAGCATATTTACGGCAGTGTTGGTTGATTTTGCTGCTAATAGTGTTGGTAACCGGTCGTGGGTAGTTGGTAGTGAGTGGGCTGTAAGGGTGTCTCTTTTTGAATGGCATTCATTGGCACACAAAGCAGCCCAATCAGCAGCTTAGATCGGCAGCAAGAAGAGCTTTCCACAATTTCCGCAAGTTCAGCATTTGATTGACAAGGGCCTCAACGCTGTTTTAAATTTCAAATGGTTCGCACACACCTTTAATCAGTTTGTGTGTGTGTGTGTTGCCTCAAATACAATATGCTCATTCAATTGATTCTTTTGTATATCCCAGTTGTTTCAGTCGGAAGCTCTTTTAACTCATCTTAGCGACTTCTTATTGGTATTTGCTCAACACGAAGACTTCAAGGTTTTTGTGATTTCGAACTGAACTTAATAAAAAGTATTGTCCATACGAGAATAAATTTAGGAGAAGAGCGCATCTCCAAACACAAACTTTTTATCAACTGCCCAACTTGGAAAAACATTGCTGATACTTCTGTGTCGACTGTTTGCAGTCAGCAAATAAATGCAATGCAAAAAATTCTAAAGCACTTCGTACCCTATGAATTTTATTGAACTCTTAAATTGAGGTATTTTTGAGAATTTTTGAATTCAGTAGTGGTATTCCAGAAATAATACTTAAGCCCTAAAATTAATTATTACTTGAAATGCATTTGATGCATGGAAAATCGATGTTCTTTAATTTATATTCATCTACATTATCGATAGATATAATAAAAACGTAGCTAAATTTACAAGAAAGAATAACTGATGGATTTAATAGTCTGTAATCTTTGTAATGTATTTAAAAATTATTGATCTGTGAACATTTTGTACTAAACGATAATAATTGAACCTAATAAGTATTGAAACAATTTTTCTTTGTAGATTTATGCATCTATTCAAAGTTTTTAGTGTAAAACAAACAAACAAATATATTTTGTACAATACGTAAACTTTTGTCATGATTCCTTTACCCTGGAAATGTAGACAATTTTGAAAATATTTTGGCAATCATTTGGTATCTGTTGGTTTATTTATGAACCCTGGGTATTTGGCCCAAATATTGGCCCATGTGTTTGTCCTAAGTAATGTGGGCTTAGACACACCTTTAGGCCAAACAATCATAGTGCTAAATAAAATTTATTTTAATTTGTTGAGGGATTTCGCTTCCCAGACTCATGTGTATGTTGGAATGAGAAAAGGGGATAAGCTTTTTTAATTAAATTTGCATACAGAATTATGACTGCAACAAAAATGATGCCAGTTGCATATAAGAATAAAAATGTAATTGCCCCTTTGAGGGGTTTCACCTGCCGAGTCAGTGTAACCGGCAACCAAAGCATAAAGTTCACCATTAAATGCAATGATACAGAACGCTGCGAGTGCGCCGAATGCAACGGGCAGGCTATTTAAACTGTTCTTAATGACGTAGAATGAGAACTGAAAAGATTCCAACAGCAACTGCAGCTGCAACTGAGACGGAGACTGAAAATGAGACCACGACTCTAAAGGGATGGGCAAGAATGTGGAAAGGTGGAAAGAGCTCTGCAGTTGCTCTTTTCAATTTGGCGGTGCTTTTTTAAAGGGGTTTATTTTTTAACGGCTTGTACTTGGGTTTTAAGCAGCCATTGAGTCATTGTAAGTAGGAAGAAGCCGAGGCAACTGCACTATTCACATTGAAGAGGCTTTTATACACATAAATATGTGTTTGTTTCAGTGCATTGGTAGTTTCAAGTGATACAGGATTCTTAATCCGGGTTCAATGTACGACACAGTAAAATCTTCTACTCGAGACATCCACATAGTAAAAAGTGCAAGTTTTAAATGTGTATTTCATACGTGAAATTTAATTTGAAATCGATTAAAATGTAATACCACATACCACATGACTTTAATTAAATGCTTTACGGTTATTACTTTTAAGCTGAAATAAGTAATTTAAAATTGATATTGATAATATATATTTTAATTTTGATTTCCAAATAAATTTTAATAATATTTTTTTTCACCCCCAGTTCAATATATATTTTGTAATAAATTAATTAAAAGCGAGGCATTTGAATTCGATTAAAACACTAATTTATTGAAATGCAATCACTTTTAATAAAATAATTGAAATTACAAATTATCCATTCCCATCAAAAAATTGAATATTGCGTTTTAATTATATTTTATTCTTATGAGTTTTTAAAAGTGGTTTAAAATTTAAGAGTTTTAACATAAAATAAGATTTATTTAATGTGCAAAAACCTGTCTTAAACTCGTATCCAAAGAGCGTGATATATTCGGTGCTTTGAGACAAGTATTAAATTTCAGTTCATGTTTTCGTTTTCCAGCACGCATCTGTCAATAAAAATACAGTTGCAGTGTTTTCCTTGCAGCCAGTAAACACGGTGGCTGCCTTCGGCAGTATTTTATAGCGAGCAGATCCTTTGTGCGATGCGTACCCAATTATTTGTGTGTTACTTGTTTCTTACTCCACCCCTTGCCTACCATCTGCAGCAAACACATTTTCCAGTGTGTGTGTGTGTGTGTGTTTGTGGTCGGTATCCTATAACCATTATGCAATAAATGCCATGCAAAAGTATGGAGTTCAAGCTGGTTTTGTTTGCGCTGACAACACAATTGAATTCGCGGAATTGCGGGAATATATGCGCATTTAATATGCAAAGTCTATAGGCGGACTGTAAGCGAAGCGACTGTGGGGAACCCATACGAAGTACAGACTTCCCAGCTATAAGTGGCTCAACTGGCATAATGTTAAGTGATCCCTTGAAGATGAGAAATTCATTCAGCAGAGGCCAAAGTATAATTGGTAATAATACGTAGCAACTTTCGAATATATATTTTAATGTTTCACAATATAATATAAAATGAAACTTAATGGGCCAAATCAATATATGCAAACGAATTATTTTCAAAGCAAATAACCATTAAATTATTAATATTTAATAATCATTATATTAATACTAGAAATATGCGTATAATAAACCTGAAATTGAAAATCATCATCAAAATTATTATCATCATGACTCTAGTTTTTAATATAGATTTGTTAAAAACACTTTACATAAAATATTACATGTTATGTTTAAATTTGCAAGTGGTAATTTAAAATTCCATTGGCTGGATATTAACAGAATAAGAAATAACGGTTTTAACGGTCTGCTTTACTGAAACGGTTAACATGGCCAGTTTAACAGACTAGTGAGAACAGTCATGCGCCACATTCATCGTTCCAAAGGTGTTTCACTACCCCAGGCAGACAAGCGTCTAAGCGAAACGAAACGCAATGAAACGAATTAAAACGGAACATTCTCCTGCAATAAGGGGTGGCAAACAAAGTGAAATGGACAGGAAAATCGTAAGGGAAGCTGCGCCTTGGCGGAGAAATTGTGCGAAACATGAAAAGTGAGAAATGAAACATCAGATTATGTAGGAGCAAAAACGACGATGCCAACGACGAGAAACGTCAGAAATCAGATGAAACTTTCAATTTGCAACCCACTCGCACTGGCACTGGCACTGGCACTGGTACTGGCAGTGGCATTAACACGCTGCACGCGGACTCCTTCGTGCTGTAGGCAACCATTTAGTTGGAAATTTGCATGGCTCGACGGCGGACGTGTGGGCGGATGAACCATCCATAGCCACCAATAAAGCCTTTGCGAGCGTCGCATATAAATTCAAAGGCCACCCGCGAAGTTTAAAAAACTGTGTGAGTGTGTGTGTGTGTGTGCTAACGGCTGTAGTTGTTGCAATTGTTTACATCAAATATCAGGCTGTGGGCGTTGGGTGTGGCACAGCAATAAAAGAATGTTACCACTAATGCGCATTCGATTGCGAATGTGTTTTTATATATGTGCATAGGTCCACGCACTCATAAGCGGGGCCAACAGTCGCGCAAGTGTCTTTTGTGCGAGTTAAATCTAAATCCAAATCCAAATCGAATTCAAAATCAAAATCGAAATCAAAATGTTACTGTGAATTGCAATGTGTCCTTTATAAATCAACAGAAATTACATTTCAAATAGCAAGAATACAACTCCAGCGAGAACATCAACAACAACAACAGCAAATAGATCTAAAGTCAAAAGACGTCAAATGTCGCGTCAATCGCTGATTGCGTCGCTCTGTGAAGATGTGAGCTTTGTGAACTGAATGCTGTGAAGAATGCGGGAAATTATTATTATGTTATGCCTGAAGGCAGACAACTGCCGACAATAACAAACACATGCCTTATTCTCCTCAATATGCGTATGTGTGTGTGTGTGTGTACATGTGGGCGTCACAATTTCTATAGGGTGGCATAGATAACATTCTATTATCTTACACAATATATTGAAATATAATCTGAATAGACTTTGGCTGAGCTCTGGTATTTCAGACTGCCTGCCTGCCCCCACCTACTCGGTCAGAAACTCTACACGCTCATCTATTTCACACTTCTGGGTCGGTTGAAAAAAGGTAGATTTAAAATTAATTAAGGCGTACTTGTGCTGCTTCAGTAATTTTGCGAAAATAGGTAAATAAAAAAAGTTGACCAGCTTCCACTAAGCTGACAATAAAACGGTCAAATCAATAATGAGTTCGGTATCAGGTGGCAGAGAAATAAGTGGAAAAAAAGTTATTGCCACATTTTTTTTTTAATTTTAATTTCTTTAATGGGAACTAATGGAAATCCACAAAATTGAAAAATCTAAAATGCATTTTAAAATTCAAATTTAATTAAAGATCAAAAAGGAAATAATTGAATTACAAATTTGAAATGAAAAAGTAATGAAGGATATAATAAAACTGCGGGTATTAAAATTAAAAAGAGAGAGGGAGAGAGATGAAGAGTGAAAGAGTAAGTAGATTTGAGAAAATAATAGCATTTGTAGCAATATTTATAATGTATCTAATTTGAAAAATTCCAAACATTGCTGCAAATCACATTCTATTTTATTGCATTATTTTGTCCAATTTCAAACACTTCGTTAACGCAAAGCTTCAAATTAGATTTTCTAAATAAATCATAAAAAGAACATTTATAATCCTACATTTATTTGCTTCACGATATACAATTGACGTCAAAATTATGTTAGTGCAAACTTGTTAGCTGTCATCATTTTTTGAATGTGTCTCGTTTTTTGTTGCCCCACATTTCCCCTTTGCTGCGTTGCTTTGCGATAGCACAAAATAAATTGGCTTGTTATTTTCGCACTGTGCTCTTGCTGCTTTCTTTCACTTGCTGCAGAATGATTATTTCTTAAGTTTAAATTGGATTCAGTGGCAGCTACTCTTGTACTGGGTTCCTTTTAAAAAAGTTAGCCTACACATAGAAATGTATACTAAAATGCACATACCAAACTTATTTTCAACTTTTTAATAACTGCTAAATTGGGTCTTTTGATCAGATATGTATTTAACAATTAAGTTGGGAGTTACATTTAGGGGTCTATCTTGATTTCAAACAGATTTAGTAATTATGGATAGGATTATTACTATTACGCTTTCTGTCTAATTCCTCTCTCCACTCACTTACTTGGATAGATTAAAATCTCTTTGGAACTCACGAAATTTGGAAATTGGAAAGCACTTTTTTTAGATTACCTTATGTGGCTTATGAGATAGCTCTTGAGTGCATTTGCTATTTGCATTTAGCCATCGGCGGTATACCTTTACAATCTGAAGCAAACGACGTGGTTACCGTCTACCGAATGCAATTCGTTAACTTATTGACTTACAATCAGAGTAGCTAGTTCTAAAAACTAATGCCCAAGAGGCAAGCGATGCACAGCCAGGCAGCTAACCTGGCACCCTTGGCAGTTTTCCACTCATCACATTACATTGATGTTGCTGGCAACCACTAACGGCCCCACTTTTAGCCTGGTAGCCATTTGTACTTAGTAGCTGCCTAACTGGGTTTTTTCGTTTTTTCTCTTTTGCGGATTGCTTTGGCCAAATAAGTTGAGGTTACATTTTGGGCCCTGTGGCTGGCCAGAAACCAGAGCCAGAAGCAGAGTTACAGTCACGTATCCGGCCGCAAATGCAAATTCAGGAATGCAAGAGAAAGTTGTGCAAAAAAGGGCTTTAAAGCATAATTAAATGTGTTCTATGCAAAAACTCGGATTAAAAGCAGAAGGAAGCAATCAGTAAAAGCAAATAGAAACAGCAACAATAACGGCAAAATAAAATAGAATAAAAACAACAGCAGCAAAATACACATATCTAAAAGGTGTGACACAAAGCAGCCACCAATCCTCGCACGCAATAAAATGCGCTGTCGACGGGCAGCTGAAAAAGCGACAGCAGCAGCAGGAGGAGGTGCCGGAGGAGGAGCAGGAGGAGGAGGTGACGGAGACGGAGGAAGAGGAGGAGCAGCAACAAGGAGCAAGGTTGTAGCAAGAATTGTTGTGAGGAAGAGAATCGGATTTGCTGCTTCTGGATTTGGAGTCAAGGGAGCTGGCAGCGTACTGCTGGCATTTCTGGCAGCTGTCAGCTTTCGTGGCATGCACGAAAGTAAGTACAAACATCTTTTACTTTATATGGTGCCAGAAAATTGTGCTGTTCCACGAAACACAATCAGCTGTAACCCAACAAGATTTATGATGCTTCTAAATACCCCTTTCAGTTTTAGAAACTTAATTCTATCTTTTACCGCAAATAAATGAGCCTTTCCCAGCAACCCAATCAATTCCAACTCAAAAAGATTGATTATACATCTAAGCAAAAAACTTTATTTCATTCGTTTTTTTTTAAATTGCAAACAACTCAGGCTTATGCATAAAAATAAGCCACATCAACCATCAACCATATCATAAACAAATTCTTTGATTGTTACACTATATTCATTAAATATGCATGAAAAACAGCTTGCAGTTCTTTGATAAAGGATCCCGATATTTACTATCCCCTTTATGAGGGGGAAACATTTAGTTCCGCTGCCTTTAAGCAGACTTATCTATAAAAAAAACTCGAAAATATCGTGCATTTATGGAGCTGTAGCTGTATCAAATGATGACGAAAGTAATTTCAGGAATAACAATCTACATATATGACTACTCTACAAACATAGGCACATACTCATACACATAGACATACATATACACATACACACACACATAAGTATACATATATGTGCCTACATATATAGATAAGCTTCTAAATGTGTATATTTCCCACACACGGTCCAAAGTTTTTGTCTACGTGCTTTCTTTTTGCTGTTAGTCTGTTTTTACATGCATATTTAATTCAATTTCGCACATTTTTGTGCAAGTGTCGGGAGCGTTTGCCAAATTTAATTTGCATGATGAGATTTGCCTGGCTGCATTGTCGTTGTATTTGCTGTTTTTACTATATTTGCTGCTGATGCTGTTGGCAACTCGTTTGCACGACTTTTATAGGCATGTCGTGTTCATTCTACCGACCAAACCAAATTTTCATTTATCCAAACACTCACAGATAAACACAAAGAAATATACAAGATGATATTTCCTAAACACCTGTCACATGGTTATGTATTCTAAGCAAGGAACAAAAATTCATTACGCATACGCAATGGTGACCGACTTCTATGCCAGACTCTTGATTCTCGAGTGTGTATCATGAAAATAGTTGACATTTCCTAATTAAAACAAATCCTAGGCAACAGCCTTTCTCTCGAATACAACTCTATAGAAGAATTAATTAAATATGTACATGTTCAACAGGTCGGTTGCGTGATGTGATTTGAAGTACTGCATTGCAATGTGTTACGTGTTGAAATTCAAATAAATTAAAATAGTTGCAGATAGGAGTGAATAGTATTCTCATCTAGCTGGTTATTTTTCAATTATTTGGTACGTCAGATTGATGCATACGATAAAATACAGAAAAATATGAGATAGTACGTAAGGTAATATTTTCTTTTGTGATTTATGTGTATTTTCTTTTTGGCATGTAGAAAGGTATGGAAATGAATGAAAGCAAAACCGTATACATTTTACACTTATAATGAAGTGAAGACTCTTTAATTTGTTAAATAACGGACACATCGAAATGCGGGATTATTTATAAGTCCTTGTGATTTTTGGAAGACTTCAATGCCAACAAAAATTAATAGTCATAATCATTTCAATCTATTAATCCTTATTCATTCAGCTGCACGCAGACTCATCAATCTCAGTTGAGCAATTTCCCAAGGCCAAGGCGATCTCATTAATAACACATGTGTCCATCAGGCCCACTTCTCCACATACTTTCATATTCATGTATATACTATATAATTTAATAGAGACCATCTTGAAATCTTGCTGAGAAAAACAACCCAAATGTGGCCACAATAAAAGCAAAAACGCAAGGGATGCAAAAGAAAAAACCACATAAATAGACACTCAAATAACACTTAAGCCATCAATCAACACAACCGCCAAGGTCAAAGTTAGAGTCAGCGACGAAGTCAGAGCCGGGATGCTAACCCCACCCTCGGGAAAATTGTTAATTACATCATGACAATGAGCGCCATATAAAACAGAGCTAGAAACAAAGTCGCAACTATATTTTATAGGTCTCTGCATACAAGATACAAGTATTTGCCATGAAAATGCCGTCCAAGACAAATGGCGGTCAAATGTCACATTTAATTTATTTATGGAGCGTCGCTGACGCTGGGCGTGTCCGTTTCAAGCTTTAATTAAATAACTGACTCTGCTAAGTGAAGCCAAAGAGTTGACGTTGCTAATACAGCCATTAGCCGAATTCGTGCAGAGCTTGTAAATTTTCATTTCCTCCGAGGCAAGACATATTTCATGTGCATTTCCCGGGGTGGTATGTGTTTAAAAGTAAATGTACATGCTTTTACTGTCTGAATTATTAACTTTCAGACATTGGTTCCATTTTCTGGAGAAGAGCTTATATTACTTACTGCTGCTTACTGCTGTATACTCCAAATACTCACTGGACACTGTAGTCACCTAACTAAACTAGCTATAATCAACAACGGAATCTGCCGATCTTGTGACAAGGATTGATTCGTGGATTCGGGCAAGAATTACTTTTGATGGAGAAGATTTAGACTCGCATTTAGACTCTCTCTTAAATTGTACTTATTATAAGACTTTATTTACAAGAGAGTTACATCTAAAATTTAATGTGAGAATAAAAGAGAAATCAAATCGACTAAATTGATGTGCTGTTGACATGCATGTTTGTACAGGGATTGTCATCTCTGCGCTAAATTGAAAATACTTTGACTGCTTTGCCACGTACTTGGAAATCCAAATATAATCGCTACAAACTGTGTCATCATCAGCAAAAACAACAATCAAGCCAGCAGCGCTTTCAACGGGCTCACATACGTGTATTTACAGTATGCAAGGTATATGTTTGCTCGTGCGTTCAAATTAGAATTAAGCCAACTACAAAAACAGAAACAACGGACAGGCATCCAATTGTTATTTCCTAAACAAAGCACTGAAAAGTGGGCAACGCTCTTCTACGACTCTTTAATGCAATCAAAGTGAGCCAAGAGCGCAATTCCAATTTGCCAAGAGCTCAATGGGCGTATACGTGATGCATTCAGCACTTAGGCCATGTAATTGCTGTGTGCAAGAGCAAAAAAAATTACCACAGAAAAATCAAAGTCATTTTCGATGCGAGCAACGCCGCGTCATTTGTTAAAACAACATCTACATATGAACACTTGTGTATTTGCATACACATATCTGCTGCTAGAAGGGGAAATTACTCTGGTAGTGCCGGAAAATAAATACCCTGTTTGTCAAATAACAAAATAAGATAAGAAGTGAAATATGATGTTAAGATTTTCCTTTGTTCAAAATAATAGAGAAGAATGAACTGGAATATTATACACTGTGCAATCTTTTCTACACGTATTTCAAGTCCAATTTATGCATAAAAGAAATGTGAGTTAAAATCAAAATTTAAAAATCTGAACTTGTTAAATCAGCTTTAGAAATACCTCATCAACAGTTTAATTGGCATACGTCTTATCAAATACTAAATTCTTCAAATTATTTAATCACAAATTCGCTTGATTAAGTCAGAAAGAGAAAGAGAAAAAGAAATTTACTTTTGCTAGCCAATTTGTTGCTGTGCACATAGAAACATTTTTGTAGACTTTGCTTGACTTAAGAGCAAAATATGCTTGCAAAGATGCCATTTTTAAAAAGGTCATGTTTTACAAGGAATGCATGAAAATTGTTACATTATTGGACTCATATCTGCGATGTGCAGCAAAAGTGGCGACCCAGTCGCATTTGCTCTCTTTCTTGCAGAGCAGCCACAACAATACAAAAACGACGAGGGACACTCTTCATGTAGCTCGGAGATTGTGTGTGTGTGTGTGGGGGGTGTGTGGAGGGAGTGAATGGCAATAGGCTGGAAAATTTATGATTTCATACTTTTTGCGCATGTTTTTATTTTTTTTGTTACACGTTATATTGGATTGTGTGTACGGTGTTTTGGTTCACAAACCAAACCGCCGCCGGAGATGGGTTTTGCACGCCTTTTACTCAGTCCGGAAACTGGCTGCTGAACGTATTGACTTTTTCGCTTTAAGCTTACATCGGGTGTGAGTGGCATTTGAGCTACTCGAATATATAGAACACTATTTGCTTGTGTTTGTCGCCCACAAGCTGGCCAAGTTTGCAAGTTGGCAAGTTGGCAAATGGACCAGTTGACCACATGACCAGTTGGCAAGTGCGTGAGGCAGTAACCAATATTTGCTTTCTGTGTTATATGACCCAATAAATGACGAGTTATGCCTTCTAATTAATGTGCTAATATATGCGTATGGCAAATGCGACTAAAGCATTGATTACAGCTCACAAAGTCTCTCTGTTGAGGCCTATTTAATATTTTATGACCTCCGGGTAATTAACATAGAGAATGGAAAATGGCCTAATTATGCCGCGCGTTGGCGGCAGTTTGCGGCTGTGAGACTCCCCCTGGTTCGATACTCTGTAACCAGAAAACTTAACATGAAGTTTTGCTCATATCGTTAGTTCTTTTCCTTGCAGTGAAGTGCTGCGAAGGAAACTCATAACACTTTGTAAATTCATCAACTTCTCGTTCGGGGCACTTTACTTTACCAAACACTTTTTTCGCATAGTATTTTGCGCATCTGTCCGTAAGAACGAAATTTGTTCGACGCCATTGAGGGAGCAACTTGAAACTTGTAACGGATACTGCTTCCGACAGTGTTCAGCCATTTTTTTTTTTTTTGGCTTAGGAGGGATACAAAGTTGAGAATATTGAAGCTGGAGTCACCAACTGGAAGCTTGATTAATGATGAGCGACCCGTTAAGAGTCGTGTTAAAAGTGTTATCGCCAAACATACTTTGTACCCGTAAAATATATTTCGTCTCTTACGGCTTTAAAGAAATGGTCTTAACCGTTTTGAAGTCACTCAAATAGTATTGAGCGAACGAAGCAGTCGATTATGTCCGTCAGCAACACTCAACCTCCTTTTTTGTGGTATGGAAACTATCGCTGGATCAGGTCAAAAGGGTGAAAGAAATTAGAAATTAAAATTCCATCAAGTCAAACGACCACAAAAAGGTCTGCGGAAAATGTGACTTTCTTTTATGAAATGCAGAGATATAAAAAAAACTGATATTTTATGGGATTTATCTTAACTGCACCGTTGGCTTTCAGCAAAAACTTGGCAGACCGTAAAAGGAAATAAACTAAATAAATAAACAAATTAGATTAAGAATGCAGCAACGATTCACAGGTTATGCTTAAAAAATAAGAGCTTAACAAACAGCAGAAGGGGAAACAGATAAGAAACAACAAAAAAATAATAAAATAAGAAAAGAACAACACTTTCAGAAAATATGTCTAATTCACGAATCGTGTGCATTTCACGTCTTCACATTAGCTAAATTGAAATTTGTTTTAGCGTCATGTGTGATTAATATTAAATGAAACTACGCAAACGCAATGAAATCGCAAGTAAGTACGCAATATAAGCCTGGTAGAAATTGGGCAAGCCGGCCGCGTTATTAAGCCACAAATGGGTGGCGAACACAATTAGTGAACAGCTAACCAACGAACCCCTTTGGGCCACAGAAGGCAGCAATCAGCTTAAACAGGGGCTTACTTATTAATATAAAAGAATTGTATAATAAATATAAACATATACATTGCATTATTTATGTATTTTCAGATAGATACATTTTCCTGATTATTTATTTTATTTGAATATTATCGAACAATAAATTGCGATATTCAATCAAAACACAATTGCAAAACCCATTTGTGTATTTGTTTATCAAATTTAACAATAACTCATTGCGTTCCAACAAATTTAACAATCCCATAGATCAGTCCAAATTAAAGCGGAACATTTATTTTATTTGTATTTTCACAACGAAAATCGCTTGGCCTTTTCAACTTTTCACTCCACTGAATGGGAAAAGCGACGCGCCAAACTGATAACAAAACAGACTTTTTGGGACAACAGGGTCTCGTCGCCAGCCACCCGCCCCCTTGCCCATTGGCAATTACAAATCTGGTCCCAGAAACAAGCTAAATTATTGTTGTACCCTTAAAAAGTGCTGTAAACACGAACCGTAAAATGCTCAACTAATCATTTGCTCAATGGTTGTGAGGGAATTTTAAATTGATGTATGTCGCTAACGCAACATTAACCAAACAATGTTTAGGAGCACTTTAAATAAGTGTTAGTACGGAGAAGTCTTTAATTTAATCTCTTCTAATATTCATTTGTAACAAGTTTTTAATGTGTTACGCTAAGTAATTGTTAAGATTTAGGAACAACAAAAAGTTATTTAGTTATTTTCCGGTTTAATTTGAGAGCCAAAATAAGTTTTAAGAAAGTGATTGCTCTTTGCTTAAGATTATCAGAAGATAAAGTATCAAAATTATCGCGATTCAATTGAACAGAATTCTAATTCCTGTTATTGCTTAAATTTAATGAATTATTATTTCAATTGCATTTAATATTGTTATTTAATTTAATGCCGAAAACATTGTTATTTAATTTAAAGCCAGTATAATATTTATTGCCGAGGAATATTTGTAAATGCACGCAAATTAAAAGAGAACAGCCATTATGCCTATGCGGTTTTATGGAACTGTTTAACTAATAACCACAGCAAATAGCATTTTGCTTCATGTTGTTATTCATAACGTAGTATTTTTGCAAACTACTGCAAGCAAATAGTTTATAATTGCGACGATATGTACGGACAAAAATGTCAAAATAAAGTTCAAACTACCACAAAACAATGAAATGCAAAAAAAAAAAAAAAAAAACACAAAAACAAAAGCAACCACAAATTCTACCACAATAGAAGTTGCAAATTTTTGAAATTGACAGTCAACCTAGGCAACTTTAAGCATTACAACTTGTGCGTTGAAAGTTTTAAAGTTACATTTTAAATAAAATTGAAAACAATATTACTGGCTACTTAGTCGTCCAACTGCCTGCAGCATCAGCTGCTTTCAAGAGCGAAAAACTACTTCGACTCGACTGAAGCGTTGCCATAAAAATTGTCAACTTTTGTGCTTGTGTTGATGTTGCTTCTATTGTATTGTTTGTGTGTGTTTGTGTGTGTGTTTGTGTGTGTGTGCTTTCATTTGGTATTACATTATTTACATAATAAATACTTAGGTTTAATTTGTTATGCTACGCGTAAATTTGATGCTTGCAGCGAAAAGCAAGCGAACGCTGCTGAAATACAAAGCGAGGCGCAATAAATGCGGAATTGGTATTAAACTCAGTGCGTGCCAGAAGTTCTAGTAATGACCAAGTCTTGGGAGCTGCCAAAATGGGCGTGATCGCCTCCCGGCCTTTGGGAAGTGTTCGGGCAGTACCAATATGCAAGGAGCGGAAGTCTCAAGTTTTTTTTTTTGGTTGGGCCATCTGTGCGATTTTATACGTCATTGCGTAGCTGCCCTGAGCAGGAAAATTGATTTGATGATGATAAAAACGCAGCCCACAAATTAGAGGGGGTGCATTTGTAGACGTTCTAATGATTGGCCCATCTAAGCAGGATCGATTTATTAATGTAATAAAAGGCAGGCAAAATTACAGACAAGTGGAAATATTACAAAATGCTGTTGCGAAATTTAAGCGAAGCAAATCATTGCCATAAATTATTCAAGAATTTTGCTAGGCACTTATAGGAAAGATGTCTTCGGTTCAGATTAACTAAATAAATCAAGAGTCAATTGAGGTCAAGTTGCAAATGCACAAAGACAAAGGAAATATAAAATCATTTCCTCAAGCTTTGAAAGCTGTCGAACATCCAATAACAGAAATAAATAAATGAATGTAAATGCAACTCAACTTAAATTCATCTGAAAGAATGAGACTTTAAAGCTGAAAATAAAAAATGTGTATATTTGATTAAGCCTTTTTGATACATAATCTATTACGTGATTTTACGTGTTCCACATTAATATTATATCATTTTGTATTTACGATTTATTAACCACTAAAAAAATAATTCACCAGTTAATTGGGAAAAAAGTGAATAGAATTAAATTTCAGCGAAAACTTAAAAATAATAATAAATAATTATGATCATGAAGTGCAAATATTTAATTGAAAGGGTACCGCACAAAAACTTGATAAACCCCTTTAATTGTTGTTATAGTGTCTTATAAAATCCAATTAAAAACAATCGGTCGATTACTTTTTTAATTATCAGCGATATTTAGTTGTAAGCACTTGGAATTTGGAAAGGTATATTATATTTGTTTGAATTTAATTAAACACAGGTAGACTTAAATAAAATAAAATGAATTGCAGAACTACCATTGCTTTTTATACTGTTCGAGGGAGACTTGACCTGGTCCCAGGACTACAACCAGCAGCAGTCCACCTACCACAGAAAGCGAATGAAAATAATTATACTTGACCAAATCACTGTTAGAGTCCTCCACAAACCACCAGGCATTTGTATACAGATTCAACACAGTCAAAATAATTGCTAGCAATAAGGCAGCCACTCTAGTGCGATAACCCAAAACAATCATCAGCATGAGCACAACACCCAAGCTATTCAGAGTCAATGCAGGGACTTCAATCTCCTGTCGGAGCAGCGTCAGATACATGCAGGCAAGGAGAACTCGTCCTGTCAAACGCATTAAATGCTGGGGACGACGATTAATTAAGAGTGGAACTCCTGCAGTTGTGGTACAGATTCTTGCCGCCGCCGCCCGCTCTTGTGTCTCCACGTGCAGCAGCAGAAGGCCACCGAGCAGTGCAAAGTTGCGCAAGAGCAACTGCAGCTGCAATGGCACCATATGCATATGAACTTGAAGCAGCACCAAGCTGGCTAACAGTATGACAGCAACATTCACCCACAATCGGACCAATATCAATACAGAGCCCACAACCTGACCCAGCAGATTAACGAGCACAATTAAAACGGATAGCATCTCGGAGCAGTTGAAGTGCACCTGCAGATACGCCAGTTGTTCAAAGAATTGCAACCACATTCGCAGCGCATCCTCGAAGAAGGTGGCAGTCAGACACAGTCGTGCCACAAGGGGCAGCATGTGGCGACTGCGTCGACAAACCTCATCCGTAAGATCCTCCGAACGCGAAAGCAAACGCAGCCACAATCCATCTACCCCCATATTCTTGTGTCCTTGTGCTTGCCTTAAAGTTGCAACTTATTCAGCATTCTATTTGCACAGTTAACTTTAGCAATTCAAATGAAAAGGTCAAAAGCAACTTTGTAAATGCTTAAGAAAAAAGTTCTCTAATTTTGTGTGCAAAGCTGAAAATAAGTACATGAAACCATATTTATTTAAAACCAACACAAATAGCAAAGACGCTTTGATTAGTGTATTTTTATATCATTTCATTTTATTTAACTATTCAATTAAGATTAACTATTCTTATAACTAGTCTTATAAATAGTCAAAGTATTTAATTTTGCTTTTAATATCTAGAGAATAATTCAAATCGAAAATTAATTTGCTTGTGATTTAACTATACATATTTAATAAACAATAAAGGGCTTCAAAGCTATTGAATATTTTATTATTTTATTATTTGATTACATAAATAAATAAAAATAATGCTTGTGTGCGCTGTGAATATTTGAAATTTGATCAAATTTGCAGCTTGTTAGAAATTAATCGTGTTTGTTGTTGAAAATAGTTAAAAAAAAAAAAAAACAATATACTCTATAATAATACTTAACCCTCCAATGGATTTCAATTGATTTCAATTGCATTGAAAATAAAGCCAGACAATTGCAATTTCTTGGAAGCTCTAATTTCAGAAATTATAATTGCACAATTTCTGATTTCGGCAACTGCTTTGATATTTGAGCTTTTCAAATTGCATTCTGTGTTGAAACGTTCATTAAAATGATACCATCAAAGGGTTTAATCGACCAATAAGTACAAGGCCATCAATCCATTTGAACAAATATGCCCAGTTAAGTAAATCGACATTGGATTGATCTGACTATTGGTAGAATAATAATAATGCGAATGACTAATGTAACAATTGTGCAGGAGACCACAGAAATGCTGTCAGAATGTATTACGATTTATCAATTAATTCTGCAATTGTATTCACCAAAGTGCATTATATATTATTCAGGCCTGCATTTATGTTCAAGAGTGCGAAAATAATTAAAATTTCTACACTTACTAAACTATTGAAAAGTGTTTATAGAACAAAGTTGAAGTTGGCAAAGCTTTGAATAAAAACTATTATGTGTGGCCGACTAACAGATGCCATTCAAGGAATATTTAAAAATTTGATGTTTTAACTATGATTTCAAATTAATTCATTTGGTTAAAGAATAATAATTATCGATAAGCCTCAAAAAATTAATTACTCTTGTGATGAATGAAAATGCAAATTAGTTTTGCCTATTGTTAGTTGTACAATTTCTGAGAACAAATGACATGAAAGGGAAATGGATTGATGCAAATGAAATTCCATTAAGTAGGCATTTGTTTGAGAATCAGAATAGGACTTAATTCAAATATTAAAAACAAGCTGCGCATATACATATTTTAAACTGATGTCTTCTTTTTTGACCTATTTTGCAGCACTGGCAGCAAGTGTTGCAAATTTGGGCGACAATTCGACGTCGCACCTAATTGCAGTCAGAAACGGAACAACAGCATCTGTAACAGCAATGCTCGATAGCAATCAATTGGCTATTGAGGAGAGCACAACCGAAACGCAAACTTTGGACACCTGGAGTGAGCGACCCGATACGGCAACTTTGACAAAAGGCTTCTCGATACCCACGTATTTGCCACCTTATCCGGATTTCATAGCTGCTGATTTGCCACAACGGACACAAACAACGTCGACGATGACGATGACGATGACGATGGCAACAATGATGCACAACAGAACGCCCACTGGCATCGGCAATGATACCAGCCCGATGCAATCGAATCTTAGTCAGCAACAGCAACCGCATATGCGACTCCATGCGTACGACAGTGAGCTGAAGGCTCAGCAGCTGCAACGCGAGAAGCAGCTGGCTTTGGAACGGGAACAGCTGCCCAGACGACAGCTCAGTTTGCCATCGAGAAATGTAACGGTGCAGGCGGGCCAACATGCGTATCTGCCCTGTCGGGTAAGTGGGTGGTTAATTACCATGATTGGGAGAGAAAGTGAGTGTGGCCTTGCCATTTCCATTTCATGCAGTTGCATCAGCACTCGAATAAACCGCTCTCCTGGATCAGATTACGGGATGAACATATCATAGCCGTCGATCACACCACCTTCATCAATGATGCACGTTTTGCTGCCCTGCTCCAATCATCGTCAAACATTAGCAGCCCACTATTGGAGAGCAACAACGCAAGCAGTGGCAATGGCAGCAGCACCAGCACCAGCAGCAGCAACAGCCTCAGCTGGACTCTGCTCATCAAATATGTCAGCCTACAGGATGTCGGCTGGTATGAGTGCCAGCTGGCAACCGAGCCAAAGATGAGCGCCAAAGTGCAGCTGTTTGTGATAAGTAAGTTAGAGTTGCAAGGGGCAATTTTTTGTGTAAGCCATCATTGGAGACACATCATCTAAGAGCAAGAATATATATCTGATTCAAGTACAAAATGTGTCAGGTGTGAAGCACCTATTACACCAACAATATATGCATTACTTGAGCTTGTTTATCCTAAAATTGACAATCTTGAATTAGTCTGTCTATTTCTATGCATGCCAGTTTGGCAGAAACGCTTCACACAATTTCCATAGCAATTTCCCATTTGTTTCCAAAATAAAACGAACCCCTGAGTATACACAACCGAAATTGGTTCCCCACCAAATGGAAAAGAAGCTTTTACAAATTTTAAATATAACGTATAAAAAATACTCAATACTTTTACGTATAAAAACTACATATAGGCTTTCTCTGAATTGTATTGCTTTCAAAAGCTCGAGAGATCCACGGCAATTCTTTTTGTTTCTGTTTTTGTTTTTGTTTTTGTATTTTATTAAAGGAAAATGTTCGGCAATGTTGCACAACGGCATGCCAAAATCATGGCCCTTTGTTTATAAAAGTGGATATATTTATCTTTCAATTTTAAACTGGCAGGCAATTATTCCACAAAGTTGCATAAGTGACGATGTACCTTTGTAGTCAAGCCAACGGGACCTGCATATGTACATATATGAAAGAATGGCCCACAAAAACATTTAAATTAATTCAATTTCAGAAATGATTTGTTGTGTTTTTTCCACTAACCGAAACAGGTATTGGTAGATTTTAATATTTACTATCAATCAGTCGAGTGGAATTTTTAAGTGAACAGTTGTTGTTATTAAATTTGTCTTCATTTTACCAAATTTCGTTGATCAGCACCAAAAACGGAATTAATAGGCGACAAGCAACGCTTTGTAAAGGCTGGCAGCCGAGTGGAATTGCATTGCATTGTGCGTGGCACGTTGGAGGCACCGAAATACATTGTCTGGTATCGGGGCGAACAGCAAGTGGCCTCAGAAAACGAGGCTGGCGGCATTGAGAATGGCTGGTATACACAAATTGATCGTAATATATTCGGCAGCACAGAGCACAATCGGAATACGGTATGACCAAAAATAAATAAAAATACCTAAAATCAAATCAATTTTAATCTAAAAATGCAATAACTTCCTTACAGATTGGCAGTTTAGTCATTCCTGTGGTGCGTAAAACCCATTCGGGGAACTACACCTGCGAGCCGGAAAATAGCGATGCGGTTTCCATTCAATTACATGTGCTCAGTGGTACGTAGGCATCTTTAAAGTTTAAAATATAATAGTTTAATAAATCTGTGCTAATTTCTAGGGGAGTATTCGGCATCTGCAATCATGTCTACGGCTGCTGGCTTATATAGACACGATCATGGCTATAACAGTCTCCATCAGTGGCTCATCTTTCTGCTGGTCGCTTTACACAAGACATGATTTGTCGTTACTTCCATTACTTTTTATAATATAAGATTACTTTGTAGGTAAATTTCCACACATTTCAAATTTCAAATGGTTTTTCACATAATTATAGCACCGTATTTTATACCATTTCTATATATAATAAGTATCTCATGTCATTTTTGTTATTGCTTTTGGAATTAGATTGCTAAGCACTTTTAACTCTAAGAATTCGATTGTGTTAAAGACTAAGATATTTGCGTAAATAAAGCCAAAGGCGTATTAAGTAAGAAATTGTTGATGTGGTTTTTGGTTTTTGTATGCAAAACAATAACAGAAACGAAGATAAATATATATAAAATAATTCAATTATCAAAAAATGAAATGAAATAAATTCAAATCGGATTGAGTTCGAATTCATAAAATGTGAGTGAAACTTTTTAGTTTTATTAGCTGCAGTTCATACTCCTAAAATATGTCCAAAAGGTTGCCATTTCTAGCAAGCACATCGGCTACTTAAATATGCTCACAAACAAGGACGTACTTGAAGATGCAAATAAAAAAAGAATTAATAAAAAACAGTTGATAATTTAAAACGGATGCGAGGAAGATTGTGCGGTAACTGCAGACGCCTATTGTCTTGCCTTTGTTTCGCTTGTTGGTCTTTGCAGTTGGCCATTTTATTTTTTATATTACCGCATGGCAACTATAATTTTCCACGATTTCTTGATTGCCCCCATCCCATAGATTCGCGCGCTCGTTCAACGCTGGCTCATTTATCAACACGCCTGACCAAAGCCAAAGAAACCGTGGCCAAAGTTTTATGGCCAACTTTCGAGTTTACTTTTGCCACAAAAGTTGTTGGCCCAGCTTTTCATCTCTTGCGCATACACCTTGCGTTTTTCTTATTTTCTCGTAGCCAGCGCCACTCAACAGGCAATTTACAGCTGGACAGTGGAAAACAGATAGCGAAAAGGAGCAGTAAGGAAGTTGCCCGGCCTAATCACTTTTTGATTTATTTGCCAGAGTTGCGCTCAAAACTTTTGCAAGCAGCTCATATTTCTTGGTAATTCTGCGGTCTGTCTCCTATGTTGCCTGTTGCTTTTGTGCTGCGTAGCACAGTTGAAAGAAATACATGAACCGAGATTCAAACGTAACAAATAATATTTTGCTTAAATGCTGCGTTGCAACATTTGCTTAAATTTTGATTTTAAGTAAATACCTAAAGGAAACTTTGGCAAACTATCGGAAAATCGTGGTGTCTGTCTTTGAAATTCCCGCACAGGTCTTTATATATTAGCTTTATATATTATTTTTCGTACCTGTTCTGTTCTGGGCACTGGCAATTTTCTACTGGCAATTTTCTACAAATATGTCAAAAGTGTTTAAGCTTGCCGACAAACTTTTAAATTACTTTCAAGTCTAAAAACTTGGCCAACAATTTTGCCTAGTCTTATCGGCTAATTTGTATGAGATTGTTCATAATCTGTGATTAGCCAATTAGGTGTTCTGTCCGACGAGATTTGCTGCCAGAACCAATTTGAGCAACAGCTATGACGTATAATTGAATCTAACATGATACGACTTTAAATATTTAGCAAGTTGTAGAACTTGAACTTATTTGGAAAGTGCGTCAGATATTCAATCTGTGCTAAACTTTGCACAACGTTACAAATTTATCACATTGCTTGAACTTTCGTTGGCATTCTTTTTAGTCTTAAATGCTTGAAATGTGCCCTGTCGTTGCCTGCGTCATAAAAAATGCATTCAGGTAGGTCAATTCCAGCACCTGTTGACCTCACTGGGAACAGTTATCTTGCGCATGCTCCAAAATTCAAATGGGTTTTGGGCGCCAACTGCTGCACTGTTCCCAGCAATCAGCTGATGGGCGGGAAAGCTTTAAGCGAGAGTTTTTTGCAAGAAATGAATTTCTTATTTTCGTAGCCCAAAAGAAACTTTCAAATGAATTCATAAGATTTGTAAATTTATATAATTAATTTAATAACCTTTAATTTGCATAAATATGCACAATATGTTACTCGTTTTGTGTTTGATATATATTTATATTAAATTCCTTAAGATTAATCGCGCTTAAAGTTGAACTAAAAAGCAAAATTTTTCAATTTTTGCAATTTATTTTTACATAATATTCAAAATTTGATAATTTGCAATTTTGATATATATTTGAAATACTTGGAATGCACAAAAATAATTTGTTGCTTTTCGTGTTTTTTTGTTGTTGTTTTAATTGTATTGTTTCGAATAAATTGTATGCTATAACAAAGAACTCATACGCATCATATAGTACAAGTACCTACATAGGTGTATATATTTTGTTTAAAGCCATTAGGTTCTTGTTTAGTGAAATCCTATTTGATTTAAATTGGTACATTTCTTCTATGCTTTAAGTTGTTGCTTCTTTGTTTCTTGCTTTAAAAGGTGTGTACGAAAAAGTTTGTAATTAAAAATATATATGTGAATCTTTCGTTTTTGTTTTCTTATTTTATTTTTATTTTTCTTTTTTTTGTTTTTCTTTTCTCTTTTTTTGTAAATATACACTTTTGTTTTCTATTCGCTTTTTTAATAATTGAATAATTGGACCATTTGTTTATTTGACGTCGTGGCTTAGAATTTCCTATGATAATAATAAACATTTCTTTTTGTTCCGCACAATTCCCAGGTAAATATCTCTAAACTAACGCACATTCCTTTATCGATAAGGTAAATACTTAATATATTAATCTGATGCAACAGTTTGTTAAATATACACATATCTATTTGTGTACATATGTATGTATATATCTTATGTTCCCATAAGGTAAAGAATTATGTTTAAAACGCTTTACAAGTGTGGCTCTCCCTACTTTCGTTGCCCTGTCTACGGTTGTTGTATTTTGTATATATATATCTGTAAACATATATATATATATATTGGTACAATATGCTAATTTTGCTTTTCACTAATTGATTTCAGTTAACGTTTTATTTGTGGGGTAATCAACGCTTCAGCTACTCGTACTACACAACTATGCGATCTATGTATGTATATATATATATATTTATGTATCGGAACGCGATAACTATGGATTGTTTATTGCCTTGCTTAGCAAATTCGTTAGGTTTTGTCATATGTATGCTATGGTATGGTAAATATAAATATACATGTATATTTATAGATATATATTGTGTGTAGTTCTATGTAATTTAACAACTTGGCCCCCAATTCGACTGAGTACTCCTTGATTAGGTGTGTGACGGTGTTCTAGGTGATTAGATGTTTAATGTATTCTTTTTCCGTGTTTTTCTTTTTGTTTACTTATATAATGTACATAACGTTGCAATCGGCTATTTTCTCAGTGCACAGCATCGATGTCCCGTTGCGCCCGCGATATTTTCAGCTTATCCTTGGGCGTATTATCCTCGCCCGATTCCAGTGCAAACATCTTCATCTTCTCCTTAAAGGACAGCTTCTCTGGCACCGCATCTCCAGCGCGTTGTTGCTGCTGCTGTTGCTGCTTCTCCGCCAGGCGACGTTGTCTCGGATCTCTGTGAAGGAAGAGCACGTAGAATAATTAGCTCCTGTATGACAAAAATAAGCAAAACATGTCTGACTTACCTATAAACTTCTTGGGCGCCAATGACGCCTGGCGTTGATTGCACGGTGGTGTTCCAGAGCGCCGCATCCGGTGTTGAAGGCATCGAGGGTAACATGGAGGCATCCAGATTGTGCTGCATATACTGCAAGTAGTTCGGTATATTTATTTTACTACTATTATAAATTACAATATGCTTAAATAAAACTTATCTGTGTTGTCAAATTAATATAAAATAATATTTGAAATCATGTCCAAAATCAGATATAATTAAATGATATAAGAAAATTACAATTTAAATTAGAAACAAAAAAAACTCTGGCACTTTTTTCAGTCGAATTAATGTTGCTTAACGCAAATCTGAAGCAAATGCTTAGTAAATAATCTTCATGCTGCAGATGTACCCATAAATATAATGTGATTTGCAACTTACGCTTGCATCCTCGCGTATGGTATCCAAATCCTGATGCTCCAACGCATAGTTGTCAAGCAGATATTGCTGTTGTAGTTGCTGCTGTTGCTGCTGTTGCAAGAGCTGCTGATGCTGACTGCTAATGCCAACAAAATTGTTATCCTCATCATGGAAGCTCACACGTTTGTTGTCCCGCTGCAGCAGCGGCGGTGGAGTGCCCAAGCTCATCCCTGAGCCCGTTGCCGAGACATAAGCTGCATTTAATTCCATGGCGCTCAGCGGCGACGGTTGCATTGTGTTATTGTTTAGGCTGCCGTTGTTGTTGTTGTTGTTGCTTGCGGTCTTTTTAATCTCAACGGCAGCTGCCTGATTGCTGGTGGCGGTTTTCAACAGGCCCACCGACGAGTTATTGCCAACACTCGTGCGTTGCTTCTGCTGCGACATAATTAGATACGAGCTGTTGCGCTCTGGTGGCGGTGGTGGTGGCACCACCACTCCACCACCATCTAGCGTCGTCTCATTGTTGTTGTCCTTGTCGAGCATGGTCAGCTGCGTGAGCTCTTTGGCCAGACTCGAAATGGGATGCTCCGTCTGCAGATGCCGTTCGTCCGCAAAGCTCGCTGACTTTTGGGATTTCGATGGCGACGAGGGTGCTCCACCACCAGCACCACCACTGCCGCCCGCTCCACCCTCCGAGTAACGATTATGCTTGAGTATGCTTTTGGGCTGTTGTGTTTGTGTGTTGACTGCATTTGGAGCAGCTGTTGCTGTTGTAGTTGCTGCAGCAGCTGCTGTTGCTGCTGCTGCTGTTGTTGCTGTTTGGGTTGGTGGCTCGATGGCATTGCTCTCAGTGATTTCAGCGAGTTTAATCTCCGTCTGGCGATAGTTGGTGATGGGCGTTTGTATGGCACTGCTGACCGTCGACAGCCGGAATAGCTCCTGCACATTGTCCTTGTCGTAGGACTGTTCCTGTTCATCCTCCTGCTGCTGCAACTCCTGAGCGCGTCGCTCAAAGTCTCGCTCCAGGACGAGCGTCTTCAGCTGCTCCTCCTGCTGCGGCGTGCGATTCACTGTCGCCGACGATAGCTCAACAATCTGCTGTTCACGCCAGTGTCGTATGTGTTCGCGTCGCATCTCCAGATCCTTTTCGCGCTCCTCCCGCTCCCAGGGATTGCTGCCGCTGTGCAACGGTCGTGTAGTCGCCGCTTGATTGCTGGGCAAATAGCTGCCTTTGGGTGGATCCAAGGTGCTCGCCACATAGTTCATGCCAGGCGCCAGCTGCTGGGTGGCCTTGAACAGCGGATGGGTGGCGGTGGGTGGCAACGGTGGCTTATCCTCGCCGGGGTGTTGTGCGGGCAAATAGCCAGCTTGTTGCTGCAGTCGCTGTTGTAATTGCTGTTGCTGCTGCTGCTGTTGCTGCTGTTGTTGTTGTGGTTTAGGCGGCGCCGCTGGCTTGCTGGGTGATTGTAGACTGCCCATTGGCTTCGGTGGCAAAGTTATAAAATTTGGCGAAGCCTGTTGTTGTTGTTGTTGCTGCTGTTGCAGCTCGTAGAGTGCTGCTGCCTCGTGCAGCTGACTACGACGCGCATGTTGCTGATAGTCGAGGCCACCATTCTGATAGCCCGGCACAAATTCATTCACATTCTGCATGCTTTGACTGGCGCTCATTGGTGCCTGTTGCTGCTGTGTTGCGTGCTGTTGCTGCTGCTGTTGTTGCTGCTGGTACATGTTGCTTATGTTGGGCATCGATGGCGCCATCATTTGCTGCATGCGTAGCGTATGCTGAAAATTTTGCTGACTTTTGGCGCGATTGTTTAACGTGAGCTGCTGGCCATTTAAATTGCTGCTGCTGTGCGCAAATTGTTGCTGTTGCAGTGCATGTTGCTGTTGTTGCTGCTGCTGCTGTTGTTGTTGCTGCTGCTGCAGTTGCTGTTGTGCAGATTGCTGGCTGTGGTAGTAGGCAGAAACAGGGCGAGTGGGCAAATTAGCGCTCGCCTGCAAGTGTTGCTGGTAGGGCGAAGCCTGTTGCTGCTGCTGCTGTTGTTGTTGCTGCTGTTGCAGTGTGGCAGCATGCGGGGAATTGCCATTGTAGGCGTTCATGGTGCCAAGTCCGGAAATGGTCGCTCTATAAGAAATTAATTTTAAACACATGATTCATAGTTTTGCACAAATTATCGCTACCAGCAACTGTTGCTGCTGTTGCTGTGTCACATGTGTATGTGATATGTGTGTGTGTGTGTATATGTTGCTGTTGTTGCTGTGTGTGCCGTGTTGCTCGCGTGTTTAAATTTAATGACAAATATGGGGTGTGTCTGTGCCAGCTAGCGAAAATAATCAGTGACTTGTGTTGCTGTTGCTGTTGCAGGTGCAGCAACAACACACGCAACAAAACAATAATAATAACGATAATTAACGAGAGAGAAATGTGTGTGTCTGAAATGAGGAACAAGGACAGCAACACGCTAATTACTCACGTACTTGGCTCAGTTCAACAAGCTGATATTCCCTTTGTATGGGTATAAAGCCGTAAAGTAATTTCTTTAAGCGTAATGTCGTCCTAGAAAAAGCCAAAGAATTTTAAGCTAACAACAGCAACAACCCCACACACACACACACACACAAACAATAGCAACATCATCCAAGATTTTAAATTATTGATTCCACATGGGTTTTTCGAAAGGTACTCTGGTTTATGGCTGAATGCGTTTTTCATTCCCCACTGGCCATTCTGATGGCCGTCGTTTCACTGCGGTTTCTAACCATGAAAGGACTATGACTAAAGGTCATATTGCTAACCGCAACTGACAACTGCTAACTGCGACTATCAGATATGCTAGCAATTGTAAATGAAATAATTCAAATTATAAACATTGAATTTAAAGAAGGAGTCGAAATGAGCTCACTGACTGAATATTATAAGTCAAATTGGAAAAGATTTATCAGCTGTCACATACAATAATTAAAAGCAATCGTAACGAATATTCCATAGAACTGCTGACAACGATTTAATTATAAGTGACTATCCCAGAGTTTATTTCTACATTTTAAATATCCTTTTTTTTTTTTTTTTGTCAAAATGGAACTTTATCTTAGACAACCCTAGACGCAGAATCCGTTAACAGTTTTTTGCATAGTTCTTTAAAGTCGTTCGAATGCAAAAAGGACTAAATTTAAACATTAAACTTTACCTCAAACCTGACCACAGTCAGCATGTCTTCTTTTTGATTTATGACTATGACTATGGCAATAAATTAAATGAGTTTCTAATTTAATTAAGGTAAAATAGTATTTTTTTTATAATAATAAAATATTGTATTCGCCTGCAGTTAAATTGAAAGTTATATTAACTATAAATATGTGGTAGGTACCCAAAAAAAAAGAATAAAATTAAATAAAACTTACCTCTCATTCAAAATTGGCTGACTTTGATTCTGTGCACGATACACGCTTAAATTCTGGTAGAAGCCCTGCTCGTTGCCGTTGCCATTTCCATTTCCATTTAGATTTGCATTTGGATTTGGATTTGGATTGTTGCGACTGCCATTTGGTTGACTCCGACGATGCCACCTCCTGCATTGTTATGCAAACTGTGCGTGCTGCGTGACTTGGAATTGGCCAGCGCTGTGTGTGTGGGAAGAGAAATCAATTACAAAACTGGACACTGTTATGGAGTTGAGCTTATAATTGCTAGTGTCATTTAGAGAAAGAGAGAGCGATATATGGGGGGTTAGTGAGTGGAATGGCAGACACTTACATATATTGCCAGATCCCGTGTGATGATGCAGGGCCGGCACCGATTTGCTATTGGGCAGGTGTGCAGCTAAGGGATTCATGATGTTACTACTGATGCTGTTGATGTTATTGCTGTTGTTGCTGTGGCTATTGTTGATGTTGCTATTGCTCAGATTTAGGTGCTGGTTGAGACTGTGACTCGTGTGGCTATTGGCAATGAGCGGCCCACCGAGTACGCCCAGCGACTTGGACGATTCGGCGCCGCCCATGCGACTCAAATCTCGCTCGGACATGCGGCGATTACCTGTTTATTATTTGTTTACCCATTATTATCCAAACAAAAGTGCAGCAGGATAAGAGGAGGGGATTGTTGTTGTTGTTGTGTCGGTGCATGGGTTTTGGGGGGAGAATAAATAGATTGTATTGGTTTTAGTAATCGTCATTTTGCAAGTTCCAAGTAATTATTTGTGTTGTCTTTGTGGGTGTGTGTATTGAATTTAATCAATTTTTAATTAATTCATTAATTATGCATTCAAAATGTAATTAAAGTTGGCAAACACAAATACTACAACAGCAATTCTACAAAAGTCTATGTCAATACAAATATAAAAACAAACATAAATACGATAAATGTGAGTCAGAATATTTAAATGCGCATCAAATGTGAGAACAAAAGCAATTTGTGTAGACAGTGGATAAAGCACAAACAGTTTCGAATAAATTGTCAATTCAGCAACAATAATAAATGAATAGCAACAACAACATGCGTACAACAAAGGAAACCAATTTAATATTCCGTTCTCTGAAATAAAATTGCTTAAAACCGAAAAAGCAATTAAATTAACTCTAAATCCAGTAAAACTAATGCGATGCTGAAAGCACACAATTCTAATTAATTTTCTGTATAAATGTAGACAATATTTTATGTGCGACCACTAAATAATTAAATATCAAATCAACACTGAGTAAAAATCTGCATTTAAACCATATTAACTGTTTTTGGTGTTCACTTAAAAATAAATATAAAAAAAATACTAATAAAAAGCTGGAATTGCTAAATGTTGCAATCAAGAAACGACTATGAAGGAATTCAAAATTGTGAAACAAAAAAAAAACGACTTTTTTAAAGCAACACTAAATTGACACAAAAGTAAAAGTGGGCCTAGAAAACAAACTAAACGCATTGCAAGAGTTGGCATGTAATAAAATACAACAACAAGAAGTAGCAGAACCTCGGTGCAATGTAATTGGGTTGTCATCTGTGCGTTGGACACATCAGCATCGACGACGACGACGACGACAATGTAGTTGTTGCTGTTGCAGCTGCAGCTGCAGTTGTTTCCGTTGTTGCTGGCCTAACAGCAGCAGCACCAGCAGCAGCAACATAATTATCATGGACATTAGCGGAGCAGCAGATACAATCGGAGGAGGAGCAGGAACAGGTGCACGAACATGAATCATCCTCATCCTCATTGTCATCGCTGCAGCTGCAGTTGCAATCGTGGTTGCTGTTGTTGCTGTTGCTGCTGTTGCTACTGCTGGTGGCCAAGGACAGCAGCAATTTGGCTGTTGAAGGTGGTGAGGCTGGTCGACGTTGATGATGCTGATGATGATGATGGTGGTGGGTGTGGATTTGGTGATGGCTTTGCTGTTGCTGCTGCTGCTGTTGTTGGCGTTGCCTTTGTCTCTGCTGTTTGTTGCGTTTCAGCTGTCGCACGCTATGCGCTCGACGATTATTGCACATGACGCTGCGACGACATTGCTGATGACGGGCCAGGGTTGGGGCAATTGGCTCCTGAACAGCAGCTGCTGTTGCTGCCTGGCAGCTGTCATAGCACTTGAAAGAGGAAGCAATATTGTTGTTGTTGCTGCTAGTTGCTGTTGCTGCTACTGCTGCTGTTGCTGGCTGTGTGTTGTTTCCGCGACAATGCGCACAACAAGGACACTCGCAGCTGAGTTGAGTTTGCTGCTGCTGCTGCTGCTGCTGCTCCTCGCTCGATTGTGGCAACTGGACATTGTAATCCTTGCCAGCGCTGCCAAATAAACTCCACTCCTTCAACTGCTTTAAAATGTCGCCCTGTTCATTTTGGGTGAGTTGAGTTTTTTCAGCTGCCAGCGCTGAGGTCGATTTCGATATCATTTTGCTCGGCACCAAATTTGGTTGAGCATCAAAATATGCGGCAATTTCACGCACCTTGCCCTGACCGAGATCCAACCGGAAGCTGGGACTGGGACTGAGATTCGTATGGCTGGAGGAGCGACGCTGAATAATATTATTGCTGATGTTGAGGCTGCTGTTGGGAATATCATTGGTGCTTGGCTTAAGAAGAGTTGTTGTGTTTGTGGTGCTGGCACAATATTGATTGCTTTTATTATTATGTACATGGGGTGCACAGGAACTGTCATTAGGAACTTGTATGCTGACTAGTGGAGGTTGTGGTTGAGCAGCACCAAACAATCCTGACCTTTTATGCGAACGCTCCGCGTTGAGTTGGCGTCGACATGGCGATTGCTGTTGCTGCTGTTGTTGGGTTTGGCGCAGTAGCGGCATGCGCTCAATGGACTCACTGGAGGAACGCTGGCTATTGGAGCCGGAGCCACCGGAACCGTAATCCACTGCCGAGCAATTCGTGGCTCGCTTCGTATTCAATTCGCGGCGTATCTTTTGTATTAGCGGCATGCGTTCAGCAGCCGACTGTTGTTGCTGTTGTTGGTCCCACATTGCCAGTGATTCTGTCGATGAATTGCTATTGGCAAAATGGCTAATGGCATCATGGGTGTGATATTTGCGATCGATGCTTGGGGCAACGCACGGCGTCGGTGGCTCCAGATCAAAGCTAACGGTCTTGCGATAACCAGCAGCCGGATTGCGTTTAATTGTCGAAGGAGTTGTCGTTGTCGTTGTGGTTGCCGTTGCAGTTGCCGTTGCATAACTGCTGCTGCTGCCGGCGAGGCAGGGACGTTGCTGCTGCTGCTGGTGTTGTTGTTGTTGCTCCTCTTCATCGTCTATAAAGGGTATATCGCCCGAATCGGCCATGGAGGCAATTGAGTCCTCGTTGAGCGGCTGATGTGCATCGCTGTAGCTGACAAAATTGGTAAAAGAATCCTGCGATTGCCGTAACTCGGACGTCTCCGGCACTGGCGCCGCCGCCGGCTCATCCAGATACTCCTCAATGTAGATGGAGGGTGGCGGTGTGCGTCGCAACGGACGCAATGGACTAAAATGTGGTGCGGCCACCGGTGGCTGATAGTAGCTCGATGTGGGCTCATTGCACAGATACAAACTGCTGGCGGAGCGTGCAATTGGTCGGGTATCCCTATACCTAGGATCAATGTGCAACTGATGCCCCAAGGCGCACAGTTCCTCCTGCAAACAGGATGCACTCAATCGCCGGACTGGCGGCGATGCGGCACGCATGCAGGCAAAGGACTCGCGACGACTGCGATTCAGACTATCATCTGAGATGGAGTTGTTGTAATAACGCGCCTGCTGCTGGTACGAGGAATGGCGGCGTTGTTGCGAATGCTCTTGTTGTTGTTGCGGTGGTTGCAGTTGCAAATAATTGTTGCTGCTGGCTGAGTCTTTATTATTTTGATTGATCGATTAATCGATTGATTGATTGATTGATTGTATGATTGATTGATTACCCAAAAAACAAATTATGCATTTGCGGCAGCGTTTGTGAATTTTTTTTTTTTTTTTTTTGGACAGGGAGGTATTTTTTTTTAGTCATACTTTGGTTTTAGCTTACACAAGTAAAAAGTTGATGTGGTCTGTGTTTTTTGTTGTTGTGGGTGTGTGAATTGTTATGCATTTATTATGTATGATTTGTATTTGTTGTTAGCAGCTACCCGGCACCAAGTAGTAAGTGTGTGTGTGTGTTAAATGTGTGAGTGTGTCTGTGTGTGTGTGTGTGTGCATGTTGTGTGTAGTATTAGCTGGGCGTAACTGTAGTTGCAACTACTACTCACCACGCTGTATAACGGGACTGGGCTGTTGCAGCAACGTTGCCAGACCATGATAAATGGCACCCTGCTTCGCCACCTCCAAACTGACAACGGGACCCGTGCGCACCAAGTAATCAGCGGCACTGTGAAAAACAATAACATAAACTAATTAAATTGAGTGTACAAAAGATACCCTGTATAAGAAATAATAATAAGATAATATAAGAATAAAATAAACTAATTAAATTGAGTATACAAAAGATACGCTTTACCCTTTGCAATAGTTAAATCTTAAGGAATCAGTTAAAAAAAAATATATATATATTAGTGATTTAAGTATCTTATCTGCAGGCAGACCAAAATATAAAATCATGTTTGTTTTAAGATAACAAATTAAATATTTTAAGCTACAATAGTCATTTTTGTACAGAAAAATGGTTGAAATTTAGCTTTACGGTTTACTTAGTTGTAATAATCTCTGAGCTATGCTTTTGATACCAACATTTTATTCTAGTACTGCGTATATAACAACTATAACTCATTTACAAGGGAGAGGCACAATAGACTCAATGGGTCGCAGCCATAATAAATACTAATAATGAATCCTCATTCAAAATTGAAATATATAGTCTTTCGTGCAGTGTATCAAATCGACAATTTCATAGAGAGACGGACGGACAGACAGGCAAACATATCTATACACTCAGCTCGTCGTCTGCCATTTGTTATTCATTTTCATTGTGTATATATAATAATACAATAATAATAATAATGATGATAATAATAACAATAATAATAATAATAATATTACAATATATCATTTATCTTACCGCTCCTGTGTTATGCCAATCAGGCTCTGTCCGTCGACGCGCAGCAGCTGATCACCCGCTTGCAGACGTCCGTCCGCATCGGCAGCGCCGCCGGGCACAACACTCTTTATGTAAATGCCCAGTCGCTCCTGGCCAGCGCCTTTGGCGGCCACTATGGACAGACCCATGCCGTTGCTGTTCTTGTGCAGCTTTATCAGCTGCATCTCCGGCTGGGGCAACTTGTTGGACATGGAGCTAGAGCTGCGTGCCTGTCAGTTGAATAGATTTAATAAAATAAAGTTATTAACAAAACAAAAATAATCACTTTAAATGCATTTTGTACAGCCCTGAATATGAATTCCGACGGGATATGAAATATATCGGAGAATAATAATTAAATAATGCTCAAATTTGCTTTGTTAATGACATATGACAATTAGTGAAAATGCATATTTAAATTCTTAAATACTTAAATGCTTAAAACAGCGTGTTGTTTTCACAATCATATAAAACGACAATTATTATCATGATTTAATCATTAAATGTAATGTAATCAAATGTAAAAACTATGGGCAACAATAAGAAAAACGAGAAAGCTTTGAAAAGGAGACAATTTAAAAATGAAAGCAATATTAATTCAGAACACATTTAAATCAATCCCAAATTTGTTGACTATGTTTTTAGCATTTAAAACGTCTATATAACGACTCAATTCCAGCACTCACATTGAATTGATGCATGTAAACTGTCCAGAGTCCAATCGATGTGGGCTGGGCGGCTAGTCGGCACATGCCCTGCTGCTGCAGGGGATTAAGAAAGTCGACCAATCCGGTGGGTATGCCGCGCACCACATCACAGCTGAAGCCATCGTCGGGAAGCAGCAGCGCCAAATGCAGTTCGGGTGATTCCTCCAGACGCACCTCGCGTCCATCGGCCCGCGTTAGTTCATCGGCCACAGATTCGGCCATGCGTATGGCTGTATCGACGAGATTGCGCGGAATCTTCTCCTGCTGCAGCAATGCGCCCATTTGCAGCGAGTTGAGCCGAAAACAGGAGCAGGCCAATTGTTGAATCTCCTCCACCGATGATTTGGGCGCCTGCAGAAACTGCGCACACTGATTAATCTTGGCCAGATGACAATCGGCGGCCAGCTCTAGACCCTGACGTTCAGCCCACAGTTCCAGCAGCTGCAAGCGCTCCGTCATCACCTTGCCCCACTCCCCGGTGCACATGTGCGAGTTGGCCACAATCTGCAAAAGTGAAAGGAATATTTAGGAATATACCAGAAATTCAATTTAAATAAAATAAGAATGAGCTCTGCATGGGTTTAGAAATTGGGTATAAATTCAACCTGTCAATCGCCGCTCACCGTATTGAAACATATGACATTGATGTAGTGGAACAGCTGCGAGAACAGCTGAATGGTCAAGGCGGCATTCACACGACAGCGCCGCAGCAGAGCCATGGCCGAGCCGAGAACTGTGAGCACCAGACCCGCCGCCGAATCATGATCAATGGTCTCCGATAGGAATTGATTCAGCGTCTGCGACAATTCGAGACGAAAGCAATTGACCAGATTACGAAATGCTGTCTGCACCGCCTCGGCGAGCACCTCCTGCGCCTGGACACTGAATGCGCTGATGTGTCGATCCGATTTGAGGAAATGCAAAAATTCCGAACTGTTTGCCATCCAAAATGCGAGAATGCGGGGATCTGTGTACTGCTCCTGGACGACGCCATAGACCAGATTCGCCACATGATGCAGGAATATGGTCAGCTTGTGGGCGCGCTCCGTCGGCTGCAGTTCTGGACGGTAATGGGTGGACGCCCGATATCTGCAATGAAATTATCAATTCAACTTTAATCAGCTGTTCAACTTAATACATTTATTGATTTGTATTTTAATTATGTATGCTCTACATCTTCGTTGGCCTTGCAACAGTCAAAAGGCTTCCAGACGACGACTGCTTTGTAATTTGCCGCTGTCGAGGCATTAATATTAATAGCTAACAAATTGGGTCAGCAGCCAAGATAAATCATCGTAATTGGTAATGAATAGTTGATATTGGCCAGAACACAACTGGGAATTTGTACAGATGAAGCTGTAAAAGCTCAGCTCTTCAGTCTGCGTGCTGCTCAAGTCAACCCAACAAACATTTATCAGCTGCTAAGAGCTGAGTTGAGTCTACTTAACCGTAAGTCATGCGGGAGCACTGATTTTTAGCGCAGCTGAATAAATATATTCTCCTGCAAATGGAAGCACTAAGCAGCAAAATGAATACTTTTGACTGCAAGTTAAAGCAAATAAGCTTAAATAATGCAGACGGATTTTTAAAGTAGAATAATAACTCGAAATAAAACTATTGGATTTTATTTATATAATATATTTTGTAAATCTATTTTTGATATTCTTTAAATACTTCATCGTCATTTAAAGTTGTCAAATATTTTCAGTTAAAGTAAAGTTGATAAATTTATAGCAAATAAAGTCTTGAAATAAGCAGCCAGTCTTTAAAAGCTATACACATCAAGCTCAAACTGATTCAAATTAAATTTCAGCTAAGCAAAAGGCAATAAATCATTTTAAAGAGTGTTAAATTTGAACAGGTGGCCAGGCAGTAAAAGTAGACAATTCAAGCTCAACGTTATCCTAGTGAAATATTTCAACTAAACAAACTGAAACTAAAATGTATTGCATCTGGCATAGTGTTAATCTTAAAGTTATCCTGAGTTTATACTTGCTTAGTAAATAAATGTAGCACACTTAAAAGCCAAAGAGTCAGGCAGTCGTGCAACATCGAAAGCAGCCAAGCAGTTCAGTTTTGGGCAAGTTAGTCAGGTTTTGGTTACTCACCTGGCACATAGATAGAGGGAATAGACTGGCGCCAGTTTAAAGTGGGGCACATTCACATCCAATTCGCTGATGATGTGACGCAGAAAGTGCTCCTGATGCGTCTCGGGAAACTCCAGAACGGCGGGCAGTATTGGCTCCTGGCCCTGGCCATCACCAGACCCACCGGCACCAGACAAAAGGCCACTCGAGCCGGGCAACTTTGGCGATCTGAAGCGTCAAGTCCGTGTGTGGGTTTAAGGTTAAGTTAATTAAATTATGTTGATTAGTTGATGCGGTATTTTTAATGGCCAACAAGAGCAAAGCAAAATGTTGCAAAACTTAACGCAAACTTAACATTTAAAGCGCACACAAACGAAAAGAGCATATAAATCAAATGATACATATAGAAAATGTGTGCATGTGTGTAGGAGTGTGTAGGTGTGTGTGTGTTGGTGTCTGAGTGTGTGGGAGAATTTTTGTGTGTTTTCTTGGTATTATTTTGCTGCATTAAGAGATTTAGTTGTTGAAACCCTCAAGAGTCCATTGTCAACAGAGTGAGTAAGTGCTTTCTTACCTGTCCTGACTGTTAGAGCCATTGGATTTCATGCTCGATATGGATTTGATTTCATTCTCCAGATTACCTTCAAGACTCTGACCATCATAGTTGCTTGTTGCCTGTTGCTGTTGTTGTTGCTGTTGTTGTTGCTGCTGCTGTTGCTGTTGTTGCTGCTGTTGTTGCTCCTGGCTGCCACCGCAATGTTTGCTGTCCACCGCATCTCGCATCGAGTTAAGCGCTTGCGTCTCTGTGGTGTTGTTGTGGAAACCGCCCGAGGATTGATTCAGCTGCTGATGCTGCTCATATTCGCTCTTCTGCGTCTGCATGGGAACAGAACAATAGATAGTTGCTTGTCTCCAGTGCTGTCTCTGCCTCGCTATATACTCTATACTATATGATTTAAACTGAACTCACCGAACTGAGTGCGCCATCCTCATCGTTCCAGGAACCAGGCGATGTTGGCGACCGACTAAAGTTCCGTTCATTGTTGTTGTTGTTGTTTATTCGTTGGTTATTTTATTGTGTGTGTAAAATGTTGTTTTTTGTTTTTGTTTTTGTTGTTGTGGTAGTGTGTTGTGTGGTGAAATTTGTTTTGCATATTTGTTGTTTGGCGAGTGCATGAACGAATTAATGTTGTACACAAACAATAAAAAACAAACAGCACGTTACGAACGAACGAACAAATAAAGCCACAAACAAAGGCGTGAACATAAAAATATAAAAATAAAAAAAAATATATATATAAAGTAAAATAAAAAAAAAAAACTATATATGTTAGCATAAATATGATTTTGCGCACAAAACAATAGTATTAAATCCAGCATTTAGCTGAAAATTTAAAATGCCTTGCAAAATCTTGCTATTTATTGGGGAATAACAACATTTATGTATTTATTTAAAATATTGCTGAGTGTTTTTTATTTATTATATGCTGGGCATTTATTGTCTTCTAATTGTGAGTCCAATATGGACATCTTTAATTCTTTGGATAGATACGAGAAACGATATAGGTTTGCTCTCAGGTTAAGAAACGTTTCCCTATTTTTCAAAATTATTTTAATACCATTTAAGAGACCATTGATCAGTGAAGTTATATTACAAATAGTAAATGTTGGTTTTATTGAGGTACAAATTGCACTTTAAGCTATTATCTTTAAACAACTATACATTAATCTGTACTTTTTGTTTGGCTTTTTCTCTTTAATAGAATACTTTTTCTAGCAATCAATCTTCAATTTTATTTACTCGAATTTTGATCCAATATTCGAAATTGAGATATCAAACTTATGGCCGCCAACGCCCAATGATAAACACAGCAATATTTTAGCTCGAACCTTAAATTGTTTTAGCATTAAATAAACGTATTCAAATCCAACACAATACGACACAAATACAAAAGAATATAAAAAAAAAAACAAATGAAATTCGCAGACAAAGCGCAGCATTTATAGCACAATAAAATATCTGCGCAACAATGCGAAAATAATTAAATTAGCACTCCACACTCACCTTTCGTAGAGGCAGGCCGAGTCCAGCTGGGATTGCGACAGAGCCAAATTATAGCGTCCATCTGTGGGTGAGTCCAGGAAGCGATAGGAGGCCACTCGTCCGAACATGACAACAGAGCCGTTCTGCAGAAAAGAGACGAAAAATGCAATTACATTAATAATAAATGAATATGATTCCATTAAAGGATTTAATTAATGCGTGCATTAAGGCATTTCAATTACATTATACAATTGAACTATTTATATTTTAATTGTGCCCAATTTACATATTTCACAAGGGGACGACGACGACGACGACGAGTCGATCGCAGCATGCGTGCTCAATGAACGATTCTGGGGCACTGAGACGATTGGAAAATTTCGATTGGAAAAAATGTGGGGCGTTTCGAAATTGGTCACAGTGTCATCGTCGATAGAGACGCCCCCTTTCCAAATTCTACAGAAGAAGAGTTCTACGCAATGCGGCATATACAACACGGCAATCAAAATTGCCGAATATTCTATGAAATCCGTTAAAATCTGTAGGCCTATTTATAAAATGATAAAGAGTTCGATTTAAAACTGAAACACAATTCACAAATAAATATGTAGAAAGGAATAGAAAAGTTTATATATTATTGTACTTCATATTTTTCTATTGTAAGTATTCATTTCGTATACACTGTATAGTTATATAGTATAGAGCATCCCGCAGTCGATCAACAGCATTTACACACTTTGTTCTTTCATTCATGGAAATTGTAGTCAACATTTCCAAACTGATTCTGTTTGACTTATTTTCAAATTCTACACACACGCAAAACGGTTGGTTTTCGATTAGCGAAATTTTCGTTATTGTGTTTTTTGTGAATATTTTTTGTTTGGGTTCATTGAACCGCAACCAGACCCAATTTGCCAACTGAATGCAAGAACAGAAATTTATAATAAAAGATAGCTAGAGCACAACAAACAAAAACTACAAACGTCTAAATAAATTTTGTTCACTAAATTACACAAAATGTATATCTGCGATGCTCTGCCGTCTCCGCGCGCTCCCCTCTCTCCCCCTCTGGCTGAAAGTCTCTGGAGACAGTTTGATGTTATTGCCCAGCATTTTGAGGCTTATCTCGAGTGGAGAGCAGAAGGGGATTTGTTGGAGGTCGGTGGCTAAAGTTTGCTTTTGTTTATTTGGTTTCGAATTCATCAAGCGGAAAGTCAGAAAAGTTTTTACAGTGCCTCAGTACTCAGTTCGTTGTTGTTGTCGTTGGTTGTCGTTGTTGGTTGTGCATTTTGCCAAATGCGTGAGAACGCAGAGTCAACTTTATTCACTGTTGTTGTTCTTGCTGGTGTTGTTGTTCTTGCTGGTGTTGTTGTTGTTGTTGTTGTTGTTACTGGTGTTGTTGTTGTTTCGGTTTGTTTATGTTGTGCGCTGTGTGCGTTGAAAAGTTGTCAAAACAAAAGATAAATCAACTGCGCCCCGAAGTTTGCGGAGTGCCGCAATGAGCACATAAAACTCAAGCTCTGCAGCTTCTCGTCGGGGGCAGACAGGAGAAGGAGGAGATAGACCGCTAAACAACTCAAACTGCTGATGATAATGAACTTGACTGAGTACAGAATGTGTAGGCAGTCAAAATAATTTGGAACATTTGATTATCTACTCTGGCTCAGTGAAAGATCGTCAACTGAATGGCCAAAAGTCATGTCATTGTAATTTGTCATTTCAAAAGATAAATTACAGTTTAAATGAGAGCTGTCACAAAATTAGAATAATAATATTGCAATGAATTAGATGCCTTGACATCAAATGTGTTTTTTGTTAACCACATTTGTCTTTCCTATCCGATCTTGATGCAATTTGTTCAGTTGATCATTAATATGTCAGGGTATATTTATCTATTTTAATCTTTTCATTCGAAGAAACTCTAGAAATCGGAATATTAATTTTCAAAGTTTTAAATGGCTGCAATATTTTTGTTTTTTACATTTTCTTTTGTATCCTTTGGTTGAAGTCTTAAAGTTTATTATATATGGATTTAATGGATATTAATAATACTTTAATTTTATATTTATATCTTCCACTTTCTATCGAATCTTACTAAAGTTAATAATATTAAATTTTATTCTCGGATAAAGTGGTTTTCAAATTACGATTTCCAGATTAGATTCAAGTCTGTATGCTCAGTCATTTCACATCCGCTGTTCTTAATCGTGTCAATAACATTATTTTGAAGTACATATCCCATTTCAGTACACACTGGGTCAAAAATATAGTTACATATTTGTAACTTGACACACTTGGCAGACATCAAATGTATAATAATTAGACAAACTTTTAGAACAATTGTATTACAATTTCAGGATTGCAATAATATAGATTATAATTATTAATTACAAATTAATTAACTGAAATGAAATAGTTAATCAAAAAAAAAGAGGCAATTTGGACCCAGTGTGCGTAAGTGGTACTTATTAACGCATTTTCCGTTTACTCCACTTAAGAGGACATCTCCTAAATGAGTGTCGTCTCAACATGTCACCAGCTGCCACTTAGCAGCGGAAGGCTTTTACAATAACAAATTGACGCACTTTCGGCTTACACTTTGCTGATATTTGGCTAGCAATCTCTTCGGAGCTTCCTTTAGTAGCGTTATCTTCTTGTCATTACACTTGTATGTCGTATGTAATATGGAGCAATCAAATGCGAGAGAAGCCTGCTGCAAATGTGAAATGGAATTGCGTGACAAATTCCAACAGACAAACAGTCAAAAGCAAACAGGAACACACACAAACACACACAAACACACACACACACTCACACACAGGATGCAGGCAACCAAAACAAAAATAAACTTTGACTGGGTCAAGGTTGACAACGCTGAGAGGAAAACTTTTGACACAAATAAATTGCGTGCAATTTCTGGGCCAAAGCGAATTCGTACAGCTAATGAATACAAATGACAATTTGTTAGACTTGTAATTAGTGGTGACCTTCATGGTCAGCACAAATAAATAAAATTAGAAAGTTTTGCTAAGAAATCTGCATTCATTAAGGATTTCTCTTCTTTTATTTTTGAAAAATAATAGAGAGTGGTTCCCAAAAGGAAAATTAGTAATACAAGTGTAACTAGCTAAAGATAAAGATAGATAAAGAAACTCTTCACTTCTTCTATATCAATTCAATTCGCCAGATTATGACATACAAATGTGCTGACTACAATAAAGGGACTAAGGGAATACAGTCCCGAGTCGGTGAGTGAGGCCGATTACAAATGTATATATACTTATATATAGAATTCATAGATATAAAAAGTTCGACTCACATGTAGAATGGTCGGCTGGCTAATGTGATGTCCGTTGACAAAGGTCAGGGCATCTGTGTGCAGCGGCGTCACTGTGCAGACACCTTCGTGCAACGAGATGAGGCAGTGCCTCGGCTGTATGCTCGGTCCAAACAATTGCAGGCAATTCGTGTTTGCCGAGCCAACCTCGACCGGATCGCTGCCGAGCTTGATGCGACGTCCGCCATCGCCGCTGTGCGTCACCTCGACCAGGACGGGTCCCTCGCGATCGCCGGACATGTGATTCGCACCATTTGCGGCGCCCAACGGTTTTTTCTTGCGTCGGCGCGGCTGCGAATCAGCCGGACGGCGTCGCACATGAAACATGATGGAACCTGCAACATAAATTGAGAGAAAACCGTGTTAAAAATGCCATTAAAATATATATATAGCTTTATTTCTATTTATTCTTGCCAGTACAACGCGTCAGCCTATCAACTATATGCTGCAGCCTTTTTGCTACGAATCTCGCCAAAAAATGAGAAAATGAGCACAACCCGTATGTTGCCCCAGCAGCAGCAGCCTCTGACACGCCACAAAGCACAAATGTTGCCCCCATAAAATGCAAATATGCTTAATGTACAATAGCAACGGAGTAGACAGACACTGATGGCAACGTAAATTGGGTAAGGTGCTTCTTAGTAGTTGAGAATATCGTGTGAACCTACTTAAAGAAAGCAAATATATCACATCTATTTATATTTCAAGTTTACAAAAATCATTTGTATAGATTAAAATGTAAACATTTTCTGAAATTAATGAATATTTTAAGATATTTATTTTTTATTTGCTGGACGCCAAAATTAACCAATAAAATAAAACAAAACAAGCAACGAAATTAATCAACCAAATACAATAATTTTGTAATTAAATAAATTAATCTTGTATTAAAAATAAACGCTATATTTTCAAACGAAAAATAAAGTTCAACACTTGGTTAATAAAATTGTTAAATTACTTTAATTTGTTCATATTTTAAGTATCGTTTTTGTATTTCAGATTTAAAACAAGAGGCAAGAAAACTGTCCAGTCTCATATTTCTTATGGTATTCATACATTATACATAATTTTATTAAGGTTTTAACTTTTAAGATCGCTAAATGTTTAACAACCAGTTCACTTTATGTTTGCTTAAGAAATAACACTGTGAAAACACTATACGATTATTGTTGGAAGCAATCTCGAGTTCATTCAACCGTATTGTGCGAACCAGGCACACTAATGCCAGCCAGCACTGTTCAGTTGCAGCGTTGCACAGCTCATCTCGCATGAAATCAAACTAATTTTGTGGCAATCACTTCGTATCGCAATCGCCTGCCCAAATAGAAATTCGAACAAAATCAAATTCAGGCTTCATCAAATTTTGGAGCAAATTTACAATAAAACAGAACTATAAGTCTGTCACTCTGGTAAACGTGGAAAGGAGCAAGGCTCTGACAGGGTGACAGACATCCCAACTGTTGTCAGTTTCTAGCTGTGTATGATATGAAATTCCAATATTTATGTAGCAGTGTTGGCAAACTCGGCAGCTGCATAGTTTGCTTTGATTTGCTTTGTTTTGCTTCTCGCTTGTTGTGGCATTGTACAGAATGTTAAACGAACCATGCAAAATATGATGCCAGAGTGCGCTGGTTGCCCCCATCCACTGACAACAAATGCACATACAGTAGCTATATAGTTTTGGGCGAGCCAGAATGCAAAATGCATCGTAAAACGAGCGAGAATAGAAGGGAACTTGAGATGCAAATGGTAGACTGGCAGCCCGAATAGCAAACGGGGGCGGGGAGTGTTTTGCAAAAGGGCGGCGTTGGGTAATCTTCTGGCTGCATTCGACATGCCCCACGTCGAACAACAAAACAAAAATAAAAAAAATGAAACTTATTAAAAATTAAAGTGAACTCAACTCAACTGAAAGTCGGAACGTGAGCACAGGGCGTATGTGCAATGTGGAAATTGGATTTTTCGCTAGGGAAAAACTCGAAGTGCTTTCAAAACCAAAAAAAAATGGAGTAATAAACAAAAATAGTAATAAAAAAAATAGCGAACACACTAAACAACAACAACAAGAATATTAACAACAATAAACATTGTGTCAAATACCTTTTTTGTACAACCAAAAGAACCACATTTGTCATATATATTCACATATAAATATATACATTTGTTTAGTTGTTTGTGTCAATATTTTTCAGCAGATTAAAAATATCATATTAGTTTGTTGTTTGATTTAACACTTTAAAGCACTGGCGCAACTTTTGTTAGATGTAGAAAAAAGTTTACACAAACAGAAGAAAAGAATTTAAAAGATCGAAAGTAAAGCATAAACCAAGCTTGTTTAAATTCATAACGATTTTAAATAAATGTATAAAGAAGCTAATAATATAAATAATTCTATCTAAATACGTAATTTTATCTTTGCAGAAGAGGTGAAATATGAAATAGTCCTTTTTCACATCTTGTTTGGTAATGCTGACAACTTTTTATATATAACATATACAAAAAAAAAATTGTCAGCAATATATATTTTTTTTATAACATATGCAAAAAAAAAAATTGTCAGCATTACAGAACAGGATATAAAGAAGGACTTTTAATAATGGCTTATCGATCTTAATCGTATTTAATCGTTTGAGCTTACTATCAAAATTCAGCGGCTGAAGAAACACCGAGAAATAACCAGCAAGATCGGAAGATTTAATACCGCAGAACTATTTTCTTTGAAAATTTAAAACAGAACAAACCAATGTAAACTGATATCTTGTTTTAAGTTTTAAATGGCATTGAATTATATTTCAATTAAAAGTTGTTGATAGTTTCTTCTTTCAATTAAAAATTGTTAATAGTTGCTTGGGCTTAACACATTTCATTTCAGTAAATTTTAAAGTTGGAGCATTCTTAGCTGCAGAATCTTTGGAAAAAGCTTTATAGCTCTCTTTCATTAATTTATGTTACACGAAACTACGTCTGATTGCTTTCGAATGCTTATTCACTTAATGAAATATCCGTGACTGTTATTTATGGCCAAGCGATGCCCAGTTTCACTTGCAAATTGTAAATCAATCAACAAATCGAGAGACCGAAAGGCAGACAGATAGACAGGCAGACAGACAAACAGACTGGCCACAGCAGTTGGCGTTAAATGGCAAAGGCTCATCTGACTCATTTTGCATGCATGAGCAGGTGTCGGGCACCTTACACTCTCTCATACACACGCACACACACACACGAGCGCAAACAGGATGTGGTCCCATAAGGAGAGTAAATGCATAGCTGATGTTGATGTTGTCAATAACAGTTGCCCCCCTGTTCGTCCCTCTGCTCTATATGGCGCTTTTGTGTATGTCACTCACATAAAATCATTTGGAATTTATTGATTAATATTTTAACTCATTTACACAGGAGATTTATATATTATAAAAATAATTAATTCAATAAATTCAAATAGGTTGCATTAATATTTACATTGGAATTAAAATACATTTAATTATAATGATGATTAAAATATCATATTTTAATAATTTCAATTTATGAGATCTCAAATTAAGCACTTCAGCTATCAAAAAGAAGACCAAATTCTTAATTGAGTAACTGTATTTGTTGACATTTGAAAAATAAGGTCAGCTGCAGCATAAAGAGAAATGAGTTTGGGAGATGTTAAGAAAGTGAAGCAGAAGAAAAACAAATTTAAAAACGAAAATCATTTTGATTGTTTAGACCGGGCCAAAAGTATGCCAAAGGTAGCAGCCATGACAACACATTTCACACTCATACACGGACTCAGTGTTGACAGTGGAGATTTTACACAGGCACAGAGCACAATAGAAAGCAAAAATGTCTGCGAGCCATGAAATTGATTTGGTCAACAACGTGTCGGTGTCATGTGTGTAAATTGGAGCTATGTGTGTGTGTGCGTGTGTGTGTGCTGCATTGTGTGGGTTACGTGCATAAGTGTGCATAAATTGGCAACAGAACGAAATCAGCAAAAATGTTGTGCAATGCCAAAGCTGAAAACAATGCAAAAAATCCAGCAAAGGAGACGTTGCGAGCAAATTGTATAACGAGCTGATTGAGTTAACTGACATGCCCTTCTCCACCAACACTACCACCCCCTCCACTGCTATCGCTGGATAGGTATGCCACAGGCATGCGGCATGTGGCCACACAATCCTTTCTGCTCGCGTGTGATATGAAAGTGACTACATTAATTTATATTAACCCAGATTGTTTTTCCATTTTTTCTTCAGTGTTCTTTTGTATTTTTTTCCAGAAGACAAAATTATTTGAATGGATTGTAGAGTTAAAGAAGTAAGAAGTAAGCTCGATTTGGAAGTAATCTGAACCCAGTTTTTAAATACATAGTCAGTTTGCTGATATTAGTTTGTTCAATATGAAAATAGGTTTTGTATAATAAAATCTGTTTTACGGGTATGTTATGTATCAAATTGAATGCTATATCTTTACAATTGAGTGTCGGAATTCGATTCATATCGATATTATATGATGAAGATGATGAAGATTATCGTTTTTATTTTTATCTTTACTCTAATAAACTTATTTGATTTTTTGATGTTTGTATGTTTTTATATTTCTTAATTAAAAAGTTGCATTTGAATACAACAATTATAAAGTAATGAAAAGCAACTTTAAGAGTTACCATTACTTTACCACAGTAATTTGAATATGTAGATACTGCCATCAGTTACAGCTGAAAAGTGTCTGGCAAAGAAATGTAATCAAAAGTAATTTAAATAAAGTTGCCTTTTGATGACTCAACTTGGTCAGTCTGCTATTTGTTTAACCTAATTGAGTGAGATTGATATTCAGAATCGGAGACCCTTAGTCAAATTAGACAAATTAGCCGTGAAGCAGGGCAAAGTTTTTGATTTTGGGCAACAAGCAAGCAAGTTGAATATGGCTGTGGAGCTATTTCATTTAACAGGACCAACACACAAGACACACCCCAAAAGACAAGGTCAGCTGGCTACTTAAGTAGTCGCAGTCATGAAAAACACAAACACCCTCAAGTTGTGCCTCCTGTTGTGAAAATTAAAAAAATTAAATTTTAATGAGCCAAGTTTGCTGTTTAATCCACTGTTAAAGCTGGGGCTCACAAAGCCATTTAAATTGGTCCTGAAGTCAACATCTAAGCAGAATTTAGATTGCAGCTTGGATGAAAATTAAGAACATTTAATTCAGGCGAGTTGTCTTCTTTTTTTTTGAGAATATTGTATTTAAAGCTTCATATTTTATATATATATATATATATGTATATATATATTATATTATATGTTATACAACACAAACCACTATTAGATAATGGAACATTTTTCTGATAGTATCGATTTCATTTTATGCATGAAATCTGTCAGCATTTGATTTATAGGTCATTAAATAAGCTTTGCCATATAAACTTGTATGGACATAAATAAAAGCTTCAGTAAAATTATCGATATTCGAATTAATAATGGTTTGGTGTGCATTATTATACAATACTTTAAATTCTGTGGAGTTTTGCAAATGATAATGATTACAAATTCAAATTGTTTATAAATTAGACACATTTCTAATGTGATATTATTGAGAGTTGAACTGATTTGTTCGGGGATAATGCGAAATTTTGCTTGTTTTAGTTCTTTTAGCTTGTTTATATCTCACTTTATCTGTTATTTTCTAAGACATCTCCTTAAACTGTCAGTAATAACACATGTCTATTAATGACGACCATTGAGTGATTTGCTTAATTTACCGGATTTTTTTGTATTCAGTTTGCCAAAATCAATAGCAACTGTCTGGCCGAGCAGCACAATCCATGAATCACTTTAAGAATCTGGCAAGAATCATTTAATATACATATGTACAAAGCATACATAATGTGATACCTAAAGAAATCCTTGCAGCAAATCGAATTACGAAGCTATCAAAAGCGACGATGATACCAGGACCTGTATCCCCTCATTCCGGCAAAGCAACTACAACAATGGCAAAAATCTTGTCTGGTCCCCAAAATGGGAGCGTCGCTTTTGTGTTTGGGGCTATTCAGTCAAGTGCTGCCCCAGGCGGTTATCAACAATTTTGCTAGACAATTTGGCAGCCGAAACAGAAACAATAAAAATATAATTGCCACACTTAAAGGAGAAGAAAAGCACAAAGCAGAAAGCAACAGTCAAAAGGAGAAATGCTCAAGGGCAACGCAACGGAAAATTAATGAAAGATTGTTGCACAGAGTATAGTTAGAAGATTATTCAATTTTCCTTCCTCTTCTTTATGTTTTAAAATGATGACATTAAAAGATACGAATCATAAAAGCAAATTTTACGAGCTTCAATCAGCATAAAGGCAAAACCCTTTGCATTGTTCTGTAGATCGAATCAGGCAAAAAAAAAAAAGAAAAAAGAAACAATTCGGCTTCATGCCGAATACTTTTCTGTTGTCATAACTTACGAAATTTATTGATTTTTGTCTGTTTGTTTTGGCCGGGCCATAGACGGATTAAAAAAAAACTCAGTTGTTGGAAGTATAATTTTTTTATTGTTTTTTTTTATTATTATTTTGTCCCTTCTACATGCATGTATCGCGCAATATATAAAATGCCATTTTATTATATGTATATATACCATATATGGCCTTTGAGAATTAATGGCCCGGGCTAACTCTCCTGTTGCCCTTTTTTTATTTTAGCCAGCATGTTATGCGCTATGAGCCATGACAGCAGTGCCAAATAAAAGGTATGGCAAAAAAGCTAGTGAAAATTCAATTTACACGCAGAGGAATGTAAAATAAAAATAAGAATACAAAAAGCACATCGGGCACAATGAAATTTAAATTAAACTCAAAATCAAGTTGATGCCGCACAAAAACAAGAAATTCAATTTAATTAAATTGCAATCAAATTGAAAGCTGATTTTACACACAGACACACACACACACACACACAGACACAAACACACACACACTTTTTGAACACTTTTTGCGAGAGTTGGCAGGCGAAAAGATTTTGACTTTAATAAATTATTTGTATATGTATTATTTTTTATTTGATTTCTTTTTTATCGAATGACTAACCGTCGAGCTAAGCTGCTGCTGCTGCTGCTTTAGCTGCTGGCCGAGGTGGCCACAACAATGCGTTGACACAGCGCAAGGATAACTGAGAACTGAGCACTGAGCAGCCAGCAGCGCGCATTTCCAACACTGAGCACAGCAAGCACACGGAGCGTATGAGCAACGCGCTGACTGACTGTGAGTCGCGTACTGACTAGCAAACAGACAGACGGACAGACGGCCAAACTGAGCGACAGACTCACACAGTCAATGAATGAATGAAATAACGAACAAAAAAATAAACAGCACACTGTGTGTGTGTAGGTGTGTGTGTTGGTGTGTGTGTGTGTAATATAACATTAAGTTTACACTGCATTCAATGTGTGTGTTGCTTGCGTGTTTGTGTGTTTGTTGTATGCTGTGTGTGTGCTTAAGTGCGTTTGCCACAAAGTTACTGTATGCGTGTAACAGGACGCAAAACACACAAATACACAAAACACCGACAGACACAGACACACACACACACACACACACACATAGACGAACACACACCTCGGTGGCATGCAGCCAGGACAGCTAAATAAATGCCCTATGTCTAGGGAGCGGTCAAGGTTAGATTATAAATGATAGGATAAACTGTGCTTTGGTTCAGTTTCGTGTAATTTGAATATGCAGCTTAAAGCTACAAAGCTTTAAGTTCAGCACTGCTGGGAATGATAATAAAGAAAGTTATCGATACACGCGCTGTTGAAAAACATTTATCGATAGATCAATGCAGGTTATCGTTTTATCACACACTCTTTGGTCTTATCGAGTGATCATGGAAGTTTATTTTACTTTTCTGTATATTTCCGTTCATTTAACATTGATCTAATTTTTATAGATCCACAACAACAATGTTTAGGCATGTTATTGAAAATGAAAATAATACAATTTTCGATATTCTTTTTATATATTTATTTTCAACGTATCGATACCTTATTCAGTCAATCAACGAGTATTTCTAAAGATTCGATATTTCAAAGTATCGAAAAGTAATTCCAAATGTGCTTTAAATATATCATATGTAAATATTTACATTATTCAATATTGTTTTTATAAACTTTTAAATATTATCTGGTCCTATCTTTATTTTAAACTATTGCACAATTCAATTCACAATCGTCTTTCATTATATTGAAATATTAAAAAGCTCATGCAATTAATGATTAATTGAATGATTTTAATCAAATATACTTTAACAATTTATCATAAAGAAATATACTAGAGTTAATATAGAGTTAGTCCATATAAATTATTAATCATAAGTTGATTGAGCTACCTAGAGAAACTATCAACTATCAATTCTTGTCTGGCCATCGTGTTGAGATATATTCATGCACAAACATTTACAGACGCGTACACCTCTCTTGATAAGAGCGCATAAATCAAGCTGAGCATATCATCATCATCATAATTTGACGCTCGACTCGCACAATCGATATACCCCAGCCCTGTAGAGCTGTAAACCCCAGCAGCGCCAAGGAAATACAAAGTAAATTCGGCAACAATAGAGATGTCTGTTTCTGAGTTAGTATGCGGGTGTCTATTCGTGTATGTGTGAGTGTAAGTGTGTGTGAGTGTTCGAGTGTGTGTTTGTGTGCACATAAAATCTTGAGATGTATGTATTCTTGAAGCTACTTTTCAGCTAACGAGCTTCGCTCAGTAAACGTCTTTACTGTTGGCCAACTTGCACTTGAGTTGTTTTCCGTTAAAAAAAAAAAACAAAAACAAAAACAAAAATGGACGAGTGAGTTTACGTCTGCCCCTTCCACAATCTGGGCTTGTACGAGAGTGTATATTAAAAATGTGCAATAAACTGCGCACTTAACTTCAAAACCATTTTGTTTTATTACACGCAGTCAAACAGCAGTCAAATCAAAGCGTTTCAACAAATTGCTGGCTCAAAATAAAAACTAGTAGTTCAAAGAGTTTAACATAAAAAATGTATTATTTGAAAGCATTTTTTTTTTAAATACGTTTGGAGACCTAGAACACACAAGACTGCAAATTATTTGGCTTTAGTTTAGACTTCAGCATTTAATTTTAATATATTTAGTTTATTGAGTTTTTGTCCATTTTTGTGTCATCTTTCAATACCATAAACAAATCAACCATATAAGAAACCTATTTAATATAATGTTTATAACAAATTATTGTGAATAATAGAATTTTTAAATATTATTGTATAAATCTATGCTTAATTTCTTTGCATAGAAAAATAAACCGTTTCGAAATTATATTTAAATTCCTAATATAAATCTCCTATAAAACCGAAGATTTTTAATATTTAAGTTAGTTTTCAATGTATACAATAGACGACCCCCTATAAAGTAAGGGGGCCTTTTTCCAAAAATTCCGAAAGCTAATCACGAGATGATCAGCAAACGGGGGCTGATGTTAATATCATTGGTGTCAGCAGCAATGTCCTCACTATACGTTCATTGGACATTTCTGCTCCCCAAGACAAGGAAGGTCGATTGCTGGCAAGTTGCGGCAACTCAAGCAGCCGTCGCTTGAACCGTTTGCGAATTCCAAGCGCAAAAAGCTCACAAATTGGTGCAAGAAACTGTTGCCTACTACCTGGGGTAAGCTGATCGTGTGATCCTTGCAATAATCGAGGAATTGCATTCCAAAGGATTGGAATTGCATTCCAAAGGATTGGACCAAAAACCGGTTTCTACAACCCTTTAAAAATCAGACACAAAAGTAGCAGTCTTTTTTGCAGAAACCAGTTTTTTCACAACTTTGGATGCGGTTGGCTGGACCAAAAAGAAACAACCCCTAATTGAATGCTCTAGTCGAAAGAGATCGACAAGAAAATACGTTTTGGTTAAAAACATCTCAGTTTCTTATTCTAACTTTTATAGTTGATTTTTACTTAAGTAAGGCTATTTCATATATCAATTGGAAGGCTATATCTTTAAAATTCTGACTTTTATAGCTATCGGAAATCGATTTACATCGATATGCATTAAACGGCAAGAAACTATATTCAAATATTGTATATTCGCGAACTCTCAGGAATATATATTTTTTATGGTGTCAAAGATAATTCCTTCTGCCCTGTTACACACTTTTGTACTACTTCATTTCCCATTTTTAATGCCTTCAGGGTATAGTAAGTCGATCTAATGAGCCACACAGCCAAAAAATACTCATAATTTCTCTTTGAACTACTCAAACTCATAAATAAATAGCCAATTTCCGAAAGCCATGTAAAACACATCAAGCTAGTCAAACAGTAAAATCACAAAACTACAAACAAATATATCACTTTTTGGGGTCAAGAAAATGAATTCAAGCAGATTTATCAAATGTCTCAAATGTCTACGTTTTGGCAAAGAGCCAAAAAAGTACATTTTTCAAGCCGTTGGCCATGATTCCATTGAAAAATGATGCATGAGTAGAAAACCAGTTCCACATGTGTGTGAGTTCGGTTTGGAGAGATTCATTCGCATTAAAATGGATGGGTTGGGAGACTCATCAGCATCAGCTGGCGCAGGATTCATCTGCCTCTGACTTTTTACAGTTTGCCGAGCAACTGGCAATGGAATTTGAAGAGCAATTGGGCAACATCAATTGATGATTATTCAAAATGGATTTACGTGATGTAAAACTGTTGATAATAGTTTCAACTATGCAAACTAAATGCAGACATATTGAGTATTCCATAAATATCAATTATTTAAAGTGGTTTACTGATAACCAAAATAAATGTTGACTTTTGAGTTAGGGAAGGTAAATCTTAGAAAATAAAGCTGTGTACAAATTAAAGGTAAACTAACTCAGCATATTAAAAGTTGGTTATTTACTCGTTTGTTTGTCTAAACAACTTTTGCAATTACACTAACAAACAGTAAATAATATATAAATGGGACAAAAATATTAAATTTATATTATGTATAAGAAATTCCAAGCATTATTCAAAGCAAAATTACAAATACTAATTTAAATTTGTAATTATTTAGCTTTTGTCATTTGCTTTTCATGCTTATTATAATTATCAAAAAAGTTTCTATTTCAAGTTACAATTTTCCCAGTTTAATAATCAATAAAATTCAATCTTAAAGTTTGCACTGCGTTCGTCAAGACAATTAATATAAAAAAGCCGAAAGCTTTTTACCAATTTTCTAATGGCATTTGTGCGGCTTTTTCTTTTAAACTAGAAAAGTTCAACGAGGACAACACGAACAGGGAAAGCAACAACAAGGAGAACAACAACAACGACAACGACAAAAAACAGCAACAACAACAAGAACATAGATAGAATGAAAACGAACAAGTTGTTAACCCAATTTGCCGTCTTATGGCTCCGCATCGCTATCAAATTCCTGAGCGCATTGCGAACAAGGGGAGGAATGGGAGCTGGAGCAGTAGCAGGAGCAGGACCTCAAGTCAAAAAGAAAGAAGAGGCAGAATGACCTTCAAAATGAACTGCACTGCCAGCAAGGAAGCAGTAGCTCAAACTCAATGGAGATGTCGCCCCGCATTTTCACCTGAAGGCAAAAATATATAAAAATTATGCGCATGCATTTTGCACAGTATTACTGGCAAAACAAGACTTCAAATGGGGGGCGTGGCTGGGCGGATAGCATATTTATGAACAGCCACGTTTGCGACAAGAAAGAAAATCAACTAAGAAAGCTCTAGTCGAGAGGGAGCACGACTGACAGATACCCTGAACCCAATGCAAAGTTGACTGGCTGATTTTAGGTTGATTCTTATCCCATCTTGATAAAATGTTTGCAGATGAGCCTTACTGTATCCAAGGTATATACAAAACCGATTAGAAGGATGCATATTTAAAGTAGTGACATTTTCTTGCTATCGGAAATCGATTCTTCTTGATATTCGCGAAACGAGTGGAGTTATCGATAAAATGAAATAATTAATATTATGTTAAGGTATATAAAAACACGCTCAGGTAAATATTTCTTTAAAATGATGGCTTTTTACATTTTGAAATTTGGTTTTCATTTTGCAAAAAGTGGTTATCGCCTGTATTAAGTTCTTAGTAACTGTTTTATTGTTCTTTTTCGACTATTATTCGACTCCTCTGTTAATGCTGATCAACAATATATATATATATATATATTAAGGGGTCGAAAATGGTTACATACTGTTGCTGTTACATACTTCTGGCCAAGTTCACTATGCCAGTTTGGCCCATATTCAGTCTGTCATACTCAAAAGCCTTATTAGACCATTTCCATTGCTAGGCTTCTTTAATGCCGGATTTCTATTAGTTGTACTTATTTTGTTCTCATTTTGTCTGCTATTTTTCCCATCGTGAAAACGAAATGTCAGCAGGACATTTAGTGTTGTCATGGTTGGGATGGACTAACTAATACATATTTGATTGTGTCCTCGTCAGGATATGTGTATGTACTTAAGTACAAATGTCATTTGGGCGTAATCAACCCGGTAATCGAATGGATCTCATCTTGAATATAAATGGATATTGAGAAGGTCATAAAGGTTGCGGGCGAGATGGTAATTAGAATATTTGATTTATATCGGCATACAATTAAATTCAAATTATATTATTATACATTTGAGACTCTAATAATGCAAAAGTGTCTCACAAATTGCCACTTAATATGAAATTATATTACTTTAGGCAATAAAAACAATTAAAATTTCGTAATGAGAAATAACAAAGACAAATGCAGTTAATTTACCCTGTTCATGCTAATAGCAATAAACTAAGAACATATGATTTAAGCTGCAAATAAATTAAGTTTTTATATACCTCACTTAAAATGCCAAAAGCGACTGTAAAGCAATATATTTTAATTAACCTTTTAATATGTAATTGTGTTGATGAAAGCAGCAGTTTTTTGTTCAACTGCTCCGAGTTGTATTTTAATTGACTTCTGTTTTAATCAATTGTTATTTTCTGAGATTTAAAAATATTTTTCAGACAACATATAAAAGAAAATAGGCTTATAACTTTAAACAAAATTCGCAATCATTTTTTGTTTGCATCCATTTTTCTCGTAACGGAGATTTAAAAGCAATTCCTTGATTTCCAAAAAAAAAAAAAAACAATTTTTGCATTAATAGTTCTTGTGGCATAAAAGAGGCATTTTCAGCTCTTAGAGTGCCCTGCAACGGACTAAAGTCCTGTCGAGTTTATATGTAAAAACGTGATTGTGCAAATTAAGAGGTTGTGCAATCATTTCTGACACTTGACGAGCTACTTAAGTCTGTAGTTTGAGTGTGGTTTCTATTTACACCAAAAAAATCTTTAAATACTCAGCTGATGTTGCTAATGTGATTCTTTCCGTATTTAACGCTTTTTTAATCTAATTAATTAGTGTGAAACAAAAATACAAATTTTATGAGTAAAGGAAAACTTGCGTGTAATTAAATCAATTCATTAACAAAAAACAAATGGCAAGCAATAAAATTGCACTCGAAAACTTTTAAAACAATTTTCGAATTCGTAAAGCAAAGAATTAGCTATGCAGCAGCACTGGCCAAAATGGTAAACTAAAACTAAAAAAGAAAAAATAGAAACAAAAACACCAATTTCAGAAATGCAGTAAAATTAAAAAGAAAAAGTTATAAACAACTTTGTAGCATACTTTTCAGTGCTGGGCAATTCATTAGGAAACAAAATGCAGACAGAGGCAGAAACAGAGGCAGAGGCAGAGGCAACTAAACGAATTGAAATGAAAGCTAAACGAAGGAATGACAGCTAAACAAATACCAATGGCAAATAGATATTATCTGTTGTCCCCTTCCTCCCCTCTGCTCCACTGCTCCTCTGCTTGTACTTACGTCTTATGCCCCAATCCATCATTTTGTTGGCTTGATTGTTGGTCTTGGAAAAGAAATGCCAGGTGGTGTTTTTGTTGTTGTTGCTGTTGTTGTTGTTGTTTTATACGGCAATTGGGCAACATTAGCGTCGACAAATGCCGGACAGGAACCGGCTGCGACTAAACGTTTGTTTTTGCGTCTTCATTCTACATCATGGCTACAGAAAAAAAAAGTTTACGACAACAGCAACAACAACAAGAGCAACAGCAACAGCAACAATAATAACGGGCGACAGCAGCACACACAAATTGAATTGAACTGTTTCTAATTTTGACAATTTTATGTATGCCTCAAGGAGAGCAGCAAGGACGACACCGACACCGACACATACACACACACACACGCACAGGCTACCGTTAACACAAAAAACTGTTGCAGCCGCTGAGGCTGAGGCGCTTTCAGCTTTCAACTTGGTGAATTTCCAAATTCCGGTGCCAATTCTTCGACTTCAATTTCGCTTGCCGCTTGTCCGTTTTCGTTTTCGTTGTTTTTTGCCCCGGGCCGTGTGCTGTGCGCTGCGCTGCTGTGGCCCGAGCAGCATTTACTTCATGACTAACAAAACGAAACCCAAACCGAAAATACTAAAAATCCAAAGCGCACAGACACAATGCGCTGCTGACGCCAACGGCGACGGCGACGACGACGCCGACGAACTCTTCGATGGCGAAGTGTGACTGTGACGGTGCCGAATGTGCATGTTGTGCAGATAACTGTGTACGGGGAGCTGTGAACTGTCAAGGTGCGACTCAGAGAGAGAGAGAGAGAGAGAAAGAGAGAGTGAGAAGTCTGCTTCGGCACTCGAGTCTCCGAATCGGGTGCGTCGACATTGACGAGGACATTGACAACGGCAACGACAACAACAAACACAGCTTGAGCGTCGTTTCAGAAAAAAAAAATTCAAGTGACCGCAACGCTGCTGTCGTTATTATTATTGTTGTTGTTGCTGTTGTCGCACAGGTGGCGCTGTTCTCAATTGAAAATTTAACCAAAAAATTACTATTATCCTTAAAGCCACTCACAAACGTTAGCAGAGAGAGTCAATGGGTGGGAGTGACATACACGGTAAAGAAAAGAAGTAGCGCTTAATAAGATATTTGCACAGTGGAACCCTTAATAAAATAAATAAATAAAGGCTCCAGAAGCTCGAAGCCTAAAAGCATGCAATATAATTTGTAATGCCTCACATTAATCAACCCTTAAGCAAATACTTCCTGGGTTGAAAAGCACTTCACAAATATGCCAACTAATGCCATTGTACCAAAAAGAGAAAAGAAAAGAATAAAAGCAAGAACAACAAGTGTAAAGATGGCAAAGCCAACTCGAAGGAAACGCAAAAGAGAGCTGAAAGAGCATAGGCGCTGCTGCATTCACTTCACCTGCTCTCTCTCTCTCTCTCTCTCTCTCAATCAAATATATTGAACGCATATTAAGAGCGCGCAATATCCAATGGCAAGAGAGTTAGATAGATAGTAAGAGAGCGCACTATTAAAAACAATAACAACAACAAACAACGACATCGAAATGCTGTTAAAGTGCCAAAACCACTTGAAGCTAAACAGACAGACAGGCAGATAGCATAAAAGAGCGGGGGAATACAAAAAGCACTTGCAATCAGTTGCAGGTGTTGTTGTTGTTGCTGTTTGCTTTAGACGTACGTAAAGTTTGTCATGTTAGCAGATAGCCGGCCCGGTCAGGTAAATAGCAGATATGGTCAACTGCTGGCAACAGAAACAGCTACTCGAGAAATAAAAGTGCCCCAAAATTGAGACACTACTAAAAACTGACTGGTGGATGCTTAAGTGGAATTAATTAGTGTGCCAGCCACAAAATTAATGCAAAGAGAAATAGAGTGAGAGTGAGAGGGAGAGAGAAAGAGGCTGCGCTGCTTTCATGAAATATTTACACAAATGTGGTCGGCATTTACATTTTACACCTTTTTGAATTGCACACGCAAAACGCCAAAAGGCAATGAGAAATTATTGTCTGCGTCTGTATGAGTGTGAGTGTGAGTGATTGCGTGAATGAGTGTGTGTATGTGTATGTGTGTGTGTGTGAATGCATGGGAGAACAGCAGCATTAGCAGCAGAGCAGGCGACAGAGCAGGCGGCAACATGTGGCTGTTAAGCGGCTGCGCTGCCAGCCTCAAAACTTTGCTGCTTATGTGGTCGGCTGTCTGTGTGTGTTTGTGTGTGTATGTGTGTATGTGTGTGTATGGTGTATGGCTGTGTGCGCCAGTGTTCGTTTGATGCCAACAAGAACATTTCCGTTCGCAGCATTTCTTTATTTTCATATTTTTTTGTCGCCCTTATTTAAATGTCACTTATGTTTGTCGTTTTACTTTACGGCCGTTGTTATGTGTGTGTGTGTGACATTGAATTCCCAGCGGCCTTTTTATTTTGTGCAGAAAGTTTATCATTTTCGTAAAAGTATGTTTGTGTGTTTGTGTGTGTGTCCCGTGTTGCCTTACTTACTTTCTCTGATTCTCAACACTCCCCCCCCCCCCACCCACTATCTCACTCCACCTCTTCAAATTAGTCCTTTACATTTATTCTTTTACCCGATTAGTGTTGAAATGTGGTTTTTGTTGCCTACTTTTTGGCATGCGCCGCATTTTTTGACATGTATTTGCTCGAAATTTTTTGATTGATGTGTGAAGATGATGATTTAAAAGAGGAGTGAGTGAGTGTTGAATCAATCAATCAATCACTCAATCAATTAAAATCAATCTAAATCAATAATTCACTTACTCACTCACTGGAAAATTATATTTATTTTCTTTTAACTCTTTGAATACTGTAACGGTAACGGTTTCGTAATTTGCAAATGTTGCTGGCCAGCTTTTTGATGTAAAAGCTTATTGCAACGAGCTTTTGTCACGCTTGCTTTATTATCCTTTCACTGTTTGGTTTGTGTACTCGCTAAGATAATTTCATACAAATACAAATTGAAAATTTTGGTTCTGAAATTATTATTTTTTTTTTGTTGGTTTTCCAATTTATGAGCATGCATACTAATAATTAACTTCACAAATATTCAATATTTAAAAATTTAAAGTATTGCAAGAAAACTGTTGGATAAGCAATACAAAAACAAACAATTTTTTTAAATAGCTAAAGAAAAGCCTATTTATTATTCGATTTATGTTTTAAAAGTGTTTGCAAAGATATGTAACCGTTTTTAAACTCAGATACTTTGAAAATTCAATAATAATTCAAAGCTCTTTTGACAGTTTCCCAACTTTTGCTGACTTCATTATAATGTTAGTGTATTCAATTCAATAAATAAAAACTTACGCAGTTTTTCACACATGTCGTCCTTCATTTTCTTCAAGTAGTTTTCCAACAAATAACTTTACACAATTAAAAATTGGTTACGTTCCCTTTTGGTCTTTTCACATACTCTGAGAAACTTTGTTACAACACTTTGAAATGCCAGCAAACAATCGAATCAAGTTCCCAAGTTGTGTGTAAAATACCAAAACTCTTAAAATATGACAAAATAACAACAGCAACAAAATAGCAACAGTCAAATTCGCTTCTTGTTTTTGTTGATAGGCAGCATAATTATTGATAAAACAAAGCTAATCGCATGCTCCAAGTTTTCCGATACATATTTATTTATGAATGAGTTGCGTGGCTCACACTTTGAACCCCCCTCCCCGCACCCTTCGGCCAACCCACTTGAAAGCCAACTAAGTGAATTTAAATGGCCCACAATCAGGGAAAGGATTTTCAAACTAGAGAAACTCACCTCGTGACGTCGGATGATTCATGAGTATCGACAATGGGCACTCGTCGTCGTCAAGGATGTACTCGGTTCCATCGCTGTTTACCTGTAGAAGAGTACAAAATCATTCAAGAAATTACTACAAAATCAAGCAAACTATATTGAATATATTAGAATGAAAAACCAGTTGAAAAGTTCAACTAGCTCGCTAAGAAATAGCCTGAACCCAGCTTTTAATACATAGTATGCTTGCTGATATTAATATAGTTTGTTCAGCATTAAAATAAGGAAATCTATGTTTCTTTTCAGATTTTAATGACATTATTAAGAACCCTATATTTCTGCGCATACTAATATATATCAATTGGAAGATTATATCTTTACAAGTGTATCTTTCATTACTGTATCCAAATTTCCAAAACGGGCAAAGTTATCTCTAAGACAAAATAAACTGGATTTGCTTATGGTGTAAAAGAAATCTCTAGATTGGATATGATCTCAAATGATAATAACATCAATATTTTACAATATGAACTCAAATGAGAACAAAATCAATGATTTTACAATTTGGAAAACAAGCAATTAATCAACAATTATGCTGAGGTTTGACTGAAGAAAATTGCAATTGAATTGTTAAACGCTGAGATGGTTTTCACTTTCTACTTTCAAATGCAGATAATTTATCCACAACACAAATATGAAAATGGAGAAAAGAAATCTTACAAATATAAATAAAAAATAATAATATAAGCAATATTACAAATGTCATAAATAAATTTTAAAGCGCAGAGAGTTTTTTCTACTTTCGCATTCAACTTTAATTTGTGAATAGAAATCTTTTCCGAACCTGGACGAGGCAATAGTGAAGAGGATCCGCCTTCTCGAGGCCATATTTGGTGAGCATTTCCCTGACGACAGCCTGGGCGCAGTCTCGTATGGAGAGGAGCAGCGTTTTGTAGGGCACATCCTGACAGAGGCTTTCCCCGTAGATCTTGAGGGTGCCACCGGTGTCGGGGCCACCGTCACGGGAACGAAACTGTTGCAGCTTCTTTTCGAGCTTCTGCTGTCGGCGTCGTCGCATCACCGCCTCCGGATTTGAGATCGAGCGTGTGAATGACGTCTCCGGCAGTTCTGTGTACAATTTGCCAGCAACGGCATCACTTGAATTGACACCATTATTGCCACCGATGCCGCCGTTGCCACCGGCACTGCCATTCATATGGGCCGCTGAAGCGGATGCGCCGCTGCCACCGACACCATTGCCCAGGCCCAGTTGACTGCCATTGGCTAGATTGGGCAGATCGGAGCTGAGCTTGGCCATCTTCTCCTTTTTCTTTTGCTCCTTCTTCTCGCGCTTGGACAGCTTGCGCTTGAAGTTCAAATCCGACTGCTCAATGGGCTGCAAGATAAATTACGATGAGAATTAGTTGATTTGAAATCAAGTTGAAATAATGCAAATCTTACCGTCGTCTTCTGATCGATGTTCTTGAGCAGGAATCGACCCTCGCGATCATCGATGTGCCAGTTGAGCTGCACCAGCAGCGGCTTCTCATCCGCATTCAGGCGACGCTCCTCCCCATTCGCATGCACCTCGTAGAGGGCGTAATTTGGCACCGAAAGCATTCGCATATCGGGACGAAACTTCTCAATGAGTGTGTCTGCAAAAACGGCGCAAAATAAAATTAAACATAAATAAAAAGTGACCAGTGCCCTTATCAAGTATCACGAACCCAGATAAGATAAGAGCTAATAAATAAATCATATCATATTTGATACCCTCAATAAATTGTCTGTAAACATATCTGAATGGCCGTTTCAAATATTCCCAGCTTAAAATTTGAATTATATTGATATGAATTTAGAGAAACGATCATAAGAAATTTGAGCAAACTAGTTTTTCAATTTTCTTGTTCCCTATTGATTTATGTTGATCTTAAGTTAAACGGCGTAACAATCAAAAATGTTGAATTGAATTTGGAAAGTAACTCAATGTTTTAATCACAATAGTCACTATTCAATAGCTATATCGACTAAGCTCTCTTTTACTATTCTATTCCCACAACTAATTCATGTTTTTTAATCTACTTTACGTTTATTATTATTAAGGTATAGAATTATGCCACACCCCTTTTAAAGCCCACTTTATCCCATATCCATTTATAGATTATTATACCAATTCTCTTTCTTAGATTTCTAAGTAGACTGTTCATTGTTAAAATGCATACAAATATCCAATATCCGTTTGTAAATTTGCCTTCAGAATTGTAGGGTATATAATTATACCATATTCTGTTGTAAACTGTTTCCGAGGGTAGACAATTATCCCATATTCTTCTTAATCTATGCCATATTCTCTTCATAGTTAGATGTTATGCACTATGTGCCATTTTCTTTTTAATTATACTTAATTATTACAGGGTATATAGTATATATTCTATATCCGGAATGTGTTGACTAACCTATGACATCTGTGACTGTGGCATCGCTGGCAACTCGAATGCATTTGGTGGCCACCTTCTGGCCGGCATCTTGAAAATAGAAGCGCATAACGCCATGGAAGAGCAGGTTCTACAATGTACAAAATATATATTTATATTAGACAGATTCCACGCAGACATACATATATATATATATATATATATATACTTTAAGGGTGCAAATGCATACCTCATCTGGTTCGGAGAGCGCAAAGAGATCCAATCGATTGGCATTCCATTGCTGTATAACTGAACGTACTGCCTCGCGATCCAACATTTTTTTATCATGTGACATGCTGTCAAATCGGCGGGGCAGAGCAGGGTGGGTGGGGTGGTAGCAGATTGGGGGAGAGAGTGTGAAAGAGATAGACGGAGAGAGAGAGAGAGAGGTAATGGAATTTTTGGAATGTTTATCGTATTTGTGACTCCAGTGTGACGTCGTTTCTCAGCTCCTTCTTCTTCTTCTGATTCCGTTTCTTTGCTGTTGTTGTTGTTTTTGTTACTGTTGTTGTCTTCTGGCAGCTTCGGCTAACTGTAAACACAAACATGAGCAAAAGGGAGAATTGGGTTAAAATTAGATTCTAGGTTTACAACTTCCATGAAGCAATCGTAAAAAATTGAAATTGTTCACACAATTGCACACCAAATGTTGCATTTCCGACAGCTGCCACATCAAAAGGTGCAAAAATATGGCAAGCCCATAAACATATCGGTAGTAGAGGTAAATTGGGGTATATACATATATAAATTGATCTGACATCAGCTAACTTAACATAAGCAAAAAGCAATGTTATTTTTAATACAACGTGTTGACAGCTAATCGGCAATATTAGCATAAGAAATGCAATTTAAATATTTATTTAATTATTTAAAAATAATAGTAATAATAAAGGTTAAAATATAAGTTTTGTTGATATTTTAAGCTCTTTAATTTACTTTTAATGTTATACATATTCAAAACTCTCTTTTCCCAACAATTTAAGACAAACAAACAAAAACCTTGAAGGCAAATCAACAGATAATTGAATAAATGCTTGCCTTTTTTTAAATGGTGCAGAGTAAAAAATGTAATAAATCAAATACCAAGTAAATGTTTAGTGGAAAACGTCACGTCATGTACCCAATTATGGATAACATGATACAAAAAAGAAAGATAATATTACAACGATTATTACAACAATTATTAATTGAAAATGGCATTATTACGATGTGCGTAACCCTTGAAATGCCCATATACCGTACTACTGCCTCTTTCCCTTACCTTCATAGATGTATTCAAGTTATTTAAAAGACAAATACCCCACAGATATCATAGCAACTCAGCTTACATCTCATATATATGTGCATGACAATAATAACTGACCATCGGTTAAACAAAAGACCCCTTTTTTTATGGAATGCAGCCACACATGGCACATGCCTCTTTACATTCTGTGTGCTGTCAATTAAAGAGTTTCATTACAGATCTCCCTCCCACGCCCCTTAACCAGCTGACCGGTGACCCCAGACGAAACAACGAACAACTTCATCGGGGCAGAAAATAAATAATGTTGCACAGCAATTTAAAATGTACAAATGTACCTCAAGTTGTTCTTAGGGCGTGTCTGAAACGTTCAAAGTTCATCAAAGTCCGATGTCAAAAAAAAAAGCGGAACTATGCCTCAATCCCCTTACCACACCCCACCCACCTGCCTGCGCCTGCACCCTCCGCTCCTCCGATCCAACTTTACCAATTGCCCCTGTTATGTCTTGATATCTGTTGCTTTTGCTCTTTCTTTTCTTTTTCTCTCTATTGTTTCTTCTTCTTTGGTGTTTTTCGTACATAGTTTAATAACCGTCAACGGTTACGCTTCGCAGAATTCGTCGTTGGCTGCGCACTCGACACGCAAGGGGGCAAAAGAGTGTGGCTGAAGTGGAAGCAATGCACCCGCCACATACTGAAAAACCCCATAAAAGGGAACTTTGCTTAAGCTAAGCAATTTGTACAATTGCAATTGGGAGAGGATGAGGATGAGGATGAGGGTGAGTGTGAGGATGAAGGAGGGATCGTATTTTGTCAACAAACCAACTTTAATTGTAACAGAAAAAGAGTGGAATTTCGTTACAAAAAAAAAAATAAAAGTTCACTGAGTTCGTACTTTATTTAATCGTTGTCTAGCGGTTAACAGCTAGAAATTCAATTTTCATTCAAATTCAAAAAACATATTATTTTGTCTGCTAATAAATCTTTATATTTATTACCATCCCATTCACTCTTCGTTCCATTCAAATTAATTTTATTTTAGGCAAATGCGATAAATCAAGATCGCATTAAAAATTAAAGTTGAAAGTAGACTTTTTCTTCCAATGTATTCTAAGAATAAAATGCAAAACTAAATTATTCAAACGTATTTATTTTCATATAGAAGCAAAAATAAATCTACTAAAAAAATCATATATTGTACCATCAAATAAATGAAATTCCAGTTTTGGTACACTTGTACCAACTGTGGTAAATTTTGGAGTTACCCAGGAAACAAACTGCCACTGCAGGACGAAGGAATTACAAAATGGGTTTTTTTCCTGTTTAATGTTTGTGGCTTGGTTTTGAATTGCATTTCAATACACCTTTATTGGCTAACAAAAAAGTTGGTTGCCGAGCAGTTTTTGTGGGTTGTTTAGGGGAATTTTACAAATGAGCTGAATACTTATTATTTATTTCGAAATATTTTTTGAAAAGAGTTAAATAAAAAAAAACTCGCTAAAAATCAAATAATTTGCGTTATTAGTATCAAGAAAAAAGTTTATTAAGCCAAAAGCTACTTTAACAGTCATTAGCAAGCACTTTGTAGTTAACAGTTAAATGACACAGAAAGGAAGAATGCAGACAAAATATTTTCAGTAACTTGACAAGCCACAAGACAAAAGAAAAAAGACCAGACTTTGTCCCAAGTAAAACTGGAAATGTTTATTTTTCTTTTATTTTTTTTTTGAATTATTTGGGCATTATTTTACAACATTATTAAAAAGACATAAAAGTGACATTTACACTGTCGTCGCAACGGCGAGCAAAGTCAACAATTAACTTGTCGCTGTTGTTGTTATTGTTGTTGTTGGTTTGTGCGCACTGAGCCCAAAGATTGCGACTGCTGATAAAACTGTAAGAAAACCAGCCGGAAAACCGCAAAACCAACAACAGCGGAAAGAAACAACACAAACAAAAAAAAAACACTGTTGCTTGACAAATAGACAGAAAAAGCAGAAAGACAAATAGACGGACAGACAGACAGACAGTCCGAGAGAGACAGAGATAAATGTATAAACTAAAAGCACCGCAAGACAAAGCCAAGACAAGAGACAAAGGCTGGGAGAAGAGGTGAATGTACCGACCATGATCTCTGTTTGAATTGGGCGCACCAAAGTCTCCCAACTGGGTCGGGGACACGTTTAAGTGCTGTTGGCCTAGTCACAATCAGCATTATTGGCTCTTGTCGTTTTTTTTTCTTACAGGAGCCATAAAAATAAAAAATAAATAAGAAACGAAAAGCACTTGTGGGATTTGCAGTTTGCCAGATTTGCTTTCTCAACCAAAGAAGCTAAAACAAATAGTTGCAGCAAGTAGAAATTGTAATCATACAAGAAAAATCCTGAATTTACTAAGAATCGCTGTTATCCCGTTTTCACCTGACATTCGAGACTTCAAATCGAAGCCGAAGCTAAATCACTTATTATTGTTGTTTTGTTGAACTTTGAAATAGGTAATTTCAGGTTTGGATCAGAAAATAAATATAAAAATAAATCCCAAGCCAGCCACATAAAAACTTCATTTTTAAGCAGAGCAGAAACAATTCAAAGTTAATATTTATAGATAGAACAAAATGTTCCTATTTTACAGTTTGAAATGTTGTCATTTCAAAATCTAAAAAAGATAGTCTCCAAATTACGAGTCTTCCAGTCAGTTTACATTGAAAAATGACCAGTCTAATTTATGCGCAATTCTAATTTCAGGCAAAGCTCTCTTCTTACATGCGAATAATTGCCGCACTTAATTAAGTTAGTTGCCACGTTGAGCGGCGCTTAATTGAAACCCAATAAGAAAGACAGTAAGTCAAGTACGTTGACAACACTAAGGCAACAACAGCAACATTAAAAACAACATCAACAAAGCGCATCTGCCATCATCATTCGTCAATGACAAGCGTAAATTTGCTTCAATCAGCAGAATCCGTTTTCTGTTTCAATGAATGGGAAATAGCAACAACAACAAATATAATTGTTAGCCATGACACAAACCTTTGCGCAGTTCGGTACTTTTATATCTGTGGCGTCTCTCTCCCTCTCTATCTGTCTCTCTGTCATTCGTTTGTCATGTTTGCCTTTTGCAGCTTTGCTTTGCTTTGAAGTGTTTTTCTGTGGCTTCTTCTTTGCCGGGCCTTTAAAGCCAGCCTGTGACACTTTTACACTCAACTCAAACAGTTAGCAAAACAAAATAAATAAAATTTGTAAAGGTGCTAAATTCGACTAGGAGAATACACTTTCTGAATAGGCAGAGGGAAAAGGATAAAGAAAATTAATAGGAGAGAGATATGTAAAGAGAGACAGAGATATAGACAGCAATAGAGAATGGGAGATTAACATAGAATACGAAGAGAGTGCAGAGAAAAGATTATGTTTATTACATCACAAGAAATAATTGTTTTCAACCAAACACCACACTGTGAAGTCCTGAACAACTGAAGACCTCAGTTCAAATCATTAGAATCGCGTAGAAGAGAGATATTTAATAAAGAATTATTTTAAATTTAAAAAAGAAAATAATGTTATCTTGATCTGCGTATCTTATCATTAAGATATATCTATATCTTACAATCGTAAGGACATGTGAAAACATGTAGAAACTTTTATAATTAATATATTTTATATATTTGTCTGCTTTTGAACTTTGAAACATAAACTTTAAGTTGTGTTGGGTTTCCCTTTTATTTCAATAAACAACAAAACTTTTAATTTTTTTTACATTTAACTATTTGTTGTAAAATATAAAATATATAAAAAATCGATTTTTCATGTGTACTGTGACTCAAGCCGAGTAACATAGCTAATAATCTGCAACCTTCGGCATTTTAAACTCAGCACTTGTATTATTTATAATCCAATTTAAACGGCGCCGACGTTGCTTAAATATTTCTGGCGACATTTTTCTATTAAAAGTGCTCGGAATACTTAACTACTTAGGCACATCAGCGCACACTTGTTTAGAGTAGTTATGAAAGTCAGTTATGAAGTTAGTTATTTGCTGCTAAGTCATCAGTAACTGTTGTTGACGCTTTATTGTTGTCTTAGCGCAACTTTTGTTGGCCAAAATAAATTTCATTTCATCGTATGTGAAAACTGAAAAAGAAAAAAAAAAAATATTAAAAAAAAACCGGCGTATGCGAACCGGCGTCAAATGACATACCAAAGTGGTTGTTGACTCTTTTTGTTGCTCATATTTTTATACCCTGAACGTACGAGTACTTAAAATGGGTAGAAACGGGTATAATGAAGATGCGAAAAAGTATGTAACAGACAGAAGGAAATGGGCTATCTGCCCATTTGTAGGAACAAACCGATCTCATGTTATCGATAACTGCCAAATTGCATTAAGATCGAATCAGAAACACAGATTTTGTTAACCAAAACGAATTTTCATATTGAAGAATATCAGTCAGCCTACTATTTAACAGCTGCATTCAGGGTATCTCCTAGTCTAGCTCTCACGAATACAGTCTTCTGACTTCATGTTTTTTGTATTGTTACATGGCCAACCGTGTTTTTTTTATTTGCCATAGCATTAAAAACACATAGGTGAGTCTCTTTTTCAGTTAGCAGTCAAATATGAGTCAAGTTTGTTGCTATTGTTATTGTATTGTTTGTGTGCATGCTTAATTGGTAACTGGAATTTGGGTTGAGCGCAAAATTTTAATGAGCCTCGAAGTACTCGAGGAAATGCGAAGAGAAACGAAGGCGAGTCGAGTCGAACTCATGAATCAACCCGAGCAGACGAAATGCGGCTTAGATTTGAATTTAAATAGAGGATGCCCACAAACAGGAAGCGGGACACAAAACAAGCCACCATAATGATCGTGACTAATTCTTAAAAGATCAACTCGTTTTTTTTGGCCTCTGTTTGACTTTGATATAATGAGAGAAATTATTCCAGGCAGGCAGCAACTGCTTAAAACACAGTTACGAAAAGTTCAATGGAATTGTAATTATCATTAGTCACGATCTGCTGTTGTGATCACACCTTTTAAAAATAACACACACATACACACACACACACCTACACGTTCTACACATGTTATAGGTGGCCTTATTTAGAATTATTTATATGCCTCGATCACGACAATTTCGTGCTGTAAAAAACTTATCGTAGATACTTTCACAGCCTTCGATTTTTAGTTGGCAATGATTTTTTTTTTCTAATTTTGATTAGTAATAGATTCTGATTTATGGAGAATTTTACATTTAGATAGACAAACTTTTTTGGATTTATGAACATTTTAGACAACATTCCTTGCGAAAGCGTAAGGAAATTAGGTGAAGTAAAGAATCAATTAAATAAAATAAAAATTATTAGCCAATAGCATTTGAAGATTACCAAAGCGTACATATATAATGTAATAATGAAGACATTCTTCTTCTGATATTTGCCCTTAATGCATTGAACTGTGCCTGAAAAACTTTCAAGTAAAGGCTAAAAATATGATAAAAACAATAATTAAATAAGTTCATTGAATATTTCGGATTTAAAAAATGTATGAATGAATGAAATACATTAATTTTCACGTAAACTTAATTTATCTTACAATATTTTATGCGAAATCATTTCAGACAACTTTCATTTTTAAAAAAAACATCTATCGATTTTAATTCAAGATAAAATGAAATTCCAATGTGGAATGTGAAAAATAATCGTTCTTTGTTCTTAATATATTATTGCATTGTAGTACACCGTATATAAATTGCAATAATAATGTAAGTATCCGCTCTGTTAATTAGACAATTAGCCTTTCTATGTCTATGTTCAGTAAATGCAATTTAACCCAATTACATCAAATTGAACACCTTTTGTAGCCACAGCCACAGCCCTGAACCACAAGCCAAATACACATGCATAATAATTATGCATTCCACAGCAACAACCACACCAACAGCAATAGCAACAGCAACATCAACGACAACATTCAACATTTTATTATCGTTCTCATTGAGATGGCCGCTCCCCAGAAACGTTGCCTCCTTTGCATACCTAATTAGTTCATTTCCCATAAGCTGAAACGCTTTTTTGTGAGAATATGCATAGAAAATGGTAAATATTCATATACGATAAGTTTGTTTATTCATATGAGCAAATCAAACAATGTGAAAATACTAAATACCAAAAACCAAACAAAAAATAATTATATGATCATGCAAAAATGCGCAACGCGTGTGAGTGAGAGAGAGAGAGCGCGAAAGAGAGAGAGACACATAGAGATATTTGCATTGCTCAAACGACGCATGGGCGGTTTTTTCTTTTTATACCCTAGACTTATTAAAAATGGGTACAAAAGGTATAATGATGTAAGCAAGTAACTCAGCATCAAAAGTCGGTCAGTATGAAATCGGCGATCTCAGAGAGAGATAAGCAGATTAACTTCATTCCATGTTATCGATAACTTTCCTCGATTCAAGAATATCGATACAAATCGATTTTCGATAGCAATAAAAGTCACAATTTGAAATAATTATATTTCTTGTTGGGATTGCATATATATCTTTCCAAAAGCATTAAAATCCGCTATTCTAAAGAAATATCTTCCTTATAGGGTTCGACATAATCTTGATCATCTGGGAAGTTGTGATCAAGGTATCTCCTCTCTCAAGTTCCCTCCCTCTTTCTCTCTCTCTCTCTCTCACATTTCTCCATAATAATACTCATCTGTGAGAATTTCATAAAGATCGGTTCAAAAACTTTAGTTTAGGGTATTTCCTAGCCAAAGTCTATCTCCCTCTCGCATTCTTACTTGTCTTATTACATTTGCATTTTGCGTGCTACGAATACGAAATGTAATTTAAATAATTATATGGGCAAAAACAGATAACAAGTGGAGGAGATCGAAAAGCAAAATGATTATAAAAATATAAATAAAACAAAATAGATACGCAATCCATAAGCGGAAACTATTAATCAACTTTCACTTGTTTGTTTTACTGTAGCTCTCAATTATTAAATCTTTTTTTTTTTTTTTTTTAGCCATGTTTATTAATGACTCGCTGACCGTTTTAGCCATTTTAGTCAAATGTTGTTTGTTGTGTTTTCTAAGTGGTTTCATTTGATGTTAACTTGTTGCTCATCAGTGATGCGAAACAGTTAACAGGTTGTTGACTGATTATGCTTATGGCCTTATCTCTATGCCATTATCATCATTTTGTCTTGATTGGCTGGGCCTTTTATTTACATGTAGGCACATCAACAAATGCAAGATAAAAGTAAAAATAAAAAACAACTTTATTTTATCTATTTTTAAATCGTCATATAAATGCTATATTTGCTGCTGATTCATTTTTAATATGCAATCTTATCTGTCATTTGGCATTAGGGCATCAAAGTTTTTAGATTTCTGATATTAAAAATAATATGAGTAAAACAAAGCATGAGCGAGTTCTTTCTCGGCATTTCTTTGGTAAACAGCTTCAAATTGTTGAGGTAGCCAATAGAGTCAATAGAAAATCTTGCATTATTTTATTTTTTATTTATTTATGTTTATGTTTCGCGTTTGCAGACTATAAAATTGTTGAACAAAATCTATAAACTAAAAAAAAAACACATTTAACTTTTGTGAAAAGCATTTGGAGTTGTTAGGGTTTTTATTTGCGAAAGCGTTCTAGTTTTCTGACGATAACTGTATCTAAAAATTATCTCAAAGCAATTTTTGAATTCGCAGAAATGTGATGTCATAACCTCAACTGAATCGAGACCAAAACTCACTCGCTCCCTCTCGTTCCCTCTCCCTGTCCCTCTCTGTGTGCCCCCTTTTCTCCTTTAGTGCGAATGCTTGCAAAGCGTATATGGTAACTACAACCATAATCATTCAAAATAATGAACGCTTGAAAACAATACAAAAACCCAATCGTAAACAAAGAGAAAATTTTGTGTTCACATTTTAATTACAAAGTTGCGAACTTTTTATACAATATTTGTACCCTATATACATGAGCGATGAGGTATGCATTAGGGCAAATACCCTCCTGTATGTAGGAATATATTTATTATACAATAATAAGGATGTTGAACGCCAGATCTTGTTTGGAAGCCAGAAAACAAAACACTATTACCAATAGAGAGCTTTAACAATGACTTCTGTCTCAGTTGTTGAAGCTTTGCTTTTATGTTTTATGTGTTTGAAATGGCTTCCGTTAAGTTTGAGGCGACTACCGACAAAGCAAAAAAATATGCTAAAATGACATGAACAACGATTGAGAAATTCCCCTATTAAATTTGTAAGTAAATAATAAAATGATGTTTAGAATTATATATTTTAATTTTCATGCTGAGGATCTGTTCTAATGCGCTAATTGAAAAGAAATTTCATACAAAGACAGGGTATTTCTCAGTCAAAAACTGTAACACTCTTACTGGTTTATTTGCTAGTTTTGTGTTGACATAAAAAAGATCAACATATTATGGTTAAAAGCGTTCAGCACAATTACAAAAGCGACAGCAACAGGAAAAACAGTTAAAGTGACGCACCCGAGATTTTCCAACTTGCCACAATTGCTGCTGTTGCTCCTGTTGTTGTTGCGAATTTACATACACATCTTGTTGCTGTTTGCTGTTGTTGCAGTCTAATTAGGCCAGGAAGCAATTTGAGTGTTTAATGGAGCCGCGGCCTGCGCTTTGTTTAATATGCAATACACGACACTTTAACAATTTAAAATAATATGAATGTAGAAGACAAAAAAATATATATCTATATATATATACAGGCCAAGATATATAGGCTGTATTGCCTGCTTCAGTACAAGAAGTTCACATTGGGTGCATATTTAATGTGGGAAAATCATAATGTCTGTTAACCGGAACCCGCTTTGAAGTTGATGTTGATGTTGATTACCCCCCCGCCAGCAGCAGTCAGCAGCCAGCAGCAAGCAGCAGTCAAATGGCCAGGCACTTATATATCTAATGGCAAGCTATATATCCGACAAGATACGACCAGTATGAAAGTACGATTCCCCTCCACAACTTGTGCGCACTTCTTGGAAATGCGCAACTTTCACTGCGCCAAACAACGCCCATAAAAAGAGCCCAAGACCAAAGAAATTTAAACCGCAACAAGTCAACGATCAAAAGAGAGGCAAACAGACAAAACATACAAACAAACAAACATATAGACAGACAGACAGTCAGTCAGTCGGTCGGTCGACGGGCGAGACAATGCGACAATTGACAATCGGCAATAAAATTTCAATTAGCGTGAAAATGTCAAATGCTTGAGAAAATGCAATAAACACAAATAAACATTGAACCAAGAGAAAATTCACAAGTGAAACGCAAACGAAAATCATAGAGAAAAACATACAAAAAGAAAGAAAAAAATAGCTCACATTTAACAATTAAATTAGCCTTTTCAATGACTGTTGAGAAAAAGTTACTTACAAATTATCGGTATTATTATTAAATTAGCTGCATTATGCAGCAAATATCGAATAAGGTAATCGATATACAGTAGTAACATAACTAATGCTTCAGCTTCAAGGCAAAATTAAATTCAATGATTTTTTATTTTGTTATATGAAAAGCTAAAAGTATACACATCAACAAGTAAAAATGCTCGAGTCGAGAGAGCTCTCTGAAAGTTACCCTAGACTCAAATGCGATTACACTTAGTGTATGTTTGTGTGTGGGTGAGAACGTGTTTATATGTGTGCATGTATATATGTGTAACACAGCAATATTATGTCAACTTTAAAAATGTGTTTTTTTTGCAATCGGCAAATCGATTTTTATCGATATTCGCAAAACCGAGGCTATTATCGTTAAAATGAAATAGACTTCATTTGCTTGGGGTATACGAAAATGTATATTCAAAATTTGAAGACACCTAGATCTTATAGGCTCAAGAATCGGTTAGTTCATATAGACGGACAGACGGACATGTCTATATCGACTCGGTTTATGATGCTGATCAAGAATATATATACTATATGATATCGAAGATTGTTGCACAAGTTCAATAACTCCATTAATTCCATTAATTTCACATTAAAATGCCAAAACTTTAAAAACTTTTAAATGTCGCAAAAGCAGGAAATTTGCTCGTTAAGATATCAAAATTTTATGTACACCATATATTTTTATTATTATTACATAAAAACAGCTATCAAAGGCAATCAGTTTATTCAGTGATCAATAAAAAATTGACATTTGCGCAAACATAAAATGGAAAGCTTTTACAACACTGGACTTTAAAGCAATGCTGGGATCATTCTACCAACTTTGCCTCGTATTAACTGAAAGCGAAAGTTTTTGGGAAAGGGGAACGATGAGCAGTGAGTGTAAACCAAACAAAACACATTCTGACATAACGCATAAAGCCTTGAAGTAAATAACACATACACACACAAACAAATAAATTAAATCTTAAGTATTGTGAAACTATAAAAAAAAATGTAAAAAACAACACCTGCAATTAAATGCCACACATTTAGAAATTGAAATATATATATATATACATATATATGTAGAGGTGAGTCGTGGTTTATTAATTGAGCAATGTAAACAAGTTGCACAGTTGACAGTTGAGTTGCGCGGCAAGTGCGCAGCTGACGCTGTTGCATATTAATTAATTATGTACATCTACTAAAAGTCATTCAGAGATGTCGCATTCCACCGCACATGTGGCCTCTTAACCGGTTATGATTTGGTACAAATCAAATATATATATATGTATATACGTATATACGTATATATTTACACACATCAACTCTCATTCATCGCCTCGGCTGTATAATAAACTAAACAAGACAATGAACATCATTCAGAGTCTAACTGCGATTTTGGCCAAATAATCAAGCGACAAATTGGCCTTGGGTGTAGACAAAAACAAAAGAGCCTCTTGAGTTTCGAATTATTGTTATGTGTTTGTAAGCATTTTGAAAAATCCATATGTTTTACTTTGGCATAATATTCCAAAGTTATTGAGCACAATCTAAGATTGATAAAGACTTTTCCAACATTTTAGTGGTGGACTGTTTTTAGTGCACATTAAATAAATAAATTCAAATTAATAAAATGACTATTAAAACACAAATATTAATAATAATGTTGTGAAATGTTCGTTAATGAAGTTGCTGGCATAATTTTTTAAATAAAAGAGAGGGAAACTCATTAGAAAAAACAATTTGTACTCAATCAATGCGTCATATTCACATTCACAGTGGTACTTTCAGAAATTATAAAATAGTTGAACTATCACTCTGTTTTTTGATTATCTGTATTCACACACTTTAGTGTTTTCATTTTCAGTTCACTGTATTTCAGTCTGAATAAATCATAAATAAGAAAATGTTGAATATTGATAATTGCAAATCCGAAATTAAATTTTTACAATCACCTCTAGAGCCGAACACCTTTCTCAAATCAGAGCACATTCAAATTGTACAAATTTCCGTAAAATGTTGTAATTTTGGATATCAAGTAAATAAGTCATAAAAATAAAAACAGCTGTTTGTTGTTGTTGACCCACATCCGAATAACGAACCCAACATGGATAACATCTTTTGTAATTTTAGCTGTAAAATAGTTGCTGCAGATAAGAGCAAAAACAGCCAAAATCAGCAACAGCAGTCAAAATTCTGCCAAGCATTAAATTTGCAGCTGGTAAAAACGGGATTTAAAGTCGAAAAAAAATGTAATTACAGCAGCAACAGCGAAGAGAGAGGGGAGGGTGTAATTTAGAGGTGCAAACATCTTGTGCAAACAAAACGGCATAGAGCACAAACCAAAAGGCAAATAGCCAAAGGTAATCAGCTGCCAGACAAACAGACAGGCTGCCAGACAGACAGACTGACGGACGGACGAACAGAGCGTAATAATTAGTTTCAATGAGGAGCAGGCGGCACTTGAGAATCCGAAGAGCATCAGCTTAACAAAAAAGAAAAAAAAAACAAAAAACCAACATCATAATAAAGATACATTTGCAGGCAGGCAGACAGACTGTCAGACAGACAGACGCACATTAAGTCCACATTATGCATTCATTTGAGTGGCCGAGACAGACAGCCAGACAAACAGACAGACAGACAGTCAGAGACTCGTGTACTTATGGCATAGACACCAAATGAATTCGGCAAAAGGAAATAAAAGTAGAAGTGACAGCATTATGCATACATGGGGTATTTTCAATTGCTTACTATTCTTTAAAATGCGCAACTAAGAAAGATATACGTATATAATTTATATGCAATTTGATGTGCACTAAAAGTAGAATTCTAAAATGCTTTTGCTGCGTGATACTAATTTAATTTGTATTTATTTTACTTTAAAATATTTGTTTTTTAATTTTTTGTACATTGTTTATTATTTCTTGTATTATTAATTATTTTTACAAATTTTAAAAATTGTTTCATATATTGTTTAATTGTATTTCTTATTTGATTTTATATATTTCATATTTCTTATTTTTTAATATTTGCAGTTTTGGAGTTTGAAAATTAAAAACACATTAGTTGCGAAGTTATTTCTAAATGATGTCTACAATTTAAAATGTATATATTATGCAATAATAAAATATTCATTAAAATACAATTAGGCAAATCTTATGCAACATGTACGCGACATACTCAGATGAGAGCCGAGTTCAAATGTTGGCTTGGTAACGCTGTCGTCAACTGCAAGAGAGCGGACTTGCTGGAATTTCGGTTTGCTGTTTGGATTAAGGGTGGAAACGTAGACAACACCAACAACACGCATTCCCATCCATTCCAAAAAAAAAGTCGAGGAGGGCAGCGAACCAGGTAACAAAACAAAACAAAACAAAAAAAACCAAAGAGGACAGACGAAAAAGACAGAGCAGAGCAGAGCGGCAAAATCAAGATCATCGTCAGGCAGGTAGCTGTAACTGTAGCTAGCCCAGCAAAAGGATCGTAAAGAGAATACACGCTAGAATGAGAGAAAGAGAGAGAGAGGGAGAGAAATTGAGGTGAGCAGAGGAGGTTCGCTGGTGCACTGGCGCAGAACGTGGTTGTTGGTTGGAAATAAAAAAACCGTTCTTTTCACGTTTTTTGAAATTATACCAATTGACAATTTCAGGGCAACATTGTAGTAAACGAACAGCAACAAAAAGTACAGTCATCTAAGATGCTCAAGCAGCAGCTCCATTGTCATACCTTTTGTCACACTTCTGCCCATCAATCAATCAATCCATACATCCATCCATCCATCAATCAAGAGCCACTCGCTCATCGAGTGAATAAAAATCGAAAAGTCAGCGCGAATGTTTTCCTCAATTCATTCGATTATGTTGAGCATTATGCATTTTGAGTGCTGCCAGCATCCCCCTCCCCATTCAATTCCAATTCCAGCCTATTTTTGTAAGGCATTTCCAATTTGGTGAGCTGTGATCTGACATTTAATGCACTTCACTTCCAATGAAATTCAAATGAAAATGCACACAAAAGGAATCTCAAAAAAAATACAAAAAGTAAAAAATATATTAAATTCAATTAAAACCAATATTTAATTTCAAATTACAATAAAAAAAAAGATATATTTATAAGAGATATACAATTTCTGAGGGCATTTAAATGTAAAACGGACCAACCTTTGTTGCATGGATTATTATCACTAATTGCTTGTATCTTAAGGCAGAGTTTGCCACAAAGTGCTGTGGTTTGCCGCTAAAATGCATGCAATGCAAATAATCAAAACAGGGGCAAAAATAACTTGTATTTTTTCTATGTTTTATCTTCACATACATACGTAGAAGGAGAAGAAGAGGCAGAAGAAGACGTACGAGTGTTCTTTCTGTGCGTAAAAATTGTGCAATTTTTCAATGGACGTTTTGCGGTTGTTCAAGTGGAGAGTGGAGTTTACCCACCAACCCACCCCACTGCTATACAGTAAATTGTTGTTGTTGTCGTGTGGGAAATGTGAGAGCCTAGTCTGTTTGTGGAATGTGCGGGCAGTGACAACAGAAGAGACATAAGGAGGGGGAAGGGGGAAATTGCATGGTCAGTCAATCGAAGATGAGGGCGTCGCTTGTGCAATTGCGGAAAGGGGAGGGAGGGGCGTCTTCCTTTAGCTTGGATTTGCTTTGCTTTGCTTTTGGTTTGGTGAACAAATTTCTCACGCGACGCAAGCTGAAAGTAGATCTTTGAAAAATGCTTGCAACCACACACACAGACACACACATCCACATACAACAAATGCGACACACACACACACATAAACACACACTCATAATCGTATTTAGATTGAGATCAGGACTCGGACAATAGCTGACTGAAGCTAAACTCATGGGCAAAATATATTCAGCTCAAAATCACGGTCAGTCGGTACACAAAATAAAACAAAAAATTAAAATATATAAATGTGTGTGTTGAGCAAAACAAGTTTGCCAAACAAGTTTTGTGTGCTCGCAGCAGTTAGAGGCGGTCAGCGGCAGCAGGCAGGGGCGTGGCACTGACCGCACTAAATCAACGCAAAATGTTTAAGCCATTTTTTGGCGCTCCTTTTCCTTTTCCTTTTTTTTGCTTTTTAATTGTTATGCATCGCAGCTAAATGCTCAAAAATCGGACTTGAGCTTAAATTGTGATTGGAACAGTTCCTGTCAATCAATGAAAAAAAAGCAGAATGCTGCTTTTTATTTATTATCACTTTTTATTTAAGTATATTTTTATAAATTACCTCATCATATGCATTTATCTTTTTCAAGTTTTGCAAATAAATCGGATTCTGATTTTCTGATTTCTATAAAAAATAAAATGTGAAATTTTACAACATTTTACAAAAGAAATATAATTGCAATTACAAAAAGATATTGTCTCTTAAAAATTTATAAATTCTAGAAATTAAACAAATTATTTGTATTACATAAAAAAACATAAAAACTGTAAATATTCGATTTATTTATTTGTGGCCACACTCGCAAAATGAAAAAAATTAAAATATTTACACTGCCTGATCTTGATCCCATTATGGTTATACTATATATATACATATTCACACACATTCTCGATAGTATTCTATAATATATACCTCTCCCTTTTGACCCCCCTTAACAAATGCGTTTCGGTCTCGAAACACAGGAGCTGCTCGCCTTTATCTTTGGAGTTGTTTGCTGTTAATATAATTCGCATGAAATAGACGCGAAACCAAATTCGATTTGTTTATAGAACGGCAAAAAGGGAAAAACACAACAACAACAGCCGTGGGCAGCTGCGCCAACAAAAAAAAAAAGCTCACATTTCCAGCTAAAGCATAATAAACTATAATTTGTGCAAAACAATAAACCGCCGACAACGATTCCAATTCCAATTTCAATTCCAATTACGAAAGCAAAAGTAAACAAAGGCAAAAAAAAAAACTCACTCCGCAAATGCATAAATAATGTGCCAAAAATAAACATTCCCGCGACTTGCTCCGATTACAAGCGCAAAACAAAAACAAAGAGCTTGAGGAGCCTGGACCAAAAACAGAGGCACAAAACGCGACTCGAAATGTGAACCGCTTTAAAGCGCATAGAACAATAATAGGTCTATATTCCAATAGAACTATCGATCATTTTCCCCACACCCCACTAATTGTTGCGGCATATTGGAAAGTAGTTTGGCCTCATTACAAACACATGAAAAATTCTTTATATACATTTTTTTGTATTGTTTATCAATGGGCAAATATTTGATACGAGTCTCTGCTATGTCGTAATTAGATTAGCTGGCACCTGTAACTACACACACACATACACATACATACGCACGTGTGTGTGTGTAGTGTGCCAGTTTCTTTCTCTCTCTCTCTCTCTCTCTTTCTGCCATGCACGTTGCATGGGCGCATTTGGAAGAATCTCGTCGTTCGACCCACATTTAAACGGCACTTGTTTTTTTTTTTGGTTTTTGTTTTGCTTTTGGGTTTATTTAATTTGACTTTTCAATATTTATTTTGTGCACCTTTCGTGGAATCTTTTCGGGGTTTATTTACCTTTTTTTCATTATCGTCTGCTCCAAATATAATGCAATTGCATTGTCTTTTTTGTTGTTGTTATTGTCGTTGCCCATATTTATGGGCCAATAGCTATTTGGCTTATCTGTTGGTCTTTTTTTTGAGCAACTCTTGTGTCGTATTTTTCGATAACGCAAATATTTAGTTCACTTCTTAGATTACAGGTAGAAAAAAAACGAGCAATCAACTTTTAATTACAGGTGATTTTTCCCCATTACTATAAAAAATCCAGTAAATATCGGCTCATTGCTTAATTCCAGTCCAAAATTCCAGTAATGCAACGAAGGCAAAAAGCAAAAAGAATTCAAAGCAAAGCTCAAAAGCTTTGTGAGTCATGCAGTGAGCCAAGCCAAAGTACAAAGTTCAGTTTGGCAAAAAACGTAAAGCGAAGCAAACAAAACTTAAGGCGCCAAAAAGGCAATTGCAATTGGCCAGAAATAAAAAATCACACATACATACACACATGCACGTATATTGTAAGTAACCGCAAAAACATATATATATTTACATAGTTAACAGTTGTAGTGGTTTTTTGTTCTGGCGGTGGGCAAGACAACAACATACAAAAAAATAACACCACAACAGAGAAAGAAGGCAAGGCAAGAAGACAAAACAACAACAGTACAATGACCGAAAGTAGTAGTAGAAGAGCTAAAAGCAACAAAAAAAAGGTAGTCAGCATGACACCCACCAATGCAAAACGTAGTAGACTACAATTGGCTAGCCAAAAGTATGTAAAAGCTAACTAAGCAAGCCTCTCTCTGTCTATGGGTGTATGTGTGTACTTATTTTTAAACCTGTTGTCAAAGAAAATAGCAACAGCAGCAGCAACAAGAACAACAACGCGTCGCTGTTCGCTTTGTAGAGCTGCACACATAAAAATTCCAATCTTCCAGTCGACGTCGTCGTCGCGCCGGCGCTCGGCTCCAATGGCGTGAGTGAGTTTCTCAGTCAGCGGCGGCGGCAGCGGCTGCGCTCAACAACAACAGAAAGAAAAAAAAAACAGGTATAACTGTCTTGGGCTTGTGTGCGTGAGTGGAGTAGAGTGGAGACTTTTTGAGAGCTGCGCTGGAGGAGCCAGCAGCAACCAGGCAACATCTTCACGAAAAGCCAGAGCAAAATGTACGCTGTGATAACGAAGGTGAACAGCAAAATGTAAAGCAGCAAAACGACAACAACAACAACACCAACAACAAATGTCGACGCACCCTTTTCTTATTGTTTTGCTGTTGTTGCTTGCGTGTGTAGATTTTTGAAGCGCAAAACCACATCCGAATTAATGTTGCTTCTTTTACCTATGCAACAGCAACACCAACAGCAACAACAAATATGCAAGCCATGCAATGTGAGCGAAAAAAAATATGTGTGTAGAGTTTAGCGGGTGGCGTCCAACATTCTACAAATATAAATAAGAAATGGGGGAAACAAATGTAGGCAAAATGACGACGCTGTTGGAATGCGCTGCTGTTGTTGCTTTTGTTGTTGCTAAGCCGGACATGCCAATTGTCATTTGTTGCTGTTTGATAGGGCAACACTGGAAAAATGCATTTAACTGCTCCGTTATTTTTTTGCATTTAACTTCCAATAATTAATCACAATTTGCGACTTACCTTTTTGGCACGTTTAGCCGCGCTCACTTATATATCCCAAAGAAAACACGTTTTTAATCCAACTCCGCATAGATGAACACTTTTTATACACAATTTCACAAATATTGTGGCAAAATTTTATTGCCACGCTTAATTAAATTAACGCAGCAATCGAATCATTTGTAACTTTTTTGTTGCTGCACATTTTGTCGCACAGATCGCGCACAGATCGCTGGAATGAAGGAAATGCTTGCGAAAAGCACTTCCAAAAACTTCAGCGCACTTTTAATTATTTGTATATTTTGCGTGTGCACAGAAAAAAACACTTTACACTTGTTGCGTTGTTGATGTTGCAATTTTTTTCTTTTCTTTTCTTCTTCCAACGAATTTGTCAAACGAACCAAGCGCGAATCACGCGCGTTACACATTTGAATGCGACAACGTCTGAATTGGAACTCAAGGCGGACGACGCGACGAAATACAATACAAGCGAGACGAATCAAAACACAAAGCGAAACGACGACGAACACTTATCGATAACTATCGAATGCCTGCGCAACTGTTGCATGCTGTTAATAACAGCAAATATTAACGCGGCCCGCTCAAAAACCGTATCAAATTTTATAAATCTTTTATGTTGCTAATCAAAAAATGCAATGGAGAAGTACAATAAAATGTGGTCTTTTGCATTAGGTTAAAATTATTTAAGACATCAAATAGCAATGCTGTTAATTAACATTTTCTGTAAGCTTGCGATATCTATCGATATTTAAGGCGACAATCAATCACAATCGGTTTTCGACAAACAACACAAATGTTATTTACTAATTTAATAAAAATAAAACAACTTTATTAACATACGTGGATAAATAGTAATATTAATATAATCATTATAGTATTTACATTGAGTAAATGTGCTTGTGTATATTAAATTCGGGCATTAACAACTTTTAACAAGAAAATGAAATCTCATTGAAAGAAAGTAAACAAAGTAAATGTAAAATAAATAATGATTGAAATCAAAGCAAAATTGGTGCGTGCAGATTCGGCAATTTATGCCACCGGCGAGTGCGTTGAATGTTTAATTGAATTTACGAACAAAGTGTTTGCGGACAATGCTGCCAGGTAAGCAAATAATCAAAAATACACTTCCAATAGTTATATTTACACTACTGAAAATAACTTTACACTCCTTATTTGTATTCCATGAACTCTCCACTCAGTTTGGAGAACTTGGCTTGGGCTTCGGTGCAGTTGCATTGCTATAGAAAGACCAGCTACAGCAATCCAATAGCTGACAAAAGCGCCGAGCTCGCTGAGCTGATTGGACGCACCGCTTTGGACGCAGTGACGCAAACGCCGGGCGAAGTCATTGTTGCCACCAAGCCGAAAATACTCTTTTGCGATTTGCGACTGCAACCGGGCGATACAAAAATCTGTATGTTAAAAATCTCTACAAAGTGTAATTTATACCCCGTAAAGTCGCACACATGGGCTATATTGATTAAAGCTACTGTTTGTAACATAAATTGTGAAATTTTCTCTTTTGCAGATTTCTTCAACGAGCTGGTTCCACGCGATGGTCCGCCTACATATCGTGGCCATGACATCCGCTACTTTTACAAAATCACCATTGCCACGCAACGCGTCAAATCCAAGGTGCAAACGCTAACGTTGCCAATCCGGGTGCTCCCCATCCCGTTGATAGCCCGGCCGGATGAACTGCCGGTGACTGTCGAAACAAATGAGGAATTGGCACCAACGAATCCCTTTTTGGAGAAGCGCGAAATCAGCGAATTGGAAATATCCTGGCATCATTTGAAGGTGCCTCGCAGAGAGAGAAACAACTCTTTTATTATATATATATATATATACATATATATATATATATATATATGAAATATATTCTAAATCATTGCCTCTTTTTTAGAATGTGACTGCTCGACGTGCTCCAAAGTTTTATCGTATATCGAATAAGCGTGGATTTGTTGGACGCTTCTGTTTGTTCAAGCAGGCTTATAAACTGGGCGAGGATATCGTGGGCAGTCTGGATTTCGGGAATTGCCAGGTGCGTTCCGATCTTATTGTTGTCGAAACAAAAAGTACAAAAGCACTTTGAAACTCTTTAAAATTAATTTTTTTTTTATATATATATTAAAATATTAAAAATACAAAAATTATTTTTTAAGGTGCGCTGTGTTCAGTTCTCGGTGAAGCTGCAGCAACAGGAGTTGCCTGTGCGTCCACAGCCAGAGCAGTCGGCGACGGGAGATGAGGCAGCAACAGCCTCGCTGAGCTCCTTCGATATGGCCAGCATTGCATCCGGCATTATGCCTGATAATCTGCACAAGTCGGAGACATCGGGCAGTGCCCGCAACAAGGAGGAGCCTGTGGCCACCGGCAAGCTGAGCACCATTGCCACATCCCATCAGGTGGGTATCAACTGCAGCGGTACAAATATTATTAGATTATTAAATATTATCAATTTCAACTTATTCCGTTTTTAGGTCTGCTATGCAACGCTGCAGACGCAGGTGGTTGTGCCCATTCCGTTGCATGTGACGCCCACATTTCGCACCGATCTGGTCGACGTCAAGTGGCGACTGCATTTCGAGTTTGTCACCAGCACCTTGATGGACTTTGGCATTCCGAATCCCTCCGCGGGGGAGCTCAAAGCGCCCGCCGAACTGCCCGTAGAGACTATGGTGTGGAATCTGCCGGTGACCATTTATGCGGCGAATCCGTTGCAGATATACGCCCCAACTCAGACATATAATCTGCTGATTAAATAGGTTTCTTAATTTTCCTTACAAATATTGTTGCAATAAATTGTTTTGAAATTGGCGGTTTGCTTAGATTTATTTTGCTACATTGCAACACTACACAGCCGGCATTGCCACTCTGGTATGTATGCCAACTGTTAATAAGGTTTGCGGTGTGGCAGCCTTGCCAGTCAAGTTAAGGCTGCTACTGTTAAAAATCAGTGTTGCACAGCATCGAATAAACTGACGAAAAACAATTTAAAAATAAAAACAATGCAAAACGAAATAAGAGGCTTTCATGCGTTAATCTCAGAATGTATCAGGAGTATTTAAATCAATTACAATATTCGCTCTTTCCGATGAAATCCTTTGCAGTTCTATGAGCTACTAAAAAGTAAAAATAAATTTATTGTAAATGAACCACTTTCTGAAATTGGCGCTTTGCTGACATTCATTTTGCATTACATGACAACACTGCACAGCCAGCGTTGCCACACCAGCTCTTAATAACGTTTGCAGAGTGTCAATCAATTTTAACGCTGCTGCTGTTAAAAATCAGTGCTGCACAGCCATCGAATAAACAGACGAAAAATAACTTTATAATAAAAACACCAAAGCAAAAAGGCAACAAAAAGGCATACAAACTGTGATCTCAGAATGTATCAGGAGTATCTAAATCAATTGCAATCATCGCTCTTTCCGATGAACTCGGATCAGCTGAAGGAGCTGCTCAACGACGACGACAAACTGGACAACAAAGTCGACGAGGTGCTCGAATCGCTGAAGACCCAAAAAGTTCGCTTCTTCGAGGAGAATCGCAGCCGGGCCGAGAAGAACATTGAGAAGGAGCCGCAGGTGATCGAATTGCGCGCCAAGCTAGCCGAGCTGACCGAGGAGGGACGCACCAGTTGTGCCGCCGTCCAGGATCTGCTCGCCCAGATCAAGGAGAAATCCGGCGGCATTAGCCAGGAGACGGCATTGGCGCTGCTCCAAACGGCTGCCTCGGAGAGCGAGGAGCAGACGGAGGAGTGTGTGAAACGCTTCAATGACAACGAACTGAACGTGGAAGCATTTCTCGACGAGTTCCTGGCCAGCCGCCGCACAATGCATCTGCGCAAACTGAAGGCGGAGAAGATGCAGGAACTGATACGCAAACAAAATGCTCCACAGCGTCCAGGCACTGCAGGAGGTGGCGTGGCCTATGGCAATATACCCAACTTCTATCCAGGCGCATCGAGTGGCGGAGGCGTTCCATATCCGATGATGGGTCCGCTGATGCCAATGCCGCCACCATCGCGACCCTATTAAGCCCTCTGCATCATAGTCTTAAGTATTTTAATATTAAATTTGAACATGCTGCCATTGCAACAAAAAAAAATAGAAGACTCTTTAAGCATGACTCATCAAATGCTTTGTTTATATTCAATTATGATGCGCATTTGATTGGCAACAACGTTTTAATCAACAAAGAATCTGGCAATAAAGCAACGCTTCTCGGGTTTAGAATTGCAGTTTGTTGTTTACCAAGCGGAGCATGGCATACATTTAGAATCCAAGCTGATATCAATTAAATTTATTTATTTATTGCACAAAAAGTGCTGCACAATTTGAATAGTTCATTTGTGTGCGTTTTCTAGCACTGCGATTGGCGACTCTATTTTTAAATTCAAATGTGACGAGAGCAAAGCCAAAATACCAATTTAATGCGCAATAAACACTTAGTTTCAATCGTTTAACGATTAATTAAATAATTAACTAATTACAATAATTAATAATTAATTAATTACAATAATTAATAATTAATTAATTACAATAATTAATTAATTACAATAATTAATAATAAATTAATTATAATAATTAATAATTAATTAATTACAATAATTAATAATCAATTAATTACAATAATTAATAGGAATGGATTACATCGCTTGCTTTGATGTAAGAATGACGTATCCATCAATTGAATGTTATTAAAAAGCAAGATATTTAAACTCTGCTCTAATACAGTCAAAACTCTCTATGTTGAACTGTATTACGAATTGATAAGTAGCATTTTGTATATGCTTTCTCATCAATCAACTAACAAATATCAGCGGCTATTAATCTATTGGAAATTGAGCTAGAAAATATTGTATATATCAATTCTTTTAGCTAAATTTAAACTTACTTTTGAATATGTATTTTGTGCCAACCAAATACATATTGAAATTATAAAAAGAAAAGGAATGTTTCCACATTATAAATCGATATATATATATATATATTAGAAAAGCGTTGCACGAGTTAAAATCTGGTGTTTATTGTTTAAAATGTTCAGTATTGCATTTTAAGTACATTCGCTGCCTTCACTTCATTCTGTATTAAAACTATAAACTATGATATTTTATGTATAGATATATATATATATAAATTAAGCGAAAATTAATTACATTAATAAGAAAGTGAAAACTGTTGAGTACGCGTGTGTTTTAAAAAAATTATATCATTTCGGGCAAAATGAAATAAAAACATTTAATAATTATGTTAAAAATGTAGCCAATGGCTTGGGAGGCATGTTTAATTGAGGCTTAGATTAGAATGAGTTTTGGAAATTGTTGTGTTTCACTAATTAATTGGGATTGGAAGGATCGTGCATATGCTATATGTATATAAATGTTGTGATTGCTTTTTAGATGAACCTAGGGGCAAATGAGGTTTTCTTTTCTTTTCTTTTTTTTTTGCTTAGCTTTCACAATTTCACATTTGCCTAGGCTTCGATTTAATTCTTGTGTTATTTATATTTCCTCTTTTAAGAACTGTTAGTCTTTTGAATTCCAACGCTTCGTGTTTATATATGCATATATCAAATATACACATATATATATATATAAATATAATATGTTATATATAAAATATGTTCAACTTTTTGTTTTTCTTTACGGCCGGTTTACACTTTAAAAGCTTGTTGACAACAGTTTGTTGTTGCTGTTGTTGTGGTTGTTATCAAAAAATAGATGTTTAGATATAGATGTATGCCTAAGATGGTTGAGGAGAGGAGGGCGGTTAAGGGCCATCATGACGAACCGAATTCCCTCATCCATTTTTCATACTTGTCCAGATCGGCTCTGGACACACTCTTATTGCAGCGACTGATGGCTTCGTTGAAGTCCTTGTTGGACACGGGCAGATCCACCTCCTCGGTGGCCAGCTGACGAATTTGCTCCGGCGTCAAGCCTGCTATCTTCCGTCGCATCGACATCATGCTGGCCTCCCTGATGATTGGAATATTGAATACGGTCATCAAAGCGAATCGGAAAACTCATGCGAGAATGGTTTACAACTCACCTGCACACATTGGTTATGTCGGCTCCGGAGTAGCCGTCCAGCTGATTGGCCACATAGTTGAGATCGACAGTGTCGTCGACCTTCACCTCACGCAAATTGATCTTAAGCAATGCCTCGCGACCCTCGTCTGTCGGCAGCGGTATGTAGATACGCTTCTCCAGCCGGCGACGCAGTGCCTCATCGATGTCCCAGGGGAAATTGGTAGCTGCCAGCACCATGACAACCTTGGCCTGCTCCTCGCCACCGCCGACGCCATCCATTTGCACCAGCAGCTCCGATTTGACGCGACGCGATGCCTCGTGCTCCGACTCCGATCCGCGACGCGAGCACAGCGAATCAATCTCATCAATGAAAATGGTGCTGGGCGCATAGAAGCGCGCCATCTCGAACAGCAGGCGCACCATTTTCTCAGATTCCCCCCGATATTTGGATGTCAGTGTGGCGGAGCTGACGTTGAAGAATGTTGTGCCACATTCGGTGGCCACCGCCTTGGCCAGCATTGTTTTGCCCGTGCCGGGTGGACCAACCATTAAAACGCCCTTCCACGGACGTCGTATACCCTGCAAAGGCCACAACAAATTAATCAATGTGCACACATGGTGGCATCTAGGTCAGTTATTCAAAAGTCGCAGCTGTGCGTGCTTGAACCGGTTGGCAATTTTGAAACGCCCACAAAAACAATTCAAATTACTTTTTGTGTGTGTTGTTGACTTAATGGTTTCGACAACTGACTTGTTCGCATCTGGTTTAACTTTAAAACATTTCAATTAACATATCAATTTATTAATATGACAACAAGTTAGAATACTCGACTAGCAGCTACCCTAATCTTAGCTATTAAATATTAGAATATTACCAATATTAATCTGTTCAAAATGAAAACAGGAGTTGGTTAATTAAATTTACTTTGCTTATCCAAGATTAATGCAATTTTCAGCAGACTTTACTGCTATTGGAAATCGATTTATATCGATATTTACAAAACGTGGGCAATTATCGATCAAATAAAATAAACATGATCTGTTTACAGCAGCAATTAACTAATTGACTAATATGCCAATTGTGAAGTCTAGTCTCTCAAATTGTCTGAATTCGGGTTGTTCATATAGACGGACATGATTAGATCAACTCTTCTCAAGAAGATCAAGCATCTATATATATATATATATATAGATGTTTGCTTCTACCTGTTACACACCTGTCACATAACGTCAATACACCCTTTTTCCTCATCTGACATACAAATTTGTGCAATTTTTCTGCTTAAAAATCTTTATATCTTTTTCTGCGAATTCGAGCAGTTGATCGCAATTAATATACGAGTTAATTGATAATTCATTTGGCTGATGATTCAGCGAGTGACGAACCTTGAAATAGTCGGGCATCAGCATGGGCAGGACAACGGCCTCCTCGAGCAGCCGCTTGGCATCCTGCAGATCGGCAATGTCGCTCCAGCGCACCTTGGGATCCTTTTGCAAAATATCACGTTCTATGGGGGAATTAAACAATATATTTATATCTTGGTTATGACCAGCATTTGGGGGGGCACTTACCCAATATGTCGACAAGCTCCGCTTCGATGTGATTGTTGGGCTGAAATTTGCGTTCCTCTTCGGCTGATTGTTGGTCGCCCGCATCGCCATCGATGTTGTAGCCATTGGTGATCGCTGACGCTGGATCATCATCCTTGCCATCGTTGTTGTTGTTGTTATGGTTATTGTTGCTAGCAGCATTTGAGGTGGACAATTTGCGGCCGCCGGTGACTCGACCATTGGCGCCGCCGCTACGTGCGCTGCTGGAGGTGGATGCCGCTGTTGCCGAGGACGACTGGCGGCCACTGCGCGCCGTTCCATTGCGGGCAGTGCTCTGTGGGATTGTGCTGGGTCTGTTGCCAGTCGTTGTTCGCCGGCTATTTGTTGTTGTTGCTGCTGCACGACGACCGACTGTTTGAACTGGCGGCGGTTTCGGTGGTCCCCACACATCCGGATCTTTTGGTGGCGGCGTCCATATATCCGGATCCGGTTTAAACCAAGCAGCGGGATCTTTACTCACATTGCTCTCCTCGCTGAGCTGTGCACGCAGCTTGTGGGCAAATTTCGTATTCTGCAAATCCAACGAAATGTCCATCAGTGTGCGTTGTATGGCCTTGATTTTAGCGTGCTCCTGACTGATCTGCTGATTGATCTGCGATGCCACATGCGAAAAAGTCAGCGCTTAGTTTTCGAGTTGCATTTTCGGTTTCTGTTTGACTTACCATGTTCCATTTGCCCTTGCGCAGCGGATCCACAGTGCCTTTGAGCAGGCGCGCCAGCATGCCCTAAAATTAGCATTCAATTCGTTATTAAATTGCAAAAATATTGATTTAATTTGATCAAAATTCGTACTAAGTAAAGAACTTTCTAAATTGGAGCGCATGAATTGAATAGTTGCAAAAAAGAGTATTTTTCAAAATATTTCTGTTCAAATTTCTTAGATTTAAAGCTTTAATTTATATATATTTTATATATGCAAGACACATTTATTTTATTAATATCAGCCTTAATTATGTAATTTTAAGAAATTTTATGCGTTTCATTATATCTAAAGCAGACTCAAAAAGAGACTATTTCTTGTAGCTTCTATAGAAATAATTGAGCTAAAATCAAGTTCTTTCATTAAGATTTTGTTGTATAAGATATTTTATCCAGAATTACTGAATGAAAGTTTTATTTTAACTTCTATATGTATGTGCAAAAGTTTATGAATATCGATTTACTATATCATATCTCTAGCTCCCATAGATAAAAAATCTATTTTTTAACTAATCAATTCCTTGTAGTCTTTATAAGATCTTATAAAATTCATGCTAAAAAATAAAAACCTATCGGTCAAAAGTTGTCTTGCAAGTTAAAGTTAAGTTATTATGAGTGTTATTATTATTTTGACATGTAAACAATAACTTATCAGCACTGAGCTACTTTATCAGATAGTAAACATATTTTATTGCGCTACAGACAAAGTTGTATGAGTCAGTTATGAGCTTTATGTCGCTGCTGGATGTGCTAAATGTTCTTAATCTGCGACAAGCCAAAAAGAAAGATAACTGTTCTTTCCGGTTTGGTTTTATTACCCGCCTCGTAATTGGGGTATTTTTTTTTTTTTAATCGGTTTTTGTTTGTTTTGTTACCTGCAATCCCTCGTAGTAGATGCAGGCAGAGTCGTAGTTGCCAGTGAGGGCCATGTCTCGTGCTAATTTGGCATTCTCGCATATTTCTTCAATTGTAGTTTTGGCCATTACGGTCATTCCTACGCAAGTGGTTGTCTTTTGCTTGCCACCTCGCAGTAACTGCTCGAAATCGGAATTGGAATCGGAATCGAGGAACAGGTTGTTGTCGTTGTAACCAAAAACGAAACACAAGATTAGTGCCAATTAAAGTCATGAGCATTTGTTGTTGTTGTTGCTGCTGCTGCTCAAGTGCGTAAGCTTCTCGCTCTCACTCTCTCTCTCTCTCTCTCTGTCTTTCGCTCTCTAGCGCGCTATCTTTGTGTATTTGCTCTCAGACAATAGAACGGAAGCAACGCAGTGGCTTTGTCATTCACTCACACACACACATACAACACAAGCACGTACACACACTAGCTCAAATAGTTGGAGACAATCGCACACACACACACTTGTGCAGGTAAAAATGGAAAGTAAGTAGCGGCCGCTCAAAATAACCGAAAATAATAAAAGAAGATAGCAATGGCAACGACCGAAGACAACTACAAAAAGTACTAGCACACACACACACATACATATATATAAATATAAGAAGACAGCAAGTGCGCTAATTATAAGCACAATTGTTCGGCTGCTGCTGCTGCTGTTGTTGTCACCAAATTTAAAAGAAGCAAACGTGCTCCCATTTCCGAGTTGACTCGAGTCAGAGTCGCAATCCGTTTGGGTTAAAAATGTAATGAAATAAATGTTTAAAAAAAAACCTTGCAGCTGGCAAATAAGGCGCTTGACCTTGTTGAGTCGTCGCTTTTGAATAATTCTTTCAAGTCAACGACGTTCAACTTTGTATGCAAAAAAAAATTAAAAAAACTAACACACGCTCGCTCGCAAACACACCAACACAACACACACACACACACGCGCGCACACACACACAGGCAAGAACGAGCAAAGAAAAAACAGAGCTCAAATTTCCGCGGCGTTTAAGTTTCGTCAAACAAATCACAACCACACACACACACATAGAGACACGCACACAGACACAAACAAACACACACTGAGAGGGCCGCTTGCTGCCGTCAGTTAAATTGCACATAAAATACAAAGTTTCCGAAGATTTACGTAAATTGAATGTTTTTGTTATTCTGTTTGCATTTTGCACTTGCATTTTTTAATGAATATATATGTTGAATGCGCTACGTGGGGGCGTCAGCAGTGAACGATTACGTTGTTCTTCAATGCGGTCTGTGTGCCAGTTTACTTACGGTTATGGACATTAGTACACTGGCTTTGTTACACGGCGTTGCAAGCTTAAACTGTATGAAAAATAATATTTGTTTAAAATTAAATGCAATGCACTAGCTAAAATAAACGGCTGCTGCGTCTTCTGCGGCAATTGTTGTTGCTTAATACTAACGCAATGCCAGCGATGGCATTATTTATCGATATCACAAGGTACACCGATATTTAATTATCGATGTCACACTACTTATCGATATTTAATTAGATATTGCACTGGCTAACTTAAAAAATACCAAACAAAATAAGTATTTTAATCTATATATCGATAACTATTCAGATATATATTAATATTTCTATATTTATAAAGTATTATTATTTATTAGTAAGTTTATAAACTTTAATAAGTAAAGCTGCTTGAACTAAAATCCACTTATCTGATTGAGTCAATATGACATTTAAAATACTGAATTTATTTAATTTCTACTCAAGCAGCAAGCATGCTTGAACGACAGCTTGAACGTGTCTGGGCCCAGAATAGATAACAAAAGAAGCAAGCACATTATCGGGATCTCATTTTAGTTCTGGCTTAAGCTCACTTAGGAACGGCATTTGTTTTGTTAAATTTAGCGCTTACGTTAGTGGCGGCGTCGAAATGACAACGCCCACACTTGCAACACTCGAGAAGGCCCTAAAAGGGGATCCCACAGCAGCGGCCACACAAATCGCAAACGGTAAGCGAGGCAACTTCTCAAAAATACCAAATCAGCTGTTTGCTAATGTTTTTCTTTTCGTTGTTGCTCATTTTTATCTGGTGGCTATACATCAATCAGAACTTACCGCTGGCATCTACAGAATTGATGCATTGGCCGAGCAATTGGGCTTTGCTCTGACCTCACCGGAAACCGAACAACGCGTCGCGGGCACAACTCTCTTTTCGGCCGTGCTAAGTGACCTGCCCAACGATGTACTCAATGCCAAGGAATTGGAATTTTTGTGCACCTTTTACACGGATCGGCTGCGTGATCATCACAATGTGATGCCGGCGATCATTGCCGGGATGAGCGCACTTGTGCGCATGAAGAACGTGCCCGGCGAGAGTGTGACGCAGCTGCTGCATGCCTTCTTTGAGTGTACGACGTGCCAATCGCAGACGCGCAGCGATCGCACCCAACTGTTCGATATGTTCAAGTTCCTCACATCACATTTCCAGCCGGGTGAGTTCTCCAGCTCAAGCTGTAGATTTAATCTAAACCTTAACGTTAACTTAAACGCATCTCATCATTTGTAGAGCTGACGAAAATGGCCGGAGACTTTTTATATGGTCTGATCAATTCCATTGATGGCGAACGTGATCCTCGCAATTTGGATATAATTTTTAATTTTATGCCGGAGTTTATATCCCAATATCCGCTGTTGCATTTAGCCGAGGAGCTGGTCGAAGTGCTCGCCTGCTATTTTCCCATCGACTTCAATCCGAGCAAACAGGATCCGGCGGCCATAACACGCGATGCCTTAGCTGAAAAGCTAACCAATTGTCTCGTTGCCAGCGAACAGTTTGCCGAGGTGACGGTCTCCTTGGCCGTCGAGAAACTGCAGAGCGAACTTCTAGTTGCTAAGCTGGATTCCATTGAGTTGCTGGTAAGATTTTGCTGATGACACATTCTGGGGTATTTTTTCTCAGTTTCTATTTCAATGTACATTTGTCGCTACTACAAATTATCTTATTTCTATTTATTTATACGGATTAAACATTTATTCGAAAGTCTATTTAGCTTGCCAGTTGTTAAACCTTAAATATTCTCTTTGATTGATTACGATTGAAAGCAAGCACCGAATTTATTTTTATTTAGTTAGTAACTAATTCTTAGATATGCTCTTTGCCTGATAACACTGTGAAAAGTACTGCATTTATTTGTATTGATTTAAGACACTAAACAATTTCCGCATATTATTTCAAACAGCATCAAGCGGCTCTCAAATTTAAGCCGGCTGCGTTGGAGCCGTATTTTCCACAAATCTGGCAGGCACTGAAGGCTGAAACATTTCCGGGCTCGGAAAATGCGGATGTGGTGCGCAATGCGCTGAAAGCACTCGCCGAACTGCTGAAATGTGCCGCCAAGGAGCCGAGCATCAGTCACAATCATCAGAGCATTGTGCTGGGCGTCGTTCTGCCCCATTTGAGTGATATGCATCATCGTCTCTTCCCACCAGCGACGGCAATTGCGCTGATGTGTGTCTCTGGCGATGCACAATATGCCGGCGACAAGATATTGAACACCTTCCTGATCAAGTTGCAGACCATCGAGCTGAACACGACCAGCAGCAGCAGCGGCGGCGGCGGCAACGAGGAACGCATTAAGTTTTATCATATCATGTCGCAGGTCTACAAATTGGCTGGTCTGCGTGATGCGCTGGATAAGTTGGACAAGAGCATATTGCTGCCACTGCAGGATGATGTGATTGCGGCGCTGCGTTTGTGCGAGCGTGAGGATTTCGAGGACAAGCAGCCGGAGGATCTGGAGCTGCAGCGTGCCGCACTGCAGGTGCTATGCAAATGTGCGCCGGCACTGAGCGAATCGCAGCGCGCCCTCATCTACAAGTGCCTGGTGCAGTTAATCAGTCATCCGCACATCGATCTGGACTTTAAATCGCTGACTGTCAGTTTGGGTGCACTGCAGCCGGTTGAGTTGCAGTCGAATTTCATTGACATATGCATGCGTAACTTTGATATATTCTCCGAGTTTATAAAGCGCAAGATTTATACGAATCTGTTGCCACTGATGCCACAAATCGCATTCACGCAACGCATTCTCGAGCTGGTCATGCAACAAGCGTTTGCGGCCAATGTGGTGGAGCCAACGCGCCTCTTGGCTCTCGAGGCGCTCAGTTCGCTGCTCGATCAGGAGGATCAACGTTTTGTTGTGGAGTTGCAACAGCAATCGAATCTGTTGCACAAACTGATCGAGCTGGCACAGCAGACACAGCCAGAATTGTCGCTGCCATCGTTGGAGTTGATTGCCGCGGCGCTCAGTCGGATCATGCAACATCTGCCGCTATCCGAGCAGAGCGCCATTGTCAGTGAATATTTGCCGACGTTGCAGCTGCAATTGGCCACAAATCTGTATGTGGCCAAGGGTCTGCTCGGCTATCTGCACAAGGACATCACTCTCGACGATCACTTCGAGCGACTGCTCGACGATCTAACCAAATTGTCGCTCAACGCGGACAATGAACAGTTGCGTGGCATTGCGCATCGCTTGCTCTGCAGCCTGGTCAACAAAATGGACAACAATTCAACGAATCGCGACCACGTCAAGCGCATCACTCAACGATTGAAGGCCGCCATTAAGGAGGGCGATGAGCATGCTGTTCATGCGCTCGCCTGGATTGCCAAGGGACTCGTCGTTGCCGGCTTCGAGGAGGCCGCCGATATGGTTGGCGATGTGAGTGACTCTCAATGTATATATTTATTTTGAAATATGTTTACTATTGCTAATATTTGTTGTTAAATGCTTATAGCTCTCCGAACTGCTGGAGCATCCCACATTGAGCAGCGCCGCCGCTGTTGCCTTTGACGTCATTGCTACCGAGTTTCCCGAACTGGATTTGCCAGTGGTCAAGTTTCTGTACCAGCAGAAATTCTTCCAAACCATCATGGGTAAATTGGGATCAAAGCTGTCCAAGTATTGCGAGCATCACGTCAAGGCCTTCATCTATGTGCTGAAGGCAACGCCACATTCAGTACTCAAATTGAATATAGAACAACTGGGACCGCTACTCTTCACGACACTGGACACCCACAACGATGCACACTCGCTGTGCATAGCGCTGGGCATTTGCGCGAACTTTGTGCACCATCAGGATGAGTATTTCCAGGCGCATCTGGGACACATTATACCCAGCTGCCTTGAATTGTCCAAGCAAAAGCCGCCACTTAATATGGTCAGTGAAATTTTTTTTTCTTTTTTTAATGTTCAGCTAAGGTTTTGTGTAACTTTCATTCTTTCTTTTTGTATTGTTTGAAACTTGTCTTAGAGCTCCTCTAGAAATTCCTCCAGCATAAGTTGCATTAACGACTATTTTTAAAGTTTATGCTTAATGAATGAAATGAGTAAACATAAAAAAAAGCATTTTAGGGAACTTATAAATAGAAGAGTGATTAGCTAAAACCGTATATTAAGTTAGGTAAGACGGGTTTCGACTGTCAAAGATGCTGTTCAATAACTAAATCAAAAATGGCTGCAGGAACTAATTGTGGGGTTGGTCGCGTAGTAAGGGGATTCACAGGAAATTTAATATTTGCCTGGCAGGAGCTGAAGATCTGTTCTAAAGATTATTTCAGCTTTGCAGAAGTCATTATAGAGTTGACCAGTGGGCCATCGATTGCTGCAGAGCCATTCTTTTCCTTTCCTTTCCTATACACACCTTAACTGAACATTATTATGTATTATTATTAAATAATTAACAAATGAATATTCCACAGCAAGTGCGCATTGCGGCGCTGCAGCTGCTCTATGACATTACCAAGTATCCGACTTATCTGCTGCTGCCCCACAAGGTGGATGTGACCCTGGTGCTCGCTGCTGCACTCGACGATCCCAAGCGGCTGGTGCGCAATGCCGCTGTGATGGCACGCAACGCTTGGTATCTTGTGGGTGCGCCCACCGGGGATTAGCAAGACGGCAAAGATGCCGGACTGCAAATTGTTATTAACTATGAATCAATTGACAATGAAAGCAATATACGCACAAATGTTAGATGGGCGTCTTTTTTTCTTTTATTGGTTGTTGTTGTTGATCGTTTGTTTATTTTGTGGCCAGCTTGCTTTAATAGGGATGATCGCACTGGGATCGCGCCATTAACGCACATTTCTGGGCACGCTGCACAATGTCCGGACAGCGACGTTTGCGCATGAAGCGACAGTCCTGGAAGTAGCCCTCGTTGCGTGGAAAGCCGTGCGTCATGTCCTGAAACGTGAGCAGACCCAGACCCCAGATCTTGCCGCCACGAAACTCACCCTCGTACTTCATGCCGTCCGAGCGCCAAAAGATGCCGTTGCCATGAAACCAGCCCTGATGGAATTCTCCCTCGTATCTGTCGTTTCCAAATATTAATTGTTATTGCAAATTAGTTCAAAGAATTGTTTAATGCAGCGACTTAACTGTAAAAAGTCATCGAATTTTTATTTTGCATATACTTTTTACTTATTTTAAGACAAAAGTTCTACTGAATTTCGTGGCAAAAATACAACCAATTTAATCCATTTTCATTTCGAAACAAAACTAATTTTAATAAGAATGCTTAACTCATTTTATCTAAATATTATTCACTTTTGCCCGCATAAAAGTGAATACCTATTTTAACTTGTTAATCTACAAAAAATGCTTTTAATTGAAGCATTTTGATCTCAAATTAAGAATGTCAATTTCAGTAATAAATGCCAAGAAGGAAGATAACAATCTTGATTCAAGAAAATCGATCTCAATCTAAGAATATATTCTTGATTTAGGATTTCGTTTTAATTCTCTTTTAAGGAATATATTCTGCCAGGTTAATTTTCTACTTTTCTCTTCTAAGGCATGTATTCTTGAATATTGTTCTTATTTTGATTCATTTCGTGATTTCCTGATTATTAAGGAATTAATTTGAAATAAACTATTACTCACTTGGCGCCATCGGGAAACCAGAGGCAGCCCAGTCCCTGGCTGAGACCCTCCAGAAATTGTCCGTCATAGCGAGTGCCGTCGGCCAACTGCAGATGCCCGATGCCGTGCTTCTGTCCACGCTGATTCCACTCGCCAATGTAGCGACTGGCGTCCTCGTAGCGCCAACCGCCCACCTTGACGGCACCCGCACTGTGCTGGCTCTGACCCTGTGGGTATTGATGGTGGTGCTGCTGGTGCTGTTGCTGCTGCTGGTGGTTCTCAATGCGTGCCGTGGTTACGCCCACGCTGCTCACTGGAATGCCAAAGATCGTAGTATGATAAATGCATATCCGAATTTTACTTACTGTCATCGTCGTAGTCATCCATGGCCATTGCTGCAAAGTGATTTTATTTATTTATTTTTATTTTGGGAACTGCACATGTGGCGTTTCAAGCAGCTACTGAGCAGTGCATGCGAATTGCCGCAACACAAATCGTGGCACTTTCTGTGGCTTCAACGCAGTGGCCCCGGTTTAAATCTAATTAGCATATTGAGCCAGTGCATAGTGGCATCAAACATTCCAATTAAATGCAAAACTGAAACAGAGCTGAAATAACCAGTGCAAATAGTGGAAAATAATTTATATTATCTTATAAGGCATCTTAAATGGATATATTCTTAAACGAAAGAAATATAAAGGTATTCTACAAAATCTGACTGAGAACTTTTATAAAATACTTAACTGCATTCAGCTATTAAATTCAAATGTTTTCAGCAAAATTACAATTTATTATTTTATTTATTTAACAGTCCACAATATACAAATAAAAATTAAATTCGAAATTCAAATTAAATTGTTTTTTGTTTGGTGACCTCTTTTTATAATTAAACGCATATTTAAATGCATAATAAAAGATATAATAAATATTATAATTGTCAGTGAAAACTTATTTTTAAACTAATTTTAGAAAGCATTTATTTAAAACATGTAAATTACAATATAAAATGCAAAATATTTCATATTTCGATAAGATTTGCTTGAATTATTATTATTATTCATGTTTGATGCATTCATTAGCTACATATTAAAATTTATGAATATTTAATAAGAAACCGTTTATTATATTATTAAGCTATATTTCTTAAATATTTATAATGCTTTTTACAGCGGGTTAATCATTTACAAACTGCTCGAAATTAAAAACAGAAATTCGAATCGATATTTTATATTTTTATTTTTGAGATGAAGAATCATCTTTTTAAGAACTTCGACCATAAAAAATATAAATGTAAAATGAAGTACATTTTTGATATTACACAAATTTGACACATTTTCAAATTATAATTTTTGTATCCCCAATTTTTAATTTACAATGGCGCAACTGTTGTCAAGGCTGAACGAATTGGTCAACAGCAGGAAGTAGCAGTAACCATGACAACGTCCAACAGACGCCACAACAAATCCCGATTAGAAATTTTCAATCCAAATCGAGTGTTCTCAACAAAATGCTGCATCAGGGCATAATCCTACGTGAAGGGCATGTCACACGAACCATATACAATCTGGTAAGGTTAGTCATAGTAGCTGACCAAATAATTAGTTACTTCAACTGTTTGTCAGATCAAGGATAAGCGCTACGAGGATGTCATCGAGTGCATTGCGAACTGCGGCGAGGCGGCGAATACCCGAGCAGGACTCTCCACGCTGGGTCACTGCTACTATCATGCCCAGAAGTACGAGGAGGCCGCCAGTTGCTACGAACAGCTCTGCCAGCTTGTGCCCAAGGAGCCCAAGTACAGGTAAGATTGGTCTTGACCGACTAGCAGATACCATGCACCCAGCTGAACAGCAGACTCGATTTGCATATGGAATAAGACTGTTGAAATATAAGAAAAAAATCGAGTTTGTCGATTGATATTTCTTGATATTGGGAGAATAAGTTGAGTTATATAAGTTTTATATACTCAATTAAAATACAAAATGATTATATGCTTTTTTTGCTCTTTTTCATATCTATTTTAATTTAATTAATCACTTTTAATCTTAAATAATTTGTGGTAATTACTTTTATTAACTTCATGAGCAAATAAATAGTAAACTATTTCTTTGATTATTATAGACGGAATTGACTAGAGATTAAGCATTTTAATGGATATATGATTAAAATTCATTCCATTTGTGATCTTCATCAGATTTTACTATGCCCAATCATTGTACCAGGCTGGTATCTTTGCGGATGCGTTGCGGGTGCTGAAACAGATCGGTGACAAGGAGTCTGAGTTGCGGGAACAATGCCTGCAGTTGCAGAGTGCCATACTGTATTCCAGTGAGGATTATGCTGGGGCACAGAGTCTACTCAATCAGCGGGCTGGCAGCACTGCGGAGACTCTAAATGATGAGGGCTGTCTGCTCTATCAAGCGGATCAGCACGAAGCGGCTGTGCAGCGTTTCCAGACCGCCCTCCAGGTGGGTGGCTTCAATCCCCTGGTGGCCTACAATGTGGCCCTGGCGCACTTTCAGCGCAAGCAGCGAGCTCAGGCACTGGACTACACTGCGGAGATTGTGGAGCGTGGCATGCGCAATCATCCGGAATTGGGCATCGGTGCCCAGGTGGACACCGAGGGCAGTGCGCGAAGTGTTGGGAATCCCATCACCATGGCTATATCGGGCATAACACAGGCACTCAATCTGAAAGCCGCCGTAGAGTATCAGGATGGCAATGTGGAGGCGGCACGCGATGCACTCTTCGATCTGCCGCCACGTGCCGAAAGCGAACTGGATCCGGTTACGCTGCACAACATGGCACTCACCGATGCCCAAGGACCGGTGGCGGGTCTACGCAAGTTGGCCTTCCTGCTGGAGCTGGGCGCACCGGCCTGTCCCAAGGAGACGTTTGCCAACATTCTGCTGACCTGCTGCAAGCATGAGCTCTACGAGACGGCCGCCGATATTCTGGCCGAGCACACGGATCTCACCTACAAGTATCTATCGCAATATCTGTATGAGCTATTGGACGCACTGATTACGGCTCAGACCAGCGGCGAGTTGGCCGAAAAGAAACTGGGCACACTTGCCTCCAGTTTGTCGGGCAAGCTGCGCAGTCTGGCTGCCCGGGTGCAGGAGGTGAGGGCAACCAGCGAGCAGCAGGCGCTCAGGGATGCACTCAAGGATTACGAACAGGCATTGGAACTGTGAGTCGTACGCAATCGCAAAAATTCTGTTGCTCAATGCCAAACTCTCCCCATTTCATCACAGCTATTTGCCAGTGGTTATGGCACGTGCCTGGATCTCGTGGCGTGAGGACGATTTCCTGGGTGCCGAGCGTGAGTTTCGCTCCAGTGCCGAGTTCTGCTCGGAGAATGCCATCTGTTCCGTGTGGCGTCTGAATGCGGGACACGTGCTCTTCATGCAGGACAAGTACAAAGAGGCGGCTGCCTTCTACGAGCCCATTGTGCGCCAGCACTCGGATGATGTAGGCTGGCCCAAACCAAACCAGATGAAAGTCTTCTATTCCAATTATTCGTTATCCACTTTTGCAGATCATGTCCGTTTCGGCGGCGGTGCTGGCGAATCTGTGCGTCTCCTACATCATGACATTCCAGAACGAGGAGGCCGAGGAGCTGATGCGCAAAGTGGAGAACGCCGAGGAGCTGAAGGGCAATCAGGGCAAGCAGTACCATCATCTGTGCATTGTCAATCTGGTCGTGGGCACTCTCTACTGCGCCAAGTCCAACTATGAGTTCGGACTCTCGCGCATCGCCCACGCCCTGGAGGGTGGATCGGGTGCTCGCCTTTATGCGGACACCTGGCTGCATGTGAAACGCTGCATGCTCGGCCTGCTGACTGGGATGGCCAAGCAGAACATCATTCTGCCCTTTCCAGCCGTGCAGGAGGTGCTCAACTTTCTTAAATCCTGTGAGGCATATGGCTTATTCACTCCGGCGAACATCTATGCGGCCACGGAGCAGACGCCCAACGAGCCGCTGACCATTGGACTGGAGGCCAGGAAACTGAGGCTACTCTTGATCAAGCTAAGCGAGTACGAGAACTATTAAGTGTCCTGGCATTATCTCTATAAAGCTCGTTTAAAAATCTGATTGCATTCAAGCATTTCATGAATAAAAGATCTTAGATATATTTTTAAAAATTATTTTGACTTCTTATTCATTTATGAATTGTGAAAGAAAAAAGGTTTTTGAAGGCTTCTGACAATTGACTGAAAATATTTGACCACTTTTGTTAATATTGAGTTCTTTTAGATTAAAATATTGTGCTTCCCAAGATATCTCTACCAGGCTCATCATTATCGTCATTATGCTTCTGAAATGGGGAAAAAACTTATCACAAAATAAGATTTTATAGAAACAACTGGTAAGCAAAACATCCATAAACATTAAAGCTAAAACTTATCAACATAATAGCGCTCCTCAAGAGAAGGCAATGATAAACTAATATACAGTTCATAATAATAATAAATAAATTATAATATTTCCGTAAAACGCAGAGACAACTCTTCTTTCACACAAAAAGTCAAATGGTTTTCTTTACAATTTGTATATTTAAATTTATTTCAATATATTTACGTTGCACTGTTAAATTTGATTTCTTTTTTTTTGTTGTGTATAATGCTGCCTAATGGATTACAAGTGTTTTGACATGATTATATTGATGTTATTGTATTGTTTGGACTGCACACGGAACAAAAGTTCCACAAAACTTGACGATATTTTATGTGGATCGTCGTGTCATTAGAACGAAAAGAAAGCTGCAGCCAAAACGTATTTTGTGCCTTAGCTTAAGCATTAACATTGATGCATATATACACATATATATAAGTATATATATATATATATATATATAAATAGATGTATAGATTGTGGTTTGGCATATCTAGGCCAGCACAGCTGAGGTGGCCATCTCACTGACACCACATGTATTATCACCACGGTAGATGCGATAGTAACCCTGTTCGCCCCAGCGTGGACCCCACGAGTTCTTCACAATCCAATACGGCAGCGTCTTGTGGAAATTGGGATAGTCGGAGACACCGTAGCCGACAATCAGTACGCCGTGATCGAGATTCTTTTTGGAGCAGAGCGGTGCCCAGGGATGTGAAACACCGCCACGATAGAACTGCATCGCATTCGCATTTAAGCCTAAAAAGATAACACATTAGTTATAGTTGAATGGCTGTGGACGATTACGCACCGATGGAAATGGGTCCATTGCTGAGCAGCCACTCCTGCATGGCTGTCTCATTGCCCTTGGGCAGATCCACAAAGCCCGAGAGTTGAACGTGCGACATTGTTCTGTTGAAATGACATTGCATCTTCTTGGCCGCATACGGATACTCTGATTCGTACTCGAGACCACCAATGTCCTTGATGGCTCTGCAAAAGGGAGTAGTTTCGGTCATATAAATATATATAATCCAAGCTCAAATCGAACACTTACTTGTAGGCATTGTCCATGAGGCCACCATTGCAGGCACTGTCCGTGGAATCGCAGTCGAGCAGCTCCTGTTCGGAGAACTCTTCCAATTCGCCCGTCTTGATGGCATACAAGCCCTCAATGTTGCCTGTAACACTGAATGCCCAGCAGGAGCCGCATTGTCCTTGATTCTTGACATGCGTCACAGCCTTCTTTTGCCGCCAGTCAAACTCCTTGGGCATCTCACCCGCATAGGGGGGCACCACAGCAGCCGCACCGCCCGTCGGTTTGTCCTCGCTGCGCTGCCAGAGTCCGGCGTGCAACTTGTACTCGGTGCTGGTCATGTCGGCGAACTGGGTGATGCCATATTTGGCACTGCCACGCTCATTGGCGTTCAGTTCTTCGATGGTGCGCAGATTCTGTCGGAAGATGCGCAAACGCATCTGATGCTCGGCCGTGTTGGCATATTGACGCTTGTATTTCAACTGGAACTTGTGGAACAGATGCTCGATCTTGTTGAGCGTGTGATGGTTGCGCTTCTTGTGCGTCTTCTTCTCGGCCCACTCAACGGATCGGCTATGGCGTGCATGGACTGTCGGCTGATTGCGGCACTTGAATGTGATATCGTGTCCCTTTTCCAGCCACGGCTGTGCCCAGATCTCCACAATGCAGCGATGCAGCGCATCATTGCCATCCGTCAGATCCGCATCGATGCGCGTCAATGTGCCCGACACAACCTGACGCGACGCCGAATACACCTTGATAATCCTTGAAAAATAAAAGAAATGTGTTCATTAATAAGTTATAATGATAAGCCTTAAGACTTACTTGTAGTGCGGTCCTTCGCCTGCTGTCAGCTTGTCCAGTGTGCGCTGCAGCTGCTCCTCCGCCTCCTTCTCATCGAAGGGCTTTCTGCCGCCCGGTACCACATCATTGAGGCTGCGCTTAATGCGGCTTGACTGCAATTGCAAACAAAAAAAAACAACAATAACAACAATAATTCATTTAACATTTCCTATTTACAGGGTATAAACATCACTCACATTTCTTTACATGTTATAGAACTAAAAGAAAATATGTGTGTATAAGCAGACCGCAGATAAGGAAAACTAGTTAGACTGCTCGACTAGCAGATACCCTGAACTCATATTTTACATACACATAAGGCTTGCCTATGGCATTTTGGTTAATTTGTATAAATGTTTTGACTGTTTGGAGTGAGCCAACAACTGATCTTTTTATAAAGCTCGATTAGAAATCTGATTTCATATATTTTATATGTATGTCATATTCTACTGATCTGTTTATGATCTATTAAACTAGTCTAAAAAACTCTTCGCTCAATACTTATTTTTGTTTTTAAGTAATTTAAGTAATGACAGACAGACATGACTAAATCGACTCGACATTCTGGGTTTGGAGAGCCTTCTTCAACCTGTTACATGCATTTGAAGCAAAAAGTTCAGGTTATAAGCACTTTACATGAAACGACATACAAAGATACAAAATTAGAGCAACAAAAAAATGTTATTTTTGGCGAAGCTAAAATAGCCTTCTGAATATATAGCAAATATAGTCTACGACAGTGGTGGTCACAAACATAAATACAGCTTTAAATTAACAGTTTGGAATACCCAATTATAATTAGTAAAATCATACCTCAAAAACAACCTCCTTCAATAAGACAGCCACAACTTGTTATAAACTTTGAATATTATTGAAAAAACAAACGGTTGCTTAATAAATATATCCCGTAAAAGTTTTAGAGGTATTGACAACGCAAAATTTAGTGAGCACTTTTTTGGTGTTGCAGCTATCAGTTTTTTTTTTAGCTACAAGCTACATTCGACTGGGACAATGTAGTCGTCCAATATGCGAACGATGTGCATTTTTTTGGTGGGTGATTTGGCAGCCATTTGTCTTTCAGCAAACTGCAGCATCTGTTCATATTGGCGGCGCTCCATGTTCTGTTCGCGACGATGCACAACCATCGCAGCAGCGGCCAATGTCTCATTCCGTATCCAACTGGTCATTATCCAAATGCTGCGAAGCCGCAACAACAGCGACGATGGCTTCATTTGTCTATATATATATATATATATATATCTATCTGATCACAGTCAAAAACACGCCTGGTTTTATGGCCACCACAAATGTATCTTAATTACTGGCGAATTTGAGAAGTTGGCGTCTGCAACCACGAATTGAAATTGCTTAAAAACTTGTAGCAAACGGAAAAAAAAGAAGTATTTTCAGTATTCTGAATTGTGTTGTGCTCGTATTTAACGGCAAGTCAATTTTGATTGTGTGAAAACAATGCTTTAAACAGTTCAAGCTGCGCCTGCTGAGTGTGCCCTAAATTGTGATATCAAAAGGGGAACACATCCGATTCGGACACTAATCATTCTCTGCTCAACTAGTTAGAGCACAATCGCATCGAAGATGAAATATGCTTGAACACACAAATTGAAATAGGGTAGAGATGAACGCGTGTTTTAATTCTATCAGCTGGAAACGAAGCATGCCTGAAAATGTGACTCACAAATCTTTTGCGTAGTGGTAAAACTTGTAATTAACAAAAACTATTTATAGCAACTATAATTTTCTGAAATACATTAGTTTGAGTTCATAATATACTATACCTTTTAGATTATAGAGATTTTACTATATTTTGAGTTCTGAGTTCATATTCACTGATTTTCTATTCAATATTTTACATTTTTTTATGAAATTATTGGTTTCCAACAATTTTTGAAAAATATTAATTGAAGATTGATCGAATTCCAATTGATTTTGTAAAAGTACAGTTGATATTTTTGGCGAGACATTTAATTTGAATGTATTATGGAGATTATACTAAATCTTGAACTAAACGATTTTCTTTTAACATTTATTTCTAGTTAAAGAACCTCAATTAAAATTTTGATTTACTAAGAACGAAATAGTTTTATTATTTCTTGGCAAGCATTTGCAATGATTTTAAGCTTGTTAACATTTTACTAAACAATACAACAATTTTTAAAATATTATATTCATAACACAAACAGATTCAATAATCAGTTTTTATTTCAATATAAGCAATATTTGCAATCAATTTATTGACTTAAATACCTGCAGTAATAAGTCGTGCTTGCGTGAGTCACGCAAGGCAACAAAGTGCGACACGCGCCCAACTCTGGGGCCAATGTGTTGGCTAACAAAATCCACTTGGCCAGCAAATAGATAGAAACAGAGAAACACACTCACACTCACACTCGCACCCACAGATGCGAGTAACAACAATAACAGATGTGGCACATGATGAAACCATTCCAATACCAAAACCAAAACCAATTAAACCAAACATTTTTGGCTGCAAAATTTTTGTTGCCTGTTGGCAATGCCAGATTATTTAGCTGGTGCTGCTGCTGCGGCTGTTGTTGATGCTGAGAGCGGGCACAAAATGGCTGAGCGTCTCTCTGGAGGTGGTGGAGCAGCTGGCGGAGCAGGGCACTGCAGGTGAGCACAGCTTATCGATGATGGTTTGAGAGAGAGAGAGAGAGAGAGAGACAGATGCAAGGAGAACAATACAAAATGAAATGTAATGGCAACGACGTGTGTATAATTAAAAATTGGTTTAACTTCGTGAGATGTATAGCTGCAGGGGGTTCTACGGCAGGAAGGGGAGTCGCTTGTGTTTCCGTTTGACCTGCCGCTACATGAATTCATTAGGCTGCTTGTGTGCACCCTCAGCTCACCCACACTTTTAACACCCTACCGAGCCTACCTCCTACTCCCTCTCCCTCCACACTTTGGCCAGTTGTGTGTTTCAACAAGACTTAAAACATAAATTATGTCGAGGGTTAAACTGGTTTTTCATGGCCCAAATGGAGCGTAAAATTCATTCCGAAATCGGGTTGACAGTTGACAGTGGCTGACACTCGATTGCATTTACAAATACCACAGATTACTTACTCTACGCATCAAATCGGCTTAACAAATTGCAAATTTGTCGACACTCGTTTTGGTTACTATTTTTTTTAGTTGAACGGCGATTTATGAGCTTTTCAGAATCAGAGTTTTCAGAATACATATATACATCCGAGTATATATATGCATATGCATATGCACATACATAAATACATATATATAAGCAACCCATTCATACATATATACATAGTGACTAGCTGGTTTTTTGTGGGGTCAAGTGTTTCCTTATACCCTGTATGCATTCACTAAAAAGGGTATAGCAAAGTTGTGCATTTGTTAAGGAGACAGCTATGAATCCTTTAATTATGTATGATAATTAATTCTGTACAAAAATCCTGCTTAAATCTGTTGTAGGAAACGCAGCAGACACATTTTGTGTAGAACATAAAAGTGTAATTATTTTCATGTTGGTCAAATTTAAATGTTTACCTTTACTTTTATTTATTTTAGCCTTTAAACTGTTATAGCTTTATTTCAGATTGGATTACGAGATAATATCTCTAAAATTAAGATGTTATATTTGTTGTTTTTGTTTGGAAGAAATGTATATATCGATTGTTCCTATGGGTGGGAGATGCTTCCTTCAATGCTTCAAGACACAATTCTAATACCATCTACCACATATATAATAATAATATTCTAAAAATGTAACAGCTTTAAACTATTTAAATACAAAAACTAATATTTATTTTCAATTTTCAATTTTTCTATATTTTTTATTCCTACTCTTTTTTTACTTCCGATAAATTACTTTCATTTGCCAAGTTTTTAATTAATGCTTATGTGATTTTTAACTGTATTTCTATATATTAAGTTTTGGAGTACCTGTGTAATATATGGGTATTTTCTAGTTTAATTTCATTTTTTTTTGTTCTTTCTGTTTTTAATTCTAATTGTAATAGCGACTGACTGTGCGGCTCCGATGCGTCAGTTTGGTGGTGTTTAAAGTAGAGCATCAAGGATAATGAGAGCACTTTTACCGCACACACACACACATCCATGTGACACTTGAGCTAGTATATATATATATATATATATGTATGTATATATAGACAGGTGTTGGTAAATGTTAGGAGCTGGGGAAGGTAGGGCAGCAGATGCGCCACGGGCCGGGTTAAACAGATTGCGGCCGTAATTTGAAAGCGGAAATTCATTTGATTATTAAGGTAAAATAAGTGCTGCGGGAGGAAAAGAAATAAGGGGGCTTTGCATACGCTGCCACACAGTCACGCCACCCCCCTAAAAACAGGCTCAGGTGTGTTTGTGTGGAAGGGGAAGGGGGAGAGGGTGCGGGGGGTATGTGTTAGGTGTGAGAAAAACGAGCAGCTTAAATAAATTCAATTAAATAACATTTTCTTTTTATTATTTGCATTTACTTTACGAGTATTTTTTGTGTACGTATGTATATATAGGAGTATATAGAAAACATAAACTGGGTGAGTGTCAGTGTGTGAGAGAGGGTAGTTCCAGAAGTAACCAAACTGATTGATTTAAGCATAAGTTGTGAACTTGAAATTGATTAAATTAATGCTTAAATCTATGGCTATTTTGTGAACATGATGATTGTGATTATGAAGACATAAATAATATCAAAGATGTTGAGCACCACTGGGATAAGTACGTCAAGCTAAGAGCAGAATTTAATAACGTTTAGTAATTTGATATAAATGTTTCAACTAAAAATTCTTGCTTTTTAATAGATAATTCTCAATAAAAAGTTTGATAAGTGAAGAAATTAAGAAAGACAAGTGAGAAACATGTAATTCTATAGCCTGATTCCAATAGCAACATCTCTTACGTTCTCGAATGATGACACAAGGCAGAACATTCTGTACATCCAACATTCGTCGAGTATGTTGTGAATTTTAGAATTTTTATTTTTGCTTTGACCAATTATTGCAATAGACAGAAATACTTTTCTTTTGGGACTAGAAATGATGAAAATGGGTTGCCTACATTTCTGATAGGTACTCTCAGGTACTTTTGGCACTACCCTCGTAGCATGTAGGTGTTTGTGTGAGGGTGTCCTTGTGCGTGTGGGGATGATAATAATATTTATATCTCATGATGGTTACGATGATGAAGCCTCCTGCTGTTGCTCCTCCTCCTTCTGCATCTGCCGCCGCTGCTGCTGCTGCTGCTCCTCCTCCTCCTGTTGCTGCTGCTGCTCCTGCTCCTCCTTCTGTCCCACCTCCTCTTTTTGCTGCTCCCCCTCGTCCTGCTGCTGCTGCTGGTGCTGTTGCTCCACTTGTTGTTGCTGCTGTTTTAGCTCGGAGCGCTGCTGTTCGATGGTTTTTTCAAAATTAAACGCACCCACCGATAGGAAATCGTCCAGCCAGCGTTTCTCATTATCATTGAGCTCTGCTGTGCTTGCTGTGCTGCTCTCTGCAGGAGCTGGAACAGCTGGAGGAGCAGAAGGAGCAGGAGGAGCTGGAGCAGTAGCCGTAGCTGTAGCAGTGACCATCACTGTTGCTGCCTCATTAACACTAATTGGTGTTGTGCGCTCATTAGTGGCCTCGGTCAGCGGGGGGCTGCTGGTTGTTGTGGGTCGTCTACTGGGCACCGTTGTCAATATTTGTGCCTCTAGGTTGGCCATTTCAGTGTCGGTGAGTTCGTTGCGTTTGCCGCCATTGAAGATGCTGTTACTCACATATTTGTCATTGAGCGCCTTCGAGCGCTGCTCCGGCTCCATGTCGCTGGATAGCGAATTATCGGCGACATCACTGCAATTGGAGTTGATCAGTTCGCGATGCTTGTCGCCCCACTGCGTTGTTATCCACGGCTGTTCCAGTATGACCAGACGGCAAATTGTGTCCGCATCCTTGGATTTTGTGTCGACGGCATTCAGTATGATCTCGTAGCGAATACCATTCACGATTTCACGAAACGCATCGATGATGTTCACAAAGTTCATCGAGAGCGGCAGAAAGGTCATCGCAATATTCTGGACACCAATTAAATTGGGCGAGAGATATTCACGCTCGCCAGGATTCAACACATGGACCAATTTGATGGGTGGCTCGGTGATCGCCTCAGCTGTGCTCTCCTCATCAGCATTGATCGTTGTTGTGGTCTATTTTTTTGTTTGTTTTTTTTTTTTGTGTTGTGTGTTGTGTTTTTTGTTTGCGTGTTGTGTGTTGTGTGTTGTTGTTGTGTATTTGTGTGTGTGACAAAGAAAGACAAGAACAGAAAGCAAAACACATATATTTGTATAAGGAGAATACACACACATCAGAGAGAGAGAGAGAGAGAAAGTGAAAGAGACACTCTGAAGATATAAATTTTGAGACATGAATAGCAGCAGCAAAAAGCCATGAAAAGGGTTAAATGGATTTATATTTGTTGTGCTTATGTGTATGTGAATGTATAAATATGTTTATGTCCCAGTGCCAGCACCAAATCACAAAAGTGTTAGAAATCTTCTGAAACTTATGCTTAGAATAAATAACCATAAAGCATATCCGCTTTTACATAAATAAACCAAAAACCACAAAACAACAACGCAGCTGCAAAGTCAGCGTTTGCTAAGTAAACTCATTTTCTTAAGCAATTAGGGCGTTAATTTATCTCCGAGATATTTGCCTATTTGGTCTGCGTAAATACTTAATTCAATATTTATTGGAGTCTAAGAGCGAGCATGACTAACGGAATAAATGCTTTAGATATTGCCTAATCAGCAAGGATTCAAGGAAAAATGTCTGAGCAAAGATTATATATATATATATGTTATATTTAAAGTTACATGAAACCATTTGGAAACACTTAAATAATATATAATATGGGTTTAGATTGGAATTGTCGATATGATTTATTTATTTAATTTTATCTTTCAGTTTAAATTATTACTTTTATTTATCGCTTTTAATTTTATTGTATTCAATCCATTATATTAATTTTAAATGTGTATTTATTAAAACCTTTTTAATACCTGTGAACTGTTTTTAATCCTCATCAAATAAATAAATCAATTAAGCGGGAAGAACTGTGAGTTTTCGATAAAATCAATTAAAATTGATTAAAGTTGGGGTTACGAAAATTTATATTTGAAATTTAAAGTCTATACTATACTATACTCTATAGAAAAAATACTCTTCCTGATCAGAGTTACTTTCTTCTGTCTGTTTCATATTCTTAACATTATCAAATCATAATCGTAAATCAATCAGCTACATAATATTCATGTTTAATGATACTCTTGTTGTCACTTAAAACAATTAATATTGCGTTAATGGGAAACCTGCCTCCAGACGAAATTATTAAATGCGTTCAATTTATGTAATGCAGTTAAGGAAAGGAAAATCGATTAAATTCAAATTAAATTGGGGGTTGAGGCAAAGCCTGTAACTGGCTACGGCTGTTGCCGCTGCCGTTGCACAAAGTGACCGTCGCGTCGCCAACTCTCCACTTGACTGGCCTAATGAACTCGACATAATTGCAATAACATTGCAACTCTGTAAAGGGGCAGAGACGAGGAAAGAGTGAAGAAAGAGAAGCGAGCTGGGCAAGATGGAGCAGCCATTGGGCCAATCAAGTCAATCAGTGGAGCAAAGCTTCGCTCTGCGCTTGTGGCAAGGCAAGCCATACAAAAACTAATTAACCGCCAATGCAAACAGCGAACCGCATCACAGCGAACCGGTTTGGGGTTTGCATCAGCGCCCAACAACAGCAACAACAAAAGTCTCCCCATCGATAAATGATGAGCCGCAAAATGCTGCAAGCAGACGACAAACAGGCAACAGACGAGCTCCCAAATGCTGAATAATTTACAAATTCGGTGCATAACAACTAAAACTATTTTGATTGCAGTTGATCGACTAGTAGATACCCTTTACACAGAGCTAACATAAGTTAGCTTTAGCTAAAGTTTTAAATTTTTAATTTATTTTTTGATCGTTTTAATATCTTAATAAAAAGAGGATTTTCAAGTATTTGATTTAAAGTCTCAGTCAATTTAATACATTTTTCTTCAATTAGTGGAATTGAGGATGACACATTCCTAGAATTAAATATTCTTCGTCTATTTTTAAAATATACATTTTCAATTAGATGTTTCGACCTCTGCCAACTTGCTAGATGTGTGCAAAAATAAATAAACCTTGGCTTGGTAAACGATTTATTTTTTATCAGGGGCAATGAACGACAAATACTGAACCAGTTTATATCGTTAAATTTGACATAAATGATATATATATAAATAACAAATACACAACACAAACCACTATTAATTCGTAAATAGATCATTTTTCTGATAGCAGTGTTCTCTTTCTGCGCTCATTTCATATAAAGTTAAAGCTAATTAAGTCGGCTTCCCAAAAGATAACAGCTTTTATGTGCTCTCATTCCCCAGTTTCAAAAAAATAAATATTTTGTAATTGCATTTGGCATGCAGATTTGCTAAATGCCACGGGAGTAAACATTAAACTAAAATTTCAAATATAGTTGGTAGTTATTTCTAAGTCAACCGATGAATTTATGTATTTATATATATACAGAATTTATGCATATACCCCACAACACAACTTGATGATACTGTGTTTTAACATATTTTTAACGTATTCTGTGTATAAAAGGAGTAAAAGAAAGAGTTGGCCAAGTTGAGTCTGAAGAGATGCGAGAGCACTGCGAAGACAGATGGTTGTCATTTCAGTTTGTTCATCCTCATTGTCGCTGACATTTGTGTCTGCTGCGTGACAAAATGCCGAAAATGAACAGAATGTGGGCGGAGAGCGTTAACGACTGCAAAATACTCTGCTGCCAGTGTAACTTTTAAGAGTGCAACTTTTAAAATTGACAACGCTATTAAATTGTGGCAGATATAGGATTGTCCGATTTTTGTCCAAGATATTAACCACTCTTTGAAAGAAGTTATTATCCTGTTGACTTATTACCTTCTTTGGCTTACATATTCAGAGATAAGTTTAAAAATTGTGGATGATATGTATTGTGGTTTCAAGTCCCTCTCAAGCTCGACAGATGCACAAACCAATATACTCTATTTTTAGCTTCGATGTTAGCGTGCCAGAAATGCATATATATAAAAAACGAACTTTTAACGGCGATTGCGTCACGAAAGCTGTCAAAAGCAGCGGCGAAAGCAGTGCAGTCAGCGTCAGCGTCATCATCAGCATCAACTAGGTTGATGCCTGCCTGGCTTATGTTTGAGCTGATTATGTTGTGTGCGTTGTGTGCAAGTGGTTGACAGTAGTGGGTGGTTTAGTGGTGATGCTGCTGATGGCTTGCTGAATAGTTGAGGTCCTGGCACTGTTTTTATTTTTGTTGCAGCTTGTTTTCAGCTTGTTTTTCAATTAAACTTTATGGCACTTTGACTAACACCACATCCATCCCCTATCCCCCATTCCCCATCCCCCACTAGCAATAAGCCACACGATGATGGCTTCGAAGATTGGCATGAGCGCTCCATCTTGAATGCCGTTGTTGTCCTGACAACTGAATGAGTAACGGCAAAAATAGCGCAGCCATATCCAGTCAAGGCTTAAGTTTGTGCTGCATTGTTAATGCCCCCCAGAGCCTGGTTGTGCCTGCCCCAGCAGTAATGCGCATCACAAATTAATGCCATGCCACAATCTGCTGCTGCATCAATGCTGCCGCAGAATTTATACTGAGAGAGAGAAAATAATTATCAGAAACGAAAAATAAAGAAACAAATATATATGAGCTGATAAGAAGATTAAGTTATAATTGAACAGGAGTAGCTCAGTGGAAAACTGCCTGTCCAGCGAAGATTTTCAGTCTCAATTTCATCTCTGTTGTTAATCCTTTCGCAAAAGTTTCCCAATAATAAAGCAATAATTCTCATTAATTGTTAAATTGTTCAGCACATCAAATTGAGCTCAATCAAATATATTTGTGTAGTACACAATATTAAAATAATTATAATAATATTCATAAACAGCAGCATTTTTTATCGTGCAGAGCCAAAGGCAAATGCAAAAAGTATTTGGCCAAAGAAGATTGTACTCAAGTTAACTATTTTAGCTGGAAATATAACAAATGATAATTAAAGTCTTGTTTGTATAACTTCTAAAAACAGTACAGAGTACATTACAAATAATTGCAAATAGTTGTCTGCATTGACAGCATTCGTTTTCAAAATGGAATAAACCTGCGCTTTCGCAAATGGGAGCACCTAAGGGAAACTTTTCCGCATCTGATTATCTGATTACCTCATATATAGCTGTGTTTGTTATGCTTAACTATCATTTTGGCTTTCGCAGTCAAATTGGTTGAATAAAAACAAAGCTATATTCTATAGAATCGTACTTAATTATACATTTTATAGACATTTTGAATGGCAACGTTCGACAGAGTTTTATCGAAACTTTTTGCTAATGGCAAAGTTTCTGTTTCTGTTGCTGTTGTTGTTGGTGCTGATGTTGATGCAACGGCTTCTGCAAGCGGCTCTTTGCATTAATATTGCATTGAATGGGGATTGGGAGATGGGGAGTTGGCTGGATTGACACATAAAAGCGATTCGCTGGGGTATCAAGTGATGCAATGTCGAAAAACTTTAATTGAATTTACGTGAATAAACGAATAAAATAAATATACAACAAAAAAACCAGTCAGCAAATGCAAAAGGGAAGCACCGCAACAGTCAAACTACAAATTGGCAATTTGTTCCAAAGTGTTATTTTTAATTCTGTGGTTATTTATTCGTTATTAAATACATAAACTTAGTGCGAAACCAAAAAAAAAAAAAAAAAAAAACATCAACTTAGTCAGAAGTCAAAAGCCTTTTTGGTCATATTAATATTTTTGAAAAAACGTTGCCCCCTCCTGCCACCTACCACGGCACATACGCAAATAAACGCAATATTAAAACCGGTATTACCCAAAAACTGTCAACATCTTTGGCCTGCTGTGCGCTTTGAGTAGGTAATAAGCAGTGGTTCCAACGCCCCGGAGAGATCTAACTCTTGAGACTATTGTGCAAACGTATTATATTTTTTTCTTTGTGTTTTTGTTTTTTTTATTTTTTTATTCAGGGTTAGCTTTGCTCGAAAAGACAGATGGAGGCACGTGTTTTTCAGACGCTTCTGCCGCATTTTTGGGCTCGCTTTTAATGACCAAATTTACCTTGGCTCAAGCACTTTCTTTGAGTCATCTGCATGAAAGCTTCTTAAGCAGCACCACTGCAAAAACATTTGTTACAATGAGATTTTTTTTTATACTCTGCTTTCTAATGTAGAAGGGTCTATTTTGGTTGTGTACTATGTTCGTGAGTACTCATATAGACACCCTTGAGTTGTCTAGTGTCTTAAAACTTGGAATACAAATTATTATATATTAGTAAATGACTGTGTCCGAGGAAGTGTGCAAATTAGAGTGCTACGCAAGCAAATCGATGCCAGCTAATATCAGAGTATTCCGCAGTCGGTTACACTGGTCTGCAAGATTCTCACTTGAACTTAATACTTCTAATTAAATTAAAAGGTCTCATTAAATCAATTCATATATACACAAACACTATTCTATTTTCTTCAAAGTTAGGGTTTTAAAATTAACATTCTCAGCTCTGAAAATCCAAATTTCTTAATTAACATGCTTAATTCTTTATAAAACCATTTCAAATATTGAATTTTGCCGAATTGTATTTTAAATTGATATGTTTATTTATTTATTAAATTGTGCGTGGCAAACATTGATTCCCTGAATATCAAAGACTATTTAAAAAACACATATTATAAAATGAATTCAATTTTTTCCAATAATCATAAATTTTTATCTTTTTAAATATAAAAATGTTATATGTTTGCTGACAAAAACATCGAAATGGGTGTGTTGCTCTCAAATGTGTGCATTCGCAATGAATAATAAAGTAAAAAAAAAAAAAACTTTAATACAGAAACCGGTTTGAATTTTTAATTAAAAACTCAAAATGCAATGAATCAGAAACAGAATATAAATTGCTTCTATCAAATAATAAGCGAATTATGGCTTGAGTACCGTTTACTTAACTGCTTCTGCAACAACACAAAAATGAGATTAATGATTCGAGGCCTGTCTGTGGCAATCTGGAAACCGAGGGGGGATCGAGGAAATCGGGATTTTGTAGGCTAACCACCCCCGCTACTGAAAACGGCAATTACTCTTGGCCGAATCATCAATTTCAATTAAATCGCTCGTAAAAAAAATCCTTGTGTAAATCATAAATAAATCAAAAAATTATAAAAATGATTTCTTATTTGCATATGACATGAACTGGATCTGCATCGAATTTAAGTTCAGCTTACTTTAGTAATATATCCTATACATTAAATTTAAATTCACAAATAACTTTAAATATGAATACATGTTACTAAGAGATGAAATTATAAATAATAAATTCCAGTCATATCTAATATATATTTTTTCCATCAATTTAAAACTACAAAAATAATAAATTCCGATTTTTATGTCCAACTTTAAATCGCTTTTGCTTTGGTGACTGATACACCAAGAGACAAAACTTTTTCCAGAGCCATATAGGATATTATAAAATATATGGAAAAATGGAGACGATATAAACACATAGAGACAAAAACAAAAGACAAACAAAAAAACTGTCAGTGATTTCCATATGCCAACAAAAGCACAAAACGAACGAATGCATAAAAATATTTACATAAATGAATAATATGCGGAACTGTGTGAAGAACGTACATATATATGTATATATATGTACACATATATTTTGAATGTGTGAATATACAAGTGTTTATAGATGTACAACTATATATATTCATTTTCTTTCAGTCAATTCGTGAACAAAACTGGCCAATTGCAAAACCAAACAATTTAAACTTGATGTCTGCTCCGAGAAACTTTACCAGAGGCGTTTTTACTGTCTGCTATCGCTATCCGGGTGTTTTTGTCATTTAAAAAAATCACATGCGCATGATTCACAAGCATAAATTGCATCCGACTTGCTAGTTTCCGAGTTCCTGTCAGCGTTTGTCAAATGCGTTTTTCTTTCTCTTCAGACTGACTTTGTGTGAAAATGATATCATATATGGCCTTTCGTTCACTCTCTCTCTCTCTCTCACTCTCTGTCTCTCACTTTGTCTCGTTATATATATCTCTCTTTATTATTAACTTGATGAGCACATTATGCGAATTTTATTCTCATTGAGTCATTGTTAAATTTTGATCATGATTCGCAGCCTATTGCTGCAAATGCCAATCAAAACAAGTTAGAATGCTCTTATTGAGTTAACTCGACTGGGAGATACCCTGTATTCAGCTTTTAAATACATATAAGGCTTGCCGATTCGTTAAGAAAATCTTTGTTTCTAATACGAGCCTAATTTAATTTATACAATTGATCAATAATAAATCGACTTATATCGATATTCTCTAACCGATAACATTAGAAAATATTTGTCTTCCTGTAGTATGTGAGAAGTTACATTAAAAATCTCAAGATTCTGGCTGCTTAAGCTGATCAAGAATATATATACTTTATGAATTCGTAGCAAATTTCTTCTGGCTTTTGCACAACTTCATTATACCCTTGCGTATTTATAATAAGTTCACAGTATAACAACTAGCGAGGCAGCTCAAATAGCAACTGCCACTTAGCAAGGTGTGAATGACTCAAAATTGTGTATATATATATATCCTTATATACATATATATAACTATATAAAAAACATGAATATTTCGAAGCTTTACTTGAAATCGTGACTAAAGAACGATTGCGATTAAGTCAGAGAATTTAGCCGGGGCCGCATATTAGATTAGATTTAGAAAAAATATAGATTACAGAGGTAGAGCAAACGGTGATAAAAATAAAAAATGGTCAAAGACTAAGAGGCTGTGAAGAGCATGTTCATTAAATACATGCGAAACATAACTATTATAAATTAAAATTGAAGATACAAAAAAAGTAAAAATCTTGAGTTGTTAAACGCATTTTCTATTATTATTTGTTAGCCTTACGTAATCGAATGAATAGCACCAGTTTATATTTAAATTGCCAGATTAGTCGACAAGTTTTCCTTAAATAGGCTTGGGTTTATATGGTTCTTAAGATAAGCTGCATGAATGTTTTAAATCCAGCTTAGTAAGAAAGTAAAGCATACCCTTAAAGCATTCAACATAAATGCCTAAGAGGTATTACAAAATTATTGAACCCACTAAATGGCCCCAAAACAGCAAATTCCCATCAAAAGACCCTTTTATGGAAACACACACACACAAAAGGCGCAAATTATCACTCGGGGGAGTGTTGTGGGCAAAGTATATAATGAGCTTGTCATGAAAACCGGTACTAAAGCCAATGAGAATGTTGCCCTATGTGTGTGAGTGTGCCCGTGTGTGTGTGTGTGTATGTGTACGATTGGAAAATTGAGCCCAGTGGGCGTAAAGTCTAATCACTGGATGCCTGAGTGCAGCTGACGGGATAACAAAGGCGAAGCCAATATTATATTTATGAAATAAATATATGCACAAAAGACTCATTGGAAATTGAGCTGCGATTACATTAATTAAAGAGGGGAAACTGCATTCTTTATATATATAAATATGCATGTAATACTAATAATAAAAATCCTCTCTCTCTCTTTCAAGCACTCTCTCTTTCAAGAACTCTCTCTTTCAAGCACTCTCTCTTTCAAGCACTCTCTCTTTCAAGCACTCTCTCTCTCTCTCTTTTCGATCTCAACTTGTATATGCAAGTTCATGTTCTTCTTGTTCTTCTGCTGATTAGAATTCGTAGCAGAAGAGTGCACAGTGAGGGCTTGAGCTAAAGACGCAATTTGCCTGCCATAAATAGATCAACGCTGGAAGTTGAAAAGGGGGGAGGGGCAGAGATCTGTTCTATCGGTCAAACTGATACAACAGCTGATTGTCGGCAGAAATGGCGACGCAACAAACTAGCGCAAAAAATGGACAAAGCAAAACAACAAACTGCAGACTTGTAAATAAGTATGATAAAAGCAAAAAGCGTTAATACAGTCAGAGTATATGTGTGTCTTTATATAGTAAATGTATTTTCTTATAGTTATGTATGTTATCCACATTACGGCGGTTTATTATGCATACGATTTTCTTTTGCTGACTAATCAAAGTTAATGGGGAAAACGAAAACAGGCGGAGAAAACAAGACAAAAAAATGTAAATAAATATGGCGTACGCGAGCATGCATGTGTGTGTGAGTGTAGTGTGAGTTTGGTAAGTTTGTTTGTGTGTGTGTGCATGTGTCGGAGGCATTGTTAAAAACAGCAAGCGAGCGAATATAGCGCAATAGCTGTAAATTGTAATTACTGACCCCAGTTGGATATTTGCACTCAAAAAGCGTTAAACTGTTGTCCGAAATATATATGTGAATCACAAAGAAACAACAACAATAACAAACTCACCTCCTCCTCCTCCTGCAGTTCGTCGGCAGCTGCTGGCGTCGTTTGGATTGTGGCCAATAACAAAAAGAGCGCAACTGTTGCTGCTGCTGCTGTTGCGTACAGCTTCATGATGACAAGTTTATTTAAATCTTTCGCAAATTTCAATAATCAGCAAATTTCACACGTACACTGATTGTTAATTTGCTTGGCACGTTACGCAGTTTTCAATATTATATTGTATGTTTGTTTTACACCCACGTACACAGACTTTACACTTGACGGACCGTCGCCTCTTACAGACGAAATTAAACTGTCGCATGACCGCCGCTCATCTGCTAACTTAACATCTGATGCTGTTATTAACAGTGAGCGCGGAATGGTTGCCCAAAAACTCTCATGTTACCAGCAGGGCGCGCTTTAATAATTTTAAATTAAACATTTGATTAATTTATTCGTCATGTGCACCAACAGAAACTAAGCTACATGTGCACCAACAGAAACTAAGCTACATGTTTTCACAAGTATTGATATATGTAATATTCCACACAAATGTTATCTATTGTGGCGCAAATTGCACCAAACGATTTAAAGTTTAGCTAAACAGCTGTAAACAAAGTCATAACAGTGATCTAACAGAAATTCAATCGATACCATTTGTCGGCCGTCTCTTCGCGATAACGATAGATATATATCATAAATATCGATGTCACCATTGGATTTGCATTGTGTGCAATATTTTTAAAACGTTGAAATGACAAATTGATATAAATGAATTAATCATACCAACAAATATGAACATGATATGTAATGTATTATGTGATTGTCAACCCGCCCAACCTGCTCCAGGATGCAAACAATCCAAAACCAGGACAAACACGAATGAGCTGACCAAAACGGAAATGCTGCAAAACCAACCGATAGCAAGTCGCGGTAACCGCGGGCAACGATAACATCCCCCCAAACAGACTGAATTCAAAATATTGATAAAGCGCAGTGCTCTTAACAAAATTTAAAAAAACGGAAGCAAGCCACTATGAGCACGCATACGGGGCTGGCCTATTTGAATTCGTGCATCAAAGTGCCCATAGATCCGTGCAATAATTGCCCAGCGCCCGTCTACAATCGTCCCAAGCTGTGCATGGGCAAAAAGACCAAAGCAAACAGCAAGCAGCAGCAGCAGGATGCAACAGCAGCAGCGACAACCTCAACATGGACTGCCCAAACGGGCATCAGATCGTTGGCCAAATTCTACGACAGCATACCGGGTAATTTAGTTTGGCATATGACCAAAATCGATAAGAAAAATTTTGTAAAATCCAAAGAAAGAAAAAGGATAATAAACTCATAAAAAAATGTCGACCTTAATTTTAGTAAATGGCCTTATTTTTGGCGCCAATGGTTAGTCACCAAATTACACAGAAAGTGTGCAACATTTATTGTTGTAGCTTCCTAAAAGCTACGGTTTGCATGTATAAATTTCTGTTACTGTTGCCAATAAAAAAATATTCTTAAAAAAATGGAAATAATCGCCATAATTTGATTATTGTCGATTTGGGGAAAGCCGTTCTAAATTTTAGAAATATATTTAGAAATTATTTCTAAAGAAAAACTAGAAAAACTTTATATTTTTAGGTCTATATTTTATCCAAAAGTATTTTTAGAAACTTCTTATCAAATTTAAGCTGTTCTTTTATTATTTACTAGACTACTGTGAAGTGAAGCATCTGCACAAGGCGGAATTCTACTCAACGCTGGAAAGCTTGCGCAGCACCAGCCGCGAGCTGCGTGCTCCAACAGTTCCAGTTCCAGTAGCGCCACAGAAGGAACGTTGCCTCAGTGCCTGCAACAGCAGCAGCAGCAGCTGCAACAAATCGAAACAGCGAAACGGCAACGGCAAAGGCAAAGCGAAACTGAAGCTAAAGCAGTCTAGCAGCATATCTACGTTAAAGCTGCCTGATCAGAGAATGCCACCACCTGTGCTGCAGGAGGAGGCGCCACACAGCACCCGCTGCCTGAGTGAGGAGTATGAGAAATGTGTACGGGATTTGAGTCGACTGAAAAGCTTCAAACAGGACTTTGCCTTGGAGGTGGCGGACTTTAAGCGTTCGCTCAAGAGCTTTGAGCAGGAGTTCAAACGCGACAGCGCCGAGCGTCCAAAATCCACCAGCAGTGGCACCCAGACGCACCAGACCCACCACCAACACCAGCCCACCAGCCAGATGCCTGCAACCGGTATGCACACGGCGGTGCGCGCCAAAGTGCGTCACGAAATGTTGCGCAAATGTTTCAGTGTCAATGATTTGAGTGGCGGCAACTGTTTACCCGTCGCATTGCCCGAGAGTGAGCTGCCAAAGCTGCACATTGAATCACCGTCGGTGTCCTCCAATCGCAGCAGTGTCACCGGCTCTGGCTCAAGTCGCCGGCGTCGACGACGCGCTGCCAAAGTGAAAGTTGCAAAGGCGCCGCAGACGACGGAGCAGCCGCTGTTGCACATCTTTGAACTGGAGCCGGTGGCCAAGCGAACGGCTAGCGTATCGCCACAGCATCCAGTGGCAAGACCCAATCTTGCAGCGACACTGCGTGCCGAGGTCTCGCGCCAGAAGGTCAAACAGCTACAGAACAACTGCACCTACCACGATCCAAGACCACAATTTGACTGGGAGGTGCGCAAAACGCCGGCATGGAAATCGCTCTCGCTCAAGTTAGTCCTAGTCTTAGTCCAAAATTGTTAATTGCAACCAAGTCTGTATCCATAGAAGCATCTGTCATTACTATCATCGAAGATAAATCTTCATCGATATATGGATAGATAATCTGTTAGATAAGATTTCAGAATTTTAGATTGAAAAAGCGACATGAATCGAAATTTGCACTATCAAAAACCGCAAATTAATAACTGGGGACGGAAGACCAATCGGAACCCAGATTTATATATTTTGTAGTGTATTCTTTTAAAGTAACATGTTCAGGTTATAATTGTTTACAAGAAATATTACTGAAATGTTCTCGGCATTAATACTTTTTTTTAATTTCAGTGAATCTCACAAAGCGCTGCTCTCAATCCGGCTGGCCACACGCAAGGCGGAGCAGTCGCTGCAGGAGCGTCAATATGATCTGCACATGCAGCTGATGCGGCAGCGTGTCAAATCGGCGCCGTTGCTGCTGGAAGGACCCACGTTCTGGGGGCCGGAGGTGGGCAAGCTGAGTCACAGTTGCCGCAGCGAGGGCATGCGGCATGCTTGCGAGAGCAGCCAGCAGCGCAGCAGCAGGTGCAAGCAGCCAAGGCCAAAGAAGAATGCCGATCCGGATGCCAAATTGCAGCAGCTGCGCAAGATTTATGGTGCCCAACTGAAGCAGCCACCATCCAGTTCGCGGCAATCCAGCTCCAGCTGCCGGCGGCGGCGTCACACGGTGGAACAGACGCCCGAACCGCATGACAGCGGCGACGACCTCTGCAGCGTGGATCGCGCCTTTCTCTAGTAGCCTCTGCCTCCAGTCTGCGACACTTGCAACTTGTTGTAGTCATTGCAAAGTTCAGTTGGAAAGCTCAATCTTCTTTGAGTATATTCATTGAACTTACTAGAGAAGGATATATATATATATATATATATATATATATATGTATATATATATGTATATATCCAGTAACAACAAGTTGCCAGTGTTTAAGCAGCCACATTTAGATAGAAAATGCTATCTAATTCTTAAATGAATTCTTTAATCAAATTTGACCGTCGATACAAATTTTGAATGCAATATTTTGATTTGAATTTTTATAAAATTGTACACATAAATTAAAATAAACATAATACAATTTTTTTTTTTGCATATACATTTTAATACATTTAAAAATTGTATCAATTTAATCTTTTCACATATGAAATAGTTTTCCATGACTGGTCTCCAATTTCTATTGGAATTTGCAAGCCTGTTTTAATTCAAAAATCAGCATTTTATTTTATACAACAATTCCGTCAAAGTCTGCAACGATGGATTTACTTTTTAATTTTTTAAATTGCTTTTTTCTATATTTAATAAATTCATCAATGTTATTTGATGTAAATGAGATAGTTTTCCAGGACAAGCCTCAATCTTCTATTGGAATTTATTCCAAAATCAACATATTGTTTTATACAATTCCTAGATAAGATAATAGATGGATATGTTATCTAATTCTTAAATGAAATTCTTTATCTAATTTTACCGTCATTTCAAAATTTTAGCCCAAAAATATTTAGTTTTGAATATAACAAAATTTGTACACATCAATTAAAAATATATTTAAAATAATTAAAATCGAGATTTTAAAAAGAAATTCAAAATGCAAAAAATCAGTTTTAGAAATAGTGTTCTAACTTCTACTCAAAATTTCCAAGCCAATTTTAATTCAAAAATCATTTTATTTCATTTTATACAACAATTCCCGTAAAGTCTGCAACGCTGGAAAATTTCTTTCTTTCTTCCTCGCTGAGCGGTGCATTTCCAGGACGTTCCAGCAGAGTGGTCAGCATGCCGGCTGCACGCGCCGCAGCAGCCTCTGCAAAGAGGAAAAGTTATTATTTAAGTGGCACAAAACACAAAGAGATGGCAAGCGCACCTTGTGGCACATCTGTGAGAAAGAGGACATGTTGTGGTTGCACCTGCAACGATTCGGCAATCTTTGTGTACGATTCCGACTGTTGTTTGTGGCCAATGTGTGTGTCAAAATGTGCGCTGAGATGTGGTAGCAAATCGCCAGCAATGCTGTGCTGGAAGATGAGCTTCTGGGCGGCAACACTGCCACTGGAGTAGACGGCAATCCGAATTCCATCCTGATGCCACTTTCCAAAGGCACCAGCTACATCCTCATAAACACTGCAAGTGAGAAGAAGAAGAGTTCGAGTTTGAGTTTTATTTTATTCTCATATTTTGTTATTTCATTGCATTTACTGTCCACGCAGCTGTCCGTCTGCATAGCCCTTGGCCCAGATAAGGCCTTGCAGCGTTTTCAGCGGAGTCACCTTCAAATCTCGCTCAATCAGATAACGCACAAAACGGGAGATTGCCTCAGCATCCAATGTGGGCTGTGTGGCCAGATTCGCTGCATATTCCGTGTAATGTGGCAATTGTTGCAGTTCCTTTACAATTAGCTTTGTTTCATCCGTCTGCCATGTTTCCAGCAGATAGTCTTTGGCATTTTCCTTGGCATACGGAAAGAGGACATCGTGCACGAAACTAATCGAAGTTGTGGTGCCCTCGATATCAACTAGCACAACTTCGGTGCTTGATTCAGCTTGTGCCATGCTTTATTTTGTATAAAATAACACTTTCAAAACAAACTGATATGATTTTTAGTGGGAGCCATGTGTTCAAAACAAAAGCACTGATAACATCACAGACTTTAACCGGCTTGCGCAATTATATCGATAGCTATCGGTATTACAACAGCTGCTCTGATTTGGCAACAGTACCCAATACCAGAACCTCCCTTGATTAAAAGTGGGAAATTAAATTGTACTAATTGCAATATTTTCTACAAATATCTATTGTCTCTACCTTTAGATTGTAAGCCATAAATTAAAACATGATTTCTTTGTATCTAAAGAAGTGTTTAATGAAATTTATAACTTCTGTTAAAATAAGTAAAACAGTCGGTTTGGTACATTTGTGCCACATATAATAATCATGATTTCGGGACCTGGCAACGTGTGTTTTGCAGCACTTGTGAATCCCAACCCATGCCATCGACAATCGATAGCACTAGTTCAGTTCGGAACTTTAGCTATCGTCGTGAAAGTGAATTGCATATTATATGTTTTTTTGTTATAAATTTGCATTTGCAAACCATAATTTTATGCTGAAATACGCAAAAGAGCACTCGTTGATCACGTATACCTCTGCCGTGTGTGTGAGTGCATAAATGTGCAAGTGAAGCAAAAGCAATAAAAGCACACGCAGCTGTCGAACAACAACAGCAACAACAACTACGTATTTTATTGTTTATATATATTATTTGTTGGCTTGGCCTACGTGATTGAAATGCATGCAGTCTATATAGTATAGACAGAAAGTCCAATTGTTGAACGAGTGCTGGTGAAATGGGCCTGAATGCAAAAATTGGCCAATTTGCCGCTTGAAAATATTTCAGATAAGTTACGTTGCCAGAGGTTCGCAGAGGGCTGGCGTTGCCAATATGTTGTAGAAGAGCGGACGCGACAAGGATATGCAGAAGAAGCCACCATCGATGCCAGCACGTTGTGCCATCTGTGGCACATGCGAGCAACTGTTGCGCTGCGCCAAATGCAAAAGCATCTATTATTGCTCCTCGGAGCATCAGCACATCGATTGGCCCAATCATCGCCACGACTGTCGTCTGTTGGCGCGCCAAAAGAACCAGAGCCACAACAACAATAGCAACAATAAAATGCAACAGCTGCAACAGGCGGTGGCAGCCACAACGCTGGATGTGAGTGGTGCCAATTGTTCTACGGCACAAATGATGACGACAGCGGAACAGACTCAATCCTGGCCCAACGATCTAGACGAACTGTTGTTCGACTTATTGGCGCAGCCTCAAATGCCATCGCCGCACACAGCGCAATCTGGCGACGTTAATCAACACCAAAATTCGCAACATAATCATAATCACCAACACCAGCACAATGGTGAGAAGAGTTCCAGCTATCAGATTGGTCTAACGGATGCCAGCTTTATGGGCAGCGGCAGGTGAGTTTTTCTTGCAGTGTTGCACAACTGCTAACCATATTCCAGTATGGAAGTTGTTCGATCAGCTCAGCTGCTGCTGCTGTTGTTATTGCTGCTTCTTCTTTTTTAGCCAATTGAAATAAATAGAAAAGCTCTTAACTCAAATACTGGCTGTTACTTATAGTTAACGTCCAAATCACATGTATTAAATTTTGGTCGATACACAAAAAGTGCGAGCCGAAATACAATAAAAGAATTTGAACTCAGTTGGTCTTAAAAATGTTGGCGATTTTGGCCAGCTCCAGCAAGGAAGGTGGATGCTTGGCATACTCCATGGTTTCCATGTTGATGAACTGATGCTGTTGTGGCCGCTGTCCCAGCGCCGCCGCAAGCTGTGTGGATCTCCTTTTGTATGCATTGCATTTGTCCAACACACGCTCAATTTCAGCCAAAGCATCGTTTCCTGGTTGTCGTTGGTCCGCCTCCATCTGGTGGATGGGATTGATGCGATCCCATTGGGGCCGTTGTTGCCTCATATTTGCACTTGCGGCATAAATGGTTGCCACCGCAACGCCAGCGCCCTCAATCATGGCCAGCACCAAACCACCGACCAATGCCCCATTTGCCATCGCTCTAAGTCCGTTGCGTGCGGCAAGAATGCCACCAGTGGTGGCGCCACTAACAATCGAATTCCACGAATCCTCACGCTGACGATAGTGCACCATGGTGCAATCCACTGTGCTGAAGGTGGCGCCCCACACAGCAAAGCTGCCGGCAATGGCCGGTGTCTTCATCTTGACGGCATCCAAACCGCCGTAAAGGCTGCGCCAGACACCCGTTGGAGCATTTCGAAATCCCTGCGCATACTGAAACATGGAGCCACCGATGCAGCCCATCATGAAAGCACAGCCGCAATCCTCCACAATCCGTACAGGACACGGCTGACGCGTATACTCAACCATAGTTGTCGATTTATCTACCTATTTATCTAAATCTATTTTGATAGACTAGCCAAAATTTGTCTGTCTGTGTATCTGTGTGAGGATGGATAGATTCAATGTGGATGGTTTCAATGTGTGTATTCGATATTTTGCTCGAAATTTTTGGTTATTTTACTTAGTTTTTGACTATACTACAGAAAATATGGGTGTGTTTAATTGTGATACAGATTATTCGAAACAAACCTGATTCTCAATCAATCTGCAAACGTTTCTCAAATAACACTTTTTTTATTTAACGCAACTAGTTAGTTGCTAAAAAATCACTAAAAAATAAAAAATATATATTTATTATTTATAAACTTTCATAACTGACATAGTCAATATTTTGTATTTACCAAACTAATATAATTAATTTTTACATTTAAAGCTACTTAAAATCTGTGTATAAAGTAATTAATGGATTAATATTATCATAAGTGGAACAATTAAATATCGCGCCTGTCCCCTATCATCTCAATATTTGCTCTTCCAAGCAGGTCAATGCTGGAACCACTCCAAGGCAGATTTAAAATCAGTTTCAGAACCTTTTTTTGTCGATGGACAATCGGGGATAATCCTATTAATAATGGGATATAAAAGGGGAGATATCTGATCGATTTGTTTCTAGTGAAGTAGATAACTCGGGTTATGTGCGTGGATTGTATTTTCCATTAATGGAAGTAATATAGTTCTTAAATCTTCATTCACTGCGAACTGTAGAACGGTTAAAGTTAGCTGCAATAAATGACAATTAATTTTATTTGCCTTAATGATATCGAATAATATCTTACAGCTCATTCTTAGTTTTATTATTGTTTCTAAAGTTGCATATATGACATAGTAAATATTTTATATTAATTAAATCATTTTGTTTGCCTTCAACTTTTTTCATTTTCATTCGATGCGAATTGTAGAACGGACAAAGTTATATTCTGATTAAGATTTACTGCAATAAATGAAACACACACACGCGTAAATACGCAGTGAAACCAACGCCCTGGCGAAGATTACGCACCAATACATGTGTGCAAAGATACACATGTTTGCATGCATAGGTGGCGCTTATTAGCGATAAGCTTTACGTGCTTAGATCTCAGGCCCATTTCGCTAATTTGCTCTCATTGCTTTTTTTTTGTCATAAAAACAAATATGTGCCCTGAGATTAGATTTGGTGTGTGCAGTTTTCATGTACGTTATACGTCGCAACGTCCCAAAATGTTTACTTTTCTTGCCGCCGCTACGTGCAGCGTCATTTAATGCACATCGTTACAAAACCAATGCCTATTTGCACGTACACGTCCAAGTATATTATATATATAATATATATATATATATTGTAATATATGTATGTGTGTATGTGATTAGTTAACACCTCTCGCAAATGTGCAGTCTACGACGCCACTGACTTTGTCATTATTCTGTTGCGCAGTTGGCCGAATTGTTTTTATATATTTTATTTTTACAACCTGTATTAAAAGATATAAAAGCACACTCACAGGCAGATAGTTGGTGAAATTCTGCTCGCAATTGTTGCGATGACTTCAGTGTCACTCTCATTGATTCATCGATCTGCTTATCGTTTTGATACCCTTGCATTGCAGAATATTTTAATTGTATGCAAAGCTTGTAACAGTAATAATAATCAACCATTGTTTTCTTAGTTTTAAATTTACCTTGATTAAATATAGAATATAGAAATATAGATGTGATGGATATAATAAATAATAATATAAAATTTATAATGAAATTTGAATGTAAACTGGTAAGCTGCAGGGTATTTAATGTACGGTGTGCCTGTTTTTGTTTATTTTATTTTACGTTGTGTGGTCCCCGTTATTCTTACACTTGGGTGGCCTAACTCTCTCTCTCTTTCTCTCACTCTCACTCTCATAGTCGATCTCTCTCTCTCTCTCTCTCGTTGTCTTAATTGTATTTTGCGTACGTGCCGCGCGTACCCAAGTCATTTATAGGTTTTTATTTTGATTCCGCTTATCATTATTAGCGAGTTTGCACCGTGATTTCCTATGGGCCACTTCTTAGGATCGGATGGGATCGGATTGAATTTGTTGTTCTTTATCAAACAATTAGCAATGGCGGCATGTCGTATGACTTCATTTTGTTAAATTCCCCGCCCCATAGAATTATGCACAACCTGTGAGTAGTGTTTTAAAGTGTGTGTCATTTCTTGTCGCTTGTAAAACAAGTTTTCGAGTGTAAATAAAGCGTACAAAAAAGAATTAGCAAGTGTTGGTCAAATTAATTTGAGGTGAGAAAGGTGAACGATGAACGAGTGACATTTGCAAAAACCAGTTACAACTCTGTCTGGCAAAAACAAAAGCAAACTGTTGCTTGAGCCAATGATTGACTTACAGCTGATACAATTTTCAACCCCACAAATTGCCACACACACACACGCATACCAACATGCACACATATAAGAAGTTTCAGCTACGTCTGGCAACGCACGTCACAAGGTCGCCGCTCGGTGCGTATGCGCCGCTCTCGACAGCATCGACTCTATATACTAGGGATGAGCAGAATGTGGTGATTATCATATTGCTGTGACTCACACGATTATTCAATTGCAAAGATATTTTATTGCCTTATCTTTAATCTCGCGACGTTATAAATAATATTTTTTCTAAGAAAAAAAATACTTGCGATATGGTATAACCGCGTTTTATTACTGCGATAGTGACTGTGACTTCGAGTCGTGACTGCAATTGAATAGGTGACATCTCTGTCGCGTGGTGCACGTGCCCTGCTCGCTGACTCCGCACGTAACATACGAAAGTCAAAGGGCCCGCAATCGATCAAAATAAACGACTTGCATATGTATGTCTGTATATATGTGTGTGTCTATATATATACATTTGCTGCTGGGTCTCTTATTAAAATCGAATTTCGCGTTGGGAGCGACTTTGAACTGGGCCATTGACCCAATTTTATTGGAGTCTCAAACGTAGTATTCTTCTACTTAATACGGTCGTATATTCATAAGTATCTATATACATACATACATACACACACCAACTTATGTATGTATTTACAGCTGTTTCTTCTTTGTTTCATCTCGTTTTTTCTAATATCATTTAATACGATTCTCTCTCATTCGTTCATTCATCGCTCCATCTCTTTTAGACGCATCGCATTGATTTTCACGCATTCGCGTCCATGTTATGTGAGTGTGTTACTTTTTTCTCTGTGCGATGGTCTACGTGAGTGCGAGCTCGTTCATTGTGTAAGTGCTCTGCGGTTGCTTACTCGCTCTCTGTGTATGTGTGTTTGTGTTTATTTTAGCTTGTGGACGAGACCACCGCTGCAAGCAAGTTGAAGGGCATGCGGAAACGCGACGTTCTCATTAAGCAAAAAAATAACGAAAAATACGCCCCAATTGTTGGGGTGGCAAAGCCCAATATAATCTGCTTCGCTTGTCGATTATATATGTGTATGTAAATACGGTAAATGTGGCGCTTACAAAGTAGTGTGCCTGATGCCCGGGCCCCTAAATCAAACACACACACACACACACTTACGCCTGCGTCACATATACATTTGATAATCTCCCACGACTGCGATCGAGTACGTTGTCGCTGGTGCTTGTTGTGCTGCCGTCACCGCATTCGTGAACGCGCATTCAACGCGAACGGTTTGCGCTCTTCAACAATTATTTGTTTGTTTCGTGCGACAAGACACGAATGTGAATAACAATACCAAAACAAACAGCTGGCAATTACAAGTGCAATAAAAGGAAAACAAACAGCTGCTGTTGTATTCGTTTTCCAACACTGTTTCGCCGTCATACCGCTATAATACTATATAATAGCCGGTTATGTGCTAGTTGTCTGCTTCTCTCTAATTCTCTTTCAAACGGGAAAACAGCATAAAAGCTGGCAGGCATTTAATAACTTTCATCAGTTGTGCGTGAATTGTTTATGGAGTCGGTTCTAATTTGCAAACTGAAAAAACAAAAGTATTTTCTCTTACAAACCAAATAACTGCATAGAACAATAACAAACAATTATTTATATTAAAAAAAGTTTAACTGAAACAACGCAAAATGATTACCTCAACAACAACGGATTATCCTAATTTCTTTAAACACTCTGCGCATCCTGCCAATGCTGAACAATATTTTCGCGAAATTTTGGATAAACGGTAATTTAATTGCGCTTTAACAAAAAAAAAATTTAATCTTTTTTTTAGCGAAAAAAAACGAAACCAGTTTGTAATTATAATATGCGACATTTGCAACAAAAATTTTTGAAAACCTTAAAGCCATGTTCGATTTCTATGAATTTAAAACTATGAAGAGATTAGCAAATCAAGTTTTTGCGAAAGCGTAAAAGATGATAATTAGCATGAAAATTCTGATGAATAAAAATATTTGCACATTTTTCGGCTTCTTCCTATTTATCCAGAATTAGCGAATTTTAAACAGCTCTTCTCTTTTCAACTCATTCTCTTCATACAGCTGGGGTATGTGTGTGTGTGTAAGAGAGAAAGAGAGAGAGAGAGAGTGTGTGTCTTTGTTTTGTGTGGTTTTTGGACTACGTGACTGAAACATGTCGCCTCGTACTGGGAATAATTTTATAGTCTTGTGCAACTCATAAAAAAGTCGTAAAATTTTTGAAATTCATAATAAATAACAAACTGTGAGCAGTAAAATATTTGCATTTTGATTTGTTTGCGATATAAATAAATAGATTAGCAATTGAGTGCAAATCCCGCCCTAAGGCAGGGTGACCTATGAGGGAGCAAGACAATATGTAAAATTCAACTAAACTTGATTTCTTTTCTCATTCCCCTCACAGTGAAATACGCTATGAGGATCTGTGTCGCAATATCATCAGCGACATGAATCAATATGGACTCTCTGTGGTCGACGATTTCCTCGGCCTGGACAAGGGCCTGAAGATCCTGAACGAGGTGCGTAGCATGTACAATGCGGGCGCATTTCATGATGGCCAGCTGGTGCACAATATGCGAACCACCACCGATACCCAACCGTCGGCGGTGCGCGGCGATAACAACATTCGTGGCGATAAAATCAAATGGGTTGGCGGTAATGAGCCCGGCTGCGCCAATGTCTGGTATCTGACCAATCAGGTGAGCCACTTATCATCAAGCACCACAATTCCAATCAACCAACTCATAAACCTACTTTTAGATTGATTCTGTGGTTTATCGTGTGAACACCATGAAGGATAATGGCATTCTGGGCAACTACCACATCAGAGAGCGAACGAGAGTAAGCACCCACAATATCCGCTCTTCTTTCATTTGAGCGAACACAAACAAGAATATGTCTAGGCTAGACTCTTGGATATAAGAACATTTCTTACATCGATCCATAAAATTAGGAAAAAATTTAAAATGAGGCTGTGCCGCAGACAAAACAGATAGAAGAAAGCAGAAAGTGTATATATATTCTTGAACATCATCAAAAATGTAGTTGGCTTAGCCATGCTCGTCTGTTCATGTATATGAAGACAAGTTCTTATAAGAAACAGATTTTGTTAAACAAAACCTAGTTTCATATTGAACAAAATAATAGTAGTCGCTTTTATGTAGCAAAAGTCGCGGTTCAGTAATCTAATTTTCTTTTACTTTTCATCCATTTGAAAATAGAATAAATGATTCCTCTATAAAGCTGGAATCATTATTGTAATCAAGCCATTGTAAAAATCGAAGAAATTTGTTAAATATTATTAGTAATATTTTTGGAGTTTCTAAGTTTCTATATTTTTCAAATAACTGTATTGATGGCCAATCTTTGAAAGAAATTATTCAAAACTTCATTGTTAATATTTGCGAGATTTAAATTAATTGAATTATTTTGTCTATAGGCAATGGTTGCTTGTTATCCGGGGTCTGGCACACACTACGTCATGCACGTGGACAATCCCAACAAGGATGGACGCGTTATTACAGCCATATACTACCTGAACCTTAATTGGGATGCCAGGGAAAGCGGCGGCATATTGAGGTAAGTTTTCCTTTGTGAAATTTGTCGCATATAAAACGAGATACCCCGACTCTAACCACATCCACAATTATTCTTGATATAAGTTTGGGAAGCTTCCGGAATCAGTCCACTAAAAGGGAATATGAATTATTGTTTATAGTAGTTGCTATTTTGAAGCATATCTTGAGAATGATTTTGGGGTCGAGGATAGTGTTTTTTCAAACGAAAATACTTTTAAAAAAAATGACTAAAACATATATATAAATGATTCAAAAGCGTGTCAAAAGAGTACATTAATATACATATTCCTATGTATATACAATGTAGCGCATAGAAGCCATCGTCTTCGAATTGGGTTCATTTCCAGATTTCTAATTTGTTTTTGAAATTTGTGTCTGTTGGGAGTGTTTATAAAGCTTTGATGATTGAAAATTTTTAAAGTGAGCAGCTAAAAGCGAAAAATTCAAATCAGATTTCATTCAAATGTTTTATTCATGTTTGGAGTAAATTAATCAATCTGTCGTCTTTCAATATATATAGAATTCGACCCACGCCTGGCACAACTGTTGCGGATATTGAGCCGAAGTTTGATCGCCTGATATTCTTCTGGTCGGACATACGAAATCCTCACGAGGTGCAGCCGGCGCATCGGACACGCTACGCGATTACCGTTTGGTATTTCGATGCCAAGGAGCGCGAGGAGGCGCTCATTCGGGCCAAACTGGAAAATAGCAATGCGAATGCTTTGGCGCAGCTCGCCGAACCCGACTCTACCACAACTAGCACACCCGCCTCACCAACAACAACAACAACAACAGGAGCAGCAGCATCATCTTCATCAGCAGCAACATCCAGCTCCTCATCCTCATCCTCAGCGTTTACGCCCGCCAGCATGACAACGGGCACAGCAGCAGCGGCACTCAATGCGAATGTGGCAAGCTGTTCCTGTGCCGCCAGCAATGAGATTTGCACGTAGCCCGATCTGGCTACAAAACCATGTATATATACCGTCTATCTATATATATATATCTTATCCAAACACACACACATTGTAAAAAGCTAGTTAAACATAACAAGTACTATTTATATCTAATTCTTAAGTTATGAAAATGAAAAAACTGTATGTGTAGTATAGTCTCAGCGTGATGATTTTGCTGCACGAGTCTAAACTATTTTACAAACATGTGAATCAAAGCTCCTTTAGTCATTTAATACCTAATCTAGTTGTTAGCCCGTAAATCGTATTTTTAGTTATTTTTGCATTAATCTGACCCACGTAGCTAACGGCCTTATCAGCGTCATGTAGATTGTTTCTTTTCTTCTACGATTTCTTCTGCAAAAACTGTTTTAACTTGCGTAGGTTTGCCAAAGTATTATAGCTAAAGCGCAGCTTCCATCGAAGCCAAAATATCAAACATTTATTTGCTATCTCAAAAATTTTGTAAAAACCACTACGAAAACTGTTTATTTGGTTGTTTTGCATTTGTCCACAAAACTTGTTCAACTCTCACATAGTTAGAGATTTTAGCGCAAACAACAAAAATACGATATCTGAAGAAATAAATAAACATATTATCAAAAATCTCTTGTTTATAGGCAACATATATGCTGTGTTTGTACGCCAGCCAATTGCACATAATATCGAATAAACTAATCACAAAAATGCATCAAATAAAATGTTAATTAGAATAAATACAACAAATCATTAATAAATATTTTTTTTAGTCAATTGTGAATTAGGCAATCAATTATACACTTCAATTATTTGCAATATTTTCGTAATTATCTAAAATGATGGCGTATAAGCGAAGTAATGTAAAGCACACCAACAAACAAACAAACAATTATATCAATTATGTGTTTGAATGCATATATGTATCTATTTTTTTAATTAAATGAAAAACTCAGCAAATGACCAAAAAAATTCCCAAAATTGAAGTTTTGAATGTGATTTCAGCGTAACACAGTAAGTATGATTCTTAAAAGACGTCAAATCGACTAAAAACTGTCTTTTTGCCTTGCTTGCAAACAATTTGTTTCTATAATTATCAATTACACTTTGAAACAAGTACAAATATTGAATATAGTAAAAATGATCATTTTTAAATTATTCGTAGTCTTGTCATATTCCTAAAATTATAGTGAAAAACCCGGCGAAGTGCGGCTTTTGTTCCTCTTATGAAGTCTTAAAATCGTCTGGATTTGCTCTTCGCCAAGGTACTGGTGTCATTACAACTTATTATGACCAACCAGCCATGTACTTAATCATGTGTGTTGCTTTTCCAATTATATTTTTTGCATTTCTTGACCTTTCGATGTGTCCTTTGTGTAACTTTTCATAGTTTCGTGACTATTTAACATCTTAATAATTCATATTTTAGGAATGTTGATTGATTGATTTGATTGATTCAAGTAAAACAACGTCATTTGATATTTGAATATACACTTTATTTTTCAGAAAAGTTGCTCATCTTTGTAATGACTTTACATTTACATACAGTATATATGTGGTATAGTATGGTATATATACCATAATATATATGTATATATATATATATATATATATATATATATATATATATATTATGCATATATTTATATATGTATAAGTACATATTCGTTCTTGTGTGTTTGTGATTCGGTTTTTGTTTTTCATCGCACATGACTTTTATATTCGCTTTAACTATATGTATTATCATCTATTCATTTGGATGTTCAACTGAAGTATTTATGCATTTTAAACAAACGAACAAACAAGCAAACGAGCAATCCACTCAATTTCAATTAATTAGTTCATTTTAACATTTACATTAAACATTTCTTTTGTTTTTTTATTTTATTTTTTATTGCATTTCTTGCAGCTTTTTTTGTATGTACATATCATCGATTTTTTTCCAAAAATATTTGCATGTATGTTTGGGTATGTGTGTGTGTGTGTGTGTGCATATATTGTATATATCTCATATACTCGTATATAGTATGTACACGACCGATCTAATTGCCATACCTACATATAAGCATGAATGTACTCTTCACTATATCTATTAACAAGTTGTTTTCTCTATTTATTCCCATTTCCTGCGATTTGTCGGTGGAAAAATAAAACTTTGTCGCTCAAACTTTAGATACTACATATGCATATGCCAATTTATATATATATATATATATATATATGCGTGTGTGTGTGTGTATCTATGTGTTAATGGAACGCTCTCTTCTAGTATCACCTGTTCTATATACTGTTAGTTTACTTTTCACTTACACTGTTTTAGTTTTGGAAATTTTTTACATTTTGTTTGGAGGGTGGAAAGTTGTTTCTTCAAAAGTTTTCATACCTTTGCCATTTCTATTCTATCGTTAAGTTGCAAGTAGATATCTGAGATATTTCTGCTTATATTATACTGTTATTATAGCCTTTTCTATACATTTTTTTTGGAGGGTAGAAAGTTGTTTCTTGAAAAGTTTTCATATCTTGGCAAATTCTATTCTCTGGAAAAGTTCTGAATTTTTAGTTGTACATTAAAAGTAGAAGTTTGAGCTATTTATGTTGCTTGGTTTTTGGTTTTGGCTTATTTATATGCACAATTATTTTATTTGAATTTGAGGTTAGGTCATATTGCAAGCTGGAGAATTAAGCCGGGAAATGCGACACATTTACAGCTGCCAATGTTATTTCTGCTTCTCTCTAGCTCTTTATCTCTCTCTCTCTCTCTCCCTCTCTCTCTCTCAACAAAATAGAAATACGTTTAATGTATTAATATAATTTTTAATAATTTCACTTCTCATATATGTATATATATATTTAACGGCTTAACTTTTGTGCAGTTGGTTTTGGTTTGGATTTTTGATTTTTCCGTGCACATCTACAATTATACGCAACTACGCAACACTGGTTTTCTGTGTGTGTTATTTTCACAACTACTACTGAAATGCAGACACCGACAGGTAGCTAGAAAAAAACCCGTTAAGATAAAGCCACATGAATTGCATACTATTTAACTGGCCTTTTTGTTTATACTTGATATATAATATATATGTATATACATGCTTTAGCTTGTCGTGTTTTCTCTTAAGCAAAACAAAACCTAATGGATATAAATACATATACATATATATATACCTTTAATTGCAACAATAAAATGTGCGTTTGTTTGCTGATCAGTTTTCACTTGGTATATGCAATCTACAGTCTACAAGTTAATTGACAGAAGTTACAATTCAAAAATATTTTCTTTGTTTTCTTTTCTTTTTGTTTTTGTTTTTTGCTTTCTTTTTTGCATTGTTTGATCGCACAACAAAAGGGCTACGAATTCAACAACAAGTAGGACTACCAAATTACATATTAATCATATTACAATTTATCAATTTTCACTTGTATTTTATATGTGTGTAGTGTGTCAGTGTATGTGGGTGTGTGTGCGTGTGTGTGTGAAGACATAATTGACGCCCAAATCAGTTGAAAAAATCTGCGAGGCTCTCTTTCGAAATTGAATGCTTGTTTTCTAGGTCTCCAAATGTATGTATTTTTGAATGATCAAGTTTTTATATAGTTTATTTAGTTGTAGGATTTATTTATTTTTTTATTCATATTTGTAGTAAACGCATTTTGGTCTCAAGATTTTATGCATGAATTATAGCGCATTGTTTGGAGTTGAAGCTAAAGTTTTTTGTTTGACTGAAATGTTTGCTTACTTGATGCTCTGTAGTCAAGCCAACATCCTGAAAGGGGAGCGAGGGGGCGGGCGGGTGTGTGTGTGTGGGTATCTTAAAAAGAGTCTTCCGATTTCACAAATACAAATCTAATTTCAATTTTTGATTAATTCAATATTCATTGATTTGGTTTGTGTGTTTAAAGCTCACAAAACTCATGCGTTTGTTTTGTATTGTTTTTTTTAGGGATTATGTTTTGATATTATTTGTATAGTACATAATATCAGATAGGGATAGGTATGCATATATCTTATACACAGCTACACAAAAATTGTTTTGTCAACGATTTTAAATAACATCTATAAAAAACCAACACTTTGGCGTGAGTGTTCATAATTTGTTGAATATATATATATGTATGTATATATATATATATACATATATATGTATATATACCATATATATATTTCATATATAAGTGTTCCATATGTATAAGTATCGTTTAGATCTATGTACCTTGAGTGTTTTAGTTTTGGTTATCTTTTTGGGCTTTGTGGGGTGCAAAAAAGTTTCAGCTAAGTTTTTCTAAATTGTTGCATGCTAAATTGTTTATTAGGGACTTTGTTTAATTTGTAGTTATTTTTTTATTTTTTTGCGTGTGCGTTGCTGCTAGTTCCTATTAACAATTTTCCAAATCGTCAAAGTAAAACAAAATATATCCAATTTTGTTTGTTTCTTGTGTTTTTTTGTTTTTGTTTTGCGAACTGTGTTCCGTGTAAAAAATCAGCAATTTCGTTTCATTTGCTCTTTCAAACTAGTTTTTATTGCAACAAACCCGCAACGCTGTGCGTGTGTGTGTGTGTGTGTATGTGTGTAGCTCAAATATTTAGAATTTGTTTTTATTTTGCTATAATGTTGCACGCTTCTAAGGAGGGAGACATTACAACAATTAGGTATTATACACATCAATAGGTTCGGCGAGGGCTGCACCAATACACTACAAAAAATGACACACTCAATTGCAACTTACACTCATATACCGTATAATTATATATTAATATATATATATATATATAATTTTATATTTGTAGTTATACTCAATTGTATCTCAAAAGGGATATAAAGCCATTTAAGTTTTCAAAACCATTGCATCCGCAGCAGCCACCAAAAATGTTTCAGGTGCTGCAGATGTGTAGAAATTTGGTGTGTGTGTGTGTGTGTATATGTGTGGGTGTGTTTGTAACGCAGCATAAACATCTCCGACACGTTCAACAAACACATATTTGTATATATATATATATATATACCCAATATCAAATGAATATGTATCTTCTGGAAGCACCCTTTTCGTAGGCGATGCCTTTTCCCAAAAAAAGGTGTCGGATATACATAAAGAATTGTTCAACTTGTTGAGCCTGAGCAGCCTGACAGATCTTTTGAGATCGTATAAATATAGTATTTTATACAAGATTTATCAGTTTCTGCAGCCTCTTGTGTTTCAGTGTACCTTTCACTCAGTTAGCAAAGTAAAAAAGCGTCTGCGTTTGAAATTGTTGGTAATATAGTATATATTGTGTATTTCTCAATCTTGTGTTGTTTCCTTTTTAGTATAATTGCATTAAAATCAACATGATTAGCATAATTAAATATATATTTGATGTAAAACTAAAGAAATTAAACGCCTTCCATTCATGTACTTTTCTCTCCTCATCTCTCTCGCTGTCATCTCGCACAAAATTAAAATCATTAAAAGATATTTTCCGTTTCGCTTGCAAAATGGGTATATGGGGGATATGGGGGAGGGATTGGAGGCGTCTCAGCGCCTAAAATTGCACTAAAATTATATCGACATTCTTTTCATTTCATGTTTCTCGAGAAAATCAAAGGCACGAATCAAAATATATATATATATATATAATATGCGTAGTAAATTAAATTCTAGACGAAAAACAAAAACAAAATACAAAACAATCAAATCAATTGAATTTAAGTTAAAACTTGTTTTCGTGTTGTATTTTGGTTAATAAACATTTAATATTTTTCTCTTTGATAGTATAACTTAAACTTAAATGCGTGAGTGTGTATGTGTTGGTGTGTGTGGGTGTGTGTGTGTGTGTGTATGGATGTGTTTTCATGATGCTTATGTCCAAATCGTTTCTTTTCTTTTGTTTTTTTGTTGTTTTTGTGAGAGGCGTGTGCTTTAAATGTTCTTTTCAATTGTTTTCTTGCTTTTGTTGTTTTTGTTGTCGTGTTGTTTTGTTTTGTTTTGTTTGTAGTTTTCTCACTGTTTAACATCTAGTACATAATTTAGTTGCCTTTTGTTTAATAATAATATATAATATAAAAACTAAATAATTAATAAGTTTCAACGCATCTATAGCAATTCTCAACTAGCTCACAGGCATTTTGTTTTACACAATTGCATTTGAAGTTAAGTTTAGGTTTTCTTCTTCTATTATTTTCCTGTGTGATTACATTGTTATGATAGTTGGTTTTTAATTAATTATTATTATTTTTAGACACGCGTTAGCTTTTTTGATATCATTCTCAGGTTGTTTTAGTTATTATTCTTATTATTTTTTTTTTGTTGTTGTTTGTTTTTAGTACACATACATATATTTTTATATATTATCAATTAATTAAATAGGTAGGCTTCACTCTTCATCTAGATTGCGTTCTCAACACAAATTCACTTAAACAAATGCCCAGCATTCGAGTGTTTTGATAACAAAGTCTTCTTGTTGCGCCAACGGCTCATTGCCATATGTGCTGCAATTCTGCGATCGTCCCTGATTTAAATCACCGTCCAGCCACAGGCCAAAGCGACCGCTAAAAATCATAGAAAGAAAATGCAAAATAGGTTTGTTAATAATTCTATCTATTTAGTTGGTGATGATTTTAAATTGAAGTTGCAGTTGAAGTATACTCACTCGCCAGCGCCAATTGAGAGGCTCTCCATGTTGCCCTTTATGAAGTACATATTCTCACCAGTCCAATGGAATACTTTGAAGCTGGGATTAAACTTGTAGAGCAGGGATTCGCCGGTGCCATAAAAATGATCCGACACATGCAGCGCACAAGAGGTCAAAGCACCAAATACCTAAAAAAAATCAAATTGAATTGAAATTATTAAATTTTTATTTAATATTATTCTCTAGTCGGAATATCTTCTAAACAAAAAGCACTGCAAAATCGTCGATTAATTATTGAACTTATAATAAATATTTATATAAATATATAAGTTAAATTATTTTTTTGTTTAGTTAGAAACAAAATTAATTCTAATTTTCAATTCTTTTTTAATCAATAAGTTTAACAAATGTAATGGATTTCAAGTGCTGTTTTTTGAAAACTTGCCAGAACCGTATTTTGAATATTTTAAAATCATTTAACTCACATTGTGCTCCGTATCCTCAATGACAATTAAAACTGGACTCTCCAATCGCGCCATCTTGCGATAGAGGGAGTTGAGGGCGAAACCATGTTGCGATGTGCTGAAGATTAGAGACCAGGAATAGCCCTCGGCACGAGCCGGCAAATGAGCGCACAGCTTTTCACTAAAAAATAACAATAATTTGGTAATTAGAAATGAAGTATTAATTAAGTGAACGTCAGCTTACCGATGCTCTTCTGTGAGTATCTCTGTTTTGCCATTAAGATCTGGTATGGGAAAGTCCAGGTCAAAGGAACCAGTTGCATAGTTGACCTTGCGATATTCATCTGCGCTCATAGACAGCACCTGAAGAACGATCCAATTGTGATTGAGATTAGCACATTTTGTTGAAGTGTTATCACATTCAAGAACATAAACAAATACATAATTCAAAATTATAATTCATATCCAAAATGTGTGCGAACAGTTTCAGTTTTGCAATTCTATTGTTCTCAACATTATGAAAAGTGAAAATTGAAACTGTGCACTGATTATTGAAATAATTATTTGAAAAAAGAGTACTTTATTTTATTTATTTTTTTTGGTTTGGATAGGGTGTAGCAAAACTTCAATAATTCTGGTGCAGTAACTAACTAAGAAATTATTTATTATCAGTGGCTCATCAGTGGTTGGATAGTTTGGATTATTATTATTTTTATAAATACATCTTTTTTATAATGTGGATTGTGGCTGGGTATATTCATAGTTATATATATATATATATATATATATGTATATATATATTATATATTAGTAGTAGTCTGTTGGTATTTTCTGTATTCGGGTGTTTTTGTGAGCTTGTCTCGTATGCGATTTGGTTCAAAACTACAAATTAAAATGCACGTTTTGAGTTTGTGTTTTGTGGTGTTTCAAAGTGTTTCAATAAGTTGCAAACGTACTTGAAAACAAAACTAAAATGTACAAAAAATATATATATAAGAATATATGTTAAATGTATATTTTACAATGCACTTGGCAAACGGTGAAGTTGAACAGTTGATAACAATTAAACTAAAACAAAGTTCGGCAAGTGAATGATAACTGGCAAACAATGCTGACAACTTTGACACGATTCCAATGCAAATGTATCACAAATCTGATTCTGCTGAGGAAAAGATGCAGCATCCTTGGGATGTATTTTATGAGCTCCAAAGACATGGAAGTCCTCAACCCAGGAGGGGTTGCAGGAGTTGTAATTGATGGAGCAGCTGTAGGCTCAGAAGGGGTCAGATATTCCAATAATAATAATAATAATAATAATAATAATAATAATATAATAGTTACATATATATTTGGTACATTTACTGAGATCAAATTTAGGTTTGGTAAATGGAATTGCACTGAATTTTGGTTAGCTAAACAAAATTTGCGACCTAAACGAAGCCGAAGACGAAGGCGTTGTTGGAGGGGAACACACACAGTTTTGGCCATTGGCCCCCCTCAGTTGACCTTTGACACGCACTTGTCTCTTTCTCTCTCTCTGTTTTAAAACATTCGTTGCTTTGAATAGATGTGAATTGGCCGCTTCTCGGCCACATTTCCCAGTTGCTGCACCGCCGATTCTTTGGTATATTGGGACGGCATCTTGAGCTCTGCGTTGGAATTGTCTCGTTTCTCCTCGGGTTTGGCCAATTCGCGCATTTCGCCCATTTGAATTGGGAGTTGTTGTGAGGATTGCTCTTCCTTCTGTTCGCTTCTGCCACGCTTTTGCTCAAAGTTGCGACGACTAAATGTGCTTAGGCTTGCCGCTTGCCTGGATTTCTCTAGTTTTTTGGTTATCTCCACTGATTTGGCCATCTCCAGCACATTGTTGTGTGCCTTCGATTTGTACCAGTTATTCTCCTTCTTGACGTGCTCCGTCGACTTGGACAACTCTTTAGCTTTGGGCACGGTTTGTCCCATTGTGATGAGCCGTGTCCGCGTCGTCGGCGGTGGCTGGATGGCCTTGCTCAACGGAGTCGGACTGACCGCCTGGACAATCAGCTTCGATTTGTTGGCCTCACGATAGCCCTCAAATTGCTTGTTTATCACACGCTGTGAGGCGCTCATCAAATTGGCCGATTTTTTGCTCTGATAATGCACCTCGTCCATCCGACTGCTCTTGCCAGATCTCTGACCGGTGCCAGAAGCTGCTGCTGCTGTTGCTGTTGCCATGTCCAACTCACGTTCAGCGTGATTTGTGATTTGTTGTTTGATTGCAGTGTTTGATTTGAGATTTTTCGAGATTGTTTTGTGATTGCGTTGCCTGATCGAATTTGCATAGAGCTCACCCAACTGCATCTGCAGCTTGCGGCTCTGCTGATTGGGTTGGGCAAACTGTTGGCCAGCATTTGGCAATATGGCGTTATCCTTCAGGCGTATGTTGGTCAACTTGCGACGCAACGGTTTCATTTGCTTCGATATCGTATCCATGGCATCCATCGCTTTTGGCATACGCGTCTCGTTCCACTCTGTGACGCTTGGCAGACTGCCATGACGCTGACGCGGATTCGAATGCTGATGATGATTGTGATGATGATGATGATGCTGCCTGTTGTCATAGTCATCATATTTGTCAGTTGGTATTTTGGTGTTGGCGCAGCTAATCAAACGCTTCGTATTCAAATCGATCACCATGAGATCGTCCTGTATGGAGCGACTAATGTCGCGTGCCAAGTCTCCATTGCGACGCTCAAAGAGATCCCCGAAATGATGATATCGCTGCTCGGCACTCGAGGTCAGTTGTGCCTGTTGCCTGCAACTGCTGCTGCTGCTGAAATTGCGTGCAGAGCCACGGCTGCTCGGCAGACTGCTCATCGAGGAGCAGAGTCGTCGGGTCGGCCCATAGATGCGATATGTGCTGGATTTGAGTTTGACGGGTGATGATCGCATCGTTTGCATCATGCCTTGCATCTGATTGACCAGCGTCTTCTTCAGCCCAATCACTTTGCTCAGCCGACTCATTTGTCGCTCCTTGGATATGCTGTGCTGTGCCGCACTGATGGCTCCTCCTCCAGGAGGATGGTGGCAGAAAGTGCCCATTGATTTGCCACTCTGGAGCGCCAATTGGCTAAATGCGAATCTCTTCGAGGAGCTCATTGCCTATTCTTCTATTCTAGCGTTGAATTTATATGTATATTGTATAAAATTTTCTGTACTTGTTTGCAAATACGTTGAATTTGGATACAATTCGTTCTGTTAGTTTATTTGATTTTTATTTTTTTTTTTGACACACAAAAAATTTCTCAAAAATATTCGAGTGAAAATTAAACTTGTTCGAGAAGTGTGCTCTTTGGAGCTAACTATAAAACTGAAATGCTACACAAAACGAATCTGATGGGAAAATGTCTGCTGACAATTTACGAAGCTGGCTACGTTTTTGGATTTTCCATTCTTTTGGAGAACATTTTCAGTGAATGCTTTATAAATTGTCACTTTCCACAGAGCATACAAATGTCTCATTAATTTCATTTATTTGCGCTAAACCGGTTTAGGCAATTTTTTGTTTGTTATTTAAGCGCTCGATTTTAAACTGATTTTTTATTATAATAATTGTGCACATGTCATAAATGACGCAAAAAACAATTAGAAAATCAGTTAAGGATAAACTGATGCGCAAAAAAAAATGTATTCGAGAAATGTGTTTTTTTTTTAAATGCCACAAAATCATAGAAATAATGAATGTATAAAATACATAAATTCCATATTTCATACATAAATTAGTTGGTCGATTTTGAGAACTTGAAAACAAAAACATATATTTTTTTTAAGTAATATATTTCTATTCATTTATGACATGGGCAGCAAAAAAGTTGCACTTTTATTTACCGCATAGCGAAAACCCATTTTGTGGAGCAAAATCGAAACACAACCAATAAGACTGACGACTTGAATGCGAACTGCGCAAAAAACAACTGACAATCCGAAGTTAATGAAACTTTGCTGTTGGTCAAAGCAACAACAACAAAAAACCAATACAAAAAAACCAACACAAAAATAAGCAACTTATCAACGAAGCCATCTGTGCCTGTAGTGCCGCGGGCAGTCAACCAATCATCCAAAACGATCTGAGCACTCCTATATAGATAGCAAAAGTTCAGCACAAGATGTGAAAGTAAATGGGAACGACGCTGACTAATTGATGAGAGGGAGGAGTTTCCTAACTTGCAGTGACAATCAGTTGTTCTTGTGGGAAAAAAGATGGGTGATTGTGACGTCAATTGGGAATACGAGAATTGATGCTAAGTGGCTGGATGTCGTCACAATAATTATTATTATCGTATTGTTATTGAGCGCCAATTGAAACATTTGCGTGATAAGCAGCAGAAAACACTGAAAACCTATCATTATCAGTCAAAGACGAACCCCCCAAAAAAAAAAGAAGAAAAAAACCCTTTATAATAAGTATTGTGTAAATAGCAAAATAGTTTAGGTGTTAAATATACCGGTTTTTCTCACTAAAATTAGACTCGAAGCTTCGTCTACGAACTTCAAAGCACGTCGTCTTCAAGACATCGCCGTTTCACAACCCACTCAGACGATTTCCATGAACTCAACTCAAGTAATCAAATTGTGAACGTGCTTGAACCATTAGCAACTTTGTGCGTCTATCTCTCTGTCTGTCTGTCTGTCTGTCTCTCGAGACACTTCGATAGCAAAGAGAATCGATAAATTAATAATCGATTAAGTCAAGTGAAACTCAAATATGTGCTGGAGGTTGTCGAGTACTCATTAGGACTTAAGACTTCGAGTCGAGTGCACCTTGACTTTAATGTGGCACTTTGGACTCTTTGTGTGGAGTCTGCGTATGTTGTATGCAGTAAGTACTGTGATTATTATGCATGAATTGCATAAATTTATGCAATTGACTGGTTTTAGTTCTGGCAACGACCTCGCCCATAATGATGAAATCTCTGCAGAGTGTTGACAATAACAATAACAACAAATAAAACACTCTGGCAAAATATAATCCATGATTCACTGAACAACAGCGGACTAAACTAAACATGCTAATTGCTCAAATTGAAATGTTCAGGTTTAACAATTTTTGGACAATTTGTTTTTAGTCAAATTTCAAAATGACACATCCAAGTCTTAGATGCGATATCTCTTTGGGAAAACAGGAATTTCTCGTATATGCATTTTTTACTGTCTGTTTGTAAGCATTAAAGTGGGGTATATTTTTTATTTAGCAACGTGCAAATTAATGAATATCATTTTATTTTGCAATAGTGCGGAATCTAGCTTCCGCAACAGACTTGGAATTTTCCAAACAGACTTAAATTTCTTTAAATTGCGAAATGGTATATTTTTCAGAGAACTTTTAGTTTATTTTTGATTTACTTTGCATATACATAAATCATGTCTAGCATAGAGATATGAGTCTTAGTCGCTGAGTTAAACATTCATACATTTATAACTTGGGGAATTTGAATTTGAAGTCTTTTTAGTATCACCCAATTTGTGTCCATGTAAATTGTGGCAATTGAAGTGCCAAAATGGGCCACAAAATTGGAATACAAAACTCATTAATTCTGTCAGTATTATATCTGTCAAGCAGATATAATTAAACTCCGTGGCAGGCAGGGCAGGCAATCAGCAGAACAGATCAAATGGCAACAAAAGCATCGAATTGAAGCGTGACAAGTAATGTGAAATATAACTTGCAAATAATACAAATACTATATATAGCCACATATTGTTTTTTGTTGCTTTTTTTATTTATTTTTTATATGTGTAAATATGACTGTTGTTGTTGTTGTTGCATGAGTGTTGTTGTTGCTTTCACCGGATGGATAGAAGGCAAATGTCAATGACAGACTGAGTGAGTGTTGCCTGAGATCTCCAATCTGGCAACCAACCAGTTTCTGTTCTGTTTGCATTGCAGCCGAAATGACGCACTCACTCAGACTCAGTTAGTATGTTTACACACACACACACACACACAAATACACTATAAAATTGTCAAATGTTTATAATGAATCTCACATGTGGTGCATTCATATGATTTACCTCACGATTGAGCGTATGATTGACGATTAGTTCACACATTTTCATTTAATCATTAAAAGGGGTTTCACAAAATATTAAGTATACGCCACAGCAACACGTGTTACATTTAATCGTATAATATCGTATCGTATCGTATTTAAGCTCTTCTCAATATTTTACAATTCACCGCTCGGTGTTCGACTATATCGTAACGCGTTCAACAGCCAACTGTTGGTTCGGGCCTTTTTATGGTCGTTGTCGTCGGGCATCGGCATCGTTGCCGTCTCTCAATTAACACAAAAACTCGAACAAATTATTATTATTTTGTTTTTGTTTTTTTTTTTTATTTATATTTTTTGTGCTTTGTTGCGAGAGCGGCACAGTCGAGTCGGAGTTTGAGTTTGTTTTGAGCTGATTTCGAGTTGAATGGCTTAGAGAAATAATAGTACACAACAAAAACAGACACACAAAATTAATCAAGAAAATTGCTTGCTGGCGCTTTGAGTAGTTTAATATCCTCTAATCAAACAATGGCCAACATTGGGTATACTAAAATGAACAGACTGTCATTGATCAACATTCGAAATTGGTTGACAAATATTGAAAATAATCTTGAAATATATTTTTTCAGGTTTAACTTGTGTATTTTTGTTAGTTATTGAAAATAATAATTCAAAATATATACATAATACATATTTTAATTATTATATTATTTTAAGCCAAGTTTCTCATTTTTACATTCATTTATTTTTTCCAGTTGAATCGTTGAGAATTCTAAGAAACTATATTTGATCAGCAGAGCTTTGAGTGTAGAACAAACTAAACAGAGATCAAAGATGAAGTTGAAACTTCTAAATAAAAAGGGGATTTTTCGTCACTTATTAGCCAAGTAATTAACCTTAGGCCAGGTTATACTATTAGCATATTAAATATATGCATTTCCAGGGCATTTAAAGGCCGTGATGGTTTTGGAAAGTTTAACATTGTTAAATTTGTTCATTGCTGCAAAAAAATAATGGCGTGCATTGTTTTTCTTTTCCGCTGTTTAATTCGAGATCGTTACTGCAAATGGTGACGTCAGGGCCAGAAGTGAAGACAACAACAATTTATGTTCATGTAATATTTAGCATAGAGCAACCGAGTTTTTCCGGCTTTTCTGCTGACACTTTGAAAAGTTGTTCCAATGCGACTGTGACTTAATCAAAGGGGGTCAATAAATCATCAGCATGTGTTTCCAATGAAGCAAAGTGTATTTTATGGTTGCACTTTCAGTTGCTGGTTAACCAATATAACATTTTAATTTGTTAATCTTTGCGGGGTATTAGCACTCATTGGTTGTATCTAATCAAGGCATCTCAATGTTTTCAGTACACAAAAACTAATCGAAAGATGCTAACTGTAGGATAGAAAGAATTATTGAACGCAATTCATTTCAAGACACTCGACGTCATATCAAATTTAAATCAGCAACAGAATGGAAATATTCCTCAATATATATATCAATATACAATATCAATTTCGAATCTCAATCAAAACACAAAAGCCCACAACACAAATGCGAAAACAAAATTTAAATTTACTATTGCCAAAAATAAACCCAAATAACATTTTTAGCAGTGTCATTGTGGACAACTGTGGCCAGATAAGATAGCCAAGGTTATACGCAGTAATTAACTTCAAGCACAATTTAATTGAGCTCAATTTTTGATATGTGGCAAATTCATCGACACATTTTTTATTCTTTCATTTTTCACACACTTTGGCAAACTGAAATGAACTGCATTTTGTTGTACCTTATGTTTGGGTTTGGGTGCCGCGGCAAACATGTTCTACAACGGCTGTGCAGCAACTGGTTATTGAGTCGCCTCGCAACAGAGCCAAATGTCTGAGCCCAAAAACAAAAACAAAAAAGTAAAAAGCAGCCAGCAAAGTAGAACTCAACCCTAGAACCGGCAGCAACTATAAGAGTCAGTCGATAAGAGGCAAGCCAGTGGACAAACGGGTATTGAGCTGGGTATTTAAGTAATTTGATAGCGAAATCTCCTCAGCTCTTCTCTCCTCTCTTCGGCACACCCGGAGAAAGAGGCAACAAAGCGTAGCCAAGACAAAAACAAAAAAAAAAAAAAAACAGTCGGCGCGACGAAGCCAACCGACAACATTAAGGCTAGCGAAGGGTTAAGAAAAATATTTACATATCTGTATGCCTCTATTTATACGTGGCTACACCAGCTACTCTTACAGGTAGTCAAAGTCCCTTAGTTATTTAAAGTTTATATTCGTTATAGCTTTCTCGCCCTACTTGCTAAGCTTCTCTCCTCTGAGGTGAGAAGTATCTCTTAGGTACATCATATGGGAAAAGTTTAAAAGTCATATTATGCTTTCCGTCTTAATAGATTATAGTTGAGATGAATATAAATTACAATTATTCATTAAGTTGTTCAGAATATTAAGCAAATATTAAATATACTTTAATAATCGTGACGTTTTTTACATACCAATTCCGATTCTAGGACGAAAAGTATACAAATTCCGATTCTAGGACGAAAAGTATACAAATTCCGATAGAATTCGGAATTTTTCAAACTTTTCTACGGTGTCCGGAATTACGTATTGACAGATTGAGTTAGATCTGTGTGCCAATACATAATGGTCCAATAGAAAATAAAATAAATAAATATAAAAAAAAGTGAGAATATTGCAGTCGAGCGTAACTGACTGTGAAATTGTCAGATACCATTGTTATACCAGCTGATTATAGCTGTCAAAAGAAGCCTTCAGAAAATTATCAACATTCTAAATTTATATGGAAATTAAGTTGTCAACACGTGGAGTGTTCTTTCCAATGGCATTACCCCTTAGAAATTGGGTAAAGAGTATAATGAAATTTTTGCAAAAGTGTTTCCCTGTAAAATATATAATATCACAAGCCGTGTCAATCTTGGTAAGTCTCGACTTAAGTGTCTGATTCCGATTCAGATTCTAATTAAAAATAAAAGTAGAGCTACTCAAAGGCTATCAACAAAATAAATAATCGATAAAGTCTTTCTTGAAAAACTATTTCTGGCTTGAAACAATTGATAAGGAAAACCGAAATGGTATTTTTGTCCTTATCCAGTATTGCGAACTTTTGAACTTATTTGTGTGCAATGCTTGAATGCTTGAAACCTTTTCAGTGCTGTGCGGATAAAAAACGAAGAATGCTATACGAATTGTGCTATATTTAAATTTAGTTTCCGTTTTTGGTGTTCACGCTTTGTGCTGCAAGTTTTTCTTATCGCTGAGGCGAGTTGAATATGAACTGCGCTGGCAAAAAGACGAAAACAACCAACTGAATATAAAATTCCATCCTCTTTTTACTTATCGAGTGTGTTTTTGTTGTTGTTGTTTTTGTTGTGTTTGTTGCTTGAGTGCATAAGAAGGGCGTGAAATTGAATTTTGTTGTGTTGCGCAGTTCCCCGGCATAAGGCGATAATATTAAATTTGTTTTGTTTTTTTTCTTCACCCAACTACTCGAGCTGTTTCCTGGCTAGGCCAATATTTAATTACCTCAAGTTGTTTTTGGGTGCGTTGGGTTAGTTAATGGGCAACGTTTTGGCTTTAGCCATGTTTGTCAAAGGCCAATAAAGTTTTTAAACACTTTGCCATATTTGAGCAAGGTGTTGTCGGTTAATATTAATAATATGTACCTAAGCACATTGACCCAAGCCCAGCTGGGCAGCAATTAAAATCGGCTTGCTTGGCATTTGACTGGCAACAGGCGCAACAGATTAAGTTCATTTAGCTTGACACCCATTCACTCTTTGAGTGTAGAGTTGTACACGTGGAATTCTATTTAGCATTCTTTACACATATGATGCCATTATAGACGACAATTAACGAGCTGGTGAATGTGATTTTGAAAACTCAAGTGACTTGTAATGAATTGTATATTCTGCATAGATACAGTGAACCCTCAAGTAATTGTAAATGTCAAGAAAAGAGATATGTATAACAATTTAGTAAATGTAAATTTTAAAGCAAATTAATTTGACATCGTTACAATCTTTACTTTCGCTATAGTTGCCAATTGGTTCTAGAGAAAAATGTGTTCCGCAACACGATCAAACAAACACGCAGTTTTTTTTTTGCCGTTTGATTCTGTTTCCCACTCACCGTTTCATGCATTTCGCTGCTTTCGTCGAGCAACGCCTCCAAGCTCTGATCATCTTTGGTAGGCGAGAGCGGCGGCGTCGGTGAGCGATTTTTCGCCGTGAGCATTGAGCGTGGTAGCAAGTGGCGGCCATAGTGCAGATAGAGGTAACGACCCCATTTGCGACCAGCAACGCCGCAGGCGGCGACAATTGCAAACAGTGCGACAACAAACCACATGTTTGTAAACAATAATGAATATAGCAAAAATAAAAAAACAAACAAACGAAACGGGCAAACGGGAAACAGAGTTAACTTGCTTCGAGTTAAAGCTCACGTTGCTCAATTTTAATGGCCAGCAGTGTGTGTAAAAGCTCTGACACGCTCAGCCACATTGCACGCGCTACTCTCTTCTCTTGTTGGCGCTCTCAGTGGCTGGCGCCCGCTCGCACTCTCTCGCTCTCTCTCGCTCGCACAGCTGCTTTAGTCTTGTGACCCACGAGACTACAGTTTTTTTCTTTTCGTTCGTTCGCTCGTTGTTTTTATTTTACGCCTTGTTGTTTTTGTGTGTGCTGTTCTGTGTTGTTGCCTTAGCTTTTATCACGCTCTTTGCCTTTCAATTGCTTTTCCAATATTTTGTTACACGTAAACAGCAAACAGCAAAATGTTAATGTTGTTTACTTAAGCCACCGTAAATTATTTTTCAACATTTGTGCTTATATATGTACACATAATAGATATATAATATCTTTTTTTTTCAAAATGTGCGCTAGTCGCTTTCGGCATTTGCTGTGTGCGTGTTTGTTAAACAAGTTGCTGACTGACTGACTGAATGAATGACTGCAACATAAAAGAACAGGCGCACACAGTGGCCCAAAAGAAGTTGAACAGAGAGCAAGGGAGATGGAGAAACAGGGAGAGAGAGAGAGCGCGCGCGCTCTTAAGCTTAATGGTTGCTCTTTGGCTAAAGCTTTTATTCAATTTCCGAGCTTGTATAGTTAGCACTATTAGGGGCCGGTTATTTATTTTGAAGATGTGGCTGCCGCGCTCAAAGCGTTGGCAACATGTTGCCAGCGTCAACGTATACGCAATATTTTGTTGCTATTTTTACGTGTAATTACACTTAAAATAAGTACATAGTGCAAATTGTTTGTTAAAGGGGTTGCAAATTAGCTGCCAAACAATTGGAGCATGAGTTGACGTCAATTTATAACATTTTGTTTTTTTTTGTACATTCATTCAACGCAATAACATCTGCTGTGGCCCCAAAAATATCAAGTAAAATTTTTGACTTCATTTTTTTTTTGTCGGGCCAAGGCTGATATTTTACAGTTGTTGTTGTTATTATTATTATTGTTGTTGTCTTTTGTTTTTGTGGGTTAATTTGATTGTTTTAAGTGCTGTTTTCGAACAGGTTTGATTTCTGTTTTGTTGATATCGCCTGCCAGCCAGTTGTGTGGCTGTTTAAATGAACTGGCCATCTTATCACACACAACAACGTGACAAAAAATAAATAAAATAATAATAAAAAAATAGCTGCAAAACATAACCAACGAACAATAACAATAATTATATTTTTGTATTTGTATTTTTGTTCAACGCTAATCGCAGGTTGTTTGACCCCCTTACTGACCCCTTTATTATCTTTTCTATTCAAATGCCGCTAAAATAAATCACAATTATTTTTGGCATATTCTGTCAGCGGGACCAAATATAAATGTTGATGCAATAATCACGTGTTAAACTTATGTTTTCCGGTTATTTGACCAATTGTCTTGTTGTTTGTTTGTTTGTTTGCTTGTGCATTCATGGACCATCATCATCATCATCATTATCATCCCCTATCATCATTTTCATAGATCCGCATCTTAATCTGATCATACAAACAGGTTTTGACTTGTAAAGTTGGCAAAACTAAAGCGATTCATAATTTACCACTTAACTAATAATGTTGCTCATTTAGTTCCCATTTTGATTTTTGTTGTTGATAAATTATTTTTGAACCACAAACAAATTTTAACAAATTTAAGTGAAGAAAAATCAGAAAATCGGCAGCAAAATGTGCGAAAAATGTAGAAAATTCTTCAATGAAATTCTTTTGTTTTCCCAGCCGTTCAACTTGAAGATGATTTTCAAAGAATTGTCGCAAAATCCAGTCAAAGCTGTTAATAGGAATATTAACCAAGAAATATTTTACAGGCTACTTAAATTTCCACTTAATATTCTTTCCTTGAAGTAACACGCCTAGAAAGACAACTGAGCAGCAACTGTATCTGTTGCACAAGAGTCTTGATTTACAAATAGAGTACAGCTTTCAAATGCTGCTCATCAGCTCATCAGCCTATATGCTATAATCAACAGGTGCTGCTTTCACATAAGCAACAACAACAAAAACAACAATAGCAAACAGCAACAATGGCAAATGCCGTCATTTGCCACACCTTTCTCATATGGATATATATAAATATATATAGGGGTATGTCAGTTAAACATTTGAAATCTAAGCCAAATACATGATATAAATATGTAGTATATACCATACGTGATATATAAATAATATATATTAAATTGCACTTTTTACAAATGGCTGAGCTTATACACTGTTCAAAACAAAACAAAAAAGAAGGAGAAGTCAAAAAAACACCCAGAAATACAAACAAACAAGGCACAATTGGTAGAAGAAAGGCACTTAAATGCTTCCCAATTAAATGACAGCGAAAATGTTCAATTAAAGTGAGTTAATTGCAGACCAGTTTCGGGTTCCGTCTAATTAAAGGTGAAAGAAATGTCAAATGTGCCGCTTTTATTTTTATATAAATACTTCACAAATAAATGACGAAAATACGATAGGGTTACGTTCTGTCAAAAGCTTTTTGGAGACCGAGTGAAAAGATGATAAAAAAAATATATATATTAACTAACCAGTAGAACCAGCTGCTCAAGTTCTAAGCAAAACTTCTAGTTCGGACAATAAAATGCGCTAAATTATGGACTTATGTGGAACAAAAAAGTTGGGCAACTTTTTATTTTTGGTGCCAACACATTCCAAAAATAAAACCAAAGAATTTACAAATCTTAAATGATTTTATTGGCTCCAGTTTTATTTTGGTTTTTCAATTTCATAGTGTATTCTTAAGTCGTTCACAAATATTGCGATTTCTTCGTTTCGTTTGACTTTGAAAGCAAGTCCTATAAAATACTTTGAATCAGTCTTGCTCTGATGCAGAGATCCGATAACAAAGATAACATTTGAACATTTAACATTAAATGGAAAGTAATTGAGATGTAACGAAAACAGGGCAAAAGAATCTATGTGAAAATAATGCATGCAAAAAGCACCTTTTGTGAGAAAAACAAGTTAGAATGCGCTCCAATGGAGACAGCTGGGCTAGCAGACGATGAAATGTGATTCGTGTTTCTTAACCGAACTTAATAAGATTCTTAAAGTTGATCAATAAAATGTATATCAATTGGAAGATCATTTCTTTACATCTGCCTTTTGTTGCAATCTGAAATCGATATTCGCCAAACGTTGTCGATGCAATTAAATAGCCTTGATCTGGGGATACTTATATTCATTTAGACGTATAGATAAACATGGCTAAATCGACTCGACTGTTGTGGGTTCAGAGTTGCTTCTTTACACAACTTCAACTTCTAGCCTTTTACAACATTTTTAATGGGTTCAAGTTATAATGACAAACTAACTGCCGAACTTTTGTTTTTATTATTTTGTTGGGTTGAGTTACGAGTAAATATTGTTGAAAACAACAGAAAAATCTAGTTGAAAATTTGATATAGCTTTGCATATGCTGTGTGTGACCAACAAAAGTCACATAACATGCAAATGTAAACTTGTTTAGGGATCAGCATTTATATGTATCTCAACATTTGAGACCCTGGGCACACAAGTATTACGGTATATTATAGAGCCATAAAGCCAATTGAAATCAATTTCATATGTGCAACAATGGGCGGCATTTAATGGGGCAATAAGACAACTTATGGCGAGGCGTGCATTCCTCGATCTCTTATAAGGCTATAATTATAGCTCATCGATTTTGTTTTGTTTTAAATAACGATTACTTTATTGTTGTTGTTGTTGTTGTTGCTGTTGGTGGACATTTGCATGCGATGGTTGTTGGGTGGGATTGGGCCAGACCTTCCTTATCGATGATTTTTGCCTGTTTTTTTGTATTTTTATTTTGTATTTTTTGCACAATTCAATATGGGCAACAGTTGATTTTATTTTGTTTTTCGTCTAGTCATTTATGGCCCAGGCATTGAATATATAAATATATCTTTGTTTTTGTACGAAACGCGTGTCGCTTACAAAACGCTTCGAATTTAAGTTAATGTTAAAATGTTTTGTTTTTGTTTTTGTTTCTGTTTTCGTTAATTTTTATTTATTTTTTTTTTTTACTAAACTTTCACCCACAAAAATGAAAAAGAGCGCGCCGAAAATAGTATAGAGATGCTAAAAAATGGGTGTGTTTTATGCGCAGCGCAAATTACAACTAAATTTTGATGTTTTCAAAATATTCAGATATTCTTGAGCATTTACCTTCTTTCGAATATATTTGGCTATTTTTGAGAACTTAATTGGCTTCCCCATCAGTTTGGTGGCGTTCATTTTGGTCTCGTTCATTTTGGCCGAGTTTATCTCAGTGTTTGTGTTGTGTTTTTCGACTTCGTCTAGTTGCTGTTGCTGTTGTTGTTCTTTTTGTTCTATTTATTATTTAGTTGCGCAGGTGTTGCTAATTTTGGATACTCTCTTTGATTTGCAACAGCGGCAGCAGCAGCAGTAGCAGCATCGAGAGAGCGTTAAATATCACAACAATTGGGCAAAACACACACAACTATATTTGTACATAAAATGTACACGAAATTTTGAATAGATAAATTTATATAAAAAGGTACACAAATGTCACATTCGAAGGTACACTTAATCAGTAGAATAACAGATCGCTTTGTTGTCCGGCTTGCCAAGTATTTGAAATTCGAATTTGAAATTTGTAATGTACACAAAAGAAACAACAAAATGGGCGATGATCAGAAACGTTGACGAAGACGCCAGCGATGACGAGCGACGAGTGACGACTGTGCGGCTTGAATGGGTTGCGAAAACTAAAACAGAAACAGAAACAGCAACAGAAACAGCCCACAGCCAACAGCCAGCCAACAAGCCCCAACGGTCGTCGAAGCCGCTGTTGTCGTCGTCGTCGTCAACGCGTCGTCGCCGACAATCTGTCAGCCGGCAGCGGCAGCACCAGCAGCAGCAGCAGCTACAATAACAACAGCAATAACATACAAAAATAATAATAAACGTGGCTGAACAACAGTCGCGATGCTCGCTGCTGATAACTTGTGTCAAGCAGCCCAGCATCAGCAGCAACATCAGCATCAGCATTAGAGCATCAACAGCAGGTCACACATGCAATGTGGCAACATATTTTGGACGCCAGTGTAACTTGCCTAGCTTAAGCGTTGCTCTGCATTTCAATTAATATTGCAGCGCTAAGAGAGTGGTCAGAATATGTAATGCAGAAGTCAGCTGCCAAAGAACCAGGCATATATATATATATATATGCATATATGTGAGTTAAGTGAATTAGCCTCTGGCAAGGTGCAACGATTCTTGCCTATTTGCATACAGAAGACAAATAGTTGCATGTCTTACATTAGCATGATCAAAATCAAAACATTATCAACTGCTATCGATTCAAATAAAAACACATGTTTTCTATTCTTATATATTTATAATATAAATCAGTAAATATGAATCAGTCTGCCTTTATTTATTTTAGGCCTTATAAATTACTTGCAGCAAACGTTAACTGATTGAAGTTAATTAAAGAAAGATTGCTATAACATCGGTAGAACAGGCTAAGAATAATATTATAACGAGTTGCCGAAAATCAACTTCAGATTTTAGCATTTATATCTTAAGTCAGACTAATGAAATGCTTCACATAAATATAAATAGCATTTTATGGAATTTCTATTCTATGGTGGCTATAAACAAATGTGGGCTTGTTTTGTTTCTTATCAACATTTACACAAACACTCAAGTATTGTGTGCATGCAGAAATTCTTAGTTTGCATAGCGTTCAAGTTTAATTCAATTGCAAAGCATAAAATGATTTGTGACTCATATTTTAGTTAAGCGATTGCAGATGGATTTCTGCTGTGAGACTGTGCGAAAAATCATTTGAATATAGATTTTAGATTGAGCTTCAAGCATAATTTTGCTTTCTTGCTGATAAGAAGAACAGCTGATCTTATTTATCCATCCTGTTGAGGACGATAATCGACTTTCTGAACAAACTGGATCTGGAAAACCATATATATATATGTATACTATATCGAGGCATGTGTTCTTTTTAATTTATACAGTTTAAATTTTATAGTGCACTGCCATACAAAATTTGTTTTAGAATGGCAAACGCTGTGCGAAATTAAAAAACATTTTGTTGATTGTCCTCATCATCAACCGAAAATAAAAAATAATTTGTGGATTGGACTGCAGAATGTGTTGTGTATGCAAATATATTGGTACTTAAAAGAGGAGCTCAATTCTCAACTGGGAATCGCACTTTTCTCAATTGCTCAAAAGACGATGGCGCTCGTCGTCAAATATTCATTGAAACTAATTGATCGTACAACAAGTACGCGTTATGTTATATCAGCAAATGTATAAATATAGACAAATATATCGACATATATGTAAAACACTTGGCAATTAATGGCAAACAAATAAAAACAACAAACTGGTTGCACTTTGCTGAACGTGTGGGCGTGGCCTGTTGCCTAATTGGTTAATTGGGCAAAAGAGGCAATAGAATCTAGCTGCAAACTAAAGCTACTGAAACTGAAAAACCGGATGGAGCATACAACAAAAGGAATTAAATAGACCCCGACGATGACGAAATTATCAACAAAAACCAAACAAAAACAAAAAACAATAACACAAAACAATAACAACAATAACCGGCTAAATGACAAGCGCAGTATATTTTAATAAAACGTAATTAATTCAAGACCATAATTAATTGTTTACTTTATATAATACACACCGACATAAATAACACCCATGGCTTAATTTTCATACGAAAGATGTGTCTGCTGAAAGTTTCTTCTGGAAGGGTTAGCTGAATGTCGTCTTCTTATTTCGAATATTCCCATTTGTTAAAAACACTAAACAAATACAATCCCATCACGTATCGAAACGTAATTAAGGTGGTAACAAAAACCTATTTGAATAATTTATGAACTATCCGGGTTTACACCATTGTGTCTAACTACACATTGCGGAATACTTAGAATACTTGCGGCGATCCACAAATAAGCGTAATCATGAACACAAAAATTAAATTAATTACATACACGCATAAGATTAAGAACGTACAAAGGAATACTTAAAAAGGTCATTTAAAATTAAGACATGTTTAATTTTAAAAGCTGCACGTGGAGAACACACAATTAAAAATAAAATACATTTACATTCCGTACAAGCGACACGATGGATGGCCCGAGCGATCGCAATCGGAGCAGGACACCAGCTCTTTCCATGATTGAAAACTGAACAAAGCTTTATATTCAACTTTAGTTCTTTGTTTGTACTTTTATTATTAATATTTTTAAAAACAGCTCCAAATTTGTTTGCCACAGATTTGGCTTCAGACAATATTTGTCCAAATATTTCCTGATATTTCAATGTTGATATAAAACAGAGCAAAGCCCAGACAACTAAGATAGCAGTAATTTGAATGAATAACGGTGCCATTTGTTTTGGACGGCACTGTTGTGTGCACATTCCCAGCGCGGCTTTTAATGTACATCGCTGGCTTTGTTCGTGTGGCTCATCTTTTGGCCGTTCTTTATATGCAAATTTGCTTTTGTTCAATGAATGAAGGCATTTAGTTAGTTATGTTTAGGCACACGCTCACTTCTGTCAGAAATAGAAGCACAGCAATAACAAAAACAACAACAAAACCAAACCGCGTAACCGGTTCTCGATGGGAGCAACAAAAACACAAGCAACTTGTCTGCTTTGTTTTTTACATGCACTCAACACTTGATGCAGATACAGCCACATATATTATTTTTGGAGCATACATATTTATTTTAATATTATACGATCATTTGTAAGATTTTATTTTTGATTGCCGCTTAAAAGTGACCCGATAACCTGTTGTAGCATTATAATTCAGATTTTGACGTGTGCCTTTTTTTAAACGGGTTTCACTGTAGTTTTATAATAAGCAACTCGTTTACGAATTCTTTTTATATAGTACAGTGGTCATTTGAATATTCAAATTGTTACAGGAATCAATTTGAGAATCAACTTTTTGTTGGTCTTTGACATTTTTTAATAGAATATACCATTAATCAATTTAGAATTGACAATTTCTGTTGTTAAACATTACAAAAAACGGAATTAACTCGAAAACCCAAGCGTATCAATTGACGGGCGACTACTGTAGTAGTACAGCAAATGTGGAAACGCTCTTTAGGCCTTTCCCCTCCTGATAGCCTCTTATCAGTTGAATATTTCATTTTTAAAAACAACAACAATTTTTTCCAATACGAAACTTCTCTGGTTAATTAATTCACGTAACTGAATCCAATTAACAGTTATATGATAAATATAAATTGATAAAAATATTAAAATATATTGTTTAGTCTTGGTAAACTCAAAGAGGACAAAAGTATTAAGACGAATTATGAAATTTGAATTAATCACATAAAGGTGAAATAATTAGAAATCGATTCTAATCTACTACTACGACTTAAGATTAGTTATTTGCTTGATAACCTCTTGCATTTTATAGGTTATCTCTCAAAAAATTCATGTTGTGATTATTTCGATGATGAGGAAACAATTTGTTTGCAATTGTGGGAAATGGTGGTCGGTACAGATAACAGAGATAATAATAAAGGTTAGGTTTCAGGGAAACACCCATTAATTAACAGTGTATTGAGACTTTTGGTGAAATGAAGTGAATACTCAGAGTCAATATTTTAGCTGCTTGCCAGACAAAACACATATTACTCATACGACGTGTGAATCGTGTTGATCCATATATTTATATAAATAGATACACCAATCCATATATATTTATATTTGGGGGCACGGTTTTTGGCTAAGAAAAACGTGTTCCACAAAATAGTTGCGAAATTGTTATGAAAACAAAAAGAAAAGCGCTAATTGTCGAATGAATTAAATTTTGAATGCTAGTTTTAATTATTTTGTGGACCATGCATAATTAATTCAAAGTCAATCCTAACGTTCAAAATTAATTATGCAAGTGATAATTGGCACAATAAATTTGTATTAGTTATAGCTTAATAACCTTAAAGATATGCAAGTGATACGCATATATATATATATCTATATATAATTATGTCTTGTAGGTTGAGCAACACATGTGGTTGTTGGTCGTGTAATGAGAGAGGAGCTTGTGAGAAACCTCAATTTAATGATTGCAACAATTTGATGTTGCAGAAGCACATAAAGTGCAGACCAAAAAAAAAAAAGACTGGTGTTGAAAATTCAATAAATGCAAGTACACAGAAAAAAATAATAAATACTTAACAAGTAATTGTAATTGATCTTAAGTGCCTTGAGCATATTTCATTAAGATGTTCTTCATTTTTATTTTGATATACATTCGATGAGCAAACCAAACTAAACTTATTTTAGTCGCATTTCTACTGTCAACTTGCAACCTTCATATGAATTCAATGATAATGTTTTGCACTGCAATAATTGTCGAATGATGAAACTACAAATGTTGCCAATATGAAATGTGAAAAGTATGTTGCATATACGAGAAATGAAAACAATGAATTTTCAATGCTCGCTGTGGGATGAGCCAATGCTGAATGCAAAACTGAAAACTAAAATGAACACAAACAGTGTCAAAAAGAAATGCAAGAAAATTATAAATTAAAAATAATTTTGTGGTATTTTCAAATTGTTTATAAATATTTGTGTGCCACAGAAACACGCACACACACACACACACACACACAGAGAGATAAGTGCTTGAAAATGTGCCAAGAAATAGTTACAAAAAAGAAAGAAAAAAAAAAAACATTAAAACATTATGCATTATGCATTATGCATTAAGTGTAACTGGGATAAACTACGAAAACAAAGAACGAGCGAGCCAAAAACACAAAATGAACAACAATCAAAAATCGATTGTGCTTAAAGAAAATAAGATAAGTACATAAAATAAATGCACATAATTTTTTCACACAAATTTCAAAGGTGGGGTGTTTTTAATCTGTTTTTTTTTTTTTGTGTGCTTTTGAACAACAACACAGTTTAGTTTTAGGTGGAAGAATATTGAATTCGTATTAAAAGGTTTTAAATCCTAACCTCGCCGCCCAACATTTCCAAATCATGCGATGCGGCATGCGAAGCCGTTTTTATGATCTTGTAGGTCTTGGCGAACGGCGCCTTTAGAAGCTGTCGTATAGAGATTTTTCAGTTTTCAGTTGTCGGTTTGGTTTTCAATTGTTTTTTTTTTTTATGGATTGGCAGAGTTTTGTGTATTTAGTTTATAGTTTTTTTTTTTTTTTTTGTAACGATAAACAAATGCAATTATTGAAACGTAAAAAAGAGAGACGTAAAGGTAACACAAGTATGAAAAAGTAAACAAGAGAATATTAATATATATTAAAAATTTCGTATTGCGCAACAATTTCGAGGCATAACCTAAAATTATATATATTTATTTTGTATTTTTTTGGGGATTCAAAATTTTGAGAGAGCAACGTTTTTTTTTTATTTATTTTATATTTGGTTTAGTGGAAAAAATTCGAGAGAAAAACTCAGCGCATATAAAAGAGCAATAGATTAAAAATTATATTTATATATATATATATATGGAAGTATATATATGAAAAGTCGCACAGGGCATCAACAGAAATGCTGATAGAGATTATATAGAGAGGTCTACAAATTGAACTCACCTCCCAAGACTCGCGGGTGAGATCGCTAATGTCCTCGCCATCCTGACTACCGCCGGATTTGGTGGTGCCACTCTTTGTCCATTCGGTATCCTCTTGGATTAGCTCAAAGCCGCGCGCCTTTATTTGCTCTTCGTCCAGCTCACCGTACAGGTGTTTCACCCAGGTGTTTATGAAACGATAGAGCTCATCAACGCTGCGCAGATATGACAAATAAATGAATTAGCTTTTCACTGTTTTGTCGCTGAATGGACTGGCATTTGTTACTCACCGATTTTTGGGCACACTGAACCAATATTCGGCGCGCAGCTTGTTCTTGCCATAGGACATGACTGTGGTGCCCTGCGGTATTGCCTTGCCAATGGGCTTGCCCATGCGCAGGCGGAAATACAAAGGTGGATCAGAGCAGGCGCGTGCGGGACGCGGTATAAGCTCTGCAAGTAAAATTTGAATACATAAATATCTAGTATGTATATATATGAAGTGTAAATCACTCACTGTCCACGCTGATAAACAATTCCGGCTTGTCATCCATGGAGACCATGGAGCGATAGTCCAGTTTGGGCGCCTGCTGTTTGGCCTCCTTCAGCTTTGTGCTCGACGAGGTGCCCTCCGAGGAGTGCGGCCGTATAAAGGTGCCAATCGAGGAGCGCCTGTGTGTAGCAAACGCATCAAATTATTATTAGTTTAACACCGAATTAAGCTCAATTCAAAGCTGATGAATAATTCACAAAACGCCGACTGAAACTAAACTTTCGACTCTGATGAGAGTTTTTGCGAATTTATTAACAAAAATTTTGCTTATGAAAGAAAAGTGTGTAAACTGAAAGTTGACCATGAGCAACAGGAACAACAACAACAATGATAACACTACTACAACAACAACAACAACAACAACATCAGCTGGAACAACTTGATCACAGCACACAACACATCATCCAAATCCGTCCTTACCCATAGGTCATGTGACCCTCGGAATGTGTCGAATGTGGAGTTAATGGCGGCACTGGCGACCCACCAGATTCTTCGGACGGTGTTTTCGAAAATAGATTGCCGCCCAGCTCTGAGACCAGAGTGATGGGTGAGCTAAGTAATTGCATATAAACATTTTTTTTTTTTTTTTTGGGGTACCATTTTCACATGTCGTATATCGAGTGTGTACATTTGTTGTGTGTGCGTGTGTGTGTGTGTGTTGGAGTTTCAGTGTTATTGTGTGTATGAGTGTGAAAAGCATAAGTTAAACAAATGTGTGTGTTTTGCAAAAGCAGCCGATCCGCATTAACCGAAGGTAAGCATTTTTCATTATTATTTTTTTTTTTTTGTCAACGAAATAAACAAATTTGTGTCACCAATTATATTGATATATATATAAATATATTTATATATATATAGAAAGCAGTTAATAGAGCTGATTTGTGTTTAGCGCACCTTGAGAATACTTTCGAAAATACACTCTGATTGGAGTCACCCGTATTGGGCGCTGAATCCGTGTCCGATGACTTGTTCAGGCTGCCGCCAGGTGCCGGCGGTGCTCCGCCCTCGCCGGTGAGGCCCTCCACCCAGGTCAATGGATACGACAGACGCTTCAACATCTGCAAAAGCGAGAATAAATTAAAATTCCATAGTAATAAGTATAAACAGTTGTCACTTAAAAATATTATCTTTCATAGTGTAAAATTGTCCAGAACTTTTAGCTATTATAGTCTGCCTCCAATCTTAAGTTATCTATTAAATATCCAATAAAGTCTAACAATTAAGAACATATCCTGAAAACTGAAGCTGATCTCAGAGACTAAACGAGTTAGAGACTTCAAATGTCGAATGAGTTCTCATTTGCCATGCATTATTTAAGATTAGGTTTATTTCAGTTTATCGATAACTGCATCCCTTTCGCGAATATCGATACAAATCGATTGTCGATAGTACAAATTAATTATAGTTAAACTGTCAAAATTCCATCAATATCGAATAAGAAATTTCATATTTAAGAAACTAATATAAGCAGACTGAATATTTATTCAGGATATTTGCAAGTCGAGCCTTTTTCGAATAGATCCCTATAAGTATAAATCTTCTAAGCTATTAATGATTGGCACTTTTACACTAACCTTATTCTTTTTGTCCGCTTGCTTGTCGACGCTGGACGCAGCTGCCGCTGCTTGGGCCTGTGCCTGCTGAGCAGCCTCGTCGTCGACACTGAAGCTGACACTGGAGGTCTTCTTGCGTGCGCCGCCAGTGTCGAGGCTCTGGCCGAGAATGGTGCCACGCGGCGGCGATTCACCAAAGTGTGTGGGCACAATGTTCTTTGGTGGCACCCAGTCGGAGCTGAGAACGATGTCGGCGTCACTGTAAACGGTTTTCTTTGGTATTGGTTGTATGGCCGGCACTGGTTCACGTATATCGATGCCCGAATCGTAGCACGACTGTTTCGACAGCTGCTCCAGATGCTCCAAATCGATGCCAGACGGTGGCAGCATACCAGCAACTGGAGGAACAGCAGCACCAGCAGCTGCACCTGCACCTGCAACAGAAGCTGCAGCTGCAGCTGCAGTTGGTGCAGCACCAGCAGCGGTGACTGTTTGGCCGCTAATCGAACTGGCTGCCGATTGTGTTTCCTGGACGCGTGCGCCGCTATCGATCGTCAAGTTGGACTCGTTGTCGGCCTCGTCTTCCGATGATCTTCGGGAATTAGACAAACAATAGCTGAGTATTTTGGTTGGTTGGGGAGGGGTGCAGAGTGTGTACAGTTTGTGCGTATTTACAGTTACAAATTACAAGTGTGTGTGCGTGTGTTTGTGTGTGTGTGTGTAAAGCGTGAAATAACATATATTGCATATGTTTTGACGTTGCAGTTTGAGATATGAAAGTAAAAACACAAAGAAAATGGTTGAACACAAAAATTAATAACAATAAATAATCACAAGATTTTTGTTAAAACAGAAAACAATCGAATTAAAAATCAGAACACCGCTCCTCTCTTCGGTAAACCGAAGACGATGAAATACTTTTTTAGGTTACAAACAATAATCATATTGCGCAGCTGTCAAACAGAAGAATGATTTAAAAACATATTTCTTTGATGGCTGACTGAAATTGAAAACTAAAAACTTTTCCATAGACGTGTTTGTTCAAATGGGAGATATTTGATATGCATATAGCATATAGATGGAACACATATCAGATATACATATATACATATTATGTAAAGATCCGATCTGGCTGACAGCTCTCGCGACAGAAAGACAGACAAAAATTATGGCTATAATTACACATGTACAAATATGGGCAGATGTATTCAAAACAGATCTGATGACATAATTCGAATACGTTTCGCCCGGCAAACACAGCTGCTTAAACACTAACCGATCTTTGCTCGGAATGGCCCAGTGATGATCCAGTAGACTCTTGCGTCGCTCCTCCAGCGTGCTGCGTGTATTTGTCAGGCCCAACATTTTCTTATCCTCGTCCTCATCGTGAGCGTCAGTCTTAGCGCTATCTTTGGCATCCGTTGATGTATCCTTAAAAAAGAACAAAACACACACAATGAATGCAACTGTGTTAATGGAAATATTTCGATTTTTGCAACTCACCTCGACACGTTCACGCTCAAAGGCCTTGGGGAAGGCATCGCCCTCACGACCAGTGCTGGAACACAGCGATTCCTGATCATCGGTGATCTCCAATGAACCAACTTCGACTGCAATTATACAAAATGATTAGGCACATTCTCATATTCTAGAGTGAGTTTGGTTTCATTTCATTTTTGTTTTCTCAATGGAAAACATATATTATAAATAAATAAAAAACATTTAGCTGATTAAAAGCTTACCATCCAAGCGTTGCTTGTTGACCTCCAGATCGACCTGCTGCTCGGACAGCTCCTTGGAGTCCTCCTCAACTAATACTGGCTTCGGATAGTATATTTCTGGCTTCTCGGCATCGCTGCCGGCGCTCGAGGCCGATGCGGAGGCGGCAGCCACACTTGGTCCAGCACCTCCGGCGACACGCATATGCGCAATGTCATGAAATATTGCGGCATTGACAACCAGATCCATGGGCGCAATGACGCCATAGCTTTCGGGACCATGCTCAATGACCAGCGGATCGCTCACGTTCGGATCGAACATGACCGCATTGCGTGTGACCAAAAGGACGCCACCAACGACGCCTTGGCCATCGGTAATATGCCGTACATTGATCTTGAGAAAACGTTGTGTTATCACCGGATCATCGCTCTTATCCGCCTGCTCCTCGGCCTGCCGGTTGCTGCTCAACCCGCTGTTGCCCACAACGCGTTCAATGTGGCCCGGCTTGGGTGAGCCTGGACGCAGACCCTCCAAAATATCTGCAAGGCAAGGGATTTGACACGTTAGTGAATACTATATATACCAAAAAATATATCTCCCTTTTTTGTAGGCCACTTGCAAAAAGCACGCGCAGTGATTTTTATCTATCTGATAAGATAGAGTGCTTTGTGTGTGTTTTGAGCCACCAGAATTGATTTATGTGATATTTAATTTAAAATGTAAATCTCTGTCAATATAAATGCGCGCCATGTGACTGACAACTTGGGCTAAATGCGCTGCGAATTTCGCAAGGTCATTTCGCACTTTTAATTTATCCAAATAAAAAAAAAATAATAAAAAACAAAAACAATAATAAATTGAAAACAAATGCAGAATGTGTCAAAAATTAACCTCCGTTACGCCAAAAGACAGCCGTGTGCATGCTGAAACTGGGGCTGACGCGTGTCCGTGCACTTTACAACACTTGCGTTTGCAATTTTGCGGCTTGCGTGGCCCAACGGTAGCAAAGAAAAAAAATGACTAAAAAACTACTTTGTTTTCACACACAAAATAAAAAAACAAACACAACCAGCACAACAGTCACGAATTCTCGTTCGTGCAAAGCGAGGGCTGCACAACGTCATCAGATGTTTTCTAGAACAGGGCTGTTGTGTACATTACAAGTGTTGGCTAGCGCCGCTTTGCACAGCGTCGCTAAAAACCACTGTGAGCGCGCAACTTAAATGGTGTTGGTGTGTTATAATGTTAGTTTGTTTTGCGTAAAAAAAGCTTAAAATAAGACTGCAAAGTAGTTAGCTTCAATATCATCGCACCAATTGCACCATTTCCAGCCGTTCGTCGCTTACCTTTCTCCTGCTTGCTCTCATCGCTAGATAACTTGCGCTCAATGGGACTGGACTTGCCGGAAATACTGCCGCCGATCCCTTCAATCGTCCCAGACGAACTGGTTGACGCATCATCTTTGGCACTCTTATCGGGCACCAGCAATTGCTGACCCGGATATATGAACGAGCTATTCAAGCGATTCAAATGCGTTAGCTCCGATGGTGTCGTATCGAAACGGGCCGCCACTGAGGTCAGTGTGTCGCGATTTCCCACAGTGTAGGAAATGGTGGGTATGGTGGGCAATGAAGACTTTTGCTCTGTGGATAAAAAAACGTTAACTCCTGTTAATTAACATATTTCGACTGTTATCTTTATGTTATGTTGTGTATTTATGTAATGCATGTGTGCTTTATGTTGTAAAGTTTCTTGGTTCAACTAGAATTGTACAAATGAATGTTTAGCTGCTCTGTTAAATCTTGAATATAATAGTCTAGTAGCCTAAACTGGATCAATATGGTTTTTGTCCTGCAACTTTTTTAAATTCCAGCATTTTAGAAGGAACGCACACAAAAATCATCGAAGATATTTACGAAACAGGTGGAAAGCAGAGCAACAAAAGAGCATAGCAGCTACTTAAAATGCACTGCCTGTTTCGCGATTGTCTCTTCCTCTTCTCAAGTTGACGAAAGCTTTGTTACGGCATTTTACAACTGCTGGCTATTTATTACAGGGGGTTGTCCAGTTGATCACTTGGTACCTGACTTACTTTTGACTGGCGGCGGCCTTGGCAGCTGTTCAAAGATCACAAATTGATCCTCATTGGGTCGCAGGGGCGAATAGATTACGCCCGTTCTAATCGCATCCTGTGCGATCTGCGCGAATTGACGACACAAATAAATCACAACAAATTCATTGGCGGCCATTGTTGTTGTTGTTGCTGGCGTTGTTGTTCTTGTTGCAGGCTTCACATAGATTTCAATAATTTCCAGCATTTTGAAAATGTTCCAATGGCAACTGTCAAGCTTTATCATCAAAGCAATAAAATCTCGAACTATGCACTAAAGATTCTAGACCCACATTAATATTTTGTGCTCGCTTTGCGAATCGAACAGAAAAGAAAATAAAATACAATTTGTCATTTTGTCACTTTATAGCGCGTCCTTTGCTTATTTTCTTTAGCAGCGCTTTCGTCCTAAGCACGAATTACAACAACACAACGACAACATCTTCGTTGACAGCCAGCAGAGAGAGAGAGAGAGACGCTGCAGTCAACACAAATTTTTTTTTGTTTTTTTGCTTAGTCGACCGTTTTTCGCGTGGGGAATACAAACAAACGGCGGAATGCAACGCGAATGCCGGCGAAACTTCAACAAGTCAATAAATATTCACATTGTATTTAGCGGGTTTCAAGTGCGTGTTAACATTTGATAACAATTTGTTATTTTTCATAATTTTGTATTTATCAATATTTGGGGCTTTGGCAAAGTTTGATGACTCAGTAATTATTGTCAGATACCGTCAATACTTTAGTCACATTTGGCTAATGATAATTGATTTTTGTCTTTGGTGTTTTTGATATGTCAAACACTCATTCGTTTGGCGTTTTTTTTTTATTAATCCGAATTGTCTTTCCTATTCACACAAAATAAAATATGTTTTTATTTGAAGAGGGAATAAAATGCTACAAGAACCGTTATCCCGCCACCGCATTTTTTCTGCTCAATCGTAATAACAGAACAACTGATTCAATTGCTGTTAACAAAAAATACAATTTGAACTCAACTAGCGCCGTTTAAATTTAACAGACAAACGACCAACATAATAAAAAGTTTGCTTAGTAAACAATACCAGCACTGAGCAAAACAATACTAAATTGTATGCTTACTGATACTACTGCTTTGCTATGCAGCCAAAACACTTATGTAATTTGATAATCACAAAAATAGTGATAACAGTTGTGCGCGCTGTTGTCAAACGAGCATTTTGCACTGCGCAGCCAACTTAGCGTTACTTAAGCTTAGCGAACGAATGCAATAGATGGCGTTGATGTCGCGCGCGCGCACTTTATTTGAAATTTGAAATATTGAAAATACTCACTTGACAATTTGTCGACGCTCTCAAAACGCTGCTCAACTTTCGAGCGCAACGAATCCAAATCGAAAGGTGCCGCAAGGCCATGATCAACGCTGCGCGACTTGCTCCTGTTGAATAAAAAGAAAATAAAAAACAAAAAAAAAAAACAAATTCGTGGCAAAGCACAAAATGATTGTTTAGTCAATTGCGATTGTAAAGCGATAGCAACTTGAGTTGCTCCGATCTTTATCTTTTACAAATTTTCCAGCCTAAATTGTGGCCATAACTAGCTATTAACAATTTATTTATTTATGTGTTTATTATTTGTTGTGTGTAATTTTTTACTTTTTTTTATTGTATGTTTTTGTTCGTTGTTTTTTGTTTATCTCTGGCAATCAACAAACGTTTAGTGACCAAAAATGGTCAACGACGCATTTTAAGATTTGTTTTCATGTTTTAGCCGACTTAACCTCTAAATGCCTTCGATTTGTGTGGAGTCGGAGCAAGTCACGAGTTGTTCTTGTTTGTCGTTATTGTTGTTGTTGTTGTTGTTTTTGTCTGTCCTCAAAATTTACTCGGGGATTTTTATAGAATTTGTATCGTTTTGCTATTGCAACAACTGCAACTACTAAATGCAGTTTAAGCAAATTTGATTTATGTCTAATGCCTGCTGCTGTTTGTGAAAATTAATTCAAATTTAAGCTATCTATAAATAAAGCAATCTCTCTGAAATACAAATCGAATTTGTTAAAGCTCTTAGCGAATATGGAAAACTCTTACTAAAAATATATATATACATGTAATATATACAAATAATCTGATTAGTCTTGCAAATTGTGTTTTTATTTTCCTGCAGAAATACTATGGAAAGCAAAAACTTGATGAACTTAAAACTTTGATAAATATTCATTTTGTACATGAAGTTAGGTTAGACCTAAGTGTGTCAGCCCATCGGGCTGACAGCCGATATAACCTAAAGTTGAATCCAATAGATTTTTAAATAATATATACTCCTAATGGAAGTCTGAGAAAGTAGGCGACGATTTGTGCTTAAAGTTCGTACAACTCGAAACGTTCACAATAATAATTATTGCTGAACGAACAGTTTTGCTGGTGATTTTTTGATCAGAATGGAGGAATACACACGCGAACCGTGCCCCTTTCGCATTGTGGAGGACTGCGGCGGGGCATTCACCATGGGCGCTGTGGGTGGTGGCATCTTTCAGGCGATCAAGGGATTCCGCAATGCACCGCACGGCTTCCAGCGACGCCTCATTGGTGGCCTGGCAGCGGTGCGCGCCCGTTCCGGCCTGGTCGGTGGCAGCTTTGCTGTCTGGGGCGGCACATTTAGCGCCATCGATTGCAGCCTGGTCTACAGTCGGGGCAAGGAGGATCCATGGAATTCAATTGTTAGCGGTGCACTAACTGGCGGCATTCTAGCTGCACGTGGCGGTGAGCTTATCAATATATACACATTTGTGCAACAGCTGCACAACTGTTGGCAACTCATTGGAATTGAAAGTATAGACAAAGTCAGAGTTATACATAATATTTATGGATTTATTGAAGGCGTGAACTTTAACAAATCATTGCTGAATCCAAGTCCATAACTATAAAGATGATCTTTATGTGCAAAATTGATCACATCTAATCGGGTCAATTGAGACAATAAATACACAAATTTGAATTTGAAAATGTTGTAGAAGTATGTTTGTATATATAACAAACAGAAGTAGAGATCGCTTCAGTTACTCATAAAGCTTGCATTGATTATTCAAACTTTAAATAATCATAGTTGATTTCAAGTTCATATCCATAAATAGTTTTTGCTGCTAACTCGGATCTGATCAGTTCAACGAGTAAAAATTGCATTCAGTATAAATTTGAAGTCGATTCATTTGTAGAAAAAAGTTCTTTGAACAGTTCATTGTGCTCTGGAGTAGAGATTTGAAGATACGCTTTTTTTTCAGTTGTCAACAGCTGTGCATAGTATTAATCTGAATGTTTATAACAAATATGTGTTGGGATTTCAGGTGTAGCTGGCATGCTGAGCAGCGCTTTAGTTGGCGGCGTGCTGCTCGCTTTGATCGAGGGCGCCGGCATTGCCATATCGCGTTATACGGCCGATAACTATCGCCAGATATCCGTGCTGGAACGCATGAAGCATTATAATGAGCATCAAATGCGTCAGCAGCAACAATCGCAGCAACAGCAGCAGCAGCAGCCGATCCCCAGCTTCTATGTGGAGCCAAATGAGGCGAGTCTTTGAGATATTACATTGCACAAAACTATTCACTAATACTTCATTTGTTTTTGCAACAAAATGTGGCATATATTGGTTGTGTGTGTGCCTCTTTTTGTTGCACGACTACACTCAGAAACAAAAGTAATTTTATTTAATCGTTGCACATCTATCTCTAAAGATTATTCGATATATATTGGAGTACATAAGATATATAAACAAAAACCTATTAAAAAAGAAAAAGAATTCTTTGTGTTTAAAAGACTAAAGTTGAAAATAGTAAAGAAATTGGTATCCAATCAGCTTGAACTAAGAATTTAACTCCATCAGTAAATAACTAGAGTACATTTATGCTACACAGTTTCTACAGTTTTAAAGTCATTACTTTAGAATTATAAACACACGAGACACACACTTGATGGGCTTGAAAAACAACGAATTTTCAATAGTTTTTCTTTAATTTTCTTTCTATTTTACAGGCCAATTCGTTGCCGGCTTAGAACGTAAACTGCTGCGTCATCGATAGAATCAGGCAGACTCACAACGCATACAAAATACTACAAAATCAAAATAAATAAATAAATGTATACAATCAGTTAATACTTTTTGATTGTAGCCGCGGCGGGGGCATGCATCAAAATGCCTCGAAATTGTATTGAAACACAATTGCTCTGGCACTCGATTCATTCAGTTTCATTAAAATTCATTTGCCGTGCATTTCAAGTTTTTGTTTCTCTGCCTTCCTTTTATTATTATTATTTTTTATTTTAATTTATTTATTTTTTTTAGACTATTCTTAGCATTCTGATGTCGCGGGAATTTTTGATGGCGACGTTGATATTCCATAGATATAATAGATATGGACGCGTGTGCTTCCTAGCGCCAAGTTTGTAAGTCCGCCTTAAAAGGTTCACTGTGCGTTTCGGCATGTGGCAAACATTTAAAACTACGACCGCCTTGATTTATGACAACGTGCCAAGCAATTTGTTTCCTACATATATATATATTGGTGCATAAATTAAAATTGGCAAGCGAGTTGCAGGCGGATTGAATCGGATTGCCCCTGACGAATAGTCACATCGATCATATTTGCAATGATATCTTTTGTGTAGTTGAATTTATGTTTGATGGGCGACATTTTTAGATGACAAAAGTTAAATAAGTAATATATCTATTTATATTTCCACTTGTCTGCTTTTTGCTATTTCGCTCTTTACAAATTTTCTTGTGTCGTTTTGATTGAAAAAAAAAATGTAATTTCCGTTGGCGGCGCACAAATGTCATTTGTTGGCAATAAGACAAGCTGTGCTCGATTTTATTTTGGGTGTATGAAATTGAGTAACTGACTGATGGATTGACAGCTTGAAAGATGTCAACATGTTCCGCCCACAATACAATTTCTTAGTTCAAGTATTAAAAATAACTACTACTCACTGGAATTGAATACCAATTAAGAAGCATATGAAAATTGTGGAAATGCTTTAAAATATCTATGCCCAAGTCGTAGTTTGACTATTTTGTCACAGAAATCTTTAGAATATACAGAATATAAATAGAAATGTTTTTATATTAAATGTATTAAGTATTTGTCAGCTTTAGATAACTGGGCCGATTATTTTACTACAAATAGTTTTATTATCTTTATGTTGGACATAATATCTGATATATCTCAATATATTTTGATATAAAAAGCTGGCTGCCAAAAACCATATAAAATAATTGAAAAATGCATAAACAACAATTTTCTACGAATTGTATTTTTATCTAACTGAGTTTCCATATAATATAAGTTAACAATTTGATCTGAAATATGTCAACATATTTTGTCAACAAAGCTGGCTGGTAATAACAATATAAAATAATTGAAAAACGCATAAAAATCAATTTTATACAAATTGTATTTATATTTAACTGAATTCGCAAGTGATATAAATTGGCAATTTCTAACTGTGTATTTTTTTTTTGCAGTTGTTGAGAGTATTTTTTTTTTTTTGTCACATTTGAAATATATAATTCTTTTTCTCTTTGTGATATTTATAGGCCATAAATTGTTTAAGAAATAAAGCAAATGAATTTTATTTGCGCGTGTCTTTGCGACTGCGATGCCAATTAGCCACACCAGCTGCGATAACCCTAATTGAATATCAATGATAAAAACGCTATTCAGAAAAATACATATATATTATAAACAATATTTATTCAATTCTAGTATTTCAGAGTTCTTTTTTTTTTTGGAGTTCAGGCACTGTCTGCAGATAAATAGTAAATAATTATTTAACACATATTTGTCGCTCTTTGTATTTATTCTATTTATTGCAATTTTCCACGGCAATTTGGCTTTATAGTTACGCTTTGCATATTTATTTTGTTCGTTTTTATTGTTGTATATTTTTAATTAAGACAGCACAGCTATTAAAAACTGTCACATATCATATCTAATGAACAAATAAGCTGCTAGGTCCATTTAATTTATGTGACTGTTCGAGTCGTTTGGGCCATTTGTGAAACAAATAACCAAAGCTATCTTAACTGGACTGTAAGACTGTCAGCAACACAGTTGTGTTTGAATTGTAAGTTGCGACATTTGGACGAGACAGCTAGAAAACAAAAACAAAACCTTGTGTTTATTGAATTTATTAAGCTCATATGCGATCAAGGAATTTCATTTAAACAGTTGTTTTAGTTCCAACCTCAAATGTGATCACATGAACAAAAATGTTTGCTCAACTCAATATATTTGTTTTCGTTTGCAAGTATTGTAAACATAAATAATGTGGCACATGCGTACATGTGCAGGCTTTGATATTTGTTTGTGCCCCTTCCAGTTTTTGAGCGTATTTATTTACTTATTTTGCACATATGTCTACCGATGGGCCAAATATGAAGGAATATGAAAAAAGCCTAACCAAGTTGAAGGGCATTTTGAAACTTTCCTACAAGTTTATATTAGAAATAAAGTAGGCGCTAGCAATTAACACAATTAGAATTGTTTTTAAGCTTGTGTTTATAAGCAAAATCATAGGAAAATATACAATACAATTTGTATACCTTTGTGGATGTTATTTTAAGTTTGCTTTCAAGTTTGCAGAGACATTCATTGATCAGCCTTACTAGACGATATTAGAAATTTCTGTTCGAATTTGTTGATCTTATATGCGCTGAACTCTCTCAGCTTAAAGTCTGAAACTTTGTTTATATCCGTCCTATTAAAGCTGTCAACATTTATTTACAAAGCTGTGTAATCTTTATTAATTCTGGATTTAAATTAAAATAATATACGTCATAAATACGTCATGTAAAGCAAAAATCTTTGGTCAATGACATTTGGAATAAGTCTATGAACTAAACAAAATATCTAGCACCATTTTACGAATGTTTTATCGCAAGGCAATTAAAAGTCCAAGTCTAACTAACAGCACAAAATTTGTGGCAAGACAAATAAATATCGAAAAACGAACAATAAAAAACGGTTACTCGAAAACTCCCTCATTGGTGCTCACTTGTTTTATTACACAGATAGATACATTCATGTATTGGTAGCTATATCTTATCAGTTGCATTGTTTGCCTTTGATATTTTGGCCCTGGACGGTAAACAGGCAGACAGACAGCCAGACAGACAGACAGACAGACAGACAGGCAGGCAGGCAGACAGTCAAAAAGACGGCAAGCAACATGGGTCTTAAGCCATTTGGCTTTGGTAATGACAAGTGCCACCTACTAAGAAGTCAAATGGAAGAGCTTTGTTTGCTGTATGCAGTTGTTGTTGTTGCCGTTGTTGTTGTCTTTGTTGTTGTTGCCTTACTGACTTACTAAAGACAGCTGACAAATGTCAACAGCGACTGACAGTCGCACTTCAGACGAACATACATTTTCAAGTTGCTACTGCTGTTGCCTAAGCTATATTTATAAACTACCTGCTTTCATACATGGGGCACACATGTGTGTCGAGAGTTGCACTTGACAATTAATGTAGTGAGTATCACGGCACATAAGTGCGTACCATATAAACGCTTGTGAAATTGATAATGCTGCATATCTGTAGTATTTGAATTTAGTGCTACAATTTCGACATTGACTCTAAGAGTTTCAAGTTAATTTATTTCTATTTATTTTGTGATCTGCATTTGAGAGACTCCAAAAATAAAGGAAAAAAATCAGGAAAATATAATATTTGCATTGGTTTTATTTTGAAAGTTTTGCTTTTTATATAAACTAACCTTAAATAAGAATAGAATAAAAAAAATGTTGCTGTTTACTTTGTTTAATTGCACTTTAAAGGAGTACAATTTTATTATCCATCCTATGAAAGGAATACAAAAAATTTGAATAATTTTATTAGATATGTTTAAAGTTATTTTTAAGAATTTGCTAGGAATACAAGTCATAAAAAGCAACATGCCATGACATGGCAATTAATCTACACCGTCTAAAGGCCATTTAAACTACTTGAGGCTTGAAATCTATTTGAAAACACTTTTTGGCATTTGTTTTCCTTTTCCTTTTTCTTTTTCATTTTTTTTTTTGTGTGCCAACAAAATATATAATAAAAAAATATATATATATTTTGTATGCAAAGAAAGAAACGGTGCAAACTTCAAGCGAGTTTTGATTGATATGACGCACTTAGAGATAATCATAAAACATATGTACATATATGTGTCACTTGGGTATTACCTTCCTCTTAATATAAAGCTATTTACTTTTTAATCTAATCTTTGCTAATCTGCTGGGTTCTGCATGTTTTTTTTTTTTTTTTTTTTTTTTTTTTGTGTTTGCCTTATCCCAAAATGAATCTTGTTGTTGGTGAAATAACATTTGTTTTTTGTTTTTATGTTTCTTTTTTCTGTCCGCCTTGTTTTAATCATTTTAATATCAGCCGTTTATTTAGTGCTTATTGTTGTTAACAGTTTTGTGGCACTCATAAATTATCAATTTCGGTAATATGAGGAGCAGAGCACATTAAGATTATCGCGAAATCTATAAATAATCATAAAACAAGCGAGTTTCTTTCTTTTTTTTTTATTTATATAACGCGAATGTGAGCTTTATAAATTTGATTCAATTAATGATTTATATCACTGTAAAATATGTAAGCTTAGTTATGGACACAGTTCGGCTGGAAAAAGATGTAATTAGATAAGATATATTTGTATGGGTATGTTTATAAATATTTATATGGCAAATTGTAATGCAAATTCATGTGATTTTTCATGCTTAAGCTAGTTATATACAACATGCAGATAGACAGATACAAGATTCGACATGCGACATTCTACGATAAATATTTTTATATATAACACATCTCTAGATAAAGCATGTAAAATTTACTTGATTAGCTGAATTTGGATTGTCTGTTTTTTTTTTTTTTTTTGGGAATAGGAATTTACGGGATTTGGTTAGTAAGTTGATTTTATGCACTTACCTGCGCACGGGTATCGCCAAATTGTCAACGCTGCGTGACAAACTGGAAACATCTTGACTAGCCCTACGTGACCTGGCACGTTTCAAATTATTTGTTAAGGAGCAAACGAAATTGTGCCAAAAAATAAACGAAAAAAAATAAAAACAAAACATCATACAAAAATGAATACAACAAAACAGAGAGGATAAAGAACAATTGCTGAAAAACTCGCTGCAAATTTATGTAGTTTAACAAACGCCAATTTCAATATGCACACGCATCAAACTCCACCCTCCTCCCTCCCTAGTCACCTCCATTCCCCTCCTTTAAGCCCGCTGCTTTGGGTGAAAGATCATCTCATATGTGATATATTGGAGGTACGATAATGAAGCACGTGGCCATAATAAAGGCACGCGCACTACTTAAACTTTTATTACCAGAAGATTGTCACGTTCGAAAGTGGGGTCTATCATTAAATGGTTTGGCACTGGTCGTGAGCACCTTTTTTTCAGCTCAACTTATGTTCCAACTATAAAATGTCATTTATTCTAATAATTGCATTGTTTTTTTTGTTCGAGTTCGAAGCTTAGCAGAGAATCACTCTAACTAAAATATTTTAAAGCGCATTTGTAATAAGTATTATTCTCGTACAACTTGTAAACTTGTAAAAAGTGAATAAATTAAATATTCTTTTGGTTACTTATTTTACTTATGATTTCATTAATATATTTAAGATAATTGTGGTAAGTATAACAACTTTCTCTTAAGCTATATAAAAAACGACTTTCACATTTAACAGTATTAAATTCTAGTTTAGACTACTTCTCACTTAATTACCTTAAGTTACTTAAACAATATTTCGCAAAGTTTTATTGCCCTAGGCTTGATTTGAAAGTGTTTCCATGAGAACATTGCTAATTTAAACCGTACGATTTGACCAGAGATTCGCCCACATTTTATTGACCAGGTGTTCGCGGTCCAATCAAGGCTCATAAAGTCTTATTATCTTTATAACGTCTGATAGCCAGAGAGCTTTATGAAATTAAATATGAGATTGTTGTACATTGTACAAAATCAGATGTTCAAAAAAAAATTCCATTTTCTTGGAATCAAAACTATTTTATCGTGTATAAAAGATTAAGAACTTATGTTATTAATTAATGGCATATTTCTGCGAACAAGCAAATAATATCAGGAGGAGGAGTTATATATTGAGCCAAAGCACACACGCGACCCAAACAATAACTCAATAAATATTCGATGCTCGAGCGAGTTTTTTATTTGTTGATATGTGGAGTCATAAATTTAAATTTACAATTGATTAACACATTCTACAATCAATTAGCGGGCGCACTTTTCCAGCACAAAAAAAAAAAATGTTTACCCCTTTTTTTTTAATTGGCCAACAACAATAACAAGGCCAATCAATAAGTAAAACCAACAAAAGTTTATATTGTGTTTTTTTCTTCTTAAATTTACTACGTTTAACATTGAGACACAAGTGAAAGAGGGAGAGAGAGAGAGAGAGAGCGACATGGTGTGTGTGTGTGAGAGAGAAAGAGAGAGAAAGAGTCAATATAACTGACCTTTTGTGCTCAGATCGTTAAGCATAATTATGAATGGGCCAGCACTGAGAACGGCAGGGTGGAGAGGGAGGGGGAGGGGGCTGTTGGGTTCCGGTAAATATGCTGCGTACGTGCCTTGAGGCATGCATGGAAAAGCTGCGACCCAGTAGCAAACTCTGCTCTGTGTAATAACTTTTTTTCTTTTTTATTAATCTATGCATACCGGATGCTTATGGGCATTTGCCTCTCACGAGAACAGGTTTGAGTCTTAACACAGCTTTGGCTTTAGCTGAGTCAGCTGTGATTTAACTTGAATTCACCCAATCTTAGATAACCGAGCAAAGACCCCAACATCAACTACACCTTGCAGAAATTGAAACTTAGATGGATAGTATGGAAATCATTTACTTCAATTATTATAGCCTTAAAGTGCTGATATTATTCACTTAACTCAATTATATATGGCTTTAATGAGTTTAATTTTCATTTTATTTTCTCAATGTCGTAAATAATATCACATTTTAAGGTACGTCACTTATAAAATGTAATTTTTGCAAGCACGAGACTTGTAAAATGCCATTTATAGAATTAAGTAAATATGTGTTTTGATATAAAATCAGTTTTATAAAGAAAAGTTTATTATATTATTGCATTTTCGTTAAAACTATGCCTTACCACCAGTACTGTTGAGCTGTTATCATAACGTTTTGCATGTTTGCCAGTCAATTATAATTAAATAATTGCTAATTATTTTTTGAATTCACAGACACATTTCACACGCATACACTAAAATCAACAAAAAAAACCATACAAATAAAATAAGAAATTGCATTTTAATCGATTTACTTTGCTCTGAACATTTCATTAGCAAAAGAAAAAAAAAGTAATAATAATAAATAAATAAAGAATGGAAATTGATGCGAGTTGGGTTTAGGCCAACCTGACAAAAGGCCATTGATAATGTGGAAACACACGCAAAAAGAAAGCAAAGAAATATATTATAATAATAAATAAAATTGGCCATCAATCATACGCACTGTCAGCCAGCTAAGCAGCCAGCAGTGGCAGATGACGACAGATGAGCTGTATATATATATTTATATATATAGAAACCTTAACATTTTTCGGCTGGCAACACTGTGTTGACTTTGAGTGACTCAATTGTGGTGTCAGTTGGTTGTTCTAGTTGCTGCCAATATTGATTACGAAATTAATTAGCTTGTTGAAGGTGCACGACACAAATTAATAAACAGCACCAGCACCAGCAGCAGCCTCAAACAGTCACGGAAGCAGCAGCAGCAGCAGTTTCTTATCAATACACAACTGCAACAACTGCGCTGCTCAAAATGAAACTGAGCACGTGCTTCGTGCAGCATTGATAACAGCAGCAGCAGCAGCAGCAGCAGTCATCAAGTAAACACAAACAACAGCATTTTGACGCTTTTGCGTATTTTTTGTTTGTTTACTGAATCCAGTTTTGTAATTCCACGTTTCATTTGCTGTGCTCTTGGATGGTTTTGTGTATTTGTTTCTTTTTTTATAATTAGAAATTTTTGTTAATGCCGCATTGTTATCTCTCTCAATTTTTTTTTTTTTTTTTGTGTTACCGCAATGTTGTTTGGGCTGTGTGCTTTTTTTTTAGCCTGATTACTAAGCGGCAGGTTGAAGAGGTTAATTGAATGTGTGCACCTTGGGAACACGAAAGTTACGTTTTGATTCTGGTGACTAATTTAATTAGTATCGCATGTCAATTAAAAAATAATAACAATAAATATTTTTTGCACTTTCTATATCCTAAACAAAGTATATAGAAGCTTCAAAATTGGAATATATGAATGAATAAATAAAGTTTATTTCATTTTAGCGATAACTGCCTTTGTTTCGTGATTTTCGATTTCCATATTGTTAAACAACTTTAAAAATTTATGATAAGAAACACCGATTTTTTTTTTAAATCAAAACGCAGTTTTATCTTGAATGGAGCTTTCTACGAATTGAGTTTGTGGTTTGTGAATTTTTATATTCAAGAGAATTGATATATTTAACAGGGTATCTTCTCAATGGATGAGAACATTTGCACTTGTTTTTATAAATCATTTATAACTCATCAGTATTATTCGCGAATTTCGCAAATGATTTCCCATCAATATATATATATATATACAATAAAATCATGGGATATTCATGTCTATATCCGAAAAATATTCTATATTATGACAAACGACATTTGCTCAATGTTGCATGCAATTTAGCCATTAGCAAAAATCTAGCAAAGCTTTTCACGTTTTACACAAGGTCAGTCATATTCTGCTGCTTTCGCTCTGTTTTTAAATTTTTATCATAAATCAACTTGCACTTGAAAGTAATCTCCTAGCAACAACAGTAACAACAAAATAAATTTAGGTTAAGGCTAAAGTTTCAGCTTTGCGGCAATTTTATTTTATTTTACTGTATTCGTTATTTTTTTTTTTTATTATTTTTCTCTTTTTGTCTGTGTGTGTTTGCAAAGAAAGCAAGTACGCTACCGTTATCTTTTTAGTTATTTATTTATTTTCATTTTTTTTTTGGTAAAGGGAAGTTATTAAGGCATTTGTAAATGTTTTAAAATGGAAATTTCTTAGTAATGAGCAAAGAAAACAAAGACAAACTGTGTTCACAAGCAAAATAATATGCTTTTTATTATTTTGATTAAGAATAAATTGCATTTGGTTTGTAAATGAGTTTTGTAATCATTTATGGGGCTGGGGTCGTAAATTTTAATTTGCCCATGTACATTTTGAATAAACTTGTATATTTATTTGGCGCCAGTAAAATGAAAACATCAACAACCCGGTTTGGTTGTCAAAAGAAACAACAAAAATGAACAACAAATGTGGGCCTAATTGAAATTTACATAAAATCTAGTTTGTCTTTTTGTATAAGCATTTAGCAGGTGGACTATAATTGTATTTTGGGGTTGGGTGTGTGAAACTTGTCAACTTGGCTGATTAGCGCCTAATTTGATGTTCCCAGGTGATATTTAAGACAATATTTTCTCGATACACAGACGAGCCTCTCTCATAAATCGCAATAATAAAGTTTCTCGAATGAAAGATCAAATGGATTTGCTGTCTTTTGGGCAAGTGCAACTGAATTGCAATTTGCAGATTAAGAATGTTGACAATTATAAGAAAATTGTATATTTTTCATTAATTGGAGAGCTGGCGTCGTGTTTACATTTAAGATAAGCAATCCTTATCAGCGGATGCAAATGACAACAGAAAGAAACAGTACCCAAAAACAATAACAGTACCTGATGCACTCCGTTTTAATCTTTCAAACCAATATCAATTAAGCTTCTTATTGCGTAAATGTACAACAAATGGTTTAATAACAAATTGTGCCAATATTTGGCATCTGTCACAACGCTATCTGAAATGTTCAAAGCAATTGCATTTTATATTTATTTTAATTTAATCATTTGAGATATGGAAAGCTCACACATTCTGTTTTTTTTTTTGTTTTGCAATTAATTTTCGAGCAATTTGCTTGGCATATCAAATATACAATAATTTATTATTTGATTCACACACGCGCTTTTACACACAATCCAGTTCCGATGCTTTGCACTTTACATTTGCATAAAATAACAATTTATCGAATATTTTGCTCCCTTATACAAATTCCTTTTGTTATAATATATGTATATATATAATATATATATAAAATTTTTTTTTTTGGTTTCTGGTTGCGTTTTGCGATCAGTTTGTCGCTACCCGTGTTCAGTCACAAACTGAATACAGAAAACTGCTCCCGTTTTTTTTATTATTATTTTTGTGTTCAGGGGCCACTGGACAGACAGAGAGAGCGATAGAGAAAGAGAGAAATCTCGTTATTGTTAATGGGATGATGGGATGTGGTGTTATCATAAGTGCTGGATACACCATAATACATAAACACACACAAACACACATCCACATAGTATATAGTTGTATTTGCCGGACCTTGTACAAGTATATACATATTGTGTGTGTGTGTGTACATATATACATATATAAATTTATATTAAATCAGCAGTCAGCGAAGCGCAGCAAAAACGCCTTTTTGGACTCTGTGTGTAAACATGCACGTAATCATCATCGAGCAAACTAGTGATTGACCGGACAATTGCTTGGGTTGGACAACCCCAATGCTTGCAGCACAATCAGGTCAACATAGAGAGAGAGAGAGAGAGAAAAAAAAGAGAGAGAGAGAAAAAGAGAGAGAGAGCGAGAGAGAGAGAGCGAGAGACATAGAGAGTGAAATTATTGTGTAGTTAGCTGAACTTATCTATGAGCTAAGTCTTCTAAAATCTTTTAGTCCCTCAAAGTAGATGTCAAACATTTAACTAGATTAAGTTAAAAAGCTCTTGCACAGAGAAAAATTGTTAAGAATTCTTTAAATTTTAACTATAATTCAAATAAGATTTGTATCGAAGAAAGTAGAAACTTGTTAAGATAAAACTCCACAGTTAAACGAACGCTGGGCATCTCTCCCTAGCAGAAAACATATTTTAATTATAAAAAGACTTAACCAAAGAAATAAAACAGTTCTTAATGTAAGCATATACAACTCATTGACCGCCAATCAGCGAAAGTCATATTTAAATTATAAAAAGAGGTCAGCAAACAATAAACAATTAGTACAAACATTTTCCAAAATCAAAAATATATTCAAACATAGCCAAAAATTTACAACTTTCATTTATAAATTATTCAAAATAATATGCACTCAAATTTGACTCTTACTATTCATAAATTTAAATAATGTCCGAGTGTCCAGTGGATGGCATAACAAATGCTTAGATGTCAATTTAAAAATTGTCAAGCTTAATTGTTTGCTCAGTTGATACATTATTTGTGTATATTCAATAACTTTCAGCAAGCCAACCAGGCAATTAATTAAACAAACAAACTGTATTTAAACAGAGATTGATGATAAACATCTGATAAGAATACAATATATATATATATATGTATATATATATGTATGTAGGAAACTTGTCGAGCTGGATATAAAAATGTAAGTGCATATATATTTTTTGGAAGCAACTGGAGAAATACTATAGAAATATGTGTAATTTAAATACATTGTTGTAGCCGCAATTCAGCTGCGAACGTGCTGAGGGCAAGTCTAAATTTGAAATATGGCTCAAATTGTTTATACTGACTGGCTGGCCATAACGAGATAGACGTCAACCAAACAAAACGAGTCGTGCGTCCCAAATTTGGGTTCCCAGTTTCAACACACACACAAACACAAACACTCAAACACACAGCATTTAAACACAGAGCAGTAACCAATTAACTGCTTCGCGGGTATAAGTATTTATTATGAAACTCACGCCAGGGTCCATAAATCGTATGATTATAAAAAAAATATATATATGAGTACTTTCAGAATACTCATAAACAGCAATAGTGTTTTTTGACAAGTGGCTATCGCAAATTTTAACCTGTCGATAACAAGTGTATAGTCCGGAAAATATAAAGTAAACCTAATCGTATATAACGAAGGCCTCATTGCAAATTTGATAAGTACTGTGAAATGTTGATAGACAGTTAGCAAAAAAGAAAAATTAAATAGAGTAATAAACATTGACATAATTACACGTGCTCTAAACTATGGTTTTTCACACGACATTTTCAAGTGTATTCTGACAGCAATAAACAGAATACGCATAGATAGGGCAAAGTGCTTCGTATTCCACAAGGAATGAGTCAGAATTGCAGCAAATGAGTCAATATTTCAGTTCAGGAGTGGTCTAAAGTGACTAAGTGAAATGTGAAAGCATTTAAATTATGTGTCACTTAACATCGAAAAGGGATTTAAAATTTAAAGTTTATTGACTTAATGAAATTTCAAGATTATTGACTTGATGACATTCTCATACGCAAACTTTTTTATACCATCGAAGTATCCATCAAAGACTTAGATTTGATACATTCTCAAGCACAAACAGGACGAAAAGGAACAGATCTTCAACTCTGAAAGGCATTTTATTATTTATGCTACTCACATCTAGAATCAACTTTCTTAACAATTAAAAATTGTTAGCAGTAAGAGCACATCTTATTTAAAGGATAAATATAGAAAAATTAAATGTACATCTAATATTATTGATATTTAAAAATGATAATTATAATAATAATATAAGGTATTAATATTAACTTAAGGTAAACTAAAAACCAAAACAAAACTGTCAATTATTTAACGTCAAAGATGTTTTAAATTTAACTCGAATTTTGGAATTGATAATTAATTTGTTTCCCCATTCATAGATCGCTTAATTGCTGAATCAACAACATTAGAAAAGCTAGGTAAAAACTTTGTTGCAATTAACGTTGCAATTGCAACTAGCAACACTCCCGTCTCCTCCACACGAAAGCCCGCTTTGTTTAACAGTTTACACAAGTGTTTGGGCATTACCTTCAAGTTGGCAGTTGTATTGTGGGATTCCATCAAGCATGTGTATTCAAATAGCTGACTCTGCCTTATGTATTTACGCCTTGTAAATATTTGCCAAAATAGTTGTGGTATTTAACCAACTACTGCATGAACATATTAACCAACTGAAGTGGGCTTTAATTGAGTGTGTGTGTGTGTTTGTGTGTATATATCTGCCTGAGCCTACTACTGTATTGAGGCAAGTGACTTGTAACACTCTGTTGACAGTAGCGAATCGAATGTGAATACAAAAACGAATATGAATACAAGCAAGAATCTCAAAGTCTAGACTCTAGAGATGCCAAAGTCGTCACATTTTCTATATATACATATATACTCATATACGTAAAGTATATACAGATTATATTTTGGAGGCTGTTTTACACAGTCTGGCCACATTTAATTAAGAATCACAAGTGAAGTGAGAGAAGTTGTGTGCGGGTTTGTCTGTGGATACTCTTATAATTGTTTGAGGCAGTCCAAACTATAATTGATCCGTTTTTACTCTATTTAACAACTTTTAAATAAATTTTGGCATTTCATGTCATTTTAATTTATATAGTTTGGAAAGATTATTTTTACTTTATGAGTATACTGGAATATAAATATATTTATAATCAACTTGAAACTTCTGCTCATCTTTTCAGCCAACTATTCTTGCTGTAAGTGCAAATTTAATTAAACTACTTTCTCAGAAATTTTTGATGTTATTATACATGGTATATTTTAGAGGTAAAAATATTTAACTCTTTTTTATTTTATTTTTTCTTGATTAACTGCAACATTTTAGTAAAATTCGAAATTATATATTGAGCTGACTGTTGGCTATCGTGTGCCATGAAAACGTGCTGTTTTATTGAAAAGGTCGGTCAGTTACTGTTATTGTTGTTGTTCTTGTTGATATTGAATATATAGCGGTTGTTTACACTTCATTTGACAATTAAATATTTATATATCATACATATGTTTAATTGGTTTATTAATTCTTTTTACAAGTTCAATTGACATTGAATTTGTAAGTTGCGCAGTTGATTGCCCCAGGTTCTAGCGATTCCCCCAAGACTTACATAAAAAGAGGGGAGGGAAGAAGACTAGAAAAATGCACAATATGCAATTGATTGAGATATATGTGTGCGAATGTATTCAATATCTAGGCAATAACCTTAGAAGTGAACTCTTTTCAATGACTTATTTGCATTGTGACAAATTGGAAAAAAATGTCGTCCATCCAAACACAAACACATTCGTTTAATGGACAGTTTATCTCAGTGTTGGGTCTTCATCGATTTAATCGATGCCTTAATTAGTATAAAAAAAAAGAATCCGGCTCATTTCCGAGTTCGAATTCGAGAGAGAGAGTATTGATGGGTCTTATGTTTGCCGACGATGAATAAACAATAACAGCAAGAAAAAATAATCAACGACGGCGCCGTAATTAAAATACGGCAGCAACAACAAAAACAAAAACAAAAAATTCCGCAATCATCTGAACTGAATATATAAAAAGTGTGGCATGTAAAAAAAAAAGAAACGAAAACCTTGCAAGAAAAAATGAAATGTGCATTAAAATAAAATGCAATCGCAATAAAAGCAACCACAACAAAAAAAAAAAACAAAAAAAAACCAAAGAAAAAATGTAATTTCAAGGAAGCGAAACAAAAGACAAAAACAGAAAAGTATTTAAATTATTTGTATAAAGCAGAGCACATACATAATTAAAATTACAATAAATGTTGGATTGTTTTTCGGTTTGTCTTTTTATTACCGACGTATTACCTATAAGACTGCGACATTAATTGCTTTGCCCCCAGGCAAGAACAAAAATAATCATGAATAATGAGGCTTATTTTAAGCTTTTTTAGACAAGAACTACAAGAGGTGGGTCCAGTTTCATGGTTCATCTGAGTTCAGATTTTGGGGTGTAGAACAAATTGATATTAAATGTCTGTGACTTAAGGTCATGGTCAGTCAATGAGATTAACTCTGAAATTGGCTGGACCAAGTTTGGCTAATGTATTTTTAATTAACTACAAATATGAAACGCATATGGGAATTTCCAAACATGTCGAAAACCAAAATAACATTATTTATTTTTATCTTCTGAACACATTCAAAAGGGGGATTATTGGAAAGCATGTCCGATCCCATGGAGTATATATATATTATTGATCAGCATCAGCAGTCGAATCGACCTAGTCATATGTGAATATCGATAAAAATCGTTTTCCGAGCGCAATCAACGAAACCATTGTAAATATATAACCTTCCTATGGATAATATACCCTCACATGATATTTATCAACTGTAGATCGAACTAAGATCGAATAAGAAATACCTATTTTGTTAGCTAAAAAATATTTTCATGCTGAATAAACAACTATCAGCCCGATTACTATATTTACACATGTAAAAGTTTGATTCAACTGTGTCCAACTTTTTGTAAGAGAGATTTTAGCATAATATAACAAACTATCTTTTGATCAGCATATATCATTTAACGACGCAAACGTTAATTAAATGATGTTGTCATATTTCGCATATTGACAGCTCAAATTAGATGGCAATATGTGAAAAATATATGTGAGTCTTGTTTTAGATTTTATCTTATGACAAATTCGTATACTTAACTAACTCCCAGTTGAGCTACATCCACTTTGTTTGGGTGTTGAATAAACCTTAAGTTATTTCAAATTCGGCAAACCTTTGCACACCTCTACCTCATATTAACGGCTAGGTGATAATTCATCATAAGAGACCGCTTTTAAGACAGTTGTTTCTTTCGGTTTTGCACCGTGACTTACAAAGCAAAAGTCAAGGCGTTCCACACGCTTAAGAATTTGTGCAAGGCAAGCAAAGTGACGCAACAAAATCAACAATAATCCATTAAGCAGCAAGTGGAACCCATATACACTCAACGCTCAATGCAAATGTATGTATGTGAATATGAATATGTTTATACATATATCTGTCGACGGGAGGAGACGCATAAATTATTGAGTGCAGTGAAATTGAGCTGAGCCGTTAACGATGATGACGATCCCTAAGACACCCAACTTGGCTTGGTAGTTGTATTTTTAGCGAAAGGCGGAAATGTAAATATATGTATATATATGTTGTCCTGAAGAGAGCAATTAATCACAGGGTATATACGCAGAGATTAGTTACTGGTTTGGATAATATATTTAGAAAACAGGCTTTTGTTTTTCATTTAACTAATTGAACGATGCATTTTAGTCACTTGGCAGGCGTTTGTTAAACATAAAATTGGTTAGAGAGCAATCACATGATAATATAATAAAGACGAGTTGATTTGATTTGATATTGTGAGATTTTTTTGTGAGATTTTGCGAACCTGGCGTTGAATTTATCGGGCACGAATATGTTCCACCAGGAGTGTCGCTTCTCGCGCGGAAAAAACTCGATATGATCGGGATCGATAATATCGTCCTCATCATCATCGTTATAGCGGGTGGTCATATCGCTGGCATTGGTCACATTCACCGCCATACTGTCATTGGTCAGGTCGCTCTGCGATTCGCTGTGTATCAGATTGGAGTCGAGACTCCTCTGATTGATATACTCCATTTTTTTGCGTCTGTGCCGATCCAGCTTCGTCTGCAGCGAGCTGCGACGTCGCCGCTGTCGGTCATTGGGCGTATCATACGGATTCATGCCCTGGACAACGGTACGGGTTTGTGTGCCATCCTCGAAATAGGTCAGTTTGCCGGGCTCATTCGGTGAGCTGGCCCGTATATTCTCCTCCGAGCTATAGACAATCTCGGGACTGTTCGTATTAATCACTGAGCCATCGGATTTCTCGCTGCGCACAGCCGATTCATACGATTCTTTGGTTAAGTTCTGCAAACGAAAACAGATTTATTTTTTGAGTTTGATTAGCTTTCAATATATAGAGGATTATGTATATGATTAAATACTTTATTTTCTTAATTATTAATCTTTGCTTACCTTACTGCTATCACGCCTCAGAAATGCGGCTGTAATGGAGCTGCGCCGCTTCTGGCTCTTGTCCGTCTTGGAGAATAGGCCAAAGGCGAGGGAGCTGCGACGTGGAGGCTTCTGTGGTGGAAACTGTGGTGCCTCCTCTCCATCCCCATGCTCTTCGATGTTGACCAATGACGATATGGAGGCGCTGCGCAGCCGATACTTGCCGCTATCATTACTGCTCATTATTATTGTTGTTTGTTGTTGTTGTTCGTGTTGTTGTTGGTTAAAAGCGATCCTTAGGTCGCCTCAACTCAGTTTAGCCGCTAAAGCACTGTAAATTATTTACGTTTAATATTAATAAAGTTGTCTAAGCCATTTGCTAATTGCAGCCGCTCCAAACAAGGGAGCATTGTTTCACTCTCACTCTCTCACTCGCTCTCTCTCTCTCTCTCTCTCTCGCTGTGTGTCACTCTCTCTTTGTCTCTCTCTCTATCTCTCTCTGTTCCACTCTCGCTCAACTTTTACTTTCAATGAACTCCATTGAACCGACATTAGCAAGGTAATTAGCAGGCCATTGTCGATCGCCTGAAACACGTCAACGTCTACCGTTGATATCGTCGCTGGAATATACATATATATTTATAGATACATATGCAGTATCTAAGTGCATGCAACGTAGGGCATCAGCACATCATGCACGAGCAACTCGATTAACAGCTGTGGAAGCCGGGGCATTTGTGGGTGGGAACGAGAACTAGTTGCAAAGAGTACAGTTACAACGATTCGCTTATTCACCTACACCAAAATCAATCTTCAAATTAGTTGAAAGAATTGAAATTGCAATTAGAACGATTCACTTGATCGCCAAAAGCAAATCTTTAGCTAAAAAATCGTAGAATATTTGCCCCAATTATGTGAAAAATGTCGAAGTTTATCAAATTCCTTTTATTTTTCTTTTGGAAATACATACGTATATATATATATATATATATATAAATTTTATTGTTATTAAGCCGCAATATTTTTAATCCAAAAAGTAAAATTCCATTAAGCCGGAATATTTTAGTTCGCAATTCAAATTAAATTGTTTGTATTTTGTTAACTGATTTATTATTCTTATGATTTGTTGGTATTAATTAAAACCAAATAAATTAGAATTGTTTTTTTTTTTAATTGAATTGAAATTGAAATTTAATAGAATTAATTACGAGTAAGTGTAAAATTTAGTACCGAATGGAATTTTATTTAAGCCAGCACTTTTAAAGTGTGCAACTTAAATTTAATTGATTTAAGGTATCAATTATAAAGTTTTCAACTAGATTTCAATTAGTAATAAGTTATTGTTTTTTGTGATTTAAATTATTTTTATTACAAAACGATTTAAAATAAATTCCTATAGTAAAATTGACATTCAAAATAGATTTGTTTCAAACTGTTCCTAACAAAAATTAAATATAAACAACGAATAGTTTTAAAGATTGCTCTGCAGCTGCTCAAGGTAAGATTTGATCAAATGAGCAAATAAATACGTTGCCCGGCATTTAGAAATAGAATTTAACAAAATGAATGGTTTAATGGTATTTAGCATAACAATGGTTAGCATAAATCTCAATGCAAAATACTTCTATAGAATCTTAAACAAAAGTTAAAGCACAGTTCGCTCTAAGAATATTATAAAATATTGTTTTTTTAATCTATACAAATCTGGAGCATTGTCTATTTTAATATATTTAAATCTGATTGAACAATTCTAAGCTCTGCAGACCATATCAATGTCTACTCTAAAAAATCCATTGAGCTGAACAGATATACCCGAAGCATTCGACTCGCTGCTTGGTGGAATAAACAACTGCTAATAATGCAAATTAGCTGAAAACTTCATAACATCATGACAATAGCCTACAACCTACGACAACAACATAACAGCTGCTACAATAGTTCAACAAAATCAGATATTAAAAAAAAAAATACTTCAATGAATAAACTATGATGATGATGATGATGAAGCTGACAATGCTGATTTGGACAAGTCAAGAGCCACGCTGCCTGGCTGCGAAATCGAAAGTGCCTAGTAACAAGTATATATATAAATATAGATATAGCTAGAGGGAGAACAATGAAACATATTCAATATGGGCACAAGTTGAATGCAATTAAAACACACTCTAATTGCATTCATCCACGTTGTATGTGTATACATCTGGGGCCTGTAAACTGTCTGCTGTTATATGTTGTTTAACGCCTGGTTGAGTTCTCGATTAGTGTTTAGTGTGTCGTTTACAATTCTCACGTCAATTCACCGTAGGGCTATAATTATTGCCAGTTTATTCAAAATTATAGACATAGCTAATGTTGTAAAACTTGGATTTACAACCAATTGGAACTCAAGTCGAATGATTGCACGATAGTTACGGAAATTGACGACTTTGTGTGAGCAGCAACTTAAAGTGAGTAATTTAAAATTGATTTATTTATTTATTCCTTTTTTTTTTAGATTACGTTTGTATTCAATGTGAAGAAAATCAACGAAAAGACGAATTCAAATATTCTTTATCGTTTTGTCTTCTATGTGAAGAAAAACAATAAAAAGGAGATTTTTTAACTATTTAGAAAATTGTGCAAGAAATGAAACCCTATTTTTAATGATTTAGAATAAATTTGCTTGGATAAATAATTAAAGTCTTTTTTTAGTTTTTGTTCAGAAGTCATAATCGGGAAATGTTAAGTGACATTTTTGTCCATAATAATTACTTTGAGATTCAGATAAATATATATTCCATTTTATATAAGATTAATATTATTGTATTGCTATAAATCTCAGATTAAATGCAATTTTGAGAAAAATTAATTCGATTTAGCTAGAATATCTCTGATAGTCGACAACTTTGAGTAGCCGTCAATAAGTGAATTAAAAAAAGACCATTCAAGTACACATAATTCTATCTGATTTTCTGTGAATATGTCCGAAAGCCTGATAAAGCTGATGATGATTAGATAGAATTAAGATTGCAAGCCCCACTCAAGTGGAGGGAGTTACGAAATTATCACTACGCATTTATAATGATAGAGTGCGAAAAATGTATTCGAGTGTTTTGTTACACTTGACGAGTGGCCTATCGAACTCGAACTCGAACTCTCGCGTAAGCCCCCATGTTCAAGTGCTCTCCTCCACATGGGGGTCTTATCTGGCAAACAAACAAAACACAAAAAGAAGAAAAAACTAGAAATAAAAAAAATTTAAAAAAAAAAACAAACCAAGATGCCACAACAACAACAACAACAGCAACAATAGGAATGGTCAATTTGAATAAGGCCCCGTATAATAAATATGAGTATACCATATATGCGACTATAGCCTTGTGTGCGTTCAGTGCTCAAACTGAGACCACAACCGGTCACAAGACTCATGGCGCTTACATTGCCAACTGTGAAGCGAGATGTGAAGTGAAGTTCACGCTCGAAAGCCGGGCTATGTCAATAGAGTTTGAAGTCCGAAAAACTGGGTCTCCATCTGGGTCTGGGTCTGGGTCTCGGTCTAGGGCGATATTTTCGTTATGCAGTCGCTTCGTATTGTTTTCATATATGTGTGTTATATTATTAAAGAGTCACCAGCCAACCAAACAACAACAATTGTGCAATGCGCATAAATGAATAGAAATCGAAATCGAAATCGAAATGTCGATGAACAATATCTTACTGTGTCAATGTCACGGTCACTCAACCAGAAAACGGGTCATTTGTCTATCGTCTACTGTCAAAACTCCAGCTGTAAAGCATACAATTTGTTTTGCCCACATTAATCATTACTTTAAAAAATTTCCACAGCCGAGGGTGGAAAACAAGTGGAAAACTACAGCACGTGATAAGCGCCGTTCTCTTCACTGATAAGTCAATCATGCGTTTTAGCATGTCTGCTGCTGCTGCTGCAGCTGATTTTCACACTCAATTGGCAATGCAACAAACAAGTCGCTATAATATGATGTTGATGATGACTCAAGGCACTGCTGGCACTGCTACTTGAGCCATGTGTCTGACAGATAAATGTGTGGCATAGTCACATTGAGAGGCTGAGCTCCGTTCAAAGTCGCACAATGCGCAATTGCAGCTGGAAATGACAACTGGAAATGACTACTTGCAAATGTTTCACAAGGTTTTCACATGTCAAACACTGATAATGGACAATACCTTAAGAAAATACGCACTTAATTTATTTGCAGTCAGCTTAAGAAACGTCTTTTTATTTGCACTTGATCGATTAAAGTGAAAACTGTGAGCCTTAATGCACTGCAAAATAGTTTCTTTCGTGCTCCCAACTGATCCTACAGCGCCTCCATCAACCCTGATTCTTGCATGAATTCAGGAGTTTTAGCCGGTTTAAGGATTTATATGTGTTCCGAGTTTAAGTCATGTTTCTCTGGGATACTAAATCATTTGCTGGTTACGGCGATACAGTCTTATTTAAAATGCTATAAGAATGCCGCCTCATTGTCATAAAATGGGCAGATTCCAGATCGAGTTTAACTAGGCGACTGCTTAGTCTGTCAAGAGACCGGTGAGCCTATTCCTCCCCAAGTTAGAATGCTCGAGTGAAGAGAGCTCGACTGGGAGTTAACCCAAACCCAGCTATTAAATTTATTAAGATATTAATCGGACACTAAAATCACAATTTCCTCATGTCTAATTTTAAACGGTTTTAATGAAAACTTGAGCAGCAGGCAAACAAATTTCAAATAGTTTGCAAACCAAAAAAAATGCACTTTGATTTATGCCACATAACTACAAATTGCAACTGGAATATTTATATAGATTATTATAATCTAGCAGTTTAAATTTAATTTGCCATAGTCACTCGCTGATAAGCTAAATCGCTAACTGCTCAGCACTAAAATCGGCTAATAATAGTGTTAAAATATGTGCGTGTGTTTCACACACACATACAAAGTAGTTCCATTTACAACAACAGCTGCAATGACAATTGCACTTTCGCTTTTGCATAAACAAAATAAAGAAAACAAGCGAAAACTTTGAATGTATTTCACAGATACAAAAATGCGAGGCGTGCGGCGAAAATTCTGCTGCCAAATGAAATGAAACGCAATAGAAAGAAAGAATGGCCAAATAGGCTGGGGATGAGTGTGCTTGACTTTAAAATACCCTGCACCAGTTATGCAGAAAACAATCTAATTAACATAAGCAGCAATCATTTTCTTACCCTAAACAATTGTACCACAATACTTAAAACAAATACATTTTATGATTTTCACCTCAAATTTTAAATAATTTTTGTCTAGCCATAAAGAATGAGAATAAACATGTACATCCACATATTTAACGTGGTGTTAAAAAAGAACTCAGTCTGTCCAATTTTTATTTAGGGTACAGCGAAAAACAACAACACACACACACACACACAAACACACACTATATCACGCATGTCATAAACAAAAGCGCACCCAAATACGTCACAGCAATATCAGTGAGCATAACTAAAAGATACAAAATTTATCTGGCACTATATGACAAGAAGTCGTATAAACATTGCCTACACGAAAACAACACACATCTATATAAATATGCAGACATATATATGTGTAAATATTTACGAATATCTTTTGTCATTAAAATTGTGTTTTGAAATTTCCGCACAATTGATCAAATATGCAATAAAAATATATATGAACACTATTACTCAACTGCAGGGAAATGACTAACGCTTTATTGTTGCTGGAAGCGATTGGGAATCGTAATAGAGCTTAGTATCTCAATTAATACTATTATCTTAGTGATAATTAACAGATTCACAGGTATAATTATGATTAATGTGTGTACTTTAAATTGTTGTGGAAGTCATTGCGTACTTAATATCTGTTTGCCTCGCAAATCTCTGCTCAAATATTTGAACTATTTTTATTTTTTTTTTTTTGAAACTACGCAAGCAGCTGCTTATATGCTGATCTGCAGCCCAGTTTCTGCCACTTCTCCCCCACCCCTTTGCCCAGTTGTAGTAATGCTAAAAAAAACCGGTTGCTAATAAGCAACTTATAATCATAAAATGATCATAAGCAAAATTCACACACACACACATACAAAAATTCCATAAGATCATTAATCAAAAAAGTTGCGATAAATGAACTATGTCAATTAAAAGTGTTTTGTGCACTTTGGCTATTTAGCAATAAAATCAAGTCGATCGCTTGGCGAGTCATTGAACTGTGGGTGTGCAGCTACACACACAGGCACACACACACGCAAAAGATACAAATGTATCTACAACGGGCAGCGCGCTGTTTTAAGCATCGCCAGCAAGTCAAGCGGCAATAATAATAATAACAACTGAAAAACTGTTTAAAGTTTTTGGTTTTCACCAATTAATTTTCGTGTTTGAGGATTAAAAAAATTAAACTACAAAAACTACTTGTAAAACACAAAATTATATATATTTTTAATAAATAATTAATGAATTGCTTTTCTTTTAGGCACTTAATGTACTCTTAAATTGAATGCTTAATTTTCAAATTCAATTGGTATTTAGTTTTTTAATTTTGCTTTAGCCGGATCTGTCTAGGCAATAATTAACTAAATACAAGTTCCGGCATTCAATTAGAATCCGCACATGCCAGTTACGGGTTGGGCCATCTACTGGGAGTGGCTGCAGCATAATATCTGTTTAGTCAGGCCCAGGTGGAGCGGAGATAACATATAATGCAAGTTTTATGGCAATAATTTATTGTTCAAGGTGCACTGATTGCATAAAAACAACTTTCCATTTTTGCACAAGTATTAAATTAAGTTATTTTTAAAGTACTTTTAACTAGCTGTAATAACCAGACATGAATTCAGGCTGTTGTTCAATGAGGCAAGATTGAGACTCATTACCAAGAACTACTCCGAGAAGCTACCACAACAGCTGGTAGAAAAATTCGAATGATTTTTATTTTTGAAAGCTCTTAAGGAAAACTGCTCCACAAAAGAGCGAACAATCCCACCCTCAAGGATCGATTAGCAAGTGTCGCAAGTCGATTTTCAAGAGTGTCAAATTCATTATTTGACCTCAATAATTGTTGGAATATTTGAATTATTATGGAATGTCCCACTAACGTGAGGGATTTCCCACGATTTAAAGCATTTGTTTAATTATGGTTGAAATGGAATTAATGGCCAAATGAACATGATTTTGGTCTTGCAAAAGTAACACAAACGTGTTGCAACTCTAATTCCGATACGAAAATTAATTAACTATATAGTTGACATTGATGTCTATATCTATACATATATATGCGACTTTCAATTACTTGTTATCTTGGAAAAGAATTGCAATTACATGCAACTCATAATTTGAAACCAGGCATTATAATTATCACCATTCGTTGCTGTGCTGCTGGTCTCATTTATTGTCGAATATCGAATATATATAATCGAGTTGATATTTCGAGCACGTACATCGAATATTATAGTTATTATATGCGTTATGTGAGTGCAGAGAGTGAGTGCAATAAAGTGGCATTAATAAAAGTGGCAGACACAACACTGAGATAGAAATCCGCATTAGAATCAAAATTCAAGCACATGACAGCCAGAAAATGGCGATGACGATGACGTGCTCGTTAACAGCAAAGCGGAAGGCGTAACCACAACAGAGAAAGAGGGGCAACAGCTCAAGGAACTTGCCAGCGGCAAAGACTGAGAGAGAGAGCAAGAGAGCGAGAGACGAGTGCGGGACAACATTCTATTTGTTTTGCTGTGGCAATAAAATGACATAATCCGTAAGCCGTGTGACACTTGAGACGAGCCGATTTTGTGAATGTGTGTATGTGTGTGTGTGTGTGCGTGTGTGTGCACACAAGAATGCTGACCAAGACAAGGCGAGATTTCTATAATGTAATGTATAAAATATAGCTGTGTATTTGTAGTTGTTGTATCTGCACAATTAAAGGCGTAACTTATGCTTGTCAATAACAAGTGTGGTATGTAAATTACATGCATAAATAAATAAAAAAATAAATTAAAATTAAAAGTATAAACGTTTTTACTGAGGCGGAAGTGAGCGCCTTTTGTTTGCGAAACCAGTTCGCTGCTATTTTGCTACTTTCATATCTATGTATCTGTATCTGTGTATGTGTGTATCTGTGTGTGTGTGCTTAATCAAACTCAATCAATCGTCAAGCTATTTGTTCCGCAAAAAAATCAACAATATTGCTTACAAGTGTGACAACAGCAACAACAACATTAACTAAAACAACAAACGCCGACCGCAAGACGGAACCAATTGTGCAAAAAAAATATATATACCAAAAACACAAACAATTCAATGGCTGGCAAACCCCTCCTAGAACGGTTAATAACACTACCTACATATATTACTTATGCCCACGAGTTCCGCTGCGGGCGAGCAATTGATTTAATATGCAAAACGGAAATGTTTCCTATAAAACATAATGACAGCCCCAGTCAGCAATAAAGCTCAGGATGAGATTTTGAGATATGAAAACGTAGTTAGAATTGTGAAGGGGAACATTCAACTGTTGTTCTTAAATATTTTGCAATATATTTTACTTTTAGTTGAAGAAATTGCTTCCTATTCTAAAATTGACAAATATGAAAAAAAAATGAACAAAATGCTTGACGTAACGTCAGTTATATAAGTTGAGATTTAAGATTTATAAAGTGATTTGAAAATTAACAAAAATATACCATAAAATATGCCGCTTCAATAAATATCCTATTTATAGTTTAATTTGCAATAGCAAAAAGTTTTCCGCTTAAATTCACAGCTTAAAGACAAGAACAAATATAAATTGGCCCACACACAATTTGTACCAATTTGTTGTCAATTTTAAAATGCGCATTTCAATTAACACAATTTTGTCTAAGCAAAAAAAAAAAATGAAATAAAAGTATTATATTTAGAATTATATGTTTCAGAATTAATTTAAAAGCAGCATTTTATAGTTTTGCCCGGAATTATTTACTTATACAAGAATGAATGAGCTAAATTAAGGGCATTATCGAACTGGAAGCAGGATATATCTGCGCATATGTGTACACTGATGTTTATAATAAAAGTGCGCTCATTAAATTATTGACATTGTCAATAAATCACACACAGGCAGAAAATAACAAAAGGTCGCAAATCAAAAGTGCTCTTTGTACAGATACAAAAGCCATAAGATACTCTTGGAACTTAAGAAGCATATGAAGTGCCTTTGTTGAGTGACGATTGATTTTTATTTATATATATATTTTTTTCGCATATGTATGAACTGTATTTATTTGTGTAATTATGACAATTTTTTGACGCCACGTTAAATAAACAAATAACACAACAAAACTCACAATAAGCCTCTTTGTCTGCGACAAGCTCAGCAAATAATAATAATAATTTAAAGAAATAAGCTCATAAATAATTAAGTAAAACCTAGGGGATACCTTCAAAAGAACTGTTAAAAATATTGATTAAAACACAGCTTCTAGTTTTGTAAATTATAAAAAGTAGAAGTAGATTGTTCAACGTCAAAATACTCTTTGGTTAATAAATTGTGTGATTGTTAACCGGTCTTGTGAAAATAGTTAAAGTTGATCAAGATTTTAAAATCCATCCGTTGCCTTTGCCCAACTCCAGGGTACATTTTTCTAATATATAATATGGGACGCATATCTATTTTTTAGAAATATTTTCCATTTTTAAAAATATAAATTTTATTAGAAATTAGACTCTGAATATTATAGTCTCTGAGATTGGTTTGCTCAATAAAGGACATGACGAGAACGAGTCGACTGTTGATGCTGATAAAGAATGTGTATGCTTTGGAGATGATTTCTTCTGCCTGTTACATACTTTTGCACAACTTCATTGTACCCTTTTAGGAATTTTGAATGGGTTGAGGGTATACAAATGACAATAACCTGTCAGTTGGATTGTTTCCTGCCGTGTTAAAAGCCTCCTTTCGAGAGCTATTTTGCATAAAAATGTGCATACATAAGTGCATAAACATAAATAATAAACAACTTTTTGGCAGAGGGGCGATAATTGCATAAAATGCAATTGCATTTCAGAGCGTTTTGCTTCCTCATGGCATGGAAATGAATTTAAGCGCGACAGTCACATGCAATCAATAATAAAAAGATGTAAAAAGTATCTACGCAAGTATCTTACATTTAATTTTTTTTTGCATTTCCGCGTTCGGCTTGCGTAATTATTAACGCACTTCATTTAAATTTTATAGTTGCTTGATTTGCATCTAGTATGCACTTAATATAAAATGCCTTATGACGCACTTAGCATATTCAAATTTTTGTACAAAAATCAATTAATTTATATTTGCTCTATCTCGGGTAGACTTTGGCGCTGGGGCGTTAAATTAAAATAATATATATACATATATATATATAATAATGTCGAAGACTTCGTTTGAATGCAAAAGGCAAATAAAAGCAAAAGCATAAGCTATTTTTGACAAATATCTTATCAACTGACAGAAAAAAAGCAGACTAACAAATTGACAGCCAGATAGCAAAGTCACTAAATAATATTAATTATAATATTAACTCTTCTCCCCATTAATATGTAAATATTTTAAACGAAAAATAAGCCTTTTTTTAAATGCCTGATCGATGGTTTGCATAAGAATGTTTTAGTAAGAAGCGCAAAAGCTGCTTGTTTTTTTGTTTGTCTATTTTTAAAGCGTCAACATTTTTGAAAAACATTGGCTATTTATAAAGAAGATTAACATAACGGGGCTTATAGCCGGCAGTCTTTTTGGTGCTATATCGAGTAGTCTACAAGTGCAAAGAGAGAAACAAAGAGAACAAAGAGAGAAACAAAAGCAGCCGCCAAACAGTCTACAAAATTCGGAAACTAAACAGCTCGTTTCGCACATTAGCATAAATATAATTGAAGAAAACGAATCACAGTTAGAAATTGGAACTTTGTTTTTGGCCACAGCACTCATGAACAGTTATCGCTTAAATGAGAAATTCTAGAAATTCTTCGCTACACTATTTATATGTATTTATTTATATAACTTATGTACAACATTTTATTTATTTTTTTGTTGCATATATTTTCTGTGCATGCGAGACTATAATATTTGTACGCTATCTTAAGTGATCACTGTACTAACTCCAAAATGGAGAAGGTTAGAAAGCAACGGTATTTAATAATATCATATGTATGCAGCGGCTTCAAGCCTATTTTCATATGTATGTGTGTAAGTTCATTACTTTGAAATACCGTTGCCATTTGTTTCTCTACGAAAATGGCATCGCCGGGCCAGAAACGTAGTGCAGACAGTAAAGCTTGCGTGCTCAACTTTTTGCTGTTGTTGTTATTGTAACTGGGGTTGTTTTGTTTTATTGTGCTGATGACCTTAAATTAGGCGTAGGTCTTCATTTTTTTTTTCTTGCTGTTGGCCACGTTTGGTTTGCTTAGTTTTTTTATTGTTTCTTTTTTTCGGTCAGCTGTTTTGTGCGATTCGGCCTCAAGTTGTAATAAATAACAAAAAAAAAATCTTACAGTCGTAAGAAATAACAACAACAATGCTCCAAAATTGCCTTGACCTGCAGGCGAAAGAGCCGAGAATAATGGCAAATAATTTTGTTGGTTAGCTTCGTTTGGATTAGCCGCCACATAGCGCCTAATGTGAATACATATAAAAGTGAATGTAATGCAGACAAAAACCAAAAAGGAAAATGAGAGAACAATAACAATTTCAGTTGTAGAGTTTTTTTTTTGGCTCGTTGGGCTAAGAAAAATAAACCGTTTGAGTGACACAACTAAAAGGAAATCGAAACAGCAGCTTAAGACTAACATTAAACGAAATTAAATCAAAGACAGCGAGTGACTGAGAGAGAGAGAGGAAGACAGCCAATGCTAGCTGCCTTTCTCTGCTGTCTATTTCTTTTTTCTTACATCACACACACACACCTGATTTATATAGCTCTCGATGATCCCTTCGCTGGCTTCGCTTGGTGGTTTGCCTTGTGAGCTTGTGCTCTAAACTGCACTCGGATTTTCGTTTCCTTTGTTAAATCTTTTCTTCTTTTTCTTACTTCTTTTTTGGTTGCAATTAAATTCGTTTGGTTGTTTTAGTCACATTTCTAACTGGTATTCATTTCACTTTTTTTCTCTTTTTTTATTTGTAGCACTCTCGTTAAAACATTTAAAATACACAAAGACGCACGCGTCTAGTAAATTTATTATAATTATCGTAGGTTTTATTTGTTAATGCGTTTCCAGCTGCTCTTTGGCACCGCGCAAAGAGTTTGAAAATTATGCACTCTGTAATTATTTTTACAATTATAGTTGATTAATTTTACAACACACACACATACCCAAAATCATAGTTGATCAAATTTGATGCAAATCGAATTTAAAGAAAATGCTTGCTGAAGTTTTTCTTTTGTTAGTTTGATTTTTCCAAAGCGTGGACAAAATTCATTTACGTATATATTTTCAATCAAAAGAAACAGTAACCACAAAATGAGCACAGACAAAATTAGACTGACAACAACAACAAATATAGCAAAATTGTCATTATTATTGCTTCTTGTGACTGCAACAAATTGAAAACCACACTCTCTTAACACACACACACACACACATTCACGCACACTCACGCACACTCGACACAGGCATACATATAATTAAATAATTTAGTAAAACATGGGCATGGTGTGTTGTGTTTGCGAGGGGGTTGTAGTATTTAATTATATATTTATATTTGATTGCGTATTGTTTGAAACAATTTACAATATTTATTCGTGGATGTCACTGCACATTCAAACCGGTATTTTTACTTATTTTTGTATTTAATTTAGCACGTACGGTATTTTGTATTTTATTATTTTTTCTTTACTTCTTTCTAAGTTCGCGCGCGCGCTTTTTTTTGTAACTTTTCAGCTAGCGATGAGCGATGAGCGATGAGCTTACAAAATACAAAATAAGAGTTTGCTGACACTTTTCTGTTTCGCTTTCGCGCGCTTCGGAGCAATTTACTTGCGTTCGTTGCAAATGAAAAACTTAAACTGATCGACAAATTTCTACCGTAAACCGAACCGTGCATGCAGTGTCTCAGAAAACAGCGACAAACCTCAGGGAAACAAATTAAATGAAACAACAAAAATAATAACAAAAACAAAAATAACCGAACGCCAACGAATACGAATACGATCTTTGACTGACGCTTACGTCGCTGCTGGCGTTGCTGTTACCGTCGCTGTCGACGCTCTTGTGTAAATTATGCCATTTATTGCCGTCGCACAGTGGCCACTCACAAACATGGCTGCACTGCAGCACTGTAGAAAAATCACTCATATTCTCCATTCAATTTTTAAAAGTCAAACGAAATATTCATTTTGTGCATTAAATTGTACTTTATTTTATTTCCATTTAAATCTTATTATGTTTAATATGTCAACTATATTTCTGCTATTAGTCCTGATCGTTAAAATATGTGTTCCACTGTGCGCAGTCTTTTTTGTTTATAGGGCAGCGTTCATTGTGCTGCTCTCGCTCTCTCGCTCTCACGCTCTCTCACACTCTTCTACTCTCGCTCTTTCTCTACCGCTCTTTCTCACTCGCTCTCTCTCTCTCTCTCACGCTGCGCTCTGGCTCTCTGGGCGAGTCGCCATGTGCTTCAATAAACATAAACTTGTTTTTGTTGGCAGGTTTAAGCGTAGCTCACAGATTGCTTATACACTTCTTTTTTGTTTTTGGCTATTTTTTTTGTATGCTATTTTTTAATGCTTCTCAAAATAAATGTAATAATTATTAATAGTTGAGTTGCGTGCCTTAATGTTTTTTTTTACTGCTTGAGCTTACAAACAATAAAACAATACTGCTGATCGGCTAAAAGTCTTAGTATGCTGCTAAACAAATAAAATGTTGCTGTCCACAAGCAAATGTTGCCAAGACATGTTGCTGACATTCAGCGGTATTGCTGACACCTTAGCCGTTTTTTAGTCGCTACTAATGCACATGTGCACTGAAACTAGTTTCAAATCGGGACTGCGTTCCGAATTCAATTTAATGCAACTAGCTGCAATTATTTGTATTTATATATTTATTTTATTTTTTTTGGAGGCTAATCGCTGACTTTGTAATTTTATTAAAATTACTCATACGCACAGTGAGCCGGTCAAATTAAACGTTTCAAACGAAACCAAATCACTTCCTGCCTTTACTTAATATAGGTCATTATGGCAAGGGTGAAAGTAAACTGAGTGCCCTCACCTTCCCCCCACTTTTGCCAGCAGCGTACAAGGTTTTGCGTAGATAATAATTATGATAATCGAATTGTTCAACCTTCAACCTTTAACTGAGAATTTCCTTTAATTTAAGCCGCTGAAAGTCATGACTTGACTTGACTGGCAAATTATGCAAGAGGTTTACCTCATTTTCAACCTTCTCACACTATTTTTTTATTATTATTATTTTGTTTTTTTTTTGTTTTTTGTAATCATCAAATCTGCATTATCATTGTACACTTTGTCTTGCATTCTCTGCGTTTATTTTGAATTCGAAACCTTCAAAACAATTTGAATTGAAACTGAAATGCATTTCGACGTGTGGAATGTGTAAATTATTTTGATATATAATTCTCGTGGATATTTACTTCTTTTACGTCATACACTATAATTGTTGTTGATTTAGATTTATTTAAATGCTAATTAACTGCGAATCTAAAAGTGTTTTAAAACCACTCAAAAAGTCGGCACTTTAATTGATTAAATTGCTTTGATTGACCAGAATAAAGCCAGCAATCGTTCAAAAATCTATCTATGCCTATAAGAAATTTATGGTTCCTTGTCATAAACACAATATACACAACAATAAATATATGAAGATGTATATATATATGAATGTGTATATATGTACATCGGTTATTTATGTTTTTTGTATTACATGTTATCGATAACAAATTGATATCCGATGGCAATAAAATACACATTTTTCAGGCTATAGTCGTCCAATTTAGAATTAATACACGTATATCTACTGATCAACTGTACTTCTTGCATAATTGGAGTTATGCTATTGCATATCGATATGTTATCGATACATTTCAATGTGCCAAACTATGAGCTATGTTTTACTTGATTCAATATATTTAACAGCTGGCTGCTGGGTATCTCCTAGTCGAGCACTATCAACCAGTGATTTTTTACTTCTTGTGAATTTTGTTGTTGCTTGGAATGTTTATTTATATTTGCAATATTTGTATGCCAAATGTGCGCAAGTGTTCGCCGTATTTCGCTCGTATTTACATTTATTTATATTTTTATTTGCTCTTCAATTGCAGTTTTTGCTACTGTAAATAAAAATATGACAGAGCGTTGTTTACAAAATGTAAAAAAAAAAATATTTAATACATGCATATTATTTATTATTAATGAAGTCAAGGAAATAAGTTGTGTTAAGCAAGAGAAACAACACTGAATATTATATACCCTCGAACTGCTCACATCGAAATTTCATTATGAATATAGTAGTCAAAAACATTATCAAAATATTACTCAGCAAGCCTTTAAAATGTTATAAATTAAGCCAAAGAAATGAGTTGGCGCTAAGTAAATAAAACGCTAAATTTGATAGCTGGAAAAGTTGCCATTATAATTAACTGTGACAATAAATACCAAAAATTAGTTTTGGTTTTTTTTTTTATCAATTTTATTTAATTCAGATAGCATTATATGATACACTCTGCAGACGCGCACAAATGTAATAAATCCAACCAAAAAAAAATAACATAAATCATAAGCTAAAGAATTCGCCTTTAATTCCTATACTAACTGTTTATTTTAATTAAGCAGCTTACCTATCAAATAGTTAAATTAATAAAAATGTTTAAGCTTGCCTTCACAAAATGTACTCACAAAATACTTAAGCTGCTTAATTAAAATAAAGCATAAAGCATAATAAATCAAATAAAATCGAAAAACGAGAAATTTTACCTTTAACTCTTATAATAAGTACTCGCGAAATAGTTAAGCCGCTTAATTAAGATACCAAAATAAAGATTTTAATTTAATTTAATTTTTTTTTCCGTCTGTCAAACAGCTGATGCAATTCCCAAGTCCTTCTGCTTAAGCTTGCAGTTTAACTGCTAAAAATGCAAAGCTGAAAACTTTATTTGCTCTTTGTGTGTGTTGTTGCTGTTGTTGTTGTTGTTGTTGTTGCCATATTTGTCTGTCATATAACGGAAGGTGTGCGAATTTTTGCAGCAAGTTTCGACAACTTGTTTGTTGTTGCAGCTAACTATAAATAGCAAAAGACAACGACAACAACAACAGCAACAGCAACAAAGACAACAAAGTTGACAACGTTGATTGCAAGTTGTTTGAGTTTTGCTTTTATGTTGGTCTGGTCCAATAATGAAAAGAAAAAAACCGGCTTGACAGGAAAACACTATTTTCGTTTAAATAAGGAAAAAATGCATAACAATTTTTCATTTTTCTTCGTTTTTTTTCGCAAACTCGACTGCGACGCGACGCTGCTGCTGGCGTTGACTGCGCTGCCAGTGAAGCCAGCTATCCTTCGGCACAAAGAAAAACCCTTTACGGGTATAATTTACATTTATACGGCAAAGAATGGCATGGAGCTCGTAATTTATAAAATACTTTTCTATATTGAATATAAACAACAGTTTTTGTTCGGTATTTGAAACCAAATACAATAAAAAAAAAGGTTTTAAGTCTTGAAAAGTGTTCTTTACATTATTTTATACATATTGGTATTTATAAGATAATCCTATCAAATATTTTGAAATATATAATTATCAATTATAGGCAACTCAAGTTTTTCAAATTTTGTAAATGAATGCAGCTAAATATTTACGAATTAAAATACTTGTTACTTATTTATTAATAGGGTATTTAAAGGCCAATTCGTAGACAAACAAAAGTATTTTGGCTTTGCTGGATATGCAGCTGTTTTATTGTTCGACTTTATCCATACGATTTTCGACTTCTTTGGACCTTGTTGTGCACCTTATTTGGCCAGCTGACAAATTGACAGCCAATGCTCCCAAATATCCACAATGAGGTTATTTTCCATCTCTACTAACACACACAGACATAATGTTTATGTGCTTGAGCTGATTTCAATTGCAAATTTAATATATGTGCACATCATTTTGCATTTATATTTATAAAAACAATTTTCAACAATTATTCTATGTTGAAATTATGTTACATTTGTGTGCTTTGAAATATAAACATGTTTTCCCATTTTCAATGGCTGCAGAGAATACGAACAATACATTTTCTGAATTAAATACAAAAAAGGTTTTTTTGTAAATGCCACTAAAAGCGACATTTTATTGACAGTTGGGGGTCAACAAAACATTTGTCACGACTCACTAAAGCAATCATATTCTATGGTTAACCACAAATTCCATCAATTTCAATATCAGTCAACGCTTTTAAATCAATGTTTAAAAATTTTCATCGTGATTTATACACACGCGACTTTATCATAAATTTTCTTTATTTACTGGGCAAACAACCAAAGACTGTTTTTTTTGTTGTTGTTTATTTATTTATTTATTTTTTTATCAACCTTTCAACATATTGCGCATTTAGTTAACAATTTGCCTATTTTCTTTGTTGGCCGAAGGACAACAAAAATATAGTATTGAGGTCAATGTCAATTATACAATAATTCTTTTTGATATTGAAGAAAAATAGGTAAAAACCCCAACTTGTTATTTATTTAAGTTAACATCATATTTTATTTTGGCGCCAAGAGGGTAGACGACAGTTGGGCTACATCAATTATGGGTAGATTTGTGCAAACATGCAATCGAATTATTATTATTAATTATATTGGCCCATCATTGTATCACAAGACTTAAAAGATATATGGGCATGTTTAAAGCTGAAGCAATGCTCGAAGTTATAGAAAGCCACTCAATTATAATGCCGATATTTGTTCACGATTTCACACTTTTGCTATCTGATTTGCAATGTTGTTGCAAGTTGATCAATTAATTTTAGTAGTGAGTAACGTCTGCAAAAAATATAATTGATTTTAAATTGATGTGCATCTTTTAATTATTCAAATCTACTACTACTTTCTAATTTTCCAAACGCTGATCTGCACCTTGAGGTAATCAAGATCGCGTCGACTAGTTGTTGTTGGGAATTTTTCCATTTTGCCTGCATTTATTTATCGCAGCAGTTACCAAAAACATTCCATTGTGTGTAATAAATGCATACGTGACAAGTGGCCGCAATACCAACAACAAAGAATATAGCAAATATCACAGCATTTTCCACCCGCTTTGAATTGCAGCCTGCTAAGCTAAATAGCATGCACAAAGCATGCTTCAACCTAGTAAGAATGCACTGCCTGAGTTGTCTGACTACACTCAGAAAAATGATTTCCCTTAATTGTCAAAAATCACAAAATAAGTGATTTTTAAGACGGAATGTCTTATTTTCTTTAAAAACATTTCATTTCTTAACTTAACTTTATTTAGAAAAAATAAACATTTCTGAGTTCCAGTGTGTTTTTTTTCATGTGCGTAGAGAGAACTTTAACACTTTTTTTGGAATTGTGAATTTAAGAAAAATTAATTTAAAAAAAAAACTTTGCTTTCTACTTTTTGAAACTGAGAAAAGAATATACATATAAAATAAATTTTCTTATTCACAAAGATTTTTATAAATAATTCTGAAACACATAGAATCTTTGAAATTGTTATTATATTTTTTAATATAACATTCAAATGAATTTTTATTAAATATTCATTGTTATCATAGTTTTAATTACTTATTTAATGTTCAGATTTTTTATTATGAATTTTATAAGCATTTTAAAAATATTTATGAAATATGTTCATAATAATGAGTATGTTAATATCAGTAAGCTGTTCTCAATTCAAATATGCATTACAGGGTATGATGATCTCATTAATTACATTGCATGTTATTTAATGATATTTGACACAAACACACAGAAGGTATTTGTTGACTTGTTTGTTGACACAACACCAACAACAGAGCTGAAGGAAATTTATTTATGATATTTTCCAGAGAATTTGGAAAATTTTCATATCGCTCTATTTGCCAAAGTATATATATATATATAAATATTGTTTAAATTCAGTTCAGCGACTCTTATCGGCGGCATATTTGGCTACGCCTTGAAGAAATGAGTAAATAATATTCAGAGTAAATATCAGGTAACTGTGATAAGCATATGCGTTGAATATATAATTAATTTAGATAAGGTCCAGACAAAAGAGCCGAATATGCGACTACAAGCTGAAAGTTTAAATGTAATTAATATATATATATGTAAATTTTAAATAAAAAACACTGATTAAACAAATTAGTCTACTGAAAGACTAATATAAATCTATTGAAATTATATAAATATCTTTATTTATTCCAGATATAAAGATTACAGTTGAAACACTGATTAACCTAGCGAAAAACGAAAAAAATGACAACTAAAAAACTTGAAAGGATAAATTAGCGACAACAATTAAGGTGACCCCAGCAATCAGCAGCTGAGGTCAGCTGTCAATATTTGATTATATCAATACGGCCACGCCTCTGTGTCAAATAGAATTGAGCTGTTAAACATATTGGATACCATATAAGTATAGAGATGGCATCGGGTGACAGTCCCCCGGTGTGGTTGTCAACTGTTTGTCATATCCCTGTTAACATATCGAATGCTAAATTTGTTGAGCACTTTTCCAATCTCATTTCATTTCGAAAGTAATCAATTTGTAAAACAAATCAAGTCGATTGTTCATTACTGATTGTTGCTCGCAAGGACAACAACAACACCAACAACAAGCTAATAGTCAATACATATTTACTGATATTTGTTATTGCTATTTTGTGTGTGCGCACATGTTTAATATGTTCTAATAAACAATAATGATAGGTAATTATATTGACATAGTACTAGTATTTATATTGTATTATTGAAATGAATGTCAAGTCTTGACATTGAAATTACAGCTTCAAGGGCCAATACGTTGACAATGTAGATAAATCAGTGGAAATAGGGATATTATCTATGCATTACAAATATCGAGAATTGAATTTTAATTTAGTAAAATAAACAAAGAAAGCCAAGTGATAAACCACCATTAAGTCAATGGACTAGGTGATAAGTAAGGCTAATGTAATCGATATACCCATTTAGAATGGCTTCAGGGTATACAAATATTAAGAGAGAAATACTTTTGACCTTCTTCAGTAAAACTGTACAGATCATACACAAAAACAACGACAACAAACAACAATTTTTGTGAGTCATTTTAAAAATGTATTTAGACAACTTGGCTAAGTGCATTTTGTTGCCACATCGTCTAAATAATATACATCTATTTACATAACGATAGATACACAAATATGCTTGCATATTTAATGCTGCTGCTTAGATAACAAATACATATATATATATATATCTTTCTTTTGTCGGATTTTGTTTGTGTGCTTATAAAACTGTCACTGTGTACAACGACAATGACATTGTGTCCAAACAGCTAACAGACAACGAGAACAGACTAGTCTAAATCGTAGATGGATGTGGCACTAAATTAAGAAATTACGACATTGTAAGCATTGTTAAATATGAAAATCAAATAACTTTAGTAATTGCAATAAATTAAAGATTCACACAACGTAGGACATCCATAAATTAGCCATTAAAAAATGCAAAAAATAAACAGGAAAACAATCACAATCATATGTTTGGCTACGCTGATTAACAACGCTTATGAGTGTTATTAAAATGCCACGAGCAGCACGTTATGGCTAACAAACAGTAGTCACAGTCACTCGGCCAATAAAATCACTTGATTTGTTAACTGAAATCACAGTCGAGCCAATTGACATTATCTTTCAGCAAACAAAACGCATAGAACAAATCTCAAGTTCAACAATAGAAAACTCCTTCTGCAAGCTTTAAATAGTTGGAAAAATACTCATCATTAAATCGAAATCAATAAATATAAATATATGTATAATATAAATATATATCAAAATTTACAATCTTCGGATAAATTCAAGTACAAAGATTCCAATGCAGGTGATTCATTTATAAAAAAAAATAAAAATAAAGAAAAGAGATAAAGCAAAATTCAATAATCTTTAATTTAAATTTTAAATATCTGAAAATCATTCGCTAGAAAAATACTCGAACTGTTTTTTTTTTAAGTTTATTTATACTACAAAATCATGTTATAAAAAGAGGTCAACGAACAAAAAACAATCTGAAATGCTAACAGACATGATCTTGAAAGAAGTTTGTTTTTTCTTCCTTCTCAATTGAAGATTCACTATTCTAGATTGGATTTTGCAAAATTCTTGTTAGACTGCAGTTTGTTTATAGTTTATATTTTTTTTATTTGCTTTGAGTACAAATGTCGCTGATTTGCATACACAATGAAGGCACTTAATTGTTGCAATTACTGCATACTCATAAATTCGAAGCGCTTTCATCGAAATGGCATTTTTTCAATGTCTTGTTCAATTCATTATATAGGCGATATATAAAAGTGTATATGCATTTGGTTTATAGATATTTTTTGTTTGCTGTGCAGCTGGAAAACATATTCAGAAACGACCACAGTCGCATTCACATTCACAGAACACACTAATCACAATTTGTGAGCTGTTGCAACAGCTGTAACGGACATGCTACAATTGTGTTGCATTTTATCCAGACCGCAACACGAGCAAATGGCAAACAACATTGGCCACAACCATTGACAACAACAGCCACGCCCAACACCCAACTTTCAGTTTCCACTCAACTGAATCCACATCTGCACAGTGGTATCAATGCCTAGAGATTTGTGGAAAAGTATTAAACTCTCTACGGACAAAAATCAAATGGTGCAAAACTAATTGAAGTCCTGATATATTATTTTTTATTATTATTATGATTCATATTTGAGATAGATATTTAATAACCTTTCAAAACAAACAACTTATAGTAATATGCAATATTGACAAAATTTTAATGTAGGAAATGTACAACTTTTTATAATAAAATAAAACTGGCTGAATGAAATCCTGATAAAATATTATTTATATTTTTAGTACTCACATTTCAATAAAGGTTAATAATAATATTGAATATTAGGCAATTATTCAGTTATAGCAAGGCATATTACAACTAATTTCTTTTTCCCTGTTCAACTTTAAATATTTACAGTTGCTATAATTAAATCAATTATTTATTTTTCTATGAAGCATATCATTACAGCTTCTGACCTTAATTTTATAATTATATTCTGATTGACGTGATTAAGCAAAGCCACTGTGCGCCAGGCAATCGATTAAAATTATGGCCAAAAACAATGCCAGGAACAGAATCGGCAACAAACGAGAAACGTGTTGTTGCAATTAGTAATACCCTGTGCACATCAATTAGCTGAGAAAGGGTATATTGAATTTGTGCACACGGTTGAATGAATGTCGATTTAATGGACTTCAATTTAGTTTGAAACCAAGTTTAAAAAAATATTATTTGCATTTTTTAAATTAGTGAAAATGAAGTAATATTTAAAGTTATTTAAATTTAACAAAAACCCAAACTCTTATTTAAATTATTGTTTATCACAAACTAAATTCAAAATAAATAGAATACAATCTTAAAGAAACTCTAAATTAAATTTTGAATATTTGCAAGTATGTAATCATTTAATTTATAATTCTTTAAAAAAACAAAGTTTTAAATGTTCAACAGTAAATCATTTGTCCATATTTCCAAGGAATCATTAGATTTAGAAAATTTAATATTTAATTGATTATCACGTATTTGAATACAGGGTATTCTTTTAGTCCAACACTCTCAATTAGAACCCTACAAAATTGCTGTTTTTGGCTTTGTTCATGCTGACGTTGACAGGCTGCAACAGAGCTCATCACAGCTGCAAGTGAAAGTCAAACATGAAACGCACACACAACAGATACACACAACCTAGCAGATACTGAGCAGGGAGCTGTAGAGGACGAGAGTCAGTCAGACAGATAGTCAGGCAGGCAGTGAGGCAGTTTCACTGGGGCAACGCTGATGATGGTGATTATGTGTGCATCATTTCCAAGGTCAACAGCTATTTACAGCCCCTGTCTGTCTGTGTGTCTTTGTGCCTATATATATATATATATATATATTTATATATATATGTGTGTGTGTGTGTTTGATATTAATGCGCCACAAACGCGATACTATGCAAAATGGCCCAAAGGATTGCTTAAGCGACCACAAATTTGATTGTTTAGTATCATCATAATCATTTTGATCATCCCACAGAGGCGCCCTCAATTCCAGACGTGCCTGGCATGGCTATTGCCTCATCTCAAAATTATCAACTCTATAAATATATTAACACATTCGCACCCACCCATCTTTGGAGGGCCCTGTCTATATTGGTTTTTCGGCTATTACCTTCATTTTGCTTAACGTGATTTTTATGGTTTTGTTTTCAATTAACAATTTCGACTCATTCATTGTGTGTGTGCTTAGATATTCCATATAAATATAAAAACATTTTTTCAATTATTTTCGCAGTATTAAATATTTAATTGTGCGTATCAAAAATTTAATTGAAGTAGAAGTTGAAGAAAATTCACAGTGGCTGAAAGAATTTCTAATCTTTGGCGTCGTATCTAATACTATATTGTCAACTAGAAAATGCAATAAAATACTTATTCAATATGTATTATTAATATGTCAGATTCAAGACGAACAGGTTGTGTATTACGTTACTAAATAAAACTACACAATGCAGAATAAACAACTTTCCACTGTTGTCTTCAAATTTTGTAGATGTAAACAAAAATTACTGATTATTTTTGTTACTCCACTTATCTCTTCTTCTCTTTTTTTGGGCTATATGCACATTTTTTAAGCCAAAAATACATATTATATGTACATTTTTAAAATTTCAAGATCAATTATCAATATTTTGGAAACACTTGAAACAAAATTCAACCTACACAAAAGCGCTACAAAAATGGAACCCATTTAAAAATATGTGTACTCAACACATACTTATATAATTTTTAAAAAATGTGGATAAACAGGTTGAAAGGCTTCGGCAACGAGTTGAATTCCATCGATAAGTGAAGTGAGGCAGTCAAGCAGCCCAAAAAGGAGAAGAGCCATAACAAAACATAAGAAAGAAAAACGTCAACGATCAAGGCCAAAAGGGTTTCAAGGTTATTAATTACCAGGAAGCAACCAACAACAGATGCAACCACAATATTTTTTATTCACCAAGTCCTGATATATATATATATATATATATATATATAAAACCTGTTTATTCATTTTATTTTTATTTTTTGATGAGCAAGTTTATAAAAAGCAACTTCAATTTTGCTGGCAGTTGCATTTTTAACTCGTTCTCGAGGTTAAACCAATTATACATCGATAACAATTACCAGCAAAATTTATAGGGTGTTCAAACAACTCTAAAAATTGCACAATCAAAATCAGAGATAACTAAAAACTGCACTCAATGCGCATGTATCAAATCAAATATGAATATGAAAGTCATTTGACACATGCCCTTAGAGAGATCGAGAAATGTCTAGTAGAAAATATCTTACTTTTATTGCATAATTTTATATGCAAATTAATTAACCAAATGACTGAGTAGGGCAGAGTGAAAAGCATTCATTTCAGTTTTCTGATACAGACTCTGATGTTACTCAGTTAAAAAACTACAAAGAAAAGCTAAAGCATTTCCAATAACTGCCTTGAACCCGAGTATCTGCTGAGTACAGCTTAATAGTGCTGTCTCGGCTAACTTATTTTATATTTTTTATATTATTATTAATATTTATAAACGGAATGTTGCAATATTCGACACAGTTTTCAATCTGCAAAAAATACACATATGAATTTTATAAGGAAGTGAATTTGCCAGATGTATTTGTATTGTATAAAAATTGCGTAAGTAGTCAGCTGAATGTTGATTATCGCGCCTTTTATTAATTCGTTAATGGTAGATCGCAAAATGGCCATAAAAATATATAATACCTGTTTCCTGATTACGAAATTGAAGTCACTTTCGGGTCGATTTATATGTGGGTAGGCTTAGCGCCAGAAAGACGCAGGATGTGCGAAATTAAAATGTCAAATTGAATTGATTTATGGGCAGTGATTCATTTGTCTGTTGCCATTTATTTCGAGTTGATTCCTCTGTTTCGCTCCGTCAGCGATTTGTGCTCCCTATTCCCCAATACCTAATCCCCCAATCCCTCTTCCCGTGTTCGATTTCGATTCCGTTTCGTCTTCTCTCACGCTTAATGCGCAACTGTCCAATGTCAATCATTAGTTGTCATCGAAAGGGACACAACTGAGCCCAAATAACATATTTAACGTGAATAATTTATTTGTACTTTTTTTTTGTAAGAGATAGATTTATTTGGGTTGAATTTGACTTTTTTTTTTAGAAATATTTATCAGTATGTCTATAACCATATATCTGAATATAATCAAGAAGTTGAAGATAGTGAAGAAGTAAGCAATTGATATTGCTTATATATATATAAATATATATATTAAATTAGGTGAAGTCGATTAATTCAGGGAATAATCAACTTTTATTGCTTACTTACAAATATATTTTTGTAAGGCCTTAAAGTAAAAATAAGTTGTTGCAGGAGAAATACGTAATTAACGCTACTATATTATATTATTATATTCCGAAATATTTAAATATGAATATAATATTAATATTAAAGAATAGTTAAATATTTGTATCAAAAACTTTTACTTAGACTTTCTTGCTTATAATGTTTAACTTTTTATACATTTTGATTACTTTTCACTTACCCTTGACAAACTTTCGTGTGGATCACTTGAAATTTGTAATTGTCATTAAATCAATGCCTAATTAATTATAGTTTAAAGTGCTGTTGAAAGTGCCTTTAAATGGGTGCGTTATTTAAATAGGGGAATCATCAAACTTTGGTTTTATCGCCTGTGTGCAACTAGGAAAAAACGTAGCTCAAAAATAGTGTTTTTTGTTTGTTGTTTATAAGACGACTACATTTGCTACGTGCTGCTTCAAAATTTGTTGTGATTTTTGTTTGTTGTTCATTAACAAGAGTAAACATTTTTTCATTTTTATTTGTTTTGGTTTTTTTTTGTCAAAAATACAAATATGAAACTATAAAAATATTTAAATACAATTTACTTTGGGAGGGGGGCGGAAAAGATATATGTAAAAAATTCTACAATAAATGCAATTTTCAAATAAATTAAAATATTGAAAAATTGTATGGAAGAAGAAGCGATTAAGAACAGAAACTACAAAAGCCAAAAAACTTACTGCCAGGAGAAGCTGCCGGTGATGCCATCTTTAAGACGATCACGCAACGAACGCTGTCGACTTGGTCCGGATCCGCTCAATGGCGGCAATATCGTATTCTCACCATCCTCCAGCACCGTGGCGATATTCGATGCGGATGTTGAGATGGGTGCGCCGGCATTCTCCATTATCGATGGCTGTTGCTGCTGATGATGGGGATGGTTCGATTGATGCTGATGCTGATGTTGATGAAGTTGATGTGGCGAGCCCGGCGAACCCACTGGCGAGTCTCTGTTGTTTAAATGCCGACGAATCGAGCCATGACGTGGTGAATTTTCGCGTGACATTATTTAAATGGTTTTTTAATATTTTTTTTTATATTAATTTGTTGTTGTTTTGAGTTGCGTTTCGTTTCGATTGTTGTTTAAATTATTGGTGGTTTTGGTTTTATATATATATATATTTTTTTTTTTTTTGGAACAGAAATTTTCATAAAATAATTAGAAGCATAAAATAATTAGTTCAATTGCAGCCAATTATTTGTAGATTTCTTTTTTTTATTCTTTTTTTATAGATGAAGAAAACGAGCGATTTGAACTTGCTTTAACTTGTAGTATAACTTTTTGGTTTTCTTTTTTTTCTTTTGGTGAGAGTTATTTATTAATTGCACATAGAGCCAAAAATGTTGTGTAAAAGTTTTGCTATTCGAGGAAAGGATAGGCATAGACAAAAAAAAAATTAGTTGAACAAATAAGTTTATATTAAGAAATTGCATTGAGTAGAATAAAAACCATTATATTTATTATAGAAGAAAATATTTTCGATTGTTTTTTTTTTTTCGAATATTAGTAAGTGTGAGTTGTGGGAGTATGTGTTTAAAAATGTTGTAAATGATATAGTAGATATGGAGCCGAGTTCGAAAGGTACAAAAAAAATACGTTGAAAGATTCTGTATTCTAAATATTAATAGAAGAGCAGCTTAGCAGCTGTAAAGGAGTTTGAGCAAAGAAGAGTATAAATAAGTCGTTAAGCGTTCACAGGCAACATGCAACATTTGTTTTTACTGGATATTATTTATTTGTAGAAAATGCAGAAAAGCGTTAGAGAATTTGATATGTATATATACTATATAGAATTTCGATAGCAATGAAAAACGCACATGTTTTATTTATATATATATATTTTTTTTTTGGTTTTCGGTTTTGTGTTTATTGGGCTTAGCGGCTGGGTGGCACACGTACAATATCCAATGGCTCAGGTTGCCTAAGCGTTTCCGAATTGAACAAGAAAATCATACGAATCATACGATCAACTTTGCTGTACGTCATCATAACGGTATTTGCACACACAGCTTTTTCTATTTACATATGTGTGTGTGCGTGTGCGTGTGTGTGTTTGTGTCTCGGGTTGGATATCAATATAGCAATGCATATCAGTCGGATTAGTTATAAATATCATATATTTATCATAGTTGAAGGCACATTCAAGTATTTCTCTCTCTCTCTATATATATATATATATAGATGTGTATATAGAGAAATCGATATTGTTTTTAGATATTACGATTAAGTAAAACGTTTAGAAAACAGCTAATTATGAAGTGTACATTTATACAGCGGGCAAACAATCTATATAGATATATATGTACATATATTTTTGGATATTGATATTGATATTTCAGTTTATTATTATGTCTTTGGGTGTTCTGTTTCGTTAGCACAAATATTGACATACATCTATGACTACCGGGTATACGATTATATATATATATATATTGGTATAGCTGGATATATTTAGGCATATGCATGTAGGTGTGGGCATAGCTGTAAGACGAGCATTGTTGTTTAATTAGTTTTGCGTATACGTAATTTAATTATCAATATGCATATTCTTCATATTTGTTATTGTATTGTTTTCGTATTCTCTAGTTGTAGTTGTTGTTGTTGTTGTTGTTGCTGTTGTTATTGTTGTTTTAGTGTGTTTGTCTGTGTTTGTTTTTATATTTTATTTTTGTTGCTGTTATTGTTGATTGTAATTGTTGCACCAGGCTAAGCCTCTAATGCTCTAATAGGTGTAAGTGTGTGTGTGTGTCTGTGTATTTTCTATTTATTTATTTGCTATGTGTGTGTGTCTTTTAGTTATTATTTTCATTATTATTCTTAAGTAGTTTGGGTAACTAGTAGTTGTAGTAGTAGTGAGCAACGAACCTGCAAGTAGACAGCGAAAAAGATAGAAATTATTAGTTATATCAGAAATCAGCTTTTAAATATATTGTAGGCTAGCTGATAGTCATTTGTGATATATAGAATATAGTTTTTGGTTAAGAAGATCTGTGCTTCCCAGCCGATCTTAATGGAAGTTTTACAATTGATGGATTAGGGTATATTAAATATATAAATTGGAAGACTAAAGCTATACAATCATGTCTTTTTCCGCTTTCGGATATTCATTTGTTTCGATAAAATTAAATAAACTTAATTCAAAGTTAGAACTCTGCTGCTCTTTACATAACCATCATGTAATTGGGACTAGCGCAACACTTTTAACTAGAAATCTCATCCAATTAAAATAAAATAAATATTATCTTTGAAGTGCAGAAGTTTAAATAAACAACCAAGAACTGGCAGTGAATAATAAATTCCATAAATTTCAAATATATGTGCATGTATAATATATGTACGTGTATATTTCCACGAAAATGCTTGGATTATTGCTTATATGCATGAGCTTTTAGACCAATTGTCGCCTCATTTGTAAATCATGGCCAAAATGCTCTTCAACGAAACTCAAAAGGATTTACAATGGCAAATGTCGTGAACCACGCCCCCTGCCACGCCCTCAAACATTGGTGACAGACAGACCTTGAAAAGTGTTCAACACACTAAGTCCAATGTCAAGTTGCATTTATAATGTATCCTCTACAACCGAATAACGAAAGCCCCAAATGTATTATTCATGTCAAAAATTGCAGCGGCCAAAGGAGAGAAAATGGAAAGGAAAAACAAAAAAAAACATTGAATCGGATTGTGTGCTTACACATATACACACCCACACACACACACACACACATGTACTCGATCTTGTATAAACAGAACAGAATCCATTTTGTTGAGCGATGAACAAACTTGACAAAATATAAATGGCATTTTTGCAACATGAGGGAGAACCAACGATTCACAAATGCAATTTTCGCCCACCATCTTTTTTTATCACACTTTTGATGACATTTTCAGCAGCAGCCAAAAAGTATGCAATAAATGTATTGCCAAGTTGATTGAGCCAATGTTTCTTGCAAGTCCCCATGAACGTATTTTAATAGATGGGATAAGCTCAACGAGTTGAGGCCTTGAGTGCCTTGCTATCCAATAACTCATTAAAAACCGCAATTTATTGCAGTCTTCCAATACCCTGTATACATTAAAAACGTTTTAAATAGGGTAATAAAGTTGTAGAACGATCGCTCAATAAACATAAAAGCTGTTTAAACATTTTCTTTTAATGCTTAAGCCGGAGAGAAAATCAACAATTTTTCCGTATAACTTTAAGTGATATGTATCAGATATAGTTTTGTAATATAACAATGCATTCAGCTCGAATTAATTGTGAGTACAAATCAACATATAAATATATAAAGATGGCAGCGCTACGCGTGGTTTCTTAGCAGGCAGCTCGTTAGCCTTAACAGGGATCGCTTAGAGTTGCCAGACTGTGCAAAAATAGTTGTTGAGCAGTCGTCAAGATTGAACGAGTCGTTGAGTGGAAGCAGTCGTTAAAAGTCATTCAGTAGACGTAGTATTGAAGAGCTCTACAGTCGAATATCTGCTCGTAGAGCGTTCTCAACAAACTCTCTCTCTCTCTCTTACTGACATCCTTGCATTGTAATTAAGCAGTAGCTGTTGACGTTAAGTCGCATGCCATGGATTAACTTACACACACTCGCGCATACACACATATGAATGAAGAAGAGACAAGACTTCATATATCTATATATTGTGTATGTGTATATGTACAGCTACGCATAGCAAAGCTCATTATTATTATGAACAGTCATTGTTGTTGTAGTTAATGCTCCAACATTTACGGCTCGTCTGCTCTGCTTTCGCCGCCTGCCGACGCCATTCCCTGCATTGCTGCATTTCTTGTACAGTATTTCATACAAAGTTGCTGCTGCCGTTGCTGCATTTATTTGTATGGCAAACTATAAAATGAGCAGCAGTCAGAGTCTCTAAGGATGCAGTACGAAGGAGTGAGGGGGTGGGAGGGTACAGCGGTACAGAGGCACATTTAATGCTCGCACTTGATGCGCATTATGCCCCGCGACGCATGCACTGTGGTTAGAATAATAACTTTTATATGTTAGTGCAAAAGTAGAGGGTTAGCTTCACAATACATTTGATTAACAGCTGTATTATTTATACCGATTTTATTATAAATAATATGTATAAAGGCAAGTGAGATTTAGAACACTTTCTAACAATACAGCACAAGCTTCTATCGCTGAAAGATTTTGGTGTATATACAAAAAATTTAAAAAACTTAATATTCAGCCAACAAAACACATATTTACAACAGCTTCAAATCTTAAAATTTGTATACAAGCATTTATTTTTTTTAATAAGTAAACCATCAAAAAAGATAATTTTAAAAACGAAAAAAAAATTTACACTTTTTGAATGAGTTATTATATACATTACTGCATAGTTGTCAACTAAATTCATTAATAAACTTAACGTGTAAGTCAAACAAATAGTTAAATGTCAACGATGAATGAGCTTTTTGATTTATCACAATTTTGCTGGCCACAACCACTGTGCCTGCTAAAAGCGCTCGTTTGTGGAAGTAAATGTGCGACGAACTTGAAACTGTGTAAGTATGTAAGTATGTGTGTGTGTGTGTGTGTGTTTTTAATATGTGCGCTTGTATTAATGTCTCGACAGTGTTGAGTAATGAATGCCGCCTGCCGAAAGCATTGAAAGCGAGATTCCAATGTCCTTACACGCAACTACGCCCACAGAAACTTTTGAAGGCTATGCACTTAGGCGAGGTCGTCAATAGCATAGAGAGGCATAGAGGCAGAGAGAGAAAGAGAGAACGAGAGAATGATAGAGCAACAGACGCTGAGTTATGTAAAATGACGTCGAACTTTAAGCCTTTGAATCGCAGCAGCATTGCCGGTTATTTAAATTTTTGGTCATGCTATGCTTACACACACACAAACACACACCCACAGAAACACACACACACTTTGTTACATAGCCATGCATAATTTCCGTTTCCGCTTTGAGCTTTTGCAATGTTTCCTGACACCTTCTCGCAGTTTCGCCCTTTTCATTCATAATTGCAGGATGCATTTATTTAAGTCTCACTCTCTCTCTCTCTCTCTTTCTCATTTGTCTCTTCTCTCTTTTTTTTTTGGCAGTTACTTTTGTGGTGTGCAAACATCAAGGATATCCTTGAGTTGACAGTGAAAAAATATTTACACTGCGTGCACTTTCTGCCAGCGAATGCGGATTTAAGGCATTAAAGCTGCACACAAACGCATTCAAGTCGTTTGCCATAATTGAGTTGCGATTTGCATTTTGTGGACAGTTGGATAGTGTGGAAAATGCATTAGTTGCCAAATGGGGCCACCCTTGACCATTAAGGGTGAAATTTAGTTAGCTCTCTTGAAAACCAACCAGCATAGTTCATGGGGTTAAATGGAAATTGCATTCTACTTTTTATATATATATATATTTTTTTTTAAAGTCACGGAGAGACTGCAGCGCTGACAGCAAACGCAGTAAATCGAAAAATCACAAAAATCCAGCAACGACGAAAAGGCATTAAGCGAAAATTACTCTATGCACTCTGTGTGTGCATGGAATTTATGCTGGCAATAAAGTAAATTTCGCACTGAAAGCGACCTTTGTTTCCGCACTGCACATAAAATGTGGACACAAGACAATGTTCCTGTTCAAAAAGCTTATACGCTTCAATAAACCTCAATGGTGTTGTGTGTATGCAATACATTTTGTTTAATCGAAAATTCAGAAAGATACAAAAAATCATTCAGTTCATTTACATTTATTGTACATTTATAATTTGCCAATCTTTTTTAAATATTCTGAATCATAATTTATTATAACTAATTAAGAATACAAATTATTTTAATAGCAATATAATATTTGATCACAATCAGTTTGATTTAAAATTTTCTTTAAAATGTCTTTTTATCAGACGGTATATTTAACTTAAAAAGGTTTTGTATGTATATTTTAAGGATACGATACTATTTTATGAGTTATATTTAAAGTTAAGATGATCTTATACAATTAATAATCCACAAAATCAAGAAACAATCAGAGCTGAACATTAAATCTCTAATTTTAATTATTAACAAGACCACCTCCAATCAGGAAGCCACAGAAGTGTTTTATTTTTAAACTTTAGATAACTGCTAAAAAGATTTAAATTAAAATAAATGTATATATACTTCACAATATTTTTACACTTCCCACACAAGTTTTTACAACAAATACCCAACTAATATCATCAAAAGTTTAACAAAATATACTTATTTAATTTCGCACATATTTTATGCAGACAAAAATGTCTAGTTCGATTTTGACTAAGGCGGAAATTCTTGTGGAAACGCACATATTTATAGTTCTATATTCTAAAAAAAAACTCGTGTAAACCGAGCACAATTGAAATCTCAGACTCAACTTGGCAACAGAAGCCACTACAATCAATGAGCTTTTATGTGAGCCCCTCACACAAAAGTCAACTTTTCTATGGCTTCCACAAACTATTTTCAAATGTCAATGCTCGGTTTGTTGAAGAACAAGTGTGCGGAGGGCTGGGGAAGATGATTCGATTTTGGTTGCATGCCACACTCAATTGGCGAATCGAACACGAAACGCAATTGGAAATCAGGCAGTTAGTGTAAAAACAGTAGTAAGATTAAACCAAAGGAATGTCGTTAATCAAATTGTGGTTGATTGTAATTACAATTGGCACCATAAGACAATATTTGATATTTTCATTTAATTTATATTTAATAATCTCAATTTAAGTTAAAAGTACTTAAATACTTTCTCTGCAATATGAAACACAATAAATACTGAAATAAATGTAAATGAACTGCTTTTATCTATTGAACAAACTCATTTGAATTCAGTAATTCGAATTTCAGCCATAAAAAATAAATATTTTTTTATTACATTCCTAAAGCGATTTTTAATCATTTAAATTTGTGTGACAAATTCCAATATATGTTTTGTGTTTCTAATTTTATTTTTAAAAATCCCGAATTATTCATTCTAAAATAAGGAAAAATATTGTTTAAAGACAAAAGTTGAGCAATTTAAAATTTTATTGAGAGCGTTAGAGCTGACGAGCGAACACTGTACTTATTTGGGTCAATTGTTAGACTACAAACTACAAACTGTAACTAAAATTGCTGACAGATTTATCGATATTGACTTGTCAGCACAAAGAGTGAGTAATTTGGGACCTTTTGAGGGGTTATTTAGGCCAAATCGCATTATTTACAAATTATGCGATAGCCTGTAGAGCGAGAGAGAGACAGAGAGAGCGAGGGGGACATGTAAAGCTATTGTCATACAGATTGCAAGAATAGTTGGCTGAATGGTTGCATGAACGGCAAAGTGAATGACTGACAATGTTGACAAAATGTTGGCAAACCTGAAACGCTCTCGCTATTTGCACTCGGAATTTGCATTTGCATTTTGTGGCTTTCGTCGATTATTCCCCGTGCATTTCTAATTGCAATTTATGCACTCAACGGCATTTACGTCAAGCTGACAAAGCCCCTGTACATACAGATTAAGCAATAACAAAAGCAAATTACGTGCAGATTTATTGCTTGGCTTATTAGCTTTCTGCATATTACGTATACGCCATGTTCTTCGTACAGCCGTTGTTGACAAGGGCTCAAATACTTTGGTGTGTCCTTACACATTGAGTCAGTAGCTATTTATGCTTTGAGTATTTCAGAGAGTACGAATTATGAAAAACAAAAACATTTGCAAGTTATAACTACGTTGAGGCTTTGTAGCAACTTTTTATGGTCGTTGCATTAGTTACGTAAGACAAGTTAGAATGGTCTAGTTGAGAATGCGCGACGAGCAGATACCCAGCATTGTAATTTATGTAATCATATCAGAGTGTTTAAACTTAACTATACCTTTATGTTCACATCATATTTTCTTCTTTTTTTGTAATATAATTTTAGGCGCATAATTCCAACAGGCTGTCTTAGGTGAAATTTAATAATAGAAGCAAACAAATGTAAGTGTATATTAATATGTTAACGGTTGCCGCGAAGCTTTAGAAAGTTAAAACATTTTTAACATACTAAAATTACTAGAATGCAAAATATTTTAAAGTAAGAATGAACTTTAAAGCATCTCGCCCAACTTGGATATTTGAAAACATATAAGTTTTTGCCCAACTCGAAACTTCTAGCGGAACCCATAGGATTTCATTGTATCAGACCCTATCTTTAGCTGAAACCATATTGAAATTAATTAAATTCGTTTTTCTTTTCAACAATAATAAAAACAGAAATAAAGTAAGCTAAAAATAATTATAAAACATGTTTAAATTATAAAAGGAGGTTACCAAACAATATTCAATATATAAACTTAGATTCAATTAGCATATTTGATTGAGCTAATAATAATTGATGTTTATTATATATTTAATACCAAATTACATAAAAACTAAACAATTTTAGCTGTGCACGCCCCAAATAAATCTTTTTTTGAGTATACTATTGCCGCTGTGCGCTGTGTTTTAAACGCTAATGGCCAGCTATTAATACAGGAAAGTTAATTAGTTAACCTAACACACCTGCTCACCACACACACACACACACACACATAGAGTCACACACACACACACATGTATACTAATAACTGTCAGTTGGTGGGTTGTTGTCAAAACGTCCAAGTCGACAATTTATCAACGTTTTAATTAACATACACGCAGAAACAGCACTTAAAACAAATACCTCAACGAACGTGAAACGTTCAAGGAAGAGAGGCAGACAGAGAGAGAGAAAGATAGGGAGAGGGAGCACAGAGATGAGGACACGTGCCGCGGCAGTTGAAATGAAAATTGCCAGCAGCACAAAATGGCGACAATTACAGTTGCGATCTGTGGCTGAAAAAGGTATTCAATTCGAATTCCCACTGTGCCATAAAAAAGGGAGGCAGGCACAAGCCCAGATCCCAGAGCCCAGAGCCCAGAGCCCAGAAACCAGAAACCAGAGCCTCAGCGCCCAACAACCCGAGTCTACAAGTTGAAACATTTTGGCGAACAATGCCGCAATTAATGGCGGCCAAATGTGAAAGTTCTGTGGGCTGTCTCTCAAAACTACTATCAGGCAAATTGGGATGGCTCACCAAAAACGTATGCGCGATTGGCACGCGAATGCACAATACACACACACACGCAACACAGACACACACTATACCCACGCACAATGTTTCCTGCCAGAGCAAAAAAGAAAAAATGCTTTTGCTTTTTTCTTCCTTTCGCTGAATGAATGCCGCGCACAAAATGGCCAAGCTACGCCTCACTATCTCGCTCTCTCCCTCTCTCTCTATCTGACTCTCTCAAAGTGCTCAATCTCTTTGCTGCTCAGTGCCGCGCTCTCTCTTTTATGTACTATACGAGAAATAGAAAAATAAAAAGTAAAAATAAAACAAAACCTTGTCAAGGACAAAGCACGCAACGTAACCAAAATCAGCTGAGCAGCCTCTGTTAACGAGAACTCTCTTCTGTTTGTTTTTGCGCACGCTGTTAGCTGGCAATGTGAACGCCCTGTGAGCTGACTAAGTCCTGTTAATGCCAATTGTTTGTTGACAGCGCGCTGTTAGCTGGCCAATGTTAACGCGCTGTTAGCTTGGTAAACATGCCTGTAAAAATTGAATATTGATAATTGGGTTTCTTCACAAAGCAAACATTAACAAAAGCCAACTTTTGCAATATATAATTGAGTTTAAAGTACACGCTTTAGGCCGACAACAGCAAGAGAAATAAAAGCGTCTATTTACTTTGGGAATATTCAAGGAACTTTTTATTAGATTGGGCAGCTGAAATGCTTGCATCCTTTTTATATTCAAATTTTTCTCATTTAAATTTATTTTTTAACCAGACTAAAATATCAAAAAAAAAGATGCAAAGTTTTCAGGCTACAGAAAATTTACGAACCTTAAACAGAAGAAGGATAAATGTAGTGTATATAAATGGAATTTTGTAATAAATTCCTTTTTCTAAACATGGATGAATGAGTCCAAAGATTCAAAAAAGTATTACATGTAATTCATGTAATTTAGATTTTCAGAATAGTCAAATTAATGGTTTTCAATTTTACATTTCTGAAAACCTTTTGAAATTCTGTTGTAGCACTAAACGTCACGAAACAAAAAGCAAATTTGGTTTCAAGAGCTTTAATATCTATCTTCAAAATAAGAGGATAACATACAATATTCAATAATTTTGATATTTTACTACACATATATGGATAAGCTAAAGAGGTACTTTATTCACGAAAATATTCTTAACTTTGCGATGTATCTTTTTCTTTCTATTTACAGACTTATTTAAGATGAATAGATTTGAAGCTTATTTCCTAAGGCGGCTACAAGCCATCTTATCAAAATAAAGAGTACAATTTGAATATGCTCGAACATTTAGTTTAAGGCGACACACACACACACAGAGAGAGAGAGAGAGAGAGAGAGAGAGAGAGAGAGAGGGAGACATGAAAGGACGTTGTCAATCCGGCCACAACAGGCACTTAAGCGAACGTTTCTTTCACTCACTTTTTTCTCTATATACATATATCTTTCGTTCGTTTCCTTTTTTTCTCTAACTGATGATGGCTGACCATAAAATGGCTGAAATACTTCAAGTTGAAATCCTCTAAAAACAGCAACAACAACGGCAACAACAAAAAGCACTAAAGCCAAAAGCAATAAACGGCACAACAAATGAAACGGCGACAGTGGCAGTCAGGGAAAATGTCCTGGAAATGACGGCAACTTTGCCTTCATTCGTGGGTGGCCAAATACATACCTACAAAGACACACACACACACATACAAAACAACAGACAAACAAACAATACACGTTACAACAATGGCTGGCCAACAAAGCATGTAACAGGAAAACAGACCAGAAGGACATGCGTTTTGCCCGGAAATATGGATGTGGCCAAGGAGGCGTTGGGAGTGGAGGGGCACAGGCAGAGATGACAACAAGAAAACATTATGTTGCTAAAAAAAAAAGTAGAAGAATAAGCAAAAAATAAATAATAAGCAGCTGGTTGTAATCGAAAATACAAAGAAACAACATACAAATCCATCAGTGGCCTCCCGGCGCTGAGGGGATTGCGGGTGTGGCCGGATGGGGTAAATGTAGTACCCCCTACTAGATGAGGTACAGCAATTGCATGGAACGTTGTCTACTTGCCAGCGCACTCATTGAAATTAAACAAATAAAACGTATATTAATCAAGTAAAAATGCTCGAGTCCAAAAGACAGCTCGGCTACACTGAGAAAAACAAATCGCCCTAAGAACTAGAACTATATTCGAAATATATGGTACACAAATCGTACACGACTTATTTTTACTGTATACATATATAAATAAACCTGATTGGGAAGATGTATCTATAAAATTGTGGCTTTTATTGCTATCGAAAATCTAGATCAAGACTCGTAGATACTTCATTCTGTCTATTGCACACATTTACACATTTTCAATGGGCACAGTGTATAAGAAGAACGAATATTAATATAAATAATAAAATAATAAATTTTCCAAATATGGGGTTTGTGAGGGGAGTTTTCTCCTACCTAAATATATAATATGTATAATTACACAATAGCGAGTTTCGTAATGCTCCACTTCCTCGATAGAGAGAGAGAATAAATAAATAAATCATTTTATATTTCTAGTAAAATATGTAAATCAAAGAAAATATTCTTAAATGAATCAAAGCCTTGACATATAAACAAACTTATACAAACATTTTAAGACAAGGTGGCTAAATTAAACAAAAGTAAAATACTTCTATTGGGATATCGAATGTGGAAGTGAAGCTGAAGTTCTCAAAGAAGCATTTCAATTTGAGGTGTATTTTATGGTCAGATGAATACAGATGACTATCAGTCAAAGATTTCGAAAATATGTTGGATATAGGACGAATTCCTTGTGTCTTGAATTGTTACTATTGATGTGTAATACTGTACAACTATAATACATGCAAAAATTGTAGTTTGTGCTGGAAAACTGATGGGTTGATATCTAGAATCTTGATTCCAAATTGAGGCTGTACTTCAGAAATGACTAGAATCACAAAATTGCTACAATTATATTTCAACATTTCTATAAATAACTAAACATACATTTATTATTTAACAAGGTTTAACACTATTACAAGGATAAGAAAATGTTTAAGAAAGGAAATATTTGTGAGTGAATATTAATAGAATATTATAAAATACCGACGGGCTGCAAGCCAAACTGGTAAAAAAGCAGCTGTAATTTTTGTTTTAATAAAAGTAAGACCTGAAAATACAAATGTAAGAGAACAAAAGAAAACCCAGCAAAATTGAGGCAGCAAAAGCGAAAATTGTGCGATTATGAAAATTTAACAAGCAATTTGACCAACAAAATAGGGCAATAGACGACTTTGATGAAAGGTGGAGGGTGTTTAGGAGGCGGCTGGTTAAGTGATAGGTGAGGGGTAGTTAAGTGGGTTTGGGTCAGACTGGCCAAAGTTGCCCGCTGGCCGATAATCAATAAATGTTGTGGAAAATGTAACACTGGGAAATTGTTACACATGCGGCAGCTGATGAAGCGAAATCGAATCGAAATCTTAATAAAAACACAAAAATGCCACATTTTCAAGGGGTTAACGATTAATATATATATATATATATATATTTAAATGTAGTAATACTAAATGAAATATGTATATAAAACTAAATCAACTTCAATATACAAACTTACATTGTTGTGCTGTTGTTGTTGTTGTTGCTGTGACTGGTTGCTGGATGTGTTGTTGTTGTTGTTTTTGTTAATGTTGGCTACGCTGCGTATGCGTAATATTTGAAATCTGTTTCAATTGACACTACAAACTTAGCCAAACAATATGTATAAAATAAATATGCATTTGTATATTTGTAGTAATTCTCTTAATACGCACACACATACACATTGTCAGGCGCCATACGCACACGCACACGCACGCACACACACACAAAGGCACACGCACTTGCACACATCTACGCCGTGATTTATATAACACAAAGCGAACGGTCCCGTTAAATGAGTATGCGAACTGTTTAATTGCATTGGATAATATGTGTATGTATACACTATGTATAATATGAAATTGACGAATTTTTATGCACTTGAGTCAGCCATTTTTATGGCATTTTTCTTCATATGGTTTCCTATTCTTTTATTTTTTATTTTTTTTGTGTTTGTTCAGATTGCTTTTGCTTGATGTTTATTCGGTTCCTCTTTCGCTGGTTGTCTTTATATATTGCACGTTTCGACGTTTTGCACGTTTGCCTCAACTTGCACGCTCTACGGTTCACGAAGTACTGTGCTAACGGTATTTACGTCCCAGCCAAAAAGAGAGCCAAACATGCATTGGGAGAGTGCAAAAAGGATGGACAGACACAGTAACATTCTCTTTGAGACAAGGGCAAACACTGCTCTCACTGCCACACTCACTGTTAACTTTAACAGCAATATCAATAGCTGTTAGCAGTGTGTTTGTTAGCATTGCTGTTTGTACACTGTAAATTATTTTATCATCGGATTTGGTTTCACTATGAATTTGAGAACTGAACATGTGAAGAGTTTATAAAATGTAAGAAGAACAAATTTTAGTGTATTTAATATATTACATTTTGAGATTTCGCATTTAAATAATTAAAATAAATTTAAAATACAAGAAATTTAGAGCTTAAAAGTATGCACACACTTTAAGATAGGATTAAGGCCATGTTTAAGCTTTTTATCACATAAGCATTTTGTTCTATTTGTTCAAAAACACAACAGAATTTACAACTTAACATTTTATCAACATAAGTCAAATTACAATAACAGTTTGTATAAATGATTTGTAACAGCTGTGTGTAACAGTGTGCTGTAAACTTCAAAACCACAAAACAGGCATTTGTTGTTGCTATTGCAAAACTTTCACTATCAACATTCGACATGTGCACAATATACACACGATACGCTCTCTCATTCATTTTATCTCTCTGTACTCAACATTAAATTGACGTAGCGTGCTGCGCACTCTCGCCGAGAGCGACAACAACAGTTATCGTTGTCATTCTTGCTGTTGTTGTTGTTGCATTTGCCGTTGTTGCTGTTGTTGTTGACAGGCCTTTTTGGCCCACTTAGGGGCTTGTTTTCGGTTTTCAATGTTAAGTGCGATGAGAGGAGCTGCGTCAACGACGACAGTCAAAAGGACAGAGGCAAGAATATAGGAAGGCCAAGCACATGCATTCTCTGGGGCCGCCTCCGCAAAACGACGTAGAAACACACACGCACACATGCATAAATCTGTGTGTGTGTGTGTGTATGTGTGTGTGTGTGTATGTATTATAATACATAATCAGCGTCGTGCAATTATTTATTATATACATATGTTTTTTAGATTTTGCCTATCACTGCCTAAAATTGATTTAGTGCCAGTTGTTCTGCAACAAAGATGCTCACAAAAGATAATGACTTTAGACTTTTAGCGTGACTCAAATCTCTCTCAAAATAATAATAAAATGCTATCTAAATGAAATCTGGCAATGTGACAGCAAAAAGTGACTATAAATATTTTATTTTCGGTTTATTTATACTCTTTAAAATTGCAATCACTAACAAATTTCGCTTGGCTTAACAGACAGACTAGCTGACTGATACGACACCCACGCGCCAAACTCTCATTGTCTGTGTGAATTTGTGTGGGTGTACTTGTGTGTGTGTGTTTGTGTGTGTGTGTGTGGGTGCACGCGTTGAGAGTTTGTTTTGTAACCGTTTTGTTGCTTTTTATGATAAAATTTCTCGCTGTGACCTTGTCGTAAGTATATATAGTTATTTATTCTTGCAGCCGCCATTATAATTGTTACTCTTGTTGTTGTTGTCATTTTTTTGCTTCTACTGTTGTTGTTGTTGTTTCGGCGCGTGGCCGCGTTAATTAAAATTTGTGTTTACGGGTTAGGGGCAGCCTGTGGAATGGATTGAGGGGAAACCTCCTGCTTCGCTTAGTTTTGATGAGTTATGGTTGTCGATTTTAGTGGGCATAATAATAAAGGCAAGGTTATTAAAGTCTTACCTATTTATTGTGAAATCAGTTCTCAGTTGCTTTATTTTGTTAATTATTTCAATATGTCACCAAACAACAAACATTTTATTAATTGTCAATAAGCTTATTTTTATTAATACACCAATTTAAAAAAAAAACATTTATGTTTATTTTTGATAATCAATTTCGCTTAACAAAAATCGCAAAATCTAAATTTATGGCATTTCAAATTTTTACTATAAATATTTTAGCTTTCACTGGATTATTAATATGTTTATATTTAATAACACACCTTTCTAAATTTCGCTTAAATTTAAATTTCTTCATATGTTTTAGGTTTCACTGAATTTTAATTTGTTAATTATTAATATTTGTTAAAATCTATGGTTTTTCATATTTTTGTCATAAATATTTTAGATTTCGGTGAATTTTTATTGATTTGTGCACATAAATAATACTTATGCTTCAAAAACGCTTCAGCGCTCAAAAGGAGGCAACACTTTTTTTTATTTATTACACAGCCCAAGCAGTGGTGCGTATGAACAAACCTTCTGTATGTGTTTGTGTATATGTGTGTGTGTGAGAGAGAGTCAGAGAGCGCCTGTCAGACAGAGAGAGCGAGAGGGAGAGAGAGATAGAGTCACGCCCACATATGTGCATAATATTATACAATTTTGTAGCGCATACACATAATACAGCAACAACAGCAACAAACATTCAAACAAAGTGTATGTCAATCTGTCAGTTAGTCTGCCAGTCAGTCAGTCCGTCTGTCTGTCCTAAACTGCTCGTCGCCAGTCAGTGCCTAGTTGTGAAGGTTGTTCGAAGCGTTGATAAAACCGAATCGATAAAACTGAAACGAGATGTTTTTTGGCCATCATGGCTTTGTTTGGCAACACAAGCAGCAACAAATACAACAAACACAACAATAACAAACACACACACACACACCCCCTCCCCCATCATATCTTCCATATTGTATACAACAGCAACAATAATTGTTCAGCTTATCAACGCTTGCATGGCAAGCAATTCGTCGAGTCCAAATTCAGTTGTCGGCTTTCGTTTATTTGGCATATGTAAAATTAGTATCTGAATCTGAATGAAATGAACATGAATCCAGAGATATTATTGAGTGATAGTTAGATAGATTGTCATAGAAATGTGACTAAAAAATATTTGTATTAATGTTAGTCAAATCTTTTACAGCAATAATACGTGTCTGTGATAGGTTTCTCTTACGATCTGTGTTGGAGTCTGATTACCGCCCTAATCTAACCTAACTGGTTCATTGGTACATCCTTTTATATATTTTGAATATATAATATTGAATGGGATTTCAACTTAAAAGACCATTTGCACTATGTACATACATATTTATCGACTTCGTAATCAAATCCAAATAATCATTAGAAATTATTTCAATTGACTAACATTTTCTTCGAATTGATATAATATAATTCTTCTGTGTTAATGCAATTATCTGAATTAAAATTGTAGGTTTTCATTTAATTAATTTAATTTTAATTTAATAATATGCAATTTATTCGCCAATCCTGGGAAGCCTGCTATTAAAATGTTTGCGATAATCGATCTTTGTGTGGCACGTAGATCTTTAAGAGACCTCCTCATATCAGATACATATCTAAATTAAGGCAAGTCTTAAGTCATTATATCTGCATAAAAGCCTCAAGGGAAAGACAAAAGAAGAAAGAAGATAACATCATTCATTCTTCTAGCATGCAATTTATGCTTAAATGGTTACAAGGACAACGCGATTATGAGAGAAATCTCGGTGGATGTGTTTCGTGGCTGGGTGGATTGTCCCCTTTGGGGCTGCTTTCTGCTATCCGCCTGCTGTTTTCTGCCATTTGACCTCAGTAAGCCATCCTCCAAGCAGGATGTGTACACAAAGCATTCACTAAGCCTTCTAAACAAAAGAATAAAACATTAAAAATAGGAAAGAAAAAGAAAAGAGCAGCTAGCTAATGAGCAGATATCCCCGTACTTATGGACTGAAATAAGCATCCATTGTATTCTGCTGGCAATACTAAATAGAATTCAACACATTGTTGAAGAATTAACCGAATTCTGTTTGTCTCACTCAAATTTACCATATGCATACATTGATTAAGATAAACTTTCTCTTTCATTCACTTAAGAAATAAATTTATTGAGCAGAGCGATAAATATGAATACAGCAAAAGCTGGGTGTATTTTTATCCGGAATGCTCGACTAGCATATACACTATACATAGTTCTGTGCTTGATTCGTATATACCCTGTATAGAGCCAGGGGATGAGAATGTTCTATAGCAAGAGGAACAGAGGGAGAGTGTGAGAGAGACGGAGAGAGTGTTCGAGACTGAGAGGGAGACTGTGAGAGAGAGAGGCAAACAGAGTCCGAGGAATAGACCGATCTAGAGTAAGAGAAAGAGAAAGCGATAGAACAAAAAGAGAAGAAAGTGACAGACCGACTGAGGCTATGTGAGCGACTGATATAGTGAAGGCCATCAAAAGAGACAATAAAAGAGAGAGTAACAGTTGCAATGGCTAATAAAGTCAGAGAAAATTGTATAAAATTAAAATTATAATCTGAATTGAAATAAGAATACCTTTAGTAATATGCACCTCGCTTAAATCACAATCCACTTCATAAAAATCGCAGAGGAAGATTAAATAGTCATTTAATAATCCAACACTTTTAATGAATTTCACACAAAACGTAAAAGCAAAATTGATTCTTTTTGCGTTAGCTTTACACGAGCAACAGATCGAAAGGTTTATATAGACATTTGAATAATATATGCATATATTGAGATATTTTAATGACTATGAAAAGTTGTTAAGTTTGTTAACGTACGTAAAATAACGCAGCTTGCTGCGACTTGGGCAGCTGTCATTAAAATCAATTTTAACAAGTCTACGATAAATACGTATTTAAAAAATTATCTAATGATCATAAGTGCATACTTACACTTCAAATAGCATTGAGTATCTTTTTCACTTAGCTCAAAAGTCATCAATATAATTTTAAAGCATCAATATTAATAATACACACATCTATAATTAATCGAATTTAATTAAGGGTTAACACACGAATTTAATTAAGGGTTAACACACTAATAGCTGCTGGTACAAACACATACACAGAAGACATTAACGGGTTACAGCTGCTGTTGTAACGGCAAGCAGTGACAAAGTATGCGCGTAAAAGCGCGCGCCAAATAGCACACACACACACACATACGCACACACAGATGTAAATTTGTAAGTGCAAAAAGCATACGTTCAGCGTATGTGGAAATATGATTAATTCACAGTTAATTTTTATTTGCTGTTTCACTCACACTCGCGACAATCCAATAAATATTAACAAGTGAGTATAAATGACTATTGACTGTCGAGAAAAGTGATAAGCGCACGCCATACGCTCGGAAATTGCGATGCAAACTAAATCAAGTAACGCCTGCTGCGACAGTGTTGAAAAGCGTGCAGGCCGCTTAGAATTTTGCAATTTTATATTATAATTGTTCTCTTCTGCATACTCTGTTGGCAATATGAAAAAGGTGTCTATGGGTTTGCTATTAATACGGAATACGACTCTCCATTACTCCCCCAAATGCGGAAAAATGTGTAGTAGATATATTCAAAATGTAGTTATATGTATTAAAAATTAAAAATGTGCAATATATTCAATTGTATTTCATAACCGATAAACAAAAATTCGTCCGTCCAAATTAGAATAAGCAAAGCAACGTTAGTGCAACATCTTTAACAGATGGTGAAGCAGATAAGAAACCAATGCACAGAAAAAATATGTAATTACGTTGTGTGCATACGAATGCATTATTCGGTAATGAACGGCCATTCACTAGTTTGCAACTGGGTGCATCGAAAACAGTTTGGGTGTCACTGACACCTAATCACATTGTTAAAGCCGACTCCCAACAGTTCGGAGTAACTGTCGCTTACTCCCAGTTTTAAAGCAAACAGGCAGTCATTTACCTTTTTCGAACAGAGTATCGCAAAGTCATTGCCTTTTACTTTTTTTCAACAGCAAATACAGTTCTCTTTATCTCTTCTCTTTCATGAAGCATCGGTACAAAACATTTTGTGTACCACTATTAACAGTTTGATGGTCACTCAAGCGTTGCCACAGTTTTAGAGGCTACAGTTTCGTTCCCAGCTTTAACAGAATAACGCAAAGTCGTTGCATTTTAAGTGTTCTTTTGTTTGTTTTTTTTTTTTTTTTTTTTAATGTCAGAGGCAAATTGTTGAAATATTCGCTTTACACAAATTCATCTAGATTATAATTTAAACAACTTAAAGTAGCAATTAAAAGGGGGTGGGCAACTACAGTTCCTGGTGAGCGTATTCCTCGTGCAAGGACTCCTTTTCCTTTGGCACAATATACAGTCCCTCCGATGTGGTCCATCGCGTGCCATGCTGTGGACTATGCAAACCCACAATTTCCATTTGCCCCGAAATTGGGCGGCCATAGGAGCGACCCGACATGCCCAGATACATGCCAGTGTCGATGTGACGCAATCGCACATGAGCATCGCGCATCCAACTCTCATTGGAACAGATCACTTCCCAATTGTCACCGGAATCGCCGACACCATCGACGCCATAGGCGGACACTTCCTGTTCCCCGGACAACGGCGATGTGAAATGATGCGAATGCAAATTCTTCTTAGTGGTCAGATGCTCCAATCGAATGGTTGCGCCACATGCGATGGCATCGCCGCGATCGCACATCTTCTGCGCCTGCGCCTTGATCATCCAGTGGCTGTTGACATCCTCTTTTTGCTCCACGCCCGTCACCGACTGCTGCCCCGACCCAGAGCCATATTTGACATCGTGCGAGTGCAGCCGATATGCATAGTCCGAGTTGAGCAATTTCAGTATGGAGCCACATGTAACGTAGTTCGTCTTGGCAGCTAAACTTGGGAAATCGTTTCAATTTAAGTTTCTTTTTTTTTTGAGGGGGGCGGAAAATGCGGCGTGGGCCAATCACAGCCAACCACATAAACTGCTGGCAGAAAAAATAGTGTATTCACCTTGGTTGACATCGATTAGGCTGATGAGCGCCAGAGCAACACCAAGTAATGTGTGCAGCATGTTGTCTCTTCTTCTCTTTTTTGTTAACAATTAAGTACTTAATCTAAAAATTAGAATGTAAAAAGCCGTTTGCGGCAAAAAGCAAGCAACACGCAAACAAATGATATTGACAGCTCACTGAGTTGATCAACACTGATAAATACGCACATGCACAAACTGCGGGCACCCCAAATACTTTATCAGCTGCTGAAATGCTAACAGTTTCGTTTTTAGTTTGGCGAAAAATTAAATAATTCATTTACACCATGCACTTTAATATATTTTACGACTTGTGATGAGCGAAATTTAATTAAACAGACATTCACTATTCTAAAACTCGCTTAACTGTTAACGTGTATAACAGCTCTGCTGTTACTTAAAATGCGAAGTTGTAAGCGATATACGTATCTATCGATATGCGATAAGTGGTCTTATGTCAATTTACAGCACTGCAAATGTTGTAGCAAGTCTTGTTTTTTTGTGAAAATTTCGGAAAAATTTCACTAAGACAAAAATTAATGGCACACAAGCGTTTATTTATCTACGCTGCACTACTAGCGATATGTTATTTAGTTGGCGTGACATGGGTAAGCATTCTGAATGCAACAACTACGCCGTAACTATTGACATTGCTTTGTTTTGCACACACAAAGGCTGAGACAGCAACACAAACACTGCCAATCAGCAGCAGCAACACCAACAACAATGCCAGCCAGCCGATTGCAGCTGTCAAATCCGTTCCAGCAGCAGCAGCACCACCACCAGTGATAGCTCCCACAATTGCTGCACCAAAAGTAATTAGCAGCACTGTCGCCAGTGGCAGTAAATCCGGAAACAGCAGCACAACTGAATGGTTTGTAGTGTTGCAAACAGCGTAGAATATGCAATCGATTTGTAATATTTATATTTTGGTTTACTTAGTGCCTGCGCCGGTGCGCTGCTGCCACAAGTCGATGCCAATGGCAAGGAGCTGCCCATTTGCGCCGAATGCAAATGCGCTCATGTCGCACGTAATACAACACTTATTAAGGTGCGCATTGCCAATTTACACAAACACACACACATTTACAAACGTCGCAGGTAAATTGAAACTGCAACGCTTCATTTCCAGTGGTGTAAAATATATTTATAGATTTCAATTTGCCATAATTTAACTTTTGTGTTTATTATACCCGAGTGCCAAGAAATATATATATATTCTTGATCATCCTTTATAGCCTCGTCGATTTAGCCATGTCCGTCTGTTTGAATTCTTTTTGTCTTATTTAAACTCAAATTTAAATTAAATTAGCTAGCGACCACTGTAATTGTCTGTCTGTCACGTGAGCTTTGCTAATAATGAAAAACTTGCTTTTGTTATTTATTTTGCAGGTGGTTGTCATCATTGTGATTTGGATAATATCCATATTAGTGATATATATGCTCTTCCTGATGTGCCTGGAGCCGCTGCTGAATAAACGCGTCAAGGCCAACAATTATCAGGAGCACACCAATGAAGATGTACAGTTGAGATCTATTCGATATTCAGGCATTAAATATAGTCGACTAGCCGCTAATCCTGCCATCGGTGACATCAGTCATGATGATGATGATGATGATAATGATATTGATCATGATGATGATGACGATGATGAGCAGCTAGTTGGCAATAAAGAAGCACACAACTTTTAAGTTTCACATCGAGACATATTTTATTTGTTTTATTTTATGTTATTTCGTTTTTCACTTTGTTGTTACTAACACTCAAGCATGTCTCCTAACAAAAGCCGTTTATTTCTGTTGTTTTCAATGACATTTTTACTAATTTTTGCTAAAAATAACCTTTCTCTTCTCGTATCTCTCTTCCTTTTTTTGTACTGCATCTGGTAGGATGAGCCCAGTGCCCCCCCACCGCCCGTCGGCAGCAACAATCAGGAGCTGAGCGCCCGCGCCAATGTCCTCAATCGTGTCGGACATCAGCAGGACAAGTGGAAGCGCCAGGTGCGGGAGCAGCGACGACACATCTACGATCGCCACACAATGTTGAATTAATCTCATACAGCAGCATTTGGGTTTTGGCTTCGGCTTTGGCGACTTAAAGACACCGCATTCCGGCAAAAAAAAAAAAAAACATAAATATGGCAAAATTTTGTATTTGTATATTTTGGAGGCCCTAACAGCCCGCTTGGATCAAACAAATAATAATTTAAAAAACCCTTAGACACAATTTAATGTTATTTAAATAAAAACAAAAAGTACCTAACCAAACTATTATTATTAAAGAAATGTGCAATTTTTATTTTTAAAGCAAAGCGTATTTGTCGCAAGATTTTGAAAAGAACAGAGAAATGTTCTTTCATCAAAAAGTTCATTTTTGAAAATGAGGAACAGGAGCAGGAAAAGACATCGAAGAAGGAGCAAGAGAAGAAGCTACATGTGTGCACTATATACTAATCTATACCTTCCCAAAGCAGCTACACATGTATATGATATAGTAATCTGATATTGATTATATTAAGCGAAAATTAAGCACTCGAAATGGGTGCATTTATTTTTAATGCCAAAACTGATTTTTTAATCTTTTGCTACTATGCAACAGTAGTCAAATCCAGTGTACAGGTAGATTTCTTTATGGAAAGAGTGATGTATGCTTCTATAGTCTTCTTATATAATATTACTATTCTAAATTCTTCTCGTAACAAAATTTTTAATATGTTGCGCAAAAAGACTTCAAGCTTAACTCTATTTGATCTGTTTATAATTTTCGTCTTTAAGATTTTATTAATTTTTCTTAAGAAAAATCTAAATAAAAATCGTTTGCTGACTTTCATTACTCGAGTTATTATTTACCAAAATGAACCAGCGGCTTTATTTAAAGGAGTTGTATCTTAGATTAAAGAATTTATAGACAAATGCCAGTTAATAGCCCTCAACTGTCTCGGCAAAGGTCCAGTTCTCCTCGACTTTGAAGGGACCCTTAACGCTGCAATCGCTGGCACTGCAAATGCCCACCGTATACTGTGGAATGCTGCGCGTATCGCGGTAATACAGCACCTTCATGCATTCACGAATCTGTGCAAAGGGGAGTAGACTGGATTAGCCAGGATTACAAATGTGAAGGCAAAGAGAAATGCTTACCAAATTGGATGCCTCCTCGAATGTGAAATCGCGATCTTTGGGCTTGCGTTCACGCACCAGCGGCAAGGCCAAATGTCTGCCGAAACCAGTGGCGACCACATAATCATCATAGGCCCGTCCACGTAAATCCACATTGCCCAGAAACGGCACGCCCGCCTCATCGACACCAGCAACGACGACATCGATGTAAAGCGGATTCATTCGCGACCGACGATTGTAGAGGACGCGTGTCAGCCAGCTGGCCAGGGATTTGGGCTTCATGACCACACCATCGTTGCAGCACTGATCCTCGATCATCTTCTGATCGATACTGCGCTTAATCGATTGGATGTCAGCAAAATCACCGCTGCCGCCCAACAAGATTTTGTCATTGATCTTGAAAACGCGATCGATGTTCTGATATCGAGCCAGGGAACCATACGAAACAAGTGTATCGGCAGCGACCAGGACGCCGCCAGCGTATCTAATACCCACCACCGAGGAGCCAGTGGTAATGGCAGCCCTACAAATATAAATACATTTTCAATATATTCCGCTGCAATTTTAATTTGATTTTTACTTACGTGCTGTGCTTGGTGCCAAAAGGGCCGGCCGTGGTTAATTCGCGCGGCAGCTCTGCTTGCGTATTGCCGCCCATAAAATTGTAGAATTGACCCGGAGCTGGTCCATTGAGCCACATGGGCTGTGCAAAGGCGTTGTTCATCATTTTAAATACGCTACAAATATGAGAATTAAAAAAGCAACAGCAGCAGTCACAGAATGACAGGCACAAATAAATGCCAAACAGTGTTGTATAGCGTTGAATTGTTCGTAGTTGTGCAGTGCTGCTTTTGTGATTTCTTATCGATATGCACAACAAGAGGGAGCGCTATGCTAAACCAGGGCTGCAAGTGTTGTCTGGCAGCGCTGTAACAAAGTGCGCCCAATTTGAATAAACAAAGCTTTTGAATTTTGCTACACAACATAAATTGATAAATTTTGAGTGAAAAATTTCATTTTATTCTTAAAATAATACAATGTATAAATATATGTGTCATAAACTCAGACTAAATATAAAGAGAAAAAATTAATTGTCGAGCAAGGCAAGAAATGAGCAAAATTTTGAGTAAAATATTATATTTATTATTTTTTGAGTTTATATAATTTTCAATATAATGTACATACATATGTAAAAAAATATCTATGTTTTGAATGCACACCATTGAGGGGAATGTTTGTTGTTAATAATGTTTTGCATCTTACAAGTCACACATAATACAGGTGAATAAATGAATATCAAATAGAGAGTACCGTTATTACTAATTACTACAAAAAACCATTAAACATAGATAAATTGATAGATAGATATATGGTATATATAGCATACATAACAATTTGTTGTTCACATTATACAATAGTCAAATACTCTACAAACATTACTAGCTACTGTCACGGCCAATGTATCTTATCTTTCATATATTATATATATATGTAAATATATTTAATTTTAAAGCTTTTCAATCCTTGCAGCAGCAATAAACATTATCGCTGGAGCTAGCTGGTGTTGTCGGCACACTTTGACCCGTCGTCGTCTTTTGGGGCTTGCTATAGGAATGTGGACCACGCATAAAAACATCGATGAGCTGACAATGCGAGCTGCAAAAAATCAAAATAAATATAAAAATTCAAATTATAAATTTTTTAAAATACTATTCGTCGCCTTGCTTACCTCATGGTTATATCCAGATCGGTGACAACCTCGCCATCACAATTCCAGCTGGAATATTCCGAACTGAGCGTATCGCTGCCACTTTGAGCAATCGGCTGACGGGAGCCGGCAATACTCGGACTCTCTTCCGCCGTAGCCGCTGTCAGTGTACGGAAAATGAACTTTCTCGTGCGATAAACCTCCACAAAGGGTAAATTACGCTGCGAACATAAATAAAATGTAATAATTATGTGAATGACTAACATAGATATACATAAATATATAAGTAAATATATATTATTTTTTACTTAAAATTCCCATATGCATGGTGTATATATACTTACAATATCGCCTGCACGACCCGCCGTATTCAGGAGAAACCGCAGATTGTTCACCAACGAAGTTTTGCGCACGAGAATCAGATCGAGGCAGCCATCGCCCAGGTGACTGTAGCGCGAGATGCCATTAGGACTGCGGGAACAGGCACACGTGATGTTGGCGCCGCAAATCATAAAGAAATTGCCACGTATCACCTTCCACTGGAGTCCGCTGCGTAGACTCAAACTGGAGGCATACGAATCCGATGGCTGCAGCGGGAGACTAAAGAGACGCGGGAGTCGCGGACGCAACAGGCTCATTTCACTTATAGCATTCAACAGCATCTGTGGATTGGCCTGCTGATGATGCAGTGCCTCGTTGTGTGGCAGCTCCCGCGGAGACAGCTCTTGCTCCTGCTCCTGCTCGTTCTCCTGCTGAGGTTGCTCTTGCTCCTGTTTCTGCTGAGGCTTGTTGGCTTGTTCCTCCCCGTCCAGTTGCTTCTCCTGCTCCTCCTCTTCCTGTTGCTTCTCCTGAACCTGCTCCTCCTGCGTGTCTTGCTCAAAGAGCGTGGAACGCTGTTCGAGTAGCGAGGAACTGGCAATGCTGCAACGCGCACAATTTGCATAGCAAACGGATCGTTGGTCATCGAGCAGCGGACTAACCGGACTCTGTGGCGTCATCGCCGCTGACTCCGTGGGCTCTTCGAGCAGCTGCAGCTCGGCATCGTAACCCCGATTGCTAATGAATGCCTTGATGCCGCTATACTCATAACGCTTGGTGCCCATCCAGCGATACTGTTCGCTCGTCGCAGCCACATCACCGAGATACCCATAGCTGAGCACACTGGCACAGAAACGGAGCAGACTTCGATTGTTGCTCACGCTGCACACGTCCAATCCACGTCGCTGGCCGAGCAGCACATAGATCGCTGCTGTTCGCACATCTGCCGTGCCATGCATGCTATAAACGATGGTGTCCGTGCTGCCGGCAGGTATAATGGCGACGGGTAAACTTGGTCGTGGTATATACGCCGGTCGCTGCTCATCGAGGCCCAATTCACGCATCCGGCGAAACACCAGACCATTGATGACCTCCGCCACAGTGCCATCGCCACCCACACAGCACACAGCATCATAGCAGCTGAGCTCGTGGCTGAGGAGTATATCACGTATTTGATTCGCACGCTGTGTCGTTATGCAGGTGGCATCGATGCCTGCCAGCTGAAAGAGGGGACGCACCAGACGCTCATAGGTATTGGCGCCCGCCTTCCGGCCCCCATACGGATTGATGAAGACGAGCAATCGACGCACTCGCTGCACCAGTCGCCGCTGCACGCCGCATTGCCACTGACGCACAATGTACGCATCCGCATTGTAGAAGGTCAGGCGACGTAGTTGCCAGCGATTGCAATCCGTTTTGGATTTTGTCAGACGTTGCGCATAGTTGATGGTTAGAAATTGCGATGTTGGCTTGGTGGCAGCAGCATCGCCTCCTCCTTCATTCACATCCATCAGCTGGGGCGGCTTGAGGCTCTCCTGTTTCGTTTGGCCTGCACACACACTGATGATGTCGTCCATGTGCAGGATGTGACTGTGTGGACCATAGTCATAGCCAGCACAGTTGTCGTTTGCCAATTGTTGTTCGGGTGGCAGTGGCGCTTGTTTGCGCGCCTCGTCGCTCTTATTTGTGGCACGTTGCATGCGCTCCCAGACGAGATGGTCGCCGTGCAACAGCACCCGATAGCTCTTCTTCTTCAGCTGAAAGTTATTCAGCAACACATCCGTGGAGCAGTCGCTTTGCGTCATCTTCTTCGGGTCACTTTGTCTCTGCAAAAAACACAAAATAATGTGAGGTGAGAAAGCGGCAACATTAGCAAAAGAAAAATACAAGAAAAAAACTGGTTTCCATTAGAATTGCGTACTCTTTTTAACTTGGCTGTTAAGTTATGGGGACTGGAACTCATTGCAATAAATCATTGTTACATTCACTTTTTGTTGCTTACCCATTACAAAATGTTTAACGAAGCGTATATGTGCAAAACTCGTATTTATCGATAAATATCGATATAGTTTTGTTATCGTTGGAGTGTATACGAACAAAGCAAATCAAATATGATTTTTATATGATTCTAGTTTAATTCTACCTTACTCAAATAGCTAAGTATGTCATAAAGTTTTGTTTCTAATTGTTTCGCCCAAATTTTAAATTTAAATTTAAATTTATTTTCGTTTTTAGCTAAACACAATCCAAAAAATTGACAACTATAGATGTCTAGTCAAAACTTTTGACTACAAAGTTAGCATTACTTTTATGAATATTTTCCATACGCTATAAGGCAACAATTTTGAAACACAAACACAATATGCATTCACATTAAAGTGATTTACGACGCAATTTTGAATAATAGCAATTGGAGAATGCACAAAACAAAAGTGATTCACGACACAACAAATAAAGACAAGAATGCAATTTACAATTGGTGTGTGTGTTTGCGAGTAGAGGATATGTTTTAGTCGAGCACTCGCGAGCAGAGCTCTCTTACTTGGTTTAATGACAACTCGAGTGACAAAGCAGCAGCAACAACTGCTCTTTTCAACAACCTGTGTACAATAATGAACCTTTAGAGCTTTTGTGAGATCGGATCATTGACAAAGCCTCAACAAACACAATCGACATTGTTTTTTTTTAATGTCATTAGCAAGCGTATGTTAATTGCTAATTTAAATAGTTTTTCGCTCAGTGAACCAAAAAGGCTTATTAAAGGCCACAAATATATATTTATATATATATTGATAGAATACAACACCAAATATAACAAAATATAATTATCAATTTAAAACTCTTTGGTGGCAAATGAATAATGCTACTTTGTTGTTCAATTTTTTATCAGCAGCAGAAAGATAACTGCAAAATTGACTTTTAACTTACACATAAATTCAAACGTTGTATTTTTATTGTTCTTTCAGCCACGTCACAAAATGCAGTTCTCAATTTCTGACGCTGATAACAAAAATCCAGCAAAACAGCATTTTTAATGACAGTTTAATGCCATGTAGTTCACAAAGTCGACGAATTGATTATTTTTACAAGGAAAAATAAAAGCGAAACAAAATGGAGATAAAATGAATGAAAGAGATACTTCAGCCAACTCGTTTCTGACGCACGCCATAAAAGTTAAGTCTACAGAGGCAGAACAAATAAAAAATCTGAGAAGCCTTTGGCTTGTGGAGAACAGAACAAACAGAACTCGTGTCACAAATGTGCAAAAAGCTGCACAAATAATTATTCAATGTTTATGTAGTCGCCAAGTTATAAGAATACGCCACTAAGGCAACTACTGTGGCCTTCACAACAACAAAAGTACTTTAAATGTGACTACCATTCGCTGCTGTTGCTAATTAGCTGCGCTAACTTTACTTTAGTACACGTTGGAAACTAGAAACAAGTTAGAAGGCTCTAATCAAGATGGAACGAATAACAGATACCCTCTTAAAAACATACTAAGCTTGCTGTTTATTCAAATTGTTTGAACGTGTTAATTAATAAAATCTGTATTTGTTTATTTTCTTTACAATTGTGTAGTTTATTGCTATCGATTTGTATCGATATTCGACCGGTTGCAGTTATCGACATAAAGAAATAAAATTTATCAGCCTAAGATATACAAATAAGAATACAAAATAAAGTCTATACCTTTTCTAAATCGACTTGGTTGTTGATGCTAATCAACGATTCTTTCTTCTGCCTGTTACATTGAGTACAAACAGGTATTTTTAGCTGAAGAATGATGGACTACACAATACCTTAAGTGGAGAGATTTAATGCGTAAATATATAAATATAATTTTGAAGATTATTTTTTAATTTAATATATATTTATTTTTTTCAAGAAGTAATTTTAATACTTTCGACAATTATCTAAATCATTGAAATAATATATAATAATTTAACAAAAATGTTTAAAATCTCATTTACTTGTATTTGGAGATATTTTTAATTTATTATCAACATCTTTAAGCATTTTTAATAATATAATTATGAAATTCAATTTCGTCTGCTGCTTAAGATCTAAAACTCTAAAAAAAACTCATAACTTATAATATTGTTTTATTTAAGAATGTTGTAATATATTATATACATTTTTACAATCAGTAAATTCTGATTTGTTTAATTTCAGCTTTTGCTAATTATACTGTGGTGAAATTTAAGCTTTGTATATGGACATAGACAGTAAATAGAATTATTTGTGAATTGGAATAATCGCAAAGCGTGATCGCTGTACAAATTGATGTACGTATAATTTAGCTATTTTATGTATCGATAAAAAGCATGTCAAATGATGCAAAAGTTAATGTTAGACATTTGTAGGCATCTACAATGATTATACACAGGGTATAAAAAAAACAGAACCCGCATAATTTTCATAGCCCAGCGAAACGAAGCACGTTTTTGAGTCAACGTGTCGAATGAGCGACGACGTTCAAGGTTAACCAGCGGCACCCGAAGCGAGGCCAAAACTCTGTTTTAGAATCGATTCAATTTGGCGAAGCAGATGAAGCTGCGTAGGGTCAACAACAACAACAACAACAACAGCAGCAGCAGCAGCAGCAACAACAACTATTTCAAGTGTAGCTATAAGAAACGAGTTCCTCTCTGCTCCACCCAGTTGCGCGCAGCTTTTGTTGACCTTCGCCTTGAATTGCAGCGCGTTTTTTTGTTGTTGTTCGTTTTTCTTTGCTTGGTTTGAACTGCGTCGACTCGCTTGACCGAGTAGAGCTAATGTCAACTACTAGCCAAATCGAAGGTCAGCCAAGTCATAATTATAACCGTGTATGCATCTGGTCCAGTTTATGACACAAAATTTGCATGCAAATTGCTTTTTTAGGTTTGTTCAGTTGAGCTGTGAATTCTTTTGTGCATTTCATGCTGACAAATAGAGAAATTAATGCATATACACTCAGAAAAATAATGTAGAAAATTGCCATAATCTTGGCTTCAAGTATGTTTGTCATAATTATATTAAAGAAAATATTATTTGGCATATCAGATTTAAATAATATATCGTATAAATAACAGCCGCAGCTCAGTTTGCACTTGCTTCTTCTGAACTTGAATTTTGATTTTAAGTGCAAATTATGAGTATTAGTGTTAAAAGCTAAAGCCTTTCTGAACTCAAGTGGTAAACAAATGATAAGAATCGATAAGCTTTTATGGTTGCTGTGTAACGTTAAAATTTGCACATCGCATTGGTAAACCAAATATTAACACGACCTCTTTTAATTTGAACAGCCTACTTTCAGCTAAAAGACAATAAAAGCATTTGTTTTTCAGTAATTTTTAAGCAACGCTGTTAATTACCCTTTTCACTTGCAATTAGCTAAAAATCTCATTTAATTTTCTGTGTATTTTGACCTTTGATATTGCTTGCCAAAAATTAATTATAGTTTACTATATGACGAATGCCAAAAAATTTACATTATAAAAGCAAGCAACTCAAACAGATCAAAAGAATGGCTCGCATAATTCTTTTAAGCTTCTATGAATCACAAATAAATTTGTAGAAAATCGTATTTAAAGATATGGCATTGCATACAATCAGCTGAAAATTGTATCAAAATGAAATTTGTTCGCGAGTCGAAGTGAAATTTATCGCAAAGTTCTTATCGCATGTCATGAGAATTGTTAATTATAATATTGTAAACTACTATTAACAGTGATTAATCAGAAAATATATCGGCTACGCATTAGGAATGTTCGGGAATTAGAATTGTTATTGTTAATGCAAACAAATTTTGTATGACATGGTATTTTTTAAATCGATTTGAAAATTAAAATATTTAATATTATTATCTTGTGACTATAAGTCTCAAGCATGTAGCGCTTGGATCAATAAATATATTAAAAATAGAAAAATATATAAATAAAGAAAATAAAAATAATAATAGTAATAAATAAAATATAATAACATATTTTTAAATTAAAGCTCGAGGGCTCTAGCTGCTATTATTTTTTTAAGCCGACCGTTTATTTTTGATCAGATTCTGTACTATATTTTAGTCATTACTTCATTATATATATTTTTTTTGTTGCAGGAAACAATGCTAACAAATGTAGCGTTTTGTTACGATAAATCTTCTAAATGTTGTCATTAGTGAATCACGCAACAGAATTTATTTGATGAAAGCTCAAACATGATTCCCTAACGAGCTGTAAACAAATCAGTGGCACATGCAAATAATTTAAGCACGATTCCATTATTATATTTATTGCATATACACTAGTAGGCAAAAGTATTTTGACGAAATGTATTTATGGCTATCATTATAATAAATATCAAATTAAAGAACTAATTCACCAACTGTAAATATGCCAAATTGTTTTGACTTTTCTTTCTGCTGATTATAATTTCGCATTGATCTGCTTGTCAAAGTACTTTTGCCTGCTAGTGTGATGTGTGATTATCTCAGGTTTTTTGCAATCTTATCCCTCGCTCTAAACCAAAACATTAAAGTGCCTTAGCACTTAGCTTGGAAACTTGGACGCTTATCTGTTTTAAATGTCAAGTGAAATTAAATGAAATGTGGGCCAAAGACACCACTTGTAATTAATAATCCATTTGTTGGCAAATATTTTATTCAATTTTGGTATTGAACTTTGTGAATCATGTATATTTATCAGTTACGGACATGTTATCAGTTAACATTTAGCATTTAATTCAGTCGGGAAAAAAATCAATTAAATACCTTTGCATTAACATTGTGTGTTTTGCCTTTGAAGTTAAGCGGGACCATTATAATTATGGGCCGGTTGTTTTATTTTTTATAGATAAGTAACACTCATAACACATAGATAGGCGAAAACTCTATCAGAGAAATTGATTAAAACTGAAATTTGTTTTGCAAAATAGAGAAATCAATTTTTGGAGAACTTATACATTTCCTAACTTGTTGATATAAATATTTTACAGATACAAATTGCAAATGCTTCAAGTATATTTTCCTCTCTTCCACTCTTTAAAAAAATGAAAATTTTGAACAAATTTTTAAGTTTGTCAATAAATATAAAAGGGGGATATTTATTTTTATACGCATTCTTAATCTTTTGCTTTTTTGTTTCTAAACTTTTCAGTTGTATTTCTTTTAATTTTTGAAATTTATTTTTATCTTGTACATTTTTTAATCCTTTTAATATATATCTTTTATTGAAAAACAAAAAAGTAGTGAAGAGTCACTTGAACTTCTGAATAAACTTGACCCGCTTAACATATTCATAGCTGACCTTTTGGACATACACGCAACCCATTAAATGCCCTCTAAAACCGACGTAATATTTACTCACGAAATGTTTAAGAATTTAATCAATGTTAGTTGACAAATGCGTGCGTATTTAGAAGAACACAAAAATAAATGGTATTATACGCTTTGAATTACAAATTTCGATTTGTTAGAGAATCTTCTTTTATTTTAATATCTGCTTAAAAGGCTTTCGAATATATACATTTTAGAAATCCTATTAAATCTATATTTAAAGAGATTATTAAACAATTATCTGACGTACGCAAAAAATCTAATTATAATTATTCTCAAATTAGAATCAAATACGCAAATGTAGAAAGTGTTAAATTGAATGTATGTCGAGCTTAAAGCAGGAAGGCATGACTATGTATGCCTCTTGCTCTCACCTACAGCGCTGCAATGCAAAACAGAATTACAAATAAACAATAGACTCACTCATAAATAAAACGTCACCCGCTCGGAGTCGCAGTAAGAAAACGAAGAGAAAGAGTGAGAGAGAGAGAGAGAGAGGGAAAGAGAGAGTGAGAAGAAATACACACACACCGACACGCACATTACGCCAAGCACCGTTATCAGAACACAGCTGGGGCCGCAACAATAACACCGCATAGGAATGTAAGCACATACATTGATACATACATATTCTCTTCTGGTTTTGCCTACGCATTGTCTGCTTCAATTCCAATACTTAATGAAAGCAGCTGTGTACGGTTTTTTTTTAGGTTCATGCGTACCTATTCCTATGTTTACGGCGTTTAGAATGCCGGCAGTTGATTGTTACTCAAATTATGTAAATTACCTTGTACATATTTTATATATCCGTTTATCCATGAAATTATAGGTGCACATACGTACATAAATTGCAGTTACGTTTTTGGTCTTGTTTGGAAATCTTGAAAATTCGATTTGCAGTGCAATTTCTCACTACTCGACACACACACACACTCACACATGCACACGCGAAGCTCGACACATGCAAGCAAACTGCAGGGCAGTAATAACGGCTGTTTTCGAACAATTGTGTGCGCCGTCTAATTGCAGGTGCAGTTACGCAACACTATTCTCTTAATACTAGTGCAACATTATCAGAAATTTACAAACGTTAATCTAGAACTGCACAATAAGAAAAAAACCAAGTGCTTGTGGTGGCGAAGCACAGCAACGTGACCCTCCCACCGAAAAAGCTAACAGAATACTAAAATAATGTGTACACCAGTGTGACCAGTCGTCGCCAGCGAGCTAATACCACAAAAAGTTAACAAAGAATACTTTAAATTCGATTAACGCATAAAGTACTGTCCGTTAATAAAATACCTGAAAAAGAGTGCATTTGTAATATGTCAAATCTAAAAAATAGTATCCAAAAAATAGTATACACAACATTCACACAGTTTCAATCATGTTATTCTAAAATATTGTTATAAAATTAATGTTTTTTTTTGGCGCCTTAATATGAGTAAGTAACATTTGCCAAACACTAACTAACAGTGTTTTCTTATACCACCCCTGAGGCAGGTACTCCCTGTGAGAAGTGTAAAACTTGTCCTTGTCGGCCAAAACAGGAAACTCCGCCACCTTCCAAGAGTCCAACACAGCGACAATCCCTGCCAGAGCAACAACAGCAAACCACTTTGTATCGCCTGACTGAACAACCAACATTATCACCTCAACATCAAGAACAGCAGCGAGCGTATTTGCATCGCGGAACTGAACAATCAACAATATCATCCAACCGACCACAAGAACAGCAGCGATTGTATTCGTATCGCGGAACTGAACAAGCGTTCCCCCAAGATCAAGAACAACTGCGATCATATTCATATCGCGGGGCTGATCGACCATCAGCATCCAGCGAACAACAGAAACAACAGCGATCAACTTCGTATCGCGGGGCTGAACAATCGTCCATAGCATCCACCCGACAATACGAACCACATCGATCTAGTTCGTGTCGCGCAACTCAACAAGCAATACCATACAGCCGACAAGAAGAACAACAGCGATCATATTCGTATCGTGCAACTGAACAATCTGTAGTAGCCCCCCAAACAAAAGAACTACATCGAACAAATTCGAATTGCTCGTGTGAATTAGAAATAGTAACCTCCCGACAACCACAGGAATCACATCGAACAAGAATATCATCCACCCAACAAGAACCACATCGAACAAGTTCGTGTAGAACGACACAATCAATACCATCCACTCGACAACAAGAAGAACACCTATCAAATTCGTTTGGCTCGAGTGAACCAGAAATATCAAGCACTCGACAACAAGATCACCATAAATCAAGATCGTGTCGAGCGACTCAACAACGAATCGCATCCACCCAACAACACGAAGAACAGCTATCAAATTCGTATGGCTCAAGTGAACTAGAAATAGAACCAACTCGATCAAATTCGTATCGAGCAACTCAACAAATACCATCCACCCGACAACAAGAACAACAGCGTTCATATTCGTATCGACCGACTGAGCATTCAACGGCATCCCCTCAAGATCAAGAAAAACAACGATCATATTCGAATCGAGCGACTGAACAAGAGCAGGAGCAACAGCGATTAAAGTCATATCGAGCAACTGAACAATCGGTAGCATCTATTCGACAACAAGACCAACAACGGTCACAAGAACAGCAGCGATTGTATTCGCATCGAGGAACTGAACAATCAGTAGCATCCCCACAACAACAGCGATCACATTCACATCCTGCGACTGATCAGGCGATAGCATCCCCACAACAACAACAGGAATACGAACTCCTTGCTCGTTTAAATAGTGCGCCTCAGCAACAAGTAGAATCCCCCCGAGGAACGGATCGACAGCCAACTTCGCATCGAGCGACTGAGAGTGCAATGGGTTCTCCCCGACGACGCGAGTCACAGCAACCAACCACGCGTACCGCGCCTGATCAAGTAATGCCTCGACGAACGGAACCACAGCCAACGACTTCGTATTATGCCAATGAGCAAGTGATCTCACCCCAACAACACCAGCAGCAACCGCAACAGCAATCGCAATCGCAACAGCAACCGCAACAGCAACAGGTCACATGTGATCAGCATGTATGTGAGCCGCGAGGGGGGCAGGCAGCTCAACCGGTGCAGGCAACACAGATGCAAGGTAGACCGCGCGTCGACTGTCTCTGTGCAGGTAATCGAGCTAATCGCGGCCAAAAGAATCAATCACCATTCCAGGCGCCACTGGCCGATACCTACACATGTTCGCGTCCACGAGCCGAGCCATCGCGACGAGTCACCCCCGTGGAGGAGCTGTGCACCTGCAAGGCAAAATCTGCGCCGCCGCAGTGCGAATGTGCGCCACCAGTTGTGCAGGAACAGCCACGTGCACCGCCAACACATGCGCACATCACATGCGGCCAGCCAACGCAATATATGAGGGCTCAATATACCAATCAAAATCCACGCACCAAACAACCGGCCATGTGTGGACATTGTCAATCCACAAACAAGAAGAAAAAGTGCATTATACAATGAGAGCAAAAAAAAAAATATATATATATATTGTATATATATTGATATACAGGGAGTATCACAGGGAGTGCGCTGGCAAAACAACATCGAGTATTTTAAAAATATCTTAATTATATTTGGCATAAATCATATAAGTACATCAGACACCTTCTTGGGGTTGGCAAAGGCGTATCACAAATAAGACGAATCTTGTAATAAACCAAAGATTGAGCATAGTTGGACAGGCATCGCAGGGACTGTGTCCGCAAATGAGCACATTATTATTTTAAAATATATCAAAATTTGCATTATGAACATTAAAAATAACAATAAAAAACGAAATCCCAACAAACAAAATGAGGAAAATCATTTAAAACATGAAAAAATCACAGTAGGCGTCGCAGGGACTGACTGTATCCTAAAATACGTGAAAATAAAATTATATACATTTTGGCATACATTAAAAAATAAATATATCAATAATTAAATGTAATTGGCAGCGCTGCATCCGCCAAGATGACCAATCACTCGCAACCCGCTGCTGGCTGTTATTGCCCGCCAAGCAGCACAAATGTGGCAATCGAGCCAGTTGGGCAAGTGCCATGTGGCGGTGCACAGGGTCAAAATGGTGAGATGCGTTATGGGCCACCACCACCGCCACCTGTGTACAGGAGACCTCCAAATCAAAGAATGTGTAATCATTGCAAGCGCAAGGGCAAGAAGAGGTGCAGCATTCAATGAGCGACGGTTACACAAATCAACTCAACATAAGCAATCTCAGCTGGCATTTCAAAATTTCAGTATTTAAAAAATCATTTCGAAAATTTAGACTTCAATTACATACCCTAAAGCATTAAGGATGTCCTCGCCAAAGAAAGGAGCTAAAGGACCTCGTCCAGAGTGCCTTTGCACACCAGTACAACAACGGCAACAGCAACAACAGCAGCAGCAGCAGGCGCCAACTGTGCAGCAAGAGGCAGCCAATCAGAATTGCGTTTGTACTCCATTGCCACAAGAACAACCGCAACAGGTTATAGCAGTGCAGCGAGAGATCATACGAATTCCCTGCGATTCTGGACCAGCTAACAGCCAACAGCAACCGCAAGAACAACGGGTTACAACTACTCAGCCGGAGACCACACAAATTACCTGTGGTCCTGGGCCAGATGCAGCTGCCAATCAGAAATACGGTTGCACTCGATTGCAACAACAGCAGCAGCAAGTGCAACAACAACAGGCTAGAGCCGTGCAGCAAGAGACAGCCAATCAGAATTGCGTTTGCTCTCCATTGCCACAACAGCAACAACAACAGCAAGAGATCATGCGAGCTCCCTGTGATAACGGATCAGCTGCGGCAGCCAATCAGAATTACGGCTGTTGTCGTCAGCAGAGAAAATCAAAATGCAGCATACAATAATGATGTTATCGAAAAGTTAGCAAAGCAGACGATGCAATTGAAGGCGATAATTATACATGGAAACTGATCACTGAATTGTTATCGAAATCGAAACGGTATCATCGCAGGCTGCAATCGATAATAAAACCAAGCAGGCATCATAAATTGGGGAAAATGTTCAATAAATTGGGTATCTTCCGAAATGTTGACAGCAAAAATTATAGTTTTTTTTTTTTTGAAGCGCCCGCAAATCACACAAACCAGGGGCAATGGGCATAGCGCCCTCTCTTCCAAAGCGCGGTTGTCCCTGTCCACGGCGATGTCACCCAGAATGTGACATCCGGCACGGAGCATATCGCAGCCGACACGGTTTCATCTATCGGACTCCGGCACTGGCTAAATGCCAACCCCGATGTGGCCGCTCAAATACTGAAGTCGTCTGCCGTCCAGCGGGACGAACTCCACTTCGTCAGGTGTGTTTGTCATTTATATTTATGATTTTAAACCTTTCGATTTTTGAGGCCACAATCGTGCATTATTATCGATGATCGATAGCAATTTAAATTAAAATATTCATAACGTTTTATTAATTTAACAAGGTGCCGAGATACTCGAATACGGATATTGACTACTGCTGCTGTCCAACTCCAGCTCCATCAGCTCCACCAGTACGACAAATGCGCTCATCGAGCTCAATCAATTGCTGTTTTCGGCCACCAGAGTCGAAGAAACCACATAGCTGCAGAATAAATGAGTGCCAAGGAGCGCGTTACGGTCCAATGAGACAGTTGCCACCAGTCGCTCTTCCTCTACCATCGCGTTGGACTCCACCATCTCAGAATCTATCCAGTGTTCCGATTCCCGATGAGATACCCGATGAGCCATGCGATCCCTACTATAATTACGATCGCAATCAGCCTCAAGCGGTGAACACGTTGGCTAATTTCGATCTCAATCGATTCGATCGAGATAGCGCCGGACATGCTCGCCGCAGAAATGTTAGCATACGGTCATACGTCGACTATGATTATGATGCGGGAAATCATGTTAACACGCACCCTCCTTTTGCACAGGACTCACTGATGCCAGCCCATCTCATTCCATGTCCTTACCAGAACCAACCTGCTCAACGTAATCTATATCCTTCACACCAATTGGATCACATGCCGCATTCCTCACGACAGAATGATTTCAGTTATATTCCACATGCCTTCCGTCGATAGACCAATTTTAGATTTCGATAATAATAAAAAAATACCAAGTAATCAAAAAATACCGCAACGCGTTGGTGCAATCTATCGGATGACTATCGACCAACCGCCATTTAAGGGAACAACAAGGCAAAAAGCACGCAGCGTGCATGGTACCTGAATTTGTAAAATCTGCAAATAGTTGAGAAAACAAATAACTAAATGGATGAGGGAGACTATGATAATGATGAGTGAGTATTTAACTCTTGCATGTAAGCATATTGTCTGAAATTATCTGATTAATATAAATTTCCACACTTCAGCGTCGGCAATGATGATTTTGACGATGCCGACGAGGACGTGGACGAGGACATTGCTCAAGAGGAGGAAGTCGATAATATTGAGATAATTGCACCCGGCGGCACAGCTGGTGGCGGTGTGCCCAAATCGAAACGTATCACAACCAAATATATGACGAAATACGAGCGTGCCCGTGTTCTGGGCACACGGGCTTTACAGATTGCGATGTGTGCACCGATTATGGTTGAACTGGATGGCGAAACGGATCCGCTGCAGATAGCCATGAAGGAGCTCAAGCAAAAGAAAATACCAATAATCATCAGACGCTATCTGCCCGATCATTCCTATGAGGATTGGAGCATAGACGAGCTGGTCATGGTGGATAATTGAACTCGTCGTGGATAGATATATAATGATAGCTTCTAGAAATTTATAACTTTCGACAATTAAATAATGTACTATAAGATTACAATTTTAACTGTATGTAGGATCGGAGATGTCTCCTTAAATATTATTGTAATAACAAATTGTACTATGATAAAGATCAGCTCCAGGCATATCCCTCGCCACGCTGATAACAGATGCGCTCCAGCAGTCCAACGGCATGTGGACCTGTCTTACAGATGGCGCCCACTACATTGGGCAGCAGACCACACTCGGACAGATTCTGTTCGCCAAACACCTGGCCGGAACCAAGTTGATCCTCATCCGCTACCTTCGCTGGTTCCGATTCCAGCAGCTTTTGTGTAGCCTTGCTAAATGAGAGGGTATTGCTGCTGCTAGCCAATGTGGCGCTAAATGTTTCGCGCGTCTCACAGAGCAACATTGCGACGCTGGGCAGGAATGTGGGCAGCAGGAGTCCTTTGATATCGATGCTATAATAATTGATGCCATCCAGACGCACCTTCTTCGAACGTGGCACTAAATGCTGCATGGTCGCCTTGGGAAAGGCAACGGGTGCGATGAGCGTGGCCGGAACACCGGCCAGGCGGCCAACGCTGGTGATGGTGCTCTTCGCATTCAGTAGATAGCTAAAGAATCCTTGGCACTCGACGCCCTCAATGAGCAGCAGTGAATTATCACTGAAATCCTCGCGCATTTCAGCTGCCTGCTGACGGCGCGCATGGCTGCTTTGAATCCTTCGCAGTTCGCGCTCATCCACACCCAAACTCTCCAGCCACTCGTCATCGTCCTCATCATCATCATCAGCCTGCTCCTGCTCCACCTCTTGCTCCACTTGTTTCTCATTGACATCAGTCTCCTCGTTGAGGCTGCTATTTGGCTCACCAGTTGCATCTCTTTTCAGTGGCATGCTGTACTCGATGCCCTCCTGTCGCAGAGCATTCCGCATGCCCCGTGTCGATGGTGTGACGAGAGCATGCGTCTCGACACGTCCACCGCTTCCTGCTGCTCGAAAGAGGACTGTAAATGTGTTGGCACACAAATAGAAATACGGACACTGTCGGGCACGCAGCAGCTGGAAGAGACCACGAAAACTGTAATCCCATTCCTCGGCCAAGGCTTTGCGCTCTCGCTCGCCAATTGCGATGCCGTTGTTCTCCTTGGCGCTGCGCGGAAAGAGCGTCAGCCAGGGCAGATGCGGGTGCTGCCAGTAGTAGGTGCACTGATTGAAGCGCGTCGCATCCGATATATCCAAGGTGCTTTCCGTCTGATCGGAGTCAAAGCAACGCACAAAACTCGTTAATCCGCTGGCCAGCTGGGAGGTATTTAACTGCGTCGCCGGCAACTCGGTGGGGCAAAAGAAACGCACTCGCGTTTTCAGACACCAGTCGATAGGCAGATGTCGGGTATGCTTCTGACGTGCCGTCACAGCGGCATCATCTTCTTCATCCTCCTGGTTGACTCTCGCCTGCTGCAACAGCCGGGCAAACGTTTGTGCATCGAATTTCTGCAACACCAGTTTTTCTGGTGTTGTTCTCGTTTTCGCTTTCGCGTCATTTACTAAATTTGCAATCGTTGTTGTTTTAGTTTCGCCAGTGATTGTTTCTTCTTGGACATCGGTTTTCTGTTTCTTGACGCCATCTGTGGATCTGTAGGGGATACATTAGTTTTTGCTGCCAATCAGCTGATTTGACATGAAAGGAAAGCGAAGTTATCTCTTCAGCGTTGTCAACTTCATGTGATTTGGCAATTTTTAAAAGGAGCTACAAATAGTTTGGAACTTAAGCGCATTTCAGCTTTTTTTTTAAAGCTTTTTGTAAAGAATTAGCTACTTTTGACTATGGCTGCCAACACTGATGAGGATAAATTTTTGAGCTTAAGGAACACTTTGCATTGAAATGCAAATGTTGATACTTATTTATTCATACGTCTTCAGTTCCTTATAAACTTATAAAATCGTTTTGTCAGCGTTCTATGAAAAATAAACACTCACTTGGCAAATGGATTCTTGCGCTTTTGGGCAATTTTCGCTTCGAGCAGTTTACTTTTGTCGCTCTCATCTAGTTCGGGTCGCTTATTGTTGTTATTGCTGCTTAAACGTGCCGCTAGCTGCTTCTTCTTTTGCTTCAATCTTTGCAGCTTTATAAACTGTGAATTGTAATATGATTTCGTTAAGTTAAGTCAAATTGTATTTCATGCAGCATTTAATACATCATCGGGCCGTGTCCATTTGGAGCTCAGACTTGTTTCGCTGGACATTATTGGATGAGTTCTAATGACTATATAAACAACAGCATTAGCTAAACAGCATTGCTAAAAGTCCCGCGAAAATTTTTATTTGTGTTATTGTTGTTGTTTTGATGCAATATTGCAAAATCAAAAAAAAAAGTGCCCAAATAATAGATATTTATCGAACTGAACTTATCGATAGCACACAATTTGATGTCCATCTCTAAAATAAAACAACGACCAACAGCTGAAGCTGAAAGCAGCTGCTTTTGCTAACTTCGTTTGTGGAATTTGTTTTTGTTTTTTTTTTTAAATTTCTTTCAAACTAGTAATCGGCTGAAGAAGTTTAAAATTTAATATTTCTTTTTACAAAGCTTTTTCAGCTTATTACTGCTTGCTGTATCGAAATTTTGACGAACTGCGAACGGAGCCCTGAGAAAGACGAGCAAAAGAAGAATCGAAAAGCAAAACAATTTAAAAATCGTTGGCCAATAGAAAGATGGAAAAAGAAAACGGCAGCTTGTATGAAGTTTGTCGTGTGTGCGCCAATAAAATAAAGGACAAGATTCGCCAGCGGCAATTGTTCGCCTCTAAGCGTAGCAAGTTACTAGAAAATCTAAAAATTATAACCGGAGTCGAGGTGAGTCAAATGTTTATTTTGTCAGCGACGATGAAAAAGAAGAAAACAAGGGTAAACGTTTTTAATAGCTATTGTTGTTTGCAGTTGTCGCAGTATGAAGGATTGCCGAATTTTATTTGCCATCGCTGCCACTCTGAGCTAGATTTGGCAATCAAGTTTCGGGAGCGCTGCATTTTCTCGCAAAATTATCTGGAGAATTTGCTGCAAAAGAGCAACAAAGAGATTGTGTTTAATGCAGCGGCTCAAGAGCTCTACGAGGACTTAATCGATGAAGAGCAGCTCGAGTATGTTGATGAAGATGTGCAGGTCGTGGAACGCAACGATGACGTAGACGATGATGTGCCCGATGATGTCAGTGAAATGTTAACGATCGATGAGCTATCCCAATTCGAAGAATTCGTTGATGAGGGCGCTGCTGAGAAACAGTCAAAATCAGAGAAACGACATTTTGTACTGCTACAAGACACTCGACCCGCAAAGCGTTGCCGTAATTTCTTTATCTGTGAAGAATGTGGTGAATTTTTTAAGTGTCAGCCCGATTACAATGAGCATTTAAAGTGTCATGTGGAGTCGAAGGAGGCGAAACAGTTATTCGCATGCGGTCAATGTGGGACGAACTTCAACAGCAGCAGTGCCCTAAGACAGCATCGACAGCAGGAGCATAACGGCCGACGCCTCTTCAAATGCGCCACTTGCGGCGAAACATTCCTGGAGCACAGCGCCAAGCAACGTCACGAGATGTAAGTGGCGGCTAATAACTTAGCATCACATATTCCAAATACTAATCACCATTTTATGCTATTGTAGCGCACACAGGAATGAGCGACCGTATCCTTGCCTGGAGTGCGATATGATATTCGCCAGCGTTTTAGATCTTCGCACACATTCCACTATTCATGCAAATCCCACATTGAGGTAAGCGAAACATTATCGTTTTCATTATCATTCTGAACGTTCTTATCCTTGCAGATGTGAGCTGTGTAATCAGGACTTTGCGACACTCGAGCGCCTGGACGCTCACTCAAAGACATATAAACACAAACTGAGGCTGCAGCAAATGCAGGATGAGCTCAATATGCTGTGTGGCGTCGAGCTAGAAGAAATCGAGATATCCTAATACTTATATACAGTATTAAAGCATATTTAATATTATAATTTATGTATTCAGTTTTAGCGTTTGTAACGCTTTCAACTTGTTTTTATTTTTTATTTAGTGTATTTATTTTACCCGGTGTGATGGAAATCACAATTTCTATTGATCTGCATTTAGAAAAACGAACAAATCTGTGAAAGAGCGTTCTCGTTCATAAACTTTATTTTTAAATATGAACTGGATTTTCATTAATTAGAATTAGTCATTTTATTAGTGTAAAATCGTAAGGGAATTTTATTTTTGTTAATCGAGAACTGGGTCTAATGAATTTTTGTATTTAATTAAAATTTTGAGATTACATAGCAAAAATGTAATATAAGGAAAGGGAAATATGAGCGATTGATTAAAGTTGTGCATATCTTTTTGAAAATAAAAAACTTAAATTGGTTTAAAATATGACGAAAGAAATGTATATATATTATTTATAATTTTTAAATATATGTTACAACAGTAAAGATATTAACAGAAGCTTTGCCTAAAATAACATTAACATCTTAAAGCTTTGTCTAACTGCAAAACAAAACTTGCGCCTGCGCCCTTGTCTGGGTGTACTCATATTCTTATCAACTTGAGTGAGAGCTCGTATATATGCTGTGCCAAATGGAAAATTGGTGTGTATTCGGTGTATTCAACTGGTTGTCAGCACATCACAGCGAGCTAGCGAACGACCAGCGCAATATTGTGAAAATAATTCCAGCTGCTGCAGCTGAAAAATCAATAAAATATATTGAGATAAAACTCCTACGTAAGCAGGCGATAAGAAATGCGCAATATGCTGGTCCAACCTAAGCGAAGTAAGTTGACTACAAACTAGGCGTGTATTATAGATTACTAATTGAAAAGGATTTCAATTTCAATATATTTTGTTTCAGCTTTTGGCATGCTGCTTGGCTGCCTCATGCTGATGTTGGGCTCTACTCGGGCTGAGGGGTACGAGACGAAGGACAGCATTTTTGCCGATGTGCTGCTGACGGAGCTGCTCAATCGCATGGATAACGATATGCAGGTGGGCTACTATGATGTGGACAATGAAGGAGATTTGGCAGCGGCTGCTGCATCGGCAGCCAAGGATAATGTGGATTTGGTTTCGCGCTCGGAATACGCTCGCCTCTGCGATGGCGGCCACGATTGCCTGTTGCAATCGGAAAGCTCAAATCCTTCGCTGCGGGACCAGGAGTTCCTACAGCACAGCTCACTGTGGGGACATCAGTACGTGTCGGGTGGCATGGGCGAGATGCCAAATCGTTACAGTACAATTGTGAAGACCGATGCCAGTTTGCCCGCCTACTGCAATCCACCCAATCCCTGCCCCGAGGGCTACACCTTGGAGCAGCAGCAGGCAGCCGATTGTATTATGGATTTCGAAAATACGGCAAGTTTTTGTCGTGAATTCCAAGCGGCCCAGGAATGCACCTGTGACAGCGAGCATATGTTTGACTGTGCCGATCAGGAGAATGCATCTGGCACTGGAACTGGCGATGGCGATATTAATTCGGCCGTTGAGAAGTTCTTGTTGCATCAGTTTGGCAACGACAATGTCTTGGACAATGACAACGGTGTTGTGAAGAAGGCCGGCCATCTGCCTGGATTACCCAATCCTTTCCTCCAAGTGGGTCCAGGCGATCGTCTGCCCATTGCAGCTAAGAAGGGCAACATGTTGTTCCATTAAATATTTAGCCAATGATGAAATATGGCTTAAGAAAAAAAGAAGAACATTAACCTTTGTGTTTTAGTTTACTAGTTTGGACATTATTGAAGATACTATTTGTCTAACATTAATTATCACAGTCGTTTCTAAATGTTATCCCACATGCGTATATACTAATGGCTCATAGCAGCTTCCAAGAACCCATAGAAATAACGTTATTCCAAATAAACTATGGCTTAAAGCCGAAAAACAAAAGCGAAGATTTTCTTTTGGAAGCAACAGTAAACATATATAAATCGCTGATCAGCGTCCCTAACCAAGTTATGTTGTATGTTTTTATGCAGTGTATTTCAAATCGTTAGCAGATAGTATTTAAGAAAATTGCTGTAAACTTGCACCAATTTCTTATAACGACTTCCTTAAAGTCTGTGAAAAATAAATTTGAAAAAAAAACTTGGTAAAAAAGGTCATAATTTAAAGCAATATTATTCTCGAACATATTTAAAAAAGTTGAATTGACACTCCATCGGTTTTTAAAGAGTGGAAAATAACTAATATTTTCTGTAAGACAGTGTTTTTTTTTATATCCTCCATAAGAAATTGTTTTTATTAACTACCATTTAAAAATTAAAACAATTGAAACAAATAATATTTTTTTAATATTTTTAAATATATGAAAAATCTCATATATACATATGTAAAATGTATCCAAAAAGTTGACAGTATTTGAGTTATTTAGAAACTATTATAGCAAGATTCATGAATGTATATAAATAGGGATTTTTTATTTTTTTTTGCTGCTGCACTTTCAAATCAGCTTTACAATGAGTATTATGTGTCAGCATTCACTGGTATTGTGTTTAGGTCGACAGTCCCACAAAGGGGAACGCCAGCATCACAATTTCTTAAAGCTAACCTAACAATTGATATAGTATGTATATAGTATGAATGTTGCTGTTGCCCATCGGGCTGACAATTCACTATTCGAAACTAACACTGGCAGTGTGATTAGCTAATCATAATATTCGTTGTGTGTTGACAAGGATCCTGCTATGTCCTTTGTACATATATATACAATTTAACAATAAATGTTTGTTTTTTTGACTATAAACTCTAATTTTGATTCTTCTTTCATAAATGTTGTTCGTCCTTTATAAATTGCTAACTTAACAGTAGTCTAAATAGATGCATTAATTGTATGATCATAGGTAGTTTACAAACGTCCCGTGTTATTGCCAGCCACATTTTGACCCCAGGATACCTGATGCGGATTGCGGGTGGTCAAACGTAGGGAGTTACCATCGCCATCCTCATCGATGACATGCTCGTAGCCCTGGTTGATGGTACCGCCGCCATTCGAGCCATAAATTTGCTACAAATAAAGAGTGAATCAATTAACAACATTAAATTATTGGCATGATAAATTAATGTACATTGAAGAAGATATCTCCCAGCCCATAAGGTATGAGTATAAATAATTATTGTTGATCGAAAAGGCAAGATAAGTCGAAATAAATTATCAGGAAGAAGTAGTTGATAAATGTTTTGGTTCTTAATATATACTACCCAAAAATTAATATTATCAGTTACTCGAAATAATTTAAATGTATGGCTGTCTATTAACTAATAAAGAACAGACTTTACTACTGCATTTCGCTATATATAGTTGTCACTCACCTCTCCAGGTCCACCATTTACATTGAATACATCCTTGATGCTGATTCCTGCATTGGAAATGCGTCCGCTTCGCTGATTGGTCACAGCGCCATTGTTATTGACCTGTTTTTCAATGATACAAATTATAATTAATAAGTAAAAGAATAATAATAAGTAGCAATTGAGTGGGTGAATCCTTACCGGCAGCGGCGCTGTGGTTATGCCATACTCATTTTTGGCGCCCAACGTTTGCATTGCCGATTTGCGTCGTTCCGCCATCACGGAGTTCTTCCTGACCTCCAGCGCGCGGATGGTCTCTGCCCGCATGGTCAGGCGACGCGTGAGTATCGGCGTCGCCGGATTGTTTTCCGCATCCGCTGTTAGCTTGAGGAAACGCTTCTTGAACGCCACATCCAAGGTGCCAATTTGACGACGCGGCTGACGGGCTTTCTCCAAGTTTTGTATCGTCTTGCGTCGTGCGATGCGATCGGGTCCCGAACCGGAATCATTATCATAATCCCCATCGATACCCTGCAAGCGTTGCAGGTTCTTAACTATTTCCACCGCGTGCTGTGAATAAATGTTGCAATTACAGTAATGAATTTTGTAATAGTATGTTTAGTCGCTATATATTCACCTTGTCTATTAATTGATCTTGAGTCAAGTCCTCTGATTTCTTTTTGCAGAAATTCAACTCGGTAGAGGCCAGGATGTGTGATAGGGTGCCAAAGCGATGGAACAACATGGCCGTAAATTGTATGACCAAAATTAAGGCAAAGAAGAAGACAAAAACCAAACCAATCGGCTCAAGTTGTAGATACTCCTTGGAAATGTGTACCTGTGCGAAGGTGTTTGAAAACCAATATTAGCAACAAACTTAGAGCGATCTCATTTTTATTTCGTTAGTAACATTTAACAATTGAACGATTTTCCGGAAACGATATTGGGTTTAAGGCAGAACATAGTACCAGTTGTCGGTGATAATGCTATGTTTATGTGTGATTACCATACACAGTAAAAAATGTGGGCTTTGCTATCTAAATAAATATATACAATTATTTTAAGAAATTTGAAGAACTTTAACTAAGTTTGCTTATAGTATTTTTAAGTTTTTATCGAAAAAAAACATATTACTTTCGATTTTGTAATATATTGAAGGAATTATTACTTGTAAGATTTTCTTATTTAAAAATTTTTTCGAATTACAAGATTGAACTAATTAGATTAAGAAAGAAATTAGGCATTCCAATGCCTTGAAAAATTTAAATTAATATTAAAGTTAAAATGAAGACGAACAAAAATAAAATGTAGTTTTATTTTAAAAAGAATATAAAATACAATTCTTGTCGCTTCAAATATAAAGTAAACGATTTTCTAAAAATTGTATTAGTGGCTCAGATATTAAGCAAAAACCCACATTTTATAAGTGTGTAAAAGTGTGTTGTAGATTTATATGCCGGGGAATTGTATGAAGCATGCTTGAAACTGAGCTTAACTCCAGCATGTATAAGTATTTACATACATACAGTTTTCATATTTTCTATGTATTTTGATATTTATATTTGTTTTGGTTTAGGATTTATGGCATTTATGGCTGACAGTTTACCACCGTGTTGAGGATTAACTGTTAGAAACTGCATTTGATGTCATTTGATGTATTTGTTGCAATTGTAATGGTTGCTGCATTGGTACGAGTATGATATGGTATTGTTGTTGTTGTTGTTGTTTTTGTTTTTGGTGATATGCCAGAACCATTAGGATGGGTTTCAATAAACAGGATAAAACAAACAGGAAACTCCTTATAGACATTGGCTACAGAGTACATACATACATACATACATATAAAATCATTAGAAACATTCAATTTTGGGTAAGTAGAGTATGTAACAGTGACTGTGAATTTGTTTGTATGTAAGGATCACTTTAAACGCATAGTGTAAGACAGAGAGATAGAGAGTGAGAAAAGGAGTGGGCAACAGGAAGTTAGAGGTCCCTTGAAAAGATTGAATTTTATTTTATTTTTTTTTTCGTTGTTTAGATAAGATTTACTGGGCGAACACAGAGCAAAACAGTTTTAGGATAGTAGTAACAAAAAATAGTTGGTGATTAGAAATTTGTATTTGAATTATTTCATATACACCTCAGATGTCTCTTCGATATACGTAATGTTCGTTTTGACGCCCAACGGCCAAATAATATGCAATTTATCCTTATTCAATTGCAACAAGAAGACAATCAATACGAATAAGGCGTTGGCCATGAAAAACGCAAACACCGACTTATTGCGCAGCTCAATCAGATCGGAGGCTATGCGTGCCTAAACTCCTCGATCACGATTTGAACGATACATATATTTATATATATATATATATGTTTATATATATATATATACAAAAAAAAGAGAGAGAACAAAAAAAGAAAATGTGTTAGTGTTGTTTGTTAAACTGTAAAATTACCTCCTGGGTGGACTCGTCATAAGTGATATTCGTGCGCACGCCAAAGGGCCACTTGACGTGAATGTTATCCTTGTTCAACTGCAGCAGGAACACGATCAGCACGAACAGAGCGTTGATCATGAAGAACGCAAAGACCGACGAGTCGCGCAGCTCTTTAAGATCTTTTGCTATACGGGCCTACAAATATTTCATCGCCAGGCGGTTGGAGAAGATTAAAAATGACCCTAACCTATTTATAATCTGATCTTCAATATAAAAGGACAGCTAATATAAAGCTCATAATTTTGAATGGGATTCCGAATTGTAAAGCGAAATTTATAGCTATTTAAGTCTCACCTGCTCCACGGGATCATTGTCGATGGGATACAAGTACTGATCGATCAGATCCTTCCAGAATTGTATTTCCGAACTGGACAAAAAGTCCACCTCACCCTTGCGGACATCGGGATCCTCAATCCAATAGGGATTCGTTAGGAAGTCGCGTTCCTGTTTCGGTTCCGCAGACGTATCCGAATCCGACTCGTCTGATTCATCGCCTGATTTTTCCGCTACCGATGTGAGCAAATGATGATCCTTCGATCCACCCGAAGTAGTACGGCGTCGATTGTGACGCGAGGCATGATGACCATGTGGATCCACAGCACTCTCAATCGTATCAATGCGCTGTTTAATCGTATCCAACGAATCGGCAATTGTAGTCAGCTGCTGTTTCTCATCTGATGTCTTGCCATGGGTGCAGAATACACAACGGAATAAGCCCGCCAGCGAGAACTCAATGGAACCCTCCTCATCATCGTTGTCACCGATGCCACTTTGCAGGAAACCCAACATGCTCTTCTGCTTCACACGCTTCTTGTTCTCCTCGGCTGCCTTCTTTTCCGCCTCCAATTCCTTCTTGGTTTTCTTGGCCACCACCTCGCGAGTGCCCCAGGAGACAACGTTCAGATTGATAATCGAATAGAGGATGAGCAGCAGATACATAGAGGGTATGGACAGCAAATAGATTAAGCCGCATGTTATGCACCAAAATTCTTGCGGATGCAAACATGCGGCTATAAAGAATGAGCCCACCATCGATATCAAAAAGATGGCCGATGGCGATCCGACACCGTCCTCACCCAACTGCAAAGCTGTACCCACAATGACAGCCATCATAATCAGTGCATAGCACGTGGATAGCACCTGGGCAACAAACAGTTGTATATTCGATTTACAGGTGAAACAGATGACCATAAATCCCAATATTGGCACAATATTATAGTGAAACGATGTCCAATTGTCGATGCGAAAGGCGGCCACAAAAGCGCCCACCAACATAAGAAAGATTGTGCCTGGTCCCAAAATGGTGCCACCCATCAACATCATCTGATAGAAAACATATAGCAACGATATGTTATCATTGATCTTAATCGTTCGCTTCGCATCACCCAAGAGATCCATGATGTTTGCTATGGTCGATGGCACCCAGCGACGTCGCTGATTGTAGAACTCATTGAAGCCCTCCGGGCAGTGAGTGTAGGCATCCGAGGCAGCTGAATACTCCACTCGATAGCCACGTTGCAGCAGCAGGGTGCAGAGCCAACGATCCTCACCTTGATCGTACTGGACATAATGACGGGCCTCGGTCGGTTTCGTTGTATACTTCTTCATCACATTGTCATCCATCAGTGCCTTGCCACGGAACAGTGAGAAGCATCCCGGTGAACACAAGACACATCCAATCATATGCTCGGTGGCCTTCTGCAGCCAATGACCAATAGCATACTCAAAGAGCTGATACCACACCATTGGCCCAGAGCCAACGGGATGAATGCGTCCGCAGGCTGCACCCAGATTGCGATTCTTCTTCATTAAATCCACGAGTAGAGTGACTGCATTCGGCTTGAAATCAATATCACCATCCAGTGTAAGCAAATAGGTATTCTCTGCAATCGCATCCTTGCGATCCACCGAAATGGGCAATTCCATCAGACGATGTCCCAGCAGATAGTACATATACATGACCTGGGACCAACGCTTGCGATGACGTATCCGATCCTTATCCTTCAGATGTGCTATAAACTTGGTCTTACCAGGCAGCGTCCACATCAATCGACCGCCATAGGGTGTTGGGTATTTTTTGGGTGGCCTCAGTCGTATCGTTGTCTGATGAATCTCAGAGGCTGCCTCATCCATGGTGGCAATCAGGAGTTTAACGAAACGATTGCATTGAATATCATCATCACTGTGATCCGATATCTCAAAGGCATCATCGAAAAATATGTGTGCTGTACGAATACGTTTCAATGATTATTTAATTTAATAGGGGAGATATGTTCACCTACTTTCAAATTCATAGTAATCCGGATCGAGGACACGCAAATACTTTTGTGCCACACGCCGGGCACACTGATCCTCGTCCATGCGCATAATGCTCTTTAAGAACTCGATCATTTCATCTTTGGTTTCATGCCACATGGTGGCGCAAGTGTAGATCCGAGTTATATTATCCGATGATTTAATCGAGGGCTTATTTGGCGCCGAGGAACGATCCGTGTGCACGGAGATCGTCTCATAATACTCATCGCCCTTTTCCTTTTCGATCTCCGAAAGATCCTACAAATGAATAAGGAGTTGAAAGTTGAAAACGCAAAAAATATCAAACATTTTCATTCTTATGAAAAGTTTACCATACAAAATATATACCAATTATTTTGGGCCCCGAGATCCATGGCATTTTTTTGTGGTTTCATTAAAAGTAAAAATTTTGCTTACTTCCGTTTTGACATCCGCCTGGTCATCGCGTCTTCTATTCAGTGCCATGGACTGATCGATGAGTAGAGCTGAATACATGGGCCTCACAAAGATTTTCTCTGTGGTCGCCAATCTCTCGCATTTTGGTGTCCAAATGTGCAACGCTATCCACGTCTGACTCAATAGCCACAATATCCAGGCCCAGGCCATTTGTTCCGTAACAAAGTTATTAAATCGAAAATTGGATGGACTGGCAAAGAAGAGATAGTCCGGTATGGTGTCGTGGAAGAAGCATGGATCATCAATGCGTATGCCGCAGGCCGAGATCAGCAAGGAGACGGCAATTGGAACGGTTAGACTGACGGGAAAAGCATAACTGAAACCCTGAATTAAAATCTTGCATGCAAACTTGCCAAATATATAGCAAAAATAGGCGCCAAAGATCTGCAGGAGCAAAACATAAACGACAGTATTATAGCTAGCATCCAAATCAACTGTATCAATGTTAGCCGATTCCAAAGTATCAGGTAGTACGCCACCCAAACTCGCCGGCAGCTCATAGACAATGATCTTATGCGGACCGAAGGCATCGCCATAGAGGCTAAATAGATTGCTCGGCTCCTCGCCGTAGGCCCAATAGATGAGCAGTGTGACGCAGAAGAACAACAGGATCTTCCAAATCGACAGGAACATGCAGCAAAAGTAGCGAGTATTATGCAACTCCTCCTTGATGCGACCCAACGAGCGCACCAGTCCCAATGACGATTGGGATGACACATAGTTCTCCCACCAGCCACAGGAGATCATCACACAGGCAACGGGTATGACCCAGAGTTCGCGACGATTCTCCAACAGCGGCCAGATGACGAGACCAGTTACCTGTGCTGCTACCGCAGCCAGATCAATGATGATCTTAATGAATCGTTTGCCCTCCTTCGAGGTGCGCGAGAGCAGCCCAAAGATGCCGGGTATGACGCACAGGCAATTGGTTAACATGGCGCCCTGTATGGCATCGATCTGAGGCAGCACCACAAACATCAGTAGGGCTGTGCCCAAGGCGCTCATGCTCTCCATCAGCCAGACGAACAGAAAGTGTCCTGTCTTTGGCACCTTGAACGTCTTGAAGAAACAGATGCGCGCCGCTCTGATGAGCGTTCCAAACTCGGGCAATGAATATGCTATCACCAGTGCCCAGATCCAGGCAATGCGCTCCTCCTCGGGTAAAACGACCACAAAACTCTTGTCGCGACCCTATAATTGAGTTATAACAATTAATCCAACTGCGTGTTCATCAAACTTCAAGGTTTGCTTACCAGATCTTTGTTGCAATATTCTATTCTGCGATCCTTGCGCAATTGCGAGGTCATAAATAGTACTGTGCCCTTGGCAATAACACCACCAGTTAAAACTATTATGAATGTGAAGATGTAGGCGAAGATTTTCAAAATCTTAATGGTTAGCTCGAGACACGCCTGATTTGCCGTCGAACCGGTCTCGATTTTAATCGGCGGATCACGAAACACATCCCAGCCTTTTGTTTCCTGTATTGTGCGTTGGCTATCAATTAAAATGAATTAGAATTGTATTTTCGAATTCTTAAGAATTGTTTTAAACGAAAGAATAAGTATCTTTGGGCTGCACGATATTCAAATATGAGATATATTTCTACGCTTGGACATACGCTATTAGTACTGAAACGTAGACTGATGATGATCAATGACAGCCATTTAATATATTGAACCAATATTGGAAAGTTTCTGCTAAAGTGATAAAAACATAATTAAACTGTGTCTTACAAAAGTTTTATACTGATCATATAATAAATGTTGATAATTTTGTGTCAAACCCGTGAGGATATCTTGAAAAACAATTAAAGTACAACTATGGCATGTATATTATAAATAAATTGGGTTAATCGGAAAATGGTGACCTTTTTTATACTTTAAACATGTATTTTATTTGTACACTTTAAATATTTGAAATTATTAAATATTTAAATAATTTCAACTTTCCAAAGTCGTGAAAAATATAAACATTGAGTCAACAAATGTTTGGTACGATAAAAAGTATTATTGTACTTTTTTGCAATTTTGACCTAGACCTAAAAAGGCAGAATTTCTATAAACTGAATGTTTAATATTGAATTTTGCTGAACGAACAAGTCGTTTGCTCTTAGTTTCCGGTATTTTAACCATACAGCTGAGAGTAATTGCCATTGAAAATGATTGTCTCAAGATCTGGGTGTAGCCAGACAACTAACACAGCTGTGGGAATGGCAATTGACTTTTGTTTCTTGTATTGAGTAGATATTTAGTTCCGGCTTCTCGTTCAATGAAACAGATTATTTTTTCTTCTCTTTTCTTTTTGGGCTTGCATTAATGATAGACCCTCAGAAACTGGCAGCAAATTGAACAAAATTTGCATATACTATGATAGATACTTCATCAAATACTAGGCAAGACTTACCTGCCACCATAAATATCGTGTGTCAGCGGTGAGCTCTCGTCGTCGGTGAAGTTGTTGTCATCGCTATCGCCATGCTCCCCAGCAGCGGCTGGTGGTGCCATCGGGCGATGCCGCACCGCAGACATCTCCCACGGTTGCTGTTGCTGGCGTTTGGGGCCTGCTCAATCTTGGAATGTGCAAATCTTGACTGCAATGTAACCAAGAAGTGGAAATTAATTGTGCGCCATGTTGATAAGCCTGTTTTCAATATGTACGCGCCACATATGCACTTTTGGCCAGCTCTGTTCAAGCCAGCTTGATTCAAGGACGTGCGGCCTTTGACCAGCTACAATCCAACCGGTTGCATTTCGCTCGGCGACCAGCATAAAACATTGAAAGTAACTTAAGCAGCGAGATAATCGCACATCGTTCGTTATTAGTCAGTCATGAGTCCCTAAACTAATTTTACATGCGAATGCAGAAAAACTATTTACTTTCCAACATTTTAGCTAGCTTACAATTAACAAAAAAATTATTAATAAAAAAATCGTAATAAATGTGGTGTATTTTATGGTATATAAGAAAATATGTTTAGTTTTCCACATTAAATATATACAACGATTTTCTGGTTTTTATCGCTTTTCAAAACTTTTATTGCATTGTCTTCTAAATATCTGATGATAAATACTATCGAATTGAGCTTCCTTATAACAAATTAAAAAGGTCATGGAAAAATAAAAGTTAATCTTGAGTCACTTTGTCGTCACTTTAAGAATGGCCTTACTTAAGAATATTTAAAAGTTGCTGGGAATCAAAGAAAAACAGTAACAACTAGAAAAATACGATCTATGCAAGATGCAGACACATCTTCCGTCAAATATTTGTATCGGATACGCCTCAGTTCCTCCACTTTTGGCACGGAACTAAAGCTGTTGCCTGTTTTGGTTTTATGGTAATTACGAACACATTGTGTGTTGCATATACAAATACATATACTATAACTCGTACGCACACAGACACATAGACTAAAAGCTTTGGTCGCATTGTTTTGTCTGCAGACCTTGTGCTACATTGGACTTCAATTAAAATTGTAGAAGCGCCGCATAATGTGAGGAAATTAATAGGCATGGACTCTTAGATAGACCAGCAAGAAGAAAGAAGGTGTTAGTAAAACTGTAAACAGTTTTATAAGTAATCATAATTTAATAGAATATACCCTTTTCTGATGCAAGTAAAATGAGTTTTCTTAGCTAATATAATAAGAAGCTGAAGATCAATTTTTAGAAGATTGTATAGTATCAGTTTTAGTTAAGATTGTATAGTACCAGTGAGTTCTACACCTAATTAGGGTCGGTTATCGAAAGGAGGTACTTGAAATTCTAATGGAAGAAAATTCAAATAATAATAGTAAAGAATATAATACTTGTTGCTTTGTTTCTATAAATGTATAATAAGTAAAATTAATTTTAAAAATATAAATAAAAATAAATCATAATTTTTGAATTTGAGTATTTTTAGCATATTTTTTGTCAGTTAAAATGTAAATTGGTAGATTTCTAGTTCCAAACAGCTGTTTGGCACAAAAGGTCAAAGGATGCTGTTGACAGCCTGGAGCCTGCGCAGAAGACAACCGACTTGTTGTAATCACAAAAAAACAGCGTCATATGGATTACAACCCCAAAGCAAAACTTGCAGCTGCTGCTGCTATGAACGCAGCCACCCTCAAACGCAACGTGAAGTGCCTTGTGCGAGAGTAGGGGTGAATAATAGTGTGTGTGTATGTATGTGTGCGTGTGTGTCTATGTGTGTGTGAGTGTGCGTATTTTGCGGATGCTCTTCACTGATTAGGAACGTTCTGCGCGCCTCTTTCGCTGCTTATATAGCTGCGACTAACGGCGCTTTACAACAGGACCGTGTGGCCTAATGGATAAGGCGTCGGACTTCGAATCCGAAGATTGCAGGTTCGAGTCCTGTCACGGTCGAAGATTTGTATTTTTTTTTCTAAATTGCACGCATGTGATTTCATCAATTTCTGTTATGTATTTTTAATATATTTGCTAATTCCATATGAATTGATTTTTTTTGTTGTTAAGAAATATTATTATTTTTTGCATTTTTGTTGTTGTTTTTTCTCACATAGAAATGTGAAATGTGAGCTTTCTTTCATAGTTCGTGTTGTACGGCATATGAAATCTATATTTTGTATTAGAAATATATATTTAAGCCCCTCCGCATAATAATTTACATAAATAATACTTTTAGGCATACACACATATAAATTAAGCACAATATTTAGCCATAATTTTTGAGATAAATATATGTTTATTGTTTGGTGACCTTTTTTGAAAATTTAAATGTTTAATCAAATTGTATTCGGTATTATCGTTAAGCCTACACTAATTGTATGTATATTATATGCTAAGTGGTATTAAGCAAGACCCATTTCTATGTAGGGCATTCCATAGTCGCTGATTTTTGACTAGATCTTGCTCGTTGTGTCTTCTTCATTATGATTTGTCACTGAGCTTGATTTCTTGCAGCGTATATATTACTTCTTATTCTAAATGTCAAACGGTCATCTCCTACTAAGACTAAGACTATGTGCCAAGTGCTTGAATACTAAGTCGTAAAAACTCAGTCAGTCGACTGGACAGGCTCCAAGCAACAAAGCTGCATACACTAGTTGGTCGTTGGAATGGTTTAGCAACGTGAATAACTTGATTTTAGCTAATTAAGATACGTGTCTTATATATATGCGACGATACACCTATATTTGTATTAATTGACAACTGTTTTGCTTTAATGATATGTGAAATTAAATGAGAGAGCTCAGTAGGTAAAATTACTTGACAGCAGTTGCTCACGTGTTTAACCCTAGTTGACCTCTGGCTGCAACCCACGCAAAGATATAAAATAAAGAAATCGTGATTGCCATACACAATTTTGACCAAAGACCAAAGAAACTGCGAGTCGCAAAACTAATTAAGTATTCATGTCAATGTGCTGAAAGAGGTATGAGTCTATGTCCAACTGGAAAAGTCGAGCAGCAACAGGATTAAAGACCACAATTGAGACTAGAGACTGACAGACAGACAGACAGACAACTTATAGATCTATGATAAGCGACCGGTTCCACAGAGTCGAGCAGAAAGTTGAGTGGGCCTTGGGCAGGGTAGCAATAAACTGGTCTTTTTGAATGAATACAATTCAGATATAACAATGCCACAGCTGCGAGTGTTAAAGCTATATTTATTTTTTGGGGCCAACAATCGAATCATGTACTAAAAAAATGTTTTGATTGTTAACAATTATATAATCATTAATGATCACAATCGGATCTTGTAAGAGCTAAGTCGTGTTAACCAAAATTGCTACTTTATATTTTCCTTCTTTAAGCTGTTGATAATTCGATTAATTTGAAAATTATAAAATAAATCAATAAGCTTTTATTTCGTTGGATTTAAACTATTAGGAATTTGAATCATCTCTCGTATCACCTTGTGAAGTAGGCGTTAGTGAAATGAAAAAGCAAAGTGATCCAATATTTTGGTGCAATATATTTCCACACGCAAAATACATATATACAAACTACATACATACATATGTGGCTTAAAATATGATTTGTGCCCCAAGAAGGCGAGCGATAAAATTAAAAGCCACTCAAGCAAGCACACGACGTGTGTATGCTTGAAAAAGTGAAAGTCTAAAAAATGTTATAATAAAAACAATCTATGAATAAGACAAAACAGCAGCAAATGCGGGAACAGCAGCAACAGCAACAGCAACAACAACTCAGTAGTTGCAACAGTTGTTGTTGGCTGGTGCCTGAAATTGATTGCTACATTTAACAACGGTAACGAAACCGCACAAATCGAACCAATACGCAAACCGGCCACGCCAAGCTCTTGGCCAACAACAAAACTGCAGCGGCCAAGACTCGTATCATGAGCAACCAGTTTTAACATTTTTTTTTTTTTAATCGAGTACAGGAAAATGCGATCGACTTGAAAAGTATGCGCAAAACATGCCCAAACAATGACAAATAATGGCAGCAGTAAATGTGGCCAGAATGCCGCCATAGAAAGGCAATATGAACCGAACGGGTATTAAATGGCTTAACCACTGCAATCGAGGTGTGGGTTCAATGGGCATTGACTGACTGACCACTGGTAACGGGTTGGCAATAGGAAGTATTGCCGACGAGCTATAAACCAAAATGGACGAGTGGTGGGACCCGGAATGGGAAGTTTTTTAAAATGGTTTAAAATTATATATGTTGCGCCGCACAGCTGAAGATTTTCCTTAGAGTGAAGACAAGCTCATGTGAAATGAAATGGCTTAGTTTGGGCTTAGATATTCTTGTTATTTTGTGAACTGTGATTTGTGTCTTGCAGTTCAATAAACCTTAAAGAGTTCCTTAAAGCTCATTAAGTCAAGTTTGGCTTGCCATCGTTATACACATTCACATAAATAAATACAAGACCTCCATTTGAGTCTGAGTCACAAGTTTTCGGCGGTTCTCTTTGCATTCTTCATATATGCTCATTTCCTTACACCCTTGCAATGGGTATTATAATTTCCTGGTGAGGTTTGTTATTTATTGAAGGCAACGTTTCTGGGAACATCTTTTGTTACTTTGTTACTTAACACTCAATGCTCATAAAATTTGGAGACGTACAAAATCACTCAGACTACTCAATGATATAGCTTTCATAAGAACATAAGTAGAAAGTCAGATTTTGGCAGATTGCCTCTACTCTGCAAAGATTTTTAATCTTCGGGATGCCAAAGTGTTGTTATTTTTTGATAATTAGTATGTCTCAATTAAACTGACGGAAATCAATAGGAATTCTTGGTTAACATCAATGATTCTACGAAACTTCGATACATATGTATATATGCATATATACATTGTTCATAATGAGTCACGAAGTTTGCTCATAACCCAGATAGTGATTTTTACACAATGCGTAACTGAATTCAAAGCTGTCATTTAATTTGGGTTTTTTTTGTATACAATATTATTCATCTCTGTTTTCTGCATGTTTCTCGCTTAAATAAGCTTGTCTTTAAATTGAGGGCTTGGTTTTTTTAAAGTTATTGAAGGACAAGCTAAATAAAAATAGACTTATGAAGTTGAATAATAAATAAAAGCTTAATAATTTTGTCTTGATTGTAAGTAGTGTTAATATGTCTATAAATTATGGGATGCTATTTTTTTATTTACTTTTAAATACCAAGTTTTATGCTTTCGAACTGTGGTTACTTGAAAAAACAGTTACTTGTGCTATATTGACAAAAAAAAATCGTCATAAAAAAGGCGTACGAATAAGGCAAAAATAAACATTAAATATTTGCCAAGACACTTTGGCAGCTGCTGAGCGAGACATTGCCCAAAATATAAATGAGTTAAACAAACAAGAGAGAAGAGATTGAGAACCATAGACACAGAGAGTCGGAGAGGCTTGTAAATCACCATATAAATAAGCATTAAAGCCAACTCTTCGACAGTGTCTCTTGAATTTGTTGTATTGGCGTTGAGGCATTTAAGATTGTGTAAAACTCAAGTGGCATGGATTAGAAAATGCCAATTAGATGAAACTTTTCTCTACTGACATTTTGGGCGAATTTCACCCATCGATATTAGGTGACGGCATAGTTAACAGCTCTCTGTTAAATGCCAAGAAAATGGCTTGCTAATTAAGGTTTATGATTTATAGAACAACTTGTTTTTAAGGTGTGCTTGTGTCTCTTTTTATTACACTTTTTGCATGTATTTTCTTGGAACGGGTTTTTTTTTTTGTTTAGTAGTGTACCACGACGCAAAATGACACCGAATCTAAATCGCAAAATAGCGAGTTTTAAAATTTGTTAGCTGCAGCTTTTAAAAGCAAAAGTGTTGCCAAAGTCTTACACAAAACCCGTTAGCTAACAATGGAAATCAGCAGAAGTGAAAGAAGTGAAATAAATCTCCAACAAACGAAAATAAACTAAACAAAAATGAGAATCAGATGGTGTTGTTTTTTTTATCTCTTTTTTTTCTCATTTTTTTATTCGTCTGGCGCATAACTTTCACATATAAATATGTACCGTTTGATGCCGCTCACTGCTGCACGACGAAGAAATGGAAATGAAAATGGCTAAGAGAAATTATGTTGACCTAGCAGCAGCTGTAAATCCGTTTAGATGAATGTTACGTTGTTGAGTGTTGAGTGCTTCTTTAGAGCAGAATTTCAGAGCACTTTTTCTTTATTGTTTTCACTTGAATCGCATTGGCCAACATTTCAAATGGCCTTTGCGTGCATTTCACTTTTCTGCACAGCTTTATATACACTTAACAAATACATTTCAACATTAATACATATAGACAAAAAATATATATATATATATTCGCTTGCGTGGCTCACAAAATTTTCAAATCAAAAATATTTTTATTTAGCATTTGATTTCTTTTCAATTATTGGTTATTTCTTCTGCTTTGCCGTTGGCCGCGTTGTCTGGCTTATTGTTGCTGTTGTTGTTGGGGTTGTTGCTGTTGCTGTTGCTGCATTTAACTTTTAGCCAGTTATCCACACATATATTTCAAATGTATATATACACACACACACAACACGCATACGCATGCGCGCACGTACCGTTTTTTGGGGAGAAGGAGACACAAGACGGTAGAGACGTGATTTTGTGCTTTCGATCTTTTTTCGTTGTCCGCCGCCAAGCTCTTTTCGAGTTCGTTGTCTTCGCCAAACTGAATTGAAGTCTTTCGTTTTGCTTATTGGAAGTGGTCGCAACAGTGGCTCTCAGCATGACGTTGCTTGCTATTTCTTTAACTTGGCTGGAAGTGAATTTTTTATGAGCATGTTCGTACTTTGAGAGTTGTTATTGTTGTTGTGGTTTTTGTTGTTTATTCAAATTTGACTTAAACTCACTTGTTGTGGTTGTTGTTCGCTTGGGACATAACGGTTTGGCAGCGATCTGGTTGGGTTAAGCGTGCGAATGGTTTGGTGCTTGGAAACATTCCAAGCTTTGGCTCTCTTCTCTTCTTTTCACTTTTTATACACCAACTGGAAAACATAATTATTTGCCTCTCCCTATTCGCATGCTGTTTATATACATATAGCTGTTTTTGCGACAACTTTGTCGAGGTCGTCTGGTTTCTTACTGCTCATTTCTACGCAGCCGCTTTCTGTCTCTCCTCTTGGCCATCGCTTTAAGTTTACAAATGGCAAAGTGAGTGGAGCGCGAGCATTGCAGTTGGAACAGACAGACAGCTGTTGTAGTCTGGAAGTAATTGAGCGCATGTGCAGCGTCTCTAAGAAACTGAGAGTATGCAATAAAATAAGATATTGATTGTATAACGCAAAAGCTATGTGCCTCGTCTTAAGAACCGAGAGGCGTTTAAGTTTATTCAACTGGTTTTTCATTTACATTTAACTATGCTCTGAATTAAGAACTTACATCAATAGGGATCTTAATTAACATATGACTGACTTAATCTTCATAGAATACATTTGACATGATTATTTTAGCACCAATATATATTTTCAATTATCTTCGTCGGATGATTCTTGCATTTGCTGCTCGGCCAAATATTCTTGAATTTTTGAATGCAATGCTGGATCAGCTTGCAGATGCTGCAGCTGGATGAATGCTTTACTGGCGCAGCCAACAACTGGACAACGGACATCAGTGCCGTTTTGAAGTGAAGCCTTAACGGTATCACGATCGTAGTGGTGTCCGCATTTAGTGTTGCGCACAGGATTCGACATAATGGCCTTCGACCAGGGATCATACATGGAGACAGCCATGCCACCAGTTTCCCGCACTTCAATCACATTGTCGTCGTCATGAGCGTTAGTGGCACTCGCATTGCTATCACTAATGCCTTCCATGGTTCTTTTAAACTCTTTGTACTCGGACGTCTGCTTAATGTTTATCCGTTTCTTCTCCTCTGTGGCAGATAATTGTGAGTAGATTTGTTCAAACTCTTCCACGGTATTTGCCTGATTCGAAGCGTGCTGTACATTAGTATCGATGCGCTTTTGCTTTGCCTTGATGAGCATTAGCTTTCCCCCGTACTCCAAACGTTCATTCATGATTTCATTGCCCAGCTTTTTTATTTCGTCCTGGAAACTGCCATCACAACCTGACATACAAATCAAAAAAGGTGTTGCATTTTTGAGACACCAAGAAACGGTAATGTACTTACAATTTTCCAATGACTTCATAAACAGCGAATTATCAATAAGGGTTTGTTTGACATCATCGACATTTTGTATAAAATCCATCGTATAATGTTAGTTATTTTCTCAATTGACGTTTTCTGTACGTAGCGCAGCTCAATTGTTTTTAATTTAGTGACTCCGATTACCCGATTATCGATGTAGTTATCGAAACGTCAAAATCGGTTTCTGGAAATAAACAAAATCAGTTAGGCGCGCTTTTCAAAAAAAAAAAAATGAAGCAATTAATATGAAAACAATGTAAAAAGAATATGAACATAATCTGGTTGATTAACATCTCAAATGAGTTGAACAAAGCTCAAATTTGTTAGTATGTAATCGTAATCTCCCATAAATTGTTATGCCTTGCCGTCGACAGCACCAATATATCGCTCAGCCGGCTAGCTATCGGCTCAACGGTAGTTCGACCGCGACCGCGGAAAGTTAACAAAAAATTGATGTTCTTTTATAAATAAAAAAAAAAAAAAATATTTCCATCAAACCAGTCCGCTCTCTGCTGTGTTGGCTGTGAGGGTGTTGTACAGCCTGCGTGTCCCTCCCTTCCTAGTGATTCCTGCTCTTAATTTCCTGGAGAAATTTCCTTTCACAATTATTCCTTTCTCGTTTGTTTATAATGCCCTCATCTCACCCGATCACATCGATTTACCACCTCATATTCATTTTTTTCAAACTATTTAATTTACAAATCATGTGATACATGTGACATAGTGATCCATAACATTTTGTTGTCCAACATTAAATTCGCTTATATATATGTAGTACAATTTTATTTATTTACTTAACTTAAAGCTTACAAAATATTTATAATTTTTCTTTCTTTTTTCTTGGCTTCAAAAGTGCGCATCACTAAGTGACAAAATGAGCATCAATATTGCATTGGTTAGAGCCGATCAGCTCTCTTTGGCTCTCTGTCGCAGTTAGGCGGGAACAAACTCACAGGTGTGTTGATATAATCCAAGTCGTCTCAGGGTCTCCGGGCTTCGACTTCCTAGTTCCTGAGTCCAGTTGTCCCTGGCATTTTCTCCTTGATGGTGGCGATAGATAGTTCTGCCTGTTGCTGCCGCCGGTTTGTATGATTTTATTTTATTTATCTGTTTTACTTTCGCTTTATATTTATTTATTTAATATATTTTTTGTTGTGTATAATTACTTCATAATTTATTTGAATTTCTATTTAAATAAATCTTTTTGCAGCGCAGTCTCCTCTTCCTCTTTCTTTTTTTTTTCTCGAGATGGCTCCCCATTCGATATCCCACGCCTATCGATCTATCTGCCGACTATTACAAAATACATAAATGATATCGAACTAACTGAGCGACGAACAAACCAGGGACTCTGTTCATTCGTTCAGTTTTGGTGAGTCATTCTATCGAACTTATTCTGAACGAAGCAAAATAAAACTGGTCACATTACGTTAAAATTGTATGTCGCGTTGTTCGGCTGTTGCTCGTGTAAAATTTAATAAAATTACACAAACGCACAACTCGCAGCCACAAACAACTTTTAATGTGAGTTGGAACACACGAGCCAGCAACAATGGGAGCCTGTGTATGTCGCATGAATCCCGACAATGAAACAATGAGTGTCTCCTCGGCGAGCGCATCGCGTCCGGTCAGCGCAGGTGAGTTTTTGTTCCCCATCAACCAATTCACATTCACATTCCAATTTGTGCATCCATTATCGAATGTAATTCTTTTGTTATTATTATTGTGTGTGTGCGTGTGTGCGTTTGTTTGGCTCTCTCTCACTCTCTGTTTCGCATATGTGTGTGTGTGTTTAGGCATCGCTTTGGGTGGCGCTGCGCGCAAAAATCGTCCACTGTGCCATGAGACAATTAAATGGCGTTCGGACGTCCCATTAACCGAAGGACAATTGCGCTCCAAGCGCGACGAGTTTTGGGACACAGCGCCGGCCTTCGATGGCCGCAAAGAGATCTGGGATGCACTCCGAGCGGCCACAAATGCAGCCGAGGGTCTGGACTTTCAAATGGCCCAGGCCATTCTGGATGGCGCCAATGTTTCGGTGCCCAATGGGTAAGTAAAATAATACTCAAATGTAATTACTTTTCACGCGTATAAAAAAAAAAATCAATAATTTGTTGCAAGTGATTTGAGCTGACCACTTATGCCGTCAATAGCATGTCCATTGCACTTTGTATGTGGCTTTTGTTAACTTCAATCAGAGTACAGTGATCGCTCGATATATGCCACGTTTCGCTGTCAAAGCGAAACATGATTCGACATATAAAATTGACAATAAGTGTTACAAATATGCCATTGCTTAAGCTAACTCTCATAGATAGTATAAATTCTGCATTGAAATGCATTTAATATTATGTATCTGGATCTGTCAATATCCAATCACCCACTGCCTATATATAGCGATCGGTATGTAGAAAGAGACTTGCTCAGGTCTGTGACACTCAAGAGTAGACTGAACTCTGAGGCAACAACGTGCTATAAATTATATTATTTTTCATAATTCCCTTGTTTTCAAATTTAAATACGAATTACGGGAATTCCTAAAAATAGAAAGTGTACAATGGAAACTAAGTTGAACAAAAGATATTTGCTCGACTTAATTAGTGAGCGATTGCTTTTCCTAAGTGTGTACGTTTCTCATACAGTTAATAATGAAATAATGAATTTAATTATATCGAGAACTGTATAATCACTAGAAATCCGAGCTCCTCTAAAATGGAATCGCTCTGATTTTCAGGGGAGATTCATAGAACGTAAATATGAATTTTTATTTATTTATTTATTTATATGTTAGGGTATTCGAACTTCGAACTTTGCTATAGTTAGATGATGAACTATTATTTGCCTGTTTAAAATCGATTTTTGACTGAGGGCCAAAACAATGCAGCAAAATGCGGTTGTAATAATGTCTAATAATTTATTTAAATGCATTTTTGACCTTTGCCACTTTCACACTCGTACGTGGAATGTTCTCTGGGATGTCCTTGCACCTGTTATTATATAGTTTTATCACTCTGTTATCTTTACAACGGCAACGTCAGCATTGGTATTATTGGCTTTAGCCAAACGTTTGGTTCAATGTGCGTATTTGGGGTAATTGCTGATAAGGTTTTCTTTTTTTATTATTCACATTTAGTTATTAACTAACATTTGTGTTTGATTGTAGCTACCTCACAGAATGCTACGATGAGCTGGGCACACAGTACAAGGTGCCCATCTATTGTTTATCATATCCCATAAACATTGTAAAGGAGGAAAATGGACGCGACTCGCCAGCTGAATACTCAGAGCCCGTCGATGGCGGCACCGAAATATTTCTCAAGCTGCGCATATCATCCACCATGACTGATGTTAAACTGCCTGTATACTCAAAGGATACGGTCGGACAGTGCAAGAAAAAGCTTCAAGTGAGTCACACACACATAAATATTTATGTATATATATATATTCATAAAGCTTGGCTAATCTGCTGTTGTGTTATCTTCAGGCTGTCGAGGGCGTCGATGCGTGTTGCCAACGTTGGTTCTACAGCGGCAAGCTGCTGGGCGATAAGGTGCCCATCGATGAGTGCAGCATACATCAAGGCTATGTGGTGCAGGTCATTGTTAATACGGAGCACTATAATCACGACAACAGCACGAGTATCGTTCAAATGTCGCTTGCGAGCTAGCAATGCACCAACTCTAAACTAGTCAACATAGGCAACAACAAGCTTTGTGAACACCACCATCAAAAACAACAACATTTAGCTAGCAGCGATAACAACAAATACATAATCATCAGGATAAATAACAGAAATGTTGCCACATATTGTGGCACAAAGAGCACAAAGAGCTTCAATGTAAAGCACAAAAAGCCACAGCAGAAGCAACAACAACAACCACAAAGTCAACAAATACATCCACAGCGAATATATTGCATTTATCAAAACTTGCACACTGCTGAATGTTTTGTTCTTTTTTGTGTTGTTGCCGCTTGTTCGCCTTATTGTTTATGTTGTTGTTGCTGTTTTGCTATTGCAATTTATACAATTCTGAGCGAAAGCAACAATTTAATGAAAAATGCTTATAAATCTAAAATTAATCATTTATATATATAAAAAAAAAAATTATATATATATATAAAAAAATATATATATACGTATAAATACATATATTTTTTTGATAATAAATTTATATGTTAACAATATTAAGCAGTCCCCAAACAGAAAACATCATTTGTATAAGGAATGGTACTGAATAATACTATTCAAAAATATGCTTTTGAGACTCACAATTGAAAATCAAATAAACAAATGTACATTTTTCGTGAAATCAAAAAAGCAAACTATAACAACTCAGAAGTTCAGAAGTAAAAAAAAAATACAAAGTAAATACAAAACTGTTTATTAACTAATTGTAAGCAAATATTGCAAACATTTGTATGTTAAGTTCAAAATGAAGAGAAAAGTAAAATAACAAAAAAAAAAAAACTGTAGTATTTGGCTGTAAGATGGAACAACAAAGCAAATATAAACATTTGCCATAAATGTTGAAATACTACAATTTACCAACTTTTGATACTGTACAATGAAGCATTAATGTAAGAACGAATGCCAAGCACAAATTTAAAGTGAAACAACAAAACGATAAACAATTGTTAAACATTTTTCTTGCTCAATGTAGTTAACATACAATAGTAGAAAGTGGTTGAACAACGAGGCGTTAATATCGGATAGATTAAAACCCAAGTACCTTATAAATGTATATGATTTTTTGCTTATAGTTTTATAGCCATAACAGAAATACAATCAAGTGCTTATTTATTAAACAAACATTCTAATTTTCTATGAATTTCTTACAAAAAAAAAAACTAAACTAAAAATATATTTATTGCAATATCGGAAAGAATAAAGAATTCGGAAAAGCAGAAGAGATTGTGCAAATTAGCTAATGAACGCAACAACTGGAACACGATTAATGTTAGTTATTATTGTTTTAATATATTTGTTTACATGTTTATGTGGCACAAATGACAATGAGCCAATTACTCATAGAACAATATCGATGGCGTTCTGTTTTGAGGCACCAGCATGTCTTCAATGTGTTTGTGTGTTGTATTACAATTTCTATGCAAACTTTTTTTAATTATTAATAATTGTATTATAAAAAAAAGAAGAAAAAACAACAAATAAAATGTAAATTTGCGAAACGTGTAGACTCTAACCACGAGCATCCAATTTCTGCAGTAGAGTGAGGAAAGAAAATGCCGTTGTGATGGTCTGTAAGATCAAATATTTAAATAGGATATGTGCTTAAATAAGGAGTACAGGCCACTCACCCCCCTCAAGCGATCCACATTCAGATTATAAATTTTACCAGCAGTCAGTCTAAATTCGCGTCGTGAGTTTATCATGAATATTATATAATCGCGGCGCAACTGATGCATATGCAGATGCCAAGGACTGCGCCACAGTGCCTCCCCACATCGCTGACTGTTCTGATAGACGATGTCGGCAAAGTAGCAGATGATGAACAGCTCGTAGACCACCAAGAGCAGATATTGACCCAGTGACACCATGCGCATAAATGAGTTGGCTGTAGTGCTCTTTGTGGACACAAATGCCACCAGGCACATGAGAAACGTTACCTCGCCGATCTTGAACAACCAAATCGGATTATAGAAACTTTCCATCTTTTGCAGTATTGATATTATATAACGATGTTGCTGCAAACAGTGTGTAAATGATTGCTTGAAGGCTCCGTAAAAACCCATATTGTTGCTGGGCTTTCGTTGCTCGATAAGCTGTTCCGGCGGAGTCAGTATTTCCAGGGAGTAGCTGTACTGGTCTGGCTCGGCATCTGCCACGGATTGCGCCTCTCGGAGTTTACTGTGGGTAAGTAAAGGTTTAGAAATCTAGTAATCTTAGCTTTTAATGTATTAAATATATATTTATAATTTTATAAAAACTATGATAATATTTTCAATGGAATGGAATAATAGCTAAAAAACAATTTTAATATAAAAATTAAATCATAAAAATAACTAATAATATCTTAAACATTCATTACGAACAAAGATTCTTTTAGAAATTGTTAAATAAAATCGTTTGAGCTAAAATATCTTTTTTGGCATAATTAACATAAAAAACATATTTTTTTGCAAATTAAAAACCTTTTTTGGAACTCAAGCGTTTGTATTTATCAAATAATTTGACCATTTAAACCTTAGCTGCTCCAGATTGGCACCCATTTTCAAATAACTGGTGGCGAGCACATTTTTCAAGCTGCAAAACAGAATATCATATTGTCCACATGTAAGAATGCTCAGCACCATATGAAATCCACTAGAAGCTGAAAAGGCAGCTGCCACTTGAATCTGCCCCATGGCCTGCAGAAAGAATACCAACTGATAGACATACGGTTGCTGTAAGCAAACAGACACATTAAAATCTATAATGATGAGGTATGTATTATAGCTTACTTTATAATCAAATGGATACCAACAGGATAAGGGCAGACTTCGATCTCTGTAAACTATGGGCAACGCCAGCCAGAATATCGTGCCCACAAAACAGCAGTAGACATAACTCTTGATCCACAGATTGGATTGACGCAATGCACTCCTAACGGTCACATAGGTAAATCCGGGTGCCGAACGTAGCTGATGTTTATCATTGATAAAACTAATAATCTGTGTCAACAGCTTGGGTCTAACCCGACGAAAGTACAACTTCATTGCAATGGTCCACGTGTAGATGATCGTTTGCAACAGACAATTGACCAGAAACTCCAGATCACCTTGGCCATAGTAAATGTAGATAGTGCCGATAAATAATGCCGCTATATGCACAGACACAAACAACGTGAATATCTCGTATATTCCATCTGCGATTCGTATTAAGTAGTTTAAACAGTTGTTTTCCTTTCTCAAACTCAATGGATACATTGCCGCCACTCGCATTGTCAAGAGTATAAATCCAAAGAGATCGCGACGTTCGATTTGCTTCACAATATTTTCATCTGACTGCTTCATGCTGTAGTCTTTGAAGTTTGATATATTTTGAAGTCCTTATATATAGGCTTTGGGTGGTTTTATTTGTGGGCGTTGCATAGTGTATTCTTATCATGAACTTTAAATTATAAGTTGCTGTCAAAAGTTCTCATTGAAATTAAATGTTATATTAATATTTCATAAGTAAATTGACAGCCAATCAAAAGTATTGATAAAGTCATCTGCTTTCTATGATTTACATTCATTCTCAATCAAAACTTTTGCTTAGTAATCAAAAGTTTTCAAATTCAATTTCACACCCTCAAATTCATTTAGATAGTTAGCCATCAAATTGAAGGCCTCTGCAATAGCAAAAACACTTTTAGAAAACGTCAGTAGTTAAATGAGGTTTCTACATATGTCTATAATCTAACTATATTTAAAAAATATTAGTTGATCTTTATAATTTGATCCGATACGGTTTAATTAACTGTTTAGTTGGCATATTTAGCAACAAAGCCTTGCCGTCGCTAGTTAAGTTTTGTAGCAAAGCATTAATATCGTAATTACAAATTTAATATAATAATTACAGTGTTGAGCTGTTGATTAAGACATAAAATGTGTTTGCTTCGACAGTGCCGAACTGGCAGATACCCTGTACCCATCTGTAAATTGTCGAAATAAACTTGGTAAGGTATGACTTCTGGCAAAGTTTCCAAAAGTTCACTGCTATTTCAGTTAAACTGTTAATATATATAAAGTGTATATATACTTTTGTCAAATATTATAACTTGGCTTATATTTAGTTTTGATTATTATAATTACTTGCTTGTGTCTACTTTTAATATTCTCCACTTTTAACACGAATCTTTGAAGATTGCAGGTTATAAATAAGAGAAAGCCTTCTATAAGTAGTCCAATTCAATGCACAAGTTGTGAATGCAATTCACAAGCAGAACTTAAGTTTCGAACAATAGCGGAATATGCCAGAAGTTGTTGAGTTAATTGGGTTCAGCAAAGGGAGGAACATTCCAGGTCAATAGATAGGAACAGAGTTGCGACAAGTTTACGCTGCAACATGGCGTATGCATGTTGTACGAAACTCAAACAACAACAAGGACAACAAACGGAATGCGAGCAATGCGAGCAGAAGGATTAAACAAAAGCGCGGAAAGTTGAAATGCTAAAGAGAATGTTAGAACAATTGAGAATGCGCATCAGCAAAACTGCCATTTGCCAGCTATCAGTTAAATGACTGTCATTAGCAATGCGGTCCTGCGATAACGAATAAAGAAGATGGGCGATGTTTATTTATTCATTCCTTAATATGCTGCGGTTTCTTTTTTATTTATTTTCATTTGTAATTTTACTGCAATGAGATACAAACAGACAAAGTAGTTGGGAAATGAAGCGTAAAGCGAACAAAATGATTGGTTAATATGAGAATAAAATACGCAATATAAAATATTTGTATAGAAAATACATGTGAAAAACGCTTTGTTTAATCTCAATCGATGTTCAGTTGACGGAAGGTGCCTTCCATGCCAAATAAATCATCGCTGGTCTTTGGTGCGCCCGGACGCAAGGATTCGTTGGCCTTCTTGTCCTCCTGCTCCTTGAACCATTCGGTCTTGTCGACCAGTTTCTGTTTCCACCACTGATTCAGCTCGACAATGGGACCCGCCTTGCCGCCGTACTCATTGGGCAGCAGATCACGTGGCACCACCTTGTACAGGCTCTCCACATCATTGTGGAAGGTAATACGGCTGCGGATCTTCTCCTTGACGAAGGGCTTAACAAAGTTGAAGATGGTATCGACCAGTGGCGAAATGTTAATCACATGAACCTCCTTCACCTTGACGGGATATGCCTCCTGGACTGCAATAAGGAATTTCTTCACCACCGTGGGTGAGAATTTGGCAAAATGCGATGCACTCGCAACGACTGCATCCAAAATGAAGATATCCCCAGCAATGCCGACAGACTCCTCAGCCAGTCGAACATCACCAATCATGAGAGCCACCTTCATTGCATCGAGAATGTGATGCGGCTGGAAATCGCAATCGATGCCGCGTATAAACGTAATCCGACGTCCATTTGGCGTTATTCCAGGCAATGTGGGACAGTGACTAATAATTGATAGATATGCACATTTAATATAAAGATTCATTTCTTAGTCTTCTTCCCGATGCGGCTTACACATAGTCCAGCACAATGTTGAGCTCCTCGCGATTGATATCGCGATTGGAGAAGAACTCGGGCACCGCATTCCTCATCGTATAGTACATGTCCAGCTTCTTCTTGACCTTCTCCATGCTGAACTTGCAGCCGCGCAAGAATGTCGTCAGACGCATATCGTCCATGTCCTTGGGCAGATGTGGTTGCGTCTCCAGCCACTCGCGGATCAACTTAATGTCACGCTCAATATCAGCTGGATCCTCCGGTTCGCGCAGCTCCTCGCGTATGCTCACGCGCTGTGCCGGTGTTGGATGTAGCATCATCATCTGATTTTAGCAAAACAATAAGAAATTCATAATTTATTAAATTAGTTTAGAGTCAAACAAGATAGGAAAGTTTGCCTCGATAAGAATACATATCCGATCTGAACAGATAATGATAGTTTTTGGGAAAATATAAGAAAGATAACGACATAATGAATTTAAATACGTATCTTTAATGAGGTATTATTTATTATTAAAAATACGATTATTTATTTATTCCTTGATATGCTTCGGCTTCTTTTTATTTACTTTTGTAAACAACGTAGTTGGTGTGGTTGGTTAATATGAGAACTAAATATGCAATATAAAATAGATCTATAGAAAATGTGTATTCTTTATTATGTGTATGTAAGGTATTCTTTATTATTAGCAATTTTATTATTGATTGATCCATTGTATGCAGCAATGCAATGAGTATTCCGGCTCTGAGATGCACATTTCTGATGGACATTTTGTCCAAAAATGAATATAAGTACAAATTATACATAAGGAAGCAATTGCACAAATACAATTATTGTGTATAATAAATTACTTGTTGCAGACTCACTTGACTGTTGAAATTCGACCCCATTAAAGCCATCTGTGACTTGGCCAATCATTATTTGTTGACGTGCTATCTTCTATCTAATAATATATATGTATATTTTTGTACATTTTAATTGAGCTACTATGAAATCTCCACTTAATGTCACAGGCGAGTGCGTCGTTTCATTAACATGGCCAGATACCCCTTATACGAATACATGCATGTATCTATATATACATATATATAGATATTCATATATATATATATTGTTTTAATGTTGCAGTACTTTTTAGAGCCGAAGACGGAGGCACACAGGCAAAGAGATAGTAAGTAAAGTCACGCCCATTTGCGTAAGAGTATTCAGTTGAGTCCAAATCAACTGCGAAGCGACCTTAAAATAGAAACTGTTCATTGTTCACGTCTATTCAGCAAATATTTCGGTTGACTTTTTGATGTACTATCAGCGATTGCGGCAACAACAACAAATGCCACAACAATGCTATATAAGACTCCATAAAATAAAGTGCAAAATAAGAGACACACTTTTGCATAGTACATACACACTATCACACACTCACACACACTTACACACACACATAAATAATTGCAAAAGCAAAGCAACAGCTGAAACTCAGTTCCGTGCGTAAATGAGCCGGGAAAGCTATGCTTAAAATACTTTTGGCTTAAACACTAGCCTTTAAATGTTAATTTTGTAATTTTGCTTTGGTCTTGACCTCCCCACTGTTTCTGTCTTCAACTAATTTGTGTCTGTTGTTTGGTTGTTGATTTCGCTTTTACTATTCTCTTTACTTATTTGTGGCTGTGACTGTGGCACTGCGCAATGCGTAAATATTGTGCTGTTTATCTGAGTCCATGGACTGTGTTTGCTTTACGTAAAGTAAATGTGTTTAATTGCTCTATTATGGTCAGCTACAGCTGGTAAAACTTAGAGAGATATTTGATGAAACGAGATTCTTAGAGACTCGACTAAAATTGTGGTCAAAGGAAATTTGGTTAAATAATGCATAGTTATAAATGTAGTGTTGTAGAATAGAAGATAATATTATTATTTTTTGGTGAGGGTAAGTTACTTACGGGATGTCGAATGAAATTTAATTTAAAGCTAAAACATTTTACTTCAGATCTCTATTTTTTAATTAACTAAATCCAATTTTCTATAAATTATTTCAACATCAATTCTACATAAATAATAATTTTCAATGTTTTGTATAAAAAAATTACTTTCCCGCAAGCTGAAATTTTTTTACAAAATGAAACCAGCGCGACCACTACAAAAACTTTAGGTTTGTAATCGGATTTGCAACACAACAACTGCCACCATGTGGCAATAGACAAAAGAGTGTCATGCCTCATTTAGGCCAACCAGCAAGAAAAGCGACTGTTTCATTGCTGTGATTTGGTTGGAAAAGAATGCCGAAATGCAAAGCCAAACCTCGTGCTAAGTACTGTATGCCACAAGCAACCTGCAATAGCAATCGAACGTGCCACAAGCAACGGCTGCAGCAACAATTACTACCGGTTGCACATTCAATATAAATGTGTTGGATCTGGAAGTGGATGTGGATGTGGTAGTGGTAGTGGCTTGTGCATCGTGTGGAAACTAAGCGCACATTGCTCTATGTACACTCATGTGGCTGTCTCATAGTTGTTGTTGCTGTTGTTGTTGGTAATGGTCATTGCGTTTATTGCAAATGTTGCCTGCAACAGCAACAACATCAATTATTGCGAAAATCTTCGCGAAAACCAAAATTTAAGGCGGTTCAAATAGAAACGGGTTTATTGCCTGGCTTTTGGTCGTTAGGCTCAAACTGCTCCTCTCTCAGTGTCTCTCTTTGTTCATATATGCCATTATTATTATTACTTTAATGCTATTTGCGTTTGTTTTGTAATTGTGTGGTCTTCAGCACATTTGTGGGCAGTGTTTCTCAGTCAAAAAGTGTATGAGGAAATTCAACATAAATGTGTCAAGTAACAAGTGTTATTTCTTAATCTGAATAGTGCATATGAAACGAAAGTCTCAAAATACAATTTGAGGGTACTCTGTGCACTTTACATAAAAAGGGAGTATTTCCTTTAGCACATTTTTAGCATTCACATTTTGGATTTCAATTGAAATTCGTGAAGCCTTTGATTTATCAGAGTTATTCTTCTCGATTATTGCTTTAGCACAATTGGCTTTAATTTATACGCATTCCAAGCTAAGCTGATGTCCAATCCTTCTTTGAAAAACCGTTCATATTTACAATTGTTCTTCTCGTCGCACAATTTAACTGCACATGATTTGCACACATATTTGATTGCTGTTATTGTTGCACTCATTTAAATTCCATGCTGCATTTCAGATTTCGGCTGGTGTGCATGACAATTCTTATAAAATTCAAAGATTTATATTGATATGGCGGATTTGAAACAAAAAGCGCAATCTGCATTTCTGATTTCTGTATAGCCGAATCTATTTAAATGTTTGCCTGTGTATAACAGCTCACCTTGATTATGGTTAGTTAATTGGTTAGTCAGCTGGTAATCCTTTTTTGGGGTTGTTTTTATTTTTGAATTTTTTTTTCTTTTTGAGTATCCAATGGGAAAGGCACAGGAACGGAATGGAGACACAAAAAACTCAACCGAAGCGCTGAAGACGGTAACTGAATCTGAACGTCTCGAAACAAGTTACGGAGCATATAAATACTCAAGCGAGCCAAGCGGCCAACGAACAACGACAACGAAGCAGCTGACGAACAACGAACAACGATTGCAATACTAACAACAACAACAACACCAACCACAACAACAGCAACAACGTGAGCAGAAGAAAACCGAAAGCCGTTAAACAGATCATGCCACGAAAATCGGTCAAAGAGAAAAATCTGCACGAACCAACGACTGTCTGTGTCTGCATCTGCGTAAGTTTTTCCATGGCTTGGAAAAGGAGGGAAAGGGGCTAGATTCGTCTGTCATTTTGCGCAAGAGAAGTTCAATGAGCGCACAACGGCTACAGAGCTGCCACGCTCCACTGCCGGCCATTCAGCCAGCAATATATTACAGCGGTCAGCTTTGCAGCACAAAAAAAATGAAAACAAATGATAAATAATACTCGTGTCAGCTGCTTAGCCAAGTTTCCAACCAGCGCTGGCAAAGTTTGTGCCTTAAGTCTTTTGTTTGAGTTCTGTCTGCTGCACAACCACGCGGCTTTAGCAGTGGCATTATGCTCAGCTGATATTCATTTGTAAAGACAAATATATATATTTATATATAGATACACTATTTTATCCACTATTTTTTCCACTTTCTATCGATCTAAAAATAAATGACTAAGTATCGTTAGCTATGGCGAAAATGTAGCTGAAAATTGATGAATATAATCGAAACGCCTTAGCGTGCACATTTCAATGGATTTTCAACTGAAAATCACTTTTGTTATAATTATTGCAGTTTTTATTTTTCGTTATTTCTCTGTGTTTTTTTTCGACACATTTCAATTAAGCAATTTGACTAAGCAATCCATATTATTGACTACGATTTCTACTCTACTCTGAGAGTCGTTGAACTTGTGGCGGTGCCAGTAGCATTTCCTCATTTTTATTTAAATAAAACCACAGTAAAAAAAATTAATTTTCCATAATCCATAAGGTTATCATGGACTGTGTTTACGAATTGTTTTGGGTTTATTGTTCCACTTGATGATTGCCAACAATTATTAAGACTCATAAGCGTGCTCTTGTCTAGGGTCAACTTCAGTTTTATTAAGCACTCTACATTAACGATTTGCGTTTTATTGAACCAGCTACTGCACTTTCTTGGGGGGATATGGAGAGTAACAACGAAAATGTTGCACAAATTAAAGGGAAAATAATAAAATACTAAAGTGGTTAAATTATAAAATTTCAAATTTTCCATGAATTTGAGAATATTTTTCCAATGACATAGATTCCATTAATTAAACTTTTCATTTTATAAAAAAATTTATTATGTATTATTCTTTTTAAACTTATATATAGTCTAGTTTTCTTGGTTTTAAAAATCAGCTATTAATGACAAATACCATTTTTTCGATATTTAATTTTATTGTTATTATAGTAGAATATTCATTCTACAGTCGTTCTTATTTTAAGGCAACATCTGCACATATTTATAATACACAGAAGAACATTTCTATTCAATAAATCTTTAAAAATGTCTTTACTTGACATTGCTTAAACTTTCGCCACATAATTATGTAATTTACGCAGTATCATAATGTTGGAGTCGATAAACAATTTATAATACTTTAACGATGTACATGCAATTTTGGCACTCTGTATTCACAAAAACTTGAGCAGAGTCTGTAGCAAGACTCAAAACAATGACAAATCGAGTTAAAAACATTTTAAAAAACATGCATGACTAAGAAATTAAAAACATAAAATGGCTTCCTCCCCTTGCACACTTTCCAACCATTCTTCGTACTTAAGCAACAGCAGTCATAATGAAGAAGAAAACTAATTAAACAGTAGACTAATAAATTAGGCAGCTGCTACCCATTCTTGCAGTTGTCGTTGTTGCTGTTGTTGCACAAGTCAAGAAACTTTCATTGTCAGACAGAAAGTCGGAGCCACACAAGAAATAAGAAGAAATTAAGCAGCTAAGCACTTGTAGAGGAAGAGGAAGATATTTGGATGAAGTAGCACATATCTATAACGTAGCAAAGAAGGTAACTTGTTGTTGCAACAAACAAGCAATATATATATATATATATATATATATATTTCGTGTGTTTCCTGGCGCGCATAGTTTTAGTGTCAGGCACATGAAAGCTGTTGGAAGAAATAAAATTCCCTAAGTAGCTGTATATATATATAAATATATGATGTACTCGCAAGAAGCTCACAACCGTGGCCGCATTTAAGCAGAGTGTGAATTGTGTAGCGTTGCTTGTGAGTTCAGCTCGGTTCAGTTCAGTTGCAGTTGAAACTGAAGTTGGGCAATCCAAGAAACCATAATCATAAAGCGCGCTTTCAAAATGTGTGGCCTATGTATGTATAACTGTGTATATGCGTAAACGCTGGATTTCAAATTACATTTTTGCCACATTTCGTTTAAAACACTCAACACACTTTAATTGCCAACTTCAATTGTTGTTGCATTAACTGGCTTAGCTAACAGCTTTTTAATGTGCCTGCCAAAAAAAAAGTAAAAAAGCTGAAGAAAAAAAGTAATAAAACACGGCAGACTAGAAATCGGCATTAATCATTTATATTCAATTAAGCGAGTTTTGCTCATCTGTCCGGCGAAGAAAAAATTGTTGGCATGCAGCGATGCATGCAATCCTTAAACTTACTTCAATATTTGCACATGTGGGCGATTATAACTGGGCAAGTGGGCGTGGCAATGAGTGAGTCATCAAGCTATTGTCCATTACGTGATCATCTTTAGCGTACATCCAAAAAATATAGTGAGACATTTTAAATATTTACCATCAATTACAGAAAAAAGATCGGCATAAAAAAAGGAACGTAAATTTAAAGAGATCGGTTTATGGATGATCTATGATTAATAGTGCTTGCAACGTTTTTTAGAGATTAGCTGTTCACTCTTGGCTTATATAACATATTTTACATGAGTTTCGAACATTTTTGGTGCAGATAATTTCCTGAAATCCTAATTAAACATGTTCCTCAATTTACTTACCTTAGAATCATCATTTTTTTTAGTAATATTTGCAATGAATAAAATACACTTGTTAAAATAGAGAAATGTTTTCTTGTATTGATTAGAGTTTGTACTACACATTTATTGGTTTTTGCGTATTGCGTTTACAATCAAAGCATTACATTTGAGAAGATATTCAGGTGAACAAATCAATAAAATATATATATGTATTTATGTGCTTGTAAACTAGTACAAAATTGCTGTTGATATACGATAACAATTAAATATTTGAATCTGGTTACTGTTTCCACAATTTAAAGGAATCTGTGACTGCTGACTGCTCAGTGGCTATCATAAAACATAAACTTTGACACAATTTGTTGGTACGGACAACAAGCAATACAATATATCAACTTTGTTGTTGTTCTTTTTGTTCACTTGAGCTGCACCAGCACCATGAAATAAGTGACAACAGCACCGAGCACCTAGAAAAAGTTTCAAGTTGTAAATTGTAAATTGTCAGGAATGGAGAGCGGGAGGAGGGGGTAGGTGTAATGCTTACGGAGGCAAACAAATCCAGCGAGACAGTGAAGAATTTAGCACCTGATATACTCATTGCCTTTTGACACTGTTGGCAAACGATCTGCACAAAAGTTTTGGCCTCCTCAGAGCCATCGTACCAGTGACAGGAGTAGGCCGCCTCCATGACAGATGAGCTCTGTGTGTGTATGTGTGTGTGTGTGTTGCAGTTGTTAATGTGCAATTGTTGTTGTTAACTCAGGAATTTTGTACACTCACCTCTTCAATCAGACGGTTGCCAAAAATGCAAAAGTGAAACACCTGCGCCAGTGCATAGCCCAAATATCCAATTACCGTAAATGCATATACATTAACCCCATTGATTTTTGTTGCCTGATAGGCGAGTAGTGTCAGCATTATGGTCGAAACAAGCATATGCAACAGTAGAGCAGCACCGTATGTATCCCCAATGGCAGCGACCAACCTAATTGGACACGACATGAGTGAGAAAGCTCGATAATTGTATTACACACTTAATTGGTTAGTGAAATGAAAATTTGACTCAATTCAAAAGCAATAAAAAATCTCGCATTTTCCTGATAATATCAAATTCTCTGTCTGTTTCAAACCTGAGCCTTTGCTATACGATATTTAAGGTAATTCAATTACGTTTCCAATAAGTATAAAATTATATGTGTAATCCGCTAGAAATAATGGGTTGGATTGTATATATGCAAAAACACATTTTTTCGCCAAATACAAAGGCATGGCATATAAACATAACTTTATATTATAAAATTAATTAAATTATTAATTTAATTGACATGTAACTTTCATGTTTGTATTGCTAATCTAACTTATCATTAGAAAAATAATACTGCTAGATTGGATTTACTAATTTCTAATCACTTTTAATAGCTGTTGTTGCATTTCATTAAATATTTTTACCCATACAATATATATATATATAATACTGCATATCCATATATCTCAAAATCTGTATTTCAATTCTAACAAACTACAGATTGTTTTTATATTAATACAAGTTTCTTTGCAAAACTCAAGAAAGTCATTAGGAAAACTATGCCAAGAAAAAAAATTGCTTATGACGACATTACACTTAAACTCAAACTGTGGATTTGATATCCATTATAAGCGGACAACAAGATTATAATAAACTATCTCTAAACCATAACCACACATATAAGATTAAAGTAACATTTGTAACATAAGTAAATGGAATAGGAAAACTAATGTTGATATTGAAGTTTATGTAGGAGGCTTTTACATTTGAATAATTTGCAATATTAAAATAAATTTAAATTGGTTACAAAATTGTAAACTAACAAAGCATATTGTTTTTTAGTTTCTTATTATCTCTCCTTATAGCACTGTAAGGGCCCTTCAGTTTTAATAGTTTATGTGGGAACATTTCGATTTATTTAAACTATTCACACGCTTTCAATCCCATACAACAAGCCCACTGAATCTTCAGTAACTAGCAGTGTGTATTGATTTTGTATGCTGCACACAATTTGCCATTACATTTCGGGTATTTGGGAATTGGACTTACCGGACGACGTGCTTGTGCCGCTCCACCCAATACTTGATGGCGCTGCGAACCATCATTTCCTGTTTTTTGCTGAGCCCATTGGGATTAGAGGCCATGCCATTGCCATTTGCTGCCGGATTGAAGGATTGCAATGTTGATGGTGCTCGAAATTGTGCACCCCAATCTGCTTTGGTGCTGTAGATGCCGGTCATATCCATGTCCACTTCCTTCTCTGCAAATGAAATTGAAGCTTGGCATGCAATTTGTGCAACAAATACGCACCCTCATTATGTATGAGCTCCGACTTGGAATTGGCCGAAAGTGAACGAAACAATGCAGCCGAATTGGGTCTGTAGGTGTCCAGCGAGGCTGATAGTTCCATTAACGGTTTCATAATGCCCTTCAGATGTTGCAGCTGCTCGCAAGCAAATATCAACCAGGAGCAGAACATCACATCACATAAATTCGAATGCATCATGGAGAAGAGTACGTAGTAAATCTGCAGCACGAAGCTAATCATATAGAACATGCCATGGCTCGAATCCCATGGATAGAATGCTTTTATCGGCAATCTGGGTATTGGAACGGTAATCGTGGAGTTCGTCTCCTTATCCATCGCAAACTTGACGCTTTCCCCAAAGAACGTAATTGTTATCCAGGCTGTAGCCGAGGCGACAGTTGTTAGCATGACCAGAAAGAAGAGTTTACGCATTTTGGCCAAGGATATTGAATGATATCGTGCATCTGACTCGGCGAATAATGAATGTGAATTAGCCTGATTCCAAATGTTTAAGGTTCTAACACGAACAGAACTCTTTAGTATCATTTACGGATATTCTCAATTACTTAGCTTACCTGTAAAAGTTCTTCTGATTGATGGCCAGGTAGACAAACTTGACAATGCAATGCGTAAAGAACAGAGTAGTAATTGTGTTGCCGGACAGCTCATTGACCTCCTCCGCATTCAGTGCCATATTCACCAGTATGAAACAAAACTGCAGCACAATAATTACCAAATGCACCGATGAGAAGATTCTTTTCATGAACACGCTGCCTCCAGTAAAGTTATGCATAAATAATCCAGTGTATCTCATCGTCAGTATGTTCGGCATCAGGTCGGCCACCAGGCCGGTATACTTGCTGGGCTGCATTGATGTAGACATCCCTTTAGCTAACAATATTCGTAACTAAGTTAAATGATTTCCTTATGGATGCCCTGTATTTTCGTTAAATCAAAGAAACATACATTATGGTAATTACCAAAGGAATACCCTTTTTCTGCGTCTTTCAACAATGCTAATAGATAGGAGATATTAACAAAGAATTCTAAAAACAATTTTACAACAACATTTTATTTTCCGAGTGGCCGCATGACTAATTCGCTTTAGAATTGCAAATATTATTGGGATTACTCATTTTTAAAAACCCATTTTTTTATATTTTGTTTTTGCTTTGTTTTTAAAGATTTTTTTGGTAAACATTGTATTTTTTTTTATTTTTATTTCAGCAATTACTGATTTTATGAAGTTTCACATAATACACAATATTATAAGAAATACTTAGTTTTCTGATTTAGAAAACATTTTTCAAAAATATTTTTCTCTTTGTTTTTTTTCTGAATGCCGCAATTACTGAATTTATGAAGTTTCCCATTCACAATATTTGAATACTTCAAGATAGTAAGTGTAATATAAACTTTGTAAATACCGCACTTTATGGCCAAGAACTTAAGACTAGTTAACTTGCCTCCGTCGAGTCGTCGATGTTAATGAAAATTGAAATCTCAAACCGGCTGCTATTACCCACAAAATTGGTTGTATTTACTATATACTCATCTACATAGAGCCGAGTACACATGGATCCCAGACTTGGAGGTATGTGCGCTTTGAAGACAAAATTCACACGCAACGCCCACTGAAAAACCACATTTTCAGGGGCCAAGTACATATGGCAAGGACTCGTCCTGTCTGTGCCATGATGGAAAGTATAGTCATTGGTCAGTTCTGGTGTGTCCCTGACACTCTCATCGTTCATGTGCATGTTAATGAAAATCTATGTCTTAAGTTGAGTCTATACACTATATACTTGGTTGCTTATACATTCAGCTTTTCACGTATATATCATTTAATTTTAAATGTTTGCGAGCAGGCTGCGGTATTCCCACAATTAAATGGAACCCCTCACCAGAACCACCTGAACCACTTGATATAGACACGCGGCGTATACGCAACGTGCAATTGTGGCAGTGTGCCAATACTACTATTGGCTGTTCCTGTTGCTAGCTTAAAGCATCTGCCATATTCACATTTTAAAATCATCGATTATTTCCAAATGCCTGCGGGTATGAATGAATGTTATTGTTATCTAATGTTGAAAGTTTTAGCTGTGGAAAAAGTATTATAAATGATATATGCGTGTAATAGTTTAACATAAAAATGATTTTGAATAAAGCAACGCCATAACTAATATATATATTATATATATATATACTTTATTCGTTCAACACGTAATTTTTTAATCACATTCAAATAGCTAAATAATATATAAGAAAATGAGAACTAAAATACATATTTACTTAAACCTAAAAGATCAAAAGCCAAAATCAAAAAGCTTAATGTCCACTTTCAATTCAATTTCAATTGGATTCGCATATTATTGATTTATTTATAAAAAGCTTCCGTAAAGTTATGAATATGTATTTAAACAATGCATATTGAGTCAACTGTATCAGTACATATTTTGATTACATCCAATAATGTATATAATTATATATTATGGGATGACCTTTATTTAGTCTTCCAGTCTTGGATGGTTTACCAATTTAGTTAAACGACAAGCTTGTAAGAAGCATGCATCAGAGCACCACTCAATATTCGGAATATGTAGTTTATTTTCTGATTTTTCATTTGGCAGATCAACTTTTTCGTAAGATTATTTTCCAATTAATAACACAAAGTTATTTCCGATACGTTGTAAAGTTTATTTGAATGAATATAGTTAAGACTAGAAGCCTGTGTCTTTTTCGCAAAATTTCGTTTGGTTATTAAGGCTTGAAGCCAATTGCTAAACCTGCTCACCAACGAGAGTAACTAACAAAAACGATCGATCAGCTATCGAGATTATTCATCGAGAGAAAGTTGGAGCGCTTTACAATGAGATCGCTGTTTACGCTGGCTGCTGCAGGTCAAACTGCATATATACATATATAATTGCGATTGACAGTAAACTATTTATATTATGCCACGCAGGGCTCCAAATTCAATCATGTAACAATCAATTAATTATCGTTTAACGTTCTTTGCTGCTGCAGATAACAGCTGCATTCACCTATGTGATTGTCATCAGAAAAACATGTTGACAAGTTGTGAAAACCTTTGCAGCTGTACACAAATTCGATTACAATTAAAAGTACAACACT